>NW_026988425.1:122302750-125204126 GCF_030222135.1 Aotus nancymaae
GATAACCTCACGGCAGAGACTGAGGACAGTTGGCTGCTGGTATAAGAATTAATCCTTGTGTGGTGGAGACATTTGCCTTTCCTATCCCTTGCCAAGAAATGCATTATCTTTAAAAGCAGTGCCAGAGTTTTCACAGCTGGGGAGTTTGCACAAAGACAAAGCTTCCATCCACAGGAGGGAAACTCCTGTCCGGACCCAGGCATTGGACAGCTGGGCAGCAGCATGGCCACCTGAGGGCTCCGCACAGCTGGGGCCAGATGTGCGGCTCAGACTCTATTCCTTCTGAAGGCCTAACGAAGCATAAAATTGCTTGGGAAAAACATTCAAGCTGCAGAAGAAGGTTTAAGCTACAAATGGACGCAGGAGAAATAGGGATCTACAAACATCTGAAAGTGCAATGCAAGAGAAAACAGTTACCATAAGACCCGTGGCTAAGTGGCCCCAGGTCATTGATCCTTTACACACCCTGTTGTTATGCTATCAAATCCAGTGCTAAGTCATATATACTCCTAAGGCACGCCTCAATGCTGTTATCCAAACTTGGCAATTAAGGCCTCTCTAGGAATAATCACTCCCCCTAAACTCTGAGGGAAGTAGGTAGGTTTAGCAAGCACCCAAGATGATTCTGATACCCAGAGTGGTTTGAGAGCTACAGATCTCTGCTTTCATGTGACAAATGGGCCAGTTATCCCCCAACAGATGCAAACTGTCGGCCAGCCTAAGTTAATGTGCATGGTCATAGATGCTAGTGGAGAAGCTTTTGTCTTTCTTGGAGGAGTCTGTGGAAACAGAGGATTTCCCAACTTGCTGGTGGGAGAGCAAAGTCATAGAAATCCATTGAGGGGGCACTTTTGTCTGAATATCAGTGTGAATTTTTAATTTTTAAAGACAGGGTCTCACTCTGTCACCCAGGCTGGAGTGCAGTGGAGTGATCGTGGCTCACTGTCAACGTTCCAAATTACAAGTGCATTTACTTTTGACTCCGCAGTCCTACATCTGAGAATTTGTCCTCCAACCATACCAGTACAAAATGACACTTGAATGAGGTTATTCTTTGTGACATTGTTTGTGATAGTAAAAGATGAGACCCAAGTGTTCATGGATAGGGGAATGGATAAAGACACAAAGGCTCATCCGTCAGAGGGTGAACTATTGCGCATCTGTAAACCACAGCAAGGAGGTGCTCTCTCTACGGAAATGGAAACAGCTCCACATGGCACAAGACAGAAGGCAGAAAGAGTAAGAAGTTTGCTAGTGTTTTTATAACAAAACTAGAGTGATGCACAAGAAATAAAAGCGATAGCCTGATGGGGAATGGGGAAAATGAGGGCAGTTGAAGTGTGTGCACGAGATTTCCCAATCGGGCACTGATAAATATCATTGATACCACTGATATATATATATATATATATTTTTTTTTTTTGAGACAGAGTCTTGCTCTGTTGCTAGGCTAGAGTGCAGTGGCTCAATCTTGGCTCACTGTAACCACTGCCTCCCATGTTGAAGCGATCCTCCTGCCTCAGCCTCCCGAGTAGCTGGGACTACAGGTGCATAGCACCACACCTGGCTAATTTTTGTATTTTTATAGAGACGGGGGTTTCCCCCTGTTGGCCAGGATGGTCTCAATCTCCTTACCTCGTGATCCACCTGCCTCAGCCTCCCAACGTGCTGGGTTTACAGGCATGAGCCACCATGCCCAGCCCCTTTTTTTTTTTTTCGAGATTAAGTTTCACTCTTGTTGCCCAGGCTGGAGTGCAAAGACGTGATCTCAGCTCACTGCAACCTCCACCTCCTGGATTCAAGCGATTCTCCTGCTTCAGCCTTCCAAGTAGCTGGGATTACAGGCGCCTGCCACCATGCCCACCAAATTTTGTATTTTTAGTAGAGACGGGGTATCACCATGTTGTCCAGGACCGTCTCAAACTTCTGACCTCAGGTGATCCACCCACCTTGGCTTCCCACAGTGCTAGGACTACAGGCATGAGCTACTGTGCCCGGGCATTAATTTTTTTTTTTTTTCTTAAGACAGGGTCTCACTCTGTCACCCAGGCTGGAGTGCAGTGGGGTAATCTTGGCTCACTGCAACCTTGACCTAGCAGGCTCAAGCCATCCTCTCACCTGAGCCTCCCAAGTAGGTAGGACTACAGCCTAATTTTTTTTTTTTTGAGTCGGGGTCTCACTATGTTGCCCAGGCTGGGTCAAGTGATCTTCCTGCCTTGGCCTCCCGGAGTGTTGGAATTAAAGTTGTGAGCCACAGCACCCAGCCTTATTTCACCTGTTTTTCATGTGTTCCTCCTTGTACTTTATTCTTAGACCTTCCATAATATTAGAGCCTTGTGTCATGTCTTTTTTTTTTAACTTTTTAACACAGAAAAATAATTTTTCAAAATTTCCTTGGATATTGTATTGAATACAAAGGGCTGGGTCAAGGCGGCGCTGCAACTTTGGGACAATGGCACCCTCTTGTGGTATACAGCTAATTCCTGCAAAGCGAGGATTTCTTTAATCTTGGATTTAGCAAACAATGGTCAGATATTTTACTTTATGGTTAATAATAACCTACTTCTAATTATCACCGATTCTAGCATTTTCCAAGGTGATATCCTGGTTCTGGATTTGTGGTTCACCAGCTTGTGACACTGTAAAAAGAGAGGAGCTGAACTAAAAGCTGCCACCTGGAAACTCCCCCTCAACTCTGAGAGAAGTAGGTAGGTTCGGCAAGCACCCTAGATGATTCTGACACCAGAGTGGTATGACAGCCACAGGTCCCTGCTTTCACGTGAGAAATGAGCCAGTTATCCCCCAACGGATGCAAACTATCAGCCAGCCTAAGTTATAGTACATGGTCATAGATGCTAGCCGAGAGGCTTTCGTCTTCCTGCATCTGCCCGGTATCTCAAGCTGCAGAGGAGGTCACCCAGGACAGCTTTTCTGCAGGCCCTTGCTGCTGAAGTCTGAGCTAAATAAGCACTACATGGCTGTACAAAATCCGGAGTTGCCCGGGACGCTCTTGGCCACACTGCCTCCAACAGCATCCAACATGCTCATGATGCAAAAGGTCATCTAAGTGGCTACCTCAAGCCTGGAAAATCCTCATGTCCCCTCGGGGCTGCTGGGCATGGAGTCCGGGGGCGGTGGGAGGAAGGGCCAGGGTTAAAGGTCAGAGAGGTTGCTTATATCATCAGACTTTCATCAGCCCCGCAACACCAGTGCAAAGGGAGTCAACCCCTCTTCCTCCCCAGAGGGGCTGCCAACCTCTTTGAGACTTCTCTTTTCTTTGCAATTCTCCCAAAACTGCCACCTTTTTTTCTGTTTTTTGAAAATTTTTGTGGATACATAATAGTCATATTTATTTATGGGTACATGTGATCATTTGATACAAGCCTACAATGTGTAATGATCAAATCATGGTAACTGGTCACATCAAGCATTTATCATTTCTTTGTGTTACAAACACTCCAATTCTACTCTTCTAGTTACTTTGAAATACACAATATATTATTAACTAAAGTCACGCTATTGTGCTACTAAACATTACATCATATGCCTTCGAATCCAGCTCTACCTTTGCACCCACTAATCACTCCCTCTTCAGACCCCCTGGCAACCACCATTCTATTCTCTATCTCCATGAGAAAAAAGGTCCTACAGATGAGTGCAGTATTTGTCTTTCTGTGCCAGACTTATTTCACTTAAACTGTCCTTCAGTTACATTTATATTGAAAATGACAAGATTTTATTCTTTCTATGGCTGAATAATATTTGATTGTGAATATGTACCACATTTTAAAATCCATCCATCCATTGAAGGGCACGTTTCTTTTCTTTTTTTATTTTTACTTATTTATTCATTTATTTATTTTTGAGAAGGTCTCACTCTGTCACCCAGGCTGGAGTGCAGTGGTACAATTTCAGCTCACTGCAACTTCTGCCTTCCAGGTTCAAGCGATTCTCACGCCTCAGCCTCCTGAGTAGCTGAGATTACAGATGCCCATCACAACATCTGGCTAATTTTTATATTTTTAGTAGAGATTTCATTTCTTTTTTTTTTTTTTTTTTTTTTTGAGACAGAGTCTCACTTTGTTGCCAGGCTAGAGTGCAGTGGTGCAATCTCGGCTCACTGTAACCTCTGCCTCCCGGGTTCAAGTGATTCTCCTGCCTCAGCCTCCTGAGTAAGTGGGACAACAGGCGTGCACCACCAAGTCCAACTAATTTTTGTATTTTTAGTAGAGACAGGGTTTCACCATGTTGGCCAGGCTGGTTTCGAACTCCCGACCTCAAGTGATCCGCCTGCCTCAGCCTCCCAAAGTGCTGGGATTATAGGCGTGAACCACTGTGCCCCACCAACGTTGAGCATTTTTTTCATATACCTGTTGGGTATTTGAGAAGCGTCTATTCAGATCTTTTCCATTTTTTAATTGGATTCCTTGGGTTTTGTTGCCGTTGTTGTCGAGTTGTTTGAGCTCGTTGTATGCTCTGGTATTAATTCCTTGTCAGTTGAATTGTTTGCAAGGATTTTCTCCCATTCTGTGGGTTGTCTCTTCACTTTGTTGGTTGTTTCTTTTGCTGTGCAGAAGCTTTTGAGCTTAATGTGCTCCCGCTCGTTCACGTCTGCTTTGGTTGCCTGAGCTTCTGAGGTCTTGCTCAAGAAGTCTTTGTCCAGACCAATGTGCTGGAGTGTTTCCCCAGTGTTTTCTTCTAGTTGTCTCATAGTTTCAAGTCTTCAAGTTTTTAATCCGTTTTTATTTTATGTTTGTATATGGTGAGAGATGGGGGTCTAGCTTCATTCTTCTGCATATGGATACCCAGTCTGAAAATGCCACACATGAACTGGTGGTGGTATGGGCTTCTGCACAGTTTACCTTGCTAATGTCCCCCAGGAAAGGCCCTAGACCCCACCAAAACCTGAACTCAGGGGTACTCTGAAAAGGTGTCCTCCTGCCTAGTGAATCGAAGGGAAGTCTCATGATCATAAACCAGAAGTGGCATTAAGATACAATTAGCGGGCCAGGCGCGGTGGCTCTCGTCTGTAATCCCAGCACTATGGGAGGTCGAGGTGAGTGGATCACGAAGTCAAGAGATGGAGACCATCCTGACCAACACGGTGAAACCCCGTCTCTACTAAAAATACAAAAATTAGCTGAGTGTGGTGTTGTGCGCCTGTAGTCCCAGCTACTCGGGAGGCTAAGGCAGGAGAATCACTTGAACCTGGAAAGTGAAGGTTTCAGTGAGCTGAGATTGTGCCACTGCACTCCAGCCTGGGGACAGAGCAAGACTCCGTCTCAAAAAAAAAAAAAAAAAAGAAACAATTAGCATTGGTATTCAGCTGCTGCTGGAAGAGTGGTTCAATGTCACTTCAGTGATGTGGAAATCAACAGGAGGAAATTCTACTAGGCTGGCATAATTTGTTTTCTTCTCTATACTTTCTTGATTTCATGAATTTTTTTTTTTTGAGACGGAGTCTTGCTCTGTCAACCAGGCTGCAGTGCAGTGGTGCAATCTCAGCTCACTGCAACCTCCGCCTCCCAGGTTCAAGCAATTCTCCTGCCTCAGCCTCCTGAGCAGCTGGGATTATAGGCACGTGCCACCACACCCAACTAATTTTGGTATTTTTAGCAGAGACTGAGTTTCACCATATTGGCCAGGCTGGTCTCAAACTCCTGACCTCGTGATCCACCCACTTCGGCCTCCCAAAGTGCTAGGATTACAGTCCTGAGCTACCACACCCGGCAAAATTTTTTGTAGAGATGGAAAATTTTTGAATCAATGCTTTGCTTGGTTAAAAAACAAACACGTATGCCACTTAACATTTGTTAAATCAGAAACGAAAATTTGTGCCACTGACAAACACATGAAATTTTAAACTATTTAGTAGTGGTAAGGCCAACTGCCTCACCTGTGAGACAGCAAACATCAGAAACAAGGGTAAGAAACTGTGTCACTTCAGCTAGAGCACTGGAACCGCTCGTGACACTTGCCTGAAACGTATTCCAGGCCAAACCACCTCTGCTTCACTCTTGGTCAACTTCTTTGATGTCAAAGAAAGCAAAGCTCACAGAGACTCCAAGATCGTACAGAGAGCTCTGACCCTGAACCAGAACCACCTGTGTCACGAGGGTACAGAAACCTTGCCACTTATTTGAACAGAGATGATTTTTTTAAAATGGTTTAATTGGCCATGTGTGGTGGCTCACACCTGTAATCCCAGCACTGTGGGAGTCCAAGGTGAACAGATCACAAGGTCAAGAGATCGAGACCATCCTGGCCAATATGGTGAAACCCTGTCTCTACTAAAAATACAAAAATTAGCTGGGCGTGGTGGTGTGTGCCTGTAGTCCCAGCTACTCAGGAGGCGAGGCAGGAGAATTGCTTGAATGCAGGAAGTGACAGTTGCAGTGAGCTGAGATCGTGCCACTGCACTCCAGCCTGGAGACAGAGCGAGACTCCATCTCAAAAAAAACAAAAAACAAAAAACAAAAAAACAAAAAAAACCTGTTGTAAAGTATAATTGATATACAATAAACTGCTCATGTTTAAAACGTACAATTTAAGTGTTGACATATACACCTGTGATGCCATGTGTGAAAAAAGCAACTCATCTGTGTTTTTCCTCTGCTTTCACACAACAATCAACACAGAAGGCTTCTGTGATCCAGTGTGTTGGGGGGTTGTGTTTTCCCCGCCAAGAAGCAAGCAGTCAATTCTGCAGCCAGCCTCAGCTAGGTGTCCTCCAATTCAATTCTGATACCATCTACCTGGAAATAGCATCAGATACAGGTTGAGGGCTCAGTGCCCAAGGTGGCTCCTGTCCCCACTCAGGCACGTGTAAGTCTGGGCCTTTGGACCTTGTGACTGACTCTGAACTGGGGTTCCCATAATCCCCCTTTTGGTTCAGTTAATTTGCTAGAGTGGCTCATAGTACTCAGGGAAACATTTGTGTTTACCGGTTCTTTTGAAGGACTCAGATGAACAGCCAGATAAAGAGATACATAGGGAGAGGTCTGCAAGGGTTTTGAGTGCAGAAGCCTCTGTCCTGGTGGAATTGGGGTGCACCGCCCTCCTGGCACATGTATGAGGTGTTGTTCAGGACCCCATAAGCCTCCGCATGTTCAGCTGTCTGAAATCTCCCAAAATCCAGTCCTCTTGGGTTTTTATGGGAGCTTCATTACGTTGGCCATTGGTGATTAACTCAACCTTCAGCCTCTCTCTCCTCGAGGCTGGGGAATCGAGTGAAAGTCTCAACCCTGTGATCCTGTCTTGGTCTTTCAGGTACCAGCCCCATCCAAAAGCTATCTATGGGGCTGCCAGCCACTAGCCAACTCATGAGCATAGGAGAGGACATCACTTGAAGATTCTAGGAGTTGTATCCCAGCAGACTTGAAAACCAAATATGTTTCACAGTATCACAGACACCATCACCACCAAGACAGCAGACTTGTCTACTGCCCCAAAAAGTTTGCTGGAACCACCTTCTCATTCTTCCCTCCCTGTCCCCACCTCCACCTCAGGCAACCACGGTTCTGGACTCCATCACTATAGATGAATGTGCGTTTTCTAGATTTTTGTAGAAATGGAATCATATGGTATGTGTTTTGGTTTTTTTTTTTTTTTTGGCCTGGCTTTTTTCACATGTCATAACTATTTTGGAATCCATCCACGTGCCATGCATCCATTCCATTCTATTTTGTTCATTTCATTTTGTTGCTTAATAGCGCTCCATTCTATGAACCTACCACAACGTATCCATCCATTCACCTGTTGGTGGGTGTTTGCTCCTACAGATTGGGCTACTACATGTAAAGTAGCTGGGAACATGTATGTGCCAGTCTTGGTATGGACACGTTTTTACTTCCCTTAGGTATTTATGGGTGGAATGGCTGGATCATATGGCAGGTGTAATGTCACTTTTTATGGTACTTCCACACTGTTTTCCATTTTCTGTTGCTACCAGGAGCACGTGAGTTCTATTTCAGCCACAACTTCATTAACACTTGGAATAGTCTTTCTAATTTTAGCCTTTTTTTTTTGAGACAAAGTCTTATTCCGTCATTCAGGCTGGAGTCAGTGGCGTGATCTCAGCTAATTGCAACCTCCACCTCTCCAGTTCAAGCAATTCTCATGCCTCAGCCTCCCAAGTGGATTACAGGTGGGCGCCATCATGCCCAGCTCATTTTTTCCCTAATTTTAGTAAAGACAGCGTTTTGCCATGTTGGCCAGGCTGGTCTCAGAAACTCCTGACCTCAAGCGATCCGCCCACCTCGGCCTTTCAAAGTGCTGGGATTACAGGTGTGAGCCACTGTGCCCAGCCTAGCCTTTCTAGTAAGTGTGTAGTGGTATCTCACCGCATTTTCCTATTGACTAACAATGTGGTCCTGGGAGGCATACTCTCAAAACAGGACTGGAGACTGGATCATTATGTAGGAATGAGCAACAGAACTCTGGTACTTACTCTATGACAGGCAGGGGCATCACAGGCATTCAAAGTACCCATGGCCATGGCCTAGGAAAGTGGACGAGAGCAGAGCAAGGTAGTGGAGGCCAAACAGCTGTGAAGCAGGCACAATGGCAATGAGGATGACTATGGAGAGAGTGGGGTCGCCTGGCTGCTTCTGATGGGTCTCGAGTGTGTACAGGGAAAAGGACAAGCTCAAGTTACTAGGTTACTTAGGGTCTGACATGGAACACAGAAGAAAATTGAGGTCAGGAGTTCAAGACCAGCCTGGCCAACATGGCAAGACCCTGCCTCTATTAAAATACAAAAATTAGCCGGACGTGGTGGTGTACACCTGTAGTCCCAGCTACAGTCCCAGCCTCCCGAGTGGGAGGCTGAGGCAAGAGAATCACTTGAACCCAGGAAGTGGAGGTTGCAGTGAGCTGAGATGCTACCACTGCACTCCAGCCTGGGTGACAGAGCAAGACTCCAACTCGAAATAAATAAATAAAAGAGAAGAGACACGGACACTGAAAGGTGACTACGTGAAGCCCGCAGCAGAGACTGGAGTGACGCAGCCACAAGTCAAGGAGAGCCTGGGGCCACCAGAAGCTCAAAGAGGCAAGGAAGGATCCTCCCCTCGAGGCCAGGAGGGAGCATGGCCCTGCTGACACCTTAAGTTTGGCTTCAAAAACTTGGAGAGAAACAACGTCTAGTTAGAAGCCACCCAGTTTGTGGTCATTGGTTCTAGCAGCGTTAGGAAGTGAATACAGTGAATTCCAGCCCTGCTGGAATTTCCCCATCCCCTGTAGCTGCAGAAGAGAAATGGCTGAAGCCAAGCCCAGGCCTGGCTTTAAGGGCTCCAGAGCAGCATTGCCAATGAGATGCTGACCCCTGACAGGTGTCTAATGCCAAGCGCTTTGATGGGAAAGGAGAGGGACCCTGAAATATGGGTGGACACAAAGGAGGCTGAGAATTGAGAACGCTCAGTCTCCACATCCCTTCAACTCAGCCCCTCTGCCTGCTTCCTGCAGAAACAGCTTTCACTTAAGGCACTGGGACAATTGTCTCTCTACCTGCTGTCGATCCTGCAGGCTCGCTCTCATCCCCCCTCACAACCTCCAGGCAATGGGAAGAGCCTGATTGCGGAAAATCCGAGATGGAAGAGTACAAGGCTCACTGTACACAGCCATCGCTGTGGCATGACTTCATCCGTCCCTGTGGCAGGAGTCTGGGAAGAATCACAGCTGCGGACTCCAAGGGTGTCAGGAGGAGGATGGATCCTATAGCTTGCTGGAGCCCAACTTCAGGAAAAGGAAATCAGAGTTTACTGTGCTGGCCGGAGCACATAGGGTGGTGCTCCTATCCACTGAGCAAGTTACCTATGCCTGCAGTCAAGGCGGCCTCAGGGCAGAACCCCGGGAGCGGGCCTGAAAGGCTGCATAAAAGGGATCCCTGCAGCTCATATGGGTCAGCCTCCCGGGGCGGGAACCGGGTGGGGAGTAGATGTGGAGGGGCAACAGACCTCATCCAGCAGGGCGCATCCCCACTGCCCTCCAGCCAGCCTTCTTCCCGTGCTGCTCAAGCATCCTGGTTCCCCCACCAGCACTTGCTTTACGCTCTGATGAAGGAGTGTCCTCTGGGCCATCTCTGGGGAGTATGGTTGGGGAGGGGTGCTGAGCAAGCTACACGTGGCACATCCATGCAACTTACATGTGTCCTGAGCCTTAGGACCACATCCCTCGTCACAGGGGAGGGAAATTCCGACAGTTCAACTGTGTTTGCCGGAGGCTGCTGTATTCACTTCCTGTGGCTGCTAGAACAAATGACCACAAACTCGGTGGCATTGCTTCTCTCACAGTTTTTAGGCCAAACTTAAGGTGTCAGCAGGGCCATGCTCTCTCCTGGCCTCGAAGGGAGGATGCTTCCTTGCCTCTTTCAGCTTCTGGTGGCCCCAGGCTCTCCTTGACTTGTGGCTGTGTCACTCTAGTCTCTGCCGTGGGCTTCATGTGGTCACTTTCTTTTAGTGTCTGTGTCTTATTTATTTGATGGAGTCTCATTGTCACCAGGCTGGAGTGCAGTGGCACAATCTCGGCTCGCTGCAACCTCCACCTCCTGGGTTCAAGTGATTCTCCTCCCTCAGCCTCCCAAGTAGCTGGGATTACAGGCACGCACCACCACGCCCTGGGATTACAGGCACGCACCACCACGCCCAGTTAATTTTTGTATTTTTAGTGGATACGGGGTTTCACCATGTTGGCCAGGATGGTCTCAATCATCTGACCTTGTGATCTGCCCGCCTCAGCCTCTCATAGTGCTGGGATTACAGGCGTGAGCCACCACGCCTGGCCTGTTTACTTACTAATTTATTTTGAGACAGAATCTTGCTCTGTCACCCAGGCTGGAGTGCAGTGGCAGGATCTCGGCTCACTGCAACCTCCACCTCCTGGGTTCAAGTGATTCTCCTGTCTCAGCCTCCCAGTTGGGAGGCTGGGACTGTAACTGGGATTACAGGTACTCACTACCACATCTGGCTAATTTTTGTATTTTTAGTAGAGACAGGGTTTTGTCATTTTGGTCAGGGTGGTCTTGAACTCCTAAGCTCGTGATCTGCCTGCCTCAGCCTCCCAAATTGCTGCAATTACAGGCTTAAGCCACCACACCTGGCTTCTTCTCTTCTTTTATAAGGACACCAATTGTTACGAGCTGAATTGTCCCCCCTAAAATTCATATGCTGAAGCCTTAACCCTCAGTATCCCAGAATATGACTATATTTGGTGATAGTCTTTAAAGAAGTAATTAAGGAGTGGC
Source organism: Aotus nancymaae (assembly GCF_030222135.1). Classification (NCBI taxonomy): domain Eukaryota; kingdom Metazoa; phylum Chordata; class Mammalia; order Primates; family Aotidae; genus Aotus; species Aotus nancymaae. The sequence goes on from NW_026988425.1 coordinate 122,313,993, forward strand.
TATTAGGGTGGGCCCTAATCTGATATGACTGATGTACTTGAAAGAAGAGATCGGGACACAGAGAGGCAGGAGGGGCCGTCGTGACAGAGAAAAGACGCTGTGACGAGGCAGCACTTTGGAGGGTGGCCATCTGCAAGCCAAGAAGAGAGGCCTTGGAGGAAAGCCCTGAGGCACCTGCTCCAGCTTCCAGCCTCCAGGACTGTGAGGGAACAAATGTCTATGGCTGAAGCCACCCAGTCTGTGGCATTTTCTCATATACTAATGCGTTGGCTCAGAGCCCACCTTAACTCAGTAGATCTCATCTTAACTGGATTACATCTGCTAGGAGTCTAGTTCCAAATAAGAGCATATTCACAGGTATGGGGGGGCAAGACCTCAGCACATCTTTTTGGGGAACACAACTCAACCCCTGATAGTCACCTTGAGTGCAAGCAACAGTTAATTAGCTTAGCAGATATTAAGGCCAGGCGCAGTGGCTCATGCCTGTAATCCCAGCACTTTGGGAGGCCGAGGCGGACAGATCACCTGAAGTCAGGAGTTTGAGACCAGCCTGGCCAACAAGGTGAAACCCTGTCTCTACTAAAAATACAAAAAATTAGCCAGATGTGGTGGTGGGTGCTTGTAATCTCAGCTACTAGGGAGGCTGAGGCACAAGAATCACTTGAAAACCTGGGAGGCTGAGGTTGCAGTGAGCTGAGATCACGCCACTGCACTCTAGCCCAGGCAAGAGTGTGAGACTCTGTCTAAAAAATAAAACACAAAAATGAGCTAGGTGTGGTGATGTGCACCTGTAATCCCAGCTACTCAGGAGGCTGAGGCAGGAGAATCGCTTGAATCCAGGACGTGGAGGTTGCTGTGAGCAGAGACCGCACCACTGCATGCCAGCCTGGGACACAAAGCGGGACTCCATCTCGAAAAAAAAAAAAAGACATTAATGCCATCCTCAGAGGCTCACGCCTTCAGCTGCGCACAGCCAACAGGAGGCATAGGCAGAAGGCTGGTGGGTGGGAGGAGACTAAGGGCATTTGTCATGGTCCTTCTTGCTGTGTCACTGGGAGCTGGCTGTCTCTATTGAAGGCTGGTCTCTGTCAGGCAGCCCTCTCCCCATGTTCTGGTAACTGCTCTCAGGTTTGAGGGCATTAAAGTCTCCCCAATATTGCTAGTCGCCCTGATTTATTATGCCTAATCCTGTTTGCACCCTGGCAAACAGCTCCTTTACTGAATGCTCCTCAGCTAGCCCATGTGGGCATGCCATTTCCAGCTGACCCTGACTGATACAGGCCATTTTCTACGCTCTTTTGGGATTGAGGTGTTGTGTATTGGTCAGAGCAGGAGTCTTCACATTTGCTGGGTAATTCTCTTGGTTATCAATTTTGGGAACAGTCCTCAAAGATCAAGTTGGGGCAGTCTTGACTCAGATAGGGAGAAGTTTCACAGGTGGAAAGATGTATATCAAGGCTGTACGACCCGGAAGACTCAGTTCTATTGCAGATGGCCAGTTGCTTCCCCTCCCTGTGCCTACGCCTTTGCAATGTGACTCAACGGCTCCTCCCACCAGGAGGCAGTGCCTTCCTCCAGGCTTTGCTGGAGGAATCTGCCAACGACCATGCAGACCCCAAGACAGACACATCTACTGAGGAGTGTTAGGAACAGGTACTAATATTGAACACGTCTCCCGGTTTGTGGTTGTTATGGATTGAATGTATGTGTCCCCCCACAAATTAGCATGTTGAAATCCTTACCCCCAAGGTGATGGTATTCAGGGGGTGCCTTTGGAGATAACTAGGTCATGATGGAATTAGTCCTCCTGTAACGGGGCCCCCAGAGCTCTCTCCACCACATGAAGACACAATGAAAAGTTGGCCATCTGCAGCCTGGAAGAAGGCCTCACCAGAACATGGCCAAGCCTGCACCCTGATCCTGTATTCCAGCCTCCAGAAATAAATGCCTGCTGTTTATAAACCACCCAGTCTGTGGTACTGTTACAGCAGCTAAGACAGAGGAAAAGGTTGTTTCATCTCCAAATTATTTCCTACAACTTCCAATCCCTACTTCCATAGAAGTGGAATCTGCGGCTACAAAATAAACCTCAAGTTAGGTCTCTCACAGTCAGATCGTTTCTTACTGGAATGTGTATTTCCTATCTGTGACCTTCATCAGCTATCATCATCTACTTTCATGATCGGCAGTGCTCACTGTCCCCCACAGATCTCAAGGCCCTCAGGGCAGGGCCAGTGTCTACACTGTCCACAGCATCCTCGGCACCCCCAACCCATTCTGAGCCTTTGGTTTCCCAAAGCCATCATCACTTTCCATGAGTTCTTCGTGACCAGACATTTCAACTGGGGTATGAAACACTGCTATCTATCGTAAGCCACAATTACCCAACTGCACTATCACTAGAAGATGCGTTTGTACATATGTGGTATCCACAATGCCACATTTGCCACGTGGTATTAGAGTGATGGCTTCCTTCTTGCCTTTTCTAACTCCATGAGGTGGGCGCTTGTATCAGGCCTTGTTTTAGTTGCCAGGGATGCATCCGCACACCAAAGAGATAACTCCTTTTGTCTTGGACTGAAGAAAAGAAACAATTACAACAAAATGCGGCAGTTGTACCAGAGAAAGACTGGATGCTCCAGCAGTCACCGCAACCTGACCTTCTTCCCTTAGAGTCAGGGGAGAAAGGTGGAGGGAGGGGGGTCCCCTCAGCCACTGTATGAGACTGGGGACAAATGTGGCCAAGATAACAGGTCCAAAGGCAACTCTGGGCACCCCAGGGATTTCAGGAAGGTGAGAAAAAGCAGCAAAAGAGAACGAGGAGCGGCCAGAAACATAGGAGAAAACCAGGCCAGCTCGGCGTATGGGAAGCCAAGTGAGGTGTTTCTTAAGGGGTGCTCCATGATTGCAAAGGATGCTAACCTGTGAGAACCGAGGCGACCCGTCACTCCCTGCCACAGGTGACCTCAAGTGCAGCCTGAATCAAGGCGACCCATCACTCCCTGCCACAGGTGACCTCAAGTGCAGCTTGAACCGAGGCGACCCATCACTCCCCACCACAGGTAACCAGAAGTGCAGCTTCAGCAGAATGGATTTTATGGCAAATGCAGGAAGAGAAATTACGAACACTTCTTCAAGACTAGAGACCATGGCACAATTGGCAAAGGAGAGAGGTATGGGCCATCATGGCGGCTAAAACCCAGTGTGTAGTGTTCTAGAAGGAAGAAGGGAGGGATGCAAGGAGGAGCATGTAGAAAATGTGCTACCAAGTCAAATAAAGCGAAACCAAATTCCACTGGCATTTGAAATGGGATAAACCCAGTAAGAGCACCTTCCACATTCGTAAGGGGTAGGGCGAGGAATGCCCACCGAGGCACCTGGGGCTGTGCATTTGACAGGGCCTTGCTCTTTCCAAGAAGAGACAGACTTGGCATGTTACCTGTCTGATGAGGAGCAGCCAGTGGAGATGGCATGAAGGAGAGGAAAGGAAGCGGGTGCAGAGTGGAGTACGGGGTGGGAATGGGATCCAAACGGCCGCTCAAGTCTTTTCTCCTCACACGTGGCCAAGGGCACAACTCTATCTCCTAAGCATTCCAGTTCAAGACTCACGTGTGTTCATATTGCTCCATGATTAGGATGGGGTGTGCTACACATCATCTAAAACTTGACAGCTCCCAGCGTCTGCCACATCAGTCCCAAACTCCCGCATATTGCCAGGACACACCTCGAGCCCCGCAGCAGCCTCTGCTGGACAAGGCAAGAGCATCACTTAGGTTTCAAACATGGTTTTTATGGCTCTGGCCCAGTCCCTTCTGCCCCAGGGGCCTCAGCTTTTGGCATTTGCACTTCTGCCCCCAATTTCTCATTTTTTCAAGAAACGGCCAAGACCCACTTTCCCCAGCAAGCTCAGTCTACCTTTCTGAAATGCTTAATGCCCTAGATCTGTAACATGATCTTCACTGAATTATTCATAACTGTTTTTTTTTTTTGGATTGGAGTTTTGCTCGTTGCCCAGGCTGGAGTGCAATCAGGAGACCTTGGCTCACTGCAACCTTAACTTCCCGAGTTCAAGCGATTCTCCTGCCTCAGCCTCCTGAGTAGCTGGGATTACAGGCATGTACCACCATGCCCAGCTAATTTTTTGTATTTTTAGTAGAGACGGGGTTTCTCTTATGTTGGTCAGGCTGGTCTCGAACTCCTGACCTCAGGTGATCCACCCACCTCACCTAGTGGGATTACAGGCGTGAGTCACCGTGCCCGGCCCTGTAACTGTTTCATTAGCTACAAGAAGCTCCCCACACCTTGATGACCTGAGGCCTCTGGCTAAGAGGAATGCAAGGACAAATAGGACTATAGTGAGTAGGGTTGTGGACCTGTTACAAAATCCATTTAAGCTTCAGTTCCTGAAAACTGAGGTTAATAACATATCCACTTCACAGGATTCTATGGGGACCAAATAGAAATGGACAGTCCTGCCACACAGTAAGCGCTCTTCAAATGCTATTAAACAAACGCAAGTTTCCCTCTCCCTTCCATCATCTCATCAATTCTCCATGACACCCTCCCTCCCCCTGCACCAAAAGGTGCTAGATATAACAGAGGAATGCGGAATTCAAGCACTGTTTCTTCCCATGTGCTCATAACTTGATAATTTCTCAATTTATGAAAAAAAAAAATCAGGTTTCAAGGTAGTCAGTCACATCTAATAGTATACTATATACTAAAACATGCCCCTCTACTTTTCATATTTATAACAAACTCTTGTGTTGAGGGCTCTTGACCGACTGCAGTAAGGGAGCCACTCTGCTGCATACGAAACCCTGAGCCAGAGCCCCTCTACTTGTGAAATGTGTAGTTGACAGCTACTTCACAGACATTTCAGCTACAGAAAACATATTCAAGGAAGAATGTTAAAAAGTTTTCTTGTATCCTACAAGGGGTTCTCTCTAGATGTAAATAAATCTGGATGAAATATTGTAATCCAAGTATACCATTTCCCACATTGTAAATCTGTGCTGGTGGGGAGCCAATCCAGTTAACATGCCTGAAGGGGAATGAGCGTCCAAGGGCTTCCCCACACCTCACAAGGCCCACCCTTGTTTCCACTGACCCTTTCTTTGGCCTGAAACCCCCAATTTCCTCCAAAGGCAAAATGAAACTCAAATCTCTCTAGACTCAAAGACTAAGTCTTGACTATGCCAACCTATTGGTTTGTAATTATACTGCTCAAGGATCCTGCTTCCTCTCTTTCAACCCTCTCGGGAGCTCTCCCCAAGAGATTTTAAGTCTCACACAGCCAGACTGTATTTCCCTTTGTCAAGAAGCAATCACAGAGTATTCTACCTGCAGGAGATAATACTTGTTGAATAATTTATGTATATAAGACCATTCTAGAATACTTTTGTAGTGAACTGCCCCTATTCTGAAGGTTAACGTTTTTCCTTCTGATGATTTAGCCTCTATGGCAGGGTCTACAAACTACCACATGAAGCCCAAATCCAGCCCATCAGCAAAATAATCATTTTAAAAACACTCCCTTAAAAACATAAAAACCTAAGAGAGAGCATATGTGGCCTGTGGAGTCTAAGATATTTACTATCTGGCTCTTTATCCAAAACCCCTGATAGTGCCTCTGGACAAGGGCATAACAGATGAGTCGTGGCAAAAGGGACTAACTGAGAGGATGGGTAGAAACCCGGGCAGCCTATGAGGAACCTCGAGGTGTGATGCTTCTTCATCCCAGTAATTCAGCGACTCGACTAGAAGCATCTGATTTTCTGGATGAACCCCAAGGAGCCTGTCAACTTTTGAAATCAACACAGCTGTCTGCCACTTGCCAGACTTATTTTGGGTAAGCAGTAATAAATGGAGAAATAAGTAATAATAGTTGGAGGTTGTGAGAAATAAAAAGCTATTTAATGTTTGATAGACAAATTCAAGTCCATAAATTTCCTTGAAAGATGCTAAAAATGTTCTCGTTTTTTAAATTAAATTTACAGTTTCATTTTTACAAAGTTCTGTACATAAAAATAAATATACAGAAACAAACCCCATCAACTGTCTGCATCAGTAATCCTCACTGGTGGGCTCACCATTGCTAAGGAAGACATCATTCAACGCAACCTGTCACAGAGACTGTCCTGGCAGCAAGATTTCTAACTTCAAAATATCATTACTCTTTTATCAAGATTGCTAATCATCTAGAGGCCTTTACCTACCAACTAGCAATTAACCATGAAATCAATGAACGCAATCACTGTCTCCAAATGGAACATGACCAGTGACCTAATGCCTAGTGGCAACATCTATACCCTTTGCTGCCTGGAGCCCTTACATATGCAGGTGTAGTTATGAACAGAAACAAACCCCACCTCCCCCTGGCTAGTCACTGTGAAAAGTGTGCGTAAGGCAATTGAATCGAGGGTTAAAGATTCATCTTGCTAATGTCAAAAGCTACACTAACAAGATTCTTAGCCTCATCCGCCAGATGATGGGCCTCTGCGTCCAGGTCTCCAGGAGCAGGATCCACCTCCTTCACCAGACAAAGGGTTATAACCTGGGATGACAGAAAGGAAGCAAAACAGTATGGATAAAAATCTGAAAATCTGGGAACATTCTATATCCAAAATAAAATTATGTGACTGACATGCTAAGCACTGCAAAGATATGGATTCTAAGGTACATTTTAAAAAATTTTAGCTACTATTTAAAAAAAAGAAAACCTTTATATTGTGATTGCCATTTGAATTGATTTTCTGGTGGAGAAAAAAGAAGTCATTCAACTTCTTATTTCTTTTTTTTTTTTTGAGTCGGAGTTTCGCTCTTGTTACCTAGGCTGGAGTGCAATGGCGCGATCTCGGCTCACCGCAACCTCCGCCTCCTGGGTTCAAGCAATTCTCTTGCCTCAGCCTCCCGAGTAGCTGGGACTACAGGGGCACGCCACCATGCCCAGCTAATTTTTTTTATATTTTTAGTAGAGATGGGTTTTCACCATGTTGACCAGGATGGTCTCGATCTCTTGACCTCATGATCCACCCGCCTCAGCCTCCCAAAGTGCTGGGATTATAGGCGTGAGCCACCGGGCCCGGCCGAGGTCATTCAACTTCTTTGTCCTAATCTCCAAAACACATGCAAAAGAGTCACCAAAAACTTCCTCAAGATGGCCTGATTTAAGTATATAAAGCCTCCTATCACAGAGAATGTATTACTGAAACTCAAACATTCAAATAAGGGCTGTTGAAGCTACAGAAAATGGATTTAAAAAAATCAGAACAGAATTAAACTTGCCACTTCTACCAGTCAGAGCCAGGTCATCTGTGTGCTTCCCCGCTTCCCTTGCCCCACTCCCTCGTGAGCTTCCCAAAGTCAATGGACAACTGGGGACCTGGTTGAGTGCTCAGGTTCTAGGGTCAGCCAGAACTTAAATATGTTGGTTTTACTCCTTACTTGCAGTGGAATCTTTGGGCAATAAAATCCTGTGCCTCGGTTTCCCTATTTGTAAAACCAGGCTAGTCAAAGCCCCAGCTCAGGAATGCTGGGGACACTGAAAGAGGCCATGCACGCATTCCATCTTCTACGATTTCCATTCCTATCCTAAATATCACCTCTATGTGTCTAAAAATAAGCTTCTAGCAGGACCATCTAAAAATAGCATTTTCTTTCCAGATGTATCACCTTCTCTACAGCAAGCCAGGTTAGTCTCCTGACATAAAGGAGATTACAGCTCAGCATTTAAGGTCAGCCAAGTTTGTGGCCCATGTCCCAGTCTTTCTTCAGTCCTCACAGACCCATCAGGTCTCCAGGCCTCTGCTGTGCCCCCTCTCCTCCTATAGAGAATACACTCTTCCGCCCTGGAAGTGTTCTATAGTGTTCTAGTGTCTTTGCTCTCTCATTCCTCAGCAGTAACTTGCAACTCTTAGCCAGAATCACAAAAGATTGCTTATTTTTGTTTGTGAGTCCCATCTTCCCAGACTTGAAATTCTTGGGGATGGGATGAAGACAGACTGCTACGGCACCACCCAGAGTCCCCAGGGCAGTGTTGCACACAGGAAAAAGCTTTGAATGAGCATATCTGCCACTCCTTGTTATTTGCAAGAAACATGGTGGTCCTGGCTAGAAAGGCCAAAACCACTGTGTTCCAGCTCCTTGACATTCATCTGAAGACTGGCAGAGAATTCCTCGTCCTAATTAGCTCTCCCTCTACGGGACTGCAGAGGGATCAAGTGCGAATACTGTAATACAAGTACAATCCTTCCAAGTACTTAGTGAGGGCCTAGGAGGTGGTTTGCATCTGTTTCCTTTATTGAATCTTCACAATCCTAAAGAATTAGTCTTAATTTACGCACAAAGAAACAGTCTTGTTTATAAAAGGTAACTATATTCTGTAAGTGTTGAAAATTTGTTAACATTTGATATCAGTGGTGCTTACCACCTCCCCGCAAAGGCTTTCTGTCCGATTTCCGTTTTGGGATGGCAGATGAAGTGGAAGGCCCAGGACTGTCTTCCTCCTGTTTGAATACACACACGTGTTAAGAAACAATGAAAACATTCTACTTGGCAATCTTCATCTACTGCAAAATGCCAGCTGGCCGAAGTCTCCAGTCACCTGAGGCTTCTTTGCATTTCCTTTGTAACTTTTTCCTTCTTGCATGCTGTCCCACATTTCAATCTTCTGTCTCCTTTTTTCTTCTTCAAGCTGAGAAACAATCACATTGTACAGAAAGAATTCAGAGACTGCCACTGCTCTCAAAGACAACGGTAACTCTGACAATTCCTAATTTAAATGTCTTTCAGAACAAACGCCACTCTCATTTTCTTTGCTTAATGTAACTGTTGTGATCTGGTGGAATGAGTTTAACTCACAAAGAGAAGCTTTGGTTTTTGTACACTATTAAAGAAAGCAAAATGTTTCATGAAAAAAATGACTGACTCCACGTTCTTCTGAAACTCATGTCTATCAGGACATTTTTGGTAATGTGGAAGACACAGGCATGTGCATACACACTCACATGTACCCTGCTCCAACCTGTCCCTCCTCCTGTGCTCTGTATCTTTCATTGTAAAATATTCACACATCTACTGTTGCCTAACAATAGTGTATTTTCTTGCTATCGCCAATATTGACATGGCAGGAACTGAAATATTTATTAAATCTAATGGGATCGGACCTGGTCCTAGAAGCTTATAGACAACACAGACAGCCACTGTAATCCAGAGCCTCAGCCAATTTCTACGTACATATTCAAACTGAAACTAGGTGCTACCTGTTTTAGTTTCTCTTTATGCTTTTCCACTTGAGCATTTAGCTCTTCTTGCATTTTCAATCGAGCAGCTGCTAAAGCTTCTTGTCGTTTAACAACAACATCAGGTTCTAAAACATCAGAAAAAAATTGAGATCAAGCACTTTGTACAATAGAAACTTCTGAGTGTCCGCATTATTAGAAGTACAAAGAGGTATCGACATCAGACAATGAAACATGTTTTTACATGAGTAATCCTGACCCCTCTGCAAATATTTTACTGCTTCAAGGGGCAGGGGTCTGTTGCTGAGCCATGGATTTTAGTTCCAAATATCTGCATCACCAGAAACCTGTTAGAAATGTCAATTTCTGAATTCTCCTGAGCAATACCAATTCATAAAGCCTGGGATGGTGGCCACACAGAGCACATTTTGGGTACCTCAATGACACCCACGGTCTCTAGGTTGACCAGAATCCCGGAAGACTACCAAGAAAATATCAAGTTTTCTAAATCATCCATCCATTAATTAGCCCAGGAGTAAGATTCTTAGGTATTTGTTTCTACAGAAAAGAAAGAAAAATCCTTCTAAATAGCATTATGAATAGAAATGAACTCCCCAGCTTAACCTGTATTTTTATCTGGTTTGTAAAACAAAGCTTACCATCTCAATCTCATTACCAGTGACTCAGATGAATGACAATTTATACTATTTCACTATTCTAAAAACATGTAGCATTTCTTTCGGGTATGTCCACAGAAACTGTATCTTCTAACTAGTGAAAAGGCTACCTTTCAAAGAGAATGAGTTTTTTAGACAGGTAAATGTAACTGGAAATCAGGTCTGATGGATAAGTTTGTGAAAATCAAAATGAGGTGGACATGAAGAAATAAGGCTGCCTGTTAATTCTCTCAAAATGTTCTAGAGATAACTCAGAGTTAGTAGGCAGACCTACAAGTACAGAGAAAATATGTTTTCATTTTAAACCAGCCTATAAATGAAAAGCCATCCAACAAGACATGCACTCAGTGCACCATCAGGCAGGTTCTCCATTTCATTAACTCTCTGAAACAAAAAAAAACGTTACACGTGCACCAAAATCAGCTTCAGAAGCAGAAAAATGTTCTTTTTTCTCCTATACACATGAGAACCATATACTACTACTTTTAAAAAATTTTTTTTTCAGAGACAGAGTCTTGCTCTGTCACCCAGGCTGGAGTGCAGTGGCTCGATCTCAGCTCACTGCAACCTTTGCCTCCCGAGTTCAAGCGATTTTCCTGCCTCAGCCTCCTGAGTAGCTGGGACTACAGGCACACGCCACCACGCCCAGCTAATTTTTGTATTTTTACTAGAGATGGCATTTCACCATGTTAGCCAGGATGGTCTCAAACTCCTGACCTCAGGTGATCAGCCCGCCTCAGCCTCCCAAAGTGTTGGGATTACAGGTGTGAGCCACAGCACCCAGCCCTTTTTTTTTGGGAGGTCAAGGCGGGCAGATTACAAGGTTAGGAGTTTGAGGCCAGCCTGACCAACATGGTAAAACGCCATCTCTACTAAAAATACAAAAACTGGGTGTGGTGGCATGCGCCTGTAATCCCAGCTACTTGGAAGGCTGAGGCAGGAGAATCGTTTGAACCTGGGAGGAGGAGGTTGCAGTGAGCTGAGATCACGCCACTGCATTCCAATCTGGGCAACAGGGCGAGACTCCGTCTCAAAAAAAAAAAAAGACAAAGCCTTACTCTGTTGCCCAGGCTAGGGTGCAGTGGCAGGATCTCAGCTCACTGCACCCTCCGTCTCCTGGGTTCAAGTGATTTCTCCAGCCTCAGCCTCCCCAATAGCTGGGATTACAGGTGCCCACCATCACGCTCCATTGATTTTTGTATTTTTAGTAGAGGTGGGGTTTCACCATGTTAGCCAGGCTGGTCTTGAACTCTTGATCTCAGGCAATGTGCTGGCTTTGGCCTCCCAAAAGTGCTGGGATTACAGGCGTGAGATACGGAGCCCAGTCGAGAACCATATACTTCTTCTTCTTATTTTTTAAAGGCAGGGTCTCAGTCAATTGCCCACGCTGGATGTAGTGTGGCCCAATCATAGCTCACCGCAGCTTTGACTTCCTGGACTGAAATGATTCTCCTGCCTCAGCCTCCTGAGCAGCTGCGACTACAGGTTTATGACGCCACTCCTGGCTATTTTATTTTTTTAAGAGGGACAGGGTCTCGCTATGCGGCCCATCTTACTTTTAGTAAGAGACTAACAATAAAAGAAGGAGGTGCAGAACCACCGCTTTCATTTCGGTTATCAGGCACTAACCCACAGCAGCCGCAGCTCCGTCCAGCTGCCTCTGCCTCAAGGCTCTTAGCCGGGCGGAAAGCTTCTGAAAGACCACGTAGAGAAGGATGCAGCTGAAGACGATGTACCAGCCGTAGGTGGCCAGCAGGGAGCCCACTGAAAAGAAAAAAAAAATTTTCAAAAAACTAAAAATGGCACTACTAGTTGACTTTTCCGTAAGACTCAACAAAGTGTAATTCCTGCCCTCAAAGCCTTCATGGTCTAGCTGAGGAAAAAGCCTCCTAAGTAGATCGTTAAAACATGAACAAGAAGTGCAACAATTCAGGGATCTCCGAGAAGCGAGACTTCTTAACCAATTGGGGAGTCGGGGGCAGTTAGGGGGTGGAGGGCACAGCAACTGGGTTTTGAAAAATGAAGAGCAACTAATCTGAACCAGGAAGGCAAAGGCCTTTCAGACCTAAGGAACCACATATAAATGGGGTGACAGTGCGGGGAGTTAGGAGTGTGTATGGGGCTGTGTGGGGCAGGTCCCAGAGGCAAACGCCAAGGGCCGAGCGACTCCAGTAACTGCAACAGGAAGAGCCTGGTTCGCAAAAAAGACTTGCGCAAACAAGGGCCAGCCGAGCCGCCAAGGGAAGTGCGGCTCCCGAGAGGCCACCGCGCAAGGTCCGGGCCTGCTGCCCAGAGTCCGCGTCAGCGACAACGCCCGACAGTTCCCAGGGCTCCCAGGCCCCGGCGCCGCAAGCAGCGGAGGACGACCCACCGATCATGGCGGCGCGCCGGAGAGGTGGCGGCGAGCGCCCTACTGCCCCGCAGCGACTCACCGGTGACGTGTAGGAAGCGCAGCCCCTCGGTCTCCAGGGCCGGCCGCGTGGACAAAGGCTCCTCTTCCCGCTCCATGACGGTCGCCACCGCCGCTGAGCCCGGCTGCTGCGCCTCCAGCAGGGCGCTTCCGGTGCGCTTCTACGCACACGTGGCGCGCCGGGACGCGATTACGGTCCCGGCCAATCGCAGGTCGACCCCGCCCTGACGTGGGCCAAACGCAGGGGGGGCGTGGCCAAGGGGCGTGGTGTGGGGGGAATCCCGACCATCTTCTCTGGGACTGTGCCAGCTCCTGGCCTGAGTTGGGGCTGAGGACCAACCTCTTTCACGGATTTCTTACCGAATTTCTCCCTTCTTTTTCCTAATTGGACACCGAAGCCAAGGAGGTCAGGGCCGCCCGGAGGCTGGATTTGCACCCACATCCTTGCCCTGGGCACATTGGACGACGGCTCAGTACGTTGACTCCCCCCAACATTTGAGGGTTGCAGCCAGCGTCCACTCCCACAAGTGAAAACACGAAATGTGGACAGCCTCCTGCTCCTGCTGCCGGTGATACCTTTCAGACCAAGAAAGTCCCCACTGATCCTCAAGATTCTTTTCTCCAAAATCAAAACCTCTTAGGAAAAAACGATCATAGTAACGGCTCTAACCTATGTTGAATTATACTGTAACACAAGACACTATCACGGTTATTCATAATAGCGTCCTGGCTGTTTGCTCTACCTACTGTTCTGCACCCTTTTCCACCACTCAAATGTCGCCACTTTTATGGTGACCATAACCATCCTATTTGAAATTTGACCTTGGGTTTTTCTGGAGAAGCATTTGCAGTGCACATACCTAGCTGTGTCTCAAAAGAAAGGTTGGGAATTGGGACTATAAATGAAAAAATAATGAACAGGTGACAACATCCAAGTGCTCCGTCACCACTATTGCCAGGAGCAGTGTGGGAAAGGCAACCCCTGACATGAAGCGTGAGTGCAACGAGCACTTCTTCAGTTCGGGTTTGCCAAGAAGTTCCCCAAGGGGGATGGCTGCAGGGATTTGTGCACTGACCTCATCAAGCTTTCCCAGCAGTGTGTTCAGAAAGCATTGAAGGGGAGCTGGCGTTCATGATGCCACGGCAAAGAAAAGCCTAAATGCTCTAATTCCTTGTTGGCCACCTTGAAAATGCACTCCTCAATCAACAAATTGAGGACTCTGGATGTGATCCATAAAGGCTGTTAAGATAGCTTATCAATGTAATAAGTTTAGGAGGGAGAATATCATTTCCTTCTTCATGTTTGCCTTTCACTTGTAAAAGATGAACCATCATCATTCTTTAATTTGCTTCAGAGTGATTTCTCGCTTGCTCTGGCATCTTGCAGGAACATTTATGTACTAAACTGAATGACCTCTTGGGATTATAGTTGCAATCCTCGGTCTCAGGTTAGCTCTAAATCCACCTTACATCTAAATACTGACAAACTAGACAGGATGAGCAGGGTTGCCTGACCTCTTTTGTTAGGCTGTGAAGGACATTAGGTACACTGCACTGGGATCATAGTTCATGGAAAAAAATGGTTAGGTCCTCACTTTTCTCTCAGGAAGCTCATAGCAAAACAGTTTCAATCAATGCTTGGGAGCAGTTTTTTATTTTTATACGGTAACTTAACAGAATGGTTTAACACACAGTTCCGTCTTAACAAGGTGTCAGATGAAGACTTGAGAGCTTCAAGAACTCTGCAGTGGGCTGGGAGTGGTGGCTTTTGCCTATAATCCTATAGCACTTTAGGAGGCTGAGGAGGGAAGATCACTTGAGGTCAAGAGTTCAAGACCAGCCTGGGCCACACAGCAAGATCCCATCTCTACAAAAAATTTGGCCGGGTACGGTGGCTCTCACCTGTAATACCAGCACTTTGGGAGGCTGAAGTGTGTGTATCTCCTGAGGTCGAGTTCAAGACGAGCCTGGCTAACATGGTGAAACCCTGTCTCTACCAAAAATACAAAAATTAGCCAAGTGTGGTGGTGGGTGCCTGTAATCTCAGCTACTAGGGAGAGTGAGGCAGAAGAACTGCTTGAACTCGAAAGGTGGAGGTTGTAGTGACCTGAGATTGTACCACTGCACTTCAGCCTGGTTGACAGAGCAAGACTGTCTCACACACACACGCACAAAAAGAAAGAAAGAATGAAAAGGTTATGAAGGAAGATTCTAAACTGCAAAGATTTGTGGTTGCTGGCTTTCAAGCCATGTTAATGAATTAAGTCAACATGCACATTATCAAAATGCCAAAATGTTACATCTGGTGAAATGAAGGGAACTTTTGCTTTATTTGTCTTATCTGCCCTATCCTGTAATGTCTGTAATCACAAAGATGGAATACATTCTAACATTTAGGTTCTATCACTTAAAAAAGGCAACAATCCTTTTCACTCAGAACTTTGCAATATAAAACAGAAACCAGTATTAACTCATGAAAATAATGCACATTCTAAACATATATAAAGTATACTTGTAAACTACTGTGAACTAGTGTTGTATACATATGTATATAGAGTATAATGGATATATTCCACTAAAATCTAATAAATTTTAAATTATTTGACTGCATGGATGATGGGCTCTTGTTTCAGTTCCCAGCACATTGTTCTTCCAGTTCTACTGATAGAAGTTACTCATTCTAGCCAGGCATTTATGTTACCTTTGTGCCTTTAATCAGGTGTTATAACCTCACCTGGCTTGGCTTGTCCGGAACTAGAAAGGTATTTCAACAAACACTTTGCTCAATGTAATTGCTCAGGTACTATTTGCAAAAATAGGACAAAGGTAGACAGTAAATAGAACTGCCACCTGCCACTGACTGTCATAGGCTAAATGACTGGCCCTAATTTGTCACTCTTTCTCACAGCCATATCCTGCTATAAAAGGTGAAAGGGAGTCTATTTCCCCATCATCCTTTGACTTTATATACTTGGTGAGATGGCTTGCTTTGGTTAAGAGCAAGTAGGTAGAATTAAGTGTGTCAGTTTTGAATGTAGGTAGGCCTTAAGAAGCCCCTAGAGTTTACTTCTTGTGCCTTTGCCGGGTAAGCTGGCTCATATGAGACCTGTAAAGAAACCAAGCCAACCCAGTTAATCCAGACCTACAGTGATAAGCAGAGCCAACTATAAGAATAAATAGTGGTTGATTAAAACCCCTGAGTTTTGTGGTGGGTTGTTATACAGCATTATTGTGGCAACAGCTAACTGAGAAAGTACCAAGCTTTTCATAAAAGTATATGCAACAAGATGGGACTGCGACTGTCGTGGCTAAGGGAGATTGGAGAGATGGCAATCAAACAGTAGTTTTCTTCAAATATGAGTAAGTTACACCCCTTTCAACAGCAAACATTCTTGAAGACTCTCCATGCGACCTTTATGTTAACTACGTACATATCTAAAACTAGAGAGTGGGTATGGTGGCTCAGGCCTGTACTCCCAGCACTTTGGGAGGCCAAGGTGGGAGGATCACTTAAAGCCAGAGTTGGAGAGCAGCTTGGGGAAGAAAAAAAACTCAAAAACAACCAGTAACCAGGATAAGTGGGACACACTAATCAATTCCAAAAATGGAATCATTTCAGTGCCCTATCAGAAGCCAGAGCAACAGGCAAGTCCGCATTAACACAAGGGCCACGTGGGAGTAGAAAAGGTGGCCTTACTGGCATGTTTGTGACACTGCAGGAGCTGGACTAATCCAGCCCAGGAAGCCTACTGAGGAAATGCTGCCCTCCCACATTTACAAATGAAACACATCCTTAGACCTCGCTGCAAACGCACCATGATGACACACAACTTGGCAGCACAGTGAGTGGAGTTTATTTTTAAAATTTGTAGAAAACTGGCATTTAGATTTAAAAACTTATATTACAAAATTATCAGCAGCAGTCTTAAGTATTTCAACAATGCTGACAGATTCCACTTTGCTAACACAAACAAGGCTATTATCCCATGTTCGAAAAGCAGGACCCATGTTCGAAAAGCAGGACCCATGTTCCAAGAGAGCCTACTGCTACACATCTGCCCCACCGCTCAGGACCCATTTGTGACCGTGTCTTCTTCCATCTCTTCTTCACCATCATCAGTGGGCCCTGAAGAAAACCAGAAAACCAAAAGTAGAATCAGTTTTAGAGAATCTATTTCCTTAGCACGTGAGTGCTTGTTCTGTGGCCCTTGTTTGCTAGGCGCTGAAGCAGGTCCAAACAGATCAAAAGCCTCTGAGGAGCTTATTGCTCAGGGACAGTCTAGTCTGTCTTTGGCAGGTACTGGAAGGGATGATCAGTTTCAAAGGAAAAGGGTCACAAAAGTGTCAGAATTGCTGCCTCCCACTGTAGTTGATGATAATTCATTTTTGTGAAGGTAAAAAGTCTACGGTCCTGTGCTTTTCATGGCACTACCATAGCAAAAAAACTGGAAATACTCAAAAACATTTGCGCACCTTCTACATGCCAGATATTGGCAACAGTTCAACGACTTTATTGTCTCTAAATTAGGAAAATATGGCAACAATTACCAAAAAATGTTACATTTGTTCAACAATTTATGGCAGATATTTTGGTCAATGTATTCCTGGGGGGGAAAAAGTTGTAACCCTTTCAATTGTTTGGGAAAATTGGGAATCTCTGACTTAACATCAGTCAGCTGGATTCTTGTACTGGCTTCATCATTCCATCCCTTGCAATATGCTATTTTGATTGATGACCATGAAGAAAATTTGGCCACACAGGCATATAGTTAGAAAAGGGAGAAACATTTTAGGCCAGGCGTTGTGCTCATGCTTGTGATCCCAGCACTTTGGGAGGCCGAGGAGGGCAGATCAGGAGGTCAAGAGATCGAGACCATCCTGGCCAACATGGTAAAACCCCGTCTCTACTAAAAATACAAAAATTAGCTAGGCTTGGTGGTACGCACTTGTAGTCCCACTACTCAGGAGACTGAGGCAGGAGAATTAATTGAACCCAGGAGGTGGAAGTTGCAGTGGGCTGAGATCATGCCACTGCACTCCAGCCTGGAGAAAGAGTGAGACTCTGTCTCAAAAAAAAAATAGCCTTTGCAGATAACAACAGATACTCTTTTTAGATACTATGCTAAAACTTGACAAATGGCAGCTTCCTAAAGGTTAGACGGCAGTGTGAAGTCTGAAACCTTACCAATGAACTCTTCATACTTTACTTGGTTTATCTTGTACTTTGAACAAATCTTTTACCTGTACACAATTTTGTATCATTTGGAAAACAGCGGTTCCCGGGTTTTGCAGATCTTCCAAATGCTGAGACATTTAATTACACATCAAAAATGTCACACCCACTAATTCACATGCATTAACATTACTACTGAGTTCCCCAGAAAAGTCTTTTAAGTACTGGGGGGCTGGCAGGTTACAGCAGTGGATACAAGTTTTCCAAATTTTAATTTTTGCTTGAAATCTTAAATGTTCAATTGTTTTCCTTGAAGTGACAGGCTCATTTCATTGTTTGAGAAGTCAGCTAGAAGACAGTTAACAGCTGCCTCTCAACTGAAACGACTGCCCAGTGCATGCAGATATCCACCCAACTCAAGTATGCAGACAATGCAGACACGTGTACCCCATTCTCTCACCCAGAATATCAGAGACGTGTGCTCGAGGAGTGACATTTAATAATCTTCACTGCTGCATCCAGGACACTTAAGTGAAACTGGTATGCATTCTACTGGGATTGCAGAGCAGGGAAGAATATAACAACTATTATTTAGCCCTCTGCCCTGATTCCTGCGGAGGTGCCAGCAGTTCTACCTCCTATTGCTCCAGCAGTGCAAATGTTCATACAAAAACAAAGTAACACCTTGGTGTATTCGATTAAAAAAAGTCTTGATCTTATGAACTCTCAGAGGCCCACAAACCATACAGTAGAAAATCACTGTTCTTAAAAAATGTCTTTTTCATTTTTAGCTCCCAGCTCAAACATTATTTCCCTAGAAACTGTCCCCAAGATAGCAGTCTAAGTAGAGGTCCCCAGTTACATTCATATCAAAACTTGTAAGATGTATTTCAGTATTTTTTGATATCCCCAGTGCCCCACCTGCTGCACAGCATAAAGCAGGCATTCAAATAGTAGAATAGCTCCCACTTATCAAAAACTCGCTAATGTTGAGCCCTGTGCTAAGTGCAGTCTCTTAGGCCTCTCAGCAATCTTCTGAGGTTTGGTACTATTAATGCAGATTTAAACATGAGAAAACAGACTTGAAGAAACTTGTCCAAGGGCAGAGCTGGTGAAGCTAAGATTTGGGCCTCAGACTGCTTGGCTCTAGAGCCCGTGTTCCTGACTACTGAGCTATTATGCACACACACAGATATAGACAGGCAAACGTCCACATGGCTATCTCTAGTGTTCAGTTCACTCCATGGCTGAAATAATGCTAGCTTCAACTTTTACATAAAACCCTCCACAGCACTATGACTTAACTTTCTTTATCCAGTACTTTATCTTCAAAGAGCATTTAAAGGGATTTCATGTATTAGATGTGATGTAAGGAGGCACTGTTCCAGCATTCTGGAGTCATAACATCTAAATGGTTATGAGAGTTACAGCGAGTGTAACATTAATTTGAACGTACAAAGAACACCGTTTGCTTACCCGATCTGCGTTCTCTGCCAGGAATCTGACCAGACTGCAGCAACCCCTTCAGCCTCTCCACTTCAGCCAGAGTTGAAGCATTTGCTATAGCATTCTGGAGGACAGAGGACAATGGAGATGGATGATTAACTTCAACCAAGGATCAACTACCCAGAAAACTAAGTATCAATCACCTACAGAAATTCACAGCAACTTCTCCATTTGGAACATTAAACACTTTGGTGTTGGGGGAAGAATGTTATTGGCATATAGAAATAAAACTAGAAGCCAAATCACAAATTTCTAAAATTGGGGAAGAGATGCAGGCCCTCTTATAAAAGAGAGCAAATAATCACTCCACATGTCCTAAAACTGTTGCTAAATGAAATAACTATTTGAATTATTTGAATAACTATTTGAAGGAACTATTGAATAATTTAAGGAGGCAACATTATAAAACTAGGGTCCCTACTGATTAGCCAAAATTATTTGCCAGACAGCAAATCTTTGAAAGTAAAAATTAAGGCAAACATTGAGACAGCATACCAAGGTAACTAACTGTTAGAAATGATAAATGCATTCTGGAAAATGAGACAGACAAAGCTGCCTCCACATCAATTAGCTCGTGTAATTTCAAGTCTGATCAAATAATAACTTCAAGCAAGTTTTTCCTTAAAGAGCAATATTGCTGTATGCTAATAACTGTGGGAAAATGAAATCTGCAATGTTCACAACATGCTTATTATCCAACTTCGTGTTCTGAACCCATCTCGGCTCGTTCCAGTCCAAGAATCCTAACACATGATTACCTTGATTGCTTCTACATCCCCTGGAGAGGGCCCACCTTTCTTTTTGTCAGTTGGCAAACCAGCACCTGGATTAAAACTTAAGAGGGGGAAGAACATAACTGTTAAACCTAGACCAACAGAAGTTGCTTCTCTTTTACTTTCAAAAGGTTTTGAAAGTAATTCAACCAGTGTAGTATCTTATCTTTGTTAACAAACTGATACAAGAACTCTCTCCTTCAGAAACACCACCCAGTTCATCTTCCTATATAGAAAATAGGATGTACATAATATCACATTGAGACCAACTACTGAAATATTTGCTCTTTTAACCTGGTAGAAATGTTTTGTGATGTATGGACCATTGATGTGCATGGACTATAAGCACTCAAATTTAATACCACATTAATATGTCAGAGTTTTTGGTTAATTTGGTAGGAGACGAACTGCCAGACAGATCAGATCATGTTTCTGAAGGTGAAGAAGAGTTAAGTTGGATATCGTATCTTACGTTTTGCTTCTCCTGGCAATATCCTTTGCAAGCTGTGCACCCCGTTTGCCCTTGAACATTTTCTCTGCTTCCTGACGCTCCTACAGCGACACCACACACAGAGTTAATGGAAATAGGAATACCACATGCATTTAAGTGCATTCCTCAGAAGACATGGAAGTGAACTCTCCTACAATACTCCGGGCTGGTGAAAATACCAAAAAGCCAATGTCAAATTAAAAGAAGACACAGTGGTCTTCTTTCTTTGGTAAAGGGCGCTCCCTGAAGAAAGTTCACTCTCCTAGTTCCAAGGATGGGATCCCAGGAACTAAGAAGGCAATTAAATAAATAATAAAATAACAAACTCCTAATAAGGGGAAAAACCATTCTAACAATCAGAGCTGCATAAAAGTGGTTTACATTAAGTTCTCCACTGGGAATGTATCTAAGCAGACAATCCACTGTTAAGAGCATTCACCGTGGCCTCAACATTTTTCAAACTTTGGAATGGCCAGCATTACATAAAAGAGCTCTAACTCAAAGTTCTACCATAAACTCTGAAATCAGAAAAACATTTGACATAACATTCCCCCACCCCCGTTTTTATTACAAACTAATGTTAACATTTACCATTTAGACAATTTCAATAATCAGTAATAGAAGTATAAAGAAAAACGCAACTCTACAATGACTCACAAGCAACGAATTACTACTTACTTTTAGTTTCACTTTCTGGAAATCCAGTACTCTGACTTGCGGAACTTTATAAATCACATACAATCTGTAATGCTTCTTATTGGTTACCGGATTTCTTAGAATACTAAAAGAAAAGGAATAACACAATGCCAATCTTGTTCACAGCACAGCACTCAAGAGGTCTGTTTGCATAGTCTAAGGCACCTATAAACCAAGGGAACACCCACATTCTTCACGTTTCAACGTTGTAACATCTTAACATTAAGGAAACATACTCAACATTTCTTTTTAACAGCCACTTTAAATTAACTGATTACATTAAGATCAAGGCTGGTAAAGGCAATGTTATTTTAAAGGACTTCATTTATTTTGTCAAAATGCATAATTCCCATACCTTAGGTAAGTCAGCGATTTGAGAGATGCCAGAGGGTCCAGATCACCCTGTAAAGTAATAGGCACAGGTAAGAAAATACCACATGCTATTTTGAGATTTTGAAATGGAGAGTGATTTTGAAGCAAGTATCCACGTTGTCTTTACTAATTAACTTTTGCTCTCAAGCACCAAGCCCAATACTAGCACATCACAGATGCTTAAATAATTTCTACTGGTGAATACATTCAAGCTTCTAAAACCTAAAATGTTGGCATTAACAGCTTCTGTCTCAACAGCAGGAAACAAAAAATTGCTTTCCTACAGCAATCTCAAAGCAGCTGCTGAGCAACGATTTGGAAAAGAAAACAACAACAAGGCTGATGGGACTCTGGACCAAGCTATTCACAGCGGAACTGCAAGCCAGAATCTCAGTGGAAGGTGGGCTTTTCTGCTAGCACCAGCTTCAGTATCTAAGAACAACAAAGGCGTATCATCCTTTGAAAGAAGGCACGTTTATCCTAGCCGCCCCTGCGGATCTCTTTAAATAAAATTTGCAAGGACAAGGAATACTATAGTTTAAAAATGACCGAATTAATGGAAAGAAGGTAGGGTGATTTTTGAATCTTCTCCAATTGCTCCATAAAACATTTGGAGAAGGACAGCAAAAATGAAAACCTGTGGTCAACAGCCACAACCAAGCTAGATGGCAAGGCATTTGCCAATAACCCTAAAATAGCAACGAGTAGAGACAACCTGTTTCGAGAGCAACAGGACTTGGAACGGCGAGGAGCCATCTGCCAAACTGGAGAACTCCAAAGTGACTGAGAAAAGCAGGCAAAAGACCAGCACGTTCCAATAATGATGACAGGGGTCTGTGATAAAGGTTGAAAGGGCAGCAGCAATTTGGGCCCTCACTCTTAACAGAAATCATGTCCCAACATGGCCCTGCACTGGACAGAAACTGCTGAACAGATCCAGATTGGGTAGATGGCAGGGGAAGGGTGTGTGTGTGCAAGAGGCACAATGAGAAGAGAAGTACAGATGAAAATAGGGAGAGCAGGGCCAGAAATTCTCAAAAAGCAAGCTGCCATCTTCAAATATGTCACAAAACCACCAGAGGGAGCTCTAGAGCTTGATACCGTTCTACACCACTGAAGATGATCCAAAAAAGTAATGAAGAACAAAGTGTTGGGCTGGGAGCATAGCACATGCTTGTAATTCCAACACTCTGGGAGGCTGAGGCAGGTGGATCACCTGTCTCACAGGTCGGGAGTTTGAGACTAGCCTGACCAACACGGAGAAACCCCATCTCTACTAAAAAATACAAAATTAGCAGGGTGTGGTGGCGCATGCCTGTAATCCCAGCTACTCGGGAAGTTGAGGCAGGAGAATTTCTTGAACCCGCGAGGTGAAGGTTGCAGTGAGCAGAGATCGTGCCATTGCCCTCCAGCCTGGGCAATAGAGTGAGATTCCATCTCAAAAAAAAAAAAGAACAAAGTGATAATGTTGTTACATACACAGTGTAAAACATAATGGTGATGTAGTGATGGGTTTCAAAAAAGAATAAATATGGAAGAAGCTGAAGGGTGCTGAAATGTTGAAGGTCACTGTACTGTATGTTTAAGAGAGTAAACGTGTCAAAGTTTAAAATTAAATTTTGAAGGTCACTGTACAGTGATCTTAGCATTTAATTTTAAAGTTTGATAAATATGTGTGTTTTAATTCCTAGGATGCTAACTAAAGACTGAAAGAGAGTAAATAATTTCTAAGCCATCAGAAGGAAAAAGGGAACGACAGAGAGACAGCATGTACAATAAAGGAGAGAAAAAGGATGGCAGAATGGGTGGGACAAACAGAAAGCCCCAGAACAGAAAAAAGACAACTGAACACGCCAGTAATTACATTAAATGTAAATGGACTAAATATAAATAATTCACTTTAAGTGAATTAACTTTTAAAGAGCTTTCAGACTTGATTTTAAAAATTCTAACTATACCCTGTTTTCAAGAGATAAATCTAAAATACAAGAGGTACAGAACTTTGGATAGAACAAAATTTATCATGCAAATACTAACCAAAAGAAAGATTGTTTTGGTATATCAGGTAAAAGAAACCTCAAGGTAAATAGCATTAATACAGATAGAGAGTCACAACATAATAAAAAGGTTCCATTCAACAGAAAGATATTAATAATTAAAAATTTGTATGTATCAAATAAGGCAACTTCAAAATATATAAAACTAAAATCAATAGAACTTCAGGACAGTCAAATCCACTACCATGCCGTGAGATTCTAATGTACCTCTTTCAGTAACTGATAAGCCCAAGAGTCTTCATTTTTGCAAAGAGCTTTAACTACAACTCAAAGTTCTTTAACAGCACCTATCATGAAGACACATTGCCTATAAATACGTATTTCGAATTGAGTACTTCACACACTTTAGAAAGGACGTGGCCATGGACCAGTGCTTTCTTACGTTTGTAGTTAAGCATCTCCTTGAGAATCTGAAGGATGCTATAGACCTTGTCCACAAGGAGTGAATACAGTTCATTCTTAACAATCAGAGAAATAAGGAAGGTTAGGTCATAAATCAAAATTAAGTTATATAATTTTTTTTTTGAGATGAAGTCTCAGTCCATTGCCCTGATTGGAGTGCAGTGGCATGATCATGGCTCACTGCAGCCTTGACTGCTGGGGCTCAAGCGATCCTCCCACCTCAGCCTCTGGAGTACCTGGGACCACAGATACACGCTGCCACATCTGCCTAATTTTTTTTGGCGGGGGGGATGGAATCTCCCTCTGTTACCCAGGCTGCAGTGCAGTAGTGTGAATTCAGCTCACTGCAACCTCCTCCTTCTGGGTTCAAGCGATTCTCCTGTCTCAGCCTCCCGAGAAGCTGGGATTACAGGCGCCCACCACCATACCCAGCTAATTTTTGTATTTTTTAGTAGAGACAGGGTTTCACCATACTGGCCAGGCTGGTTTCGAACTCCTGACTTCAAGTGATCCACCCACCTCGGCCCCCACAAAGTGCTGGGATTACAGGCATGAGCCACCGCGCCTAGCCTTTTTTTTTTTTTTTTTTTTTTTTTTTTTTTAATTACTCATAGAGAAGAGGTCTCACTATGTTGCCCAGGCTGGTCTAGAACTCCTGGGCTAAACTGATCCTCCCGCCTTGGCCTCCTGAAGTGCTTGGATTACAGGCAGGAGGTATGGCACTTGGCCTACAACATGAATTTAAACATCCAGTGTTTAAGTGAAAATTTAGGTTACAATACAATATACAGTATCTCAATTATGTTAAAAATTAGATACAAAGAGCAGAAATTTTAAAAGAATAAAAATAAATAGGTCAAAATAATCATATCCACAAAGTGCAAGGGAAACTTGCCCCAAGTTCCAAGGAAATCAGTTCCAAGTGGACTGTTCATCTAAAGAAGACTAAAGCAAGGTTTCTAGACTAGAACTGTTCAACAAGATTTCATGCACATAGACATGTCATCTAAAATTTTCTAGTAGCCATGTTAAAATAAATAGTTGAAGCCAATTTTAGTAATATGCCATTTAAGCCATTATCCAAAACATTATCATTTCAACATCGATATAAAAAGTTACTGAGAGAGTTTACTTTTTTTTGCACTTAAGTCTTTGAAATCCAATGTGTGTTCTATAGTTGTAGCACATCTCAATTTGAGTAGCCATCTGTAGTTACTGGCACTATACTGGACACTGCAATTTTAGCAAATAACATAGGACTTTATGGCCCTGGGTTAGGGGAAGCTTAAATACCAAAATCGCTACAATAAAGGAAAAGATGGATAAATTGAACTGTACATAAATTAGGAACATCTCTACAAGACATCCCAAGTCAAAAGATAAGAGTAGGAAAATATTTGCAACATACAGTTGCAGAACCCAAAAGGCCCAGATCCTGAATTAGGAAAAAGATAAGAAAGAGGATGAGATTATTTTCTGTGAGATTTTCTAGAATTTGTAAATTTTTGTAGGAAGCACATAGTACCTTTAACCCAACCCACCAAATACATTTTCCTTCTATGCAGCTTACCAGTTCCACGAGACTATTATTGGTGAGAATGAGTTCTGTCAGACAGGGCAGAGCCTGATCCAGTCCTTCACCTATACGGCTAAAATAAAAATAGAGTCTTAGTAAAAATGAAAATTAAATAAGCTAACAATTTTATCTACCTCCCTACTCAGAGGATCTCAGAGAGACACTTACAGATCCTTCTTCCAACATCCTGGCAAAGAGGAAACAAGGCAAAAAGAAGAACCCTTTTTTGAGGCCACAGGGTCAGTGACAGAAGTGGGATGAACCCAGGCCTACGGGACACTGCTTGGAGCTAATTCTGCCACACCATCCAGCAGAACCTGAGAAAAGGTGCAACTCCCGGGCGGCACAAACTGCTTAACTCACTTCATGACTTTTTGTGCAGGCAGCACAGAAATACAAATAATTCTGCATTCACAGCTCAGGTACAAGACACAACAACTATACTATAGGGGAACGGTAAACCTATGAGAAACATTTCTATCTGAAGGAAATCCCACTCACCACCCAGCACTTTTAAAGATATTATCTATAAACCGAGTGCTTTTTTTTCCAATAAAGTTTACACAGAGCTGATGAAGGCAGGGCCAAAAAAGACCTCAACTTCAGTAATTAACAGTCTAGAAATTAGTTGCAGTTAAAAAAAAAATCAGAGAAGCTCAGTCAAAAATATAATTGTTACCTTTATATATCCTTTTACTATGACCCCTTTGGTAAGTGTTTTAGAAGCCAAAATGTGTACAAAGCACCATGTTTTTAATTTAAATTAGAAACTTATCATGAAAACAAAAATACATGATTTCTGAATAGATACAAGTAAGACTAGACTAATGCCAGGTTAATCTCTGGATCTCTAAAGGAAAAGTTCATTTCTCATTTTAAGAAGAAACATGTATTGAATATGGCTCCCATTACGAAAAAAATATAAACATTTAAAAAAAAAAAAAGAAAAGAAACATGTAGGTTTAACTGGTAGTATGTGCTACAACTTCAGAGAACACTGCAACATTTACCGTAGGTGGAAAAATTACTTTCCCCAGCAGACACTTACCATATTCTGTTGTTGTTCACTAACAATGTTTTTAGTCTTCTCAACAAAGGAAAACCATCCAGTTTCCTGATCTCATTGTCAGAAAAATCAATAGCATCAAACTGGTCTAACGTAGCACCTAGATTTTCAATGACGGGAATTTTATACCCTGTAAAATGGAGGGAAAAAAAACACACAAGAGGTATTAATATAACTAAACAGCCTCTTAAAAGATGAGCAGTATTTCATAGTAATCAGACTCCAGGCCTTGATTCATTCAGGAAGTATTACTTACCTAGCACCTACGCCATGTTACCTACGCCTTGCCACTGTACAAGGTACTAGAGATAAAACGCTGAATGAGAGTGCCATGAAGCTTACAGTCTGATGACAACAAGGACAAGGACAATAATAATGGCGAGATAGTTAGCTAACATTTATAAGACCATTTACAAGGTGCACACTGTTCTACGTCTTCAGGGCTAGTTAGGCGGCAGCAGCACAACAGGAACTTACACTTTGGGCTGCTCAGTTTCAGTGCCCAAACAAGGTTCAAACACTGTGGACACAGTTCTCCACCTCTTGCACCCCCACAGGCCAGATTCTTAGAACCCATCAGAACAGCCTCAAGACAGCATGACAGTTCTCCCTCCTCTCCCCCAGCTCCAATTCAGAGTTGGAGGTCAATGGTTTACATACAGTAATAAATCACACTGTGAACACTCAAATGTTAATTTGTCTAATATGGGCATTATTATGTTAGGAGCTAAAAGAAATATGCCGAAGAAGCAAGGATTATTTTAAAAAAAAAAAAAAAACTCAGCCAAAGTTAAGGTACACATTCCAGAGCTGTACTGCAAGTACTGCATCAAAATCAGTATTCTCCACACTGCACGCACTCCGTAAAGAGAAATGGCAGAGATCACCGTAAGTGATGATTCGCTCTTGAACTGAACCTTTCTCTAAGAAACTTAAATTCAACAAAATAAAAATACTGGGCGGGGCACGGTGGCTCACGCCTGGAATCCCATCACTTTAGGAGGCCGAGGTGGGTGGATCATCTGATCAGGAGTTCGAGATCAGCCTGACCAATATGGAGAAACCCTGTCTCTACTAAAAATACAAAATTAGCTGGACGTGGTGGCACATGCCTGTAATCCCAGCTACTTGGGGGGAGGGCTGAGGCAGGAGAATCGCTTGAACCCAGGAGATGGAGGTTACATTGAGCCAAGATTGTGCCATTGCACTCCAACCTGGGCAACAGGAGCAAAACTCCGACTCAAAAAAAAAAAGAAGAAAAAACTGGGGTCTGGGCGCGGTGGTTCACGTCTGTAATCCCAGCGCTTTGGGAGGCCAACGGGGGCGGATCACTTGAGGTCAAGAATTCAAGACCAGCCTGACCAACATGGTGAAACACCGTCTCTACTAAAAATACAAAAATCAGCCAGGTGCAGTGGTGCACGCCTGAAATCCCAGCTACTTGGGAGGCTGAAGCACAAGAATCACTTGAACCAGGGACGCAGAGGCTGCAGTGAGCCGAGATCACGCCACTGCACTCCAGCCAGGGCGAAAGAACAAGACTTCATCTCAACGCAACACAACACAAAACACTGGGATTTCCCAAAGGTCAGCAAGAAATCAAAGCAAATCCCGAGACCATAGGTCCCCGTGGGGAACAAATCTCAGGCTACGATTGCATGGTCTTATCCCCAGAGAAGTTGCTCTTCACATTCTTTCTAAAGCGGTCTCCTGAAACGCCAACTAGCCAGCTGCCCTCCCAATTTCTTACCAAGTCTTACTAAGGTTGAAATAGTACAGGAATCTAAATAATTGGGAGCGCTTCCACAACTTACACACAGCACCCGGCGGTGGAAGCCTAGGTGTAACAGTTCAATCTTTAAAACGTCTTCACATAGGAGAAACGCCAGACAATTAAAGCTACTAAGTAGAAAATACTGGGGTAAACAATCGCTTTTGTTGGGGGACTTAGTTTCTTCCATCACATTAAGAATAATGAACACATATCCTATCTACACTCACAATTTCATCCGGCGGCAAGAGTTAAGAACCAATCACTCACCCTGCACTAGCGTTACCACCATTAATGAGTCGCTCTTCCCGGCCCTCAAACAGAGTCGGCTACGAAACAGCCAAGCAAGGCCTAACAGAGCCCCACGAGTATGCACCAGGAAGTAATGAAGTCATCCGTGCCTGTCAGGAGGCACGGCGGTAACAGAAGGCTCCCAAGAGCCTAACGGGATGCGCGCTTGGCAACAACGGCAAGAAACCGGCCGGCGGTCTCGGCGCAGCCCGATCGGAGACCAGATTACCCACCCGCGGGCCAAGCTCCGGCCTTCGGTGCACGCGGCGGAGCGAGGATCGTCAGGCGGCGCACTGCAGCCCGGGGACTGCCCGCCCGCGCCCCCGGACTCACCCCGGAGGTCCAGCTCCCGGTCGCGCACCGCGTTGGTATATTGGGCCGCCTGCTCAATCAGCTCCGCCGTCAGCTTGACCATTCTGCCGCCCCCGGCTTCCCAGCGCCGTGGAAAGGACGCTGCCTCGCGCCAGCGACGCGTCCCAGCGTGCCCCGCGCCCCGCCGCCAGGCAGCACCAATCGCATCCGCCGAGTGCGCGCGCAGCTCGACCTCCAGGCCGAAGCAATCGAAGAGCCACGCCCCCGGGGTTGTTCTGGCCGGAAGTCCTGGCGCACTCGCTGGGGACGTGTTTGGTTCTGGGTTCTTTCCTGGGGTGTATCTGGAGTCTGACGGACCTCAGATTCCAGACGTTGGTGTTTAAAAGTTACGGTGAATGTGGAAACACCCGAGGGAAACTTTCTTATGCACTAGCTCACCTTGAGGTGGGAAGGGAAGCTGTGATTGTCCCCAGCAGGCACGGGGACCCGTGGGCTTCAGTGAAGGGTCCACGAGTTCAGGTACCCGTCCCGACCCTAGGCCTTGGCCCCAGGCTACAGCGTGAGTTCCTGGGCTAGGTGACCCGCCTGGGGCAGGTCGCTGGGACAACTCCACCGCCCCGCCAGTGCAACCCGGCCATGGGCACTGTAGGGTTTGCGGTTAAGCTTGCGGCCTTTAGACTTCTGAATATTCATATAAAGTATGATATACAGAAAAGTGTGCAAATCAGGTGTTTACAGCGTGATTAATGACCAGAGTGAACACAATTGCATAGCTGACGCTGGGATCCAGAAAACCCACTATTTTGAAAGCCTCCCTCTTCCCAAAGGCAACCGCGAGCTCGGCACCACAGACTCGTTTTAGAAATTCCATTTGACCCAGCAATCCCATTACTGGGTATATACCCAAAGGATTATAAATCGTTCTGTTATAAAGACACATGCACACGTATGTTCATAGCGGCACTGTTTAGAATAGCAAAGACCTGGAAGCAACCCAAATGCCCATCAATGATAGACTGGAGAAAGAAAATGTGGCACATATACACCATGGAATACTATGCAGCCATAAAAAACGATGAGTTCGCGTCTTTTACAGGGACATGGATGAATCCGGAAACCATCAATCTCAGCAAACTGACACGAGAACAGAAAATCAAACACCGAATGTTCTAACTCATAGGCGGGTGTTGAACAATGAGAACACATGGACACAGGGAGGGGAGCATCACACGCTGAGGTCTGTTGGGGGCGGCAAGAAAGGGACAGTGGGGGTGGGGGGAGGTCGGGGAGGGATAACATGGGGAGAAATGCCAGATGTAGGTGGTGGGGTGGGGGGGATGGAGGCAGCAAACCACATTGCCATGTGTGTACCCACCCAACAATCCTGCATGATCAGCATGTGTACCCCAGAACCTAAAGTACAATTAAAAAAAAAGTAAAAAAAAAATTTGGAAAAAACAATAAAAAATAACAATACAACAATAAAACATATAAATTTTTAAAACTAAAAAAATAAATAGAATCCTGCAGTATCCTTTTTTTTTTGGCCTAGTTTCTTTGAGTCTATGTTATGTCTGGAGTCCATCCAAGTTGCATACAGAGATGGTTTGTTTGCTTTCGCTACAGAAGAGAATTCCATTGTATATATTATTACTGAAAATTACTTATTCTGCTGTTGATGGACATCAAGGTTGTTTTCAGTTTAGGGCTATTCTGAGTAATGCTGCTGTGAATTTTCTGGTACGTGGATCTGATGCACATTTGCATGAGTTTCTCCTGGAGTGGAATTGCTGGGACTTAGGGTATGATATCTATCATCAATAAGTAATGCCTAACAGTTATGGTATGAGGCTGAAATACACATTCCATTGGTGTGTAAGGGTTTTCATGGCTTCCAGCTTCAGCCTTGTTGGCATTTTAAGTCTCTAACTTTAGTCATTCTGATGGGCGTGTGGTGTTACTGCGCTACTGCTTTTCTTTTCTTTTCTTTTCTCTAATAACTAACGAAGCTGAGAACCTTCTCGTGTATGTTGCCCATTCTGATAGCTTCCTTTGTTAAGTGCCTTTTCAAGTCCCTTACTCATTTTTTTCCTTATGGAGTTGTCTGCCTTTTTTCTTACTGATGTGGGGAATTTCTTTATAAAGGATATGAACACACTGTGTGGCTTGCCTTTCCACTCTTAATGGTATTGTTTGATGATTAGAATTTTTTTTTTCTTCAGGGTCTCGCTCTGTCACCTAGGTTGGAGTGCAGTGGTGCCATCAGGACTCACTGCAGCCTCGACCTCTCAGGCTCAAGAGATCCTCCCACTTCAGCCTCCCGAATAGCCAGGACTATAGGCACAGGTCAGCAGTCCTGGTTAATTTTTGTATTTTTTGTAGAGATGTTTCAACATGTTGTCCAGGCTGGTCTCCAACTCCTGAGCTCAAGTGATCCACTTGCCTTGGACTCCCAAAGTGCTGGGATTACAGGCGTGAGCCACCACCCCTGGCTGAGAAGTTTCCGATTTTTATGTAGTTCAATTATTTTCTTTAGGTTAATGGGTTGGGCGTGTGTGCACATGCATGTGCCTTAAGACATCTTTCCTTACCCCCATCATATTTTCCTATGTGACCTACTAGAAGATTGTTTTGCCTTTCACATTTAGTTCTATAATCCACCTCGAGTTGATTCTTCTTGAGTTTTTATTGAAGTATGATATACATAGAGAAAAGTGCAAACTGAACACACCCAAGCAACTAACATCCTGATAAAAACAGGACAGTGCCACATTTTAGAAGCCCTCCTCCTGTCTTCATCTAGCCACCACCCTTGCCCCAAGGGTAACTATTAGCCTGACATCTTGTATAGATTTGCTTTGCCTCATTTTGTATTTATGCAAACGAAGTACCTTACATATATTTTGCTTAACATTATGTTTGTGTGTAGATATAGTTCATTTATTCTCATTGTAATATAGTATTTAATTGTGGATGTTTTACAGTTTACGTATCCATTCTGCTGTTGATTAGCATTTGGGTAATTTTCACTTTGGACCTTTTATATTATAAATAGTATACCTATAAACACGATAATACATGTCTTTGAACACATATACTGATATATACCCAGGGGTGGAATTACTGGGTCATAGGGTTTACTTATGTTCAGCTTAAGTAGAACGCAAGTTTTCCAAAGTGGTTGTACCAGATTAAACTCCTTGCTAACATTTAGTATTGTCTGTTTGTTTAATCTTAGCCATTCTGGTAGATTGGTAATGGTATGACATTGTGGTTTTAATTGTATTTCCCTGATTACTAACACAGTTGAGAACTTTAAAAAATATATTTATGTTCATTTGAATAACCTCTTTAATGAAATGTTTGTTTAGGTGTTTTGCCCATTTTTCTATTGGGCTTTTTTAAAAAACGGATTTGTAGGAGCTCTTTATATTTTTTAGATAGGAATCTTTGTGAGATATGTCTGTAGAGAATATCTTCCCCTGTGGCTTGTGTTTTCACTCTCTTAATGGTATCTTTTGATGAACAGAAGTTCTTCGTTTTAATACAGTCTGATTTATGAACCTTTCCCTATATAGTCAATGTTTTTTGAGTATGCTTTGAGAAACTTTTGCCTACTCCAAAATTATGAATATTTTTTTCTAAAAGCTTTATTCTTCCACCTTTTGCATTTAGATCTGCAGTCCCTCTGCATAGATTTTTGTTTATAGCCTAAGGTAGGGACGAAGATCGATTTTTCCCCATATGGATATTTGGTTGACCCAGCACCATTTATTGAAAAGATCATCTTTTTCCCCACTGCTCTGCAGAGCAACTCTTTTCATAATCAAGCACGTCCAAATATGTGAGGGCCTGCTTCTGAACCAGCTGTTCTGTTCTATGGGTTTAGTCAGCTATCCTTGCGGAATATCATGCTGTCTTTATAATACAAGCTTCAGAAAAAGACTTAGTATTTGTCTCTCAAAAAAAAGTTCCCATTTTTTTCTAGTACTTATCTGGTCATTCTAGTCCTTTGCATATGAACATAAATTTTGGATGTATCTAAAGAAGCACCTATGCTTTGATTTGTATTGTATTGGATCTGTAGATGAATTTGGATGGAATTGATACCTTTACAGTATTAAGTATTCCAATCAATGGGCATGGTATAACCCTACATTTATTGAGGTACTCTTTAATTTCAGTAGCATTTTACAGTTTTTATGTTGAAGGCTTGTATATCCTTTACTAGATTGTCTAGATATTTGATAGATTGTCTAGATATTTGATAGTTTTTGATGCTACTGTAAATAGTATCTTTGGTTTAAAAAATCCATTTTCTAATCATTAGTTTTAATATGTTGAAATACAGTAGAGTTTTGTATATTGGCATTACATCCCGAGATCTTGTGAAATTTACTTATTAATTCTAATAGTTTATCTGTAACTATTCTTGTGTATTTTCTACATACATAACCGTGCTATTTGAGAATAATGATAGTTGGCTCGGTGCAGTGGCTCATGCCTGTAATTCCAGCACTTTAGGAGGCTGAGGCAGGCGGATCACATGAGGTCAGAAGTTCCAGACCAGCCTGGCCAACCTGGTGAAACTCTGTCTCTACTAAAAATACAAAAATCAACCAGGTATGGTGGCACACACCTGTAATCCCAGGTACTGGGGAGGCTGAGGCATGAGACTCACTTGAACATGGGAGGCGGAAGTTGCAGTGAGCACAGATCATGCCACTGTACTCCAGCCTGGGCAACAGAGCGAGATTCCGTCTCAAAAAAAAAAAAAGAGAGAGAGAGAATAATGATAGTTTTACTTCCGCCTTTCCGATTCTTACACCAGTTCTTTATTTTTTGCACTGTTTTACTGGCTGGGATCTTCAGCAAAACGCTGAACAGTGGTGGTAGTGGATATGCTTTGGCAGGCATCATTTCACAGCCAAGAAAAAAACCCTAACCAGGCCGGGTGTGGTGGCTCACACCTGTAATCCCAGCACTTTGGGAGGCTGAGGCAGGCGGATCATGAAGTCACGAGATCAAGGCCATCCTGGCCAACATGGTGAAACCCTGTCTCTACTAAAAATACAAAAACTATCTGGGCATGGTGGTGCATGCCTGTAATCCCAGCTACTCAGGAGGCTCAGACAGGAAAATTGCTTGAACCAGAGAGGCAGAGGTTGCAGTGAGCCGAGATCTTGCCACTGCACTCCAGCCTGGCGACAGTGCGAGACTCCATCTCAAAAAAAACAAAACCTAACCGATGATCAACGTTAACATCACCAATCATGGAACAGGTGGTGTACTCCCTGCTAGAATGCAATGAGTACACAGAATCACTCTGTGAGATTCCTGTCAAAGATGCATGACTTGACTCAAAACATGAGGAAGTCTCAGACAAGCCCACATGGAAGGCTATAGTCTTTAAAATCATGAGTTTTAGTTAAACAGAAGTCGCAGTGACCGAGCAGTTGTGGTGGCTCATACCTGTAATCCCAGCACTTTGGGAGACCGAGGCGGGGTGGGAGGTAATTACTTGTTAGGGTCAGGAGTTTAAGACCAGCCTGGCCAACGTGGCCTTCCAGATCATGAGGCAAGGAAAGATTGAGGAAGTGTTCCAGATTGCAGAACATTAAAGAGTCATGATGACTAAATGAAAAGTGTGATTCTAAACCAGATCCTTTTGCTAAGACCTTTATTGGGACAACTGCCAAGAACTAAAATTCAGTCAGAGGGTTAGATGACAGTAACATATTGATATTAATTTCCTGATTCTGATGTCTGTGTAGGAGAATGTCTTTTTTTTTTTTTTTTTTTTTTTTTTTTTGAGACAGAGTTTCGCTCTTGTTACCCAGGCTGGAGCACAATGGCACGATCTCGGCTCACTGCAACCTCCGCCTCCTGGGTTCAGGCAATTCTCCTGCCTCAGCCTCCTGAGTAGCTGGGATTACAGGCACGCGCCACTGTGCCCAGCTAATTTTTTTGTATTAGTAGAGACGGGGTTTCACCATGTTGACCAGGATGGTCTTGATCTCTTGACCTCGTGATCCACCCGCCTCGGCCTCCCAAAGTGCTGGGATTACAGGCTTGAGCCACCGCGCCTGGCCGAGAATGTCTTTGTTTATAGGAAATACCTACTAAAGTATAGTGGGGTGGGGATCATAGAGTAAAATATCAGCAACTTACTTTCAAATTGTTTGGGAGGGAATT
Source organism: Aotus nancymaae (assembly GCF_030222135.1). Taxonomy (NCBI): domain Eukaryota; kingdom Metazoa; phylum Chordata; class Mammalia; order Primates; family Aotidae; genus Aotus; species Aotus nancymaae. The sequence goes on from NW_026988425.1 coordinate 122,349,002, forward strand.
TCTTTGTATCGTATTTGCAAGTTGTGTTTTTGTTTTTGGTTTCTTTTTGTTTTTTGAGACAGAGTCTCACTCTGTTGCCCAGGCTGGAGTGCAGTGGCATGATCTCGGCTCACTGCAACCTCCACCCGCCTTGGGTTTAAGTGATTCTCCTTCCTCAGCCTCCCGAGTAGCTGGGGTTACAGGTGCTCGCCACCACACCCAGCTAATTTTTGTACTTTAATTAGAGACAGGGTTTCGCCATGTTGGCCAGACAGGTCTTAAACTCTTGACCCTAAGAAGTGATTCTGCCTCCCTCTGCCCCCGCCTCGGCCCCCCAAAGCGCTGGGATTACAGGTGTAAGCCACCACGCCTGCTTGGTCACTACCACGTTTGTCTAACTAAAAAACTAAAAAAGTTAAATGAATAACTAAAAAATTAAATAAAGTAGCTAAAAAGTTAAAATAATGTAAATAATGAAAAAAGTTAAACAAAATAACTAGAAAAGAGTTAAACAAAATAATTTAAAAATTAACATAACTAAAAAAGTTGAAGTAAAACCTAAACTTCATTTAATTCCAGAGAGGACCACCAGGTGGAGTCCTTAGGGTGGAGAGCTGGTTAACTTGGGGCCCTTGCTGTGTTAAAAAAAAAGGAGGGGGCGGTATCTCTTTACTTTTAAAAAGGGAAAATTTCCCTTGCTTCAACATAGGAACAGGGACAGAAATCAAACCATATGTGGTTTTAGTCATTTTCGGGTATCTCTATGAAGTTGCAAACAATTTTCTTTTTTGGTTCCATTTCTTGTGGCCAGAGTTTCTCAACCTCGGCACGATTGACATTTTGGGCTGAGTTCTTTGTCGTGGGGGCTGTCCTGTGCGTTGCAGGCTGCTTAGCAGCATTCCTGGCCTCCACCCACTGGAGTCGAGTACATCCTTCCCAGTTGTGACAACCCAAAATGCCTCCATACATTGCCATATGGCCCCTGGAAGACAAAAATCATCCCTGGTTGAGAAACACTGTTTTTGGTAACAGGATGTTCTCTGCTCTGGGTACTTTGGTTCCTGTTGGCTCAAAAGGGAGGTTAAGATATCTAGTCACCCTTAGTGTGGCTGGCCTGTAGTGGTGCGGGGCTTTGGATGGTGGGACTGAACTCCAGGATCTGAGGTGGGTGCTCAGTGCTGTACCATCTAAGGATGCTATTCTGTGCTCAGATAAGCCACAGAGCCTGGGGTGTCAGGAAAGGCCTTAAATGACTAACCAGGAAAGATAGTCTGGGGTTCATGTGAGGAAAGCAACAGTGAAGGCTGGGGGAGGGGAGCAGACTCCTCCTTTCCCCCCAGCAGCCAGTGCCCAGTGGCCTCCAGCTGGCTGGGCAGAACCTTAAGATGCTAGAGAATGGCCTTGGTCTATTACTTTCCATCACCCCTGCTTGTTCTTATTAAAATGTCTTTGTTTCCTACTTCTCCACTTCCTTCTCTTTCTATCCTCTAATCTGAACCTCCACCCCTCACCTGATCTCGGGGGCCCCAACAGAATCCAAGCTTTCAGGCAAAAGGCCCGTTCCAGCCATATTATCAGTAATGCAAACGCAGCGGATGGTGGTCTCCCCAAGTTCAAGGACACTCCACTCCCGGACTCATTTAGACCACATTGCTATCTATCTGTCTGTCTTTTTTGATTGATTGATTGAGACACGGTCTCGCCATATTTCTCAGGCTGGTTGCAAACTCCTGTGCTCAAGCCATCCTCTCGCCTCAGCCTCCCAAAATGTTGGGATTACAGGTGTGAGCCACTGCACCCGGCCCTTTTTTTAAGTTCTGTCTACCCCCCTCCCATTTCAGGCATGTTTTCTGTAAAAAGCACAGTTCTCGCCAGTCCTTTGAAGAGTCACAAGATAGAAAGTTAGCAGTGGCCTGGGAGGGACGAGGATGTACACATGGGGACCCCTGTGAGTTGCCAAAGGATTTGGGAATAAGGTCAGATAAGCATCACCCCCTGAAAATAGAGCTGGTTTAAAACAAATGCATCATGGCTGCATTTGGGCAGCTGCAGAACGACACCCCTCCTGCAGACAGCCAGCCTCCTTCCCTGGGGACAGGGCTGGGAGCAACTTTGCAGTGTGCAGCCCAAGGCAGGGCAGTTCACTTCTGTGGGTCTCAGGGTCTTTGTCCGAGAAAAGACAGCTTTAGAGATGATCTATGATCCTGTCACTTAAAATCCATACACATACCCTGCCCAACTGAGTCCAGACAATTTTAACCTCAAGGTTGGACCACTTGTGTCCAAAAGACATTATATGTAGTTGGCCTCTTTCAACAAGGTGGAGTTTAGTCATTAGGATTTTGTGAACAACTTCTCAACCCTCCACCCGACTTGTCAGCCCCAAAATGGGCTTGCCTGACCCAGCCACTTGACGAGGCTGGCTGATTGGCTTTCCTGTATGTTATCTAGGCTGGAGTGCAGTGGCACATCTCAGCTCACTGCAGCCTCTCCCTCCTGGGTTCAAGTGATTCTCCTGCCTCAGCCTCCTGAGTAGCTGGGATTACAGGCGTGCATCACCACACCTGGCTAACTTTTGTATTTTTAGTAGAGATGGGGTTTTGCCATGTTGGCCAGGCTGGTCTCCAACTCCTGACCTCAGGCAATCTGCCTGCCTCAGCCTCCTAAAGTTCTGGGATTACAGATGTGAGTCACTGCGCCCGACCGGGAGTTTATTTCTGATTCAGTTGCAAACATGTTACACTGTAAGCTCTTAGTGGCCACAGAGCTCGAATTTATTGAGATCTGGGATCTAGGGTCTAAAAAGGTGCCTTCCACCAGGGGTACTTAACAAGTTGCTGGTTTTAAGTCAGTCTCACGGGCGGGGCGGGGGTTGAATTCTTATCCCAGACACGTTCATTCCTCACTGCCTCACACGCACAACTCTGGTCAGTTGGTGCTTGTGATGGCCAGCTCTTGGGTCGTGTCCCTGCCCCACCTTCTGGGAGCTGCACATTGCTTCCCCAATCTTCTGCAGAGCTCCCTGCAGCCATGTTCTGCTCCACAAGCCTGTCCTTGTAGCCACAGCTGATATCACAGGGAGAGGACCAATGTAAGGCAGGCTGACCGAGTCCTGTCCCTGGGGAAAGAAGAGCCAAGAAACAGACACAGAACGTTGGCTTGAGGGGTTGGATTTGTACTAGTTTTACCTGGAAGATGCTGGAGGTCTTGTCATTTGTTCTATCAACTGGAGAAGGTGGCTATGGAGAGGAGGGCACTGCTGCAGGACAGAGACGGTCCAGGTGACATTTCACGCTGGTTCCAGGGCTCCTGAGGCTCTGCTGCACCCTTCCCTGAAATTCTGAATCCACTCTAGATTCTCAAAACAATACCCCTCACCCACTCCTGTTTTTCCCTAAGTCAGTTCCAGTTGGTACATTTCCTTTACTTGCAGCCAAAGGATTCCTAGCAAGTACAAGCTTGTGACCTCACAGAGAGGCCACGGTAAAAATCCTATGCAGTGCATAAGCCATGGGTTCAGGGATTTCAGCCACTGTGCAGAAGACAAGCTGTAACCTAGTTCAATCACACCTGGTAGCTACCGGTGAAAGGGGCTGGCAGTCTGGGCTGTGGGGAGCTCCCCCTTGACAGATGGAAGGGGTCCCTATGATGGAGAGGCTCTAGAACCTCCTCCCAGCGAGGCTAATGTGGCCTGAAGAGGGTCTATTTGCCATATGACACCCTGGGGTTGGAATCTGGGATTTCCCCCGTTACTTCCTTACGTTAACAGTTGATAAAGCTCAAAAGAAGACCTTCCACATAACCATCAAACAGCTCTGAAACCACAAATAAAGTAACGTCCACTTCACACTTTGGTCAGCACTCATGTTTTCATTTTGTGTGCGTTGGAAAGAAACACAGACTCCTGTGCCATGGGATGTTAACTCTTTTATTAACTTAGGGTTAACACTGTTTTTGCTTCACTGATTTCTCTTTCAGAGTTGTGGATTCAATAAACAACAGCTGGGTTCTTTCCAGCTCACAGGTGACAAGGCAAATGCACTGTTGTCAAACAGGAGCAGGACAATATGGAGAAAGACGAGGTCGAAAAAATTTAAGGCAAATGTTACTTCCCTGTTCGGGAATTGATCAAGCAGATCTGTGCATTTCAATGAAAATATATGAAATTTTTGTCAAAATAATTAACATCGGTAAAAATCAGAACATGTAGCTTATAAAATGCCTACACAGGTTTGGCAGAATAAATCCAACTGTGTCATGTAGGCTCGTAATATACACAGACACAGGAGTATCCACCTTAAAAACGAGTCTCCTGAAGGGCAGAGGCCAAATGTATTTTAAAAGCAATTCCATAAAATGGGAAGTGATGGATGATTAACAATGCATGGGCTGGCTTTACATTTTGTTTAGAGGAATCGCTTGGCCATCGGGGTATCTTTTGGGTGGCCCCAGAATGCCTCCTGTGGCCCCTCCTCGGAAGGCTCTGCATCAGGCTGAGGTGGTCGTTCAAGCTATGAGCCTCCTGGAGACGCAGACAGAACACAGTAACAAGGAGAGCGCTGCGGGGAAAGAATCTTCTGGTCTGGGTTTGGAATTTGACATTCTAAGCTTCTGCTGCAGTTTCAGAAGTAGCTGACTATGTAGAAATAGATACTCCGGCCCCAGTGGTCATACATTTTACACCCTCAAACCCATCTTATTTATAGTCTGACCAAATCGTCCCCAGACTGTTCAGTGGCAGCCAATGAGCAGGTAGACTGCTGGCCCTTTGTCACATGTGAGGATGGCCCAGGGTTCACCGGCTGGGCCGAGGAGATTTACTACAGAGCCCCCGAAAAGCACAGGGAGAAGAGTGATGTGTGATGCCAAGCGTCTTTCTTTTCTGCTTTGGTCTTGAAGATTCAGTAAACTTATGGTCCCAGAAGCTGCTCCAAAGCCAGAGCTGTGGATTCCCAGAATTCATTTTGTTCCTGTTTCAGTTTTTCAGAAGACTGTAGCCAGCAAGCAGCATTTGAGAGGATATCACAATTTTAGGAATACGTCCTTAACAGCCACCACCCACCTGGCTTGGGTGCTCAGAGATGCTGCGGAAGGACTTGGCTCCTGGGGAGATAAAGCTGCAGGCGCAGGACACCGCCCCTGAAACGGGCTCTGGCTGACAGTCTGGAGGACGGTGGACGGATGGAAGGACAGGGGGTCCCTGCCCTCTGTGGGCAGCTAGACACCCCTACCCGGCCAGGAGGCACGTGCGGCAGCAGAACTGAATGAAGAGCTTCCGTTCACACAGCCGGTTGGACTTCACCATCTCGCAGAATGTCTCGTCAGCTGAGTCCCCGCATCAGGAAAGGAAAAGAGGGAAAGGTCAGACTTTGGTTCCTGTAAAGATTGTTTCAAGGCTGGGCACGGTGGTGGCTCACACCTATAATCCCAGCACTTTGGGAGGCCAAAGCAGGTGGATCACCTGAGGTCAGGAGCTTGAGACCAGCCTGGCCCACATGGCGAAACCCCATCTCTACTAAAAATACAAAAATTAGCCAGGCATGGTGTTGCATGCCTGCAATCCCCACTACTCGGGAGGCTGAGACAGGAGAATCACTTGAACCCAGGAGGCAGAAGTTGCAGTGAGCTGAGATTGCACTATTGCACTCCAGCCTGGGCAACAAGAGTGAAACTCCATCTCAAAAACAAATACAAATACAAGATTATTTCAATCACTCCACATATTCTGGACATCAGCAGTGCCCTGGGCAAGAGGGACACAGATGGAGGTGGGGAGCAGGGTGGCAGCCCTTAAAGTCCCTCTCCTGCAATGCACTTGACTCTGCGAGCCCTGTGTGGCAGCAGGGGTGGGGAGCACTGGTGTATGGGGCTCTTGCTGAGTCTAAGTGAGAAGCGGAGTTCATGAGCAGGATATGGGGGTGACATGGGAGGGGTCTTGGGAGAACACCCAGCTTGGGCGCATGGGGCACACGCACACCTGTCTTTCTGGATAACTGTGCTGGTGGTGGAGCTGAGGAGGAACACTCTGGGGGAGGACGGAGGACAGGCCTGGAGGCCGGTGGGAATGGAAGCTGCTTCCAGGGTGGAGGGGGCACCCTGGACGGGGAGGAGTGGATGGGGTGGGAGGAAGGGAGCCGCCGTGGACAGGACTTGCTGGGGAAGCAGCCACGGTGAGGGAAGAGCCACTGGCCTGGGAGGATACATCATCCGTGCACCTGGGAGGCCCTCCAGCAGCAACCACACTTTTTCGGGCTGGATAGAGAAACTGGGCGGCTGACTTCCTAAAGAGGGAGTTTCTGGGCCTTTGAAGGGACATAATTAGACAATTCCCCAGCCCCGAAAAAATAAATAACAAGGCAAGGAGGCATCCCAGGGCTCTCCCCAGCTCCATCCTCTGCCAAGGCTGGGCCAGTGCCAGCTTCATGCCCAAGGACCACCTGCCCTGACCCTGGGACACTGGGGCAGACAGCCTTCCTCTCCTGCATGCCAGAATGTGATGCTGGCCCCGTGTGGCTCCACCCTGCTGCTTGCTGGACCAGTGCCCCCTTCCCTGCCAGTGTGTCTATAATGGCTCCTGCCCTGGATTCCAGGCCAGGGTCTTCTGCCAACCCTCCTTCTTGCCCAGAATTCCCAAATTGGGAACTATCTTCGGTCCCTTTAAGTTTCTGTTTTTACAACTTGTCCTCGTCCCCTGTCCCCCTGCAGAGCCAAGGCTCTCCTGCAGCACAGACGCGGGGCCGTGCGGGGTCCCTGTGGAGCTGGGATTTCTGCTGCTGAGCGTGTGCTCCACTCTGGGCTCTGCCTCCTCGTCCTGCAGCAGAGACCCTCCAGGCTTCCTGGCTTTGACTCCCAAGGTCAGGCTTCTTTTATGGGAAGTTGTCACACCCAGGCCTCCAGGGGCCTACGGCATGAGAGTGGGGCCAGTACAAGAACACAATCATTTTTAGGAGTCACTCAACAAACAGATCAGCAGTGGCTGGGATGCCTCTCTGGTCAAGGTGTGAGAGGTCTAGAGGGAAGTTGGGAGACAGGGCAGCTGTCTTCCAGATCAGCTAGAAGAGTCCCGGACGGTCAGTGAGATCGGGGTGCTCGCCTGTCTGTGGAGCCGCCACGCCCGTATGGCTTTGCTCTTCTCTTCTGAGCACAAGCTGGCGGGCCGAGCTCCTCCACAGGCAGCCCCAGGGGAACCCAGGGCCGTCGCCCTGCTGCTGCTCACCGTTGCTGCACGTGTGGTTGGTGATGCAGGAGGTCCCCAGCTGTGTGAAGCCCGTCTTACACCTGCTGCAGTTCCTGCTGGAGCCCGCACAGCTCAAGCAGTTCTCGTCACACCTGTGGGCAGACACCGTTCCTGCTGAAGGCTGGGGAAGAGGCCCCACCAGAACCCTCCCTTCCCAGGACCCTCCTACCTCCCTGCACCTCCTTCCCACCCGCTCAGCCTTGGTCCTCTGTGTAGAGGCTGTGTCTCCCCGTCTCCCGCCATTCCCTGACACAGAGGCCAAGTGTCTGCATGTGCTTCCTCCTGTCTGACCTCACTCCTGCCCTGGGAGGGCAGAGACAGCCACGGTCAGTTGGCAGGAGCATGCCCAGGATCGGGGGCCAGGTCCAGGCCTCGAGGCTTCCCACAGCTCACCTGACACCCTCCTGGGCCCTGGCCCCCAGCCCGCACATGGCTCCCAGAGCTGTGACAGGCTGCTCTCTCCAGCGGCTGCCGGGCTGCGATGGCTGTAGGCTTGGGGTCCAGGCCAGACTTCACCCAGGGACGTGACACACCTGACTCGAGCTGACCAGAGGGCTGCTGCCACCCCTATGTGGCCATGCCTGCTTACCCTTGGGGAGCAGGAGAGGTGCCCCATAATTCCTGCCCTTCCCAGACAGTCCTGGTCCAGCCTGGGCAGACATGGACCCAGGCCAGGGCTATTTCTAATGCAGGGTAACGTGACCTCAGGGGAGGGGCAGTGCACCACAGTGCAAGAGCCATATCCAGCATTTATACTGGGCCACAATCGCACTTTCATTTACAATCTTTTTCTTTTTTCTTGAGATGGAGTCTCACTCTGTCACCAGGCTGGAGTGCAGTGGCACAATCTGAGCTCACTGCAACCTCTGCCTCCTGGGTTTAAGTGATTCTTCTGCCTCAGCCTCCCGAGTAGCTGGGACTACAGGTGCGCACCACTACGCCTAGCCAAGTTTTGTACTTTCAGGAGAGATGGGGTTTCACCATATTGGCCAGGCTGGTCTCGAACTTCTGACCTTGTGATCTGCCCGCCTCAGCCTCCTAAAGTGCTGGGATTACAGGTGTGAGCCACCACACCCAGCCTCATTTACAATCTTTTGTGCAACAGTGGCTGAGCTGAGCAGCTGTGACAGAGGCAGTATGGCCCCAAAAGCCTGACCGCTGACCACTGTGCACTTTATAGAAAGCACTTGCCGATGCGGGTCTCTCCAGGGCTGAAAGCTTCCCCTCATGTGGGAACAAGTACTCAGGAAACTCCTGTCCTCCGCTGCCCAAAGAGAGGTTTGTGGGGGCTGCCTGCCTGCTGCCTCCTGGGGGCAGGGGATGCCCACGCCTCTGGCTGCCTGCAGGGCTCCAGTTGCATGGCTGTGGGCATAATCAGCATGCCCTGAAATCCAGGGCATTTGACAAATGAAAGTGATTATCACTGTTGAATCCCACATTCTCCCTGGATTGCTGTATTTAATTATCTGAGAATCAGCTGGCTGGTTAACATGAAGGGTTTAACTTCAGACAACTGTGCCGAGGGTCCTGTGCAGGACTCAGCGAGGTTGCACCTTACAAGCGGGTGGCAAGTTTCCTATTTCACAGCAACTAAGTAGAAGGGGCTGCCACTTGCAGAGATATGGAACTGCTACCAGGTTCCTCTGTTGTGGGTCTCAAGTGCAAGGACTTGGGAGTCCCTCGTGGGCTCACTGTAGGGCTTTGTTTGTTTCTAGGGGAACAGGTTACAAGCCACAGTGTTCTTACACGCAGCCTGGGAGGCAGACCCCGTCCACTGTGGGGCGATCCACCAGTGCTAACAGGTACCCAGCTGGGAGCCAGGCATGGCCCCTCCCCTGCTCTGACACAAGCCTTCGAGGGCTCCCTCATTTTGAGTCTTTTTCAGACAGAAGTCCCCTGATTGGTTTTGACATTTGTCCCCTCCGGATCTCATTTGAGATGTGATCCCGAGTGTTGGAGGTGGGGCCTGGTGGGAGGAGTTTGGGTCATGGGGTGGCTCCCTCATGAATGGCATCACACCACCTCCTTGCTGATGAGTGAGTTCATGTGAGAGCTGGTTGTTCAAAGGTGTGTGGCAACTCCTTCCTTTTCTTTTTTCTTTTTCTTGAGATAAGTCTCGCTCTGTTGCTCAGGCTGGAGTGCAGGTGGCATGATCTGCAACCTCCATCTCCTTGGTTCATGCGGTTCTCCTGCCTCAGCCTCCTGTAAGGCTGGGATTACAGGCACATACCACCACACCTAGCTAATTTTTGCATTTTTTTGGGGGGAGGTAGAGAAGGGGTTTCGCCATGTTGGCCAGGCTGGTCTCGAACTCCTGGCCTCAGGTGATCTGCCCGCCTTGGCCTCCCAAAGTGCTGGGTTTACAGGCGTGAGCCTCCACACCCAGCCTGCTTCCCTGTCTTGCTCCTGCTCTTGCTATGTGATGTGCTGCTCTCGCTTCACCTTCCACAAGGCGTCAAAGCTCCCTGAGGCTTCCCCAGAAGCTGAGCAGATGCAGGCGCCGCATTTCCTATAAAGCCTACAGATCTGTGAGCCAGTTCAGCTTCTTTTCTTTATATATGACCCAACCTCAGGTATTTCTCCATAGCCCTGCAAAAGGAGCCTAACACCTGCCACTTCCCTCACAGCCCACACCCATCATCACATCCTCACAGCTCCCTTTAAAGTCCTCACTGTTGCTCCCACCCTGAATGACACAGGTTGCCCTGCCCAGTGCCGGGTCCCAAGTTCATGATGTCCCAACATAGGGTAATATTCAGCCCGAAAAGAGGAGACCAGAGCAAATGCTTCTCCTCTATCAGCTCATGGCCAATGACAGAAGGGTCCAGGGCCACCAAATAAGAACAGAACCTGTGTGGATGCCTGGGAAGAAACAGGAAGGAGGATAGGAAGGGTTAAAACACATGTCACTGATTGCACAGAAAATGGCCTTAGGATGAGAAAACTGTCAGGATCATTTATTTTCTCTAAAGTACCTAACTAAACACATTTTTTAGGCCGGGTGTGATGGCTCACATCTGTAATCCCAGCACTTTGGGAGGCAGAGGCAGGTGGATCACTTAGGCCAGGAGTTCAAGACCAGTCTGGCCAACATGGTGAAACCCCATTTCTACTAAAAATACCAAAGTTAGCTGGGTATTGTAGTGCATGCCTGTAGTCCCGGCTACTTGGGAGGCTGAGGCATGAGAATTGCTTGAACCCCAGAGACAGAGGTTGCAGTAAGCTGACCCACCACTGCACTCCAGCCTGGGTGACAGAGTGAGATTCTGTCTCCAAAAAGCAAAAAATTTTTTTAACCCAAAACATGGTTTCTCTGATTATGACAGTGCAAAGGATGCATGCTGAGCATGGCACGGGCAGGGGCAGCCCTCGGAGTCCACCACCGGTGTGTCATCACCTCATGACTCTGCTTCCCATCCTGCCCCATCACTGCACACAGCCTGGCTCACAGCAGGGACTCAACAAATATGCATTCAATGAACAAAGGGACGGAGGCCCCTAACCAGCTCTGTGGATGGGCTCCTGTCCACAGTGGGGTGATGCAACAACACGCCCTCCCCTAGCCCCTGGGGAAGACGCTGCCACACTCTGCCCACCAGCCACTCCTGTGCTGGACACAGCTGCCTGCCGTCCCCCATCAGGAAGACCGTACCTTCGACACACTTTGTGGGGCAAGCCTGGCATCTCCTCCGGGTAGAAGCCCTCGCCACAGGCCGGCACGCACTTCCAGTCTTGGAAGTGGAAGTTTTTCGCACAGTGGATGCACTCTTCTTTGCCTGGCCCTGAGAGACACAGGAAAAGAAGCAGGTATCAGGGATGGCTGGCAGATGGCCATGCCCCAGGCCCGCTGCACGGCCTCGTGATATCAGGGCACCATTGAAGATCCCCCAGGCCACCGCCACAGCGGGCATTTCCCAGATTCTGTGAGCTGGGCTGTTCTCATCCACTCCTAGGAGGTGGGTGTCACTATCCCCATTTCACAGACAGGGACATCAAAGCAGGAGATGATCTCAGAGGGGGCATACCTGCCCACTGCCCATGCCACACTGATGGGCCCTGCTTCCAACAGGCCTAGGCCCACTTCTGCTCCCTGAAGACTTGGAAATTCAGTGTCAAAGTCTTCAAATAAAAAAATATAAAACAGCTCCTGTTTTATATGGATACATGTTGAAATGGCAATATTTTCGATACACTAAGTTGAATAGAATACGTTATGCAAATGATCTTGCCTGTTTTGTTTGACTAATTAAGACGTGGTTACTAGACAACTTAGAACTGCACGCATGGCATGCATCTGCGGCTCTTCCACTGCACAGAACACTGCGGAAGACGATGTGGAAAGATGGAGGAAGAGATCTTCAGGAATGGTGTTGACTGGTGTTTGGTGTGTATAGCCCAGGTATTTTCAACAACAGAGAAAAAAATGACTGACCAGGCACGGTGGCTCACGCCTGTAATCCCAGCACTTTGGGAGGCCGAGGCAGGTGGATTACTTGAGATCAGGAGTTCAAGACCAGCCTGATAACATGGAGAAACCCCATCTCTACTAAAAATCCAAAATTAGCCAGGTGTGGTAACGCATGCCTGTAATCCCAGCTACTCAGGAGGCTGAGGCAAGAGAATCACTTGAATTTGGGAGGCAAAGATTATGGTGAGCCAAGATCTCACCATTGCACTCCAGCCTGGGCAACAAGAGCAAAACTCCATCTCAAAAAAAAAAAAAAAGACTAAGACTAAGGCTTATAGGGCAGGGAGGAGAGACTCGAAGAGACATCAGTTCTCAGCAAAGGGCCATGAGTCATGGAGGAAAACCTTCAGGTTGGCTCAGGGTTTGAGGAGGACCTGTCGACCTGGGTCAGACATTGGACTAGATGACATGTCCTCTGGGCCAGGTGTCCTGAGGGAGCCTCTGATGGGACATCAGAGAGAGGCAGCGAGGTGGCCACTGGCTGACAGCGGAGAGGGTTACAGGCATCGAGGAAATTATCTCAGGGGCTCTCTGACAGTCACAATGCCTGAGTAAACCTCCCCACGACTGCTTCAGTTGAACTGTGGTCTTAGATTGAGGCTTCACAGTCTGCTCTGGACTCAGCTGCGGCCTCTCGATGTGTCAAGGGAAAACCCCTTTGCAGAGATTCCGGAGCCTGGAGGGCTCATGCACAAGGCCTGGGGTCCTGGGGCTGGCTCCACACCTCAGAACCGCAGCCGGAAGCCTGGAAGGGAATTCAGAGCTCATGCAGGAGAAGCCCCTCCTTTGAGAGTTAGGAAGAGTGAAGCCGAGGCCACAGGGTTTTGAGCAGGAGGCAGGGGTAACACTCTCGAGGGGCCTCTTGAGGACCACAGTCTTCATGGGGGTGTCTCCTCTCTTCCTCAGCTGCGGTGGAAGAGCTGCCTCCCAGGGTAGGGATTCTGTCTGGCTTTTGTTACTCTTTTTTTTTTTTTTTGAGACAGAGTCTCACTCTGTCACCCAGGCTAGTGTGCAGTGGCGCGATCTTGGCTCACTGCAACCTCCGCCTCCAGGGTTCAAGCGATTCTCCTGCCTCAGCCTTCCGAGTAGCTGGCATTACAGCTGCCTGCCACCACGCCCGGCTAATTTTTGTATTTTTAGTAGAGATGGGATTTCATCATCTTGGCCAAGCTGGTCTCAAACTCCTGAGCTTGTGATCCAGCCGCCTTGGCCTCCCAAAGTGCTGGGATTACAGGCGTGAGCCCCTGCAGCCGGCCTTTGAAGCTGCTCTTATGCTTTAGCCAAGGCCGGCCCTCCCCACCGCTGATCTCCGAGAGCGTCTGGTGGGTAGATCTCCTGCCCAAGGCGGGGTGCCACTCCGCGTGGGGCTTGGGAGCTATTCGGGGCCTGCTGCTGTACCTCTCGTTTCTCACCTGCTGAACCTGTCACCCTCACTGTCCTTTCTCCAGCACCAGGGTCCTTACTTAACACCCGAGGAGCCTGCAACGTGGGAAAGCAAGCTTGTTCTTGTTTGTACTTAGTTTAATGCTCAATGTATTAAACTTAAAAGTTGTTAAAACACATTTATTTGGAGATGGTGGCGATGGCGGCACACAAATGTAAATTCACTTAATGCCACCAAGCTGTACGCCTAAAAATCGTCAAGATGGTAAATTTTATGTGATGTGTATTTTACCACAATAAAAAAGCTGTTAAAATGGGTTGATTTTCTACGCGACCTATTTTCTCAACTACTAAAAAATATGAATTTCATAACTCAGTGAAAGTCTTTTAAGGATTCCATTAAGTCGCAAGTCTTTATAGACTTTGAACACTTTAAAAGCACCCACAATCACAGCGATAATAGCAGAATGGGCTATGCTTATACAGGACCTGCTATGTCATTTGTGGGGCCCGGTATAAAGTGAAAACATGGAGTCTGTTCAAAAACCTGGAAAAATGTGCCATTACACGGTTTAAGTAGAAAGCATTTTCCTTTCTTCTGCAGTCTCTCTTGGTCTGTTGCAGTGCTTCTCATTTGCTGTTTCAGGTCGTGCTGTCTCAGGCACAGGATGCCCATGCATGAGGGCCGACTGTCACAGATGCTTGGGGCACTGCCCTGCAACTTGGTATGTGTGTGCCCTGCAGGCTGCCAGCTGCTGATCAACATGCCATACCCCAGGTGGGTAAGTCGAGTCCCACAGGTCTGCTACATTAACCCAGGTGTACCAGCAGCCCCGAAGGATTACAACCTCCATGCCAGGACACACTGGACACCTGGAATCAGGAGGATGAGAGGCTCATCTCCATCAAGTTGCCTGCCAAGTGCACTGGGGCACTGTGAGCCCAGGGTGGGGACAGAGTCCACTGTGCCCTACCCCAGCACTCATGCCTGACTCTGACCCTTCCCATGACTGTGCCCAGGCCCCTGTGTGGGTGGTGGGCAGCAGTGGTCACTGAGTGCAGGGAGGGGAAGGCCAGGTGGGCCTGGGTCTGGAACAGCTGCCTCCAGTGAGGTCCACACCTGCCATGGAGCCAGAATCCTCCAGTGACTCAGAGGAGGAAAGTGAGGTCTCTCTCCAGAGGGTGCCAGAGGGTAGATGTATATGTTCCCAGGAGCTTAGAGAGAACCCAGGCCAGAGGGCAGGAGGTGCAAGGGAGACCCCCCCAGAGCTCTGGACCTGCTCACCAATGAATTTAATAGCTGAAGTGACAGAGAAGCCACTGGGTTGAGATGATAACTCCAAGTGACTCTATAAAGCATTTTGCCATAAAGCAATCTGGGGACTCAGAGAAAGAAAAGTGAATTGAATTATTGAAATCAAAAGAGTTGTAAAACTGTATGCCTGAGTGTTATGGATTCAAGTGACTATGAAATTTAAATAAGCAGCATCAGTGATGCTTCCTAATCAATCTGGGCTAAACAAGTGGAAGAAACAAAGAATAAAAATGATAGACAAAAAGGTGACAGGCAAACTGCGAGGGAAACCTGCTGAGCTGCCAGCGGGTGGAATCTTCCAGATGCTGAGCCCTGCTGCCTTTCGGGCTGTCCCAGGAGGGTAGTGAGGAGGACATATGTCCCCTGGGTGGCCTGGGGTCAGCCTGGCAATCATAGGAGGGTGCCGGCCTTGGCCACAGCCTCGGTTTCTCAGGCCTGTCTATTCCAGGACAGTACGGCAGGGAGCTGCATGGGGCACACAAGGCTGGCCACGTGGGAACAGCTGAGCCCATTCTGCGGCATTTCTGAGGAACAGTAGTATCATGGCAACTGTGATTTAGCAGAAAATTTATTATTATTATTATTATCATCATTATTTTAAACAGAGTCTCACTCTGCCGCCCAGGCTGAAGCGTACAGTGGCATGATCTTGGCTCACTGCAACCTCCACCTCCTGGGTTCAAGTGATTCTCGTGCCTCAGCCTCCCAAGTAGCTGGGATATGGGTGCCTGCCACCACACCTGGCTAATTTTTGTATTTTTAGTAGAGATGGGGTTTCACCATGTTGGCCAGTCTTGTCTTGAACTCCTGACCTCAGGTGATCCACCTGCCTCAGCCTCCCAAAGTGCTGGGATTATAGGCATGAGCCATCACGCCTGGCCAGCAGAGATTTAATTCTTCAAGTATTACTGCAGAAGAAGCCCATATGATATGTATTTCTTGGAAAGAACCAAAGTACCAAGGGCAGGAAGGAGGGTTGAGAGGAGAAAACTTAACCCAAAACATATCTGAGCCCACAGACCGATGGGGCACTTGAACTTACTTGTGCAAATAGTTCTGCAAAATGAAACCCAATAAAATGAATGATTTCTCTGCTATTCTGTATAAAAACTGTGCCTGGGAGACATCTGTGCTATCATCTTTGTGGGGAATTATAATACATGTAAAATTGTTTATAGAATTCTTTCCTCTTTGAACAAAATGTTCAAAATAAGTGAAGATAGGTACAAAGAGCTAAGGCTATGTTTTAAAACATCCCCATCCCCACCTGGATCCATTCCCACCTCTTCCAAAGCCTTGTGAATATTTATGGTGCTGTGTTTCTGTCTGCACTGATTCCACAGCAAGAGCTGAGCTCCGAGACAAGAAGGCCTCTGAGTGGTCGAGCATACCTTGTCCCTTTTCCCGGCAGAACTTAGCCACTGCCTGGCTGGGCTTCTAATGCTGAGAAACTCAGGCTGCTTGTTCAAAGTGGGCCTTTGTATTGTTTTGGGTTTCTGCTTGAAACTTAGAAACATGGTTTTTTCAAAAATGTCAAACAAACTGTTTCCCTTTTGTGGAGAACGTGGTCTCACTGTGCTGCCCAGGCTGGTCTTGAGCTCCTGGGCCTGAGCTCTTCTGCCTCTCTAAGTGCTGGGATGATAGGCATGAGCTGCTGCAACGTACACAACATAAAATTTACCATCTCAACCATTTTTTAAAATTTTTTTATTTTTTTTTACTTTTTTGAGACAGAGTTTCGCTCTTGTTGCCCAGGCTGGGGTGCAATGGCGCAATCTCAGCTCACCGCAACCTCCGCCTCCTGGGTTCAAGCAATTCTCCTGCCTCAGCCTCCTGAGTAGCTGGAATTACAGGTGCACGCCACCATGCCCAGCTAATTATTTTTTTGTATTTTTAGTAGAGACGGGGTTTCACCATGTTGACCAGGATGGTCTGAATCTCTTGACCTCGTGATACACCCGCCTCAGCCTCCCAAAGTGCTGGGATTACAGGTGTGAGCCACCGTGCCCGGCTCCATCTCAACCATTTTTAAGAATATAGTTCAGCAGCATTAAGTACATTCGCACTGTTATGTAGCCATCACCCACCACCATCTATCCTTAGAACCACTGTCATCTTCTCAAGTTGAGACTCTGAAACCATTAAACATTTAATCCCCACTCTCCCTGCCCCCAGCCCCTGATAGGGCCTTTGTACCTTGTTCTGCCCTGCATTGTAATGCTGCAATAAATGCAGAAGCCCATGAAGTCCTCAGGCATTCTCTGTCTCAAGGCAGCCAGCCTACCCGCTTGGGTAGCCCTGGCCCGAGGCCTCTGCAGGCGGTGAACTCACCCACACAGGTTCTGCAGGTGTGATGGCATTCCCCACATCTAATCAGCTCTGAGTCAAAGTAGGTGCCTGGCTCGCAGTCAGGAATGCAGCTGCCCCGCGCAAGGCTGTTGAAAAGAAAGAGGCAGATTTCCACATCCATTCCAAGAGTCTAATTAAATTATGATTTGCCTTCTAATGCCTTTCCCAAGAGGAGATGTAAGTTACTGAGGCACAGTTCTTTGTGTCACTGAAAGTTCTCAGCTTAGGAAAACTGGGAAAGCCATCCCGCAGTCCACTGGGGGTCTGGCAGGAATGGCTGCGAGGGCCTGGGAAACAGAGCTCCCATCACCAGGCAGCAGGCACCGGGCTCCATCCTCGACCCAGTGACAGATTTTTTTTTACTGCCATTTCCCCAGCTGGAATCCAGACCCCATGAAGAGAAGTGGAGCTGTGTGGGTCACCACTGGTGGCATGCTAGCTCAGTCTCAGTGTCGAGTCCCTCCTGAAGTGTCACCATTTATGACATGTGACGGGGCTGTTCGCTGCAAGGCTGGCCCTGAACCCCAACCTGCTCCTGCCTCTCTCTTACTTGAAACCTTCTGCAGCTTTGCAATGAACTTGAAATAAAATGCCCTCTGGAGCCCTAGCAGGCCTGTCAGATGCAGCCCCTGGCTTCCTCTTCCACCCCATATGTGCCTGCCCTCACCTCGCTCCAGCTAGCCAAGTGCTGGACAGACACGATGCTGCGCTAGACCACCAGGCGGATGGCTTCTGCCACTTCCAAGTGTTCGACCCCAAGCAAGCCAGCCAGCTTCTCTGCATCTCTGTTTCCCTTCCTGTTAATGGGTTTCTACATCATAAAGTTGCTTGAAGGACTCAATGAGCTGATACCTGTAAACCTTTCAGTGTCTGGCACACAGCGGTGTGCATAAACATCACCTACTCTTATTTCTTTAGTTCCTGAGATTATACTTAGTGTGATGTACATATTTTAAATGGGTTTGCTGCTAAACGTACTGAGCAAGTGCTCTGGGGTGCATCCATCAGACCCAGAGACTCCTGCTATGACACTGGGATTTAGAGTAAGAAATATATGTTTGGTCCAGCACACAGCTCCTAAAACCCTTGGAATTACCCAAGTGCTAAATGTCTTTAATAACTGATGGCTGGGGGTTCCTGGGTGGCCTCTAGACAGGAGCTGGCTGCCAGGGAACCCGCCGTGTGACCAGAGCATTGGAATTTTTAGCCCTACTACTCTGACTTCCCTCCTGGGAGGGGAGAGGGCCTGAGGGCTGAATTGATTACCAATGGCCAATGATGTAATCAATCATGCCTATGTAACAAAACCTCCATTAAAACCCAAAAGGTCAGGGTCTGGAGAGCTTTTGGTGAACAGGAACACATCCCACATCCTGGGAGGGGAGCACAGCCCAGACCCATAGGGATGACAGGTCCAGCGCTCAACCCTTCCAAACCTCACCCTCCGTATCTCTTCATCTGGCTGTGCATCATATCCTTTGTAATAAATGGGTACATGTAAGTCAGGTCTTTCCCTGGGAGCTGCTTTAGCCAATTAATTGAACCCGAGGCGGGGTCATGGGAAATCTGATTTATAGCCGAGCATCCAGAAGCACAGGTCACACGTGGGACTTGTGATTGGCATCAAAGTGGGGCAGTCTTGGGCTGAGCCCTCAATTTGTAGGATCTGACACTATCTAGTAGTGTCAGAATTGAGCTATCTTTCTGTCTGTCTATCTATCTATCTATTTATTTTTGAGACAGGATCTCACGCTGTCAGCCAGATGGGAGTGCAATGGCAAGATCTTAGCTCACAGCAACCTCTGTCTGCCAGGTTCAAGCGATTTTCCTGCCTCAGTCTCCCGAGTAGCTGAGGTTACAGGTGTGCACCACCACAGCTGGCTAATTTTTCTATTTTTAGTAGAGACAGGGGTTCACCCTGTTGGGCAAGCTGGTCTCGAACTCCTAGCCTCAAGTGATCTGCCTGCCTCGGCCTCCCAAAGTGCTGGGATTACAGGTGTGAACCACAGTGTTCAGCCTAAGCGATATATTTCTTATATATATTTTATAGGACACCCAGTTGGTGTTCACTGGAGACTTGCTTGGTGTGTGGAGAAAAACCCACACGTTTTGGCGACCAGAGGTGAAGTGTGTTGTACTGAGTGTGAGAAAGCAGAAGAAAACCCTGGCTCTTCCTTCCTCTTACACCTGTATTTAGTGGGAAGACGTCTATAGGTTTGCAAGCTCTTCTGCATGGATGGCGGACACCCACCCAGGGCCCTTCCTCTTCATGGTGCCACGCCCGCTGTGAATGGCAGTTCAATCACGTCTTT
The DNA here is from genome assembly GCF_030222135.1 of Aotus nancymaae. Taxonomy (NCBI): domain Eukaryota; kingdom Metazoa; phylum Chordata; class Mammalia; order Primates; family Aotidae; genus Aotus; species Aotus nancymaae. Next base: position 122,368,045 of record NW_026988425.1, read on the forward strand.
AATAACTGACATTCCCTGTGAATCCTTCCTGTGTTTATCCCCCTGAAGAGATGGCTGGCTGGAGGGGGCGGCTCAGCTGCTCTCTGGCTGCTTTAACATGACTGCAGTGATTTGAAGTCACAGCTTAAGAGGATATTGGGCAATAAACGGAAGCTTTCTGTGGCTGATGGCTGGCGATGTGTCTGGAGTCTGCCTCTCTGAAAGCCTGTCATTGCTGGAACTACTGCTTCTGTGTGTGGGGGCTGCTGCCAGGGAGCATTTTCTCTTTAGCACACTATTCCTAAACTGAGTATTTGACTTCCCTCTCCTACAGGATGGGACAGGATGCAGAAATGCATTCCCTGGGATCCCTTAGCACTTCTCTGCTGGGAAACAGGCAGGTTCCAGGGAGCTGGGAACACAGTCTCCTCTTCCCGATACCCCCAGCTACCAGCCCGGGTTGAGGATCCATCCTGGGCTGCCTAGCCCGCAGAGCCTGGGACATCAAAGCTGGCCTCTCCCAGACCACCAGCTGAATGTCTCCTCCTTCCTCTTCCAGCTCTTTTCTCTTTGGGAGATCTCTTTCTTGGGCCAGTTCCTCTTTTCACTCCTAATCCTGCCTCGTCAGGCCAACAGGTTTAAATGACAGCAGGTGTGATGCGTGACATTGGGGGCCTTGCTTTGCCTTCCCTCCCCTGGACTCCTAGCTGCTTGGGGCCCTCTTCTCCCCAATACTCTGATCTGGAAGAAAGGGGCAGGGTGAAGGAAATGAAGGCAGCAGCATAGCGCCTCCTGGGAAACTTCATCTCCCCTGTTTGTAAAATGTGAACAAGAATTATGTCTACTTCATAGGTTGCTGCAAAGATTAAATGAGGCGAGAGAAGACATGCTCAGTAAGTTTTCTTCCTTAAATCCTTGCTCCAAAAAAGAAAGTCCTTCTATGGAGGATTCCAGTTCTCACAGCATTTGAGAAGAGAGACGGGGCTGGGGGTGGGTTGCAGCCCTCCACCGCGTCACCCTGCGAAAGCAGCTCCCTGCCTGGACTGTGGCATCCTCACCACCACCCAGCCTGCAGACATGCAGAGTCATGGGCTCCACCCAGACCCACTGCATCAGAACCTGCATTTGAATGTGAGGTGATCCTTCCAGTGCCATGGTGCCAGTCTCCCTACTATGGGAGTGCCCCCCAAAAATTTTGAACAGCATGTTTCTAAGATTCTAGACAGCAATTTGGAGGAACAAGTAATGTATATTTGATTGCATTAAATGCAATTTGGTTGCATTAAATGGGCTAAAGAAACATTTCAAAATATTCCAAGAACAATCATTAACCCAGTAAAATGATTTTAAAGAAAATGCATGCCAAGCTTTACGGGGCTTAGCCTGGTGGAAGAGGGAGAACCAAGAATGTAAAGAGCACCCTCAGGAAGCAGTGGAGATGCCAGGAGCTGGGGAAAAAAAGAGAAGACTGAGGGATGGAGATGAGAGAGGGTGGGTGAGCCGCTACAGCCCACCCCGGCCCAGACCAGGAGGGGAACTGGAGCAGGTGGAGGTGCTGGAGCCTGAAGGAAGCGGGGCTGGGCACGGCTCTGTACTGTATGTGACGTGATCGAGTGCTGTTTTGCCCAATTCGCCAAGGTTGTGTAAAACAGACAGATTCCACCCATCCTCTCACTTTCCATCCTGCACAGCCATCTCTAAGGGGACACATGATTTCCAGGACTCAGAATCTTTACCCTCAGTGGCTTTGGGCCTCTGACATTTCAGCTTTTAGGAAAAATGCAAAGACATGGTAAATCCATAACAAACTCAAAATAACGCCATCCCCTGGCACTCTTCAGGTTTCGGCGGGGGGGTTACCTGAATCCTTCTTTATCAGGGGGTAGGGGGGCATTACCTGAATCCTTCTTTATCGGTGGCGGGGGGGTGGTTTACCTGAATCCTTCTTTACAGACAGTACACTTCTCGGGTTCATCCACGCACTTTTTACAGCTCGGGTGGCATTTAAGGCAATTTTTCTGACCTGGAGAAAAATAGCAAGATGAGAAAAGAGAAGGGACAGCACTGACAAGAATCAAATCTTGGACAAGCAGGCTCCCGGCATCTCAAAGCAGGGGTGTAGGTGGGCTGTTCCCCAAATCCACCTCCAGAACGTGTAGAAATAACACAGCCAGAGGCTGCTGGTACCTGCTGTGGGATCACAGATCTCTCACCTCCCCTTTCTAGGGTAAATTAAAGTCCTCAGACAACTGCCAGGCCTCTGAGGCCTGGCTCGGCTTAAATAAAGTGAGTTATTTCAACAGGGATGAAGGCCAATTCCTGGTGGCTGAGTAGAGTTTAATGAGGTGGAAATCTTCATAAACGTGGCCAGGTGTAGGCGGGTGGGGACGGGGAGCCTGAGGCTGCTGCTTGCTCCCCGAAGTGCTTTCCCAGGGAAACCTATATGTGAAGATCTGGCGGCTCTATATGGTGAGACGGGAACCCATGGCAGGTCATCGTGCCTCCTGGGGAAGTTCTGGGTCACCCTAACTCCCACCTGCAATGTCATGTTATTATCTGAGTTGGCACCTCATCAAACACCACCATGCACCACGCCTAAGTGGCTGGGGTGCTCTGGGCCTGGGAGCTAAGGGCTGCTTGCCACACCTGCACGTGTCCCCCTCAGGGCCCCCACAGGTGGCATCATACGCCACAAAGCAGGTGCTGAGTGAGGATGCCTGGGTGAAGGAGGGGAAGGAGGGCAGCCGACTGTGCCCCTGGGAAGGGGGTGGGGATGAAGGCACCTCCGTCTTTTGCAAAGGTCTGGTTGGCAGCCCAGGGCAGGTGTTGGCAAAGACTGTGAAATGTGTCTTGCATGCCTTTTTGTTTCTCCTCTAAAGGGAGTCTGGGATGGGCAAGGTGGCTCACACCTGTAATCCCAGCACTTGGAGAGGCAGAGGCAGGCGGATCATTTGAGGTCAGGACTTCGAGACCAGCCTGACCAACATGGTGAAACCCCATCTCTACTAAAAATACAAAAGAATTAGCCAGGCGTGGTGGCACATGCCTATAATCTCAGCTACTGGGGAGGCTGAGGCATAAGAATTGCTTGAACTCGGGAGGCAGAGGTTACAGTGAGATGAGATCACGCCACTGCACTCCAGCCTGAGTGACAGAGTGAGACTCCATCTCAAAAAAAAAAAAAAAAAAAGGGCAAGTCTGGTTATTTGATGACTTCCTACATCTTTAAAGATTTCCTGGCTCTTGTCCCCAGGGGTAACAGCGATGCCATGACAGGCCGGATCAATGACTTGCCCTGAGCAGCAAGGGCCCAGAGAGGAGGGCTGTGGGGAGGCCTGCTACCTGTAAGACCACAAATGTCAAACGGTAGCTTCTTTAACGTGTTTGAGAACTATCCCCTGTTCATTTCACCCACACACTGCTTATCTGTCTCCCAGGGCCAGGTGAATTACTAAAACACTGGCGTGGGGTCTTGGGCCTAGAACTCCTGGCCATCCCCCCACGCTCCTGGGATGGCAGGACAGCAAGACACCTGGCCTTGCCGCTCTGAGTTCGAGTCCCACCTCCATCATGACTAGTTGTGGCCTCTGCCCTCGCCCAGCTTTGATTCCCCTTCTGTAGGATAAGGAAAACACTGCCTGTCTCTTAGGGGTGCGGTTGCTACCTGTAAAATGCCCTCAAAGACAAACCCTTCCTTTATGAGCCCAAATGGCATTGGTCAGTAGCTGCTCTTCATTTTTGGAGGTCTGCAAACCTTCTGCCCACACTTAAATCCCAACTGCAGCTCAGCAGCTCTGCCTAGGAGGGGCTCTTCCCCAGCTCTGACCCCCAATTCCATATGCCCTCACCCGTGCCCAATGCACACATCCTGTGTTACAGAGAAGCCAATGGCACAGTCTTTCCCGGAGAAATTACAGGATAGACAGCAGCGCCTCCTCTTCTGGTACCTGAAACCAGACTGAGCCCAAGAGTGGCTGGCCCTAGCCATCCCTCTGGCCTTTCTCAATAGCAGATGTTGACTCTGGGTACAGATGCGTGAAATTCCCTGGACGGCCAGGATTTCTTTCAGCATCACTTGGAACTTCTCCTGGCCAGGTCTGTGGGTGAAATGCTGTTAACCACCGGGCCTGGGGGCTTTGATCTCAGCATCTCTGCCTACTTCCCGTTGAAAGTCTTTACTCAGAACAATGAAATATACAGGGAGCAGAAGGCTGGGAAATTCTCCCAGGAGAGGGGACACTGGCCCAGAAAGCTGGATCATTAGTTCTGGTGCCCACGGACATGCCACTTACTTTCATCAGCATAAAATCCTGCAGGACAGAGGGTCACACAGGTGTTCATCTCCTGGTGGTGATAGAACCCACGGCGGCAAGACAGACACTGCGTCGCACCTCTGCCGGAGCAGGTCTCACACCCCTTGTGGCACCGGCGACAGCGTCTTGCTGCTGTGTCCCCAAAGTAGCCCAAGGGGCACACGCTCACGCACTTCCTGTAAGAGCAAAGGCAGGAGCGGGTGAGGGCCTTAACAACCCAGCCCCAGCCTCAGCCCCACACCCGCTCTGCAGTGCTAAGCCAGGCAGCCGGCTGCGAGGGATTTCCCCAGACCTTAGCTGCCCCTCCTGAGTCAGCAAAACCTTGAGGAAACAAAGGCTTCAGGAGTGAATGTCAAACACGATGCCTTTTGCATTGGTGAGTGCAGTTCAGAGGTTCCTCCGTACACAGGTGGGGAGGTTGGGAGCCTTGCAGAGAACCTGGAAGTCCTTTCTTTTCAAAGTGGGCCCCACTGGGAAGTCCCGAGGCTGTGGCATGGTTTCCCAAGGGCATCGTGAGGGTGGTATTTGACTTTTGGAGCTTTTGGTGGCAAAACCCTCCCTTGGGTGCCCTCAGGGAGTGAGTCTCGTGGGCAGTGAGCGTGGCCAGTGGAGTGACAGCCTTCGCACTGCAGCCAGTGAGTGTGCCGTGGCTGGGAGCTGTAGGATGCCACGAGAGCCACACATGCAGCCACCATGCGTGGCCACACCCGTGCCTGAGCCCTCGTGGGTGTGCACCAGTGGCTGGTGGGTGCATCTGCCAACCAGGCCTTTGGGAAGCCTAGCAGTGTCCTGTCCTCGTGGCCTCCTAGGCCTGGCATGTGCAGCGCATGGTGGGTGCTCAGGGAAGTTTGTGAAATGAGAATGGATGACAAGGCAGTTGCAGGACTAGCAGGGAAGAGAATTTGAGAAAGTGGTGATGCCAGGAGCTGGAGGAGCTCGGGGGACAGAGCGCAGGGCCTGACTGCAGGCCACACAGGGGGGGCACACTCACCACAGAAGGGCCAGCCCAAACCGGGCAATTGGCCATGTACCTGGGGCCCCATGTCAGAGCTCCCGATATTCTTCCTCAGGGCAAACCCAGCCTCATGGGCTCTCTGGGGAGCTGCCAGGAGAGCTTCTGTGGAAGCCCCACACCCAACCAGAGTCCAGAAACACTGAGAAAAAGACCAACAACAGGCTCCAGCCTGTCCAAGAGTCATGCCCCGCAAGCTGGCCTGTGAGAGCAGCACCAGGGCCTTGAATTGCATCCATCTCCCAGCCCCCCAGGGCAGCCTGGGCATGTCCAATATGACCCATTTCTCTTTAACAACATGGATAGAAAAGGGTTTATGGGCCGGGTGCAGTGGCTCACTCCTGTAATCCCAGCACTTTGGGAGGCCAAGGTGGGCAGATCACGAGGTCAAAAGATCAAGACCATCCTGGCCAACATGGTAAAACCCTTTCTCTACTAAAAATACAAAAATTAGCCAGGCATGGTGGCACGCGCCTGTAGTCCCAGCTACTCAGGAGGCTAAGGCAGGAGAATCGCTTGAACCCAGGAGGTGGAGGTTGCAGCGAGCCAAGATTGCGCCACTGCACTCCAGCCTGGTGAAAGAGTGAGATTCCATTAAAAAAAAAGAAAACATTTATAAGCATGGACGCCAATGTGCCACAGCTTCTAATTTGATCATAATGGATGTGTATGACTCGTATGATAGGAATACCAAATTACTAAAAATTTAAAAACTCTAAAGCAGTTAACCTCAGTGTGATGACTGTTCGGGAGTGATATATTCATTCCTAACTGGGGCTTCAGGACATGGAAGAGTGAAGGATACCACGTGAAAGGGCCACTGAGTGGCGAGCCACAGGGCTCTGGGACATGCCTTACCTGCTGGTCTTGGCGCTCCCCAGGCTGAAGTGGACACAGTTCAAGCACTGGTCTGCATCAGGGCCATCACAGCCTTTGTCACCACACTCCGGATGGCACACACCTTAAAGAAACAAGCATTGCCTTTCATCCAGAGAGACGCCTTCTCCATTTACTGCAGTCCCGCAGATCCCCGTGTCAGGGTATCAGAGCTTGGCAGGGTAGGGAGAAGCTCCCAGGCCCTGCTGGAGCTGGACAGCCAGACAACAAGGTGGGAGCAGCCGTCCCCGTGGGTCACAGGTGCAGCTGAGCCTCGCTGGGCTCCAGTGTCAGAGCCTGAGCAGCCTAGACAGGGATGGCATGAGGATGAGCAAAACCTCCAGGGCTGCCTGTGCCGCCTGGAGCAGGGAGGAGATGGGACTTGTGAGAGCCTGGAGGGTGCAGGAGAAGGAGAGGCTGAAGCAGCAGCTCTGTTATGTTTACTCACTTGCACCATTCATTCACGCTGGGACCAGCCAGTGCCTTTGACTTCCACATGGAGGACAGAGCAACACAAGAGGGGGTGCTGAGTGTCAGGGGAGCTGCTGGCAAGCTGAGGAGCCAGGAGGAACCAGGTAGGACCCCCCCACCCGCCGAGGTGGGAATGGGGATGGATCTCTGCATGCTCAGGCCTGCCCAGTGGGGTTGTCACTGGGTGGGTCTAGGGTGGGGCAGGGACAGAGCCTGACAGTGCTGTACTGGGGTGGGGGGACTGCTGCTTTCTGTGCCGAGGGCTGAGCCCCTTTCAGAATGTCCCCTTTAGGCTCTCCTTGGAGCCCTCAGTGGGAGGGCAGCAGCCGCGTCTTCCCTCAAGTTCCCAGGGGTCCCCAGCTTCTCACTCCGGAGGCTGGTGTGTGCAGGGGACCTGACTAGATGCCAGCAAACCTCACCCTCTAGGTCCTCCCAGGTATCCCAGAGGTGAACCCAGTGTTAAAGGTCTATGCCTTCAGCGGGGCGGGGCATGCTGCAGGGCCCTCTGCAAGCTGGTCTGCCGAAGCCAGAGCTGGGGTGCACTCCGGCCTGCTGCCCACCTGTGCCTCCTATGCTGGGGAAATGGCCCAGGGGACCCTGACAGTTCTGAGACACAGGGACCTAGTGGGGCACGTGAAGGCTTTTGAGTTATTGGAAGAAAAACCTCCTCCTCCGAGGTGTGAGTTCTCAGAGGGGATGGGCACTGAGCTCGGGAGGAAAGATGCGTTTGTCGCTTACCGCCCTCATTTGGTGGGGACTTGAGGAAAAGACAAAAGTCCTCATTCTCTGCTGCCCACAGTGGGATTTTGCTGGGGCGCACAGAGCCCTCTTCATTCATCTTTAAGTCTCTGGCCTTCCCAGTGTTAGACCTGGCGCGTTTGGCTTCCCTCCCCGAAGGCTCTCCGGTGTTGCTATTTCCCTGGTTTTCACTGGGCTGGGGGGGCCTCACCTGTCCCAGTTCCCACTGTGAACCCCTTTCAGAGCTGTGTGCATCCAGGAGGAGATTATAGACATTATTCCTGGGCTGTGCAGGCATCCTGGGTTCCAGATGCCACCCCTCATTCCTAGAGCTCCTCACTAAGCTCCTCCCCCCAGCTCCAGAAGTCTTTCTATAATATTTTGGATCAATTCCCATCTGATTGGATTCTTTGCCCCACCTCATCCTGGGCCATCTATGGGGACACCCTCTAAAATCCTCACTTCCTGTGCCATTGCTTTAAATTACCCATTGAGCCCAAAACTCCAGCTCAGCCACTGGGTTCTCGCCTTCCCACCCGCACAGCTGGCCCAGCGAGGGCTGGGCTGTTGCAGTGACAAGGACTTCCCTCCCACCTTTTCCTGCAGCGCTTTCTCCCTGAGGAGGCAGCAGGTCTGTCTTGCTTGATAAAGTGAACAATTTCCTTCATCTTAAGAAGCTGAGGGCAGAGGTGGGACAGGGAGGTGGCAGACCAATCTTCTCACTCTTTCTAGACACCGGGAATGGGAGGTGGGCGGGCAGGCCTTGGTTCAGTGTGTTAATGGCTAGATTCCCGGCGTTAGGCACAGAGCAGGTGCTCAATTACTATTTGCTGAGTGGATGAGAGGAGGGTGGCTAAGAACAGGGAAAGTGCAGAGGTCCTTACCATCTACAGACAGAATGTTCTAGAACGTCCTCGGAGAAGGACAGCCTTTGGGAGGGCCCTGGAGCAGTGCTCCCAGCTGCTGGTCCGGGTATAGGGACTTCACATCCCCCCACCCCTGCCCTTGGGTATCTCTGCAGTGGAAAGCTGATTCAATAATTTTTCAAGGAGCCCCATGCAAGGCAGGGGTCTACTCGACAGAGCTGCAGAGCCCCCACAATGCCTCAAAGTCACTGACCGGTCAGGTTAAGACAATGCCCATCCAAGGGCAGAGATGCCTAGATAAATATCTGTAAACAAACCTCCTCAGTATGGCTCTCTACTCGAATTATGTTTAAAAGCCAAATAGCCAGATTCATCTCTCCCATGAAGCATTCTTAAATTAAATGCACCTGGCTGGCCCCGTTGTCCAGTCACTCCACTATGCCTAAGCTTGTACTGGTACAGCTGTAATTCATTCTCTGGGTGAGCTTGTTATTTGTGTTGTAATTTGTCCTTATGTCTGCTTTTCCCCTCGCCTCAATTAGCGTGAAAGTTCCTCCAGGGCCCACGGCCTTCCGGTTTCACTTCCCATAACTCCTGGCACGGGTGTCTTAATACAAGGGGGGCTCCGTTCATGTGCTGAACAGCCTGGCTAGTGGTTGATCCCCCTAGAGATGGGCTTAGACTGACATGGGTTTATTTGAAAACTCCACCTTCAATCCTTTGTGGAGCAAATCCAGGATTTAAAAAACACACAAACACATAAATGTTAGAAAGCAACTTGGGAGTTCTCCATGGGCTTTGTCATTGCGTGCTCAGACCAACTGCCAAAGGGCAGGAGGTTTGTTTGGTATCACCAACTTTTCCACCATCCACCCATCCAAGAACAGTGCACCGGAACCTCACTGGAACGGTATCAGACCAGACAGGCATGCAAGAGCTGAGCTGGTTAACTGCAGACAAGAGTGTCCACGAGAATAAGAGCACACTGAGTACAAGTCTGGTCTCCTTCCTGACTGCTGTGTGCCCTGAGCAAGTTACCTAATGCTTCTGGGCCTCAGCTTGAGCCTGTCGAGTGAGCGTGGATGTGCTGAGCCTGTGAGCACACATGGTCCTGCTCCAGACATCACCCTCATCCTGATAACTGGCTCCTGCACCTGTGGCGCTGTCTTGAAACCCTGTCTTCTAGACAACACCATGTGGGCTCTCGGCTTTCTCGCAGTCCTGCACGGGTGACCACAGTGTCCCGAGCTGTTCTTAGTCCACCGCTTCCTTTGCTCAGTGATGGCTTCTTTCCTGAGGCCAGGCTTCCCTGTGTTCCTGTGCCAGTTCTGTCCTGGCCTCCCAGCGGCTCTCTTGTAGGAACCCAAGCCCTTCCCTGCCTCCTGCCCCCATGCTCGCTGGTTTCAGTATCGCCAGCTCCCTAAGCCCATGCTGCCTGGAGGCACCTAAGAGTGCTTGCTCAGGTGCAGACTCCCAGGCATCCCACACCTGCTGGCTCCCAGTCTCTGAGTGGGGCCAGCCCAGGGTCAGCTCTCAACCCAGCACCCTACGGAGTCCCTGGGGTGGCCTCCAGCTGCACTTTGGCCACCAGACGGCTCTGGCCTAGTAGGCTGGCTGTCACCACAAAGCTGTCCCCCTTCAGAACCACAGCACTGACATCTTCCTTGTGCCCACTCTGCCCACTGCAGCTGGTGCCCTTCCTCCAGGCCAGATGCTCTGGACCCCAGCCTTCCTCTCCACAGGCCATCTTGCCTGCTGCTGTCCTGGGACCCTGGCCGTTTGCAAGCACTCCCAGCTTCCCTCGTCCCTCTCACTCACCAACTCTATTTCTTCGCAACTGATCTCTTTCCCAAAGGGTCCAGGAGGAGCCTCTGCTGGCCTGGGCCCGTCACTCCCAATGCAGCATGCCCACGGCCAGCTCTGGACACCCCATCTCATGTCCACCTGACTTGCGTTGGACTCTCGCGTGGCTCCTCCTCCCTCCTCCTTTGCCTTCCACACTTCGGCACTGTCCGGTTCTCGCCTCCTCTGTCCTCTGTCCTGGTTTCTGAATAGGCTCTTCTCCTGTCACTGGTGTGCCCATCCCAATCACCCCTAAGCCTTCAGGGGGCTTCCCTGAGAGCCAGGAATGTATCTCCTTCCCATGGAGACCCCCTCTCTCCATCTAAGCTCTGCTCAGCAGACTACTAGACTGCAGGATGGTATTACAGTGAGGTTCCGCTGTGCAAGGCTGAAGTCAGTAGCAGATTTTAAGAAAAAAATCAGTTCTTTATTAATAATTACTGAATCTTGCCATAGTTTATAAATCACAGGGGGAAACAGAGCAGATTAGTTCATACATAATTCAATGCTCTATTTTAAAGGAATAGTAGAAGAAATTTAAAATGGAATCGACCATAATTTATACTTGATATGTATTGGTGGAATTCTCCATTTTGTTATTTGTTTTTCACAGAAGTTATTAGATAACTTAAAGCATCAATGTTCTTAGATATCACCCATCATCTATCAAGTAGCTGTAATATTTAGCCAAGGAAAATATGTCCAACCAGAAACACCTCTTCTTGCACAAATTGCTATAGGATGGCTCAGAGGGAGAAGACCAGCTTCTAGCAACGCATGCATAAAACCCCAGCTCAGTGGCTGGAGCCTCTTCGGGCTGCTGTGGCTTTTGGGTGCCTTGTGGAGTGAGCTGGTAGCCCCAAACAGGGGCCACCTTGACAATGGGATGATTGGAGAGAAAGGATTCATATATGGCCTCTTTAGATGCTGTAGGATTTTCAGGGTGTCTTTGTGTAGCATCAGTATCTGCTGATATCGTCTCTTGAGATCCTCTCTGGGTCTTTAACCCCAGGCCTACAGGCTGGTCTGGATCTCTGCCACGTGCTTCTTTTCCGGCTGTGCTCCTTGAACCCAGCCTTCCTGGGTCGCTGGGAGTAACCGTGTCCTTCCCACATCCTGGCCTCAAGGACTAAAAGTGGATGGACTTGAGGGAGTCAGGAGGCTGAGCTGCGAGATGGGGGCCTTTGAGGAAAGGGGGTGCTCCTGGAGGTGGCTAATTACTAGGGAGCAAGACTGCATTCTGGTTGGGCATATAGACCCTGCTTTCCCAGCTGGGAAGGTTGGAAAATACTTACTGGTTTGAAGCATACTTACTGGTCTGTAAAATATTAGCAGAGCCTGGGGTGGAATTAGCTGTATGAGTGCAAATTGCCATGATTATTACGACTCCCAGGCAAGAGAAAACATACAACCATCAGCCCCGCCTCTGCCAGGAGCAGCCCCGTGTTTTAAGAGCTACTCTGGACAATCAAAGCTTGTGGAGGCTGGCCGTTTCCTCTTGCTTCAGGCTCATTACCTGTGTAATCTTCCTCATCTTCAAGAACTTCCACCTGAGGGGGTGACAGGGCAGCCTTGGGTGGCTCCAGCTCTGGGGTCGAGAGCTCCAGCATCCGCGAGCGGGACTGATGGCCACTGAAGGTGTGGTACGGGTGCTCCGCCGTGCCATACAGTATGAGAGTCCATTCTTTCAACTTCCCTGAAAGGCACCAAACCCACAGAATCACCTGCCTGTGCCAAGACCTCCGTCACTCACAGAAATAAGCCAGATGCTGCCTGGCTCCTCCCCTGACAGCTGGGCTCTCGGCTGCTGCCTCCCTTCCTGGTTACCTGTTGATCAGGGCACACCTCTTGCCTAGGCCACATGCTGCTTTCCCTAGGCGTCTTATTCCTGCAAACGGTGCCCCTCTATTCCTGTTCTAGGGAGCTGCCCTCAACTTCCTGTCCCTGCTGGGATGAAGGTCAGCCGGGCTGGACTCGCCACTGTCCTGGAGGCTGTCCTCTGCCCTGCCGATCTCACTGCAGCCTCCCTCGATGTTGCCTCCTTGATGACTAGCACCAGCCACTTTCCCCTCGTGGGACATCCATTGGGTAGATCTGGTGCCAGGCCTGGCGCCACAGCCTCCAAACGTGATAACTGGGTTGCATGGAGGAGCCCTGGTATTTGGATCCTTGATCCTAGATCATGGGAAGACTCGGTCTTGGGCTCTCTCCTCCATGGCTGGTCCAGGACAGTGAGGGATGTTCTGGGAGATAGCAGCGGTGGTAAAAACCCAAATGTCTGCAGAAGCTGGGTGGAGGGAAAACATTGTTGAAAGCAGGGGGATGAGCAGACAGACACCGGGCCCCATGGGGGACGTGAGAGACAGACAGGCACAGGAAAGATGGGCTTCCGGGAGAGCTCCCAGCCAATATGGGGGCAGCAGGGGTCCCGCTCCACCGACCACCTCCACGGGGAGTGACGGCCCATGCAGTCGTCTGTCCTCAGGTATCAAGAGAAGTGAAAAACCTGCTAGCGATTTCCAGGTGAACTCCTGATGTTATAAAACACATTACAGACAGTCCCCAAATTATGGCAGTTTGACTTACAATTTTTTGACTTTACAGTGGTGTGGAAGCGAGATGTATTCAGTACGCTCCTAGACTTAATTATGGGCTATGTCGGGATGAATCCACCATAAGTTGAAAATATCATTAAAATAAGTCAACTTACAATTGTATGTCAAAGAGCATCTATACAAGTAATTAACATGTATCTGCCAGCCGGCTCTGCTGCCGGCCACTGGTTTAAGCTTCCTTTTCTTTTTCCCCACAGCATCCCCAGCATTCAGAGCAGGGTAACTGTTTAGAAGGTCATCACCCCACATAGTTGAGGGGAGCAGGGCCCAGTGTGAGTCTGACCCACCCAAGGACGGCTGCTCAAGCTGACGGGGCTCCCAGCTGCCCCAGCCTCTCTATATTTGTTTCTAACTGGATTGGCTCAATAGGAAACAGACGCATACCAGCTGTGAAACCCCTCCATGGGCCCTCATGACTGTCTCCTGCGACCCAAGCTGGAGGGGACGAGGCATTGCTGGCTCAGTGTCTCTGTGGGCTGGAAAATCCCCGCTTCCTCTTCCTTTTCTGCCACGGGGTTTCTTGGCAGGGAGAATGGTTTTGGGGAGGAAAACAGATTGTTTGGTGTTTACTGTGTTTTCTCATCACTTACCTCTGCCCATGCTCACTGCTCCGCCCCCTGGCTCTGAATGGCAGCCCATCTGTCTTTAGATACACTCTTTCTGTGATGTGGGTCACTCTGCCAGTACAATTTTACCTTTTGTTCCAATTCTGGAAATCTGTTAGCATTTCTAAATCCCAGAATGGTAGCTCCTGCTCATCCTCATTCCCTAAGCCCATAGGCTGTAATCCATACCATCCTGGGTGGGTGGGCGAGTGAAAGACAGGCAGGACCGGCTCAACAGACACGATTCTAAACGGCATTCAACGCTGACCCAGTACCCAACGTGGCACGTGGCAATCCTGTTTAATTTTCCCCATAGCCCCAACTGGCTAAGTACAAGGTTCCTAAAGTCTGGAGCCTCCACACTGCCTCATGTCAGGTTCTGTACTGCCCAAGCCTCCCTCAGCCTGGCCAGGGCTGGAAGAGGTAAGCGAGGCCCTCTTACGTGAAACAGCATCCCCAGCACAGCACTTCCAGAATGCAGTCTTCCTCAGCGCCAGGTTCATTTAGAAGCACAGCAGCTCCCCCACTACAAAGTTCCTAACCCAGCTTACACGTGTGGGGACGGCAACACAGGAAGCTGTTCTCACCGCCGCAGGTGCAGAAAACAAGCCCTGGTGAGGAAACTTTGACTCTCCTCAACTCCTTAGGATCCAATCAGAACCATATTCCAACCACAAAGGAACCCGAGCGCTTTAACTACCAAGTGGTGAACTGCGATTACGGTGGGAGTGTAATGACGGCAGGACAGGGACCAAGGGCTCTGAGGCTGTAATTTGAGTTGAAGTTTATTTCAACCATAGAGGATGTCTCCAAAAACACCACAAAAGGCCTAGTCACTAAAAGTGGATTTTTATTTTCAGATTTAGTTTTGGTAGGACAAACGAGAGAGGCTGCTCCACACGCAGGGTCAGTGGTATGCACAGTGTGGAAAAGAGAGCAGGAAGAATTCCCAGGGGACCAGCAGATGCACAGCCTCATAGGAGGGGAGAGAGGGGGCTGAACTGAAATAGAAGAGAAACTTCATTTTTATGACACTCTCATTTGACTTTATGTATGTGTGTGTGTGTGTGTGTGTGTGTGTGTGTGTGTGTATTTAGACAGGGTATCACTCTGTTGCCCAGGCTGGAGTGCAGTGGCACGATCAGGCTCACTGCAGCCCCAACCGCCCAGGCTCAAGCTACCCTCCCACCTCAACATCCCAAGTGGCTAGGACTACAGGTGTGCACCACCATACCCAACAAATTTTTGTATTTTTTGTAGAGATGGAATTTCACTATGTTTTCCAGGCTGATCTCAAACTCCTGAGCTGAAGCGATCCTCCCACGTTGGCCTCCCAAAGTATAGGATTTACCGGTGTGAGCCACACGCCCAGTTTGTTTGACTTTTTGTTAAAACCACAAGCATGTATTACCTGTTCATATGTAAACATTAAAGCTTTCTTAAAGTTTACCGTTTCAAATCTATGAATAAAGTGGTTGTACGGTCAAAAAAACCCATTAAAAAGCAGTAGTGCTCAGGGCTTTTGACTTTTGCCTCTGAATAAGTACCACGCAAGGATGGCTCAGAAATCCTAAAGTATAAAAGAGCATATGAGGAAGTCTCCCTCCCCATGGGCAACGTGGGTTTCCCATTTCTTGTGTATCATTTCTGAAGCATTTTATTCTTGTTCAGGCATACGTTTCCCCCACCCTTTTTAGTGACGCACGTGCCAGCACTTTCAGCACCCTGAGTTTTCCATCAGCAGTGTATATTGATGATCCTTCCATGGCCGCGCAGGAGAGATGTAGTGTTGTTTACTTAAACAATCCCCGACTGATGGACATTTGGGTGGTTTACAGACTTTGGCAATTATAGTCATATGTAGCTTGACCATGGGGACACGTCCTGAGAAAGGCATCGTTAGGTGATTTTGTTGTTGCGTGAATACCATAGAAGGCGCTTACACAACCTAAATGGTACACATACTCCACACTGAGGCTACAGGGGACAGCCTGCCGCTCCCAGGCCACAAACCTGTGCAGCATGGTACTGTACTGAATATTGTAGGCAACTGGAACACAATGATAAATGTTTGTGTACCTAAACATAGAAAGGGGGCTGGGCGTGGTGGCTCATGCCTGTAATCCCAGCACTTTTGGGAGGCTGAGGTGGGTGGATCGTGAGGTCAGAGATCGAGACCATCCTGATCAACATGGTCAAACTCCGTCTCTACTAAAAATACAAAAATTAGCTGGGCATGGTGGCACGTGGCTGTAGTCCACCTACTTGGGAGGCTGAGGCAGGAGAATTGCTTGAACCCAGGAGGCAGAGGTTGCAGTGAGCCGAGATCCTGCACTCCAGCCTGGCAAAAGAGCAAGATTCTGTCTCAAAAAAAAAAAAAAAAAGAAAAAGAAGAAAATGAAAACATAAAAAGGATACAGTAAAAACATGACATTATAATCGTATGCAACGGCTATTGCGTATGGGGTCTGCCCTTGATGGAAATGTCATTTTGTAGCACGTGACTCTACAAATAGTGCTCTATCCTTGGTCACACAGGGAGGAACGACATGAAGTGAGCAGAGCATGTGAGCCTTGGGCAAATTACTTAATCTCTATTCTTTAGTTTCCTCATCTGTAAAGTGGGTATAATAACATCTACCTCACAGGGTTGTTTGGGAGATTAAATGACTTAATGATGGTAAAGCACTTAGAACAGTGACTGGCACCCAGGAGCTGTCTGTTAAGGGAAATCTACTGCACACGTCATTTCAGCTGTGTGCATGTGCACCTATATAGGCTACATTACTAGTGGTAAAACTCAGTGTCAAAAGGATCGGGCTTCCTCGCAGCCTGAAGCTATGGCTTACATTGCCAATCTGATAACTCAGGAAGGATAACGTAGCATTTCCCTTATTATATGAGAAACCGAGCATCTTTTTCATGTAATTAAGAGCAAGACAACTTTCTGATATGGTAAAATTAAACCTCATTTATAAACTTGGAAATTTACCAAATATATTTGTTAGGAACAAGTGATAAGACTTCTAAGATGCATAGAAGCAGATCTTAGCTGCATTCGTAGCAAGGACCAGTGGAATGAGATGGTGTTTTGCTCATACAAGGGTTATATTTTTGTTCTTTCTCTCTATCTCCAGGATATTCATAAGAGCCTGTGAGGGGTCAGGCGCTGAGCTAACAACCTGTGGAGCTGAGAGCTGGGAGCACTAAAAAAGCCGGCAGGAAAGAGGCAGTGGGTCCAAAGCAACCCCTTCCTGCATGTGCCCCCAAAGGAGACCGTTCCTTTTCTAACAGGTGCGATTTGCGACACTTGACCTAAGGTTAAGGTTTAGACAATGGTAATTCTGGAGACATTTATCTCCCTTTTCTAGTACTTAAATGCTTTCTTCACTTCCTCAACCAAGGGAGTCACTCTGATTTTCCTGCCTTCGGAAGACATAAAAATAAGTATTCCATACCTATGCATAAAGCGTATAGCATACATTTGAAGTGTGATTCTTTTTTAAAATTATTTTTCCCCAGTTAGAATAAAAATTATTAAATGTTGAGGTATTTAAAGAAAAAATAAAAATAAATCACCTGTAACCCTTTGGGCATACTTCCTGGGCTGTTTCCTACGCATGTGCATTTCTTGCGTAGTGGAAAACACAGAGCACCCTGTTTAATCTCTCTTCTCCCCACTTAGCATTATATCATGTTAATCGCATTAGATGTTGTTTATTTTCTGTTCATTGTTTTCTCTCCCTTCAGCCGAGAGGCATCACAGACGTCTCTTGTTTGGTGCATTAGCTTCAGTGTGTGGCAAGTTTTGGGCACACAGTAGGTACTCAATAAATGTTTGCTGAATGAATGAATCCGTTACAACATAATTTTGTTGACAGCAAAATACTTCACCCCATGAATGTAACCATTTGTTTAACAATCTCTTATGACAGGTTATGACAGCACATTTAGTCCAGTTTTCTTTTTTGAAATACATAAATCTGCCAGAAATGTTATTTGATGCAGTCTGGATTACTTTTTCCCAAGAGTCCCCAGAGTGTAACCACTGGGTCAGACAAGAAGACACTGTTAATGTCTTATCTTGAACTGTATGTCTATCATGAACTGTAATGCCAACTTATGACTATCATAAACTGCAATGCCAACTTTTGTCTATCATGAGCTGTAATGCCACATGATCCCACCACAGTGATTGGTGTCCCATGAGGCTTGACTGCAAAATAGCCAGGCGAGTGACCACAGGCCACCTGGGCAAATCAGTTCCTGTATAAGAATCACACCTTCTACACAGTCCCTTCCTCAAACCGCAGCCCAAGCTTAACAGAGGCAGGAGGGTCAGATGCTGGTGACTTAGCATAACAGACTAAGGCAGAGACATAGGAACAAGCTTCTTGGAGGCTTTAGATTTCAGGGGGCATCCAGCCCCTCTCACTGAGTCCACAGTGTCAGCCCCAGAACAGGAGCACATGTGTCAGGACAGGCTCCCCAGGCCGGCCCCTCCATACTCGGTCACCCCCCAGAGGCCACATTCTCTTTGGGAAGATGAGCCACATGGGTGCAGAAGAAGCAAGGAAGAAGAACAGGCAGACGCATCCAGGGACACCCCAGGCCAGAACAGGGTCTACGCTCAACAGAACTGCCATCTGGAGGCAGCTGGATTTTAGAATGTTGGCAAAGCATTTAACAAGAATGCATCATTTACTATTCAAGATACTCCGGCCTGTTCAAGTTTACTATTGTAAAAACCCAACTAGCACCATGAATTCCTTAGTTTCTAAAAGGAGGGGCTCTTAAAAGATTCCCAATTCAAATTCTTTGCCATCAGATTCCTGAGCCTGTAGAAGAATCACAAATCCACCTGTTTAAACACTTGGGCCAGCACTGCCAGCAGGCTGCCTCCAGATGTCAACAACGAAGGCCAGGGAAATGTCATTGTGGGAGGTGGAGGATAATCCACAGCTAATGCCATCTGAGGCTGCCAATAAATGGCTTTATCATCACTCACTATCTTCAATGCAGTATTTCCCCTCCACGAATTAAATTCATAATGAACAAACAGGATTATTCCCGTTATGCAAAGAAAGAACCAGAATTAAGGGGAGACTAAGGTTGAATTTGCCAACAGGAAAGTACCAGCAGTAATGAAGCTTTTCTATGCCTGGCACTTTGAGTTAAGCATTAAAATCCTTGAGAAGGAAATTTACAATCGGAGACAAAGCGAGTAGGGGTGGGGGGAAAGTTCTGTTAGATTAAGGACTCTGAGCTAATACTTTTGGATTCCTGGATTTTCTTGACTATAAGAGAAGTTATTAACAATACAGAGTTTATTAATTCTCCCCCTACGTTCCCATACTTAAAATATGCAGGAAGAAATTCCTTAATTGAAACACAGTGAAGCAAGAGAGCCCTAGAAAAATCACGTAAATATGTTTCAGTTTAACACACCAGTGGAAGGTTTTTCCTTTTGAGATTCAGTGAACCAGTCACTCATGGTTACATTCCAGTTACAAAGCTTAATGCAGAGGTTTGGGTGGAAGGAATAAAAAAGGCTTATTTCCATCTATTTATAAAAATATACAAAAACACCCCTATAATTCACATACTGAATACCCCTATAATTTACTCCTTAAAAGGGTGAATTTTACAGTATATGAATTATATCTTAATAAAGATATTATTGAAAATACTGTTTAGGGGTCAGGAATGAGCATGTGAGCACAAAAAAATAAAATAGAAAAATTAGCCAGGCGTGGTGGTGTGCTCTTGTAGTCTTAGCCACTTGGGAGGCTGAGTTGGGAGGACTGCTAGAGCCCAAGAGTTGGAGGCCACAGTGAGCTATGATTGCACCACTACACTCCAGCCTAGGTGACAAAGCAAGACCCTCTCTCAAAAAATATACATGTAATTACACATGCACACAGTAATTTTTAGTGTGTACATATATATGTGTATATATGTACACACACACACAACAGAAATATCGACCTTTGCTCAACAGATTTAACACATTATTAAAAATGCACTTTAACTTCAGATTATGGCAAGTAAGAGAAAGGAAGATAAAAAGGAATTTAGGAATGGCGTGGAAAGGCTAAGAAAAAGCACATACACATGTGCTCCCCATGTACACACACATCCATGTATGCACATGTACATGTGTTCACAAGGCACCCATGACATGTACTTACATTAGCACACATACATACACACACACGTACTTACATTAGCACACATACATACACACATACTTACATTAGCACACATACAAACACACACGTACTTACATTAGCACACATACATACACACATTAGCACACATACATACACACACATGTCCTTACATTAGCACACACACGTACTTACATTAGCACACATACACACACATGTCCTTACATTAGCACACATACATACACACACATGTACTTACATTAGCACACATACACACGTACTTACATTAGCATACACACTTACTTACATTAGCACACATACACACACATGTACTTACATTAGCACACATACATACACACACGTCCTTACATTAGCACACATACATACAAACACACACGTACTTACATTAGCACACACACGCACTTACATTAGCACACATACACACACATGTCCTTACATTAGCACACATACATACACACACATGAACTCTCAGAGCCGGGTGTAAGAAAGGGGCGATGGAAATCTTCCCTGTGCTCTTATAGCCACAAGAACCCTGAAAGATGGTATTTTCAGTGCTGGGAAAAGGATCGAAGAGTCCTAAACAAATATCCATCCAGTAAAGAATGATCACCTGTGTGTACAATGAACCACACAGCACTTTTCTTAATGGCATCTATAAGGTCATTCTATCTTTTAAGAATTTCCAGCCTTTTCAAAGAAATAAATTAATAGTCTGGAAAGTCAAAAACTCTTACAAGGTTTATAACAAAGAAACAGTCCTTTTTCCACTCCATTCTACCTCCTGAAGTCCCCCTGACTTCCTGCCTCTTTAGAACACTTTCAGCTAATTTTTCTGGCATTTACCCTTACATTGCTAGATACAAATACTCATATCCATGTCCTGGTTTCTTGATATGAGACATTATCCAACGATGTCTCACCTGGGAAGCTGAGAATTCAGTCCTCTTTCACTATCCCCCACACACTCACGTGCTCCCTCTCCCTCCCCCACCCCCCAATATTCTTCTATTTTTATTGGGTCCAATGTTTATTGTCTTTCCCCCACCACCCTTTCATTTTCTGGGAGATTTTCTCAAGTTTATCTTCTAACATATCTATTGAACTTTTAATTTTTGACTTACATTTTTAATTTTAAAGCATTTATGGGCTTCTCCCAATATTTATTTTTGTGAGACAGAGTCACCTAGGCTGGAGTGTCGTGGTACGATCTTGGCTCACTGCAACCTCCACCTCCCAGATTCAAGCGATTCTCCTGCCTCAGCTACCCATGTAGCTGGGATTATAGATGCCACTACCACACCCAGCTAATTTTTGTATTTTTAGAAGAGATGGGGTTTCACCATGTTGGCCAGGCTGATCTTGAACTTCCTAACCTCAGGAAATCTACCTGCCTCAGCCTCCCAAAGTGCTGGGATTACAGGTGTGAGCTACTGTGCCCAGCCAAAAATGTGATATATATATATTTTTTGAGACAGAGTCTTGCTCTGTCACCCAGGCTGGAGTGCAGTGGCACAATCTTGGCTTACTGCAACCTCTGCCTCCGAGGTTCAAGTGATTATCCTGCCTCAGCCTCCCAAGTAGCTAGGATTACAGGCACCCACCACCACGCCTGGTTAATTTTTGTATTTTTAGTAGAGGTGGGGTTTCACCATGTTGGCCAGGCTGATCTGGAACTCCTGACCTCAGGTAATCTGCCGCCTTGGCTCCCAAAGTGTTGGGATTACAGGTGTGAGCCACCGTGGCCAGCCTAAAAATGAGGTTATTTTGAAAGTCCTGGAATAAATACTTCCAACCTAGAATTCTATATCCAGTGAAAATATAATTCAAAAATGGGCTGAAATAAAGACAGTTTCAAAGAAAACAAAGCTGAGCAAAGTCCTTGCCAGAAGGCCAGCTTGATAAGAAACGGTAAAGGATGAGTTTCAGGCTAAGGGAAATGATACCAGATGAAAATTCAGACCTACAGGAAGGAATAAAGAGCACTAGCAATGGTAAATATGTCAGAAAACACACTAAAGGGTAGCTGTTTTCCTTAATTTCTTTAAAACACAACATACCTATAATCCCATCATTTTGGGAGGCCAAGGCATGTGGGTCACTTGAGGCCAGGAGTTCAAGGCAAGCCTGGCCAACATGGCAAAACCCTGTCTCTACTGAAAATACAAAAATTAGCAAGGCATGGTAGTGCACACCTCTAATACCAGCTACCTCGGAGGCTGAGGCAGGAGAATTGCTTGAACCCAGGAGGTGGAGGTTGTAGTGAGCTGAAATCATGTCACTGCACTCCAGCCTGGGCAACAGAGTGAGACCCTGTCTTGGAAAGAAAAAAAAAAACTAGAAGACTGCCTAAAGCAAAAAATAGTATCACTGTTTTAAGGAGTTTGTAACATATACAGAGTAAAATATACAACACCACTACTGCACAAATAATGAGGAAGCAGCGGGGGATGGAATTACATTGTTATTAGATTCTTTTATTTGTGAGGTGTAAAGCTGTTCAATATTAATTCTAAGTAAAGTCTAATAAATTAAGGATGCATGTTGTAATCCCCAGAGCACCACTCAAAATACAGCTAAAAAGCCAGCAGAGGAAATAAAATGGAATACTGACAAACATTTGATTAATCTAAAACAACACAGGAAAAGAGGAACAGAGTATTTTATCTTTTTAATACTGATGGATTTAGTTTTCTTGATATTGGGCTTAGAATTTTTGTATTTATGTTCTTGAGTGAGACTGGCTGAAAATTCTCCATTCTCATATGTGCTGTTGGGATTTGGTATCAAGAATACACTGGCTTCAGCCAGGCACGGTGGCTCATGCCTATAATCCCAGCACTTTGGGAGGCTGAGGCAAGTGGATCATCTGAGGTTGGGAGTTCCAGACCAGCCTGGCCAACATGGTGAAATCCTGTCTCTACTAAAAGTACAAAAATTAGCCAGGTGCGGTGGTGCATGCCTGTAATCCCAGCTACTTGAGAGGCTGAGGCAGGAGGATCGCTTGAACCTGGGAGGCAGAGGTTGCAGTGGGCCGAGATCACACCATTGCACTCCAGCCTGAGTGACAGAGCAAGACTCCCTCTCAAAAATAAATAAATAAATAAATACACTGGCTTCATTAAACTAAGTGGGGACTGTTTCCCTCTTTTTCTACTGGCTAGAAGAATCTACAGAACACTGACATTATCTTCTCTTTTTAAATGTTTGGTAGAATTTGCCATTAAATCACTCTGGCCTTGAGTTTTCTTATAAATTACAGAATAAATGTCTTTAATAGGACAATTTTAATTTTTATTTAAACTTGTGTCAATTTTGTTGTTATATTTTTTCTTGTAATTTGTTTATTTCCCTTAAAGTTCCTTTTCTTTGTAACATAATTTTAATGTATATAGGATCTATAAACATGTTCTCTTCATTCCGGAAATCATATAGTTTCACTTTTCTGGTCTACTTACAAGTTTACCAATTTTATTAGTTTCTTCCACAAACCAGCTTGTGGTTTTGATAATTTTCTCTACATATGTTTGTTTTCTAGTTTGTTAATTTCTGCTATTTTAAAAATTCCTTCTTTCTTTGTTCTTTATGATGTTGGTCTTTTCCTATCATCTTAAGTTGGATGCCTAGCACACTAATTTTCAGGCTTTTTTCTTTCCTGATATATGCAATTATGGCCATAAAGTTGTCTAGCTACTACTTAACTGTGTCTTCCTTATTTGAATAAGTAGTATTTTTCATTATCATCCAGTTTTAAATATTTTCTTATATAAATTATGTTTTTTTCTTTTAACACATGAATTATTTAGAAGTATTTTTCAATTTTCAAATGTATAGGGACTTTCTAATTATCTTTTCGATTTTGATTTCTAACGCAAGTGGAATGTCAGCGAACGGGGTTTACATGCTACCAATCCTTGGAAATACACTGGAGCTTGCCAAATACCTCAACACGTGGCCATTTCTCATAAATCTTCCCTTTGTGTTTGAAAAGCATTATTCTGTTGTTTGGCACAGTATTCCAATATGTCCATGTGACCTAAATTGTCAATTGTGATATTTTCATCTTCTATGCTTATGAATTTTTGCTGATTTATCTATCAAATATACACGAGGTATGCTAAATCTCTTCCCTCCAATGTGTTTGTCATTTTCTCTTGGTAGTTTTAACAGGTGGCGCACGCCTGTAATCCCAGCTACTTGGGAGGCTGAGGTTTTTCCTTTATGTATTTTAAGGCTGCGTTATAAATTGCATAAAAGATTAGAAGTGGAACTTTTAGAACTGAACAAAACCTTTTATCGATATGTATAGATCCTCTCCATATTGATACGTACACAGAGCTACATACAAAGCTCCAAAAACGCTTTTCGCCGTAACATTTCTGTTCGCCTAATAATATAACTACGCTAGCTTTCTTTTGGTTGTTACTTGCCTAGTACATCTTTCCCCATCGACTTTATTTTTAATTCTTCTGTTTTCTTATGTTTTAGAACTTTCTTGTGTACAGTTATAACAGTCAGTTCCAGCAGGAAGCAGATAGCATGATTAAAACAGGATCATCCAAAGAAGCTTTAGTTAGTAGACTATTTACAAAGGTGTCAACAGAGGGTAAGAAAGCCGGAAGGGAACTGCAGGTCCCCAGGACTAGTGCTCCACAGGCAAGGTAAGGGTGAATTGTGACCGTGAGGATTGCTGGCTGCTGAAGGACTGGAGAATCACTAACTCAAAAATAAGTATCTCCTTTCTCCCTCCACTCTCCTGCTGGAGTTTTCCCTTGGCTGAACTAATATATAAGCCACAGGCCAGGGAGTCTGTGCAGTGGAGGAGTGGAGAATGGATCTGGTGGGTAAATAAAATATACCTGGCACTCAGAAAATACTTTTTTTTTTTTTTTGAGACGGAGTCTTGCTCTGTTGCCCAGCCTGGAGTGCACTGGCATGATCTTGGCTCATTGCAACCTCTACCTCCTGGGTTCAAGTGATCCTCCTGCCTCAGCTTCCCAAGTAGCCGGGACTACGATTAGGCATGCACCACCATGCCTGGCTAATTTTCATATTTTTAGTAGAGACAGGGTTTCACCATGTTGGCCAGGCTGGTCTCAAACGCCTGACCTCAAGTGATCTACCCGCCTCGGCCTCCCAAATACATTTTAAATACATTTTTAAAAAACATCCAGTGTGACAACTTTTGTCTTTCAAGGGGAGCAATGAGTCTGTATGCCTTCAGTGAAACTACTGATGTTAGTGGACTTGTAAGCACTTGTTTTGTGGGTTCTAATTACACAGCTTTGTCTGTGCCTCCTTTCCTCGGGTGCCCCTGAGGTCCCACTGTTATGTGGTCTGCTAGGAGGCTCTCCCGAGGTGGATTCCACAGATGCAGCAGATGCCCTCGAGCAAAAGCCAGTATCATTATTCCATTTACCTCTTTGGCTATGAGCATTTCAACCAATATTTAACACTCTTTTCTCTGGGAGGGAAAGTTCAAGACACTTGGTCTTCTCTGTTGTTGGAAATAAAAGTCCACAACATCTTTTAACATTCTGATCCTGTCTGTTTTGGAGTGATTTGTTGGCTATCTAGGAAAAAAAATGATATATTTTTAATTTAATTTTTAGAGACATTAATAGTTAGACTGATAAAGCCAAACAGATTATGAAGAAAATAAAATCATAAACAAATTGTGACTTTTAAAAAAAGAAAATAATTATCAGAACTCCGGAGGGGAAATTTAAGATTATTTCTCAAGAGTCAAAAGTGAAACAGCAGGCAAGAACAAATATTTCTAAGAACTATGACACACAGTTATTATGTCTCTATTTTATATAGACTACATACCTGTCAGCTTGATAGCGACACGGAGAGCTCGTGGGACAGACAGAAAGGGAAATTTGCCTTTTTTTGTTTTGTTTTGTTTTTTGTTTTTTGAGACGGCGTCTCACTCTGTCCCAGGTTAGAGTGAAGTGGCACAATCTGGGCTCGCTGCAACCTCCACCTCCTGAGTAAAGTGATTCCCCTGCCTCAGCCCCCCAAGTAGCTAGGATTACAGGGGCATACCACCATGCCTCACTAATTTTTGTATTTTTAGTAGAGACAGCGTTTTGCCATGTTGGTCAGGCTGGTCTCGAACCCCCGACCTCGAGTGATGCACCTGCCTTCACCTCCCAAAGTGCTGGGATTACAGGTGTGAGCCACTGCACCAGAAAGGGCAATTTTCAAAAGAAAAAATACAATGCACAAACATCTGAAAAAGTGTTCACCCTCGTTAGTAATTATCACAGTGTAAGTTAAGGAAGGATATCATCTATCTTCTCCAGAACTGCCCACTCCGGGTAAGACTACAAATCAGTTCAACTATTTCGAAAAGCGAATTGGCAATATGTATCAAAAGCAGGCATATTTGTGGTTTCCACCTCTTATTTGTCCCAGTACTTTTACTTCTGCTGAATAATCCCAAAGAAATAATTTTAAATTTAGGAGAAAGCTTTTTGTACTAAGCTGTCCACTCATAATAGCAAAAAATGGAAAGCAATCTACATGTCCAACAATAGAGAGATGCTTAAATAAATTGTGGCGCTTCTGTTTGGTGAAATATTATAAAAATCTATAAAATGCTGCTTACAAAGGATATTTAATGACATTGAAACGTGCTTGCTACAAAAGTAACAAAAAGACCAAGTTGCATATGCAGCACAGTAAGGATTCTGTAAAATGTCAGGGGAGAAAAAGACCAAGCAGAAATGCCAGTATAGATGTCGTTACGAACATGATGTCTTTCTGGAAATAAGTAATAAAGTCAAATGTTCAAAAATCAAATACACTCATCTCTTCTGAGGCGAACCTGGTTGCCAGAATGCTGAACTGTGCAGGCAGCAGGAAGGCCCAGGCATTCCTCGTTCCTAAAACTGAGGGCAAATCTGGGAAGGGGGTTTCAAGAGATACCCTCAGATCTGTCATCTTCATTGTCATCAATATTTAGTATTTTACTTAAAAAAGTTAGATATGCGGTGAGACAAAGGTCATCCTTTTGTTATGCTTTCTATTGGAGACACAGAACCGACTAAATGATACTGTGATTCATAAATGTGCACAGCAGCAGTTGGTTGCATTTCTCCCCGAGATAAGTGGGGATACATACTTCTTTCTCTCTCGAACAAGGAGAGTGTGAGGGAAAGGCATCACTGCAATGGCCCAGTGAAAGAGAAAGGAGGTAAAGAGACTGACTGCAGTATTAATGCAAATGGGGTTTAAAATGGAACTTTTTGACAACAGTGTGTATGGTGACTGTTTGGAGACCGTGCCCGGTTCTTCATCTCTGTTTCCAAGGAAGTGGGAGTGATACGCTATAATTGCACTTTCCAGATATGAGAGTTTAGTGACAAACTTTAAAGCCGGCACAGAAGGCATGTGCTTTAAATCTGTCTTCCTTTCTAGCATCAAGCACAAGATAGATTGAGCCATCGAACACAGATTGCAGAATCTCAACTCTTATCTTAGAAATGAAGATTAGCCTGAAACAGATGTCAATAAAACACAGATCAAGACTGCTAGCAATAAAATGGGAACAGTTACTCTCTGGGGAAAAAAGACATCATGGAAAGGCCACTGAAAGGAAACAAGAATTCATGGACCTTTTCGGGATGAATAAAGGGAAAACATGGTCACACAGAAGAGAGTAATTTTTTCCCCTTCATTAAACATGTTACTGAGTATGCTTAGCTGAAAACAGAACTGGTTAAAATTATATGAGCTCTTGATTTAAACAAGGTTCATGCTTGCATGCACATGCATTCATTCAGTCAATCAACAACTGCTTGTTAGTGATGTTCAAAGCGCCGAACCTTCGGGGGAGAGAGCTGAGAGTTCCAGTTCTGGACTTCCAAAGGCACCCAAAGTTCTAAACACGATGTCTTTGGTCATCTATCCCTCTGCAGTAGTTCATAGAGATGATCGAAGCTCTTGTTCCATCTGCCACCTGAACATGTGTTTTAGCCCAGGTTCACTAGAAAACAAGGGTCTGAAGTGAAGCCCATGGGGTGAGGCTTTATTGGGAGGTGAAATCCCAAGACAACAGGGGTGGAGGGAAGCAGGAGGATGGACATGGGGCTGACAAATGGAGGTATGTTTCTTTTTTGAGATGGAGTTTCGCTCTTGTTGCCCAGGCTGGAGTGCAATGGCGTGATCTTGGCTCACCACAACCTCCACCTCCTGGGTTCAAGCGTTTCTCCTGCCTCAGCCTCCTGAGTAGCTGGGATTACAGGCATGTGCCACCACACTCAGCTAATTTTGTATTTTTAGTAGAGATGGGGTTTCTTCACATTGGCCAGGCTGGTTTCGAACTCCCGACATCAGGTGATCCACCTGCCTTGGCCTCCCAAAGTGCTGGGATTACAGGTGTGAACCACTGCACCTGGCTGAAGGAGCTGTGTTTCAAGCTGGCTGCAACTTCACAAAAAACAGGGTTGTTGCTTAGCCAGGGCAAGTCTTTCAAACAGGCCTGGTGAGACCAATGCGGCCTTAGACAGGAAGGGCATATACTTTATCTCCTGTCTTTCACTGGGTAAACTTTCTTTCTGGGTTGTGTTACCTCCCCACTCCAAGGAGCTAGATGCTGGGGAGGCCAGATGCCAAGCCCCACCTGGAAGTGGAGAGAAAAGCCACAAACTCCCCAGGTCCTGATGGGTTGGACCAGATCTCTGAGCCTCTGTCATTCCTCCCTGGAGCCACGCCAATGCCCAGGCTTCACCGTGGGGGAAGCTGGGGGCGCAAGGCAAGGAAGTGAGGGCTAGAGCTCTCTACTGGGCAAGAGGCAAGGCCCGATGACAGCGGGGCCAGTCTGGGGAGACACACAACAGGGCCAATGTGACATTTATGGAGGAAAACATCATCAAAATATGTGCTTCGAGTATAAAGTGTGAACTATCATGTTTGAAAAGAACCTGCTTCCCTGGGCTTTCTGGAGCCTTCCACAGGTGTAGCAGCATCTTCGTGAGACAATCTGTCATAGCACGAGGCAGAACAACAGAATTCGATATGTCACTGACATGTGTAACTGGTTCCAAGGAAGCTTAATATCAAGAAAGACTTCTTGGTGTTTTTCATGTTATAGGCACTAAGGACAAAGACAGATCATAATCCTGAAACCTTTAAAACTCATCATAAAAGATTTGCTCATATGGAACCTTCCTCCATTTGAGCCTCCCCATGCCCATCGAGGTAGACACTATTATTCCCACCACACACGTGCAGAAACAGAGACTGACAGGTTCTGTGACCAGGCCAGGAAGTGGCCAGCTGAACTCAGATGGCACCTGCCAGCTGCTCTGCTCTGGGCTCACCCAAAACACCACCCCGAGGTCTGAATCCTGTTCAGGGGTTCCAGTGTCTGCGTCAACCTGGTGTCCTCCAGCCACCCTCCTGCTCCTCTCACTCACGTCCACTGGATTGCAGGTCAGGTTTGGTTTTCGTAACTGATCTGTGCCCCTATCGCTTATTCTGCAAGTTCTGGCAAAAGCACTGCAGTTCTGACTAGGCCCTCCTTGATCCTTCTCGGCTTCAACTTTCAGGTTTGTGGGAAGGAGAGGACCAAAGCTGGGATTCCACAGAAGCCTGGGGTGGAGTCAGGTGCACTGGGCTGAGCTCCAAAGAAAGCCAAGCCCTGTGGGAACGTCCTAAATGGCTCTGCCCCTGGGGCCCGCGAAAGTCCTGAGGAGCCAACGCAGTGCTTGGCTTATTTATCATCTCCTCCTGGCAGTTTCAACAGAAAGCTTTTGCTTAGCAAATTTTTGTTTGTTTTTCTTGGGAAAAGTGTTGCTTAAGAAGAAGAAAGGAAGAATAGAAATGTACCTGCTGAGTTCAAATGTCAGAAGAGTTTTCCCTGAGGGCCAGCTAACCTGATGGCAACCCAGCTTGGCCTTCAGCTCGGCAACCCCGGATTCAGTGGATTCCAAATTCCGGGGTTCTGCAGAGCTCACAGCCAATCTGATTTTCCTCAAAGGCAGGGAGGCAGGTCTCTATCAGCTTCTCTGGGCTGGAACTTTCCCCAAGTGCAAATGGCAGTTCCTAAAGGCTATGGTAAAACCCACACTTGAAGCGGCAGGTAGGGAGACGGAGGGAAGGAGCCTGGACTTCTGTGACAACCTACACAGGCTGCCTGAGATATTTCACGTCCATCAGGTGCTGGCAGCACGCTGATGAGAGTCATGAGTCCCAGGTCTCCCAGCCCATCTCCGGTGGAGCCAGCAGGGGACCCAGGCTCCTCTGCCTCTGCATTCCCGCTCTTTAAATCACATCACTCCATGGCTCTGAGGGCAGAATGCCATACAGATTCGTTTTACACATTTGTTTTACAATCTCTGCAACTCCTGCTTGTTGGTTTTCTATCATGATTTTGCATTCTTGTGTTTTAGAGTGTGCGTGTGTGTGTGTGCGTGTGTGTATGTGTGTTTTTTTTTTTTCCTTTCCTGAGATGGAGTCTTGCTCTGTCACCCAGGCTGGAGTGCAGTGGCGCGATCTTGGCTCACTGCAACCTCTGCCTCCCTGGTTCAAGCAATTCTCCTGCCTCAGCCTCCCAAGTAGCTGGGATTACATATGCACATCATCACGCCTGGCTAATTTTTGTATTTTTAGTAGAGACAGGGTTTCACCATGTTGGCCAGGCTGATCTCCAACTCCTAACCTCAGGTGATCCACCTGCCTTGGCCTCCCAAAGTGCTAGGATTACAGGTGTGAGCCACTGAGCCTGACCTTTAGTTTATATTTTATTTGGATACTTCAAAGGTTGAATATTGTATGTACTGGATATTTGTATGTTTTCTTTATGAATTGCTTTTCAGGCTTTTGGCCTATTTAGTGATATTATTTAAATATTTAAAGTACCTTGCTGAATAAATACTTTAGTGAGGTACTTTGCATATTTCTTAGTGATTTGTAAGAACTCTGTATATTAAGGCTATAACACAGTGCAGTGCTCTGTGATCAATCTAACCTCTAGGGTTGAGATATTAGAGATAAAGTTGTCTACTTGTGTATTAGAATTTTTTATGCCAAATACGACTTTAATTTTATCCCTTGAAAAAATAATCTTGGCTGGGCGCAGTGGCTCACGCCTATAATCCCAGCACTTTGGGAGGCCGGGGGGGGGGATCACGAGGTCAAGAGATCGAGACCATCCTGGTCAACATGGTGAAACCCTGTCTCTACTAAAAATACAGCAATTAGCTGGGCATGGTGGTGCGCGCCTGTAATCCCAGCTACTCGGGAGGCAGAGGCAGGAGAATTGCTTGAACCCAGGAGGCGGAGGTTGCGGTGAGCCAAGATCACGCCATTGCACTCCAGTCTGGGTAACAACAGCAAAACTCTGCCTCAAAAAAAAGAAAAAAGAAAGAAAGAAAAAATAATCTTTTAGCATGTTGAGAATTCAAATGATCATTATCTACTGATTAGCAAGATTTAGTCAGAAAAATAGATTGATTTATTAAACACGCAGTTAAACCAATGGCAGTCAGAACTTCGGGCCTCTGAGTGGGCCTTGGGAAGAATGATGCCAGTGAAAACAGAACCCCTGGTTGTGAGGTATAGTCCTGGGGGAGGGACCAAGGCTTTACACAGAGGGGCTGGCTGGCTTCACAAGGATAAAGAGGAGCTGGGGCAGGTGGGGAGCAGTACACTCTGAATGAATAAATGAATACGCTCATGCAATGAATACGCTCCCCTTAAAGAGGGCTCATCCCAAGAGAAAACCAGCCCTCTAGACCCATTCAATTCCTGATATGCAGCGGTGTGAGGGGCCGACTCGCACTGGCTTCATGGAACTGATTGTTAACATTTTCAGGAACTTTGTGATCTGGTTGTTACACACAGCCTTTATTAAAAGTTAAATTATATAAGCTTACAATTGAATAAATTACATTAAAACAAAGGTAATGAATATTCAAAAATTACCCTTCCTCATTATCCCACTATATTTTATCATTATTTACAGGGGTTACTTATATCTGTTCTGTCGACACAGGGCAAGCACTATCTGATGGTGGCTACTGGCCCCTTTCTTACTAACCTGTCTTCACTGATGTCATGTGGGCAGCTTGAAACTGGCCATGGTGGAAATATTTCCATATGGAAATTGACAAATGCTACAAACAAGGGCTGGGTTTCCTGTTGATTTTCTAGACTTAAGGTGATGAAGAAAACATAAATAATGCAGGTATAACTGAAAAATATTTTGTGTCTGTAGACATTACATTGTGAACAGCATAAAAAACTGAAAAAATATTCTTCCAGGATTTGAAAATTATTTTCCAATTTAGCAAAGAAGTTGTTCCTATCACTGGTGAGTGAATGAAGTTCTGACATATGTCTTTGTTGTTTCTGTGACAAAAATATTACCCAATATTTATGCTGGAAAGACAACTGTTCATGAATTATAACCATAGGTTGGTTATGGATACAAGAATTTGGCAAAAATCAATGAAAGCAGTCTCTGAGAATCAATTGGCTAAACGGAATTTACAACACAAGCAGTGTATATTACTTGTAAATTGTTTGCTACACATCCTTTGTATCAGTAAAATGTGTAATAAACTTATGTGATACATTTATATCTGTCATTTTTCCCCGGAGCACTAGTTGTTAAATATTTACCAGCAAGCAGGACAATATGGCTTCATGGGTGGTGGAGAAATGGAAACAGGATGGGATGCCTCAGATAACACCCAAATAAACAGCCCTCTTAATTACCACGAAACAGAAGACTCGATTCAACTGAACATGTAAACAGGCCAGAGTAGGGGACAGCAAGCTAAGGCCACAGACCTACCGCCTATTTTTATAAAGTTAGGTCAGAACACAGCATGGCCACTCATTTACATAATTTCCGTGGCTATTTTACACTATCATGGCAGAATTGAGTAGCCGTCTCAGAGACCAGAAAACTGCAAACATTTAGTATCCGACCCTTTACAGAAAAAGTCTGCCAACCCATGGGCTAGAGAAGTAAAAAGGCCATCTGTGAATGACTTGAGTTTGTCCGAAATATTTTATAAACATTTTTCTAATTTTATGACGTTTTCTGCCAGGCAGAAGTCTCTAATTTTATGTGTTCGCATCTATCGAAGTAATTATTTCCTTTCCGAATGGTCAGCCAATTATCAATAACTCTTGTTCAATGCTTCAGTCTTTTCCCACCAGTTTAAAATGCTGTCCTTAGCGTATCTCTGTGGCTGTATGACGGACGATCCATACGGTTTCCTCGATCTGTCTATTCTAGCAGCAGTGACACATATTTTTATTATAGTTTAAAAATACAGTTAAGCACCTACATTCATTTTTTTTCCCCAGAATTTCTCTAGCTATTCTCTGTGCCCATTCTTTCAGAATAGTTTTTTTTTTTTTTTTTTTTTTTTTTATGGAGTCGCCAGCTCTGTCGCCAGGCTGAAGTGCAGTGGCGTGATCTCGGCTCACTGCAACCTCTGCCTCCTGGGTTCAAGTGATTCTCCTGCCTCAGCCTCCCGAGTAGCTGGTGTTACAGGCATGTGTCACCACGCCCAGCTAGTTTTTTGTATTTTAATAGAGACAAGATTTCACCATGTTGGCCAGGATGGTCTCCATCTCTTGACCTTGTGCTCCACCCACCTCCCAAAAGTGCTGGGATCACAGGTGTGAACCACCGTGCCTGGCCCAGAATAGGTTTTACAGTCAGTCAAGCTCCTTGCATTCCCTGAATTTTATTGTGATGTTGGTGGGGATTGTGTTAAAGTGATAGCTATCTCTTCTTTGTGAAGAAGAGATATCTCAATAATACTGAATCCTCCCTCAGGAACACAGTCTATAGGAAAATTCCCTAAAAATCACTAAGCAGCTATTCCAAGTTTTTTGAAACGTACTGTGTTTCAAATGTTCTATGGCAGTGGTTCCCAAACTTTTTGGCACAAGGAATCGGTTTTTTGGAAGACAATTTTTCCACAGCTGGGGGTCCGATGGGGAGCAGTGGGTATGGTTTTGGGATGATTCAAGCACATAGCAATTATTGTGGGCTTCATTTCTATTATGATTACATTGTAATACGTAAGGAAATAACTATACAACTCATCATAATGTAGAATCAGTGGGAGCCCTGAGCTTGTTTTCCTGCAACTAGATGGTCCCATCTGGGGGTCATGGGAGACAGTGACAGATCATCAGGCATTAGATTCTCATAAGGAGCACATGACCTAGATCCCTCACGTGTGCCGTTCACAATGGGGTTCGCACTTCTATGAGAGTCTAGTCCTCCGCTGATCTGACAGGAGGTGGAGTTCAGGCAGTAATGCTAGTGACAGGGAGCATCTGTAAATACAGAGGCTGCTCACCTCTGGCTGTGCAGCCCAATTCATAACAGGCCACGGACTGTGGATTGGAAGGTGGGGTGGGGACCCCTGCTCTCAGGGACTGGCCAAAGTAAGTCCTCAGAAGCCCCACTGCTCTTGGATTTCAGCCAAGTGAGGTAGCCTCTCAGGAGCAGCATTCCTCAACACTCCTGACTCTGGCTGGCACCCAGCAGAGGCTCTCAGCTTTTAATATTTCATTTGATTTTTTTTTTTGAGACGGAATCTTGCTCTTTCGCCAGGTTGGAGTGCAATGGCGCAATCTCGGCTCACTGCAACCTCTGCCTCCTGGGTTCAAGAGATTCTTCCGCCTCAGCCTCCCGAGTAGCTGGGACTACAGGCGCGTGCCACCACACCCAGCTAATTTTTGTATTTTTAGTAGAGACGGGGTTTCATCATGACGAGGATGCTCTCGATCTCTTGAACTTATGATCCACCCGCCTCGGCCTCCCAAAGTGCTGGGATTACAGGCGTGAGCCACCGCACCCGGCCCTGATTTTTATCTTCTAATCACAACACGTTAGACAAAAAAAAATCCAACCAGAAATATCCTAAAGCCAGACCTGAAAACCACCGGCCACAGGGCTAAAGAGATCACATCAACTCCAGGCTGTCTGCACTGCCTTGGAGGGGCCTGGACACCTCGCCAGGTTGGGTAGAGATGAGAGTGCCCTGAGCTTGGAAGACGGCCCTGATGCCAGGCTCTGCCCCTTCCAGGCAGGTGAGCTCAGTCAGGCTCTGGGTGGAGGAGCTTGGACTCAGCTTCCTTTTCCACAAAAGGAGAATCTAAACACTCACAATAAGAGAGTCACGTGCATCCTGATAAGGCTCGGCACTTCTGGGGCGCTGTTTGTTTAATCCTCCCACCGTCCCTGTGCAGAGGACAGGTTGGAGGCTCAGAGCACGGAGATGGCCTGCCCAGGTCCACACTGACCAATGGTAGAAGACAGATCTGATAAGCAGGTGGCTCCAGAGCTCAACCTTGTGCTACGCTGAGTCTCGAAAAACAAGCAATTGTGCACCACACACAAACACACACCCACATATCCACATGCACATACACAGAGATACATGCACACATATACATATCCACATAGACATGCACATCATACATGGATACATACAAACCCACTACATACATACATATTATACACAACACTCTTCCCCCGCACACACATACATGCGTCCAGGCACTGTCTAGACTGTCTTCAGTCAAACATAAAAGAAACTACTCATCCCATGCCACACTGAGCATTTACTCCTCACAAGTGCAGAACTAAAGTGGAATCTCTCCATGGTTATATTTAATTGTGCATTCCAAATCTCTTGGCTAGGCTTGCATTCTGACCTCTGTGGAAGAAATGTTTCCCATACATGTGCTTTTAAAAACACTTTTCATGATAGAAATTCTCAAATAAACACAAAATGGAGAAAACAGTACAATGAGTCCCCATGTCCCCATCACACGGTACCAAGAATCCCCAAACTTTCCCCAATCTTGTTTCGTCCAGCCCCTCTCTGCTCTCCCACTCCCCCCGCCACCCCGTGGAGTAGTTTAAAGCACAAATCTTCCGTATTGCCATAATGTCTTCACTTATAAATACCATGACATGCATCACTAGCAAGAATAACTTTTCCTGAAACTTTAATTCCTTATTATCATCTAACTGTAAGGCCCCTGATTCTATACTGATTTGCAATAGCGAGATAAAGCAGCGCCCAGTGCCTGCTGGAGAACACGCAGATGCTAATTAACACCCTATTCCTCTCTTGCTCTTTTGATAAATGGGACTTCTTTCCTAGATCGCTGGGAATCTGGAAACAATGCCGTTGAAATCAGGAAGAACACAGCACCTGTGGGTTGCTACTCTTTTGGAAACAGATGAAAGATTAGAGAAAAAAGAAATTTTATCAGGGAGAAAGTGAATTCTCAGAGTTCAAGAGAGTGCCACAGGATTTTTAAAGTGCCATCAATTGTCTCAGTCTATTTATTACTATGCGAATACCAAGTATGTTAAACCCTTTGGAGCCATGAAATAAGATACATGGTGTCAATTATAGAGAGAAGATTGGAAAGCATGCTTGATTATTTTTTCCATTTAGACATTGATGCCTCACAATTCTCCCTGGCAGGGGAAGACCGTGGTAGGTGCCCCCACACTTTAGGTATGCTCCTGGTTTCAAAGGGAGGGCCAGGCCACGTCAGGGAAGTTTGGGCCCCTACAGAGACCAGGCATACCCCTGGTTGAGCTCCCTGCAGGGCACTAAGCTGGACTCTTGGGGTGGAAGCAGGCAGAGGTGAAGAACAAGGAAGCGCCCCTCACCCCCGTGCCTGCCCTGCAGACCTGGCATGGCATAGGTATGCAGACAAGGTGTGTGCTCCATGAACAGGAGAAGCACCATACAGACGCCCCTTCATGTTGACAAAGCCAAGCCCGACTCCTGCAGAGCACTTCACGTGCATCAGGCGTGCCCGTGCAAGCCCCAGGTCATGAGGCGGTGCAGGGACCTTCCTGTGCCTGAGGGTGCTGAGCATAGCGTGCCCCTGGGTGGGGAGGCTGGCCTGACCTTGGCAGGTGCGCAGGCTCTGCCTTGTGGTCCAGGTGCAACCACTCATGTGGGCTCCAAGGTAAGAAGGGTGTGCTGGGAGGCTCCTCTCTTCAGTTACTTGGTCTGGGTGTCACTTCTGCACAACCCTGTCTTATAGGAGAGGAGGCCCGGCGCAGAGCCCAGAGAGACAGGAAAAGTGGAGGCAGGAGGAGCCAACCCCAGGCCTGTCCGATGTCTGATGCAGGAGAATGAAGCATATATGTTTCTCAGAGATTGGATGCTTTCTGCATTCTGTGTCCAAACTCTCTAAAATGCAGCCAAACTTCTCCGAAAGATGTTCTGCAGGACAAGATATCACCCCTGCTCTGCCTGCGCTGTCGCCAGCTCACTGTCTCATAGCTTTGCAGGCTCGCTGCGTAACAGCTGGAGTGGTGGGCTCACCCAGGGGAAGCTACTCCCTCTTCCACACCCATGCTGTGCACTGCAGGGCAAGGTCCTAGGGTTCCCAGATCTGGAGCTAAGTAGAGTTCACTAAACATGTGCTGGGCCAGGTGCGGTGACTCACTCCTGTAATCCTAGCACTTTGGGAGGCTGAGGTGGGCAGATCACCTGAGGTCAGGAGTTCAAGTCCAGCCTGGCCAACATGGTGAAACCCCATCTCTACTAAAAATAAATAAATAAATAAATAAATTAGCCAGGTGTGGTGGCAGATGCCTGCAATCCCAGCTACTGGGGAGGCCGAGGCAGGAGAATCGCTTGAACCTGGGAGGCAGAGATTGCAGTGAGCCAAGACTGGGCCACTGTACTCCAGCCTGGGTGACAGAGTGAGACTGTCCCAAAAATAAAATAAAATAAGTAAATAAATAAAGGTGTGCTGGATGCAGGAATGAATGAAGAACTGTTAATACCTACAAACACTGCAGGACTGCAAAGCAGGATTCGCACTGGATTCCATTCCTGAATTGTTCCCAGATGTTTGGCCTGGGAACTGAAGAGGAAAATGGATAACTAATCTGCTACTCAACTCTAAAAACTAATTACATAAGCTCAGTCAATCTGACAGGAGGTGAGGATTATTCGAGCTAGCATATCAGTCAGATCACTTAATTACTTCATAAACCCTGGGTCTTAGCCTAGATTTTAAAGCACTTTTACACAGCACACCATTGGAGCAGTTTTTTTTCCTTCTCCTTTTCTTTTAAAAGCAATTAAGTTGCAGAGATTTGAAGGAGATTGAAATGAACAACACAGAAACAAAGCACCCGCCCCAAGCACAGGTTCTCAGAATGCCTGTAGGCAAGTGAGGACTGGGCGGGGTGCGGTGGCTCACACATGTAATCCCAGCACTTTGGGAGGCCGAGGAGGGTGGACCATGAGGTCAGGAGTTTAAGACCACCCTGGCCAACACAGGGAAACCCTGTCTCTACTAAAAATACAAAAATTAGCTGGGCATGGTGGTAGGCACCTATAAATCCCAGCTACATGGGAGGCTGTGGCAGCAGAATCCCTTGAACCCAGGAGGCGGGAGGTTGCAGTGAGCCGAGCTTGTGCCACTGCACTCCAGCCTGAGTGACAGAGCAAGATTCCGTCCCAAAAAAAAAAGAGAAGTGAGGACTGCCTGCTTTTCTGCTCTATGCCTGTGTGTGCACTGCACTGTGCCTGGCACTGAGGCTGGCAGTGACTGTGCACTCACAGGCCACCCTGACCAGGCAACCAGGGAGTAGAAGATCGTGCCCATCTGGGATCAGTTCATCTCTCAGCATCAATGAGGTCGACAGGGCAGCTGACTCCACGGATGCTGACCAGTCCTGCATTTTCCTGGCCTCTGGAGCTCTGAATCCTGGAGCTGGAGGGCAACCTAAGTCACCTCTGTCACCTTCCCAGGCTGAGGTCCCCAACAGACACTATCAGGTTGACCTGAACATTCAGGGCTGGGGCTGGTCCCATCTCCCTGCATACACAATAGCATCATGGCGCGGGCAGGGCCGGACTCCCCTCTCCACCCACACACGGATGAGAAGCCCCTTCCAGTGCTGTCCTGCCCACCTGGCACTGGGGAGCTCCTGAGAATTTGGGCTTAGGCAGGCCCTTCTTCAAAAGTCGTTTCTTGTTTCTTTCAGCCCGAAATCCCTGTTTGCTCCGCTGAACTCTGGGGCACTCCTCTGGGTCACTAGTGGCTTTTGGGCCCTTGCGCATGGTACTATTGGTTCCTGAAACCTGACACGTTCCCACCTAGCCTGTGGGCTCATCAGAGGCAGGGACTGTGTCTTGGGGCTCCCTGTGCCCCTGAGCAACGGCACAGCCTCTAGCACATGGCAGGACCTCTGCAAAATGCATGGGAGACGTGTGTTAGTACACGCAGACCTTCCCATTTTGACATTTCAGGAACACCCAGAAGAGGCGCCATTCACTTGGGGGCTGAAGAGGGCTTATCCTGGATTGACCTCAAAAGCACTGGGCCCAGACACCAACCTGGAAAGGGCCGCTTGGCCTTTGTTTGAGCCCCTCTGACCCCTTTTGGCCTCACTCCGTCACTCCCTTTCCTCAGCCTAGGAGGATCCAGCCGCCACGCTGAACAACATGCTCAGAGGCTGGCCCTGGAATGAGGTGAGCAGGGCAGGTGGGGGAGGTTCAGCTGCAACTGCAATGTCCCATGCGAGGGCCACGGGGATTTCCACTGTGGAGAGACGCTGATGGGACTCAGGCTGGCTCCCACTGTGCTTGGGGAGGATGCACAGAGCCTGTGGGTGACAGCAAGGAGCCCTCCCTCCCCATGCACAGCAGGGAGGGCTTGCCATGCATCAGCCATGGCAGGATGCGTGCCTGCGGTTGCTGTTTTTGGCAAAGACCACATTCGGGAGCGGCTCTCTACGGGCTAAAACTTGTGCGGAACGAACTGACCCCAGATGCCCTGCAGGAATGTGCGCTCTCTGTGATGACACTGGAGAATGTGTCCCCACCCCCAAATTCTAGTAGGTCACAGAAGGTCAGAGCTAGAAGGTCCCACAAGGTGTTTATTCTGTACCCGTCTCAACCTTCTAAAAGCAAAGATCCAGTTTCTACCCATGCTGAGGGATGGAGATTGGCCTGTGTCAAGACTTAATTTGGGGCTACCCTCAGGAAGTATTCCAGTATCCACTAATCGTGTGTCCTCTGTAGCACACAGAGCATCTGGTCATGTGGTGGTTACAGATGCTTCCAACTGACTAATCTGCCAACACCTATTGTGTATCTATCACACACCCTGCAGCAGGAAGCTCTCGGGGCGCAGCAGGGCCGGAAGGAAGGAAGGCTGCAGACAGCAAGCTCATCAGTGCTGAGGCCAAGGCCAGAGCTGGTGAGTGCCGTGCAGGCAGCAGGTAGGGAGTTGATATGGCAGCATCTGGCTGGGCAGGAAGCGGTGGGGCAGGTACACAGGTGTGCAGGGCATGCGGTTCCGTGCTGTGCCCTGCTGCAACCCCAAAGCTCACTCAGCACCTATATGCAATAGGCCCCAAACATGAGTTAATCATTGTCATATAAACAGAGCTCCTTCCATCGCCCATTCAGCTTGAAGGGCTGACGATACTAACTATACCTGATGTGTATTTCTAGTGCAGTCTCTCCCCTGACCTCTGAGTACACATCTCCGCCTGGACCTGTTGTAAGTATCTTTGATTTAACCCACCCAAATCCAAGCTCCTGACCTTCTCTCCAGCATCCTCTCCCCCCACCCACAATGTTCCAGATCTAAACTGGGACTCCATTCTTCTCCTGCACAGGACAAAAACTCTGGAGTCATCCATGCACCCTCTCTCCTCTCACAGCCCACATCTGATCCATCTGCAAATCTCTCAACCCTGCTTTCAGAATCTGACTGCTTCACATACTCCACTGCTGCCGCCCGGTCAGAGTCACCTGCACCTGACATTACAGTGACCTCCCAACTGGCCTCCCGCCTCTGTTCCTCTCCCACTCCCACTTCCACCTATTCTGACCAGCTGTCAGTCCATTAAGACGGAAGCTCAGATCACCTCTCTCCTCTGCCTAAAATCCCTCAGTGGCTTCCCACCAAGTCCCTGTGAAGGCTGACAAAGCCCAGTGCGATCTGGTCCCTGCGCTCTCAATGCCGACCCTGTCCTATTCTGCTCCTCTTCCCACTGCCCGCTGCAGCCTCGGGGGCCTCTCTGCTGTGCCTGGAACACACACACCAGGCATACCCCTGCCCAGGGGCCTTAGCACCCCTGAGCCCTTTGCTTGGAATGCCCTTTCCCCAGATGTCTGCAGAGCTCACCCCCTCATCTTCTTTGAGCTTTACTCAATGTCCCTTCCCTGAGGCCTTCCCAGGACACGCTGAAATGCCCTTGTTACCCTGCCCTGCTTTATTTTTCTTCTTGGGGCTTCTCATCATCTAGTGGACAACAGCTCCCTGCTTGGTGATCCTGTTTGCGGCCTACTCTGCCTTCTAGAACATAAGCTTAGCATCTGTTTTGTTCACTGCTGTATCTCAGTGCTTAGAACTTGGTAAATGCTCAATAAATATCTGTTGAGTGAAGGCTGCATTCTTGGAGGGGAGTAGTATTCTTTGAATAACCTGATGAGTTCCACTTCCTAATGTTTTATTTAAGACTTCCGTATCCCTGTTCAAATTTGCCCATAGTTCTTTTTTCTTTTTTTTTCTTTTTTTTGGCATATTGATCAATTTCTCTTCACTCTTATTTCCCTCTAGTGATTTGGAAGGTCTGAATCTTGTTTTAAATCTTGGTGATCTCTCTATTATGAGATGATATTTGAGTTTATATGTCTCTATCGGTGCTAAGAATAAGACATCATCTGTCACCCCTCCCACTAAATGTAGAATGATAATCTCAGCAAATTCGTATTCTTCCCCATTCTCACCCCTGCCTCTGTGTTTCTGTAGAAGGAGTGTGAGGTGGGAGAGTGGGTAGGGCCTCCACTACAGGGATTCAGATGGGACCTCTCCATGAGGCCAGGTCTGAGCTGTGGCCACAGGAAGCCCGAGGGATAGCTGTCCCGGAGGAGGGAGCGGTCTGTGCAAAGGGGAACCGAGGGGAGGTCAGTGATGAGGCGTAGGAAATGGCTCATGGTGGAGAGGTGCCAGCAGGATGTGCAGGTCAGGCTAAGAGGTGTGGGTTTTGCCCTAAGAGCTGCGGGAGGTCATGAACGTGGTTAGAGGGGTGCACCATCACCTGAATTATATTTTAAATGGACCATCGGACGCTGGGTGGAGAGTGGCTCTAACCAGTAGGGGTCGAGGCCAGGAGGCCAGTGGAATGAGGAGGGAAGAGACGACAGGGGACTGGACTGAGGCAGTGGGCAGACTCAGATATATTCTGGAGGCAGATGGCGAAGGAGACAAAGAAGAATTGAAGGTTCCCTCCTGGGGTTTGGCCCAGCAATGGAATGCAAGATGAAGCTATTTACATTAATGTGGAAAACAGGAAAGAGGCAGTTTGGAGCTCTGGCTGAGATGCACAAGCGCAGAGCCGGTTAGACCCGTGCCCAGAAGCAGGAAGCTGCTGCAGAGCAGGTCTGGGTGCGTGAGGGGCAGGGAGAGGCGGCTTTGGGCATCCCCAGCAGGTACAAGGTGCTCAGTGTCATGGGGCTGGATGAGATTCCTGGACAGGAACAAAGACAGAGCAGAGGGTTCAGGAGCAGGTGCAGGGGTGTGTGAGAGGGATCAGCGAAGGAGAGGCACAAGGAGCAGGGTGTGCAGGTCAGGCTAAGAGATTTGGGTTTTGCTCTAACAGCTGTGGGAGGTCATGAAAGTGGTGAGCAGCCCATCCAGAGGGGGCGGGCGGCCAATGTCACTGTGCGCCAGGCCCTGATCTGGGTCTCCAGCTTGGCCCTGCTCTGGGTCTCCAGCCTGGCCGTGATCTGGGTCTCCAGCTTGGCCCTGCTCTGGGTCTCCAGCCTGGCCTGTCTTGCCTGATTTCATTCCACCACAGCACAGTAACGTCGCTACTACCCCCATTTTCTAGATAAGAAGACCAACGCCTAGCAAGGCTAAGTGACTCGCCAAGGTCACAGGTATTCCTAAGAGGTGGAGCCAGCATCCACCTCCAGGTGGAAGGGTTCCTGAGCTCACAGTCTTAACCACTGTACCCTGTGGTCCCGAGAGCGTGCTTACTTTGTTAGAACCATTGACCCTGGCTTTAACAACCTGGGGAGGACAGAGATGGGACCATCGGTTGGGCAGTGTGGGAACAGTGGGGACTGTGTCAAGCCCCAGGTTTTTGTGCTGTAGATGGGAGTGGGCTGGGAGTGAGTCGGTGATAGTCATAGCAGGCAGCTTGTTCTGCCGGCTTTGCCATAAAGGGGAGCAGAGAAGTGGGTGTAGCTGGAGGGGATGTGGACTCAGAGGAGAGGCTTCAGTGCACGTGTGCTGGCTAACGGGAAGGGGAAAGAGATGGATGCATGAGAAAGACTGCCTGCAGTGGCACAGTTCCATGGGGGATCAGCCGTCCCCTCAAAGCTGCTCTGGGACACAGGTAGGGCTCATTGTATTCTGCTCATGATACAGAGTAAAGATCACAGGTCTAGAGCTGTAAAATGGTGTGCCCAGCTCCCAGGGCTATGCCAGGAGGACACAAGAGCAGTAGCCCAGCCTCCACATGCTCTCCCGCATGCAGCACCAGCCTCCCAGGCAAGCAGGCCATGTGGGCTGGCATGAGAACTCCACCTTGTGCCCACGAAGCAGTGAATGCTTGAGAATGCAGCTGGCATGAGGAGTCGACCTTGACTTTTAATACTAGGCCGATATACTTTGGGAAGAAAGCTTTTACAAGAAAGAATTTAGGAGCTTCCACTTTTAAAACATGTACATTTCAGGTCATTTAAAACTTTACATTTTTGTATTTTTAGAATTTGTTATAACACTTTCTTAAAATAGTTATTTACTCTTTTAAAACCAGAAAGAATACAACTCAGGGAGGTAGAAGATGCCTGGAGATGAATTAATGACTTAAAGTCGATTTTCTGTGTAAGGCAAGTCAGTGCTCTTCTTTTCTCCTAAAACTGTGTTTTATGGAGAACTGGAAAAGAACCCGGGCAGGGGAAGGTTCTCATGCACTCCTAGGGTGAACGAGAAGCAGACTGCATCTTCATAGAAAAGGGTACAAGCGGATTGGGTGGGTGGCTCACGCCTGTAATCCCAGCACTTTGGGAGGCCAAGGTGGGTGAATCATGAGGTCAGGCGTTTGAGACCAGTCTGGCCAACATGGTGAAACCACATCTCTACTAAAAATACAAAAATTAGCCAGGCACGGTGGCACGCACCTGTAATCCCAGCTACTCAGGAGGCTGAGGCAGGAGAATCGCTTGAACTCGGGAGGCGGAGGTTGCAGTGAGCCGAGATCATCACACCACTCCACTACAGCCTGGGCAACAGAGCGAGACTCAGTCTCAATAAATAAAAAATAAAAATAAAAAATAAAGGCACAAGGAACAACAGAACAGTGAAAGCAATCCTTGAGGAAACACGCCCATAGAAAAGTTAAGATCCCAGCATATTCTGTAAACGTTACTATGCATTCAACCCAGGGAACAAAGAGAGGTGTTTATAGACCTTTGTGGGTAACTACAAAATAAGATGTGCTAATTATTCCACTCCAGTTTTCTTTCCTGGTTGTAACCTATTACCTAGATCAGAGTCTGGCACTTAATAAGGATTGGTCAAATAAATGACTGATCATTAAGTAAAAGGAATTAAAAAGGGAATAAGAATTACCAGAGAAATAAACAATCCAAAAGCAAAATTAAGAAAACCATTCCAATTACACTAGCATAAAAATAATAAAATGCTTAGGAACAACTTTCACCAAGGAGGCAAAAGACTTAAATATTGAAAACTACAAAAAACACTACTGAACAAAATTAAGGAAGAGTTAAATAAACAGAAAAATATGTTTATGGACTGGAAGACTTAATATTGTTAACATGGCAATATTCCCCAAAATGAGCCGCAGATCCAATCTCTATCAAAATTCCAACTACTTTTTAAAAAACAAACGCACAAACTTATCCTAAAATTCATAAGGAATTACACGGGACCCAAAATAGCCAAACAACCTTGAAAAAAAAGAATCAAGTTGGAGGACTTGCACTTTCTGATTTCAAAACTCATTACAAAGCAACAGTGATTAAAACAACGTGACACTGACTCCACGACAGACATACAAACCAATGGAACAGAATCGAGAGCGCAGAAACGAACCTCTTTCCTGTCATCAGCTGATCTGCAACAAGACTGTCAAGATCACCCAAGGGGTAGAAAATGTATTTTTCAACAAGTGATGCTAGGACAAGCGGGTACAAAAGAATGAGTCTGAACCCCTACTTCACACCGTATACAAAAATTAATTTAAAATGGATGAAAGATCTACATGTAAGA
The DNA here is from genome assembly GCF_030222135.1 of Aotus nancymaae. Taxonomy (NCBI): domain Eukaryota; kingdom Metazoa; phylum Chordata; class Mammalia; order Primates; family Aotidae; genus Aotus; species Aotus nancymaae. The sequence continues at coordinate 122,412,849 of NW_026988425.1, forward strand.
GCTTAAACTATAAAACTCTTCAAAGAAACACAGGAGTAACTCTCTGGGACCTCGGGTTAGGCAATGGTTTCTCAAGTGCGACACCAAGAGCACAGGCAACAGAAGAAAAAATAAACTGAATTTCATCAGAATTACAAACTTGTGTGCAACAAGGTGCACCATCATGAAACTGATGAACCACAGACATCACTTCACACCTTCTAGAATGGTTATAATTTTTTAAAAAACAGAGAATAGTAAGTGTTAATGAGAATGTGAAGAAGCTGGTCCCCTCATACATTGCTGGCAGGAACGTAAAACGGAGCAGCCAATGTGGAAAACAGTTTGGACGTTCCTCAAAACGTTCAACATTGAGTTACCATATGAGCTGACAATTCCAATCTTAGGTATACACCCATAAGAAAGAAAAACATAGGTCCACATAGAAACTTTTAGGTGAATCCTCACAGCAGTACTATTTGTAAGAGCTAAAAGGTAGACGCAACCCAAATGTCCACCACAGGGTGAATGAACAGACACAATGTGATCAATCTATACAATGGAGTATTGTTCGGCCATAAAAGTAATGACGTTCTGATGCATACTACCATATGGGGAAGCCTTGAAAACATCACGGTAAGTGAAAGAAGCCAGACACAAAAGGCCATGTATTATATTATTTCATTTATACGAAATACCCAGGAGAGGCAAATCCACAGAACTGGTAAGTGGATTAGAGGTTGCCAGGAGCTGGGAGGGGAGGAGGGAATGGGGACAGGCTGCTTCATGGGTTTGGGGTTTCTTTTTGTGGGGATGAAAACGTTCTGGAATTAGATAGTTAGTGATAATGGTTACACAACATTATGAATATATTAAAAGCCACTGAATTGTACACTTAAAAATAATTAAAATGGAGAATTTTTTGTTATGGGAATTCTACCTCTACAAAACAAAACAAAGAATTATCGGAGACTCTGTAGTTAAATAAAGGCCCAGAGGTAGCAAGAGGGTTGAGATACAAAAGCTGTCATGAAATTCCCAAGAGCCACTGACCTTGCTTCTCCGGGTTGCGGACCTGGGATGGCATGTCCTGGATTTCCAAGGTCCAAGGCCCTTCAGCCTTTTCTCCCCAACAGTGGACCGTCATGAATTCCCAGTTTGTAAAACCTTCATTGGAAAGATCCAGCAATCTGCAATTGGAGGTGCAGTGTCAGAAAGTGAAGGTGCTGGTACTGAGTGGCCGGGCAGAGGGGCTGGCACAAGAAGGGGTCTCAAGGGACTGTAAGATCTGGCTGGAGCGTACCCCCAGGTTAGCAGGATCTGGCCCTCAGCCAACCTGAGAGCAAAGGGCACAGTGAAACATGACAGTCTTTAAACTCTTAAACAGACGATCTCCTCCATCACCTCCTCGAACCTCCCTAACATTCTGAGAGGTAGGCAGGCAGGCAGGCTTCACATAGCCCAGTGAAAGATGTTTATAAGGTCACCAACAAATGCCCCCAGTCCCGACACTTTCCTGCAGAAGGCGGTTGGCTCCTTCTCACCAAGGAACAATCTTACAGGGCCCATAACTCCAGTGCCTGGATGCATAAAAGCAGAGAGAGGCACCCCTCCCCTCCACCCGGGGTGCTCACTAAGGACACCTTTTTAAAGTGCTTGTTTGTGGAAGAACAAAATTTCCATGTTTGACTTCGAGCCAGCTGTGTGCACTGTTCTTTGGGAGACTCAAATAAGGAAAGAGAAACGGCTACTCTAGCTTGTGGGGAAAGTGCTGTCCCTTCACCTTCAGGGCTTATGCAGTCTCAACAGGTGCATTTGGCAGGGATGAAGATGACAGGCCTGGTTGCTTTCCAGTGGGAGTGAGAGGGGCCCGTGTAGAGCCAGGAGGTGGCGGCGGTTCCCTCGCCCCCAGCAGTACCCCCATGCAGGTCCTGATGAGCCTCCCTTGCCCTTCGTAAGCTGAAGGCCTTTCCCAGCTGTGCCCTCGCGCGCCTGGGCCTTCCACCTCACACTCGGTTCAAGCAGAAACAGGATGCAACTAATCAACATCCAATCTCCTGCACCCAGTGCCGTCCTCAGAAGCGACTCGTTTTAGAGGAATCAATTCAAGGTTCTTTCCTCTTACTCTTTCTTCATAGTCTACTTTACTCTCTTGATTTTGGAATAAACATTTTTTTAATATGGGGCTCTTTATTGTTCATCAGAAATTGAAATGCATAAGTTTTGAATGATGTGAGATTCAATTTCCGATCTGGTGGTTCTCTGAACACTCATGTAGGAAAATGTTTATCTAGGGAACATTCTTTGCAAAGGAGAAGAGTGGGGTGGGGAGCATCCTCTGCTTTATTTTAAGAAATGGCAAAGGTCAAGGCTGATTTTCACACTCAATGCCAAGCTGAACTCAACACACTGGGGACAGAACAAGGACAGGCTGTCTTTTAAGGGCTGAGGTGCTGAGGGACATCAATGGCTTCTTAATGAATAAACCAGCAACTTAAAAGAGCTGCCAAATTAAGTAAGATGTGCAGTAGGGGAGGAGGGCATCCATCCTAAAACACACGTTCTTGATATAATCACAAAAACATCAGAGTCCCAGGACTCCGATGACAGCCAGAGTGATCTCAGGGTAGGTTTTTTGGGGGGTTTTGGTTTTTGAGACGGACTCTCTCTGTCACCCAGGCTGGAGTGCAATGGCATGACCTTGGCTCACTGAAACCTCTGCCTCCTGGGTTCAAGAGTTCTCTTGCCTCAGCCTCCCAAGTAGCTGGGATTACAGGTGCCCACTACCACACCGAGGTAATTTTTGTATTTTTAGTAGAGACAGGCTTTCACCATGTTGGCCAGCCTCGTCTCAAACTCCTGACCTCAGGTGATCCACCCACTTTGGCCTCCCAAAGTGCTGGGATCACAGGCATAAGCCACCATATCCAGGCTAGGGTAGTTTTTTAAAATGCTGGATGGCACACGGACAGCACTACTCAGCCAAGAGGTGGCTTCCTATAGGTCTGGCAGGACCTGTTCTCTATTATCAAGGGCTCAACACTGGGAAGCAGCAGGAGGAGGAGGGTTTCCAGGGAAGGAAAACGGTGCCCTGGGGGAGCAGAAGAGGGGAGGCTGAGGTTCCAGAAGATTCTTGTGGGTCAGGCGGCCAGACATAAGCAGGACATGAAGGACAGCCAGGCCCCTGCACCAGGGATGACGCCAAACATTTTCATCTACACTGTCACACTCAACTCTTGTAGCAGTCCTAATGTTTACAGATGACCGAAGTGACATTTTCAGAGGTGAGGAACAAAGAAAGGCAAAGTGACCAGCTCCTGGGAGACCAGCCAGGAGTGGAAGAGCAGGGTGTGAGCCGAGTCTCCAGGGTCACTGCCGCCCGCCTGCCTGCTACCTGCTGCCCCAGCCTCTTAGCCTCACCACAGGCTCTCGGTTAACCCAGGCTATCACCTGGGCCTGCACCCAGCTCTGCCTGTGAGTCAGGGGTCACAAACCTGGGTGCCACTGGATGTGCAGCTGGGGTGTATGGAGAGCCCGTCGCTGGCCTCAGGGCTGGCGCCAGCATGGGAAACATGGAAACACACTCGCCCACCTGCTCAGCTTCAGCCCAGCACACGCAGGAACACAGGCCTGGTGTCGGATAGCTTCCAACTTTCCAAGAAATGCTAGAAATGGGGACTTTTAAAATCTCTAAGAGGGATTAAAATAGTTTCAAAAATAAAATAAAACACACCACTGGGAGCAACATAGCATCAGGCTGCCCGCTGACACCGGAACTGCTCATGCCCGTGTGGCCACCCATGGGCAGTCAGAGCACGGCCGGGCCTCCCTGCAGGAGAGAGCTGTGCCCCTGTGGCTTGTGTTATGAAAGCAGAATGTGGGACGGGCTGAGTTTGGTACCAGGGTCTGCCTCAGGGTTGATTCCAGTGCACCAACGGCAAAGCTGGTGTCAGGCCCACTGCCTGCTGCCACCACCCCAGCTTGCCTACTGCGGAGAGACCAGGCTGCTGGGCAGTGGCGTGGAGCGCACAGCACAGGCCCCATTCCTCTGGACAATGGCCCTGTCTGCCTTGCATTGCTGCTGAGTCAATTACTCTGTTTCATACAAAGTTGGGGGGTGGGGGAAAAGGGGAGGGTTAAGCAAAGGCCAACCCCCAACTTCTGCCTGGTCCCATCTGAGAGCCTTCGCTAGCCCCTGTTTCTGAATCTCTACAGCTCCCTATAACCCACACAAGGGCCACAGACTCAGGCAGGTCACCAAAGGAGTCAAGTGGGCCCAGAGTGAGCAAATGGGGATGGGGACCACACCCCAGTAGACAGAGTCGGCCTGGACTTGGGGGGCTTCCTGCAGGCAACATGGGCACGGTGCCAGTTCTGGGTTTTGAGAGAAGCTGGAAATGCTGATTTGTCCATGAAATCTCTTTTCTCTCTCTACCTCTTAGCTAGAAAGAGACAAAAAGGTACCAGGATACCCTGGCCCCCCTAAGTTCCAAAAAACACCTTCATTCTAATTACCTATAAGTCATATATTTGCATTAATGTATTTCCCCGTTTCTAAGTTTGTTAAAGAAACAACTCCATAGCCTCCCACAAACCATGCACAAAGCTTTGGAATTTCCAGCCCCTGAGTGCAAGAGAAGGTGGCAGAGAGCAGCCTGGGAGCCCCTTCCCCGCACGCCATCTGAGCTTGTCTGTCTTCCTGTGGCAGGTCCCTGCAGGCGCAGGTTCTGCAGGGCAGCCCACAACTGGTGGGAGGGCTGGCGGGGGAATAAACAATGCTCCCTGCGGTACACACGCGAGATTCAAAGGCCAATTGAATAGGATAAAAATGACCTTCAATGCACTTCTAAGCAATGAAGGCAGAGCCAGAATTCCACAAATCCCTCCACTTAACAACCAAACAAAATGAAACAACAAGTCTTTTGTCATTTCTTTCTGAAAAGGAAAGTTTTCCAGGACCTGTTGGAAGGCAAGGTTTAGGGAGCAACTTTTAAGGTTTGTGGGGCCTACATGTGAGGGTCTCCATGAGAAAGGAAGCTGCCAGTAGAACCAGTGGGAGCCCCTACGTGCCAGGAGGCCTTGCAGAGACACTGTGGGCCCAAGACTGGACTGAAGCTCTCGTGCAGTGTAAATCTCGGTGGGCCCCAGTCCCCATCCCGCACCGCTCATCTTACCTCTTTGCCAAAAGTTGAGACTTGGTTCCCGAGGGAGAAATCAGGTAGATCTGGAGGTCTCCTCGGCGCGGATGCGAGATGGAGATGCGAACCACCACGTGCTCCAGGTAGACCACCCGCTGGTCCGAGTGCTCCGCACAGGCGCTGGTCAGGGCAGTGGTCCGCAGCATCTGCACTAAGGGGATGCTCCTGCGGGAGGAGGGAGGGCTCAGCACTTGGCATCGAAATCACGAAGTCTTGCCCACACCGAGGGCGAGGGGCTCCAGCGCCCATCTGCTCTGTCCCCACTGCAGCCTCAGGGCCCTGGGGCCCCCAGGGAGCCGCAGAAGCCTCTGAATGTCTCACACGGATGCTCCACTGTGAGTTGTATCACTTGTCCTGAAGATGTTTACACCTCTGGAATTTGCTTACAGAGATTTAAAAGATGGGTTCGGCCAGGCACAGTGGCTGACGCCTATAATCCCAGTACTTTGGGAGGCTGAGGCGGGTGGATCACCTGAGGTCAGGAGTTCAAGACCAGACTGGCCAACATGGCGAAATCCCGTCTGTACTAAAAATATAAAAATTAGCTGGGTGTGGTGGTGGGCGCCTGTAATCCCAGCTACCCAGGAGGCTGAGGCAGGAGAATCGCTTGAACCCAGGAGACAGAGGTTGCAGTGAGCCGACATCGCACCACTGCACTCCAGCCTGGGTGACAGAGCAAAACTCCACCTCAAAAATAAAATAAAATAAAATAAAATAAAATAAAAAAGATGGGTTGTTGGGCAGACTCAGGTGAATGTCCCCAGGGATGGGCCCCCTTCCGTGACCAGAAGGCAGCTTCTCCTCAGTGGCATTTGGCCAGCTCATTTCTCAGTTGACCTACTGTGACCTTTAAGGTGGCAGGGATACTAAAAGGCCAGACCTTACCACGTTGCAATATGTGCATGTAAGAAACCTGTCCTTGGACTCCTTACATATATAAAAATAATTAAATGTTTTAACAAACAAAAAAATGTTTAAAAATCCCACTACTTTGTTTCAAAGACTCCATTGAAAATAGAAGTCACAATGCTGAGTAACAGCAACAGCAAACATTTCCCGAGCTGACTGTGCACTGGGCATAAGGCACTGGCCTGAGAATTTCCAAGGATTAACCCATTTAATCCAGAGGGAAATTAAGGACAGCACTCAAGGTTCAGCTAATCAGGGCAGGAGCTGGGAGTCGGGGCCCCAGAGCCCACTGCTTCTGCCTCCAGGCCTCGTTGCCTCACAAGGAAGCTTGTGTGGACCCACAGTCAAGGACACAGCTCAGAGTCTGCCCTCTCGTGCTGGTTGAGGGTGCTAAACTCATGTGCTCCCAACTCTCCTGCAGAAAGCTGGGGTCCCCTTGCCTTCCTGCCGTGTGATGGAAATGGATGATGGTTCCCTTTACACACTCAGGGCAGCTTTACCATATGGGATAGAGTCTGAGGATAAAAACAAAGCCTCAATCATTCAAGACTCATTTCTCCCAGAATTTTCTGATATACTCCCCAGACCAAGCAGACACAAAATCTGTACCCCAAGGCTACTCCTGTGTCCAGGCTGGACCATCCCACCGATTCCAGGCCACTAGGGTTCACACCTCCTTGAACTTGAGCCCGCCACCCCAGTGACCTGCAGCTGAAGAAAGATGGCATTCTTTGGTGCAGGCCCACCGCCACCAAGCAGCACATTAATAATTCCCCACCACATGACTGGCGCTCGGCTTATTATGGGGAGCGCTTTTCCCATTATGCCTGGACTCTCCTCCCGGGAGGCGCGAGGCGTTCTGCTCAGAGCCTCTCAGGAATTACATCTCTTGGCTCTACTGGGCCTGAGTCATAAAAAACAATCAAAACAGTTATAAACAGTGATGTAATTCCCTCAGAGACTCTGTAAATATTTGAAAACATGCTTTGCATGCACCATAAATTGACTTAGAGATGCTGACTTCCTTCATTGCCTTCTCCCAAGTTTTACTGCTATTTAACTGGTCAGCAGCCCCCGCTGTGGTAGATGCAGAACATAAGAGAAGGCTCTGGAGAGTTCCAGGCCCTGCGGGGCCCACATGTGTCTCCAGGTGAGTGGCCCCCCATCCCCCCCTGCACCCCGCACTCAGAAAGCAAGGTGGGTGTGTTGGGCCAACATGGTGAAATGGAGGTGGAGAAACACCTAAGCCAGCAGTTACTCAGTGCCTCCCGGGGCTTCAAAACATGGCTCCCAGCCACGACCCCAAGAACCAGGAATAACCCTACCCTCTCACACTTCAACATTTTTCTAGGGTTGAATAGCAAGATCAAGGGGAAACAGAAACAGAAGACTGAACCAAGTTTAAGACACTGTCCCCAGATCCAACCAACGGCTCACTGGCAGGGGAAGTGATCAATCTGCTCTAGAAATAGACCTGGAATCCTTGCAAAGAAACCTTAATCTCACTGATAAAGCACAGGGATGAAGAGAACAGGAACAGGGTAAAAGTAAGACAACCAAGCCCCGCCCCTCACCTGCCCCACCACTCTGCGCCCCACCCACAGAGTGAACACCTAGAAAAAAAATCATCTCAGAGCATCAAAGTCTCTTGCGTCTGACATTTTTACTCCTGCTAAGTAAGGGACTCCCACCGCTGGGTAAGGAAGGCTGGGTTGGGTGACATCTTCCTGGGTGGGATCCTCTGGCAGCCCCGCTGTTGCTGCCTGCAGGGGGGCTGGCTGAGGGTGGGAGCACCCAGCTTCTGCAGGAGTTACTAGCCTCACTTGGTTTGGTTTTCAAAGGCAAGCCCTCGCCCTCACCTGGAGGGTGAGCCGAGCCGCCTGGTGGAACAAGGCTAACAATTAGTTTTTATGTGAAATCTCTTAACTGCTGAATCGCTCAGTTACAGGCTTCCGGGACTCATTCCTGTACATTGTGGGGCAGCGCGGGAGCCCAGCACAGCCACTGCGGGAGGGCGCTGCTACCTTCCTGACACGCAGTTAGCTCCTCGCACATTTCACTTCTGCGGTTGCTATTGAAACCATTGACCTAACATCCCAAATTAGAGTGCTTTCATTCAGAAGAGAAACAAAACAGGAGGCTTCGAAATGATTCAGGATGGTTTCGTTCACATTTTTCTGTATTCCAGATGGAAACTCCGGGAAGAAGACAAGGAAACCGCCTATCAAAAGTCATCACTTTAAAAATTAGCTCTAGGAGGCTGAGGCAGGAGAATTGCCTGAACCCAGGAGGCGGAGATTGCGGTGAGCCGAGATCGCGCCATTGCACTCCAGCCTGGGTAACAAGAGCGAAACTCCATCTCAAAAAAAAAAAAAAAAAAAAAAAATTAACTCCAAGACAGGAAGTAGAACAGTCAATGAAAAAAACAGAAGTTATTCTCCATCCTACAGTTATTTCTAAGGTAACACTGAAAATGTAAGTCGACTGTCGAGTGATTTATTTTTTAGGTTAAACAATGTGCAGAGATGATCGCTGTCACATGAATACAGCTAAACTGTACTTTAATGATGGAAATTGATTTAGAAAGATCTTAAAGTTCCCAAAATAACTGAAAAGTGTCTTCTGCTATTAACTCCTGAGATCATGGTCTGTGTACATAAAGCCATCTGACTAGGACCCTAAAAGGTTCCAAGGGGTTAAATGATCCCGCAACATCTGCCTGCAGGCTGAGCGTTGTTTAAGCCAGGGAGACTCCCAGACTTGGAAAAGCTCTCTAATGACAGCAAATGCCACATGCCAAGGAGCTACCTTTCAGCGGTAATTACTATGGTACTTCAGATGTTCTCCATTCATCCCATGTGCTCGGCAACAGCTCCCTTCTCCTGAGGAGGTAAAGGCCCACCAACAGCACCCATCTTGCCGACTTCCTAGAAACCCAAGGCCACAGATCCGTTGGCCTCCTCCTGTTTTTTTTCCCAATGCATAATACTATCTAATAGCAAAAATAAGTATTTTCAAGTAAGCGACTGGCAGGGGAAGCAAGAAAGCAGGCTGTGGGCTGAACCCCTCCGCCTCCAGGAGCCTCCAGCTCCCCACTTTTCCTGTTCTGCCTGGGAAGCTACTCCAAGTCAGTATTTCTCGCTCCCTCCTTGAAGCCCTCTCTCCAGCTTGGCTTCCTGGGCCAACCCGGATCCTTGCGAGAAGCACTTGCAGGGCTGGGCCCACTTCCTCACTGGGCCCATGACTGTCCCCGGGCCATGTTGAGAGACCCTCCAGAATCAGGAGGCAGCAATGTCCTCCCAGCTGCTGTGCTGGCACCTGGCTTGGGGAGGGGAGGCTGAAGAGCTGGGGCCCATTACAGCAGCAGGTGACCCAGGAAACCTTTTCACAGACCCGCTAACGGGAGTGAGTGGAGTGGGACAGATTGTTAAATGAAGCGATAGGAAAACCAGCAGGTCTGTCGGAGGGCACAGTGCGCCTGTGTGAGGGTGGCAGGAGGCTTCTGAGTCACTTCTGAGACCTGTGTTCCAGGATGCATGCTCTCAACAAGATGGCCTTTGGGCTCTGAGGTGGGCTGCTTCATTCATCTATGGGCATCCTTATTCAGATGAATTAAGACTGAGAATTTTCCTCAAATGAAATTACATGAAATTACTTTTTTTTAAGATGGAATCTCACTCTGTCACCCAGGCCAGAGGGCAGTGGTGCGATCTCAGCTCACTGCAACCTCTGCATCCCGGGTTCGAGCGATTCTCCTGCCTCAGCCTCCCGAGTAGCTGGGATTACAGGCACACGCCACCATGTCCGAACAATTTTTTTATTTGTAATAAGAGCCAGGGTTTCACCATATTCGCCAGGCTGGCCTCAAACTTCTGACCTCAGGTGATGTATCCACCTCAACCTCCCAAAGTGCTGGGATTACAGGCGTGAGCCACTGTGTCCGGCTGAAATTACTTTTGATGATCAAACCATAGCATATCACTTAGGCGAGAAATAAAATTCAACTAAAAAAAAAAAGCTAATCTAGTACATTAACTTAGACAATGCTGTCCACAATTAATTGGGCCATAAGGTGCTTTAATACATAATGCTTAAATTTATAGCACACTTTTTCTTCTGTGTTAAATGAGGGAACTGAATTAGCTGGCTTTAAAGATGCCTTCCAATTCTAACAGTCTACGATTCAACCTGAAGGGGAGTAAAAAGGACATTAAAATACGCAGTCAGGCCTCATTATTGACAGATGCTGCATTTGCATATTCATCTAGTGGCTAACATTTATTTCTATCCCCCAAACCAACACCTGTGGCACTTGGTGTCATGTGCAGGAGATGTGCGCAGAGGGTTAAGATACGAGTCCCCCAGTGAGCACACTCCCAGGAGAGGTCAAATAAGGCAACACCACCTGTTGGTGCAGCTCTCATGCCGTAAACAAGCCAGGTGTGGTGGCTCATGCCTGTAGTCCCAGCACTTTGAGGCCAAGGTGGGCAGATCACTTGAGGTCAGGAGTTCGAGACCAGCCTGGCCAACACGGAGAAAGCCTGTCTCTACTAAAAATACAAAGATTAGCCAGGTATGGTGGCGTGTGCCTGTAATCCCAGATACTCGGGAGACTGAGGCAGGAGCATTGTTTGAACCTGGGAGGCAGCAGTTGCAGTGAGCTGAGATTGTGCCACTGCACTCCAGACTGGGTGACAGAGCAAGACTGTCTCAAAAAAAAAAAAACAAGTGTCTGTTTCACAGTGTATTTAGTGCCAAATTTTTCACATTTTTGTGCTCTTTTTTGTCTTTCAGAGACAGGGTCTCGCTCTGCCACCTAGGCTGGAGTGCAGTGGTGTGATCCTAGCTCACTGGAGTTGAACTCCTGGGCTCAAGCGCTCCTCCCACCTCAGCCTCCCAAGTAGCTGGGACTACAAGTGTGAACCACGATGCCTGCCTCTGTGCTTTTCTGTTGGTGAATTCACTGTTTGAAATGGCCCCAAGTGCAGTGCTGAAGCACTGTCTAGTGTCCCTAAGTATGAGAAGGCTCAGATGTGCCTTATGGAGAAAACACATGTGTTAGACAATGTGTTTTCACACAATTTTTCCAGCAATGAGCACTAGCGCTGTCAGCTGTGAGCCTCAAGTTAATGAACTCATCATCTATGTTAAATAAGCTGTCTTTAAACATACACATAAAACAAGGTCTGTATGGATAGGCTGGCAAAAATATTGTGATCAGAGGCTCGCAGGAACTTAACCCTGTATCTCTCCTAGGAACAGTGCTTCAGTATTTGCTAATTCAGTGCTCGTGGTGACTTTGTAGAACAGTGCCATGAATAGTGAGAATCAACTGTATTCAAATTCAAATCCTAATTTTAGAACTAAGTAGCCTTTACAATTTGGGGAAAATAAGTTTGCTTCAGAACTAAGCCAGGAAGGAGAAGGGCTGCAGGAACACAGGCCGCTGGTTAAGTTTGCTTGCACCTGCAAGGGGCACCAGGAGGCAGGACAAACGTGGCGGGCCCAGTATGGCGACCCCCAGGGTAGGACCGCACAGCACCCCAAAAGATTTCTGAGGATGCCCAGGCATGCTCTAAATAACAATAGTACAAGAGAAGAAACCAGAATTAAGGACCTCCTGCAGTACCCAGGTATGCACAGAGGTCAGATGCCCTGGAGGGAGAGGCTAGGTATGGTGAGAAGGGGATGGGAGAGTGGCAGAAATCTGTATAATCCTGAGACAGCCCAAAGAGAGGAAGGGCTTTTAGCTTCCTAAAAAGATGTCAAACCAGGCAGGGAGCTGGGCGGACCTGTGTCTGATCTGCACAGGCACTCCGTCAGGCCACTGGGGTCCTGGCCTCACCTGCTTGCCCAGCTGACCTGCTGCAGATGAGCCACTGGCAGCTGTGCTCTTTGGCACTGGCACCTGGCCAAGGCTGGAGGACCCTCTAGGCAGCCAGGATCAGGGTACTTTATATCATCCCTGGAGGCGGTGTCCCCAGCCAGCAGGAAACACAGAGGTCAAGGAGGTAAGGTCTATCTAGCGGGTGGGCAGGTTGGACTACTTGGCTCAGTACCGCCTGAGTTCCTGCCTACAGGGGCAAGGTGAACTCTGGAGACAAGCAGCCTGCAGGAGCAGCTCAACCCCGCAGCACCCCAACTCTGGGCCTAAGTTCTTCACTCCTTTGTGCCTCCATTTCTTCCTCTATAAAATCGGGATAAAGATAGTACCCTAGCCTCGTATGTTTATTGGGGATTTCAGTGTAAAGTGCTTAGAGCAATGCCTGGCATAGAGTAAGTGCCTTTATAATCACATTCCATTATCTATCCCCACAGCCGTATGTCTTTATAAATAGAGTTGTTTTAAAAAGACCACCCTACGCAGTCTAGTTTAACGAAATTCCAGCAAAGTAGGTGATATGTGGATAATCCAGAGGTAATTCCTGAACATCTATAAAAAGATGATCTGCTCTGCAGATAATCCTTGATAGTCAACGCAACACACTGGCTTTTGGGTGTGAGGTATCCTGTGTGGATGTGTGAGACAGTTCTTTAAAAGACAGGCCAAGCTAAACTGTAAGCTCTGTCTGGACAGCAGCCTTCCAAACCAGCAAAAATGAAAGACGTGCAGGAAGGTTCTTATTGCTTCGTGTTGGTTTAAAAGACCCTGTTGCTGCAGTCTTCCCAGCATTGAGGTGGGAGTCATGCATATCACAAACCGTTTCCCAGGAGCCTGGATTTTCAAAGCAGCAAGAGAGGTACTAGCTAGAAAAATCAAGAGGCAAACAGGATGTTTAACAGCTGGGCCTCTATTTCATTCATTGTAATAATACTAAGCTTAATTTTCTTTTTCACTTGAAGGAAAGCTATACAAATATCAACTTTATCCTTCTTTTATTATTATTTTTTTAGACGGGGTTTCACTCTTGTTGCCCAGGCTGGAGTGCAGTGGTGCAATCTCGGCTCACCATAACCTCCACCTCCTGGGTTCAAGCGATTCTCCTGCCTCAGCCTCCTGAGTAGCTGGGATTACAGGCATGCAGCACCACACCCAGCTAATTTTGTATTTTTAGTAGAGACGGGATCTCTCCATGTTGGTCAGGCTGGTCTTGGACTCCCAACCTCAGATGATCCACCTGCCTTGGCCTCCCAAAGTGCTGGGATTACAGGCATGAGCCACTACACCCAGCTTATCCTTCTATTTAATACACACAGATTTAAAAATCATTTTCACAGGCAGATGTCACTGGTTATGATCCTATTCACCTTTGTTTAATTGAAACAGGTTCTAAACAGATGGAAACCATTTGTGCCCCGGAGTAGGTCAACACGCCCCTGGTCTACGAATCTGATGATCACAGCGGAGGCCCCGGCACAGCTCGCACTCTCATCTGGTGCTATCCTGGAGGACTCCAGCAAGTCACTCTCTTTTGCTAGCAGTAGCTGTCATTCAGTTCAAGTGACTTCCTCTCGCTTCTGCATTTAGATTTAGCACTTCCTGAAAGCTGCCTATGATGGGCCCTGCCCCGCGTGGGCTCCTGGAGAGTTGGCTCAGACATCACCACCTTGGTTCTGAGGCTCAGTCTGTTCTGGGGCAGGAAGAACACCAGGCAGCAAAGAGACTGCCAGCATGATACAGTGGTGTCTCGGAGCAGGGGCCTGGCTCCCTGATCCTCACCCAGGCCCAGCCCTCCCTGAGGTCCCCTCTCTCCTGATTTTCTCTACCCTTCCAGGGACTTCTTATCTTTCAGGTGGATCTAGACAGAGACAGGCTCAAACCCCACAGTCCCCAAATGTGCAGCGTCCAGATGAGAAATGCCAGCATATCACTTGGGGTCCCCTTTTGGCTAGTCCTTTTTACACGATGGATGGCCTTGTTTCAAGTGACAGAGCTGCCTCCTGAAGGGGACTGGCATCATGGCCCCAGCTCCTTCCTCTGCAGCCCTCCCTGTGCTGTGCTGGTGGCCTTTCTGTGCCTTTTGGCCCGAGCATGACTCGGGGGCAGGCAGTGGCTGTGATGCCAGCCACTGGGGCAGTGTTGGAGACAGGAGCTCAGCAGGGGGACACCATGGCGGACAAGGCATGAGCACTGTGCAGTCATTCGGGGTGCTGGATGCAATGGTAGTTTGGGAGCACAGGCTGGGTGCACAGGAGGGACGTGCAGAAGGGGTGGCTCATTTGACTCCTTCTGTCAGTCATTGTGATGAGGACAGACTCCCCGAACCATGACCATATCCCAGCCCAGGGCTGGGGGTGGAGGGAGGTACCAGGGATCTTCATTCCTGCCCCTGCACGTGACCAGAGGGGTGGGCGTATTAACACCCCGGCCCCTCGCCCTCAGGACCACGTGTGCCATTACCATAGGCCTGGCAGGTGTGGATACCTGACTCATCTAGAGGACACCTGTACGTAACATCCAGGTGAACACGGTTATTTGACCTGTGGTCACAGCAGGGTAGCATTCTTTCCTGTTCAAGAGGAAAGACAGTGACCATATCCATGCAGTGCACATGGCTGCACACGGGACGGGTGGATAAAGGAGCACACATGCTCTCTCTGTCCTCCCTCTTGCTCTGCTCTTCACCCCGGGAAGCAGCTGAGGACAGGTTTGGAACGTTCAGAAAGTCCTAGGATTCCACCATGGGAGGAAGAAACCAGGATGAGGCCAACAGAGTAGACAGCTGGACCCAGAAATGCACGTGGAGGGGGGCAGTTAGAACAAGACGGGAAAATGCTGTGGGAACACTTCCTTTCATTTTCAGCCACGTGATCCTAGCAGCTGGGAACCCTGATGGGGACAACGCACAGAGCCATGGGGATACTAGCAGCTCAGTCAAGGGGAGGCCCAGTGGAGGATGGGAGGCATCGAACTCCACCTGGTAACACCACTGTCTCTGGAGGCCCTTATGTCCTCTGTGATAACCACGTTACAGAGTTAAGCAAGCGGTTTGATAAGCAAGTGGTGTGAGACGGGAGGCTGGCTGAATATTCCAGAAAGAGTCTGAAACCGCTAAAGGTAAAGATGACTTTTCTTTAGAAACAGAAGTCTGATTCTTCTCCTCTCTTGGAGTTTTGAGGGTCCTTACTTTCCTCAAAGGACAGGAACAATGTCACACTGTATGTGACGGCGGGTCCCCTCAACCTACGCTGTCTAGACTCTGTGTGCTTTCACTTAAAAAACAAAATAAAATAAAAATAAAAACAACCATTCGCCACCTAGGCACCACTCTGCCATCTTAAAACGATTTCTGGCAGGAGAAGAATGCTTCATTCAGGAGCAGCCCTGATGGGGACACCAGCCGAGGCGCCGGGGCAGAGGGCAGCCCCCGGGGTCAGGAACCAGACCCAGGAGCCCGCCTCCCTCACCTAGCCTCTGAGGGTCCAGGCTGCGGGCATTTCCCAACAAACAAAGACAGAGAAGGCAAAACCTCCTTTATCTCAAAGACTCTCCTACTTCTTTTCAATTTGACAGTCTAAGGCTCCTCAGAGAAACTGATGCCTTAAGAAGTCAAGACTGAGGCTTGCTGGGTGGCCGGCCAAGCTGTCAGGCCTGGAGTGATCACTCAGCGGTCAGGTGCAATTAGCCAAGGGAGAAAAAGGTAATTTTTCAAAAGATTACTGCTCAGCCAACACATACTCTCTGCATTCCTACCATACGCAAGGCTTCCACCAGAAACATTTTTTCTCAACATTCTGTGGCAAAAGAGTGTATTCTAAGAGTAGAGGCATATTCAAGGGACAGGCAATCTAAAGGGAGTGATCTGTATTTATTGTAAAGCAACATACCACTTTTAATCATCGAGTCATATATCTTTTTCAAACACATGTTTTCCGAAGGAAACAAGTAGTTATGGGAAAATCGCACTCCACTCTCTATCAGATGTAAGACCCAGAGAAAACACTGTTCTCCTTAAAAGAACCCCTGCAACAGCAGAATTCAGGAGAATAATCTGATTTCCTTCCTTAGTAGGGTAAGGTTCTTGCTTTCTGATTTACTTTATGGCTGATTTTTTTTTTTTTTTTTGAGATGGAGTCTCACTTTATTGCCCCAGGCTGGAGTGCAGTGGCATGATCTCGGCTCACTGCAATCTCTGCCACCCCAGTTCAAGCAATTCTCCTGCCTTAGCCTCCCAAGTAGCTAGGATTACAGGCGCCTGCCACCCTGCCCAGCTAATTTTTGTATTTTTAGTAGAGACAGGATTTCACCATCTTGGCCAGGCTGGCCTTGAACTCCTGACCTCATGATCCACCCGCCTCAGCCTCCCAAAGTGCTGAGATTACAGGCATGACCACTGCATCCTGCTGGATGATTTTTTAAAAAAACAAAAATTTTGGCCAGGCACAGTGGCTCATGACTGTAATCCCAGCACTTTGGGAAGCTGAGGCGGGTGGATCACCTGAGGTCAGGAGTTTGAGACCAGCCCGGCCAACATGGCAAAATTAGCCAGGTGTGGTGGTGGGTTCCTGTAATCCCTGTTACTTGGGAGGCTGAGGCAAGGGGATGGCTTGAACCTGGAAGGTGGAGATTGCAGTGATCTAAGATCACACCACTGCACTCCAGCCTGGGCAACAAGAGCAAAACTTGGTCTCAAATAAATAAGTAAATAAATAAATATTTCAATGAACAAACAAAACGGATTTAGAAAAACTTAATCCAAAGATCAATGCTGGGTGTGGCCTGTTCATGGGAGAGAGATGAAGCCAGGGCCCTGCAGCACACTGCTCAAGCCTTGTTAAAAAATCCCAGTGCTTAGGCCTGAAGAAGGTTGTACGGGGCCAGATAAAAGCCACACAAAGCTGCTATGTACTATGAATAACAAGCAGCGCCCCCGCATCCCACAACAGAGAAGGTGCTGACCGGGCCGCTCCGGCTCAGGCCGGGTGGAGTCACACTGCAGGCTCCCAGGGCAGGCAGGGTGGGCTGGGACTACAGCGCCAACCTCTATCAGGTGGAGAGAGAAAGGAAATTGCAGCTGCTCCTCAGTTCACCCTTCTGGAAGGAACAGCTCCCTGGCTCGGTCTGATATGCTAAACATGGGTAAGAATTTCCAAGACTAGGCTAAGCGATTCAGGCTGAGGAACTGATCCCCTATCATGGAGCAATCTGCTACAAAAGGGGAAGAGGCCTCAAAACATTGGTGGATTAAGAAGTGATTCCTGCTGGGCTCAGTGGCTCATGCCTGTAATCCCAGCACTTTGGGAGGCCGAGGCGGGCGGATCACCTGGGTTGGGAGTTCAAGATCAGCCTGACCAACATGGAGAAATCTCATCTCTACTAAAAATACAAAATTAGCCGACTGTGGTGGCGCATGCCTATAATCCCAGCTACTTGGGAGGCTGAGGCAGGAGAATTGCTTGAACCTGGGAGGCGGAAGTTGCAGTGTGCCGAGATTGTGCCATTGCGCTCCAGCCTGGGCAACAAGAGCAAAACTCTGTCTCAAAAAAAAAAAAAAAAAAAGTGATTCCTTTCCCAGCTGCAGAATCCACAAAAGAAAATGCAGCAGACATGTGTAGGTATGCACTGTGCACACGTGCATGTGAACAGAATGCATGTGTAAACACCTGCCCCCACCACACCTCACAACAGAGTCAGGTCCAAACCCACATGCCTGAGAAGTCATTGATGCCACAGCAGAGCCTTACCTGGGTCTCTTGTCCGAGGCGGCCACACACATGTGCTGCGAGGGCACTGCTGTCCACTTCTTCGCCTCCACAACGAGAGCTTCTGCATCCACCAAGCCAAATCCATAGAAATGGCTAACTGAAAAGACAGGCTCTTCAGAGCCAGGCTCTCCTGCCTCTCCCGGGAAGGGAGCGAGGCTGACTCTTGCATCTGCGGGGCCCCATGGGGGACAGATGCACTGTGACACTCGAGGTCTCCTAAGGGCCCCAGGCTGCAGGATGGGTCCCTCTGAGGGCTGCTCAAAGGTCCCAGCTGCTTATCTCTCTCTCTGAACCCAACTCCTTCTGCTTAATTGAGTAGTGCGGGCCAGGAAGCACATCCCGTTTTAGTACAGAGTAGAAGTGTTGAGAAGGTCTAGGACTTTCTTTTTTTGAGACAAGGACAGGTTTCTTTAGATTAAAAGGACTTGTCAGCATCTATGCTCCCGGAATCTTAGACCAGACAAGAGAAACCAAATCTGAGACCTCTTGGTCCACATAACTACCATGTGCCCAAAATGCAGTAACACAAGGCTGTGCTCATCTTTTTCGCCATTTTTTTTTCCCTGCTGAGTTCCCAGAGCATGCTGGGAAAGCAGCATGGCACAGTAGAGAGACAGGCTTGTGAACTGGCCCAGTCCGGTATTTAATTCAGTCAGGGCAGGAGATTTTCAAAGTTTAAGAGGCAAAGTCAAGAACTAGATAGAATCTATTTTCCTATTAAATTAGGCCAAAATTGAAATGTAGGTCAGCTCTTGTTACAGCACACCACTACCACCAACATTCCTGCAAAACAAGGATGAATTAGGCCCACTCAATGGCCTCCTTATTAAAAGGAATGGCTCTTGGCACTCGGGTGACTGTTTGACCCATATTTTACAGATAGTAGTATCAGACTTGGTGTCAAAATAGTTAGAGCTGAGCTTCAGAAAAGGTTTAAAAAAAGAATTCCTCCCTAACATAAATACTACAGCCAAATGAAATATTTTTCAGTATACCTGATAAGAAGTCAGGCAAACAAAGCCAGTGGCACCGTCCTATAATTACCTGATTCAAAGGCACCAGATATCTAGGTTTAATCAAGCCCTGACCATGGGTTAATTTCATGGTAACTAGGTCTTTCGCAGGAGGGGCTGAGGGTAGAGGCCTCACTGTCCTATGATTTACTTTTATAACATAGGGGCTGGCCAACAGAAATTTTATAGTTAGAAAGTAACTTATAAAACTATCTCAATGTCCTCACTGTACAGATGAGGAAAGTGAAGGCAAGTTTCAAAGTCACAGAGCTACTCAAGGCTAAGGATGCAAGTTGTCCTCAGGGGGCACACAACATTTATTCTAATAATTATGGATTTGTTTTAATGCACATTAGAAAAATATATAGCTACATAGCAAGCCTATAATTAACTAGATGTAGCAGAGTTTCCTTTTAAAATACATTTCTTTATGTCAAAAGAAGTAGTCGGGGGAGTAATTTTTTTTTGAGAGACAGAGTCCTGCTATGTTGCCCAGGTTAGACTCAAATTCCTGGGCTCACAATTCTCCTGCCTCAGCTTCCCCAGTAGCTGGAACTATAGGCACACATCATTGCTCCTGGCGTAAAGAGAACCATGATTTTGCTGGGCATGGCAGCTCATGCCTGTAATCCCAGCACTTTGGGAGGCTGAGGTGGGCAGATCAGGAGGATATGAGTTCAAGACCAGCCTGACCATGGTGAAACCCTGTCTCTACTAAAAATACAAAAATTAGCTGGGTGTGGTGGTGGGCACTTATAGTCCCAGCTATTCAGGAGGCTTAGGCAGGAGGGTTGTTTGAACCCAGGAGGAGGAGTTTGCAGTGAACCGAGATCACGCCACTGTGAAAGAGTGAGACTCCATCCCCTCCTCCAAAAAAAAAAAAAAGAGAGAGAACTATGAGTAAATATTGGTATAGTTGGTGTTTGGGTGTGGCAAAAGTCATAGAATTTAGGGGACCCTGGACTCTTGTGACCAGAGGGTTGTTCCTTAATGTCAGTGCGAGCACATGTGTTTTAAATTCTTGTGACACACAATTAATCATAACAATGCATGCTATTTGGAGATTCCTTTTAAGGCATTCACACCACCCCTTCCTATACACTCCAGGGCCACCCGATGCTCCACGGGAATGCCACTGCCGCACCTTTATGACCCGCGCCGTTCACTTTCCAGTCGCTCGCTTTCAGGTGGGCCGGCCGGGATGTCTTCACTAGCAGGTGCTGGACGTCCCTCCAGGTCAACTGGCTGCTGCAATGACACAACACACCCTAGAGTCCACACACAGGCCAACAACAGCAGCCACACACGCCACTCAGACGTAGGGGGTCGGGAGCCAACCCGTGTCTGAACTTGAGCAAGCCCCTCAGGCTAAGGATTCCATTCCTCGGCAAGGGTTTATTTCACAACGTCTTTGTAAATAATAGTTTCCAGCAAATAAATCCAGAGGAAAAACAAGGTTCAATGGGTAACCTAAAATTCATCAGCATTAAAAGCCTCGCCTTGCTGCCAAGCTCTGCTTGAGTTTGCACAGAGCCATATGGGAAATAATTGAAATAGAAGATGCTTCATATAATAGCAGATGTTTATTAAATATTTGGGGCTGTTCTTCACCATAATAAACAAATACTACAGTGTACAAGAGTGGGCTCAAACCATGACTGGCCGAGATCCCACTCTGTGTGGGTCCACTGGCTGCAGACTATAATCTAAGATCTTAGTATGTGATTCTAAATTTACAAAATATTCTTTTTGGGGAAGCAGAAACATTTCATCAAAAGAGCACAACATGCCACTAATGTAAGTGAATACAAAGATGATTTTTTAAAAATTCTAAGACACATTTGCTCACCCCTGCTTTTTGTGTGTGAGACAGGGTCTCGCCCTGTTGCCCAGGCTGGAGTGCAGTAGTGCGATCTTGGCTCACTGCACCCTCAACCTCCTGGGCTCAAGCAATCTTCCTACCTCAGCGTCCTGAGTAGCTGGGACTAGAGGTGTGCATCACCACACATGGCTAATTTTTACATTTTTTTGTAGAGACGAGATCTTGCTACGTTGCCCAGGCTGGTCTCGAATTCCTGGGTTCAAGCAATTGTCCTTTTCTGGCTTCCTAAAGTGCTAGGATTACAGGTGTGAGCCACTGCACCAGGCCCATGGTTTTTTAACACCTCTGAAATCCAGATCTATCTTATGATCTGATATCTCCTGTAAGCCTCTCTGCCCAAAGCAACCAGGAATAGGTCACATTGCCTGGAGGGGCTGAACTTGGCCCTGTCTATTCACATTGTCATTTCCAGGTCTAAATAACTCTCAGCCTAAAAGGGACTCTTTAATAGTTACAAAAATTCTAAGCAATATGGATGTCTTGTATTATTGGCGGCACTTCTGGTTTCTGTGGTACATAAAAAGGGTGCATCTTACAACTTTATGGCATCTTGGATTTGATGAAATATAGTATTTTTCATACTATCTATATGCAGAGAGTAGTATAAAATACGAGCATTGATTCTTTCTCTTTTTTTTTCTCCCCCACTTTTTTTTTTTGAGATGCAGTCTCGCTCTATCGACCAGGCTGGAGTGCACTGGCGCGATCTCAGCTCACGGCAACCTCTGCCTCCCAGGTTCAAGCAATTCTCCTGCATCAGCCTCCCAAGTAGCTGGGACTACAGGTATGTGCCACCATGCCCAGCTAATTTTTATATTTTTAATAAAGACGGGGTTTCACCATCTTGGCCAAGATGGTCTTGATCTCTTGACCTCGTGATCTACCTGCTTTGGCCTCCCGAAGTGCTGGGACTACAGGTGTGAGCCACCATGTCCGATCACTCCTTTCTTCTAATCAGTATTACTTGCTATGGAATCTGTATATTTGAACATACAAGCTTTCTGCAAGTCTGCTTTAAAGCATGGTAAAGATAACACCTACACATGAATCACTAATAAAAGGAATAGATTTTTGCCCTATCCAACTAACAGCTGAGTGAAAAGAAAGATGTATGGGTTCATGGTTCCAGCCACAATTTGACAGATAAATATTTATAGATCTTTTATTCCTTATCTAGTCGATTAAATCAACGCCTACCTAGGACTTTTCACTCAATCAGAAAATTAACCAAGAATAAATGACCATCTTTCGAGTCTGAGTTAATCAGAAAATTAACCAAGAATAAATGAGCATCTCACTCCCAAATATCAAAAACACACTCTTCTTTCCAAACCATCTTTCCAGGGCTCGTTGGGATGGAGATGACCAGAAGCACAAGCCCCAGCCTTGTCCCCGCACGTGTCTACTAGGAATGCATGCCGCGCCACATGCACTGCCTCAGAGAATGACCCCAGGAACGTGGAACGAAGTAGAATCAGGGGAGCTGCCGTGGCTGAGGGACCTGGGGCTGCAGGAGAGGGAGTGCTGAAGCGCCCAGCAGCCTTGCCCTCCCCGACAGAGCCTGCTCGGATGTCACAGGCGTGTCTCCAGTCACCCACTCTGTGTGGGCGTGTGAAGATGTACATAACACAAAATTTACTCTTTTTTTCTTTGAGACAGAGTCTTGCTCTGTTGCCCAGGATGGAGTGCAGTGGCACCATCTCAGCTCACTGCAACCTCTGTCTCCCGGGTTCAAGCGATTCCTCTGCCTCAGCCTCCTGAGTAGCTGGGACTACAGGTGCATGCCAGCACGTCTGGCTAACTTTTTGTATTTTAGTAGAGACGGGGTTTCACCACGGCCAGGATGGTCTCAATCTCCTGACCTCGTGATCTGCCCACCTTGGCCTCCCAAAGTGCTGGGATTATAGGAGTGAGCCACTGTGCCCAGGCCAAATTTACCATTTTAACCATTTGTAAACATACAAATGGTTAACTTGTAAACATAGCTCAGTAGCATTAAGTACATTCACATTGCTGTGCTACCACCATATCCATCTCTAGACCTTCTCGCCACCCCCTAGACTGAAACTCTGTCCCATGGAACACTCAGTCCCCATTGATCCCCCTTCTAGCCCTGAGCAGCCACCCTGCTACTTTCTGTCTCTATGAGTTTGATGGCTCCAGGTCCTCATGTAAGTGGAATCACACAGGATGTGTCTTATTTCCCTTAGCACAATGTCCTTGAGGGACCACATCATAACATGTATCAGAATCTCCTTCCTGTCAAGACTGAATGATATTCCACGGTGTGTACAGCCCACACTTCGCTTATCCCTTCATCCATCATGGACACTCGGGTTGTTTCTGCCTTTCAGCTGTATGAACATGGCTGTGCAAATCTCTGTCCGAGTCCCTGCTTTCAATACTTCTGGATACACACCCACAGTGGGATTGCTGGATCGTTTGGGGAGTCTGCTTAATCTTTCAAGGAAGCGCTCTACTGTTTCCTACGGTGGCTGCTCTGAACATTCCCACCCTTTGCCCCCTTTGCCTGTTTTCCTACGAGGCGTTCACCCATGGCGTATAAGTCTTGGGGTACACGCCTTCCCTGGGCTCACACTCTCCAGGCTCCAGCCCCCGCCTCCCCTGATTTCTCCAATGTGTTCTTGCTGCTCCTGGCTGGTCACAGGCTTCGCACTGTCTCTCCCCGTCCATGTCCAGTGGCCTGGTCTCCAGGCCTTTCCCTGGCACGCACACCTGTTCTCCTTCCCATCTACTGCCCTTTCTGTGGTCCACAGTCCAACCTCACTCTTAGGGGAAGATTCTGAGGCCTTGAGTGGCTCACGGCCATGAACCCTGGTGGAGAGGTCACAGGTTCGGGCTTTGGAGTTCAGACAGAGCTGACGTGGCCACACCCCATGCTGCCCCTATGACCTGGCGATTTACTGCTGTGTGTCGGCAGGGCCTACTCGAAGATCGCTACAGCCAGTCCTCTTGGAAATCTAGAGTTTAGGTGCCAGGAAGCATGAGTTTTGCAGCAGATGACAGAATGGATTCAGAGAGGGAGAAATTTAGGAACCATTTTCCTATGGAAAAAAATCTTATTTTTGACTCTAGCAATAAAATCACAAATACAGCTGCATGAAAAATATGTCTAAGAAGTGGTGTTGAAAATGTTTTTTGATGAAGAAGGAATGTTTGAGAAATACCAAGACTGTCCCAAAACTACGGGACTCCCTTTGGAGAATTCCGACACACGTGGGTCTTCCTTCACTGTAGCCGCACGCTGTCTGCGGCCCTCCCCAGACTCAGGGAGCGTCTCCACCCAGAACCATTTGGCTTTGCTGCAGGTCCCTCCACAGCAGTAGCGAACAGAGACAGAAGGCAGCCCCGAGGCCATCCTCACAGGCCAGAGCTAGCCCAGTTCCCAGACATGAACTGTTCCTTCCTCGGCCAATCCTGTAAGTTTAAAATGCTCCAGGTTGACACTGTTCCAAATGAGGTTCGCCTGATTCACCAGGTGTACGTTTCTGAGGAGGAGTGAGAATGATGAGGAAGGAGACCGTCCAAGCTTTCCTGTGCCCGCTGAGCAAGCTGAAAAGCACAACATGTCCCGAACACTTAGCTCTGCGCATGCTTCCAATAAGGAAAACACAGAGCAAACGAAGGGTAAAGTATGTGAATGTGAGTTTCCACACACGCAACTCATTATTTAGAATTTTTAAAAAGAGCCTCAGGACACAGAAGCTAACATTTTGGCCTCGAAATTAAAAATATCCAACTGTTTCTTTGTTAAATTGGTAGCATTTGAGTGTTGGGCTCAGTTCGTTTGTGCGAGTCCACATGCAAACATACGTAATTACAACCATTTAGGAATCCCAAACGTTCTTTTTGAGTCCTTTAAAAACTCATCTACAACAGATGACCACTGCAAAGGGCCGGTTTGTTCTCTGCCCGTTTTGATGACTAAAGAACAATTTGCTTCTACCCTATGACTGCATGTGCAGTTAACTTACTTTTCTTTCTGAACCAACGACACACACACAACTCCAGAGTTTTTCTCAATTGTCAATTTCTAAATGAAAGTTCCTAAAAAGAAGCTAGAAGCCGGGCGCGGTGGCTCACGCCTGTAATCCCAGCACTTTGGGAGGCCGAGGCGGGTGGTTCACGAGGTCAAGAGATCGAGACCATCCTGGTCAACATGGTGAAACTCCGTCTCTACTAAAAATACAAAAAATTAGCTGGGCATGGTGGTACATGCCTGTAATCCCAGCTACTCAGGAGGCTGAGGCAGGAGAATTGCCTGAACCCAGGAAGCGGAGGTTGCGGTAAGCCGAGATCGCACCATTGCACTCCAGCCTGGGTAACAAGAGCGAAACTCCGTCTCAAAAAAAAAAAAAAAACAAAAAAAACAACAACAACAAAAAAGAGGCTAGAGCAACCTAAAGTGTGGTTTTGGTGTGAGGTGCAGAATCAGAGGCAGGCCTTGGGCTCTGGCCCAACTGGCCCCCGTGTCCAACAAAGGGCAGGAGACTTGAGCTTTACCAAAGGAAGAAAGCACTTCACGGCCATCAGGATGGCCTAAAAAAGGAAGGACAATTTGATACGTTCTACAGGTGAGTGAATCTTAAAAATCTTAAATTATGTTAAGTGAAATAAGCCAGGCACAAAAGGACAAATCCTGTGTGATTCCACTTACCTGAAGCACCTAGAGTAGTCAAATTCATAGAGACAGGAAGTAGAATGGTGGTTGCCAGGAGCTAGGGTTGGGGGTCGATGAGGAGTGTTATGGGCTGAATTATGTCCCCTCCAAAATTTATTTGTTGAAGTCTTAGGCCCCAGTACATCAGAATGTGACTATATTTGGAGATAAGGACTTAAAAAGGTAATTAACATCAAATGAGATTATTACTGGGCCCTAATCCAATCTGACCAATATCCTTATAAAAAAGAAGACACAGCAGAAGGGTAGAAGGCAGCTTTCTGCAAGCCAAGAAGACACCACCCCTGCTGACACCTTGATCCAGGAACTCCAGGCTCCAGAACTTTGAGAAAGTACATTTCTGTTGTTTGAGCTGCCCAGTCCATGGGTCTCTGTCACGGCAGCCTGAGCTGACTAACCTGGGCAGCTGTTGTTTAATGGCCTGGGGTTTCAGCCTGGGAAGAAGACAAAGCCCCGGGTGTGGGGGGAACACGGAGGAATGGGGGTGCAGGGTGCATGGCTCAGTGAATGTGCTTAATGCCACTGAGCTGTCCACTTCAATATGGAGAAAATGGCAAATGTCATGTGTATTTTACCACAATATAAACATTTGGAGAAAATAAAAAGGAAAGGAAGAAACAGAAGTGGGAACTTACTTTGCTTCTAGAGCCAAGGCAATGATGCCAGCCACCATGGGGGCAGAGACGGAGGTCCCGGTGTGGCCGTCGGTACAGCGCTGACGCAGATCGGTGGTGACCTGGGCGAGAGGGTAGCACAGTGAGGCGGTGACAACAGAGAGGCTAATTCACTCTCCAGAGAAGGCAAGGCCACTTCAGGTGCCACTGTTGGAAATAGATGCTCGGTGCCGTGAAGAAAAATCAGCACTGAGACAAAGGATCTTTCAGCAACGCAATTTTTACTTCCTGGACTGCAGGAAGGGTACCCTCGCTAGCCATCTTGTCACGAGAGTACAATGAACAAAGGAAAACACACAAATTTATCTCTTACGCATTTGGAGTCATCCTTACTGCTGTATCTGATCTCCGTTGGCTGGAGTCAGACCTCACAATGTAAACTACAACCCGATTGGCTCACAACTTAAAACTTTTCTAAACAAGTAAAAACAATGGAGAGCTGGGACATGCCTGTGAGCACGTCCAGCACAGATATCTTGGTTAAAGCACAAGGTCATAGAATGTACTACGTGCCTGTAAGCACGGCATGTCTAACAGCTACATAGGATAGGGCTTACCAAAGTTATTAGCACACTTACTCTTTAACAAGAAAGGAAACTTTAAAACGGAAGTTTTCTACTTCCCACAACTACTAACTGGCAAGCATGACCCTGGCTCCCAGGAACAAATAAGGTGTTAGGCAAATGCATGTCAGTAACCATGGGTTTCCACAACATCTGGTGCTCCCTGCTAAGTCGCTTTGCAGGAGGACAGGCAGGGGCAAGGAGGCCAGCTGGGAGTGTGAGCTTCGATAATAATAGGTCGGCTGGTTCCCTCTCTACTGCAGAAGGCCATGTGGAAAAAATGGTAGAATGATGTGAAACCAAGAAGCACCCCACAGGATCCTCCTCCCTGGGTCTGCTGGCCTTCGTGCCCTGTCACCAACACTCAAGAGTACCCATGGCAAGATCACCAAAGCCACACTACTGACCCCTCAGTCACCCCCTGACTTCAGAGCAGCTGGGGGTACCCATGTGGCTCAGAGAGAGTTTCTGCCTTTAGCCAGCAGGTCCTAAGTTGGGTTCTCCACCAGGACATCTTCCTGAAAAAGCAGATCAACCTGGCATGTTCCTAACCTCCCAGGGCCTGCTGCTCCTTATAAAAAGAGGACACAGCAGAAGGGGAGAAGGCAGCTTTCTGCAAGCCAAGAAGACACCACCCCTGCTGACACCTTGATCCAGGAACTGCAGGCTCCAGAACTTTGAGAAAGTACATTTCTGTTGTTTGAGCTGCCCAGTCCAGGGGACTCTGTCACGGCAGCCTGAGCTGACTAACCTGGGCAGCTGTTGTTTAATGGGCTCTGTTTAACAAGGGAGGCTCTGCCAGCTGGGGGCTCTGCCTGCTCTCCTTGGAGGCACTGGCCCAGGCTGGGTGTGGATGGATTCTGGACCTTACTACTGCTCAGCCTGATGTATATTTCCGTTTGGACTGAAATGGGGAGCGGCCGCCGGGGATTCAGCCTGTGTGGGTTCAGCTGTGCTGGGTGGAATTGTGGCCCCCATGGTCTTTGTCCCCAGGTGCTATTCCCACGAGCTTCGCAGATGGAGTTAAGGTTGGTAGCCAGCCAACCTTAAAGCAGGAAGATTATCCCGGATTATCTGATAGACCTGATGCCACCACAGGGCCCTTGACCTTGGAAGAGGAAGGCAGTCAGAGAGAGGAAGCACCAGAAGGACTGGACGCGCCGCTGCTGGCGTTGAAGAGGGAGTTGAAGAGCAAGCCAAATATGTGGGTGGCCTCTAGAGGCTGAGAACAACGGGCCCCAGCTGACAGCCCACAAGGAAATGGGAAACTCAGTCCCAGAACCACAAGGACCTGAGTGCTGCCAACAGCCCAAGTGGGCAAGGAAACACATTCTCCCCGGAGCCTCCAGAAGGAACCACAGCCCCGCCAGCACCTTGGTCTTGGCCTCGTGAGACTCAAAGCAGAGACTCAGTTGAGGCTCCTGGACTTCTGGCCTACAGGACCATGAGATATCAATCTGTACTGTTTTAAGCTGCTAAGTTTGTGATAATTTCTTATTGCGGGAATAGGAAAGTCACACACCCACCCGCCCACCGCAGGGCTCCAGTAGCCGACTTGCCTAACCTTTGAGAATCCATTTCACAGTGAGAGCAATCCAGATCCTCTTCCAAACTCAACACCTTCCTTGCACACGTTTTAGCTGAGCCAACAACTGTCCAGGGAAGGGGGGTCTGGCCTGTGTCACACGCACGGGATTTGAGAGAGTGCCAACAGAAACCAGCTTCCTCCCCGCCCATTTCAGTGGGGCTGGGGTACCTCAACATGGGAAGGGCAGCTGAGGGCACGGGAAAAGGGACAAGAATGCCTCCTCTCTGACCCCAGCATCTTCATATGCAAATAGACACCATGATGTGGACTTCAGGGGTTCTGGGCAGATCACAGCAAGGCACCTGAAAAATACTTGTGCTTGGTAAATGGTGGCCAGGAGGAGAAACTAGGGGTGGCTGGGCAGGAGGCCACGCTCCCAAGAGCATGTGAGGCTCACAGCTGGCTCTCTAGCTTCAGAGAAGGGGGCCCTGGGGAGTGAGCAGAGGGGCCCACCCTGGGAGGGACGGCTGAACCGAGGTGGACAGCCCCCTCCTGAGTCCTAGTGTGGCGCCTGGGACACAGCTCATGTTCAGTGAACGCACATACCCTCCTGTTCTGGTGAGAGATGCTTTCTTTAAGTTCCACCCCTCTATAAAGAGTCACGTCTCAGCATGCGGCATCCCTCGCTCCAGGTGGACACTGGTGGCATCCTCCAGACTTAGAAGGACAGAGAATGCAGGGGGACAGGGCCGTGACTGCCATCACAGACCTGCCTGAATGCTGAGACTGACCCATCGATTGCCCTGAGCAGCACGTATCTCCCTGGGTGATGTCTAAGAGGACTCAGAGCAAACACTGGGCTCTGGCAGAGCTGAAAATAATGTCACTCACTATCAGAGCAGACTTCCCAGACAGCGACCAAGATGGAGTATATTTTCTCTTTTACCCCTCTCCTAACTATGCCCTTCTTACCCACATATTACTGCTCAGAGAACAGAATTAAAAAAAAAAAAGGAAGAAAGAAAATTAAAGCATTTTATAGCCAAGGCACACACACATGCATGCCATACAAACACACATGCTGGAGTGATTCATTATGCAGATAAAGCTTCAAGTCCTGCTTCCAGGGTTGAGAGACACCACCCTGCCTGCACACAGCCTATGTTATAATGTGTCCCAGAACTTCGCAAATTCGAAATTGCATCGATTCACCCAGCAAGACTATGTGTCTGTCTAGTAAGACCCCAGCAAGTCCGTGCTCCAGTGAGTTGGATTTCTACACAAACAGGACACCGTTCAGCAGCTCAGCTGCCCATCCGAGGGGCACGTACTCT
The DNA here is from genome assembly GCF_030222135.1 of Aotus nancymaae. Lineage (NCBI taxonomy): Eukaryota > Metazoa > Chordata > Mammalia > Primates > Aotidae > Aotus > Aotus nancymaae. Next base: position 122,442,277 of record NW_026988425.1, read on the forward strand.
GGCAGAAAAGGAAAATAACAAATTAATACCTTAGTTAACCAGCCCAAGCCGCTACCAGGCTGGCGACGGAGTGATGGCAGCTGACCTTTCACTGGTGCGGAGCAAAGCAGAGAACAGGAAGCATGTATGCTCCCACAGAAAAGTGTAAAAATAAATTCACGAATAACTTCTAAAGATGTGGCTGGGCAGCCGGAGAAATGAAAAGATGCTGGTGAGCTTTAACATTTAACCATGTCTGGCCAGCTCCACGGTCTCATTTTTAAAATGTCTACAAGTCAACTTAATGACTGTGCATTTCAATTCTGCATTAATTTGGACTGGAAACCCTCCCTTCCTCTTTTTTTTTTTTCTTTAAGTAGGAAAGTATGTAGGGAGAGAAAGAGCATGAATTCTACCCAAGCACTAAAACAGTTACCTTTTAAAAGATAAATCACACTTATGTTCACTTAAGTGAGCAGAACACACAGAAACCACTGCTCGACTTAAAAGCATCCAGGAGAAGTGCTTCTGTAGCAACAGAATGCCTAGGAGAACGCCTAGATTTCTAGAATATCTCAGTATAAAACCAAGTCTCTTTCTTACTCTGTTGTACATGCTGGAACTGGATGAGTCAATTGGATTCCAAGTGATGTGACCACAGAATTTCAGACTTAAAACAAGACTTCGTGAGAAGGAACCTCATTCTTAAATGATATTTTTAGATCTCTAAAGCCAGAGAGGGCTTTAATTGCTATTTCTGTGCAAAGATTAGAAAGCCAGCATCCGAGGAAGGCTGCCAAAGGGCTGGGGTTTTCCTCGAGGCTCCAATTGTTCGCCGATGGGTGAGGCTGGGACCCTGAGATCCAGAACAGTCTGGCCCCAATCTAACCCATCTTTCTGAGAAGGGGAGAAGAACTCATTCCCAGGGGCTGAGGCACACAGGATAAGCACCCCGACTTGCCGGGAGGACTTACGATTTTTCGCTCATAGAAGGCCCCGCTGCTGTAGGTGGCGGCCAGCGTGGAGGCACACTCCTCCAGGTACCACGGCTTGTACCCATTCTCGGTGGCGCTGCTGACGGAGATGGTGTAGATGCTGTTGGTGTAGCCGTCACACGAGCAGTAGTCCCCTTCTCTCCCGCCGTTCCCTGATGCCCAGACGAAAATGGAGCCCAGGCCCTGCCGGCCCTGGAGGGAATGAAAGGAACAAGGCTTAGCCCCGCAGCCAAAACCTTGTAGGGTGGGTCTCACACCTGACCTGAATGTTCCTTCCAAGGGGTAAGAAGGATGCATTCAGACCATCTGGAAGCTGCTGAGAGCACGACTTGGGGGCTCTAATTTGATGTTAATGGTGTGCTTTTGCCTGTGGTAGCAGCCTTAAAACTGCAGAATCACAGGATCCTACGAGGGAAAGGGCCAGAAAGACTCCTCTGTTCTCTGCCGGAAAATCCAGGGTCCCGGCACAAGCTGTTCTATTCCAGAGTCACGCCTATCATTTCCACGGTAATGGCCTCTGATCAGAGACCTCGCAGTGCTGCCAGGAACACTGAGATTACAGATGATGGTGGAATTTGTAGCTTTAATTTTTCTGGGTTGAAAGAGCTGGTCTAGAGGGGAAGAGACTGAGATTTCTGGAAAACACACCTGAAGAGGTACCCTTCTTGCTGAGGGAGCTAACTTTGCAAAGAGGGATAGGACCATGCACTCTGGGTGAAGACGGAACAGGTGAAAAGGGTTATGTCCAGGTGCTGGTAGCAGCTTGTGGGCGTCCTGCCAGAGTTCCCTGTGAGCTCCGCTGTGGGTACTGGAGTGGTCGGATTCATACTGCCAGCCAAGGCCAGGGACTCATTTGTGTGTAGGTTTTCTATCTTTCTCTCTTTCTCATTTTTTTTTTTTGTTGTTGAGACAGGGGTCTTGCTACATTACCCAGGCTGGTCTGGAACCCCCCGGGCTCAGGTGATCCTCCCGCCTCAGCCTTCAGAGTAGCTGGGACTACGGAAGCGCACGGCCACGCCCAGCTGTGTTTTCCTTGTTAAGAATGTACACGTGAAAGCAAGTCTCTGAAAGACACCGGCCGGTCAAAGCTGATTCCTGCAGCCCTGCTCTATCCCACGCCCACAGGATGTGTGATTTCTGACCACACCGAGAATCGTTCCAGCCACAAACACCAGCTAAAGATTACCAAGTGGGAGACGGAACTGACGGATATAGTCCAGAGGCTGGATGGGCTGGTGGCACACAGCTGGCCGGAGAGCAGGGCCAACCTCCATCTCCACAGGAAACGGAGGAAACGGAGGAAACGGAGCCACTGGCTGGCCACCACAACCTTACAGAGGACCCTCCTTTCCAAACACACAGAGGAAATTGATTGATACTTATGCTCAGTAATCGGCCAATTTAAAGATAACTGACACCCCAACTCTGCAGTCCCCGTAGAGCCAGATTGAAGCCTGCTGCTGACCAAACGTGTCACACTCACCCTTGGAGCACAAGTCACTCTTTTGATGAGTGGACCCACCTGCTCTGTAAGCCCACATCACGGGGCTTTGTAAACCAAGGAGACTCAAGCTCCAACCTGAGGCTCCCAAGAGAGCCCACAGCAGTCCCGCTGCTTAAAACTGCCTCGTCCACTCTGCTTTCTGCAACTGCAGAGTGAACCTGTCTAGGTGGCCAAGAGCTCAACAGAAAGGTCACTCCCAGAAAAGCACAAAGTGCTGAGGAAGGGTGTGTGTGTGCATGGGATTACCTGCAAGGAGAGATTCAGCTGAAGCTGGCTTAAAGGAACTACAATGCAAATCAACAGGTCTTGAACCCATCAGAGCCTGTCCTTATCCCAGGTGAGAATTAGCCCCAGACCTTGCCACTCCTAAATCCCCACCCCGCTTGAAATGAGTCATAAAATGTGGTCCTTTTGCAAGGTGGAGCATGCAACCTTATTGATCCAGGAGCAGAGAGAATGGCCAAAAACCGCACTCCCCAAATTGGAATGTGCACACACAGGAGTCCCCTGGGAACCCTGATACAATGCAGATTTGCTCCCCAAAGTCCAGGGTGGGCCTGAGAGTCCGCATCCCTAATGAGCTCCTAGGGGACGCCAGTGCTGCTGGCTCTGGACCCCGCTTTGAATACCAAAAGCCTGAAATTCTCAAGGTTTGCATTTACAGCGCGTGCTGTGTGTTTACTGAGACCAACCCGTCCTCATAGGCGTCAACGTATCAACTTTTCCCCTTCTTAAAATGGTCTTCCGGAAGGAGAACACGGAAATGAGACGAGGAAACAGACAGATCTGAGAGTGTAGAGATGTTTTAACTCTCTGACGACTTTATTTTCACTTCCCAGATCTTCCAGTGGCTTCATGAAAGCCGCAGGACAGAAGCTGTAGGGGACATTTCAACCCTCGCCATGAACTTGTACTTCTTTCCGGTAAACTCACAATTTCAACCCAATCAAATCGTATTTGAGTGTCTTCCCTGGGGAGGGGAGTTCATCCACGAGCTTGGAAGCACTGCTGCTGAGGGCCGGCAGACGTCGGCCACCTGGACACGGCCAGTGTCGTCAGCCTCAGCAATGTCTAATCGCCGCTTCTGAATAACCAGCCGTGAGAGGAGCAGAGCTTCCTAAGGACCGACATTAAACAGCTCTCTGTGTCAAATCACAGCTTCTAAAGTCCCCCACCACCAGACCATATCATCTACCAAAGATGAAGTCAGATTCTACAGAAGACTGTATCTGACAAACGGGGCCACGAGGAGGAACAGATGGGGGAACATGGTTTGGTTTGAGATCATCACGTTTCTAGGAGGATTTTCAGTGACAGGTTGAGACAGTTGCGATTTAAGGCTCTCTGCATGACATATTTTACTTCCAAATGACGAAAAAAAATCAAATGACCTCAGTATTTCAAGAAACTGTGACAACAATGAGGGGGAACCACATGGTCCCCTCTGCAACGTCCCCGATACCCTGACAGCTGGATGAGGCCAACGCTGCTCAGAATTCAGAATGCAAAGACCCCTCTGCAGCCCCAGCCTCCCCAGGCCTCGCACAGGCTCCGTGAAGCAGAGAGCCCCAACGATCACTGCCAAACAACCAGGACCCCTCCTGGAGAGAGGCTGCCTCATCCTAGGAGCTCAGTCTTTGGAAATCATCCCGTGGAAATGACAGACGCTCAGCAGTAACACCCTCCAAAGCAATATGTTCCACGCAGGAAATGCCGTCTTCAACTTACCCGCCCTCTCCCAGGCTTCAATTCAGCTTAATTTTTAGGATGTCTCGCTTGTCATCGAGACTGAGATCCAAGTGATCTGCCGGGTTGGAGCCGGGAGCCGAGTCATGGAAAGATGTGATTTATGTATTCGGCAGCTCTTGGTGGGCAGCGGCTGACTTGGTCATGCCTGAGTCTGCCAGCACTCACTCGGCCCAGCCTTGGGCCTGGCGTGGGCACTCAGCAACCTGATTCAAGCCGCCTTGGTGTTCTCTTGGAGTGGTGGAGAGAAACGAAGCTGTCCAGTGTCCCAAGGATACACACACGCTCCCATGCTGTGTGTGTGTGTGTGTGTGTGTCTATACTGCCCCTCTTCCTTAATCTTCCTTCTCCCATTGAGTGTCTGGGTGAGTACTAAACTGAGGGACACAGGGGTAGACACCCCTGTATTTGGTCATTGTTTCTCAGGCATTCAAGCCCTGAGCGGGTGGGGGTTGGGGACAGTAGAGGAGAAAGCTTCCACCTCACTCTTGCAGGGTGACACCACATCTTTCGGAGGAGGTGCAGGTGGGTGCAGCTGGCAGGAGGTAGAGGATGCAGTGTGGGTCTGATGCCCAGGAAGGGGAAGAAGTGGAGGAAGCTCCAGGGTTTCAGCGGGGCAACAGGGCTGAGGGCCTTCTAAGGAAAAATGCTCATCCCCATAAGAGGAAATTAATAGATAGTGACTAAACTCCATGCACCCATGGAAGCAATCAAATGATACTACTTTGAGAAAGGAAATCAGGAACACAGTTTAAAAACAGACTCCTCCTTTGCAGGGCAGGACTCGGGGGGTGCAGAGAGAGACAGAGAAAGGTTGTTTGCAATACATCCTTTCCTACTGTCTGATTGACTTAGCTGTTTATTAGCCACATTGTAATTACTATGTATGGGTTATAATATGATGAGAACTTTAAAAATATTTTAAATGATATAAATCATAAAATGGACTTGACTCCTGCCATCCCCTCCCCATTCTCCCATCCCCTACAGGAAAAGTCAGCGAAGCCTGGATTTCCCGCTGGAACTCCCCCCACCCCCCATCCCCCCTGCAGCAGTCACTGACCACACATTGTACTTTATGCTGAGGCCTGTTGGGCCACCCAGGGCCTCCTGGACGCTGATCACAGCTCTGTCTGCCTGCTCCCAGAAGCTGTCCTCACCCAGAAATCTGCCTTGCCACCCTGCTTGTAAGAACTGGCTCATCTCCAGCCACCCGCTCCCTGTTCCTCAGCCTTCCTGACCCACAGGGATCCAGAACCAAAGACCACAGAGTGGCTGGCGGTGGCCTCGCAGGAGCCTGCCAGCCTCCCCTCGGCCCGGCGGCAGAGGAGCAGCCCCTCACATCTTTGCTCTGCTGAGCCCCTGGTGAGGTTCTACTGGAGAAATTCTAACTGGGCTGGGCTGTGGGCTGGTGGGAAACACCCAGACCGCTTCCTGCTGTGGTGGGGCCTGGGTGAGCACATACCCAGCAGTGAATGCAGAAAGTTCCACAGCTGGGTGTTTCTAAAGGCAGGTGGGCCGAGGCCCCGAACCCCCGGCCACCTGCACAGTCCAAGTAACAGGCCAGGTGAGCCGACTCACCCCTGTCACCCACCTGTGTACCCCACTCAGCCAGGGACAGGCAAACTCCAAGGAGAGAGGGCCGTGGTCGCAGTGCCCAGCTGGCTGTCACTGGAACAGTGGAACAAGGCAAAACACTTCTGCTCTTGTTGGTAAACGGCCACTTCTCAGACTCCCCAAGTGACTCCTCCACACTAGCCTGGCACCTGGCACCTGGTACAGCCGAGTCTTGCCGGTCTTGTTTCAGGGCTGTGGCCAGTGTCACTCTGATATTTAATTGTTAAAAATGTGTACTGTCACCCTTGCCCCAGAGCACTCCCCTGTACCCCTGGGTTACTCACACCTTTTTAATGCCATACTCGAAAGCCTGCTTAGCCAGTCGGCCGGGCCCGTCCACCGTCTTCCCGTCGTCGTCCGGCCCCCAGCTGGCACTGTAAACGTCGATGTAGTTGGGTCTGATGCCCAGCGACTTTGCCTCGACCACATCTGTGACGTCACCGTCCAGCATGCGGATGCCTGAAAGCACAGAGGAGGCTCCGTGTCGGCGCCCAGCGCTCCGGGCACACAGCGACGGGCGCCCGGGGCCAGGCGGCTCAGACAAGGACACCGCAGCACGGAGTCCCTCCCCAGCAGGGGCTGTTCCCAGTCATTTTGCAAAACTGCTCCTCTTCTCCACGCTGGCTGATGTGAAAGAATTAAAATGACAACTCAGGGTAGGGCAACAAAAGAAACCAAGCGATTTCCCAAAGACAGGGTTCAGCTTCCCTCCGTGCCATGAGGTCCTGCCGGTATCTAAAAATTCATATTTCTTTTTTTTATATTTTAAAAAACAAGTTCCATTATTATTTATTTATTTATTTTTGAGACAGAGTCTCACTCTGTTACCCAGGCTGGAGTACAGTGGTGCAATCTCAGCTCACTGCAACCTCCACCTCCCAGGTTCAAGCAATTCTCTTGCCTCAGCCTCCTGAGTAGCTGGGACTACAGGTATGTGCCACCATGCCCAGGTAAGTTTTTTATTTTTAATAGAGATGGGGTTTTGCCATGTTGGCCAGGCTGGTCTCAAACTCCTGACCTCATGACCCACCTGCCTCAACCTCCCAAAGTGCTGGGATTACAGGCCTGAGCCACCACTCCTGGCCAAAATGCACATCTCTATAACAGAACTCCAGAGCCTTTTTCAACTCTCCCAGCTATTTCTCTTTTTATAATTCTACCTCAACACATAACTTATGATGAACCAAACGATGAGATTTCAACCTGGAAGACAGAAGCCCGCACCCTAGGCTGTAATGGAGGGGACTGGGCTCTTGGATTTTGCTGGCTAGCTCATCTCCATTTGCGTTTGGGATCTATGTTCCCTGGAGGGGTCTTTAGAGGTAGAGAGTCCAGCTTCCTCAAGAGCACCCCAAAAGGAGAGGGGTGAGGGGCTTCCACAAGCCTCTCCCAATGCCTGTTGTCTCAGCCAGGGGTCTCCGTTCTTGCCTCATGCTTGGCATTTGCCTTTATTACTCGTTGCCCTCTGCAGCTAGTGAGTCGCCCCAACAACAGGGCCTCCCCTAGAGAAGGCATCTGAGAGAGGCCTGGCATGGAACAGGGAAGCAGGGGGTAGTGGCAGCCACGGCCACACTCTTCCCAGATTCTAGTAGAATCAGAAAGTCAGCTTCTCTGGGGCTCAGGGAATCTCGCCACCGAACCCTGGGCTGGCTCTCTTCAAGGCCACTTGATACCCACAGTACCCTCCTCAGAGGCCCCCAGGAGCCCCTCACCCATGGGGCCCAGCTCCGTGTGTGCAATGACCATGTCTTCATCAAGATGAATTCTAAGTCTTAGAGTCTTTTAAGATGTAATGGAAAAGAGGACTTCTCCTGATTGTAAGAATAATACATGTTCTTGCCCAGACTTTGGGAAACAGAGAAATAATCAATAATATTTTGGCTATTTTCTTTTCTTTTTTTTGTTTTAGAGATGGGGTCTCACTCTGTCACTCAGGCTGGAGTGCTGTGACACAGATCAGAGCTCACTGCAGCCTGGAACTCCTGGGCTCAAGCAATCATCCTATCTCAGCCTCCCAAGTAGCTAGGACCACAGGTGCCCACCACTGCACCTGCTGGTTATTTTTTCTAGTCTTTTTCTTTGCCTGCAGCATATACTTCCTTTCCAAATCCTTTTTTCCCCCACTGAAAATATAGAGATTTCCCTGTGCCATTAAAGACTCTTCCAAGGCACAGTTGTTAGCGGCTGCGACTCCCCACCACCATGCACACACCCCTGGCCCAGGTAGCCTTCCTTCCGGGGTTCACCTCCTGAAGTAGGGCTCCCCCACCTCACCCACACTAGTTTGTGCCTGTTTGTTCTGTATTCCAGAATCTACATCAACACATAGTGTAGACTCAAAAGCAGAAACTTTAAATATGATTGACTTTAAAAAACAAAATAGTGACTTTTCCCTGAGGTTAAAAGAAGTGGTGCAGGACTCATGCAGAAGAGCCACAGGAAGGAGACCCTGGAGGTGACACCCTCCCCAGGTGCTCAGGGACAAACATTTTATGTGAACAGAATCCTACTGTCCCATCCATTTCTATGAAAATCATGAGCATGCCCTCCTGTCATTTTCGATGGAAATTGATGGGCAGAGATCCCTAACACATACATTTCAAATGTTCTTGTCCTATAATCTTTCACCCAGTAGCACGTGGATTATAAACAAATAATTAAATGTACTTCTTGACTTGCCAGGGTAAGAAATTTCCAACCTAAAAAGAATGTAAAGACTATTTCACTGCAGTAAATTCTTCCATTCCATCCATTCATTCTACCCAGTTTTGAAGGCTCAGGTTTCTCTAAGGTTTTCCCCTTAACATATGCCCTGAAATTTCCCAGGCATGAACCAAGACAGAGAATAAAAGAGTCACCACAGAATAAAAGAGTCTCCCAGTTCTTGGGAGGCTGGGTGGGGTAGTCGGTGGTGGAGAGGGAGGATCACTCTGGGGCTCAGCACGTTGACCTTAACTCTTAGGTGGGACACCAGGCTTAACTGGAAACGTCTGCTCCAAAAGCCTGGAATTGTATTCAGTGTCAGAGACATTTACACCAAAGCAATAGCGAGGCTGAGGTACAGGGGACATCAGAAGTTCAACAACAGTGCTAGAGCCATTTGGCGGTGTCAGCCAAGTGGGCACGGGCAGTGATTGAGGATGGGGCTCAGGTCATAGGAAGAGCCATTTCTTTTGTTTTTGAGACAGAGTCTCACTTTGTTGCCAGGCTGGAGTGCAGTGGTGCAATCTCAGCTCACTGCATCCTCTGCCTCCTGAGTTCAAGCCATTCTCCTGCCTCAGCCTCCAGAGTAGCTGAGACTACAGGTGCGCACCACCACACCCAGCTAATTTTTGTATTTTTAGTAGAGACAGGGTTTCACCAGTTGGCTAGGATGGTCTCGATCTTTTGACCTCGTGATCCATCCACCTTGACCTCCGAAACTGTTGGGCTTACAGGTGTGAGCCACTGCGCCCGGCCAAGAGCCATCTCTTTATAGCCTGAAAGCCTTAACAATGAGTAGTAGAAATCAATTTATCTTCAGTGTTATCCATGTTCTTTTCTGGCTCCACCTATTTGCCTTCCTCTCTTTGCTACCTCAGCGATCTGGGTACAGGACGGCACAGGGAAGCCGCCAGTGTCCAGGCAGTGAGACAGCACAGGGCAAGTGGACATAAGATGCCTCGATGTCTGTTCCCAAGGGGAGGCCCACAAAGTGGAGCTGTCAACCATAGTGTGCCTAGGAGCCTGCAGGAGGGAGATGGGGCATGCCACAGGCGAAGGCCTTGCCTTCACCACCAACTGTGACCAGATAGTGACTTCGAAGTTCTCCCGTCTCACTAAGCCTCAGTTGCCTGCACACTGCAAGGATGACAGTTATCACATGTAGAGGAACGTCAAACAAATTACATCGGATGATCCATGTAAAGGGCCTGGCATACAGCAAGCATTCAACATGTGTGTTCGCTGCTAGTTTGACCCCACCGAGCCTCAGTTTCCCCATCTGTAAAAATGGAGGTAGTAAGAATAACTGATTGCTTTTTGTTTTCTAAAAACAAATGACTTGATATGCACCAAAGATTGTACGTCACATACACGTTAGTTATAAAACCTAATAAACAATGGATACCCATGAATCCTCCACCCCGATGCAAGAGCGAGAACGTGACCTACTGGGGGCCTCTGCTCCTCCCTGTCATCCCTCGCTTCTCAGAGAAAAATGATCAGAATTTTAGATTATTCGTGCCACTGCCTTTTTTTTTGGAGACAGTCTCGCTCTGTCGCCCAGGCTGGAGCGCAGTGGTGCCATTTTGGCTCACTGCAACCTCCGCCTCCTGGGTTCAAGTAATTCTCCCTGCCTCAGCCAACCAAGTAACTGGGATTACAGTACCATGTGTGGCTAATTACAGTACCATGTGTGACCGTACAGTACAGTCCCGGCTACTCTGGAGGCTGAGGCAGGAGAATGGCTTGAACTCAGGAGGCGTAGGATGCAGCGAGCCGAGATTGCACCACTGCACTCCAGCCTGGCAACAAAGTGAGACTCTGTTGAAGAAATGGCTCTTCCTATGACCTCAGCCCCATCCTCAATCACTGTCCGTGCCCACTTGGCTGACACCGCCAAATGGTGTCAGTAGTAGAGAGAGAGTTTCGCCATGTTGGCCAGGCTGGTCTTGAACTCCTGACCTCAGGTGATCTGCCTGCCTCACGTGCCATTGCTTTTTCAACACTACTAGTTTAATACAACTGTATATATGCTTAAGTGATATATTGTTTCATTTTGTTGTACTGAGAATTAATCCTTTGTAGGCAACACAGGTTATAAAAATCTTCTCCCAGTATATGCCTGGTCTTCTCACTGTGTTTACGGTATCTCTTGATACACAGAGGTTCTTAATTTTAATACAGCAAGAGCTCACCTCCCTGTGAAGGTCAAAGGAGTAATAACAGGGGCCAACCTTCTCTGGGTTTATTGGCATCTACTGTAAGGTTCCTTCCCCCAACCCTTTTTTTTTTTGAGTTGGAGTCTCACACTGCCACCCAAGCTGGAGTGCAGTGGCATGATCTCAGCTCACTGCAACCTCCACCTCTCGGGTTCAAGTGATTTTCCTGCCTCAGCCTCCCGAGTAGCTGAGATTACAGGCAACCGCCACCATGCCCAGCTAATTTTTTGTATTTTTAGAAGAGACAAGGTTTTACCATGTTGGCCAAGCTGGTCTTGAACTCCTAAAATCGTGATTCACCCAACTCGGCCTCCCAAAGTGCTGGGATTACAGGAGAGAGCCACCGTGCCTGGCCCCTCCCCCCCTTTATAGGCAGGGCAGAGCCACCTCTAGGCCCAGCCCACATGAGCTGTGGTATCAGCTCACTGTACTTCCTCCTTTCTGGGTAGAAAGGAGGGGTCAGGTGGTCATGAAGTGGGGTCATTCCCAAGTCTTTGGACACTGTGTCTGGCATCCCACCTCCATGGCTGTGTCAGGGACGCTGGGCCCAAGTGTCCAGCTCTCTCAGCCAGGAACCTCCAAGAAAAGGTCCAGGGCCAGGACCAGAGCAAGAGGCAAAGCAAGGCATGGCCCCTGGCAAGATACAGGGCAGCTCATAGTAGGGGGAAGAGAGTGGGGTCAGACAGTCCTGGGGTGGAATCTCACTTCTGCATGACCTGGGGCCATGGTCTCAACCTCTCTAAATCATGTTTTCTACAATATTTATCTACCAGGGCAGTTAAGATTAATGAAAAGCTGAGTGGAGGTCCTGGCCCCAGTACCACTGGATAAATGGCAGCAGGGTTCTTTGTGCCATTACATTGCGCCACGGACCCTCCAGGGGAGAAGACCCCACCAGCCACACAGGGGGTCAAGACCAACTCCGACACTCTGGTGGTGAAATGGATCCTAATCTAGGATTCTCCATACAAGTTATAGGTGTCCAAGTGCCTATTTTTGAACAAGAAGAATGGGATGCCAGAAGACATCCAAAAATACATAAAAACATATGACCAGAATGATTTCCCAACACCTCTCACCATGCTTTTCATCTTGGAAGAAGACTGACTGATGTGTAGGAAAGCAGGCATCACACACTTAGATTTTAACGAAGCATCTATTTTCCCCAACACTGACAAGTTGCCAACAAAGAAAAGGTAAATATTTTCAGTAGAAGCCTGCTGTTCCAACATGAGCTTTAAATGTGAATGGCTCTCTGGAAACGCCAAGGAGAAGAAAAACAGTAATCATTTCTCTAATGAAAAAAGAAAGGCCCGTTTACTGTAACATGTTGGGTATAAAATTAATTTGGGGAAATCGTTTTGATGGCATTGATGGCAATGAACTCCCCATCGTCAGCTCGGTAAGGGACTGCTTTTTGGCGTGCTGGGTTCAGAGCACGGTGTGGCATGTTGAACATGCCCACCTGGTCCACTCTAAGGACCAGTCTGTGGGTGTGAGGCGGGAAGAGCATTGAGTGGATGGTTGCTTTAGAGAACCTGGGGATTTTGTGTTTGAGGGAACAACTCGGGGTGCTATGGGAACCAATTCCCCCACTGACAATTCCAGCTGCCCACAGGAGCTCCATCCAGGAAAGAAATCACACCAGTTTGCCTTGCTTTAAATAATACATGCATTCCTATAAAATCTCCTAAACCCAATAATATTTTAAATGCCCTGGGAGAACTTGCTGAAATGAATGATTTTACAAGTCACTTAGTAAAGTTAAAAAACGCGCACACACACACACCACTTTTTTTTTATCCCTTTCCCCTGCTTCTAATTTTCTTTTTTTTTTTTTTTTTGGAGACAGAGTCTCCTGCTATCGCCCAGGCTGGAGTGCAGTGGTGCAATCTCAGCTCACTGCAACCTCAGCCTCCCAGGTTCAAGCGATTCTCCTGCCTCAGCCACCAGAGTAGCTGGGATTATAGGCACCCACCACCACACCCAACTAAGTTTTGTAATTTTAGCAGAGATGGGGTTTCACCATGTTGGCCCAGGCTGGTCTCGAACTCTTGACCTCAAGTGATACGGCCGCCTCGGCCTCCCAAAGTGCTGGGATTATAGGTGTGAGCCACTGCACCTGGACCCCTGCTTCTAATTTATATCTTGACTTTCCAAATAGCAGGTTTATATAAGGCAAGGTGAACCTATCAGCATGCAGCTGGCCCCAGTCAGCACAAGATGCAGCATTTCCCCTGAAAACTTTCTAGGAAGCTCAACATGAGGAGCAATGGAAAGAGCGTGCGCGCACACACACACACACGCACACACACACACACACACATGCACGCACGCACGCAGGCACATCAATACAAGTCAGCCCTCCCGCCCGGGTGGTTAACGGCTGGAGGAAGGCAGGGAACGGGACATGCTGGGCCCACTTTTGTTTATTGAGAAGTAATGTATTTTGCCTTCAGCAAATGAATGGCAATGCAGAAGCAATGAACAGCAGCAAATAAAATTAGACTGTCGCTTCCTGAGTGTGACAAATAGGCCTCCCCAACACATTCTGCTCATTAGCCCTGGGTTTATTTTAGTAAATCCACAGAGAGTTTTGTTTTTGTTTTCTTTTGTTTTTTTTCAGTAAAACTGTAGCACATTCTGTTCTACGAGCAGCCATTCTGGGCCAAGCGAGGTTTCAACAGTAATTTAGAAAAGCTACAATCCTAAAAGGTTTCTGTCAACCCTCATTATCACCTAAGACAACAGGCACGGCTCTCAAATTGCTAACTATGCCCCCACAGGACAGCCTTGTTCTAGCAACTCCAGGGAGCTGTGGTCTGCCAGTTGTCAAAGCAGATCCGCGTTCACCAAGGTGACATTAAGTGTGTGGGGACCCGCCGGGGATCACCAAGCCAAGTCTCTTCCTGCTTCTTGTTCTGTTCCTGATGCCCTGATGGAGCCACTCCACCTCTTTCTAGAGTGGAAACGCAGCTGTAGCCAGTGGTGCCCCTTATGAGCACGTCCTGCCCACAGCCCTGGATCCAGGCGATGAGGTCTGTCCCAGGTCGGGTCCTGTGTTCACTAAGACTGGCTTCCCCAGTCTGTGGTCCATGCGTCTGGCATCCCATCTCCTTAGCTGTGTCAGGGGCACAGGTGCCCAGCTCTCTCAGCCAGGAACCCGCAAGAGAAGGGCTAAAACCAGTGTGGGAGGATGGCAGTGTGGCGTGGCAAGGGCATGGTCCCTGGCAAGATACCCCTGGGCGGGGTCAGAGAGTCCTGGGGTGGAATCTCAGCTCTGCATGACCTTGGGCCATAGTCTCAGCCTCTTTAAATCATGTTTTCTATAATATTTATCTGCCGGGGCCGTTGAGAAGATTAATGAAAAGCTAAGTTGAGGCCCTGGCCCAGGTGCTTCTGGGCTAACTTCCGTCTTCTCTTCTCACTCCATGGATTTCCCTTTTTCTTGTATTTTCTGTATCTGATGCTTTGACATCCGGAGCTTGCTGACCCTGGAGAGACTATTCCTTTAGGAGCTACCCAATGTCTAGGGATAGTTAACTCCCCACCCGGGGAGGGGGTGTGCTTTTCATATGCAAGCCAACCAATCCCAAGTCTACACTCCAAACACCTCCATCACGGGGCTCTCACACAGAGCCACTACTCCCCTAACCTAACCACCCAAGGCCAGGCGTCAGGCAGCTAGGGACAGCTCCCACGCCCCTGAGTGCTGAAATTATTCCAACTGGCCGATTCTGAACTTGCCTTCTCTGCCTCACCCATACTTCCCACCGAAAGCACCATAAGGCCTCCGGCTCGTGTCCTCCCCCGTCCTGCTTCCTGACGGACCCCGGTGCATCCCTGTGTGGCCCTGCATGTGGCGCTGGGACCCATCCTCCTGGGAACAAACCTTTTCAGTGCATGGCAGTGGTCTCCTCACCTGTTGGTCTTGCCAAACCTAAATAATAATGAAAACTATTGTATATTTAAACAGGTCTTTCTTTGATAATTAGGTCCTGTTGATTCTTCAAAGAACAATATAAAACTGGAAAAGCCTTAGCCATTGCCTAGAGATTTGACATCTAGGCTGACCCTTTCATGGTCTCCCCACTAGGGAATGAGGGCTGGAGAAAAGAAGTGCACACGGCCCAGGCACTCACAGAGAGCAAGTGAGAACCAGCAGCTTTGGATGCAGGACAGGACAGCAGGCTTCTGAGCCAGACAGAGCACCCGTACATCTGCACCGCACATGAGGATGGCAGGAAACCCCGGAGGAGGCGCATGTGCAGAGAAAGCAAACCCACGTCCTGAACGGACCTCTGAAGGAGACAAGGACTGTGAAAAGGAGACATTCACGCTGCCTTGAACAACAGCCACCCCAGAGCTGTTTCTAAGACAGCGTGCTCTCTCCCTGCCTCTTTGCTTCTTTCTTAGGTACACCCAGGAAGAAAGCCACTCGGAAGCCATCTCGGGAACCCATCCATGCAGTCCACAGCATTCGGGAACCAGCCTCAACCATCCTCTGCGGGTGTCTGTAGCACCAGGGAGACACAGGGCAGAAGGGGCTATGCCAGTTCTTGCCCATCTCCTCCTTCCTATGGCTTCTGCTTTGCCTGGGGCTGCTCAGATCTAGCAGGCGGGGGCCTTGGATAAGGATGTGTCGGGAGAGGTGAGGGACAAGGAGGTGGGGAACCCCCGCTCCCTGACAGCACCAGCTCCTAACATTCACCAAATCCCCCCCACATCCCCTAGTGCATTTTAAATCCTCTTGCAGTTGAAAATGCACTGGGAACCTTTGAAGATTAATCTACAGCTTAAACTGTTCTCTCAAAATGCTCACAAGCCTAAACTGCTTAATGGAAACGCTAATGAGGCTGAATTCTGTGACTCAGAATTAACATAATTAACCAATTTATGGGCATGGATTAATTTAGCTGTTATGTACTTAACATTTTCGTGTTTATGAAAGGAAAAACATGAATCAGTTCTCCAATCAAAATATGGAGCAAAAACGCCAACAGGAATCTGGTCGCTGCTGTTTACTTTTCCTTCCCAGAGACCGGGTAAATACAGTCTGGAAAGATGTGCCTATGTCCGGGCGCCTGAGCAGGGGAGCTTTGGGGGGCTCCCGGCAGTCTCCAGCTGCTCTGCTCCCTTGCTCCTGGCCCCAAATGCAGCCTACTCCGGATCAGCCTCGGGGATCCCGGCCTGTGAGCTGGTGATGCTACTCAAAAGCAGGGAAACTGTGCCCAAAATGCAGTGTCCCTCATGACACCCCTCCTGCCTTAGGAAAGTGCTTGAATCTTGTTAAGCATCAGCATAGGTGAGGAACAAGTGAAAAGACAGAGGCCTAGTAAAGTGAAAGGGGTGAGGGCTGCACTCGCCTGTCCCACATATTGCAAGCTTCCCTGAGAGAGCAGGTTCCACTGCGGCCAAGCCAGCACGCTTCTCTCCCCAGCAAGCCTTTCTCAAAGGATGCCGCGTGGGGCATGAAGCCAGAAGGGTCTGGTGCAGTGGACGGGCTCACATCCTCGGCCTGCAGCGCAGTGCCACAGTCGTGGCTTCCTGCAACCTCAAACATCTAGGCTTAAGAGATCTTCCTGCCTCAGCCTCCTAAGTAGCTGGGATTACAGGCATGAGCCACCACACTGGCTAATTTTTTAACTTTTTTGTAGACACAGGGTCTCACTATGTTGTCCAGGCTGGTTTCAAACTCCTGGCCTCAAATGATCCTCCTGCTTTGGCCTCCCAAAGTGCAGGGATTTTAAGTGTGAGCCACTGTGCTTGGCCAGGGCCTTTACAATTCTGCAGGCCCCAGCAGGAAGGGCTTGCCATGCAGCTCAGCTTGCACTGACTTTGTAGGTCAGCTGATGGCAGTGGAGGCAGCCAAGTCTGAGAGCTCCCTGCCACCAATGCCACCCTGAAGCAGATAGGTTGGGAAGGAAGGAGGATGAACGAGAACTATGTGCCAGCCCAACATTAAAAAGACAAAAAGGTGAACAGAGTGAGAGCAAAGAAAGAATGAACGAGAAGAGGGAAGGAAACGCTGCTGCCCTCTCTCACTCCGTCCTATGCTGTTCTAATTATCATCACTTTTTAGGCCAAGAGGAAGAGGTGAGGCCAAGCTATGCTTGGAAGGAATCAGAGTTCAGTGAAGAAGAACACAGCTGCACACTGTGAAGGCTTCTCCTGCTTCTGCTTCTGGCCACTGGGCTTCATGGCAGCTGTTCTCATCTGGTCACTGCTATGTCCTAGCATCAGAGGGCTATGATTGCAGAGGGGGAATCCAGGCTTCAGGGCAACAGGCCTGAGCTCACGCCTCTGCTGTGCCTCTTCGCAGCTGCGCGAACCTGGACGTGGCAAGTCACCTCTCTGTTAGTCTCTCCTGGTGGGAAACGGCCATGATCATGCCCAACACACAGACGCACACTAAGAACTGGATGCAAAGATGGCTACAGGGGCCTGGCGACCAACAGCAACTGGCGACAGTTGTCACTATGTGCACCACAGTGAAAAGACTCAGGAGACCCGACCGAGGAGGAAGACAGCACGCAGCCTGCCGCTCCACAGAGCCTGGATCCCAAGGAATAAAACTTAAAATGAACAAATCTGAACCGGCCCTGGGAAACAAGATGAGCACAGACAAGCTGTCCTGAGGCACGGGGGAAGACCGTAAGCAGAGGGTATCAGGTAGGTGCGGAGGCGGCGTCCTGGCAGGAGGACTTCTGAGTGGGGAACGACTCCAGAGCTGAGGAAGGTCCCAGGCCGGGTGTGCAGGCACAGGAGGGGCCCCAAGCAGGCCTGGGGGTAAGGAGCTAGGGCAGTGGGTCAGCTGCCTCAGCCTCCAGGCTGAGCGGGGACAGCAGCGGGGTCAACTTGAGGCTGGTTCAGTGAGACAGGGTCCCGAGGCCAGAGCACCAGGATGGTACCCTGGGAGCAGGGAGTCCGTCGAGCACCCTCCCAGAAGAAGTGCTGCCCAGCAGCAGGTGCCTCCACTCCACATCACAGAAGGACTCCTGCCGTCAGGCCAGGCAGCCACCCACAGCCACATGGGGATCTGTGAGCACACGCCCAGGTAGATGCAATCGAGAAGCAGCCCATGTTTGAGGAAAATCAATCCCAGGAAAGAAGGGCACTCAATTAAAAGGCAACATGAAGCTGGGGGCTGTGGCTCGTACTTGTAATCCCAGCATTTTGTGACGCCAAAGCAGTGGATCGTGAGGTCAGAAGTTCGAGACCAGTCTGGCCAACATGGTGAAACCCCATCTCTACTAAAAATACAAAAATTAGCTGGGTGTGGTGCCACGCACCTGTAGTCCCAGCTGCTCAGGAGGCTGAGGCAGGAGAATTGCTTGAACCTGGAAGACAGAGATTGCAGTGAGCCAAGATTGTGCCACTGTACTCCAGCCTGGGCAACAGAGCAAGATGCCATTTCAAAAATAAATAAATAAAATAATAAATAAATAAATAGCAACATGAACAAAACCAGAGGGACCCGATGAGACAGGGCTAATAGAGCAAATGGAAATAAGTAGGCCAAACACCACAGCAAGGAACCGTGGCACCACGCCCACCTACAGCAGCACAGCCGAGTGGGGAACCCAGGCCTCCACCCATGCGAGGATGAAACGAGGCGCCCCCACCCCACTGCCGGGCATGTCAGGAAACAGCAAGCAGGAAGTAAGGCTTTTATTTCCAGCAACCTCAAAAGGGGCCCACTTGCATGATGCCAGCAGATGCCATGCCATGAGCCGGGTCTTCCAACCACACCCAGCGGTAACAAGGTGTCCTTTCCCTCCCCAGGATTTTTTTTGTGTGTCAGGATGTCTGGTGAAGAGTCAGAAGCCTCCCTGCTGCTCACAGTAATGAGGGGACCTCCACGGTGGGGTCACAGGAGGCACAGAGGGAGCGGGACCTCCATCCCTACTCAGCACTGATGAGAAGCCTTCCCACCCTCAGGTATCAGCGGAGGGTGAATGGGGGCCCTGGATACACCTACACCTGGCAATAATGAAATGGCACCCCTTGTCTTCTGCGGCAGCAGGGCCAGAGAGAGCCAGCTGAAACCGAAAGCTGCAATCAGATATAGTCCAAAACATAATGCGAAAATGTACAGGTTTCAAAGGAATATCACCTCATTCCAAGAACAACTAGGAAGATCTCAAATGCACAAAAAAAAGACAATCACCGATGCCAACACAGAGGAAACAGCGATGCTGGAACCATCTGACAAACATTGTATTTATTTTCTTCCTGTTTTTAGGTTCACCTTTAAAAATTATTTTTAATTTTTAAGGATATATTAGTTGTACACTAATAAAGATCTTAAAGAGGCCATAATAAAAATGCCTAGGTGAGCAATTACAAATATGCCTAAAACTAATGAAAAAATAGAAAGTCTCAGCAAAGAAATAGAAGCTATAAAGAGGGACCAAGTAGAATTACTAGAACTGAAAATACAACAATCAAAATAAAAAGCTTAGTGGATGGGCTCAATAACAGAATCCAGAAGAAAAAGTGAACTGGGAAGAAAAAAAAACATATATATATATATATATGTATATATATACACATACATATTTATCCCATCTGAGCAAGATAAAGAAAAAGTTTTTAAGAAATGAACACATCATTAGGAACTTGAGAGACAATAACAAAGATCTAAACTTCATGTTACTGGAGTGGACAGAAGAAGAGGGAAAGGGGCTGGACGTGGTGGCTCACGCCTGTAATCCCAGCACTTTGGGAGGCCAAGGTGGGAGGACTGCTTGTGCCCAGGAGTTCGAGGTTACAGTGAGCTATGATTGCCCCACTGCACTCCAGCCTGAGCAAGAGTGAGACCCTGTCTCTGATTTGAAAAAAAAAAAAAAAAAAGGAGAGGAAAAAGAAGTCGGGGCTGGAAAAGTTCTCAAAGAAATAATGGCTAAATGCTTTCCAAATTTGGCAAGAGATATAAACCTACAGATTCAAAGAGGTTTACTTTGAATTTTCTAAATTACATTTGATGGTTGAAACAAAAATTCCAACCCTGTCTGATGTGGTTCTAAATGAATGTATGTTTAAGATGTATGTATACTACAAATATAAATGGGAGAGAATGATGAGATGTAAAGGAAGGTAAGGTTTCTATACCTCACTCACAGTGGTAAAGTGACAACACCCATAAAATTGATTGTAATAAGTTACGTGTGTATAATGTAATACCAAGAGAAGCCACTAAAAAAGCTATATAAGAAGATATACTCAAAAACATAAACAAAGCGAAATTCTGATAGACTTAAACAAAGTGAAATTCTAAAAAGTGTTCAAGTAACCCACAGGAAAGCAGAAAAAAAGCCAGAGAAACTAAATACAGAGAAAAAAAGAATAGAAAAGTTAGAATGGCAGACTTAAGCCCTAATGTATCAATAATCACATTAAATATTAACTAACTAAATACAGTAATTAAAAGAAATTGGCTAGTGAATCTAAAAACATGGCCCATGTTTGACAGCAGACCAGGGGGATTATAGTTAGCAACAATATACTAAATATTTCCATGTAGAAGAGAGGGCCTGAAATGTTACCACACACAGACATGATAAAGACCCAAGATAATGGAGACCCCAAATATCCTGATTTGATCATTCTACATTCTATGCATGTAGAAAACATTCACATGTACCTCACAAATATGTAAAATATCATTTATCAATAAAAGAAAGAAAAGAGGCAATTTCTACTTATATTCTCTAAATTAATAAAATTTTTACAAAAGAAAAATAAATAAATAAAAACATGGCCCAAATATATGCTGTCTACAAGACATTCAATTCAAATTATAACAACATAGGCAAGTTGAAAGTAAAAGGATAAAAAAAGATTTATCTTACAACCATTAATCAAAGGAAAGTAGGATTAGTTATATTAATATAAGATGAAGTAGATTTCAGAGCAAAAAACTTTAACAAAGAGACACCCCTTATCAGCAACACTGAATACCAAAGACCATGGGGCAGCATTTTAAAAATTCTGAGTGAAAATTACTTTGAACTTAAAA
The DNA here is from genome assembly GCF_030222135.1 of Aotus nancymaae. Lineage (NCBI taxonomy): Eukaryota > Metazoa > Chordata > Mammalia > Primates > Aotidae > Aotus > Aotus nancymaae. The sequence goes on from NW_026988425.1 coordinate 122,463,061, forward strand.
TCAAAACCTAGCCAAATTTGTAGGGAGAAAATAATGACATTTTTAGACTTCAAAGACTCAGAAAATTTACTATCTATATAACAATTAATATAGCATTAATCAACCATACATATAGCAAGTACTCAAAAATACCTTTTAAAAGAATTAATAATTTAATAGATGAGAAAATATAGTAAAACAAAAAATTCACATAACAAATATGTAAGATAAAAGAAACAATGGTGACCAAAGACATTAGTCAGCCTTTGTACTTAAGCTCACATAATTGGTGATGCATAATATAAAGTTGTTAAAAATAATATGGAGTTAAATTTTTGAATTATCCCAAGTCAGGGAGGTGATGACAGAGAGAAGATGGCAAAGATGATGGTAAGTTTCTTATTTTGCTCAGGAGAAAAAGTATTGATTAATGCTAAACACTGTAGAGAAATATAAATTCCAATAACTATATTTAAAGAGTAACAGAAAAACAGATTTAGAATGTGAAAATTTCAAGCCATTAGAATGAAAAAAAAGAGAAGAAACCATCCAGCAAAAGGCAGGTAAAGATGGATAGGCGGATGGATGGATGGATGGATGGATGGACGGATGGATGGATAGATAAAAACAAAATACAATAATAGAAATACATCGAAAGATACCTGAAATCAGCATATGTATGAATATAACAAAGTCCTTTAAAAAGACTCTTCAACTGTGTTACAAATATAAATCCAGATACATGCTGCTTATAAAACCAACATTAGAAATAAAGAATACATGAGAAAAGGGATGATAAAATAATTTAGCAAGTGTGCTAATTTTATCAGTCAAAGTACAAGTGTTACATAAGCCAAAGTACAATTAAAGGCAAAAAGAATGAGACAAAGAGAGAATTTTATATTGATAAAGATTCATTATACCTTGTAACATAACTATCAAATGTGTACAGCAAAAATTGAAAGAAACTGAAACATACATAATCAGCATGGAGACCAGCATCCCTTTTCAGAAATAGATCAGGTAGACAAAAAGAAAGACTCCAGAACTTTTGAATAAACTTGATAGAACACACAGGTGACAGAGGCAGATGCTTACAGGTATCAGTCAGGCAGGGTAAATGGCTGAAGTGGCCAGGTCTATGAAGGCCAGTTGGGGACAGGTAGACTGCCCTTTGAGTTAGGAGCAATCACAGCCAACTGTTGCCATTAAGGAATGAGGGCCTAGCATAGCCAGAGATTCTAAGCTTTTATAGAAAGCCCCAAATCCATATTTTTACATAAAATACTGTGATTTGTAAATGTTTGCTCAAGCTTTCAAAAATATACTTGTGTGAGTCAAACAAAACATGTCTGCAGGCCAAAGGCAGCTTATGAGCTACCAGTTGCAATCCCTAATCTGATATACATTTTTTACTCAATGATCATATAATAAAAACACTCTTCAAACACTGATATGATTTGGCTATGTTCCCACCCAAATCTCAACTAGAATTGAATCTCCCAGAATTCCCATATGTTGTGGGAGGGACCCAGTTGGAGGTAATTGAATCATGGGGGCCAGTCTTTCCCATGCTATTCTCATGATAGTGAGTCTTACGGGATCCAGTGGGTTTTTCGGGGGTTTCCACTTTTGCTTCCTCCTCATTTTCTCTTGCTGCCACCATGTAAGAAGTGCCTTTTGCCTCCCACCACGATTCTGAGGCCTCCCCAGTCATGTGGAACTATAAGTCCAATTAAACCTCTTTTAATTCCCAGTGTTGTGTATGTCTTTATCAGCAGCATGAAACAGACTAATACAGTAAACTGGTACCCGTAGATTGGGGTGTTGCTGAAAAGATACCCGAAAATGTGGAAGCGACTTTGTAACTGGGTAATAGGTAGAGGTTGGAACAATTTGGAGGGCTCAGAAGAAGACAACAAAATGTGGGAAAGTTTGGAACCTCCTAGAGATTTGTTGAATGACTTTGACAAAAATGCTGACAGTGAGATGAACAATAAGGTCCAAGCTCAGGTGGTCTCAGATGGAGATGAGGAACTTGTTGGGAACTGGAGCAAAGGTGATTCTTGTTACGTTTTAGCAAAGAGTCTGGCAGCATTTTGCCCCTGCCCTAGAGATCTGTGGAAGTCTGAACTTGAGAAAGATGATTTAGAGTATCTGGCAGAAGAAATTTATAAGCAGCAAAGCATTTAAAAGGTGACTTGGGTGCTGTTAAAAGCATTCCATTTTAAAAGGGAAGCAGAGCATAAAAGTTCAGAAAATTGTAGCCTGACAATGCAGTAGAAAAGAAAACCCACTTTTCTGAGGAGAAATTCAAGCCAGCTGCAGAAATTTGCATAAGTAACAAGGAGCTTAACATTAATCCCCAAGACCATGAGGAAAATGTCTCCAGACCATATCAGAGACCTTCAGAGCAGCCCCTCCCATCACAGGCCTGGAGGCCCAGGAGGAAAAAGTGGTATCATGGGCCAGGCCCAGGGTCCCTGTACTGTGTGCAGCCAAAGGACTTGGTGTGCTGTGTCCCAGCCACTCCATTCGTGGCTGAAAGGAGCCAATGTACAGCTCAGGCTGTGGCTTTAGAGGGTGAAAACCCCAAGCTTTGGCAACTTACACGTATGTGTTGAGCCTGTGGGTGCAAAGAAGTTAAGAATTGAGGTTTGGGAACCTCCATCTAGATTTCAGACGTATGAAAACACCTGGATGCCCAGGCAAAAGTTTGCTGCAGGGGCAGGGCCCTCATGGAGAATCTCTGTTAGGGCAGTGCAGAAGGGAATTGTGGGGTCAGAGCCCCCACACAGAGTCCCTAAGGGGGCAGTGCCTAGTGGATCTGTGAGAAGAGGGTTACCGTCCTCCAGACCCCAGAATGGTGAATCCACTGGCAGCTTGCACTGTGTGCCTGGAAAAGACTATATTGTGTTATATCCCATCCTATTCTTGTGATAGTGAATAAGTCTTATGAGATCTCATGTATTTATCAGGGGTTTCTGCTTTTGTTTCTTCCTCATTTTTCTCTTGCCACTGCCATGTAAGAAATGCCTTTCCCCTCCTGCCATGATTCTGAGGCTTCCCTAGCCATGTGGAACTGTAAGTCCAATTAAACCTCTTTTTGTTCCCAGTCTTAGGTATGTCTTTATCAGCAGCATGAAAATGGACTAATACAAACACCCAATGGCATATTTACAAAAACTGAATGTGTATTAGGAAACAAAGATATTCTCCATAAGTTCTAAAAGGCAGAAATTATGTAGAATACTTTCTGATCCCAATGTAATAAAGTTAAAAATTAACAAAAGGAGCATCAGAAAATCTATACAGTTGAAAAATGTTATAAATCTCTTCTAAATAACTCTGGGGTTAAAGAGAAAAATCTAAGCTGAAACATAAAATTATCCAGAAATAAACAGCAATAAAAGCACCATATAATTAAACTAGTAATAGGTGATGAAAGGAGAATGTATGAAATTTTTTTTATTTATTAGAACACATAAAATCCTGAAAATAAATAACTAAACAGACATTAAATTCAAGGAGTTAGAAAACAACATCAACAAATTTAAAAGCTGACGGAATTAATAAATAAGGAAAAGTAGAAATTTATGACATAGAAAATAAACTCAGTTTAAAAAGACCTAGTTCTCTGCAAAAGCCTTCTTTTTATTTTAATTTATACTATTTTTTATAATTTTAACTTTTATTTTAGATTCAGGGGTATATGTGCAGGTTTATTACATGAGTATATTATATGACACTGAGGTAGAAAAACCTATCTTTTAAAGAATAACAATTTTTCATTAATCAAGGGAAAAAAGAAGTGATGTCACAAGTAAGATTAGAAACAATTATAACTATGAACATGGGGAATATATTTTTAAATTATGAGAATATGACATTAAATTTATGTCATATATTTGAAAATCTTGAAAAATTGATGATTTTTTTTTTTTATTGCATTTTAGGTTTTGGGGTACATGTGAAAAACATGCAAAGTTGTTGCATAGGTGCATTCATGGCAGTGTGATTTGTTGCCTCCCTCCCCCTCACCCATATCTGGCATTTTCTAGGAAAATTTAAATACCAAAATTTCCTCAAAAAGAAACAGGAAACCTGAGTAGGTCTAGTCCTTTTGAAAGTCACCATGTCCAATCAGACTAGTTAATCAGCTCTACCAACGCTTTAGAAATCAGGCACTGTCCACAATATATGAACTGTTTCAGAGCATAGTACAAGAAAGTTTCCTAACTCATTCTATGAGACTGGCATAACTTTGATACACAAACTAGAGAAAAACATCACAAAGCACAGCAACTGTAATTCTATCTATTTTATAAATAAAGATGTAAAACCATACATAAGATACAAACAGTTGAATGCAGCAATATATTAAAAGGACAATACTCATGATCAAATGGAACTTGTATCAAGAATGAAAGAAAAGGTTTCCAATTTGGGCATTTTTTTTTTCTTTTTGAGACAAAGTCTCACTCTGTCACCCAGGGTGGACTGCAGTGGTGCCATCTCGGCTCGCTGCAGCCTCCGTCACCACTGTTGTTGACCAGGTTGGTCTCAAATTTCTGGGCTCAAGAGGTCTTCCTGCCTCGACCCCCTAAGTGCTGGGATTACAAGTGTGAACCACTATGCCCAGCCCATAAAAACTTTTAAACAGATTTTTATGGAAAAATTACATATGTAAAGGGGGCACAAATCATCAATGTACAGTTTGACAACCTAATATAAAATTAAAATATCTCCAAAATGAAAGGTATCAGGGACTTCCAGTGAACACACAGGGGTACCCCACTCCCCTCTCTGGAAACAATGAAGATGGCATGTGCCTCTGTGGATTCCTGAGGTGTAAAATTTCTCCCCAAGGTAGATGCTGATGCACCCGAAGGCAACACGTCTAGGGAAACTGGGGGCTGAAGGGCTTTCTTTTCTTTTCTAAGTTTTAGTTGTTTTAAGCAGCTACATTTTTAGAATGACTGTCACACAGCCATAGATAACTAATACACAATCTAATTGATAAAGAACTCTAAACCACAAGTTTTAAGTTCATTAGTGGCGGAGTTGCTCATATCAGACTAACTCTTCTAAAGATAGCAATTACAAACTCTGAACAAAATATTTATTTAGAAAAAATTAACTTCTTAAGAGCATTGAGGAACAACCAGAAAAAAGGCAGAGGTAGGCAGGGGATTCGATTCTTGACAAAAAACCATACTGGGTATGATCCAAGTTGACATGACTTTTTCTCTGAGGGTACTGTCCATTTCTTTTGGTGCAGAGAGGAAAGAACTCAAATACTAAAGCACAGTGAAGTGTCGTCTTATTCCCCAGAGGAGTCAGGGGATAGAGTCTGGGACTGTCAGAGCAGCTGGAAATTGAGAGGAGAAATCTCAGGAAGGTGAGACCTACAGAAGAGAACACACGAACTCCTCACAACCACTTGGCTGAACCTGGAGCTCTACATGGGCAACCCTCTAAGAAGTGCAGTAGGAAAACAGCTGAAAGGCTGAATGAGCTGAGCAGGTATTTCGGCTGCTGCCCACTCCAGGGCGGTGCATCTGGAGTTTGAGTCTTGCTAAGTTAGAGGACTTGGTTTAAACATTTCAGGCTTTCCATTGAAAAAGAAAAGAGTCATGGTCTAGGAGTAAAAAGACTATATTCTGGGGCTAACGGATTTTCTGTAAGGCTATGGGGAAATCAGAAAGACATCAACCACTAAAAAAAGAATAATCATATCTCCACAAGCTCACATTTAACTGAATGCTAGAACGAAACTTAATGGTACTCAGACAAAGACAACGGAATCCAGAGTCTCTACAATGTAACAATATCTACTATACAATAAAAAATGACTAGACATATGCAAAGGAAGAGAAATAGATGACCCACTGTAAAGAGAAAAATCAGTCACTATAAACATACTCCTAAAATGACCTAGATATTGGAATTAAGTGCAAAAGACTTTAAAGTATTTCTTACAAACATGTTAAAGAGTCTAAAATAAAAGATAGATATAATGGGTGAAAAGATGGGAACTCAGGAGGGATTTGAAAACAGTCAAAAAGAGTCAAATGGAAATCATAACACAGAAAAGTAAATATCTGAATTTTTTTTTTTTTTTTTTGAGATGGAGTCTTGCTCTGTCACCCAGGCTGGAGTACAGTGGCCTGATCTCCACTCATTGCAACCTCTGCTTCCCAGGTTCAAGCCAATTCTCCTCAGCCTGCCAAAGTGCTGGGATTACAGGTGTGAGCCACCGCGCCTGGGCCTGAAATTTTTTTAAAAAGACCAGACTGAACACAACAAAAGAAAGGATTAGTTAACTTGAAGTTCAATAAAAATCATTCCATTTGAAGAAGAGAAAAAAGGACTAAAAAAATGAACAGTGCCTCATTAACCTGTGAAGTGTGTCAAGCAATCTCACAGCTATAACTGTGCCCACAGAGAGTAGAAAGAAAATGGGACTAAAAAAAATTTGAAGAAATACTGACAAAAATTTTTCCAAATTTTCTTTAAAAAGAATAACCCACTAAGAAGCACAGAAAATTCAAGCTGGAATTAATGTGAAGAAAACTACACAAAAGAACATTATCGTCACAGGCAAAGCACAGATATTAAAAAAGAAAAACAAAAATAACATTATAAAAACAGCTATAGGGACAAGCCATGGTGGTTCATGCCTGTAATCCCAGCACTTTGGGAGGCTGAGATGGGAGGATCAGTTGAGGCCGGGAGTTTGAGACCAGCCTGGGCAACATAGCAATATCTCATCCTACAAGGAAAACATTTTTTTTAATTAACTGGACCAGGTGGTATTCACCTGTAGTCCCAGCACTTTGGGAGGTTCAGGTGGGAGGATCACTTGAGGCCCAGGAGTTTAAGGCTGCTGTGAACTATTATTGCACCATTGCACTCCAACCTGGGTGACAGAGCAAGACCCCATCTCTTAATAAAAAAAATAAAAAGAGCCATAGGAACAAATCACATTACTTAAAAGGGAACAACAGTAAGGATGACAATTAGCAATTGACTCATCATCCAAAACAATGGATACCAGAAGACAATGGAATAACACCCTTAGAGTGCTGAAAGACCAAAAAAAAAAAAAAGTTAGAAGGCTATGTTCAGCAAGATTTCTTTTAAGAAAAATGAAGAGAAGCCACTTTCAGATAAAATTTGAGAGAATTTTTCACCAGCATACCTGAACCTCAAAAAATACCGAAAGAGATTCTTCAGGCTGAAGATAAATGGAAAGATGGAAATTTGAGCTAGAAAAAGTAAAGACTAGCAGAATGGTACACATGTAGGTAAGCATATTTCTTTCCATGAGTAGTCTGAAGTCAACCACGTGTTTAAGACAAGAATAAGAGCAATGCACTGTGGGTAACACGTGAAATAAAATACATAAAACAACAGCACAAATGATGACAGTGATGGTGGATGGAAACAATCTATCAGATTTACACATTATACAGAAAGTATAATTTATTAGATTTATTAATTCCAGATAGATTGGGATAAGTTAGGACATGCATTATAATGGGGAAATTTTTAATTAATGCATTGAATATCGTTGAGCACGTGCTGCATGTATAATAGTGGGAATGCCACTGACAGAGAGAAGAAAGAGATGACAGCACAGTTCTGGGCCTCTAGGAGCTCAGCTTATCTTTGGAGGGAACCGACAAGGAAGATGGCCCAGGACCACCTGCGGAAGTCAAAGGCGCAGACAGGAGCCCCAGGAGTGGCAGGGCAAGCACTCCGTGAAGGCAGAGCGTGAGGGTATGGCTTGAGCTTGACTGCCCGTGGGAGTGCCGAGGAGACAGTGAGGTCTGCAGCGTGGAGCTGCAGTGAGCATACCACATAAAGACTGAGGACATGAGGTGGAGCTCACTCCTCTCCGGAATGAAGGTGTGGGGTAGAGGCTGGCCTTGACCCAAGGATCTGCTGACAGCCACTGGCTCCAAAGCTGCTGCACATAGCTTTAGCCTCTCCACACGGGCAGCCACCCCCCTTCCTCCTGGTTCTTCCTCCTAGCCCACCTCTGGATAGGGTGCCCTAACACAGCCTCCCTCTGAGTGTGCTGGCACACAACAGGGAATGTCTCTGGGATGTCCCTGGAGCTGACCATAGAGCTCTTCCTTTTCATATGTTTATTTTGAATTGTCACTCAAGAGACTATAATGCATATCTTAACTTATCCCAGTCTATCTGGAATTAATAATATACTACTTCCTGTATAATGTATAAATATAAGATAGAGTGTTTCTGTTCACCATCACTGTTATCATTTCTGCCGAGTTTTTTTGTTTGTTTGTTTTTCTTGAGACAGTTTTGCTGTGTCGCTAGGCTGGAGTGCAGTGGCGTGATCTTGGCTCACTGAAACCTTCGTCTCCTGGGTTCAAGTGATTCCTCTGCCTCAGCCTCCTGTGTAACTGAGACTACAGGTGTGCACCACCACACCCAGCTAATTTTTTTGTATTTTAGTAGAGACGAGGTTTCACCATGTTGGCCAGGATGGTCTCGATCTCCTGACCTCGTGATCTGCCTGCCTCAGCCTCTCGAAGTGCTGGGATTACAGATGTGAGCCAGTGCACCTGGCCTGTTGTTTCTATATACATATTACTTCATATGTTATAAACCCGCAGTGCATTGCTATTATTCTTGTTTTAAACACATGCCAAATTCTTTCCCTACATTTCCCAGATCTGGAGGGAGCACCTTCACTTGCAGGACTTGAGAAACGGACGGATAGAGCTTGTCAGTGAGTGTTGAGCTACCTAATGATAATGCTGTATTTACTGTGCACCTTATCTGGGAGGATCTTCATGCACGTTACTTTCACTACCTCCTCCCCACAATCCATGATGTAGGTGTTACCTACCTGTGTGATCCCAGGGAGTCCTCTAAACCAGCGCTTCTCAAATTGTCACTTGTAGACAAATCCTCTGCGATCTTGTTATAATGCAGACCCTGACTCAGTAGGTCTGGGTGGGGATTCTGCATTTCTAGCGGCTCCCAGAGGATGCCATGCTCAAAGTCTAGGGACTTGGAAGAGCAAGGCTCAAGCAACCCCAGAGGTGGGGTCCACTCCACACGCAAAGCAACACACATGGTTTTTATTCTCCCTTTGAGAGTCTTAACAAGAAAGAAGGAGGAGCTCAGCTATCGCCTGCAGACTTAGCCTGAGCCAATGGTTTCACACATGGTATCTGACTTCATCCTCTTAAGAATCCTGGGGAGGCAGCTGCCTTGTGGCCATTTCACCCCACAGGTAAAGAAACCTTGGCTCAGAGAGGTTATGTAAGTTGTCCAAGGACACACAGCCAGTGAGTGGTGGGAATGGAACTGGCATCCAGGTCGGCCCGACACTACAGCTCCTGGAGAGACATCTCAGGGCTCTGCACCCATCATCAAAGGCTCCAGGGAAAGCTTACACACCTCAGTGTACAAGAACTATCCATAACAGTGAGGCCGGTTGACAGAGTCTCCTGATTTGTTCTGCAGAACACACCACTGGAGTTAATTCTGCTATCAAATGAAAATCCCAGCCCCTCTCAAGATTTCCAAAAGGCAGGCAGAGAGTCCTAATTAAGGAAATGCTAGGGACCTTCTTTTCAAAACACAAGAAATTCCCCCAAGGACTGGTGATCCAGGGAATCCCGGCCCAACCTCCCTGCCGATACTGCTCATAAGTGGAGCCAAAGGAGCTGCAGCCACCCTTACCAAGGCTCAGTGGCAGGAACGGCAGTGCCCCGGGAAGGGGCTTCCCACTGCGGCCACCTGAGTGAGCAGGAGCACCTTTGAAGCGAGAGGCAGACGGGCCTCCTGGGTGAGGCCTCAGTCCCTGGAGGCTCTCTGCCACTCTTCTCCCCTGCCCCCACTTGCTCAGTTCCTGGGTCAATGACGTGCATCTTGAAGGGCCTTCAGAACACTTGGTGACTGAGCTGTCACACAGCCGGGCTCCCGTGGGGAACAGAAAGTCATTCGATACTTTACTCCAGAGCCCCATCCTAGCAAGGGCAGCTTGACTGATCGGTGTGAGAAGCTAAATGGCAAGGCCAGACGCATGCAGGGGCAGGGGCAGGTGCTGCTCCATAAAGGGACCTAAAAAAGCTGACTCCCTGGTGAATAAGACAGGGACAGCTGGACCCCGTGAGCACTTCACAGAACAGAGTGGGCATGAGCTGGGTTAGGGCACAGGTGGACAGAGCTAGTGGAGAGGCAGGGAGAGGCAGGGACGGGAATGGTTCAAGTCCAGGCATAAACTGGGGAGAGCAGAGGTGTCAAAGGGACACTATGACAAACATCCTCTGGCGAGGGCCAGGACAGGGACAGGAGAAGGGGGCCAGCATGGTTGAGCGTGAGTCAGAGCCCAGGAAAGGCTCTGGTCCCAGGTAAAGACTGTGAGTCTGTCTGGGAAGTGACAGGGAGCCACCGAAGGACTGTGGGTAGGGGAGTCAATGTGGCCTTCTAGGAGTCAGCAGCCAGGCCGGCAGGACCGGAGGAGAGAGAGTACCTTTCTGATGGGAACTGCAATGGCTTTTCAACAAAACAGTGGGCAGTTCCTCTGTTTTGAGGCCCCAGTCCCTGTGGGTCAGCTGCCTGGGCCAGGACACAGATGGATGGCACTGCTGCTTCTGGCCCTGGGGTCTGACACGGCCAAGGCCAATGGACGGGAGGCTGCTGAGACCAGCAGACAGGAGCTCTCCGGCTGCCCCTGCCCCAGCGCCCTCAGCTCGCAGGCTGCCGCGCCCGGCCTTACCTCCTATTTTGGCATTGTACGCGATGCCCACGATGCAGTAAGAGTTGTTTGCTGAAGCGGCAACTTCTCCCGCACAACGAGTACCGTGTCTGAAACGAAGGCAAAACAAAGTGAGGACGCAGCACAGCCGGTTTCAGCGAATTCAGTGCATGGCTCGGTTATAATGCAACAAGAGAGCCCGTGGTCCCAAAGCCCAGAGGCGTCAAAAAGCCCATGTCCTGCATCCCCTCTCATCACCAACCCCACTCTGGGAGAAAGTACCCAGTCAGGCTGGGCACGGCCCCTCCTGGCATCCTGAATGTAGCAAGCGCTCACTCATGGTCATCTCTTCCTGGACGCCTCCCCTGACCCCCGTGTTGCAGTAAGGTGCTTGCCCCCAGTGCCTCAGCCTCCTGAGTAGCTGGGATTACACATGCCCACCACTGTGCCCGGCTAATTTTGTACTTTTAGTAGAGACAGGGGTTTCTCCATGTTGGTCAGGCTGGTCTCGAACTCCCCACCTCAGGTGAACCGCCTGCCTGGGCATCCCAAAGTTCTGAGATTATAGGCGTGAGCCACCACGCCGTGCAAGTTTTTGCTTGTTTTTGAGACAGGGTTTCATTCTGCTGGCCAGGCTGTTGGTCCTAGGCCTTCCTCCTCCAAGCACGTGTAGTTGGCACAAGGCCACTGCTGTGTGGGGTGGGCGCCATGCCACCTCGGCCCCGTGTCTCCTGTGGCTGGCAGCATGGACACCTGCTGCCCGGCAGGATGAAAGAAGGAACGGGCTGGTGCTGACGCCTCCTGTCTCATCCCTTGTGTGCCTACAAAACCATGCTCACCCAAGGCAGCCCTTTCTGTGCTTCTAAGGTCATTTAAGCAGGAGCCCAGGAAGAACGCTCTAAATTCAACACTCAGCAGCTGGGGACTATGAAGAAGTGACCAGAAAAACAAATTGCTTTCCTCAGTAATGACCCCATTCTCTGATGTGCCACATCGGGTCAATTCCTCCAGGGGGGCCAAAATAGGAGCAACTTGAAATAGCACATCTTTAAGAAGCGTCCACAGAGGATGGGAATCATTGATTCAAATTTAAAGCTGCCTTTAAAAATCGCCCCAGGCAGGAGCCCTCTGGAAGAGAGTCATCTGTCCTTCCCTGGAAGCTAGGTGGCCTCAAGGCCAGGGCTGTTCCCAGGGTCACATAGCTCGATGGATGGCTCAGGGTGGGATTGAATCCCGCCCTTCAAGGGTCACTGCATAGTATGTGGATCATTCCTCCTTTGCCCCAGGCGTCCTCATTGCCAGCAGGAAGGGCACCTTGGGACGCGCACGAGACTGTGCCGCTCTCTCGGGAGCCTGGCAGCCTGATGTGTGGAACTCCTGCGGCCGAGGCTCCGTGCACAGCACTGCCTGTGCATCAGTGTGAATCTCAGAATCAAAGCAACCACAAACCAAAAGACTGTAATCAGGGTACGCCCCTCAACAAGCATCTTGTTGACGGTAGGGAGGAAGAAAGAGCTTTTATTATTTTCTTCCAAATATTTTTGGAGGAATGATAAGAGCTCAGGGCATGGGGCGTGCTGATGGAGAAAGGAAAGGCACAGACAGCAAGTGAACTCCCAGGACCGACCCCAGGGCTGCCATTTACACTGCAAAGTCACCTGGGTTCTCCAGACCCCACTGCCTCCATTTGCAAAATGACGGTGACACAAAAACACCCACCACCATTTCTGGAGAATCTGCTGGGTGCATTCTTCATGCATCATCTCACTGACCCCTCCCGTAACCCTGTGAGGTCGGGGACGTCATTACCTTGGACAAGCCTCTGAGACACTACGACATGGAGTTTCAACCAGTCACCCAGCACACACGCAGCCAGTAAGTGGGAGGGCTGGGGTCTGAACCCGGGTCCATCCAGCATCACTCCTGCCCCTTCCACCTCATTCCTAAGGTCACAGAGTCACAAAAACTCAGGCATGTGGCCTCTGTGCTCGAATAGACCAAACTCCTGTCTTCACACAGCAGGTCATTCACGGAGACCGCTAGACTTAAGGGTTCCTCTTTTAAAATAGTCCAAGGAAGTTGGAAACAGGAACAATGTCTGTCAAACACCCATTTCTAGCGGCCTGGCAGTGGCGACGCCCCAGAGGAACAGGCTAACTCCACAGAAGCTGCCCACGCCTGAAGGGCGGTGCCTGGCGTGGCCGTGACTCCTGGACGAGCCTGCCTTAGCGCCCAGGCAGCTGTCGCCTCTCCAGCTCCCTCACACACACATTCAAAGAGACTCTGCAGGAAGAGGAAGAGAAGCCAGGGAGAGGAGGCGAGGTGACGTACTTATTCTCATTGCTGGCATCGTATCGTGGAGATGGGTCATAATCATTACCGTTGACATCGTAGCTGGCGTAGGAATCCTAAGAAATGGAATCTTGGTGAGTGAGGAGAAATGGTGAGGCATATGACAGCTCTGTTTTATTTTTATTTATTTATTTATTTATTTTTGAGACGAAGTCTCACACTGTGGCCTGGGCTGGAGTGCAATGGTGCGATCCCAGCTTACTGCAACCTCTGCCTCCCAGGTTCAGGCAATTCTCCTGCCTCAGCCTCCTGCGTAGCTGGGATTACAGAGCAACACCACCACACCTGGCTACTTTTTTTTGTATTTTTAGTAGAGATGGGGTTTCACTATGTTGGCCAGGCTGGTCTCGAACTTCTGACCTCGTGATCCACCCGCCTCGGCCTCCCAAAGTGCTGAGATTACAGGCGTGAACCACCTCACCTGGGCAGCTCTGTTTTAAATGGATTTTACATTCCATAGGCAAACAGAGAACCACACGCAGGGTTCCTCTCTTACTATAGCTAGCATCTTGTATATGTTTTTATCGTGGCCAAATATACAAGACAGAAAATACACCATCTTAACCATTCTCGAGTGAGCAGCTGAGTGGCATCAAGTGCATTCACAGCGCTGGGCGACCATCACCACCACCCACCTCCAGAGCTCTTTCAAGCTGCAAAACTCCACACCCACTCAACACTAACTCCCCATTCCTCTCTCCCAGGGCCTGGCAACCCCCATTCCACATTTTTGTCTACGATTTTGGCCACTCTAAGTCACTCGTGTAAGTGGAATCATGCAGTCTTTGTCCTTTTGTGACTGGCTTATTTCACTTATTTCACTTCACATAATGTCCAAGGTTTATCCATGTTGCCACATGTGTCAGGATTTCCTTAATTTTATATTTTCAATGGGTATCCCTGCTTTTGTTTATATGACTGTAATAATGGTATTCATATAACTTTATGTCCTCCTTTTAAAATATATGATAAAAGCTTTCCAGTGTTGTTGACATGGTCTGCAAAATTCCTTTCTAAGGGCTGCATAATGATTTGTCAGATGGATACAATATGGTTGACTTAATCACTGGTAGGTGTCCAGGTCCCTTAGAGTATTTCATGCATCTATCGTATTTACTATATGCCAAGCTTGCTTCCTTACATTTATGAACTAACTGAGTCCTTAAAATAACTCTATGAGGGAGTAGTCCTCTTATGAACCCATCTTACAGATGGTGACACTGAGGCACAGGGAAGTTAAATAACTTACTCAAGATCTCAGATGTAATCATTTGCAGACCCAGGATAGGAACCCAGGCACACTGGGCCTAGAGCCCATGCTTTCGCCCTGTCACTGTCCGTGTTGCTAATATCTGCATGCTGACGATCTCCCTGCATGCATTTCTTCGTTCTTTAGGCTCCATTCCTAAAGGTATATGTGACTCTGCAAGCATGTGGATGAATCCCTCTGCAAAACCCTTGTCCCTGGCACCAGGACGGTAGCAGGTAGCAGAATATTTCTTTTCCTAATTCTCTCCAGCGTACTTTTCTTTACTGCCCACCTTAATGGGGGTCGGGGGAGAATGGGACCTTACTGTTTTTAAACTTGCATTTATTTAATGACTGGCACAGTTGAATATACTTGCACGTCAGTTCCGAGGATTGACTTACATAATTTGGGGCCAGGTCAGGGTGATTCCTCTCTATGCCATCATCGAGGATGGTGACCACCACGTTCTTTCCCGTGTAGCCCCTCTTCCATGCTGCCTGGACGTTCATTTCCGACCGGCAGCGACTGTTCTTGTCGCCACAATGCTGTAAGCACAGAAGACACCAAGTCCCCCTGACATGGACATTCCAGATGCAGAATGGCCACATGGTGCACCCCCAAGGGGAGGCGCTTAGGCTCGCAAGTAAATAAGGAAGGAACGCCTATCCCTGCCTTGGACGGCAGAGATCCTCTTTCCCACTCAGCTCCAGAATCACGTGGAGGGCTCCCTTGCTTTTTCTGCACCTGCGATCTGTCACTTTCCCAGGGCATCCACTCCCAGCAGGGGCTCTGTCCAGGGGCTGTGCTTACCATTTAGTCACACAGCCTGCATCAAATCGCTTCCCTTCTCAAAAAGCCCCCACCCCCAGATGTGCACATCATTTCAGAAAAAATCCACAAGAAACCCGATGCTGCACAGCCTTGAAGTCGGGATTTTACACCCTCAAGGTCAAGTGTGTCTGTCTGGAGTTGTTCGAATTTAGTTTCACTGGGGAGAAATTAACCCATTTCAGAGACCTGGAAGTGCAAGGGTCCTGGGGCGGAGAGAGGGCCTGTCCTACTCACCAGGTACCACATGTTGGACCAAATGGGGTCGTTGAAATAAAAGGCCTGCGGGTCACTTCGCACCTGTCTCTTCACCCTTCGTTTCACTTCTTGTTGCTGGAGCCATTTCACCTACCAGAAGAAATGCAACCACTGTTTATATTAAAAACGATTTCCTGATTTTATGTAGCCCCTTTGCAGGTGCTACAGGCTTCCTTGTGCATGAATATCTGTGTCATAGTAGATAGTTTAGATGGTAAGTTCCTGGGGACATTTTCACTTCAAAGTGACTACATTTGAAAGATGAGAACTGGTTTGCGTATACAGAGGAAGAAATAACACCACTCTGATAGATTTTGAAGTCACTGTACGGAAAGAAAGTGCTCACGCCTTTAATCCCAGCACCTTGGGAGGCCGAGGCAGGAAGATTGCTTGAGCCCAGGAGTTCGAGACCAGCCTGAGCAACATGGCAAAACCCCATCTCTAGAAAAAAAAATACAAAAACTAGCCGGGCATGGTGGTGCAGGCTTGTAGTCCCAGCTACTCAGGAGGCTGAGGTGGAAGGATTGCTTGAGCCTGGGAAGTCAAGGCTGCAGTGAGCCATGATTGTGCCACTGCACTCCAGTCTGGGCAACACAGCAAGACCCTGTCAAAAAAAAAAAAATAGAGAAAGAGACAGCAAGAGAAGGAAGGGAGGGAGAGAGGGAAGGAAGGAAGCCAGCCTTGTGAAGTTGCCAATAAATTCTCAGGTGACTTTTGTCCTGAAGACGACGGAAACACATACGTGGGAAAGCAATGACTAAAGAAAGTATTTGGTCAAATTGGTATTGGAATTTGCTTTACAGTAAGGACATAGGTAAATGTGATAAGCCATATACTGGAATATTCGGCAGCCACCAGCAACATGGTACCAAAACATGCACAGAGAAAACAATCAGAAAGGAATACAGCAAATAGCAGTAACATCAGTTCCTGGGTGGTGATGTTATTGCAAATTTAAAATTTTAAAATTACTTTCAGGATTTCATAAATGCCTTTCAGTCAGCACAATCTGCTCTCGTGATCAAGGAAGAGTTCACAAGGCTATATCACTGATATTTAAGAGCGAGGATCCAGGCACCGGGCCGTCTGCACTCGCGCTCACCAGCTGTGTGACTTGGAGCCAGCAGTGGACATCCGTGGCCTCGGGGTGGTGTCCACCCACACAATGGGGACAGTCATGGGTCGCCACAGGGTTAATATACGAACAACACATACCAAGTCCTCAGACCAGTGCCTGGAGCACACCTGCTCTTATCATCCTGTGTACACATTCTTTTCAAGCTGGAAATGCTTTTTCATTTGAAAAGGATCTTGGGGTAGAGACTTCACAGGGCCCTGAGTGGGAATGTTTTCTTTGGCCTTGCCATGGCAGCTGCACCTGCCTGAGTAATGCTCAAAGCTGGGGTTCAGCCTGGCTCGGGGGCCTGAGACGGGCAGGATAAGGATGGGCACCAGGGCCCTGCTCTGGAGGAGTCTGCACTACAGTCAGGGGATCCCACCAAACAGAGTATGATGTGAGCTCCAAATAGGGCAGGCTTCCTGGAGGAGGCAGCTAGAGGAAGGGGAGGATAGAAGACGAGGGGGAGGGGCCCAAGGTGACCCAAGGCTGGCAACCCAGGGTCGTGCTGGAGGTTAGAACAGAGCTGCCTGAGGCTGAGTGGGCAGGGAGTGAAAGTACCCAAGGCAAAGGGGTGGTTTCCCTCCCTCCTCCCTGAGCCTCAGCCTCCTCACACTGTCCTGAGCGAGGAGAGCTGAGCGCGTGCACACACAGCTCACGTTTAGGGCTGGGGTTGATCTCCAAAGCATCCCTGGTGTACAGGGCAGAATGCCGGGGAGAAGCATCCCAGCCTGTCCCACCCTGATGTGATTCATCTCTAAAACACCAGCAGACCAGACACCTTAGCAACACCACAAAGGGCTCAAAATCAATTTCAGGTTAGACACTTAAAAAACCCTCAGCACCAAGTCCTAGATAATTTATAATGGTCGCTGATAGATACTTCCCCAGAAAATAAAACTACAAAATGAGATATTTTGCTCCTAACACCTGCTGATGGCATTTTCCAATGTTCCCATATATTACTGCCTGAACTAGAAAGCTTTTACCTGGTGTAAGATGCCGCAAACAATATTTCATAATCTGTTAAGCACCCTATTATAAAATACAGTGGTACACAGCTCCTGCGCAGCCCAGAGCTCCCAGGAACGTTCCACCCCTCCTGCCAGGCTAAGCACTGTTTGTGCTAAGGGGCCCTGGACTCACTTCCTGTTCCAACAACATCCGGCACCTTCCGACTGTGTGCCCACCAGGCCACTCTTCTAGTCAGAGGAGGAGGCACACTCTGCCCTTCCAAGCCCAAGTGGATGACGGCCCGCTAATCAGCTGGGAGATGTGGGAAAGCGTGGAGCCAGCAGTCACAAGAGCGTTCCTCAGCAGGGTGGAAGAGCCTGGGCATCGTGGTCCCTGGCCCTTGCTGGGCTCTGGGCAAAACCCCACAACACTGGCACACAGTTCTGAGGGGGTCCACGATAGCCCGGGGTCCGCAGGACAGTTTGGGAGACTCTCTCTCTGGTGTGGTTCCAGGGGCAGCCCTCTCTCTGCTAACAGACCTGCTCACTGAAAGGCTCTGATGGTGAGTGAGGTGCTGTCAGGCCAATGGAACTGAATCCTGTACAACAGACGACTGGCCAGGCACAGGGGCTTCTCTGTGGAGGCGGGATGCAGGCAGACAGCGTGGTCGCAGAGGCTGATTCGGCCAGCTGCCACTCTGTCCCTTCCTCTGGGCTCCAGTCACTCCCCTGCTTCTCACCCAGCTCCGGGATAGCACAGGGGGTCCCAGATCCCACTTCCTACCAGTCACAAACAGGAAGCCATTTTCCACGTTCATCTTTCTCGATGTCTCTGGAGAGCAGGCATCCTGGGGTCACTTATTCTGTTGCTCACTCAACAAAAATGCACTGAGTCTTCCTGTGTGCCAGGCGCTAGGTGCTGGGAAGATCGCATGAACATACCTGGTCCCCAGCCAGGACCAAAGTGCCTCCCTGTCCCCTCCCCTCCCCTCCCTAGCTGGGATGCAAAGCCCTCTGCCTTCAATGCCCCCTCAGGGTGGAACCAGGAGCCACGTGGACACTCTGTGGAGGTCAGCGGTAGGCCATCAGCCCCAAACCAAGCGAGTGAAACTCCAGCTCTCCCATCAAATGGAAGCAACCCTCACAGGTTGCAGTGAGCAGAGACTGTACCACTGCACTCCAGCCTGGGTGACAGAGTGAGACTCTGCCTCAAAAAAAGAAAAGAAAAGAAACAAGAATGAAAATGTGATTAGGTCTTAATGACCGCTAGATGACATCTATTGACTTTTTTGTGGAAGATCAACTGTAAGTGATTTGGGGCAAAGGCGAGGTTCGCCAAATCCCACTTCTGGCCCAAACAGATCATCTTTCTCTGCAAATCTGTATCAAGCGTCTTGATTTCTTTAAAGTCTTATTTTGAAGACAGAACTTCACTCTGATCTTTTTCCTTTTATCTATTTTCCAAATGTATGTTTCCTGCTAAACATGCAGCATACTTATAGACAAGTGACGCTCCGGGGCAGGAAGCTCTAATCATGAAGAGGACTTCATCATCTTCTCAAGACAAGCGCACAGTAACACCTTCTTCTGCAGTGTGTGCTTCCTCCAGCTTTCTTCCTGAGAAGTCAAATTCCAAAGAGGCATCCGTTGACTGTCCCTCTGTTGATAAGACGAGGTAAAATCTAAGGACGTTCCCAAAGAGGAACATAAACAAGCGGAGACCCAGGGGGGGCCCTGCCCAGGTTGCAGTAAATGGCCCACGACGTCGCAGGCTGTCCGTGCCACTGAGTTGCGATCACTGTCCAAGCGTCCTTTCAGCGAGCAGCTATGGGCAGCCTTGGCCACCTGTCCTTCCCTGCGGTCCAGAAGCTTGCTGACACATCAGTCCCGGGTGTGACAAGAGACAGGGGCGGGTGTTTTGAAACTTTCACTCATGAGCCAGCGTCACCAAAGAGAGCATGAAATCCCTCCCACTTGCCCTTCCCCGCAAAGCCACCAAGTCCCTCTGCCCTAACTTCAAGCCCTCGCCTGTTCAGAGGGGCCTAGGTGTGGCTCAGGAAGGCCCCCAGAAGTTCTTGGGAGCTGGAGAGTCCTACAAGAGGGGCTTCAGAGTCTTCGCTCTTAGATGGAGTGAAGGCCACAAAGGGCATACACAGAGACCGCCCCCCAGGGGTCCCACACAGCATCAAGGGAACCAGCTACTGAGCTTCCTTAAATACCCACCCGAGGGGCTGTGGATGCTAGGTTCACACAGGTTCTGCAGCGTTGTAGCCAAAAGGAAGACAGCTCGGCCAGCTCTTTCTTTTCTCTTTTCTCCTTGGTTTCATCAAAGAGAAGGCTACTTTGTTCCGTAACTGTGAAAGAACAAGGGGACTGCAAGCCACCAGGACACATCAGGGGAGGAGTCAGAGGCCAGACCTCAGCACCCAGGAGCCACCAAACTCTAAAGCCTCCTCCAGGAGAGGACCATCAGAGCACCGAAGAAAATAAACCTGTTACTCTCTCTGTGTGGGAGGCAGGCACCCTGCCTGGGCCTCCACCTCCAAACTGTAAAGTGGGGGGCTCGGACTGGTCCCTCTCTGAGAGCTTCTGCACTCAATAGTCTATGATGCTTAGCTCTTGGTTCCCATCAACTTTGACTGCTCTGAGGACCTTCCTGGGCCAGCATCCAACCAACCAAAGAGCTGAGTGAGAAGGCTGAGTGGTGAATTTAAACAAAGAAACATCCCACTCCCTGGCAAGTGCCTGTCACTGTATAATGTGCAACACAGCCCTCCTCTCACAGACAGGCGAGGATTAACGCGCTAAGCTGGGGCTCTCTTGCCCTGGATCCCGCAGTCCCTCAAGGAGCGGAAGGCTAGGCTCCCTAGGAACCCTAGAACTGTATGCAAAATGGTGCCGGCATGAGCATGGTTTCTTTTTTCCTCTGGAGAGCGAGAGGGCCCACAACTTTCATCAGCGTTTCAAAGGGGCCTGTGATCCCTCCAAATGGCTAAAAACCACTGAACCCAAGCTAGACTGACAGAGGCAGAAAGCAGATCAAAGGTTTCCCTGAGTGAGGGATTGGTATTACGGCTGTCATCTTCCGGGAGGGGAAGGGGACCATCGCCACAAGTGAGAGCCCATCACAGTGAGATGCCCAGGCCCACCTGTGGCACTGCACTGGCTCACCTTGGGGTGGGGCCGGGGAATGCCAGGCTGCCATGGCAACTGCACAGCGGGAACTGGTGAGTAGGCCTGGGCAGTAGAGGAGGGGGAGGAGGAACAGAATAATAAAAAACATTGTAACTCAGCCTAGAAAGCCACCCCCCCATGCCATCCAGGCAGCTGCCAGCCCAGCTCCTTCCCCACTTCTTCACCTGCAACCATAACTGTAACAGGGTAGAGACCATATCTTTTTTCTTTTTTTCTTTTTTTTTTTTTGAGATGGAGTCTCGCTCTGTTGCCCAGCCTGGAGATCTCGGCTCACTGCAACCTCCACCTCCTGGGTCCAAGCAATTCTTCTGCCTCAGCCTCCAGAGTAGCTGGGACTACAGGCACTCATCACCACACCAGACTAATTTTTGTATTTTTAGTAGAGATGCGGTTTCACCATATTGGCCAGGCTGGTCTTGAACTCCTAACCTTGTGATTCACCCACCTCGGCCTCCCAAAGTGCTGGGATTACAGGCACGAGCCACTGCGCCTGGCCACTATTTCTTGAATTCTTTCCATCAAAGTTGAACTATGGGTGCCAGAAGACCCGTGCTTAACAGTCATGGGAGAGGGAAGTCCTCGCTCTGCTGATGGCCTGGGCAGTAGAGTAGTGAAAGCTCACTCCTTTCACTCCTGGGACAGTGCGTGTGAAAGCTCCTTGGGAAAGTAAAGGCATTTATTTATAAGTTAGTTCTTATTTTGCTGAAAGGGGACAGAAGGTGCCCTCTTCCTACTGCCTGTCACCCCCCTCTGCTCACTGACAAAACAGGCCGCCAGAGCCCAGCTTCACCTATTGTTAGGGGCTGACCTGTGAACCCCTAAATTCTTACGCTGAGATCTTAACCCCTGGTAGCTCAGAACGTGACTGTACTAGGGGATAAGGGCTCTAAAGAGGTAATTACATCAACATGAGGTAATATTCCATTTTTTTTTTTTTTTTTTTGAGATGGAGTCTCGCTCTGTTGCCCAGGCAGGAGTGCAGTGGCACAATCTTGGCTCACTGCAACCTCCACCTCCCGGGTTCAAGCAATTCTCCTGTGCACTCAATAGTCTATGATGCTTAGATCTCGATTCCCATCAACCAGTGTCCTATGAGAAGAGGAGATGAGGGCGGAGACACTCACAGAGAGGGACAACCATGTGAGGATGCAGCAGGAATTCAGCCACCTGCGAGAGACCTCAGAAGAAACCAGCCCTGCCAGTGCCGGAATCTCAGTCTTCCAACCGTGCTAACTGTGAGACAATACATTTCTGTGGTTGAAGCCCCCAAGCCTGTGGGACTTTGATACAAGTGCCCCGGCAGAGACTAACAATCCATGGAGTCCGACGCTGCTCAACGCGTCTCCTCTCCAGGCACTGTCAGTACCTCTGTTATTTTAGCTCCAGCAATACAGGATACAGCTTTGTCGATTCAAACCATATTTAGGGTTTTTCCATAATTCAGCCAAGGTGGGTCAGAATTTACTTCTGAAGTATTTACATAGAAGTTGCTTATGTTACATGTAACTTGCTTGTGTGAACCCAATCAGCAGAACTTGAGATATGCTTCGGTAAGCATTGTCTGCTGTTTAATGGGGAGCTGCTGGACTTACGAGGGAGTAAAAGCAAATGTCATGCAGCCTTGGCCCTCGATCACTTCCTACCGCATTGGCAAGACACGGGCTTGTGCACTTTGAACTCCAAGTTCCTCTCTCCCGATGCATCCGCACAGCAGGGGCAGGTTGCTGCCCGTCGCCTCTCCTCTGGTCTGGAATACTGAACGCCCTCCCAGGCCTGACGATTCAGGCCCCTCAGGAACCACCTGCAACTCTGCTGCAGGCTCTGACTCTGTCCCTGACAGATCCCAAACAAACTGAACGAGTCATCGTTCCCAATACTCTGTGTACCCCTACTCTGGGACCTGATCTAGAATACAAACATATGACTGCTAGAAGAGCAGGCCAAGCCTGCAGCCTCTGAGCAGGCCTCCTGGTGGCAGGGATGTCGGAGCCCAGAGGGGAAGGTGGGGAAGACAGCGACAGCGGGGGAAGGTGGGGCGCAGGCTGTGCAAAAGCTCTGCAGAGGGAAAAAGAGCGAAAGTTGTCTGAGGAGGACTTCAAAGGCCAGTGGTGGCTGGGACTCAGGAGCCCACCAGAGGCCAGGACAAGGAGGGTTTGGGAAGTGGGGATACAGCTTTGTGGCACCATCAGGCATGTATTTCAGAGGATCCCTCAGGAGCATGGGAGGTGCCTGGAGGGGGCAAGGATGCCCACATGAGGCTGCAAGGAGGGCAGTGCAGTGGTGCAGGTGAGAAGTGACAGGAACTGGGCCTAGGGCAAGACACACAGGACATGACAGGGCCAGGCTGTACAGGAGAGGAGAGGCTGCCGGTTCTGCAGTGTAATACAGATGGGTGCTTCCCTCTGAGACAGACTAGGGCCAGAGAGAGTGAGCTGGGTTTGGGACATGCTGACTTTGAGTTGTCTTTGAGACATCTAAGTGGAAGGTTTGAACATGCAGGTGAAAGAATAAAACGCTGTCTTTTAAAGTATATTTACAAATTCAAACTTTTTTTTTTTTTTTTTTTTTCTTTTGAGACGGAGTTTCGCTCTTGTTACCCAGGCTGGAGTGCAATGGCACGATCTTGGCTCACAGCAACCTCCGCCTCCTGGGTTCAGGCAATTCTCCTGCCTCAGCCTCCCGAATAGCTGGGATTACAGGCGTGCGCCACCATGCCCAGCTAATTTTTTGTATTTTTAGTAGAGACGGGGTTTCACCATGTTGACCAGGATGGTCTCGATCTCTTGACCTCGTGATCCACCCGCCTCGGCCTCCCAAAGTGCTGGGATTACAGGCGTGAGCCACCGTGCCTGGCCACAAATTCAAACTTTTTTGTTTGTTTGTTTGAGACAGAGTCTCGCTCTTGTCACCCAGGCTGGAGTGCAACAGCATGATCTCAGCTCACTGCAACCTCCGCCTGCCGGGTTCAAGCAATTCTTCTGCCTCAGCCTCCCGAGTAGCTGGGATTACAGGCACCTATCACCATGCTTAGCTAATTTTTGTACTTTTAGTAGAGATGGGTTTTCGCCATGTTGGCCGGGCTGGTCTTGATCTCCTGACCTCAGGTGATCCACCCACCTCGGCCTCCCAAAGTGCTGGGATTATAGGTGTGAGCCACCGGACCTGGCCAAATTCAGACTTTTTACCAATTCCTAGTAGCCATGCCACTAAAACCAGCTGGGTGGTGCTGAAAATGTGAACAGCCAGCTTGTCACTGTCATCTGATCACCCTCATGGGGGAGCAGCCCACCGTCTGCACGTGGGCAAATCCGCTGGGCCCTGGGCAGCTGCCGGCCCCGCCCTCAGCCAGTTCATCAACCCCTGAGACCAATGTGGTCACTTACTGTCTATGTGCTCTCGTCAGGAACTTTCTGTTTGTTTGCACTTTGAATTGCTCTAGCACACAAAACTGTCAGATAAAATTCCATCTGTGGTTAATGGAAAGATCTGCTTCAACATTGCATCACTGCTGGAAGGAAACACGAGCTTTGATTAAACTCTAGGGGCAAAGTCCCATCCTACAAAACAGTGCCTTCTCTGGTCCTTGCAGTCATGTTGCAACTTCTGAGCTTTAACACACTGAAATGAAGCATCAAACCGAAGCCTCCTACGGCCCTGGAAGGAGCCACCAAAGCTCCCTCCGAACATCTTTTTCCTTCCATTTCCATCACCAATCTGGCTGAGATCTGTAGGGAAGGAAAGGGCTGAACCCAAGTCATCAAGCTAAAATGTAAGGTCTGGAAGACACAGGCAGCAACGACGAACTATAAGCCAGCTTGGAACACAATCAGAACAAGTAATTTTAAAAAAATCCATGAGCCCTTTCAGTGATTGGTGGATGCTTCTGTAATATCCACCCTTCTCCAGACTTTTGGCAAAAGAACAAGTTAAAAACAAATGCTTTCAGTTTGCTTAAATGACAGCCCTTGGAAAAACCCAGCAAGCGATAACTGCACACTGAGAACACTCAGGCTGTTCCTCCAAGGATAGGTCTGAGTAACAAAGCAATTTGAGCAAAACGGCCCTTTTCAAAGATGGTTAAAAAACAAAATCAAGTAAAGGTAATTAAGAATGCAAGGAAAATGAGTGTACAATTCTGGTATAGGATCAGTGCAAAGAAGGTACCTAGTAAGTATCTTCTAGTACCTAGTAAGTATCTTCCTAGTAAGCACACACACGTGCTTGACAAAGAAAGTCCTGCTGTTGACACCTGACTTGAGTTTCATTTTGCTTTAACAAATGTATATTCTATCAGCATTGATGTGATGTGGGGTGGATTGGAAATTCCATCACTTATCAAAGCACTTTCACGCAACGGGAACTGGAGCTAATTAACATAGAATACCATCTGCATTTGATTGAACTTTATCCAGATAAGCCCATAACATTCATTTCCAGTTTGGTCATTTGAAAAAAATGGCGGCCTCACATTCCGAAGTCTCTGAATAATATTAAATCATCTTTTCCTTTTGTTAATAATATTAATTACACAACTCTCCAGATGTTAAGGTATCACAAAAATGCTTTGTCAACGTAGGAAAATGTTCCAATGCACTGCATAAAAGATAACACTAAATACTTACATAAAACAGCTAATTTCACCAAATATTTAGTTGTAATGACTGGGCAGAGTAAATATTAGTCAGACTGACAGTTAATTGATTTGGTTTGCATTAAAGCTAGATGAATTTAAACAGAGGTATTTCAGTTGCGATTCTGAATTCACAATTGGTTCAGATGTCTGTGTGCTTTCCCTGGGGCTAACAATTTAATTAGAACTGGAGAAACAACCAGCCAATCCTAGGAAGGTTCCAGGAAGGCCTGGGATGCCCAGGCTGTTTACCTTTCTTCCTTTCTTCTTTACTGGCAGGATGCATTGATAGCAGCTTTGCCAGGAGCTTATTAAGAAGCTCTGTGAAAAGGAGATTTTTATTTGAAAAAATTAACTGCTATGGTAGCCTTTGCCTAGGAAGTCTCTATCCTTCCTTCTGCTGGTGTCAAGGGGCAACTAATGCCTGGGAATGCTTGGCCCTCAGACCCAAACTGAATATAGGACTCTGAACACACCTAAAATGAGTCAGTCAAGCCGCTCAGGTGCTGCAGAGAGGAGGCAGGTCCAGGGTACGGGGGCCCTCAAGCCCCCCCACAGAGTCTGACTCTGCTGCCTCAGAGTGCCTTGCTCACACATGGGTCTCCCACCCCCCACTTTGCAGGGGACTCAGCAACACAGAGACCTGCTGGGCAGCTCTGCATTCCTCAGGCACAGGGTCCGGCACTCAGTAGGTGCACCATTAAAATTTTTGGAATGAAGGGATGAGCAGTCGACCTGAGTACCTTTAAAAGCTTTAAAACATAGTCACCAAAAACAGAGGATGTAGTCAAAACACAGATTAAGTCTTCTATTTTGACTCTGCCTTAGTTCTAACAATTAAGAATCTGCTTTATTTATTCTGGGAAGGCCCCACGGAAAGAAGACCAAGAAACCCGCAGTCCCTGTCTCTTCTCAGAGCATGCTAAGAGAGGGGCTTCCTGCATGCAAACCACTTGCTTTCATTGTCACTATCCGCGTGGTAGCAATTCAACAATTCAAAGGACTTCGGTTGAAGAGCGAGGATGTTTCTTCACAAGGCAGACCGATCACCTGCTTAAAGTGGAAGTGTGGAGGGCTGCTGCATCGACCTCTTTCCCCGCCAAGATGATAGATGACGGTCTCTCACCCTCACAGAACGCACGCCTTCTCCTCCAGGACCAGCCTGTGCACGCTGTACAGAGGCCCCCGCTGCTCAGTTTTCTGCTGATCCACACTTCCACAAGTGCCCCACTCTTTGGGAATGAGCAACTACAATCTGGCTTTCTTCCTAGAGGATTAAATATACTGGCCCCTTTGAAAAACATTCCTTCATGTTCCATGGTGTAAGCACAAGTAGACGTAATCTCGCCCCCACGCGATGGGGTGAGATGGTGCATGTAAAGTACCCAAGCGCACAGCCATCCCTTACTACACACTTAACTCCTTCCCTTGCTATGAAGGAATAATGGAATGAGCACAGTGTTTCATATCCATCTCATTCGACTTATCCATACCTATCTATCCATCCATTCATCCATCCATTCATCCATTCATCCATCCATCCATCCATCCATCCATCCATCCATCCACCTATAAAACAAATCCAGAAATATATTCAAGACAAGTCTGCCTTTTCACAGCCCAGGTCCATGTGAGCTCCGTGGGGACCACTTCCTCACGTGCTTCAAATCAAAACCCCCACCAAGCGATGCCCCAGAGAAGGATAAGTCAGGTACAGAGCCCAGGGATAACGCGTCTCTCCAGACAATTCCTGTCCTGATCGTCATTGAAGTAAGTGCCTTGGGGCAACACCAACAACCCATTTTTCCATAAAAACTTTACTCTAAATATTTCCTGGAAATGCTGAAATAGTTTTGTGCATGAGCTAGGGAGCCCAAACAAACATCATCACATACGTTAACTTTTAATAGAAGATGACTTCTGTGACCTAAAACTGTGATTTACCAATGACCTCTGTTCCTTGTTGGGGCTGCTACCATTTCTCATGTGAATTTCATTTCCTTCTCAACACCCATCGCCCTGTGACACATCACCGATTTTTCTATTTCCTGCTTCGTTTTCTGTCAGCCCTGCCACCAGCTCCACTGGTCCTGTTGTGGACACAGCCAGCCACGTGGCAGGTATTCCAAAAATACCTGCCGAATGAACGAACTCATTCTGAGGAACTCACTTGGCCATCTTAAATTTTTAATCTTGACAAGTATCTGTTGATTGATATTTGTCAAATATTAATTTCAAATCTATGCAGAAAGGATATATAATTAACCACCCAATAAGTATGGATTATATTGTAATGTAAAATGTTAGCCTCTTTTCAAATTACATTTGTTCTAATCCCGAAGATCCGTGAATCTTTAAGGAAAAAAGTCATACTTACTACCTCAGTTTTCAAATTCATAGTAACCATCAATATATGTGTTATGACAACCACAAAAATATCCATCTGCCTGATCTCTAATTTCATTATTAAAATACTGGCTTGAATTGCCTAGAGTTTTTGTTTTATGGGTAAGCTTCATATGTGTATCTCCTAGAATTATTGTATTTTGTTGATTTTAAAGTGCTGAGAGAGCTTCACTCACATGATTTAGTTCAGATGTCTGATATGTAGCTACACGAGTCTTGTATCGAAAGTGAATGTGGAAAACTCATGTCTATCCAGCATCACATTAAAACACAGACTCCACCATTTTTAGGACCACAGACCCAAACCCTCCATCCCTTAGGAAAGTATCCTGACCCTCTGTACCTGGGGGTCCATTCTGAGGAAGGTATGAGGGCCTCTGCTACTCAAGGTCGATCTTTTAAATGTTTTGCTGTGATAAAAATGGTAGTAATCTTCCAGGTTTCCAATCTGCAAGACAAGAAGCAGAATACCATCAATTAATAGTACCAGGAACAGCTTTGAAAATCTTCCACCCCACAAGAATCTCCCCCTTATCTGAGGGGCTCATTCTCCCAGAGGAAACATATGTTCCCCTGCGCTTCTCCTCATATCTCTGGCATGCATCCACTGTTTATAAACATGAAGGTGGATTTAGACACTCATTTTTAGATAAACAACACTAAGTAATATTTCACATGGAGCATACTCCACCACATCTCATGGTAAATCAACATCATTTAAAGTTTGTACTATCGTGGCCAAGTTCTTTAGACAAAAATGAATGTTCGTTTAGGGTCAAGCATCCCTGAAGTAGCTAAGTTGGTGTCAAGTCAGGTCTACACCGAAACATTCATTTATAAACAAACTCCATCCTCTCTACCCCATGGGTAAACTGAAATATCGAAGAATGAACACTTGCTCTCAAGTGCAATGGGACAGCCAAAGAAAACACGTGGATCCATCTGCTTGGGGATTGTGAAAGGGTCAGATGAGAACATCTAACCCCCCGAGGTGTCCCAATTTTCTGCCAGGGGCAGTCTGTCAGGACAGATTTCAGCTTGAGGACTGGATGGAACCAACAGCAGCCTGTGACCCAGCCTCTGACCTTCAAGAAGGGCTGGCCCTCACTGAAGCACCAACTTGCCCGTCTGACCCGGCTTGAGCAGGGGGACATTGTTCTCAGAGGCCTGCTTCTTGGCTATAGAGAAGTGCTAGTTGATCACCATCCTCCAAAAGGGCTTTTAAAATAAAGATGGGCTGAATATCATGTAGACACTCAGGTTGATCTTCTCAGGCTAAACCATCCTGGTTTCTTTTCCAGCTTGATTAAAGGGTAAATTTAAGACTAATGGTCCTCTACAGCAGTTCTATATGATGATTACAAACATGAGTTTTGAGTCAGATAAATTTGGCCCAGATCGTCCCTACCGCTCCACCAAGATCAGCCGTGTGACCTTGGGCAAGAATATTTGACGTGTGGGAATCTCAATTCCTTATGTGTAAAATGGGGATAAAGCAGCTTACCGCTAAAAGTTAAGTAGGACTAAAGTCCACCCACCTCACAACTCCTTGGCTGTCCCCACCTTAATCACAGCCATTTAGTCTGCTATGGTCTGACCTCAATAGAGTTGACTGGCCCAGGTGGAGACCTGGAGGGACCTGGATGCTGTGAATGGCCATGTTCAAATCTTTGCACAAGAAGAGAAGGAAGGAGTCCAAGAGAGAGCCTCCCAGCCCTTTCACTACCCTTCAGTTTTCCTTTCCGGCAATCCTGGCAGCCTGGCTGCCTTTCGTTCTTGGGTTTAGGAGACATCACTTTGTCCTTGAAATAAGGAGCTTCCTTGTCTTCTTTAGCTTGCTCCAGTGTGTTCTGTTGCTTACAACCACAGAACATCAAATACTAAGACAGTCATGAGGAATAAATAGGAATCACCTATATAGGGCCTAGTTTAGTGCCTAGAACCTAGTGGTCACTCAACAAATGGTGGTGGTCCTGGGAGCTGGAATTCTCTCTCTGGCACCTCCATTCCCCTCTCTGGGTCTGGGATGCTTCAGATTTTGGCCAAATCCAGGTATGCAACTAATTTGACCCCTTCCTGCTGGCTGGCCAGGGCTTACCCTCTCTGTTTCCTTATGAGACAAATAACCGCCACCCTGAAAGGGTTGCTCCCAGACTTGAATGAGGTATTTGTGTGTGGAAGAGCTAGCAGAGACTCAGCAGGTAGGTAGTAGGTGCTCAATACACAGTTTTCTCCAGTTCTGATTCTCAGTTTATTTTCTACCTCAAGACATTTTTCTGCCATCACAAACCTCATTATTTCTGCCCTATTTTGCTCACAAGCACTTTTATTTTTCTTCCTACAGATAAGTCACCTTGCTCACTTCTTCAACAAAGTTAATTGCCACATGTGTCAAAAGGTTCCTCCTCACCCACACTAGAGCTGTTATTCAGCAACAGAGGCAATCATGGAGTCTCGACTTGCAGCAGTGTTTAATCAACATGTTTGCTTATAAGCTGCCACCATCCCTGGGAGATGTTACATAACTTTTGGTCTTTTAACTCTGGGCATTCAAGTCAATTCCCAGTCAGGGACATGGAGACACTAAGAGTTGAATAAAACTTGCTGGCAAAGAAACAGACTACTTGTGGAACGGCTGACCCTTCACAGGCCCATGTCAGGGTGGCCCTGGAAGCCATTCGGGGCAGCACCTGGCCTTTGAACAGCTAGGCCAGGCTTGGGGCAGCCGCCTTTCCCCTCGAAGGCCAGTCCCCAAGCCAGCCAGCCCCCTACCCCTGGGGCCACCATGACCATCCTTTGCAAAGGCCCCAGAGTCTGGTCTGACGCGAACTGTTCTCCATGAGCGATCCAGGAAAGGCACAGTCCCCAGAATGCTGACCAGGCCAACCTCTGAAGGCAGCAGTGGCCAGAACGCCATCTGTTTGCACACTTATATCCTGTCTAGCATGAGGGTTGAGGGGCTGGGGAGGGCCACTCCCACTAAGGGGACACTGGCCAACACTGCCCTTGCAAAGCCAGCTGCAGAAGAAGCTGGAATCATACATTTTTCCTTTGTGACTGGCTTATGTAGTTCAGCATAATGTCTTCAAGTATCACCAGTGTTGTAGCATGTGTCAGAATTTCCTTCCTTTTTAAGGCTGACAAGTCTCCCATTACCTACATACCTCACATTTGGTTTATTCATTCATCTGTTGACAGATACTTGGATTCCTCCCACTTCTTGGCTATTGCGAATAATGCTGCTGTGTACAAATATTTGTTCGTGTCCCTGCTTTCAATTCTTTTGGGTACACACCCACCTACTGTTTTTCAATAAATTTTCTTGGAACACAGCCACGCCCCTCCTTCCCTGCTGCCCATGGCTGCCTTCCTACTACAATGGCAGAGAGGACTAGTTGCCACAGAGACCCCAGAGCCCACAAGTGTAAAATATTTCATATGTGAACTTTGAACAAGAAAAAGGTTGCCAGCCTGTGATGTACAGCATTTGCTGCTGAGCGTATCTGGGGAGCTCACCAAAGTCTCTGATGTTAAGCACGGTTCTCTGAGGTGGGCACTGACGGTCCGCACACTGAGTGACTCTGCTGATAAACACAGGTGCAGCTCAAGCATCTCACTGAGTCACTGAGCTGTGCTTTTTCCACAAACCTCCTTGTCAGATGCTCCAAGAGGCCTTGTCCTTCTGTCTGACTCACGTGGTCCTGCCCTCTGCCCTCCCCCTACGACAGCAGGCATCAGGTCAGGAGTGTGAGGTTTTCATCATGGGCGAAACCAGTGAGAGAATTAAAGGTGACACAGCAGGAGGCAGGGCAGCTGCCCAGACACACAGGCCCAGTGAAAGTCACATCAGCCCCGATGATGCTGCATTTATGATGCAGCCATTGCCATCTGTCCGCCTCCCCACTTACCTAAGCCCTTCTAGGGTTCTCACCTGACCCGCCACAGCGGGGGCCACTCCAGGTACGAGGAGGCTGCCCCTCCTCAATAAGGGAGGCTGTTCCTTCACATCTCTGGGTGCCTTCATGGGGAAGGGGAACAGGACGCCAGGCTGTGAGACCCCCAGGCTCGCACAGGGTCACCTGTGGGGATGTGGCCACTGGTCTAGTTCAACTTGAGGGACACCTGGCTGCCCTCTGGCCCTGACTCACAGATTGGGGTGTGAGAAGGACTCACAGGGATGTCCCCATTTCACAGATGGGTAGATTGAGGCCCATTGTGGGGCTCCCAGTTCCTAAACCAGCAGTCTCCCCATTCTGCCCACAGATAAGCAGGTGACAACATCAGATACCAAATGACATACAGATAAACAAGTCAAGTTTAAGATGATTGTCATGCTTTTAGGACCTCTTCAGGGTCAAATGGACAGCGGCTGGACTCAGGAAGGGGGTGGCCTAAAGGCAACACTCCAGGTGCTCTTCCAGAGACAGCGAGGTTCTTTTTTTATCTGGCATTTGCCCTGATGGCAGGTGTTCTTCTCTGCTCAGCAGCCTGGACATCCTGGGTGGCTGCTGCTTGGCTGTGGCCTTGGACAGTGTCCACACCAGATGCTGGCTCTGCTCCTATGCTCACAGCTCACCGACTCTGTGCACCGCTCCTACAGCCGGCGCCTGAACAGCCTGCCTGCCTTTATCATCAGGAGTGGTTCTTCCACAGACTGCCGCTACTGGAGGGCCCTGGAAGCCTCCTCCTCCTCCCTCAATTACAGAAGAGAGGCACTGCCTCCACCATCCCAGGCTACCTCCCAGTCCTGCTCAGCCCCGTGTGCTGCCCCGACCTCCATCTGTTCTTCATCAATGAATCTGACTGCCAGTCTGTAAGGCATTGTTTTTTGACTGTCATAACATGAAATTTAAATATGTTCTTGTTCTCTTTCGTGCCCATCGTATTTTCACAATGCACTAATTAGAGCCCGTCTCATGTGCCATTCAAGAAAATAAACAAACCTTTCCCCTCCTGCTTCCCCTCCCCTTCTCTAAAAAAAAAGAAAAGAAAAGAAAAGAAAAGAAACAATTTGCGGAATACAGAATGCTCCTATCTCTTTACTCAACATTGATAGGCGATTTTATGCATTACTCGTTAAAAGTGGTAACATCACTGAAACATCATTGAAAACCTTGCTAAATGTTCTTGACCAGAACACTGGAGGAAATGAGATCAAAGAACATACAGTGAAAAGAGTTCAATGCAGTGTAATTCTCTTTAACAAGATGCTCTGACATTTTAAAAAATCTAGGTAATATGTGCACATGATAAAAACTATGGAAGGTACAAAAGGTCTGGAGTTAGTAGAGAACAGCAATCCCCGCTCCTTCTCCATTCCCCAGCCAGGGTTCCTCACTATTACTGAGTGCTCCCGGCTCATCACAAGAGCAGCTGACGCTTGCTAGGCACACGCCCCCTTCCAGGCAGCAAGCTTGGAGTTCAGATGAATTAATAAGTTTGATTCCCATAACAACTGTAGAGGGTAGATGTTATGACTGTCCTCATCTTGCAGATGGGGAAACTGAGACACAGAGC
This sequence comes from Aotus nancymaae, assembly GCF_030222135.1. Lineage (NCBI taxonomy): Eukaryota > Metazoa > Chordata > Mammalia > Primates > Aotidae > Aotus > Aotus nancymaae. The sequence goes on from NW_026988425.1 coordinate 122,496,292, forward strand.
AGTGAAAGTATTCAAGGTTCATTTAGTCAACAGCACAGTCAGGATTCTTCACCATGGAGCCCTCTGCCTCTTGGCACGGTTAAGACTGTTAGTTACCACGCGGGATTCCAGGCATCTTGGTCCTCGTTCTCAGTGGCAGGTTCTTTCCCAGACAGTCAGTAACCTCAACATGTGTGCACTTTCCTTCACTTCAATGAGGAAATCATGGGAGATCTATATTATGTTTCATGTACATATTATCCCATTATGTCATATACGAGTATGTGTGCATATGTGTGGATGTATAGGATGTGTGTTGTACATACACATGTATACATGTATTCAGGGGTGTGTGTGTGTGTGTGTGTGTGTTTATATACAGATGCATACATGTGTATACAGTCACGCCTTGGCATCCGTGGGGGACGGGTCCCAGGCTACCCTGCAGATACCAAAATCCACAGATGCTCAAATCCCTGATATAAAAACGGTATCATATTTGCATACAAACTACACACATCCTCCACTAGTTTCAATCATCTTTGGATTACTTACGATACCTAATACAATGTAAATCCTATGGAAATAGTTGTTATACTATATTGTTTAGGGAAAAATGACAAGAAAATTGTTTATACATGCACCATACATTTTGTTTTCATGTTTTTGATCTGAGGTTGGTTGAATGTATAGATGTGGAACCTGTGGATAAAGACAGCCATCTGCATATGTATTCAGGTTGTGTGTGTGTGTATGTGTGTGCGCACGCGTGTGTTTGTGTATATGTGTATATGTGTATATACATATCCAGGTGTGTGTGTTTATATAAGGTTCATAAACAAACGGCTCTGAAACATACCAGGCGAGTCCTTGGTTTTCCCACAGTTCTCACATCCAAGTGAGCCTCCTGGGGCCACTGCCAGGCTGCCCTAACTCAGAACCCCTGGGTCTCTGGCTCTCCACTTGGTACACGTCAGATTCACCTGAGCAGTTTGAGCAACCCCACGTGGGCCAGGGCTTGGCCCCAGATGGAAGTTCTAGTTCCAGAGGTCTGAACGGCCACTGGGCAGGTGGGTTCTAAACCCCTACCCGGGAGAATCTGAGTTGTATCCAGGAACTGTGTAAATACCAAGAGCACAGGCCCAGAAAGCTGTTTCTCTGTTTCCTGCCAGTCCATCCCAGGTCCCTCCAGCCTCAGCTCAGCATCATCTCCTCTGGGGAGCCCCTCTCGTCCAAGCGGGTCCCAAGCACACTGCCCCGAAACGGCTGTCCTCCACGGTCTGGGCTGGATCCATACCATCTTTGTCTAAGTCAGCACACAACTTCCAACACACCAGAGCAGCATCAACACCACCACGCACCCTCACCACCCTGCACCCCAAACCTTTCCTCCTGAAGCGCTCCTTGTCTTGATAAAAGCCACCATCAAACCTTCCCAAAGGCAGCTCTTTCATGGTTCCCAGACCCGCTCCCTGCCCATCGCCCCGGCCCTAGTGCAGGCAGCCCCATCCTTCTGCCTGGACCCGGGCAGCCTCTTAGTTTCTCCCTTACGGCTGCACTAACATTCCCACCCTGACTCCCCCTTGTCTCAGAAGGTATGCGCCCCCTCTATAGCCACAGGCCTGGCCCCTGCCTGAACTGCCCTCTGTCGTCCAGTGTAAAGGGCCCTGCCCTCACTCCCCATTCATATCCCTGTGCTTGCTCAAGTCCCCTCACACCCACAAGACTAACTCCTACTCTGCTTTTAACCATCACCTCGGCTGTCACTGCCTCCAGGAAGCCCTCCCAGACCTCCCAGGCCTGTCTGCCCAGACACGGCTATCACACCCTTTCTCTTCCCTCCCCTCACTCCACCATAAACTCTCAAGGGCAGGTGCTATGTGTCTGTCAATCCTCAGGGCCTGGCTGTGTCTGGAACACAGAAAAAGCTCGAAATCTGCCTGGTGAAACGAACAGACTGAAACGAACAAACAAAATGACACTGGGAGGATACACAGGTCTCCCCCATTCCACCTGTGTCCAGCATCCAGAGGCAGGGTGAGTATGTCCCCAGTGCCTCCTGGCTCAGGCGATGCTGTCCTGCCTTTGAGCTCTCACTCAGTCCCCGTCCCAGGACAGTCCTGAGGCTGGGAGGAGGCTATGGAGCCAGACAGACCACCTGCTGGCTGTATGGTCTAGGCAAGACCCCACCAGCCTCTCTGGCCTGAGGACTTGAGGCAGGCAAATCCTAGCCAGTCACTCACTTCAACTGGCCAGTGTCCTTCATTCATAGCATGCACCGGCCATGAGAAGAGCCCTCGGGCATAGGCGTGGACGAGCAGAAGCAGCTTTCAGGGCCACACAAGGGAGGGGTAGGAACCATCGCAAGGGGAGAGGCCTGGTCTGGGGTTTATGGGAAGGACCTTCCCCATTATGTGTTTTCTTTAAATGCGAGTGTAGCCGGCTTCAGACAAGATCTCAGTGGGTGCTGCCAGCTGGGCTCCGCTCTGCCAGAAAAAAATGTGCTTGTTGAAGATCCTGAGGAACGGAGGAGGAGAGCCCAGTCTACTTTATCATGTTTCATTTGCAGCAAAGTCACCGAGAAGCACGCCGAATCTACCCCAAATGACATCAGACAGTTCCAAAGGTCCACCCGCCCACTCAGCTCTCCGGTGGACGTGACTGCAAACACAGGTGCCGTTCGTAGCCCTCGAGTAGGCTGCGTTGCTGGTGGGGGAGGGGTGGCTAAGTGCATACTCCGGTCAGTCTGCAAAAATGTCACCCCACCTCCCTAGGCCAGCCCAGCCAAACCCTGCTGCATGGGAACAGCTGATAAGCAGCCACAGAATGCCTCAATTCAAGGCCACAGCGATGCATGGGCTGTAGATGAGACTTTGCAAAAAAAAAAAACCAAAACTGTACGTTATCACTCCCAAAGCCTGCCCTTCCTGTCCGCCCCGCAGCTGCCGTGTGCCTGCTCTCGGGGCCGCTGTCTTCAGGGCCGGCATCTGCCGAGGGCCTTGGCTTTCTGGGAAGGGTCCATGTCTAAAAGTCATGGTCGTCTGAGTTCAGTTATATAATGTTATTGATCCCAGTTGGTTTGCTTAAGAAAAACACAACTAATTAAACCCTATAAAAACCTACACACCAAATTAATTCTGTATTGCTCTAGTGACTTCCGCCTGAAAAAGACGTTATAAATATAGATGACCACTGGACCTATATTTAGCAAGCACTGGGTTACCTGGTATTTATAATTAAGGAAGTCCAGAGAGAGAGAAAGAGAGAGTGGACATTTTGCTGTTATTTCTTAAAGCACTTTTTAAGAACTGCTTCCCATTTCAGTCACATATACACATAGCGACATTCTGTTATTGCAATAATTACAATCCTGACCCAAGTTAAGATGATTGCACAATTTCCCAGTCTCCTAAAATTACTTTCTTCAACACATATCCACCCAAACTGTGCAATTAAGCTGTTCAACATCCTAAAAATTCCTGAGAAATCATTAATTTTTACTTAGCAGACTTCATTTTTCTCTTGCCTTAATTCGCCAAACCAAATGGTCTGGCTTCGGATGAGAACGTTTCATTTCTATACGTGGCCTCCGCCTATATTTTTAATGTCTACAAAGAGCTATCTGAAAAATACTACCATCCTTACTTTGAAGATCTCCATTTGAAATCATTTCCTGGTTAAAGGTTTCTTTAGGGCTCTCTGGAATTAGTCGTTTTACCCCATTCCTAACTCCAATGCCTCTTGACTATTCATTTTTGTTTTGTTTTGATTTTTAATTGAAAAATAAACTGTAAAACACTTCCATTCTAAAGTTATCGTATGGGGCAGAACATGGGATGTGTGGGGTGGGGAGATCTGGGGTGACCTGGAACAAGGCACTGCTGGGACCCAGAAGGTGAGGAGGGCGCCCGCACTGGGGGACATGGAACCGGAGCCCATGGGAACAGGTTACTCTGGGTGTCAGCGTCCAGGCAGGTAATGAGGGCGCCCACTCAGGCAAAGTACAGACAGAGGACATGGTCCCCGCACAGGGGGATGGATGGAATATGTTACTACATTAGGGGCCTCTGAAATTGATGAGAGACCAGTGGTAGTTCTCTGGTGTCCATGGCTGCCCTGCGCAGTTCTGTAGAGACAGTCCTTGTTTATGTGAAGGACCAACTGGAGCATTGGAGCTGACCGCACCGGGATCACACGTTTCTCTCCACTGGGTCAGACCAGTTTGACCTGTGCATTCCATTTTTATGTAGGTTTGTGATTGTTTCATAAAATGCTAAAAGAAATTTTTAATTGCAATAAAACAAGGGAATCTTTCATCCCCTTTCCCAAATAAAGCTTAAAGAATGGATGGTCCAAACTGAAGACAGAGGCTGGCATGCGTGAAGTCTACGCATCTTCCTCTAACCCCAGACTGCGGTGACAGACTGCTTCTCAGAGCTGCACCATTCCCTCCTCCCACCAAAGCAGGGCCCATGGGACCCAGGAATTCTTTTGTAAAAGAGACAGAAAGAAAATTAGGTATATTTCAAGGGCAGGTGACCTCTGGGGTAGGGAGGCTGCTTAAGGCCTGGCCCCGCCCCTCATGTGACTAGGGTCCACATCTCACCCCCAGGCAGAGCACATGCCCCTTGCTCTCCCAAGGCTGTCCCCTGTGCAGCCGATGTGTGAGTGGGGATGGGTTTGAGCCACATCTCCCTGCTGCCCGCTAACTTCCCTGTGCCATGTTTGGTCTCTCTAGTTGGGTGAGGTACTCCCAATGCCCACAGATCCTAGCTTGGGACCCCATAGTAGGGAGGAGGTCCTGTGGAGACTCCAGGAACCCAGAACAGCAAGATCACCTGAACGGGTCCAGAGAAGCCAGCATTCAGATCTGACATGTGCTTTCCCAATTTTTTTTTTTTTTTAGACAGAGTCTTGCTTTGTCACCCAGGCTGGAGTGCAGTGGCGCGATCTTGGCTCACTGCAACCTCTTCCTCCTGGGTTCAAGAGATTCTCCTGTCTCAGCCACCTGAGTAGCTGGGATTACAGGCATGTGCCACCATGCCTGGCTAATTTTTGTATTTTTAGTAGAGATGGGGTTTCACATTGTTGGTCAGGCTGGTCTCGAACTCCTGACCTTGTGATCCACCCACCTAGGCCTCCCAAAGGACTGAGATCACAGGTGTGAGCCACCACACCCAGCCTCTCACAAGTTTTCAATAATGGAACTCATTTGTAAATGTTATCACCACTGTGTAGCCTGCCTAAAACATGCCTGCAGGCTACAGACAGCCTGTTGTGCTGGCAAGTGGGGACAGAGACATTTGGTTCAGACTTTCCCAACCTGGGGAGGCTCACTGTTTACTTTTTTCTTTCTGAGTATGTGAGAAGCAGGGGGTGCCTTATCCTCAAGAAAGTCTCATCTGGAGAATTCGCCAGGGGAGAGAGGCTCTGGTTCAAATCCAGGTCTGCTCTCAGCACAGGGCAGCTCTGCTTGTGTCTGTGACCTTGAGCTGTGTCTGTGACCTTGAACACCACTGGTTGTGCACAGCACCCCTGGGCAGGCTGCTGACATCACGGATCAGAGAACAAAGCTACACTGAGCACCCATGGCAGTCGGGGGAGCCCATCTGGCTCCTGCCAGCCCCCTTCCTGGGCTCCCCAGAAAGATGGGTCAGTGCTGAGCTGCAGCTCATGGCTATTTCACCAAGGAAGGCCAAGTTGGAGGAAGCTGCAATGTTTTTTAAAAAAGATTTTGTCTTTATGAAAAATGTTGGAAATTCGAATTTTAATATCTCAAACACCGTCACTTGAGAGCAGTTATCCCAAGGGAAATCAAACGGCATTTTAGGAAAACCTTCAAATTTTTCTCTTAAAAACTATACACCTTCTGTACCTGAAAGAAGTAAAAACAGGATTCTGAACAGATATTTGCATACTCATGTTCATAGCAGCATCTTCCACAAAAGCCAAGGGGTGGGAGCAACCCGGGTGTCTGTGCCCGGCTGAGTGGATCAACAAAACCTGGCACAGACACACAGTGGAATATGGTTCAGCCTGAAAAAGGGAGGAAACTGATGCGTGCTACAACACGGATGAGCCTTGAGGACACTGCTCAGTGAAATGAGCCAGGCGCCAAGGATGAATACGGAACGACTCCCGCTGTATGCGGTACCTGGAATGGTCAAATTCATTGAGACAGAAAGTAGAACGTGGTTGCCAGGGGCCGTGGGGGAGGGAGGAGTGGGGAGTTGGTATGTAAAGGATACAGAGTTTCAGACCAGGCGCAGTGGCTCACACCTGTAATTCCAGCACTTTGGGAGACCGAGACGGGCAGATCACCTGAGGTCAGGAGTTCGAGACCAACCTGACCAACATGCTGAAACCCACCTCTACTAAAAATACAAAGATTAGCTGGGCGTGTTGGCATGCACCTATAATCCCAGCTACTCGGGAGGCTGAGGCAGGAGAATCACTTGAACCTGGGAGGTGGAGGCTGCAGTGAGCCGAGATCACACCACTGCACTCCAGCCTGGTGACAGAGCCAGACTCCATCTCAAAAAATAATAATAAATAAATACAAGGGTATGGAGTTTCAGTCCGGGAAAATGAAAAAGTTCTGGAGATGGACAGTGGTGATGGTTTCACGACGTGAACGGACCCAATGCCCCGAACTACACAGTTACAAACAAATAAGATGATATATTTTCTGTTATGTGTATTGACCACAGCAAAAAAGAGAACTCTCCTCTGCATTCCATCCTCACCTTTCCCACCTCTCGTGTGTCAGTCAGGATGTTGGGGGCGTGGCTCCAGTGTGCTGGCAGCATCTGGAGGCCTGAGAGGGAGAAGGCATCGCCAACCCCAAGGCACAGCCAAGCAAGGCAGCACTGCCCGGCTGTGATTATAACAACTCTTAGCTCCTGGCAATGCGTCCCCTCCTCGGCCCCTCTCTATCGTGTGGTTTCTCTTAAAGGGAACAAGGCCACAGGAAGGAGGTGGGAATGATCTGAGATGGCCACAGTCACCTGACCTGGACTGACAGTCGTGGATGGTGAGAGTGTCAGCCAAACACCATGCGAGCTCAGCTTCCTTTTATCTTGGAGCCCATCCCAAGTGATGGCTTCGAAGGCCAGTTGACCAGGTGGCACAGTGACCAAGCTCCTATGGTGACCTCACAACAGCTCACCCTGCTGAGATTGGTGGCTCCCAGCTCATGAAGATACAGAAAACTTTCATCCAGCTGCATCAATGCCCAAACTCAATAACACCAATTAAAAACAGGCGTAGAGAAACATGCACTGTCATTCTGCTTCTGTGACTCAACCCCACGCTGGTAATTAAAAATGAAGAAGCTACTGATGAGGCAGCTGTCATGATTTCACCAAAATACAACTGAGGGACACCCTTTCCCAGTTGCAAAGCGTATCTTGGCTTGTAAACTAAAAATAGACTTTGTGCAGTTTTCAGACTGCTCTTTAAAAACGGCATTTGGGACTTTTCCTGCAAGCTGTATGCAAACTAAGAAGTCAGGGGACCCAGTCCCAGCCTGTCTCTGCACCCTTGCTGGCCCCGGTTTCTCCTCTATCGGGGAGGCACTACATTGGCTTTTCTCTCCATCCTGCTTACACTAACATCTGTGGTGTATGGAATATTTGCCAATAAATGATTTCAACAGAACTTTCATATTCAAAGTAAAACTTCAGCAGCACTGATTTACAGATGAGAAGTAACTTCTTGAAAGGAGGGTGGAAGACAGATCGTCCTACTCCAGGGATGGAAGGATGGATGATCCCCTCCATGGCTGATTCAGTAAGACTGCACGTAACAGCATGTTATAAACAGGGCCTTGGTGAAGATCCACCCACCGTGACGAGCCTCTGTGCACTTATCAATAGTAATGCCCACCCTGACTGCGGGGCAGCTCCAGTCATCCCTTCCTGTCCTGTCTGGAACTCATGTCTTGTCCTCTCCAGCCACTGCAGGTCCCCAGAGGCATCTGCTACTCCCTCATTCCTTCCCTCAACAAGTATCTGGGCAGCTGCTCAAGTCAGGTATTTTAGACATGAGGGACCCCAGGGCCTGAATCCAGGGGAGAGGCCGACAGGAGCAAGTATGACACAGCAAGATGAAGGAGACACCTAGGAAGCCACTCTGCCCACCGGGCTCTCAGAGGGCATAACAAGGCACAGCAATCTGCCAGAGGCACCCTAGATTAAAACAGGGACCTGTATGCTTAGAGGCTGGAGTCCCAGCAGTCGAGAGAACATCTTCTCCACTTGTCTTTCAAGGCAAGAGGGAGCCAGGGAGAGAAAGGGGGAACACACAAGGTGCAGGTCAAAGGAACACAAGGAGGTAGCAGTGAAGGGACCCCAGGCATCACCTTGCACGACCAAGGACACTCCAGAGGAATTATCGAGATCTCAAGTCAGGCCGGGCACAGTAGCTCATGCCTGTAATCCCAGCACTTTGGGAGGTCACGGTGGGCAGATCACCTGAGGTTAAGAGTTTGAGACCAGCCTGGCCAACATGGTAAAACCCATCTCTACCAAAAATATAAAAAATTAGCTGAGTGTGGTGGTATACACCTATAATCCCAGCTACTCAGGAGGCTGAGGCAGGAGAATCACTTGAACCCAGGAGGCAGAGGTTGCAGTGAGCCAAGATGGTGCCACTGCACTCCAGCCTGGGCAACAGAGCGAGACTCCATCTAAAAAAAAAAAAAATCAACTCAGCAGTTGAGGTATTTCTTGGGCCCTGGAGCCAGGGGCTGCCCAGATCTGAATCCCAACTCCTCTGTTTAAGTAAAAGGGATCTCTGAGCAAGTTCCTAAATTTCTCTTCAGCTTCCCTTTCCATGCATTGGGATTAGCAGCATTCCCCCTGCCCAAGGTTTCCGGGAGGATAAACGAGGCACGGCACATATGAGATGCTTGGCCTGGCACACAGGGAACAGCCCCTGCCTCCCAGGGCTCAGAGTGGTCAGCTGACTTTGTTTCATAGTATCTTAAAGAAAGGAACAAGGGTGCAGCTCACTTTGTAGGGGAAAATGGATTGCAATAAAGTTAGTTGCCATTTGCCCTTTAATTTCAATTCTTAACAAATACAGAGTCCTTCTTTATCAGTGGTCCCTGTGGGGAAAATAATTCCACCTAGATAGAGCCACAGAAGGCCAGGGTGAACAACACAGGGTGTGTGGCAGGTGGGCACCAGGGAGCTGTGCTGGGGGACAGTGCCACACACAGGCAGCCGTGGCCACCCCCTCCGGATGTGCAATACCACTCGTGTCTGGCAATCCAGTTTCTTGAAACTAACTTATTTCTTATCCATTTACTTTTACAAACTCTCAGGAAATGAGCCTGCAGTATCTGTCCAATTCCAGACTGAAACATTTTTTAAGTCCAAAACTTCTGATTTTGTAAAACACATTCTGGCCTTCTGTCATCTCTTAGGTTCACATCCCAGCTGATGTTTGCTCACCCCCTACTAGAGCTGACATCTGGTGTCTCCACTACCCTCACAGACGGCTGCCCATGGTACATCCCCTCCAGAGGTGGAGCTGGATCCAGCCATGTTTTAGGTGGCTTGCAACAAGGTGGTCACACACATCCATCCTGCTCTCTCCGAGGGCTCGATGGTTGTTCTACTCCTGCTGGGCTCTCAGGCATGGCACTGTGAAGACCTATGTGGCTGCCACGTGTACCATCTCAGCGAATGACCAGCAAGTTCACCCAACTCCTCTGGGTGGGTGGGCATAGGTTGTGGTGATAGGAACGTGAAGCCCAACTCCAAGTCCTCAAGGCTCATCCGCTTCGACCCAGTGGGTTTAAGGCTCTGCAGCAGACATCACACACGTTGAAAGGGGTTTCTGCAAGGCTTTGAGCTGGGGCACAGACCCAAGTGCCATAAAGACCCCGGCTGGGCAGTGTGGCCCAGGATACACACAGTCACTGGGCCACCGTAGGACCCTGCTTCTTAGGAGGGCCCTTATTACAGACTCAAGCAAGGCTCCTGACTGTTGTCTGCTCACCATTTACAGACCACCGTCTGTCTCCCGGGACTGTGCCTCACTCTCCCTTTCACACGTCTCCCCTCCAATGGAAACAAACCCCAGTACCACAAGCGCGTCTGACGGTCCCAAAGGCCCCATGTCCCAGCAGATCAGCTCCTCGCTCCTTCCAAAGACTCCCATTCCGCTCTGTTTCTCCCCAGTGGCAACCACAGACACAAACTCTGTCAATCATTCACACTCTCAGCGACGTGTCTAATTACTCACAATGCCACCTCTGTAACCTCTTTCTTGAATCCAGACTAAATTTAGCAGTTTTGGGTACATCTCTGTCAGCTTCTACCTAATTCCTTCACATCCATCTCACTTGGAAAAAACAAACTGCCTTCCATTTCATTTAATGCCCCCTTCATCCTGCAAGCGTGCTGGATGGGCCAGGATTTTGCTACTGACAGCTGTTAAGATTGTGGTTCACGAGCCACGTGTTCAGAGAGAAGGGGTGTGCATATGGCTTCTCTCAGCCAAGGGAGAAAGGCTTCCGGACAGAAAAGAAACCCTCTCCAGGACCCCTCTCCCCACCCACCCTCACTGCTAGCCCTTGGGAATCCCTATTATATACATACACATATTTTAAAGCCCCAAACAAGTGAGGAATTCCTCTGCCCCTCTGGTACTTCCTCACACACCCTTGGCTTAGCTGAAAGCCCTCATGTGCCTGCCCAGGGAATCATGTGTGTGCTGGCTGCCTCCATCCTGTTGCCCAGCTCTAAGTGTGTCCAGGCTCTCCCTTTCACTTCCTAGAAACATCCTGGGTTGCATCCTACCAGGAAAATCCTACAGTAATCCTACCAGGAAAAGATGAATCCTGGCCAACCCGGCTCTCATGGCTTGCTCCGCATCTCCTCTCCCTAAGTCCACACCACCTGCTGCCACCTTGCCCATCCCCGTCCACCACATTCCTCACTGCCGTTGTCATGGCTCCCCGTCCTCCATCACCATTGTGCCACACCTCCCAGGTAACTGACCCTGCTGACACCCCGGCTCCTGCCCCATCCCCTCCATTCCAGCAACTGTGAACACAGCCCCAGCAGGGCCCCTCACCAACAGCCCTCCCTCACCCTGATGCCTGCCACTCACTGTGACCTTGGTGGTTCCTGGTCCTCAGTCCCTGCCACCAAGTCCTCCAACCCCCTCAGTCCCTTTATGCAGCTGTTTCAACCACGTTCTCCTTGGAATCCTAGACAGCTCACACCCCCACCTTCTGAAACATTTTAAGCCACAAAATTCTGATATTAGAAAATGAATTCAGGCGTTATATCATCTCTTAGATTCATAGGTCTGTAGAGACAAATTCACCTCGAGGGAAACAGATGTTCTGTGAAATTCCATCTGATGTTTGTCAACCCCTCTCCCAGGCCCCAAACCTAACTGACGGCCTCCTTGCCATGCAGTGGCATGGCCACCACTGTGCCCCTGTGAGCGACACACAGGTTTCTGTCCTGCCCAGGCAGACCCCCTACTGTGGCCTGGACCTACCCAACTCCACCCCTCCACGTCCTCCTCTCTGTGGGCTCTCCCTTGTCTTCCCTCAGAAAACTCTCCTGCCCCTCTTCTAAAGAGGGGCCTTTCCCAGGGCCTCTGGTCCTTGCCCCAGGCTTTTCTGCCCTCTGGCCCTCTTTCCAAAGGCTACACCATTCCCCAGCCTTCCTTCACCAGTATTATGCTGCCCCTCTGCCCAGGTCCCCTGCCTACCTCCATCCAGCCAAATCCTCCTCACCCTCCAGGGCCAGCCCAAACACCAGCCCCTCCTAAAGAAGTTCCCTGATTCCAAGTGCCATAAGGGACAGGGGTAGTAGAGGGTCACCTAGACAACAAGCCAGTAGCAGTGGGAAGGGTCTGAGCCACTCTGTCAAGAGGTGTGATCCAGCAGACTTAGAACTCCATGCCCAGCAACAGAGAATAATCTTTCTCTTTAGAGACACAGAATGTTTTCAAAGACTGACCCCAGGACCAGGACTTCAAGCACACCCCTCAAATGTCAAAGAACTGGTTTCCAAGAAAGCATGTTCTCTGACTGTAATGGAATTAAGTTGGAGGTCAACAGCACAAAGAAAGATTAAAAATGCCACGTTTGGAAATTCACAAACACATGTTTATATAACTCATGCAAAAGAAACCATCACAATTGGGATTTAAACAAAATACTCAAAATGGAATGATAATGAAAATACTATTTAGGACAATTCATGAGCATTAGTGGACATGACCCTGGAAGAGACGTGTGTAACCTGAGGTGTTCACAGTAGGAGAAATGCTGAAAATTCATGGGATTAAGCATCAAACTAAAAAGTGAAAAGAAAAGAAAAAAGAGAAGAAAGATAATACAGTTAGGACCAGAACGCTACAAAATAGAAAACAAATTTACAATAGAGAGAATTTAAAAAGCCAAATGAAGTTCTTTAAAAATCTGGCAATATAGCCAAACCCATGGCAACACTGATAAAGAAAAACAAAAGGAATAACACGATAAGTGGAAAAAGGATGTGACCGCAGATGAAGCAGGGATTTAGAAACAGTAAGGGAACACTACCAATGCTGTCACACTAACGATTCTGAAAACACAGACCACATAGACAAATTCTGAGAAAATTATAATTTATGAAACCACTAACTAAAAAAGAAATACAGGACTTGTCAAAGTTTCCACTAAAGAAACTGAAACAGTGCTTAAACACCTATTTCTCTCACACAAAATAGGCCTCGACAGTTTTACAGGTAAGCTCTACCGAAATTTCAAGGTATAGAACATCTCAGTCTTGCACAAGCTCTTTCAGAGAATAGGAAAAGTTAAAATTTTATGAGGCCAGATTCCCTGTAAAATCAAGAACAAGGTAAGAATGCCCAAAAGCAATGCTTTTATTCATCATTATACTGAAAGTTCTAGTCAACAACAGCAACAATAAATAATTAGGTAGCTTAAAGATTGATTAGGGAGAGACAAAACTACTATTATTCACAGATGACATGACTACATAGAAAACCATAACAAATCTATGGCTTCCTATGGTTTACATAGAAAGCAACAGACAACTTATCAGAAGAAATAAGGGACATTATTGAAAGGTGGCTGGATGTGAGACCAATCTAGAAAATCAACTGCATTTCTATATACTGGCAGCAACTGTTAGACATTTAAGGTACCTATACCTTTACCAAAGATGTAGAAGTTGTGTATTTAGGAATTTATAAAACTTTACTAATATTTAAAGGAGACCTAAATAAAGAGATACTATGTTCATGGATAGGAAGATCCTGTATCATAAAGATATATCAGATAGATCGATGTATATAGTAAATAAAATTTCAGTCAAAATCCCAACAGTTTTTGTTTATTTTATAGAACTTGTCAAATTGATTCAAAGTTAATATGAAAGAACAAAGGGCCAAGAATTGCCTAAAACTCCTGAAAAAGAATAAGACTTGCCCCAGCATATATCAACCCTTATTATGAAGATACAGTACTGAAATCTGTGAGGCACTGGGTCAGAGACAGGCAAATTTAACTCATGGAACAGAAAAGGGAGATAACTCTGAATGCAAATCTGGATGTTCTGGATGCAAATCCAGAATTGATTCATCGATAGAGTATCAGTGCTGGAAGGAGGAACTAACCAACTGATGACGCTGGGAAAATCTGGTTATTCATAAAGGAAAAAAAAAAAATCCCTACTTCACATCAAACGCAAAAACAAATTTGAGCTAGATTAAATGCTTAAGTGTGAGAAGTAAAACTAAAACTTTTAGAAGGACATCTGAAAGTGGGTTGGATATCTTATTTGTCCCTCTAAATCCACTTTCCAGTTTCCTCCACCTTGCTATTGGCCCCAGGCACATGGCTACCTCAGTTTGACTCCTTTGCTCCCTGGCTGTGGGTTGGGTTTGGAAAAGGAAAACTGGGGAGACAGTTTGGGAGGAGGGTGAAGTCGGCCAGTGTTCTCCCCTGCCCCCTCCTACAGGGTAACTCCAGGCTGGCTGTGTTTCTCCTTGAATATCACTGCTCTATCAAGGAGGCTTGTCAACACAACCTCTCCTTCTAGGTTCCAACAACATTCCCTCCCCTCTTCCTCTGGGGCCAAGGGTTGAAACAATTCTGCTGCTAACAGTTCCTGGTGGTTTCCCTGAACTCTGCCCATACCTTGGGAATCGTTCTACTAAGCTTCCTTAAACTGCTGTCCTGTGAGTGTGCCCTATCTTTCCTGCAGAGACCTCCACTGATAAAGTAATTGTTGCTGAAAGTGGTGGTCTCAAAATAGATCCTCACAATGGGATTCTGGGATTAGTTGTTCATCTATTCTGGGAGCACTGGGATAGGTGCCTTTCCGGGTGTGAGTGTGTGTGTCTGTGTGCATGAATAACTTTGGATTATATGCAAATCCACAGCATTCATGATTATACATGATACTGGTGGTCCCATGGAACAAAGTACAGGGGAGCTGTGGTGTGGGGTGCCCACTGGGAGAACAGGGTGTGGTAATAATATTGCCTACAAAAGTTGTGAGGTCAGGGAGATTCTTCTTATGTCCCTCGAGAGCGTTTATATAAGGGGAGAGAGAAATTTAAAGTTAGAACCTTTCAACTAAGAATTTACAAGGAGAACCAGAAGGCTCCCACCATAGCCCCAGGGTGTGATGTTTAAGATTCCTGAGTCAAGGGTCATTGAAGTGCTCAACACCTCCAGGTCTCTAACAGTTTTTAAGAAGATGGAGAAGAAGCGTTCGCAGGGCAGGGAAGACACTGATTTTGGCAGCAAACTCTCACCTACCATCTGCAGAGTCAACTCTCCCAACACGTGGGAGGAAACAGCCCTCCTCTGCACAAAGCCTTCCCAGGCTGCTCCTCAGGCTGCTGCCTTGCAGGCTGCTGCCCTTTCTCCACAGACTCACCCACATCCTGCTCCGCCTGGGCCCATAAAGCAAGTCAGATCCCGAGGCACAGGAGCTGCGTGGGGAGGAGGTGTCCACGGTGTAGGGGCCGCAGCCTGGGAGGTGGGCTCCACGGGGAGACAAAATGTAAATAGGTCACATGTAGCCACACGTGTGGACAAGGTGCTTCCCTCACAAGTTGGTCATTTACTGTGAACCTTGAACATCGAGGGGTGTGTATAGTCTACAAGATTGGCAAATCCAAGTCTAGAATTAACAAAAACCAATCGCTGATGAGGTCAATATGCTGGACCTCCTGGACGTCCTGCAGAGCTGGGGTTCTCCAGCCCCAGACGGTTTATTAAACCCAGATTGCTGGGCCCTCTCCCAGATTCTGTGAACGAGCAGGCCATGGTGGGGCCCAAATTTCTAACAAGGTCTCAAATGTTGCTGCTGCTGGTCTGCTGGGAATGCAGGGAATGGGAGCCTGGAGGGATCTACTGTGTGATACCTGTTAAACCACCTGACCTACACTCCCTAGGGAGGCCTGGGGGCTGGTCACCTCACCAAGGGGTTAGAAAAATGCCTGGGGGAGGGGCAGCAGCCTCCTAAAAGAACTCCACGGAGGCCATCCTCTCTATCCTGCAGGTGACCACGGTATGACCCCACGGCACCAGGTTCCCCACTCTCCATGAGAACTGCGGGATCCTGATTAGTAGAGGCCAGTGGTAGGCAAACCAGAGTGACCCCCTAGGCAAGGGGACCCCAGAGAGCTACTCAGTGTACTTGACTCAGAGAATCTGGGGACAGGCTCCAACATGAAAAAGAGGGGCAGCCTGAGCAGATGCCGCTTGACACACAGAAGCTGGGACCTACTGGGTCTGCTGGACAGAACCACAGCGGGGATTCACGACAATATCCACAGTGTCCAGACCAATGACAGGGAGGCTGGGGCCCTTTAAGAGAGGGCCTCGCAAGAGGCAATCAGCGTGTGTGAGAAGCCTGTTCCCACATGTTCCCCAGACTCTCACAGCCACTTGCCAGGCGGCTGTGCACTGAGGACAGGGAGATATGCTGACCTCCCAGTGGCTACTAAACACAGGCCCTGAACCCGCACTGATTCTATAGCCCTAACGTGCCACTGAGACACACACGTCTTGACCTGGGTGGAAACGGCACATCTTGTTCTGCTCATGGAAACAGGAGCATCTGACGGTGCATCCAGTGCGGCTCAGCCCCTCCTGAGGTCATTCCCCAGCTCCAGAGCAGAGTGTGCAGACACCCCAGGAACGGTGGAGGCTCCACTCTGGCTCTGAACTGGTGGGATGAGGGCTATGAGAAGAGGGCAGAGGGGCCACCTGTTGCCTTCTGAGACACTGATGACGCTAGAGGAGGTCTTTCTGACCTCAGGGTAGGAAGGATTTCTTAAACAAGAACAGAGTAAGCGCTAACCATGAAAGAAGACATTGGTATCATAAGAGATGGGGCAGTGAGGGGGAGAAATTGGTAACGCTCTAGGGAACCTGAACTACACATGAGGCAGCATGGTATCACTTCAAGGCGGACTTCAATAAGTTACAAGTATGTACTGCATTTAATCTTTAAGGAAATCACTACAGAAATTTTAAAAGAAGTATAATTGGGCTCATGCCTGTAATCCCAGCACTTTGGGAGGCCGAGGCGGGCGGATCACAAGGTCGAAAGATCAAGACTATCTTGGTCAACACAGTGAAACCCCGTCTCTACTAAAAATACAAAAATGAGCTGCATGTGGTGGTGTGTGTCTGTAATCCCAGCTACTCAGGAGGTGAAGGCAGGAGAATCCTTTGAATCCAGGAGGCGGAGGTTGCAGTAAGCGCCACTGCACTCCAGCCTGGTGACAGAGAGAGACTCCTCAAAAAAAAAAAAGGAGTATAATTGATACATTAAGCAAGGAGATAAAGGGGAGGGCAGGGGTGCAAAGAACAAATGTTAACAAATAGAAAAGTTACCGACATGGTAGATATTAATCCAATAGCACCAACAATCACCTTAAATGTGAATGGTCTCAATATACCAATCAAAAGACAGAGAATGTCCAAGTGATTAAAGAAAAAGAATGTCTGTGCTCCAAAGGACACCCTCAAGAAAGTGAAAAGACAACCCACAGATGGGAGAAAATGATGGCAAGTCACATATCTGATAAAGGACTCATATCTAGAGTTCACAACAATAAAAGCCAAATAAACCAACTAAACATGAGCCAAAAATGTGAGCAGGTATTTCTCTAAAAAAGAGACACAAATGACCAATGAGCACATGAAAATATGCTCAACATCATTAGCCATAAGGGACATGCAAACCACTGTACGCATGAGATGGGTACAATAAAAAAAGACAGATCATAACAAGTGTTGATGAGGACATGGTGAAACTGGACCCCTCAGGCACGGCTGGTGAGACTGTAAAAGGTTGGAGCCATAGCCTGGCAGTTTCTCAAAAATGTAGACATAGAGTTGCCATGTGCTTCAGCAGCTCCACACCTAGATATACTCCCTAGAGAAAGAAAAACATACGTCCACATACAACTTGCACATGAATATTCACAGCAGCATTTTCGCAATAACCAAAAAAGTGTGAACCTAAATGTCCATCAATTGATAAATGGACAAACAAAATGTTTGTAATATTCATTACATAGAATATTATCTGGTGATAAAAACAATGACATATTAATACATGTTATAAAATGGATGAACCTTGAAAACATGCTAAATCAAAGAAGCCGATACAAAAAGACTCCATATTATTGTCTGATTCCATTATATGAAATGTCCAGAATAGGCAAATCTAGAGGGATATAAAGTAGATGAGTGGTTGCTTAGGGTTAAGGGAGTGGGGTAGATGGAGAGTGACTGCTAATACGGGTATGGCATTTCTTTCCAGGGTGATGAAAATGTTACCAGATTGGTGGCAGTGACAGTTGTATAACTCTATGAATATACTAAAAACCACTGAATTGTATGCTCTAAATAGGTGAGCCTTAAGGGAATCATATCTTAATAGAACTGTTATTAAAAGAGAATAAATTGTTATATATTATTATGTTAAAGTTAACTCTCCAGTTTAATCAGAAGACACCCATACAGGTAAAATTTAAAAAAAAATTTTAAACTGGGAAACACTACTTCCCACCCCTGTAACTGACAAATGATTCATACGCAATGTATGTACACCCAGTAACCCCAATTCTAGGCACAGATCCCAAAGAAACTCTGGCATCTGTGTATTAACGGTCTTGTACAAAGCTGTTCTTAGCAACAATTCTTAATAATTACAAACATGCCAGGAGAATGAACAGATACACTGAGATTTGCTGGCCAAAACACTGTACAGCAGTGAAAGTAAAAGAACCACAGCTAAGCTGGGGCTGTAGCTACACTGTGGCTAAACCTTAGCAGCATGATGATAAACTGGGGGAAAAAAGCAAGTCTCAGAATACCACCCACAGTACAGCATTCCCACAGTGCTCAAAACCAAAACTAAGCAATATGGTGTCTAAGCACATCTACCCCTGAGACACACAGCCATGTGGACGGTGGCTTCCTGTGGGAGCTGGAGGTGACTGGCAGGTGGTAAGGTGGAAGGAATGTGTAGGGAATACTGGTAATAGTCTAGTCATTGATGGGGTGGTGGCTTTACAGGTTCTATTGTTATACTTTGTATAACTAATAAATATATTATGGGAAACATTTTATATGTGTCGATAGATTTTAAATGTCAAACGTTTTAAAGATAACAAAGGAGAAAATATGTTGCAATCATATTTTACAGATGAATGATTTGACATCCAAGAATGTTAGCGGCTCCCCAACTGTGGATCAATGTGTATTCAAAAGTGCTGGGATTCGCACCCAGCTCTTCTGATCTCAAAGTTCTCATTTTGTCACTAGCTCTTTTTGCAAGAACTACTAGATCAAAATATCGCTATAAAATGAGAAACACATGCGCTTTTTAGGCATTCTGGGGAAATCTGGCTATTACAGGGAGAGAAAAACACTTCCGCTTTTGCCCTCCTAAGGCTACTCTACTTTAGAGTAGGCTTACGACTCGTGCTCATTTAATTAAGGCAGTTTTCTGTATAATCCATCCTGAGTGATGCCCAGAGCAAGAAAAGCTGGGGGAAAGGATAACAATCCAGCCTCTCCAGGCACATGTCTCTTGGGAATGAAGAAAGTGAACATTTGTAGTTAACAGGCAAATGCACATGTGTGGAGAGTTGCTACGTGCCCTGTGTGTGGGCGAGAAACAATTTTTTCATAAGCTTCTATGCTGGCTCTGAGATGCCGACATGGAGAACTGCTAAGAGAGACCCTCCATCTGTCATCTTAAGTTTTATTTTCTTTTATCTTTAAAAGAGAATCCTTAGTTAATTAATTTCAAGCAAGAGGGTCCTCTGTTGCATCAGTGGTGGTGGGCACGAGCCCTGAAGAGCATGCCAGGCAGGTGAGGGACTGAGCAGGGGCGGCCACGTGCTGCTGAATGGAGCGGCTAGAGCCGGGTGCCTCGCTGGGAGCAGGCCAGGATGCTCTGCAGGCTGGAAATGTCCCAGCTGCTGAAGTCATGGCTCATCGGTGCTTTTCCTAGTTTGGCTTAACTTCTGCCTTTTCCATCCTCAGCTTTCCAAATCGGCTAACACAAAAGGTAAAAGAAACAGTGAATCTGAAATCTTCTCCATGACACCTTTTACTAGCTTCAAATTCCTACTTTGAAAATAGTGCTTTCCTCGTCTGACTCCATGGCCTGATGCTGGGAGGACATGTTATTTCTCTCTCACTCAATATTCATAATAATCACTGTGATAATTTAATATTATTAGCAATGGCAAGCGGAATGCTTATTTCGAGACTGGCATTATTCCAAACATTCAATTGTTGGAGGTGCTCCTAAATTCCATTTTTTCGAAGAAAGAGCTGAACCATTTTCATAGCTTAATTTCATCGGATTTTAAATCTTAGAAGGTGGTTCCATTCCTTTCCCCTTTGAGCGTTGTTTTGTTTTGTTTTTGAGATGGAGTCTTGCTCTGTTACCCAGGCTGGAGTGCAGTGGTGCAACCTCGGCTCACTGCAACCTCCATCTTCCAGGTTCAAGCAATTCTCCTGCCTCAGCCTCCCAAGTAACTGGGACTACAGGTGCGCACCACCATTCCCGGCCAATTTTTTTGTACTTTTAGTAGTGACAGGGTTTCACCATGTTGGCCATGCTGGTCTCGAACTCCTGACCTCATGATCTGCCCGCCTTGTCCTCCCAAAGTGCTGGGATTATAGGCATGAGCCACTGTGCCCTGCTGAGTGAGTGTTTTTAAACTCACTTTATGGAATCCTCATTCATTTATCAATGTATTCATCTAAAAGCACTTGTTTGGTTCCAGCTTTTGTGGTGTAAGTGCCTACTGATTTTGTATCTTGTCCCATTAACGTGCTTCTCAGGGATCAAAAGTCCCTTGTTTAATATGCAGGAGGTGAGGTACTATACTGGCTGCAGAATAAAGCAGGCAAATTATGCCTATTCACATATTTTACCATATTTAATATATTTTATTTTGCCAATGTCTCTTAAAGCACATGCAGTATTTAATTAGTTTTATTTCCTTTTACAACAATGACATCTTATTTATCTGTCTCTATAATGTAATTAGTGTAATCTCTGTATTTGTTTTCCCCCTGAGTCAGCTTAACACTTTCTCCTTTTCATTATAAAATATTTTATGTTTCCTTCCAAGTTTTCTGCTAACCAAGTCCTTACTTCATTTAATTCACTTTTCCCATACAGTGTGCTGTAAGATTATTTTATTTCAGAAAAATGTCACACATCTTCCTCTTGCTACTAAGATTCTCTTCTCATTTTGCCATTTTTTCCCTATTTTAGTTTAATGTCCTTTCATTTCTATTATGTGTTAGGTGTTCCAAGTTTTACATCCCTGCGGCATTCATTTTAATAGAATTAGGAGAATCTATAAATAAAAGCAGCTCCTTGGAATAATGCTTTCTTTCATTCTTCTCTTCTCTCCCTACCCCCACTTCTCCAACATGCCCTAAATTTACCAGCAGCTCCTCCAGGGCAGAGGTTTTCCTGCAAGGAGTCTGACTGCTTTGTCTTTGCGGCATTTGCCCTAGTACACCCCTGGGGTTACACAGGGTCAGGATTCCGTCTAGCCTGTCCATTAGGACTCTGTAGGGAATGGCTGCTGGTCCCGCCCTTCAATTCAACAACTCCAGAGGCTAAAAATTCTACACAAAGTCAATAATTCAAATTCTGAAACTAGAAAAACACTGCGGAGCAAGACTGAGAAGATAATTAGCAGGCAAGCAACCCAGCCTACCTTGCCGTGCCAGGGGTATCTGCAGCAGGCTTATCTCTCCTCCACAGGAAGGTACTTAAATCGCGGACTCCGCTCATTTTCATTTACTGGGAAGCTTCTCCCTGGGGCTGAAACTCTCTGCCTGGGGAAAACCTAGCAACTTGGAGGCTCAGAGAGCCACAGTAATCCTTTCAGGTGTCAGTGTAGCCCCAGAATATCCTCTACAAAAGCAAATGCCCCCGGACCTAGATTCTAGGAGATTTCTTTGATGACATCACTAAATCCCTAGAAAGGCTTCTAATCTTCATAAATTTATGATTATGTCTCCAAAGACAACATGGGATTTCTCCCAAATCCACCTTGCCTCTACCATGTCCACAAAAATACCTTTCTCCCAACACCTTGTTACGAAATTTTTCAAACATACAGCAATGTTGAATGAATTGTATGGCAGACATCCATATGCCCATCACCTTGATTCTACCATTAACATATTCACTAAAATCACTCGATCACACGTCTCTCTGTCTACTCATCCCTCTATCCATTTGTCAACTCATCTTATTTTTGGTGCATTCCAAAGTAAACTGCAGTATCAGTACGCAACATACATCTCCCTAAAGACTTCAACATACATGTCATTATTTGCTTATAGACTGATTTCTTTTGAGATAAAATCTACATATGATGAAACAAGCAAATGTAAATTACACATTTGTTGAGTTTGGATAAATGTATACACTTGTACAACTCGAAACCCTACTGAGATTCAGAAGATAGGCATCACTCCAGAAAGTCTCCCACATGGCTTCCTGGTCAATCCCGTTTTCATTCCCCCACATTTGGCTTTGCCAGTTCTAGAACCTCCTCTGAATGGAATCAGGCTGCTCTCAGGTAAGGCTTCTTTCACTTGGCCTGTCTATGAGATTCATGCATGTTGTTATGCATGCTGGTTGTCTGTTCCTTTTTATTGCTGAATAAAAGAATGCTCATTGAATCAATGTATCACATTTGTTTTTCCATTCTCCTATGGATGGACCTACGAAACATAAAATTGTGAATTAAAAAAAAAAAAAGCTAAATGACCCAGAAAACTCCATAATCTTCTGAGGGAAAAAAAAAATCAAAAGGAGGCATCACCCCAGATTGCTGAGAACCCGGCAAGGGGACAGGCAGACCGGAGACATGCTCTGACGGGCAGCATCTGTTGGCTTGACTCTCTCTTCAAAGTCCCATGGCCAGGTGGCCTGGCCACACCAGTCAGCAGGTCGTCTTCTGCTATGAAGGGGCCGATGTAGAAATCAAACTGGGCTCCACGTTAACACAGATCCCTGAAGAGGCCTCAGGACAAAGGCCTGGCTTTGAAAACAGGTTGGGCAGCACAGCTGCTCCCTTCTGCTGTGTCCAGTGTTTCTACGGATGGGACAATCCACTGGGCATCGGTTTCACGTCCACGGTGCATGCAGAAACATGGCTGAGCTTGAGACTTGCAATCTAATTTATGCAGCCTAACAGCATGATTCAAACAAACCTGACACTGTGGGAAGAATGACAGTGGCAAGCACACAGACAGGTTCCCTCAACCTTGGGGAGACAGGAGGATCTCTCAGTGGCGGCACCTGGTCACTGGGAAGAGACCCAGGGAGGAGGCTGAGTGGCTGCCTGGCATGATAAGAAACTCAGGCTGGCAAGCCATTGGCACACAGACCAAGTACAAAGCAACTGCCCCCAGGAAAGGAACCAATTGCTAGAAAGTAGAACCAACTTGGAATAAGGAAATAAATCAGGTTAAGACAGGATTTTCTATAGTTCTCTGTAGCCATTGAACTTTTGACGGAAGAAAACAGAAAACACATCCAGGGCTCTTCATGAGTGAGAATCAAAATGGAAAGTGGAAAGATCCTACTGGTTAGGTTTTAGAGATGTCCTTCCCTGGTTGGAAAAGGAAGGCCGTTACGACCTGGCATGTCATCGTGGGGATCTGTTAGTTCTGGTCCCTCAATGTGAGCCTCATATTGACAGTCTTCCAGAGTTACTGTGTCCACATCTATCTCTGAGGTTTCATTTGGATTTGTTTTTGTTTCGTTTTGTTTGTTTTGAGAAAGAGTCTCGCTCTGTTGCCCAGGCTGGAGTGTAGTGGCGCGATCTCGGCTCACTGCAACCTCCGCCTCCTGGGTTCGAGCAATTCTCTTGCCTCAGCCTTCTGAGTAGGTGGGTGCACACCACCACGCCTGGCTAATTTTTTTGTATTTTTTTAGTAGAGACAGGATTTCACTGTGTTGCCCAGGCAATTTGCCCGCTTCAGGCTCCTAAAGTGCTAGGATTACAGGCATGAGTCACCCTGCCTGGTCCGTTTTGTTTTTTACAGAGTCTCACCCTGTCACCCAGGTTGAAGTGCAGTGGCATGATCATAGCTCACTGCAGCTTCGACCTCCCAAGCTCAAGCAATCCTTTTGCCTCAGCCTCCTGAGTAGCTGGGACTACAAGCACATGCCACCATGCCTGGCTAATTTGTTTATTTTTTGTAGAGACGGCATCTCACTCTGTCATCCAGGCTGGAATACGGTGGCATGATCATAGCTCACTACAGCCTCGAACCTCTGGGCTCGAGGGATCCTCCCACTTTGGCCTCCCAAAGTGTTGAGATTACAGCATAAGTCAGCAAGTCTAGCCTTCATTTGGATTTTAAGATTATTTAGTGTAAGAAAGAATCAATTTGGTTTTCTAACGTTCCTGATGTGACCAGATATCAGAACAAGGTGGAATACCAAGTTCCTCAAAAAAGCAAGCAAGCAAACAAAAAACCCAGAAAGTACTAATGAGTTCACAACACACCACGGAGAAGAGAAAGCATCTATTCCTGCAAACAGGCTTTTGCATCTTGTGCTAAAATGAATGGCTGTAGGCAGAGGTGGGTGAATCACCTGAGGTAGGAGTTCAAGGCCAGCCTGGCCGACACGGCAAAACCCCATATCTACTAAAAATATAAAAATCAGCCCAGTGTGGTGGCATGAGCCTGTAATCCCAGCTACTAGGGAGGTTGAAGCAGAATTCCTTGAACCTGGGAGGCAGAGGTTGTCGTGAGCTGAGACTGCTCCACTGCACTCCAGCCTGGGCAACAGAGCAAGACTCTGTCTCAAAAAATATATAAATACATAAATAAAGGTTTTGAGAGTCTTGAATTATCAAAGTCATGATACATAAAGTTGTTTAAGCCTCTGAAACAAATCTAACTTTTTGTTTGTGGCTAATGGTGTCATATTCCTGCAAAGGAGAAACTGAGAGATGTGCATAAGAAAACTGTTAATAAGCTCAGTCATAAATGGTTACTTTGATAGGACAGCAATAACGTTGCTTTTCTTTCTATAGAAATTAGACTTTATCAAGAGGAACACAAATTGGAATTTGTTTGTTTAAGTTGGAAAAAAACAGAAGATCAAGATGTATGTTAGACTGAATTCAATGGTGGCCAAAAATGGACTTATTTTTCCATGTTAAAATCTATCCTCAGACAGACACACCTAAATAAACGCCGACTAGGACAAGGAGGCACAGATCCAGGTACGTGGGGTCTAACAGACATGAAACCACAGCCTCTGCTGTGACCCTCGGAGAGGACAAGTGGAAAGCTAAAACTGGCGCCGCGGCGGTGATCACTGGGGTGCGTAGTCTGCCTGACCCATCTTTATAACTTAGCACCTCGCCTGGGACCAGGCTTTGAGCCAGCATCCAATAAATGTTTGCTGAGTAAAAGCAGCAGCAAATGAACCCCCCTACCCTCTAATGGCATCGGGAGTTGCTGAGGCCTTCACACATCCAGAACTTTCTATCTCTGCCTTTATCCTCACTGAGCTGATTATTCTCCCTCCACCTCCCCCAACACCTCTGACCCACTCTCCATCCTTCTCTGCCCTGTTCTGTGCTGCAGAAGACTAAGCCGTCCAGGCAACACTGCGAGGGCCAATGGAGGTACCAGAAGGAAGCTGCATCCTCCCCAGTTCCAGCTCCCACAGGCGCTGCTAACGCTGTTCTAGCTCCATCCCAGCAGCAGCTCCCCGCCACTGCCTGCCCAGTCCCCAGGTGCCTCAACACCCTTTGTTGGCTCCCTTGTCCCCATGCACACCTCTGTAAGTAGCCCCTTCATAAGACTGTTTTCCACTGGGTCACTGAAGGTGAGTTGTTTCAGATGGGATGCAGACAAAAGTACTCATGATCCATCTGCCCAAACACACCTCCACGTCCCATTCCTCTGTCCACGAAAATCCTGTGGACCCCTCAAGGTCTGGCCCTAATGCCACTGGTCACAAAGCCTTCCCTGAAACACCAGGTGAAAGTCTGCCCTGTTTCCTCCGCTATCCTAAAGCATTTGGACTCCACCCCTATATTCCATTCACTATTCTTGCAAAAGTTACGTGCTGTCTATTTTAGGTAGGGACTTTGTCTCACTCATCTCTGACTTACACAGAGTGATGAACCCAAAGCCTTGGAAACAAATGGCGCTGCAGATTTTACTTCAAAAAACAACAAGCAGGCAAACCAACCCTCTGAACAGTGTTCAGTGAAAAGTGACAGACAGGAGAAATATCTGCAACATACTTAAAAACGCGGGATTAATATCTACAACACAGAGAAAGCAATCACTAAAAGACAAACAGCCCAATTGAAAAAATGGGCAAAGAATATAAATAAGCAATTCAGAGAAGGATTAAAATGGCTAATAAATACATAAAGAGACACTTATTTCTATGCTTATTTATTTTGAGATAGGTGTCTGCAATCGTCATTTATTATTATAACCAGTATTTGTTTTGTTATTATGGATCCTACAGAAACTCACAAGTGCACAGAGTCATGAATAAGGACAACCATTGCAACATTGTTTATAGCAGAAAAAAACTGGAGCCAAGTCAAAGGAACATTCACAGGTGTGGTATAACAAAACACGTTGCAGCTCTAAAATGCCATAAAACTATTTAAAAGCACGAAGTAGATCTCTATGCACCAGCATGGAAAGATTCCCAAGATGTCCTACTGTTAGCTAAGAAAACCTAGGCCCAAAAGAACATGTTTAGTACAATCCCACTTATGGAAAAAAAAAAACCCTCCAAAACTTATTTTTGTGTGTAAATGTGCACAAATATGTCTGTCAAGGCACAGAAACAGGACACATATACTAATGTATGAACAGTGGTGACAGGGAAGGACTGAATTAGGGATGAGATGAGGGGAGGAAGGAGATTTTGGATTTTGCACACCTGCACTGTTTGAATTCTTTATAACGGGGAGCATTTATATAATACTCTAAATTTATAAATTTATATGTTAATGTATAATTTTTTAATAAAAATAATAAAATCCTAATGAGTAGCTGGGTGCGGTGGCTCACGCCTATAATCCCAGCACTCTGGGAGGCTAAGGCGGGTGGATCACCAGGTCAAGAGATCAGGACCATCCTGGCCAACATGGGGAAATCCTGTCTCTACTTAAAATATAAAAATTAGCCAGGCATGGTGGCACGCACCTGTGGTCCCAGCTACTCAGGAGGCTGAGGTGGAAGAATCTCTTGAACCCAGGAGGCGGAGGTTTCAGTGAGCCGAGATTGCGCCACTGCACTCCAGCCTGGAGACAGAGCAAGACTCCCACCTCAAAAAAAAAAAAAAATTCTAATGAGTTGAACCGAACAAATGTTATCAAGTGTGGACCCTCTGCAAGGCTGGTGATGCCGGACAGGAGACACAGGGTGGTGGGATGAGACACTGTAACCAGGGACCCAGGGCATGTCGGGAGGGCGGGGAGCAGGGCAGTGGCAGAGCCCCTTCCACCTCCCTGCACGGTCCTGACCTTCCAGAGCAGTTGCATTACTATCCAGCTCCCCAAGCAGAGATAAAGAACTCACTGAGCTAAATGTCAGGGAAGAATTCCATAAATGATGGGCCAACTGCAAAGGTACACTGAGCAGCCATTAAAAGTTATGCCATAGAAGACTTATTGCCTTGGGAGGTACAAGTTGTAAAAGTAGACAATCCTATTTGTATAAGACATCCGTGAATGTGTGTGTGTGTGTGTGTGTGTGCGCGCGCGCGCGCGCGTCGAATATCCCTAAAGTGAAAATCTAAAATCCTCCAAAATCCAACAGGACACTCAAAGGAAATGCTCACTGGAGCATTTTCTATTTCCAATTTTCAGGTTAGAGATGTTCAACACGTGAATATAATACAAATATTCCAAAATCCAAAACATGTCTTTTCGCAAGCATCTCAAATCAGGGATATTCAACCTGTATGAGTGTGTGTGCGTACACTCACACACAGAGTCAAAAACAAAAAGACGTGATCCAAAGTGTTAACAGTGATTATTCTGGAGTGGTGGGACTATGGGTGATTTTTGTAGTTTTCTTGTTCTTTTCTGTGTTGCAGAAATATTCTGTATCCATGTATCCCTTGTGGGTCCCCCTCCAGCCTCTTCTCTCCTCTTGGGATTTGGTTCTGCTGTGTTCCACTCACCTCTCAGCAGGTGGAAAACACAGGGCTCCTGGCAGGCTGAAAGGAGGGTATCCAAGAAAGGTTCCCTGACCTTCAGACTCCTAGACTCCAATGGCAAGAATGCTGCCTTCATTCCTGCATAGATAAGCCTTTGAATTGAGCTCCAGGTCAGAGCCCTGATTAAGGAGAGAGGGTCCCACGGTACAGCTGGGACTTCTTCACAGGTCCCTTCTAATGTATGAACAGTGCCTGGACTGCACCCCTCTGCCCTAACCCCATAGAAAACCCCAAGCCAAGCTCCATGGCAGCTCACATGCCACCAGCTCTTTGCAGCTTTTCCTAAGAGACACAGACTCTGTCTATGAGGAAGGCCTAGAATCCAGGTTGCCCAGGTTGAAAGCCTTGCTCTGATCCTCATTACTATAGCAGGTTACTCAACCTCTCTGGGCTTCAGTTTGCTCATATGTGTAATGGGATCCATAGTAGGGTTCTGGGGGTGATTATCAGCAGCGCTTGGCAGACAGCAAGACTGACATAGGAGTGGCTGGCGGCAGTCATGGTAGGGGCACTGGAATCCGAGGACCCAGCCATCATTCTAAGGAAACAGTCATCTGTGGGTACAGAGAGGCTGAGCACAGGCACGAGCCAGACTGCCTCTTTATAGAAAGTCAATCTTTCACAGGAGAGACTCCACCCAGGCCCCAGGACAAACCCATGCCTCCTTTCCTCAGTCCTCCTTCCCACTTTCCCTCCTGCCCTCTTCTGTGGCTTCCCCAGTCCTCTTCCCTTTCTTGGCTTCCTTTCTTCATGTTCTTTTGCCCACCCAGGGGCAAGATGCTCACCCTGAGCTTCAGAGAACACTAGGCCATTATGCTGTGTTTGGCCAGATTTGCCGGTTCTGCCCTGGAGCAGCCACATG
Source organism: Aotus nancymaae (assembly GCF_030222135.1). Lineage (NCBI taxonomy): Eukaryota > Metazoa > Chordata > Mammalia > Primates > Aotidae > Aotus > Aotus nancymaae. The sequence goes on from NW_026988425.1 coordinate 122,524,921, forward strand.
GCACAGATGATTGACCACTGGCCTCGGCCTTGATAGGAGAATCCCTGCAGGTGATGCTGCAATCGCTCAGCAAGACTCAATCCAGGAAACACAGAGGCCAAACTCAAGGTACCAAGAAATGTCAAAGGGCGGAAAGCACAAGCGATACTTGACTATACAGAAACATCACAAATATTTGCTGCCCACAAAGCTGCTAGAGCTCAGCAGAAGTGAAGATAACAAGGTCAGCATTTTCTACTTACACTGTAAGGATCATTTGCCTTTGGTGAATGGAATCAGGACATCACAGGTCCTGGTATAAAACACTCTTAACAGTTTCTCATACGAAACCTTCTCAGTGCCAGGAACTGCGCTGGGGCCTCAGGAAGCAAAATGAGTCAGGTAAAGATGCAGACTATGAGACGCTGTGGTCCAGAAGGTCCAGCAGGGAGACAGACACCCCATGTGCTGTGGCCGAGCCCCTCCTTGGAGCTCGGAGAGGACAGGGCTCCACTCTGCTAGGCAGCAGGCAGGTCAGGAAGCAGCACTTTGGCTGATGCTGAAGAAAGGCAGGGTCCCAGGTAGACCACACAAGGAATGGGCCCCCAGGTTAAAACAACAGCAACAGACAGGTGCAAAAGAAAGAAAAAGCATATGGAAAGTTTCCCCAACATCCAGGGCCCAGAACTGCTGAAGAAACGTGTGGTAGAAGTGAAGGGTTCTGGGTGAGGACAGAGCAGCAGGGAGGGCGGGCTCGCTCACCGAGGGTTGAACGGACCGTGCCTTCTTGTGTGGGAACTTCTGCTGCTTTTAAAGCAGGGAAAGGACAGTGTGAGGTTTGTGGCTCTGAAGAATCCTACAGATGGCAGTGTGGGAAGAGGCCTGGAAGGGAGGCAGGGAAGGCAGTGAGGCAGTCACCAGGACACTCACTACCAGGGAGAGTGTGAATGAGCAGACTGGCCTGGACTGTGGCCATGGGCTGGGCGGCAGGGGAGAAAGACCCAGGGGCAGGTCGGACAGGGCTGCGGTCAGTGCATGTAGATGCTAGGCGGGGGAATCCATCTGGTTTCCCATCTGGAGGACAGGATACAAGAAAGGTGAGCAGAACCGGTTTGGGGCAGAGGAGCACCCGATGCAGCCTTCTACTAGACAGGACACAGCAGGCCTGACCTCTGGTGGGAGGGCCTCATCCAACAAGAGGCAGCCCCTTCTCTCCCCTCCACCACCTTCCCAGACCGTCCACCCAGGGAAGAGTCCGGTAATGATCACAGAGGTGAACTTGGGCCTTTTGAAGGCAAGAAGGAGGTTCTTGTAGATGGCTACTGCTGGACTCCTCCCAGGCACACAGTCCAGGAAGGGGGACAGCCCAGGGGGAGCCCAGCAGTGGTCATCTCAACATGATCTGCTTAAATGATCACAGGAGATATGTCTAAGAGTTGTCACCAGGTGTTTGAAACCAAAGGGGGACAGTCTGGAAGTCCAAGCTCCTTGCAACAACGTGGGTGATGCCATTACCCACTGACGTATTCACCCCCAGGGCAGCCCGGCTGATCACTCAGAGCTTCGGGAGTCAGCTCCATGTGGGCTTTCTTCCCATCTCACTGAGAAGACGGATTTGCCCAGCAAGGACTCTGTGAGCAATGGATGTTGCCAGTGGCTGAAATTCAAGAGGCCCCAAGAAGGGTTAGAGAACCAACAGTGGCAGCCTCTTCCCGACCCAGTTCAGTAAGCGGGTCCGTGTGCCACAGGGCAGGGCTGCATGTCGAGCGGGGCTGTGGGGCCCTGTGGAGCACAGCTTGTTTGTGCCACGGCGGTCAAGGCCAGACAATGAGACTTTCTTCCTTTCCATGGTGCCACTGTCTTGACACTGAGGGCATTGATGGGCTGGTTGCCATGGGAACCCGAGGCTGCCGATCCCATCCCAGGGAGCATGAGGCTCCTGACAGCTGATGGCTATTCATCCCCCTTCCTGGCAGGACTAGACAGGGGGCCTTGCATCTGCTGCTGGGGCCTCAAGATGCTCAAAGAGCAGAGGCACAAGGATATCGGGAAGAGCCACAGCTTGATGGGAGGACGGAACCCGCAGGGTCTGAAGCATCCACAGTGAGCTCCAGGGTGCTGGTGGGGCCTGCAGGGTGCACAGGGCTCTCGGATCAGTGTGGAGCTGACCTGGCCCAGAGGCAAATTACAGCGTCACCAGAAGGGTGTCCTCACACACAGGCACACATGTGGGACTCCAAAAAGCAAACAAGTCAGATGAGAAAGCGGTGGCGAGGGTGGTTCAATAAATGACACTTAAATAAAGCGCAGGAGCCCAGCCTTGGTCCCTCACAAAGGCTTATAACCACTAAGAGACCCTTGCAAGGCAGGGCCCACATTTTCTTATCTCTAAGTGCCCACGCCAGTGATAGCACACAGCAATACCCGCTGAATACATGAATGCACATCTGCCGGCTGTCAGAGAAGTGGCGGAATTGGAACTAACCTGACAGAGCAGCTAGAGGACTAACTTTGGGCTGACTCGCCCAGGAAGCCCAGAGCCCAGTGTCAGAAACAGGCAAGCCAGCAGGCAACATCAGAGTGGCAGGGGCTTGGGAGCCCAGAGGAAGGTCATGTCCGGTGGGCTGGGGAAATGGGGATGAGTCAGCTGATGGAACCGACAGTGGAGCGGAATGGGAAGGCTGAGGGCTAACCAGGTAACAGGGTAAAGCCCTTCCTGGCAGGAACAACAGCAGGAGCAAGCCTGAAAGGAAGCAAGAGCATGAAGACAGGAGTTCCGCAAAGATGGAGCTGTAGCCGGGGCTCAAGGCGGTGGGGTGGGGCAGGAGGCCCTGCAGCAGAGCAGGCAGGTGGAGGTGATGGAGGTGATAGAGGCCACAGCCTGCACCAGGCAGTGGCAGGGGTGAAGCAGGGGCCCTGAGAGTCATTCAGGAGGTGATGAGACAAGCTTGCGGGGAGCACAGGAGCAGGAGGAGGCGATGGTGACCTCCAGGCCTCCAGCTCCGGCACTAAGGTAGACAGGGGTCTCTTTTTGTAGACGGGGACCTACACGAGGAGGAGGTTTCAGCAAAAGATGATTAGTCCAGCTGATAAACGTGCAGTCTGAGTGACTGAGTGTGGTTTCCTCGAAGGGCTGGAGGGCTTTTCTTTTTCCCTCCAATAGAGAGAGGCGTGAGTGGTTTCAATGCGGATGAGCAGGAGCTGGTACAGACCATCCAAGACAGAGCAGTGCTGATGTGCAGCCCTTGGCATCCGTGCACGTTCATGCACACACACCCGCACGCACCAGGTGGACAGAGGGAGACACAGCGGCCAGTGGGTCTGAGGAGGTTCCTCTGTCACTCATTTGTTCATTTTGGCAGAGAGCTGACAGGCTTTCTGTCTCATGATTTACCTTTGTCTGGGAAGCAAGGACAAGGTGACAGCAGCAGAAGGTGAGTCAGAGGGTGTGGGGTCCGGCCCTGGCCTGTCAGTCACTGGTTTGTCAGAAGGTAACTGGCTCTAAGGCCTCATCACCATGAAACAGGCCTGGTGACACCTCCCTGCAGGGCTGGTGCCTCCTGAGCAAGAGTACTCATGAGAAACATCAGCTGGGGGAGCAAGGCCAGGGCTTCTGGTCAGTGGCAAGGCCAAGACCCAGTCCCAAGAGCCAGGAGGAGGCCAGGCACCCAGCGCAAGCACAACTTGGAAGCCCTCCAAGGGCAGGGCTCTGGTAAAAGAAGAGGAGAGGGGTCAGCAGCCTGGGCCGTAGAAGATCAGAGGAACTACTTTTTAGATGGCAAAATCTGTGCAGAGGCTCAGCCATCCAAAAGAGCTCGGGATGTTCCCAGCTGGGATGGAGTTGGCAGACACTGGAGAACACAGTCTGGGCAGCCCTGAATGTCCCTGTTGCCACCCAAAGCTCAAAGCCGGCAGGTGTCCCAGGCAGCATCTCCAGCCTCTCCTAGCCCATCAACAGCTTTGTGTTTCTGATTTGCTTCCCTGGTTTCCACCTAGAGAAACTCAAGCCCTTCCAATGGACCGGTCAGCTGAGCCACCTGCTCGGGCCTCATTCTGAGTCTGCCTTTGGGTGTTGCCTTCTGGAGCTTTTCTAGCTCCACACATGGCAGCTGGTTCAGCTTCGATCACCAGTCCCCACACCAGCCCCAGTGACTCAGGAGGGCAGTCCAGTCAATTAAAATCCTACCCACTTAAATGCATCACTATCTGGGTGAAGATGTCAGATGGGAAGGTTGAGACAATGAGCTTCACAATCCTCATCTTGTCTCTGTCCCTCAGTTCACACCCAGATCCTCTCGCAGGCCAGCCGTGCACAGCCAGGCCATCTTGGCTCACAGCATAAAACCAAGACAGCCTTAGACCGAAAATCAATCCCAGAGAATTAGGTCACAGGTGACTGCTATTCTGGGTTTCCCCTTGTCCCTACCAAACCCCTGACACTTTGGCTGGAACAAGTTCTGGCCCATGATTTTAACACCTGGTTAAAGCTTTGGCTTGTTTTTCATTGCAAGAACAAGCTGTTTGCAGCATGACAGTTTTCTTCTGCTGACAAATGAACTGTGCAGGCTCACCTGAAACTCTGAGCCAGGTATGTCCTGCTCAGTAGCTATTTTAAGTAAAACTATTTAAGGCAAGTTCAAGACCATTTAAGCCTCTTAGATCTTTTAGGGCCCTGGCAGCCAGCCTGCCTTTTTATGTTCAGACTCAGAAGCAACAAATTAGCTCAATACCCCAGGCAAAGCAAAAACCCAAGGGAAAGTGTGGCATCCAAGAGCCATCCTTGAGATAAACATCACTTCCAAGAGTGGCAGACACTGAGCTGTTGTGATCTGGCATGTGGAGAATACCTTGTTGCCATCCTCTTCACACAAGCAACTTGTCTTTTCTCAGAGTCACAGTGTCAAAGGTGACAAGGCACACAGGTTAGAGTAAGGGTGACTGGAAGGAGAAAGAAGCAGGGCAGAGGGGAAGGGTTCCTGGGCTCTGTGTCCAGCTCTGTCCAAATGGCCATGTGACCTGCAGCCAGGCACTCTGTTTCTCTGTCACCATTTCCTTGACAAGTGTATCGGCTGAGTCTGGACATCTCAAGTAGAGACTTCGAGACTTCTTAACCTGTGCATCCAAGGGTGTGCTTCAGAGGGTCCAGGAGCACCACAGGGTGTGTGCACAATGTGCATTTCCCTAGTCTTTTTGCTCTCTTTAATGTTTTCTGTGTATCTGTACATATGTCTATGTGTATAGGTATAGACGTCAACATACATACGTTTATATACCATGCGTGTGTATATACACACACTGGTACACATCACCACATGTAATATATCCTGATACAAAGAAAGGAAAGTACAAAACATCTAGGTGCAATTTTGCATATAACCCACATACATTTATACATACACACACACTCACACACATACACCTGTGTGTTGTAAAGCAGTGCGCTGCAGGTAAAGTTTGAAGTTACTCCCCACTCCCTCCCTACTCAGAGGCCATTGCTAACTAGAATTTGATGCGGACCCTTACAACCCACACTTCTATACTTTTACTGTATCTATAAGCATCCATAATTAATACGGTACTGCTCTGTGTGTTTCTTAACGTTTACGTGAATATGATCACATTGGACATCTACAATTTGCCTTTTTTTCTCTCTCTCTCCACATTATTTGAGAGATGCATCTGTATAGACACAGATCTGGTTTATTCATTTCTAACCACTGTAGAGTCTTCCATAGTGTGACTATTTTGATTTAGTTCTCTATTCTACTTTAAGGAAGGTGGGTCTTCCCTTCATTTAAAAAAATGCCTGCATGGACATTCTTATACCAGTCTCCTTGTGCACATGCGTGAGAGTTCTTCCAGGATACATCTAGAGGGGGATTTGCCGGTGCAGTTCAGCCTCACTGTGTATTGCCAAATTGCTCTCCGAACTATACCTGTTTCCACCAGCAGCAACTGAAAGTTCCCATTGCTCTGTATCCTTGCCGGCACGTGATGCTAACATGCTTCCACATCGGGCAGTCTGGTAGGTGTGAAATGGTATCTCATCGGTGCCTCGATTGCAGTGCTCCAATAATCCCCAGCGAGGCTGAGTAAAGCTGGGTATCATTTCCTATGTTTATTAGCTGCTTGGACTTCTCTTCGTTGACTTCTCTATTCATAAGCTTCCCTATTTTTCTACCTGGCATGTATCATTTTTTTTAGTGATTTATAGTTTTTAAAATAATCTGTGTACTAATCTGCTTGTTATGTGTTGTAAATACTTTCCCAGTCTATTACTTGCTTTTTAACTCTGCGATGATGCCTTTGTTTATGGAGAATTTTATCTTAATGTATCAATCTCTTCATTTCAAAATTTGTTTATTTTCACACATCGTTGAGGAACTCCTTTTCCAATGTGACAAAGGTATTCCACTGTATTTCTTTCTAAAAGTTTTATATACAGTCTATAATCCCATCTGGAATGTGCTGTTGTGTAATGTAAGGATCTAATTGTTTTTCCATGGGGAGAGCCTGTTCTCCCAGCATCATTTAGTAAATCGCCCATCCTTCCCCATCCGTGTGTAACTCTTCAGCTCACACGCACAAGTTCCGCACATGCTCGGGTTTCAGTCGATTCTATGGATGGACTGGGTCCATGTCGAACTGTTGTTGAACCTACCATGTTGAACCACAACTCCCCTCCTCTTCTTTCCCAGAGTTGTGTGAGGTATTCTTGGACCTCACTCTTCCATATGAATTTCATAATTCTTTTTGTGATTTCATATTCCATATTAAATCTTGTCAGGGCTTAAACTGGATTACATTGAATTTGCAGATTAAATTGGGGCAACTATAAGAGCCAGCCCCCCTCTACATGAACAAAATGCATCTCTCCATTTATTTAGATTTTCTTTCTTTAATCCTTCTTCTAAGTATGTTATGTTTCTCTATAAAAGTCTCACCTTTTTTAAAGACCTATTTCAAAGTATCTCACAGTTTTTATGCAAGAATGAAGAATGATTTCTTTTATCTTCTCAGATGTTGCTGCCAAGCAGGCAGCAGTCATCAACTCTCTTATTAGCTCGAGTGGTTAATCTCTAGGTTCTTTTGGATTATCCGTGTAGTTATATCATCTGCTGATAATGACACTGGACACTTCCACATTTTTATTCCCTTTGAAATCCTGCGGTGTTACCTGGAATGATGAGTAGAGGGACAAAAAGAGGCTATCTTGTCTTGTCCCTGGTGATGCATATTTTACAACAGAGAGGATCCATAGCTTTTATCAGATGCTGAAAGGGAGCCATGACTCAAGAAAGGTGAATAATCCCAGGTCTCAATTACCTCCGGACCATGTGAAATAAACTGACTCTGGTTATTAGTTGTATGGAAGAAAGTAAAACAAGCAAGCAAGAACTCACAGCACAGCAACTATCCGGGTGAAAGCCAGGGCTGTGATGCAGGCAAGTACAGAACATAACACTAATTGCCCATTAAGGCCTTGGAGAAAGAGTTTCACAAAGGGGATCTCAGACCAGAGAATACAGCAGAAGAAAATGAGCAGGGAGTGCGACTGTCAGAGGTGACATATGCATGCCATGTGAACACAAACAGCTTCCTTCCCTTCCTTCACCCCCATTCGCTCATCTGTAAGTCAAAGCTAATAATATCTACATCTTATTTATGAGTCACAAATTCTCCTGGCTGAAAAAAGACAAATAAGGTTTTTAAAGAGTTCTTATTGAGTGGGTAGAGGCTGAAATGCTCCAGGCCTTTTCCACATTAGCAGTGCACTTAGACTGGGGGAAGAAAAGCTCATTTTGGAATAAAGAGTAATAGGCCCTCTGTGAGTAATCACACACAAGCCTCCGAGACAGGTCCTATCCTCAACCCACGAATCCCTCTGTTAGTGAATGTCACCACACTGCCACTGCCCGTACGATGCCTGAGTGACCAGGCTGTGTGGAATTCACCCTGGCTGCACTGGACACAGCTGGGGAGACCCCGAGAGACTCCCCAGAATAGCCTGGGTGGGGAGTGTGCACGGGAGAAATCTTCTCTCCCGTTAGCAACATCAGGAACTCAGTGAGTCTGACAGAGGTTAGTTCAAAGGGCCAGCATGACCAAGGGTTGGGCATTTTTATTCCCACAGACAGAAATTTCCAGGGGGAGTTTCCTGTGCCTCTCTGCCTCTCTCTTGCAGTGTGGGGGAGCTCACAGCACAACTTCAGCTCCATTCTGCTCATTTAATTTTAGGAGCCCCAAACCCAGGCACTTTGTAATTTACCACGTAGTTTAAGAGTCACTTTTAGCTGAAGACAAATTGCTGGGCCACCTGGGCACAGCAGCGAAGTGTGGCAGGAGTCAGGGGCTCTAAGCAAACATAAGGAACACCTTATTCCGTCTGGACAATCGGCCAGGGAGACTCAGAAACTACAGAGACGAACGCAGTCAGTGCTACCCAAAGGCAAACTTGAAATCACAGGATGTTTGGAGGGACTTGAGTGCCATATATATGTGTGTGTGTGTGTGTGTGTGTGTGTGTGTGTGTCATTTAATATATAATATATATATTTATAAGGTCTACAAAAGATGTGCTAGCATTCTTTCAGATAAACTCGAATCGGCCTTGTGAAGATTCTGTCATTCAAATAGTAGCATCTACCCCTCCAGCAGGCCACACACCTAACAGCACATCGACGTAGGGCTTGGGATGAAAAAGAAATGTCATTTCTATCAGGGCCACACCACACCTTGCTGGCTTCTGCCACGGATGATGATGAAACTAAATTTAACACTGCCTGGCATTAGGGATTTGAGTTATGAGGCGGCGCTTCCCTGTCACTTCACTTAATCCTCTGAGTGTGTAGTTTGTAGATTTGTTAACTGCACTGAGAGGTCACCTGGTGTGACCCCAAACCGATGGCCTCTCCAGGATCCATAAGTCTGGGCCATCTCACCACTCCTCAGCCCAGTTGCCGGTTACAAGAGGAAAAAGGGACCCGCCAGGGCGGTCCTTTGAGGGTAATGGCTGCACCTTTGTGCCCAGGGCGTGGTCTGCTTGCTAACTGACAGAAGGGGTGAGAGCCAAGCCCGTCGGGTGCAGGGCGGGGAGGGCTCCTCATTGGCCCCATGGGGATAGGTAAGGGCCAGGCCCCGGTCCAGGCTCTGTGGCAATGCAAAAGTAGCTCTTTCCGACAACCGCACAGTGTAGACACTGTCACTGACTGCAAAGGAGCAAGTCAGAGAAGTGACCTGCCTAAGGTCACACCGCTCTGCCATCGGATCCGCGGCAGGAGCCCACAAACAAAGCACCCTCCCTCCGCTCCTGCAGAGGTTTTAAACCCAGGACCCCCGGCCCTGCTGGGTCCTGCGCTGTCCCAGAGCCTCTCCGACGGTGGCCAGGCTCCAGGGTGCAAGCTCCAGACCATCTATCCCCAGGAGCGGCGGACACTCAGGGAGCCCGAGTCCCAGAGACGCCGGGTCACGCTCATGTCACCCAAGCAGCGGCCGGCCGCCTTGGAACGTGCACAGGGTCCAGAGCCCGCGCCGCCCGTCGGGGACAGAGGATCCGGTCCTTGCAAGTTCCCCCGTTGCAGAGAGCTGGATGGGCGCTCAGGACCCCGGGGCGGACGGCGTGCTCCGCCGGAGACAGCCCCGACTCCCCCGGAGCCCGGCAGGTGCCCGTGCCACCCCGGCTTCCGAGGCCACACTTCCGACTGCAGGGTCGGGCAGCTGTGCCCGGGGACTTGCGGGCAGCGCGCCGGACCTGCGTGGGCTCCCACGCGGGGCTCCGAGTCCCCCCGCCGAGTGTCCCGCGTGCGCCCTCCCCGGTGACCCCCCGCAGGGCGTCCCGGCCGCTCGCCGTCCCCGTCCTCCAGCGGTCCCGGAGCCTTCCCACGCGCGGCGCGGCGCCGGAGCCGCAGCCGCGGCCGGGCGAACAGGACTGCAGAGGCGCCCCCCTCGCGCGCGCCCGAGGCCGCCGGGAAAGTTTTGGGCGCGCAGGGCGGGCCGCACTCACCTGGCCCAAGTTGAGGTAGCCGTGCGCCGCGGCCACGCGGTCCGCTTCGGCCGGGCCGCCGAGCACTTGCACTGCCCAGTGGTTGGTGTAGACCGGGCGCGACGGAGACGCGGAGCAGGCGGCGGGCAGCGCCAGTAGCAGGAGCCAGCGCCAGGGACGCGCCGCGAACGGCCGGAGCCCGGGCCCGCCGGCGGCGGCGGCGGCGGCGGCCCGGGGCGGCGGCCGGGGCCCGGGCGCAGGCGGCGCGCGCGGAGGCATAGCGGCGGCAGGCTCGCGCGGCGCCCGAGCGGCGAGTGCGCCGGCGGGGTGGGGTGCCGCCTTTTAAAGCCGCTCCGCGCCGGGGAAGCGCCGCCGCCGCCGCCGCCGCCGCCGCCGCCGCGGGCGGGAGCCAGGGAGGAGGAGGCGGCCGCGGCGCGTTCCCGCCCGCGCGGCCCGGCGGCGTCCCCGGGCCCGCGCTCCTGCGGCCGGGCTCCGGAGCGGAGACCCGTCCGGGAGACCCGAAACGCCCCCCACCGGGAGAACTTCTCCGCGGACTTGTGGGGCTCTCGGGACGCAGGATCGCCCCAGCGGCGGCCTCGGCCCCGGGAGTTCTGCTGGGAGCGGGGAGGCCCTGGCGTCTCAGGTGAGTCCGCTGTTCCCTAGACCGACGGGACACCCGGAGGCTGCACTCATCCGGCGGGGCCTCTGAGGCCCAGCGGCCTCGCCCGCCTCCCTAGAGACAGTGGGCTCGCCAGCGTGCAGGGTCCCAGGGAGAAGAAACTGCTGGGAAGACACTGGATCGCCCATGACCAAGCCTGGCTGAAGGGGCTCAAGAGCGTGTACCCGAGAAACCACGGCGCAGAGCCCATCTCGGAGGCCGCAGCTCATCCTAAGAGGTGGGCTGGCTGAGCAGGTGAACCCCTAGGCCGTCCACTTAGCATCGCTGTGATCTTGGGCAAATGACTGTCCTGGCTGAGGGCAGGCGCTCCACCTGTAAAATGGAGAGAACAGTGGTATCTACCCCGTGGGGCTGATTTGAGGATGAGGGCAGCTTTTGCTGTACAATAAGCTGTCCATAAACATTCATTTTTATGAGCCCAGGGCCTGCCACGTGGTAGGTGTTCACTAGATCATGTACACTCTTAAAAGCACCCACTGAGCTGGGACCAGCAGTGGGAAAGTGAGTTGAATCATCCTCACCCCTGCTGCCTGGAGGAGCCTGGTATCCTATGGATAATTATCTGGAGCACCCTGGAGATTTGTGGAAATCTTCACACCATGAGCAAGCAATTATGAAGGGTGAAGATCGCTGCTAGATCGCTCCTCTCATCCCTCCCAGGACCCATTGGCCCTGCTGGCCCACTTGCAAAAAGCAAGCCATCAGCCTGCTTACTATATAGGAAGTGAGACAAAAAGGTCTAGAAGGCCTTGAGGTGGGAAGGAAGCTGCTTCTGTGATGCTCAGTTCCAGGAGCCGTCTCTTGTCGAGCGGAGTCTGTGGCTTGGCAGCTGGAGGTGAGAGGCGGCGAAAGGAGGGGATGGGGAGACGGCATGCTCTGCGTAGATGATTTCCGAGGTCCTTTCCAGCCTTGCTCTCAGGAGCCCTTTGGTTTCGTAACCCACATGATTCATCCTTTCTGCAGGTGTGAGTCACCCCTAATGGAGGTGGGAGAATGGAGGCGTAGAGGGAGGCCCAATCCCAACAAACACATCCATGTTCACAAGAGCTCCTGCCGACAGCCCCTCTTGGAACCTGGGGATCAGCATCCCACATGGCCTTCCCTTTGCTGCACTAGATCAGCTTCACCTCCCTATGTTCCCCTGCCAAGTGGGGTCAGCTGCTTGGGCGGTCACTCCAGTCCTGCCCACGCTGCAGAAGACAGGCACCGTGTGTCCCTCCTACAGATGGAATGGATGCTCATCAGCCGCTGCCAATGGAGAGACAGGAGGCCCTCATGCAAACTGGCAGCCCTAGAGGAGAACCCGCCACACCTGCTGGCCAGAAACAGTACCCAGAACCCTCAGCCTGCCTCTGCCTGACATGGCCCTGGCTGCCTGGCCAACTGGCTTGCAGAAGAGGGACATTGGCCTGAGTCAAGGGGACCAGGTTGGAGGCATTGCAGTGTCACATGGCAGCAGCATGTCTGGGCAACATGCGTTATCTCTCTTCCCCTTCCCCTGCTGGCCGGATGTCCCTCAGATTCATCCTGGATCCGGTGCTGTTCGTCTTTGAGTATACGGCCTGCTTCAAGATAGTGTACACTGCACATCAGCTAAATAATTATAAAGCAGCTCGTGCCTCCCAAGACGGAGCCCCCGAAACGGCAGTGATTTTGACAGGCAGAGATAAGGGCGTTTCCATAATAATGTGGTAGATTAAGGGATTCAGCCTGCTGAACTGAGGGGAGACGGAAATGCATCTGAATTTTTATTTGGAGAGATCTGAATTTATTTTATTAACAAGTCTGGTCCTTTGGGGCCAAACTTTCTATTTGTCATGGAAGTGCCCGGCAAAACCTTGACTCCGACGTTGTAGAAAGACCAGCTTCCCAAAATGAACATCCTAAATCAAATCGCCTCCTGTGAGTTTCCTATTGATTTACACGGTGACAGGATTAGCTCAATCACAGGAGTACCAGCCCTTTTCATTGTGATAGGATCTGTAATAAAACTTGGCTAGTCGTCCTGCAGGGAGGGGATTTATTACGCAGGCTCCAGCTCTCCACATGGCCCCTGAGGTCTACACCGCTCTGTGGGGAGGAACGGGGGTGCTGATTCTCTAAATTGAGATCTTTGAGCCTCAAGAGGGACAGGATATGGACCAGAAAAGTGATTGGAGCCTGGTCATATTTTGGAAGTTTTGTGATTTTTTTTTTTGAGACAGAGTCTTGCTCTGTCGCGAGGCTGGAGTGCAGTGGCACTTTCTCAACTCACTGCAATCTCCACCTCCTGGGTGTTCAAGCGATTCCCTGCCTCAGCCTCCCGAATAGCTGGGACTACAGGTGCTCACCACCATGCCCGGCTAATTTTTGTATTTTTAGTAGAGATGGGCTTTCTCCATGTTGGCTAGGATGGTCTCAATCTCTTGACCTCGTGATCCACCCATCTCAGCCTCCCAAAGTGCTGGGATTACAGGCGTGAACCACTGAGCCCAGCCAGTTTTGTGATATTTATGCTAACATCTTCTCAAATCAGAAAAGAGGAGAAGACCTTGAATAATGTCTTCTCATGCCCACCACTGATCCCTTTACAGCGAGCATGGGATTGTCCAGCCAGAGCCTGGGAATACCTATGCAGCCAAGATCACTGCACAGCAGGAGCCTTTGCACAGCCTTCTAGAGTGTGATAAGACAGACTTTGATGCAGAAATTGCCTCTGTGTAGAGAATAGACACTTGACTGAACAATTGCATTGTTGGCAATATGCTAGGTTCAGCAGGCCAGAGTGGCATCCCTTGAAAAACATCTGATGGACATCACCTTCCAGATACCAGAGATGAGCATGGACTCGAAGCCCAGCTTTGTTACTTACTCGTGTGCAGCCTCAGGAAAGTTGTTTCAGTTTGCTCTGCTGAAAGTAATAGCAGTGCTGCTGTTACCCCATGCAGAGGTGCTGTGAGGGCGACAGGAGCTGATGTGTGCAGAGCCCGGCACCAAGTAAGCACTCCATAAATAGTGGCAACAGTGACCGCTGCTGACCAGGAGCTCCCCAGTGGGATAGAGTAGTTAGGGCTGAATACTCTGGCCTTCTCTGGATGAGGCTCACCGTCCTCATCTCTGCCTGGGTGCGCACTTTCTCACACTTTAACATCCCCAAATCAAGAAACATCTCACAATTAGTGTTTTTGCAATCACAACTGGCCTGGGCTGAATTTGAGATCTTCCAGAGAGGGTTTGTGTTTGCTTCTGCCAGTGATCTGGGGACTCGGCTCCTGAAACTCCTTGGGGATCTGCTGAGTATTGTAACCCCGGAGTGAGAACCAGCTTATGGTTCTAATGATCAGTGCAAGGCATGTCTCCCTATTTCTCTCTCCCCTCGCCAGGGCCAAGACAGAGACCTGAAGATTCCTTGCCTCTTCCTCTCCATGGCGCGTTTATTTCTCATTTTCTCCGGTACTGACAGTGGAGCCTTTTATTTTTTCTGAGACGTAGTTTCACTCTCGTCACCCAGGCTGGAGTGCAATGGTGCAGTCTCACTCACTGCAACCTCTGCTTCCCGGGTTCAAGCAATTCTCTTGTCTCAGCCTCCCGAGTAGCTGGGATTACAGATGTCCGTCACCATGCCCAGCTAATTTTCATATTTTTAGTAGAGACAGGATTTCACCCTGTTGGCCAGGCTGGTCTTGAACTCCTGACCTCAGGTGATCTGCCAGTGTCAGCCTCCCAAAGTGCTGGGATTACAGGCGTGAGCCACCGCACCCAGCCGACAGTGGAGCCTTTCATTGTTCGTCGTTAGAGAGGCACCTCCTGTGAGACTTTCGGTCTTGGACATTTTTTCCCCCTAGTAATACGTTAAATAATGACACCTCTTTCAATTGAGGGTGTCTCTTAGATTTGATGACATATGATATGAATGCCTTCAAGACATATTGCAGTAAAGAAAGCCATTGAATTCTTCCAAATATATCTGCTGTGTCTGTGTATATGTGTATGTGGCGTCTATTGATGCCTATTAATCCTACAGAAAAAGTACAGAGAGTACAGCATTTTTTATGAAAAATCTGTTGTGAATCCTCAGCAAGGTAAAGGCTCTTTCTAAAGTAATTGCCTGGCTCATTTGAATTTCCAAATACCACATTTCTATCGGGAGAACCCTCAGATACTTTGGGCTTCACAGAGACACTGATGGGACACATAGTCATTCCTTAGACTTGACGATGCTTCTTGAGCACAGATAAACACACACGGTCCCCAGGAGCAGGAGGTGTGATGCAGGTCACACACAGCCAGTGGGCCTGAGACATGGAGAACCCAGGACAGACTAGACCTGTGCCTCCCACCAACCCTCTCCCACCATCTCCGAGAAACCTTTACCCAGGCCCAGGTTTCTACAAACCAGGGCTTTCCCCAGCCAGGATCTCTTCTCTCTCTTTGACACTTTTGTCTCTCCCTTTTACTCCAAATCCCACTCACAGCTGCCACCCGTAGCAGTGGTGGGCCAGGGGCCTCTGCTCCCCTGCAGCCCCAGGCTCCACGTCCTTCTGGGCTCTGCTTTCTGCTCGGTGTTCAGTTTCTCAGTGGTCTTTTCAGTATCTGCTCATTCATACTGAGCTCTACTCTGTGCTGGGGGAACATGTGACCCTCCTAGGGTGGGAAGGGCACGGGGCAGCTCCCACCCTACTCTGCCTCTCTACTTAAGCTCTCTTATTATATCTAGAGCCTAGTTTTCTTAAGAAAGAGCCTTTGAAAACTGCTTCTCCTGCAAAACAGTTACCCTGGGTCTAGCAATTATGTATCCCAGTGTTCCTTTCCTAAACTACCATGTGGAAATTTAGTGTCAAACAAGGAATTTGGGGGCCAAAAAAGCTGAAACTCCCTGAGAAGCTCTTCCTGACTAAGAATGAGAGCTTGGCAGTTCGTCCGCTTTTCCTTTTTGCCTCAGCTTCCAGGCGGCTCAGAGTCACTTGTGATAGAAAATCATAGTTCTCTATTTCTTCTTTGCTGCAGTAGGTAAGATGCCTTTCGTTACAAAATGTGAGAATGCCCAACTGAAATGAAGGCAGACCATAAGGATACTTAATTATTTTGCAAATAGGAATTTGGTAGTAGGTGGACCCAGGACTGTTAATTCAGCAGCTCAGTGATCCCAGGACTCAAGATAGCTTTTTGTTTTGTTTTGTTCTGTTTTAGATGAAGTCTTGCTCTGTCACCCAGGATGGAGTGCAGTGGCGCGATCTCAGCTCACTACAACCTCCACCTCCTGGGTTCAAGTGATTCTCCTGCCTCTGCTTCCTGAGTAGCTGAGACTACAGGCATCCACCACCACGCGGGCTAATTTTTTTGTGTTTTTAGTGGAGAAGGGTTTTCACCATGTTAGCCAGGCTGGTCTCCATCTCCTGACCTCATGATCCACCCGCCTCAGCCTCCCAAAGTGCTGGGATTACAGGCATGAGCCACCGCACCAGGCCTCAGGATAGTTTTTCTATACTTTACCTGTCTTTCTCCTGTTCCTAGATAATTGCCACAGATCGGAGGATTATATCCTCTCAAGACAGCCTCCAGGGAGGAAGCACAAGAGCTACTCCGTCTCTTGAATGTCTTCATCTCCCTGGGGAGGAGGCATCTAAATCTTCAGTCCACTTTCTCTCAGGCCCCACCTATGAGATCTGGGTCACAGGCCCACCCCTGCTGCCAGGTAATGGTAGACCAGGTGAGCAGGGCGGCTCAGGTTGCTTTGAGCAGTCTCAGCTCTTCTCCCGGGGAGTGCTCCCTGAGCACATCGCTGCCCCAGATTGGGCAAAACCGGATGCTGTTAGCACAGGGCAGCACTGCGGAGGCTGCAGATGAGCTCCTTGGGGGTCCACCTCCTCCTCTCTGCTTCTGTTGTATCACCTTCATATGGATTTTCTTAGGCACACAGTAGACTCCAAGCAAATGTTTATCACAAAGTGGAAAGGAAGGGAGGTAGGGAAGGAGGGAAGAGGGGGGAAAGGGAAGGGAGGAGGGGAAGAACAAAGGAAGGGAAGAATAAGAGGGGAGAGGAAGGAAGGCTCCAGTATTATTCAGAATTCATGTGTTCCGTAAATTAAATAACAACGCAAATCAGCTTAAGCAGCAGTGACTGACTTTCCCCACCTCCCCAGCCCCACGCCCAGCCCCGCAAGGATGGAGTCGCACTGTACATAAGCCCAGCAGCCGGGTAGACCTTTTTCCTGTGAGCAGACACCCTTGGCTCCAGGGTGGGTTTCAGGTTTGTGGCCCAACTGCTCTTCCCAAGTGAGGGTGAATTGGGAACTGGGCTCCCTCCCTAGTCCCAGCAAAGGGAGCCAGGCAGAGGACGGGATGGGAATGGAGGCTTCGCAGTGACAAGCAGGAGAGAAGAGCTGGCAGGTTATCTCTTTCTACAAAAGTCTGGTTTTAAGAAGCTGAGTGTAGAAATACATCATGGGGTGTGGTAGGAGGCTGAGGCGGGTGGATAACGAGGTCAGGAGTTCGAGACCAGCCTGGCCAGCATGGTCCCTACTAAAATACAAAAAATTAGCTGGGCATGGTGGTGCACACCTGTAATCCCAGCTACTTGGGAGACTGAGGCAGGAGAATCGCTTGAACCCAGGAGGCAGAGGTTGCAGTGAGCCGAGATCACGCCACTGCACTCCAGCAAGACTCTGTCTCAAAAAAAAAAAAAAGAAAGAAAGAAAAAAGAAAAGAAAGAAATACATGATGGGAAATGGGCATTACAGAGGACCTGCTGGGCTGCAGCATACATGACATGGCCAGGCTGGGCGGGGCTGAGGAATTGCAAATTCCTACAGACCCTGCCCTATAGCTGCTCTCTTCCCCGAAGAGCACAGAAAGCACCAAGATCATTGCGTCTGGGTCCCCCTCCCCTGTCCTCTCCAAAGCTGCCCCTCCCTTGCTGTCCTGGTCCCCAGGGAATCCTGCCCGCTGCAGGGTCTTGCCCTGGCAGTTCCCCAAACTCCTGGCCCTCTAATCTTTCCCAGATCCTTCCCCTCAGCTGCCCGTGAGCCACAGCTCCCCCACCCGACCCTGAGGAGGCTTCGTCTGCCTTCCTGTCCCTGCCGCCCCTTCACATGACCTCTGACCTCTTGCCTTCAGTACCCCGGGTTCTGGGAAAGATCACATCACGCCACTCTTCACTTATGGGCTTCTCCGTGCCCTCCTCTCTCTCTCTCTCCCTCCACTCAGCACCTGCTCTCAGCTGAATGCAAGTGGAGAAGACGCGGCCACCCGGCCGCTGTCACCTGACACCCATCATCACCACCTCTGGCAATCGCTCGGGATGCCCACCCCTCCTCCATCCTCACCCTCAGCTGACAGCCTTGCTTCCTTCTTACCTCCTTCCTCCTCCACCTGCATCTGCGCTGGGCTCTGCCTTTCCAGCACTGCTGCACGCGGTGGGCCCACTGAGGCCCTCCCCTCCCTCACCTGCTGGATCCCAAGCCACCCCAGCTCCCCAGAGCCGCCGCTTCATGGTGTCACCCTTTCTCCTGCTGAGTTTCCTCTGTACACCTACAAGCATGCGCTTATTCCATCTATCTTTAAAAACCCAGAGCGCTCTCGCCAGCTACTCTCCCATTCTTCCCTTTTTAGCAACACAAAACTCAAGCAAGTCTTCCCACCCACCATGTCAGTCTCCTGCACTCAAGCCACGCCCGCACTGCCCACTCGCAGCGCCCAGCGTCATCGCCCACGGCCTGCACGCTGCTAACTCCAGGGGGCCGTTCTCTGACCTGTCGGAGGCCTTCCTGCTCATTTGACACAGCTGACAACCCTTGTCCTTGTACATTCCTCCGTGGCTGCCAGGCGGCCCCTGTTGTCCTGGTTCCGGTCCTACCTCTGTGGCTGCCCCTCCTCAGTCTCCGTAGCTGATTCCTTCTGAGCCTCGGGGGTCCCAATCCCCGACCCTTGGGCGGCTTCTTTTGTGCCCACCCTCGCTCCCGCGATGCCCTCAGTCGTCCTCTAACTTTAGGTGCACGTTACGTGCGTGACTGTCAGTGCCCGTGGCTGGCTTGGGCCTTGCTCTTAAAGGCATTTCACAAGCTGAGCTCCTGGTTCTCCCTGTCCCCACCACAAAACGCCCCCACTGCCCTGCCCTGTCCCCAGCCTTCTCAGTGATGGCAAATGCCAACTCCATGTTTCCACTGCTCAAGCTAAAGCCTGAGGTCATCGATAACCCCTCCCTTCACCCCAGCACACCCAAGTCTAGACTGTCAGTGAGTCCGGCTGTTTCTACTTTGAAATCCATTCAGAGTCTGACCACTTCTCACCACGCCCCCTGCTACCTCCCTGGGCCGAGCCACCCCCACCTGTCACCTGCTGAAACTCAGCAGCCCTCTAAATGCTTTCCCTGTTCTGGCCTTGGCCCCCGCCATCCATCCTCAACACAGAGGGTCGTGTGAAAACAGAAGTCAGATCAGGCCATTCCTCGGCTCTAAATTATTTCACGGCTTCCAGCCTCACACAGAGAAAAATCTAAGGTCCTTACCATGCTCCAGAGGTCCCTACCCTCCCCCAAGCACACAGTGGAGCCTGTCAGATACGAGAAGAGCATCGAACTAGATGGTTAGGGCTTCCTGGAAGAAGTGACTTTTAAACTGGGCTTCAAGACATAAACAGGAGACAGGCAGACGGGTGGACCATCAGTCAGGACTAAGCAAGAAAACAGATCACACTGGGGACTTGCAGTGCAGGGAACCAGTGACTCAGGGATGAGGATGAGAAACGCAGTTTCCCCCACCCCTGGGTGGAGGCGTCCCTCCCCCAGCTCCAGGCAGAGGGCACACATGGGACCAGCATGTGCAAAGGGCCTGGAACAGGAGGAAGCCTGGCGTTGGGGAGGAGCTAGAGGGAAGGCAGGGCAACAGGGGCACTGGCAGTGAAAGGAGGGGAGTGCGGGAGGGGACACGAGGCATGGCCAGAGACCGGGCTGTGACAGCTTCATCAGACTCAGCAAGAATTTGGACTCCATCCCAAGAAGGGTGGAAAGCGGGGGAGGGGCGCTCCCTCAGCTCCAACCCACCAGGCCTCAAAGGACCTCGGC
The DNA here is from genome assembly GCF_030222135.1 of Aotus nancymaae. Taxonomy (NCBI): domain Eukaryota; kingdom Metazoa; phylum Chordata; class Mammalia; order Primates; family Aotidae; genus Aotus; species Aotus nancymaae. The sequence continues at coordinate 122,544,601 of NW_026988425.1, forward strand.
CTGCACCTGCAGCCCCATGCTGTCTTCAGGAGGCCGCACCTTGGTTCCCACGTCTTCACCTCCTTACTCAGTATCTCCACTGTCTCTGGCCTCTGAAACCCAGAGCGGCCTGTGTGAACCTCTTCCCTCCACCCGGACCAGACCCTGGCCTCCAGCCGGGCTGTGCTATTCACAGGAGTGTCCTTGGCTCCCTGACCCAGTGCGGGCTCGGCCTGACTTCTACCTCTCACCACTTCCCTCCATCCGTCCCCAGGCTTCCCGCCCTAGCCGAGGGCCTCGCCATGCTGCCTGTGGTGTTAACTTCCCAGGTGGTCTGTCTGGCTCCAGCTGCTGCCCCTCATAACCCTCCCTGCCGTCTCCAGAGTCTTGGTTCCCAGGCACTCCCATGAGACAGCTGAGACCATCAGTGAGTCTTCTCAGCCAACAGGGTGGAGATCAAACCCAGGGGCACGGCCTTTAGCAAGCTGGCACTGTTTTTCTTGCTCTTCCTGTCCCACCATAGGGCCAGCGGCTGCTCCCAGACAGACTGGCCCTTCAGGCCCGGGCACCTTGGCTTCTGCCATTTCCTCGTGGGCATGCCTTTCTCTCCTCTCCTTGTACCTGCTCAGATTCATCCTAGCTGGATTCTTCTCGGTCTCCAGGCAGAACAGCTCACCCTGGCTGTAGGGTCTTATGTTTGGGGGCCAGACTATGGTTCATGGCCTTCCTGCCAGCCCCGTGCATGACTCATGGTGGGGCCTCAGTGGCTGCTCTCCACCTAAAGCAGCTCCCTGCACCCCCATTTCTCACTGGCAAGATGAAGCCTCAGACCTGGCAATCTCGCTCCACCCCTATTTAAATAAGGCAGAAGCTCTGATCTGTAATGTTCCCACCGCAGCCTCTCCCAGAGCCTTGGGAAGGAGTTGGCTAATACGATGCTGGGTGGCAGGGCCGTGCAGGCACCCCAGTGATTTTTGAAATATGTAGTAGAGCCCTGGGCTTTTCCTATAAACGGGATGATCAGCTGTAATCCTCAGTGTCCCTCCCTCCAGGTGATCTTTCCCTTTCTATTAGGCCACAGTGATGTTCCTGAAAGAATTAATAATAGAAGACCTTTTTGTAGGTATTGAGGAGCCGGCAGCAGACCCTGGGGACACAGGACCAAGGGCAGTGAGGTTTCATCTCTGGATCTCCATTGATTCTGAGCACCTTGGTGACCTGGGTGGGCTTCAGGCTGCCTGAGCTGGGGCTGCAGAAATGCCAAGGGGTTTGATGACAAGTCCATGTATTAAATGAAATAAGGGCCCACAGAAGAGAGAAGCCTGGGACGACAGGTGCCAAGAAGCAAGGCTCAGAGGCAAGCAGGTTCCTTCCCACACATGGAGGGGATTTTCTGCTGATTCTAGCATAACTTCCTCAGGATCGCCTTTCGAGTGGGCCTCAGCCGAGTGTGGAATCCAACCCACCACTTGCTGGCTGTGTGACCTCGGACCAGTCTCCTAACCTCCTACGCTTGTTTTCTCTGCTGTAGAAGTGGCTGCCAGTCAGATTACCTGAGGTCAGGAGTTCGAGACTAGCCTGGCCAACATGGTGAAACCCTGTCTCTACTAAAACTGCAAAAAAAAAAAAAAAAAAAAAATAGCTGGCAGGTGCCTGTAATCCCAGCTACTTGTGAGGCTGCAGCAGGAGAATCACTTGAACCTGGGAGGTGGAGGTTGCAGAGAACCGATATCGCACCATTGCACTCCAGCCTGGGCAACAAGAACAAAACTCCGTCTCAAAAAAAAAAAAAAGAAGAAGTGGCTGCCAATGAGGCCTTCCTGCAGGCAGTGAGCCAGGCCGCCACTCATGGCTAGGCAGCACCTGGCAGCTGGCATGCTGGCAGCAGACCTCCCGACACACGTGGCCTTGGTTTGGCAGATGCTGGCAAGGGTTGTGGTGACAGCGGACACGTGAGCTGGAAGGGAACAGTGGAAGGGAGGACACTATGCCGAGTTACATTTAGACCTCGCTGAAACCTAAGTGGTTCCTGTTAACTTGCCTGGGTCTATGCGGTGGATTTAGGGCTTCCAAAAATCCTCTTAAGGCTTTTTATATCCTCCTTGCTATTTATAGTCTAAACTTCCCCAAATCCCCAACCCAGGCAAAATCATTCCGGCTATGTTTTCTTTTGACGCCAAACTCACCAGCAGCAGAGAACATAGCTACATGATCTGGGACTCCACAGGCTGCTTACGCCTGTTCCCTGTCCTCCAGGCGTGACACCTGGGAAGTCCTTTATCCTCTGCAGGCTCTGTCTTTACCCTTTGCAGGGTCACCTGCCACAATGTCCAATTCCTGCCACCCACAGGAACACCAGCAAACTACTGATTCCCACCATCCAATACTGTCATTTTACAAAGGTTGAAAATTTGATAATCAAACAACACATGTGTGGCCCAAGTGATTTTGCATCTGGCTCTTTTCATCTGGACTGGGGCTGATTCTCTTATTCTTTTTCTTTCTCCTTCTGAGCCCTTTCTCCCTCCATCCTGTAAAAGTGATCTTTCACTAGTAATCAGCAAAATGGAACAGTCTTCTCCCTCCTGAGCATGCAGCGGTCACAGGCCACAGGTGATCACCACTGTCAAGAAGGAAGTCTAATTCAGTCCTCACCTTTGATAGATGGGAAGTCTGGAACTTTCTGACAGCCTCTCGGGTGGAAGCTCACAGAGGACTTGCTGCAGTGCATGGCAGGGCCACAAGACGTCATGAGAGGAAGTGGCAAAAGTCCTGTCCCCTGGAATAGTCAGGGAATGGTCCAAGTGAAGTGGGGCTGCCCAGGCAGGAATAAGAGAGGCACAGGAACACTGGGGTGAGGGCGGAGACTCCAGCACTGAGCATTTGGGATCCCACCCCAGCTCTGCTACCTCCCAGCCGTCTGATGTCAGATAACTCCATTGAGCTCTCTGGGCCTCAGTTTCCCCAGCTGAGCATAAAAGGGGCATATTGGTGTCTACCTCAAATGAATGAGTGCACAGTGCCTTGACTTGTGCCTGGCACTCAGACAGCGTTATGTGAGAGCTGTTCTCATAAGGCCAGAGGTTTAGCAATATCTGATTGCTACCTATAAACATGCCTGGTTCTGGAAGTGTCTGTGTGGGTGCAGCTGTGTTAACACAGACATGTCCCAGGCAGGCCAGCCCCACAGGCCAGCCTTGTACCTCCCCCAGGGGAGCCCCCCAGGCCAGCCTCTCCTCTCCCTCCACAGCCCAGACCTAGAAGGATTGCACAGTCCGGGGAATGCCGCTCCTTCCTGTACATGCCTGATGAAAGGAGGGAAACAAGCAGTGGAAGAAGAAAGAGCAGAGGAAGAGGCAAAAACTCACCTCTCCTGAGCCCTCTGTGTCTGAGCTCCTAAAGCCCCTGTCTGCTCTTTTACAGACAAGAACGCCAGATCCTCCGAGGGACCCAGGGCTTTGCCTAAGGTCTGGTCCGGTGAACAGCTAGGGCTCTGCAATGAGAGGGCTGGTGGGTGGCTGTGAAGGCACAAGGCAAAGGCAGAAGGAGGAGGCTGGGCAGTGACCCCGGCCCCATCTCTTCCTGCCACACAGTGAGAGCATCCTTGGATAAGGACCCAGGCACAGGAGCCTTGAGGGGAAGGGAGAAGGACACCCGCTGGCCCATCCCATGGGTCAGTAGAAACAAGAGGGCCAGCACAGTGGCTCACACATGCAATCCCAGCACTTTGGGAGGCCAAGGTGGGCGGATCACCTGGGAGTTCAAGACCATCCTGGCCAACATGGTGAAACCCCATCTCTACTAAAAATACAAAAATCAGCTGGGCCCACGCCCAGGCGGACCCTGTAATCCCAGCTACTCTGGAGGCTGAGGCAGGAGAATCGCTTGAATCCAGGAGGTGGAGGTTACAGTGAGCCGAGATCACGTCTCTGCACTCCAGCCTGGGTGATAGAGCAAGACATTATCTCAGGAAATTTACAAAAAAAAAAAAAAAAAAAAAGATTTTGAAATAAGAGACAGACCTGTGGACTCCCTGGTAACCAGGGACCATCTGGGGTGTCCCCCTCCGGGAACTCTGCTCTGGGGAGAAAGGTTCCCTGGAGATCAGTAGGCTGCACTGTCGCCCCCTGGAGGATGCAGAAGGAGAGAGAAGCAGCGCCCGGACACGCCAGCCCGGTGATCCTAAGCTGGGAACTCCCTGGATGGGCTTCAGACTCCTTTGCTCTCTGCCTGTCACACCCCCAGGCCCCTCCTGCCAGGACTCACTCAGGGTGGTGGGGAGGCCCGTCCTTTGGGATGGAAAAGCCCAAGGCCGCACCACCTCCCTTGCCGCTGCCGTGCAAAGGCAGCAAGGCAGGCCGTCCTCCTGGGGCTTTGATCCTTTTGATGCCTCCTGATGAAGGACAAGTCACCGTCTATCAAGAGTCTACAATGTCCCCAAATTCTGCCCCTAATGTCACTTTAGAAGTCAAGCCTATCCCTGCCAGTGGCATTTGGGAGCTGAATTATATCTCCTTTAAAAAGAAGAAAAAAAAGGCTTCTCTCCAGAGCAGTATTCACATGCCCATGAGCTCTGCCATCAAATATGAATATTCTCTTAAAAATAAAAATTATGGCGCACTTAAAAAGGAGCATGTTATGTCAGCACTGGTGATAAGACAATTTATTACTGTCTACAGAAGGAAGGCTCTAATACTGTGGTAGGGCTGGCTCAGCGGGCTGTAAATTATAAGCCATTCTCTTGCTGGCAGAAATAAATCCTCCTGTCACTCACTGAGCTCTCTCCTTGACAGGCCAGTAGGCCGCCGGGAGTGGACAGAGTCAGGAATTTCATGTCCATGACCTGAGAGCCGCACCATGCCGCCGCCCCGGGCTCACCTCCACTCATACACATGCGCACTTCATGACATCTCTGATCACATCTTTGGAACACATGTCCTTTTTCACTTGAAAAAGTAACAACTGTTTGTGGCCTTCTCACAGGCTGAAAAAAACAAGCAGGACCAGGCATGGTGGCTCACATCTGTAATCCCAGCACTTTGGGAGGCCAAAGTGGATGGACCACGACGTCAGGAGATCAAGACCAGACTGGCCAAGATGGTGAAACCCCATCTCCACTAAAAATACAAAAAAATTACCCGGGCATGGTGATGGGTGCCTGTAATCCCAGCTACTCGGAGGGCTGGGACAGAATCGCTTGAACCTGTGAGGCAAAGGTTGCAGTGAGCCAAGATCACGTGACTGCACTCCAGCCTGGGGGACAGAGCAAGACTCCATCTCAAAAAAAAAAAAAAAAAAACAAGCAGGATTTAGTGGAGGATGAGCGATGGGAAGGCCTGACACGAACAATGTGACCTCAGTGAGGCTTCCTCCATCCCTCTCAGCTGCTTTCCTGGCTTCAAAAGTGGAATTAGACCAAGAGGGCAAGCCGACAGGTGGAGCTCCCACCTGCGTGTGCTGCCTGTGAGGTGGGGAACTACCTGCACCAGGAGGCGTTGGGAAGCGTAAGGGGGGGCACCTGTCACAGGCCTTGAGGAGGGGCTGCCTTTCCCCTCCGGGGACTGACCAGAACAAGCAGTGCCAGGCGTGGTGGCTCACACCTGTAATCCCAGCACTTTGGGAGGCCGAGGCAGGTGGACCACGAGGTCGGGAGTTCAAGACCAGCCTGGCCAAGATGGTGAAACCCCATCTTGACTCCCAGGGCCAAATCACAATTCCAGAATTCAGTAAAAAAACTGCCAAATCCTGTTCCCTGCCCATCCCACCCCATCCCCGCCTCTGGTAAACTGGTAAATCTTGTGTCCCCCCATCCCCCACACCTCCCACTCACCACCTTCCTAAAGCAACCTGTGCCATCAGCACCTGTGGTGAGCGCTGCCCTCTAAGCCACTCAGAGGGACTTCCTTTGGCACTCACTGTCAGAGACATCCTGCAGACATCCAGGTAGAGACACCGTGAACAAAGGACACAGATACTTGCTAGGCAGTAAATATGATTAAATGTATCTGCTGTGTAAGAACTTGGGATTGGCTGGGCGTGGTGGCTCACGCCTGTAATCCCAGCACTTTGGGAGGCTGGGATGGGCGGATCACCTGAGGTCACAAGTTTGAGACCAGTCTGACCAACATGGAGAAACCCCATCTCTACTAAAAATACAAAATTAGCCTGGTGTAGTGGTGCATGCCTGTAATCCCAGCTACTCGGGAGGCTGAGGCAGGAGAATCGCTTGAACCTGGAAGGTGGAGGTTGCAGTGAGCCAAGATCACGCCATTGCATTCCAGCTTGGACAACAAGAGCAAAACTCCATCTCAAAAATAAATAAATAATTTGGGATTAAATGTTTCCAAAGAATGATTGAGGAATTAACTGATATGATTGCCAAATAAATACCAGATGCCTGGTTAAATCTGAATTTTAGATAAACAATGAAAATGATTTTAGTTTAAGCACACCTCACACAGAAGTTGGGATCCACTTGCACTCCTAAAATTATTTTTTATTTATCTGAAATTCAGACTTCCCTGGGTGTCTGTCCTGTATTATTATTTATTAAATCTGGTAGCTCTGGGTAGGCAGGAGGGTCAGATGCTCGAGCTGGAACTGGCTAGGGAAATGCATCTCAAATGTTTTAAAAAGAAGTGGCAGGCTCAGCTTTTGGTTGAAAAAAATACCAAACATTTTCGTTGGGGCCTGGAATCACGGCAACCTAAATCATTAAAAGTGTCCTGCTGATCTGAAATGCAGTCCATTAGGCATCCAGGAAGATTAAAACATAACAAAAATAAATAAAAGTGGCAAAAGAGACAGAGACGGGAGAGATCAAGAACTAAATGGAACATCTGATATTTCTGGAAGCTGTGACGGCACAGAAACTGCATATTGAGAAGTTTTGCCAGCTGGTATGTCAGGAAGGGTTTGGGGGAATGGGGGAAGAGCCCTTTCGCTGGCCCATCTCCCTTCTCGTCCCAGCCTCAATGCGCCCAAGACAGGAAGAGCAGAGGGAAGAAGGGGCCACTCCCCAGGACCCATGAGGGCCCAGCAGGAACATCGTGACACCCACACCATTAGTTAGGTTGCTTTGTTCTCCCTGCTTAGCCTCCTTCCTTCCTCCCACGGTCAACCCCAGACACCTCAGCAAAATGGACAGCCATCCAAGCCACAGCCACCCCTCCAGACAATTCCCTTTCTTCATTTTCTTTAACATCTTATTTGTCCTTCTTGGATGTTCTATTTTACCTTTCCTCCATTTTCTAGTTATTTTTCCCCTTCCCCTAAACATGTTTTCTGGTGGTTGGTAAGAAGCTTGTCCTCTCTGGAAGAACAGGGAAATGCCCGTATGCCACCCACTGTGAATTCCCAGTGTTGTCATGTCTGTCCTGTGAGATGAGGCACCCATGAAGCTTCCTGGCTTTGTGTGGATGGAGCAGGTGAGAACCGAACAGCCATTTGCTGCTCGCAGTACCCATGGTGAGATACACTTCAGAGGTGAAAAATGGATTGTGCGGCAGCTCAGACTCCGGGGCCATGGGGACATCCACCACTCTCTGCAGTGAGAGGTCGTCCACAACCCTGTCTTCCAGGTTCAAACGTCAGGTCATGGACGTAAAGGGAGAAAGGGAGAGGCTAAGGGCCTGCAAAGCTGGCTTATCCCACAACCTATTAACTGCAGTTCAGTATTAACCAGCCCTTCTGAAGATCTATAGAAGAATGCTGATGTTCACACTATCAATGTAAAAACTGTAAGGAGTCTGCATGATCATGGCTTCAATTGTACCCACAGGTATTTTATTGAACTGTTTCCTAATTGTTTACAAGCTGGACACTTTCCTCAGCATGCAGCAGTGTTGTGTGCTACCCAGAAGTTTGTGTTTTATTCATTCATTCATTCATTCATTCATTCAATCTTCCAACAAAATACCCAGAAGTTTTGAATCATCAACACTTTGTCAGCTTAACAGAGAGCAGTCTGCACCTGCCACCGCAAACCCAGAGTTTTTTCTACTCTGTATTATTTTGTGATTTGGTCCAGAGAAAAATGATGGATCAAGGCAGAAAAGCAGGTAACGGGCTGTTCCCAGATGAGCACGTTAAAAGGCGAAGAGCTATCGAAATGTCACAAACTTTAGCTGCAGCCCATCACTGGAGAGCTTCTCCAGCCAAGAGCATCCGCCTCAACATCCTCCCCTGCCCCAGCTCCATCAGGCAAGAAGAGGCTTCCTGCTGACAAACATTAGGGACGTGAATCAAACTCTGACACGGTGGATTAATCCTGGTGTCCGGGGAGCAGTTAGGACCTGCCGTGTCAATGGGTGTCTGAGCACCTTTTAGACCAAATCTTAATGGCCCATCCCGGCCCTAATCATCCCTTCCATGCTGTGTGGTTCTGCCCTCTCATCTTCGCCGTGTGCCTCCCATGAAGTCTCATTTTAAACAATGCAGCAAGGCACAGTGACCACCGCATAAATCCATTTCCCTCAGGCTTTCCCACAGAAGCCAGCAGAGCCACCAGCCCCATCCCCAAAGGAAAAGACAACCAAACAGTCATTAAAACAAAGAAAACCACGACCAAGGTAAAATTGCCAGTGTTAGTGGAGAAGATAAGATAATGATACTGAAAATAGCCTGACACTTTTGTCAGAGCACTCGCTGATGCTGGAATTTGGGGGTGGTGGGGTCCCAGGCTGCCCTAGTCGTCCTTGCAACATGGCTGCCAGGCAGGGTATTTGGTGTGTAGGCTCACCCTGGGTGTGAAGGCATGGCATAGGCTCACCCTGGGTGTTTGCACCCATGTGCCTGCTGCTTTGGGGTCTCTGGGACACTGCCTGTGGTCTGGACTGCTTGGGTGGTCCATGGAACGTTTTGATTACAATCTTGTTTTTTTTTTTTTGAGATGGAGTCTCGTTCTGTCACCCAGGCTGGAGTTCAGTGGTGCGATCTTGACTCACTGCAACCTCCGCCTCCTGGGATCAAGCAATTCTCCTGCCTTAGCCTCCTGAGTATCTAGGACTACAGGCACGTGCCACCATGCCTGGCTAATTTTTGTATTTTTAGTAGAGACTGAGTTTCACCATGTTGGTCAAGGTGGTTTCGAACTCCTGGCCTCGAGTGATCCCCCTGCCTCGGCCTGTCAAAGTGCTGGAATTACAGGCGTGAGCCACCATGCCTGGCCTGCTCACAATGTGTTTAAGAAGTAATACAAAGTAGGATCCTTCTCCCACATGGGGAGGCCAGGGAGAACTGGGAGAACGAGAGGCCACTGGCACCAGCCAGGTGGACAACTCAACGGAGGGTCTGTCTGTTGGCAGCCAGCGGTGGCTGACTGGTTATGTAAAGGAGAAACAAAAAGGATGCTAAGTCTCTTGAATGAAACTGGGCCACACCACACGACCGTCTCATAAGCCCAGCACAGCACAGGGCCTCTCTTGACCAGAGGCTTCCGTAGAATTCCGCCAGCATGGAGGCTCACACCTGCCAGTTGGCTCTACCGCTAAAGGAACTTATCTTATACCTAATCCTTTTTAGGTCTTCTGAATCACATTTTACAAAACAACTTGGCAATTCTGATTTGAAATTCAGATGCTTCATATTTTCTGTAATTTTCCTGCACGTGCGCATGTGCACACGTGCGTACACACACACACACACACAGACACACACACAGCCATCAAACAAATACTTCATATCCACTATAAGCTTATCTTTAATCTTGGGACTGGAACTACTAATGAGGAGGGGACTGTTCCCACCCTCTGGCGAGGCCACCATTCTTGAACCTGATGACAAATGCATGACAGAAGCTGAATACTCTCCTGTCTTGATTGCCTAAAAAATTGCTTTTCACTATCAGCATGTTTTCATATCTGGTTTTCAGAACATGAATGGATTCACAATTCAACATTTTATTCATTTAAGGCATTAAAAAATGTTTCTCAGAATATGCATGGTCGAGAAGGGCATATTATTAAAGCTAAAATCATCCACTCCATTCGCTGGTCCCACCCATAGTCCCAGAGGCGACCACCTTTCAGCATCTCTGCATATTGTGTTCCTGGTGACTGGCAACCTTATTCTACGTGGCATTCTTACATCTGTATGTCGGTATTCAACTCAGCCTCTGTCTATTGACTCCTTGCCATGAAACACAGTGCTTTAGCTGACTGACACTAAACCCTCCCCTAAATTTTCAGTTACATTGTTATTTTTAGTTTTCTTTGTTTGCCTTTCTAACTTGCAATCTCTTATCTATCATTTCTTATTCTATTGTTTTCAGATAATAGATCAGTTTCTCTCCACCACACCTTAACTTCTACGCCGCCAGAGTTAATCATTTTATATACTGTCTTATGAACATAAGGCTTTCATGCTTTGCCCACCGGTTAATTCTAAAAATCTAAAAAACCAACAAACGCTGTGTACATTATTACGACTTTGTAAATGTTGTTCCTTCAGTGTCAATCAACATGTTAGGATTTTAATTTTTCTCTAGGTCCAGTATCATTAACCGTAAGTCACGTGAAGCGTTAATTATTAAATTCACGTCACATCTTTATTTCCTTTATATTTAGACGTAGACATAAGTCTTCTAAATAGCTTTTGGTTTTTCTTGGGATTTTAAGTTGCATTACCTGTGCCTTGTTAATAAACGAAATGTGCTTTTATCAGATCCTCAGAATTACCAAACCTCTTAATCATACTGTTTCTTGAAGCTCGTTGCTGGACTATATTTTGCAGTAACAGAAAGGAAAGGGTGCTTTGGAGGTAAATTCTCTGAGTGCTTATAAAACTAAAACTCTTTGGCTCACATGTTTAACAATTTTCTGGGTACAGAATTCTAGGTTTTAAATTATATTTCCCGGAATTTTGTTCTTCTTGGTATTTAATGTTCCTGACAAGATGTCTGAGGCTAGTATTATTTTTGGTCTTTTGAGACTGACTTTTCTTGTCTCCTGGAAGCTTTTAGTAATTTCTCTTTATGTTCAGCATTCTAAAATGTCTTGAGTCTGCATCAGGGCATGAGTCTTTTTTTTTTAGACAGAGTCTTGCTCTGTTGCCCAGGATGGAGTGCAGTGGCACTATCTCAACTCACTGCAACCTCCACCTCTTGGGTTCAAGCAATTCTCTGTCTCAGCCTCCCACGTAGCTGAGATTACAAGTATCTGCCACCACAGCCGGCTAATTTTTGTATTTTTAGTAGAGAAACCATTTCACCATCTTGGCCAATATGGTCTTGAACTCCTGACCTTGTGATCCACCTGTCTCAGTTTCCCAAAGTGCTGGGATCACAGACATGAGCCACCGCGCCTGGCCAAGTCGTTTATTCTTCATTCTACTTGAAACTTGGAGGGTCTTTTAGTCTAGAGAAAATTATCTTCTTCATTTCAGGAATACTTTGTTCTATCATCTCTATTCTTTTAATTTTAGTAAAGTTGTATATTTATATAGTTTTAACATTAAATAGTTCTATAAACCTAACAGTGATGTTAGCAGTTCTCTTCCCACTCCCTGGAAGCCATGACTTTCAATGTTTTTAGTTTGCTGGTATTTGCCTGCAAATTTCTAAATAGTGGGTTTAAATTCATGTTTATTAATATTTTTAGTTTTAAATATAACATGTTTACTTCAGGCAATGGACAATAAGTGTTTAGCTTTCGACTCTACTCCTATACTCCTATACCCTGAAATATCTTTCTTTTCTCTCCCATTTCTCTAATAGAACGGCATAATTTTAGGGCAAATCAATATTTAGCATATATTTTATTATGACCACGTAAACACTATTTGAGGCCGTAGCTATATGTGTTCTAATTTCCTTTATTTTCTTATACAATTTTTTTCTTTTACTGGAGTCAACATTTATCCCATTTGTTTGGTTTTATTATGTACCTATCACAAATCCATCTCCAAATTCCTCAAAAGAATAAATAGTCTCTTCCCTGAGAAAAAATGCATGAACAATTTTTATAGTTGAGACGCTGCATTCTGAAAAATATCCAGCAGTCTTTATTCTAGCGAGCATGTTACTGGTTTGGCTGAAGATATAGAATTCTAAGTTGGAAATCATTTTCAATATGAATGTTGAAGGCCTTGCTCTATTATCATTTAGCATTCAACATTGCTGTAGAGAAGCCTAACGTGAAACTAATTCTAGACCTTTGTATGCAATCTGCTCTTTCTTTCAAAGAGCATTGGTACCTTCTCTTTGTTACCAATGTTTTGAAACGTTGTATGAATGTGTTTTGTGTGACTTTGTTTTCATTCATTGTACCCAGCACTTGGTGAACCTCTCAGCCAAGAAATTGATGTCCTTGGGATCCAGGAAATTTTTCTTGAATTGTTTCTGTGTTGAATTGCTCCCTTCCATTTTTTTCCCTCTGTTTTTGAAAGCCCTATTATGTAAGATGTACTTCCTGTTTAGTCTAATTTTCTTGCTTTTTACTTTACATTTTCCATTTATTTGTTGCAATCATTTTCGTTACTGAGAAATTTCCTCAATTTTCTAGGTTTGTACTAAATTTTTCATTTATGCATTTGGATTTTAAAATTTCAAAATTCATTTTTGTTTTCTAAATGTCCCTTTCTACAACAACACTCCCTTTTCAGCCTCGCTGAAGTATACTCATATGTTACTGCCCACATTTAAAGTGTACGCTTTGCTAAGTTTTGACATATTTTATATATATATGTGTGTGTGTGTATATATATATTCCCATGAAACCATCCCAATAATCGGTGTAAGCATATTCATCATCCTCCAAAGTTTTCTTATGCTTTTTCATTATCCCTCTCACATCCTCTTCCCCACCACATCCCCATCATCCTATCCTCAGATAACCACTGATTTGCTTTCTCTCATTGTAGATTAGTTTGCATTTTCTAGACTGTATTTAAAAGGAATCACACACTATGTACTCTTTGTTATTTGATTCTTTCACTCTGCCTAGTTTGAAATTACCTATGCTCTACATATCAACATTTCATTCTTTTTTATTTCTACATCATATTTCATTGCATATTGTGCATACCACAATTTGTTTAATCCATTGACTTGTTGATCGGCATTTGAGTTGTTTCCAATTTTAGACTATTACACATAAAGCTGCCAGGAACATTTGTGCACAAGAGCTTGTGTGAACATATGTTTTCATTTCTCTTGGGTAAATACCAAGAGTAGAATGGTGATAGCATATGAGAGATGTGTGTTTAACTTTTTAAGAAACTGCCTATATTAATTATCTAATGCTACATAACCAATTATCCCCAAAACTCCCCAGCTTAAAACAACACACATGTATTATCTCAGAATTTCTGTGGGTCAGGAATCCAGGCATAGTTACCTGAGTACTGTCAAGGTCTTTATTTAGCATAAATTTTTCAAAGTTCATTTATATTGTGGCATGTATCCAAACTTTATTACTTTTCATGGCTCTTGATTTGGGTGAGCTTTGATAGCTTGTGCCATTCAAGAAATCTGTCTAAGTTGTTGAATTTATTGACATAATGTTATCTATAATATTTTCTTATCTTCCTTTTAATATCTGTAGAGTCTGTACTGATGTCATATCTCTTGTTCTTGTTGATAGTTTGTATTTTCTTTCTTTTTTCTGATTTTTCCATCAAGAAGCTTATCAATTTTGTTGATTTTATCAAATAGTAAACTTTTGGTTACCTTGATTTTTATATTGTTTTTCTGTTTTCTATTTTATCTATTTATACTCTTACCTTTATTGTTTCCTTTCTTCTGTTTTATTTAATAGTTTAATTTGCTCTTATTTTTTCTTTTTTTTATGGTAGAAACTAAAGTAGTATATATAAAACCTTTTTTTTTTTTTCTAATACAAGCCTGTAGGACTATGTATTTTCCTCTGCATACTGCTTTAGCTGCATCCCACACATTTTGGTAGGCTGACTTTTCATTTTGATTTAGTTCTCTTTTGATTTCTTCTTGATCCATGGATTTGTTTGTTTGTTTTTGCTAAATGTCCTGTTTATTCTGCAAACAAGGCTTAGAAATGTGTAGACACAATTTGTAGGTTGAGAAATCTCTATGTAGTTGTGACTTCACAGCTATACTTCTGCAAAAGCAGTAATGATGGTGGCTTCTCAACACATTAACCTACCATTGTTTTGTTTAGAGCTAACACAGTGAGAATGGATTCTTAATGACCTGTTTCTCTAGGTGATCATCACATTTCACTGCTCTAGTCAAGTGAAGGCTCCACTTGTTCTTAAAGACTAGATCCATCTATTAATTTTAAATGTATAAAGTTCCAAATATTTGAAGGGATATTCCAGATACTTTTGCAATACTAACCTTTTTTTTTTTTTTTTTTTTTTTTTGAGACGGAGTTTCGCTCTTGTTACCCAGGCTAGAGTGCAATGGCGCGATCTCGGCTCACTGCAACCTCCGCCTCCCGGGTTCAGGCAATTCTCCTGCCTCAGCCTCCTGAGTAGCTGGGATTACAGGCACGTGCCACCATGCCCAGCTAATTTTTTGTATTTTTAGTAGAGACGGGGTTTCACCATGTTGACCAGGATGGTCTCGATCTCTTGACCTTGTGATCTGCCCGCCTCGGCCTCCCAAAGTGCTGGGATTACAGGCGTGAGCAATACTAACCTTTAACTTACTTCCACTGTGGTCAGAGAACACTTTTTTTTTTTTTTGAGACAGAGCCTCACTGTTACCCAGGCTGGAGTGCAGTGACATAATCTCAGCTCACTGCAACCTTTGCCTCCTGGGTTCCAGTGATTCTCCTGCCTCAGCCTCCCAGCTAATTTTTGTATTTTTTAGTAGAGACATGATTTCACCATATTGGCCAGGCTGGTCTCAAACTCCTGACCTCATGATCTGGCTGCCTTGGCCTACCAAAATGCTGGGATTATAGGCACGAGCCACTGTGCCCAGCTGAGAATACTTTTTTAATTTTAATTTTTAATTGACTGATTATATTTGTATATATTTATGGGAGAAAAAGTGTTATTATCTTTCAACACAATGTGAAAAAATTAAGAGTTAACATACCCATCAATTCAAATATTTGACATTTTTGTGATAAAAACATTATAAATGTACTCTCTTAGTGATAATAAAATGTATAGAACTTAATTATGAGCTATGTTTCCAATGCTGTACAATTGTTCATATACACACAAATCAAATGTATTTTTTCTAACTGAGGCTTTGTACCCTTTGACTATTATCTTCCCATTGCCCCCATGCCCCAGGCTCTGATGACCACCATCCTACCATCTTCTATGAGTTCAATTGTTTTAAATTCCACATATAAGTAAGAACATATGACATTTGTCTTTCTGTGTTTGGCTTACTTCACTTAGCATAATGTTCTCTGATTCTATTCATGTTGTCTCAAATGGCAGAATTTCTTTCTTTTTAAAGGGTGAATAGCATTCCTTTGTGTATATCTACCACATTTTAAAAAATCATTCACCTCTTGATGGACACTTAGGTTCATATCATAACTTGGCTATTGTGAATAGTGCTGAAGTGAGCATAGGAGTGCAGACATCTCTTCACCATACTGATTTCGAATCTTTCAGGTAAATACCCAACGTGGGATTGCTAAATAATATGTTAATTATAATTTTAGTTTTTTGAGGAACCTCTAAACTGTTTTTTATAATTACTGTATAACTTACATTCCAACCAACAACAAGGGTTCCCTATTCTTCATGTCCTTGCCAACACTTTTTTTTGTGTTTTTTTTTTTTTTTTTTTTTTTTTTTTTTTTTTTTTGAGATGGAGTCTTACTCTGTCTCCCAGGCTGGAGTGTAGTGACGCTACTCCTCCCAGGTTCAAGTGATTCTCCTGCCTCAGCCTCCCAAGTAGCTGGGATTACAGGTGCTCAACACCATGCTTAGCTAACTTTTTTGTATTTTCAATAAAGACGGGTTTTCACCGTGTTATCCAGGATGGTCTCAATCTCCTGATCTGCCCACCTTGGCCTCCCAAAGTGCTGAGATTACAGATATGAGCCACCACTCCCAGCCTTTTTTGACTTTTTGATAATATCATTCTAACAGGTATGAGGTAATAGCTCATAAAGCTGTATATCTAATTTATTAACAGTTTTTATCCTGAAATTACATTGATTTTTTTCTAATGCTTTTCCTGCATCTACTGAGATGATCATATGATTTTTGCCCTTTGTTAATATGGTATATCACATTTATTGATTTACATATGTTAAACTATCCTTGCATTCCAGAAATAAATTCTACTTGATTGTGGTAAATGAACTTTTTAATGTGTTATTTAATTCTGTTTGCTGCAACTTTGTTGAGGATTTTTGCAACTAGGTTCACTGAGGATATTGGCCTGTAATTTACCTTTCTTATGATGTCCTTGTCTGGTTTGGTATCAAAGTAATGCTGGTCTCATAAAAAGAATTTGTGACGATTTTTGCATCTTAGTTTTTTGGACTAGAAATCAATCATAAAATAGATTTTGGAAAATTCACAGGTACATGAAAATTGAACAACATGCTCCCGAACAACTAACGGTCAATGAAGAACTTAAAAGGGAAATTTAGAAATATCTTAATCAAATGAAAATGGAAACATGACATACCAAAACTTATGTGATTCAGCATATGCAGTTCTAAGGGAAAGTTCTTAGGAAATGCCTACATCAAAAAAGAAAAAAAGTTTGCAAAAACTTAATGTTGCACTTCAAGCAAATAAAAAAAGAGCAAACTGAGCCCAATATTAGAAGAAATAAATAATAGAGGTTAGAGCAGAAATACATAAAACAGAACTAGAAAAACAAAACCAAAGATCGACGAAACAGTTGTGTTTTTTAAGAAAAAGGAAGATAAACAATTGACAAACCTTTAGCTAGACTAATCAAGAGAAAAAAGAAAAACTCAAATGAATAAAATAAGAAGTGAAAGAAGAGACATCATGACTGACAACACAGAAATACGAAAGATAATGAGACTATCATAAATTATATGCCAAAAAGTCACATAAGCTAGAAGAAATTTATAAATGAATAAATTCCTAGACATATACAGCCTACCAAGATGAATCACAAAGAAACAGAAAATCTGAACAGACTGATAATGAGAGAGGAGATTAAAGCAGTAATAAAATGTCTCTCAACAAAGAAAAGCCCAAGACCTAACACCTTCACTGCTGAATTCTACCAAACATTTAATAAAGAACTAACCACGCCTGTAATCCCAACACTTTGGGAGGCCGAAGTGGGTGAATCACCTGAGGTCAGGTCAGGATTTCGAGACCAGCCTGGCCAACATGGGAAACTCTGTCTCTACTAAAAATACAAAAATTAGTTGGGCATGGTGGTATGCACCTGTAGTCCCAGCTACTCAAGAGGCTGAGGCAGGAGAATCACTTGAACCCAGGAGGCAGAGATTGCAGTGAGCTGAGATCACGCCATTGCATTCCAGGCTGGATGACAGAGCAAAACTTTATCTCAAAAAAAAGAAAAAAAAAGGAACTAACACCGATTCTCCACAAACTATTCCAGATAACATACTTTATTTGATTCAAACCATTATACATTTATAGAGGTTTTTTTTTCTGCTGAGAATATAGTCTATCTTAGTAAATGTTCCATATGCACAACAGAAGAACGTATTCTTCTGTTGTTAGGTAGGTTGTTCTATAAATATCAATTAGATCATGTTGGTTGCAAGTATTTTGCAAGCTTCTGTATCCTCACTGATTTTTCTATTTATTTGTTCTATGAATTACTGAGAGTAAGATGCTGAAATCTCTAACTACAATTTGGACTTGCTTATTTCTCCTTATAGTTCTACTCACTCTTGTTTCACGTATTTTGAAACTCTGCACGATGTGCGTAAATGTTCAGGTTTGTTTTATATGCTCTCGGCAAATTGCCTCTTTCGTCTTTATGAAATTTCCCTATTTACCTCTGCTCATATCATTTGCTCTGAAATTTCATGCCTGTTCACACCTCCTGCTTTCTTTGAATGAGTGTTCAAATAGTATATCTTTTTAAATCTATTTTATGCCTTTTATCAACTCTTATTTTTAACCTGTTTGTGTCTTTATATTTTAATGGGTTTACTGTAGGGGATCCTGGGAGGGCTACCTATTCTTGTTCAGATTATCAGTCAGTCTTCCTGTTTCGAGCCTCACTCAATCCCTTTGCTTGGAGTTAACTAGCGCTTTCTACTTTTGGGGCTCTCTCAGTTCTGGACGTTCCCCAGACATCGGGCTTCAGCTTTCTTGGCTCTATTAACAGTCATGGCTTCTCCATCTGCCTCCCAGTTCCAGATGGATGGTTCTAGTCTATTTTCCCATTCCCGTCGTCTTTACAGGTTTATCCTCTCATCATCATTTTGCTGAAGTTTTTAGAGGGAGCAGTAAACTGGGCGTTGTCTTTGCCATTAAACCAGAAGGTAGATCTCTTTCTAAAAATCTCTATTTTGTCTTTGATAATAGCTTTCTCCCCATTTTCTGTCTCTGAAACTGTGAGTTGGGTGTTGCCCCGTCTTGGAGTAATCCTTTGGGTCTCATATGTTTTCTCTCCTATTTGTATCTCTTTGTATAAACGTTCTCTGGATTATCTTTCTTTTCTATGGGGTCTGCTACACTGTTTAACATTCCCGGTCTTTTTCTTTCGGATGGCTCGCTTTTCCTGTGTACCTGGTGGTCCTCTGTCCTTTGTTCATGTGTGAGGATGAAGGATCACACTCACGGTAGCCGGCATATTGTGTGTCTTCCATGGGCCTCACCCTTGAGTTAATAAAACACTTGAATGGGAGCTCACGTGCAGTGCTGGCGCCTGTACACCAGTAAACTTCGTAGGATTTTCATGGTCTTGGGAGCATCCTTTGATATTAGAACAGGAGTGCACCAACCCCTAGACTAGAACCTTGGATTTCCAAGGTCTGTGTCTTTAGAAGAGAGCCTTCTAGCCTGTTGCTTTGTTTGCCTGGGGGTAAAGATCTGATTGTCAGTCTCTGCGAAGTAGAGAGGGGTTAGGGAAGGGACTGACTGGCACAAGTGTTTTGCTGACAACCATTTATTAAAGGCTTCTGCGTGATCCCCTCCCTCCCCCCAGCTCTGACCTGCAGCCTCTCTGAACTCTGTGGGGAGAGCTCGCCACTGCTGCACCCCCACTGCGTGTGTCTCTGATCCGGCACCCTGTCCTTGGCTCTGTCCCATCCATTACCTGCACCTCTGCGTTCCGTCTCCCTGTGCCCATGCCTTGCTTGCATATAACCCCTTCTTCACCTCTTCTTCCTGTTTTGAGAGATTATTTCATTTCGTACTTCTTTAGTGGAATTTAGAAGGCAAAAGAAAAATCCGTGTGCAAAATCCACCATCTTAAACCAGAACTCTTTTTTCCCCTAGTTTTACAAGCCCTTAAGCTCCTGCAGAGTCAACCCATCGTTGATTTCCTTAACCTAGAGAGACATCTAAGTAGTTGACATTTTTTTCCCTAGTTTTACAAGCCCTTAAGCTCCTGAAGAATCAACCCATTGTTGTTTTTTCCTTAACCTAGAGAGACATCTAACAGGCTTTCCAAGTTCTTGAGCCAGCTGATGCCACAGGTCTGTGGTGCACAGACTTGATGCTGGTATACGGCGGTAATATAGTCCCCGGGGATGGACCTCAGGCCAAATTTGCTGTAGCAAGATCTGTGACTGCAAAGGATTACAAATACCGAATTATGGCAGTGTGGACCCAATAAGGAACCCGAAGTTGCTTCGTGGAATTAAACTGAGTTAGAGCCTGAGTATATTGCTCCTTGGGTGATTCTATCCTGCAAATAATATATTATCCAAGGCCTGGTGCTGGAGATGGATTGCTGCAATGCGCATCCAAGGGACCTGTTGCTGGCTTAGAGCAGCTCCAACCCATCATCCCAGCGCTGCCGTTTTATTGATGCCAGAGAGTCCCCACAGGTGATGCATTACACACCAAGGAGGTGGCCCCCAGAGGAAACGTGGGATCTGCAAGAAAACTCTGTAATAATTATTGCAGAGAAGACAGCTACCATGCTACATAGAAAAAGCCTGATTTTTTTTTACATGTCAGCTAGGAGAGAATATAGATACCGACTTTGCTTCTTCCAAGTTATTTCTTCTGCTTTCGTATAATACGTTCTGATATAACTAAAGTAATTCTTCGGATCTACCCTGCAATTAAACAAAACAACTTCCTTATTCCTTGAGTATCTCTGAACCTCCACATTCAAAGACGGATAAGCATTAAAGTGTCATAACCTCCTGAACGTGGTGCCTTCAAATTTCCTGCTTCACGGTGACTGAGAGGTAATTTGAAGCGCAAAAATATCTCTCAGAGAGAATATTAAACAACTCCACACCTTCAGCCGTTTCGTCTTTAGCTATTTACAGATATGTTTTAAAAGCATACCATTTAAATATGAACAGCAACTTCCTGTTAAACTTTGGATGTAGCAACCAACAAGAAATATGGCCCCCGGTGGTAAGAGAAGAAAAAATAGTTTCTGTATACAAAGCCCTAACATAATAAACAGGCAGAAGCACTTCCTGATAAATAGCGCCAAGCAAACATTCATATCCTTGCCTCGGCTATATTCAAAATATTTTTACTAGATCAAGTGCAAAGCATTATTATCGTTAATATTAAGTTTATCCTTCTTGGAACTGAGCCAGGCTCCAGTTCTACAGGAAGGTCTGGTAGGAACCAAGGGTATGGCCGTTTATCATGGCAGATGCTTTGGTTTTAATTCCCTTCATATAAATGTTGTAAGGCCATGAATGGACATAAACATTACTGCATTTGGTGAAAGCCACACCCAGCGGCCCCAGGCCTGCAGTAACACCCCACAGAATGATCAAAACGGAAATTCCAGAGCGGTAAACAGGCCAGTTTCAGATCCAGTGACAGTCCCTACGGGCGGCCAGGGGAAAAAAGGCAAGGATGATGGCAGAGACAGACGGGTGCCCACAGGCTCCCACCAGCTACCGCCACAGGGTGGGAACCCCAGCCAGGGCACCGACAGAGGCAGGACCCCTGAGAAAAGGGGCAAGGATTCAACCTGAAGGGAAGCATCATCTTGTGATGCCTTTGTTCACCAACACGACATGCTACTCTGAGTGTTCTTTTTAAATCAAACATTAAAACACACACACCCAGAAACTTTACTATTTATTGACATATTACATAGAGCAAAAAAAAGTGCACACATCACATGTGTACAAGTCGACGAATTTTCACAAACCGAGCCCACCCCTGTAAACCGCACCCAGACCAAGACAGAAGACATCGGCAGCTCCCAGTGTCCCACTGTCCCAGCAGCTCAGGCGTCCCTGTGTCCCGCTGCCATCAGTACCTGCCCCCACGCCCACCTTCCCGGCAACCACCATCGGGACGTCCTTGTTTACACATCTTCCCGGAATGGAATTGGAATCCCAGAAATCAAGCGGAGTAAATGAAGTGCAATTTTGTGCCTATGTGTTTGAATTGAGGCTGCAGGGCCTGCAGGTGACAAGGCGCCGCTTCCCCGGAGACCCGTTTCAGCGTTCCCGTGGTATCAGGAGAGAGGAGCAAGGAAGGGCTGCGGAAACTGCTCACGTGGAGAATGTCAGGGTTCTGCAAGAAAGGAGACCCTGGCTGGAGGGGCCGGGCACAGGGAAGGGACGCTAAATGCCAGTGGCAGTCATAGAATTACATGTGTGAAGTGCCGCCGGCCACAGGACTCAGCCTTGAAACTGGGGGGGTGGGGCCTGTAAGAGTGTCCTGCTTGTTCAGAACTGTCACCCCCGCTAGGAGCTGGGCTTGGAAGCTCTGACGAGGGCCTGTCTCCTCTCCTAGACGATGAGCAGTTCCCAGAGCTGGCCACTGAGGATCTGGGTCACACAGGCCACTGTCCTCCCCTTAAGAAGATTGCAGTTGGCCGGGCATGGTAGCTCACCCCTGTAATCCCAGCACTTCGGGAGGCCAAGGCAGGTAGATCATGAGGTCAAAAGATCAAGACCATCCTGGCCAACATGGTGAAACCCCATCTCTTCTAAAAATACGAAAAATAGCTAGGCGTGGTGGTGGTGCACACCTGTAATCCCAGCTACTTGGGAGGCTGAGGCAGGAGAATTGCTTGAACCTGGGAGACGGAGGTTTCAGTGAGCTGAGATTGTGCCATTACACTTCAGCCTGGCGACAGAGTGAGACTCCGTCTCAAAAAGAAAAAGAAAAGAAGAAGGTTGCAGTCAAGTTAGGAAGATGACAGGTAACGGGGTCCACACCACACAGCACGGTGTGGCACATATCAGCACATCTGCCGACAGAACCCGTACATGAGTGAATGCGTGAGGACGCAGAACACCACTCCTGTCTTGCCTGAGGTGTCCCCAGGAGCAAACCTGACAGCCAGCTGGGCCACCCCCCATGCCTGGCCCCTCCAGCCAGGGTCTCCTTTCTTCCTGGGAGATTGGGGCCCACTGGAGCCCTTCCATGAGGAAGGCTGAGCCAAGCACCTGCACTAGGGGAAGCCATGGTACTGAGGGCTCCCGGGCCTGTGGGGGCGGTGGACTGCCAAGCACCCAGTGAGCTGTGAGTGGCTTAAATGACGACATTTTGTCATCTCTGTCAACACAAGAACTTGGGACGCAGGCGGTCCCCTGCCATGCACAGTGCCCAGCACTGTCACCAGGACCTCTCCTTTATCCTTCTCCTCTGTCTGTTCGGCTGCTGGAGGCTCTTCCCTCCCTGGCGGTCACAACACGGCCACCCTCGTTCTGTCATCATGACCTCAAAATGCTCCTCCCTGCTCATCAAGGAGGAAAGAGCCAACCTTCCCTGTGTCTCATTGGCCATAAGGTCGCCTGCCCCATAGGGTGCTAAGACAGGGAGTCTCTGGTCACAGGGGGCTGCTGGAAACCTCCCCCGTCAACTTTGCAGGTGCAAGGGACGTGATTAGACTCTGTCAGCACATCTGAGAGCTCCACCGTGCACAGCAGAGACTCCACCTCAAAAAAAAAAAACCCAAAAACCAAAAAAGAACCCACTGTCGTAACTCTAGTTAGTATGCTTATTCCATCACTTCGTCACCCTTCAACAATATTACTGATTCTGCACTATGAAAAAATGAGCATTTCACCCATTTACCCTCCCCACCTCCTCTCAGTCATTTTTAGTTTTCGCATTTGTTAGCTTTGCACCTAGACTTGAACACTGACTGGTTTTCCATTTAGTTGAGACAGTGCTGAGTCCTTAGCACACACTGGAGGTCCTTGACGCCCCAACCCATCCTCCATCCCCCTTCCCCTCTTCCCCTTCTCTTCCTCCATCTGGTGGGTTTTTCTTTCTTTCGAAGCACCAAGGATGGCATAATATTCTGTTTGGTGAGCATACTTAAGTTTTCTGTTCTTTGTTAAGTTTTATCTGTGTTGAAAACAAGTCAATGGCATTTGCATTTTTACAGCTTCGTAAGTACCATTCATAGCAGCCAAGCGATTTCTCTAGGGATGATGGCTTTCTCGGGCCACGTGAGAGAATGACTTCAGCGTCAGGCTGAATGCATTCTGTCTCTCATAAACCTCCTTCTTGCTCAAAACCATAACATATCTTTAGTTTTTTTATGATTAGACTGTGGCTTTCTTAGACAACTTTTCGGGTTTTTTCCCCACTAGATGTTTGAATTACCTTTCATTTCTCTCATGGACAAAGAATAGCTGCCTCTTGATTGCCACACTTCTCAGTCTTGCGATCTGTGCTGTTTATTTTTCTGTCGGCACAGCTCCTAACTTGTCACTCTACACTCCCATTTGTAACTGCCAGGGCTGGAAGCCTGTGAACTATAATCCCAGCTTCTCTTGATGCAAGTTTCTGGCCAATGAGGGGCACCGGAGGCTGGAAGGCTGGAGTATGGGAGAAAGCACGTCTCCTTCTCCAGCTCTGGTAGGAACTAGCAGCTGAGGGCGACTGCAATCTGCAGATGGGTGGTAGATGTCGAAGTAGTGCCGGAGCTGTTGGTGTTTAGACTCTGTAGTAGCAGCCAGAGGGTGAATCCTGGTTTCTGGATGAGGGGCAGTTGTGCTCATGAGCTCTGGTAGCCACATGTTCCATTTCATTCTCCAGTCCTATGTGGGTTAATGGCCTCCTGTAGCTGCTGCTCTCTGGGTGTTATGGAATGAATGTTTCTGTCCTTCCAGATTTATACGGAAGCCCTACCCTCCAATGCAACCATATTTGGAGATGGGGCCCTTGAAGGTAATTAAAGTTAAATGAGGCTGGGTTTGGTGGGTCACGCCTGTAATCCCAGCACTTTGGGAGGCTGAGGCAGGAGGATCACCTGAAGTCAGGGGTTTGAGACCAGCCTGGCCAACATGGAGAAACCCCATCTCTATTATAAATGAAACATGAGAGAGATCCAAGATGGCTGATCACTAGCAGCTCAGGCTCATAGTTCCCAGTGAAAGCGCAGAGAACGAGAGGACGCCACACTTTCAGACGAATATTTGTTGCTCACGGACCAGGAGATTCCCAGCAGAGGAGCCCCACGTGTCTCCAGGGCGACTCTTGTGGCCGGCGCAGCGGTTTTGCTGGTGCCTTAGCGCGCCAGTTTTTGGTGCAGAGTCCGGAGATTCCCAGGCAGAAAAGCACCATCCATCTTAACACCATTGTTTTGGCCAGCGCAGTGGGTTGCTCAGATTTTGGCGCTGGGAATCAACAAGTTGGACGTCTGCTCAGAGACCTAGTTAGAAAGTCAGTAATTACAAAGACAACAGACGGATAAATATATAATGAAGGGAAGAAATTAGCATAAAAAGGCAGAGAATACTCAAAATCAGAATGCCTCTCCCTCTACAGGGGATCGCAATTCCTCATCAGTAATGGAACAAGGCTTAATAGATTACACGTGTGTTCCAATAACAGAAGCAGGTTTCAAAACGTGGGTGATAAGAAACTTCTGTGAATTAAAAGAACTTGTTCTAACCCAATGCAAAGAAACTAAGAACCTTGAAAAAAGGTTTGACGAAATGTTAACGAGAATGGACAATTTAGAGAGGAATATAAGTGAATTGATGGAGCTGAAAAACACAACACGAGAACATCGCAAAGCATGCACAAGTTTAAACAGTCAAATTGATCAAGTAGAAGAAAGGATATCAGAAGTCGAGAACCAGCTCAGTGAAATGAAATGAGAAGATAAGATTGGAGAAAAAAGGATGAAAAGGAATGAGCAAAGCCTCCAGGAAATATGACACTATGTGAAAAGACCTAATTTACATTTGACAGGTGTACCTGAATGTGATGAAGAGAATGAATCCAAGTTGGAAAATACTCTTCAGGATATCATTCAGGAAAACTTTCCCAACCTGGCAAGGCAGGGTAATATTCAACTCCAGGTAATACAGAGAACACCACAAAGATATTCTTCAAGAAGACCAACCCCAAGGCACATAATTGCCAGATTTATTAGGGTTAAAATGAAGGAGAAAATACTAAGGGCAGCCAGAGAGAAAGGTCAGGTTACCCATAAAGGGAAACCTATCAGACTTACAGCAGATCTCTCAGCAGAAACCCTACAAGCCAGAAAAGAGTGGGGACCAATATTTAACATCCTTAAAGAAAAGAACTTTCAACCCAGAATTTCCTATCCAGCCAAACTAAGCTTTATAATCGCAGGAAAAATTAAATCCTTTGCGAACAAACAAGTACTTAGAGAGTTCACCACCACCAGGCCTGCTTTACAAGAGCTTCTGAAAGAAGCACTATACATATAAAGGAACAACCAATATCAGCCTTTCCAAAAATATATCAAAAAGAAAAGAACATTAACACAATGAAAAATTTACACTAACTAATGGGCAAAACAGCCAGCTAGCATCAAATGCCAGTATTAAAGTTATATATATTCTAATCGGATAAAAAGCCAAAACCCATTGGTATGCTGCATCCAGACCCATCTCACATGCAACGATACACAAAGACTCAAAACAAAGAGAAGGAGGAAGATTTATCAACCAATCAGAGAGTAAAAATAAACAAATAAACAAAAAGCAAGAGATGCAATTCTCGCCTCTGATAAAGTAGACTTTAAAGCAACAAAGATCAAAAGAGGCAAAGAAGGACATTACATAATGGTAAAAGGATCAATGTAACAAGAAGAGCTAACGATTTTATAGATCAACGAGACAGAAAATTAACAAGGACATCCAGGACTTGAACTCAGACCCGGAACAAGTAAACTTAATAAACATTTATAGAACTCTCCACTTCAAATACATAAAACATACATTACTACCTCACACCTATTCCATAAGTGACTACATAATTGGAAGTAAATAACTCCTCAGTAATCGCATAGCATTTCATAGGTTTAAATGAAATATTGGTTGGCTGCTCGTTTGTTATTTTCTTCCCTTATTCCTTCCTGTTTACATCAAGTATAATTATTGGTATAAAAGAGGTTTTCAATACCCATTACTAAACTGCATTCTAGTCTGGGCAAGAAAGCAATACTCCCATTCTCTCTCTCTCTTTCTCTTCCTTTTTCCTCCTATTCTTTATTCTTTTTCTTTCTTTCTTTCTTTCAAAAAAAAAAAAAAAGAAAGAAAAAAAAAATGAAACATTAGCCAGGTATGGTGGCACATGCCTGTAATCCCAGCTACTCAGGAGGCTGAAGCAGGAGAATCGCTTGAACCCAGGAGGTGGAGGTTGCAGTGAGCTGAGATCGCGCCACTGCACTCCAGCCTGGGTGATAGAGTGAGATTCTGTCTCAAAAAAAAAAAAAAAAAAAAAAGTAAAATGTGGTCTAAGGGTGGGACCCAATCTGGTTGTTCAGTTTCTTTTCAAAAGAGCCTTGTTTTTTTTTTTGGCATGAGGTTGTAATCGCTGTGTGCCTGGGGTGGGGTGGCTGACTGACAAGGCAGCTTCCTCCACAAACTCCCAGAAACAGCCCTGCCCTGGGTGCGCGCCTCTACCCCGGGCCTCCAGGCCACCAGCTCGCCGCTTGTGCCCCTCTGGGGTTCAGGAAGGATCCCCGCTCCCCCACCCCCAGCCTCACCCTGACAGTGCTCTGAGCCACGGATTTTGGCTTTCTCCTCCGTCCTCACCTGTCCATTTGCCCTCTGGCTTGCAGAATTATTTTCTCAAAATTTTCTCAGAATTTTCAACCGCTAATGATCCTGTCACTAGGCCACCCGGCAGGGAAGCCCACCTGTCCTGTACCGCTGGGCCCATGGTGGCTTGGAGGCTTTCCTGGTCTCCTGAAACAAGGCAGCTGCCCAAGTTGTAGCCACGAGTGTGCCAGTAGCCCACCTGCTGTCAGCTCAGCAGGCACTGAATTTTACTGGCAAGGTATAAGTCAGTTCTCCACCAACACCCTAAAGCAGGTGCTACTACTTTCTCCGTTTAGAACTGGGGAGGGTGAGATGCAGAGAGTGCCCTCCCAACCCCGGGCAAAGCCCAAGACTCAGCACAGGCTCGGGCACTATGCCACCTGCCCTCCTGAGGCCGTGTCCTTCCCACAGGAGGTGGCCCTGTGGCCTCACCTGGGCCGGATGGGAAATGCAAACTGAAAACCACCATCTCTTTCCCCTCTTTTTATTTTTAAAAGGATATTAAAAGAACATATCTTTTAAAAATCAAAGTGAATGGAAGTTCATTTTCATTTTATCCTGAGAGCTTCACAGTAGCTCTTGAAATAAATGAAAGTGACTTTAAATGCATTTTGTTTTGAGATGATCTCAGTAGCTCTGAGGACATGCTTAGCAGTCTTGGAGTCTCAGAAAACTCGGCTGGAAATCTCTGGTGGAGGAAGATGATTCTCTATTTCTACCTGACGCCTTCCTGAGGCTCCTGGTCAGTAAGAAAGAAGAGACTCCGGGCGCGGGGTGAGAAGTGGGGGCGGGAGAGTCTTGCCCTTCCTCTGGTTGACAGAACCCATTTCTAGAGGGAACTTCAATAGTGTTTCCAACCCCAGGTCTTCCCCAGAAGGAGGAATCTAAACAAACTCACCTGCCTGTGGCTCCTCCCACAGTGACAATTTGAGGCCAAATTCATTGAGGTTTTCACAGCCGAGTCTAGGTAAAGTTGTGGGGTTTTGTTGTCATTGTGTTTTGTTTGTTGAGACAGAGTCTCAGTCTGTCGCCCAAGCTGGAATCCAGTGGCACGATCTCGGCTCACTGCAGCCTCCACCTCCCGGGTTCAAGCAATTCTCCTGCCTCAGCCGCCCAAGTGGTGTGCGCCACCACACCCAGCTAATATTTGTGTTTTTAGTAGACGGGGTTTCGCCATGTTCCCCATGCTGGACTTGAACTCCTGAGCTCAAGCCATCCGCCCGCCTCAGCCTCCCAAAATGCTGGGATTACAGGCGTGAGCCATCATGCCCAGCCAAAGTTGTGGTTTTAAACAGAATGCTCCAAAGTCCAGTGGTTATGACCAAATGCCACACAGAGACAGAAGCCACCCACACAGTCCAAACTCCCAACAGCCATGGTGTTCCAGGTCCTCCAAAGTCAGCCTCTCCTCCAGGAGGCCACTGAGCTCCCCAGCTGTGGGGCTAAGGCCGCACAGCCCTGCGTGGTTCGCCTGCCACCTGACTCCTTCATCCTCCTCTGAGTTTCCCAGTAAGCCCAGAGAAGAAAACAGCCGTGTCTCCCACAAACCCTGAAGGGCGCGGGAAGTGCCAACAGTGAGAAGGACTTGGACGTAAATGATACACACAGTCACGGCATGTCCACATTCCTCTGGGCACATGAGCACACACGTGCACACACACACCCCCAGATGGGAGCGAGGGGTGGGGTGCCGCCCCAGCTCTTCATACCTCACCAAGTGCCAGTGAGGCAGCAACACTTAGAGGACACTTGCTTTCAGGGAGCATCTGATGGAGCAGGAGCTGGCTTGGGGCATCTCCACGCAGCCTGGCTGAGCACCCGGGGCTGCATCCGCCCCTCAGCATTTACATTTTTTTTTCTGAGCCAGAGTCTTGCTCTGTCACCAGGCTGGAGTGCAGTGATGCGATCTCGGCTCGCTGCAATCTCTGCTTCCCGCCTCCCGGGTTCAAGCTATTCTCCTCCTGAGTAGCTGGGATTACAGGCGCACACCACCACGCACAGGTAATTTTTGTATTTTTAGTAGAGACGGGGTTTCATCATGTTAACCAGGAGGGTCTCCATCTCTTGACCTTGCGATCTGCCTGCCTCGGCCTCCCAAAGTGATGGGATTACAGACGTGAGCCACCGCACCCGGCAGCGTTTACATTTTTTGCGCTATTCACTGAGAGAGAGACAGAGATACAGAAAGGGAAGGACAGAGATGAAGAGAGTAATGGGAGAAGAAAAAGAGAGAACACAGGGATGATGGACATTTCACACGACATGGTCACCAGGGAGGCAAGAACACTTACAGAACAGTTTGAGCCAAAGAGTCACTCAGGGACAGGAACGGCAATTACTTAAATATTTAAACCAGACACCCTGTGAGCGGCTGTGGAGGCAGCTCTTTGTTAATATTTAACACGAGCTGGGCAGTCGCCGGGAAAACAACTGTTTACAGGAGAGATGAACCAACATCCACCGTTGCTCAAAGTTGTGGGGAGGCTTTGGGGGACACGCAGCTGCCGATGTTTCTAGATTACAGCAGCTCGAGGCCACAGGGCTGGAGAGGCTCACGGTGTCCCCAGGGTGCATGAAAACTGTAAACAGGCAGATCGAGGTCACCTACCCTGCTCCAGAATTGCAGTTTGCAGGAAACCCAGCCCTGCAGCTGGGCCTGGGTGGTGACTGCTGGCTGGCCGGCCAGCCCCTCGCTGGACAGCTGCATCGCACAGCCCCAGGCTGGGGTGTTCTTCAGGCCCCATGCACAGTCCCAGGCAGATGCCTTGTGCACTCCCTGCATGAAGCTGGGGACAAGTGCTTGAAAGCAAAGGGGCTCCCACTGATGGAAAGTGTGACCAGCCTGCTTGCGAATCCTCCAGCTCACACTCAGGGCTGCAGGGACACCGGCCAGGCCATCTCGCAGAGACGACAAGCTGCCTGTTTTCAGGGGCTGTGAGAGTGAGTCTTGTTCATGACAGCTCTCTCCTCTGTGTACCCAGCCCCATAGCCTGGATTCATCAGGCCTTACTCCTCTGAACTCACTTCCAAATATTCCATCACTCCCGACACCCTCCACCCCAGCCCCATGGAGCTACACACAGATCACGCTGGGGCCGAACTGGATTTGGAATCCCAGCTCAGGACCAAGGAATGCTGCTGTCCTGAATTCCGACGCTCTCTCCATGGTGCCCTAGGACCGTGGATGCTTCCTGGCATGCCACTGCCCACTCTGCCCACACCGCAGCTGACTTTGACTCACAAATGGCTTTCCAAACAGTTGTTTGCACACCTGGCCATTTATTATAAAGGAAGAAACGCTGAATAGCCTGAGCTGCTCTGAGGAATCTGTGTAAGAATTGGGGCTCTGCATATTAGTCTTTACTAAAATAAATTTAGTTTATTAGAGCCAACATTTGGGTATTTAGGTTTCACAGCATAAATATATATGTATTTTTCAATTGGCACAAAGCTGTCTAAGGCATTAGAAGAACAGTCCTCAATCTTTCTGTGGTCACAGCATAGTTCTGAATACTAGAAATCTAGAGGAATGCTTGGCCAGGTGCAGTGGCTCATGCCTGTAATCTCAGCACTTTGGGAGGCCGAGGTGGACAGATCGTGAGTTTAAGAGATCGAGACCATCTTGGCCAACGTAGTGAAACCTCATCTCTACTAAAAATACAAAAATTAGCTGGGTGTGGTGGCACATGCCTGTAGTCCCAGCTACTCAGGAGGCTGAGGCAGGAGAATCACTTGAATCCAGGAGGCGGAGTTTGCAGTGAGCTGAGATTGTGCCACTGCACTCCAGCCTGGCGATAGAGTGAGACTCCGTCTCAAAAAAAAAAAAAAAAAAAAATCCGGGCATGGTGGTGCATGCCTGTAGTCCTAGCTACCTGGGAGGCTGAGGCAGGGGAATTGCTTGAACCCGGGAAGTGGAGAGTGCAGTGAGCCGAGATCGCACCATTGCACTCTAGCCTGGGCAAGATTGTCTCACAAATAAATAAATAAATAAATAAATCTAGAGGAATGCTTGAAGACATTTAAAAAGAAATTAAACAACATTATAGCAGTTAGTTAGCAATGATTCTGTCTCAGCAAAACAGGGGTCCCCAGGGTCCAGGAACATCCATGGCCATTGCACAGTCACTAGGTCATTCTTCTGGATGCTTTTTTTTTTGAGACGGAGTCTCGCTCTGCCACCCAGGCTGTAGTGCAATGGCATGATCTCGGCTCAAGGCAACCTTTGCCTCCCAGGTTCAAGCAATTCTTCTGCCTCAGCCTCCTAAGTGACTGGGATGACAGGCACCCGCTACCACGCCCGGCTAGTTTTTGTATTTTTAATAGAGATGGGGTTTCACTATGTTGGTCAGGATGGTCAGCAACTCCTGACTTCAAATGATCTGCCCACCTAGACTTCCCAGTGTGCTGGGATTACAGGCGTGAGCCACCACGCCTGGCCCTGTGGATGCTTTTTACTTTATGGTTTTTGAACATCAGAATGGCCTTTTACCATCTGAGAAGTCAACTGTCTTGGTGGGAGGCAAGTGCCCAGGCTGGGGTGCAGTGGCACGATCTCGGCACCCTGCTTCCCTCTACAGAAGCCTAAAAAGTCAGGAAGTTGCACTCCCTGACACCTGGGTGGAGAGCAGGGCTCCACAGTACCTGTGGACCACCTGTATTTTCTGTTCATCCAAACATTGGTGGAAGGAAGGAAGGAAGGAGGGAAGGAGGGAGGGAGAGAAGGAGAGGGTGGGAGGAGGGAGGAAAGGAGGGAGGGAGGAGTGGGGGGAAGGACTCCCCTTTGAGCCCACCTTTAGCACTCCTGGAGGGCCTTCCCTACACTGGGCCTCTTCATCCCCTCATTCCTGGCTCTGTCCTCTTCTGAACACTTATTTCCTCCATCACTTCCCACCTACCTGACCAGGCAAAGGACAGCTGGACATGGGTAAAGTCACCTAGCGTGAGTCTGCTTAAATAGAGAACAAATTTCACCATGCCCGGCCCCCACCATTCTACTTTTTGTCCCAGTGATTTTGACAACTCCAGGCACCTCACATACGTAGAATCACGTAGTATTTGTCCTGTTGCGCCTGGCTGATTTCACTCAGCATAACGTCCTCAAGGTCTGTCCACGTTGTAGCACGTGTCAGAATCTCCTTTCTTTTCGAGGCTGAATCATATTCCCTTGCCTGCACAGGCCACGTGTTGCTCATCCACTTCTTCCTTGTCACTCAGTACTGTTTTGTACTCTTGACTATTTCACTCTTGGCCTTGATGGGCTTCTGCATTCACTCAGTAGCAGGACCATATATACGATAGTTCCTATGTCTCTGTGCACATCTAGGCCGTTGCTTCTACTGAGGGCCTGGCATCCCGGGTGCCCTCCACATCTCACTTCCCCTCTTGCCCATGACACAGGCCCCCCGACCTGGGACGTTCCTGCTGAACGCCTCAGTACGCAGGTCCCATTTGTCACTATCCGTGTTTCTGCATTTTATATTTCCCACCCTGTGTGTTTCCATTTGGCTCTTTTACGGTTCCCCTGTCTGCTTTCTATTATTAATACTACCCCTTAGCTGAGAATATTTATTACGCTTAGTTTAGATTGCAACCCGCCTGGCACACCTGCTCCACGGGGGACTGTGGCTCAGCGTGTTGTCTCCCTGTGACAGGGAAACGCGCTGGGGCCTGCGTTTGCCTTGGTCTTAGGCGCATGTCCTCCCGGGGGTGTCTGCAGTCCTGTTTGGGGACAGGTAATGGGAAGGTGCTGAGGCTCATGCCCGGAGCAGAGTGTCTGTGGCCCTCCTGGAAGGGGTTCTGAGATAGGGGATCAACCCTGAGACCACGGGGTTGCTTCTGTTGCCAGAATTTTCCCTAACTCCAAGATGTAGGTGGTTCTGATAAGAGGTGGGATTTTCAGGTTGCAGCTCACCAGCCCTGGAGAGCAGAGGGGATCGGCGAGGAGGGTGCCTGAGGAAGGCTGATTGAGTGTACCCAGCCTCTACACAGGCAAGCCTGGGACTGGACCCTCACCAACACAAGGCAGCTGGGCTGGGAATGCTGCTGTCCCAGAGGAATGGAATAAAGTAGGGTGGACACAGGAACAGGACTTCTAAGCTCTCCCCACCACTGCTCCATGCCCTGGCCCTGGGGCTGCTCCCACCACATCCCTCATGGGTCCCAGTGGCCCCAGGCTTCCCTGGGGCTCTCTGGTTTCATGCTCCCTCTTTCCAAGGTATCTCCAGGGTCAAGCCAGGCAGGGGTGCAGCCCACGCTTTCACTGAAGCTTGTGGCTCTTCCTGTACCTCCACTGAGTCTGACCCGATTCCAAGCCCAACGTGGATGCTGGCAGGATCCCTGTGGACCACCTGTATTTTCTGTTCATCCAAATGTTTGTGGAAGGAAGGAAGGAAGGAAGGAAGGAAGGAAGGAAGGAAGGAAGGAAGGAAAAGAGGAAGGAAGGAAGGAGGGAGAGAAGGAAGGAAGGGAGGGAGGGAGGGAGGGAGGAAGGGAGGGAGGGAGGGAGGGAGGGAGGGAGGAAGGGAGGCAGGGAGGGAGGGAGGGAGGGACGGACAGAGGGATGGGGGAAGGACTCCCCTTTGAGCCCACCTTTAGCACTCCTGGAGGGCCTTCCCTACACTGGGCCTCTTCATCCCTTCATTCCTGGCTCTGTCCTCTTCTGAACACTTATTTCCTCCATCAGTTCCCACCTACCCACCAGGCAAAGGACAGCTGGACCTGGGTAAAGTCACCTAATGTGAGTCTGCTTAAATACACAACAAATTTCACAGCCAATAGTGAAGAAAAAAAAAGCCCACAAAACAGAGGGTTTGACTGTAACCTCCATAAACATTAAAGCAAATTTAAAGCAAATTTGTGAAAATTTATAAAAATATACATTTTGTCCTCCATTTAAATAAATTCCTTGATACGCAGCCCTGAGCCAATTCTTAGACTGAAAGAGGAAAGGAAGCTATTGCTGCGCATCCATCCATGCACGGAGGTAACGTCTCCTATCCGTGTGCTACTGCACACGCGGAGAATGTTAACACCAAAGTCAGGGCTGCTACTGTCACCTCGGGGCCTCCGGGAGGTGGCGTGCATCGGCAGATCTCATTTCTGAAGAGGGATGGTGGGACCAGGATGTCTGTGATGCCAGCAAGCTCTTCGTCTTCTTTTTAGTCTGATCAACTTCTTAAAAATGGTTTTAAAAATGCCCACCCCCCCCCACACACACACACAAAAAGGAAGCAATTGTTAATTAGTTTTTTGGCATAATTTTATACCCTCGTACAAGATGAATAGCAAATTCTTAATACCACTTACTATGTGCCAGGCAGAGGTATGTTTCCATGCTCATCTAATACAACACTCACACAAGACAAATTCCATTTCTATCTCCATTTCGCTGATGAGAAAGCCGAAGCACAGGGGGGCCGGGCACGGTCGCTCACGCCTGTAATCCCAACACTTTGGGAGGCTGAGGTGGGTGGATCATGAGGTCAAGAGATCAAGACCATCCTGGCCAATGTGGTGAAACCCCGTCTCTACTAAAAACACAAAAATTAGCCAGGCACGGTGGCACACACCTGTAGTCCCACGTACTTGAGAGGCTGAGACAGGAGAATTGCTTTAACCAGGGAGGTGGAGGTTGCAGTGAGCCAAGATTGTGCCACTACACTCCAGCCTGGTGACAGAGCAAGATGTACACACATACACACACACACACACACAGAAGCACAGAGCACCTTGATTCCTTGCCAGGTCACACATCAGTGTTAGGAGGGCTGGAGTCTGAGCACTTACCCCCCTGGGGTCCGCTGTGTCCTTTAAATTTCTGACTGCAGCTTCCCCATCATGAATAGGGTCGTCTCACAAAACCCTAAGGGCTTCGTGGGTTTTCCCCAGGCCCTCCCTCTCTGAACACTGTGTCTTGGAAACCGTTCTCTTTTGAAGTGCTCATGGGGTCAGACACCATCTTTGTCACTTCTCTCCCATTTGGATGTAACTGACCTGCCTCCTGGACTTGTAACCCCAGCAGCTCCGCCCACTTTGCATTTTGCTTTTCAATGGATTCACCCAGGTTGCACTGTGTTCTTCCATGCATGCGATCCAAGCGTCGTCTACTACAGGTGGACTCTGACGCTGAGTGATGGGCAGGGCGAGGGCCCAGAGATGCTGGAGAGGGACTGACTTTATAGGTCGTTTGCTTCCTCACTGAGCCGGCTTTGTATCCACTCTGATCGGGGACCCAGGGAGGCAGCAGTAGACAAGACAGCCACAGCACCCCTGGTTTCCATGGAGAGGACATTCTGTTACATTTGAACACAGACACACACACACACACACACACACACACACACACACACGGAGATAAGAAGGAAAACGAAGCAAGTAAAGACGATGGGAAGTGCGCGGGGTGGGCTGAGGGGCTGCAATTGAAACAGCTGGGCCAGAGAAGACATATCGGAGATGGAGAAATCCGAGTAAACACTGAAGAAACCCAGGAAGGGGGACCCCGAGGGAACAGCCAGGCCCTGGAGTCGGGGTGGGGGGAAGAACCAAAGCCAGGAGCAGAGAAGCCGAAGGCGAGGGCGCAGGTGACAGGGCGGGATCTCGCACCTTGCTGGCCAGCATCCGGGCTTTGCCTTTGTCTCTCACGGGACAGGGAGTTGGCGGAGCGTGGGGCCTTCAAACAGCAAAGCGACACGTGGCTTGTATGTGAAAGGGCCACCCTTTCCATGTGTTGAGGCAGACTGCAGGGGCACGCGTGCATGCAGGGAGGCGGGGCCAGGCCACTTGCAGTGTTCCAGGCAGGAGGCGGTGACCACAGGGCCCAGGGTGGTGGCAGTCATGGAGGCAACCGTGGTCCCGTGGAGGGCGCATTCCACATTCTAGAGGAATGGTGTGGAAGGAGGGGAGGCAAGAGGACTCAAACGCATGGCCCGTGCGACAGAATTGCCATTCCCGGGGGCAGGCGAGACAAGGAGGAGCAGGGGCCGGAGACCCGAGAGGCCCAGGTGTGCAGGAGAGGCCAGTGGGAGGCGCGTGTGGGGTTGTTTGCACTGATGGTATTTCAGGCCAGGAGAGCCCTGGGTCGTGGGCAGAGGGAGTGCTGATTATAAGGGAAGTGGCTCCCACGGAGCCCCGGGTGTTCGCTGGGGAGAGGAGGAGGGAGAGACCAGCGCCCGGTGGAGCCCAAGGCACGCAGAGACCAGGATGAGGACCCGGAGGGCGCTGGGTGGAGCAGCCTCGGGGAGAGGGCTGGCCTTGTGAGAGCCACGGGGAGGCACGCAGGGGGTGACAGCCAGGCTGCCCTGTACAGAGGAAGGAAGAGGACTCCAAACAGCAGGATAGACAGCTTATCAAGGAATTTTCTGGAAAGGGAAAGAGAGAGATAGGGCAGTAACTGGAGGGGGTGGGGGAGGGAGTGACTCAAGGGAGGATTTCTTGTTTGATGTTCATCTTTTAAGACATGAAAAAAGAGAAGGAGCCATGTGTTTCTAGCCGATGGCTGTGGCCCAGGGGAAGGCTAGGAGTTGCTGGGTCTGTGCAGGGCTGTCCTCCAGAGTCAGGATCTGGAGCCAGGAGGAGGCACCGGCCTCCATGGTGGGAGGAGGGTGCAACCCAGACACGGAGGGAAGGGCAGAGCCTCGGGGCCCACAGGCAGCACTGGGGGTGTGGGGACTTCTCCCACAGCCTCTGCTTTCCTAGCTCATCAGCAAAGAGAGAGGATGAGGCAGGAGGGGACACACCCCAAATCCCAAACAGCTTGCTCTGTCCATGGAGTGTGTTGTGACTGCCGTGCTTTCTCTCCACAAGAAGGTGTCCCAAGTGGACCCTACAGCAGGCGTGCTGGGTGGAAGTCACAGGAGGACCCACGTGATGAATCTGGAGAAGGGGCGGCCTGGAGTCCACCACCTCCCCTGGCACTGGGAGGTCCCAAGGAGCAGTCTCCTGTAGGGGGGCCCGAGGCTTGAGGCTAGCACAGAGCAGTGGGAGCACTGTGGGGACAGAACCTGGGAAGGTGGTGGAGAAAGAGCCTCCATCGCGTGGTGGGTGGTCCCAGCTCGCCGCTATCCTGGGGCCAGTGATTCGGCCTTCAGGCCCCAGCTTCGTGGTCTGAACTTGCCGGGCAGTGGCAAGTTCTATGAGTTAACCGGAGCAGAATGCCTGTCATTTCTCACCTCCCTGAGGTGAATCAGTTTCTCCAACTCCCTCACCTAACAGAGCAGAAATGGTAACTCGAGGCCACACCGGGGGCTCTTGATTCTCCTGCAGCTCTGTCCACCTGCTGCTGCCTACCATGGAATCTTCTAGAGCCATGCGGTAATGGGGCAGAAGGCCCTGGGGGTCTCGTGAGCAGATCTCTCCTGTGCTGAGCCAAGGATGCGGCAGCAGGTATGCTCAAGGTAATGAGTCCCTTCCGGGAGGCACCTTCAGGGTTTGGCAGAGGAGAGGCATGCAGTGACTGCCCAGCACCCCCTAAAGTACGCAGGCACCCCGGAGGGACAATGGCTGCATGGCCAGGCAGAAGCCCAGAAGCACCTGGCGAGCCAGCTGGTCCCATCTCTGGATCCCAAAGCGTTCCTTTCTGCTGTTATTCCCAGCTGAGGAAGGCCACCGGGATCAGTCGGTCACTTGCGGTCCTAAAAGGTGCTGCCTGCGGATGCCCTTCTGACAAATCCGCAGGGGCCACAGTGAAACTCTGCAGGCTTGCCTTCTGCCCCTGGGGGTGGCATGCTCATCCCATCCTGGAGTAACTGCCCGGGCTTCCCTCTCATGCCGGCCCCACCTGTGTCCCAAACAACAGCACCCCGACACAGTCCTCTTCCTTGCCATCCAATGGCTGGATGATCAGGAGGGAGCTTCCAAGGGCTACCTTTCCTTGCCATTTACTGGGGAAGGGGCTTTCTCTCCACTTTTTCTTGCTTTGCATTTAACATGTTCTTTCCATGTACACAATGTGTTCTCCAATCTTGGGTAGCTTCTGTTCTTATTTAAACCTTTTAAAAAAGCGATTCAAACTCAACATACAAATGAGGAATGCAGCTGAAACTGGGAGACGTCAGGAGAAGCTTTTTTTTTTCCCAAGTCAGTGCAAATATTTTTGGAATTTAATTTTCCTTAGAAAAAACGCCTTGCAGACAGAGCGTCTGCATCCTGTGTTTGAGCACCAGTGGCCTCTGGTGTCTTTATTTGTAAACCCAACATGATGATATATGACTCCACAAACCCTGACTTCCCCCCTAGCAAAATTAGAACAGTGGCTCCTCTCTTCTTCCTGCCAGCATTTCCCCTCTCCTTCCCCTCTCTTCTTCACGCCTCTACCCTTTCCTCCCTTTCATCTTCTTCGTTTGGTTGTGGGAAAATACGATGACACCCTTATAGGAAACACTTAGAACTATGGGACAAGGAGAGTCTATAAAGCAAGCCCGTGTCACTTAATTGCAAAGTACATTTCAGCACAGGCATTCCGAAGGGACAAAGACAGGTGGGAAACGTCATCCATTCAGAGAAAGCGGAGATACAGGACAGCAGTATGAAAGGCAGGCCACCACGCCACCACATACGTTCAGCCTCTGGGACACGGTCTTCCTACTGGACAGATGGTTAAAATGATGGCAGATAGGCTGGGTGCAGTGGCCCACACCTGTAACCCCAGCACTTTGGGAGGCTGAGGTGGGTGGATCACAAGGTCAGGAGTTCAAGACCAGCCTGGCCAACATGGCGAAACCCTGTCTCTACTAAAAATACAAAAATTAGCCTGGCGTGGTTGCACGCACCTGTAATCACAGATACTCAGGAGGCTGAGGTAGGAGAATTGCTTAAACCCAGGAGGCAGAGGTTGCAGTGAGCTGAGATCGTGCCACTGTATTCCAGCCTGGGCAACAGAGTGAGATTCCGTCTCAAAAGAAAAAAAAGAAAGAAAGAAAAGAAAAGAAAAAAAGATGGCAGACAAATAATCTCCCCAAGTCATTCAGGCCATCCTCAGGAGGATCAAGCCGTATGCTTTGCGGAAGGCCTGTCTTCCTGTGTGACCAGTGCTGTCTGGCCAGCAGCTGGCCCCATGACTGTCCCCAGAAAGCCCACAGTTGGGGGTGAAGGCAGTCAACGGTTTTCGTGAGGTGGGTCAGGGTGATAGGCCCCTTGGGCAGAGCCATGGTATATAATCATTTGATTTTCCCTCAAGGATGTTGTAAAACCCCTAAAGTCCCAACCACAAGTTATTGGTTAAATAAATGATGATATTTCCATACATCTGTGAACCATACAGTTATTCAAAGTGAGTCCTGGCATAGTTAACCATTAATAATGCATTTGGGAAAAACACAGGCTAGAAAACTCATCTTTAGTGATAAAAGTCAGAGAGCGTGCAAGAGTAGGGAAGAGTATGAGTATTGGCTGGCAAGGACATAGGGAACCTTCAGATGCCAGAAATGCTCTGTCTTGATGGGTTGGGGGATACACAGGATTACAGAGTTATCAAATCATTGAGCTGTATACTTGAGATTCAAGCCCCACACTGTGTGACTGTTATACCTCAATAAAAGAGAAGCTGTATGTATAGCACGAACATATTATGAAACTTTAGCATGGCAGATTGTATTCTCCCAAAATGGCCATAGCAATATTTCTCTGTCCTGAATGCATTTCCAGAACTTTGCCACTCTCTATCTGAAGGTGGAGTGTCTCTTCCCTCCCCTTGAGCCTGACAGGTCTTTGTGTCTACTTCAGCTAATATGAAAAAGAGATGCCCATTACTCCTGAAATTACTTGGAAAAGCTGGTTTTGCCTGGTTCTATCTCTCAGGACACTTGCCCTCAGAACCCAGCTGCCATGTTGAGAGGAAGCCCTGACCACTTGAAGAGGCCAACAGCAGCAACTGACCACCAACACCCACCAGTGGCCTGAACAAGCTTCGGATGATTCTGAGCCTTCAAGTGTTTCTGCTGAGACCCCAGACATTACTGGGCAGAGAAGAACCATCCCCATTGCACACATCCAAATTCCTCTCATAGGATAATAAATGGTTGTTTTACGCCACTCTGTTTTGGGGGTAATTTGTTACACAGCCATCGTAACAGGAAGTGTGTGTGTGCACATGTATGCACGCTTATGCCCACACATGGGAAAATTTCTGAGTATCTGAACAGAGGAATTGGAGTTGCTATTCATTTGCTTTCTCCTGTTCTCTAATGTTTCTCCAATAAGCTGGTACTATTCATGTAATAAAAATAAAACTTAAACAAGGTAAATGAATTTCTCAAAAGAAACAGGACCGCAGTGGGGATTCAAGCACATTGTGCCAGGTCAGCCTGCGCCCTCCTGCCCTCCAGGTGCTGGGGCAAGTCCATGGAAGTGTTGAGAAGGACGGGGTGAGCTCTGGCCAAGAGGATGCTGCTGCAACCCTGCTTCCAGCTGGAGTGGCTTCTGCACCTGTGTTTGTTGAACAGTGAGCAGCCTTTGTGGAGGGGATTAGAGCACGTGTGTCTGTGCCTGCAGAGGTGGAAGGGGGCCCCTGCTGGGCCAATAATGCATCCCTGGTAAAACTTTTTCTCTCCAAACAGATTCCAAAAATCAAGTTAATTAAGGGATAGCCAATGCCCACATTTTGAGGTTTAGGAATGCAGATCACCAGGTGATGTTTCAAAGAGACTTCAACACAAAATACAGTGGGTTCAACATGCCCCGGCCATGGAACAGTAACGGTCAGGTCCCGGGCCTGCCTTGCAGTATCTGGAGAAGCAACGGGCCCTCGCCACTGACTCCCGAAACCAGGATAGTGTCTCATACGTACCCTTTTTTTATCCCTGTCCCTGCCTCCCACTTCCTAAAGCTTCCTCTGACATCCCACCGTCTTCAGTATTCAAGGGTCGGATAGTCTCTGAAAGCTTATGAACCGAGAAAGCCTCTGCTTCGGATCCACACTTTAATGGAAAAGAGGAGCTTGAACTTGAGCCCCCCTTGTCTTTCCATCTTCCTTTGCCCTTCATCATTTACCCAGGCTGGAATTTCCAAACAACCTAATCAATCAAGGCGGGTTTCCCTGACCTAAGCACTTGGGGCGAGGCATGGAGCCTGGGAGAATCACCATACTTTGGTTTCAAAGTACTTGGGTTCTTTAGCTTTTGTTTTTGTTTTGCAGAGAGGAGGGTCTCTCTCTGTTGTCCAGGCTGGTCTTGAACTGTCCTCAAGTGGTCCTCCTGCCTTGGCCACCCCAAATGCTGGGATTAGACATAAGCCACCATGCCCAGCCTATTTAAAAAGTGGGTGTCCACCTGGGGTTCCCAACGTAGATTGCAGGGAATGATGTGGGGGTGCTGGGGACAGCCCACCTGCAGGTCCACATCCAGCCAGATGCTAGGAGTGCTGTTCCCCAGAGGCCCCCAGAGGGTAACAGTGCAGAGGGCCCAGGGTCATGGCTGTCCCACTGGGAGAGATCTGGAGCCAGCCCCGGGATTCCGGCCTGGAGACGTGTGGCATTACATTCCACTGGTTGCGACTGGTCTGGGAGTGGAGCACAGGTCTCTGAGGTGCTTCAGGGATCAGGGATCAGGGATCCCACGGAGGAGCAGAAGAGCTGGAGCTCACCGTGGGCCCAGGGCCAGGGCAGGGACTGAGGATGCAGGTATGAGCAGCCAACGTCTGGGGAGGTGCCACTCCCTGGGCAGGAACTAGAATGCCAGGATGAACCCAAACTGGCCTGGGCTGCTGGGGGCATGGGAGACACGTGGAGGAGAGGAGGGGTCCAGGGACAGCTGCAGGAGTCAACTGAGGACACTTGTCCCCACGCCCACCATGCATCCTGTGCACCACACAAGTCTGGTGCCTGCAAAAAGCAGAGCTCCCAGGGCAGCCCAGGGTCTCTGAGGACAGACAGGAAGAGAACCCAAGAATCCAGGCCACTTTGTGGGGTGAAGAACCTTGTGAAGAGGGCATAGCCCCTTGCACAGAGAGACCACCAGGACCCCAGGAACCTGAAGGCTGGGAGCAGGGTTGGGGGTCTCTGAGATAAGACCATCCAGATGCTCCTGGGCCCTTCTGGAGGGAAGACCCAGGCAAGGTCTCCATGCCAATGCAGTCACCTGTGCCATTTGGTGTCCCCTCCAGTGGGCACGGCCCAGGATCCCCAAGGCTCCTGGTGGGGCTGACATCTCATTCCTGGAGTCTCTCCTCCCTGTCAGGCACAGATCAGGGTCTCGGGGAAGTCAGGCCACGCCCCTGTCTCCTTTTCCACCTTGCCCGGCACTGGGACTCTGATGAGGGGTTGAGGCCTGAGGAACTTCCCACAACTGGGGACTCCCTGGGCTCGGTGATCTCTGAGATGGTTTCTCCAGGATGCGAGCATCCTACCCTCACTTAATCCCCTCCTGGGAGCACCTCAGTTTCCCCTTTGATTGGGATATCTCTTGGTGGCAGAGAAGGGGGCCTGGCAGGCGCCAGGAGGCAGGGGCTGGCACAGAGACGGTGTGGCCCCTGCAAGTGCACCCAAGCCCCGAGACCCACAGTCCTCTCCCAGCACTGCCCGTTGCCGTCAGCTTCACCTGACTGGCTTACTGAAAGCTGTCTCTGCCATCTCTTCATGCCAGCCTTAGCTCAGGCGCCACCTCCCCAGGGAGGCTGTATCTGGCCACCCAGGACCAGCCTCTTGCCCAGCACCCCAGCATTCTGAA
This sequence comes from Aotus nancymaae, assembly GCF_030222135.1. NCBI lineage: Eukaryota > Metazoa > Chordata > Mammalia > Primates > Aotidae > Aotus > Aotus nancymaae. The sequence continues at coordinate 122,587,298 of NW_026988425.1, forward strand.
ATCCCCGGTCCTACTGTTTGCTCGTCCATCATCCATCTTTCCCCTTGGATGTCAGCTTGGTGACGATGGGGACTCGCGGGCCAGAGCTGCTGCCTGCCTGTCCCAGCTCGGTGCCCACACAGCCTGGCAGGGTCACACCATCTTTGTGGGGGGGGCAGTGAGCCAGTGGGTGATCCAGGCTCTGGGGTGGGTGCAGGGGATGTGGCAATGAATAAAACACAGCCACCAATGTCCTAAAGGGCTCAGGAGGGTGTGCACATCACCCCGTTACTTTTGACAGATGGCAGATCTGTGGGGGAAGAGGAGTTCCTGGCTGGGGTTCTCTGGCAGGGGTGTGATGGGGCCACACATGAACTCTGGGTAAGGTTTTGATGGACGGAATAAAAGAAGGAGCACTTACCTTGGGCTGCAGGGTGGAAATGGCATGGAGGTGGGAGAGCACGGGCCTTACCTGGGCCAGCGCTGGGTAGGCTGAGACCCGCTGACCCAGGTTTATCTAAGCCTCCGGGCCTCCAGCGCTGCTTCCCCTGCACCTTCAGGCTCCCTTCCATTCTACTTCTCCTCCCAGGTCCCCTCACTGTCCCATCTGCCCCTCCTCCTGCTGGACACTAGGTCTTCACCGGAATCCCCAGGATTGCGCTCTTCCCAGAACTGGGGGAACCCCAGTAGCCCCCTGGAGAGCCCCCACAACCCATAGTCCCAGGTTTGCAGGAGGGGACCCAGCTCTGCAGCTGTCAGCCCCTGGGTTCTGGCCATGGTCTCTGTCCCCACACACTTTGGAGGGCCTTCATTTTGCCTTTTTCCCTGCCTGAGGCTCAAGGCTCCCCCTGACCCCCCACCCAACCCCAACACTGCTCTCCCAGTCTTCTCCTGCCATCTCTGGCAGCTAAAACCACCATCCTGGGGGGTGGGGAGACCCACGTGGGCAGGCTCTCGTTTGGTGGTTGCTGTCTGCAGCCATGAGGGAGGAGGGGGCGCAGGAGCCTAGGTGGGGGGATTCTAGGGGCTGTAGTCATCATCTGGCCTTGGCCATGCACTGCCTGTTGTCCCTTGGGGTGCAATTTTCCCTGTAATGAGGCCCGCCCCAGGGAGTATCTACATTTGGGGTGTGTCTGGGAGTGCGGGGTTTTCAGAGGGGGTGGCACTGGCGTCAGTGTGGACTTCCCAGGCGCTGCCTTCCCCCCAAAGCCTCACACACAGCAGCAGGACTGGGGTCCTTGCCTGGCACAGGAGGCCTCACCTGAGTCTGCAGCCAGAGCCAAGGGGCAAGTGTCTGCCAGGCCCCCTGAGCTGGGCTGGTGGGGGGGACTCTGCCCACAGGAGTGAAGGGCATGGGGGGCAATCCCCATCCTTTCTCCTTCTGCTTCCTTTGCTCTCCTGCCTTCGGTACATTTACCCAACCAAGTGGTATGTTTTTTATTCTTATCCTAGAAAGTGAAGCATGAGCAATGGCTAACATCTACATTAATTGCTGCGTACCCTCTACTGGGCACGGATGGTGTCCCAGGCCCGTTTCCTAACGCACTCCCACAGGGAGGCTCCACTATCCTAGTCCTCCTGTAGCCCAGGTGGCGGAGGCACAGGCAGGGCAGGTGAGTGGCTCGGCCAGCAGGGAGGACAGGAAGGATCTGAGCCAGGCAGTTCAGCTGCAGAGCCCACGCACCACACCAAGACCCCAGACTGCCTCGGGTTCAGTGCGCTGTATTTCTTATTTTACTCGAAAGGAAAACATCTAAAAGGCATGGCAAACCACCTTCTATTGCATGGGGTCCTGAATGGGCTCCTGTCCCGGAGGCCCTCTGCAGCTGAGCCAATACAGTCCATATTCCACAGCAATGGAGGATTACAACAGTGACCCAGAACCTGAGAGACTCAGGCTTCAGAAAAGCTCACGTTCACGCCCCTGGACTGTTGAAAATGGGGAAGGCTTCCCTTTAGAAAGCATTGTTCACAACAGCGCCTGCAGCCAGTAGGATTTCCCAAGGTCGTTCTCAGTCGACACAGAACTGGCACTGCCAGGAGTCACCCCACCTCGCACATGTAGGGTCTCACCAGTTCTGTCCCCACACCACCTCCTCCAGCTCTGCTCCTGCTCCCAGTCGGAACAGGTGACCCAGAGTCTTCTGCTGCCCGGCAAGAGGGTGGGAGAGCTTCATTTCTCAACCCAGCCTCCCAGGGTCTGATGCCCTCCAGCCCACCCCACCTCCCACCCATATGTGTGACAGCCTATGGCTCCTTGCCTCTCTGCTGCTCACCACGCAGTGGCCACTGTGGCCAGAAGCCAGTTCCCCAGTGTCATGGACCCACCCTGCCCACAGAGACCGTCTGGATGGCCAGTTCTGAGCAGCCATCTGTGTGGGTGGAAAGGAGTCTGCAGGCAAAGCTAGTCTCCAAATAACAATATGGAAAAAATGTTAAAGGGACAAGCGCTAACCTGGGATCACTGCAAGCCTCATTCATTAAAATAAGAAGGAAGGAAAATTGGCATGGGAATAAGGAAAATTACAGGGTATTTCCTGCAAGGAATACGGGATATCCTTGGAAATTTCTTGAGGCATAATAAGTTTACTGTTCCTCTTCTTAAAAAAAAAAAAAAAAAAAAAAAATGTTGTGTGGCTCACCTGTCCCTCCTTCTCCCCAAAACACAGTTATTTATGAATGTAAAATGCTCCCTGTTTCAAGCAACTTAAGAGAACAAACACTGCTGTGAGAGACTCCGGAGCAGTGAAGAATTTGGCACACAGTCAGGATCTGAGGTTTGGCTATTTGCTTTTAACCATTAATTGCTGTATAAAGCCTTAGAAAAAAGCCCTGTATCTGGGAGTCTCCGCTATAAAAGACTATTTAGAACCAGGGGGAAGCTGCTCTTTAAGTTCTTGTCGACAGAGATTCCAGTCTCCAAGCAGGAACTCCCAATTACACATTTACTGGATAAAGATATAGGGACTACCTGGGGGGTAATTAAGTGTGAAAATCCTGCTTTGAACCTATCATTGTGGGATGCCCAAATTTGGCCCTAGAGCTGCTGCCTTTGTGACCACAAGAGAGCTCAAAGAGAATCGCCGTGGGATTGAGGGGAACAGAAAGGTTTCTTTCTCCCCCTCCTTCACTAAGAATGCTTTGACCTGCTCTCTTATTTTAAAAATTATTAATTCAATGCCCAAATGCAGCCACTTTGGCACAGGGAACTATTTAGAGAGCAAACACCTAAATTAAGCCCAAACACAAACTCATTCTGCTGTAGAAGATGCTGCTGATGCATCTTTCGCATGAGACGGACAGTGAGGGAACGGGGTTTCTGAGACCGTCTGTGCATGTTGCTTGGCATAGGATGTAGTCAGGGTTAAGACAATCCTCTTGCGAAAGCAACACTCCTTTTGCCCACTGTGGTGATGGTCCTTGAGAAGGAAGAGCGGGGATGCCTGTCCACTTAGAGCTGGTACACTTCTCTTCTCCACAGGATTTGGGGTGTTGATTCTGTTTCTTCCCTTATCACTGCATTTATTAGAGTCCAGAAGCTGGCACCCACCTCGCATCAGGACCCAGCCTCTGTGGTCCAGACTGCAACACTCTGAGCCCATATTGAGACCCACAGGCTGAACTGTGAAGTGGCTCCCATCAGTAGGGGAGCTGATGTTGGAGTCGTTAATAAGGAGTGAACCCTGAAGTCTGGAAATATTTCAGTTGCACATGTCACTGGGTGAACCTGTAACCAAGAGACTGCCATCCTAAAACTCATCAACAGCGTGTGTTTTCCAGTTTCCATCTATCATATCGATTGGGCAATGTTCAATACATAAGGTCCAAGTGAAGGTTTGCACTAAAACCGTTCTGTTGTGTAAATACAAAAGGCCATTAAACACACGAAATAAAGCCCCACCTCACTAGGGGTCAGGGAAAGGTAACAATTAAAGCTTCACCCATTCTGAAGCTAGCAAGTGGTAAAGATTTAAAGATAAACTGTCTTCGGTATAGATGTGACACCCAGTGTTGGTGAGATGTGGAGAAACACTTGCCCACAACTAAGAGCAAATGTGGCTGCCACTTTTCCGGAGGGCATTTTGACACTGTTTTCTTTTTTTTTTCTTTTCTTTTTTTTTTCCAGAGACAGAGTTTCGCTCTCGTTGACCAGTCTGGAGTGCAGTCGTGCAATCTTGGCTCACTGCAACCTCTGCCTCCTGGGTTCAAGCGATTCTCCTGCCTCAGCCTCCTGAGTAGCTGGGACGACAGGCATGCACCACCACATTCGGCTAATTTTGTATTTTTAATAGAGACGGGGTTTCTCCATGTTGGTCAGGCTGGTGTCAAACTCCCGACCTCAGGTGATCCGCTTGCCTCAGCCTCCCAAAGAGCTGGGATTACGGGTATGAGCCACCACACCTGGTCTGGCACTGTTTTCAAAAGCATTAAAAATATGCAAACCAATGTGTACTTCTAACAATATTGAGCTAGCTCATTTCAGATCAACCCTCCTATCCAGAACAACTAGAAAAACTGTACACAAACACATAAGTCACCTGCTTGAGGTCGTGGGAGTAACCCCAGAGCAGTGAGCACACGAAAGGCCCAGGTCCTGGAGAGAGGAGAAACACAAGAGGACAAGCTTGACCTTTGGGGCCTAGATCCCTCTCAAGACGGTCGCCAGTTCTCTCAGCTGCAGCTGAGAGGCTGAGAAGCTGAACGACAAGCAGTGACAGAGAGGCCGAACAAGTGAGTGCAACTACTGACGATCTCATAAGACAAGGGAATAAAAATTGGCATAGAGGGTATGCAAAGGGGAAGCCAAAGGCAGATACCCCAGGCCTTCATTTCAGAGGCCCAAAGAGCTACCCAGAGTGACCAACCACCTTAGTTCGCCTGTGACTGTCCTGGTTTTAGCACTGAAAGTCCCCTGTCCCAGGAATCCCCTCCGTCCAAGGCAATCCAGGGTTCTTGCTAACTGCTGCGGTTTGAGTGTTCCTTCCAAAACTCATGCTGGAATTGAACTGCTATTGTGAGGGGATTAAGAGGCGGGGCCAGGTGAGACCTTTAAGAGGTGATTAGGTCATGGATCTCTGCCTTTATGAATGGATGAATGGACTGTGGCTTGTCATAGGAGCGGGTTAGTTATTTTCAGAGTGGGTCTGTTATAAAAGCCAGTTTGACTCTCTCTTTGCACCTCACTTACCCTATGATGCCTTCTACCATGGTACAAGACAGAAAAAAAGTCCTCAGCAGATGCAGCCCCTTGACCTTGGAATTTCCAGCCTCCATACGGTAAGAAATAAATTTATTCTTATTACAAATCACCCACTCTGTGTATTCTATTATAGCAACAGAGAACAGATGAAGATGGTCACCCTAAATACACCCTGGGACTAATGCTGACCCCCAGGTTCAAATCCCCTGAGGCCCTAATTAAGTTAGGTGATCTGCCCTTCCTTGGTGATGACCAGAAGCAAAGTACATATTCTCTGGGGAAAGACACTACCCAGGGTCTTGAGTCTTTGCTGCAATCTTCATACATGACAGCTGATATTCCATCAAAACTAACCAGGTATAAAAAATGATGAGGTTGGAGCAAGAGGGGAAAAATAAACAATCGAAAACTCCTCCGGATATTCTGATATTGGTGTTATCAGGCTTTTAAAAACAAAAATAACTGAGATTAGCATATTCCAGAAATTAGATAGATATTTTCAGTAGCATCCTGGAAGCAATAAATGGAAATTTTAGAACTTGAAAATATGATACTAAACTTAAGACAATAGTTAACTGCAGATTAGACATAGCTGAAGAAAATGAGTAATTGTGAAGATAGCCAGAAAAATATATCTAGACTGAAGCACATGGAGAAAAAAAAGAGAAATACAGAAAAGAATTTAAGAGAAAATATGTAATTAGAGCCCGAGAAGGAGAGAGAATATTTGAAGAGAAAATGGCTGAGAGGTGACAAAAAATGATGAAAAACAGAAAACCAGATTTCAGAAGAGCTGCAAAACACAAACAGTACGAACAAAAAAACCACACCCAGACGCATGATAGTAAAACTGCTGAAAACCAAAAAGAAAACTCCAAAGGCAGCCATAGAAAAAAAGCCATATTTCCTTCAAAGAAAACAATGAAAGCTAATGGACAATGGAACCATATGTTCAAAGCACTGAAAGTAAATTGTTGCCAACATATAATTATGTACACAGCAAGAATATCCTTCAAAAGTGAAGGTGATGTGAAGACATTTTCAGACAAGTGAAAACTAAAAGAATTCTTCACCAGAGCACCTGCACTAAAGAAACCAGCGAAAGATTTCCTTAGGCAGAAGGAAAGTGATCCCAGATGAAAGCGCGGAGATGCAGGGAAGAATGAAGAGAAATATAATATACGCAGGTCAATCTAAATCAAGACTGACTGACTATACAAAACAACAATAATAATGTTTTGGGAATACTATGTGACATTTTGTAATGATGAAAGATCAATTCGCCAGCAAGACATAGTAATTCTAAATGAGCTTGAAAATTGTGAAGCAAAAATTGACAAAACTAAAATGAAAAATAGATACATCCACCATTATCCTGGGAGATTTTTAACACAACCCTCTTAGTAACTAAAAAAAATAGACAAAAAAAAAGTCAGCAAGGATACAGAAAATTCAAACAACACATTTAACAAACTTGACTAAATAGCTATATGCAGAACTCTGCACCCACAAATTGCAGAATGTGCCTTCTTTTTAATTGCACATGGAACATTGGCTAAATTTGACCATATTCTGGGAAATGATGCAAACCTCAATACATTTCTAATGACTGAAATCATGCAGACTATGTTCTTTTGCCACATTAAAATTAAGCCACCAATCAAAACCAGGAATCCCCAAATGTTTTTAACTGAAGTTACATTGTGCTAAATAACTCCTGGGTCAAGAAGAAACTCAAATAAAAATTCAAAAAGACTTTGAACTGAATGAGAAATATATGATATAAAACCTTGAGGTGAAACTAAGCTAGACTGAAATGGCTATGTGAGAGAAGTAAAGAGGCTACATGTAATGAGCGAGGATAAATATGAAGTGATTCCACTTATATGAGGTACATAGAGTGGTCAGATTCATAGGACAGAAAGTAGAATGGTGGCCATCAGGGGCTGGTGGGGGCCAAGGAGTTAGTATTTCGTGGGTACAGAGTTGCAGTTTTGCAAGATAAAAAGACTTCTGGAGATGGATGGTAGAGATGAGTGCCCAACACCATGAATGTGCCTAATGTTACTGAACCTTACACTTAAAAATGGTTAAGATGGGCTAGACGTGTTGGCTCATGCTTGTAATCCCAACACTTTGGGAGGCCGAGGCGGGTGGATCATGATGTCAGGAGTTCAAGACCAGCCTGGCCAATATGGTGAAACCCCGTCTATACTAAAAATACAAAAAGTAGCTGGGTGTGGTGGCATGCACCTATAATCCCAGCTACTCAGGAGGCTGAGGCAGGAGAATCACTTGAACCCGGGAGGCGGAGGTTCCAGCAAGCCGAGATCACACCATTGCATTCCAGCTGGGAGAGAGTGAGATTCCATCTCAAAAAAAAAAAAAAAAAAAAAAGGTTAAGATGATACATTTTATGTGTATTTGACAATTAAACATTTTTAAATTAATGGGCTGAGCATCCATCTCAAGGAATTGGGAGAATAACAAATTAAACCTAAAGAAAATAAAAGGAAGGGGGTGAAAAATATAATAGTAAAAGTTAATGAACTAGAAAACAAATATGCAAATAGAGGTGTTCAATAAAGTTAAAATTTCTTTTTGAAATGAGTAATACAGTTGGTAGTAAGTTGGGTTTCCTGGGCAGCAGACTCCGAGATGAAGAGCACAATGCTGAAAGGTTATGAGGGAGTGTTCTTGGAATCCAGAAAAAGGGAAGGGAAGAGAAAAGAAAGGGGAGAAAGCAGAATTGGGTAGAGGAAGAGATGGAGCTGGAACTCAGTCTCAAAGGATGCCTCAGCCAGCTACCCAGCGAGGACGGAAGCTGACACGGCCCTTGAGAGTCATCCCAAGTTGAGGCCAGAGTCAGACCTTTATATCCCGTATCGACCAATCATCCTGCAGGCTGCCCTGAAAAGGGTGCGTGATGTTGGGGGTCCCCAGCACTCTCAGCAGCTGGGGCGATGAGTACCTCATTTCTGAAGTGGGATTCTGGTAGCTCTTCACATTGCCAGCAAGGCATGAAGAAAGAAGTTGCAGATTGCCAGTATCAGGAAAGCAATAGGGAACACTGAAAGGTCTTACAAACATACAAAAAAATGCTCATCATCACTGGTCATTAGAGAAATGCAAATCAAAACCACAATGAGATATCACCTCATGCCAGTTAGAATGGTGATCATTAAAAAGTCAGGAAACAACAGATGCTGGAGAGGATGTGGAGAAACAGGAACGCTTTTACACTGTTGGTGGGAGTGTAAATTAGTTCAACCATGGTAGAAGACAGTGTGGTGATTCCTCAAGGATCTAGAACCAGAAATACAATTTGACCAGCAATCCCACTACTGGGTGTATACCCAAATGATTATAAATAATTCTACTATAAAGACACATGCATGTGTATGTATATTGCAGCACTGTTCACAACAGCAAAGACTTGGACCCAACCCAAATGCCCATCAATGATAGAATGGATAAAGAAAATGTGGCACATATATACCACAGAATACTATGCAGCCATAAAAAGGATGACTTCATGTCCTTTGCAGGGACATGGATGAAGCTGGAAACCATTATTCTCAGCAAACTAACACAGGAACAGAAAACCAAACACCGCATGTTCTCACTCATAAGTGGGAGTTGAACAATGAGAACACATGGACACAGGGAGGGGAACATCACACAGTGGGGCCTGTTGCGGCGGGGTGGGGAGGCTAGGGGAGGGCTAGCATTAGGAGAAATACCTAATGTAGATGACAGGTTGATGGGTGCAGCAAACCACCATGGCACGCGTATACCTGTGTAACAAACATGCACATTCTGCACATGTATCCCAGAACTTAAAGTATAATAAAAAAAATAATAAAAATAAAGGTCTTAACAGATCACTGAAAAGAGAGCAAGAGGATTTTGTGGATATATTCAGGCCTATCTGCTTGAAAATTTAGATGAAATGAACAAATCCCCTCACCAAAGCAACTTTTAAAAATGGACATGAGAATAGAAAATCAATAATTTTGTATCAATTAAATGTATAATTAGGAAACCCTATAAAGAAAACTCCAGGCCCAGATGACTTTAGTGCGTTCTTCTAAATATTTAAGGTAGAAATAATACTGATCTTATAAAAACCCTTCCAGAGAACAGAAAACAAGGAAACTCTGCCCAATTTATGAGGCAAGCGTAACTTTGATACCAAAATCTGATAAGATCATTACAAAAAACTACAATTGCAGGTCAGTCATTCTCACAAACATAGGTGTAATATCTGCCACCAAATATTAGTTAAGCAAACCCAAGATATACAAAAAGTGATTCCAGGAATCTGAAGTTGGTTTAATGTTCAGAAAGCAATGGAATTCGCCACATTCACAGAATAAAGAAGGAAGTCCTATAGCAATTATTTCGCGGGATGAAAGAAAAAGGGTTTGGTAAAATCCAACACCTGTTCATAATAGAAACTACAGAAGCTGGGAATGGAGGGGATTCCTTAATCATAGAGGCAGGAAAGGAAAATAAATCTCCCCAAAATCACTAAGCCAAGGGCAAAAGTCAAGCTAGGAATGGCCTCCCGTTTCAGTCCTAAATAAGATTTGGCTACAAAGATTAATAAAAAGCTACCTACCTCCCTCACCATTTGCCCACAAGGAAATTCCTTGTGGAAAAAGGACACGCAGAACTCAAGTCATCCTTCTGCTCACGTGAGATAAATGCATATCTGACTGCTTCTGCCCTGCGGTTTCACTGAGCCAGACTAAGGCATAAGTGACTATTCCTGTACATTGCACAGTCAGTGAAAGGCGAATCAGAAACTCAAAAGAATGCAACCACTTGTCTCCTATCTACTGACGACCTGGAAGCCCCCTCCCTGCTTCGAGTTGCCCCTCCTTTCCAGAACGAACCAATGTACATCTTACACTTAATGACTGATGGCTCACGTGTCCCTAAAATGTATGAAACCAAGCTGTGCCCCGATCACCCTGAGCACGTGCTATCAGGACCCCCTGAGCTGGGTCACGGGTGCGTCCTTAACCTTGGCAAAATGAACTTTCTAAATTGATTGAGACCTTTCTCAGATATCTTTTGGGTTACAAAGGGTATCTACACAAAATCCCCCACAGCAAGCATCATACTTAACCATGAAATACTGAATGTTTCTCCCTTGAGATCCGAAAACACAGTCCAGACTAGAAAGAGAAGAACCCACGGGCGACCTCCTGGCCCCAAAGGAGGGGGATTCTTCTGGCCTTTGGAAGGGCACCTGGGCACATGAGTGGTGGAGATAAGTCCTCTAGCCTCAGAGTGCGGTGCAGAGGATCTTTGAAAGGTGGTCAGGTGGTGTCATCACAGTTGAAGTGCAGGGAATGAGCTCCGGGCAGACTTTGACGACTCCCTCCTTTCCCAGCACGGCCGGCCTTTTGGAGTAGGGAACACCTGAATCCCAGGATGTTGCTGGAGCTCCATGCCTGGGACACGAGGTTCTCAGGAGGGCGTCTTGTGCAAATGGTGACCCTGAGGTAGCACAGCTGCCCAGGCTGAGTGGAGGCCATAAGGGCCTGAGCTCCAGGCAAGGCTCTGTGACTGAGCTCGGCGCCAGGCAGCATTGCCACTTAGGTGTGCCTGCAGGGCCGGGCAGGTGGTGGCAGAACAATACCCTACTGCAGCGCGGCGTGGCCTCACAGAGCAACCCCATGTGGGCCTGAGCAGCTCCTGGGGCATGCCCACAAACCTCTGTGGCTCCTGTTGAACCCTGAGGTAGGGGCAGGCATCCAGAGTGATCTGCACCCCATACCCCTGTGGGTGGTACCTGTGTGGGCAAGGCAACTCAGAGGCGACTCGAGCATTATGCGTCTTTAATTAAAATCGAGAGATCGGATTTTGTGCTGCGAAATTCTGCCAGCGGGGGTAACTGTAAAACCCCATGGCTGCCCATGGACCCTCTGATGCCAGGAGAGGAGGGAAGCCAGTGCTGGAGCAGTCTCCGCCTTGAGACTTGAGGTCCCCCCTCCTTTTTTTTGAGACAGAGTCTCACTCTGTCGCCCAGGCTGCAGTGCAATGGCACAATCTCATTGCAACCTCTGCCTCCCGAATTCAAGCGAGTCTCCTGCCTCAGCATCCAGAGTAGCTGGGATTATAGGCACATGCCATCATGCCAGGCTAATTTTTTGTATTTTTAGTAGAAACAGGGTTTCACCATGTTAGCCAGGATGGTCTCTATCTCCTGACCTCGTGATCTGCCTTCCTTGGCCTCCTGAAGTGCTAGGATTACAGGCGTGAGCCACTGCGCCCGTAATCCTAGTACTTTGGGAGGCTGAAGCAGGTGGATCACCCGTGGTCAGGAGTTTGAATTCAGCCTGGCCAACATGATGAAACCCTGTCTCTACTAAAAATACAAAAATTAGCCGGGCATGGTGACGTGTGCCTGTAATCTCAACTACTCGGGAGGTTGCAGTGAGCCGACGTCGTGCCACTGCACTCCAGCGTGCGTGACAGGAGCAAGACTCCATCTAAAAAAAAAAAGTAATACAGTTGATTAAAGAAATATGGCCACATAGAGATGCTTCATGCTTTCCTTCTTCCCGACCCAGGGCCCACAGAAGAAGTTCCAAAGAGGAAGGCTCCCGGCCCTCCCTCCACACCAGCCTCCCGGCGGGACCCTTGCTCTCCAGCACACACCCAGGGGGCTCTGGTTCCAACGCAGCCTCTCCTTATTGTCCCATTTTGTAGCCCTCGGGGATGTGCCTTTTCATAAACTTTCCCTTACGTTTAAAGCATTACAAGATGATGATAGAAAACATTTCAAATGTGGAGAAGCCGAAAGCTAAAGAATAAATTCCTCATAATGCTTTTGCTATTTCTCCTTCCAAAGATTTTTTCTGTGTGTGTGTGTGTGTGTGTGTGTGTGTGTGTGTGTGTGAGAGAGAGAGAGAGAGAGTATAAAATCCCTGCTTTTTTTTTTTTTTTTAGAAAAATGAGCTTATTGCCTACATACAGTTGTATATTTTGCTTCTTTCATTCAATAGCATGAAAATTCCACATAATTCAACATTCTCAACACTTTTGGCTGCAAGTATTTTACATTTGGAATTATTACAATCAGGCTAGTACCCTGTTGTTGGACATTTAAATTGAAAACTATTCTGAAAATTCTTTTGCCCTTGCCCCTCAATTATTCTGCTCTTTCCTGTGATATTTCGTTTCTTCTTCTTTTGTTTGTTTGGTTTTGGTTTTTTTTGAGACCGAGTCTCGCTCCGTCTCCAGGCTGGAGTGCAGTAGCACAACCTTGGCTCACCGCAACCTCCGCCTCCCGGGTTCAAGCGATTCTCCTACCTCAGCCTCCCGAGTAGCTGGGACTATAGGCGTGCACCACTATGCCCAGCTAATTTTTGTGGTTTTAGTGGAGACAGGGTTTCACCATGTTGCTCAGGCTGGTCTTGAACTCCTGACCTCAAGTGATCCACCCACCTCAGCCTCCCAAAGTGCTGGGATTACATGCGTGAGCCACAGAGTCCAGCCTCTCCTGTGACATTTCTAAAAATTCTCTTGTGAACACTCTGATTAGTTCACTATTTTGCTTGTAACATGCACTCACCTCCACCTCCCAGGTTCAAGCGATTCTCGTGCCTCAGCCTCCCAAGTAGCTGGAATTACAGGTGTGTGCCACCACATCCAGCTAATTTTTGTATTTTTCATAGAGACGAGGTTTTGCCATGTTGGCCAGGCTGGTTTTGAACTTCTGACCTCATGTAATCCTCCTGCCTCAGCCTCCCAAAGCACTGGGATTACAGGTATGAGTCACGTCCCCCGGCCAACAGCACAGATGTATTATTTTACAGTGCTGCAGGTCAAAAGGCATGGGCCTCAGTGGAATAAAGTCAAGACCTTGGCGGGCTGCACTGTCTCTGGCGGTTCTGGAGGAGAACCTGCACCCTTGCCTTTTCTAGTTTCTACAGGCTGCCCTCATTCCTTGGCTCCCAGCCCCTTCCTCCACCTTCCAAGTCTCTCTGCACCTCTCCTCCACAGTCCCATCTTCTTCTGACCACAACTGGGAAAGGATCTCCAAGTTTAAGGATTGCGTGATTGGATTATTTTCGCCTGAAAAATCTAGGATCATCTCCCCGTTTCAAGCTCCTTAACTTCAATCATGTCTGCAAAGTCCACTTTGCCCCATGGCATGACTTAGTCACTGACTCTGGGGATAAGGATGGGGACAGCATCTTTAGGGGGCCATGATTCCACTTCCCAGAATGCTAAAAACTCCCATTTACTGAGCAGCTGCTATTGTCAGTGTTGAACCGGGCATTTTACAGGGATTATCTCATTTTACCGGAGTCCCAAATCCATAAGCCAGATACTATGGTTATCCTCACTTGGCAGATGAAGAAACTGAGGCAGAGAGCAGTAGTTTAGAAGCCAAGACTTGTCCACGTGCGTAACACCACTCAGCAAAAAACTATGAGCCTCCTTGGTTTGTGTATTTAAAGACAACATTGAAACCTTAATATAGACCTGGGCTTTTCTGAGGAATCGCTGTTTGTAAATGCTGAGCTGGCCAAGTCTGTTTTTATTCCTCAGTGTTTGCTAAGTGTCATGAAATCCTTAGGTGGAAGCTGTGAGGCTGGTCCCACGTAGCTGCCTCCCACAGCCGAGGCAGGGGCTTCAGCTGCCATTTGCCAAGGATGGCCCATTTCTCCTGGAACCCGATGTGGCTCTGTGTGACTTTTTTGCAGGTCACAGCGGCACTCGTGGAAGCTGTTAGGTTGTGTACTCGGGCCCTCGTAAAAAACTTTTTCATAAAAAATATTTAAAATGTCTTTTAAAAAGTCCTGAGCGACTCCACTCCCACCTTGCTGGCATAAGGCCATCATAGCCTGAGAGGAGGCTTCATCTATGGAGTGGAAGTAAAGCACACGGCGGTGGCTACAGCACCACAGAGCCTGGGACTCAGCCCCAGGGAAGGGCCACTTTCTGTCAAGTCGCCATCCAGCAGGGCAGCAAAGGAGAAACAGAAGGGTCAAGTCCTTCCGGGGCCTCCGGGGCAGGTGGAATTTCTCTTTCCCAGAGGAGCCACAGTGGGGTCACGGTGGCATCCCTGAGAGGAGGGTTGTCAGATTCAAGTGGGATAAAAACAGGACTCCTAGTTAATTTTTTTTTTTTTTTGAGGTGTTTTGCTCTTGTTGCCCAGGCTGGAGTGCAACGGTACGATCTTGGCTCACTGCACCTCTGCCTCCTGGGTTCAAGTGATTCTCCTGCCTCACCCTTCCGAGTAGCTGCGGTTACAGGTGTCCGCCACCACACCCGGCTAATTGTTTTTGTATTTTTAGTACAAACAGGGTTTCACCTTGTTGGCCAGGCTGGTCTCGAACTCCTGACCTCAGGTGATCTGCCTGCCTCAGCCTCCCAAAGTGCTGGATTACAGACATGAGCCGGCGCGCCTGGCTAAATTTAATGTGGATTGTATTTCAGAGAAACAATAATTTTTTAGTGTATGTTTCCAAAAATGCATGGCTTCATAGTTACAGAAAAAAATTATTTGTTGTTTGTCTGAAATGTAAATTTAACCAGGCAGCTTGTATTTTATCTGGCAACCATACTGAGGATGGAAGACACACGTTCTAATTCAGGCCCCAAGTTCAGTGAATCCACGCCCTGTTGTTTAGCCTCCCTGACTCAAGAGAAAATAGTTCCATGCCCTCTGTGTCTCACAACATTCTTTCGCCTCTCCCTCTTTGCTGCCAATCTAAATTTTTTAAGGCCTAATTCACACCTTGCCTTGCCTCCTCTTCCAGGAAGTCTCTCCTGATTGCACTTCACCCTTTTAGCTCAAGGCTGAGGGAGGTCTCTGATGTTCCCAGGACTGTACACTATTATTAGAGTCTGGTGAAAGAGGCAGATATAAACAGAAATATTCAAAGAATATGAAAATTCATTAAAAGGTGTAGCAGGAAATTTGGGTGGGGAAGGAAATGATGGTTTATTTTTATTTATTTATTTATTGAGACAGAGTTTCACCCTGTCATCCAGGCTAGAGTGCAATGGTGCAATCTCAGCTCACTGCAGCCTCCGCCTCCCAGGTTCAAGCAATTCTCCTGCCTCAGCCTCCCAAGTAGCTGGGATTACAGGTGCCCACCACCAGGCCCACCTAATTTTTTGTATTTTTAGTAGAGATGGGGTTCTGTCATATTGGCCAGGCTGGTCTCGAACTCCTGGCCTCAGGTGATCTGCCCGCTTCGGCCTCCCAAAGTGCTGGGATTACAAGCATGAGCCACCACACCCAGCTGGAAATAATTATTTAAAAACACCTGTCCACTTCCACTTCGATGCAGAGTGTCATCCTTTCTGTGAGTCAAATCTCTACCTGTGTTTCAGGGACAGTAGAGGGTAGAGAGAAGGAACAAGGGATTCCGCAGAGCTACTGAGGTACCCCCAACTCCTCTAGAAGCGGTTTCTACTTTAGCTGAGCACCCACTGGTGAGTATTTAGAACACGAGGGGAGATGCGGTGGGTAGTGGGGGTGAAATTTCTCTGCTTAACCAAGCCAGGGACCTGCAGGTATGGGGAGGCTGGAGAGAGGTGAGGAAGTTTGTGGAGTGCAAAGTGGTTAGCAGAGTCACAGGCTTGGTGGCCAAGCAACGTACCAGGCGGCAGAGCCACCAGGGCCTTGGGGCAAAGAGGGGTCTGTGTTCCAGGCTCCAGCTACCTTGGTCCACAGCATCACCCTTCCTCTGCTCACAGCTTCAGCAAAACCTGCTCTAGTGTGTGGGTCTCCAGTGCGTGAGGTACCGCCAATCAAGAAGGGCCACACAGCAGGTCCTGCCAGCGACAGGAGGAGTCACTGAACCCAGACTAAGAATCGGAGCCCTTGTAAGAAATCAGGCACTGACAGCCATCTTGTCAGCAGCCCTGGAGAAAATGTGTTCGTTTTTACCCCTGGTCTTAATTTCCCCAGGTTTGGAAACATGAAAGAGTGGAAACTGAACAAGATTAAAATTCCTAGGGGTTTAAATATCTGACTTGACATGACTTTTTTTTTTTTTTCCTGGCTAGGAAGTATTTACATTTGAAAGAGAGAATTCAGTCTGATAGCCCAATTACTAGTCAGTCTAAGAGGCTGCCAGAAACCAGTGAATTAGCAAATGTGTCAACCAGACAAGCCCAGGACTTAACGGAGAGGACAGAGCTGGCATTCTGAGGACAGCCAACGATGACCTCCTCTTCTTCATGTGCCCACAGGAAGAGCCCAAGTGCTCGCCTGGTGATGGGCCTGGCCAAGGAGGACGTGTGATTTGGGGTCATTAAGAGCTCTTCATTGATCCTGGAAACGTGAAATGCAGTATTTTTTGTTTTTTGGTTTTTTTTTTTTTTGAGATTGAGTTTCGCTCTTGTTGTCCAGGCTGGAGTGCAGTGGTGCGATCTCGGCTCGCTGCAACCTCTGCCTCCTGGGTTCAAGTGATGCTCCTGTCTCAGCCTCCTGAGTAGCTGGGATTACAAGCATGTGCCACCATACCCAGCTAATTTTGTATTTTTAGTAGTAGAGACAGGGTTTCTCCATGTTGGACAGGCTGGTCTCAAACTCCTGACCTCAGGTGATCTGCCCACCTTGGCCTCCCAAAATGCTGGGATTAGAGGCATGAGCCACCGCACCCAGCAGATGTAGTTTTTAAGTGGATTGGTTTACAAGTGAACATTGAAAGTGTTTGAGGATGCTGCACATACCTGATGAATGATCGTGCCCATGCCATGAAGAAGCAAGGCAGAAACTTGCACTCAGCTGTGTCTGCTGCTCAGAGGCAGGCGGGACGGTCGTGTGTAGCTAAAGCAGCCTCTTAGTGGGAATCCCACCGGCACCTTGGTGTGTGTGTCACTCACTTTGAGGTCTCTAGGGTTCCCCAGAAAGGCAAGTGCCCCTGCCTGTGTGTCCATCTGGGAAAAACTGTTTCCGCTTCTTGAGCGGTTCACGCCCCCTAACTCTATCATGTGGGTTTGGAGTGGACACCTCTTGGGGCGATCACTCCTGTTCTTAGCCTTCCCCGGATTCTGCCACTCTTTGGGTTCATGAGTAGAAGCCAAGCCTCACAACTACATGAGAGAAAGCGTAAGTCCTGGCCAGACAGCAGGGGTCCTATCAGATTTTAAGTGGCAAAGTCCCAGTTATTGACAGATTCTCTTTGTGCGGCTATGCATTAAAAATCCACTCTCATGGAGGAACCGACGGCCAGATGTCTTTGGCTTTAAAAATATTCCTCCTCCCTGAATGTGGCAATGTCACAAAAAGCCAACTTCAGGGATTATCCTCTTGTGACCACCAAAGGCAAATATTCTCAGGAGAGCATTTTCTGCCTGAATCTTTGTCCCTCTTTCGGGGGCATATAAGGGACATTGCAAGCACAAATTCTTGAATCCGTGCAGAGCCCCAAAGCAGGCCAGGAAATGGTTAGAATTTACTTCAGTTTCACTGTGGTTGTTATTTATGTACTGCAAACCTCCAAAAAAAGTTGTCTGGCCTCATTCAACCAACCAACCAGCTATTTTTGAAAACCGCATAGCAATGGATGATTGTGTCGCACAAGTTTCTGTGGACACACCAACAGGTGGGAGCAAGCCAGGCCACACTCCCGTCAGCCATTGTTGAAACCTTTCCCAGAGCGTTTGGATGTTGGCTAAGGCCCCAAAGCCAAGGACAACAGGAACGAAGTACCTCCCACATTTTCAAAACAGCACGGAGCCGCTAGCCACCAGAAACCCATTCTCAGGCTTACTGAGAAGTCTAAACTGGTTTCTAGAAGTAACTCTTACCCAGTGGCCCAGCCAACCAACTGCAAAGCGTGTGTGAGAAATTGGCTGGGCGCGGTGGCTCACACCTGTAATCCCAGCACTTTGGGAGTCTGAGGTGGGTGGATCACAAGATCAAGAGATCAAGACCATCCTGGTCAACATGGTGAAACCTCATCTCTACTAAAAATACAAAAATTAGCCAGGCATGGTGACACGCACCTCTGGTTCCAGCTACTCAGGAGACTGAGGCAGGAGAATTGCTTGAACCCGGGAGGTAGAGGTTGCAGTGAGCCAAGATCGCACCACTGCCCTCCAGCCTGGCAACAGTGTGAGATTGCATCTAAAAAAAAAAAAAGTGTGAGGAATTGAGAGTAATAGGGCAAGAAGGGGTCTTGAGGGGAGCAGGGGCTGTTACACAGTGGGAGTGCCGGGAGGCATCTCTCAAACCAGGTGACGTCATGATGCCAAGAGATTCCCTTGGAAATCAGGGTGCTGTCGGAGGGGAGACGGCCATGGCACTTCCTGGCTCCTGATTTGCCCACCCTGTGCAACTAGCTGAACAGTCCCTGGTGACAATTTTCCTGCGAGATGGTTGGTGAGTGTTTGAAAGTAGAAATGGGCAGAGAGAATGATGCCTGCTTCTCTCCTAGAAACCTCTGAGGATGGGAGACTGGCTGGAGCAGCCAGGGTCGCAGAGCGAGGGCAGAGGGCCTGGCGGGGGGCGGCCTTCACTCAGCCGCAGGTGTGGCAGGGTGCCATGAGCAGCCACAGACAGTGGCCGGCTGGAGCCACATTGAAGGTGTCCTGTCCCGGAAGGTGGCCTGCCAAGACGAGGGGACTCCTGCAGGCACTCTGGGGATCTACCAGGTGCAGAAGGTAAAGGAAGTTGTCAGTCAAGTCCCCAGTGGAAATTTGCCCTAGATGGTTAAAATAAAGAGATTTCTAAACATTGAGTTTATTGAGACAAAATCTATATAAGATGAAATACATTCTTTTAAAGTGTTCCATTTAATGAGTTTTGCCAAATATTTCCAGTCGTGTGGCCACTACCACAAACAAGATCTGGAACATTTACATCACCCTGAAAAAGTTCCCTCATGCTCTTCTGCAACCCCCTGCTACCTCCATCCCCAGCCACCACCGATGGGTTCTGTCTTTATAGCTTTGTCTTTCTTGGAACGTCATCGTCATGTACCTGGAAGGACAGAGCACATATCCTTTTTTTCTTTTGAGATGGAGTCTTTCTCTGTCACCCAAGCTGGAGTTCAGTGGTGCAATTTTGGCTCACTGCAACCTCCACCTCCCAGGTTCAAGCGATTCTCCTGCCTCAGCCTCCCAAGTAGCTGGGATTACAGGCACATGCCACCATGTCTGGCTAATTTTTGTATTCTTAGTAGAAATGGAGTTTCAACATACTGGCCAGGCTTGTCTCAAACTTTTGACCTCGTGACCTGCCCACCTTGGCCTCGCAAAGTGCTGGGATTACAGGCATGAGCCACCTCGTCTGATCGCATCCTTTTATATCTGGCTTCCTTCATTTAGCATAATGGTTTTGAATTCGCTTGTTCCTGTGTATTGCTGGGGAGCGTTTCACTGCATGGATGTGCCGGTATTTGTTTATCCATTCACCTGTTGAAGGCCATGCTGGTTGTTTCTATTTTTTGGCACTATGAGCAAAGCTGCTATAAATATTCACATAGATGTCTTAATGTGTATATATGTTTTCGTTTCTCTTGGGGAAATATCTAGGCGCAAAAACGCTGAGTCATATATTAATTGCATGTTTAACTTTGTAAGAAACTGGCCATTTTTTCCCAAAATGTGGTGGTTGTAGCATTTTGTATTCTCACCAGCAGCATGGGAAAGTTCCGGTTCCTCTGCACTCTTATCAGCACTTACTATGATCAGTCTTTGGAATTTTGGTCATTCTAATGGGTATGTGATTATCTTACACGAGGTTTGGCTTTGCATTTCCCTAATAACTTGAGTATTCTTTCATGTGCTTATTTGTCATCTGTATATCTTCTTTGGTGAAGTGGCTATTCAAATATTCTGCCAAGTTGTAATTGTTTATCTTCTTATTGAGTTGTAAGAATTCTTTACGTAATCTGAATAATACAAATCCTTTGTCAGATACTTTGCAAACATGTTCTCCCAGTCTGTGGTTTGTCTTTTTATTTTTTAACAGTGTCTTTTGGGAAGCAGAAGTTTTAAAATGTTGATGATTTCCCATTTGTCCATTATTTTCCTTTATACTTTTGCTTTTCGTGTCGTAGCTAATAAATCTTCACGTAGATATTCTCATGCCTTTCCTTCTCAAAGTGTCATAGTTTTTGCTCTTAAATTTAGGTCTCCGATCCCCTTCACGTCAATTCTAACACCATGGGAAGTGAAAGCTGAGATTCATTCTATATGGACATCCAATTGTGATAGCATCATTTTTGAAAAGGGCAAAGAGATCTTTTTTTACTGAAGTAAAAAGAAGGGTACAAGAGAAAATTCCCAGGAAAGAAGAGCTGCAAGAGATTATCCAAATAACATGTCTCCCAGGTTAAGAAACTACAGAGGGTGCAAATCCCGTGGGTCCTCTGAAGAAGTCACAAAACATGGTCCTTGTGAGAGCCAGCATCTGGGTGGCTGCCACATGAGAGCTGCGGCTGCAGAGCTAGTTAAGTTAAATGCATACATAAAAGCGTATGTATCATTAGCATATAGCTCAATGAATTTTCGCAAACCGAACACACCTGTATTTCAGCTCCAGATCAGGAAACAGACCATCTCCAGCTCCCTGGAAACCCCTCATCTTTCCTTCCAGTCACCACTCACCCGCCCCGCCCTGCCCTGCACAACCACGACTGTGACTTCTCACAGCTAAGGTTTTGCCTGTTTTGAAACTTTATGTAGGTGAAATCACATAGCATGTCTTCTTTTAGGTCTGAATTCTTTCACTCAGCATCATATTGGTAAGATCCCCACATTGTCATTGCCTGTTGTATGGATTGTCATTGCTGTGTCATATTCCACGTAACTATATCACAATGTATTTATCCATTCTATTATGAATATGCACTTGCGTGTGTCCAGTTGGGGGCTATTCTGAATGGTGCTGCTGTGGACATTCTAGAACACACCACTGGGTGAACACAGGCACACATTTCTTTGGATGTATTCCAAGGAGTGGAATTGCTGGGTCACAGATTTGTGTATGTTCAGCTCTAGTAGACACACCAAATATTTCTCCAAAATGCTACACTGCCACAAGCAGTGCAGGGAAGTTTTGGCTTCTCCACATCCTCGCCAACGCTTGGAACGGCCGTCATGTTTATTTTAGCCATTCCAGTGAGTGTGCAACCATCTCTCATAGGTCTTCACTTGTATTTTCCTGATGGCTAACAAAGTTAAACTCATTTGCATGTATCTATGAGACGTATGCAGGAAAATATTCTGATATGTTCTTTTGGGAGGTGTCTCTTCAAGTCTTCAGTTCCTCGTACATTGGGTTATCTTTTCCTTATTGGTGTGTAGGAGTTACATAAATATTCTGAATCCAAGTCCTTTGTCCAATGTATATATTGCCAATAGATAGCACCGATATCCCACTCTATGTATTGCCTTTTGAAGAATATTCCTGAAGGCACTGCTTCAGGTGGAGTGTTGAGGGACCCAGGGACTAGCGTTAGCAGGGAGCCATTTCCACTCATGGATGAAGGGGAAACAGGATGCACTGTTGTCATGTGAGCCCAGTGAGGACTGGCGGTGGCGGGGGAGGGCAGCCCAGGCAGGGCTGTGGATGTGGGGGCCACACTGTGGCCAGATGCAGCCCTACAGCAGAGACAGGAGGTGAAGAAGGCCTCAGATTCCTTTCCCCTGCTGGGACCTCCATTGGCCAAACCCATAAGTCATCCAGGAAGGAAGCTCAAAGATGCAGTCAGCCTCCCGGGACAGAGAGAGACAAAGACAGGAAGGCATGGATTGGGAGATGGGTACAGTGGAGAATCCCCAGCAAAGAAGGGCTGCAAGAGATTATCCAAATAACATGTCTCCCGGGTTAAGACACTACACAGGGGACATATCCCGTGAGGCCTCTGGAGAAGCCACAAAACGTGGTCCTTGCAAGAGCCAGTGTTTGAGTGGTTGCCACGTGAGAACTACAGCTGCAGAACTAGTTAAGTTAAAAGGAAAAAGATTTCTTGCTTACTTCCTCCAATCCCCATCCCCCTGTCCTGCCCCTGTAAGAGCCAGAAGAGGGAGGGAAAGAGAGAACTAGAAAAAGCACACACGTTGCCCCTTCGCTACCCCTGGCCCAGACACCAGCCCAGCCTATGCTGGGGGCTGCGGGAGGGGGAGTTTGACATGAATGTCAGATTCAGATTGACTCTTCAATACACAAAAGTGAGTCATTCTCACAAGAAGCTGCCTTTTTCTTGACTAGAAATGCCTGCAAACAGGTGAGCTGGCTAGCTGAGATGTCAAGGGTCAGGGAAGGCCGATAGGAGCGGTCTTGCCTGAAGCCGGGATGGGAGGAAGATCAAGCCGTTTTCAGTGCTTCTCACTGAGTTCAGACTTTCCCACAAACCAGTTTTAAATCATAACTCAAATCCCTCTTTCTTCTACAAGCACAAGGTTACCTATTGTTCATGCATTGTCTTAGTAACCCTCATGACCACTCTACAGTTCAGTAATACTCCTTTTTTTTTTAGACGGAGTCTCACAGTGTCGCCCAGGCCAGAGTGCAGTGGCACCATCTCGGCTCACTGCAACCTGCGTCTCCCAGGTTCAAGTGATTCTCCTGCCTCAGCCTCCTGAGTAGCTGGGATTACAGGCATCTGCCACCATGCTTGGCTAATTTTTTGTATTTTTAGTAGAGATGGGGTTTCACCATGTTGGCCAGGCTGGTCTCAAATGCCTAACCTCATGATCCACCTGCCTCAGCCGCCCAAAGTGCTGGGATTACAGGTGTGAGTCACCGTGCCTGGCCAGTCCCCCGCTTTATAGATGAGGAAATTAAGACAGAGAGAGGTTGAGTGATTCGTCCAAGTCCACACCAACCTGCTGTCAAGTCCAGCAAACCTGACTCTAGAGCCTAAGCTAAAGGCTCCTTGCACACTCTCCATGCCTCACACAGCAGCTGAGAGGTGTAGGGTTATGACGCTGTCTATCTGGTTAGGAACCTCAGAGGCTGGGCTGGTCCCCAGAGTCTATTCAGGCTGGTGGGCAGCTAAGAAGCACAGGTTTGCAGTGCATCAACCACAGCTGATTGAGGGTTGGGGGAGACCCCACATCCCCAGGGGGACTGGAGGAAGACCAGGGCCTCCTCATGCAACCCACACTATGACAGCCAAACCCCTCCTGCAGTTCATGATGCCACCTCTGCCTTCCAGGTGGAGCAGGGACTGCTCCAGTGAACCCTCCCAGCCCCTCCCTGTGGGGTACACAGTCACACCCCAAGATGAACCCCAGACTGGGGGCTCTGCATGTGGCTTACCAGGTATCAGGGACTTCTGGGTTCAAGACTAGGAAGAGTTGAGGTGCAGCTCCCAGTTGCCAGTACTCAGGGAAGTCACACAGGGCAGTCCTGGGAGGCCTGGGCTGCCTCATGGAGAAGCTGCATGGGCGAGCAGTGGACAGGTGCACAAAGTTCGGAGCCTGGGAGAGAAGAGGGAGGAATCATTACCATGTGGTCAGACTGCAGAGGCTCCATAGCAGAAGAATAGAGAGATGCAACCAGAAATGGAGGGGGAAGCCAGAAAGGTACCAGGTGGAAGTTGGGGGACAAAGAAGCAGGCAGATGACATAGGCGATGTCACAGGGAGGCAAGAGGCAGGGGAGGTTCGCATTGCCCCCTGCCCGTGACGGGCTGCCTGGTGGGCTTCGCTGCCCTGCTCTGTGCAGGGGCCAGCGCCATGTCCTGAGAGTATGGGCTGCTCACAGCACAGAGGACCTCCACTGCGCTGACGCGTCCCAGCAGTGGTCACACATGAATGGCTTCATCTCTTAGATTAGCTCCCAAGAGGGCCTCACTTCCTCCACCCGCAGAGGCCAGAGCTCAGCTGAATCAGCAAGGTTTCTTACCCCCGGGCTGCCGTTCACCCAGAGGGCCCCATTTTGGACACGTATCGTCTGTGTTTGAATGCAGCCCAGAACCCAGTCCCAACTCAGCTTCACCTCTGTAGGCAGTCAGGTTGCTCCGGGAAGCCCAGGCCTCCCTGAACATCCCTGAGCACTGGCCGCTGGGTGCTGCACCACGAGTCTTCCCATTCTTTGCCCCAGAAGTCCCTGATGACAGCAAGCCACACACAGAGGCCTCCAGACCAGGGCTTGTCTTGGGGTGTGATTGTGCGCCCCACAGGGAGCCCGCAAGGCATAACACATAACAGGCCCCTGTCCTGTTCACAAAGATGTGTAACTTGGTAAAACACCATGTGGAAGTAAAAGTGCACTTTTACTTTATTGCCGTGAAGTGGCCACGTGGCCAGTAGGGAAACCGCTTCCCATGCTCTTCCTCTGTGGACACCATCTGGTTACTCATCCTCCTCGGATGTGACTGGGGATTGGAGGCTACAGCTTCTGGAGTCCACGTGTCTTTCTTTTTTGCTTGTGAATTCAGACAACATCTACTCTGCTACAGGCTTCAGCCCATCTCCTATTTGCCAGAATTCATCTCAAGAAGTCAAAAGCCAAGTGTCATCTCTCACTTCAAAAAGTTCTTAGAGGCACATGATTTCTGGGCCAATGGCCCGTGGAGCAACAAGCCCAAGTCTGATTGTGACTGTGGTCACTGCGGCGCAGACCTCGCCCATGTCTCTCCCTCGCAACCTTCCCAATGTCTTCCTGGGAATCTAGAGGATGGGAAGCCCCAGTCTGCATTTCCCAGACTCCCTTGCAGAGAAAGTTTCACATGTGACCTGGGTCCTCCCAGGCAGAGACACCTGCAGAAGGCTTGAAAGTCGGAAATGAGCCCCCCCAGAGTGGTGGCAACACTCAGGGAGATCAGACTTCCAGCAAGCAGAATGGCCCAGGTACTTGGCTGTTCTGAGTAGCTGGGTGGAGGGTCTATTGTCCCAAACCTAAGCCATGGGCCGTAGCAGGGGCAGTGAAGTTTTCAGAAGCGAGAGACACAAGGCAGCCGCGGGAAACACGAGGAGGATGTGAAAGACTTCCACCAGAAATGGATGGAAGAGCAGGCTCCAAGTGTGATGGACAGAACGACGACTCCATTTCAACAAGGAAAGACACCTCCCACCCATTCTCCGCTCCTCCTCCTGCAGGGGCAGGGATCCCACCCCCACAGTGTCCAGGTCCTCCTCGCAGCCCTGGCGTGATGCCAGCATCTTCTATGGGAGGGTCCTCCTATGATGACAATGACAGGCCCACCTCCTCCTGGGGATGATGCCAGGGGACCTGCTCCTAGAATGAGGACACTCATGGGATGTCACATGCCAGTGTTCCCCCGGCCCCCAGGATGGGACCTCCCACCCACTGCATGGTAGAGCCCACACAGCCCAGAGTGATGAAGCCAGACAGATTAGAATAGTGGAGAGACGTCTTCACATCGGTTTTTCAGGATTCGTTCTTCTCCAGAAGACCACGATGCTGTTACACTGGTGTTTCCTTAGCAGCACAAAGAAGACCTGCTCCCCCTTCCTGTCAAAGACAGAGTAGTTTTGGAGGGCAGACACGAGACCAGAAAAGTACAGTTTTCATTTGTATTGTGAAATGCGAACATAAAATAGCCAACTCTTTTAGCTTAAAAAAAAAGTCCTTGGAAAAGCAAATAAAAACCACGATGAGATGCCACTTCACATCCACTAGGATGGCTATAATTTTAAAATGGAAAGTTAAGTGTTGACGAGGTTGTGGAGAAATTGGAACCCTCATACATTGCTGGCAGAAATGTGGAATGGCTCAGCCACTGTGCAAAATAGTATGGCGGTTCCTCAAAAAGTTAAATATAGAGTTTCCATATGTCACAGCAATTCCACTCCTAGGGATATACTCTGAAGAACTGAAAACAGATACGCACACATGTACCCCATGCTCATAGCAGCACTGATCCCAACACCCAACATGTGGAGTCGACCCAAATGTCTATCAGCTCATGAATGGACAAGTAAATGCACTTTGTACATACGGTGGAATATTACTCGGCCTTAAAAAGAAGTGAAGCACTAATGCATGCTCCAGCACGCGGGGACCTTGGAAACTTGAAGCTAAGTGAGAGAAGACAGGCACGGATGGCTACATACTGCGTGATTCCACTTACAGAAAATGCTCAAAACAGGCAAATCCATAGAGACAACACCTTAGTCTTTTCCCAGGATGGAGGGAAAGGGGAGTGAGAAGCAATAGCTTACCTGGTAGAGAGTTTCCTTTTGGGTGATAAAAAATCTTCTAAAGTTAGATAGAGGCAATGGTAGTACAACGTTGTGCATGTACCAAACGCTGCTAAATTGTTCACATTAACATGGTTAATTTTATGTTCTATGAATTTCAAGTTTTCAGTAACGGGGTTGAGTCTGGAGACCTAAGGTCACCTGGAACCTCTAAGTATTATTTTCTTAGCCTTTCCTCGCTCTCTCTCTCTTTTTTTTTTTTTTCTTGAGACAGAAGTTCGCTCTTACACCCAGGCTGGAGTGCAATGGTGCGATCTCAGCTCACTGCAACCTCGGCCTCCCACGCGGTTCTCCTGCCTCAGCCTCTGGAGTAGCTGGGATTATAGATGTACACCACCATGTCCAGCTAATTTTTGTATTTGTAGTAGAGACACGGTGTCACCATGTTGGCCAGGTTGATCTCAAACTCCTGACCTCAGGTGATCCACCCGCCTCAGCTTCCCAAAGTGCTGGGATTACAGGCGTGAGCCACTGCACCTGGCCAGCCTTTCCTCTCTTGAGATACAAACTGGGTACTGGATTGGAGTCAATCATTGCTGTTTTTCCAGTGGGTTGTTGTACACAAATAATCTGGGATCTTTTATTTAAAATTCAGGGTTATAAAACTTGCATAGAAGGAGTCTGTAATTATCAGGCCTGGAACAAAAAAAGAGGCTTGGGGTCCCAGTGGAATGCTGAGTGGCCAAGAGGGCACTACTAGTGACTACAGAGAGGTCAGCATCAGTTCTGTCTGACTGCAGGTGCTGAGGGTGTGGGAGCGGCAGAAAGGAGGTTCCTGTAGAGGACACCAGTGTCCAGAGGAGGTTCTGGAGGATCTGAAGGAGCACGCTGGTGCCTTTGCTCTTGCAGGATGCTGTGGAGAAGGATCTCTGTATCTCATGTATAGGTTCCTTGATCTCTAGAAGCGCCATTGCAAGCCCATTTTACAAACAAGGAAGACAGGAGTGAGGGGGCTTGCCTAGGGCCATTTGGCTGGATACTCACCCAGACCAAGCTTGCCCAGCCCTGCCAACTCGCTGTCACTACCCTTTACTCCTGATGACCACAGCCTGGAAGGACAGAGATTGTGTAACATGCCAAGAAAATCGTGCCGCCATGCAGGCAGAGCCAGACCCAGACTCCGTCAATAGGAGCTGAGGGGGGATGTTGCTTAAAAAGAACTTTGCCTTGGTATTGTTTCGTTTGCCCAAAGACTCCACACCCCACTTCTACCCTCTGCTACTCTCCTGTTCAGAACATTGCTTTCCTCTGTTTCCAGTGGTTATCATATGAATGGCTACGTGGGAAGTCCCAGTTCCAACCCATCACTCTCCCAGGGAGGTTGGAACTGAGTCTTAGATCCCTCTGGGACCTGGATTCTAACATGTAAAACTTGAGTGCTCCTGGAAGCTGTGTTACTCCCAGGTAGCAGCCAGGCAGAGACAGGCAGAGGAAACAAGGCAATAGAGATGTCCTTACCTCCCCACAGTGCCCAGTGCCCAGTGCCCAGCTCTGTCCCGAAGGCCTGGCTCTACACTGTCCACAGATTCTGAGGGGTCTCCCAGGATGCTGCTATGGCAGGCCCTGCAGACTGGCACCCTCGCAACCTTCCCAATGTCTTCCTGGGAATCTAGAGGATGGGAAGCCCCAGTCTGCATTTCCCAGACTCCCTTGCAGAGAAAGTTTCACATGTGACCTGGGTCCTCCCAGGCAGAGACACCTGCAGAAGGCTTGAAAGTCGGAAATGAGCCCCCTCAGAGTGGTGGCAACACTCAGGGAGATCAGACTTCCAGCAAGCAGAAGGGCCCAGGTACTTGGCTGTTCTGAGTAGCTGGGTGGAGGGTCTATTGTCCCAAACCTAAGCCATGGGCCGTAGCAGGGGCAGTGAAGTTTTCAGAAGAGTCCTGTGATCTAGGCATGTATTCCTCCTAGCTATAAGGTCTAAGCCTGGGTCCTCGACCTGCCTAGAAATTCACAAACTACATGACAGGCTGTAATAAATTCTTTTCTCTTAAATAAACTGGAGTGGATTCTGTAGTCTGCAACTGAGGATAGATAACTATTATTATTGACATCTGTCAATAATAAATGCATCTTGTTGATAATTTGACTTGAGTGTCTGTCACTTGCAAGCAATGTAGTCATAATACGATAGCCAAAGTAATCATCCAAACTGTTTTTAAAAAAACTTTTAAATGGATTTAAAAAGTGCCCTTATCCAAATAACAGGTATCTCCATTTGCAGGCAGCTATGACTTTACCCTCTACATTGAGACATCAAGACACCCAAAATTTCATTTTTATAGATTGGAAATGCATGAATATTACAAATAAACTGACTTGTGGGGAACACTGAGTAGCTGGCATTTCATCTAATAAGAGATTTAAAATTAAAATATTTAAAATAAAAATATTCACCCTTACTGGGTCACTGGTTTCAACATTCTCACTGCAGTCCTGAGGACACAGAGGCCTGGGGTGTTGCTCAAATGCACACAGAGTCAGTAACAGGATTAGAACTACAGGCCCTATGCTAAGCTTACACCTGGGTGATGAAATAATCTGTACAACAAGCCCCCGTGACATGAGTTTACCTATGTAACAAACCTTCACATGTACCCCTGAATCTAAAATAAAAGCTAAAACAAATAAAGTAAAAAATGAAAAAGGTAAAGAACTAGAAGTCCTATCACTGAGCCCTACACTTGTCTCTCCACCACAGCACGGTGTCTCCAGAGGCAAAGGTTTCAGAGCTCATGACTTGGCCAGAAACACAGAGGAGGAAAGAAGACAGGGCCCTATCACATATTTTGTGCTTGTGACCATGCTAGCAGAATTAGAAGTCAGAAGAGTGGAGCTGTGAACGATGCACCAGGTTGAATTCTCATTGGTTTTTCCTCTTCTATGGGGAGCTGGCAATTCAGGCAGGAGAGAGTGAGTTCACGGTCTGCTCCCCCTCAACCCATCACCAGCATTTCCCACACTGGAGGAGGTGGACCTTGGTTCCGCATGCAGTCCTCCATGTGGACTGGGGACTAAGGCATCTAACAGAAATTTCTTCTGAAAGAGGTTTTGCTTCTTCCCCCAAAACATGTGCTCAATACAGGCTTTATTTTATTTAAGCAAAGCATGGGAACAGTCTGTAGCAATTGTCTTAGGTAGCGATGCTCCTATTGGCTGGGAAGGGTGCTGCTGAGATGGACAGGCAGACTGAAGTCATGGATTCACCTTCATGTGGTGCTCTGGGAAGTAGTGTAGATGCAGAGGAGAGAAATCTGCTGCTGGGCACCCACCAGGGTGTTTGAATGAAACTTTTGAGTTTCTCCATCAACCTAGCTGGTAGCGACTGTTTCCAACAGTCAACAGAAGCCCAGACAACAGAGTGCCAGTGGGGACCCCCCTGCAGGGGTCTCCTTGGGCTGTCTCACCGCCAGGGGTTGGATATCAGGCCGACTTCCAGGACATGGCCACAATGTGAAAATTTAAGAGCTTTTAATGTTCCCCGGGGTGGGGGTGTGGGTATATGACACGCCTGGAGGACACACACACACACAGAGGAGGAGGTCAGGGAGTGCAGGCAGAGAGAGAGCAGGGACCCATGGGCCAATGCCTTTACTGGGTCCAGAGCACTACCCAAACAGGCTTTCCAAGGGAGCATTAGTCGGTGAGTTGGCAGGCAGGCATAAGTTTCAGGAGGTCACACTGTAACTCAGAAGTGACCACTGTATGTCCAGGGGCAAGTGTCTGAATCCTTTAAAGGAAGAGGGGATCCCAGCCTGTCAAGAGGGAGAAATGCCTCTAGGTTTTATCTCTGGCCAGAAACTGGAGCCATTCCAATAAGATACAGTATTGGAAACTGTGTCAAGAGTGACTGAGCTTTGCTTCTGGTATGAAAAAGTTAAATTTTTATATTTAAAAAAATTTTTAGATTTTTTTTTTATTTTAGAGGCATGATTTCACTCTGTTGCATAGGCTGGAGTTCAGTGATGTAATCATTGCTGACTGCAGCCTTGAACTCCTGGGCTCAAGTGAGTCTCCTGCCATAGGCTCCTGAATAACTGGGACACAAGTGTGCACCAGCACATCCAGCTAATTTTTTTTGTAGGGAAGGGTATCTTGATTCATTGCCCAGGCTAGTCTTGAACTCCTGATCTCAAGGGATCCTCCCACCTTGGCCTCATAAAGTGCTGGGATTACAAGCGTGAGCCACAATGCCTGGCTTAAACTTGTATTTTAAAAATACATGCCAAGGCTAAAATTATAAGCATTCACTACACAGTGCCTTACAGAACCCTGAGTATAAACAAAGTCAGCAACCAGCTTAGAAAGTGGGTCCATTCCTTGCACAAATGCTCTTGAAAGTCCTCTCAGAAGAGAGGCAAAGCCTTCGCTGGAATAGAGGGGAGGGGAAATGGTTGCTTTTGTTCTAGACAAATCACTGAGAAATGAGAAGAGCTGCTCCTTATCCGATGAGTCTTCTGGAGATAGACGGCATTGCATGGAGTCACCCAAACAAGAAATGAATCAGTACTTGAAATAACAGTCACTGCAAAAGATTTTTCCTAATTCCCTTCAGACTCGAGACCAGTAACAATGGCAGCGTCTGGGAGATGCAAGTCCTCTGTCGCGTACTGAGGAATCACGTCTCGTTCAGCAGCCTGTTAGAGGGGTCTGGGAATTGGATGTGGGATCTCACACCTTACTGTCATCCTTAACCACCTATTTATCTTTGCCGCAAAGACCCAGGATTGCAGAAATGAAGAGCTTTGCTTTGAATGTCCTTTTTCAAGTGGATGCTGGTAGCACTGAGGACCATTTTTCAATAATGAAACACTGCCTCTTTCGAGCTTCTTCCCCTGAGGGAAATGGGGGCCCTTTCCCTATAGGATTGGACCATCTCCAGCTAGCACGGTGGGAATGTGCTTATGTGTCCAGACGAGCATGCAGGGGAGTCACCAAAGGGAAAAGCCACCACACAGGCCACCAGGAAAGTGTCCCAACGATCTCTGGCAATGATTAATGTAGGTTTTAAGGGCAGGGCGGGCCTGACGTGCAATCCAGGAGGAGGAGCATACAATCACAGATTTGTTGCAGGAAGAACAACAGAAGAAAAGTCACGAGAAGGGCAGAAAAGCAATTATGGGAGGCAGAGAACATCTGCTGTGGGGGAAAGGTGCCTCGATGTCCGTGAGCACTCCCGGGAGGCCAGCACAGAAGCTCCAGGACAGAAAGTCTGGCAAAGTAGGTTCCTTGAATCGGGCAGTTACTGAGCAAACTTAGAACCTTCAGAGAGAACCTGGGAAAGACAGGGGAAGGCTGGCACCTGGGCTGGGGGCAGACAGGGTGGAAGGGCCACTCCCGGCTCCCAGGTTGCTCAGCGTTCACACATCTGACCCTGCTGGCCACATCGTTAGGAGGATCACAGGCGAAGGTGAGCAGGATGGCTCAGCTGATGAGTGTGCCTGGGGTGAACACACTTTTCTCTACCCAAAGGGCCCTGGGCAAGTATACTTCAGCCACAGCTGAAGCTCACCAGTAACCACTGAGCAGCCTACACTCGCCGTCTCAGGTCACCAACTGGCGAAGCTGTTGCTGTGCTAGGGCTACCGCAGCCAAACACTGCAGGCTGAGTGGCTGGACCAGCATTTATTTTCACGTGTCTGGAGGCTGGACATCCAAGATCAAGATGCCAGCCAGGTTGGTTCCTTCTGAAGGATATCAAGGAAGAATTTATTCTAGACCAGAGTCATCATGTTAAAACAAAAAAATTATCAAAAAATAAGAATCACCCCTGGAAACTATAAATACAACAGGAGTCTATCCCTGGACACCCACCTCCCCAGACACAACTCCCCTCCCCGTGCACACAACTGGAAGGACCCGGCCCCTCGGTCTCTTCCTACTCCCCAACAAGGGGCTCGCTATCCCCAAAGAAGGAGCTGTTGGGGACCCATGCTGCAGCCCCTGTATCGATGACAGCGCGTTCTCATTTCTGGCCCCGAGGCCGCCTGTGGGGCGAATGGAGGCCTCCCGCCGCTGAGACAGACCGCAGACCATGAGTGCCTTTCCCAGACCTGGACTTTGCCTCCAGAGCAGGCGCCAACTCTTTCCCTCTCTCCACAGAAATATTTTTGTAAGGTTCTGGGGCAGTGAGGGAGCATGAAGTACGAGGAAAACTTGAATTCCAGATTTTTAATGCAAAGTATTTCTCATTTGTACCAGAAATAAACGTTTTAAGTTTTTTTGTTTGTTTGTTTTTTGAGACTGAGTTTCGCTCTCCGTTACCCAGGCTGGAGTGCAATGGCGCGATCTCGGCTCACTGCAACCTCCGCCTCCTGGGTTCAGGCAATTCTCCTGCCTCAATCTCCTGAGTAGCTGGGATTACAGGCATGCGCCACCATGCCCAGCTAATTTTTTGTATTTTTAGTAGAGACGGGGTTTCACCATGTTGACCAGGATGGTCTCAATCTCTTGACCTCGTGATCTACCCGCCTCGGCCTCCCAAACGTTTTAAATTTTTACTTGACTGATAAGAAAAAAAAAAAAAAGAAATTTAAAATTCAACAGAAGGCTTGAAAGATCAAGTTGAGAAATAGTCTAAGAAGAATAGAAGACGAATGTATAGAAAATAGAGAAGAATAAGTAAAACAGAGCAAGCAGCTGATGGCAAAGTGGCCTTCGTTTTCTCCCCCTCCCACATCCACACTGTCCTCGTCGGTTTGGACTACGTAACAAAAATACCAGAGACTGGGTGCTTTAAGTGACATACATTTGTTTCTCATGGTTGTGGAAGCTGGAAGTCCTAAGTCAAGGTGCTGGCAAATCCAGGGTCTGGTGAGGACCCACAGCCTGGTTCTCAGATGGCCATCTCCTCGCTCTAACCTCACATGGCAGAGAGAGACAAAGAAATTTCTCTTCTTATAAGGGAACTGATCCCACCACAAGGGCTCCACCCACATAACCTAATTACCTCCAAAGGCTCTGTCTCCTAATATCATCACACTGAGGATGAGGGTTTCAACATATAAAATCTAGAGGGACACAAACGATTGGTCCAAAGCACAAGCCCCTTGCAATGTGACTTTGCAGCTCCTGCCTGCAAAAGGTGGAGTCTGTTACTTCTCCCCTTGCATCTGGGCTGGCCTTGTTAGCTGCTTTAGCCAACAGAATGTGAAAGCGGCATATGAGCTCTGAGCCAAGGCCTGGAGACTTTGTACACGCCTGCTTGCTTTCCTGCAGCAGCTGACCGCTGATGCGGTAATGAGCCCAGCCAAGGCTAGAAAGACGGCCCAGCTGAGCCCAAACCTGAAGAATCATTGGTTAAATAAATGGTTTTGTTTATATGCCACTAAATGTAGGGTTACGCAGCAACAGCTAATTGATATAGAGCATCGGTCTAGGAAGTCTAAAATCTCCTAATCGAAGTGTAAAGAAGCAAGAACAAAGGAGCAAAAGGGAAAGAAATTGCGGAAGACAGAGTACAAGAAAATTTCCCAGACTCAAAAGATGAGTTTTTAGCTTTAAAGGGTCCACTGAATTTCTACCATAAGAAATGAAAAAGAAAAAACTACACTACTGATATTATTGTAACATTTCAGAAGAGTAGGGGAAAATGTTTCTATAAAGTTTCATAAATGAAAAACAGTTATGTAACAAGACTTTGGAATAAAAATGGCATTGGACTTCTAAGTGACAACCCTGAAAGCTAGAAGACAATGGAGACAATGCCTTCAAAACTACCAGGGAACAGTTTCCACCTCGTAAGTCTGTGCTCAAATGATCAACCAAATGTAAGGGTCTAATAAAGACATTTGCAAATATTCACGTCCCCAAAATGCTCTGTCATGCATCCTTTCTCATAAAGCAACTGGAGGATATGCCTTATCAAAATTGATGAATATAAGCCCAAGAGCATTGAAACACATGTCCACATGAAAAGTTCCACACATTTTGTAACTGCATTATGTATAATAGCCCAAAAGAGAAAACAACCCAAATGTCTATCAACTGATAAATGGGTAAATGAGATGTGGTATATTGACACCATCGAACAAAGTCCTGACACATGCCACAACATAAATGAAACCTCAAAAATGTTAGGCTAAGTGAAAGAAGCCAGCCACAAAAGGCCATGCATTGTATGGTTCCATGTATTTGAAATATCCAAAATAAGCAAACCCACAGAGACACTGGTTTCCAGTGTCTGGGGAGAGGGAGAATGGAAGGTGACTGCTAACGGGTGCAGGATTTCTTTCTGGGAAAATAAAAATGTTATGGTACTACATGGTAGCACAACTCTGTGAATACAATAAAACTACTGAATTATGCACTTTGAAGGGGTGAATTTCATAATATATAACTTATGCTTCAATTAAATGAGTTTTCTATTTCAATTTTAGTTAAAAATAAATATATAAATTGAGAACTTTGAATTTTGGAGATCTGGAGAATGGGAATTCAACATAAGAGACAGGCAAAGGGAATGCCCAGGACAATATGAACATCCCAGAACAGCTGTGCAGCAGCCGTGGAAAGTAACACTTCAAGATTAGAACAGAAGACAGAGGACTCTGAGAAAGATGTCTCCAATTCAAAAATGAGTTGGTGTTGATGAGTTTGAACATGTTCAAAATAATTTTATAATACAATCAGTTTGGTGATAAATGAGTGATTAGTACACAGAAAACTAAATAGAAGGAAAATGAGAAAGATGCTTAAATCTAGAAAAGACAAAAAGCTAAACAACAAAGAAATTATAACTAGAGTACACTATATGACTCGCTGTGATTAATGGCTGCACCGTCACAATCTAAACACAAATACATACAGAACTAAAAACTGATATAACAATGTGGGCAAGAGAGGAAGTCTATGGGTGTTTGTGGACCGGAAGTAAAAGGGATTATCAGTAGATAATATCTAAAATCAAAAACTATCGGTATAGTCAGATATAGTATGTGGAAATACGGATATAAAAGTCAGAAAATAAAAAACAGATAAAGTGGTTAAAAGCATTTAACTGGCCGGGCGCGGTGGCTCAAGCCTGTAATCCCAGCACTTTGGGAGGCCGAGGCGGGTGGATCACGAGGTCAAGAGATCGAGACCATCCTGGTCAACATTGTGAAACCCCGTCTCTACTAATACAAAAAAATTAGCTGGGCATGGTGGCGCATGCCTGTAATCCCAGCTACTCAGGAGGCTGAGGCAGGAGAATTGCCTGAACCCAGGAGGCGGAGGTTGCGGTGAGCCGAGATCGCGCCATTGCACTCCAGCCTGGGTAACGAGAGCGAAACTCCGTCTCAAAAAAAAAAAAAAGCATTTAACTCAGAGGGGTAAGTATTAGAAGTTTCATGGATGAGGCAGGAAAAGGCTGTTTTTATTATTAGCCTAAGTAAACTCGTTGATTTTTAAAAATAGATAGAAGATGTTACTAGAAATTTGAATTTTATTTCATGTCATATAAGAGAACGTGTACTGTCTATTAAAGGAATCAAAGTTTATCTCATTCTCTCTCATACTTTCTCTCTACCTGTCTTTAACCAAATTCATACACAGTAGGTTCTGGATGTCATGGCTAGGTTCTTGGAAATTGTGACGTCAAGTGAAAGGATGTCTAATAAAAACAAGTTTCCCATAGGCTGATTGATATATACAAGAGTTAGGTCTCTATGCATATCTCTGGCCACAAAAAAAAATTACAAACTTCTAAATAAAGACCAAAACGCTTCTACTGTTAAACATTGAAATAAATGTGAGCTATACATCCATTTAAGATAGGTTAATAAAAACGAGCAATAATTATTTACCAAATTATTCCAGGTCTGGGTGGTGGGTGACTGGAGCCTGTCCTGGCAGCTCAGGGCCAAGGTGGAAACCAGCCCCAGATGGGACACCATTTTATCACGGGACGCACTCACACGCGCCCACACTCACTCACACTTTAGACATGATGATCACCTCATATGCATGACTTTGGGATGTGGGAGGAAACCAGAGCACCCAGAGAAAGCCATGCAGAGCTGGGGAGAACATGCAAACTCCACACAGACAAGAGTCCCCCAACCCTGGCCGGAAAGCGATATTTTTGCCCATCAATACCATAAGGAAACAACATTAGGCTGGGCACAGTGGCTCACATCTGTAATCCCAGCACTTTGGGAGGCCAAGGCCGGTGGATCATGAGGTCAGGAGTTGGAGACCAGCCTGGCCAACATGGTGAAACCCCGTCTCTACTAAAAATGCAAAAATTAGGCAGGCGTGGTGGCGCATGATTGTAGTCCCAGCTATTCGGGAGGCTGAGGCAGAAGAATCACTTGAGGTTGCAATGAACCAAGATCACACCACTGCACTCCAGCCTGGGCAACAGCAAGACTCTGTCTCAAAAAAAAAAAAAAAAAAAAAAAAAGGAAACAACATCGAACAAAACAATACTCAAGGACCTGCTGTAGGATACTTCTCAAAAAATGAAACAAGAAAATTTCAATTATTTAGGTTGAAATGGACTACTATATCCCTCAATTTTACATAGCCGGTTATTATCACATATATCTTTAAAGCCCAGCTCAGCAAAACTAAATTAAAAGGCCTAAGGGTGGTTTTTTTTCCCCCTCTTGAAAAGTCTGCCAAAATTTTCGCACTAAAGCAGTTTAACTGTAAGTAACATAGAGAAAACACATACTTTTGACCCTTAAGTTTGTGTGCACAACTGGGCTTTCTCCTTTTAGGGCATCGGATGGCACAGATGCTTTGTGGGGGTTGATTTCAATGTGTGTGGTTCAATGTTCGGCACTGTTCCTCCAAATTACCCAGTGGCCAAGCTTTTAGATTATGAACAGAGAAACACTGGCAGGCCCGGCTCGGTGGCTCATGCCTGTAATCCCAGAATTTTGGGAGGCTGAGGCAGGTGGATCACCTGAGGTCAGGAGTTCAAGACCAGCCTGGCCAACATGGGGAAACCCCGTCTCTACAAAAATACAAAAATTAGCTGGGCATGATGGCAAGTGCCCATAATCCAAGCTACTAAGGAGATGGAGGTGGGAGAACGGCTTGAACCTGGGAGGCAGAGGTTGCAGCAAGCTGAGATCATGCCATTGCACTCCAGCCTGGGCGACAGGGGGAGACTCTATCTCAAAAAGAGAAAAAAAAAAGAAAAATACTAGCAATGAGACAAAAAAACACTAGCAGTGTGCTGGTCATGCATAGTTAAGTCTTGTGGATGTGAAGCAGAAATTTATTTTCTCCGTAGTTTGAAAACAGAAAACTTTACCCATTGGGCAAATGCCATACTCACTTCCTCTTGGGAGTACAGAGGATTGGAAGAATACTGACACACTTTCTAATGCACTGGTTCTGACTCGCTATTATCTATCTATCTGTCTATCTATCCATCCATCTACCTACCTACCTACCTACCTATTATCTATCTACCTACTTACCTGTCTGTCTCTCTATATACATACACTCACTCCCAAGGAAACCAAGATATGTCTCTTGCTGACACCATTGTTTAAAGAAATAAAACTCAAGGGAAATGCTTGTAAACATTTTGAATTGCTTTGCATAGTTTTGAAATGATTGGTGTCAGAATTTTGACTTCTATATTTGGAAGCATGAAATAAAAATTGAAAAAAAAAATTAAAAAGCAGAAATGGCCTGCTACTCAACAGCCATTCCTCCCGCCTCCTTTGTAACAGAACCTGATTGTTTTATGTCTTCACGTTCTTCTGTGCAGCCCCAGCCCTGGAGCCTGGACACATGTTGGTCTACATCCACCATGATAATTCTAATCACAAGCATAGGAAGAGACATGTAACCCAGTTCTGGTTGATTAGATATTACAAAAGTCTTCCAGGAGGGAGTCTGTGATGGATTTCTTGGTTCTTGAAACAAGAGACAAAGAAAAGATAGTTCCCTCTTCCGTTGTGGACATTGCATGGCAAAAATATGTTACCTGAACTCACTGCAGCCCTCTGTGGCTAGCTGACATGTCAAGACTGGCAGAAAGAGAAGACAGGGAAAAGATAAGACCTGATGGCAGGCTGAGGCAACCCTGGGGCTGCACTAACTTTGGGAATTCTTATTATATGAACTAATAAAACTCCATATTATTTAAGTTGCCATGAATTGGCTGTTTAATTACTTGCAGCTGAAAGCATCCTGAATGATACAGAGATCCACATCTAAACTTACATGATGAATTTTTAGAATAGTCAGGATAAACCAAAAAAAAAATCCTAAAAAGTGTCCACGGGGAAAAAGATAGACGGTCCTCAAGGGAATGAGGATGGGATAAGCCGGAGGCTGACAGCATCACTGGATACTCAAATATTCTGGAGCAGAGCTTTCAGAGACTGAAGGAAAATGGCTCCAGCCAAAATGACCTTCCAGTGTAAGGACTCACTACAGAAGTTTTTGGATCTGAGGGAATTTAAAAAGTTAACCGCTCATGCATTTTTTGGGAGGAAGTAACTAAAGAGCATAGTCCAGCAAAGGAAGGAAATGAACCAAGGAAAGGGACAAGAAAGACTCTAGAAAACAATAGTTTTGAACCCCTAAGAGCCATCAGAAGACCCAGGACTACATCTGAAGGGCAAGCCTGGATATTAACCATTTCACACTGGAATGGGAGGTCAGAAGGCTCTGGAAGGAAGGATTTGCGAGAAACTGGGCTCATTAGAGTACAGCACACTCAGGACACTGCAGGAACCTGAAGCTATGACAAAGGCAAGCAATGTAAGAGGAAACAGAAAGACCCCAAGATATGCCATGAGAAACAAAGGGATGCAGAGTCCTGTATGATGCACCTGGTCCAAATTAGTCCAGGATTTGGATAGGAATCAAGAATAAGAATGAAATGGGCCCTGAGCAGTTAGAATCTTAGGAAGCAGGAGCCAGGCGCGGTCGCTCACACCTGTAAT
This sequence comes from Aotus nancymaae, assembly GCF_030222135.1. Lineage (NCBI taxonomy): Eukaryota > Metazoa > Chordata > Mammalia > Primates > Aotidae > Aotus > Aotus nancymaae. Next base: position 122,626,540 of record NW_026988425.1, read on the forward strand.
CCGAGCACATTCAGAGCCCAAGGCCGGTCGATCACGAGGTCAGGAATTGGAGACCAGCCTGACCAACATGGTGAAACCCCATCTCTATTAAAAATACAAAAATTAGCTGGGCATGGTGGTGCGTGCCTGTAATCCCAGCTACTTAGCAGGCTGAGGCAGGAGAATCGCTCTTGAACCTGGGAGGTGGAGGTTGCAGTGAGCTGAGATCACACCACTGCACTCCAGCCTGGGTGACAGAGTGAGACTCTATCCCCAAAAAAAAAATCTTAGGAAGCAGGAAACTAGGAGGCATTTGTTGGATTAGGTGAACATTTCTTCTCTCCAAAAGACAAAAAGGTGAACATACAAGATATAATCCAGATTTGCAGCAAATCAAAATGTATCATGATTTTGAGCAATCGACAGTGTGAAACACATTCAATTGGAAACATTTCCTTTAGTGACTCAAGGACACTGACAGTAGAACCACACAAAAGGGTGTGTCATTCTAGAGCGTGGCTTCACTGAGCAGTGAATAGAATTTACAGCAACAATCATGTCAATGTGATATTGCATGTCTCTTGGCTTTTGAGAATCAACCTACAAACAAATTTAATATTGATATTCAATACATTGACAAATGTTATCAATCTTAACAACATAGAAATGTGCTGACAGAAACTGGGAAGCAGAACTGGGGTGAGCAGAGGCAATAATGCCCTCATTCCACCAAGCAAGGAAGCCAGAGACACAGACAGCAGTCGCTAGAGCGAGAATGAACACACAAGATGTTTATGCCATTTAAGCGTCTCCTTCTGATTTCAGTGGGGATGCTTACAAAGCTTCACCAGTAAATATCACGTTTCCTACAGCTTTTTTGTTTGTTTTAAGCAGAATCTCACTCTGTTGCCCAGGCTGGAACACAGTGACGCTGTCTGGGCTTACTGCAACCTCCGCCTCCCAGTTGAAGAGATTCTCCTGCCTCAGCCTCCCGAGCAGGTGGGACTACAGGCGCCTGCCACCATGCCTGGCTAGTTTTTGTATTTTTTGTAGAGATGGGGTTTCTCCATGTTGGCCAGGCTGGTCTCCAATTCCTATCCTCAAGTGATCTGCCTACCTCAGTCTCCCAAAGTGCTGGGATTACAGGCATGAGCCACTGCACCCAGCCCCTCTGGCTTGATTTTTTAAAAACGTTAATTTCTGGGAAGTTTTAGTTCTACAGGAAAAATTAAGCAAAAAGAGAGAGTTCTCACCCCTCACAAACTTCCCCAATTTTTAACATCTTGTATTAATGAAGGTATTTTTTACAATGGATGAGCCATATTGACACTGTGGCTTGTTTCTTTAGGTTGAGAAAGTTTCCATATATCATTAGCTTTTTGACTATTTTGATCAGGTTGGGGGTCAGGTTTTTAAACTCAAGAGATATATCAAGATATAAATATTTCCCCTTAATATGCTAGCAAATTATGTTAATTGTTTTCAATATTGAACAATGACAGTAAAAAATTGGATTCATCAGTGAACAGTGTTTGTCTGTTTTGGAGGAAAAAAATAACTTCGATCTATACCTCACACACTACACCCAAAAGTAAATTCCAGACAGATTAAACACCTACATGTAAAAATCCAAACCATGAAAGAGTCAGAGGAAAATGTAAAAGAATGTTTTTATAATCTTGGGAGGGGAAGGCCTTCCTAACCAAGATAAAAGGAAAAGATGAAGAAATTTAATTACATAAAAATGTAAACTCTGTTTCCTACACTCCACCCCCAAAGCTGCCACTAACAAAAAGGAAAAAGATAAAAAGATCAGTGGTTGCCAGGGGCTGGAGGAGGGAGGGATAAACAGGTAGAGCACAGAGGAATTTGAGGACAGTGAGACTATTCTCTATGATACTATAATGATGGATACGTATCGACGTCATATGTTCATCCACACCCATAGAATGTACAACACTGGCCAGGCATGGTGGCTCACACCTATAATCCCAGCACTTTGGGAGGCCGAGGCGGGTAGATCACTTGAGGTCAGGAGTTCAAGACCAGCCTGGCCAACATGGGGAAACCCTGTCTCTACTGAAAATAGAAAACTTAGCAGGGCATCATGGCACATGCCTGTAATCCCAGCTACTCTGGAGGCTGAGGCAGGAGAATCACTTGAACTCAAAAGGTGGAGGTTGCAGTGAGCTGAGATCACGCCATTGCGCTCCAGCCTAAGGGACAGAGCAAGCGAGACTCTGTCTCAAAAAAAAAAATAATGTACAACACCAAGGGTGAACTCCAGTGTAAATGACGGACTTGGGGTGATAATGCTGTGTCAGTGCAGGTTCATCAATTGTTACAAATGGACCACTCTGCTGGCGGATGTTGGTAATGGGGGAGGCTATGCCTGCAACGGGAGAGGGTGTATGAGAAATCTCTGTACCTTCTGCTCAATTTTTGCTGTGAACCTAAAACTGCTCCAAAAAATAGTTTATTTTTAAAAAGCTAAAGGACAGGCTGAGATAAAATATTCACCATATATAGTAGACTTAGGATTAGCATGCATAATATATAAAGAGGCTCTGCATATTGGCAAAAGAAGAAACAACTTATTAGAAAATGGATGAAGGACAGAAAACAGGCAATTCACCAAAGAATTCCAACTGCTTGTAAATACGCGAAAAGATGCCCAACATCAAAATGTAAGCAAAACACTGAATGACCTACCCGAATGCTAAAAATTAAACGGGTGGTGTGTCTAGAAGGCAACAGAAGAGGCTGAATAGTCAGGGAGAGACCACCTCGAGAAACGAGGGGGGCTGCAGGGCTTGCCTTACTGCTCCTTGAGGTCAGCGCTGGCTGTGAAGGATGAGGAGCAGGTCTGTGTGGTTCTGAGTCTTCCCAGTAAGGAAGACAGGTGGGAAGCTCCAGGTTGTAGGACCACAGCTGAGCCCACAATGGCAGCTGCAGGTGGCCCAGCATTGGTCAGGGAGGGATGACGTCCATCCATCAGGGTGGATGACAAGGGCTGGTTAGGACATTGGGGCCCAGCCCTTCCGAGCAGCCTCCTCTCACAGCCTGGCTTTCTCCCTCTCATCCCCCACTTCATAGCCCCTGCCACCCCTTCTGGAGGCAGGGAACCCCACGCTCCCGCTGTGTCTTCGCTCTCTGCCTCCCTGGCCATCCTCTCCTCAGCCTCCACCAGAGCAGCAGCAAAGGAGGAAAAGAAAAGGGGGAAGAGGAAAGAGGGATGGGAAAGGAATCCAACATCATTGCTTTCCCCCACATTTTGTCCTGCTAAAGACAGTGTTTTATAAAAACAATTAAATCCACCAGTACAAGTTCATTGGGAAAAAAATCAAGGACAAATGGAAAATGATGGACCAATTTAATAATCTATGACTAATCATAGGAGCCCAGCAAATGAAACAACCTTGATTTCATTTTATTTTGAGGGCTTTTGGATTGGAAATATGGGTGGTTGGGCTTATCCCCAGCCCCAGAGCTAACTTTTTTTTTATTTTTTATTTATTATTATTATTATTTTTTTTTTGAGAGGGAGTCTCGCTCTGTTGCCCAGGCTGGAGTGCAATGGGAGATCTTGACTCACTGCAAGCCCCACCTTCTGGGTTCAAGAGATTCTCCTGTCTCAGCCTCCCGAGTGGCTGGGATTACAGGTACTCACCACCATGCTCGGCTACTATTTGTATTTTAGTAGAGACAGGGTTTCACTATATTGGCCAGGCTGGTCTGGAACTCTTGACCTCAGGTGATCCACCTGCCTAGGCCTCCCAAAGTACTAGAATTATAGGCTAGAGCCATCACGCTTGGCCCAGAACTAATTTTGAATCCAGCAATGAGGAGGGACAGATAAGGATCACCCCAAGGACAGAGGACATCACTTGCCAGGGACGCCACTTGCCTTCATTCTCTGGCTTCTGCCTCTAGCTGCATCCTCAGCGGGCCCGGACCCACTCTTCTCACTCTGCCCCTCTTCAGGTCCCTCCATGGGCCCTTTCTCTTGGCCTGAACATGGCCTGTTGGATGATAAATAATCTCCCTTTCATCCTCAACCTTTTCTCCTGTCTTTTTCTACTTGTTGGTCTAAACCCACCTGACGTCTCCCAGGATACCAGTGCTGGGCAGCCTTCTTGGATGGATATGCTGCCTCCCCGAGTCCCAGAGGCAGGTGGGAGAGTCCACACGTCCTAGATTTAGAACATTGTTTCACAGCCATCTGTCCGCCACGGAAGTCTACCCCATCCATTGGTCTGCCCTCTCCCCATCAGCATCACTGAGCCACCTCTAGACCCAGTCTGGTTCTTCCTCACACAGCACCCTTCAGGGTCCCAGGTCCCTTGGGATACTTCTCTCCCTCAGGTCTGGTGACCTCTCCCGCGTCATCCTCACGTGCCCCCGTGATGGTCCGAGCTCGTGTGCAGTCCCAGAAGCCACCCTCAGAGGTGTATGCAGAAACGAGGTAACTGAGGCTTAGCTATGCTCAAAGTCACCTGGGCTGGAGGTGGCTTTGGAACTGGTCCTTACACTGCAGACAGAACTGCAGCTGCATCTCTGACATGATCAAGAAGCAGGGAGGGGGACGGGGGATCAGCAGCTGGCTCCCCATGCACTGCCCCTTTGTGGAGGAAGCTCTACTGCTCAACTGCTCAGCTGTTGTGATCCACACCAGCCACACAGACGCCCTCTGCCTGCCTCTCACAAGCATGAGACCGTTGCCTCCACTGCTGCAGAAAAGCAAATTCCTCCTACACCACCTCTGTTGTCAGAGCAGAATGACAGCTGTAGACAGGAGGCCTCAGCCTCACCTCCCTGTCCAGGTGACATGCATCCAATTGTCAGGCCCTTGGTGACAGCCCAGAGCAAGTCAGTCTGAGAAACGCGGGCTTGAACTCTCCATCCCCTGGAGGACATCCCCAAGGGTGCTGGAATGGAGGGACAGTGGCTAAACATCTGCCACACTCACCGCAGTGCCCGCCCCCACCAGGACTCACTCCTTTGAATCCATAAATAATTTTGCTCATGCCTCCCAGGAATGTGTATATGTATATATATGTATATGTGTGTGTGTGTGTGTGTGTGTGTGTGTGTGTGTGTGTGTCCCCTTGTGTATGAGGGGTTTGTGTGACTGTGTCGGGGGGTGAAGGGGAGAGAGACACACACACATACACACAGTGATAGAGAGAGACAGAGAGAGAGAGAGAGAACCCACAAAGGGGCATTGCATGGGGAGCCAGCAGCTGAGCCCCACGCCCCTCCCCGCTTCTTGATCATGGTTAGAACCTCCTTGAAGACAGGAGACAGGGATGGCCTCACGTCCCCGCACAGAGCAGGAGGCTCAGTTCCTTTGGCTGAATGGTGCAGCTAGAAGTGCTCTAGGGGAAGGAACCCAAGAATATAAGGAGACCCAGTGAGGAAGGGAGCTGACTTTCACGGGCAGCTGTATGGCCATTCATGTAGGTGGGGTCAGGTTTTGGCCATCAGAAAAGCTAGGAAAAAAACCTTCCTTTCTGCTCTTTGAACTTTTGGATTACAGATAAGGGACTGTCAGGCATTGTTGTTTTGGTGATTTCTGGTTTCCCACAGGTGGGCAACTCATTTCATAGGAGAGAAAACTGAGGCTGGACCACAAGGATTGTCCTGGCATGGTCGTGGCAGGTGTGGGCTGATTGGAGTGGCCAACCTCTTCCAACGCTGTTCCAACACCTCTCTGTGGAGGAAGAACTGGGAGTGGCGGCCAATGTTGCTGTCCCGAGGAACTCCTAACACACACCCCGGGTTTAGCATTCAAAAGACTCATCTATTACTCATGACTCATTTGCAAGTGACAGAATTCCAACTCACAAGAGCTTATAAGTTTAGGGGCAGGTGGGAGACTTACTGGCTTGAGTAATGGGGACTTCCAGGGAAGCACGGGGCTTCAGGCATACCCGGACCCAGGGGGTGGGCAGGCTGTTGCCCAGCAGGTCCAATGAGGGCAATGACTGGCCAAGCTTCGCTGGCCTCTCCCCATCCCAAGGCGGGTTAAATTCTCTGACTTGCTCGATCTGAATCACGTCTCAGATCACGTCTGTCATCAGAGGGTGGGGTCGGTGCCAACTAGAAGGAAGGAGGGGTAGCCTCCTAAAGACAGCTGGCCAGACAAAACAGACATACCTGCAAGACCACACCAGGCACTCATTAACTTACACCCCAACTTGGCCCGACACCCACAAAGGAGAGAGGGATTCTTTCCGAAGCCAAAAATTCTTTCACGGGTGGAGCGCACCCCTCTATCACCCATTTCTCTCTTTAACCCGAACATCACACTCGGCACGTCTGCAGGGGCATATTAAAGTATAAAAGCCACAGAAACAAAATTGAAAAGAAAATTTATGACCCTTTTTCAAGCCAATATCCTAAAGCTTACCAAGACAGCCAACCAGACGTGGTCCCGTAAATTGCGGAAGTGTAACGCATACAGGGTGACTCTGCTCATTTTCCAGGTCCCTGGGGAATGGATGAAGAATGTCTCAAAGATCTTGCTTCAGACAGAGAGGTGAGGTGCGCTTGCCAACAACCAGCTCATCTCTTCCTTGTTTCTGCTAAACTCGTCAAAGCTCATTTGTTTCAGCTCCTCGGGCCACCTCAGCAGGACCATTATTGCTGCAGAAGAGTTCTGGTGCAGCCTGAGAACTTCTGTTTCTCCGGCTTAGAGATGCAGGTGGAGGGGCAAATATCTGGGTCAGATTCTGGTCAAGGACGTGCCATTCTTTTTCTTCCTTTTTAAGTCTTTTCTTTGCATCCATTTGATGCTGAACTTCTTCCCACGCCATAAATGTTTTTCAGATTCTTCTGGGATATCACCTCTTCTGTGCAACCTCCTTTTCTGGCTTGGAAACAATCTGTTTTCAGCAAGGATCACCTCCTGGGAGTTCACATATGGGTTAATCCTGCCGACAGCTCTATAAATATGGTGGTGCCAATATCTTGGGTACTTTGTTCACCTAGACATTCTCATTGACCAGAGAATTTACATCTAAACCCTTAAGCTCAGCATTACCCTCTGCATTTTTAAGCAGCTGTGGCAGAACTTCCACCTTCTTTTGGAGCCACTGACTCCGTGTCCAGCCCCACTGTAGCCTGGGCACACCTCCCACCTCTACCATCGTAAGACAGAATGGCACACACTGCTTCCGTTAAGTTAAGCCTTTCAGAAGCTTGGTGGCTTTCCAGATAGGCACACCTGTGGTGACCTCGCAGTGTTCTTAAAGTGAACACAAAGATCTAAACTTTTTGATGTGCATGATTTTGTAGGAGTTTTCTGCATCAAGTGAATAGTAAACCACTTTCACAGGTCACCTGAGACCACTTATGGGCAGAGCTCCCCGTCTCTTTAAATGTAATCTTCTCCTCTGGTTGGATGGAACAGGGGCCATGGTACAAGCCACCCACAAGACCCAGAAATGTGTGTGTGAGCACACACACACACACACACCCCTGGAGAGCCCTCTCCAACACAGCAGAGGGAGGACAGGACAGACTCTTCACACAGCAGGCTCAGAACATTCCACAAGGCAGGGGCCACCTTTCCACTACAGCAGGCCTGTTGCATGTCCAGCTAATACCTCTTTTATTGTTTCTTGCTAAGAGAATAGTGTCTCATGACACTGTGCCCAGGAACAAGGAATGAATTATGAGTCCCTCCACCACTGACTTGGAGGGCAAGGGTACAGGTGAGCATGTGACCAGTTCTGGCCAATGGAACACAAGGATAAGTCTTCTAGGAAATGATGGACTCATTTTCTATCCTGATTAGAGATGGTCAAGGGGAGAAATGTTCCCTTTTTTGCTGTCTCCTTTTCTCCAGCTTTCTGTACGTGGTGTCAGGCAGTGCTGCTTCAAGCTGCTGCAAGTAACAGACCAGAGAATCCCAAAAAGGCCAACTTAGCGCCAGGGATCCACCGTGAAACTGCCCACCTCCCCGCTTCCTGATAGGTTAGATAATAGTACTTGGATCGTATGAGATGGTGTTACATTCTGTTACTTGCTACTCAGAGCTACCAACAGCTATACTCAGGGTTGCTTGTCTGACTTCAGACAGAACTGGGATAGGACATCATGCCAGTGCCCATCCTACTTACTTGGAATTCCACTTTTGACGGTTTTCCACACCTGTTTGAAGCACGCACCATTTAACTGATACATACTTGCCTTGGGGTCACATCTCTACTTCCATCCAGACATATCAGGGATAATTCCTGCAGCAGTCACCATGACCTTGTGTCCAACACCATTTAGCACTACTAGGTAATTCTGCATTTCTTTTGTTTTTTTAAAAAGTTAAATTTTTCATTTCTAAATAATTGTGGGTTCCTCTGCAGTTGTAAGGAACAATACAGAAAGATACAGCGAACCCTTTACCCAGTTCCCCCCAGTGGTAGCATCTTGTAAAACTATAGTGCAATATCACAACCAGGAAATTGATATTGGTAAAGTCAAGATATAGAACATTTCCATCTGCACAAGAGTCCCTCGTGTTTTACTTTTATAGCCACACATACCTCCCTCCAGCCCCCACCCCACACTCAGTCCTTAACTCCTGGCAACCACTAATCCGTTATATGTTCTCCATTCATATAATTTTATCATTTCAAGCCTGTTACATAGATGGACTCATACACTAGGTAACCTTTTGGGGTTTTTTTCAGTCAGCATAATATTCATCCTGGATATTCATCCTAGTTTTTAACACGTATCAGCAGTTCACTCCTTTTTATTTCTTAGTATTGTATGGCATGGCTGTACCACACTTTGTCTAACCATTCACTCACTGAAGAACATCTGGGTAGTTTCCAGTTGAGGCTGTTATGAATAACGTAGGTATGAACATTCATGTACAAATTACTGTGTCAAATATGCCTTGATTTCTCCAGGATAAATGCCCACGAACACAGTTGCTGGGTTGTATGGTAGTTGCACATTTATTTTCTTAAGAAACTGCCAAACTGTTTTCCAGAGTGACTGTATCAGTTTGTACTTTCACCATCAATGTATAAGTAATCCAGTTTCCCTGCATCCTTACCAACATTGGGTATTGTCTCTATTTTTTATTTTAGCCATTCTGATAGGTATGCAATGATATCTCATTTTGGTTTCAGTTTGCGTTTCCCTGATGCCTAATGATGTTGAGCATCTTTTTTTTTTTTTTTTTTTGAGACGGAGTTTCGCTCTTGATACCCAGGCTGGAGTGCAATGGCGCGATCTCGGCTCACTGCAACCTCCGCCTCCTGGGTTCAGGCAATTCTCCTGCCTCAGCCTCCTGAGTAGCTGGGATTACAGGCACGCGCCACCGTGCCCAGCTAATTTTTTGTATTAGTAGAGACGGGGTTTCACCATGTTGACCAGGATGGTCTCGATCTCTTGACCTCGTGATACACCCGCCTCGGCCTCCCAAAGTGCTGGGATTACAGGCTTGAGCCACCGCGCCCGGCCAAGCATCTTTTTGTATGCTTACTTGCCATCTGTATATCTTCTTTGGTGAAATATCTGTTCATGTTTTTTGCTCATTTTCTAATTAGGGCTTTTTTTCTTTTTCTTTTCTTCTTAACTGTTGAGCTTCAAAAGTTCTTTATATATAATAAGTACTAGTCCTTTGTCACTTATGTGGTTAGCAATATTTTCTCCTGGCCTGTAGAAGGTTTTCACCCCTTAACAGGGCCTTTGTAAGGCAAAAGGTTTTATCTTTTTTTGTTGTTGTTTAAGTTCTGGGATACACATGCTGAACGTGAACATATAGGTTTGTTACATAGATATACATTTGCCATGGTGGTTTGCTGTACCAATCAACTGGTCATCTAGGCTTTAAGCCCCGCATGCACTAGTTATTTGTCCTAATGCTCTCCCTCCCCCTTGCCCCTCACGCTCTGACAGGCCCCAGTGTGTGTTATTCTCCTCCCTGTGTCCATGTGTTGTCATTGCTCAATTCCCATTTATGAGTGAGAACATGTGGTGTTTGGTTTTCTGTTCCTGTGTTAGTTTGCTGAGGATGATGGTTTCTAGCTTCATCCTTGTCCCTGCAAAGGACATGAGCAGATTCTTTTTTATGGCTGCATGATATTCCATGGTGTATATGTTCTACATTTAGGTTTTACCTCTTTATTAAGTCTAATTTATCAAATTTTCTTTTATGGTTTGTATCTTTGATGTTAAGCTGAAGAACTCTTTGCCTAACTCTACATCCTCAGCCAGGCATAGTAGATAGATCCTGTAGTCCTGACTATCAGGAGGTTGAGACGGGAGGATTGCTTGAGCCAGGAGAACAAGGCTGCAGCAAGCCACGATCAAACCACCACACTCCAGCCTGGACGACAGAGTGAGACTTTGTCTAAAAAAAAAAAATTGCACCCCCAAGATGTTCTAAAAGTTTTAGTTTTACATTTTGCATTTATAACTATCATCCATTCCAACTTAATTTCTTGTATAAATGAGAAGTTTAAGTCAAGATTCCATGTTTTTTTAAATGGGTGCCTACTTTATCCAGTACCACTTATCAAAAAGGCTATCCTCCCTCCATTGAATTTTTTTTTAGAGCTCAAGCAGTCCTCACATCTCAGCCTCCCAAGTTGCCGAGATTATAGGTATGGGTCACTGAGCGCAGCCCTCTATTGAATTCCTTTGCATCTTTATCCAAAATCAGCTGGGCATGTTTGTGTTGGTCTGTTTCTGGATTTCTCTATTTGGTCCCATTGAACTATGTGTGTATCTGTCCATCAATAACATAGAGTTTGGTGTGCGTGTGTGTGTGGTGTTTTTGTTTTGTTTTGTTTTGTTTTTTTGAGACAGAGTCTCACACTTTGTTGCCCAGGCTAGAGTACAGTGGCGTGACCTTGGCTCACTGCAAACTCCACCTCCCAGGTTCAAGCAATTCTCCTGCCTCAGCCTCCTGAGTAGCTGGAACTACAGGTGTGCGCCACCACACCTAACTAATTTATTTGTATTTTTAGTAGAGACGGACTTTCATCATGTTAGCCAGGATGGTCTCCATCTCCTGACCTCGTGATCTGCCTCCCTCAGCCTCCCAACTACCACAGAATTTTGTTACTGTATGTCTCGAAATTGAATAGACTGATTTCTCCAATTCATTCATCCTTCTCAAAATTGTTTCAGCTCTTCTAGTTTTTTGCCCTTTGTTATAAATTTTAGAATATTTATATCTATGTATATATCTTTTACAAAAACTTTGCCAAGATTTTGATAGAAGTTACATTTAGTCAATAAATCAATTTGGAGAGAATAGGCATCTTTACTATGTTGAGTTTTCCAATCCATGAACTTAGTATGTCTCTTGATTTAATTAGAGCTTCTCTGAATTCTATCATCAGTGTTTTGTAGTTTTCAGCATACAAGTTCTATATATGTTTTAGGACATTTATGCCTATTTCTTTTTTTTTTAGTGATTATAAATAACACTATATTTTAAGTTTCAGCATTCACATTTATTAATAGTATAAATAAATAAAATTGATTTTTGTATGTTGTTCATCTTTCCGTGTTCTTGATAAATGCACTTATTAGTTCTACATTTTTTGTATATTTCTTGGGATTTTCTGTATAGAAAATCATATATGCAAATAGAAATATTTTTAGCTCCTTTTTGATTTGTATACATTTCACTTCTTTGTATTACCTTATTGTAATGGCTAGGACTTCCCTACTATGTTGAATAAAAGTAAGAATGGATATTCTTGACTTATTCCCAAACTTAAAGGGAAACTATACAGTGATTCAATTAAACATTAAGTATAATGTTAGCTGTAAGAGGTTTTCTTGGTACATTGTTTTCTTCAATATTTCCTTCTACTCTTAGTTTTCTGTTTTTTTAAATCATGAAAAGGTGTTGATTTTTGTCAAATGCTTTTTCTGTACCAATTAATATGATCATGGAGAAAGGACAGTCTTTTCGACAAATTATGCTGTAAAAAAACTGGACACACACACAAAATAAATCTAGACAGAGATCTTACCCTAACAAAAGCTACTTAACAAAAGCTAACTCAAAATGGATGAGCAAAACTATACAATTTTTAGAATAAACATAGTAGAAAATCTAGGGGGTTTGGATTTGGCAATGACTTTTCAGATATAACACCGAAAGCACAATCCATGAAAGAAAAGATTTACAAAATTGATTTCATTAAAATTTTAAACTTTTGCTCTGTAAATGACACTGTAAAGAAAATGAAAATACAAACCACAGACAGCGAAAAAAACATTTACAAAACATATAGATGATAAAGGACATGCATCCAAAATACACACCAAAAAAAAAAAACCAACTCTTAAAATTCAACAATAAGGGAACAAACAACCCATTCAAAAAGTGGGCAAAAACTCCAAACAGATACCTCACCAAACATGATATACAAATGGCAAATACGCATATGAAAACACACTCAATATCATATGTCATTAGGGAAGTGCAAATTCAAAAACAATGGGATACCAGTAATCATTTATTAGAATGGCCAGAATCCAAAATACTGACAACACCAAATACTGGCAAGGATATGGAGCAATGGGAACTCTTATTCGTCGCTGATGGAAACACAAAAAAGCAGAAATTTGGAAGACAATATGGCAGTTTCTTACAAAGCTAAACGTAGTCTTACTATACAATCTAACAATCATGCTCTTTGGTGTTTATCCAACATTTTGTCTATACAAAACCCTGCCCACAGATGTTTATATCAGCTTTATTCGTAATTGTCAAAATTTGGAAACAGAGATGTCCTTCGGTAGGTGGATGGATAAGTAAACTGTGGTACATCTATACAATGTAATACTATTCAGCATTAAAAAGAAATGAGCCATCGAGCCATGAAAAGACACGAAGAAAACAAAATGATGCATATTACCAAGTGAAAGAAGCCAATCTGAAAAGACTACATACTGTATGATTCCAATTACATAGCATTCTGGAAAAGGCAAAACAATGGAGACAGTTATTGCCAGGAGACCAAAAAAAAAAAAAATTGAATAGGTGGAGCACAAAATTTTTAGAGCAGTAAAACTATTTTCTATGGTAATGGAAAGGTGCATATATGTCATTACACATTTCTCAAAATCCACATATGTACAATACCAAGAGTGAATTTTAATATGAAGTATGGACTTTGATAATGATGTCTCAATGTAGGTTCACTGATTGTAACAAATTTACCACTGTGGTGGGTGAGGGGAGGAGATGATGATAGTAGGGGAGGCTGTGCACGTGTTATGGGAAAGTTAATATATAAACTCTCTTTACTAGCCGCTTAATTTTCCTATGAACATAAACCTGCTCTAAAAAATGAAGTCTATTAATTTTTTTAAAAAGGCAGTTTCTTAATAGTTACAGAGCTATTCAAATTATCTAATTAATATTGAGTGAATCACTATAGCTGGTACATTTCAAAGAATTGGTCTCTTTCATCTTAGTTGTCAGGTTTATGTGTGTAGGGTTGTTTGCAATATTCTTTTATTTCCATTTTGATATCTGCAGTCTGTAGTGATATCCACTCTTTGATTGGTATTGATTGATTTGCTATAGATTGGTATTGACTGATATTGGTAATTTGCCTCTTTCCTTTTTAGTCTTGCTAGAGATGTGTCAATTTTATTGATCTTTAGTTGATCTTTTTGGATCAATTTTATTGATTATTCAATTGTTTATTTGAAAAAATCTATTTATTGTTTTTTTCAAAGAACCAGCTTTTGGTTTAATTGATTTTCCTCTATCCTTTTCTGTCCTCGCCTTTCTTGATTTCTGCTCTTATCTTTACTATTTCCTTACTTTTACATGCTTTGGCTTTATTTTGCTCTTTTTTTTTCTTGCTTCTGAAGTGAGAGTTTAGATTATTATGAGACATCTCCTCATTTCTAAAGGAAGCATTTTGTGTTTATATATTTGCCTCTTAAGTTGTTTAGCTCCAGCCCACAAATGTTAATATGTTGTATTTTCATTTCATTCAGTTCAATGTTTTTGAGTTTTGTTTAAATTTTCCCTGGTAGCTTCCTCTTTGATCGAGGATTATTGAAAAGTATGTTGTTCAATTTCTGAGTATTTAGACATTTTCACACTATCTTTCTGTTACTGATTTCTAGTTTGATTCCATTGTGCTTGGAAAAAAACATCCTGTATTATTTCAATCTTTTATTTACGAAATTTTTATTTTAATAGGCCAGAATATGATCTATGTGGCTATATGTTCTGTGGGCAGATACTTGACTGGTGAATTCTTTTATAACTGTGATTTCCCTCTCTGTCTTTAGTAATTTTATTTTCTCAAAAGTCTACTTCATTTGCTTTTAATATAGCTACTCCTGTTCTCTTTTGTTAATACTGCATGCAAATTTTTTTTTCACTCTTATACTTTCAACCTACCTGTATCATTAATTTGAGGTGAATTTCTTTTTGACAACATATTATTGAGTCATGTTTTCTCATACTCTGCCAATTTGTTTCTTAATCATCACATCATTTACATTTGATATAATTATTGATCTGTTGGGCTTTTTATTTTTTGTTTTCTGTTACTTCTGTTTTTAGTTTCTGTTTTTTAAATAAAACAATTATCAACCAAGAATTTTGTATCCAGTGTAACTAAACTTCATAAATGAAGAAAAGATATAGTTTTTTTCAGACAAACAAATGCTGAAAGAATCCACCACTACCAAGCCAGCACTACAGGAACTGCTAAAAGGAGCTCTAAATCTTGAAACAAGTCCTCAAAATATACCAAAATAGGATCTCCTCAAAGCATAAATCTCACAGGACCTATAAAATGACAACACAATGGAAAAAACAAAACAAGATATTCAGGCAACAAATAGCATGATGAATAGAACAGTACCTTACATCTCAATACTAATGTTGAATGTAAATGGCCTAAATGCTCCACTTAAAAGATACAGAATAGCAGAACGGATAAGAATTCACCAACCAAGTATCTGCTGTCTTTAAGAGACTCACCTGACATCTAAGAACTCACATAAAACAACAATCCCAGCAAAAAGTAGGCTAAGGACATGAATAGACAATTTTCAAAAAACGATATACAAATGGCCAACAAACATATGAAAAAATGTTCAACATTACTAATTATCAGGGAAATGAAAATCAAAACCACAATGTGATACTGCCTTAATCCTATAAAAACGGCCAAATCAAAAAATCAAAAATAAAAGATTTGGCATGGATGTGGTGGGAACATTTTTACACTGTTGGTAAGAATGTAAACCAGTACAACCACTATGGAAAACAGTGTGGAGATTCCTTAAATAACTAAAGTAGATCTACCATTTGATCCAGCAATGCCACTCCTGGGTATCTACCCAGAGGAAAAGAAGTCATATGAAAAAGATACTTGCATATGCATGTCCCATCTATTCATCTTTGTTTTTGTCATGTTTGCTTTTGGGTTCTAGGTCATGATGTCTTTGCCTAAGCCGATGTCTAGAAGGGTTTTTCTGATGTTATCTTCTAGAATTTTTATGGTTTCAGGTCTTAGACTTAAGTCTTCAATTCATCTTGAGTTGATCTTTGTGTAAGGTGAGAGATGAGGATCCAGTTTCAATCTTCTACATGTGGCTTGCCAATTATCCCAGCACCGTTTGTTGAATAAGGTGTTCTTTCCCCACTTTATGTTTTTGTTTGTTTTGTCAAAGATTAGATGACTGTAAGTATTTGGCTCTTTCTGCATTCTCTATTCTGTTCCATTGATCAATATGCTTGCTTTTATACCAGTGCCATGCTGTTTTGGTGACTCTGACCTTACAGTATAGTTTGAAGTTTGGTATGTAATGCCTCCAAATTGGTTCTTTTTGCCTAGTCTCGCTTTGGCTATGCAGGCTCTTTTTTTGGTTCCATATGAATTTTAGGATTTTTTTTCCATAATAAAAAAAAAAGTGAAGAATGATGGTGGTATTTTGATGGGAATTGGCTTGAATTTGTAGATTGCTTTTGGCCATATGGTTATTTTCATAATATTGATTCTACCCACCCACGAGCATAGAATGTGTTTTCATTTGTTGGTGTCATGATTTCTTTCAGCAGTGTTTTGTAGTTTTCCTGTAGAGGTCTTTCACCTCCTTCATTAAGTATATTCACAAGTTTGTTTGTTTGTTTGTTTGTTTGTTGCAGCTACTGTAAAAGGGGGTTGAGTTCTTTATTTGATTCTCAGCTTGGTCGCTGTTGGTGTACAGCAGGGCTACTGATTTGTGTACATTAATTTTGTATCCTGAAACTTTGCTGAATTCATTACCAGTTCTAGGGGCTTTCTGGATGAGTCTTTAGGGTTTTCTAGGTATAAAATTATGTCATCAGCAAACAGAGACAATCTGACTTCCTCTTTACTGATTTGGATGCCCTTTTTTTTTTTTTTTTTTTTTTTTCTTTGCACTTGTGTGATTGCTCTGACTAGGACTTCTAGTAATATGTTGAACAGAAGTGATGAAAGTGGGCATCCTTGTCTTGTTCCAGTTCTCATGGGGAATGTTTTCAATTTTTCCCCCTTCAATATATTGTTGGCTTTGGGTTTATTGTAGATGGCTTTTATTACCTTTAGGGCATTTCCCTTCTATGCTGATTTTGCTGAGGGTTTTAACCATAAAGGGATGTTGGATTTTGTCAAATGCTTTTTCTGGTTTCTTGAGTGACTATGTAATTTTTGTTTTTAATTCTGTTTATGTGGTGTAGCACATTTATTGACTTGTGGATGTTAAACCATCTCTGTATCCCTGCTATAAAACCCACTTGATCATGGTGGATTATCTTTTTGATATGCTGTTGGAGTCAGTTAACTAGTATTTTCTTGAGGATTTTTGCATCTATGTTCTATGTTCATCAGGGATTTTGGTCTGTAGTTTTTTGTTATTGTTGTTTGTTTGTTATGTCTTTTCCTGATTTTAGTGTTAGGGTGGTACTGGCTTCATAGAATGATTTAGGGAGGATTCCCTCTTTATCTTTGGAATACTCTCAATAGAACTGGAAGCAATTCTTCTTTGAATGTCTGATAGAATTCAGATGTGAATCTGTCTGGTTCTGGACTTTTTTTGTTGGCAACTTTTTTTTTTTTTTTTTTTTTGAGATGGAGTTTCACTCTTGTTGCCCAGGCTGGAATGCCATCTTGGCTTACTACAACCTCCACCTCCCGGGTTCAAGTGATTCTTTTGCCTCAGCCTCCTGAGTAGCTGGTATTACAGGCATGTACCACCATGCCCAGCTAATTTTGTATTTTTAGTAGAGATGAGGTTTCTCCATGTAGGTCAGGCTGGTCTCAAACTCCTGACCTCAGGTGATCTGCTCACCTTGACCTTTCAAAGTGCTAGGACTACAGGCATGAGCCCCTGCTCCCGGCCTGTTGGCAACTTTTTACTTACCACTTCAGTCTCACTGCTTGTTATTTTTCTGTTCAGAGTTTCTATTTCTTCTGGGTTCATCTTCTCTAGGTTTTCTAGTTTACGCATGTAAAGGTGTTTGCAGTAGCCTTGAATGATCTTTTGCATTTCTGTGGTGTCAGTTGTAATATCTCTTATATTTCCAATTGAGCTTATTTGGAATATAAGCCTTCTTCTCTCATCTTTTCTTGGTTAATGTCACTAATGGTATATCAATTATATTTATCTTTTCAAAGAACCAGTTTTTTGTTTCATTTTTTAAATTGTGTTTCCTGTTTCAATTTTATTTAGTTCTGCTCTGATCTTGATTAGTTATTTTCTTCTGCTAGGTTTGAGTTTGGTTTGCTCTTCTTTCTCTTGCTCCTTGAAGTGTGACCTTAGATTGTCTGTTTGGGCTCTTTCATGCTTTTTGATGTAGGCATTTAATGCTATGAACTTTCCTCTTAGCACTGCTTTTGCTGTATCCCAAATGTTTTGATGGGTTGTGTCACTATTATCATTCAGTTCAAAGAGTTTTCAAATTTCCATCTTGATTTCATTTTTGACCCAATGATCATTCAGGAGCAGGTTATTTAATTTCCATGTATTTGCATGGTTTTGAGGATTCCTTTTGGAGTTGATTTTCAGTTCTATTCCACTGTGATCTGAGAGAGTACTTGCTATAATTTTGATTTTCTTAAATTTGTTGAGACTTGTTTTGTGGTCTATCACATGGTCTATCTTGAAGAATGTTCCATGTGCTGATGAAAAGAATGTATATTCTGCAGTTGTTGGGTAGAATGTTTTGTAAATATCTGTAAACCCATTTGTTCTAGGGTATAGTTTCAGTCCATTGTTTCTTTGTTGATATTCTGTCTTGATTACCTGTCTAGTGCTGACAGTGGAGTACTGAAGCCTCCCATGATTATTGTGTTGCTGTCTATCTCATTTCTTAGGTCTGGTAGTAATTGTTCTATAAATTTGGGAGCTTCAGTGTTAGGTACACATATATTTATAATTGTGGTATTTTCCTGTTGGACTAATCCTTTCATTGCTATATAATGTCCCTCTTCATCTTTTTTAACTGCTGTTGCTTTAAAGTTTGTCTGATATAAGAATAGCTATTCCTGTTCACTTTTGGTGTCCACTTGCATGGAATGTTGTTTTCCACCCTTTACCTTAAGTTTATGTGAATTCTTATGTGTCAAGTGAGTCTCTTGAAGACAGCAGATACTTGGTTGGTGAATTCTTATCCATTCTGCTATTCTGTAACTTTTAAGTGGAGCATTTAGGCCATTTACATTCAACATTAGTATTGAGATGTAAGGTACTATTCTATTCATCATGCTATTTGTTGCCTGAATACCTTGTTTTGTTTTGTTTTCATTGTGTTGTCATTTTATAGGTCCTGTGGGATTAATGCTTTGAGGAGATTCTATTTTGGTACATTTTGAGGACTTGTTTGAAGATTTAGAGCTTGTTTTAGCAGTTCTTGTAGTGCTGGCTTGGTACTGGTGAATTTTTTTGGCATTAGTTTATCTGAAAAAAAAAACTGTGTCTTTTTGTCATTTATGAAACTTAGTTACACTGGACACAAAATTCTTGGCTGATAATTGTTTTGTTTAAGGAGGCTAAAGATAGGATCCCAATTCCTTCTAGCTTGTAGGGTTTCTGCTGAGAAATCTGCTGTTAATCTGATAGATTTCTCTTTATAGGTTACCTGATGCTTTTGCCTCACAGCTCTTAAGATTTTTTCCTTTGTCTTGACTTTAGATAACCTGATAACTATGTGAGTAGGCCAGTATCACTCTCATACCAAAATCAGGAAAAGACATAACAACAACAATGAAAACCTACAGCCCAATATCCCTGATGAACATAGATGCAAAAATCCTCAACAAAATACTAGTTAACTGAATCCAACAGCATATCAAAAAGATAATCTAGCATGATCAAGTGGGTTCTATAGCAGGGATGCAGGGATGCTTTAACCTGATGATCTTTTTGTGATGAATTTCCCAGCCATTTTTTTGAGCTTCTTGTATTTGAATGTCTAGTTCTCTAGCAAGATAGGGAAGTTTTCCTCAATTATTCCCTCCAATATTTTTCCAAACTTTTAGATTTCCCTTCTTCTTCTGGAACACCAATTATTCTTAGGTTTGGTTGTTTAACACAATCCCAAACTTCTTGGAGGCCTTGTTCTTTTTTTTTAATTCTTTTTTCTTTGTCTTTGTTGGATGGGGTTAATGTGAAAGCCTTGTCTTCTGGCTTTGAAGTTCTTTCTTTTACTTGTTAAATTATCTTGCTGAGACTTTCTAGTGCATTTTGCAATTCTCTAAGTTTGTCCTTCATTTCCAGAGTTATGATTGATTTTTATTTATGCTATTTCACTGGACACTTTTCCATTTATATTCTCTATTTTTTAAAAAATTTCTTTAAGTTAGACTCCTCTGGTGCCACCTCGATTGGCTTAATAGTTGACTTTCTGAATTCTTTTTCTGACAATTCAAAGATTTCATGTTTGGACCCATTGCTGGTGAGCTAGTGTGATCTTTTAGGGGTGTTAAAAAGCCTTGTTTTGTCATAACGTTAGAATTGTTTTTCTGGTTACTTCTCATTTGGGTAGACTATGTCAGAGAGAAGATCTGGGACTCAAGGGCTGTTGCTCAGATTATTTTGTCCCATGGGGTGCTCCCTTAATATGCTGCTCTCCCCTTTTCCCTAGCAATGGAGCTTCCTGAGAGCTGAACTGCAGTGCTTGTTATCTCTCTTCTTAATCTAGCCACCCAGCAGAGCTACTGGGCTCTGCTCTGGTACTGGGGAGTGTCTGCAGAGTCCTGTGACATGATCCATCCTCAGGTCTCTCAGTCATGGATACCAACACCTGCTCTGATGGAGATAGCAGGGGAGTGAAGTAGACTCTGTAAGGGTTCTTGTTTGTATTTTTATTAAGTGTACAGGTTTTGTGATGGTTGGCCTTCAGCCAGGAGGTTGTGCCTTCAAGATTGCATCAGCTACAGCAGTATAGGGAGGATTAGGAGATGGGTGGGGCCGTAGAGCTCCCAAGAGACTATGTCCTTTTTCTTTGGAGTTCCTCTGCTGTCCCATGGAGTTTTCAGTTTCAATCCATCTCCTTCAAAGGGTCTGTGGATTATCTTGGCCTTCCTGATATGTTCCTGAAAGTAGTTCTTGGAGCCAAAGTTCACGACGTGGGGTCTCCACACACTGCTCTGTCCATCTGTGTGGAAGCTGCAGGTTATTCCTGCCTCCTATCTGCCATTTTCCCTCCCAGATTCCCAGTTTCTCTGTTTTCTTTTTCCTGCCTTCCTGTGAGTTAACTGAACATCTTTGTAGACTTATGATTTCATTTACCCATAGTCCTAAGTGAATCAGTTCTTTTCTCTTTTACTGAATCTCTTTGTATAGTTTTTTTAGTTATTAAATTACATATACATAACTTATCAGTCTACTCATGTCAACATTTTGCCAGTTTGGATGAAGTATATTAATCTTACCTTCCCTTATATCCCTCTGTCCTGTACCATTTATAGTATAATTAACTATTTCTTCTACAATACATTTAAAACTTCATTGACGATGTTATAATTTTTATTTCAACTCTCAAACACAATTTAGAAAACTAAAGATATGAAGGAAAATGTATGATATTTAACCTAATTCTTCACTTATTCCATTGTTCTTTCTTCTTTCCTGGTGTTCTAAGATTTTGCCTTTTATCACTTTATTTGTTTGAGATTTTCCTTTAGCCACTCTTTTATGGTAGGTCTGCTGGCAACAAATTTTCTTGGTTTTCATTTATTTGACAATGACTTGATTTGCCCCTAATTCCTGAAGGATATTTTCTCTGTATATAGAATTTTGGGTTGGGATCTAAGAGATCAAAATAGATGCCCCTTTATCAACTAAGATGGGCTCCAAGGTTAAGTTGTGTAACCTACAGGTTGAGGGTAAAAGACTCAGCTGGCATGGTAACTTTCCAAATTCATACAACCACAAGAAAATCACACCTTTGCTAAACTTCCTAACAACAGGAGCTATGAGGCAAATTGTCAGGCCCTTCCTAACTTTGATTTACAATCCAGACCACTACAACTTTGAATGGACAGAGGACTGGCCTTACAGACAGTTTCCTGATAAGCAACTATAGACATCAAGTCAGTTTCAGCACCTTACAGAGACTGCACACAAATGGTGTTTGCCCCCTATATTTAAATACCTTTTGATGTAAAGAGTCAAATTCCACCTTATTTTAATGATAAAACCTGCTCCAACCTGAACATGGGATATATATTACATATACGTTTACCCATTACACATGCGATCAACTTCCCTCAGAAATACGAACAGCTTTTCCCCTAAATCTACTGAATATATTTGACTCTATTGTGTGATACAGGCCCTGTAAGAGATAAAACCCAACCTTTCCTTTTTCTCTTCAAAGAGAGAGGACCTTCACTCCACACCAGAGACTGTCTCTTCCCAGTTTACAAATTGATATCTCCAATAAAGCTCTCCTTTCTACTATGCAGTCATCCTGGGTGGTCTTTGGATGACGGCATTGACAGTTCTTTTCTTTCAGCACTTGTTAAATGTCGTGCCACTTCCTTCTAGCTAGCCTCCATGGTTTCTAATGAGAAACGTTCTCTTTTAGATTTCTTTTCTCTCTATAGATCAGATGTTTTTCTCTTGCTGCTTTCAAGCTTTTTTTCTTTGTTTTTAGTTTTCGCAAGTTTGATTATGATGCATCTTGGCATGGATTTCCTCTAATTTATTCTTTTTGGCGCTCCCTCAGCTTTTGGAATCTTTTGCCAAGTTTGGGTTTTTTGTTTTTTTTTTCAGCTGTTATTTCTTTAAGTACTTATTAAGCTATATTCTCCCTTTCCTGCTGGGATTCTGATGACACAAATGTTAGATCTTCTATTGTGTAGTCCTCCAGATCACTGAAAAGATGCCTGTTTTTTTCCAGTCTGTGTCCCTGCAGTTTAGATTGGGAAATTTGCATTGTTCTGTCTTCAAGTTCAGTGTTTTCTTCTTCTGGCTCCTCCATTCTGCTATTGGCCCCGTCCACTGAACCTTTTATTCCCAATGCCACATTTTTCGGTTCCTTTTTTGTTCTTCCATGTTTTCTTCATATCTTTTCTTTGTTGAGATTTTTCTATTTCTTACTGAGACTCAGTTTTCATTCATTTCAAATGTGTTTGTACTTGATCATTGAAGCATTTTTATCACGCCTGCTTTAAAATCTTTGTCAGATAATTCTGACATCTCTGTCATCTGTTAGTGTCTATTGTTTTTTTTTTTTTCATTTGAGGTTTTCCAGGTTCTTGGTATAACAAGTGATTTTCAGTTGAAACCCAGACACTTTGAGCATTATGTTATAAGGGCTTGAATCTTACTTAAACCTTCTGTTTTAGCTGAGTTTCTCTGACACTACTCCTGCAAATGAAGAGAAGTCACTGCCTTGTTATTGTCAAGCCCAGATTCCTTTCTGGCCTCCATTGACACCAAGAAGGGAAAGGACTCCTCACTGCTGAGCAGTGGTGGGAATTCCAGCTACCTACTAGCCCTGGCTGGGAGGGGCAGCAGTGCTTCACCGCTGTTCTCCGCATGGCCTCTGCTGACACTGCAGGTGGGAGGGGGTGCCTCACAATTGCTTAGCATAGATGAAAGCCCCAGCTTCCTGCACAGCCATCTCTGACACCTCTGCATCATGCGAGCTAGAGCACCTTGCTCTACAGCCTGATGCGGGTGGAAGTCTAGACTCACCCACTTGGCATGGGTGGAAGGTGCCCAGGAAAAAAGCAGAGTCACTGATTGAATGTTTCCTGTCCTTCTAGGCTTCCCCTTTCCTGGTTCTTTGACTAAAGAGAGAAAGCTGTTGTTTTTCACTGTTGTTGCTCTTGTTTTTTCTGTGGCCATTGGTGTTTCTAGGTTGCCTGCTTCTTCAAGCTCCATGTCTGAGATATGTGATGCAAAAGGAGAGCCCAGAGAACTCATCACAGTCATTCCCTGGGTCCTGAGGTCCCTGGTCAGTTGCCGCCTTCTCTCAATCTTTCAGAGTCTTCTCACGCTGTGTTTATTTATAATGACCCGTGTTTCCCATTGCACTTAGTCAGAGGAGTAGGGATAGTAATGTCTATTCCATCGTCCTGGACAATTTGTGTTTTTGGTGTGAATGTTCCTGTGTTTACCCAGGACTGGGCACCTAAGTTGGTTTATCACAGTACAAAGAGGCTGCTCTTTAAATATATTGCAGATCTCCATGATCACATTATATTGCTTTGCTTCTGAGGAGAAATTGCAGGGCAGAAACTATCCGAATTTTACTTTAGAGTTGGGATATAGCACCATGATGCAAAACCCAGGAAAACATGAGACAATTTACTGAGAATTTTAGGAAACTAATCAACTCTTTAATCCCTACACAAGTCTCAGAGCAAACGGCTGTATAAAGTATTATCATGCTTATTTTGGAGATAGAGGTAGAATTAGAGTGAGGCTGAGCAAGTTTCAGAACCCCTACTTTCACAAGCCTTTCTGAATCCCTAAGAGGGACCCCAGTGGTGTTCACATGGTTACATGTGAACAGACACCTGTAATCCCAGCTACTCAGGAAGCTGAGGCAGGAGAATTGCTTGAACCCGACAGGCGGAGGTTGCAGCGAGCCGAGATGGCACCATTGCCCTCTAGCCTGGGCAACAAAAGCAAAACTTCATCTCAAAAAAAAATTTATTTTTAAGATATTGTGATGTTTGAGGTTTAAAATTTCTAATTTCTTATGGCTTATTTTCCCATTAAATATTCACCCTTGTACATAGTTTTGTGTGTAAAACTTTATATTCTTTTACCTTGTAGGATCTTCCAATGATAGAAGCGTTGGGCCCTGCACAGCTGGACCCGCTCATTTGGAGGCCTTTCTTGGGGCCAGTCTGTAGACTGGCCGGAGCCTGGTGGCAGTCAACAGAAGCCAGTCAATTTGGTTTCAGCAGGAGGGGATGTATTGATTAGTTTGACGAATCTCAGAGTTTCGTTGGGGAGGACTGAAGGACTCAGCTCTGGGCTGTGCCTCCAGAACCACAGAACTGGAGCAAAGCCAGCCTGACTGACCTCAAGGCCACCCTGCCTCTGCCGTGCTGTTCCTGCATTCTCCATCCAGATGTCCACCCTGCATTGTGCTTCCTGGACCCCATTCTGAGCCACAAACTCACACGGTGTCTGATGGGCAGGCACCAAGTCAGGCTGGGAAAAGACGTCAGTGTGAAGGGCAGGATTCCCAAAGTAGGGGATTGTGAAAATGTCTAGAACACTCATGAAAAGATGATGGGCCTCCCTACTGACCAATGTCCACTACACCTGCCACATGACACGAATCCTCTGGGTTCCAGGCACAGACAGGTAAATAAGGCAGAGTCCCAACTTCCAGAACTCCCAGGAGCATGGGGTTAGACAGAGTGGTACCCAGGCACCCCAAAGGAGAGCATAAGGGCTCCATCCACAGGCACCATAAGCAATTCTCAGACTGAGGACCGTGACGATTCTCCAGCTGGTTGATCCTGAGAGAGGAGAGTCAAGGGCTGGCCTCGCCGGCACCAGGTTAGACCACGCCCAGCTTAGAGTTACTGTTGCTGCCCTGGCCACTGCCTCGGGAATTCTCAGTTTCTGGTAAATGTTACATTCCATCACATTTGCAAAAAAGAAGAAAGATTTTAAAACCTAAAAATATAGTATATACCAAACGGGCTCTTCTTCCCTCACCCACATAGGCACAGAATATAAATTAAGGTGTTTTTTCAGAGTTGCTAAATTTGTATGTATCTACAGGATCAAAAAATGAAAGGATAACTAAAATTTTATTTCAAAAATACAATCTCCCAGCAGATGAAACATAAAACATTTGTTAGGGACGTTCCTTCTGTAATGGAGGATGGGGAGAGAACGCATAAAATAATGATAATTTCAAATATGAAGACCACGAGAACAAAAATAGGGAGAAAGACGCTGCTGACCCAACTCGATATCGAAACTGTTTTCGTTTGCGCTGTGATATCATCTGCTTCAGAAAAGGGACAAAGAAAGTGGTATTAGGTTGCGTACTCTACGTGACGGTCCCTAGATACCTATCATGTCTGCTGTTTGGAAATTAAAAGTCTAGGTGTTTCTGAGACATTCTGATTTTCCGATCGGTCATGACCCTCGGCCCCTGCAGTCCCCCGGCCGGATCCCAGGTTCAGATATTTGGTCTGGAAAATGTAATCACTATAACTTAGAGGTAAGCAAGAGGACAATGGATTTACTGAGTTATTACTCTGCACCAGACCCCAAGCATCGCTTTCCACGAGGCATCTCACTCCCTCCTCTTCGCCCCACTGGGAGGTGGCTACGATTACAACCTGGCTTCCCATTTCAGTGAAAAGACAGACGCCGTCAGAAAGTGCTTCTGCAAGTCCTCAACCACCCCCTTCTGTGCCCGCTCATCTTCCCACCCATCCTTCCCGCCTAAAGCCAGCCCTCCGCCCACACGCCAGACATTGGCTTCTGCCTGTTCTAGGATGTGTCCAGCAGCGCTGGCTTCTCGCTCCTGCGTTGTTCATTTCCCCTTTGCAGGATCCTTCCCATCAGACACACGGATGAAGCTTAGAAGTCCCTTCCCCCAGTCCTCTCCAGCCACCATTTCTCACTCCCCTTTACAGCATAACTGAGCAAGGCAAAGGAGCATTATTCTCCCAGTCCTCTCCTCCAGCATAAACTGAGCCCATGCTGGTCAGCTTCCCTCGCCCCACTCATCCCATGGAAATGGCTCTAGTCAAAGTCACTAGATGCCCCTCCACTGCCCCTCCTAAGGTCAACTCTCAGTCCTTATCTCACATGACTCATTGGTATCATGGGAAGCAGTTGGTCTCTGCCTCCTACTTAAAGCACTTTCCCCAGGGGGCTCCCAGAACCATCTTCTCTTCCAGCTCTCTTCCAGACCTACACCCATTCCTCAGGCTCCTTAGTATTTCCTCCCCAGTTCCCAGACCTCCAGATGCCTTTGTGTCCTGGCTCAAGTTGGCCATCTTCTGCCCGCAACTGCAGTACCCCCGAGGCCTTCCATCCACCATGGCAGTGAGCTTGGAAGTGTGTTTTCCCCAGGTGAGCCTTCAGATGAGACTGTAGCCCTGCTGACGTTCTACTGAAGCCTTGACAGGTGAGAAACCTTGAGTCAGAAGCAGCAAGCAAAGCCAAACCCAGATTCTGACCCAGAAAAAAACTGTGAGATAATAAATGTTTGTGTTTTTCAAGCTTTAACTTGTTGCATAGCAATAGATAATACATTCTTCTATGACCTAAGTTTTGCCCTATTTCAGCTTCGAGGCTTTCCCCCTAATTCTAGCCTTCTGGTTTCTAGAGGATAAATCTATGCCTTCTTCAGTAAGTTCCCAAAATATAAGAGATGTTTGATTTTAGAAAGACGATCATTTCTTCTGGCTGAGTACGGTGGTTTGTGCCTGTAATCCCAGCACTTTGGGAGGCTGAGGCAGAAAAATTGCTTGAGACCAGAAGTTCGAGACCAGCCTGGGCAACACAGCAAGACCCTATCTCAAAAAAACTAAAAAATTAAGCATGGTAATGTCCACCTGTAGTCCCAGCTATTCAGGAGACAGAGGCAGGGGATCGCTTGAGCCTATTACAGCTGCAATAAGCCATGATCAAGCCACTGCACTCCAGCCTGGGTGATAGAGCAAGATCCAGTCTCTATGCTTTTTTTAAAAAAAGAAATGTGATCATTTTATATAAGCCATTTTCTCCACATGTTATGTTATTAGAGATTTAAACTGGACCCAGCAGTGGTGAGGAATCTGTGTCCACTCATGTCCTGTTTTCTCTTCCTGCATGATTGGCAGCAACTCTGAAAATTCTCTTTTTCTTTGTGTGCCAAAATGTCTGGCTTCTCAGCTTCATTCCCAAGGGGTCTTGTCTGGGTTATGGAAGGACTCGACTCACTGCTGGAGGAATTTTCACACAAAGATGTCTACCTTCTCACAAATCTGGTAGGACCGTGGCATGAGGCAGAGCCTGGCCAAGTACTCCATGAACCAGATCCAGCTGAAGTAATTTTTGCATTCCAAGATCCAAAGTGTATCCAGCCATGACAACAAGAGCTTCGTCTTTCGTTCCAGTGGGACTGGCTGCTTGGAGTGCTCTGTGGAAAAGGATGTGAAGGCCAAGTTCACACTCCGTGGGGAAGAATGCCATGGTCAGCGATCAGCTAGTGATGTCTGTCATGATCACAGGGATAGGAAGTGGAGGCAGGCTTTCCACTGATGATGCTCCCCCATACCTTACAACATCTTTTCCCCTTGTCCTGAAGGCCTTTTGAATGAGGTCTGCAGCCAGGTGAGTCTAGGTGCTTTTTAAAACAGAAAGGCCACCATTGGAATGGCAGCCCAAGGCCCACCCAACCCCAGGTTAGGTTCCATTGATCTTGTCAACTGTTCATTCAAGAAAGGAAAGGCAGCTGGGTGCAGTGGCTCACGCCTGTAATCCAAGCACTTTGGGAGGCTGAGGCGGGAGGTTCATCTGAGGTCAGGAGTTTGAGACCAGCCTGGCCAACATGGTGAAACCCCGTCTCTATGGGGTTTTTATATCTATATCTATATCTAGTTTTTGTGTATATATACACATATATATACATATATGTATATATACACATTTTGTATATATATATACACATTTTGTATATATATATTTTGTATGTGTATATATATACATTTTGTGTATATATATATACATATATATACATACATTTTGTGTGTATATATATATATACACATATATATACACACATATATATACAAAAACTAGCTGGGCATGGTAGTGGGCACCTGTAATCCCAGCTACTCAGGAGGCTGAGGCAGGAGAATTTCTTGAACCTGGGAGGTGGAGGTTGCAGTGAGCTGAGATCATACCACTGCACTCCAGCCTGGGCGACAGAGTAAGACTCCATCTCAAAAAAAAAAAAGGAAAGGCAGGCCAGACGGGTCCAGGAAGTCAGGCAGGGAGCTGCATGCCTGTGTTGGGTGAGAACACTGGGGTGATAGTGACCTGGCACAACCCCCTCACAGGCAGTGGAGGCAGAGAGAGCAACATTATCCTGGATTACCCGGGTGGGCCCCAAATGCAATCACAAACGTCCTTATAAGAGAGGGGCAGAGGGAGATCTGACGGAGAGAAGGCCATGAGAAGACAACGTAGAGAGAGATTGGAAGATGCTAAGCCACTGCCTTGAAAGCAGAGGAAGGGGCCATGAGCCAAGGCATGCAGTTCTAGAAGCTGGAAAAGGCAAGGAAACAGACGCCCCTGGAGCCTCTGGAGGCACTGGTCCCTGTGGCAGCCTGGTTCCGTCCTAGTGAAAATGGTTTGGGACTTCCGACCTCCAGAACTGTAAGAGAACAAATGTGCCTTGTTGTAAGCACCAAGTTTGTGGTAATTTGTTACAGCAGCCACAGGAAACTCACACAGTCAGTTTTCAATTTATTGCATCTCAGCTCCAAATGTACCTTTCCATATGTGCTTTAGGACAAAGAATGGAACCTTTGGACCATTTCGCCTTTAAAGTGAACGTGATGTGAAGCTTTCTCAGTAGACGGTGCTGGAAGGACTTTGCTGCAATTTCCAGGTGGCAGGGGAAGGGCCAGCCATGCAGAGACTCTATCCTGTAGAGTCTGCTGGAGCCTCAGGCCCAGAACACAATCAGTCTGTGACCATGCTTGGTGATGACTGTCTACACACCACTTACAACACAGCAGCTGGCCACCAACCTCACCACACAGCCTGCCACTTCCTCTACAACCTCCCACCCGAGGCAGCCTCAGCACCCTGAAGGCCTCCCGCCCTGGGGGCACTTGGGTTCCCACTGCAGTGCATGCCTTTGGTTAATCACTTGTTCCCTGTCCTCCAGAGGGTGGCCTATTGTGTGTCCGCCATCCCCAAACCAGCTGTAGCTGTGCTCTGGCTAAACTTCATTGCTATCCAGTGGCTGAGCCACCTCCTCTCCAGCTGAGTCTGAACCGCTAACAACTTCATTTTCACTTTGGTAGCTCCCTCAGCCCTAGGATACTGTTTAGAGCTTCTTTTTATCCTACTCTTTTATAACAGTTAATAATTTTATCTTAAATTTCCTCTGTTTCACCTACTGTGTGATTTCTGTCTCCTGATTAGACCCAGACTGCTACCAATGGCTCCAGACACGACTCACTTGTAAGTTGAATCTGCGTTATTAACATTTTTTCATGATTTCTTAAGTCTAGAAAATCAACAAAACAATAACACAATTAACATTTTTTCATGATTTCTTAAGTCTAGAAAATCAACAGAACAGTAGCACAAGCTCTGATTTGCAGTGTTTGCCAATTTCCATGGTGTAAATACTCCTATCATGGCCAATCTCAAGCTCCCAATGTGACATCACAGATTGTGGGCTTGGGAAGAGATGCCCAGTAGCCACCATTAATACTCTTCCCACTCTATTGATATCAGGGATGCAAGTCACTCTCAAAGCACAGAAAACAGCGAAAGTAGCAAAACTCATTAGGAAGAGATGTGTGTTACATATATGATTATAAGTTCATATCATTAATTGTGAATAATGCCAACTGGCTCACAAAATTTGAGAACATTGAATGCTTGGCTCTATTGAATGTTACAAGCCAGCTCCAGCACAGCACTGGGATTAAGGACCCCCAGCAATAAACCAGGGGGAGCTCAGCATTCTTTGGACAATTGCTGGCCCCCTCTGGCATCAAGACAAGGCTTCGGTTCAGCCTGTGGCATTGGGATGGGGGCTGAAGCGGGGACAGAGGAGATGGCGCAGGCAAGTTTCTCTGCTGCAGGCTTCCCTCAGCACCTCCCATTGCTCCTGCTTTCTGCCCTGACATTGACGCCCCTTCATGTCCTGCCCTGAGCATGGAGGCAGCAGCCTTCCCCTGGGCCCTTTCCAGCATGGTCAGACCTGTCATTTGCATCTGAGAGTCCTTGTGGTCATGGCTGCTGCTCTTTTGCGCCCAGCTGACATTGTTGAAGGAAGAATTGAGGGAGTGGCTGTAGGCGTGGTGGTCACAGAGTCAGGAATCTAGTCCCAACCCTACTCCTGGCTAGTGGAAAGACTGTGGGCCAGTCAGTCATGCTCCCAGGCCTGAGGCCCCACCTGTGCAGTGAGCGTGGGCCTGATGTGACCCTGAGGCTTTCTTCCAGCTCCAGGATGAAGTCCTGCTTCAGGTCCACCTTGATGGCAGGCACAGTGATGCCACCTCCCAGGATCTGGCAGCTGCAGGGGCATCGGTGGGTGCCACCGTCCTGCTGGGAAAGCCTATCCCTGGGAACCAGCCCCAGACCCTGATCTCAGGACCTGCCATCAGATAGCTCAGCCTTCGCCAAGAGAAAACAAAACACAAGTGGATCATCTGATCTTCCTCTTCCACTTTCCCAGCGTTCAACCAGCCTCTATAATAAAACCCAGAGGAGACGGTCCCTTTCCAGAGATAAAACCCTTCCCAAGCCCTCCCCGCTACTAGGGCAACGCTGGGCAGGGGGTGGCTGGCAGGAAGCCCCAAGAGCTCTGCGCCAAGGGGGCTGGGCTGGTGGGGTCAAGGTCCCAGCGGCTGCCTGCCCAGAGCCTGTGCTAATGAGGGAAGAGAGTTACACTCTGTTTTGGCGCATATCACGACAGAGGGGACACCTCGGGGTCAGGGGTCAGCATGAGGGACGTCTTCACGGTTCAGTGTGCAGACAGGACCAACATCTCCCACAAGCAAGATGCTAAGTGAAGACGCCAGAAACAGCAAGTCCAGAACACATGATTATGGGAGTGATGCGGAGAGCCTCAAAGTACCCTGGGGCAGGAAAGACCTCAGATACAGACTGGCCTTGCTCAGCCTGATTAAGACCAAATTAGAGAGGGTCGTTTTGTTCCATGGGACTCCACCAGAGCCTAGCGAGCCAGGATTCCGCCCTGGCCTGGGAGGCAGCCTGGAGACTGTGGGGCCAGTGACGGTCCCCTCCTCCCAGGCGCAGTCCTTCCCTTCCTTCGTCACCCTCTGCACACCCCTCTCCATTCCTGCTGTCACGCCGGGGCCAAACTAGTGAAGCCTTTGCAAGCTCCACGCTGCGTTCTCAGAGAGATCCTACTCAAAAGGAGTGCTTAGAGTGGACTTTCTTGGAAGAGACTCTCTTTTCTCTGATGCCCTTCATCAGTGCCCTGCCCCCGGCCAGCGCCACCGTGCCCCCAACTTGCCCATTTTATCACCTGCCCCTCCTCCCCACTGTTCCTCCAGGCCTCAAGCACAGGCCCTCCTTTGGGTCATCCCTTCTTCCTTAAAACAGAGTCTGATGTCCGACCCAGTTCAAGAAAGTGGTGGCTCAGAGTCCAAGGAGCCAGTCTGCAGTCTCCCTGGGCACCCACAACTGTATCTGCCTGTGCTTAAGCAAAGTGTAACTAAGTGATGAATTCATGGGCCTGTCAGTGCCCTGGCTTCCACATGCCCCCTTCATGGTCTCATTAGTGAAAGGGAGATGAAAGAAGAAGAAAGCTAAAGTCTAACTTGCTAGAAGGTTATTCAGGAGGGAGAGAGGACAGAAATTACGAATAAATATATACGGCCTGACTCATGCCTGTAATCCTGGCACTTTGGGAAGCCGAGGCAGGTGGATCACCTGAGTTCAGGAGTTTGAGACCAGCCTGACCAACACGGAGAAACCCCGTCTCTACTAAAAATACAAAATTAGCCAGGCATGGTGGCGCATGCCTACAATCCCAGCTACTCAGGAGGCTGAGGCAGGAGAATCGCTTGAACCTGGGAGGCAGAGGTTGCAGTGAGCCAAGATTGTACCATTGCACTCCAGCCTGGGCAACAAGAGTGAAACTCCATCTCAAAACAAACAAACAAAAAACACCTGTGGATGACCCTTGTGCAGGGGCTGGGACTGCTGGGACTGTGGACAGACACCCCGCAGCCCCATGAGGTGCATCTCCCAGGCATGGCGGCACCTCCCTGGCATGGCGGCACCTCCCTGGCATGGCAGCACCTCCCTGGCATGGCGGCACCTCCCTGGGGCTGTCCCTTGTGCTTTCACTGTTACTCCAGCAGCCCCAGCCCCTCTACCTTTCTCCAGAGAGAAACCGTGAGAGTGAAACCCTCAGGCTGAGAAACCATCAGAGTGTGTTCCAAGCAGGCGCCGGCCTCCTCCCCACCTGGTGTCCAAAAGAGCTGCACGTTGGGCTCAGGGGTCCGTGCGGCCCTCCCCTCTCCGCTGGCACACCCCAGCGTGGGGGCAGATTGGCCTGGGCAGGTCTGCATGGGGAAGGGGTCTGCTCACTGGACCACCAGTCACTGGTGCAGACCCCCAGCCCTGGCATCCCCTGTTCCTAATTCACAGGAAGGTGCCTGCTGTGTAATGGTGGCTCCGCCTACTTGCATAAGGACTGAGGCATCTGCCAGGAAAAGACGTCAGGCTTGGCCAGCTCCATCTAGCGAGACATCCCAAGTCACCAGGGAAAGGGCTTTTCACTAAAGCCTCCAGGGAGGTGTTGGGACAGGAGCAGCACAGCTCAGAGACAAGCCATCAGAGCATGTGACAGCAAGGAGAGAGTGAACCACACTGTCACCAAGCCCCAGGCCACACAGTCCCACGGGAGAGACTTTCCTGCAGCAGTGGGTGGAGGGCAAACTTATTCCTGGGCTCTTGAAATACCCTAACTTGGCTCTGATGAATACATGTTAAACAATCCTGCTAACTCCATTTTGCCCACCCTGAGCTATGTAGGGCATTCTGTTCTGAGAGCTTGTGATCTGAAACACCTGGCATCTTTGTAACCAGTTTTCTGAGAAACAGGGCCCACTGGCCTATACATCCTGGACTTGCAAAACCGTGCAACTGCTTACCCCACATCCTGAGTAAAAAATGACTTTAATAGAACTTTTTTGTTAGGCACCACCCCAACCTGCTCCTTCTGCTTCTGTAGCAATCTGCTTACCGCCCCCGACCCTAAACTGGAATAAAAATGTTGACCGCCCTTTGTTCGTGGCCGAGAGGTTTGAGCTCTCAAACGCCAGCCAATTAAACGTGAACCCTCAAAAAACTCAGTGCGTGGCGCTTCTATTTAAACTCGCTCGGGTATAGCACTCATGGGAAGCCCTGACGAGCCCCACAAACATCAGTGCACGACAGGCAGCAGGAAGGGTCCCGGGGTCAGTGGGGAGCCTGGATTTCCACAAATGCCTTGCTGCCCACAGCCCAGCCTCCTGGTCCCGCGCGCCTCACCTGTTGTTCCAGCCTCTGCGCCTGCTCGCATTTCTGGGGAGTCACCCGATGGGGCTCTGCAGTCCCCACAACGCGTCTTCCTCTGACTCCAAGGGCCCAGCTTGCCCTTCCGTGCTCAGCTGTTGTTTCAGGTTGGGAGTCAGGAGGCCATTTCCACACTCACACAGGCTGCCAGGGGAGGCTGAGGAGAAACAGCACACCCCAAGGGCAAGGCGACATGTTCACAGTCCTTGCGCCCTTCCTCCTTCCCCAGGAGCAAGACTCCTGGCTGCTTCCACCTAGCACCAGCAACAGCTGCTGTTTATCAGGCTTCAAATTCGTACCCAAATCACCTGCTTCCAACTGCTCAGACAGACTGGCCTCGCTCAGCCCTATTAAGACCAAATTAGAGAGGCTCGTTGTGCTCCATGGGACTCCACCAGAACCCAGGGAGCCAGGCAGAGGGCAAGAGGATCAGACCACCAAAGGTCACCTACTTACAAGCCCAGACTGGCGATGTCATCGTGGAGGAGGTGGATGGGCATTTTTTTAAGGCCACCCCCTGCTCGGGACACACTCTAGTCGTTTCTAAGCCTGTGGGCCACTGGGGAGAGCTGGAAGGTGCCAGGGACAGCCATAGGAAAGTGCCACCATGCCTTGGAAACACCTCATGGGTCTGGGCTGTGGGTGACCATCCACAGTCCCAGCCCCTGCACAGGGATTACTCATGGTCCTTATGGGGTCCCGACGCTCAGGTGCCAGGACAGGCTGTTCCACGGAGGCGGGTAAGATAGAAACCACCCTCAGGACTCTCCTACAGGTCTCTTCACACCTGTGCTCAAAGGAATCAGCAAAAGATCTCCTCCCAGCCTGATGTGACGGCAAAATTCCATACCCAAGACCAGGGCTGCTTAAATAATACGAGCTCTGCAATGGAAACCTACAAGGTTACTAAAAGAAGCAGGCACGCTGGTGAGCAGCCGTGAATGGTCCCTGAGATCCATTACAGTTCTGCAGTAGGACTCGGGAAAGTGCTTGCCTGTGTGTAGCAGGCTGTGGTGGGGCATGTGGTCCCAGCTGAGGCCCCCACCCTGAAAGCAATAAGGCTGTCCCACATCCTACAGGTGCCGGGCATGAAATCCCTCTTATGCACGAGAGTGGATTGTCTGTGAGATCTTAACAGGAGCTATCCCATCCAGGCAGACTTGCCAAGAGGTCCCTAAGCCACTTGGAGCCCTTCTAGAACGGTGAGTTTGATCAGGGAGCTGGCAAGGGAGGAGACCTTGTCGAAGAACTTTGGGGACAGTTTGACAGGAGCTTTGGGGTGTCAGCCTTGCTCCTACCGTGGGGAGTGCAGAAGGGAGCTTCCTGCCCACCTCTCCTCACTCCTCCCCCACCTCGAGCCAGAGCAGAGGCAGAGAGGAGAGCCTCGAGGAGCCTGCCCTGGAGTTGGGTGCAAGGACTGGACCTCGCCCTGAGTGGAAGAGGCAGGCTGGCCTGGAGGGGCTGCGGGAGAACAGCACAGTTGCTCAGCAGGACAAAGGAGACGCTGCAGAAGGGGTCTGAGTTCAGGTCTTCTTGACCAGCGCCCTCTGCATGGCCCATAGTGAGGCAAAACCCTAAACACTGCATCAAAGTCTGGGAAGGGAACAGGCTGTTTGGTCCTTGGCTAGAGCCCTGCCAGCTGTCTCCTGCCCTCTAAGTATAGTGTACACTGTGGACACAGTGTTCCCTCTGCCTGTGTGAAATCCCCTTCCCAGCCAGCCAGCTCTCCCACCTGCACTCCTGGCCCCACCCTTGAAACCCTGTCTGAGGTGGCTCAGCTCTTCTGCAAGACCTGTGCCTGGACTTCCCTCCACCCCCGCTCAGACCCCGAGGCCCGTGTCCATGTCAGTAGAATGCATAAGGGATGCCCAAGCCCACTGTGTCCCAAGTGCCTCCTTTGCAAGTGGGTAAAGCCATGCCCTGAGCCCTGGAAGGCTCCAAAAGGGGCATGGTCACAGCCTTCAGCGCCTTCAGGGGCAGGAACCCAGAGGAAGAACAGGCCATGTGCAGATTCTGCAGGAATGAATGGACAGAGTTGGGAGGAGAGGGGAGTCTCTGGGAGGTAATAAACTCCCCCTGACACGGAGATAACTGGTTGAGGGTCCCACCCACAGAGGGCAGGAGGCCAGAGGGTGCGGACTCAGAGGAAACCTGCGTGAGCTCACGAGGGACTCCACTGCTTAGGGAGCAAGCAGCCTGACTTGCTCAGCCTAGAATCTTGGCTGGGACCACCGGACAAATAACTTGTACCAGGCGCTCAGGAACTAAAGGTTACAGGAGAGATCCATAATGATGTAAATTAATGTGCTCACATTCTTTGAAAATTGGGTGTCTACAGATGTTAACCAGGACACACAACTCACCAGAACCCCCTGATGATGACGTTCTGACCTCAGGGCAGGCAACACAAGGCAGGGAGACATTGCATTGCGAAACCAGATTTTTTTTTTTTTTTTGAGCTAGAGTCTCACTCTGTCAGCCAGGCTGGAGTGCAATGGCACAATCCCGGCTCCCCGCAACCTCTGCCTCCCGGCTTCAAGCAATTCTCATGACTCAGCCTCCCAAGTGCTGGGGTTACAGGCACATGCCACCACACCTGGCTAATTTTTTGTATTTTTAGTAGAGACAGGGTTTTGCCATGTTGCCCAGGATGGTCTTGATCTCCTGATCTCATGATCTGCCCACCTCTACCTCCCAAAGTGCTGGGATTACAGTCATGAGCCACAGAGCCCGGCTGGGAAATCGGATTTTAAACAAACACATAGCAAATTTTCCATAATCATTTAGCATTTTGAAGTAGGGCAAAGCAGCCCCATATAATATCAGACTATCGGGATCCCATATCACATGTGTGATATTGAGCTCATTGTGTAGAATCTACAAGTAAACATTGCGTTTAGGCCACTCAGGGAAAAAACGACAGAGCCTGATTCCTATAAGGAACTGGCCTCATTTGAAGGCTTTCCATCCCACCTCTCTCGTCACTTCCCCCTCACTCCTTTCCTGCTTTGTGAACTTTCACCACTGCCATCGACCAAAAAACAAACAGAGACTTGGAAACCACATGTGCAACGTGTACACTGAGATCTGATTGATCGCTATTAGGTACACCAAAATGTGGCTTACCACCCAGGGGAGGCGTGATGTGTGAGTATGTGTGTATGCACATGTGAGTGTGACTGTGGGTGAGCGTGTGTGTGTGTGTGCTGGTGACGACACAGGCATGATCCCTTATCCTGTATCTGAGAAGATGCATGGTTTGTAGAAACAGACAAATCTGTTCATTGCAGAATGAATGGCTCCGGCCACTGTGAGCCCATCACCCTCTGATCATACGTCACAAAGGAGACCTTGAGGAAAGAGTGAGTTTACTGACTGACGTCTCATTAATTCAGCCCCAGCAGGAAACAATGAAATCTAACTTTTCTAGATATCATGGGTTATCCCTGTAATCACTCAAATTTACAAATGAGCTTTTTATTGGAAACATTTTTATCCTTAACTAAAGTATTCAAAGCACAATTTAATTTTCCTTCGGACTCTGGGTCCTCACTGTGGAAGATGGGTCATTGCTTGGGGTTGCAATCAGGATGACACCAGCGCCCAGTTGGCCCCTACAGAAAAATGGCTGTAGGTCACCACATCTTGCAGCCTCGCATCTACTCGTAATGGTCCGTTGTAACCGTGTGGATGAAGCGATTCACAGCGGCACACAGGGATCAATTACAGCAAAATGGCCGAGGTGAACATCATCCTAATCAGTTGAACTGCTCCAGCTCAGCTGACACATAATCAATCGTGTCGTAATCCATCTAGTTAAAAGTTTACAGAAGCAAGGAGAGAGGGCTGGAGCCACATCCAGGAGGGCAGGGGTTTGCACACATCTCTTAACCCTGGGCAGCTGCAGATCCATGTCGTGGGGCCAATGTTATTATATCTGCATCCTCTGGCTGAGTGTACAGACCACAGCCCTCTTGGAGTTACTGGATGGCTCCCACCCCACCATATTCCACATGGGACTTGAAGTGGCAGCTACTTGTTGCCATGTGCCTGGGGCCCTTACCCAACAGGCAGCCCTTTGAGGCCCACCGGCTGCACTGGAAAACCAGATTTTAAATAGACAGCTGTGTGTAAGTGTTTGCAGCTGGCGGGCCGTGCTTATCTGTGGAAATGCTGGCATTGGCACTGTTCTGTTTCTGCGGCTGCCTCCGGGACCTGGAGAGTTGACTCAGTCCTCCCCGGCTGCTGATGCCCCTTTAGGGATCGAGACTAAACCAAGAGGCAGGAGCTGCAAAGCTGAGGCCCAAACCCTGGCTCTTGGTGACTGTCACCCTGGAGGGCCCAGTAAGCCGTGAGAATAAAGACAGGGCATTGCTACTAATAACAGTAAAAGCACAAAAGGTGGCAAGCTTCTTGTGTTTGTGAATTAGAGTGGATTATAAATATCACATGAGGGCAGGTAGATCACGAGGTCA
Organism: Aotus nancymaae; assembly: GCF_030222135.1. Classification (NCBI taxonomy): domain Eukaryota; kingdom Metazoa; phylum Chordata; class Mammalia; order Primates; family Aotidae; genus Aotus; species Aotus nancymaae. The sequence goes on from NW_026988425.1 coordinate 122,664,738, forward strand.
AGAGTTCGAGACCATCCTGGTCAACATGGTGAAACCCCGTCTCTACTAAAAATACAAAAATTAGCTGGGCATGGTGGCACGTGCCTGTAGTCCCAGCTACTCGGGAGGCTGAGGCAGGAGAATTGCTTGAACCCAGGAGGCGGAGGTTTCGGTGAGCCGAGATGGCGCCATTACACTCCAGCCTGGGTAACAAAAGCGAAACTCCATCTCAAAAAAAAAAAAAAAAGTCACATGAGGAGATCTTTTATTGTGTTTTCACATAGATCGCGTCATTTGCAATCCCATGAGGTAGCTTCTGATAATCCCTCCATTTTACAGATGAAGAAACTGAGGCCTTGGGTGGCTACAGACCACACCGATGTATCCGAGCGCTCTGGGGCCTTGGCTTCCCACCACGTTGCCGCGTGCCTCCTGTGAGCCGCCCCTCCCAGCCTCCTTCCACCCCCAGCCGCCGTGTGTGTACGTGCTCGCTTGCATCCTCGTGCCAGCCAGGACTGTAACCTGCAGCTTCACCCCTCAGGATTGCCCACCAGAAAAGATCTTTCAGTGTCTGATTTCGTTATCTGCTTACAAAATGTTTTCATGACGATTACATCAAAAATTAGCTGACTTAATTTTCCTCCAAGAATTTCCTTTCTTACACAGCCCAACATTAGCTGCTCCCATATCCACGACACGCTGGGGCCGATCCCAAAGGGCCGGGCTAGTTAGGAATGGCATTTGGCTGTCAGGAGCAGACTGTGGCTTAAACAAGACAGAATTTTATTTCTCTCCAGTGGGAAGGAAGGCAGAGCTGGGGTGGAAGCTCCCCGTATCCTTGGGGACAGTAGAGCTTTCTCATCTGCCTTTCTATGACAAACACATCCCTACTCCAGTCCGAAAGAAGGGGTAGAGAAGAAATGGGCAGAAAGGACACATGCTTCTTCCAAAGGAGTGGTGTGTGCTGGTCCCAGCCAACAAAGCAAAACAAAATCAAAACCAGAAACCACACACGGCCTCTTTTGGTGATGGATGTTCCGGTGGATTGGTGGCCTTCAACAAGCTGGGGTTCCAGCACGATTCAACCAAAATCTGCAGTCCTAGGCCTATGGAGCAAAAGGAGGTGAAGACGAGTAGTTGGGAGACTGAGAGGAAAAGGAGCAGATGTGGCTGCTGTGGTGACCCTGATACTGGTGACTGCAGGAAGCAGCTGTGACCCCTGGAGCCGGGGGAGCTCGGAGGAGGGGCTGCGCCGTACCTCTGAACCCAGCATGCTGAGGCCGGGAGGCAGAGGCCTGGGCACGGCCAGGGCCATGGTGGTGGCCATGCCCATCTTCTGCTGCCAGAGCAGTCGGGCTCTCCAGGGCACCTCTTTGTGTACCCACAGCCAACAGCTCTGGGCAGTTAGTGGGAAATTAAAGCAAGCGGTAAAGTCAGAAGCACTGAGGCATCGGACACACACCCCGGCAGTATCCCCCCAGTCACTAGCTAAAGACACTGACCTTTTTTGGTGATGGATGTTCTGGTGGTCTCGGGTTGGTGGGCTTCAACAAGTGGTGTTTGGAGCTTAGCACAATTCAGCGAAGATCTCCAGTCCTGCAGCCTGGGACCTTGACTTGGTAAACACGAACACATCTGAGACCCCTTGAGGGACTGGACCTAAGTGTGAGTCTGAGTTCCAAATATTTGATTAAGCCTGTCAGCAAAGTGAGTGCTGTCTGTCTGTAGGAGGCCGTCTGTGGGAGAGGGGAGATCTGAGTCCAATGGGTCTCTCCTGGAGACAGCTCCAGGTCCACCCTCTCCCCATAGATGTCCTCTTGCAGATGAAAAACACTCAAGACAGATGACAGGAGGGTCCTTAGCCTGGAGTGATGACAGCTGGCTCCAGGCCAGGTTCTAGACACAGGCTTGCGGGCGCACGGTTCTGACTCACCACCGCCATTCTTGTAGGATGGTCTCAGTCCAGACGGGAGCCCCTCCCAGCCCAAACACCTGCTTACTCCATGTATTCACATAATAATTCTAATTCACATAAATGATGTTATTTCGTCAAGGGCAATTGAAGTTATGGTTGGCCACTTTGGGTAACTTTTTTTTTTGTTTTTTAAATGGAGTCTCACTCTGTCGCCCAGGCTGGAGTGCAGTGGTGCAATATTGGCTCACTGCAACCTCCGCCTCCCAGATTCAAGCAATTCTCCTGCCTCAGCCTCCCGAGTAGCTGGGATTACAGGCACCCACCATTACATCTGGCTAATTTTTGTACTTTTAGTAGAGATAGGGTTTCCCCATGTTGGCCAGGCTAGTCTCGAACCTCTAACCCCAGGCGATCCACCCACCTTGGCCTCCCAAAGTGTTGAGATTACAGGCGTGAGCCACCGCACCCAGCCACTTTGGGTAACTTTCAACATAGACAAAATAGTTATTTTGAGAGGCATCCTAAAACACATAGAAAAAAAAAACCCTGACTCTCCAATGGCCTGCATTCTTTAGTTGGCATCAGGAGACTTCTAAACTCAATTCAGATTCTAAAATTATCTACCTAAGTTATTCTACCCAGGTCAGAAAAAAGTTTCCGTGATAAACTCAGACTTGTGCCGGGGATTTACATTCTAGGTTCTTCTGACTTCCTTCGACTGATCATTTGCCGGGAGAGGCAAAGCCTTGCTGGGTAAGTGGCACGACCCTAAAAAGGACATAGGGTTAACACATCCTTGAAAACACAAACAGCAAAAGAAACTCTTTCCACAGGAACACTTGTCAATATTGCCAACAAAAGAATAACTGGAAATTAATATCCCATCCTAATTTTAGAAAAAAAGAACTAGTGAGGTCTGAGGGATGCTGAAGGGGGTTCCAGGGAAGACTGTAGCCAGCCCCGTCTCACCTTCTTTCCCCCTTCTTTTCCTCTAGCTCTGGAAAGACTCTGGAGGTTAATTATAGCAAACGGTATTTTCTAAAAATGGCCTCCATGCGATTTCTACTTTCATTGCTTTTTCTGAATCTTCCTGCCCTCCCGCCCCCCAATCAGAGCGGGAGTTTATGTCTATTCCCCTTGGCTTCGGGTGGGCCTTTGTAGCTCACTCAATTAATGGGATGTGGTAGAATGATGCGGCCTGCCTTCTGGAACTGGGTTAGAACAGGCAACACAGCGTCCACGTGGCCAGTCAGCACACTGGAAGGGAGCCCAAACCAGACCCGAGCAGAGAGACCACACAGAGAAGCCCATGGGGAGAGGATCCCCAGGCAGATGACTAATGAGCCTGTGGGTGATTCCAACCCCCATCCTCTGAGTCTCCCAGCTGCGGCCCCAGGCATCACAGAACAGAGACAAACCATTCTGCTGTGCCTGTCCAAATGTCTGATCCACAATATCTGTGAAAATATGTGCTGTTTTACACCACTAAGCTTTGAGGTAATTTGTTACACCACCATAAAAATCAGAACATTAAGTAATGACAAAAATGTTCCATTATTATGTGCATACTCTAGAACTAACTAGCCCAGATAAACAAATCTCCCACAAAAGAAAAACAATACATATTACAAGGTCTATTAAAGTCCATGGGAGAGGCTGTCCTAATTGGTTACAGAGACCTTATATAAATGTAAAATGCCAAGAGTTTCCAGAGGATAGAGAAAAATATTAACCTTCTTGTTATATGTCCATTCTTTTTTCTTCCAAAGGAAAGAAGTTTCACTATGACTTTCATTAATGACTTTGGTTACTAGGTTACCAAAAATTAGACTATTCACAGCTTTTAAACATGGCTGGAAAATGCTTTAAAAATCATTCTATAAATAGAGAAGAATATATTTTTTAAAAGTTCATTCAATGTTCTTGATAGATGGCTTTGTAGGCAAACTAGAGTGAGATGGCGATTTTGAAACATCTCATTTTAAAACATTTTATTTCTGCTTTCATGTGGGATGTAGAAAGCTGCAAAGAATAATAAAAAAATTCTGGCTGGTGTACCAAAGTTATAATTTTTCTTGAGTCTATCAAAGATCTAAGGTTTCAAGGCAATCAAATGAGCAGAATTCCAGAGAGGGAGCAGCAGGCCCTCCAGGGGACATGAGACACCTGACGTTTCTCATCTTTGGCTAAGCACAGGAAAAACGTGTGGTCACCATTAGGGATGAAGCTATCAGATAAAATGTTAGTAAATCGGCTGGGCACAGTGGCTCACACCTGTAATCCCAGCACTTTGGGAGGCCGAGGCGGGCGGATCACCTGAGGTAGGGAGTTTGAGACCAGTCTGACCAACATGGAGAAACCCTGTCTCTATAAAAAATAAATTAAATTAAATTAAATTTTAAAATGTTAGTAAATCACTGAAGGTCAAGTGTGGCCTAGGATGTAAGTTTGGAATAGCTGGGAAGCCCAGGGAGTCACACTCACTCACAAGATCACTGAGGGCTCTCAAAAGACATATTAGAAGTGGGCAGGAAACTGGGACTGCTCCTTCGGTGGCAGAGGTACGTGGGTGTGCAGGACAAGGTCAGCTGCTGTTGGAGGACATGAACAAAGCCCCGCCCACGTCCCCCCTAGATCCTTCCTTTCTAGGCAATAAAAGCCTTAAGACACTGAGGGAAGGGGACCACCTTGTCCCACATACAGGGCACAGGAAGAATCCATGCTTTTCAGAAAGAGTAGAAGCAAAACTGGAAGAGGGGTAGGAAAACTCTAGCCCCAAGGACACAGGAGAAAATCCTCTGCTACTGTGGGAAGGGTTCATGCAAACACTTCCTAGTTCTGGGATAAAATTAAGAAGCTATTCCAGGCCCAGGATCCTCTACCAATACCAACCAGAAGTCTGCTACTAGTGAGGGAGGGGAGGGCAGGGAACTCCTGTCCAAGACCAGTCACAGATACAAGGCAGAATTTAATTGCCATAGGAAGGAAGAGCAGAATTGCTGAGACAGCCCCACGCTGAGGTTTATATCTGGCTAAGAATGAGATTGCATCAAGACAACAAAGCATCGCTTGAACCCGTGAAGCAGAGGTTGCAGTGAGCTGAGATTGCGCCATTGCACTCTAGCTTTGGCAAAGTAGTGAGACTCTTCTCAAAACTCAAAAAAAAAAAACAACTCATACTGTTTCAGGAAAGTTTATGAATTTGTGTTGGGCCACATTCAAAGTCATCTTGGACCTCATGTGGCCCATGGGCCAAGGTCAGACAAGTTTGGTTTACACAAAGAAATGAAGAGCATGAGAAATAGTAAAAAATTGAAGTAAGTATAAAAGACTCCTCTCACTTTTATTGGAGTAACCACATTCCATATTAGATGTCCCACTATTTATAACCAACCGGATGAAATCCGTAAAGCAACCATCAGAAGACTGAGAGGCAGAGAACAGAAGGTGAATTAGCCGGGGATTTTGAGACATGAAGAACAACCAGGTGGCGAGTTCCTGGTGATTATTTCCTTCCCGTATATCTTCATCTGAGTACCAGAATGCCCACACTCAGAAATATCAACAGGCATGAAAAACAAAGGTGCCAAGGAAAGCTTGCTTTCTCTAGCCAAAAGTATTGATAAAGAGCAGCCCTGAAAGACAGAAGACATTCTACTCCAGATGAACACCTCAGAAAAAGCTACACCTTCCTCCATGCCCACCCAACGCTACAGCTGCAGGGACTGAGGGCAGAGCCCTGTAAACCATCCCTGCCCTCCCCTAAAGATCAGGCACCCTTCCTTATCCCCACTTGGAGTATGGTCATGGAGACCATATTAGTCTGTTCTCACTCTGCTAATAAAGTCATACCTGAGACTGGGTAGTTTATAAAGGAAAGAGATTTAACTGACTCACAGTTCTGCATGGCTGGGGAGGCCTCGGGAAACTTACAGTCATGGCAAAAGAGGAAGCAAACATGTCCTTCTTCACATGGTGGCATCAAGAAGAAGTGCCGAGCAAAAGGGGGAAAAGCCCCTTATAAAGCCATTAGATCTCATGAGAACTCACTCACTATCATGAGAACAGTAGCATAGGGTAATTGCCCTTATGATTCAATTACCTCCCACCGGGTCCCTCCCATGACATGTGGGGATTATGGGAGCTACAGTTCAAGATGAGATTTGGGGGGGGATACAGCCTAACCATATCAGAGACTGTAGGTCGAGACCTGTTCGGGCATTTCTGTCCTGCACTAAGGAGAAAGAACGCTTCCTCCATACCAGTACTTTGAGCAAACTTCAGGGTGAAGCCCTTTCAACTATTCTGATCCTACACTAACGTGGGTAGAAGTGGCACCCCTCCCCACCATACCTATCACCGTGGAGACTGTAGAGTGAGTGACTCCTGTCTACCATCCCTCCGCTGCACTAAGCAAACGTCAGCAAAGAGGCAATGTTCCTCTCCCACTCCACTGGTGCATAGACTGTGACCATCCCCACCAGGCACAAAGCAAACAGCAGCAAAGAGGCAGCACCCCCTCCCCTCCCAATTAGAGCAGGGGGGGGTAGAATTACAGAGAGGAGAGAATCTGTGTATTAATTCTTGGGCAGACCCCCAAGCAGCCTATGCATGACTAATAAGAATCAACACATTAAAAGATTGAAGAACTGAGCTACACTGTCAAATACTGCTGTCATTTCACACTGGCCTCTGGGCAACACATCAGCTGGGAAGACCAGGGTAGCAAACTAAATTGGCATTTGAATCCCAGCCTACAAACGTGTACCAGAACATGCATTCTTAGCCTCAACAGGCTGACTGCCTGCTGAAAGAAGATTTAAATAGGAACCCGAACTTCATAACACAACACTCAAAACGTCCTCGTTACAATCCACACTTACTCATCATACTATGACCAGGGACGTCTCAATTTGAATGCAAAAAAGCAACCAACAGACACCGACACCAGGATAATACAGATACTATAATTATCCAACGAGGGTTTAAGGAGCCAACAGAAAAATGCTCCAAAAAGTAAATAGTAACACTGTGGGGGGGTGAAAAAAAAGAAAAAATAGAAACTCTAAACAAAGGAAAAGAAAACTTACCGCAAAATTTAGAACTGAAAAATAAAATATGTGAATAAAAAGAAACTCACTGAATGGGTTGCATAGCAGATGGAGATGAAATTAGAGTTAATGAATCTGAAGCTAGATCAATACAAATTATCCAGTCTAAGAAGAAAATAAGACTTTAAAGTGAATAAAACCTCAAAAATTGTGGGACAATAATAAAAAACATTTAAAATTAATGTGATCAGAGCCTCAATGGGAAAGAGAAAGAGTGTGGTACCCTCAAATACTTGAAGAAAAAATATTGAAAATTTCCCAAATTGGGCAAAAGGCATAAGCTGACAAATTCAAGAGATGAAGCAAACTCCAAGCAGGATAAATCCAAAGAAGTCCATGCCCAAATACATAATAATCAAATATCTGAAAACTAAAGACAAATTTAAAATTTTTAGAAACAACCAGAAAACAATGATTATTACCTACAGCATTAACACTACTCAAATGACAGCATATTTTTCAGCAGATATCATGAAGGCCAGAAGGACGTGTCATAATATTTTTCAGGTGCTGAAAGAGAAAGAAAAACTGTCACCCAGAATTCTATATTCGCCAAAACTAACTTTCAAGTATGAGGGTAAAATAAAGGTATTCTCAGATGAAGAAAATCTAAAAAAATTTGCTGCCAGCAGAACTGCCTTAAAATTTTTTTTGCTAAAGGAAGTTCTTCAGACAGAAAAGAAATGATAACAGAAGGAAATGTGGAATGTTTGGAATGAAGATGAGACAAAGAAAGGGTCTCTTACTTTTCTATTGCTTTATAACCAATTACTAGAAACTTGGAAGCTTAAAACAACACCTTGTGGATGAGTATTCTGGGTCTGGCTTAGCTGGATTCGTGGTTTCAGGGTCTCACCAGGTTGCAGCACAGGTGCTGGTGGGACTGTGTTTCTTTCTGGATCTTGGGGTCTTCTTCCAGCCTCATCTGGTTGTTAGAAAAATTCAATTTCTTGCAGTTGTAGGAGCGAGGCCCTCAGATCCCACAGGACACCCACAGATTTTGCAATGTGTTCCTCAATAAGGAGTTCCTAGCAGACGATCTTGCTTCTTCAAGGCTGCTGTGGTTAGGCGACACCCATCTGCAACAACACAGTGCAATTCAGCACTCCACTTTTTTCAGGGTGATGTCGGTGAAGTCCAACAGTGAGCTGAACATGTACCCCCACCCAGACCTGCAGACTATACCCCAAAAGAAGAAGAACTTAAAAGAAAAAACAATTAGACAGTTCTTACAACATAATATCCAAATTCTCCAGTATACAAAAAAAAGTTCTTATACCAAGAACCAGGACATTCACAACTTGATTGAGAAAAGATGATCAAAAGATGCCAACATTGAGATGACTCAGACGTTGGGATTATCTGATAAGAATTTTAAAGCAACTATCATGAAAATGTTTCACTGAGCAATTATTAACACACTTAATACAAATAGAAAATAAATAGAAGATACAAAAATGTCCCAAGGAAAATTATGTAATAAAAATTTAATAATTGAAATTAAAAACTCACTGGATAGGATGACTCAGTAGTAGACAGGAGATAATAGAGGAAAGAAACATCAGTGAACTCAAAAAGAGATCAATAGAAATTTCCAGTCTGGGTTGGGCACAGTGTCTCACGCGCGTAATCCCAGCACTTTGGGAGGCCAAGCTGGGTGGATCACCTGAGGTCAGGATTTGACACCAGCCTGGCCAACATGATGAAACCCCGTCTCTACTAATAACACAAAAGTTAGCCAGGCATTTTTTTATAAATAAAGCCACTCCCTTTAGTCCCAGCTACTTGGGAGGCTGAGGCATGAGAATTGCTTAAACCCAGGAAGCAGAGGTTGCAGTGAGCTGAGATCGCGCCCCTGCACTCCAGCCTGGCAACACAGGAAGACCCAGTCTCAACAACAAGAACAGAAAATGGACAAAAACAAACGAAATAAACAGTGCTTCAGGAAGCTGTGAGACAATAACCAAACAATTGTAACATTTGTATCATCGGAGTCTCAGAAGAAGAGGAAAAAGTATAGAATTGAAAAATATTTTCAAAAATTGGCTGGAAATCATTTTTTAAAATTTCTGTTAGTCCAAAAGTAGGCCAAGAAAAGAGAAAAATGAGGGTAAGAAACAGATGAAACGAATAAAAAACAATAAAATGGTAGATTAAATTCAATCATATTACTAGTGACATTAAACAAATGATCTAAAATCTTCAATTAAAAGTCAGAGATATCAGGGAGTGATGGCTCACACCTGTAATCTCAGCACTTTAGGAGGCCAAGGTGGGCACATTGCTTGAGGCCAGGAGTTCGAGACCAGCCTGGGTGGCATGACAAAACCCCATTTCTACAAAAAATAGGAAAATCAGCCAGGCATGGCAGTGCATGACTGTGGTCCAAACTACTCAGGAGGCTGAGGTGGGAGAATCACTTAAGCCCAGGAAGTCAAGGCTGCAGTGAGCCATGATCACGCCACTGTCCCCCAACCTGGACTACAGAGGGAGACCCTATCTCAAAAAAAAAAAAAAAGCCAGAGATTGTCAGATTAGTTGAAAAACCAAGACCCAATACATGCAGTCTAAAAGAAATTTGGTTTATGTATAAAGTCATAGATAGGTTACAAAAGTAAAAAAATGGAAGAAGATGTATCAAGCAAAAATTAATAAAAGTGGGAGTGGTTATGCTAATATCAGAAAAAAATAGATTTCAGAACAAAGAATAATACTAGAGCTAAAGAGAGACATTACCTGATAACAAAGGAGTAAATTCATCAAGAAGACATCACAGGTTCTTCAAAAAATTAAACATAATTACCATATGATCCAGCAATTCCACTTCAGGGTATATACCCAAAATAATTGAAAACTTGAAAGCAGGGACTCAAGCAGATATTTGCATATCAGCGTTCATAGGAACATTATTCACAATAGCCAAAAACAGAAGCAACTCAAATATCCATCAACAGATGAAGAGAAAAGCAAAATGTGGTGTATACACAGAACAGAATATTATTCAGCTTTAAAAAAGAGTGAAATTTGACACATGCTACAATATAGATGAACCTCGAAGACATTATGCTAAGTGACACAAAAGGACAAATATTGTATGATTCCACTTATATGAGGTACCTAGAGGAGTCACATTCATAGAGAAAGAAAATAGGCTGTTTGTTGCTAAGGGTAGGAGGTGAGTGTTGGGAGTTGTTATTTAATGGAGACAGAGTTTCATGCTGGGAAAATGAAAAACTTCTGGAGATGGATTATGGTGAGAGTTGCACAATAATGCAAATGTGCTTAATTCCACTGAACTGTACACCTAAAACTGGCTACTGGCTAAAATAGTAAAATTTATGTTATGTGCATTCTGTCATAATAAAAAAGGAAGACATCACAATCCTAATTGTGTATGTCTAAAATAGAGTTTCAAAATACATAAGCAAAAATTGATAGAACTGAAAAGAGAGGCCAGGCACAGTGGCTCACTCCTGTAATCCCAGCACTCTGGGAGGCCGAGGTGGGTGGATCACTAGAGGCCAGGAGTTCGAGACCAGCATGGCCAACATGGCGAAACCTTGTCTCTACTAAAAATACAAAAATTAGCCGGGCGTGGTGGTGCATGCCTGTAATCCCAGCTACTCGGGAGGCTGAGGCAGAAGAATTGCTTGGGCCCAGGGGGCAAAGGTTGCAGTGAGCTGAGATGGTGCCACTGCACTCCAGCATGGGCAACAGAGCAAGGCTCCATCTCACACAAATGAACAAAAAATTGAAAAGAGAAATGCAAAAAGCCACCATTAGACTTGGAGACTGCAACATTCCTCCGTCAGTAATTGACAGAATACGTACACAGAATATTGGCAAGGATATAAAAATCCTGAAAAATATTATCAAGCAATTTTATCTAATCATCACTTATAAAACACATTACCTGGACCAGTAGAATACACAATCTTTTCAAGTGTACATATAACATTCAGCATGATAGACCATATTTGAGCCATGAAGCAAATCAACAAATTTAAAATAACTAAAATAATACAAATTTTATTCTGTTACCACAGTGAAATTCAACTACAAACTAATTACAAAACTATATCTTGAAAATATATTTGAGGACATTTTAAAACAACCAGTTTAAATAAATCATTTAAACAATTATCTTTAAATGATTTATTTAAAAACTATCCTTTGGGCCAGGAGCAGTGGCTCATGCCTGTAATCCCAGCACTTTGGGAGGCCGAGGTGGGAGGATCACTTGAGCCCAAGAGTTTCGGACCAGCCTGGGCAACATAGTGGGACCCCACCTCTACAAAAAAATTTAAAAATTAGCCCACCATGGTAGCACACACCTGTGGTCCCAGCTACTCGAGAGGCAGAGGTGGGAGAATCTCTTGAGCCTGGGAGGTGGAGACTGCAGTAAACCAAGATCGTGCCACTGCCCTCCAGCCTGGGTGACAAAACAAGATCCTGTCTCAATAATAATAATAATAATAATCTTTTGACCAAAAGAAATTCAAAAGTGAAATTATAAAACATGTTTATATACAACAGAATGTGTGAGATGTACTCAAAGTTCAGAGGGAAATTTATAGCAATAGATACTTATACTAGAAAGGGAGAAATGTCTCATGACCCAAGCTACTACCTTAAGAAACTAGGGGTAAAAAAGGAATACTGTTTGCAATCTGTGAGCACTTTTTATATTTAGTGATTAAAATCACAGCCTGGCTACTATCAGGGCCATTTTCCATTTTCTCAGCCGGAACTCACTCTTGTTGCCACATTTCTTCTGCTGTGAAATAAATTCTTTGATCAGAAGCAATCTTGTGTGAAACAGTGAATAAAGGTAGAGAAGGCAAATCCATGTTCAAAGTGTCTATTCCAGTGTGGACAAATCAACGACCCCTGCACGATGGGAAGGGGTCAGTGGAATCATCTCTTTGTGCTTATATTTTTGTGCACAAGACTATGACATGCTTCATGAAAGGAAGAACTCACTCACTTAGTGCTAAATCCCTGGGGCTCAGGAGGGTGCATGCCACATAGGGGCTCAGTACTTTTGCTGAATTAAGAAATACACTTACGTGTTCTATAGCACAAAGATTTCACCGGGGCTTTTCTTCTGTTCCTTGGATTATGTTTTCCTCAAGATGAACTCTTCTTCTTTCTTTTGCAGACTGTGTTTCTTCCTGCCTTTCCTTTCACCTGTGTTCTCTCCTCCCCTTTGTTATCATATGTCTATGCCGTTGCTGAGCCATTTCTTTCTTTGAAGACAGTTTTATTGAGAAGTAATTTATATGCTGTGAAGGTCACCAGCTTAAAGGGTAGCTGGCTTTCTTCCCTTAGCATGGTGTTTTGGAGGTTTATTATGCTATGGCGTGTATCGGTACTTCATTCTTTGGAGGATGGAATAGTATTCCGTTATATGAATGAACTACATTTTGTTTATGCATTATTCATCAGTGGGGCATTTGGGCTGTTTCCACTTTTTTACTATGAATAATGGTGCTGTAAACAAGTTTTTTAGTGTAAGTTATAAAATCTAAAACAACAATAGACTGGCTCTTCAAGGAAGGAGTTTATCTGGGATTAGCAGGAGATTGCAATCCAAGATATCCATGCCACAGTGAACCAAGAAACACCTGAAGAGGCTGGGGTCAAGAGAAACTTTCATAAAGACAAAAAGGAGAAAGTCATGTAAGCTGCTTTGAAACAAAAACTATTGACTGTTGAAGCTCATAGCTACTCAGTGGGCACACCGGCTGTTGCTGGGGAGATGTCTTCACAAAAGCAACTTAACATGGAATTTTTATGGTTTCCAGAGAATCCTCATAATAGTTCTTATCACGGGTACATTACATTATATATTAGGAGTACTCCTCCTTCAGGGCCTCCTGGCTCCATTTTGCTAGGGTTTGACCTAAGTGACTCCATTTTGGTACTGACAACTTTCACAATATATCTTCACTTCTCTTGGGCATATATCTAGAAGATTTGCCAAGTCATATGGCAACTCTATGTCAGACTTTTTTACAAATTGCCAGACTGTTTTCCCTGGCGGCTGCATCACTTTACATCCCCACCAGCAACACATGAAGGTTCTGGTTTCTCCACCTCCTCACCAATACTTGCTATTGTGTTTTCTTTTTCTTTTTCTTTTTTCTTTTATTTTTTAGAGACAGGATCTTGCTCTGTCGCTCAGGCTGGATTGCAGTGACACGGTCAGTGTTGATGAAGAAACTTACTCTGAACCAAATATAAGTGAGCCACAGTATCAAGAGGTCCTAAGAACATGTGCCCAAGGTGGTCCGGCTACAGCTTGGACTTACACACTTTAGGGAGACATAAGACACCAATCGATACATGTAAGATGTAGATTGGTTCCATCTGGAAAGGCAGGACAGCTAGAAGCAGGGGCTTCCAGGTCATGGGTAGATTCAAGAATTTTTGAATTGGCAATTGGTTGAAAGCATTATTGTCTAAAGACCTCTAATCAACAGAAGGGAGTGTCTGAGTTATGATAAGCGGTTGTGGAGACCAAGGTTCTTACCGTGCAGAGGAAGCCTCCAGGTAGCAAGCTTCAGAGAGAATAGATTGGAAAGGTTTCTTATCAGACTGAAAAAGGTGTCAGATTTGTGACTGATTCTCTGCTAGGTCAGGGGAAAGATCTGGAAAGGAAGGGAGATTCTCTGCAGAATGTAGATTTTCTGGAGAGATAGCTATGTGGGACCATTTATTTCAAGATATGGCAAAGAAACATATATGGGGTTAAAATATTTTGATTGCCTTATCTGTCATGTGATGTTATGCCAGAGTCAGATTGAAAAGTAAGGCACATCATATAGGGTTAAATAAAACTGCTCTGGACTGGGCGAGATGGCTTACACCTGTATTCCCAGCACTTCAGGGAGGCCAAGGTGGGCAGATCACAATGTCAGGAGTTCAAGACCTGCCTGGCCAATATGGCGAAACCCATCTCTACTTAAAATACAAAAATTAGCTGGGCATGGTGGCAGGTGCCTGTAGTCCCAGTTACTAGGGAGGCTGAGCCAGGAGAATCACTTGAACCTGGGAGGCGGAGGTTACAGTGAGCCAAGATTGCACCACTACACTCCAGCTTGGGTGACAGAGTGAGACTCCATCTCAACAACAACTACAACAACAAAAATTGCTCCAAGATTTTATGGTTTGTAGGGTGCACCTCCCGCCCCTTAGATAGGAATTTGGCCAAAAAAGAGAAAAGGTCATAGTTTAGTCCTCAGTAGCTCACTGTAACTCCACCTCCTGGGCTCAGATTGCTCCCACCTCAGCCTCCCAAGTAGCTGGGATTATAGGCACACACCTGGCTGTTTATTTTTTTAAGAGACAGGGTCTGGCTATGTTGCCCAGGCTGGCAGGCTGGTTAAAAATGCCTTTTATTATAGTCATTCCAGTGGATGGTGAGTCATTTCATTTTGTTCTTGTGTAAAAGGACAACTTCATGATTATATGTGAACAAATTCCCCTGGTTTTCTCTTTAGGCATTTTGAAAGTTGTATTTTGTGTTCTATTCAACATTCCATGGCCTGATAGCTAGGGGTGAGGCAGGAAAGAGCTCAGTTGAGACCTTGTCTTTGCTAGAATATCTGGTCTCTGGTTTCTCGGCTTTTTCTAGATGTCCTGAATGAAAGTTTCCTTCCTGGGGACTGATGCAATGACCCGTGGGGGTCACCTCACGCTTTGGATCCTTGTTTGGTTCAGCAGGGAACCCCTGAACCCACCAGAGTCCCTCCCGGTTGTTCATGAGCCCTCTCTCGCTGGTCTCTTCCCAGCAGCCTTTTCACTTCCCCCAGCAGTAACAGGAGGAAGATGCAGATACCTCTCTTCTCTCAATTAACCTGTTTTTCTCACCAGTGAGACCCTTTTATTTTTTGAGACGGAGTTTCGCTTGTTGCCCAGGCTGGAGTGAAATGGTGTGATCTCGGCTCACTGCAGCCTCCGCCTCCCAGGTTCAAGCAATTCTCCTGCCTCAGCCTCCCAAGTAGCTGGGATTACAGGTGTGTGCCACCATGCCCGGCTAATTTTTTTGTAGTTTTAGTAGAGATGGGGTTTTGCCATGTTGGCCGGGCTGGTCTCAAAACTCCTGACCTCAGGTAATCTGCCTGCCTTGGCATCCCAAAGGGCTGGGATTGCAGGCGTGAGCCACTGCGCCTGGCCGCCAGTGAGACTTCCTGAGTTTTGCTGCACCACCAGGGCCATTTGTGGGATTAATCTGACACACCTGAGCAATAGTTTTTTCTCCCCGTACTCACCATTTTTTGACATTTTTGGCATTTGGCTGTATCCTTTTGCTTGTCAGCTGTGGAGTTTTCATTTGTTTGCTGGTTTGGAGCAGGAAGGAGGTACTGGCTTTTACTATACTGTGTTTATCATTTTAAGTATTTGAGAAGGGAGACGCTGTAATCCAGCTGCACTCTACCACTTTAAAAATTCTTAGCCATACTTTTAGGTGATTAGCTTACTCCAAGCAATTCCTCCTTACTCATTCATCAAACTCTTAGTCACGGTGCACCTGCTGTATGGCAGGCAGCGCTCTCAAAGCTGAGCTACAGCAGAGAAACGGAGCCCTGCTTTCGTGGTGCCTCAGTAAATTATATCACAGTGTCTCCATCAAGCTTCCTTGTTTTGCATAAAAATGTTGTGTTGGCCAGACTTGGTGGCTCACACCTGTAATATGAGCACTTTGGGAGGCCGAGGCAGGGGGATCACCTGAGGTTGGGAGTTTGATATCAGCCTGACCAACACCGAGAAACGTGGTCTCTACTGAAAATACAAAATTAGCTGCACATGGTGGCGCATGCCTGTAATCCCAGCTACTAGGGAGGCTGAGGCAGGAGAATTGCTTGAACCGAGGAGTCGGAGGTTGCAGTGAGCCAAGATCATGCCACTGAACTCCAGCCTGGGCAACAAGAGCAAAAGTCTGTCTCCAAAAAAAAAAATGTTGTGTTTATGGAAGACAATTTCAATCCTTTACATCTAAGAATTTTGATCAAATGTGCCTAGGTTACAAAATTAACCAGTTGGTCTAACGTACATCATAAGGACTATAGTTATCACATTACAAATTTGCTAAGAGTAGATTTTGTGTTCTTACCATGAAAAAAAAGGCATATAATGTAAATACAATAAAAGTTAAAAAAAATGTATATGCCCTCTAATATTCATGTGACACTTCATACTCTATCAAAAGTACAGAATAGAGGGGAAGCTTTAGAGCGGGAGTGGAGGAATCTGCCTTCATTTTTCCTGGTTTTTTCCCCCTTTTTATGCATATTCTGCTTATGTAGTGCCTTCATTTTCAGGCTTTTTCAATGTTGTATTTGAGAAGCTGCATCAGGTACAGCTCATTTTCCACTCATTGCTTACAGATGAATTAAAATCATTTGCATATTCCTTAGCTGATGATGTGCCCAAAATAAATGCAAGTCTGGCATAAGGCATTAAAAAAACCAGTACAGAGAAACAAACTTGTGTGGCATAGAGAAGATATTTTTACATTTTAAAATCTTGAAGCATAAGATCTTTGAAAAAATCTTTTTCTAAGCACCATAAACCAGAGTTGTTCCCCAGCAATTTGCAGAAATCAGATCAACATGGTGTTACAAATATTTACTTGAAGCCAATTTCTGTATATTATCTCCCTGCAGCCACCTCCACTGCCAATCCCTGGAATTGTACACGGTCCTTTCAAAACCTTCAAGACAACTGTGGCATTAACTCAGCAAATAAATGAAAGCCTCTGTGTGCAAGGCATTGTTCTAGGGACAATAAAGGTGACAGAAATAACCCAGCACCTTCTCAGGAGGCATTACTCGGGTAAATGGAAGAGTGCTGACAGAGCAAGGTAGATTCTTAAGGGGAAATCGTGACAGATGGCATGCTGCAGTGATAAATTCTGAGTATTTAGAGAACCATCAATAGAGGATAGTTGCCTGATATGGTTCCCAACCTGTGTGAACAGAATGTCTATCTAATCATATCCCTTGGTCAGAGCCCACAGCTCACATATGATGGGCTATTTGTGTCCTTTCCACCCCAAATTCACATGTGGAAATCCTCACCACCATGGTGATGGTATCAGGAGGTGGGACCTTTGAGAGGTGATTAGGTCATGAGGGTGGCGCTCTCAAGATTGAGATTAGTGCCCTTATGAGGCCCCAGAGAGACCTTCCTTGCCTCTACCACGTGAGGATGCAAGATACAGAGGAAGAGGGCCTTCACCAGACACCAAACCAGGACCTTCAGCTTGGACTTTCCAGCCTCCAGAACTCTAAGAAATAAATTCCTGTTAAGCCACCCCGTTTATGGTATTGTTATAGGAGCCCCAAAAATCTAAGACAACAGAGGACTAGAACCTGAAGGTCAGACTCCAACATGGTATTTTGCTGCCAGCAAAGGCCCATGAGATTTGCTACAAGAGATCGCACCCACTCGTTGGTGCCCTTTGAAAGTATAGTTTTATTCTGCAGTTACTTTTAAGGGATGTATATGAGTTCATGATCATGAATCTGTTTGTACTATATTTGAAAATCCCTTCACATTTCCTGCTAGTTCTGTCCCAGGCCATCAGCTCTATCAATTCCTTGATATGAAGCATTCCTGACTGGCTTACATCCTTTAGGTTCCAAGGACTATGCCCTCGTGCAAACTTTTTTAGGATTTAGGAACAAGTTCATTCATGTCTCCTTTCATGGATTCTGAATCTTTGAGCTTTCAAACACTGCAGCTTCATTATCTAACTCAGGCCCCAGAGCTGCAAAGATGGTTGATGAAGGATGCTGTTATCTAGTTCCACCAATGGCCATGCACACTTCCTATTAACTTCCCAGTGGCTCCCGGGCTCCACCTTGCATGGTTGCTCAACAGGGAAGTATTAGATTCTCTTCTACAAAGAGATACATAAGGAGACTCAGGAAACATTTTTATCATGGTTGGCAAAGGGGCAGCTTCTTGCAGAACAGACCCTCTTCTAAAGAAACACACCTGTTCCATCAACAGTCTCATGGATACAAAAAAGTGTGTATTTGCTCTCAGAAAGAAAGGTCCACATAAACCAGGTCACTCCCATCCTGAAGCACTGGTCATGCACTGTGACAAGTTCCTCGTAAAAAAACAATTTAAGATTGGCTGTTTCTGGAAACAGAATGGGGAAACAAATGTAATGGGGATGCGCCACCTAGTGACCAGAGATGGAATTGTCACTCAACTAAGAAAAGGCTGCGCTTCAAAAGAACAAGTGATCATTGAAATGATTTAATTCACCTTTCAGGTAAACCGAAATTAACAAATCATCTGATGAATAAAATATGAAGATATTACCAAAAGATATTTTAGAGATGCTATATGATACGGTTAACAGTCTTCTGGCTAATACGTACAAGTGTTTAAAAAGCAGTAACTCAGATACTCACATTTAAAAGAAAAAATGCTAAAAATTTTTAAATGTTTCAAAAGCAACCTTGAGTAAAAATCTTTGTAAATTAATAACTGGGTTTTTTTTTCCCCAATAAAGGGTCTATAACAGATCTATACTTAAAAACATTTATATATTTCCACTGTGTCAATAAACCAGCCAATTTATTTAATATAGAAAACAGGCCCACAATATTTCTTAACTTGCCATTTTATTCATTTTTCAGCACTCTTATCTTTTATATACTACTAGGAAAATTTAAACCATAACTAGTCTTAAACATTCAATTCAAATTTTCATATCTACAGACCAGACTACATACATATTACACTGAAAAACTTACAGATGACTGGAGTTGAGCCAAGTAACTTCAATTAGCTGACAAAAAAAACACATCCCACTTCCTGCAATCACAGCTGAAAGGTTTTCAAGGCAGATTACATTTGGGCTGGAGATACAAGTGATACAGTTTGACTTGAGCAATACAAAACTAAAGTCATGGAATTAAATCGATTTCCAACCACTACAGAAGTCATTCTCTTGGCTTAAGTAAGTTTCAATTTTTTCACAGAAAAAAAAAAATATTTCAGGCAAATAAAAGCAAATTTCAGATTAGCATAGTTCAGTGTTTCATTTCTTTATATTACCTTTATCAAGGCAAACAAAGTACAGATGCTGTACATTAAAAACAGAAATGTATCACTCTCCCACATCAATTCCTACAGACAAAGGGCTTTTTCTAAGCACTGCTCCTTTCTGAAGCACATACCACACCTATATGTACAAAGAGCCATCTGCTGGTCCAACGTAGCCAACACCAATTAGCAGGACGTCTATCAGTGTCCATATTCCCAGGCCACCGAAGCTGAAGAGCTTGCCGAGGCCTTCTCGCCACTGGCCCAGGTAGAAACGGTCTGCTCCAAACCCACCGAGGGTGATGCTGTGATGGCAAACAGACAGGATTCCATGAGACCACCTCCACCCCAACTGCGGCCAGTTAGGGTTCCATCACCGCGTTACATCAGATTTGAGAGAGGGCTTCCAATGATCACAGCCCTTAATTGGAACACGAGTGACTATTTCACAAATTGACACCAGCAAATAATTACGGGCAGGAAGACTGTTTAAATGTCAGAAGTAAACATACCATTTTTAGCTAAAATTAACCTACAAATTTTAACTGTAGGTTAACAATATAGGGAAACCCAGTTAGGGGTATACAGGAACTCTATTATCTTTTCAACTTTTCTGTAAATCAAAATTATTCCAAGTTTCAAAAGTTTATATATATTTTTTAAAAAGCCAGTTGTTACCTTTAACTTGAACCACTATCAGCAATGGTTACCAATATTTTTTTTTTTTTTTTGAGACAGAATCTCTGTCTCTGAGGCTGGAGTGCAGTGGTGCAGTGCCAGCTCACTGCAGCCTCCTCCTCCTGGGCTCAAGTGATCAAACACGCACCACAATGGCCGGCTTTTGTATTTTTTGGTAGAGACGGGGGTTTCAACATGTTGGCCAGGCTGGTCTCGAACCCCTGACCTCAAGCAAACCGTCCACCTCAGCCTCCCAAAGTGCTGGGATTACAGGTGTGAGCCATCATGCCTGGCCTATCTTATTTTTGTTAGTCTCATTTTTCTCTCCTGGCCTCCTCTTTTGCTTTCCAGTTATACCTTTCCTGCCAGGCAAGATCCTTCTTTCCCCAGCCCAAATTCTAATGCAGAGGTTCTCAGCAAGGGGCAATTCTGTCCTCTAGGGGACACGTGGCAACATCTGGAGACATACTGACTGTCGCAACTGCAGGGGATGGAAGGTTTGCTACTGACAAGTAGTAGGTCGAGGCCGGTGACACTGTGAAACATCCTGTTATGCACAGGACAGCCCCAAGACGAAAGATCACCCAGCCCAAAATGTCAGCAGTGATGAGGCTGCGAAATCCTGCCCTGTGTCTGTAACGCTGCAGGCCTCAGGGTCTCAGACACCAACTCAAAACTTCAGCTGTAGGCAGCATAACCTCTTCACTAGTTAATCTGTTAACCAGGGTCCTACCTGCCCTTCCCTTTGGTGGGAAGAATTACTACAATTTCTTAAAGTGCTGTTGAAAAGTTTAACAAACAGCACATTTCTATGTAAGAAATATAAGCCTATAATTCTCTCCCGATGGTGAAATTATAGGCAATTTTTAATATTTTTGTCATTTTCATTTTTCCAGTTTTCAGTATTTAGCATGTATTACTTTTTTATAATAAGTTAAACTAAAGATGTACATCATAAAACTACCTATTTTAGATAGTCCACAGCATTTTACTGATTCGTGGTACATTCAGAATGGGAAAGCCATGTGCAGGCGCCTCGGGAGAAAAACTAATACGCCTGCCAGGGAACTCCACGGAGTCTCGGCTCATCACCTTACACTCTTCCAGCTGTTGCCTAGAGTCTAACACACGTGGTAGGATCTGAGTGAAGAATGAAGTGGCCTGAGCTCCATGTCTGGAAGATTCCACTAATCCCCAAGAAATCCAAACAGCCGTTTAAACTTACTAGTAACAAAGCTTACCTCAGAGCCAGAGCGGTGGACCACTTATAGCCTCCAGTCCAATTGCAATGCAGCATTTTCGGAAAAGTACGGTTACCTTAAAAAAAAGAAAAGAAAAGAAAAATATATGGTATAAAAACACTCTCAGAAAGACAATTGTAACAAATGGCCTCAACATTTAAAATCTGAAAAGCAAACCCTCTTTACAATAATGTATGTTTAAGTGAATAGTGCAAAACCCTTACCATCTCCAAGTACACACGTAATAATGAAATCAGCTAAGTCAGGATTACAACTTAAAGAACCAGACAGCAAGACTTACGGGAAGTTACAAGTATATGAGACAGTGTGGTCCCGAGGCACAGAAATTATCCAATAGGAAAAGATGAGAAAGTCTAGAACCAGAAACATACAATCACTTCAAGCATGACAGAGGCTACACACGGGTCAGCACGGAAGAGTTGAGACAAGTGGCCATCCATGTGGGGGGAGCCATTAAAGTTGTATCCACCTCACACCATCTACCAAGAGCAATTCCAGGTGGATTCTAAATCAAAATGTGAAAGGCTAAACTTACAACTTTCAAAAGACAACATAGCAAATTGTTTTTATAAACCTGGGGTAGAAAAAGATTTCTTAAAACCACAACAAAAGAGGACTAACTCTAATAACTTAATTATATTTTTAAAGTTCTGTTCATGAAAATATACCACAATGTTAAAAAAACAAAAAACTCAAAATCTGGGAGAGCGTTTCAGGGACAGTACAGATAATATCCAAAATATAAAAGAAGTCTAGACAACTTTAAGACTTCAAGAATTCTTGGAGAGGATATGGATCATCAGGAATAGTTACGTAGCGCTGGTGGGAATGTGAGCTAATACAGCCATTTAAAGAGTAACACACCTGGAAAGTACACGCTGAAGAAGCTCTTGCACATGTGCAATCAGGAGATGGGCAAAGAAGTTTTAACAGAGTCACAAGAGCAAAAAACGGCACATAATCAGAATATATTGGAGAGTAGAAAAAGCTGTGATATAAGCTTACAATAGATTACTACGCAGAAGTAAAAAAAAAAGAAATAAGAGAAGTCACACGGATGAATCGTAGAGCCATAATGTTGAGAGGAAATCGGAAAGTCCCAGAAGACCACCAGCCTGATGTCATCTTACACAGTCCTAAAACAGGCATTATCGAATATATGGTACTGTATTTTATTACATACATACAATAAAACTATAGAACATTTTTAAAAGGAAGTGAAGTGATAAGAAACAATTCAAAAGGGTGGTTACCTTGGAAGAGGAGGTAGAGCGACCAGGCGAAGGCAAGCACTCAGGTGGCCGCAATGGTATTGGTGCTGTTTTCACTGTTATTTTGGGTAAAAGTCAACTGCTGTGTATTACGCTTTATACTTCCCCTAGTTTTCTTATTTTATGAAACATTACATTTAAAAAGATAACGGAAATGCAATTTTCTGGATGCTTTATTTTAGTATGTTGAGTTTATTAATGAGGGTTGGCACATATAAAAAGCTGCTGATACCTGTTTCTAACTAAGTAATTTGACTCTCAAATTTCTGGTTAAAGTCCCTTCAATAAACGTAGAGAAAAACATTTTGCTGACAAACGTCCCTGAACTCTGACTTACCCAAGCAGTGGATGTGGTCCCGCACGGTGCAGTTGGCAGTATAGCGCTGCCGAGGACAGGACACCGTCATGCAGCTGGTGGAATTGGAACACTCGTAATCTGTTTCAGGAAGCTGCCAGCAAAATCTGCAAGTCATGTTAATGATGAAGTTCTTTTGGGATTTGAAGTCTTGATCCTATGTAGCAAACGATACAAAACTCATCAATTGCAATGAAGTAGTCTGTTAAGATGTCAGTCACATGGCACAAAATTCCTAAAACGTTTGTATTTAGGACCTAGGAGTAAGTGCCAGAAAAACAGTTACCAAAACAGTATGTATGCAAAACAAATGTATATAGTATGACCCCATAATCATAAAAATATACACCCAAATAAACGTACCTAAGGGAAAAAAAGTAGATAAATTCACATCAAAACAGCAAAAGTTATTTCAGGGTGATATAATTATTTCATCACTTTGGCTTAGCTAAATTTTTCACAGTAAACATGTACTTTTGTAACACAGCAAAGAGGAACATGTATTTTAGAAAGTCAATCACGAATGGCTAGAAGGAACTGATGAATGTATTTGCTGAAGGTCACTGAGCTTCAAGCTTCAAGCAAGGAATGGAATCCAGGTCTCTCAACCCCAGCCTGACGCTTCTGTAGTGGTTATCCCACCACTTTGCTTCTGAGTTGCCACTTCCCTAACATCTCCTACCTTGCACAGCCCGGCAACTCAGGGTTGTTACAGCTGCTTCCACCTCCAGAGCATGTGGAATGCTTTATCCAGAGGCAGCCCAACTCAGAAGCACTACATGACGTGTGGAGGCTCAGTGAGTGCTCCCTGGTGGCCAAAGATATTTTTTCATTTCAATTTCAAAAGCCATTATTTTGTTTTCTGCTTACAAAAGTACATGTTCTTTGTATGTTACATATTTGAAGATTACAGACAAAAACCTATAGGTGTTCAGAGCTAACTACTTTTAATCTTCTTTCCGTTTCTTTTACATGTATATTTATAAATCTGCTAAAATGGAATTATACTGAAAGCACTCTGTAGTCTTTTTACTCCACCTGACGTTACACTGTAATGCATATTTTTCAAATCATTTTTATGTGGTCACACAATCATCTCTGGAAGCATCATATATATATGTTATATATATATATATGTGTGTGTGTGTATACACATACACACACACATATATATATATATGTGTGTGTGTGTATACACATACACACACACACAAATACATTATGATTTTTTTCTTTTTTTGAGATAGAGTCTCACTCTGTTGTCCAGGCTGGAGTGCGGTGTTGCAATCTCAGCTCACTGCAACCTCCAACTGCCAGGTTCAAGCAATTCTCCTGGCTCAGCCTCCCGAGTAGCTGGGATTACAGATGCACAACACCACGCCCAGCTAATTTTTGTATTTTTAGTAGAGACGGGGTTTCACCATGTTGGCCAGGCTGGTCTCAATCTCCTGACCTCAGGTGATCCGCTGGCCTCGGCCTCCCAAAGTGCTGGGATTAACACGTGTGAGCCACCACGTCCGGCTCTTACTGGTTTTTTTTTTTAACATTTCACAAATTTGCATGTCATTTCTGAACAAGAGCCATTCTCAGTTTCTCTGTATTGTTCCAATTTTGGCATATGTGCTGGTGAAGCAAGTAATATTAATTTTCTTATCAATGCAAAACCACTTTTCATGGAAAGCATTCAAATGTGGATAAGGCATCACCTGACTTAGGCAAGCAGTTTGACCTGTTAGAAAATATGTTTACATCTGCCTATTTTCAGTGATGTGCTTAAAATACAAGTTTTTTTTTTAATAAGTCATCATTTTATTATTTGTTATATGATATTATTTTCATGGGTCTGATTGAATAAAACATGCATTTTTTATGCCACCAGCAGAAAACCCACTTTCAGCTATCAGACCACCTAATTTTATATCCTGGAACACCACCTGCTAATGTGGCTCCAACAGTAGATTGGAAACTTTCTTTAACTGTATTTCCATATCTCACAGTAGGAATATTAAAAATGCATTTTTCGATACTGGAATGATAGTGTTCAAATGGAAGTAACTATAACCAAAACACGTGCTTGTCTAACCCACACCATTAACAATCATTACTTTATTTGCAGAATGACACAAATTACATAGCATCCAGTGGACCTCTGTTCAAAGATGGCAAAATTGATTACATCTTGATTTATAGAAAGACGAATACACAATATGACAAAAGAAACGCATTTGAAAAGAACCTCAGAGCAGAAGGCTTGATGTTGGAGAAGGAGGTAGGTGCTTTACTATTGTAGTTATGTAATAAAATGAAAACACAAGGTTTTTTTTTAATGGTTTTTTAAAAAGTAGATAACACTCACGCCTATAATCCCAGCACTTTGGAAGGCCAAGGGGGGTGATCATGAGGTCAAGAGATCGAGACCATCCTGGTCAACATGGTGAAACCCCGTCTCTACTAAAAATACAAAAATTAGCTGGGCATGGTGGCACCTGCCTGTAGTCCCAGTTACTCGGGAGGCTGAGGCAGGAGAATCGCTTGAACCCAGGAGACAGAGGTTGCGGTGAGCCAAGATCGCATCATTGCACTCCAGCCTGGGTAGTAAGAGCGAAACTCTTGTCTCAAAAAAAAAAAAAAAAAAAGTAGGTAACACATGTACAAGGTACACATTTCAAGACACAGCAGGAGAGTGAGCAGTGAGTCGGTCTTGTCTGGCCTGGCCTCTGGAACCACTGCCCTCCCCCTGCCAAGCACCCTCTGCACTTCCAGGGAGAGCTTATTCTACACAGACACATTTATGTCATCTATATTTAACCTTCCCCAATACTTCCACTTAATTTTGTACACACGTCTGTTCATTATCTCTGAGCTTCCTAGTTCTTTTTAATGGCTACAATGGGTTTATTCTATTACACGTGTACCATAAATTAAGCAGTTCTCTCTTGGACATTTCACTTCTTTCGAATCTTTTGCTTTAACGAGCAATGCAGTTAAAAAATAAGCATACTTATTTGCATCCATGTATATATAACATAAATTTCTAGAGGTAGAACTGCTAGGTCGATGATTATATGCACTTATAAGTTTAACAGATATGACAAATTGCCTTTAAGAGGTTGACCAATTTGACTATCCATTAATAAGATATGAGTATCTGACCCTTATACGCTCACAAACTCAGAGTTAAGTCAAATTAAAAAAATTTTTTTGCCCATCTGAGGGTTAAAAATGTATTAGTTTGTTTTTAATTATGAAAAAACATACACGTTTTTCACGTAATAATACAAATAAATCTGTTTGTATTTCCTTTCCTATGAACCATCTGCTCATGTCCTAACACAGTTTTTCTATAAGACTGTCATCTTTTCCATGTGGGTTTTTAGGAAGTGTTTAGGTATTATTGATATTAGTGTATTAATTATCACATGTTAGAAACACTTTTTCCTAGTTTGCCATGTCTTTTGCCTTTAAGCTTTTTTTTTTTAAGATCATGCAGAAATCTCTGATTTTCAGTAGTCAAATGTATCAATTCTTTCTTTTATGGCTTCTAAACTTTATTTCACACTTAGAAAAATATTCCCCATTTTGAGATTATAATAACAACTATCTCGTATTCTCTCTGTACTTCAGGATATCATTTTTCACATTATATCTTTGGACTATCTGGAATTCGTTCTGGACAAGACAGGGGTTCCACTTAATTTTGTTCCAGAGAGCTCCCCAGGCATTCTGGCATTTACTGAATCCATCTTCTCACAGACAAACACTGGGCCCTCAAAAGCTCATCTATGGCAGAAAGACGCTGCCACCCGCTCTGTACACTAGCTGTCACTACTAAGAACACAGAACCCATCTGAACGAATCAGACTTGCTTTAGATATGCTAGTAGACTAAGCTCTTCTCCAGTCCGACAAAGCAACATTTCTGTCGAGGGCATTTCCAGCAGACATCAACTGGCTTGACAGTTATCATTATAACTAAAACAGTAGTGAGCTGACACGAAAAGGTCTATTGGGTTTTTTAAAATTTATTTCTACTTACTCAACAGGGCAAACATAAAAGAATATAAAAATTATTCAGAATTTATTCTCAATAGTCATGTCTGAACTGCTCTTCTAACTTGAAGTTTACAGTGAATGTATTTAGAATAAGTAAGCTATAGTACTTACAACACAGGTAACAGATGGTTTCACTGCACAGTCAAAAGTGACAGGCTTCCCATAGATACAGGAGAAATTTGTTGTGCAGTCTATACAGTCTGCAGGAAGTCTGCTACACAAACCATTGCTTGGACACTTCATCACATAAGGTGGGATTTCAGTACTTTCTGTGAGAGGTAAGAGAGAAGCTTATTCTCCTACAATACTGATTCAAATAACAGAGGAGAACAATCTTCTAAGGTTAAGAGACATGATCATGAGCAATTAGACACTGCACTGGAATGGAAAAAGCATGGGACTGGAGCCAGAGACACCTGCAATTAAAGCAGAGTTCTGCAAATAACCAGGCTGTGTGACCTGGTGGGCACCATACTTGTAAAACATTACTTCATTCCTGCCTCCCAAGTGGCTGTGAAAACTAAAGGTGCTCATATACAAATAATGCACAGAAAATTCTGGGTATACATTAAGAGCTTTTTAAAAAAACTATCATTTTGTAAGTTGAAAAACTAAAACTTATAGTAGGGTTTGTGCAAAATCACAGAGGAAGTCTGTGGCAAAACTGGAACTAGAACCCAAATTTCTCCATTTCCAATCCAATGTTCTCTTCAAAAATCTGAATTCACTAGTTTAGAAATGAAGCCACTGACATCCTCAGGGCATCAACTCTAGAAAATGTCATGATTTCACACTGGTACTTGGATACGTCATATTTGCTAATATAACATTTACAGCTTTATGCTACCAAAGTTCAAAATAGTTCTCTATTTTAATAACTTCTTCAGTGAGCAGCAACTTTTTTTTTTTTTTTTTTTTGAGACGGAGTTTCGCTCTTGTTGCCCAGGCTAGAGTGCAATGGCGTGATCTCACAGCAACCTCTGCCTCCCAGGTTCAAGCGATTCTCCTGCCCCAGCCTCCCGAGTAGCTGGGATTACAGGCATGCGCCACCACACCCAGCTAATTTTGTATTTTTAGTAGAGACAGGGTTTCTCCATGTTAGTCAGGCTGGTCTCAAACTCCCAACCTCAGATGATCTGCCCACCTCAGCCTCCCAAAGTGCTGGGAATACAGGCGTGAGCCACCGCACCCGGCCTCAGCTACAACTTATTTCCAACCAACCTAATCAGGTGTGCAATGTATTTTTACCAACTGAGAGGATCAAAATTGCAAGTATTCCTGAAAAGGGCTTTCAAATGCCTCCAAGAGTCAAGAACTCTTGTGCTTTCTCTAAAAAGTAATCTGCATTTAAAATTCAAGTGCACTATTTTTTACATCCAAATAATCAGTAAAATACCTCTGCCAGTTTCAATTCACTGAAGTAGTGTCACTCTAAAGTGATGAAATT
This sequence comes from Aotus nancymaae, assembly GCF_030222135.1. Taxonomy (NCBI): domain Eukaryota; kingdom Metazoa; phylum Chordata; class Mammalia; order Primates; family Aotidae; genus Aotus; species Aotus nancymaae. The sequence goes on from NW_026988425.1 coordinate 122,692,880, forward strand.
AGAGTCAAAGCCTCCACTCAGCAAAACACACTAATGCTTATTTAAAACTGGTCCTACTTTACTCACTGTATTAAGTGGACAATTCTACAAAATACTCTTTTCTGTGATCCCATGACTATGTGGCTGGGAGGTGGACATTTAGAATCACAAAGCAGAAATGACTTTAGGCCATCAGACCAACCCCACCACTTTAAAGATGAGAACCAAGGTCCAAAGGCATAATTTGTTCAAGATCCCAGTAGCAAAACCAGATCTAGATTCCAGGTCTCCATCAGGCCCTCTGTGATCCTTCCATTTCACACAGTCCTGGGGGAGCCTTTGATATATAACATCAGGAACAGGATTCTAGAAGTAGAGGAAATTTGCTGAAGGGAAAGAAGCACTGACTGAAGGTTACTGTGATGGGTGAAGTGGAAAAATAATAGAAATAAGGAGACAAATGAGCGTGGGACTGGAAAAAGAGATGAGGTAGAAACGTCAAAAGGTATCCAAATGCCAAGACGATCTACTGAAAATGGCTATGTATCTGCCCTTAATTCACATCATCTAAAATACAATAAAATATTCAAAAATGGAAAGTGACTTCGTATACTAAAGGAAATTTTTATCGAAAACAAAGAGAAATTACTAGATATAAATACACACATTTACCAGAATAGAAAATGTCTAGTACCTGCTGCCCTGGGAACTACTGTGAATGTACGTGTTGGGCCCGGATCCTTTATTGACTGAGCCAGCGCCTGCGATTGCTCTAAATTTAAGGATCGTACAATTAGACAAACATGTTATCCCGGGACGAGAAAACCTTGTTTTGTGTGGTTAACACGGCGGGTCTACACCAGGCCAATAAGCTGCTCATGAAAACCTCACGGCTTGGCATCCAGAAAACACAAAACTTAGGGACGAAACGTCAACGGGTGGACACCAGTTCAGATCTGCCGGCAACGAGGGACCGAAGGGTGGCATCGCGCTCCAGTTCTGCCTCCCCAGCCGAGCCCCCAAGCGCTCCACCTCCGTTCCAGGGCTCCGCAGCCGTGATGGGCGGCTCGGTATCGTCGTAACGGAGGGGCGGCCTCGGGCCCGGCGGACAGGGCGCTAGACTCCAGATGCAGCGACGTGCCGCCCGGAGCCGGGCACTCGGCCTTCTCCCTACGTGAGCCTCCGCCCGTGGCCTAGCCTCCTAGCAGCTCCCGGGGCCCCGCTGCCACTCAGCTCCACCCCGCGCTGATCCCGGTCTTTGACTCACCACCGCCTGACAGAATGCAGAACTGCGAGAGAAAGAGCAGCAAGCGACACAGGACTCGGAGGCCCCTCACCGGGCGCACCCCAGCAGCCATCTTGCCGGCGCGTGCACACTTCCGGGCCGGGGACCGGCCCCGCGAATCGGGGCGGGGCGCGGGCGCGCGCGTGGGGGAAGCGGGGCGAGGCGGGTGCGGCTCGGAGCCGGAGCGGGCAATGGGCGCAGGCGCGCTGCGTCTTCGGGCGGCCGGCGTCTGCGCTTGCGTTTTCCCCGCGCGGGTAGCCGGTGGTTTTTCTTCCGGTTGCGCTCTCTCGGAGTCCCACGAGGAGGATGCGAGCCTGGGAGGTTGCTTGTTTCCCCCTCGCCCCTCACGTCCTTGGATGAGGGGCTCACTAATCTTTCCACCGCAGGAGACCTGAGAAAGGTCATCCGTGGACCGAAATGCACGCCCGAAGCCACCGAGAGCAGAGGCGGGCAAATGTGGGAGGCCGGCCGCCCCGGGGGTGGTCAGATGTTGTGTGCTGGGTCCTGTGCGAAGTTTCCGAGGACAGTATCGCGTGGCGTTTCATCCTAAAGACACTTATTTACCGTCGGGGAAGCGGCCCCGGGGCGACGAGGGCCCAAGGGGCCCCTCTCCTGGGGCCGGCGCTCAAGCCTGCCGTGGTTTTCACTTTTGGCCAGCTCATGGAAGATACGCAGCACTTCTAGAAAGTTCCTCTCAGACCTGGAGGAGCAGGATGGCCCGAGGCGCTGCGAAGTGAGGGGAGGGTCCAGAGCACAGCCCTGCCTGGGGAAGGTAGGCCATGGGGGAGCATTGCTCAGGCCCCGGCTCGCTGCGACCCTCGCCGGTTTCTCTCACAAAACACCTGGAAAACACCATGCTGGTGACCTGCGCTCTCCTCCCACCCACCTGCTGCGGGATCATTCATTCCGGGGTCTTCTGACTACCATCCCTCACGTGCATAATTGATGAATGATTTTTTAAAAAATACATGGAAAAGTGCCTGCACATAAGCCCTGAATGTTAGCTTTAAAAATCGTATCACAGCCGGGCGCAGTGGCTCACGCTTGTAATCCCAGCACTTTGGGAGGCCAAGGTGGGCGGATCACGAGGTCAGGAGATTGAGAGCATCCTGGCTAACACAGTGAAACCCCATCTCTACTAAAAATAAAAATAATTAGCCGGGCATGGTGGCACGCGCCTGTGGTCCCAGCTACTCGGGAGGCTGAGGCAGGAGAAACGCTTGAACCCGGGAGGCGAGGCTGCGGTTAGCTGATACCGCGCCGTTGCACTCCAGCCTGGCGACAGAGCAAGACTTGGTCTTTAAAAAAAAAAAATCTTATCATGCAATCTGTACCGAATACTACTACATAGGTCTGATAGATATTGTTTTGCCAACTGTTCACATCCCTCAGGAAGTTAACTAAATGATCAGTATATTGAACAGAGAGAATTTCTGACATTTCCTTTGAATTCCACAGCACCTCACCAAATAATACTTCTTGTTTGGTAGCTGAATTCTCTATTGACATAATGCCATTTTAATTCAGTTCTGAGCAAGTAACGCATTCCTCTCTGTTAAATCTGAAATCCATTTCAGTATATAGATCAATGGAATGTCATCCCATCAAAAAAGTAATTTAACTCTAGGTGAGCAGCTTAACTGAAACACTGGAAACACTGATGCAATTCATTTGGGAATTTATTTTTCCTAAAGCTGAACAAAACCCAATTATGAATTACAAACATTTAAAAGGCAACTCTTAACCTATAGTGCAAACACCAGATTCCACAAAACTGAATTCCTCTGTCAGTAATCCAATATTTAGTAGTAGCTGCTGCTTTTGTGGTTATTGGCTGAAACAAAATTAAGTAATGATTCCAATTCTGAAGAAAAAGTTTCAGTGTGAATTTTAATAAAACAGTCATAAAAATACCTGAGACATATTAGAACATAAGATTTTCCCTCATTAAAAAAAAAAAAAAACTGCAGACTTTTATTTGAAGCCCATCTTTTGAAAATCACAAATCATAGCCCTAACATTTCATACTCATTTCCTAGTGTTTTGTTTCCCTTTTTCAATAAATAATATTTCCTCATTTAAGTTTCTCAAGGGATTAATTGCTGGAAAATTTCCCACATGTGCACTCTGACTGTCCCCTGTGGACATTAGTGAATTAAACTTTGTACATGTCAGCTACACATTCACTGTCTCCTTCCTCAGCTTAGTCCATGAGTGGACCCATCAATGGCTCCAAAGTCTTAGAGGTACTAACATGTTAAGAAAAATACATTTTTAAGGGTCAAAACAAAGTTACACAGAAGCAAATACCAGGGAAGGACTTCAAAAGTCCTCCTCAGCAGTGAGTGCCCGTGACTTCTTGAGATTCTTCAGTTTATCAATTGCAGAAGTTACTAAAATCTCTCCATGAATTCTGTTGTCTCTTGTTCGCACGTTTACAGCATTATTTATCTTTTCCTTTTCTCCAACCACTGCAGAAAGGAAAGGTAAAGAAATGTATTTTAAATCAGCAGTTTACCAAACATTAAGTCAGCAGTCACATGATATGTTTTTATCGACTTTTTCTTCATTATTAATACATATCATCTAATGAGCATTAGGTTCATCCTCTGGTAAGTTTCTTGAGGGAAGGAATGACTTCTGATCCCATCTCTCTATTGTCCACTTGAGAGAACAGCTCTTGTGGTCCTAGGGTGCAAATGAGAGTGGGAAGCTCTTAGAGACTCACTCACTCCACCTGGCATACCTGATGAGCCACGGGTGGACACCAGACCCATGCCAGCCCACCAGAATTTTCTGAAATGTGGGTATAAAGTTTGTTCTCTCTAGTGACCCATATTGTGAGATGATGCAGGAATCTACAGCCATGCTTCTTGCCATACAGAAGGAAGAAATCAGTCTGCAGATAAGTGGAATAAAGTAGATATTTAAGAGAAGGATAAAGAACCAGAGCAAGACAGGAGCCAGAAATGGGAGAAACAGTCCTGGTGAGGGCTGAGCTCTGATTGCTCTTCTAGAGGTTTGGTATTTAACTCTACCTTTCATGTCATGGGAAACTCCAAGACCCTTCCATTAAATGCTGTCTTTGTCTAAACTAAGTTGAGATTTCTGCCACCATAAGAAGCCTGATTGAAACACCACAACACCTACTATGATGTCAAACATGATCAGTGAAACACTGTCAATAGAGCAACTCTATGCATATTTATTTTACCTTCTATAGACTCTCAACTTACAGGAAATAGCAATACTTTGCCTGCAGTTATGTCAATGTTAGTTTCTCTTTATTTTGGAATCATTTTTAAAGCCTAAATTTTAGATTCTGCATCTATTTAGTCATGTGCTAAAAGGACATTTTATTTTTCGCCTAAATCTCTTCCTTTGGATCATTTTAAATTTGGAATCTTTTCTTTTGTTAGTTTAATCCCAAAGATTCCTCATAAGCCAGAAAAGTGAGGGAAAATATTTCAGGCCTATGAGGTTGAAATATAAAGAATATAATTCTACTGATGGGATCATTTTCACAGTTCTTTTCATTTTTGGCAGGCAATACTAACTATTGCTAGTAAAACTACCCCAGGGGATTCAGGTGAAACTTTATAACTCTTCTTCCAGCAAACAACAAAGAGCACCTAGGAACAGCTAAGCCAGGAACACTATGGACTCTTCTTTTTGTGTAAGTATTAAATAGACAAATCATGATAATCAACTAGTTGAACGATATTTCTTATTTGGTCTTTTGAAATTGAAGTGAAAAAAAAAAAAAAAAACCAAGCATTTGGAAAAATATATACAAACTTAAATTACCCAAAATAAAATTGTACTGAGCCAGCTGTGCATTTCGTATTTTCTTATTTAGTGTACAACTATGATCTAAGTCAACGTCAGCCATAAATCCTTCTTCAAAAAATTCACTGGATACCTAGAAGAAAATGAAACACCTTTATTGTTGCATTATGGTACCTAGTCTCCAAGAAGACCCCCAATGTTCCCCACTCTTGGTATTCACATCGTTGGAGAGTTCCCTGCTCACTATACCAGAGCGGGTCCATGTGACCATAAGTAAGTGCAGAAATGTTGGTGTATCATTTCTGAGACTAGTTCATAAAAGACTACAGCTCACATCTCTCTCTGATCACTAACTCTGGGGGACCAGCCTCCATGTGAGGACATTCAGGCAACCTATGAAGAAGCCCAGGTGATGAGGAGCTGTGTCTACCAACTGTGAGTGAACCCTGAGGCCTACAGCCCTGGCCCACAGCATGACTGCAGCCTCAGGAGATGCTCTGCACCAGAATCCATCAACAGCTGCTCCCAGACCCTGACTCATAGGAACTGTGAGATAATAAATGTTTGTTGTTTAAAGCTGCTACGTTTTGGGGTCACTTGTGTCACAGCAACAGATAATATTCTTCCCTAATAGAGCCATGTAGAAATGAATAATTATGAGATGTTTTAAAATACTAATTTTCCAAAAACATTAAGAAATAATATAGTTCCGATACAGCCACAGAGACATGATACATTAAGAAATAAAATAGTTCTGATAAAGCTACAGAGACATGATACATGTGTTACTCCCAACTACTGAAAACATGGATTGTTAACGTGTCAGTTCTGCAATATTTTAAAACATGAAGACATTCCAAATCAATGACTTACACAGAATACGTGCAAGATTATTATGTACTTTAAACGACTGATTTTACCTGAAGTGCATATTTTTCACAAGTGGGCCCCACAGGGATGACCATTACCTGACGAGGAGATAGCCAGAAAGGCCTGAAAAATATATAAAATATGTATTTTCAAAGACTAATAATGGCTACTTATTACATGCTTTTCAAATAACCAAAGATTCTTTTAAAGACTTCACAAGAGGGCAGTTTCAGTAGAGCGGCATGGAAGAAAACCAAATTATATTAAAGTTTGAAGGCAGCAAAGTAAACAAAACAAGAATTTTGGAATTTTGATAGCACAAGTGTGGAGAGAATCACACCCTTGTAGAGTTCCCTGCTCACTATACCAGAGCGGGCTATGTGACCATAAATGAGTGCCGAAGTGTTGGCACATCATTTCTGAGACTAGTTCATAAAAGACTGCAGCTCCCATCTCTGCAAAGGGCTGACCATGCACTTACCATATGACCCAGCAATTGCACTCCTGGACACTTGTCCCAGAGAAATGAAAGCGTATGTTCACACATAATCCTGCACACTAATGTCCAGAGCAGCTTTATTTCTAATAGCCCCAAACTGGAACAGCAAAAAAAAAAAAAAAAAAAGGAACCAACTAATTGATCTCAACATGGATGATGGATGGCTCTCAAGGGAATTCCACTGAGTGAAAAAGCCTACCTCAAAAGTTTGTGTACTCTGTAAATGTTTATGTAATATTCTTTATATGACAAAATGATGGAGCTGGAGAACAGATCCATGGTTGTCAGATAAGGACAGGAATGGGATGGTATGAGTGTGGGGAAAGGGGGCCAGGAGGGAGCCTTACAAGTGATAGAACTGTCCTGTGCCTTGACTGGTGGTCTTACACCGTCTGTCCATGTGACACAATTTTATACTGCTAAATACGCATACCCACAAATGAGTGCATGTGAGGCTGGTGAAATCTGAACAAGGTTGGCGGACAGTCTTAGTGTCTAGCTTTTGGTTGTGATACTGTATCTAGTTTTGCAAGGTGTTACCACTGGGGAAAACTGGGTAAAGAGTGTGCTGGACCTCTCTATATAACTTTTTTTTTTTTTGAGGCGGAGTCTCACTCTGTCACCCAGTCTGGAGTGCAATGGCGCGATCTCGGCTCACTGCAACTTCCACCTCCCGGTTTCAAGTGATTCTCCTGCCTCAGCCTCCTGAGTGGCTGGGATTACAGCTACCGCCACCACACCTACCTAATTTTTGTATTTTCAGTAGAGATGGGGTTTCACCATGTTGGCCGGACTGGTCTCGAACTCCTGACCTCAGGTGATCCACCCGCCTCAGCCTTCCAAAGTGCTGGGATTACAGGCGTAAGCCACCATGCCTGGCCTCTGTATAGCTTCTTATAACAACAAGTAAACCTACAATTATTTCAAAATATAATTTTTCTAAAAAAACAAATATCACAGTAGGTATAAGCAATGTCCGATGTGGGACATGTTTGCCTTTTCCCTTAATCTGAAGGTGAAAGGACATACAATGAGGACTATTTCAGATAGCACTTTATAAATGTGTGCATATATATATATATATATACTTATTTTCAAATTATAAACACAAAATAATACATGATAAACGGTAAAACACAGAATACTTCTATACAGGGTATATAATGGAAAGCACATGTTTCCTTTTGAGCTCTGTCCTCCCCCATCCCCAGCCCTTCTCCCCCAAAGGAGCCGCATTTTAGCCATCTTTACTTTTGGCTCTGGGGAGATTTCCCTATAAGCCTGACTGCTGTCTGAAGTGTGGATGTATGAAGTGCAGGGACTATACCTCAGTCTCTGTGACAAAAGAAGGCACGCTCAGCGCACTGGCCCCAACCACCTCCTGTCTGCCTCTTCATCTCCTATTTCACTAGTTCTTTTTTTTTAAAACCACTTTCACTGTTACCATTCTAATGCAAGACACCATCATCTCTCACCTATGGTAAATGATTTAAAACCAACTAGAAAGAAAGAAAAACAAGCTAACTCATACTTAGGTGGCATACACATATTCATATCCATATTTTTGGCTTATCTGTAACTTCAATAGCTTAGAAACTCCATGACATCTAAGTGTATTTCTCTATGATCACAAAATATCAGGAATATACACAGACTCTCTAGCTACCCAGGACTTCTGGAAGATACTTTGTTTAGGAAACTTCCTACCTTATGTTTTCTGCTCAAAAATGTGCTTCCCCAGCCTCCGTGAACATGAATGCTAGTATGCATGGGTGTGATCTAGGTTCTGCTAATGTATAAACATGGCACTCTGACTTACAAAGACAGAGTGGAGAAGGAGGCACCACATGGAATCCATTCTGGCAAGGAAGGGTAATGCAGAGACATGGAGCTTTTGGAGGAACTGGTTGCAGTAACACTAGCAGTAGCATCCAGTGCCCAGTGTCCACAGTGGAAGCTGCAGGGACTTTGCCCAGCAATAGCAGCAGTGGGGGCAGTAGTTTCTGAAAAGAGAACTAAACTTCATGAGCAGCCAATTTCTAAAAATGGAATGGAAGGTAGAAATGTCACAAGTGGTTGCCGGTTTGCAGCATTTCCACAGGTTAGGACACATCATCACAAGATGCTGTCTGCCAGCTGGTGCCATAACTGCTAGTAAAGCCACTTGCTTCTGAGTGTGTGGTGATAGTAGTGAATCCCATAATGTCAGTGCAATGCTTTATTTATTTGCTATAAAATCTCTTTCATAGTCAGAAGCACTACTGTGTTTCTGGCAACACATAAGTACATATTTAGTGCTGCTGGCAGAAGCATGGCAGCAAAGAAGAGCAAAGCAAAATCCACAGTGGGTCTCTCTTCAGTGAGAACAAGGTACTGGTCCTTACATGATGAAAGGGATCCAATGTAATCAATCTGCTACAAGACCACTGGCTGTTCCCCCAGGTTATGGTACCAGAGTGGGGGATCATGATTAATCACTACTGATGGCAAACTGAATCCTCAGAAGAGATGTAGCCAGATGGAACTTAGTGAAGCAAGGTCCATGTTGTTGAGCCCATGCATATGCACCAGTGGCCACTTTGCCCATGAGCCACTGAGCAACTACTCAGGGAAAAAAAGAAGCTGATTTTAACAGAATGGGTCCTCTTGTATTGGAATATTGAAAAATTCCTCAACAGTGGGGGCCTTTTGGTGGCAATACCGCCTCTGTTGGCCCATTCTGAGTGATCATCCACATTTCTGTTTCCCAAATCTATATAATTTATTTTTCAATCTAACTACTTCTAAATCTCTGACCTTGTGGCCAAAACAGTAACTAGAGCACATGCATCCATGTAACTCCATACCGCTGCCATTCTTCCTTCCAAGCAGAAAGGACATGATGCACCACTCAAAATTCTGCCCTTTAGGACACTTCCCTTCCTCACTGTCATCCTAAATGGGCTGTGCTGCTAAGCCATCTTCTTTGAGTTTGTGCCATTTATCAATCAGGTTTACCCGTTCTCCTCCTCAGTGCTTGTAGGGAACCCCAAAGGCAAACAATATGGGTTGAAGGAGGGATGGCTGGAGGGGAGAGGCAGTACCTAGGAGTGTGGGTCACATGTTTTTGAGACAGCAACTAGATCTCTGAAGGGCTTGAAAATAGGTAAAAAGGTAACTTTAATTCTACTGAGTCCCCCAAAAGGTAAATGGTACGGTTTTATGCCATTCTGCCTTAGTTTTTGTTTTCTCATCTGGCAAATGGAACAAGAACTCTTTATTTCCTGTTTGGATACTTGCTAACTATAAGGCAGGAAATGCCCTTTCTTTTGTTACTACTTTTATCTTTTACACATGATTTTTTAAAAACAGAAATATTTTTAAAAAGGAATAAAAAGTAAATTAATAAAAATTAAAAAGAATTATAGGCATATAGCTTTTCTTTTCCATATCACTTACCATTTTCCCCCATAGTTTTCTGAAAGAATGGCTATCATTCTTTCCACTGATCCCAAAATGGCTCGATGAATGATCACAGGTCTCTTCTTATCATCCCCATCCTTACTAAAAAATGAAAATTATACATTTAAGTCTTTTCCTAAGATTCAATAGTAACTATCTTCTAGCCTTATATTTAATTTTGAGAATAGATTTAGATTAATGGTTTTGGATACCTCTCCATTAACCTTATTTATTCTGTGACTGTCTTGTTTTCTCACTGCTTTCTTTGCTAATCTTTTTTCTTTTATTTTTAAAACTTTTTATTAGAGAACACTGAAACATATACAGAAGTAGAGAGGACAGTATAATGAACTTCCACATACCCTCTCTCAGCTTCACAAAATGTCAATTCACAGCCAATCTCATCTGATCCAAATGCACCACCATTCTTGCCACTATCTCCCACATTATAATCTTCATTTTTAAAATGTTCCTGATATGTGTTCTCAAAGTCCACTGGTCAAATTCCCTGAAACCCTCATGAGGTATACCTTACATTTAATTAATCCCTCTTCCCTTTAGGGAAAAAAAAGAAAAAAGCAAACAATGACTTAATTGTAATGACTTAATTGTAAGCCACTTCAAGATCTCTGCACAAGTTTCTCAGATAGATAAATTTCACATTATTGCAACAAATATAACATGTGACACTTAAAAGTTCTTCTGAGAAATTTTTATCTAAAAATTATACCAGCTAGCTACTACTAAAATAAAATAAACAAATTAATAAAATAAAACAAACAAATACAAACAGAGAAACTCATTAATTAAACCTACTTCAAATGAGTTACAACTGGATATCATCACTGCCAACCATGTCTGCCAAGAGCCGTTATAGAATAACTGCTGGCAAAACCCTCTGTCTAGACCCTACAGTAGGAAGCTCTGGGGTAGGGGTGGGCGGCTTGAGTCCATCCCTATGCAAGTATATGAAGAAATTCATCCCACAAACTGAAACCAGTATGAAATATTCCTGAATGTTACATCATGTTGTTTTTGTATGGGGAAGGAAGAGAAGCAGGCTATCCTTGCACAGAGGCTGGGTATCCAAAATTTCTGTCCTATCATTTTTTTAAATCATGTCTTCTAGTCTTAAGAAGAGCAAATAGTGACATAAACTATGCTTACACATCTATGCTATCAGAAACATTGAGATGAATGCCAAATTCCCCCACAATAACCCCACTGGATTTGGTTATATTAGATTAACAGATAAATTTGAGAACTAATAACTTCACAATGTCGATTCTTCTCATTCCAAAGTGTGGTATGAATCTTCATTTAAATAACTTTTTTGTGATCTTTGAGAAAATTTTATAGTGTATGCTTATAAATAACATCTGTAGTCATGTGTTACCTAATGACATTTTTGTCAACCATGGACTGCATATACGATGGTGGTGCCATGAATTATAAAGAAGCTGAAAAATTCTTATCATCTAGTGATTTGTGTTACAAGCACCTACAGTATTCAGTACAGTAACATTCTGTACACATTTGTAGCTAGGAGCAGTATACTGTCCCATATAGACTAAGTGTGTAGTAGCCTATATCATCTAGGTTTGTGTAAGTACACCCTGTGATGTTCACACAACAATGAAACTGCCTAACAACACATTTCTCAAAACATATCCCTGTCGTGACTGTATTTACGGATATGCATGACTATAATTACATTTATTAAGTTTATTCCTATTTTCTATTTTGTTGTTGCTGTTGCTTCTGAAATGTTTTTTTCCATTGCATTTCCCAGCAGTTTATTGCTAATATTATGAAGGCAAATTGATTTCTACCTTCCTTTTTTTAACCGTTCCCATTTTCTCCATTTGATTCTGTTGGATTTCTCTACATTTTAACATCTATGAATAATAATTTAATCTCTTTCTTTCACATATTTGTAATCCCAGAATAATTTTGAGTAACAATACAAATAGTAGTCATATTCATCTTCTTCCCAACTGTGTTGAGATGTTACTGCTGTTTTCTGATAAAGGCTCTTTATCATGATAAGGAAATTTCTGTTCATTTCACAGGAATGAATGTTGACTTTTATCTGATGCCTTTCTGCATGCTGAATGTAATGAATGACAAGAGCACACTCTCAGCCACCCTTGCGTTTTTAGGGAAAAGCCCTTAATCACGGTGATGACTTTGATGCTTCTCTCTTTCTTCTCATACATAAGCCTGAGCAAATCATATCAGTTCTTCCTCCAAAATACACTCCTAGTATCCTTACTTTGTTCATCTTTATGCCACCTGGCTCCAACTGTCATGGTTTCTTATTACCTGGTCTGCAATCCACTGCTTCCTTCTTGGCTTGCTGACTCACCATTTGCCACACAACACCTATGATGGCTGGCTGGGCTGATTTGTTTCTCCTGTGCATCCTTCTTAAATGAGAAGTTTCACTTGCATTCTGATGGCCCTAAGCAACTTTGTTGTAGGACTGATCCTGAAGGTTTGACTTTCTTACTAATAGTTCTGACCCTTGCTCCTCCAAAAGGGAGAGATTAGACTTTTCAGTCATACTAACTCCACTGTACCAATCAGGCAAAAAGTTAGGGGTCAACTCCCAGAAGCTTTCCATTTTGGTGCATGGTATGACCTATGGGACTTGGCCACTGGGTGGCAAACACATGGAACATAATCTGAATATCACTACATTAAGGCTTCGATAACTGAACTGACACTGAAGCTGAGCCCACAAAAGTGGGTTGGGAATTTCCACCTGAACCTAACCAGGCAGATTCACTCCCAAAACAAGACAATTTCTTCAGGATTTAAACAAGACACAGCATCTCATAATATTCAAAATGTTCAGGATACAATCCTAAATTATTTAGTATATGATTCATTAGGAAAATTCTCATTTGTGAGAAAAAACACAAACAAGAGTCCAACAGCAAGAAAACACAAATGAGGGAATTACCAAAGGCTAGAAAGCAGCTATTATAACTGTACCCCAAGAAGCAGGGTGAACACACCTGGAGTGACTAAAAGACTAAAGTCTCAGTAAGAAATATAAAATATGAACAATAGAGACTGTGGAACTGAAAACTACAATCACAGAAATTTCTAAAAAGTCATTAGATGGATTCAGCAGCAATGGAGATGGTAAAGAGTTGGTGAACTTGAAGATGAGTAAATACAATGCAACCCATCTGAAAGACAGATAAAGAAAGACTGAAGGAAGCATAAACAGCCTTGGAAAACTGTGGGAAAATACCAAAAGGTCTAATATTCAGGTCACCTGAGTCCCAGAATGAGGGGAAATAGAGTACAAAAGAAATACGGAAAAACAATGGCTGAACACTATCTAACTCGCAAACCAATAACTTACAGATTCAAGAAGTTCAAACCCTCACAACATAAACTTGAATAAGTCCACAGTCAGACACATCACAATCATATAACACGAAAAGGAAAAGTGACTCAAATTACTGCATATTTCTCATTAGAAACCATAAAAGCCAGAAGGATGTGGAACAATATTTTTTTACGTTTTTACTTTGCAAGAAAATAAATTATACAACTTTAATAAAATCCCAAAACTAAAGAGTTCATCACAATATTTCAGCCTACAGCCTACAGAAACTGCTACCATTTAAAACTGTACAGCATTATCATCTCCGTGTGTAGTGGCACACATGCAAATAGACCACATGAGGACAGATTTACAACTTAGAAACTCCAATCTGTTCAACATTCTAAACAACATAGAGTGTAGATGACAGGAAAGCTCTCATGTAATGTTTATTTTACAAACATGACCTTGAAAGAATCAATACGGTAGCATCTCAGTCATTTACATTAAAACAGAAAAATTGGCTTAAGATAACAAATCTTTCTGTAAAACTAGCATATCTTCCACCCAGATCGAAGTTTTAATTCAGTAATGTTCTTAAAACATTCAGTAAGCCATGCTGTAAACAGATATGCTGTCATCTAGGCTTTGTTGTTCTATTTCTAGAACACAGGCAGGGTAGATTTAGCCTAATCCGTGAGGGTTCTAAGATTTTCTGAATGGTAAATGAGCATTGGCTTCAACTTAAAGTTACCAGCTGCATTAGCTTCTAACAAGAGGGTGAGCCTGTCCTTAGAAGTTTTGAAGCTAGTCATTGACTTGTCCTCTCTAGCTATGAAAGTCCTAGATGGCATCTTCTTCCAACAGAAGGCTGTTTCATGTATATTGAAAATCCGTTGTTTAGTGTAGCCATCTTCATCACTGCTCTTGCCAGATCTTCTGGATAACTTGCTGCAGCTTCTACATCAGCACTTGTTGCTTCACCTCGCACTTTTATGTTATGGAGATGGCATTCATTCATTCATTCATTCATTCATTTACTGAGGTGGAGTTTCACTCTTGTTGCCCAGGCTGGAGTGCAATGGCATGATCTTGACTCACTGCAACCTCTGCCTCCCAGGCTCACGAGATTCTCCTGCCTCAGCCACCCAAGTAGCTGGGATTACAGGCATCCACTACCATGCCCAACTAATTTTTTTTTTTTGTATTTTTGAATTTTTAGTAGAAACGGGGTTTCACCAACCATATGGGGTTGGCCAGGCTGGTCTCAAACTCCTGACCTCAGGTGGTCCACCTGCCTTGGCCTCCCAAAGTGTTGGGATTACCGTCATGAGCCACCGGACCTGGCCCTGGAGATGGCCCTTTTAACTTCATGAACCAACCTTTGCTAGTTTCAAACTTTGCTTCTGCAGCTTCTTCACCTCTCTCAGTCTTCATAGAATTGAAAAGTTAGGGCTTTGCTTTGGATTAGTCTTTGGCTTCAGGGAAGCTTTCCCCACATCAACAAGAAGGCTATTTCACTTCCTTATCATGTGTTCACTGGAGTAGCACTTTTTTTTTTTTTTGAGACGAAGTCTCACTCTGTCGCCCAGGCTGGAATACAGTGGCGCGATCTCGGCTCATTGCAACCTCCACTTCCTGGGTTCAAGCAATTCTCTGCCTCAGCTTCCCAAGTAGTTGGGATTACAGGTGCCTGCCACCACACCCAGCTACTTTTTTTGTGTGTATTTTTTAGTAGAGATGGGGTTTCACCATCTTGGCCAGGCTGGTCTTGAACTCCTGACCTCATGATCCACCCCCTTTGGCTTCTCAAAGTGCTGGGATTACAGGCGTGAACAACAGTACCCGGCCTGGAGTAGCACTTTTAATGTCCTTCAAGAGCTTTTCCTTTGCATTCACAACTTGGGTAACTGGTGCAAGACGCTGAGCCTTTGGCCTCTCTGGGCTTTCAACAGTCCTTCCTCACTAAGCTTAATCATTTCTAGCTTTTAAGGTGAGAGACTTATGACTCTTCTTTACACTTGAATATTTACAGGCTGTTGTAGGGTTATTCTGGCCTAATTTCAATGTTATTGTGTCTCAGGGAATAGGGAAGACTGAGGAGAGGGAGAGAAATTAGGGAGTGGCCAGTGGAACAGTCAGAACACACAACATTTATCAGTAAAGTTCACTGTTTTAAATAGGCACAGTTCATGGTGCCCCAAAACAATTACAATAGTAATATCAAACATCACTGATCACCATAACAGATAGAATAATAATGAAAAAGCTTAAAATACTGCAAGAATTACCTAAATGTGACACAAAGACATGAAGTAAGCCCATGCTGTTGGAAAAATGGCACTGATAGACTTGCTCGACAGAGTTGACACAAACCTTCAGTTTATAAAAAATGTAACATCTGCCAAGTGCTATACAGTGAAGCACAATAAAACGAGGTTGCTTGTATGTATATACAGTCGTGCACTGCAAAACAGTGTTCTGGCCAACAACAGAGAGCACATATATTACAGTGGTCTAATAAGAGTATAATGGAGCTGCTGGGTGCAGTGGCTCACACCTGTAATCTCAGCACTTTGGGAGGCCGAGGCAGGTAGATCACGAGATCAGGAGTTTAAGACCAGCCTGGCCAACATGATGAAACCCCATCTCTGCTAAAAATAAAAAAATTAGCCAGGTGTGGTGGTGGTACGCACCTGTAGTCCCAGCTACTCAGGAGGCTGAGGCAGAGATTGAACCTGGGAGCCGAGACCATGCCACTGCACTCCAGCCTGGGTGACCGACTGAGACTCCATCTCAAAAAATAAAAAAAGAGTATAATGAAGCTAAAAAATTCCCCATTATTCAGGTGGCATGACTGTCTACATAGAAAATCCCAAGAATTCTACCAAAGAAAAAAAAAATTCTCAAAACCAGAAAGTTAAGTTCAGCAAAGTCTCAGGATACAGGATTATAGGATCAGCATTTTAAAATCTGCTGTATTTCCTGATACTGGTAATGAACACATGGATGTGAAGATTAAGAATATGAAACCACTTACAATCACTCAAATTACCCCAAAGTGAAATATCTGAACATTCTACACCTACATTTCTGCATCTAACAAGATAGGCATAGGGCTTCTATGCTGAAAGAAGGTCATAAATTAAAATACTTAACGTAGTTAAGATGTCAATTCTATCCAAACTGATCTCTAGATTTAATACAATTCCAATGAAAATTCCCACCAGAATTTTTTGTAGACTCTATTAACAGCCAAACAATTAGAATAGCCAGCCAAAGTAGCATTTTTGAAATAAAAGAATAAAGGATCCACATTACCTAATTTTAAGACTTCCTATAAAGTTACAGTATTCAAGATAGCACAGTACTGACAAAGAGATAATCAGTGGTCCCACAGAACAGAATTGATAATCTAGAAACAGACCCACAGATATATGTCCAACTAATTACTGACAAAGATACAAAGGCAAGTCAATGGTGAAAGAATGGCCTTTTCAACAACTGATGTGAGAACAATTAGACATTTAGATGCACACAATGAATCCTGACCTAAACATCACATCTTACACAAACAACTCAAATCAGATCTTAGAACTAGAAAACTTTTAATATAAAACATAGAAGAAAATCTTCATAACCTGTACTTAAGCAGAGTTTATAGATGTGATGCTAACGCATGATCTATAAAAGAAAAAAATTGAGAAATTAAACTTTATTGAAATTAATAACTCAGAATGAATGGGAAACTAAAAAATGAAAAAGCAAGCTATAGACCAGGGTAAAATATCTGCAAATCATATATCCCTCCAAGGGCTTATATCCAGAATATATAAAGAGCTCTTAAAACTTAACAGTAAGAAAACAAATCACTCAATTAAAAATGAGCAAAAAGACTTTGGCAGACATTTAACCAAAGAGGATAAATGAACAGCAAATAAGCACATGAAAAGATGTTAACATCATTAGCCACTAAAGAAATACAAAATCAAAACATAATAAAATGCTACTACACACCTATTAGAATGGCTTAACAAACAAAGCTTGACAGTACCAAGTACTGGAAAGGATGTGGAACATCTGGAACTCTTTACACATTGCAGGTAAGAATGCAAAATGGTGCAGCTACTCTGGAAAACAGTTTGGCAATTTCTACAAAGTTAAATATCCAATTATCATATGACCCATTCCCAGGTTACCCTAAAGAAATGAAAACTTCTATTCATACAAAAATCTACCACTAATACCTACAGCAGCTCTAGTCATAATCATCAAAAACTGGAAGCAACCCAAATATGCTTAAATGAGAGACTGGATCCACAATGGCATCCACAATCACTAGTCAGTGATAAAAAAGAACAAACTATCAAGACATGCAAAAGCATGCATGAATCTCCACAACACTGTGCTACGTGAAAGAAGCCAGTCTCAGGAGGTTCTATACTGCATGACTCCATTTACATGACATTCTGGTAAGGGCAAAACTATCCTGATGGGGAACGCATTAATGGTAGCCAGGGGTTAGGAGAAGGAAGAGTATGTGACTAGAAAGGAGCAGCACAAGAGAATGACAGAATCATAACCATCAAGTTGTACACACACACACAGACAGAGTTAATTTTACTGCATGTTCTTTTTTTTTTTTTAGAGAAGTTGTTGGTTTACAGTGATAAAATTGCTGTTTTTCCTCCGCTTTTTCAAGAAAACATCTCAACCTTAAGACACAGACCCAATGCCAGCATTCTGTGAAGTCTTCCCCACTAACTCAGGAGAGTCAGCAGCCTGGATCATGTTTTCATGGGACTTTGTTTGTATCTCTATTCTCACGTCTACTTATCTTCCTCCTCCTACCAGACCAGAAAATTCAAGTTGATTCCCAACTGGATTATGAGCAGGTAAACAAATATATGTTGAGCTTATAGCACATATACTAGACATTCACTAATGTTTATTTTTGTATTGCTAATACTCAAATGACAAAAAATTAGAATATTAGTACTACAATATTTATCACATTCAGTCACTTACCTAACATATGTGAGATTAAATCTAATAGGCAGTTGGAAGTCCAGCTGAATTGTAGCACATTGATGGTATCTGCCAATAGCATCCTTGATTTTTATGTCAATCTACAAATTAAATAATATTTGCTTAGAGAGAGTATTTATTTTTCTTTTAAATTTTACTTTTTTGAAACATATGGTCTACTTACTTTAGGGCCATAAAATGCTCCATCTCCTGGGTTCATTTTCCATGGTTCTCCAAATTCCATCAAGCTATTCTGCAGTTGCTTTTTTAAAAGAAGAAAAAAGATACAATTATATATTGCATCTTTTTTTGACATACAGCTCACAAAAGTTACTATAACTCTTAATTATCTATGTTCAACACATATTCATTGAGCATCTTTTACATTCAATAAACTATTGAGCAGACACTATACAGAGATGATTAGGGTGGTACCGGCTCTCAAGAAAAATCAACATTTCAACTGGGAAGGAAAGATCATTTATAAATTGTTCCAGTGAATTCCAAGTAATCATTAGGTAGAGGATGCTTTGGCCCTCCTCCCAACACAACCCTGTGCCCTACAAACCAACCAGCTTCTGCCTCCTGGTGACGGTTCCGAGACCCATTCACCTTGTAGGTGGGGCCTCCACACATGAAAAGGCAGGAAAGCCTTGATCTCACTCCCTCTTCCACTCTTGAGTTTGGGTGGGTAAGAAGGCCAAGACGGCAGGCCTCACCACTTCTTTTTTGCTTTTCCTTCACCTCTGCACATGTCTGGGAGGGTTAGAATTTATAGGGTGTGGGTGCATGAGCCCCCACTTTTGTTTTCAGCCTAAGCCACTACATGCTTTCAACTTAGCTTGCAGTGAAGATGTTCCACATTGAAGGTGAGGGTGCAAGTGTGTATTAATGAAAAATTTCCCCGAGTCTTCCAGTATTCCCGTGAATCCAGCTTCCCTGAGAAGCACCTGAGCATTCCTAAGTCCTTGGCCAAAGTACTTGCAAAACACCAGCTAAACTCCCGTCATCACCCCCAACATACTGGTGCCCATGAGAGGCCAGACTTTTGGGAGTGACATGCCTCATGGGGAAATCAAAGTAGTGGCAGAGTCTTAGGGCCAAAGCTGCCATCATGAAGAAAGCTGATTCCTGGAGTCCTGACAGCCTTTCCCAGGGACCTCAGTCAGGATCTGATCTTGAGAGAGACAGAGATTTAATTCCTGAGATCCCAAGAATGTCCTGCATAGGCCTGACCCTAAGAAGCAGCTTCTTTTCTACTTAGGACCAGAGAAAGTGTCTCGTCTCCATGGAGATGCTTCCCGGGCCTGGAGGCCATATTCCCCTGTTCCACTCTGTTTCTAAGAGGAGAAGGAACACAGTTACTTGTTTCCAAGACAAATGAGGTCTTCCTACAGCAGATACCAAGTGTTAGGAAGAATTCTGGGGACTGCAAGGAGCTAAAAAGCCAAGGAAAGGCCAAGTTTTGGAGAAGAGCATAAAGCAAGGGTCACTGTTGCTCCCTGGGCCTTGGAGGACATGGAATAGGAGGGCACAGCAGGAGCTGCCAGGGCTGAGACAGCACTGAATTAATGAGAGGTCTGTCTCTTTCAAACCATTTCAGACACTTCTGAAGACAAAATATTTAAATGCTCATGTCAGTGATTTCCAGGCCAGGGGTAGTTATTTGAGACAAGTGTCCCAAAAGTGGAAGCAGGCCTATCCCTTAGTGGGACAGTTACACCCCTGGGTTGACCTCAGGCTTGGCTGCTAAACTATTTACCCCCATCAGTTAAAAAAAAAGAGCAAAAATGCTAGGACTTCCAGTGCATCCTCCCCATGCCAGGCCCACACCTGATCCATCCCTTTTTCAGCTCTCTACATTCCACCAAGTTTCAAATGAATGGAGTAATGATAATGATACCAACACCAAACATCTACTGGGCACTTACATGTGCCTGGCACTATGCCTAACACTCCATGTGAATTACTTCACTGAAGTTCCCCTTACCCTCAGGACGTAGGTGTTATCACTACATCACCAACACTACCACTGTCATCATCATCATCATCACCATGTCATGCTTGATCCTGATGCTTAGAGAGCTTCTATAATTTACTCATGGAGGTGAAGTACTTTCAGACTTTAAAGTCTGGAGCAAAATGGCTCCAGAGCCGAGTTCTATGTCCTCATTTCCTCTTCCTGCTTCCATGTGGCAGGCAGGTAAACTGAGTCTGCATCCTTCCCGGGGTAGATAGGCTATCTCATTTGTCCTTCTTCCTCCATGCAGTGGATGTGGAAGAAGAGCTTAGGATGGGCACGGGGCAGTGGGGAGGAGAAGGCCCTATTTAGAGGTAAGGCTAAACTGCTTCTGTGTGGCCTCTGCTCAGCTTCTGTTTCTATTAATCATGTAAAAATAATTGTTACACTATTAGTCCAGTGATTCTCTGATTCTTATTTCTTGTAACATGTGTTCAGCTCCCATGAGTACAGCAATCCCCCTTATCTGTGGTTTCATTTTTCTCAGTTTCAGTTACCCCAGTCAACTGTGGTCTAAAAATATTAAATGGAAAATTCCAGAAATAAACAACTCATATGTTTTAAATCATGCACTGCTCTGAGCAGCAGGATAAAGCACCATCCTACTCCATCCTTCCTGGGGTGGGAATTGTCCTTTTGTCCAGTCTCCACGCTGGATGCACTGCCCCCCCTGCAGTTAGTCACTTAGAAGCTGTCATGCTTATCAAATATGCAGTACCACAGTGCTTATGTTCAAGTAACCCTTATTTTCCTTAACCACGGCCTCAAAGCACAAGAGTTGTGATGCTAGCAATTTGGATATGCCAGAGTGGAGCCACAAAATGCTTCCTTTAAGTGAAAAGGTGAAAGTTATCCATTTAATAAGGAAAAAAAATCCTATGCTGAAGTTGCTAAGAGCTATGGTTAAAAAAAGAATCTTCTATTCATTGCGTAAGTTGTGAATTAGTGAAGACGGAAAAAGCAAATCATGCTAGTTTTGCTATTGCATCTCACAAGGCAAAAGTTCCAGCCACAGTGCATGAAAAATGCTTAGTTAAGATAAGAAAGGGCATTAAATTTGTAAGTTGAAGGCATGAACAGAAACATGTCCTGTTTGCCATCTATTTGGTACCATCCAGGGTTTCAGGAATCTACTTGGAATCTTATTCCCCATGGATAAGTGGGGACTATTACATTCCAAGAAGAGAACTAGCAGGCAGAGCCGGGCATCTGGCCATGACACCATCCTCATTTTTAACAAAAGCAAACACAGGAAACATACTATATCCTTTGTGTTTAGTAAGAAAAAAAGAAAGCAACATGATGAGCTCCTTATCTTGGTTTTGCAAAGCTTAGCTGTAACATCTGAGCGTGGGTGTCTTCAGACAGACACAGGGCAGGGCACAACAGGATGTGACTGTGAAAGGGACTCCAGCATCGAGTATGCGCATCTCCGTCTAGACCATGCAGCCCCCGGACCCCACAGTCAGACTAAGATGACACAACAGGCAATGGTTTAAAATAAACCACACAAACCAAGAGTCACAGCAAATAAGAGGATTTCTTTAAAAACTTGGGCCAGTTATTAGTGACCAGCACTGAAAAAGTATAAATAAAAGCCAGATATAAACTTTAAGTGTGAAACAAATGTAAGGTATTATTATCACTTTTACAAAGAAAATGGGATAACCACATTCTACAACCTATAAATGTATCCCATAATTTCCAATTTCAAAATTTCTGTTACAAATTATTGCATCCTCCTGCAAAGGTGTTTTCCACAAGACTAAAACGAAAAGGAAGCACAAAGTGCGTCTCTTACCTTCTCAGCCTCATTCCACATCTCAATCTCTCCTAGGAAGTTTTCAGGCCTCGTTGACAGGTTTAATTGAAAGGAGAAGCCAAATGTTGAGTAAACAGATTGTAAAAACTGCAAACATCCCTTTATTTCTTCTTCAATCTGAAATCAAAGCAAATGAAACATTCAAATAGAACACCAAATTAAATTCATTTATGTTTTAAAAAATAAAACTCTTCATGTCAGGTAGAAATAAAGTGTGTTTTTAATGGAGAGCAGTTGATGACCCTGTTTTGATTGTTTAACCAATCCTGAGTTGAACCTTCATTTGAGTGGTAGGCAGGTGGGGACTGGCAGTGGCTCTAGGCCAGTGCAGGGAATGAAGCAGGAGTAGGCGAGAAAATTGTACTGTGAAAAGGCAGCAGCATGCAGAAGAGAGCAGCAAGGAGGGGGCACCCAGAGAAAGTGAGACCCCGCTAGAGCAGGGGACAAGCAAGCGCTCCGCATGGAGGTAGCTCAGGAGCTCTGTGAGCAGAAGACACACCGAGTTGAAGTCTCAGCAGAAAGATAAGCAGACTGAGTCAGGGGGCTGCATATGATGGGATAAAGGGCAGAGGGGCAGTGTGGTAGGTGAGCAGGCTAGAGGCAGGCAGGGGCCAGAAAAAATTAAGTGCTTTCAAAGCCAGGAGAATGTATGGACTTTTTAGCCTGAGACCAATGGGGAGGCAATGAAGGGTTTTTGTTTTGTTTAAGCAGGGAACTAACATGACCCAATGTATTCTTTCACAGTATGAGGAATGAATTTGCAAGATTAGAAGAGAGCCCCAACAGGAAGCTGGAGGAGTCATTTAGGAGCAAGATGACAGTGGCTTAAACCAGAGAGTAGCAGCCGAAATGCAGGGAATTTGATGGATTTGAGACATCAAGTCTTTCATTCATTAAATGTGATGGCTATTTTGTTTTGTTTTGTTTTGTTTTGTTTTGTTTTGTTTTGTTTTGTTTTTTTGAGACCATCTTGCTCTGTCTCCCAGGCTGGAATGCAGTGGTGCAATCTCGGCTCACTCCAACCTCTGTCTCCTGGGTTCAAGCAACTCTCATGCCTCAGCCTCCCGAGTAGCTGGAACTACAGGTGCTCGCCACCATGCTTGCCTAATTTTTGTGTTTTTTTAGTAGAGATGGGGTTTCACCATGTTGGCCAGGCTGGTTTCGAACTCTTGGCCTCAAGTGACCCACCCACATCAGCCTCCCAAAGTGCTGGGATTATAGGTGTGAGCCACCACACCCGGCCTTGTTTTATTATTATTATTATTAAGTTCCAGGGTATATGTGCAGGATGTGCAGGTTTGTTACACAGGTATTCGTGTGCCATGGTGGTTTGCTGCACCTATCAACCCATCACCTAGGTATTTAAGGCCAGCATGCATTAGTTATCTATCCTGACCCTCTCCATCCCTGCACTTTCCTCTGACAGGCCCCCGTGTGTATTGTTCCCCTCCCTGTGTCCATGTGTTCTCACTGTTCAGCTCCCACTTATAAGTGAGAACATACAAATTTGGTGTTCTGTTCCTGTGTAAGTTTGCTGAGGATAATGCCTTGTGATGGCTACTTTTAAGTGTCAACTCGACTGAGCTAGGAGATGCCAGACAGCTGGCCGCCCTTAAAACATTTATTTCTGGAAATGTCTGTGAGGGTATTTCTGGAAGAGATGAGCATCTGAAACAGTGGAATGGGTAAAGAAGTTCTACCCTCACCAATGTGGGTGGACCTCATCCAATCTGTTGAGGGCAGGAATAGAACTCAAAAGCAGGAAGGGCAAAATCTCTCTTTTTTGAATTGGGACCATTATTTTCTCCTGTTCTCAGACATTGAGCTCCTGGTTCTCAGGCCCACCAACTCTGGGACTTACAACAGCTCCCTCCTCTGCTCACCCCACTGAGGCTTTCGGCCTCAGACTGGGAGTTATACCATCAGCATTCCTAGTTCTCCAGCTTGTAACTGGCATATCATGGGACTTCTTGGCCTCCAAAATCAAATGAGCCAATTCCTGTAATAAATTTCCTCATATATCTATATATCCTACTATCTCTATTTCTCTGGAGAATACTTATCCGAAAGTATTATCATATGTTTTGAGATGCTATTATAATTATTGTTTCTTATTTGCAATTTCCAAGGGTTCATTGTTATGAAATGCATATACAATTGATTTTTATATACTGATATTCCATACAATTTTCTAAATTCATCTTACTTCTAATAGCTTTTTGTAGATTCCATCTAATCTCTACATAGATGATCATGTCATTTAGAAGAGTTTTAATTCTTTCCAATCTAGATGGTTTTTCATTTTCTCTTTCTTAACTTACTGCATCAGAAAGAACTTCCAGTACAATGATCAGAGAAGTAATGAGAGAATCCTTACCTAGTTCCTGATCTTAAGGGTAAAGCATTCAGACTTTCACTATTAAGTATGATGTTAGCTGTAGGTTTTTCATAGAGGCCTTTTTATCAGGTTAAGAAAGTTCCCTCCATTTCTAGTTTTGAGAGTTTTTATGAGATATGGATGTAGAATTTTGCCAAATACTTTTTCTTCCATCTACTAAGAAGATCATATATTTTTTGTCTTTTTGTTTGTTTTCTTTTTAAGTTTGTGAAGTGGGAAATTACAATGATTCATTTTCTAATGTTAAATTAACTTTTCATTCCTGGGATTCAGTTCATTTCATTAAGATCTATTATCCTTCTTTTAAAAATTACTAGATTTGACTTACTAAAATGTTGTTTAAATTTTTTGACTTTATGTTCATGAAAGATGTTGTTCACTAGCTTTCTTTTAACTTGTCTTATTTTTCTATCAGAGCAATATTATTAGCTTCATGAGGTGGTAAGGAATTCCTTCTCTTCAATTTTCTGGATGAGTATCTCTAGATTGGTATTTCTTTTTTAATGTTTGGTAGAATTCACCAGTAAAGCCATCTTGGCCTGGAGTTTTCTGTATGGGAAGGTTTTTAACTCTCAATTTGATTTCTGTAGTAGACACAGGGCTATTCAGATTATCTACTTCTTCTTGAGTAAAGTTTAATAGCTTGTGTCTTTCAAGGATTTATCCATTTTATCTAAGCTGTCAAATGTATTAGCATAAAGTTATTCAGAAAACTGCCTTATCCTTTTAATAGCTACAGAATCTGTAGTAATGACATATGTCTCATTCCTGACATTTTTTATTTGTGTCTTCTCTTTTTTCCTCATCAGTCTAAAGGTTTATCAATTTTATTGATCTTCTCAGAGAACCAGCTTTACTTTTATTTATATTCTCTATTTTCTTTTTCTATTTCAATGATTTCTGCTCTTTCTTATTTTCTTTCTTTTGCTCATACTACTTTTTCTATCTTAAGTAAAAGCTAAGTCATTGATTTTTCTTTTCTAATGGAGGTATTCAGTGCTATAAACATCCCTCTAAGTAACACTTAAATGGCATCCCACAAATTTTAATGTATGTGTTTTTATTTTCATTTGTTATATAATTTTTTAAAAATTTCCTTTGGATTTTGTGTTACTGATTTCTATTTTAATTCTATTGTGGTCAGTTAGGTTTAGGGTTAAACATTAGGGTTAAGTTAAAACATTAGAGTTAATTAAAACATTTTTTAAATTAAATTCCTTTTAATTTATTGAGACTTGTTTTATGGCCCAGAATATGGTCTATCCTAGTAAATATTCTACGTGCAGTTTCAAAGAACAAATATTCTGACCCTTTTGTAGTTCATAAGTGTGATGGCTGGTGTACACATGTGTAAGATGTGCACCCTCATACCCTGGTACAACACTGGCACATTACCCATTCAACATAAAGCCAAAAAAAGAAAAACCAAAGAATGTATATTCTGCTGTTTTTCTATAAACATCAATTATGTCAAATTGTTTGACAGTAACCCTTTGCATGGCAATTTTAACTTGAATTAACACAAAAACTTGAAAAAGTAAATTTTAAGTTCTAGGCAATACTGAAAAAACATCCAGAATTCCAGAATTCCACCAAATCCCTTAAAATACTCTACTTAATGGAATTTAGGTTAATAAAATCACTGAAGGAAGCCAAAGAAAAAGTAATACATTTCATGTCAAGAGATTATTAATCTATTGACCTAATTTAGAGAATCACAGCAGGCTAGAGCTGAATGAGATCTCAGAGACTAGACCAAACATCTATGTTTCAGTAACTCTGAAAGAATACAAGTTGTGTTCGGGGCATCACACTCAATTTGTGACCACCATGCTTCACTCTGTGTTATTGTTTACCTGCTCCACTGTGCAAAAGATGTGAGCATCATCCTGCTGGAAGCGCCTCACTCTGGTTAAGCCGCTGAGAGTCCCTGACAGTTCATTTCTATGCAAAACTCCAAAGTCAGCAAATCTAATAGGCATTTCTCTCCAAGATCGTGGACGATGGGCAAACATTAGACTAGAAAAGATGTAGTAGCACAAAGGTTTTACATAGCACAGAAAAGATTAAATAATTATCTGAATATAAAGAAATTACAATTAAGCCTCAAGATCCGTCAACTCCTTATTCTAGTTCTTAGATCACCAGGTTAAAAAAACTTTCTTCCACGAATTAGTGAACCTTGCATTTACATCACTGCAGCACTCTGGGAAAGAAGCTTGTCTATTATCTCCTTCCAGAAATGCTGTTCCCTGCCCTCAACCACACAGTGAATCACCATTTACTGCTTATGATTCATTTCAAAGGCTACTTCTTGAATGAAGCCCTCCTAGACATTTCCCTACACAGAGCTAGGCAGTTTCTCCTAAGGCTCCTAGAACACCTTGAACATGCCACCATTATGGCACTGGCCTTTTTATAACTGATTGCCTACATGCATGGCCCTGCCCACTCTGCTTATGAGCTCTATGAGGGAATGGATTGTGTCCTAATCACCTCTGCGCTTCTAGCTCCAAGCACACGAAGCACTCAACTAATGCTCCCTGTTGAGTGAAAGACTTCTCTCCTGCTGAAAGCACTCCTGGCTCCCATATCCCATTCCCTCTAAACCACAGTGGTCTTGCTTCCTTATTCTGAGGTGTGAAAAGATAAACTTAAATTCTCTACTTTGATTATAGCTGAAGTCTCAGGCCATAATTTTAAAAAATGGCTTTGAAAAAAATGAGTTAAGAAATTATTAACAGAAGTATTTTACAATGCAAAGCAATAGCATAGCTTCTACCTTCTGTTTAAAAAGCGACAGTATAGAATGTTTATATACCAGTATTCCTAAAATTAAAGTTATACATATTTTTTACATGACATCAACATAAAGTTAAATTTCTTCTCATCTTCACTTAAAAGGACAAAGAGCTTTCTTCAGTATTCAGATATCAGTTTTATTACCTTCTACATAAATTTACTTGAAACCATGTATGTCGATAATACAAAAACTACGATTGTTGGGATTTTTTTTGGTGGACAATTATGCCTATTCAGTTTCAATTGTAAAATATGTTTGTCTTTCAAGGTTGAATTTGCATACCAACTTTATGATAATTACAGTCTTTCATAGAATCAAAGACAGCATTGATTATTAAATGTACCTTTATTTTATGTGCTACTAAGAAAGAAACTAACCTATTGATCAAATTATGATATAACGTTACAATGCCACCAACTATAATATGCATTTCAACTTCAGAAATGTTGAAATGTGGAAGTAAAATGGTATCTTGGAATCAATGAAATCCAGAAAGCCATTGATTATAACCTCATTGATCTTGTTACAATTCACCCAAACAGTATGAAAGAACTAAATATTCTGCAAATTGAACATTTGAAGTGCATTACTATTAGAAAGACAAATATTATAAAACTTACAAAATTGACACATAACATTATCTTTAATCAGCACAAAAAATGCAGTGGTTACCAGCTAACATTCCATACCTGCCAAAGATCAAATATATTTTCAAAAGTAAGTCCATTCTCCAGAATGAAACAACTTAGTAAAAATTAGCAATCACCACTCTTCAAATTAAACAGATTCTTTTATTCCACAAAGCAAAATAATATTAAAAGCTAATTGTGATGAAGTATGCTATGTGCTCTCGTGAAAAGATCTGCTTCACTTTTAATACTCACCAGTGCCCTGGACAATTCATGGGTTTGAGGGCAAAAGTGTCCTTTTCAATCTCAAAGGTAAACATGTTCTCGCTGTAATGCTGCCAGTGGCCTGAGGCTTCCCAGAGTTTACTGTTGTACATATTGGGAGACAGCACCTCCGTGAAGTCACGTTTGTGATATTCCTCCTTTAAGATACACACATTCGACATTAAAATCTGCTAGGGCAGATCACAGTTTCATGCAAAGTAACACTCTGAGCAAATATTTTAAACGGGCTCACGCCCTATATTAATTCATGATTAATGTACCCTCAGTTTTAGGTGTGGTGGTTTCTGTATCTTGAAAGAAAGATTTACATATGCTCAGTATAATTTCTATTAAGTATATTTATTTTGTAGCATATAATAGTATATAGTATATAATGTTTTAGTTCTTTGAAAATTAGCAATTGAAATACAATATATATAGAAACTCACTGTAACTACAAACTCCAAGTCCTTCTAGATAAAATGTTTTTTCCTATTAAAAGGCAGAAAAAAATTTATAATTTAATAAGACTGAATACCATGTTCCATGTTATAATTTTGATTTATTTAGTTTTAGTTTGAAACAGAAAGAAGAATTTTATTGTATAACACCTTGAATAGTTGATATCTATTAAGTAATGAGTTGGCTTTTCTCCCTCCCTAATTAACAGCTTCCCTAATTGAATCACTGGAGACAGAAGAAGAGAGTTTTTTCCAACCAAAGTTTTAATTTTATTTAAACTTCTTAAAAAAAAATTAAGTGATCGTTGTTGGGTAAATATTTTATGTGCACTTTCCAAAAATGCATATTTCGCTGTTGTTTCATAAATGTCAATTAGGTCAAATTGTTTTGACAGTATTTAATAGGGACCCTTTGTATGACAATTTTAGTTTGGATGAACACAAAAACCTCCATAAGTAAGAATTCTAAGAATCCTTAGATTCTCAACATTTGTAAATCACTTAATGGACATCTGGCACAAATCTAGAATGTCATACTTTCAGCAAGTTTTAAAAACTGTTTTCACAGTTTAAAAAACATAAAACATAACATTTTAAGATTACTATAACTGAAAGGTTTTCTGTAACTGAAAGGAATGTTATCTGATACTCTTCAGCAGGGCATCTTGGCAGTCCATGGTAGACAGCTTGGGTCTCAGCCATTCAGTGAGCTGCTTTACCCACCCTTTGTTTTTACTAAATTAGAAAATGTTAACAGTTCAGGTGTGGTGGCTTATGCTTGTAATCCCAGCACTCTGGGAGGCCAACGTGGGCAGATCACCTAAGGTCAGGAGTTTGAGACCAGCCTGGTCAACATGGTGAAACTCCATCTCTACTAAAAATACAAAGATTAGCCAGGTGTCATGGCATACACATGTAATCCCAGCTACTCGGGAGGCTGAAGCAGGAGAATCGCTTGAACCCAGAAGGTGGAGGTTGCAGTGAGCCAAGATCACGCCAT
This sequence comes from Aotus nancymaae, assembly GCF_030222135.1. NCBI lineage: Eukaryota > Metazoa > Chordata > Mammalia > Primates > Aotidae > Aotus > Aotus nancymaae. Next base: position 122,722,511 of record NW_026988425.1, read on the forward strand.
TGCACTCCAGCCTGGGCAAGAGAGCTAGACCCCATCTCAAAAAAAGAAAAAGAAAATGTTTTACAAAATGATGTCATTAAGAACAACAGTGATTATTGGCTATTTCAGATGGTTCCATATATTCAGATCAACAAGGTCCCAGAAATTAAGGGTGAGTGTGGGGGTGGGGGTGGGGGCAGGGTGTGTCTTTGCTTTTACTAAAGACTATTTTTAAAATCTAGCTCAGGAGATACTGCTCAATGCATTTTTAATTCACTCTGAATACAATCATGTTAGGAATGTATGTTTCGTTGAGATGTTTAGAAATGATTTTAAACTATCCCTGAAATGGACTGAATGTTTGTGTCTCCCTCAAAATTGTGATATTGATACCTTAACCCCAAAGTGATGGTATTAGGAAGTAGGGCCTTTGACAAGTGATTAGGTCATAAGGGTAGAGCCCTCATGAATGGGATTAGTGACCTTATAAAAGGATTCCCAGAAAGCTTTCTGGGCCTTTCTGCCATCTGAGGTTACAAAAAGTCAGCAGTCTGCAACCTGGGAGAGAGCCCTCACCAGAACTCAACCATGCTGGGACCCTAATCTTAGACTTCCTGCCTCTAGAACTGTGAGAAATATCCTTCTGTTGTTTATAGGCTACCCAGTCTATGGTACTTTGTTATAGCAGCCCAAACTAACTAATACAATCCCTATGAGATGAAGTGTCAAGAACTACTACATTTTTACATATATATATAGGAGATACCTATATATAGAACATTATGCTGCTGTATCTTTCCATATTATAATATACATATTGTTTTGTCTTTCTCTCACATACACATATAAATAACAGAGACAAAACAAACTGGCAAAATGTTACCAATTGATGAATCCAGATGAAGGAAATATGGATGTTCATTGTACTGCATTTTAGTTTTTCTGTATATTTGAACTTTTCAAGAGAAAAAGTTGGGGAGTAAAATATGTCTAATGCTATTTCATTAATTTCTTTCTCTAAAGAGTAAAGAAAGCCAAGGCTGGAAAGAGTAAACTCTCAGTGACTGAGCAGTTCACAGCTCAGTCCAGTCTCCTGAAGAAATCCAGAAAGCTTATTTGGAATATTAAAAATCGTATTTCATCCCTGAAATAATAGTCTAGGTTATTGAAGGAGCTGAATCCCTACCCACACCTAGTGATCTAGCCACTTGAAAACATCTAACTAGCATCTAAGAATCAGTGTCATAAAATTGTTTTCAAGTAATTTGTCCTCTTAAAAAATGAAGCAATTCCACATAAACAGCTCCTTTCCAAAACCCCATTAAAATAAGAGTAAAGAAAGTTTTTAAAAGAACATAAATCTACCAGAACAAAGAGAAAAGGAGAGAAGATGAATACTATAATAATTTAGAATCTGGAAAGTAGATAAACAAGTATTAATTGCCTCAGAAGACCTAGGAAAGCCAAAACTAAGTTGGCAGTAGGAGAAACCCAGAAGCAAGCTACTTTAGCTGGGTATAGATTTCTAGGCTTCGTATTTCTAAGGCATTGTTTCTGTCTTCTGTTTTTCAGTGTTTCCACTGAAAATTTCAATGCCGTTCTGATACTCAGTCCTATGCCTATGCCTTTTTTCTCTCTGGAAACATTTAGGATAGTTTCTTTATCCCTGGAGTTTTGGAATCTTTCAGTAATGTGTTTTGGTGCCCAAAGGATGTTTTCACTAAAAACTGAGACATGCTTGGGAGTTGAGATTGTCCCTTGCCCATTATGGGCTCCCTTTGCTATAGAACTGATAGGCAGAAAAGGACTAACTACCCTTGATCCCAATTACTGGGAGAAGGACTTACTACCCTTGATCCCAATTACTGGGAGAAGTTATACTGCTTACAACCGAGTAAGGAGGACTATGTCTGGAACTCAGTGGGAAGTCTTGGCTATCCACACATCTAGCAATAATAGTCAGTGGGAAACTCTGAAACCTGATAAAGAAAGGATTACTAAAAACTTGGATCCTAAGGACAGATTTGGGCCATCCACTGTTACTGGTTTAATTGTATTCTCCAAATAAGATATTCTGAAGTCCTAGGTTGGGCACGGTGGCTCACGCCTGTAATCCCAGCACTTTGGGAGGCCGAGGCGGGTGGATCACAAGGTCAAGAGATCGAGACCATCCTGGTCAACATGGTGAAATCCCGTCTCTACTAAAGTAATACAAAAATAAGCTGGGCATGGTGGTGCGTGCCTGTAATCCCAGCTACTCAGGAGGCTGAGGCAGAAGAATTGCCTGAACCCAGGAGGCAGAGGTTGCGGTGAGCCGAGATCACGCCATTGCACTCCAGCCTGGGTAACAAGAGCGAAACTTGGTCTCAAAAAAAAAAAAAAAAAAAAGATATTCTGAAGTTCTAACTCCTAATACTTCAGAATGTGTCCTTATTTGGAAGTAGGGTCTTGATAATCAAATTAAAATGAGATCATTAGGGTAGATCCTAATACAATATGGCTGGTCTCTTTATAAAAAGGAGAAATCTGGATGCAGAGACAGATGCATACAGGGGAAGACAATGTGAAGACACACAAGGAAAACACCACGTGAAGACAGAGGCTGGGAACAATGCTCCAATGAGCCAAGAAACAAAAATGATTGGCAACCACCAATAGCTAGGAGAAGGCAAGGAAGGATTCTCCCACAGGTTTTAGAGGGAACAGAGCGTCAAAACACCTTGATTTCACACTTCTGGTCTCCAAAACTGGGAGATAATAAATTTCTGTTGTTTTAAGTCACCTAGTTTATAGTATTTTATTATAATACCCTGGGAAACTAATGCACCCACCAAATAAAACACTGCCATCTGGGGTGCTGGCAGGATAAGGGGAACATGGAATGAGTGATGGAAAAAGAAGGCTCTGATGTATCAGCTTGGCCCTAGTGTCCATCTACAGAGGCTAGGGGTGAAACAGCTACATTTAGTTATGTCTTTTCCTTGCATTCTTACATGAAGGGCACTCATGGTGGACAATGTCACAATTTAGATTTAGGTGAAATTGAAACGACATCACCACATGATGATACATTGGCTGACGGAACTTTGTGCAAAGAAACCAATGTCCTCATCCAAGCAAAAGGCAAGGATGTGCTGAGAGGCACAAGGGATGAGCTGGGCTGGTTATTTTCCATCTGCCACTTCCTGTCTTGCCCCATCCTAGCCCATTTTCCTTCCTTCTCTGACCTGCTCTGGGTCCCCCAAAGCTGAATCTATGGGCTCCATAGAAGGCTCACTTGCTGTGATTATTTTTTTATTTTATAAAATATATACTTTAATTTTAAACACAATAGTATAATATGCTTAAATTACATTTCATGTGAAAAAGAATACATAATTTATAAAGAAAACCTTAACATCTCTCTCTCATTCCACCCTTTACTGCCCTGAGATAATGCTAATGGCCTGGAGTTACTGTATTTCAACCCTCTTCTGCATGACCATGCAAACACAAAACACACATACAGGATTTCGTTGTTTTCTGCTTTTATCTATTTAAAAAAAGGATACACTATACATTTACTGTGTAACTTCCAGTTTCCAACGGTAAGGTATATTGACACCCCCTTGGAGTTAGTATGTATATTTTCATGATATCTGCATAGTGTTCTATTGTGTGGACGTATCATAAAGCATTTAACTCTTCCACTATTGAGAAACATTAGACCTTTTTTTCTCTTTGAATACTACAAACTATTCTGCAGTCAAGTTTTTTTCTATGTGATTTTAATTGTATGTTTTAGATTCCTCTCTATTATTTACTACCAGATTAGCAGCAATTTAAACTTTCTTGAGAAGTGTAAGATAACTGTTTCCTCACATTTCCTTCAGCAATGAAAATTTTTTAATGGGTCCAAATCTTTTAAGTAGAAATACTTCAGTATTTATAGGTTTTTTGTTGTTGTTGTTGTTGTTGTTGTTTGAGACAGTATGTTGCTCTGTCACCCAGGCTGGAGTGTACTGGCACGATCTTAGCTCACTGCAACCTCCACCTCCCGGGTTCAAGCAATTCTCCTGCCTCAGCCTCCTGAGTAGCTGGGATCACAGATGTGCACCACCATGCCTGGCTAATTTTTGTATTTTTAATAGAGACAAGGTTTCACCATGTTGGCCAGGCTGGTCTCAAACTCCTGACTTCAAGCGATCCATCCACCTCAGCCTCCCAAAATGCTAGAATTACAGGAGTGAGCCACTGTGCTCAGCCTTTAAAATTTTTTTAAAATAAATTTTACTACATATATTTGAGATTTACATGATGTTACAGGATACAAACAAATAGTAAAATGGTTAGAGAAGCAGAACTAACATATTCATCAGCTCACCTTTTCTGTGTCACAAGAACAGTTAAAATCTAATTATTTAACAAAACTCTCTGATAAAATATAATTTTGTTAATTTTAGTCCTCATGTTCTACAATTAGATCTCTAACTTTGTTCATCCTAGATATCTGTTATTTTGTATCCTTTGATTTACATCTCCCCATTTCTTCTCCCTAACCCTTGACCATGGTAAGCACTGTTTCTCTGTGTATGTATTGGAGCTCTCTCCTTTTTTCAGGTTTATCAGCTCCCCTGATTCTTAGCCTCTGCACTCAAGCTGGAATTACATCTCCAACTTTCTTGGACTCCCCAGATCATGGGATTTCTTGGCCTCCATAAACACACAAGCCAATTCCTCATAATAAATTATCTTCTTTTCTATATATCCTGTTAGTTCCATTTTCTGGAGAATCCTGACATGCTAATATACTTTCCTTATGATTTCTGATTGGGTTTGACCAACAGGAAGTTCCAAAAGGATCCAGAGGGTAGTGGAAGAGAGAAGTCTGGATATTTCTTTCCCTTCCCCACTTCTTCCCTGCTGTGGGTTTATTCAGGCTCTGGCTGCATTCTACAGTTTACAGCTTCTGTTGAGTGGCCTCTCCTCCATGGCTCCAAACTCTCTGTGGGTTCTGGTATTACTACTCCATCTCCTCACTTCCTCAGGCCTAGTGGTGGAGGGGAAGGGATTCTTGCTGTTGGTAATCCCTGGGTGCTCTACCATCCCTTGTTAGTTACCTTAGCCAGGCCGATACATCCATTAATATTTCCTTCACTAGACTTTCTTCAGTTAAACCCTTGGAGTGCATCTTTCAGGACTTTCTCTGCAGCAGAGTGGAATGTTTAAAGGCTGCTACGTTCATAAAGATAAGCTTGGTTTGGAAATACACTAAATCCAAGGTTGTGTGAAGAGGAAGCAAAAATTCCCCAAGTGGGTTATTAGTATAACAAGAGAAGCTACTCCCCTCCCCACTCCATGGTTTCAAGACATACATCAACAAGTCAGGCAGATTCCAGGAAATACAAAAGGTGTGACTGAGATGAGCTTTACAAAAGCAATCCTCATACATAGCTGGTGGGAATACAAAATAGTAACCACTTTGGAAAACACTTTGCCATTTTCTTATAAACTTAAATTTACCATATGTATTAGTCTATTCTCACATTGCTAATAAAGACATACCCAAGACTGGGTAATTTATAAAGGAAAGAGGTTTAATGGACTCACAGTTCAGCATGGTTGGGGAGGCCTCACAATCATGGTGGAAGGCAAAGGAGAAGCAAAGGCACATCTTACATGGCAGCAGGCAAGAGACCTTGTGCAGGAGAACGCCCGTTTACAAAACCATTGGATCTCGAGAGACTTATTCACTACCACGACAACAGTATGGGGGAAGCCACCCTCATGATTCAATTATCTCTACCTGGTCCCACCCCTGACACCTGGGAATTATTAATTCAAGGTGAGATTTGGGTGGGGACACAGCCAAACCATATTACCATATGACCCTGAAATCGCACTCCCAGATATTTACTCTAGTAAAATGAAAACCTATGTTGATACAAAAAAAAAAAAAAAACTGTACATGAATGATAATAGCAGCTTTATTCATAATTGCCAAAAACTGAAAACAACCCAAATGCCCCTCAACTGTGGGATGGATATGAAGCTGTAGTATGTCCCTATAATGGAATACTACCCAGAGATAAAAGGAGAGACTCATGAGGACACTCGACTTGGATGCATCTCAAGGGTGTTATGCTGCATGAAAGCAGTCAGTCCCTAAAGGTCTTATAAAATTACAATTCCATTTATATGCCAATATTTTAGGGATGGAGAACAAATCAACAGTTCCTTGGGGTCAGGGGTAGGGGAGGGTTTGACTTTTTTTTTTTTTGAGACAGAGTCTCATTCTGTCACCAGGCACCAGGCTGGAGTGCAGTGGCGTGACCTCGGCTCACTGCAACCTCCGCCTCCCGGGTTCAAGCAATTCTCCTGCCTCAGCCTCCCGAGTAGCTGGGACTACAAGTGCACGCCACCATGCCCAGCTAATTTTTTTTTTTGTATTTTCAGTAGAGATGGGGTTTCACCACGTTGGCTAGGATGGTCTCAATCTCTTGACCTCGTGATCTGCCCGCCTCGGCCTTCCAAAGTGCTGGGATTAGAGGTGTGAGCCACTGCACCCGGCCCAGGTTTGACTTTTAAAAGGGTGCCATGAGGGAGCTTTGAGGGGTAATGGAACTGTTGTTCTGTATCTTGATTGCTGAGGTGATAACATAGTTCTGCATGTTATCAAAGATGTGTAAATTTTACTGCATGAATTTTTTTTTTTTTTAATTTTAAAAGGAGGTAAGAAGGGTACAGAAAGAATCAGTTAACAGACATGTTCCAGAATGCAATGAAAAAGAATTTCAAGGAGAGTAACAAAAACATCTATTTATTCACTATCAGTTGTCCACACAGCCAGTAACCAATATACAAACAAAAGTTCACTTGCCTTTACTTAAACTTAAGTGGAAGTCATGCTACCTGAATCAAAAACTCAGAAATCTTGGACTTTCTCTCAGTGGGAACAGTATGTAGACCCAGCTCATCCTGGCCTCCTGCATCCCTTCCACAGAAATGTAGCAGTTCCAGTTCTGAGAGAAAGGACGCTTCCTGGTGCAATGTGGCCATATATTCCACTGTGCTCAGTACCACGTATCCCTAGCACTCTGGCCACAACTGACTAGACTAGAACTCGGCACTAAGCCAAAGGGTATTGATATTGGACCAGATCATGGCCCCTGAGGTGGCCCAGCTGTGACTGAGACTCTGTCCCACAAGCACACCCTCTACCAGCTGACGACTAACAGAACCGACTGGAACTTCACGGAGGACCCTGAGGCACATGGAGGAGGGCAGAGAAGAAAAAAGACACAAGCGGACAGACTGAAAAAAAACCCGGCTAGTCTGAGTGCAGTGGTGTTTACAACTAATGGATCACAACCAGTTAACAGATTTCTTTGTTTCTTCTCCACTCCCACTGCTTCACTTGACTAGCCTAAATAAATAAATAAAATAAAACCCAACAGTATTCTTTTCTCCAGCAACATACTTTAAATATAGAAACAGGCAGAAAATAAAAAGATAGGTAAAGATACGTAGTGTAAGAAAGCTGGTTTGCCTATGTCAATGTCAAAGTAGACTCTGGAAAAAAATAGTTTTATTACAAAAGGTCAAATAGCCTATGAATCCATTCATATGTGACACCTAGAAATAGTCAATTTCATAGCGACAGAAAGTAGAATGGTGGTTACAGAGGCTGGGGGAGGCAGGCATGGGAGTTAGTGTTCAGTGGGTATAGAGATTAAGTGTAGCATGATGACAAGGTCCTGGAGTTTGTTTTGCAAGATGAAAAGAGTTCTGGAGATGGACCATGACAGTTGCATGACAACATGAACGAATTTAGCGAGAATTAATTGCACTCTTAAAAATAGTTAAAATGGTAAATTTTTATATTATGTGTATTTTACCACAAAATGGCTTTACTGAGGTATAATTTACATGCCATAAAATTCCCTAATTTTAAGTGTACAATTCAGTGACTTCTGACAGACGTATACGGTCATGCAACCTCTGCCACAATCAAGATTTGGAACATTTCCACCCTCCAGGAAGTTCCCTTCTGACCCTTTGGAATCAACCCCCTCTCCCCATCTGCTGGACTCCTGATCATCTTTCTGTCGCTATAGTTTTGGCATTTCTGAAATGTCATATAACGGGATGGTGCCTTATGTCTTCTCTGACTGTCTTCTTTGGTTCAGCACAATGCTTTTGAGTTTCTCCTTCGTGTGTATATCAGTACCTCGCTGCTTTTAAATGCTGAGTAGTACTGCACAGCATGGACTTACCACATTATGTTTATCCTTTCACAAGTTGAATTTTGGGTTGTTTCAAACGGTTTTGTGCCATTATGAACATCCAAATACAAATCTCTGTGTAAATGTGGACGTATGTTTTTATTTCTCTTGGGATAATAATTAGAAGTGAGAATGATGGTTCACATGCATGTTTAACTTTACAAGAAAATGCTAAACTGCTATAAAGTAGCTCTACCATTTTACATTCCTAACAGCAATAAGAGTTATATTTGCTCCACATTCTTGCCAATGCCTGAAGTTTTCATTCTTTCTACGCTGGGAAGGAGACATTCTAGTGGGTGTATAAGTGTATCTCACTATGGGTTTAATATTTATCTCCTTGATGACCAACGATGTTGAGCTTTTTGTGGGTTTTTCTGTCATATTCATGAAAAAATAAAAATCAAAAAATGAATTTGATGAAAGATGTGCAAGACGTCTAAAATAGAAACTCCAAAATATTGGTGAGGGAAAACAGAGTAAATTGATATAATTACCATGCTTACGGATTGGAAAACTCAGTATTATTTAGGTATCAATTATCTGCAAATTCATCTATACATTGAGTGCAGTCCCAATTAAAATACTAGGTGTTTTTTTTTTTTTAATTGAAAAGCTTGGCTGGGTGCAGTGGCTCACGCCTGTCGTCACAGCACTTTGGTAGGCCAAGGTGGGCAGACCATGAGGTCAGGAGTTCAAGACAATCCTGGCCAACATAGTGAAACCCTGTCTCTACTAAAAATATAAAAGTTAGCTGGGCATGGTGGCATGCTCCTGTAGTCCCAGCTACTCGGGAAACTGAGGCAGAAGAATCACTTGAACCCGGGAGGCAGAGGTTGTAGTGAGCTGAGATTGTGCCACTGCACTCCAGCCTGGGCAACTGAGCAAGACTCCATCTCAAAAAAAAAAAAAAAATTGAAAAGCTTATTGTAAAATTTATATGGAAATACAAAGAATCTAAAATATCCAAAATAATCCTAAAGAAGAATAAAATTAAAGAAAAATTATTTATATCAAGATTTAAAATACAGTTACAGTAATTGAGAAAAACAGTGTGATATTGATGCAGGGATGGACCAAAAGACAAAAGGAACAGAATATCCAGAAATATATACATACATACATATATAATCACATATATAAATGACTATATAATAATCATACATATATGGTTATTTGGTTTAGCACAAAAATTCTGCTGCAATAAATGGCACTGAAGCTATTAGATTACCCTAGGGAGAAAAGAGAACCTTGACCCCTACCATTCACAGAACCTAAAAATGAATTCAAGGTAGATCACAGTATGAAAGCAAACACAATCAAGCTTCCAGAATATAACACAGAAGAACAGCATCTTGGCTCTGAATGGGACATGAAAGCCACTAACCAAAAAAGAAAAAGTAACAAACTGGACTTCATTAAATGTAAAATTCTTGGTCAAAAGACATTATTAAGAAAGTGAATTGATAAGCCATAGACTGAAAGAATACACTCACAATACATATATTTAACCAATGATTCCTATTAAGTATTGAAAGAACTTCTACAAATCAATAATAAAAAGATAAACCTGATTTTTTAAATGGACAAAATACTTAAGAAGGCACTTCTTTCACACAAAAAAAGATTTTTTCACAAAAAAAAAACTCCAAAAAAAAAAAAAACCAGTAAACATAAGAAAGGGTTCTCAATGTCGTTATTCATCAGGGAAATATAAAATAAAACCACTATATCTACCAGAATAACATACTGATAACACCAAGGGCTGATGAGGATGCAGAGCAACTGGAATGCTCACATGTTTCTGGAAGGAATATTAAGTGGTTTGACCACATAAAAACTGTTCAGCATTTTCTCGAAGAGTTAATCATATACTACCACATGACCTAACAATTCTATTTATGGGTACATACCCAAAAGAAATGAGTACTTATGTACACCAAAGGTGTGTTCAAGACTGTTGATAGCAGCTTTATGTACAATAGCTCTAAACTGGAAATAATCTAAATGTACAACTACAAGATAATGAATAAACAGGTTGTACCATATCCATAGTACATGAAATAACTCAAAACAATACAAAAAGACCTATCATAGCTATCACAACATGGATGAATCTCAGATGTTAAGCCCAACAAAAGAAACACCAGAAACACAGCAGAAAATATTGTATGATTCCATTTATATGAAGTTTAAGACAAGGTTAAATTAGACTATGGTAACAGGATCAACATAGAGATTACCTCAGGTGGGAGAAAGGAGGCAAGAATCGACTAGGAAGTGACCCAAGAAGACCTTACGGGGGAATGGAAGTGATCTTTGTCTTGATTTGGATGGTGGTTGTGTAGATGTTCACATGTGTGAAAACTGATTGAGCTGCGTGCTTCAGATCTGGACATTTTAATCAATGTAACTTACACATCAATCAATAACCAACCCTGGCATGAGACTCTACCTGAATACAGTCATGTAAGGGACCCAATCCAAGAGCCAGCCAGATGAGCCTAAAATCTGGAACTATGAAAAACAGTAATGATGAAACGGCAGTTTCAAACTATTAATTTCTAAGATGCTTGGCTATGCTGCAAGAGCCATCCAGAACAGAATTTCAAACTGGATGTAGGTACTGCTATAACTAAGAAATAAAAATAAAATCTTAAGCTCCCCAACTGACTGAACAGACACCCTCTTGGCCAAGGGGACCCTAGAGAAACCTTAAAAACTGAGTTACTGGCAGTGACAGGAGGTTGGGCACACCTAATTATACCCACTCCCTCACTAACCACTATTAGGCTTTCTTTCCTAAGAGTTAAACAGAAACAAGCCCTTTCAAAAGACTTGCTCCACCACTGATTTACACAACTGACTAGCATTCCTTCCTGATAAGAGACCACTAATCATGTATTGGTTCTGGTTGGTTTACAAAAGCTGCACATGGGATGCCTCTGTGTCCTCCATTTGACCTTCTGGTTATAGAGCCCAATTTTAATGCATTAAGTCTCTACCCCAAAGTGAACAAGGGATGCATGCATGCATGTTTGCTTACTATGTATGTACATGTCCCCTCTTTGTGAATATTCATAACTTACAACCTGTTAAATATTTATACTTGGCCAACTTCATCAGCATAAATTCGTCTTACTTTTCCCTCCCTCTAAATGCATGCTTCTGGTTTCTGCCAGAAGCTATGCTTCCCAGCCTGCAGGATACCAGGCTGCAACCCCTCAAAAGAAATGAAGCTTGTAAGGTTTGTTCTCGCCAAGGATAAAACGAAGAAACTGAGGCCAGCACGAAAATAATCCAATGTGAAGGAATTTATTTAGGCTCCCGGATGAGGTTCTGCGGCCCGACAGGAGGGGCCAGAGAAGTCGCACGGACTCCTCTCAGGTACAGGGTTTTATAGGGAGTGAAGGAGTTCGACTGGTTGTGGGAGAGCAAGACTGTCACTGGGTAAGTTACAAGCCTTGACCTAAGACTTGGCTTGTTGTTGGTTGGAATTACTCAGCTGCTATTGGTTGTTAAGACTCGGCTGCCATTGGTTGTTAAGACTCAACTGCTATTGGTCAATAAGGCTTGACTGCTATTGGCTGACAAGAGGCTATGGTTGCAGCACCTTGTTTGCATACTGGGCTTTTTAAGGGAAGGTCAGGCTGTGCGGGCATGGGAGAAGGGAACATGCCTGAGCATGTCTGAGCTTGCCCGAGCTCATCCGGGCTTGTCCAGGCTTTTGAAAAAGAGGGGGGGGCGGGTGTGTGTCCGAGCTCCCGATGAGGCAACCAGCCTTACAAAGCTCTCCTTTCCAATTTTATGAACCTTATGATTCTTCAGTCGACCTAACAATAACTTAAAAGATGTAGCTTTGGGGACAGGTAGTGGGCAGAAGCTAAAAGGGATTCTTATTACGAGGCGCCAAAAACAGATGGTGGGTAACGCTGTCACCAGAGGTAACATGGAAAACAGAAAGAGTACCCAAAGAACCATGAACTTGGCTGGGGAGAAGTCCTGGCAGAATGTAGAAAGTGACAACCAATTTCTGGCTGCCTACAGTAAAATATAAGAAGAGAAGTATAAACCAAAGGTGAAACTAATTAACTTTTTGAGCCGAGTTTAGAGGAAATATAGTCACGAGGACCTGCTAGGTTCAAAAATAAAACCTTCTTTTCCTTAGACTGTCCCAAAAAAAGACTTACAAGGCTTCAGGACAAAGATCAAATTCAGATTATAATCATCAAAGCACAGCCTTAGGATAAAGGTCTTAAGGGTGGGGCTGTAAGACACTCTGTGAAGACCTCAAAATGATCTGTAAGTGCACCTAGTAAGGCTTCTAAAAGTCTTAGGAGTGTGCTTTGTAGACCCTCTCAGTTAAACACAAAGGCTTTGAAGACTGCAGTGTACTGTTGTCTCAGAGCAGCCTCCTAGGTAAAGCAAGATCTGTGTCCGAAAGATGTGGATGTGGCTTTTAACTAATCATGTTGATGATAAATTTATGTAAAGGGCCTCACAAAGTTTTTAAAGGAATTGTACTAGCTTAGAATTGAAAGACAGCACAAAATGAAATGAGGGCCTTGGACCACCCCCAGAATTTTACAGGAAGGTATCAGGTTGGGAATACTAAGAAAGCTACCCCAAAATACACATGGGCCACTTCTTATGGAAGAGAAAGGATATCTCAGAGGGCAGAATCACAGCCAGGCAGAACAAACCTGGATCTTGATCAAAGCGTATCTTTTGACCCTAGGGCAGTGATAACTGGTAAATACCAGAATTTCTACAGATGGTGACTACTGTGTGCCTCCTACTCTCCCCTACTCCTTTTTGAATGAGACGATCTACTGCATTATTTTCCTCTAGCACCATTTTATAATGTGGGGGAGATGGGAGAATAAGTGGCTGGTAGATAATTTGTGTCTTTAGTTCACAGGTCTTAAGATGTAGAGGAAATATACTTGATGATGCATTCCCAAGAAACTGCACCTGAGGAGCCTCATATGCATCTAGGCCTGATTCAGATAACATCTTACTGGATTTTTTTTTTTTTTAATGTGTGAATCTGATCCTGCCATTTTGATGCCAACTGGTTGTTTTGCCTGTTAGTTGATGCAGTTTCCTTACTGGATTTTTAAGCCAATGCAGTAATTGGATGAGACTTGGAATTATTTGTTACTCAAGAACAGAATACATTGGAGAGCAGAATGGACTTCCCTACAGTCCTATGGGGCTGAAAAGACACATATCTGCCAGACTGTCAATTGGAAACCCAAAAGGGTCATGGCCTAGAAACAGGAATCAAAAGTTGGTTGAATTTTATTAAAATGGAAGCCAGCCCTAACCCTGTGCAATCTCTGATTGAACTGAGTGATCAGTCTTTAATACTGGCAGGGGGTGAATGGTCCAGTGGGAAATAACATCATCTAGAGCCTCTATACTTGTATTAAATACAGTATCTGGTATATAATAAAACATTACTAGATATGGGAAGAGACATGACCATATAACAAAAAAACAATGGAAAAAAACAGCTGAGTTCCCTAACAGGTTTTAATTTTTGGTAAGGCCAATTCCTTCAGACAAGGGTACCTAGAAATTCAAAGTTCTCAGCATCGTCTGTGTCTGTCAAATATTCCCATTCCAAGACTCAGGGACCCATGCCTTCCCAACCAGTACCCTTACCTTCGAATAAGGGATCACTGGGTTTGTGTATTTAAATGCCTTTACAATTTGGTGACCCACACAATCAAGCCTGATCATCAGCCACGTCTGTCTTGCATCTATAAAAAAGAAGAGATCCCCTTAATGCCACCGTAAAGGCTTTCTGTTCATTCTTCATCTACTGTACTCCCAATTTGAGAGTACAGGGTGCCAGGGGCCATGCTGATTTTCCAGAAAAGACAGCACATCCAAATCAGCAGCTGTGGTGGTCATCACCACCTGCCTAAATCTAAATCTCTGATAATTTTCAGTGATTCTTCAAGTCTCTCCCCCTGCCCTCTGAACTCTTAACACTGCCTCACATTGGCCAGTCCCTACTGAAAGATATGTACCCCAAGTGATAGAATCCATAGAGGTCAGCCTCCAGGGGCACAGCACAAGAAGGAAAGGAAGGAGAACAAGACTAGTGAAGCAAACAGAGAATAACCAGCACAGGCTACATGCCATATATGCTTTTCTCAGAAAGTTACTCTAGAAAGTGATCCCCAAATGAGAACTAAAGATAAGCAAAGAAGAGATAGGTAGGGACCAGGAAACAGGACTCAGCATAGGAAGAGACATGAGGAAAATGGCCAAGATGATGAAAATAAGTCCTAAGACATCCGTTTCCAAGAATCTTAGTAGCAAGTTAATTCTGGAGTGAGAGGACCAAATTTGAAAAAAAATTTACTGAGCAATTACCTGAATCATTGCAAAATACATTGCAAGGAGATTTGTAGCTTTTTGAGAGAAATTTGAGGATGAATTAGTGGTAGGCACATAAAAAACTAAGTAAATGAAAAATTTAGGTAATGATTATAGTAAAGACAAAATGGTGCAAGAATGGAAATGTAATCCTAGTAGCCGACCTGGATCACCTCTGAACAGTATCTACACAGTCCTCACCATGTAAATACTAATGACTTTCCCATTTATGAACTTGTATTACAAGTAGATATTTACACTATTGGTTTTTTCCTCTTTCCTCTGGAGCTGCCAAATCACCTGGGAGTCAGGCTTTACACAAAGGGAAGCACCAGTGGCCCATGGACCAAATTTGGAGAAGCAATGCTTCACGGTTCAACATTCTGTGCCAGAGAAGACACTTTCTCCTTTCTTCTTTTTCACAGGGAGCACCACATTTAGTCTAATGCTTGCCTTTATATCTACACGCTTTAGAAACTTATATGGACAAAAAGTGAATTTTATGAAATCTAGGAATGTATTCGGAGAAAACAGAAATTATCTCCATGTTGTTATTAGAAGGTACAATCTGTTATCTCACTTTTTTTTTTTTTTTTTGAGACAGAGTCTTGCTCTATCACCCAGGCTGGAGTGCAGTGGCATGATCCCAACTCACTGCAACCTCTGCCTCCCAGGTTCAAGCAATTGTCCTGCCTCACCCTCCTGAGTAGCTGGGTTTACAGGAGTGCACCACCATACTCAGCTAATTTTTATATTTTTAGTAGAAACGGGGTTTCAACATGTTGGCCAGGCTGGTCTTGAACTCCTGAATTCAAGTGATCTGCCCACCTCAGCCTCCCAAAGTGCTGGAATTACAGGCGTGTACCACCGCGCCCAGCCAGTATCTCACTTTTAACCTCAAACTTCTTATTAACATTACCAAAGTAAAATTAGTGGAGATGTTTGACCATTTTATTACGAGAGAAAATAGTAAAATGTAAACTGGAATTGAATAAGAATAAAATAAAGTCAACTTACTCGTATGAAATCCACAAGTGTATTATAAATGAAGGCTCCTCTGGGAAGGAAAAAACAGCTTCCAGGACTCAAATCATGGAAAAAGAAAAGTTCCTGTTCCTAGATTGAAACAATAATTGCATTTCAAATGTCATCTGTTGTGGCTTAATATTTACTGCACACACATGATATGCTGGGAATAAAACACATAATAATCAGTTACTTCCATCTTCTCTAGTAATAGACATTCCAAGGCCATTCAATACTTATATCTAAATATATGTAATAGCATAGTAAAATTTCCATTCATATTTATGGCGAGTTAGCTTTGAACTTAGCTTTATGTCACCGTCTGCTATTTTCTGGTAATTTTTTTACTTGGCACACTTGGAGTATGGCACTCATGGGGAGACAACATGTAACAAAGACCAAAAAGTTCACTGCAGGAGGCGGGCTTTAGGTGATGATGATGATCATCATGGCTGTCACTTACTGAGAACCTGCCCCGTACCACGCACCATCATCAGGTATCCATCTTCACATCTACCCTGCAAGGCTACCCAGCAAGGAAAACGAGGACATAGAGCTTCATAGGTGAACACCTTGCCCATCATCTAACACAGCTAGTGAGTGCAAGAAGGACTGGGCCTAAAGCTCAGGCCTAGCTGCTTTCCAATCTCATTTTTTCCTTCTACACGCTGCTCTGTTTCACAGATACAACGGATGTATTGAGTGCACAGAATATAAAAAAACACTTTATTTTTATATCATGACAAAAATAACAGAAGGGTGTAATTTTTATAATTTAATATAAGATACAGGAGAAAGAGGTTAGAAGATATCTGGGGTATTAGAATGAAAGAATTCTGCAGCAGACTGTGAGTGCCAGCAAAACAGATAGGAGAGAAGAAGAGAAATCTTATTTTTAAAGCAACTGAGTTTTATGAGACAGAAATGTTGGCTTGCGACTACATCTCCCTAGTGATTAAGATGTGGGGCATACCTTCCCAAGCTTCCTGTGATCTCTGTTCTTTGCTTCCTCTTGGAACTTTTCCCAGTTTCTCATCATCTTGTTATCAGGGAAGGATATTCCATAGATCCTCTGCAGCGTTTCCATTTCAGGATTGCCCTCCCAATATGTTGAAGAATTCTAAATATCAAACAATTTTGGTAAATATATCAAACATTCTATTGTAAGTAAAACTGCTCTTAAATATGAATGCAATTTTCCACTATAACATCAACAAAGCAGACCGGCACAGTGGCTCATGCCTATAACCCCAGCACTTTGGGAGGCCAAGGTGGTAAGATCATTTGAGCTCAGGAGTTTAAGACCAGCCTGGACAACATGGCAAAACCATCTCTACAGAAAATACAAAAATTAGCCAGGCATGATGGTACATGCCTGTATTCCCAGCTACCTGGGGGACTAAGGCAAGAGGATTGCCTGAGGACAGAAGGTTGAGGCTGCAGTGAGCAGTGTTTGTGCCACTGCACTCCAGCCTGGGTGACAAAGCAAGACCTTGTCTCAAAATCAAACAAACAAACAAAATCAACAAAGCTTACTTACAGAAGACCTTTTATAGTGCTGGGAACAATATTAAAATGGATTCTAACTAAACCTTCCTAGCCCAAATTATATATTAATCAGTAAATTATGTTTAGTCTGCTACGGATTCTAGGAATGACAGTGAGAGCGCATAGAAAGGAGGGAAGGCTAAGCAGCAATCATGATCCCCAAGGACAGGGCAGAATACAAGGTAGGTGCAGGGAAGTAAACGTTGGTCTTGCTGACCTACGGTCAATGATTAAGAACAGTGCCACTAGCCAGCCCCTCATTTTACCTGTAAGAAAACCAAAGCCCAGAAAGGCTGGGACTGCCAAGTCAGTCCTGTGCCTCCTAAATCCCAGAGCAACGTTTTCTCCATTACACCATCATATCTGCTTCTGCTGTTTTCTTTTTTTGGCAGTACATTACTTTCACATGCAGACAAATATTCTTGCTCACTTCAGGGCAATTCAAGAAAACCACAGTATACAGAACAATGTTTTAAAATAGCATATGAAAAAGGCCAGGTGCAGTGGTTTACACCTACAATCCCAGCACATCAGAAGGCCGAGGCAGGCGGATCACCTGAGGTCAAAAGTTCGAGACCAGCCTGACCAACATGGCGAAACCCCATCTCAACTAAAAATACAAAAATTAGCCAGGCGTGGTGACTGTAATCCCAGCTACTCGGGAGACTGAGGCAGGAGAATCGCCTGGATCTGGGAGGCGGAGGTTGCAGTGTGCCAAGATCACACCACTACACTCCAGCCTGGGCAACAGAGCAAGACTCCATCTCAGAAAAATAAATAAATAAATAAAATAGAATACTGTATGAAAGAAATGTTATAACACTCGCAATAAGGTAAAATGATAAACAAAAGCTACCTATAGTGTTCTAATTATCAAAATTCTAAATGATTTCATTAGTTTTAGTCAAATAAGAATGAAATATTTTAAAATCCGATGTTCAGACTACAAAAGATAGGATTCAAATCCCTTAATATCTAGTGCACCTTAAGTTTGCTATATTAAAAAAAAAAATCAATCCTTACCTTAAAAATTTTGATGGTTTTAATTTTTCCAGTGTGTCTTACATGTGGACCTTTGCAAAGGTCAATTAATGGACCGCACCTATAACGAAATATTTAAGACATGCTCAAGCACAGTTACAGTTTTTTGGACTATTCATGATAAGCCATAATATCCTATATTTTAGGTAGAGTTTCACTTATTTATATGTGGCAAGGCCATTTTTAATTTAGGGTGAAGGAGAGAGGCAATTCATTTAGCCTTAGAGTCCAATCTGCCCTCTAGATTCAAAAACCACAGAACATATTCTGAAAGAAACTATGCAATTCACTGATTAGAAACTTAAAAATTACAACAAATACAAAAAGGGACTGGCTTATAGCCTGGCAAACACAAAAATGTCATCTCTTTCAATGGCCAGTCTTTGTGTATTGTTCTCTAGGGAGAGAGCTTCTAAGTAAAACTCAGATGAAAGGAAGGAATGCCGAATTAGCACGAAAGCCTTCAATACTCTAACCTTTAAATAGAAAGCCACAAAAGCTTTAACGTTTTTTCAAAAATTAAATACAAGTCATTCAAATTGGAAAACTACAAAAAGTGTCAATGTTTACCTAAGTATGGTTCTAAACTCCAACAACTCAAGCATTAGAAGCCAGAAATTTAAAACTTAGCCCGTTTCCTATATTTTCATTTATTTTTAAATTTTAAAATGGTTATACCAACATTTATTTGAATTATAAACAAATAAGAAAACTTTATGAGGTCATTGGATAATACCAAAAAAGATAAACATGGCATTCCACATCAATATCAAATGGCACTGAGTTCATATTATAATTTAAGGAATGCACTGTGCCTAGCTTTGCACAAAGGGGATACGACTTTACTTACAGTACAATTAAACCAGAGAACCGTAAGTCCTTGACTGTGGAAAATAAGAACCCCGAGGGAGAATAAATAAATACCAGGTCTTCTAAGCTGGTACTGTGAGGGTCCCAGCAGCACCCAGATGGCCGGAATACACAGAAAGGGGAATAGCAATTACATATAAGGCGTATAAACACAGATAAATAAAAAGGAATTCAGGAACCTGAGGTTAAACTAACAGAACTAAGTGATTCTGGTATTAATTTCACTTGCCTCCTCTTACATTTGATTCTGCCTTTGTTTCCCAGTATTTTCTTTTGGTCTTATCATGAATTTGCTGCTAACGCATGAAGGTTGCTACACTTGGACTCTGGACAATGGGGCAGACTTTTCTACACCTGGACACTGGAGAGTAAGTATGAAGCAGAGAATCACTGGTAAGGAGATGCCCTGGAATGGCCCCCGTTCTGAATAATATGGAAGGATGGAATGGAAACTCCTTTCCCAACAGTATCACCCACATGGAGAAAAATCCTGTTATAGCTGACACCCAGAAAATAAAATATGGGTCTCAGTACCATCCTGATTACTAAAACAAAGAAAATAATTTCTCTTTAGTGAAAACATTTTGAAGATCCTAACTAAAGTATAATATAAACTACACAACTTGAAAAATAGAACTCCAACCAGAGAACAAACTCTGCCTCTACTGCTAACACCTTCAAGTTTACTACTGAGCAGTGTTTAACAAGTGTGAACACAAACCTGTACACAGTGGTAGATGCGGTGTTAACCTTCTCATTCAGAATGCGGCATTTAAATTTATTGTACTACAAAGAAAAACATATTTACACATTACACAAAATGTTTAAATGAAGAAAAAACTCTACTTTTTTCAAGAAACATTGAAAGGGCATCTACTGATGTTCTAGGTGCTAAGACACAAGGTATACGAACAGCTCACAGCCTTGAGCTATCCCGTCCAGCAAGGAGGACACAAGCCACGTGGCTACCGGGCATTTCAAATGCCACTAATTTGCTTTTTGTTTTTTGGGTTTTTTTTTTTTTTTTTGAGGCAGTCTCACTCCCTCACCCAGGCTAGAGTACAGTAGTGCCATCTCGGCTCACTGCAATGTCCGCCTCCCAGCTTCAAGTGATTCTGCCTCAGCCTCCCAAGTAGTTGGGATTACAGGCACATACCATCACACCTGGCTAATTTTTTATTTTTAGTAGAGACAGGATTTCACTATGTTGGTCGGGCTGGTCTCAAACTCCTGACCTCAAGTAATCCGCCTGCCTCAGCCTCCCAAAGTGCTGGGATTACAGGTGCAAGCCACTGCACCTGGCCTCAAATGCCACTAATTTGAAAGAAGGTATGCAGAAAGTATAAAACACACTGGGCTTTGGAAGTATAATATTGTGAAAAGAAGAATAAAATCATTCATTAATCATTCTTTATACTGGCTACAGTTAAAATGATACTTTTTATATATTGGGTTAAAAATTTTGTTAAAATTAATTGCAACTTTCTTTTACTTTGAAAATGTAGCTGCCATAAAATTTAAGGTTACACACATGACTCAGATTTGTGGATTCCATTATGTTCCTATTGGACAGTACTGTTCTAGAAAATCTGACTTTAACTACATTAAATAAATCAATAAAATTCTGATAAGGACACAGCTATATTGTTAATTTGTATAAAAACAAAAGCAAAGTTTATAGTAATGACGATGCATTTATAAAACTAAGGGTTTTTTTCCTTTTCCTTTCTTTTCTGCTTTCATCTCTATTATCATAATATCCAAGGCACTTTATATTAAATAACTGCTTAAAGGAGGTAGTTGTTAGGAGAAAAACCCATATCTGTATGATTTAACCATTTTATATCTATATATTCACATCAAATCATTTTCCTTAACAAAGATTAACTGTGTTTAGTTCTTAAAAGTAGCTGCAAAAAAGGCAACCCACAGAATTTTTAAAAACTTTGCAAACCACGTATCTGTTAAGAAATGGATAGTCAGAATATATCAAGAACTCTTATAACTCAAATACAAAAAACCTGATTCAATAATGGGCAAAAGGCTGGGTGCAGTGGCTCACGCCTGTAATTTCAGCACTTTGGAAGGACGAAGCAGATGGATGACAAGGTCAGGAGTTTGAGACCAGCCTTACCAACATGGTGAAATCCTGTTTCTACTAAAAATACAAAAATTAGCCAGGTATGGTGGTGTGCACCTGTAATCCCAGCTACTCAGGAAGCTGAGGCAGGAGAAGTGCTCAAATCCAGGAGGCAGAGGTTGCAGTGAGCCAAGACCACACCACTGCACTCCAGCCTGGGCAACAGAATGAGACTCCATCTAAAAATAATAATAATGATAACAATAGGCAAAAGACCTGAATAGACATTTCTCCAAAGATATTTCTTCAAGAAAATACCCAAATGGCCAATAAGCACATCAAGATGCTCAACATTACTACTAAGTCATTAGAGAAATGCAAATCAAACCAAAACCCCAGTAAGATACCACTTCACAACCATTAGGATGTCTATGAAAAAAATAAATAAAACAAATGTTGGCAAGGATGTGGAAAACCTGGAACCCTTGTGCATCACTGGCAGAACTGTAAAATGGTACAGCCACTGCATCAAATGGTATGGCAAGTTCTCAAAAACTGAAAAGCAGAATTGCCATAGGATCCAGCAATTCCACTTCTAAGTATATTCCCAAAAGAAGTAAAGCAGAGACTCAAACAGAACTTTACACACCAGGTTCACAGAGGCATTGTTCACAATAGTAGCCAAAGGTAGAAGCAACCCAAGTGTCTATAGATGGATGAATAAATAAGCAAAATGTGGTCTATCCATACAATGGAATATTATGCAACCTTATAAAGGAAGGAGATTCTGACACATCCTAAAACATGGATGAATCTTGAGGACATTTTGCTGAGTGAAACAAGCCAGTCACAAAAGGACAAATATTGTCATGATTCCACTAATATGAAGTGCCTAGAGGTTTGACAACATTGATGGTGCTGGTTTGACAACATTGTAAATGTACTTAATGTCACAGAACTGTATACTTAAAAATGATTAAATAGTAAATTTTATATGTTATATATTTTACTGCACAAAAAAGAGTAACTGCAACTTTTTACCAAAACCCACTCTATTTTTTTATTCAAACCCACAAAAATAATAATACTGTGTTTTAAAAATGTATGTTTTTGGCTGGGCATGATGGTTCACACCTGTAATCCCAGCACTTTGGGAGGCTGAGGCAGGTAGATCACTTGAGGTCAGGAATTCAAGACCAGCTTGGCCAACATGGCAAAACTTCATTTCTACTAAAAAGACACAAAAATTGGCCAGGCATGGTGGTGCATGACTGTAGTCCCAGCTGAGGGATTGAGGCAAGAGAATTGCTTGAACCCAGGAGGCAGAAGATGCAGTGAGTTGAGACAGTGCCACTGCACTCCATCCTGGGAGACAGAGTGGGACTCCATCTAAAAAAAACAAAAAAAAACAAACAAAATGTATCTTTTCTCCAATATGTATGTGTTAAAATAGAAAACCAGGAATATATTTTAGTACATTGGTCAAAAAAATAGAGAGAGAAAGTTACTGTTTTACACAGGTTACTCTAAGTTAAAATTTGAAAAAAAAAAGTTAACAGAAAACTCCCAAAGAAAAGAGAAAAAGGCAGCATTTTATATGGGATTATATATATTATGGAATTTAGGAACCAGATATCATAGTACTCAGAATTAATTAATCAGATTTATAAACAAACATATGAAAATTATTTGCCTGGCCCTTTACCTGCCTAGTTTGCCCTCAGATTTCAGGAAATAGACGGAGAGGGAAATATCACATCAAGCAACTGGTAACAACCTCACAGTAGCTTAACAGAATTAGAACAATTGGGTGAGCAACAGCTAACTATTTGGGGGAAGGTGGTGAAGCTAGTCTACACCGATTTTTAATACTCCTAGTAAGCAGTTTGAGAGTTTCCCAAAGTTACCTTAAACATTTCCAGGAGGAATTCCTTGCTGACTTCTAGTCTTTCAAAAGGTTGCTTTTCTTTTATGATGGCTTTACAGATGTTCTCCAGGGCAGACAATTCTGTGCTGGACATTGCTCTAAAAGGAAAAGCACAGAATCGACATCGACCTTCCGGACATGACGCATTCCCTCTTTCCTTTGTCCTGACACCATCAGTGACGCATTTTCTAACTTGAATCTGGTGTCTTATTGTTCCTGGACTTCAGAAAGTCAAACTTCATACAGTTGCTACTCCTGGGTCTCAAAGAGGGAGACGGGGGCATCAACAGCTGCCACAACCTGCCTCATTTCTCCTCCATTGCAAGGTGAGCAGGAAACCCTGCTAGAAGACACCAGGTGAAGTGTGAGCTCCTTGAGGCCTGTTCTTGTGTGCCGTCTTCTTTATCCTTCACACGTTTTGGTTTTGCTCAGGAGCCAGAAGGAGTGCTCATCATGTCCCTGCCCTCACTGGCCATGGAACCAAGGCTGGGAAAGGTGTGTACTGCAGAGTTGTGGTACTCCAGCAGCACTCAGTCTCCACTATGCATGGACTGACTTCCTTTCAGTCTCCCCCTAGTCAGTTCTCACTCCCTCCTGCCACACTGGCTTCCTTGCTACTCCTCAAACAAGCCACTCATATCCCCACCCCAGGACAGTCCCTCAGAGGCCTGGAACCTTCTCCCTGCAGATGTCATAAGTACCCCCATCCTCAGGGCTTGCTCCATCTCTCCACTCCATTGTCTGCATCAATGGCACTTGCCCCTTCCCGCCCACCTGGCTGTCATGGCACACACCTCCCACACCTGGCTGACATTCCTATGCTCATCACCACCTGGCAACAGATGGCTGCTCATGCATTTGCTATCTTCCCCCAAACAGACTGTTAGCGCCATAAGGACAGACTGATTCCTTCACTGCTGAATCACCAACATGAAGCACAGAGCACACAGCAGGCAACAAAAACATCTTGTTGAACGAAAACTGGTAACAAGAGATGACCTGGATGTGATACTGTGATACACTAAGAAACATATATTTGGTCTTCGTCCAAGTTTCTGGCACAGGGTTTTTAAGATCCTAAAATCTCTGGAGTGATATGAGTGTCTTGTGTGTGCTAATGAAACGACTGATGGCTAGGTCCCCTAGGTAGCTTCAGAATGGGAACTGGTCACCAGAAAGACCAAGGCATGATTAAAGGGTTGGGACTTTCAGTGCCCCCACCTGCCTCCTTCAGGGAGAGAAGAAGGGTTAGAGATAGGATTATCACCAATGGTCAATGATTTAATCAATTGTGCCTCTATAATGAAACCTCCATAAAAATCCCTAAACAACGAGATTCAGAGAGCTTCCAGGTTATTGAACACATCCAGGTGTTTGGGGCATGGCACCCAGAGATGCATGAAATCTCTGTGCCCCCTCCCACACACCTCACCATAATCATCTCTTCCATCAGGCTGTTCATCTCTATCCTTTGTAACATCCATTATAGTAAACCAGTAAGGTAAGTAAACTGCCTCGAATTCTGTGAGCTATTCTAGCAAATTATTGAACCCAATGATGGGGTCATGGGAACTCCCGATTTGTAGCCTGTAGGTCAAAAGCATGGAAGGCCCAGACTTCCAGCTGGTATCTGAATTGGGGGCAGTCTTGTGAGACTGAGCCGTTGCCCTGGGTGACTAGCACTAATTCAGGGTAGTGTCAGAATTGAGTTGAATCATTAGACACCGAGTTGGTATCCAGAGAGTTGGAGCCTAGCTGTTGATGTAGAAAAAAACCCACACCTTTGAGATCAGAAGTGTTGTAGGTAAACAGTTCATGGTTGTGAGTAACAGTGGTTCAGTCTGTAAGTAGCAGCTACAGAGCGTCGGGTGCTTGGTTGGGGAGGTCATTAAGCATCTCGCTGGAGAAGGTAAAGACAAAATGCATCATAGTTATCCAGGCCAGAGATGTCATAGGGCTAAGTTAAGGAAGAAGTGAGAAGGAGATGGGGGCAGGAGAACTATTTAGGAGATAGAATTGGACTAAACAGCTGGATGGCGGGTTGGTGGTGAGGAGTAGGGAGGAAGTAGAAGGATCAGAGGTTTCAGTTTTGGCAGCTGGAGGTACCCTTAAGAGCTATGAGGAATTCAGGGCAGGAGGTGGACAGGGCAGGCTGTTTTCTAATGAGTCAAGCACAGGTCTATGGAATGTGAGGCTCTGTGAACCATCCCTGTCTGGCATTCAACTGTGTGAGATGTTTGGCTAAGGTTAATGGTGCCCTTGATTATCGTGGTGTGAATTAAACTAACTTCTCTCCAGGAATTAAGCTTTCAATTCTGGTCTTAATTAATACCATGCTCTAGCAAGTCCCAGATTAGATAAATAGCATATCATATTCTTCTGGGGATAAAAAAGAAAACAATTTTAGAGGTGTCTCTTGAATCTAAACTAGAGTTAACTAAAACTAATTTTTATTTTAAAATTAAAATGGTTTAGACCATTTCTAAACTAAAAAATAATTTTCAAAATTGGTCAACCAATGTATAATCATATTATGCAATACAGCTGACCCTTAAACAACAAAGGCTGGAACTACATGGATCCACTTACATGTGGATTTTCTTCTGCCTCTGCCACCCCTGAGACAGCAAGACCAACCCCTCTACTTCCTCACCAGCCTACTCAACATGAAGATGAAGAGCTTTATGATGATCCACTTCCACCAACTGAATGGTAAATATATTTCCTCTTCCTTATGATTTTCTTAAAAATCTCTGTTCTCTAGCTTATTTTAAGAATATAGTATATAATACACATAACATACAAAGTATGTGGTACTCAACTGTTTATGTTTTCATTAAGGCTTCTAGCTAACAACAGAATATTAGTAGTTAAGTTTAGGGGGGAGTCACAAGTTGCGCTCGGATTTTCAACTGCACGGGTGCCAGTGCCCATAACCCCACATTATGTAAGGCCCAACAGTATATAGTTACAAAGCTAGTATGTAACCACTACAAAACAATAAAACGGAAACACATGCATTCAGAAGCCGGTGTTCAGTGTGTTACCTGTCTTCAATGAACATGTCATAATAAAATCCATTTTCAATGGGCGGACCGTAGCACAGGTGGCCTCCATAGTAAAGCTCCATGGCCTCCCCGAGAATGTGAGCACTGGAGTGCCAGTACACCTGCATGGCATGGACAGAGAGGCCATTAGTACCAAAAGTATGACATGGAAAATTGCTAGTAAAATGATATAAACAAGTAGAAAATTTTAAGGAGATAAATGGCAAGACCAAGGGCAGCAACAATCAATTTGAAAGGAAAATCTTCAATGCCCACTTAGAAGAGAATGCTCTCTGAGCCCTCCTTAAATTCCACCAGAGCCACTTGCTCAGTGCCAGTGTAAAGCTGCTCTGCTGAGAGCGGCAGCTAAAGCTTGGCTACAACCCTATTTCCTCTGTGCATGTCAGTCACAAGGATGAACACCGAGCGAAGCAGCTGCGTGCGAACCTGACTGAAGCCAAGTGGGAGGAAGACTGAGGAGTGCCAGATGCCACCTCTCTTCCTTTTTCTCCAAGAGCACCCTCTCTGAGCTGGACACAGAGCACTGAAGTGTTCATGACACCACTAGAGTTAACAAGATTTTGCATCTCCACAGCAGTCTTCACGTGCTGAAGAGCATGTGACTGCGGAAGTTTGAAAGATGGCTCAGGAAGAAAAAAAGTGTTGTCAGGGAATGTCTGCCGGCTGCCTGAGACCCCTGAGAAGTGTGTATACATGGGTTAATTAACCACAGTCCAAAGCCTGGTTGTCAGTCCTCCAAGTTCAAAAAGTTGATATGGTTTTGAGCTCCCAAGGAATTCATTTTAGTTTATGGATAAAATGAAACTAATCAAAGTCCCCAAATAAATATAGGTACCAAAGGAGTAAGATAATCAAGTCATCTGTCGGCAATTTCCTTCCTTTTATTAAATAGAAAGGAAATTACAATTAAAAGCTGTTTGATAAAATGAATCAGAGCAGAAGTAGTTAGATGATGGAGCAGTTATATAGCCCACAGCAATAGGCTGGGATATGATTTGCAGACAGACCCAGAGAGTCAGTCCTTAGGGCAGAGCACTTCTCCTCTGGATGCTGCTAGGATGGCAGGCTGACTGCTAGCATCAGCCCGAATCTCCCACTGTGTTATGTGCTGAGGATACAATAATGAAACAAGCAGACACAGTGACGGCCCCCATACAGTTACAGCCTATTGGGGAAGACACGGGCAATGAACAAACCTGGAAGTGCATAATTATAAGATGTGAAGGGTATTTAAAATGAGGTGAAAAGTGCTCTATAATAAAGAAAAATGGTGAGCATCCTACATTCACAGGGATTCAGGAAGGCTTGTGTGCCTAACACGTAGGGGATGGGACAAAGCATAGCTTGAGAAAGGAAGGGCCTGAGACCATGCAGGCCTTGGGGAGGAGTTTGCATTTTACTCCAAATGCAATGGGATGCATTCAGGGGTTTTAAGCAAAAAATGATTAAATTTACATTTGCCACACATCATTTGATAGCTCAATGGGAATGGATTTTGAGGACCAAAACAGCAAGTAGGCAGTTTCTTGGGTACTGTTCTAACAAGGTGAGTGCAGATTCTCAGGCAGTGGCAATGGAGAGAGAGAGAAGTGGACAGATTCTAGATATGTCAGGAAGTAAAATCTACTGGGCTTACCCCTCACTGGAGAGTAGAGCTGAGGGATGGGGTAATCACACATAACCTCCAAGGTTCTAGGTTGAGAAACTGGAGATGTGGTGGAGTAGTGCACTGACTTAGGCAAAGAGGGAAGAAATACGTTTTGGGGTTAAAATAAAAAATTTCATGTTGAATGTACTGAAAATTCTTGTACAATATCTAAGTGCAGATATCACATAGGCAGTAGTGCATAAAAACTGAGGCATGGCTAGCTATAGCTGGAGAGTTGTGATTTCAGTCTATAGTACTGAACTTTCTGAAAATCACTTTTAAACATGGTTTTATTAATAGTGTACTGTTTAGATATTTAATGGTTATACTTTGCATGTTTTAAACAAAATTATAATATGGTTCTTATAGTTTAGATTAAGAAATTTAGCATAAGCCTTGCAATTACTGTAAACTAAGCTAATCGTAAATTAGGTTTTATGGAGATAATGGAGCTTGAAGGGTGACTGCAATGTTAAGGGGACAATGTACGTCAGAAATCACATCACATGTATATGTGAAAATGTGATATTTGCTTTATAGAAAATTATATTAAGCATTTAAGAATATTTGAGTCTTGTAATTTCTTCCAATTCTCCTGTACATGTTAAATTATAAAGCAGACTCATTTTTAACAGCCTATTAAAACACACATTGATTTAATAACCAAAGCATTCTAACTTAAGGAAACGATTATTGTAAGAAATGATAAGGCTTGGCACGGTGGCTCACACCTGTAATCCTAGCATTTTGGGAGGCCGAGGCAAGCATATTGCTTGCGCCCAGGAGTTTGAGACCAGCCCGGGCAACATGGCAAAACCCTGTCTCTACAGAAAATACAAAAAATTAGCTGAGTATGGTGGAGCACACCTGTAGGCCCAGATAGCTGGGACAGTGAGGTGGGAGGATCACCTGGGCCAGAGGAGGTCAAGGCTGCAGTGAGCCATGATTGCACCACTGCACTCCAGCCTGGGCAACAGAGTAAGACGGGGAGGGGAGGGGAGGGGAGGGGAGGGGAGGGGAGGGGAGGGGTGGGGAGGAAAAAGAAAGAAGGAAAAATATAGGCTACTTTAAAAACTGATATGTATTTGTATATATTCACGCCACAAACATTAAACATCAAAATTCAAATTTTAAATCTCAGAAAGCCCAAAAAAAACTCAGCGTTCTTGACTTCAATATGTGGCTTCTTATATAATGCAGTTTATAGCATAAGTACCCAAAGTTTGGCCATCTGATTTTTAAATACTCACAGTTTGAGCTTCCTCGTTATCAAATGGAAGCAACTCAAGAGAAGAGTCCCCTTCCAATGGGCGGTCCAGGTCCCACAATTCACCATTTACTTTGGCTACTACTGTGCTTTCCGCCAGTTCCTGACTAGAAGAGAAAAGCCACTTGGGAGTTAACCTTATCATTGCTACAGTGACTCCTTAAAATTAAAAGAATTTCAAGGGTGTTTTTTTTTAAGTGGATAGAAAGTACAAATGTAAGCTAACAGGACAGATACTTTTTGTTTTGTAACATTTATTTTACATAGAAAAGTAATATACATTCACTGTAAAAAAAAACATGTAAAAC
Source organism: Aotus nancymaae (assembly GCF_030222135.1). NCBI lineage: Eukaryota > Metazoa > Chordata > Mammalia > Primates > Aotidae > Aotus > Aotus nancymaae. Next base: position 122,751,930 of record NW_026988425.1, read on the forward strand.
TGAGAAAGCACACAGGATAAAACAAAAATCGCATATAAATATCAGAAATCACTACTCATAACATTTTGGTACATTTCTAGCCAGTGGTTCTTCTACCTCCATCCACCCCACCCACACATGTGGTGTCTTTAAAAGCAGTTGCCAACATAATTGTATAGCTTGTGTTCTCTCTGCCATGCCTCAGATAGCCTTCCAAAGCAGTCTGGAAGTATCGTATTTATTAATGAAGCCTCCACTGCTGCACACTGAGGTAGCCTAACATTTGCTCTCATAGAGTATACCACACAGACATCTGTACACAGGCATCTTGTGACTTCCGTGACTGATTTCTGGGAATACGACCACAGAGTTGAAATTACTAGATCAAAGGGGATGTACCTTTGAAAGATTTCTGATAAATGTCATTTGAACACATCACTTCCATGGACCCTGATTTTTAAAATCTTTGTCACTGTGACATTGAAAATTGTTGTTTTGATTTAATTATTAAATTTGTTTCAGGCTTACAAGCTATTTTTACTTTTATAAACTATCTACTTCCTTTGCCTATTTTGTTTTGTTTTTTGTTTTTTGTTTTTGAGACAGAGTCTCGTTCTGTTGCCCAGGCTGGAGTGCAGTGGCGCAATCTCAGCTCACTGCAACCTCCATCTCCCAGGTTGAAGCCATTCTCCTGCCTCAGCCTGCCCACTAGCTGGGATTACAGGTGTGTGCCACCATGCCCAGCTAATTTTTGTATTTTTAGTAGAGATGGGGTTTCACCATGTTGGCCAGGATGGTCTTCTAGTGAGGTGCTGATCTCTTTCTTTCTCTTATTTTGTGTATCTTTTAAATAACATTTATTTTTTGAAAATTGTTGACAAAATTAAAAATTTTTTTAAATAAAATAGACCAATTTTTAACAGCCTATTAACAATTTATTTCAAACACACGTTAATTTAGTGACTAAAGCATTCTAACTTAAGGAAAACATTATTGTAAGAAATTATAAGGCAGGGCACAGTGGCTCACACCTGTAGTCCCAACACTCTGGGAGGCCAAAAGTTAAGAAAGGAAACCTGGAAAGCACAGAAAACACAAAGGAAAAAAATCACCTATAATTCCATCACCAAGGAATTACCATTGATGTTTTGTTTATATCTTTCCATGTTATTTAATACCTAGGAATAAAAATGTTTAATAGTATCATAATTGTTATTTTATAACCTACTTCTTAAACTTAAAAATAAATCACAGCACTTTCCCTAAAAGGAGACAGACTTCTAAAACATGATATTTAATAGTCACGGAGGAACCAATATTTGCTAGACATTTTCATTATTTTTATGGGTACTTTGGAGGGTGAGTAGCAATGAAAAATAATGCTGCAATGAACATTCTCAAACATATATTTTACTCAATTATTTTCTCAGGAAAAATTCTGGAAGTAAAACTGCTAGGTCCAGGGAAATGCATTTTTAGTCGTTTCTGTCAGAACATATTGCAAAATTTTCCTACCAGCAGAGTTACAAGAGTATCTTGTCTTTGAGTTATCATAAGGTTAGGTACTATTAAACTGTATCAATTCTACAATGTAATTTTGGTTTTTTGAGACAGAGTCTCACTTTGTCACCCAGGCTGGAGTACGATGGCACAATATTGGCTCACTGCAATCTCTGCCTCCCAGGTTCAAGTGATTCTTCTGACTCAACCTCCCAAGTAGCTGGGATTACAGGCACATGCCACCATGTCAAGCTACTTTTTGTATCTGTAGTAGAGACAGGGTTTTACCATATTTGGCTAGGCTGGTCTCAAACTCCTGACCCCAAGTGATCTGTCCACCTCCACCTCCCTCCCAAAGTGCTAGGATTACAGGTGTGAGCCACCATGCCCAGCCTACAATGTTATCTTTTAATTTACATTTCTGTGATTAACTTGAGCAGCAATACAGCATTGTTAGAAGGACACAGGTGAAAGGCCAACCTGGGTTTAAATACTGGATAATTTACTCAGCTTCTCTAAGCCTCAGTTTTCTTATCTATAAAATGGGGATTATAGGACCTTCCTCATACATTTATACTCAGGATTCTGTCATGTGTACATACGATAACAGGAACTTAATAAATGTTAGATGTTATTAATCAAGTAAAACTTTCTTTTCATTGTTACTGGCTGTCATAGATGGCTACGTGTTCCACAAACCCATTCTGCCCTTCTTCCACAGAAAGAGTTTTCCAGACTTCCTTGCAGCTAGATATGGCCACGTGGCCAAGTTTGGAGCCAATGGATAGAAGCAAAAGTCATGTGTGACACTTCTGTGTCTCATCATTAAGACAGTAGAGGCCACTTCTCCATCCTCTCTTTACCTTCTGGAGATGGGAACCCATGTGCTGTTCTTTCTGGACCATGCAGACAAGGGCAACATTGTATCAGACAGCTCAGCAACCAGATGGGAGAAATTTGGGTCCCCAAATGACTGTATGGAGAAGTGTCACCCAGTCAACCTGGACCACCCACGTCTAGACTGCTATATGAAAAAGGGACTTTGACCATATCCAAGCCACTGAGTTTTTTTGTGATGTCTCTGTTGTAGCAGCTTAGTATTTGTCTTAGGTAATACAGAAATAAGGACCTGGAAGTAAAAAACCACAACATGTGGCACTGGCTTAGCAGAGTGGCAGCGTAACAAGGAAACAGATGCTATAATATGGAAAGCCAATAACCTTTGTCATAGTGTAACAAAATATTTGATAAAACTTGCAGGCAGACCATGTGTCACAGTGCTTGTAGCACACAAGAAAAGCAGACATAAAAGGGGAGAGTGCTGGTATATAAACCCTGGGTAACTCTTGCTGCTTTCAGCATGAAGCTACCATAATGAGCTATCTCAGATGAAAACAATCTAGTTTGCAAGTAGAGACGGAAGGGATAGGGAGGCTCCCTTTGCCCGTGTCCTGTAATTCAATTGACTAAAAGATTAGAAATGTGGGATTATGCAAGGTTTTGGAAAGACAATCTTCTTTCCCAAACAGCAGGAGGGACAGGCATTGACAGCCCTTCTCAAAGGCCACACATAAATACAGACAATAGAGGCCAGTGGGACTGCAAGGGTAAGAGAGCAAGAGTGCCTACCTCCCACAAGCCTGTTGCTTCATATGACCTCAGTCCATTAAACAAGGAGAGAGGAATGAGCCAAATACAAAAGCTGTGACATAACAGGGTGAGAAGTCTCTGTTTAGAAGATTCTTTAAGTGAGATTACTTTCATGTGGAACTGATTAGCTGCAAACAGACCAGAAGCCTACTACAGTTAACTGATCATGGAAATTATATTGCCAAACAAATTATAAGCCCAGCTCACAAATATCTGTGACTATGTGATCCCTAAAGGAACCCTCAGGTCCCAAGTGTGCACCATAGAACTGAGCTGTGCAAACTGCACAGACCCCAAGAGGACAAACTGTCGTGCACTTTAGATGTGACAAATGAGGGTAATGGCTAACTCTGAACTTCCCAAAGAGCAAAATCGGGGCCCATGGAGGAGCATGGACAAGACTGCTGCTTCCAGAGAACCAAGGGTGAACAGATGGGCTGACACAAGCACTAACCGCTGCCAGGCTGTGGGGCCTCACAGTCGCTTCAAGCAGAATCTGATGACTTCTCTAAAACACTGTCTGCCATATTTCTCCTTTTTTTCCCAAACACACACTTTGTGATTGTCTTCTGTGCACTGTATACATGTGTAGTGTGAGCAGACCTGTCTATTAGTTTGTTGCTAGAATACAAGTGGTCAGCCTGATGGGAGGTGTTCTGTACATCACTTGGAAATCCCAGGCTTTGAGCTATGGCACTTAAGAGTTGACTCACTTGGGGAGTGAGTGTGTCAGATGTTGAAGAGTTCCCACAGATATCTGGACGTCAGAGGGGCAGACTGTGGCAGACTCCCTGTTGTTTCATAAACCATTCCTCTCTTCCATGGTGTAAAGGCTTTAGCTGGACATGTAGCTGGGTGGCCAATAGAGCTAAATTCCCATTCTCTCTTACAGCCAGGCATGGCCATGTGACTAAATGTGAGCTAACAGGATGGAAGTAGAAATTAAAGCAAGCCACTATGGGGTCTTGGCCTCAAAGCATCATTGTTCTCCAGCTTCTCTTCCTGCTGACTGCAGGCAGGCCCATGCAGGGACCCAGGTTCCACTGCTAGACACAAACAAACCCTACCTAGGGGACAGCAGATCAACAAGATGGAAGGAAGCTGGATCCACAAATAACTGCATGGACCAGAAATGTCCACCAAGATGGACTGGTCACTTCTAGACCATTAGCTTGCATCAGAAGTCCCTGGAGGGCTCATAAAAACAGATAGCTGATCAATTCAGGGGGTTTGAGGTAGGGCCCCCAAATTTGTTTTTTGGTTTTTTTTGACAGTCTCCCTCTGTCACCCAGGCTGGAGCGCAATGGTGCAATCTTGCCTCGCTGCAACCTCCACCTCCTGGGTTCAAGCAATTCTCCTGCCTCAGCCTCCCAAGTACCTGGGATTACAGGCACCCGCCACCACGCCCAGCTAATTTTTTGTATTTTTAGTAGTGATGGTGTTTCACCATGTTGGCCAGGCTGGACTCGAACTCCTGACCTCAGGTGATCCAGCGGCCTTGGCCGCCCAAAGTGCTGGGATTACAGGCATAAGCCACCACGCCTGGCCAAATGTGCTTTTCTAAAAAGTTTCCAGATGCCCATGCTGCTGGTCTGGCAACTACACTTTGAGAAATACTGTCCTAACACATTTAACATGTAATCTGACTCTCCATGAGAAAACAAACTTATTCATGCCTCAAAACCTATTTTTTCCTAGCACATCATTTCTCCTGGAAAACATGAAAACAGGTTGGGAGAGCATTTAACAATATGATGAGTTCAGAAATACAATCCTAGCCATCGTTTTCAAAGAAAATCTGAGAATTTCAATTGTTGAAGCAGTTTGCTTTTTAAATGATAAACATTTATTTACATGGCATTAAATACAATTGTATAGAAGCTATATAACTGTATTTATATAATAGCTTCTATACAATTGAATTTAACACTAGGAATTAACATTAGTCAAAACAATATAACTTCACTAATGTATCTAATTTCTAGAAAGGTCAAAGGACTTTTCCAGGATTGATAATAACTCTAACACATGTACCCACCTTCAGTCTATAATTAAAAGACCTGTAAAAACTCATGGAAATTATTTGATTGATGAATAAAGTCAGTGTAAAATGGCCTGTCAAGAATTACAGATTTTTTTTCTCTCCTATATATTTTTATTAGAACAGGAAATCACTGTGTTCTGATATTCAACTACTTATTTAAATGGCCTTTGGAGAAGCCAGAGGGAAAAAAAAAATTACATTTAATTTATTCAACTGAATAAGAAAGATATATATTTTTTAGCTGATATGGTTTGGCTGTGTGACTACCCAAACCTCATCTTGAACTGTACTTCCCCAAATCCCCACGTGTTGTGGGAGGGACCCGGTGGGAGGTAACTGAATCATGGGGGCAGTAACCTCCATGCTGTTCTTTGATAGTGAGTGCATTCTCATGAGATCTGATGGTTTTATAAGGGGTTTTCCCCCACTTTGCTCTGCACTTCTCCTTGCTGCTGCCATATGAAGAAAGACAAACTTGCTTCCCCTTCTGCCATGATTGTAAGTTTCCTGAGGCCTCCCAGCCCTGCTGAATTGTGAGTCAATTAAACCTTTTTTCTTTATAAATTACTCAGTCTCAGGTATGTCCTTTCAGCAGCATGAGAATCGACTAATGTTAGCGGTCCCTAAGAAAACATTTTCCCCAGGCTCCAGTATAATTATTTAATATTGAATATCTTTCCACTCTATGATTTACCTAATTTCAGCAGCCACTTGGTAAGGCGTTGTTTTCCAGACTTCCCCTTCCACTGTTTGCCCATCGGCCACTCTTACTGTGATCACATTGCTTCTATCTCCCTTTTTTCCATAAATGGCAAGTAAAAGCTGATGGTCTTTCTTCAATATTTCAAAAAGATTCAATCTTTCTTTTATGAAACTTGGTTGATGTTTCACCTGAAAATTATTAGAACATAATGAGATTAATATATACAGCCCACTATTTTCTAGCTGCTCAGCTCTGAATCAGCTCTGCCCCCTCACTGCTTTCCCAGCATACCATAGGTCTAGCCTCTGTTGCTCTACAGATGATCCCAAACTTATCACAGTTTGAATTACGGTTTTTCTTTTCTTTTTTTTTTGAGAAGTCTCACTCTCTCGCCCAGGCTGGAGTGCAGTGGCGAGATCTCAGCTCACTGCAACCTCCACCTCCCAGGTTCAAGTGATTCTCCTGCCTCAGCCTCCCAAGTAGCAAGGACTACAGGTGCACCCCACCACACCCAGCTAATTTTTTTTTTTTTTTTAAGTAAAGACAGAGTTTCACCATGTTGGCCAGGATGGTCTTGATCTCTTGACCTTGTGATCCACCAGCCTCGGCCTCCCAAAGTGCTGGGATTACAGGCATGAGCCAACATGCCCGATCATTTTTTGTTGTTGTTGTTGTTGTTTTGAGATGGAGTCTTGCTTTGTTGCCCAGGCTGAAGTGCAGTGGTGCGAAGTCAGCTCACTGGCACCTCTGCCTCATAGGTTCAAGTGATTTTCCTGCCTCGGCCCCCTGAGTAGCTGGGATTACAAGCACATGCCACCCCACCCGGCTCATTTTGTATTTGTAGTAGAGATGGGGTTTCGCCATGTTGACCAGGCTGGAACTCCTGACCTCAAATGATCCACCTGCCTTGGCCTCCCAGAGTACTGGGATTACAGGCATGAGCCAACACGCCCGGCCATGACTTTTCAACTACAATGATACTGTAAAAGTAATATTAATATTCATACAACCATTCTGTTTTTCACTCAGTAGAGATATTCAACACTTCCTAATAAAATAGGCTTTGTATTAGAGGATTTTGCCCAACTGTAAGCTAATGTAAGTGTTCTGAGCACTTTTAAGGTAGGCTAGGCTAAGCTATGATGATCACTAGCTTAGATGTATTAAATACATTTTTAACTCATATTGGGTTTATTGGGACTTAATCAAACTGTAAGACTAGGAGTGTATGTACTTCCCAACTCCAAAAAACTCCTCTCTGCTTATCTAATTTCTTCTTAGCTCTTAAGGTCCACCTCAAAGCCCACCTCTTCTACCTACTTCACCCACTGGCACCTCCCTTTTCCACTGTTTACAGAACGTGTACAGTCACACATTACAGCATTTACTTGTACACTATCGTACTGTTTCCTAGTTGATGTCCTGAGTCTCCCTGAACTCCACAACCAGATTGGTGTCTTTGGGCCCAGGTATTTCTCCTTCACTCCTAGCAAATGTTGATGCCAGATAAACACTTTCCGGTTGTTTTAATAATTTATACACAAAAGCAAAGTAGCTAGTTTCTTGAATACAACGAAAATAAAGAGTTCTGCTTGCACAACTTAAATGGATTAAATACAGGTGTTTATTAAATATGGGCAGCTCATTTCTGGAGACATCTCAAATTTAAGGCTTGAAAAGTTTTAAAAACACCAGTATAACCCAAATAATAATTTGATCAGTAATTTTTGTTGGAAATCCTGGGTAATTAACTATACACACATATTTGAAATTACAGGTAGTATTTTATATTGTTTCCATAGCAACAACTTACCTCGCTGTCAGGCTCGCTTTCCTTCATTTTCTTCTTTTTCATGTCCTTTTCTCGGCTTTGACTAGAAGGAGGCTGAAAGATAAATTATAAATGACTCACATCAATAAATAAAAAGCAACACAGCTTAAGAAGAAGAGAGCCATGCCAGCAGGCTGCAAGTGCCCATGTTTAGAGGCTCATAGCTGGCTCTCCTGACCACAACCTACAACTCTCAATGGGCAGGTCATTTTCCAGGGTTCAGTCCTTCCCGTCTGTGCATTTCTTTCACACTGTTGCTAAGCATATTTAATATATTTTGCTCTTGAAAAAATTTTGTCCTGAACTTTAAACAAACAATGTGGCTGGAAAATGTGTGGTTGCTGCCTGCCACTTCAAATGCACTATTTCATGAAGACGTTGCTAGTTCACCACAGCTCTCTCTCCTAAAGGACTACAGAACATCTCACAGCCTGAGAAGCTTCAGGACTCAGAAAGTTTACGATGTTAAAAGAAGATAATTTATCCTTTCTAAAATCATAAAAATATTGTATTAAACAACAATGTTGGTCGGCCGTGGTGGGTCACGCCTGTAATCCCAGCACTTTGGGAGGCCGAGGCAGGCGGATCACGAGATCAGGAGTTCGAGACCAAACTGGCCAACATGGTGAAACCCTGTCTCTACGAAAAATACAAAAATTAGCCGGGCGTGATGGCGGGTGCCTGTAATCCCAGCTACTCGGGAAGCTGAGATAGGAGAATCGTTTGAACCCGAGAGGCGGAGGCTGCAGTGAGCAGAGATCACGCCACTGCACTCCACCCTGGGTGACAGGGAGAGACTGTCTCAAAAAAATCAAAACAAAACAAAAACAACGTTAAATATACAGGTATCCTCTCAAGATAGGCCACTAAAACAAGGGCACAAAAAGCTTAAACTTCTCGTCCAAAAAAAACCACCACCAACAAAAAAGAACCAGAGGGAATGAAAGAGTTTACATACGCAGCTGTCTTTCTGCCCAAGGAAAGAATAATGAGTTTTAAACACTTCAGCATTTTTTCAAACAAATGAAAACACCATTTCTGCTACTGAAAAAGATGTGTGGCAGGGTCTCTAACGGAAGAGTTGAGAAATCAACAGCATTTAGTAAACTGGGCGACTGCTGGAAATCCAGCGGCTCCCCAGGCCGCACCGGAGCACAGGCAGGGCAGGGCAGCCGCAGGGCACTGGGCAGGCACTGGGCGGACACTCCCCCGGGGCGCCCCCGCACCTGTCCCCGGAGTTGCAAGCCGCTCGGTGCGCACCATCTCGGCCCGCCCCGCTCGCGTCCTCTCCTGCTTCCCCGCCGCCCGGTTACCTGCGCGCCGGGCCCCGTGCGCCCGGCCTCCTCCAGCGCCGCCGCCCGCGCCGCGCTCCCCAGCGTGGCCTGGCGGCTCAGCTCCTCGGCCAGGCACAGCCGCAGGCGGCACAGGCGGTGGCGCAGGTCGCGGTTCTCGGCCCGGAGCTGCGCCACCTCCCGCGTGAGGCACGGCCCCTCCGCCTGGCCGCGGTCGGGCGCATTCAGCTGCTCGTCCCTCAGGCGCTGGACCTCCGCCCACAGCCAGCGGATGTCCTCCTCCTGCCGCTCCAGGCGCGACGCCACGGCCTCCGCCGCCAGGGCCTCGGCCGCCATCGCGCGCGCTCCCTCAGGCACCGACGCCGAGTGGGGTGCCCGCGACTGCGACGAGGGCGGCGAGGGCGACGCGGCGACTCAACGCAGGGAAGAAGACTGCGCGCCCGGGAGAGGCGGGGCGATGGGATGGGGGCGGAGCCGAGGCCGGATACGTTGCAGGGGCGGGGAGCTGGGCGGGGAGGGGCAGGACGCTGGATGAGGAGGGGAGGGGCCTAAACTAGATACCCCGCTCGGCGGGGCGGGGCCTGAGGCCAGGCCCACCGTGGGGTTGGGGGCTATGACTTCCGCCTGGGCAGTAGGGAAATGGGGTCTGAAGGGCCTCCCCTACCTTTCGAGGCCTGTCTAGGTGCTACTGGCAGTAGCTTTAGTCCGTTGAAACGAAAATCTTCCAAAAACTTGCAAAAAGGCCATCATCTGCGTTCTCCAAAAAGGCTTCACCATTTCTCCCTCTTGAATTCTGGCAGTCACCGTTCTATCACCTTGCAAACAGGTTCTAAAAAGTGGCCATTAAAAATGGACTTTCTGGCCTTTCATGTCAAAATTGCCCATGTGCAGAGGCCGCTCGGCCAGGGCACATAGAAAATCGCTATGAAATCTAAATCTGACCAGCACGAAATTGCTAGCTCCACGAGTCTAGGACAAATACCACACGTGTCTTTGTATCCCTCATAACAGTGAACATGAAACTTCCTGGAGCAGGAACTCAAATTGATTTTTATCACTATTCTTAGGCTTAGGATGTGACAAACACTGTTCCCAACTCTTTGTAATAGTAGTAACTCCTTTAATCCTCATAACAAGAGATACTGTTATATCCGCTTATAGCTGGAGAAATGGAAGCACAAAGAGACTGTTACTTGACTAACTTCACACAGCCACTACATGACAAAGGTGGAATTCAAACTCAGATAGTCTAATGCCAATTTCTATGCACTTAACACTATGGTGCTTTTCAACTTTGGCAGAATTTAATCTAACATGTCATATAATGTGATACAGGTAAAAATGGCCAGAGTCCTGAAATGAGAGAGCTTAGCTTGAACTGGTGTAGTTTGAAAAAGGGAGAAATTGCTCTGGAAAATAAAGGTTAGGATGTGTTAGCAAGGAGGAAAGGCAGGTAAATTCCACCCTAGGAGCAGAATCAGTGCAGGAGAAGGAGTGGAGAAGGACAAGCTCATTGGATTAAGCCAAGTGGAATCCCAAACAGCACTCCATGAAGTTTGGTGATAACCAATACCACTGTGTCTTTCTTAGTCCTTCCTCAGGAAGCGTCTGCATACAGTCACACAGGACCCACTGGCTCCTCATTACTCCTCATTATTCATCATTTCTCAACCCAGTGCCATTGATTTTCTGCTTCTGCCATTCTACCATGACCAACACATCATCAAATGTCATGAACCCACTTAAGCCACCCCAGAATTTCCTTAGGACCCTTTGGAATTTGTCTCTCTTGGGCCTCCACTTCCAATCCCTAGGGGACCACCAGTCTGCTTCCTGTCACTAAAGGTCAGTTTGCATTTTCTAGATTTTCTATAAATGGAAGCACACAGTATGTCCTCCTTTTGTTTAGCTACTTTCACTCAGCATAATAATTTTTTTTTTTTTTTTTTTTTTTTGAGATGGAGTTTTGCTCTTGTTACCCAGGCTGGAGTGCAATGGCACGATCTCGGCTCACCGCAACCTCCGCCTCCTGGGTTCAGGCAATTCTCCTGCCTCAGCCTCCTGAGTAGCTGGGATTACAGGCACGCGCCACCGTGCCCAGCTAATTTTTTGTATTTTTAGTAGAGACGGGGTTTCACTATGTTGACCAGGATGGTCTCGATCTGTTGACCTCGTGATCCACCCGCCTCGGCCTCCCAAAGTGCTGAGAGTACAGGCGTGAGCCATCGCGCCCGGCCTCAGCACAATAATTTTAATATTTACCTATGTTTGTGGGTATCTATCATTATTTCTGTTGTTTTATTTCTGAGTAGTATTCCATTGTATGGATATACTATAATTTGTTTATTCATTTATTGATGGAAAATTTGAGTTATTTCCAGGTTTGGACTAGGATCACACAATACCCAATGAGCCCATTGGGTTTCCAAACTCACATTGTGGTTATTTTCTCGTTCCAGAATGCAGAGTTTGAATAGACATACTCCAAACTGGCAGAACCCCTACAATATTTTCCTGACCCTCAAACATAAGGCTATTCTGGTAGGAAAGGCCAAGCAGAAACCACTAGAACTTTCTCAACATACAAAAATAGCAAATCAAAAGCAATACGGCATTTCTGAAGGAATTGCAGATATTACTGCTGCCCTCAAGAACCTGAAAGATGCAGGGGTGGTGATTCTCATCACATCCCATTTAGCTTACCTTACCAGCCCATTCACATTTAGCCTGTGTAGAAGACAAATGGATGTTAGGGAATTATAGTAGATGAATATAAATTTAATTAGGTGGTGATTCCAGTTGCAACTGCTCTTCCAGATATGATTTCATTGGTGGAGTAAATCAGCATAACCTCTGGCACCTGATATGCACCTACTGAGCTAGCTGATGCTTCTCTCTTTATACCTGTTAGTTAAGGGCTATCAAGCACCATTTTATTTCATCTGACAAGGCTGGCAATACATCTTCACAGGGTATCACCTCAAGACAATATAAACTCTTTAGTTTTATATGATAATCTAGTCCATAAGGACTTCGATTGCTGCTGTATTCCATAGGACATCATGCTGGTGTCCTATCATTGATGATAGCATGCTGATTTTCCCTGATGAGCAGGAATCTGACTGTAGTCACCTTGATAAGGCACATGGAGGTCATAGAGAAGGAAATATATCCTCAAATGTGAAAATCCAGAGGGCTATCACCTCAGTGAAATTTCTAGGCATTCAGTAGTTCAGAGCGTTTAGATATGTCATTTCCAAGGTTGAGGAAAAATTACTTCTTTTTACTAAAAGTCATAATGCCTAATGGGCCTCTTTGGAGGCAACATACACCTTATTTGGACATATTTTTCTAAACCAATTACTATATAACTCAAAAGACTGCCAGTGCTAAGTAAGACAGAACCTAAGAAGATTCTGAAACAGGTAATGCTGCTCTGCAAGCAACTTTTCTATATGGACCACATGAACAACAGATCTGAAGGTGCTTGAAATGTCTGCAGCAGATAAGAGTCATCCAACCTAGAGTGCAGTGGTAGGATCTTGGCTCATTGCAACCTCAACCTGCTGGGCTCAAGCAATCCTCCCACCTCAGCCTCCTGAGTAGCTGGGACTACAGATGCATACCACCATGCCCAGCTAGTTTTAAAAAATTTTGTAGTGATGGGGTCTTGCTATGTTGCCCGGGCTGGTCTTGAACTCCTGGCCTCAAGTGATCTTTCCACCTTGACCTCCCAAAGTGTTGGGACTACAGGCATGAGCCACCAGGGCTGGCCCATATAGAACTTTTAATGGGTCCTTATGGGTGAATCACAGCATAATCCTTTGGACCAGGGAGAAAAGTATGCCATTCTCTGCAGATAACTATTCTGCTTTTGAGAAGCAGCTTCTGGTTTGCTATTGGGCTGTAGTAGAGGTTGAATGCTTCATCAGAGACCATGAAATTACCATGCCACCCAAGTTTCCCTCCATGAATTGAAGGTTATTTGACCTATCAAGCCATAAGGTTGGGTATATACAGCAGCATTCTATCATTAAGTAAAAGAGGTATATGCCAGCTCAGGCTCAAACAGATTATGTACACGTTTTTGGCATAAATAAAGTCACCCATATGACCACAACTCCTGTGGCCTCATGAGAAGTTTTATATGACCAGTTGGTTGAGGAGGGTAAAATTTGGCCTTGATTTACAGACAGTACTGCACTCTCGTGGAGTGGAAGCTTCTTCAGGTTCATTCCTGAGACATTGAATTGTTTCCTTGCTTTTTGGTACAATAAAATGTTCCGGGTTCATCTTATACTCAAGGAATCTATCATTTCTCCAAGGTGGCCTAGTTCCTTTTAAAGGGAATTAGTATTTAAATCACACAATGTGAGTCCTGGCAGCAGTCCTTGTTTCTAGGACTTTTCTGTATTTAGGATTGCCAGATAAAATATACAGTGCACATTTACATATGAACTTCAGATAAACAAAAAATAATGTTTATATAAATATGTCCCATGCAATATTTGGGACATATGCTAAAAAATTATTCAAGCAAAAAAGCATTAAACGAGACAAAGAAGGACACTTTGTAATATTAAGTGCCACATTTCACAGTGAAAATATAGCAATTGTGAATATCTATACACCAAATTACACACCTGTAATTTGAAAAAAACTACAGAAAACTAAAGGAGAAATACAAACACGCTAATAAAAGGAAAATAACAAACCACTCTCTGAGTACATTCAAGTGCATACACAAAAAAATAAGGACGTAAAAGACCCAAACAATATAATTACAAAGTAGATATTTTGAATATATTCACATTATGAATATGTATATATAAATATGTATCTCTATATATAAACTATACCCTGAAAATGGAAGATGCACCTAAACAAATGTGTAGATTCTTCATATAAATTGATCATACAGTAGGGCTCAAGAAAGACCTCAGTAGGTTTCATAAAGTAGAAATGTTAGATACAACACTCTTAGACCCCAATGCAATAAAATTAGATATTAAAAATAAAACAAAAAACAATAAAAAGGTTTTTCACATGGAAATTTCAAAACTCTTAAGCATCTCTTTGTTGAAAAGGGACATAAAAAAGGAAAGTATAGACTTTCTTTAAAATAACGATAACGAAAATACTATCAATCTATCAACACATAGATCAGTAGTCAGGAAAAAATTCACAATTCTAACACCTATATTGGTAAAAACAAAAGAATGAAAATAAATTCTCATTGGAAAAATTGAGAAAACAGCAAAATAAACCAATGACAACATTCTAATAACACTAAATATACATTGCTTCTTCAACTCAGCAATCCGACTTCTAGAAATTTATTCTGAAGATACAAGAATGCAAAAATGCATGTGCACAAAAATTCAGTATAAGAGTATTTGTAATTGTAAAGTACCTCATAGGAGATTGGTTCAGTAAGCTATAGTACACAAACATAATGGAGCATCATGCAGCTGATATGGAACAATTTCCAGGAGATACTATGAAACAAAAAAAGTAACGTTCAAAAGAGCACGTGTAATATGTTACATGTTTCATAAGAAAAAAGAGAAGATAGAAAATATGCATATATCTGCTTACCGGCACAAAAAGAAACAGAATATAAACTAGAAAACAATGAATTTGGTTATCTACAAGGAGAAAACCAAGAGATAAAAGTACAGATCTCTAATACCTTTCCCCACGAAAGGGCTCCTGGCAGAAGGGCCTGTTCCAGAGCTGGGACACTGTCTTAGTCCATTTGTGTTGCTATAAAGAAATGCCTGAGGCTGGATAATTTGTAAAGAAAAGAGGTGTATTTGGCTCACAGTTCTGCAGCAGGCTATACAAGAAGCATGGCACCAGCACCTGCATCTGGCGAGGACTTCAGGAATCTTCTAGTCATGACAGAAGGCAAAGGGGAGCCCACATGTGCAAACGTCATAGAACAGGAGAGCAGAAGCAAGAAAGAAGGGATGGAGATGCCAGTCTCTTTTCAACAATTAGTTCTTACAGGTGCTAAGAGTCAGAGCTCAATCATTACCATGAGGACGGCACCAAGCTGTTCATAAGGGATCTGTCTCATGACCCAGACACCTCCCACTAGGCCCTACCTGCAACACTGGGGTGAAATTTCAACATGAGATTTGGAGGGGACAAATACCCAAACGATATCAGACATGTAGGTTCAAGATAAGCCTGGAACACCTTGTTCTGCTGGAAATTAAGGAAGCACTCCCCACAAAAATGAGGGAACATGATACAAGGATATAGGAACCAGCTCAAAGGAATCCCACTGGCCAAACCATTTGAACTTCAAAAATAATTGGCCGGGTGTGGTGGCTCACGCCTGTAATCCCAGCACTTTGGGAGGCCAAGGTGGGCGGATGATGAGGTCAGGAGATCGAGACCATCTTGGCTAACACAGTCAAATCTCGTCTCTACTAAAAATACAAAAATTTAGCTTGGCTTGGTGGCGCATGCCTACAGTCCCAGCTACTCGGGAGGCTGAGGCAGGAGAATCGCTTGAACCTGGGAAGCGGAGGTTGCAGTGAGGCAAGATCACGTGACTGCACTACAGCCTGGGCAACAGAGCGAGACTCCATCACAAAATAATAAGAATAATTAAGTACAGTAATGAATTGTAAACCATTAAAAAATATAGGAACTCACGAGTCCATAGCGATAATAGCAAAAAACGGGAGAGAAGCCAGAGCTCAGTTTATAGCCTAATGCCAAGAACTAAACGGCAAACACAGAGTAAATGTGCAATTAGAAAACCAGCGCTTTGCCATCTTCAGAGTAAAGACAGGATCAGACAAGAATCGTCATGCTGAGTCTAGGGGACAGTGCTGAAAAGTGGCAGGATACTGGCATGGACATAAAATGTTAACTAGTTGGGGGGAAACCCCGCAAGAGCAGAGGCAAGGGTCTGAAGCCTCAGACTGTTCTCATAGAAAATTAGAAATAGAGTTACATAGCTATTCCTATATATAATCATATAGCTATTCATATGTAATCGTAAATATATACATGTATCTAATCATATAATCTTTAATCTTACTAATAAGTCTCAGGTCAAGAAGTATGGGACTGAAGTAGCATTGGAAAAGAGGTGACCCTAAGGCAAGATACTCTAAGTCCTCTGTCACACCCACGTAAGGGCTGCGGGAGGATGCCTCAGCTGGGTGGCAGAGCCAGCGCTGTGAAAGCACCCGCTGTTTGGCCAGCCAGGGAAGGAGACGTCCAAGATGGCCGAGACATCTCCTTCCTCCGGAGAGCGAGGAGAAAACTCCGCTCTTCCAAGCTCTTGTGGTAGGTCTGACGGCTGTCAGGGACACCCGCGGACATCTGGGGGCTTAATTGTCTCCCTGTGGTGCTGTGCTTCAGCGGTCACGCTCCACGTCTACTTTCAAGTTCTGCTTCTGCACCTGGTTCCTCTTTTTCTTAGAAGATAAGAATTAGTAATAGTAACTCAAATCTTAGTTACCTTGTAATTTCTTGACGAGTATGAAAAAAGTGCTGACGCCTTAGGTTTCCTCCTGGCCTCGGCTTCTTCAAAGTCCTGGGCCCCCTGTCTCCAAGACACAATATTTACCTGACCCTGTCACTGACCACCATTACATCCTACCTGCCCTTCCCCTTGCTTTGTTCTCAATAAAAGTCAGAGCATCCAGGCACTCGGGGCCACTGCTGGTCTCTGCGATTTGGTAGCAGTGGATCCCTGGGCCCAAACTCTCTTTTCTCTATCTCTGTGTCTTGTATCTTTTATTTCCAGTTTCTCATCTCCACACCAGCAGGGAGGGACTCACTGGACCCTATAGGGCTGGACCCTATATCAATTAGTTGCAAGGGAGGCTGTTAACTAGTTGCAAGGGAGAAAACAAGAAGTAATTCTATAGTGGAGAAATCAGGCAATACCCTGATCAGGTGATCAAAATGAACATCACCTGTGAGGAACAGGTGGACTTTACGTGCCTCCAGATGTGATATTCTAAAGAAGGTATAGCATCCCTGTACAGAATTTATACCAAGAATACATAACCCCAATCTAATCACAAGGAAACAGCACAAAAACACAAAATGAGGAACATTTATTTTTGAGGGCAGAAACTATATTCTTCAAAAATGTTTATATAATGAGAGACAAAATCTGGAATGCTCCAGATTAAATGACACTAAAGAGCCGTGATGATTAAATGCAATACCTCACTCCAGAATGGATCCTGGATGGGGTAAAAATGCTGTAAAGAACCTATTAGACGAACTGACAAAATTGGAATACAGATGGTACATTAGATAACAGTATTGTTTTCATGTAAATGTATGAAGTCCATAACTGTTCTAAAGCTACGTGAGATCTCCATTCTTAGTAAAAATTAGCTGAAGTATTTAGTTATGATATATGTAGCTTATGTCCAAATGGTTGAGAAAAAAATTACAGACGGAGAGAGAGCAAATGTTAAAGCAAAGGATAAAACGTTTGCCTCAAACATAAGCTTCTTAAAACATCTGTAAGATTACGTTTACTCCCCTGGCTAAAGCCGTCAGGAGCTTTCTACTGTAAATAAAGTAAATTCCAAATTCCTTATCAGGACCTACCAGGCCAGCAAGATCGAGTCCCTGATGGCGTCTTAGATTCTACCATGACCCCCAGACCCTGTACCCCCCTGTGCTGGTTCGTGGAGCTCGCAGATCCTCGGAAACATCCCTCTCTCCTACCTCTGGGATCTTACACGTTCTGCCTCTTGGCTTGTTAATATCCTCAGTGCACTCTTAATGTCTGTCTTCTCTTCATCCTGGCAGTTTTAGCTTAGTGCCGCCTCCCCAATCTATTTAAGGTCTGCCCCATTCTCTCAGTATCCTCTTCTACTATATTGTAATAGTTACTTTATTTATTTATTTATTCATTTATTTTTTGAGATGGAGTTTCACTCTTGTTGCCCAGGCTGGAGTGCAATGGTGCAATCTCAGCTCACTGCAACCTCCATCTCCCAGCTTCAAGCCATTCTCCTGCCTCAGCCTCATGAGTAGCTGGGATTACCGGTGCCTGCCACCACGCTCGGCTAATTTCTGTATTTTTAGTAGAGAT
Source organism: Aotus nancymaae (assembly GCF_030222135.1). NCBI lineage: Eukaryota > Metazoa > Chordata > Mammalia > Primates > Aotidae > Aotus > Aotus nancymaae. The sequence goes on from NW_026988425.1 coordinate 122,770,017, forward strand.
GGGGGTTTCTCCACGTTGGTCAGGCTGGTCTCAAACTCCTGACCTCAGGTGATCCACCCGCCTCAGACTCCCAAAGTGCTGGGATTACAGGAGTGAGCCACTGCGCCCGGCCTAATTATTTTTATTTGTCTACTTGACTTTTTTGTTTTTTCTATCCCTACCTGCACCTCCTTCCTGGGGTAGGAAAATATAGGAATTCAAGAGATTCTTCTGTCTCAGCCTGGAGTCCATCCCAATATGGACTCCAGGATGCCCCAGGCTGTCTCTCTTACTCATCGTGATTCTATATTACACACCCAACACAAAGTAGGCAGCCAAATAAAGAAAATCTTAGAGTAAAAACGGCCTGCAACAAAACTATGAAGACAGCGAAAAGATCAGTCATTGCCCAGGGTTGAAGAGAGGGAGGAATGAATAGCAGAGCATTAGAGGATTTGGGGGCAGTGAAACTACTCTGTATAGACACATGTTATACTTTCGACCAAATCCATAAAATCTCCAGCACACCAAGAGCGAACCTTGATGTTAACAGTGGACTTTGGGCCATAATGGCGTATCAGTGTAAGTTCATTGATTGTAACAAATGGACCATTCTGCTGCCCATGTTGGTAGTGGGGAAGGCTATGAATGTGTAGAGGCAGGAGCTATGTGTGACCTCTCTGTACTTTCTGCTCGACTTTGCTGTGAACCTAAAACTGCTCTAAAAACGATCTATTTAAACGAGAGAGGAGGCCGGACACGGTGGCTCACGCCTGTAATCCCAGCACTTTGGAAGGTCAAGGTGGTCAAATTACTAGGTCAGGAGTTCGAGACCAGCCTGACCAACATGGTGAAATCCCGTCTCTACTAAAAATACAAAAAATTAGCCGGGCATGGTAGTGGACGCCTGTAATCCCAGCTACTCAGGAGGCTGAGGCAGGAGAATCGCCTGAACCCGGGAGGCAGAGGTTGCAGTGAGCCGAGTTCGTGCGCCACTGCACTCCAGCCTGGGCAAAAGAGCGAGACTCCGACTCAAAAAAAAAAAAAAAAAAAAAGAGAAGGAAATGGCCTAAGATATTACAAAATACCGCAAGATGGCACTCTTTCTCTGAGAAGTTTCAATAATGGCTGCATTTACAGCAATTGCTGCTGCTGAAGAGCATAGCAGGGATTGTGACTGCCCCGGCCCAGTTATTCATGAAGCTCAAAGAGCGTCACAACGTTGTCACAGCCCAGCCCCAGGTTTTTGTACTTTCCATGGGTGTTATTAAATACAGGTTTTATTATTCAGGTGTGGTGAGGCCAACAGATCAGGATATGACTGCCACTGGAAGGACGATTTTTTACTGTTCCCGAGAGGAAGGGGCACCAGGTAGGTCAGGAGATAGAGCGAGAGGAAAAGGAGGGCAAGAGCCTTTCTTGTGGTTTCCATGGGAAGGAACAGGTGAGGCAGGGTAAGCAGGCTTGAGCTTGGCTGGTTTTAATAATTTCCCAGCTCTGAGGCATAGGTCTGTCCTTACTATTCTGGTACTGGCCCTCGGGTGATTTGGGCAGGTAGACCCTGGCCCAGAGTATAAGGGCCTGAGAAAGGAGGGGGCTGGGGTGTGAGCACTGGATTGGTTGATTTTTAATTTAATTTAATTTTATTTTTTTCTTGAGACAGAGTCTCGCTGTGTTGCCCAGCCCGGAGTGCAATGGCACGATCTCAGTTCACTGCAACCTCCACCTCCCAGGTTCAAGAGATCCTCCTGTCTCAGCCTCCCCAGTAGCTGGGACTACAGGCGTGCACCACCACGTCCTGCTAATTTTTTGTATTTTTTAGTAGAGACAGGGTTTTGCCATGTTGGCCAGGATGGTCTGGAATAGATTGGTTGACTTGCGTATGAGAGGCAGGCTTTAAGGCAAGTTCTTTGCTATCTCTAGGAACTGGCTAACCCTGGGAAAGGCGGTCTCTCTAGGTCACCAAGGCTCCAAAATGTCAAAGCACCTGAACCACATGGTTAATACAATGGAGCAGAGTGACGCAAAGCTATACACTCCAGGCCACAGACGAGGTCAGAAGCAATTCCAGGAAAAGTATTTTTTTTTCTTTTCCTTTTTTTTCCTTTGAGACGGAGTTTCTCTCTTGTTGCCCAGGCTGGAGTGCAATGGCACAATCTCGGTTCGCCGAAACCTCCGCCTCCCAGGTTCAAGCGATTCTCCTGCCTCAGCCTCTCAAGTAGCTGGGATTATGGCACGTGCCACCACACCCGGCTAACTTTTTATTTTTAGTAGAGGTGGGGTTTCATCATGTTAGTCAGGTTGTGATCTCAAACCCCTAACCTCATGTGATCCACCCGCTTCGGCCTCCCAAAGTGCTGGGATTACAGGCGTAAGCCACTGTGCCCGGTCAGGAAAAGTATTTTCTTATGGTTACTCTTACCACGCCACTCAAAGGAGTTTCAATTTTCTTAAAAGGAAATCTTCTGGCCAGGTGCAGTGGCTCATGCTTGTAATCCCAGCACTTTGGGAGGCCAAGGCGGATGGATCACGAGGTCAGGAGTTCAAGACCAGCCTCTCCAATATGATGAAATCTCGTTCCTACTAAAAAATACAAAAAAATTAGCTGGGTGTGGTGGTGTACGCCTGTAGTCCCAGCTACTCGGGAGGCTAAGGCAGGAGAATTGCTTGAACCCTGGAGGTAGAAGGTGCAGTGAGCTGAGATCACACCACTGCACTCCAGCCTGGGCAGCAGAGTGAGACTCTGTCTCATAAAAAAATAAATAAATAAAATAAAATAGGAAACCTCCCATACAGATGCTATAGAAAAAGATCTAATTGGTTCTATAAACTGGCAAGAATATTACCATACCACAGATCTTTTTGCCAATCTCCTAACTGGAAAAACGTAGGACATATTTGAGCTCCTTTAAGTCACTCCTCAAGGTGACTTTTAGAGAGAGGATACAGGCCACATGAGTGGGAGAAGGGCCCAGGCGCCACACCTCGCTGTTACCAGCAGATGGAGAGGAACAGCACAGACTGCACATCTAAGAGAAGAATTGATCACCGGCAGACAGGGCCAGGAGTGTCCTGAGGTTACTCCGGGGCCTGAGAGCTTCCAGGCAGGTGTAAACATGAAGGCTGGCTGGGAGCAATCGTATTATAGCTGCACAATCCGCAGTGAGGCATTGTCTGTGGCAGCAGCCTCCCTGAGCTGGCAATAATCCCTTTTTCTAATCTGGTTTCATGAAGTGGACACCAGGCATGGATCAGAAGAGAGGGGTTATGTATGGGATCCCATTATTTAACCAGGTGATCCCTTAGAAGGTTTTGAGTTTCTAAAACAAAAAGAGACTGTGCTACTAAGAACTGGCATGCAGTAGACAGTTTAGTAAAACTGAAATGCTGGCCGGGCGCGGTGGCTCACGCTTGTAATCACAGCACTTTGGGAGGCTGAGGCGGATGGATCACCTGAGGTCAGGAGTTCGAGACCTACCTAGCCAACATGGTGAAACCCCGTCTCTACTAAAAATACAAAACAACGAGGCGTGATGGCAGGCACCTGTAGTCCCTGCTACTCAGGAGGCTGAGGCAGGATAATCACTGGAACCCAGGAGGCAGAGGTTGCAGTGAGCCAAGATCATGCCACTGCACTCCAGCTTGAGTGACAGAGCAAGACTCCAACTCAAAAATATAATATATAATAATAATATTGGCTAGGCATAGTGGCTCATGCCTGTAATCCCAGGATTTTGGGAGGCTGAGGTGGGCGGGTCACTTGAGATCACGAGTTCGAGACCAGCCTCAACAACATGGCAAAACCTTGTCTCTACTAAAAATACAAAAATTAGCAGAGTGTGGTAGTGTATGTCTGTAATCCTAGCTACTTAGGAGACTGAGGCAGGAGAATGGCTTGAACCTGGAAGGCAGAGGTTGTGAACTGAGATTGCGCCACTGTACTCCAGCCTGGGCAACAGAGCAAAACTCCATCTCAAAAAAAAAAAAACTGAAATGCCACTGCCCAGTGACTTTCCTTTCCCCTCTATAGCTTTACTGCAATTCCCTGTCTAACCCTGAACTATGTGGTGGGAAGTCCAGGGCAAGGTGAGCAGCACGGTTCCTGACAGAGCCCCTACCTTATCATGAGACCAATGAATGCAGACTGTGAGCCTCTTACATTCATAATATTGAAAATAACCATTTGAGGGTGTGGGAGGCTTGGGAAATGATTATTCAGGGATAAAAGGAGGAATTTAAATTGATTGAGGGTTAGCCAGACGGCTTCTCTTTTTGTCTTGTGAAGTTAACTGCAGCAAGGGGTTGATGAGTGTAGCACAATTGTCTTGGGACAGGATGGGCAGCACTGTGCGACTCCTGGCTTTAATCTGAAGCCTCCTTCCTCCCGCAGATCTGTAATAATGCCAGGTGGCAGTATGGTTTTGCTTACAGATGTGGACATTGCCCACGGTGGGGCCACAGAGCAGCAAGGCCCAGCAGGGAGCCATTTCCCCAGCTCTCCACACACCAGGATGTTTGAGAGATGAGCCAAGTCTTGGTTTTCTGACAGTGAGACAAGAACACAGAAAAGGAGAAGAGGAAGAAGTGGCTGTCAGCAATACTGATGAGGCATAAAGAGAAGACGCCGAAGGAATTCAGTGTGAGCCAGGAACTCCTGCCCTTGGCATCTGATGGCGTGTTCTCCTTAAAGGAGTATGCAGAGATCCTCCCTCGAGATTGCTATCCCAAGAGAGTGGAGGCTTTTCTCCTGAAGCTCTTTTTCCAAGGTGTAAGTGCTTTCTGTGCTTGCTGCTGTCATCTGGAGGAATTCTGCCCTTACCTACTCACCTGCTTTTTCATTGCCAAGGTAAGGACATAGTTTGCTGGGGAAAGTAGTGAGCTTAATCATGGTCTAACCAAAATGTCACACACCCCAGCCACAGTAAGTATTGATGAGTTTCAACCTAGCATTGATTTTTACTTTAATAAAAATACCTAATGCTTCTGTCTAAAATCTCATGATAGAGAAATAAGCATCTATGATGCCCAATAAAACCTTGCACAGCTTCTGATACAACCTGAGGGATTTCTAATAATGTAATAGAAATATTTATATATTTCTTGTTTTAATAAGGATTTTTAAGTGCAAGACATAAAATATTAATAGACTAAAGAAGCTGGACTTAGCTTTCATTCAGCACGTAGAGGCACAAAAATGATCATGGTTCCTCAAAACATTAGAGTTGCCGTATGACCTACCAATTCCACTCTTAGTTATAAACTCAAGATCAATGAGAATGTGTCCATGGGAACCCAGTCTAAGAAGGTTCATAGCAGCATTATTTATAATAGCGAAAAAGTAGAAACAACCCAATTGCCCATAAACCAGATGGATAAACAAAATATAGCCTCTCTGCACAACAGAATATTATTTTGCCATAAATGAAATGAATTACTGATGCATGCTACAACACAAATGAACTTTTAAAGCTTGATGCTAAGAGAAAGAAGCCTGTCACAAAATGTACATCTGTAGGTTTCCATTCCTATGAAATGTCCAGAAGGGGGAAATCCACAGAGACAAAGTAGATTCGTGGTTGCCAGGACTGGAAGTAGTGGGAAAATGTGAAGTGATGGCTAATGGGTGCAGTATTTCTTTTTGAGATAACAAAAATGTTCTGAGATTAGATTATGATGATTGCACACATCTGTGAATATGCCAAAAACTACTGAACTATATACATTAAAAGGGTGATTTCTGTGGTATGCACATTATATCTCAATAAAGCTATCATTTAAAAAAAAAAATTGGCATGGGGCAGAGCGCAGTGGCTCACACCTATAATCCCAGCACCTTGGGAGGCCAAGGCAGGTGGATCATTTGAGGTCACGAGTTCAAGACCAGCCTGACCAACATGGTGAAACCCTGACTCTACTAAAAATACAAACAAATTAGCTAAGCGTGGTGGCACATGCCTATGGTCCCAGCTGTCGGGAGGCTGAGGCAGGAGAACGGCTTGAGCTCAGGAGGTGGAGGTTGCAGTTAGCTGGGATCGTGTCACTGCACTCCAGCCTGGGCAACAGAGTGAGACTCCATCTCAAAAAAAAAGAAATTTGGCATGGAAGTCTTCTCAACTGTTTCTCTTCTCCAGCCTTCCAAAGAGAGACCTATAATTGCCTGTTCCAATTTCTCAACCTCCTTCCTTCTCAAGCGAAAGAATTCTTTCTTGCTAGGAGAGAGTTTGGGTGGCCAATGTCATAAAGAAATGAAGAGTGGGGGAGGGAAAGAAGAGTGTGAGAGAGAAAAGCCAAACAGAGCTAGTCAGAAGAGAAGGGTCTGGGGAAGGCCACTGCAGCAGATGTTCTGGGGCAGTTGCAGGAGTAACGGGGACAGAAGCAAGAGCAGGGCATTCCTTTTCTGTGATACCATGGCTTCTGTGCGTGTAGATCCATTCCGGTTTTTGAGAATGGCAAGAAAAGGCTTTGAACTATTTTGAAATAGCATTTGGTTGCTGGTCTTCATTTGCCTACATCCGTCCAAGACAGAACCATAAGGGCCCAAGCTTATATTTTAAGCTTTTGTAATACAGTTATGCTTTTATATTTTACAATATATTTAAATCACATATTTTAAGGTTTATCTCTGGAAAAATGGCCCTTGGCTTTTAGGACAGTTGTGGCAAATTATAGGTTAATTTTAAATCCTTCCAGTCTACAGCCCCCATAACATTGAGTAAAATGATCAATCCCCTGAAAAAGTCAAGTCGATGAAAATGAATATTTATGAATGGCTTCTTATGTCACTTTAGGCTGTTATGTAATACAAATTGTGTTCTGGGAAGTATTCATTCATCCATGCATTTGTTAATTCAGCACAACTTTATAGAGTATCTACTGTGCATCATGCACTGTGGTAAAGAAGACAAATGCAATCCTTTATTTTTTATTGTCTTTTATTGTTATTAAATACTATCATATATTTTTTAAAACTTAGATAAATAAATAAATATATATATATTTTTTGTTGTTGTTGTCGTTGAGACAGAGTCTTATTCTGTCACCCAGGCTGGAGTTCAATGGCGTGATCTCAGGTAACTGCAACCTCTGCCTCCCAGGTTCAAGCAATTTCTCCTGCCTCAGCCTCCTGAGCAGCTGGGATTACAGGCATGTACCACCACACCCAACTAATTTTCATATTTTTAGCAGACACAGAGTTTCGCCATGTTGGCTAGGCTGGTCTTGAACTCCTGACCTCAAGTCATCCTCCTACCTTGGCCTCCCAAGGTGCTTGGGACTACAGGAGTGAGCCACAGCAGCTGGCCTACACTTGGATAAATATTTTTTATAATATAGCTTAAAACACTGATAAGTAAAAAAAAGACATGAATATCTATTGTCGTTTAATTTTTTAAGTGAAGGACAATCACAGAGTGACTTTTGTTTGTTTGCCAGCTTAATTTCGCTTTGTAAAGAAATAACAGCTGAGGAGGAAGAGGGAGACAGAAAGGGATTTGATAGGGTTTTAGCCATTTCTTTAATATTTTAATTATTTTTAAAATTCTGAAGCATATGTCAAAATGCTGACATTTGTTAAATCTGGAGTTGGAAACATGGATATACATTATACTATTTTCTATGCTTTTCTGCACATTTGAAAATGTTTCTAAGTAAAAATAAAGATATTTTATTTGAAGTAGGAAGATTGCTTGAGGCCAGGATTTCAAGACCAGTGTGGGCAGCACAGTGAGACTTCATCTCTACAAAAATTTTTTTTAGATTAGCTGGGCATGGTGACGCAAGCCTATAGTCTCAGCTACTCAGGAGGCTGAGGTAGGAGGATCACTTGCACCCAGGAGTTGGAGGCTGCAGTGAGCTGTGATCATGCTACTGCACTCCAGCCTGGGTCACAGAATGAGACCCTGTCTCTAAAAAAATAAAAAATGTTTTAAAAATTGATTTGGAAAATAAATAATCTGATTGTGGTACTGGTTACACAAATCTATACATCAGATAAGATTTTATAGAACTATATAACCACCATAAAAAATGAATACATATAAAACTAGTTCAATATAAACAATGCCTGCAGTTTCATATTGTGGCAATGTCAATTTCCTGGTTTTGATAATTAGAGGAGGTAAAATGTAATCCTGGGGGAAGTCGAATGAAAGCTACATGGAAATTTAGTGTACTAGTTTTGCAACTTCCATGAGAATTTAAAATTACTTAAAAGCTGTATTTTTTAAAAGATATAGCAATTATCAGAGTTTAACTGGAGAGATTGTTTTGAGATTTTTTTTTTTGAAAAATAAAATTCTAAGCTGGGGCGCAGTGGCTCACGCCTGTAATCCCAGCACTTTGGGAGGCCAAGGCAGGCGGACAACCTGGGGTCAGCAGTTCAAGACCAGCCTAGCAATATGGTGAAACCCTGTCTCTACTACAAACACAAAAATCATCCGGGCATGGTGATGTTCACCTGTAATTCCACCTACTTGGGAGGCTGAGGCAGAAGAATCGCTTGAACCTGGGAGGTGGAGGTTGCAGTGAGCCGAGATGGCGTCATTGCATTCCAGCCTGGGTGTCAAGAGTGAAACTCTGACTCAAAAAAGAAAAAAAAGAAAAACATTTAAAATGTTCCAGTTATTTTGCTACCTGAACGTCATACCAGTGGTCAGAATTTAGACTTTTAGACTCATGTTTGTAAGTGATTCCCTGGGTAATAATCCCAGGCTATAAAGCAAGTACTTTGCAAAGGCTCTACTCCCTCCTAGCATTGGGTGATCCATCTGTGCTCAAGGGGCTCACATTCCGTGGGTGCCCCCAAAGAGGCTGATTTATGATCAGCTATAATGACATCCAGCTTCAGAAGGAAATCCATTTCCTCTCACTGTAGGGGGTAGACTCAGCTCATATAAATGCTGAGGAAGCCTTGTAGTTCTTGTAATACAAAAACAGGCAGCTGCCATCATTAGAAACACAGACCATTAAGTAACTGCATGGAGCCACAGCAAGAAAGTTCCAAGTTAGCGGAGCTGCTGCAGAGTGCTCTGCAGAAGGCAGGATTATCAATTCAGCACAAAGCTGAAGGCAAGAACTCATGGTATTTCGCCATCATGGCTAGTGATATTCATGGGACCTGGAAGTGCTATACTGTCTCTGCATGTTTTATATGCACATTTTAATGTCGTCTATGGACAATACTGGTTGTTGCGACAGGTCACTTGTGCCGTAAAAAGAATGGCTGGCACCTCTAATTACAGGGGAAGAGCCAGCTCGCAGGGGCCGGGGATGGGGAGCATGAGGCTCATCCCTGCAGCACTGCCACCACATTTCTTTTGTTCCTGACTTTCTCCCATTGGGAAGATTAGCAAGAGCGAGAGCCCGAAGGACAACCGAAGTGTGAGCATACAGGGAAAGCGGTTCCCAAACCATCCTTCCCGTACTTGTCTCTTGGGGCGGGCTTTTCCGCAGCGACGTGATTCAATGTGACTGCATGATTATGTGTTTACAACAAGCAGGCACAGGGCTGGCACTGACTACATGAGGATGGGAGGATGGGCGCTGCCTTCGGGAGCTGGAGGAGCAGAAGACATGAACAGAGGTGACGGGTGGTATGGGCAAGAGTGGGTGAAGAGGTGCATGGAGCGGGCATTGAGCGTTACAGAGGACCCACAGGTTTCGATCCATGTGCTATCAGCTCTTTGCTCGGGACCATTGCCTCTTGTGCCTGATGGAAAACAGGGTGGGAAAGCCTACGAGGGAACTAAGTTGCAGAAGTGTTCAACCAGTGTGGTGGAGGTGCTGTCCAGGCAGAGGCAGAAATCATGGTCAGACAGATCCTGAGGAAGAGCAAGATGTGTTCAACCGGTGAGTCTTGGAAGTCAGCCAGAACCTCCCTGTGACTCTGGATCCCAAGCTCAAGAGGGACCAAGTCCAAGATTGGGAAGTTGTGCACATCATCAGTCAGGAAGAAGCCATATTTGAAAGGGATTCTGGTGTCTCCTTTTCTTTCTTCCCCTGATTCCATGAAGCCCGTTTTTAAAAATCTTGCAAAGAAAGTGGGTATTTCCTCTCAAAGCCCCATGTTCAGAAAAATACCAGCATGCACTTTTGAAAAAGGGCTACTCTATTCCCAGCCAAGACAAGCGCTTATTTATTTATTCATTTTGAACAACTGGTAATGATTTATTTTTCAATGAATGAATGGATTCATGAATAAACAATTCAATGAATGAATTGTTTAGAGAAATGTAAATGGAATAATGTTTGTTCTTTCACATACAATTTGGGATAGCTAAATCTCCAGCTATATATTGTTATAACTTTAAAAAAGAAAAGCAACCAGTGAGTGAGCTTGCCGGAAATGTGATACACATTTGTGTTATAATGCAGGACAAACCCATAGGGTCTTACCAGATGCATCTGCTGCAAAAGAAAAAGCAAGGGTTGGAACTCAACCAATCCTTCCAGCAGTACCCCTGACACTGAAGATCAAGAACAAAGTCTCCAATTATATAACAAGTATGTTAACATTCTCAGTGTGTTTGCAATCTTTAAAAAGGCCTATCTTAGCGGGCACGGCGGCTCACACCTGTAATTCCAGCATTTTGGAAGGCCGAGGCGGGCAGTTCATAAGGTCAGGAGTTTGAAACCAGCCTGACCAACATGGTGAAACCCTGTCTCTACTAAAAATACAAAAATTAGCCGGGCGTGGTGACATACGCCTGTAATCCCAGCTACTCAGGAGGCTGCGGCAGGAGAATCACTTGAACCCAGGAGGCAGAGGTTACGGTGAGCTGAGATCACGCTACTGCACTCCAGCTTGGTGACAGAGTGAGACTCCGTCTCAAGAAAACTAAAAAGGCCTTTCTTTTTACTTTTCATTTTCTTCCTCTCTCATGATTCTTGTTCCACCATGTCCTTTGGCTACTTACAAATAGTTCTTCTGATGCTAATATTTTCTAGGACATACTTAGGCCACTGTATGATTTTTCGGTTGTTCCACAGTATGAGAAGATGGTATTTGGAGGCTTCCATTTGACTGTGGGCACGTGATGCTGCTCAAGTGTGTGCCTGATGACTGCTCTTAGTTTTTTGTTCTTTGTTGGAGCCTAAAATAAGATGATGCCACTCATTCCGAACATTCCAGATAACTCTGCACTTCCATAGTAAACTTCTAAAATATGAGTAAGAGGTTATAAATTAAGCAGTCATTCTCTAAAATGTGTGCTAATGCTTCTCCAAAAGGAAAAAAAAATACTCAATTCCTGGTGGGACATTCTGAAGTTGCTCCAACATAAATGGCCTCCAGCTTCTCTTTTAGCTCATCAATTACATGTTTTGTGGACTAGAGTAAAATTTGAACTGCAGTAAGCCTTCATGGCTACTCCTTGCAGGTACAGACCGTCTGATAGGAAGAATTTGCATAAAATGAGAACTCAAAGCAACAATCAAAATGGTCCCTGCTCCATGCAATGTCCTTCCCATGTCTAAAGGCACGGATGGAGGCCAGGTGCAGTAGCTCACGCCTGTAATCCCAGCACTTTGGGAGGCTGAGGTGGGTGGATTACTTGAGGTCAGGAGTTTGACCAATACGGTGAAACCCCATCTCTACGATAAATACAAAAATTAGCCTGTAATCCCAGCTACTTGGGAGGCTGAGGCAGGAGAACCGCTTGAACCCAGGAGGTGGAGGTTGCAGTGAGCTGAGATTGCACCACTGCACTCTAGCTTGGGCAACACAGCAAGACTCCATCTCAATCAATCAATCAATCAATCAATCAATGGAATGTCAATAGCTGGTGTGTAAGCCATCTGTTTTCTTTAACTTGCTATGGCTTATAAGTATCCAAAATACAACCATCAGTAAGTATTAAAGAAAAATATAATACACAAGTCAACATTTACTATGTTTAAATAGCATATATAATTAATTTTACCTTTAATCAGGCTTGTTATTAGAAACGTGTACTTGGGGCCCCCATTATCACAGTGTGTTCATTTAGAAAGCACACAGACTGCTTTCCAACCTTTCTTTTGCTGGGTAGAGACCCATGTAATCTCAGGGCAAAGCTCTCCAAGGTCCCTGAGCCTGACCTGGGTGGACATGGGTTCCCTGTGATGACAGGCTCCTGAAGAGCCAGGAGGCTTTTGCTGGCTGGGGCTGAGCTGGTGGTTCTGGGGTGGGCCCCCTCCATGGAGACACGAAGTCAGACACTCCCATCCAGGAGATAAGGCCTGGCCCCATCACTCACTGCCCTTCCTAATACAAGATTCTGGACTGCAGGTGCCTCTGGGATTTGACAAAGATGTGAATTCTGTTTCTTTTCCCCTTCTACTTCCTGCTTTCAATATGGAGAAAGAGACAGAGCCTCATTTACATGTCACTATAATATGCACACATGCAGAGAGAAAGAGGTTTATTTTAAGGAATTGGCTCACACAACTATGGGGACTGGCAAGTCCAGAATCTGTAGGGAAAGCTGGCAGCCTGGAAATTCAGGTAAGAGTCAATGTTGCAGTCAGTCTTGAATCTGAATTCCATGGGGCAGGAGACTAGAAACTCAGACAGAGTTTTCGTGTGACAGTTTTAAAGAGAATTCCTTTTTTCTCAGGAAACCTCAGTCTTTGTTCTTAAGGCCTTCTACTGATTGGATGAGGCCCACGCACTTTATGAAGGGAAATATGCTTTACTCAAAGTCTACTGATTTCAATGTTTATCACATCTGGCCAGATACAATGGCTCACGCCTGTAATCCCAGCACTTCGGGAGGCTGAGGTGGGTGGATCACCTGAGGTCATGAGTTCGAGAGCAGCCTGAACAACATGGTGGAACCCCATCTCTACTACAAATACAAAAAAATCAGCCAGTGTGGTGGTGGGCACCTATAATCCTAGCTACTTGGGGGACTGAGGCAGGAGAATCACTTGAACCTGGGAGGTGGAGGTTGCAGTGAGCCGAAATCGTGCCATTACACTCCAGCCTTGGCAATGAGAACAAAACTCCTTCTCAAAGAAAAAAGAAAAATGAGGGCCAAGCACAGTGGCTCACGCCTGTAATCCTAGCCCTCTAGGAGGCTAAGGCAGGTAGATCACCTGAGATCAGGAGTTCGAGACCAGCCTAAGCAACATGAAGAAAAATACAAAAAATTTTGTATTTTTCTCTACGAAAAATACAAAAAATTACTCGGGTGTGGTGGCACATGCCTGTAATCCCAGCTACTGGGGAGGCTGAGGCAGGAGAATCGCTTGAGCCCAGCAGGCAGAGGTTGCAGTGAGCAGAGATCACACCACTGCACTCCAGCCTGGGCAACAAGAACAAAACTCCATCTCAAAAAAAAAAGAAAAAGTTCATCACATCTAAAAAAATACTTTCATAGTAACATGTAGGCTGATGTTTAACCAAACAACTGGGAACCACAGCTTGGCTAAGGTAACACAAAATTAAGCATCACAAGTATTGTGCAGCCTTGGTAAACCTTTCTATGCCGTAAATTCTCATTCATTTGGAAAATGAGGATAATGAACAGCACCTGCCTCATAATCTGTGGTAAGGATTAAACGTTCAAAAACGTGTAACCTGCTCTGATCCAGTTTTCTGTGCCCCAAACTACTCTGTGTCTGGAGTATCTTTGGCACTCAAGTCGTACTAAGTGGTAACTGACTCAGCAGCTTGTAGACTGCATTTTTCTGCTTTCTACATTCTGAAGACAACCATCAGGTCCAAGGCTTCCAGTACTTTCTCTATGCAACTTGTCCATGCATACCAGGCCTGCTGACGAAGCTAATTTCACCACTACTTTCACACCTTCAGTTTGCCTGGGCCTGGCCCCACACCAGCCCCTAGAAATACCTGAGGCACATGCACTGAATTTAAAAGTACAGCAGTAACCTCCGCCTCCCAGGTTCAAGCCATTCTCCTGCCTCAGCCTCCTAAGTAGCTGGGATAACAGGTGTGTACCATCACGCACAGCTAATTTTGTATTTTTAGTTGAGACAGGGTTTCTCCATGTTGGTCAGGCTGGTCTCGAACTCCTGACCTCAAGTGATCTGCCCACCCCAGCCAGCCTCCCAAGGTGCTGGGATTATAGGCGTGAGCCACTGTGCCCGGCCTTGACAGTATGGTATTTTTAAACATCTAGAGTATCAGCTCTTAAATATGCCTCATGAGAAGAGCAAGAATATGGATATGCCAAAAACAATTTACACTTGGGTTGTGAGTCGATGAATATTTTTCTCCTTAATGGGTTTTGTCATAGTAACCTCAAAATCAGCTATGACTCCACCGGCTGTCAAGGACGTGTGAATTGCACACACATCTGCTGTGGTGAAGCCCTCCTTGTGACCCTGGGGTGGGCCACGCGCTTTCCCAATCCTTGAGCTCAGCATTGGAGGATGAGGCGGGATGAAATACCACATGACATGTCACAAATGCCAGGCTGGAAGGAAATCCCTAAGTGGCGCGTTCCCACTCAGCAGCTGAGACCGATTTCAGAAAATTCACGGTGATCGCTTAGTGATTTTTCTGTCTCCGTGTCATGAATGGCTAGAAAGAACAGAGTTAACTGGGAAACTGGGACACAGCAGACGTTTGCTTTTGAAACCTCCTTTTTCTGTTGTTCATTCAGCTGTCAAAACAGACAACCTCAGAAGCGTACGTTGAGAGATACGAGAGGAGATAGAAAAGCGTAACCGATTCTGAGCTTCCTCAGGGGATAAACTCAATCTTTGAGAGCAGAGAATAAGTCAGAGAAGCTGCTGCCCCAACCCATAGGCATCGCTGTGCGTTCACCAAGGCGACAGTATCCAGGACCTCGGAGCCGCCAATGAGAAGCCCGCAGCAGCGGCCCGGAGGACAGCTGGTGGCTGCCGGAGACACAGGTGACACGCCACGTCCGGACAAGGCTGCAGCCTGCAGGGGGAAGTCAAGCCCACATTGTGCTTCGGCTCACAAACGTTTAATGCATTGAAAAGGGAATCACGTGGGAGAAGTAGAAAGAAATGCTGGTCATGTATTTATTTTACCTAGAATTTTTCACTCCCTGGTATCATGAAACCCAACTCCCCAAAATGGCAGGCTTGGAAACTGAGGCTCTGAGCCGAAATGACTTGCTCCAGGCCCCGTGTTCCGTGCTTTTTCCAGAGCCTATGGCCTCCAATGACCTGGTGCATCCCACCCACAGGATGCGTGTCCCCAGACACAAACCTGAGATGGGCGGGCCTGGTTTTTAAGCTTAAGGATGAAAACACGGGCCTCCCACCTACCCCTACCCACCAGTTCTTCCGCCTTTGATAGGAAACAGCCAAACCACCACCAAGCTGACTCAGCCCGCACGGGCATCGTCATCATGGCAGCAACGTATGTAGGATCCAGGCTCTTTGGTTGATTAAATCCTTGGGAATCTTATTTTCAAGCTCCTCTCGTCCTCCATCGAACAGACCTGGGCAAATGGGTTGGGAGCCTCCTCTGTTTCCACAAACCCTTCCACTGGCTCCTGTTTTCATGCTTATCAGAATGTATTGGTCATTTTTGTTTCATTCCTCACCCTCTTCTGGCAGCCCTCACCCTCCACCCCGTCCTGCCCCCACATACACACAAAAGGGGAAGGAAACTTTTCAATCCACTTTTAACTCCAGAGCCTAGCACAGCCTGGAATGGAGCTCTCTGGTTGTCCTGCAGTGAGCAGAGGTGAAAGTCACACTGGCCTTAGACAGTGCTTTGCAGGGATCAATTCTCTGTCCCAAACCTGGGGCCTCCAAGCACTGGATTGGACTGCCTCGCTTCACATTCCTTCTTGAACCTACTCTGTACCCCACTCTCTCTTGTTAAGGATGCCAGTGAGAACCTTCTTGGTTCTCAAGTTTTGGCCTTCCATTAATATTTCTCTTGGGTTCCGAGGCCCGTACTTCCCCATGCCCCTCCTTGCTCTCCTGCCCAGTTTTCCTCTCCTTTTCTGAATTCTGCATCCTGTATCCTTATGCTGCTCCAGCGCCCCAGGCCTTGGACATTGCATGCTCTCCATATGCTTTCCCAATGATGTCATGGCCCTCTACCCTATAAGTACCATATTTGCATCTCCAGCCTGACCCCTCCCTGAACCCCAGACCCTCCAATTCACTGCTTATTCACAGAAGCCACTTGCAGTCTAATAGGCAACCCCAACAACACACGCAAAACCAATGCCTGTAATCCCAGCCCTTTGGGAGGTGGAGGTGGATGGATCACCTGAGGTCAGGAGTTCAAGACCAGCCTGGCCAACATGGCGAAACCCAGTCTCTACTAAAAATAGAAAAAATCAGCTGGACATGGTGGCAGGCGCCTGTAATTCCAATTACTCAGAAGGCTGAGGCAGGAGAATCGCTTGAACCCAGGAAGCGGAGGTTACAGTGAGCAGAGATTGCACCATTACACGCCAGCCTGGGCAACAAGAATGAGACACCATTTCAAAAAAATTTTAAAAAACCTTAGAACTACCTAGTATCCTGCTAAACTCACTACTTGCTTAGGTCTTAGCAAATGGTCATTCTGTTCAAAGACTTGAATCATTCTCCACTCTTCTCTTTCCCCCACATACCAGCCACCAGTACTCCTGCCAGCTCCACCTTCAAACTGAGTTCAGGATCTTACCACTCCTCACCACATTGCCTTCCCCCGAGTCACTGCCCGGACCCTAGATTCCCTCTTATCCCTGCACCACCATCACCCCATCACCCCTGCCCCCAACCCCCTGTAGACACATCAGCCTTCTCTTGGTTCTGGCTGCACGCTCTCTTTCTGATGGTCACATGTCGTTCAGAGAGGTTTTTCTTACCACCCTTTCTAAACTGCGCCAACTCCACTCCAGCGCCCTCTATCTCTTATCCTGTCGTTTTCTTTATGGCATTTATCACTCTTGAACATGTTTTTGTTGCTGTTGTTGTTTTTCTTAATGTGCTCTTTGTCTATTTTCTCAGAGTAAAATGCAACCTCCATGACGAAAGTGACTGTGTTATTCACTGGTATGTTCCTAGTACTCCTAGTTCCCAGCAGGGCCTAGAACATAAAGGTCTTTAGTAAATATTTCTAGATAAATGAATAAAATATTGGACTGAGGTTTAACAAAATACATCAAAATACCAATTTTCCCACTGATACAGAGATCAGATTTAGCAAAGCATGGCAGTGGACCAAATCCAGCCTGCAGCCTGAAATAACGTTTTACTAGAACACAGCCGCCTCCATTCATTTGCATATAGTCCACGGTTGCTTCCACGCTAGCCACCATGGTTGAATAGCTGTGACAGACTGCATGGCCCCCAAAGACTAAAATATTTTCTTTCTTGCTCTCTACAGAAAAAAAAATTGCCAGCCTCTTATATAGATATACTTCCTACCTCTTCTTATGGTTTAACAATTAATAAAACAGGGCCAGGCACGGTGGCTCACATCTGTAATCCCAGCACTTTGGGAGGCCGAGGTGGGCGGATCACGAGGTCAGGAGATCAAGACCATCCTGGCTAACGTGGTAAAACCCCATCTCTACTAAAAATCGAAAAAATTAGTTGGGCGTGGTGGCACGTGCCTGTAATCCCAGCTACTTGGGAGACTGAGGCAGGAGAATCGCTTGAACCCAGGAGGTAGAAATTGCAGTGAGCCAAGATTGTGCCACTGTCCTCCAGCCTGGGAAAGAGAGCGAGACACTGTCTCAAAAAAAAAAAAAAAAAAGGAGTAAAATAATAAACGTATTAAATAATTATTGCATAGTTAATCCATTAATACATACTTCTTGAAAAAAAGTAAAATTGTGCAGAAGTGTGTAGCGTACGAAGTGAAAGCCTTCTTTCCACAGCCACTGTCCCAGCCCTCTCGAGGAGGTAGCTTGCTAGCATCTGGATTACTTCCAGGCTTTTTTGAAGCATTTCGACGCAAACCTCTGTACCTCTTGAGTGCAAATTAGTTTTGTTTTTGTTTATTTTTTAAATTGGCAAATAAAAATTGTATATATTTGTGGTGTACAACATGATGTTTTGATATATGTAGACACTGTGGAATGGCTAAATCAGGTTAATTAACATATGCATCACTTCATATACTTATCGTTCAAATGAGTTTTGTTATCAACATTTTGCTAGACTTGGAAGGAGAAGGAAAACTTTCCATCTGTTCCTGTGCTCTGACAGTTTGAATAACGGGAATCACATGTTCCTTGAAGGTTCCCTAGCATCCCCCATAACACTAACACCACCTGAACCTGGCGCCTGTGCCGGGGCTGGATTGCTGACTACCTTTTCAATTTCTTCAACAGAACCAGCAAGAATCTGGGTCTTCCGACTCTTTCGTTAATTGTAGTAATTTACATTTTTATTAAAATACTCATTTCCTACATACTTTCAAATTTATTTCTATATAGTTGATTACGAGTATTAAATCTCATCCCTATTTGTAGTTATATTTCTTTTCTAATTCGTCCTTTTTTTTTTTTTTTTTTTTTTTCCTGGGTCAGGTCTGCCAGTGGTTTGACAGTTGTATTAGCTATTTTCAAAGAACTCAGTTTGGGGCTTATCACATTTTATTGTTTGCCCTATTTGTTTGTTTCATCAATTTCTGCTTCTATATCTTAAAATTTCTACTTTCTATGCTTTGTCTGCTAACATTTAGAGTTCACTTATTTTGCCTTGTCTTCTTTTTTTTTTTTTTTGAGACAGAGTCTCGCTCTGTCGCCAGGCTGGAGTGCAGTGGCGCGATCTCGGCTCACTGCAACCTCCGCCTCCCGAGTTCAAGCAATTCTCCTGCCTCAGCCTTCCGAGTAGCTGGGACTACAGGCACGCGCCACCATGCCAAGCTAATTTTTTTGTATTTTTAGTAGAGACGGGGTTTCACCATGTTGGCCAGGATGGGCTCGACCTCTTGACCTCATGATCTGCCCGCCTTGGCCTCCCAAAGTGCTGGGATTACAGCGTTAGCCACCGCGCCCGGCCTTTGCCTTGTCTTCTTACGCGTTTTGGCCACACCCCGCTGGCTTTACCACACTGAGCCCTGGCCCCCATATAAACTGCAGGCAATGGCAACCATGTTTTCCTGCTTTACACATAAATAGCAGAGTGTCTCTCGGTTTTGTTTTGATCTCCAAATACATATAACTTTTTCTTTCTTTCTTTTTTTTTTGATTGTGGATATTCTTTTCTTCGTTATTTCTAATTTCTGGTTTTATTGCATGGCAGTTAGGAAATTAGCCTGAATGTTTTCCACTTTTGAAATTCATTGAGACGTTCTGGTTTATTACCATGTTAATTTTTGTATATAGTATATGTATACTTAAAAAGTGTGTGGATTCTACATTGAGTTCAAAATTCTGTATATTACTATTGAATCAACCCTGTGATCCAAATATCTAAAACTGCCTTTTGTCTTTTGAATCAGTTCTTTTCCGAGAAAGCTACTAAATCCTCTCATTTTGACTGTTAACTTGTCAATTCATTTTTCTTTATATGTTTTGATAGCATGTTGTTCAAGCATAAAGATTCATTGCTGTTTTAGTGTCTTCATATTCTTATGTGTAAATATAAAAATCTGTCCTATATAATATTTTTGGGCTCGGCACGGTGGCTCATGCCTGTAATCCCAGCACTTTGGGAGGCCGAGGCGGGTGGATCACGAGGTCAAGAGATGGAGACCATCTTGGCCAACATAGTGAAACCCTGTCTCTACTAAAAATTACCAAAATTAGCTGGGTATGGTGGTGTGCGCCTGTAGTCTCAGCTACTCCAGAGGCTGAGGCAGGAGAATCGCTTCAACCCGGGAGGCGGAGATTGCAGTGAGCCAAGATAGCGCCACTGCACTCCAGCCTGGTGGCAGAGAGAGACTCCGTTTCAAAAAAAATTTTTTTAGCTTTAAATTCCTTTCAGTTTCATATTTCTCATCTTTCACTGATTTTGTAAACATGTGACTACCTTTGTCATTTAATTTTCAACCTTCCTGCATAATTTTATTTTAGAATACTTTTGTGTTAATGTAGTTATATGTTTTATTGACTTATTTACTTATGTTTTTAGTGACAGGGTCTCCACTCTGTTGTATGTATTTATTTTTGGCATGTCTGATGGCCCGTTAGTAATATCAATAGCGATAGAAACGTAGCTAAGTGGTATTGGATCCTACTCCATGAAGGGACTCTCCTGAGCACTTTACCCGTGTTATTTTATACAGTGCTCAGACCTATCATGTAGGGAGTTCTTCTGGTTGTCCCCAGTTAACAGCTGAAGAAACTGAGGCTTTGAGTGGTTTCGTGACCTACCCAAGATCAGAAAGTCAATAAAGGATTGGGCAGGATTTGAACCCAAGGACTCTGTGAGCCACTACACATTGATCATATTAATTATAATTGCTGACACCTCCTAGATCAAACCTAGATTCTTAGGTTCACACATGCCAAACAAATCAGTGTCACTTCTGTACAATAATACTTGAAGCAAGAAAAAAATACAGAGATTCACATTGAATCTTATGTTTAAACTAGACTTAGACCTGTAAGTATGAAAATGTGCTTATAATTACAAGTACTGGTAAAACGTGTGTAAGTGCCTTTTTATATTTAAATTTGATCTAAAAGTGCCTACATTGCCTGTAACATTCTCAAATTTTCATAGGAGCAATAGTTCCTTCAAAAAAAATTCTTTTCAGTCAGGTGCTGTGGCTCACACCTGTAATCCCAGCACTTTGGGAGGTCGAGACGGCTGGATCACGAGGTCAGTCAGGAGTTCAAGACCAGCCTGGCCAACATGGTGAAACCCCATTTCTACTAAAAATACAAACAATTAGCCAGGTGTGATGGCATGCACCTGTAATCCCAGCTACTCAGGAGGCTGAGGCAGGAGAATCACTTGAACCCGGGAGGTGGAGGTTGTGGTGAGCCAAGATTGTGCCATTGCACTCCAGCCTGGGTGACAGAGCTAGACTCCGTCTCAAAAAAAAAAAATTCTTTTCTCCACACTTCATAAATCTCATTAAAAACAATTGTTTTCCAATAACACCTACCATGCTAAAAGCATTCATTTTCCAGACTGCATTTACTGGAAGAAATGCACAAACTACAATTGTTCAGAACAGGAAAAATACAACACAGTGCTTAGCATCCTATGGTAGGACCCAAAATCATCCAAATTGCTGTGATTATTGTGAAAAAAGTAATCACAGTACTCGCTCAATATTTAAAAACACAATTTATTGAGAATCCATATTGAACAGATCTGAGTTCTGGGAACATTTTAAAATTTAATATTGTCATATGAGCTACTAATACTTTGTTTACATTTTCTGTATTAACTCACCCTTCTAACAGCTTACAGTTAAAGTGTTTGTAATAGACCATTGACCTGGCTTTGCTGGCTTAAGGCTACAGTAAACCACAATCCTCACTTAACACAAGGGTAGAGATATATCACCACTAGATGGTACTACAAAGTAATTATTAAATTCCACATTATTTCAAGTTAGCATTGACAGTGATATTTTTTCTGAAAGGAATAAATCAATCTTAATAGTCTTACCATTCCCATTAGCACCATCTACTCCTAACTTTAATTTCCTAAAATCACCTCAGTAGGAAGAAATGACAGCCTTTGATGCATAACAAAATCTTTCACATAAAGTTTTTGAGGTTAAATAAAATGTGGCTTCTGGGAAGTGATATTAATTCCCCAGTTCCTTTCACAATTACCTTGAAGCTCAACAATATGTAAAGGAATGTAAACAATAGTTTTCATAGCCAAGCGAGCAATTAAAAGACAAAATAGCATGAACAAAAACCAGTTTTGCCATTCTTCATGATATGCATAGTTGACAGCATAACTTTTGTTTATTTTTGTTAAGTCTTACACGGAAAGAATGTTTTTATAGGTGAATTTTGTCTTTATTGGTGTCGTTCAAGCAACCAGCTGTGGTTAATACTCTGTTTAATCAAAGCATTGCAGTTCCCAGCGGCTTCTCGGATGGGCATTAGTACTAGGCTGAGTCACGCAGGAAAACACAACGGTTTCACTTCAGAGAGTATTTGAAGCCAACTGCACTCTGTGCTGCTAAATCTTGCCACTTTTCACTGGAAAGAATCCATGCTAATCATGTGTGAAGGTCATTTTGATTCTGGTTTGTAAAATGTAGATGCTGTTCCTATCCGCTTTTGTGGTCAATTGGTAAGAATGATAATTCTGCCGGGTGCGGTGGCATGTGCCTGTAGTCCCAGCTACTCGGGAGACTGAGGTGGGAGGATGGCTTGAGCCCAGGAGTTCTGGGCTGTAGTGTGCTATCCTGATCAGATGTCTGCACTAACTTCGGCATCAATATGGTGACCTCCCGGGAGTGAGGGACCACCAGGTTGCCTAAGGAGGGGTGAACTGGCCCAGGTCAGAAACGGAGCAGGTGAAAACTCCCGTGCTGATCAGTAGTGGGATCACGCCTGTGAATAGCCACTGCACTCCAGCCTGGGCAACATAGCGAGACCCCATCTCTAAAAAAATATGTGTGTGTGTGTGTGTGTGTGTGTGTGTGTGTATGTATATAAAATAAAAATAAATAAATAAAAGAATGGTAATTCTCCAAGGCCTAAGTCAGCTCAGCTCAGAGTAACTCCATTAGAAAAACTGTTTCTCCTTCAACTAACCCAGCATCTGAAAGACACATCAGGTCAGAGAGCAAAAACAATAGAGAGAAAAATCTGGGAAATAGGAAATACATTAACTTGAAAAACCCCCAAATTAAATAACTGAAAAGTTATGTTTAAGTTTATAAATCTTTTAATATTTCTATTATGAAAGAACATGTTCCAGTCATGATTAATCGTTTACATCAATCAGTACTCTTAGAATTAAAGAATGCAGCCAATGTATAATAAGGAAATATTTCATTGTTGTCTAAATAAAAATTTGAAACTTTGATGCTTACTGACCATCATAGTGCAAAGTGTTGTGGGGAACGCAAAAATGTAAAAGGTAATTCTAACCCTCAGGAACACATGACCACACATCCTCATTAAAGAAGCCAAGCATGAATTGTTTACAACACTACAAGGCCCCATATACCTAGATATCAGACTCAGTCAGCAATGGTTAGGGGGTTGGATAAAAGAAGGCTCTCTGTGAGCAAGCATAAAGAGAGACTTTCTGGAAACGACGTGACTTGAGCAGCTGACAGATCTCTGGTTCTTGCCCTGGCATATATGGCATATATCAAAATGCCATAATGACAAAGTAACAAAAATTAACAGTATAATTTTTTTTTTTTTTTTGAGATGGACTCCCTGCAAGGCCCAGGCTGGAATGCAGTGGCGCCATCTCAGCTCACTGCAACCTCCACTTGCTGGGTTCAAGCGATTCTCCTGCCTCAGCCTCCCGAGTAGCTGGGATTACAGGCATGTGCCACCAAGCCTGGCTAATTTTTGTACGTTTAGCAGAGATGGAGTTTCACCATATTGGCCAGGATGGTCTCAAACTCCTGACCTCAAGTAATCTGCCCACCTCAAGTAATCCCTCCCAAAGCGCTGGGATTGCAGGTGTGAGCCACTGTACCCGGCCTTATTTTAACAAACACACACACCTCTGTAACTCACACCCCTATCACAATATAGTGGATTTCCATCACTCCAGAAGGTTCTTTCATGTCCCTTTCCAGGTACTAATCAGGGGCAACAAGTATGACCTTTCTTTTTCCACTTAAATGAATTTTGCCTGTTCTAAAATGTCATCTAAGTGGAGCACATAGTCTTTACTCTTTTTTTGTCCAGATTCTTTTGCTCCACATAATGTCTATGAGGCTCATCCATTTATTAATAACAAATATTTTCGGTTGGGTGCAGTGGCTTATAAAACCAGCACTTTGGGAGGCTGAGGTGGGTAGGTCACTTAAGGCCAGGAGTTCAAGACCAGCCTGGCCAACATGGAGAAACCCCGTCTCTACTAAAAATACAAAAATTAGCCAGGCATGGTGGCAAACACCTGTTGTCCCAGTTACTCAGGAGGCTGAGGCACAAGAATTGCTTGAACCTGGGAGGCAGAGGTTGCAGTGAGCCAAGACGACACCACTGCACTCCAGCCTGGGCGATGGAGTGAGATCCTGTCTCAAAAAAAAACAAAAGAAGGAGGAGGAGGAGAAAGAGAAGGAGAGGAAGTGGAATATGAGAAAGAAGAGGAAGAAGAAGAAGAGGAAGAGGAAGAGGAGGAGAAGCAGCAGCAGTGGTGGAAGAAGAAATATTTTTTAAAGTAAAGACTTCTAGACTGGAAAGTGGCAGTGGGAGTAGAGGGCTCACTGTAAAGAACAGATTGGGCGAGCAGGTTGGCATCAGTCTGTAGAAGCCCTTGGAAGTCAGGAAAAGGGACCTTTACTCTATTTTCCTGGCACCAAGTTAACAAACTCCTTCGTAATTGCTGAGCAGGGCCTGGGAACTGATTCTCTGCCACCATGTCCCACTCCCCACTGTTTTCATGAGTCACCACTGTGCCACTGAGTGGCGATGCCTGTTGCCAACTCTACTTGGAGCTGGTGCATGCACATCCCCTCCTGAAGAGCTGGCATATCTGTAAGTGCCATCCCATGCCCCCCTGGAAGGATGGGAAGAACAAGCTCAGAATTTGGCACGTGCCTTTGAAAGATTGTTCACGCCTCCTTGAGGTGGTGGAGGCAAAGGTCAGGAAGATCAGTCAGGGAGCCATGGGCCAGGGCTGGGTGCCAGGAGCAGTCAGGGACCTGATTTGGTAACTTTGGACCTGGCCCTGTATTGCTGGGGAATGGAATCAAGTCATCTTACAGGGCTGCCAAGGCTGTTTCGATTTGTGCGAGTACAATGCAAGGTCAGGAATGCCACAAACCAACTATCAAATGCAGC
This sequence comes from Aotus nancymaae, assembly GCF_030222135.1. Lineage (NCBI taxonomy): Eukaryota > Metazoa > Chordata > Mammalia > Primates > Aotidae > Aotus > Aotus nancymaae. The sequence goes on from NW_026988425.1 coordinate 122,794,826, forward strand.
AGCGATAAGAAATTTGCCGACCGGATCAGTTTAGACATGTAGCAGTTAGGTTCTGGAATAGAAATCCAGGTCAGGGACACAGAAGAATACAGTCTGGACCCAAGCCAAGGTGGGGAACACAGGAAGTCCAAGGCGAAAGAGTGACGGGAGTGTTATTTTCCAGCAAAAAGCTAGAGCAGGATTAGACTGGAGAAGCAGTTGTCCAACAGGGGAAAGGGTGCCTGGAGCGATGCAGTGACAAATAGCTTCCTCCCTAAGTGGCCCATTACCTTCTCTCAAACTCCAGAAAAGCATACATTTTGAGGCCTTGGAAGGGTGGGAGAACTTTTAGGTGCCTTATGGTAACTGAGAGGATCAAAGAGTTGGAAACTGGGTGTATTAATTATCTGTTGCTGCATAACAAATCACACCAAACCTTAGTGGCTTAAAAAGCACATTTATTATCTCATAGTTTCTGTGGGTCAGGTATCCAGGCACAGTTGAGTTGGGTTATCCAGGTCAAGGCCACGGCTAGTAAAGAATCAAGAACCTCATCCTAGTATCTTGCAAAGAACTGAATCCTGCTAACAACTATGTGAGTGAGGTTGGAAGTAAATCCTTTTCCTGTTGAACCTTCTGATGGGACCACAGCCCTGTCTGACACCTTGATTGTAGCGGACTCATTTGTTTTGCAGACATGTGTGACAAAGCTTAGCATCCATATCCTGCACATGGTCAAAATAGGATGCTTCCTAATCCACGTCCATGGGTTACCTTCTTTCTAGAGCTCTCCCATGGCTCACATGGATTCTGGTTCTGATGCCACGTCATTAGCTCATACATCATGACTACAACTGAGTTCATCATCTGGGTCCTAAATGATTTCCATCCTCCTGCCCTATCTTGGTAGAGAGTATTTCTACTTCTCCTGTCACCTAGCATGGTAGGCAGCTTCCAGCATGGCTCCCAGCAATCCCCATCTCCTTGTCTTCATGCCCTGTGTAGTTCCTTCTCCTTGTGTATGTGGGCTGGACTCAGTGACTTGGTTTTAATGAATAAAACACAGCACAGGTGATGAATGCCACTTTGGAAATTAGCTGATGAAAAACAGCGACTCCCATCTTTTTCAGACTCTTCTCACATGCTTGCTCTGACAAAGCAAGCTAGAGAGATTCACATGGCAAGAAACTGAGTCCAGGAACCAATACCCCTCAGACGCCAAGGGACGACTGTTCTGTTATTGTCATTATTGTTGCTTTAAACAATTGTTCATCAGAAGAGGTCAAAGCTTCAGAGACCATTTTGGCTCTTTCCATTCCTGTTTCCAGTAGAGACAATCCCTATATCCTCTTCCTTGTGACTGTGAGATTCTCATCTTCATCTCACTCTCCACACCTCCACTGGGTTCAGGCCTTGCTGTCCTCAGCCCGGGGGCACATCCAGCCCTCATGCTTGTCTCCATGTGCCCCTTCGTTTGCCAGATCTCCCTTCCAAAACACTTCTTGTCGCCTCTGTATAAGGCACAGTGTAAGGCCACTCTCTGTGTAAGGCACAGAGCTCTCAGCCCACCCCTGGGGCCTCCTACCGCCACCCCTTTGTCTTTCCTGACCAAGCCTCACCCCGCCAGCCCCACAGTCCCTCTGCCAGGCCCACTGCCCCACTGATCCCTGCCTCTGTGTCCTTCTCCCCTTGTGTGTGTGGAAGCTGTGCCCAGCTCCCCGTCTCTGAGACCTCACATCCACCAGGATCGTTGACCATTGACTTTCCTCAGCACTTTTGTACTTGATACTTCCATCCTCTCTTTCTGTCTTAAATATTGACCTGAAATCATTATCTAGTCATTTTTTAAATCATAGATAACACTTACTGAAGATACAATTAATCTTCACAACTGCTGTGCAAAGTAGATGTGATGATCTCCATTTTATGACTGGGGAAACTGAAGTTCAAGGCCACATGGCTAATAAAAGTCACTGCCAATATCCAAACCCAGCCCCATATACTCCTTCTTACCCAGGGCTCCACTGACCCTATTTGATTCAAAAACATGTTGTTCTCCAAGTCTTCTGAATCCCCACAATAATTGGAGATTTTACTGCAGGGTGGAAAACAAAGTAATATGTACAGATTTCTGACAGACACTACATTTCAGCCACAATTTATTAAATATTGACAAAGTTAAATGGATAGGAAGGTAAATTTATATTTTGTAAAAAAAAAAAAGAAAAAAGTAATGAAATTGTTTTATTTTTGGTAACACTGCATGTCCACATCAAATATAAAGGTTGAAAATTTTCCATTTCTGGTCAGTTAAGTCTGACTCCGTTCCATCAAATATCTACATTACATGAAGTACCATACTGTCTTAAGATTTATGCATTTACATGAATAGACTCCAGGGTGTAACACTTTAATCTATAAAAAGTACTAACTAAAAGTAACCGTTGCCATGGCAACACACTGCATGCATTAGTAGCCTTCAAAGGCAAAGCACTTTTGGAAATGAGCATTTACTGGTGCCCCAGACTAACCGAAACTCGATGGAATGGATTTTAAATCACCATTAACACTTGGAGCTTCATTCTAGGTTTAAAGTAGATCACAGTGCTTCCCTGAATATATACTATTTTTCACTTAAAGGAGAGTATTTCATTAGTGGGTGACTGCTGATTTTCTATACACATTTTAAGAAACTCAAAAAGATGGATTTTAAAGTGCATCGAGATGAGCAAGGTCCTAGAAGAGCTATGAACATTTGGCAATATAAGGGTGAGGGAGAATAGAGCACTTTCCCTGCATGAAGTCATTACACAAAGTCAGAGTGATAAGACAATTTGGTCCTGGCAAAGGAAACATAAAAAGATGGATGCAGCCTGCAAAAACCCAAAATTGCCTTCATGGACCTTGGACAGGCACAGGAAAGCAGGGGCATGCAAGACCTGTGGGGAGAAGATGGATGTGTAGATGAATATGTTAGCAGCAACGATGGGGAAACCCCCTCACTAGGTGGAGAGCATAGAGTTGGATCCCTACCTCACACTGTGTAACAAAGGCAAAGTCTGATTGGATTCATTACCCAAATATGAAAAGTGAATACATGACCCAGATACCAAAAGGTGAGGGGAAATGTCTCTGAGACCTCAGGGAAGAGATTTCTTAAACAAGAACCCAAGAGCACATGTTACAGGGCAAAATATGATGGACACAACCATATAAAAACTAAACATTTACGGTGTATTAGTCCATTCTCACACTGCTATAAAGAACTAAGGGTAGGTAATTTACGAAGAAAAGAAATGTAATTGACTCACAGTCTTACAGGCTGTACAGAAAGCATGGCTCGGAGGCCTCAGGAAATTTACAATCACAGTAGAAAGTGAAGGGAAGGCAAGCACATCTTACCATATATACTGCTAGTATATACCCAAAAGAAAGGAAATCAGTATATTGAAGAGCTATCTGCACTCCCATTTATTGAAGCATTATTCACAATAGCCAATATTTGGAAGCAACCTAAGTGTCCCTCAACAGGCAAATGGATAAAGAAAATGGTACACATACACAATGGAGTACTATTCAGCCATAAAAAAGAACGAGATCCTGTCATTTACAACAACATGGATGGAACTGGGGGTCATTATGTTAAATGAAGCAAGCCAGGCACAGAAAGACAAACTTTACATGCTCTCATTCATTTGTGAGAGCTAAAAATTAAGACAATTGGCGGGGCGAGGGGGCTCACATGAATTATCTCAGCACTTTGGGAGGCTGAGGCGGGTGGATCATGAGGTCAAGTGTTTGGGACCAGCCTGACCAATATGGTGAAACACTGTCTCTATTAAAAATACAAAAATTAGCCAGGTATCGTGGCACATGCCTGTAATCCCAGCTACTCAGGAGGCTGAGGCAGGAGAATCACTTGAAACCGGGAGGTGGAGGTTGCAGTGAGCCAAGATGGTGCCACTGCACTCCAGCCTGAGTGACAGACAGAGTCTATCTCAGAAAAAAAAAAAAAGACAATTAAATTCATGGAGACAGTAGAATGATGGTTACCAGAGGCTGGGAAGGATAGTAGGTGGAGGAGAGGGAGGATGGTTAATACCTACAAAAATATAGTTAGATAGAATGAGTAAGATCTAGTATTTGATAGCACAACAGGGTGACTACAGTTAACAATCATTTATTGTACATATAAAAATATCCAAAGTATGGCAAGTACTAGAGCCCAGATCTCGCTAAAAGAAAGGAAGAAAAAAAAAAAGAAAAAAATATCTAAAGTAGCATAATTGGAATTTTGTACCAGAAAGAAATGATAAATGCTTGAGATGATGGATACGCCATGTCCCTGATGTGATTATTATGGACTGCATGCCTGTATCAGAATATCTCATGCACACAATAAATATATACACCTACTATGTACCAACAAAAATAAAAAATCAAATACAGTAAAAATACTTGAGGCCAGGTGCGGTGACTCAACCTGTCATCCCAGCACTTTGGGAGGCCAAGGCAGGTGGATCACTCTAGCTCAGGAGTTCACAACCAGCCTGGGCAACATGGCAAAACTTCATCTCTACAAAAAATACAAAAATTAGTCGGGCGTGGTGGTGCACCCCTGTGGTTTCAGCTACTCGGAAGGCTGAGATGGGAGGATGGCTTGAGCCCTGAAGGTGGAGGTTTTAGTGAGCCATGATCACGCCACTGCATTCCAGCCTGGGCAATAGAGCAAGACCCCTGTCTAAAATTTTAAAAATGATTTGCGTTAGAATAAAATTCAAACCAGATTCAGCCACCAAATTGTGGTCTTCGGCAAGTCTCTTCACTTCTGTAAGTCTCAGTTTCCTCATCTGTAGTGTGGATAGCTTTGAAAATTGTGTGAAAACAGGAGTGTCTGTTTTCTTCTTGCATCAGATTTTCTTCCACTTTCCATTCCCTTTTTTATGCTGGTTCAGGATATTGAGTTCAATGATGCAATCCCGAAGTACAGACGAAGAAGTCAGAGTCTTCATCACAGGCCTATTCCTGGGCACAAAGCAATTCTGACAGAATCTTCTAGAGGAGAAGCAAAGAAGTGAGGCCAAGAGCAGGCAGGTGGGGCGGCAACCCCAGGGCCTTCCCTGGCCTTGCAGGCCACCGTGACCCCAGTCAGCTACTTCTGCTGGGCTCTGTTCGAGGTCCTCCACCTTCCTCCAGATCTGGGTTGTGGTAGTAATTATGACAAACTTCATTTTCAAAGCCTGACTTCCAAGGCCCTGGAGGTCATGGGGAGGTGAGAAAGGGAGAATCTGGCCCCTCTTTCCAGGGCTTTCCTGAAATTCAAGGGGAAAATTATGCTTTAAAGTTACCATAGAGCAGTAGTTTTAATGTGCTTAGTCTTTGGCTATGGGAAGAAGATTTCTTCTAAGAACTCTTGAAATATTTTTGCTTATCTTGTATCTTTGGATACAGTTATTTTCTTTTCTTTTGTTTTGTTTTTTTTTGGGATGGAGTCTTGCTCTGTCACCCAGCCTGGAGTGCTGTGATGTGATCTCAGTTCACTGAAGCCTCTGCCTCCCCGGTTCAAGTGAGTCTCCTGCCTCAGCCTTCCAAGTAGCTGGGATTACAGGTGCGTATCACCATGCCTGGCTAATTTTTGTATTTTTTTTAGTAGAGACAGTGTTTCACTGTGTTGGCCAGGCTGGTCTCAAACTCCTGACCTCAGGTGATCCACCCGCTTTGGCCTCCCAAAGTGCTGGGATTACAGACATGAGCCACTGTGCCCAACCTGGAAACAATGGTTTTCTGATTTTCTTTAGCATTAATGCAATGTAATGACCAGAGGTTGTCGATGCTTGGAGATTCAATAACCCGTTCATAGTGGAGTAACTTTCCCCAGCCACCTGTTAGTTGTCTGGAGATAAAAATAGGTAGAGGTTTCAAAGTCAGAGCAAAGAGCCGCTGATTGTATCTATTGAGTGTGTTATAATTAAAACTGTTGTGAATTCCGCAGTTTCATTTTGCAGAGGTTGAGAAAACCTTTTTTCCGTTTGGTTCAAGTAAATTCACACTTCCCAAATCCCATTTTGTGTTTTAGGATCTAAAAATGAACCTAAGATTAAAAAAACAACGCACTACCACCACCACCGTGGTACGCCTGGCCCTGCGTAGAAACTGAAGGGGTGTGTGTGAAGCCCAAATGACACGTTCATGAGCTCAGCTGAAGCTTTGTAAGTAAGTTCCAAACCAAGGTTGTTGTTATTCACACACGCTTTTCTTCTTGACTTTTGATTGAGGTCAGCTCCCTGACCCCATCACCAACTCCACTCTCACCTTGGAGATTGAGTTCTTTTCTGATCAATTGAAGTATTTTAAGAAAAAAAAAAAAAAAAAACATTGCTAGTGAGAGCAGGTCACTAAAGGGGATTCTGTCTATTTACCACCCAGAGTGTTTGGAGCTGGCTGGAGCCTTAGAGACAGTGGGGGCATTTGCCCTTGGGGTACCCTAGAATTGCAGCTCAAACTCTATCTTGAGAAATCTTCCACTGGTAAGAGGGAGTGCCTCCTTTTCTCTCTGCCCCAGTGTAGTCCAGAGGTCGGCCCACTGGCTCCGAGGCACCGACTCTTGAGGACATGCTACAAGGATCTGGGCACAGTTGGAGGTTGGGCTGTGGCAGTCACTGCCACCACCGTGGACCCCGCAGGGGCTCTCCCTGCCTCTCTTCTGTGTCCTGACCTCCCAGTGCTTTCTGCTCCTGAGGGTAGAGTTGACACTTCGCACGCATCTGTGGGTATGAATGCCCCCAGCCAGAGTGTCCAGTGGTTTGGGAGAAAATAACCTTGATATGTAAATAAACTGACCCAAATTGTCCCATAGACATTTTTTTTTATTTTGATAAACATAGAAATTCACCCTTCTAGTCTTAAAGCTTGAAACTTATATTTGTTTTATTTGAGTTCCTTTCTCTGGAAAGGACCTTCAGGCCTCTCAAAAAAAGTACCAAAGAAATGAAATTCACCAGACCATCACATCAGACAATAAGTTGCGGGACCTGTCATTCATCATGATTGCTTCCTTGCCCCTCCGTAGTTCCCATTTTCTTACACATGGTTACAGTTCTTCCTTGCTATATAAACCCCTAGTTTTAGTCAGTCAGGGAGATGGATTTGAGGCTGAGCTCCCATCCCCTCTGCTGCAGAGCCTGATTAGATCCTTCTTCCCTGGCAATACTCGTCTCAGTCATTGGCTTTCTGTACCACAAGCTGAGGACCCAGAACAAACGCCCGGTGTTTCAGTAACAGAAACAAACTTGGGGTTGGATTCCAGTTCTGCCTCTTACAAGACATGTGTCCTTAAACAAGACTTTCCCCTCCACGTCTTCTTTTCCTCATTGGAGCCGTGGGCACATAGGCCCAGCCCGGCATAGTTACTCTCAATGAAACCTGAATGTGGCAGCACTGTTTGTACTGTAAAATGCTGTACATCAGAGAAATGGTTATACTGTTGTAAACCAAAAGCCTTCAAACCACACCGGACTTGGGTTTGAAATGGCTTCGCTGACTTGTGACCTCACCCTAAATTGCTAAAAAGTGACATCATCCCTCCTTCCTCTGCCTGAAAGGACGGCAGTCGAGCAGGCTTCAGGGTTGGCTTAATCCAGGCACTCCAGTTTTTTCCAGGCCATCCCTCAAGTATCTGCCTCATCTTCACTTCCCCATGTAGTGGTGTCCAAAGGAGGCAAAAGAGACTTCTTCCACAGCTCTCTCAGGAGAGAAAAGAAATCTTTCCTGGAAAGCCCAGCGAACTTCTCAGCATGTCCATTGGCCTGAGTTATATTTCATGCCCCTTTCTGAACCGATCTCTGGCAAAGAGAATGGGTCGTTCTTTAACCAACCACTCCCAGATCTGGGATGGAATCCAGTTCCCCTGAGGCACATGGATTCCATGAAGTGTGTTTGTGGGTAGGTAGGTAGGGGGACAGAGGGTCATGCTAAAGAACTGCATGAAATTGGAGTTCTCTTAGAAGGAAGCAGTGGTGAAGGAATAACATATGTACATAGAAGAATCTGGGTGAAAACACGTATGTTCAGTGTATGACATGTTTTTGTTAAAAAACAAGGGGGGTGATAAAGGGAAATATATGAATATACAAGGGAAATATACAAATATTTCATAAATACAAATATACATATTTGTGTACACATAAAATATATTTGGAAGGATAAACAAAGAGACTGTTGATGTGGCTGTCTCATGGACAGGACCCAGATATCTGGAGACAGGGATGGGAGAGAAACTTTGCAGTCCACACTCATTTATGCTGCTTAAATTTTGAACCATGTGAATATATTGCTAATTCAAAAATAATTAATGACTCAATTTTTTAAGTGGAATTCAGAAGCATGAAAGCATGGTGGAACACAGGCACTACACATCTGGCCCCTTATTCTCATTCACCGAGAATAAGGTGAATATGCTTTCTTATTCATCCTAGGGCCCAGTGGATAACTGTTAGCTCAAATATTCACACACATACACCCCAAACATTAATTTTCAAAGGCAATGCAGTCTGAATTCATGCTTAGGAAGGGAAATCATCGCTTACCTGGTTCATAATCTGAACTACAGTTTCTGCTTCCAATTGGAGAATCATTTTTTTTTCCATTCCAAACCTCTAAAACCCAATGATCCTCAACCAAGGGTGATTTCGCTCCAAGGGGCATTTGACAATGTCTGAAAACACTTTTGGCTGTCAGAACTTGCGGGCATTTAGCGGATCAAGGCCAGGAATGCTGCTAAACATCCTACAGTGGACAGCACAGTGCCCCCAACAAACAATTATCCAGCCCAAAATGTCAGTAGTGCCACCGTTGAGAAATCCTACTCTAAGACAAAAGGTACCAGAAAAGAACACAGGACTCAAGCCTTCAGTGGCCACCATTTAGTAAAACGCCTGCCTTTGAAACGGTCACTTGCCTTACTCTCAGCTGGCTAAAATTCTTACACATGAAAAAGGAAGCAACCATATCTCAACAACATTGGAAAAACAACAACAAATAACCTTCAAACAGTAAGGAGCAAACTCCAGGTTTGTGAGTGAATTTTATCAAACATTTAAGGAATAAATTACCAATTATTTACAATCTCCTCTAGAAAATGGAAACAGAGGCAATAGTTCCTAAATCATTCAGTGTGGCCAGCATAACCCTAGTACAAAAACCAGACACAGGCATTACAAAGGGTGAAAATCGCAAACCAGTGTTTTTCACAGCCATAGAAACAACAGTTGGGACATGGTGGCTCACATCTGTCATCCCAGAACTTTGGGAGACCGAAGCAGGCAGACTGCTTGAACCCAGAAGTTTGAGACCAGTCTGGACAACATGGTGACACCTCATCTCTACAAAAAATACTAAAGTTAGCCAGGCATGGTGGCACATGCCTATAGTCCCAGCTATCTGGGAGACCGAGGTGGGAGGATCAATTGAGCCCAGAAGGTTGAGGCTGCAGCAAGCTCCGATCGCACCACTGCACTCTAGCCTAGGTGACAGTGCAAAACCCTGTCTCCAAAAAAAAAAAAAAAGAAAGAAAGAAAGAAAATTCTCAACAAAATATTAGCAAATCAACTCCAACAATGTATTATAAAATTATACACCAAAATCAAGTGACATTTATTCTAAGTATGCAAGTTTGGTTTGACCTTCAAACATCAATGATTGTAATCTATCACAGCAATGCTAAAGAAGAAAAACCATATGATCCTCTAAATGGAATAAATCGGTGCAGAAAATGCACTCAACAAATTCTAACATCCATTCATGATATTTTAAAAATCCTAGCAAACTAAGAACAGAGAAAAACTTCAACTTGATTAAAGGATATCTATGAATAACCTGCAACCAACATCACACTCAATAGAGATAAAATGGATGCATTCCCCCAAAATTGAGAATAAGACAAGGATATCACTTCACTAGTTATATTCATCATCCTATTAGAAGTTCCAGCTAATGCAATAAGAAAAGAAAAGAAAAGGTATGAAGATTAAGAAGGAAGAAATAAAACTCTTTTCAGATCACATGATTGTCTGTGGAAAATCCATAGAATTGAAACACACACACAAATTTCTGGAACTAGTATGCAATTGTAACAAGGTTGCAGGAGACAAAGATAATATACAAAACCTATACACTAGCAGTAAATAAATAGAATTTGAAATTAGAAACACAATATCATTACGTATGCACTCCTCAAAATGAAATATTTAGCTACACATCTTTAAATATGTTAGATCTACATGAGATAAACTAAAATACTCAGAAGAAAGAAATCAAAAAATGAGATAAAGAGATACTTCATTTCTACAGATAGGAAGACTCAATAGAGCCAAGATATAAGTTCTTCCCAACTTAACATACAGATTCAATGCAATCCCAATTAAAATTTCAGCAAGTTATTTTTTGGATATTGACAAACTGATTTGAAAGTTTCTATACAGAGGGAAAAGATCAGAATAGCCAACACAATATTGAAGAAGAATAAAGTTGGAGGACTATTACCTGACTTCAAGACTTACTATAATGCTGCAGTAATCAAGACAGTGTAGTATTGGTGAAAGAGTAAATAAATTGATAATGGAACAGAATAGAGAGCCCAGAAATAGTAGACCCACATATATACAGTCAACTGATCTTTGACAAGGAGCAAAGGGAATTCAATGGAGAAGAAATCATCTTTTTTTTTTTTGAGATGGAGTCTTGCTCTGTCGCTCAGGCTGGAGTGTAGTGGCACAATCTTGGCTCACGACAACCTCCACCTCCTGGGTTCAAGCCATTCTCCTGTCTCATCTCCCCAGTAGCTAGGATTACAGGCATGCACCACCATGCCCAGCTAATTTTTGCATTTTTGCTAGATGGTTTCACCATATTGTCCAGGCTGGTCTCGAACTCCTGACCTTGTGATCTGCCCACTTCGGACTCCCAAAGTCCTGGGATTACAGGCATAAGCCACCGTGCCCAGACATCTTTTTAACAAACTACACATCCAGTGGGAAAAAAAAAGTACATCTAGACACAGACATTATATTCTTCACAAAAATCACCTCAAAGTGAATCACAGGCCTAAATGTAAAATGTAAAACTATAAAATTCCTAGGAAATAATTTAGGAGCAAACCTAGGTGACCTTGGGTATGGTAGTAACTCTTTAGCTAGAACACAAAGGCATGATCCATGAAGGAACAAATTAATAAGCTGGACTTCACTAAAATTACAAATTTCTACTCTGTGAAAGACACTGCCAAGGGAATGAGAAACTGGGATTAAATATTTGCAAAAGATATATTGAATAGGGACTGTATCTAAAATATACAAACAACTCTTAAAACTCAACAGCAAGAAAATGAACAACTTAATTTTTTAAACAGACGAAAGACCTAAACAGACGCCTCACCTAAGAAGACATACAGACAGCAAATAAGCAATGAAAAACGCTCAACATAATATGTCATAGGGAGCCTCAAATTAAAACAACAATGAGCTACCACTACACACCTATTAAAATGGCCAAAATCCAAAACACCAGCAACATCAAATAACACCAAGTATGTGGAACAAAGGGAACTCTCTTTCATTGCTGGTGGGAATGTAAAATGGTACAGAAAATTCAGAAGACAGTTTGACAGTTTCTTACAAAATTTAACATACTCTTGCCATATGATCCAGCAATCATGCTACTTGGTATTTACCCAAACGAACTGAAAACATATGCATACACCAAAACCTGCACACAAATGTTTACAGCAGCTTTATACATAATTGCCAAAACTTGGAGACAACCAAGATGTCCTTCAACAAGTGAAGGGATAAAAACTGTGGTATATTCATCTAATGGAATATTATTCAGTGATAAAGATAAATGAGCTGTCAATCACTATTACAAAAGCATGAAGGAAACTTAAATGTATATTGTTAAGTAAAAGAAGCCAGTCTGAAAAGGCAACAATACTGTTTGACATTCTGGAAAATGCAAAATCATACACGGTTAAAAAAAAGAGCAGTAGTTGCCAGAAGCTCAGGGAGTGGGGAAGGGGAAGAAGGAATAGTTGTACAGAAGGCATTTGGAGGTGGTAAAACGACTGTGTACAGTACTGTAATGGTGGATTCATGACAATATGCATTTACCAAAACCCATAGTGCTGCACACCACAAAGATTGATTTCCTAATATAAACTATGCACTGAAATTTTTTAAATTAAGTATTCCTTTGCATTTAACTACACTGTCTTAACGTTTATTTTCTCTGATATTAGTACAGCCACTTCAGCTCTTGCAAAGTTACTGCTTGCATGAGATATCTTTACCATCCTTTTATCTCTAAACTCTTTGAATCAAAGGCATGTCTCTTGTAAAGAATACAAGGTGGGTCTTGTTTTAAAAAATCCAGTCTTACAATCTCTGTCGTTTGATTGGGGTATCTAATCCATTCACATTTAATGTTATTATTTGTATGGTTGAAACTATATCTGTCATTTCAATATTTGTTTTTTATCTGTCTCATGACTTTTCATTTTGTTAGTCTCATGACTATTCCTTTTTATTGCTTTTCTCGTAATAAGTAGATACTTTCTAATGTATGATTTTAATTCTTTTAATTTTTGATAGTTTTAATTTTAGTTCTTTTCTTAGGAGTTGCTTCACACCTGAAGCACTTAGGGAGGCAGAGCTGGTATCAAAGCAGTCGGTTACCTTGTGGATGAAAACTGCTGTCTGCTCTCTCCTGCCTGCTGGAGCCACTGGCTTCTGCTCCGATCTTCCTTTCCAGGGACTGATTTTGCCTAGAGGACCTCCTAAGTCCCAATTTGGCCTGTTGCTCAGGTTCCTACTTTCAATCTGAGCCTGATGGGCTTAGTATTTTTGACCTGGTGTCCCTTATGCATCACTAGCTATGGCCCCAGGGCCTCCTGATCTTTGAGAATTCTTTCTGATCTGCCAGAAGCCAATGACTAAGCTTCTTTTTAAACACAGAAAGCAGGGGCCTGAATCAAATAGATTGGAAAAGTTCTTTCAAATGCTGTTATTCTCTTATTGTTTTAAAATAGTACTGGAAAAAATGTCCCATCCCTTACTGTTCCTATGCATCATCTCATTAAATATCTACAAATTATTAGTTGTGTGCTTTAAATACCCTAGTGCCTGATTTAAGATAAATTATTACTGAAATTGTAACCCTGTTATGATGTGATTATTTAGTGTTAGATTTTTGTGCTATAAAACTACATACAATCTTAAATATGTTTTCTGATAGATCTAGGGCAGCAAATCCCTTCTGGATATTTTTCTCTGAAATTACACTGAAAGAAATAAACAGCTGTCAGGAGTATGAAGACTAAACCGTTAGACTGCTGACTCAGTGCTCTGGAAGTTACAATACGTCCTAGAAATCAAGACACATGCCCTGACATTCAAGTACTCATTTTCTTTTGTGAGGGTCAACATAAATTAGCTGTGCGAGGTTGAAAGGAGGAAGACGCACAACTGGCAAATACAAATGCATGTACAATCGCCGGCATTCCAGCTGTCCAGGCAGTCAAACATACAGTTAATATTCAAAACACGGTTAATGCTTCATTTTGTAATTGGGAAAGCCTGTGCTCTTAATGGTTCTCTTTATCCAGTGAACCACTGAATTACGTAATTATTTGTTGCTTTCTCTTGTTTTCTCCTCAAGACTCTATAAAACAGTGGTAATGGAGAGAATAGTTTACAAATATTTAACCAGTGCCATTTGTCCTTATGCCACATTTCCCTCCAGCCTCTTTCATCTCAAAGTCAAGTCAAGGGGTTTATTGCCTGAGGTCAACAGCAGATATGTTCTCTCTTTGGCAAGAGGCTAGGCTTGAAATCCATGCTTTGTGGATTTGGTGGATTCTTTCAGGTGCTATTGGAATAGTCCAGGTATGCCTTGTAGCTTAAACCGTCTCTTACAGTGGAGATGAAGGGAGTCCTTCCATGCATCTGCTGGGCCTGCTTGGCCTCAGGGCTTTCTGTGATGTGGTAGGAGGAAGATGTCACCGAGGAAAGCAAAGAAAAGTCTACCTCGGCATCTACAGGGTGGTGGGTAAAAGAAAAGCAGGAAGAGTGGTGTAGTGATCAAGCTGATGTAGGTGCTGAGTGTCCCTCAGGAAGCTCCAACAAAAGGGGTGACTGAGAGCCACTGGGCGGGCCCCAAGTCCATGGTGCTAGAGCAAAGCCAGGCTGAGTCAGGGCTGGAGGTGATTGTGTTAGATATAGTGAACACCAAGCTTCTCTTCAAAGAATCAGTATGTCAGTATGTTCAGCTCTCTTATTCTTTAATTCTCCATTTTAAAGTTAAGCTTCCTTGTAGTTTCAGTAAACAACCTTTTCCACCAGTTCTAATCAGTAGTTCACATCTGTTCCCCCCGTCCCCTGCTCCGTCCTGACTCATCCCGGTCACCTGCCTTGAGCCCTGGCTACCAGCTCTGACCTGCCCGTAACTGTCCTTCCCGCCAAACTACCCACCCCAACACTCTGGCTCAAATCCCTGCTCCCTTTAAAATAGCCAATCGGGATTAGACCAGACTGTGCGGTCTAAGCCTAGCCAATAGGGGGACTACACAGCAATAGGGGCGACCTCCGTCAGGCATAAGGACCCCTTCCCCTCCTTGTCCAGGCGCGCACTTGCCATTGTTCCATCTGTGGGCCGTGACCTTCTATAGAAGTAAATTGCCTTGCTGAGGAAATTTATATTCAAGTGCCGCTTCTTTTGCTGCACTGAAAATTTTACCCATGGGCAGCACCGCAGGCACTTAGAGGGGTCTAATCTGGCCATGCCCCACTAGAGTGGTTCCTGTGCTCACAGATCCCACCATGAACCCTTCAGCCCCAGACCTGAGCTCATAAGCCAGCAGGAAGCCCAGAAGCCGAGTAGCCAAGGGCATCCCTGACGCCCAAAGCAATACCACCACATACAAGGACACCCAGACACATCCAAGCTGGGACTGCACAGTACCCATGGAGCCATTTAAAGTTTTGTGTATGTCTTTTTTTTCCTCATTTTTAATTTCATTTGACGCTTTGGTACAATCAAGTATTATGTATGTCTAAAGTTTAAATCAGACATGCCATTTCGTTGGGTTCTGTTGGTTTGTTCACTTTGTTTCTGCTAGTAATAGGAAGTACTTGAGGAAGGCAAGGAAGGATACAAAGAAAATAAGAACCAATGCTTTCTCTGCACATCCAAATTGTGGCAAAGATTAATGCAGGTAAGTTCCAGGTGGACAGAAGGGACGTTCACACACACACGTGCACACATCCATCTGCTGGGAGCCTCTGATTTGTGCAGTTGAGGTACAGAACTTAACAGAAGTGAGTGTCAAAGTAGGTCAAGAGAACATTCACAAATGTCCGACCAGCTCCTGGTTCTTGAACCAACTTAGGCATCAGCACAGCTGATTCTCATTCAAGAGAAGACAGTGCTGCTGTGCCCAGGGTCCCCTGAGCCATTACCCAGCTTTCTAGCTTTCCGGGAAGTGTGCACTAGAGAAGCATTCAACCTCCTCCGAGCTAACATTTTCATGTGCACATGTGATTATGATGCAGACATTATTTTACTTGTGTAACTAATTTTTTAATCAGACTAATAAAAAAAAGTTATCAGACTAAAGTTTTGCCTGTCTTTGGGATTGTTGGAATGTAGTGAGACGGTGGGATCAGTGACAGAACATCTGCTATGGGGCACTGCATCGTGGTGAGGGGGCAGAAGTCTTGGCACAGAGTAATTGCTCTCCTGGGGTGCCAGAGACATTTCCCATCTCCCATCTTCCTAGCAACCACCAAGACCAAGCACAAACAGACCCTTTCCAGAATGAATTGCTATGACCCTGACAAACCCTTTTCAGAATTTCCTAACTCTTCGACTCAGTGGAGTCTCAATGAAGCTAAACAATATTTTCCCAGCTGGGTGCGGTGGCTCACACCTGTAATCCCAGCACTTTGGGAGGCCAAGGCAGGCAAATCACGAGGTCAGGAGCTCGAGACCATCTGGCTAACATGGTGAAACCCCATCTCTACTACAATACAACAAATTGGTCAGGCATGGTGGCTGGTTCCTATAATCCCAGCTACTCAGGAGGCTGAGGCAGGAGAATTGCTTGAACCCAGGAGGTGGAGGTTGCAGTGAGCTGAGATCATGCCACTGCACTCGAGCCTGGTGACAGAGTGAGACTCTGTCTCAAAAACAAACAAACAAATAAATAAATAGTAATGGGTTTTGTTTTTTAAAATTAAAAAAAATGCATTTTTAGATACCAGCAGGTATCAAACAAAAAACAAACAAGGTTTTTCTTATATTAAATATATTTATCACAATATCTATTATTATGTCTTTTACTCACAAGTTTCTCAAACAACAATGATGAAGGCCCCTTTTCTGCAACATTAGGTTAATGTGGGTTTTCCTTATCTTCAGGTCTCTTACTGCATCATCCTTTCTTCCCTATTTTAACTCATTCCTTTCTTCCCTATTTTATTTCTCAGATCTGTATCTTTGTTTTTAGAAACATGGTCTTGCTCTGTTGCCCAAGCTGGAATGCAGTGGCATGATCACAGCTCATGGCAGTATCCAACTTCTGGGACCAAGCAATCCTCCTGCCTCAGCCTCCCAAGTAGCTGGGACTACAGGCATGTGGCAACACACCCAGCTAATTAAAAAAATTTTTTTTTGTGTAGAGACAGGCTCTTGCTATGTTGCCCAGGCTGGTCTTGAACTCCTGGCCTCAAGCAATCCTTCCACTTCAGCCTCCCAGCACACTGGGATTACAGGTGTGAGCCAGCATGCCCAGCCCCTATATCTATTTTTATCTCCACTCAAGTTTCTAGAAGAATTTCTAATGTGCTGATTGTAACGTTCAACACTCTGTGTTGGGATCAGGGGTCAGAGTTTGTTTGACATGATGGTCAGTAAATCTAGGGCTGTGGGATCCTTCCTTTTATGGAAAAGAATCCAGTGGAAGGTTAATAGGCTCAGATGCCTTGGAGCTGTTGTCTTGGGCACTGGGCCAGCTGGTCATAGCCTGGTTTAGGGGTTTAGGAGGTAAGCACCAGCAGCACGTGAGGGTATCATCTCAAGGGGAACATTGGATGTTCCCTTTTATGATTTTTGATTCAAAATTTTGATGCATCCAAATTCTGTAGGGCTTCCTGAAGTCTTTTCTGTTGGGCTCATCCTTTGCTGACAGAATTCATCAAGCTATGGAACCGCATGTGATACATTAGACAGAAGCCACTCTTCCCACTGGAGGATTCCAGGGGCAGTCAAAATTCTAAAGAGATGAGCTAAAATATATGGGCAGGATCTGCTATTCCAGACGATTCACTCAAAGAGATGGCCGAAGAACTGATTGGCTGAAGTCTCAGGTATGGGTGCAGCATCCATCTCCACTGGTGTAGCTTGGCTATCTGAGTGGGGCGGGGCAGGGGTCTCTCTTGGCCTTTTGGGTGGGACAATTCTTTGTACAGAACTCTCCCACACATTACCAGACATTGAGATACCAGTATCCACCCTCTACGTTTCTAAATGACCCATTGGAGATGGTGCCTCCTCCTCCAGTTGAGTCACATTAGCTCTGGCTACCAAATACAAATGATCAATTTCACATCACTTTGTTTAGTTACAGTTTCCTGTTTGTTTCTTTACAGGAAAAGCTACATTCTAAAACTTTCAGTGAATCAGTAGCAATGCTAGACCTAACTGGAATGATGCCAGTTTCCCCCTAGCTAGCTCTCAGCTCCTGACAGCCTTGCAAATTGAAGCGTGGCCCTCAGGCCAGCAGCATCAGTACTCCCTGCAACCTTGTTAGAAATGCAAAATCTTTAAAATCAGAAACTGTATTTTGACAAAATCCCCATTTGAATCCACATGCACATTAAAGTTTCAGATGCAGGGGCTGAGCACGGTGGCTCACGTCTGTAATCCCAACACTTTGGGAAGCCGAGACCAGCAGATCACTTGAGGTCAGGAGTTTGAGACCAGTGTGGCCAACAAGGTGAAACTCATTCTCTAATAAAAATACAAAACATTAGCCAGGTGTGGTGGTGCACACCTGTAATCTCGGCTGCTCGGGAGGCTGAGGCACGGGAATCACCTGAACCTAGGAGGCAGAGGTTGCAATGAGCCGAGATCACGTCACTGCACTCCGGCCTGGGCAACAGAATGAGACTCTGTCTCAAAAAAAAAGTTTCAGGTGCAAAGGCTTTAGAGAACACCCTGGACAATTTTAAGACAACTTGTAGTTGGTACAAACCCTTCTGATTTGCACTTTCCTTTTGTAATGAAAGTAGAGACTTTTCTATCAGAGCACCATCGTGTTCTAACAACATCAACTGGGCTGCATTATAACCATAAAAAGGCAAGAATACCCGGTGATCTTAATAGTTCCTACTAGTTATTCCTATCAGCCAGTCACAGTTAAGGCCTGGAGCTGTACCCAGTTGCTTTCATTTTAGGGCAAAAGCTGGAAGCATCGGCTCAGGAACTGTACTGCCTGGGGTTGCCCAACTTTCCCATGTGTCACTGTTGTTATTTTATTTTTAACCAGTTGTTCTTCCTAGTCTAAAGAAAACCCTGCTTGTAACACCCACCCACACCCATTTCCCATTATCTGCAGCAACAAAAATCCCAAAGGGGCAGGAATACAAATGTGCAAAGGGAAGAAATAAAGGGGGGATTGTATCTCAGCGCTGCTGGCAGGACTCACCCAGCATAAAGGTCTGCTGTGCCGGCTGTGCTCACGGTCAGCTGACTGTGGAACTCTGAGCATCAGAAGCTCTTGAACCTGCCTGCTCCTGTTTGCAACTGGAGCAACAGTGAACTCAGACCAATTAAAGGTTCAAAGGCTCCCTGCACTAAGCCTGCCTGGGTCCTAGTGAACGTCACTTCTTTGTTGATTGTGCTGACTGAACTCACATCTGCCCAGAAGTTAGCAAACAATTTGCAGGGTGTCAGCAAAGAAAAGGTGGGCAATCTTGGCCAGGCGCAGTGGCTGACACCTGTAATCCCAGCACTTTGGGAGGCCAAGGCAGGCGGATCACCTGAGGTCGGGAGTTCGAGACCAGCCTGACAAACATAGAGAAACCCCATCTCTACTAAAAATACAGAATTAGCCGAGCGTGGTGGTGCATGCCTGTAATTCCAGCTACTGGGGAGGCTAAGTCAGGAGAATCACTTGAACCTGGGAGGCGGAGGTTGTGGTGAGGAGCCAAGATCTCGCCATTGCACCTCATCCTGGGCAACAGGAGCGAAACTCCGTCTCAAAAAAAAAAAGGAAAAGAAAAGAAAGAAAAGGTGGACAATCTTAACAAGTCCAAAGTGGGGTTATTCTTCTTTACTTCAAATCCCAGATTTCAGGTTCCTGGCAAAGTAGATTATCAGGCATATTTAGGTGACCCATGGGCCGGGCATGGTGGTTCACCCCTATAATCCCAGAACTTTGGGAGGCTGAGGCAGGCAGATCACAAGATCAGGAGATCGAGACCAGCCTGGCCAACATGGTGAAACCGTATCTCCACTGAAAACATACAAAAATTAGCCAGGCATGGTGGCTTGCACCTGTAATCCCAGCTACTCGGGAGGCTGAGGCAGGAGAAGCACTTGAACTGGGAGGTGGAGGCTGCAGTGAGCCAAGATCGTGCCACTGCACGCCAGTCTGGGCGACAGAGCAAGTCTTCGTCTCAAAGAAAAAAAAAAAGAAAGGCTTTTTTCATTGTGGTCAAATATGCATAACATAAATTTACCATTTTAACGATTTTAAGTGTACACTTCAGAGACGTTTAGTACATGCACATTGTTGTATCAACCCCCACTATCCAGCTTCAGAAGCAATTTTGAAAAAGATTTCTGCAATTCCCACAATCTTGTATCCTTCATTATAAATTTAGAAAAATTATGTTTTTTTTTAACTTTTTTGTGTCCAACCAGAATACATTTGATTTATCTAATTTTGAAGTTCTTATAATACCATTTGCTCACTAAAGATGAAAAGTTAATGTAGGGAAATATCTGGAACTATCTTCAAACTAAATATAGGCAAAAGACTATTGTGTTAGGCCATTTTCATTGCTATAAAGAAATACCTGAGGCTGGGTCATTTCTAAAAAAAAAAGAGAGGTTTTTTGTTCAGGTTCTGCAGGCTGTACAAGCACAGCACCAGCATCTGCTCAGTGTCTGGTGAGCCCTCAGGAAGCTTCACATCAGGGTCGAAGGCAAAGGGAGAGCAGGTGGGGATTACACGGTGAGAGAGGGAGTGAGAGAGAGAAGGGGGAGGTCCCAGAATCTTTTAAACAACCAGATCTCATGTCAACCAACTGAACCAGAACCCACTCATCCTCAAGGGGGCAGCACTAAGCCATTTATGATGGATCTGCTCCCATGATCCAACACATCCCACCAGGTCCCACATCCACTATTGGGGATTACATTTCAACATGAGATTTAGAGGGGACAAATAACCAAAACATATCAACTACTCTATTTCTTTATGTTTGAGACGATCTCACACCGTTGCCCAGGCTGGAGTGCAGTGATACAGCCATGGCGTACTACAGCCTTAACCTCCTGGGCTCAAGGGATCCTCCCACTTCAGCCTCCCACATATCAGGGAGCACAGGTGTGCACCACCATGCCCAGCTAATTTTTTTATTTTAATTTTGTGTAGAGACAGGGTATCACTATGTTACCCAGACTGGTCTCGAATTACTGGACTCAAGTGATCCTCCTGCCTTGACCTTCCGAAGTACTGGGATTACAGGCATGAATCACCACACCTAGTCAAAAGGACTATTTTCTATTCAGTAACGACCCACATTATTTCTTTATTATTACATATACACATTGTTTTCTACTATCAATAGCTTTCTGACTAAGCCCGAACCATCTAAGCGAGTATAATACAAATAGAAAAGTCATTAATTATATATGTGCTGTTGTTCATAAATTCAAAGCAATTGTTCCACTTATTTTAATGTTTTAAAAACCACTATGCAACAATGAATATTTTTAAAGTTCTTAACTGTGTGGTGAGATAAATACTTTGCTCTTTTCATATGTCCTCAAATGTACTTCTATTTATAAAACTTAAACACACACATTTTAAAGCTGTCTGACTTTATCAAAAGGTTAGTCTTTGGAAGGAAAAGACCAAAATATTGGCACCAAAAAATTGCTGCCCAGAAAATTGGGGGTTGTTATCTTAATAACGTAAGTCATAATTAAGGCTATTTGTGGATCCCTGGTTGTGGGTCAATAAGGCTGTGATTAAGTTCTCATTTTTTTTAATTGGTCAGAGCTTTTCATTATTCTTATCTTTTTATAACCACCTTCCCCAACCAGTAAAAGCCTCACTCTAGCTCTGGGTCTGAGGCGCCTTGTTCCATAAGCACCATCCACAGGAGAAACTGTCCTCTCCCAGTCGTAGTTGCTTTAATACTTTGCTCCAATCAGACACAGTTGAAGAAGCACTTCTCCTTGTGGATGGTGCTTACAGAAGAGGGTACCTCAGGATGCAAAGGCCTAAGAATAGTACAGTGGACTTTGGGGATGCAGGGAGAAAAAGTGGGAAGGGGGTGAGAGATAAAAGACTACACATTGGGTGCAATATATACTGTTCGGATGATGGGTGCACCAAAAGCTCACAAATTACCACTAAAGGCCAGGCCTGGTGGCTCACTCCTGTAATCCCAGCACTTTGG
This sequence comes from Aotus nancymaae, assembly GCF_030222135.1. Classification (NCBI taxonomy): domain Eukaryota; kingdom Metazoa; phylum Chordata; class Mammalia; order Primates; family Aotidae; genus Aotus; species Aotus nancymaae. Next base: position 122,816,548 of record NW_026988425.1, read on the forward strand.
GCGGCCGAGGCAGGTGGATCACCTGAGGTCAGGAGTTCAAGACCAGCCTGACCAACATGGTGAAACCCCATCTCTACTAAAAATACAAAAAATCAGCTGTGTGTGGTGACAGGTGCCTGTAATCCCAGCTACTTGGGAAGCTGAGGCAGGAGAATCGCTTGAACCTGGGAGGCGCACGTTGCAGTGATGCAGTGAGCCGAGATCATGCCACTGCACTCCAGCCCGGGCAACAGTGTGAGACTCTATCACAAAACAAACAAACAAACAACAACAACAAAAAAAAAACACTAAATAACTTACTCTTATGTAATCAAATACCACTTGTTCCCCCCAAACCTATGCCAATAAAAAAATTTTTTTAAAGAAGATGCCTTGGACCCATAGTTTTCATTTTGGCACAGAAAAATCAAACAAAGAGACTGTTGTAGCTGGGCATTTCTTGTCACTTACAAGAATAAACTTTGCTTTCAGCTTTTCTCAGAATTTATGTATTACTTTTCCCCATCACCCAGTGAATACTAACCATAGAGGACATGACATTTGGACAATTATTTAGGTAAACAGTGACTATGTTATGAAAAAGTTAGGGCAAGACAAGTTCCAAGCACTGGGTTTCCACAAGATCAAACCAAATGGTTAAGCCAGAGGAATGTTTAACTCACTCATTTGTACCATCAGATATTTTAAAACTTTCAATAATCTATTACATACTTTTCTTTCTTCTTAAACATCCTATTCTGGGCAAAATTTATTCTATGGATTGTATGTGTTATACATAAACACATGTTTCTGGGAAATCATGATTTTACCTGATAGACAAGTAAAGAAGTTGGAAAGTATTAAGTCTTGAATCAAGAAGAGTATCTGAAAATATTTAAATCTAAATAAATGCCATATTCAGAAGGGAGTAGCTTTCTTTCAGTGGCCTCAGAGGACAGATAGCTGACCATGGGAGGAGTTACAGAAAGGCAGCATTGAACTGCACAAACAGAATATTGTTCTAGACGTTAGAGTTAGTCCACTGCGGAACAGGTCTCCTTAGGAGGCAGTTTGTCTCTCAAAGTGCACAAGCAAAGACCAAACCACTATAGATGAGAATCCTGTAAAAGCAGGCTTCTATCAATTAGTTACTGCTCTAACGCCCTCTGACCTCAGTTTGCTTACACAGCCAGGAGCTAAAGGCATAGCTTGAACTTCAGGTTTGCTGCTAGACTATGAAATAGGGATGGCCTCATAGAGTATTTCAGTTCATGGATGTTTGCCTCTTGCTGAGAGGTGGGTCTTTTCTAAAAATGGTCACCCCAATCCATCCTATACTGCATGCTCTTTTGTGATGTATTATTCCCAACAGAGAAATGAATTACCTTTCCCCTCCCCTTGAATATAGATTCGCTTCGTGACTTTCTTTAACTAAGACAAAGCACTGGCAGTGGCATTGTGACTTTTGGGTCTGGGCCATAAGAGGCCCAGCAGCTTCTGTTTCTGCCCTCTTGGAAGCCAACTGGTGTGTAAAGAAGTCCAGGGTGTCCTGTTGGAGACGCTGCATGGAAAGAAATAGGGCCTGGATGATGAGAGGCCACAGACAGGAGAATCAAGGTGCCCAAGCCGGCCGACGGCTTGGATCTTCCCCAGTTAGCCCCGCTGGAGCTGAGATGAGCTGTTGTCATCAGCCCGCACCCAAATTCCTGATTCACAGAATTGTGACCAATAAAATGGATATTGATTTAAGCCACTAAATGCTGGGCTGGTTTATGACACAGCAGTAGATAACTGAAGCAGAAATTGCTCTCTGGAAGCGGGACGCTGCCACAACCAAACCCTCAAGCATTTGTCATTGGCTCTGATATTGGGAGGGAGCAGGGGCTGGAAGGGCAGTGAGGAAACTGTTAGGAAGCCTGCAGTAGCAGGGAGAACATTGCCATTGGAAGCTCAACAAAAGATGCCCTGTGTTACATAGTAGTGACATTTTTGGCCACGTTGTCACCTGTAACACCATGAAAGACAGAAATAAAAAGCAGCGAATGAACTTGATCTGAATAAGGAGATTTCTAGGTAAAATATTGAAAGTACAATTGGCTCCTTTTACTTACATTGATAAAGTGCAGGAAGAAAAAGATGAATGGAAAGAAATAACGGTTTACGTTTTAGGCAGTAGTAAGAAGAAACAAAGGGCCCAGGACAGCATCTCTGGCCTGCAAAACATTCTCAAAGTAAGAAATGGCCAAGGTAAGTAAACATTAATCAAAGGTTTGTCTATAAAATCCCTTATTACTTTATATGGCAAAATGCCTACCTTTTTTTTTTTTTTTTTTTTTGAGATAGAGTCTCACTCTGTTGCCCAGGCTGGAGTGCAGTAGTGTGATCTTGGCTCTTTGCAAACTTTGCATGCCGGGTTCAAGAGATTCTCCTGCCTTAGCCTTCTGAGCAGCTGGGATTATAGGCATGTGCCACCATGCCCAGCTAATTTTTGGATTTTTAGTAGAGATGGGGTTTTGCCATGTTGGCCAGGCTGGTTTTGAACCTCTGACCTTAGGTGATCCACCCGCCTGAGCCTCCCAATGTGTTGGGATTATAGGCATGAGCCACCACGCCTGGCCAAGATTCCTTATTAAAACTTCCATAACATTTAAGGCAGCACCTAATAGGCTTTCTCAACTAGACAGCTAGACTTCTAAGAATCTTAAGGGCATTTTACCACAGCAGCCTCACATGTGGCCCAAAGTACAGAAAAGCCCATCTTGAAAAAATTATGGATATAGTCCTTTTGGCATGGTGTGATCCTCAATAAGACCCAAACAGAACTCAGAACATTTTTTTTTTTTTTTTGAGACGGAGTCTTGCTCTTTTGCCCAGGCTGGAGTGCAATGGCATGGTCTTGGCTCACTGTAACCTCTGCCTCCTGGGTTCAAGTATTCTCCTGCCTCAGCCTCCCGAGTAGCTGGGATTACAGATGCCCACCACCACGCCCGGCTACTTTTTGTATTTTTAGTAGAGATGGGGTTTCACCATGTTGATTAGACTGGTCTCGAATTCCTGACCTCGTGATCCACCCACCATGGCCTCCCAAAGTGTTAGGATTACAGGTGTAAGCCACTGCACCTGGCAGAACATTGTTTTTATTTTTAAAATGTATATACATTTATGCGGTACAATTTCGTTACACTAATACATTGTGTAGTGGTGAAGTTGGGGCTTTCAGGATATGCATCACCCAAATAACATATGTTGTATCCATTATGTGATTTATCATCCTCTCCCCCTACCTTACCACCCTTCCTGGTTTCCACTGTCTACCATCCCATACCGGATATCCATGTTTACTCACTGGTTAGCTCCCACTTATGAATGAAAACAGGCAGATGACTTTCTGTTTCTGAACTGTTTCACTTAAGATAATGGCTTCCGGAGAGAGATCCAAGATGGCTGATGATTAGCAGCTCGGGCACGTACCTCCCAGTGAAAGCGCAAAGAACGAGAGGACGCCACACTTTCAGACGAATATTTGTTGCTCACGGACCAGGAGATTCCCAGTGGAGGAGCCCCACGGGTCGCCAGGACGACTCTTGTGGCCGGCGTGGTGGTTTTGCTGGTGCCTTAGCACGCCAGCTCTTGGTGCAGAGTCCGGAGATTCCCGGGCAGAAAAGCACCATCAATCTTAACACCACTGTTTTGGCCGGCTCAGTGGATTGCTCAGATCTCGGCGCAGGGAATCAACAAGTTGGACGTCAGAGACCCAGTTAGAAAGCCGGTAATTATAAAGACGACAGACGGACAAATATATAATGAAGGGAAGAAACCAGCGTAAAAAGGTAGAGAATACTCAAAATCAGAATGCCTCTCCCTCTACAGGGGATTGCAATTCCTCATCAGTAACGGAACAAGGCTTAATAGATTACACGTGTGTTCCAATAACAGAAGCAGGTTTCAAAACGTGGGTGATAAGAAACTTCTGTGAATTAAAAGAACTTGTTCTAACCCAATGCAAAGAAACTAAGAACCTTGAAAAAAGGTTTGACGAACTGTTAACGAGAATGGACAATTTAGAGAAGAATATAAGTGAATTGATGGAGCTGAAAAACAACACGAGAACTTCGCGAAGCATGCACAAGTTTAAACAGTCGAATTGATCAAGCAGAAGGAAGGATATCAGAAGTCGAGGACCAGCTCAGTGAAATGAAACGAGAAAACAAGAATGCAGAAAAAAGGATGAAAAGGAATGAGCAAAGTCTCCAGGAAATATGGGACTATGTGAAAAGACCTAATTTACGTTTGATAGGTGTACCTGAATGTGATGAAGAGAATGAATCCAAGTTGGAAAATACTCTTCAGGATATCATTCAGGAAAATTTTCCCAACCTGGCAAGGCAGGGTAATATTCAACTCCAGGTAATACAGAGAACACCACAAAGATATTCTTCAAGAAGACCAACCCCAAGGCACATAATCGCCAGATTTATTAGGGTTGAAATGAAGGAGAAAATACTAAGGGCAGCCAGAGAGAAAGGTCAGGTTACCCATAAAGGGAAACCTATCAGACTTACAGCAGATCTCTCAGCAGAAACCCTACAAGCCAGAAAAGAGTGGGGACCAATATTTAACATCCTTAAAGAAAAGAACTTTCAACCCAGAATTTCCTATCCAGCCAAACTAAACTTTATGAGCGAAGGAAAAATTAAATCTTTTGCGAACAAACAAGTACTTAGAGAGTTCACCACCACCAGGCCTGCTATACAAGAGCTTCTGAAAGAAGCACTATACATATAAAGGAACAACCAATATCAGCCTTTCCAAAAATATATCAAAAAGCAAAGAACTTTAACACAATAAAAAAATTTACATCAACTAATGGGCAAAACAGCCAGCTAGCATCAAACGCCGGTATTAAACCTATATATATTTTAATTGGATAAAAAGCCAAAACCCATCGGTATGCTGCATCCGGGCCCATCTTACATGCAACAATACACAAAGACTCAGAGAGAAGGAGGAAGATTTACCAATCAAACAGAGAGTAAAAATAAACTAATAAACAAAAAGCAGGAGATGCAATTCTCGCCTCTGATAAAGTAGACTTTAAAGCAACAAAGATCAAAAGAGGTGAGGAATGACATTACATAACGGCGAAAGGATCAATGCAACAAGAAGAGCTAACGATTCTATAGATCAACGAGATAGAAAATTAACAAGGATATTCAGAACTTGAACTCAGACCCGGAACAAGTAAACTTAATAAACATTTATAGAACTCTCCACTTCAAATACACAAAACATACATTACCACCTCACACCTATTCCAAAGGTGACTATATAATTGGAAGTAAATCACTCCTCAGTAATCGCGTAGCATTTCATAGGTTTAAATTAAATATTGGTTGGCTGTTTGTTTGTTATCTTCTTCCCTTATTCCTTCCTGACTACATCATTAAGTATAATTATCAGTATAAAAGAGCTTTTCAATACCCATTACTAAATTGCATTCTAGCCTGGGCAAGAAAGCAATACCCCCATTCTCTCTCCCTCTTTCTTTTCCTTCTCCCTCCTCCCCATTCTCTCTCTCTCTTTCTCTTCCTTTTTCCTCTTTCCTATTCTCTCTAAAAAAAAAAAAAAAAAAAAGATAATGGCTTCCACTTCCATCCACGTTGCTGTAAAAGACATCATTTCATTTTTTTTAAGGCTGAATAGCATTCCATTGTGTGGATAGACAAATAATATTTTCTTTTTCCAATCATTTGTTGATGGACACCTATCTTTGCTATTGTGAAGAGTGCTGTGAAAAACATGGGTCAGGTATCTTCTTTAATAAAATGATTTATTTTAGAAGTGGAGATACCTAATATCGAAATTGCTGGTTCGAACTGTTGTTTTATTTTTACTTTTTTTCTTCTTCTTTTGTTTTGTTTTTTGAGATGGAGTTTTTCTCTTGTTGACCAGACTGGAGTGCAGTGGCATGGTCTCAGCTCACTGCAACCTCTGCCTCCCGGGCTCAAGCGATTCTCCTGCCTCAGCCTCCCAAGTAGCTGGGATTACAGGTGTGCACCACCACGCCTGGCCATTTTTTGTATTTTTAGCAGAGACGAGGTTCACCATGTTGACCAGACTGGTCTTAAACTCCTGACCTCAGATGATCCGCCCACCTTGGCCTCCCACAGTGCTGGGATTACAGGCGTGAGCCACCGTGCCCAGCCTATTTTTACTTCTTTGAGAAATCTCCATATTGTTTTCCATAGAGATTGTACTAATTAACATTTCGGCCAACAATGTGTACGCCATTCCATTTGCTCCACATCCTCGTCAACATCTGTCATTTTTTTGTCTTTTAATAATAGCCATTCTGATTGGTGTAAGATGATATCTGATTGTGGTTTTAATTTACATTTCTCTAATTAGTGATGTTAAGCATGTTTTCATATACTTGTTGATGATTTGTATGTCTTCTTTTGAAAAATGTCTATTTGGCCAGGCATGATTGCTTACCCCTATAATCCCAGCACTTTGGGAGGCCAAGGAGTGTGGACCACTTGAGGCTAGGAGTTTGAGATCAGTCTGGCCAATACATTGAAAGCGCATCTGTAAGAAGAAAATACAAAAATTAGCCGAGCATGGTGGCACACACCTCTGATCCCAGCTACTTGGGAGGCTGAGGCAGGAGAATTGCTTGAGTCTGGGAGGCAGAGGTTGCAGTGAGCCAAGATCGCCCCATTGCACTCCAGCCTGGGTGACGGAACGAGACTGTCTCAAAAACAAAACAAAACAAAAAAGTAAAAATGTCTATTCACTTCCTTTGCCCACTTTTTAATGGAATTATTGGATTGTTGTTGTTGTTGAGTCGTTTGAATTCCTTCTAAATTCTGGATATTAATCCTCTGCTGCATACTTGCTAAAGTACCACCAGCTCCAACTAAATGGAGCAGAGACATTTCAAAATGAACTCTCTGGGCCCTCAGTTTTTTAGGGGCAAGAGGCAGACTGTGAAAGCTACTTCTAGTGAAAATTAAGGGCAACTTGGAGGGCAGAGCCAAGAGCACAGAGGACGAACTAAAAAGCCTCGAGAAAAGAATGGATCAGAGAATTACTTCCAGCGAGCAGTGCTAGACCCTAAGGAACATTTTCTCTCTTGGGTAAATATGCGCCTGGCTGGACTTGAGAACTGTAATGACCATTGGCTGCTGTGCGCTTCCCATTCTTTGCCTTAGTTTGTATAACTCAGATGTCAGGAGGTTCAAATAAAATTTCCTGAGCCCTTTGCTGTGGGTGGTAGAAGACCCACTCCTTGAAGTCCTTGAGGAACATGAAGCAGTCCAGTTCCTATTTGCTCTGATCCCCTTCACTGCTGAGTCAGGTCAGGAGAAGGAATTTCTCACTGCCCCACCTGTGCTGTTCCTATTACACCCTGAATGGCATACAACAGGTTTTCTTTTCGCAAAAGCATCTTTCACACAAGGCATGTGTTTATGAAGCACATTATAAGAAAGATCTGAAGTCATACTGAAGACGGAGTCACCTCAAGTCTCCCGTCTTTGTTCTTAAAACACTGGCCGGCCTGGCGTGGTGGCTCATACCTGTAATCCCAGCACTTTAGGAGGCCGAGGTGGGCAGATAACGAGGTCAAGAGATCAAGACCATCCTGGCCAACATGGCGAAACCCCGTGTACTAAAAATACAAAATAAGTAGCCGGGCGTGGTGGCGTGTGTCTGTAGTCCCAGCTACTTGGGAGGCTGAGGCATGAGAATCACTTGAACCTTGGAGGCTGAGGTTGCAGTGAGCCGAGATCGCGCCATGGTCAGGAGTTTAAGACCTGCCCGGCCAACACAGTGAAACCCCGTCTCTAGTAAAAATACAAAAAATTAGCCGGGTGTGGTGGCAGGCTCCTGTAATCCCAGCTCCTCGGGAGGCCAAGGCAGGAGAATCACTTGTTTTAAGCCACCTCCGGGAGGCGGAGGTAGCAGTAAGCGGACATTGCTCCACTGCACTCCAGCCTGGAAGACAGTGAAATTCCGTCTAAAAAAAAAAAGTTTTCTGAGGATCTACCAGCTCAGCTTCCAGCCTCCTGCCAAACTATTTAGCCCTCTCTCTCCCCTCTTCTTTCCTCTTTGTCCCCCCACCTCCAAATCCCTGTTCATTCCTTTGGAGAATTCAGCCCTGGGTCACAATTTGAATATCCAAAGGCCCTGCTAGACGGGAATCTCAAGCCCTTCTCTCTCTCCCACTAATCTCTCTGTTAGGGGTAGAAAAAAAAAAGCCATGGAGAGTTTTTTCTTCTCCACTGATAGGAATTATGTTGCCTTCCTCAGAAAGCAGAGGCAGTTATAGATAATCTGAACTCTATCTTTTCCCTTTTCCATTATGGTTAGATAGCACTAAATGAAAACAACAGTTGAGATAAGAGTTTACCTAATAACATTGAGGGTTAGAGTAGAAATCACTAAGAAAGATACGGTGCTGAGAATCTGAAGTTTCATTCCACATGAAATTTAGTACTATTTTAAACTTTTAAGATTGCAGTTATAAAGAAAATAATAAAATTTAAAATTGAGATAAATATCTGCTATTAAGGACAAAAATAGGATGGAATGAAAGAAGAGGCTGAGCTTCTGCTAGGTGACCACCCACAAGCATCAGACATTTGCTTCACACGCTGGCCTTTGATTTCAATAGCTCAAGAGCTAAATAAGTACCAAACTGCAGTGAAACTACTTTTTAAACTTTTGGCTTCCATGCTTAGTGTAATTACACAATTTTAATTATAATATTTAAGGCTAGTTACAGCTGTATAATTTAGGCATATTTATAATTTTGACATTTGTATATGTACATATGAAATGCATTGTACCATATAGGCTAAGCTGTTGAAAAATTAGTAAAAAGGTACTTGATATTTCAAAAACTAAGCACAAACTGTAAAGGAGTAGACTAACAAATTGAACTGGATTAAAATACGAAGCTTCTACTGATCAAAGGACACACTAGAAAAAAAAGTGAAAAATCTCCATAAACCAGGAGAAACCATTTGTAACACATGTAACTCTCCTAAAGGAGGAATCCAGAATATATGTATAAGAAAAAGACAACAGAAAAATTATCATAAAAGACAAATGGAAATTTTACTAATAATCGGAAAAAGTCAAGCTAAAATCGCCATGAGGTATCATTTTATTTTCTTTTTATTTTTTTGTGATGGTGTCTCACTCTGTTGCCCAGGCTAGAGTGCAGTGGCTCGATCTCAGCTCACAACAACCTCCACCTCCCGGGTTCAAGCAATTCTCCTGCCTCAGCACCGCCCCCCCCCCCGCCCACCCCCAGTAGCTGGGATTACAGGCCTGCACCACCATGCCTGACTAATTTTTGTATTTTTAGTAGACACAGGGTTTCACCATGTTGGCCAGGCTGGTCTCAAACTCCTGACCTCAGGTGATCCACCCACCTCGGCCTTGCAAAGTTCTGGGATTACAGGCATGAGCCACCATGCCTGGCTGAGATATCATTTTATAGTCATCGGGTTGGCAACAAGTAGAGAGACTCACACCATCAAGTGTTGGCAGACTACGGAACAATGTGAGGTGGGGTTCTGGTGGAAGTGTGTGGAGAACAATACGGAACTTTCCATCCAAGTTGGAGATAATGCACATATGACCCAGCAATTATGCTCTTAAATCTAGAGCTAAGGGTCTTTTTAACTTGATAAAATTCTTACTTTATTGAAAGAAAAAAGTATAATCATTAGCATTTTTTTTTTTGAGACAGAGTTTCTCTCTTGTTGCCCAGGCTGGAGTGCAGTGGCACGATCTCAGCTCACCACAACCTCCGCCTCCTGGGTTCAAGCGATTCTCCTGCCTCAGCCTCAGGAGTAGCTGTGACTACTGGAGTGTGCCACCATGCCTGGCTAATTTTTGTATTTGTAGTAGAGACAGAGTTTTACCATGTTAGTCAGGCTGGTCTTGAACACCTGACCTCACATGATCCACCCACCTCGGCCTCCCAAAGTGCTGGGATTACAGACGTCAGTCTCCATGCCCAACCAGCATTTTTTAAAATTTGGAAATGTGAAAAAATCACCCATAATCTTAGAACTCTGTCTACTCCTAACAGGGTTCATCTATCCTCAGATGTATGCCTACAATAAATAAGCACTTCCTTTTGAAATATTTTAATCCAAAATTCCACTTTCCTCTGCCAATCTCCATTTCCACAAGAAGAGGTCTTTGGGCTTCTCTGAGTGCTGAGTACTGCAGTATTTTTTTTTTTTTTTTTTGAGACACAGTCTCGCACTGTTGCCCAGCAATCTTGGCTCACTGTAACCTCTGCCTCCAGGGTAGCTGGGATTACAGGCATCTGCCACCATGCCCAGCTAATTTTTTGTATTTTTAGTAGAGACAGGGTTTCACCATGTTGGCCAGCCTGGTCTCAAACTCCTGACCTCGTGATTTGCCTGCCTCGGCCTCCTGAAGTGCTGGGATTACAGGCATGAGCCACGGCGCCCAGCCAGTCCTGCAGTCTTAAGAGAAGTCTGAGCTCTATGGTGTCTGTCATTGTGGCAGGGCCTCCAGTCGGCACTCTAACCTCATGATTACCAATGAATGGGGAACTTGACTTTGAGTTTCCTTTTCAGCCTTTCCACCAGTGAGAACCTGGGTCTCATGAGGATCAGTGTTTTTTTTTCCCTTTGGGAACAGCATAGTCAACAGTTGCAAGCTCAACTACTTACAGAAACCGGATAGGTAATGTTAGAGCATAAAGCAAAGCAAGTGTTTCAAAATAGGAGTGATGACAACTGTGGAAACCTGAGCACGCAGGTCCCGTCTAAGAAGAAAACTTCTACCTAGCTCCAAATGTTGATATGAAGAAATAATTTGTTTGCTCAAGAGGTGCCATATTTTTTATATGAACTTTCTTAATTTTTAAAATACTGTGTAGGCCAAAGATGACTTCTGTGATCTAATATAGCTCTCAGGCCACAATTGGAAGAAAATATGTTTTCTCTGTTCACAAAGCTCTATCCCTATTTTCAAACACGACAGGCCTCTGCTTCCTGCTTCAGGGTTTTCAGTTCTTCCTCGCCTCCTAGGAAGCTGCAGGCATCACAGGATCACTTTGATGAATGTTTAGCATCCGAGACCAAGCATCCTTGTGTAGCATGTCAGACCAACTAACAAGGTCAAAAGCACAGGACAGTGATATGATCTCCAAATGAAAGACACTGGAGACCCTGGGACACAGGACCCAGCATCTCTGAGTTGGGCATCTTCTTCAGAGCAAACTTTGTCTGCCATGGCATCCGCAGTTGCCAAATCCATGACTATCAATTGTGCCAAGTAGTCCGTTGAAATTAACCAATTTCAATTTCAATTTCACAATCCAGTGATTCTCCTGCCCCACTCAACCCCTGCAAAATGACCTGCCCTTAAATTAGTGAGTGCCTTTCCAGTATTGGTTTTAAATTTCATTTTCTCTAACTCTTGTGTAAATTCCTACACTAATGCTTAAATTATTCTAATGGAATTTTGAGCCGCTTAGCTGTAATTGCATCGCCTTTCTTGTCTTATTCAGAATAGGTGTCTATCCAGGATGCCTTATTTTAACATTATGCCATGTAAGTGACTTGTTCTATTTCTTTTCTTTTCTTTATTCATGAAGACTGTCTAGTTAATACATGTCAAAATCCCATATTAAGAGTCCCTGCTTGAGACTTCTCAAAATTTCTAATTTAATTTTGTATGGCTAAAAGAGAATTGCAAAATATCCAAGCTTAGTTTCTGCTATTAATTTTCTGGCAGGCTTTCTGGGATTATTGGTCTATGCAAGCCGATTTCAGATTATTATCTCAGTTTCCTGCTGTTCATTTTAGCCTTTCAATATATTTTTAACTCAGAAATGTCTCCATTTAAAAAACTCTCATTTATAGCTCTAGCAGCTAGCACAATGCCTGGCAAATAGTATATACTCAGCAATTATTGATTAATGGAATGGATGATTAAATCAATTAATTATTATCTTTAGTAATCACTTTGTACATCAGTAATCCAAATAATTTCTAAGAGAAATTTAACATATATGAAAAGGTAAGCTAAGAATGAACACACTGTTTCTATAACTGTCTCCCTTATGGCCTTTTTGAAATTTAATTCTTCCTGTCAGACACACATCAATCTGATAATTAGACTCACATACTGAGCTTCCAATTGCTGATGATTAATAGAGCAGAATTTTATAAAATCCTGCAATGGATATTTTGTTGTGCAAGGAGAAAAATGTTATAACCAAGGGATTTTTAATTACCAAGTGATTTGTGTCACTAACTCATGCCTGACCCTGTCCCTTCCCACGTCTTGATTAGTCTGATGATGCCAGACATGGCTCTGGGTCAAAAGCAGAAAACACCAGATGGTGTCATACCACTTAGAGATAAAAGAAAAACAAACAAAGCTCATTTGATGGGGTAGGAGGAGGGGTAGCATTGAGTACATCATAGTACACCAAAATCGTTGGATGTGAAGGCTGGAGTCTGTATAAATTTCAGTGATTTATCTATAGACTTTGAAGAGAAATAAAAAAACTTAAAGAAACAATTTACAATTTTACATTTGTAAAAATTTCTCTTCTATAGACTTTGAAGAGAAATAAAAAATCTTAAAGAAATAGTTTACAATTTTACATTTGTTAAAAAAAAAAGATCATACTTACCAATGAATTATTAAGATCCTATATGGCAAAGACCACAGGCTGCTTACCCAATGTCCTCTCTCCCTCTCTCCCTTAGAAACATAACTCAGATTTTGCTCAGGGGGAACGTGTGCCAAGCTAAAAAGCTTTACTTCCCATCCTCCCTTGCAGTTAGGGGCTGGTCAATGAAATTTACTTAGAAGTCGTTGATTGGTGTTTCCTGCAACTCTCTTTAAAGAGAGTTTTTCATGCCAATGAGAGAAGAGATTTTTTTGCCCCTTGTCTTTCCCTTTCTATTCTCCTAAAATGCAGACCTACTGACTGGAGCTCTGGTAGACATTCTGTGACCTCAAAGATGTAAGCAACATGCTGAGGAATGCAGAGTGGAAGGAAGTGCTTGGGTCCCTCATGACTTGGTGAAGCTACCTTATCCATCCTGGATTGGAAAGACTAATAATTTTTTTTTACATCAGAGGAAATAAAAGGCTTTAATTTATTTAAGCCACTATACTAGGTTCTCAGTCACTAGCACCAACATAATTTCTAGCTGATACAGCCTAGAATTTTAAAGATTGGTTCACTCATAAGACAAACATTTACTAAGTACCAAATGTGTGCAAGAAACTGGGTAAGGCATTATGGAGAACTCGAAAATGGATCAGATAAGGATTTGTCTTCCAAGTAGTCACTGTCTACTGAAGGAGACGAGACATGTACACCTACAATGGTAACACAAGATACAAAGTAGAAAAAAATTACAGAACAGCTGACAATAAGCTCTCAGCCTAGGAGACTTCCTGAAGAAACTGAGCTGTGCAGATTGTGAACTGAGCAAACTTGAAAAAAAAATGCCATCACAGTGTATATAAAAGAAGAGGAAAAGGGTACGTTTTCTTTAGCAGAAGAGATACATATGATTGATAATTCCTCCTGTCTGTTTCCTACACAATTCATCCGTATTTAAGAACCACTAGGGACCAAAAGTGAAAGGAGCTTTGCCAACTCTTGTCAGTGCTTGAACCAAGCACTCCGTGGAAGAAATTCCTCATCTCACGTCAATGGAAGGAAACAATTAAAGTGATGTAAGAGCTGTTACCTCCACCAAGTGGGAGCCGAACAGTTTAGCCCAGGCACTGACAAGTGTCAGAATTAACTGTCCTGCTTCTCACTCAAATCCACCCTCGCAGGACATAATTAAGTACGTATTCCAGCATTCCCCAGAGTCTCTGAGTGGCTGTACTCCGTTAAATTCCCATTTTTATAATATGAAGACTATTTCCTGTTATTATATACAAAAATAATCTCCCAGCCTTTTGAAGTCTGAGATAGCCTCCTTCCTTTCTCCTTTTACCAGCTTTTCACTGCAGTAAGTGTTATCAAACTTCCCCAATCTTTCTCTCACCAGGTGACTGTGTCTATGGTTAGGGGAATATGACCAACCTGAAAAGGCTCTTAACAGGTATCAGAACATCTGCGCTGTAGATGGGACTTTACTGTTATCTGTGACTTGGTTTATATCCTCAGGCTATGATTTTCATATCTTTCACCAAAGGGAGTGTCACTAGTAAATCTATAAGGCTGCTCTCACCTCTAAATATGTCACTAAATCTACAATTACTTGTAAATTATCACTCACCTGACATTACGGCTCTAGTCAGCTCCAGTCTCCTGTAAAGTCTCCTTTGAGGCCAGTGCCTTATGATCTATTATACAAGAAGATATACGTAATTTCAATGAACACATATTTCATTTCCGGAAGTTCGGTCTGGTTCTTTTTCAAATACTTTTTTTCTTGATACTAAGATGTTCTTGTGTTATTTGACTCCTCGTTTTATAATCTTGATCTTTTACTAATATTTATTTATTATATTTTCTGAAGTTCTGAGAGTCTAATCTTGCTGACTATTGTATCTGTTGACTCTTGGTCAGGATGAATTGTTTCCTCATGTTATTGTAATTTAGGTTTATGAGTTTCCATTTGGTAGTCATTCCATGTGGTCTGGGTTCAGGTATATTTCTCTAAAGATGTTTTGGGTTCCTTCCACCAGGTGCTCAGCAGTAGTATGATCCTAGGATCACTAATTCTTATGTTAATGTATCTACCTAGGGGTTACTGGCTCACATGGGTAATGTCATTTAGAATACCAGACCAACACTGGGAACATTTTAACATTTTTCCCTCATTTTATTCTTTTCTTTTCTTTCTTTTTTTTTTTTTGTTGAGACAGAGTCTCACTCTGGAGTGCAGTGGTGCAATCTCGGCTCACCGCAACCTCCGCCTCTCGGGTTCAAGCAATTCTTCTGCCTCAGCCTCCCAAGTAGCTGGGATTACAGTCACACACCACCATGCCCAGCTGACTTTTTTGTACTTTTATTAGAGATGGGGTTTCACCATGTTTGCCAGGTTGGTCTGGAACTCCTGACCTCTGGTGATCTGCCTGCCTCAGCCTCCCAAAGTGCTGGGATTACATCCCTGATTTTATTCTAACTGGAGTGCAAACCAAAACACAAAAGCTTTCTTTTATCTTCCTGTGTCTGTAATTCTTTTTATAGTCTAACATGTCTCCATAATATAGCTTTATCCAGGGTCTCAGTTCAACCTTCCCATTTCCTTTAGGACAGCAGGTCCTATCCTGGACAGCAGGTGACCATTAAAATCCAAGCTGCCTCGCTACCGAGACCAGTACATCATTTTTGCCCCTAAGGCAACTGCAGCGTCAGCTCACCATATCTCTGCTTGTTGATTATCTCTTTGTTGTCCACCCTGGGAATTTGCCATAATTTCTTGCCAGATGGACAATGCATTTAAAAAATATTTGTCATATTTCATTGTTCCAAGGTCTATTCTAGCAGGCTGCAGTCCAAAGATATTTGTTTAAAAAATGAATTGCAGGCCAGACACAGTGGCTCATGCCTAAAAGCTCAGCACTTTAGGAGGCTGAGTCAGGTGGATTCCTTGAGCCCAGGAGTTTGAGACCAGCCTGGACAACATGACAAAAAAACCCATCTTTACAAAAAATACAAAAATTAGCTAGGTGTGATGGTACACTCCTGTAGTCCCAGCTACTCAGGAGGCTGAGGTGGGAGCATCATTTGAGCCCAGGAGGTCAAGGATGCAGTGAGCCGTGATTGTGTCACTGTACTCCAGCCAGGGTGGCAGAGCAAGACCTTGTCTCAAAAAAGAAAGAAGGAAGGAAGGAAGGAAGGAAGGAAAGAAGGAAGGAAGGAAGAAAGGAAAGAAAGAAGGAATCCTGCTCTCTCCATCTTAACTTACATGATTTCTCATTTTCTGTTTTGTTCTTTCTCCCCACAAGTTTCATAAAGGCAGGAACTGTGTCTTTCTTTGTGCTGTGGTTATTTACAAAATTGCAAAGACTTTAATAGAATGTGCAGAACATATATGCATAAGTTAAAGAGGAATTGTAATTCAAATACCTATGTAACCACATCCAGATGATAAAGAGAGCACCCCAAAAGTAAAAGGTAGCCATTATTCCAACTTTTAAAATATTTATTTCCTTGCTTTTCTTTATAGTTTTACCATCTGTGTGTGTGTGTGTGTGTGTGTGTGTGTGTGTATGTATATACCCAAACAACGTTGTTTACTTTTACATAAAGTTGAACTTTAAATGGAATCAATGGGATTATATAGTAAATACCAACTTGTAACTTGCATCCTTCACTGAACACTGAGTCTGTGACATTCATCCATTTTGTTCTGTCTAGCTGTAGTTCACTGATTTTCATTTCCCTGTAGGGCTGTAACACAATTTAATTATCTGTTCTCTATGAACATTTGAGTTATTTTCAGAATTTGGCTTTTATGCAAATTGCTGCTGTAAACGTTTTGGTTCCTGTAAATTAATGCACGTGTGCAAAAAGCTCCTCTAGAAAAGATAATTAGAAGTGGAATTGCTGTGGAATTGTATGACACGTCCTCAATACTTAGCAGGGTAGATCCAATCAGAAGAAAGAAACCACACAATTATTTTAAACACAACGGGTTCAGTTTAATATAAACTCCTCCCGCAAAGGGGGAGTTTAATATAAAGAATTATTAAGTTGGCATAAAGGAGTAACTATAGAAAATAAGAAAACATGCATAGTGCCCTAGGGCCAAGAAAAAGTTACCCAAGGAAGAATAAACTTGCAAGGGGCTCCCTCTCCAAAACTGTCAGAAATTTGTTGGTTCGCAGTGGTGGAAAAAAACAGGAAACAACCCTCCATAGTGCAGGCTGGTGGCCTGTGTGTGAGTGTACAGCAGGCCTGAGGGCACCTGAAACACAGTGACCCTGTTGAGCTGACATGGGGGCTGTGAGGTCACTGAGGGACTTTGCATCCTGGGCATGTGGAAGGGCCCGTTCCCACCTGCACTGTTGACCCACTGAGCCTCCTCCAGAACTGCAGAAGCGCCCCTCCCTCCTGCAGCTCCTGCCTAGCGCCCTCTACTGAGAAAGCTCAACATGGTGCTCACTTAAGGAGAAATGATTAATTTCGTCATCTCAAACTTGTATTGAAAAGTGAATTTGAGCTGAAAAGCAATACATTGACAACTGTGCCATAATGTCATACTATTTTCTAAAGTTGTCGTACCAATTTGTGCTCGCATTAGCAATGCATTTGAGTTCCCAAACTTATTTTAGATTTCATAATTTTAGCCAACCTGATGGGGTTGTAGGGTACCTCGCTGTTGTTTCAAGGTGCATTTCCGTGAATGCAAATGAAGATAATACCTTTCACATGTTTATCGGACATCTCGAATGCCTCTTTATTGAGTTGCCTATCCAAATCCTATGTGCATGTTTCTACTGAGCTGTCTGCCTTATTCTCACTGATTAGTAGGCGTCTTAAAACTATATTAACATTATATATATATATATATATTCTTGAGATGAATCCTTCATCAGTTATATTTATTGCAAATATATTCTCTCAATCTTGTGTCTTTTGACGATGAGAAGCTCTTAGTTTTAATGTTGTCTTATTTATTAATCTTTTACTTTATGGCTAGATGGTTTACTGTAATATTTAAGAGATATTTCCATATTCCCAAGTCTTAAAGATAGCTGCTGTATTATCTTCTAAACGCATTATAGGTTTGCTTTTGACATGTAATTTACCTATAAATGATTTCTGAAGGTAATGTAAGGTATAGGACCATTTTTGATTTTATTCTTTTGTAAGAAATCCCAATTGTTCCAGCATCCTTTCATGAAAAAGCCACTCTTTCATCATTTATTGGCAATGCCAACTCTGTTGTATATCAAGTGTCCATATGTGTCCAGGTGTATTTTGGGGCTCTCTCTCTGTACTACTTGTCTGTTTGTCTATTCCTGAGCCAATCCCATACCTTCTTTTTTTTTTTTTTTTTTTTTTTTTTTTGAGTCGCAGTTTCGCTCTTGTTACCCAGGCTGGAGTACAATGGCGTGATCTCGGCTCACCGCAACCTCCGCCTCCTGGGTTCAGGCAATTCTCCTGCCTCAGCCTCCTGAGTAGCTGGGATTACAGGCACGCACCACAGTGCCCAGCTAATTTTTTGTATTTTTGGTAGAGACGGGGTTTCACCGTGTTGACCAGGATGGTCTCGATCTCTTGACCTCGTGATCCACCCGCCTCAGCCTCCCAAAGTGCTGGGATTACAGGCGTGAGCCACCGCGCCCGGCCCTCCCATACCTTCTTAATCCTTCTAGTGATGTATTAAGTCATCAACATCGTACAGGGCAAATATTTTCACCCTGCTTTTCTTCTTTAAGAATGTCTCAGCTGGCTGGGCATGGTGGTTCATGCCTGTAATCCCAGCACTTTGGGAGGCCGAGGTGGGAGGATCACCTGAGGTCAGGAATTCGACACCAGGCTGGAAAACATAGAGAAACTCTATCTCTACTAAAAATACAAAAATTAGCTAGGGGTGGTGTTGCGCACCTGTAGTCCCAGCTACTCCAGAGGCTAAGGCAGGAGAATTGCTTGAACTCACGAGGTGGAGGTTGCAGTGAGCCGAGATCATGCCACTGCACTCCAGCCTGGGCAATAGAGCAAGGATCTGTCTCAGAAAAAAAAGTCTCAGCTATTAGTCCATATAGAATCAGTTTGCCAAGCTCAACAACTTAAACAATTACGTATTTGTTGTGTTTGCACTAAATCTGTGGATTGATTTGGGAAATTTTGATAAGGTTATAATATTGAACCTTCCAGTCCAGAAACTTGTTACAGTAGTCTCCCCTTATCCACTGTTTTGCTTTCCACAGTTTCTGTTACTTTTGTTCAGCCACAGTCCCAAAATATTAAATGGAAAATTCCACAGATAAACAATTCATAAGTTTTAAATCGGCACTGTTCTGAGTGGGGGGATGAAATCTCATACTGTCCTGCTCTGTATAGCCCAGAATATGAGTCATCCCTTTGTCCAGAGGATCCATGCTGTACCCGCCCCCCACCCATCAGTCATTTAGTGGCCATCTCAGTTATCAGTGCCAACTGTTGCAGTATTGCAGTGCTTGTGTTCAAAGAACCTTTGTTTTATTTAATAATGGCCCTAAAGCGCAAGGGTAATAATGCTGACATATTGTCATAATTGTTTTATTTTATTATTTGTTGTTTTTAATCTCTTGCTGTGCCTAAATTATAAATTAAACGTTATTATAGGTTTGTGTGTATAGGAGAAAACAATATATATAGGGTTCAGTACTATTCGAAGTTTCAGGCATCCATTGGGGGTCTTGGAACGTATCCACTATGGGCAAGGGGGGACTACTATATGTTTCTCCATTATATTTTCTTTGATCTCTCTCAATAAAGGTTTATTGTTTTCTCCGTAACATTTTTGTTAGATTTTCTTCCTAGGTACATTATATATGTTTTGACGCTATCGTATATTTATCTTTTTATCCCCATTTTCCAATGCTTTGATGCTGGTGTAAAGAAATGTAATTTTGATTTTTTCATAACCAGAAAAATTGCTCATCTCTCATTAGTTCTAATAATAATATATGCAGTTTTAATTTAAAATGTCGATTATATAAGCATATCAGTCACTAATAATGATGGTTTTGTTCCTTCCTTTCTAGTTCTTATACAATCCATTTCTTTCTCTTTTCTTACTTTATTGGCTGGGACCACCATCACAGTGTCAAATCGAGGCGATGATAGTAAGAAGCTTGTGTAGGAGCTTCTTGATCCTGATCTCCACCTAATATCACCATTAAGAATAATATGTGTATGATTTTGGAAGATAACTATCAAGGAGGTTCCTTTTTATTCCCACTCTGATAAGAGGTTTTAAATCATGAATGTATGACAAATTTTATCAAATGCTTTTTTCCATTTCTATTGAGAATATGTTATGATTTTCTTCTCTAATGTGGTAATGTGGTAATATGGTGGATTATTTTAGTTGATTTTTTTTTTTTTTTTTTTTTGAGACAAGTTCTCACTCTGTTGCCCAAGTTGGAGTGCAGTGGCACAGTCATAGCTGACTGCAGCCTCGAACTCCTGGGCTCTAGTAATCCTCTCACCTCAGTCTCCTGAGTAGCTAGGAGTATAGGCACACACCATCGCATCCAGCTTTTAAAATTATTATTATTATTGTAGAGAGGAAGTCTTGCTATGTTGCCCAAGTTGGTCTCAAACTCCTGGCTTCAAGTGGTCCTCCCACCTCAGCCTCCCAAAGCATTGGGATTACAGGTGTAAGCCACCAGGCCCAGCCTGACTTAGTTATTTCTAATGTAAAACCAACTTTGGACTCCTGGGATATTTCCAACTTGGTCATAATGTATTATGCCTTTAGAAACTGCTAAATTCAGTTTGCAAATATTTGGATTACGAGTTTTGTGTCTGTGTTCGTGAGTGAGATTGCCTGTAATCTTCTTTTCATGTATTGTCTTTGCCACATTTTAGTAATAAGGTTTTGCTAGTCTTAAGAGTTGGGAAGTAGTTTTTCTTTTTCTATGTTTGTGAAAGAGTTTGGCTAAGACTGAAATTATTTTTTCCACGAATGTTTGGTAGAACTTGTTGGCAAATCTAGGCCTGGAATTCTTTTAGGAGGAACATTCGAGGAACATTTTGGACTATGGATTTAGTTACTCTAATTATTATAAATAGGCAGGATGAACATATGGCTTATCCTCCAAACTGGAGCACTTTTGAGAATTAAAGGGGTTATGAAAATAATTAATGGACATTAATCTATAATAGATATAAACTGGGACTGTCCCAGGCAAAATGGGATGTATGGGCACCATAATTGAAAGATTTCCTATATCTTATTATAGATTTTCTATTTCTTCCTGAATAAATTTTGGTAGGTTATATATTTCTTAGAAGATTATCTTGTTTTGTCTACATTTTTCAAGTTCCTGTTAATCTTGTACTATCTTTTAAATATCTACAATATACCTAAATGTGTCTCCTTTCTGTTTCTAAATATTGATTATTTGTGCCTTCTCAGTTTTTTTCTTAAAACATTCTTGACAGATATTTCAATTTTGTTAAAATCAATGAAGCAGTTTTTCGCTTTGTCAAATCTATTAGATATTTGCTTTCTATTTCAAAGACTTCTTTTATCTTCATTGTTTTTTTCTTGCTCAAGCATATCCAACTTCTTGAGATGAATGTTTACTTAATTAATTTCCAGATTCTCCGAATATACTTATTTTGAAATTATGTCATAACTCTTATATGTGATACTTTGTTATGATTCTGTTCAAAATATGTTCTAATATTTCTATGATTTTGTTTTGAAGCATGATTGTCTTTTAATCCCTAACAAATTAATTTTTCTCATTCAAATTTTTGCTGATTTCTAGCATAATTGTCTTATAATCTAAGAACACACATTGTATGATTTTAAACCTTTGAAATGTATTGAGACTTGCTTTTATTTGTTCATTTGTATTTAATAAATGTTCTGTATATTTGAAATATATAATATTCTGCAGTAGTTAGTTGATCTCACTATGTCAATAGTATTATCTTATTCAAACCTTTTACGTCTTCACTGATTTTTTATTGTAATTTTGTTTTCTTTAAAACTATATTTTTCTTAATATAGCTACACTAGTTTTCTTTGGCTTAGATTTTTTTGGTATATCTTATATAACCCTTTAACTTTTAACTTTTCTGTATCCTTATATTTCTAAAACATGTTTCTTTTTTTTTTTTTTTTTTTTGAGACGGAGTCTTGCTCTGTTGCTAGGCTGGAGCACAGTGGCACAGCCTCGGCTCGCTGCAACCTCTGCCTCCCAGGTTGAAGCAATTCTTCCACCTCAGCCTCCCAAGTAGCTGGGACTACAGGAGCGTGACAAACACCCGGCTAATTTTTGTATTTTTAGTAGAGACGGGGTTTCACCATGTTGGCCAGGATGGTCTCCATCTCTTGACCTCTTGATCCACCCGCCTCGGCCTCCCAAAGTGCTGGGATTACAGGCGTGAGCACCTCGCTCTAAAACATGTTTCTTATAAATAACATGGAGATAGAATTTGTCTTTATCAAGACTGAAAATCTTTTAGCTGGAGCATTTAATTTATTTACATGAAATGTAATTAACACTACATTGTCCTAAAGGCACAACTCCCATTTTATATGTATTTGAGTTTAAATCTGCAAATATATTTTGTGCTTTCTATTTGATACACCCATTCCATGGTTATTTTCTCCTTTTTTACCTTATTTTGGATATACTGAGTATTTTAATCATTCCAATTTTTCTCCTTTAAATAGTTTAAAAGCTATGCATTCTGTTCATTTATTTTAGTAGTCGCCTTGGAAATTATAATATGCTTGCTTAATAAAGTCTATAAAGCTAACAGATTCCTTAACTTTCTCCTCATAATAAAAGAACACTGGGGCAGGCATGGCAGCTCATGCCTGTAATCCCAGCACTTTGAGAAGGCTGAGGCAGGTGGACCACCTGAGGTCAGGAGTTCAAGACCAGCCTGGCCAACATGGGAACCTCCATCCCTACTAAAAATACAAAAAATTAGCCGGATGTGGTGGTGGTTGCCTGTAATCCCAGCTACTTGGGAGGCTGAGGCAGGAGAATCACTTGAACCCAGGAGGCAGAGGTTGCAGTGAGCCAAGATCACGCCATTGCACTCCAGCCTGGGCAACAAGAGCAAAAATCTATTTAAAAGAAAGAAAAAAAGAATACTTTAATTCTTTTTACTTAATTCCCAACTTACAAATTATTATTCTATGTATTTTAATTATTCTTTTTAACCCATTAAGACATTGTTATTATTATTTTATTAATCAGTATTTGCTTAGATACATCAATATATTTACCACTTTCTTTCCTCTTCATTCCTTGTTTTTCAAACCTACATGGGGGGGTCAGACATTATTCTGAATGTTTCTGTGAAGGCAATTTTTAGATGTAATTAACATTTAATTGGTGAATTTTGAGTAAAGCAGATTACCATCCATAATGGGGGTAGGCCTTATCCAATCAGTTGAAGACCTTAATAGAATAAAAACCAACCTTTCCTGAGCAAAAAGAATTTCTGACCCTGACTGACTGCCTTTGGACTCAAACTACAACTCTTCTCTGGTTCTCCAGCCTGCCAGCTACCCTGCATGTTTTGTATTTAGCAAGTCTCCATAATCACATGCACCAATTCCTTAAAATAAACAGCTCTCTCTCTCTTTTTCTCTTTCTGTCTCTCTGTCTCTGCTCTCTCTCTCTCTCTCTCTCTCTCTCTCTCTCTCTCTCTCTCTCTCTCTCAACTGGGCACAAGCATGGAGAGCACATCTGTACAGAGAGGAGCAGCAGGATGGGAGGCTTCAGAGGGCTGAGTCCAAGAAAAATGAAATGGATAGACTGTCTGGCCTGAGTGTGTGGAAAACTGTATTGCAGGCATTTGACATTATTGTTGTGGATGTGGGAACATTTAGTCACAGGTTTCAGGAAAACAACAAGCTGAAAACAAGGCAATTATTAACTCCAGGTAAAATAAGAAATTGTATAAGGCAGGAAATATAATCATAGCACAATACTAAACAATGTTTAAACAATGAAGTCACAACAATGAAATCTATGGATTTAACAAAAAATTGTGATGGTCCACGTGGGGAGATATGTAAATCTTTGCCTGAGGTTGCTAGCATTCTAAATCTGGGTGACAGAAAAGAGTTTAGCATCTCATCACTCCATATACAACTTTCCTGTAACCTTCTCCTTTTCAGTCTAGTAGCCCACCCTATTGTACCTAATGCTACTCTCTAGTTTTTCTCCTGAGAATATAATTCCATTTTCACTGAAGTGAGAGAGGATACTGTTGGAAATAAGAGCTCAGAGTCACAAAGAAAATGAGCACTCAAATAAAGGATTTCTCAGCAAGATAAATTTGCTTCTGCAGAAGGGTGCTGCTTGTTCTTCCGGTCACTATGAGAGCATACTGAACAAAGGGGGAAGGGGTTTTTATCCATAACACAATCAGTCCCTGCTGCTATGTCCAGTCCCCATTGGCTGGGGTCAGACAGCACAATCTAAGCTGATCATGATTGGCTACTTCAAATGGACCGGGGTGGGGGCTACAGCAGTGGGAAGAGCAGTAAGCCCAATGCCTGGGATTCCTCAGGAACGGTTTCTATTAACTGCTTCTTCCTGCATATAGGCCATAATTTTGTTTTTTGCACGTGGTGAATTTTTTTGTTGAGATTTGGACATTTTGAACTATATAATGTGGCAACTCTAGAAATCATATCCCCTACTCTCCACTGAGCTTTGTTATTGGTTTAGTGACTTTGCTGGACTAATCTATAAAGTCTGTATTCTTTGTTGTGTGCGGTCATTAAAGTCTCTGCTTGGATAGTTTAGTGCTTAGCTAATGATTGAACAGATATTTTCTTAAATGCTTTCAACCAATGAATCCCCAGCCTCTGCTGAGAGGCTGTCTGTATGCTGGGATATGCCTTGTACATTGTGGTAGGTAGTTTACAATTCTTCCTTAGCCTTTATTTTCTGCTTGCAACTAAGGGTCAGATAGAAGTGAGAAATTAGAGTCTCTCAGGTGTTTTCTGAGTGTGTTCACAGCCCTGCATGTACATGCATATCTTGCACGACATTCTGGATTCATAGGTCTATGTCAAAGATTTTCAAAGAACTATATGGACTCTGATTTCCCATGTTTCCTTTTAACTTTTTGCGGTTAGCCTCTTGTTAGTACCAGTTTCATCACCTCAGGTAACTGTGACATTAAACAGTTGCTACCGATTGTTTTCCACAAATGCACTAGGGATAGGGCTGTTTGCACAGAGCAAGTTCTGAGCTAGGTCAAATAAAGACAAGCCCTGAGAATGGAACTTTTCAAGGTGCCTCCAGATGGGTCAAATAATGACATTTTACTTAGCATGGGGCTTTTGAGATGATCTAAACCCATTCTTCCCTGTCCAGTGGCTGCTGGATGGTTTTCAAAGCTACTGTAATTGTGAGACTGTTGGCTTACTAGGCTACTGTAGTGCTGGAGAGAAGGAGATGGGAATTGGGCAGATCAAAATGCCATAAAGCTCACTGTACTCACCAAGATTCAGTAATTTTTCTTGAATAAATACTCCTTGGATTGTTGTAAGCGTTTGGTGAATTTCTGGAGTTGGTTTTAACCATTTTTGCCAGTGTGCTCCCTTTTATGGAGAAGCAGGTTTTCTATCACTCTAGAAGTGCTTCTCCCAGATTTATTTTTATTGCTCATTATCCTGAATAGGCCCCTCAGCCTCCAGGTGTCTAAATCTTTGAGCACAGTGTAGTATTTTCATCAAATATCTTACAAGTATTATGACAAGGTAAGGCAAAAGGCCAAACATACATTTGAAATGGTGAATATATAAGAACAGGCTCTGATATTCTTAAAAGTTCTGCTCCAAGGAGGTCTTCTCCCAGGGGTGGGTATACATCTGAAGTGTCTAAAACCTGCCAATTCCTCATTTTATGTGAGAGCTGAATCTTCTGCATAAATGAAAATAAAATATTTAGACCTGCTTTCCTACCTAAGTGACTGTGAAATCATGTTGGGACCCCAAGCCCCAGAGAGATTGTGTTGTTTTAATCTTATATGCTAATTAATTTGAAGTTGAAGTGTTTAAATAGAGCTATAGGAGGAATAAACTGCGGAGGGAGGGGGGTAACATTTCTGCCTGGTGGATGCATAGGTGCTTATTACTGATACTCTTCATATATACACACTTATATATAGTATGCATATATGCAAATAGGCATCCCTTGCTTTGCAGGTTCAGCTATGATAATGTCAGCTATTTAGTTAAAGAACACCTGTACCTCAAAATATGGTTAAAAGTTACTGGATGGGGCATGGTGGCTCATGCCTATAATTACAGCACTTTGAGAGGCTGAGGTGGGAGGATTGCTTGAGCCCAGGAGTTTAAGACCAGCCTGGGCAACATAGTGAGATCCTGTCTCTTCAAAAAATAAAAATACAAAAATTAGCCAGGCTTAGTGGTGTGCACCTGTAGTTCCAGCTACTTGGGAGGCCCAGGTGGAAAGATTGCTTGAACCTGGGAAGGACAGGCTCTAGTGAGCCACGATTGTGCCACTGCACTACAGCCTGGGCAACAGAGTGAGAGCCTGTCTCAAGGTGACTACTATCTAGGTGATAAAACAAAATAAAAACAAAAAACAAATTTCAGTTATCATGGCATATTCTCTGTGAACAAGCACATATAGTACAATCTTTGCTTCTAGCTCTTTAGTCCATAAATCCCTATGTAAACAATAGACAGCCACAACAACCAGTGACCAATCACAGCAGTTCTTTCAAAATCTGTCAGTGATGGGTCATTGCACGTTAGCTTAGGCACTGACAGCAAAGTGTGCAATTGTGTTGCTTCCTTTTCTCCAAGTTTTAAACTCACACAGCATTGTATTAAAATGGATAATTGAAAGGGAATTGGTCAACAAAGATGAAAGTGCAGCAAAGAAATAAAAAAAAAGATAAAGATAGAATTGAAGTGAAATTCGAATTGAATGCAAATAAAGTACTATAGAAGAAATAGACGACTGTGGGAGTGCTGACTTTCCAGAGACTCTAGATATGCAATCAGTGAAACTTACTCAAAGCACACTGAAATAAGGAAAGCGGCTGTGACAAAAAGGATGAGAACGTCCTGGAGGAAGTGAGGTCCACAAAAAAAATTTACATTAAAGGAACTCTCTGAGACATTGCACGGCATTGGAAGTGCAAAGGATAAAATACTGCGTGTAATCCAAAAGTGATGTTTTGCCAAGGCACAGAAAAGGTGTTCTCTTGGTGTATAAGAGTTATACTAGAAGAAGACAAGCACTGTTCATGTTATCCTTAACAAGTTTTATTTTTGCAAAGACATAAAATAATTCTCAATGTTTGAATGTTTTAAACTGGTGATTTTTTTTTATTTTCATATACAGTGTATTTGTAACCGTTAAGTGAATTTTGAATGGTTCTTTTGTTGTTGCTGTTTCTTGCCAAGACAGACTTGCTCTGTCACCCAGGCTGGAGTGCCGCGATGCGACTTAGGCTCCCTGCAACCTCGGCTTCCCGGGTTCAAGTGATCTTCCCACCTCAGCCTCCTGAGTAGCTGGGACTACAGGTGCACACCACCACACCTGGTTAATTTTTTAATTTTGTAGAGACAGGGTCTCACTGTGTTGCCCAGAGCTGTTCTGGGAACTCCTGGGCTCGTGCCATCCTCCCTCCTGGGCCTCCCAAACTGCTGGGATTACAGGCGTGAGCCACTGCGCCTGGACTGCTTTGAGTGTTTTGAGAAAAACTGTTTAAAGTCCTGGAACAATCTTAATTTTTCCCATTGATTATTAAGGTAGTTTTTCATGGTTCAGTCATTTCCAGCGTCCAGAAGAATTACCATATCCGCAATATGCATTATATGCCAATATGAAATTGTCAACAACCACTTTGGGGTAGAACACATAAATTGATGGTTACAAAGCAATAGGGTTTTTTTTGTTTGTTTTTTTAATCTGCGCTGTAAGCGTGTTGGGATTCTCTTTGGGTGCTAACGGTTGAAAAGGAGCTCCTGCCAGCGCCTGAAAACACCGCAGCACGCGGGGGAGCAGGGACTGGGCAGGGCGGCGGGTGCGCAGGTGACCTGGCCTCGCCTCGCGTCTCCGGAGCCCGGGCCACGCCAGCCCGGCCGCTCGCGAGACCCGCACCCGCCCGCCGGAGCGCGCCGGGGGGCCACGGCCTGCAGGAGTGGAAGGGGCGGCGGCGGCGGGAGCTGCGGGCCACGCACAGCGGCGGCGGGAGCGGCCAGGCACGCACGGCGACGGCGGCGGCGGGAGCGGGAGCCCGGGCCACGCACGGCCGCAGCGGCGGGCGCGGCGGGCGAGGGAACGGCGGGAGCTGTGGCGGCGGCGGCGGATGGCCCAGAGCTGATCTATGCGGCGCCTGGAGGGGCTGTGTCTGCGGCGGCGGCGGCGGCGGCGGGGCCCTGCC
Source organism: Aotus nancymaae (assembly GCF_030222135.1). Taxonomy (NCBI): domain Eukaryota; kingdom Metazoa; phylum Chordata; class Mammalia; order Primates; family Aotidae; genus Aotus; species Aotus nancymaae. The sequence goes on from NW_026988425.1 coordinate 122,844,644, forward strand.
CGCGAGCGGAGCGGGGACAAGATGAAGTACCAGAAATACCTGACGGTGCTGCAGATGGCCATCGGCGTCACCCCCTCCAACCGCGGCAGCCTCCTGCCGCTCAAGAGGAAGCTGTGGTGAGGCGGCCGTGCGGACGCGGAGCCCCAGCCGGGCCGCGCGCGGGCCGGGGCGGCCGAGGCGGAGGCCGGAGCGGGAGCGGGAGCAGGAGCGGGGGCCGGGGCGAGCGGGCCGGGGGCGAGGCCGCGGCTGCGGGACCCGACGGGGCGCGGGGCGCAAGGGATGCGCGCGGCGCAGCAGCCATGGCCGAGCCCGGGGCCGAGCGCCGCCTTGTACCGCGCACCGGCGGGCGGGTTCCGCCGAGACCCTCGCTATGCCTGCGGCGGGGAGGGGCCGGGACCACGGCACCCGCACGCGGGCGTCGGCCTCCCGCCTCTGTCCTTTCTGCTCCATCCGAAGGCTTCTGACTCAGAATTTCCAGCCGGGCTCTCGCGGAGACAGCAGAGAATTCATTAGTATCAGTGTGTGCGTTGTCAGTTATTTTTCAAAAATTCATCAGCTGCTTAGTGCATAGTAGAGCACGAGCAAGGCAAGGGGAATAAGTTCCGAGATTATTGCATTGTCAGGGACTGTATTCTTAACTGATGCGTTCCAGTTCCTCCGACCTGGAAACTGTTAGTGAGGTAATGGGGAGAGAACACCCTTAAAGAAAAACGCCTGGATCTTACTGGTTTACACTGCTGATTATCTACAGGATTGTGTATTGCATTTTATTCATAGTATTCCATAATCCATGCGGAATCCCAGGGGCCACCTAGGTATCCCACTGGCTTGAGATTTAGGCTTAAGGTTCTTTTGCAAAAGAAATAAGTAAAGGGAAGATGACTACAGAAAAAAGATGCCAGTTATTATGACAGTCAGTGGTTATTTTAATTTTAAAATTGGTGGTCAGTGTAGTTCATAAAGGTTTTATTCCATTCAACTGAATGCAGTCTAATTTAACCCTAGGGTTATAGAGAAAGTAGATGAGGCTGCTTTTAGGTAATTGAGGAAAGTAATTCCTGCCGTCTAAGACAGTATGAAAGAATGATCCTTAGTGATAAGCCAAGAAAAAGATGGGTTAAGAAAAAGAATCCCAAAAGTGGAGAATTTTGAAGGTAAGACAAATACGGGCAGCAAAGTTCAGATTTCAGCTGTGCCACTTACTGTGTGACCTTAAGCAAGTTCCTGGAGTGTCCATTTCTTCCTCTGTAAAACGAGAATCTTGTTATCTCCCTTATGGGGATATATACACATCAACTCTGATAATGAATACAAAGGTGTCTACCACTGGCCTGACTTGATAATAGGTGCTTAGTAAATGTTAGTGTCTTTCCGCCCCCACCAATTTGTCTTTTTAAAAAAGAAATTTATTCCCCAAATAATTAATATGCCAGGTACAGTGGCTCGCACCTGTTATCCCAGCACTTTGGGAGACAGAGGTGGGCGGATCACCTGAGGTCTGGAGTTCAAGACCAGCCTGACCAACATGGTGAAACTCCATCTCTACTAAAATAAATAAATGAATAAAAATAAAAATAAATACTAAATCAGCCAGGTGTGGTGCCGGATACCTATAATCCGAGCTACTCAGGAGGCTGAGGCAGGAGAGTCGCTTGAATCCAGAAGAGGGAGGTTGCAATGATTCAAGATCATGCCACTGCACTCCAGCTTGGGTGAGAGTGAGACTCCGTTTCAAAAAAAATAAATAAATAAAGATTTTAATGTGATGAGCAGCAAGTGACAACTCTTAGAAGACAAGGCTAGCAGCAGTTGAATTAAGACATATCTGTGGGAAAAGATGTTTGCAAATAAATGAAGGCTCACTACAGTGAAGGGAGAGGGGTAACACTTGAAGATTGTTTCTCAGATTGATGGTATATGGGTGTATGGGAGATATCAGCGCCAAGTCTTATCTCCCTTTTTGCTTTTCTCCTGTGCACTTATCAATTACCAACACACTGTTTATTGTATTTATTTTTCATATGTATTCCTCCTCTCCTCCCTAATATATAAGTTGTATGAGGAAGGGCTTTTGTCTGTTTCATCCATTGCCGTAAAGCCCCTGCAACTGATGTCTGGTACAAAATAGCTTCTCAATAATTATTTGTTGAATAAATGGATTCTTAATGATTTGTGACTGGGAAATAGTATGTTAGGGAAATCTGTTTTCTTGATGTTCAGTATAAAATTTTTTATTATTTAGTTAGTTAGTTTTGCTGTTATTGCCCAGGCTAGAGTGCAATGGCTAGTCTCAGCTCACTGCATCTTCCGCCTCTGGGGTTCGAATGATTCTCCTGCCTCAGCCTCCCGAGTAGCTGGGATTGCAGGTGCATGCCACCATGCCCAGCGAATTTTTTTGTATTTGGAGTACAGATAGAGTTGTACCATGTTGGCAAGGCTGGTCTCCAACTCCTGATGTCAGGTGATCCACCTGCATTGGCCTTCCAAATTGCTGGGATTACAAGCGTGAACCACTGCGCCCGGCCCAGTTTAAAAATTAAGATGTGGGAATAATATTTGAGGAACTATTAGACATCAATATTAGCAGCATTTGGTCACAAAGTTAGGAAACTAGGTTTATTCTTTTTCATCAGTAGAGTGCTGCTTCTGAAAACACATTCTCCAAACACAGAATTTTTGAAGAGAGGACACAAGGAAATAAAATCCGGGTAACTTTTATATCCAAGAAATTCATGTTTGAGGTAGGCAATGAGATAAGGCCAGGGATAAAAACCATCTTACTAAGAGGTGGCCTGGAAAAGGCAAGCAGATTTTGTTGAGCTTTTCCCTGATCTTAGATAATTATTTCCTAATTTCCACTCAATGTTAACTTGCAAACGTATGTTCATCTAATTTTACAGTGGCAAAGGGAAGAGCATGCTCTATGAATACTCTGGAGCAAGTGGCTCTTTTAAACAGAGATGTAGAATACTTTATATTCTTAAGTTGGAGAACATAGTGTTGCCAGATTCATTTTTCTCTTACACCCTTTGGATTTATTTTCTAGATAATGTTTCATTTTGCTAGTTTCATAGCAACTGCACGTGGAGCATTTGAGACATAAGGTACCATCATATGTCTAGAAGATAGTAGGATGTATGTCCTGACTCGAGAGTGGTGGGCGGAAACCAATAGCAGACATCAGCAACGCCTGTCAGACCTTGGAATGCACCAGCTTGTGCCTGTTTGCAAATGTGAGGGCCAGGCACGATGGCTTACACCTGTAATCCCAGCACTGTGGGAGGCCAAGACTGGTGGATCACTTGAGGTCAGGAGTTCGAGGCCAGCCTGGCCAACATGGTGAAACCCCTTCTCTACTAAAAATATAAAAATTAGCCAGGCTTGGTGGTGTGTGTCTATAATCCCAGCTACTCAGGAGGCTGAGGCAGGAGAATCGCTTGAACCCAGGAGGCGGAGATTGCAGTGAGCCAAGATTGTGCCATTGCACTCCAGCCTGGGTGACAGAGCAAGACTCCATCTCTGAATAAATAAATAAATGCGAGGATGTAGTATCAAAACTGATCAAGGCATATGTGAAGATTTATATGAAGATATTTATGTATCTGTGTTTCTCTGTTTTTATGGCAGTTTGTATGAAAAGGCTTCTGCCAGTGTAAAGGGCAGGGTTACTTGCCTTATTCCCACACTTCCATCTCGCTTGGGCATTTATGCCCATCAGTTTTTCTTTGTGCAGTATCTTCTGCCTTTCTGATTGGTTCTGTAAATCTCATAAGGAGTATTATATTTGCAAACCAACTTAGGTGGAAACTGAAGCAGACAGTCAGACCTACATCAGTGGAGCCTGTGGGAACCCTTTTCTTCTCATCCTTTTCTCCAAGAAATTTAGGAAGCAGGAGCGTTTGCAGTTTTTGGTTCTGAATCATTACTTAGGAACCCAGAACAAAGCCTGGTTACCTCTACCTGAGGTAGGTATAAGTTTGTATAGCCTGCTGCCTTCCTTTGGGAGACCTCCTGGAGTTGCCAGTGATGAAAAGAAGCAGTGGGGCTTTGTGTGTTCAGGAGCTGCTGTAACAGATCATGTAAACTTGGTGGCTGAAGACAACAGAAATTTATTCTCTCAATTCCGGAGGCTAGAAGTCCAAAATCGAGGTGTTGGCAGGGCCATGCTCCCTCAAATGCTCTCAGGGAGGGTCCTTCCTTGCCTCTTCCGAACATTCTTTGTGGCTGCATGGATCCACACTCTGCTTCTGCCTTGACTGGATTTCTCTGTGTCTCTGTGTCTTTTCCTCTGACTCTCTTTTTTTTGGAAGACTAAAACTTTTAATTTTTAATTTATTTCAAATTATAAACTAGAAACTCATAAAATAAATGCTCCATTGTGTAATATGATATATGGATATGCATACAGGTTCTTCTGCAGGCCGTATTAGAATCTCCACCGCAACTAAAACAGCTCTCCTCTGACATCCCTGAGACTTACTTCCTTGCTCATTGATTCAGTGATTATTTAAGACCGTGCACTATCAGTATATTTATTCGAGTAGTCATCTAATAATCAGATTCTAAAAACAAAAAGAGTTGCTGTTCATTGAACTATTACTTGCCAGACTCTATATTAGTGCTTTCCAAGTATCCTGTCATTATTTAACTTATAGCACCCTTAGGAGGTAGGTGCTGTATTTTCCCAGTTTTACAAATGAGGTCATTGACTTGCCCAGAGTCATGCAATTGATCAGAGTTTAAAAGACAATTGATCAGGGAGATAACAGTCTAGAAAGACTGAATAACTGAAAACATAATAAAATGACTGGTAATTTCCCCATAGAAGGTTGTTTCTCCAGGGGTGGTCCCCTGGCCCACTCATGGGTCACTGAGGTCCTCCCGTTGGGACATGAAGGGCTCCAATACCCAAGTCCTTTCAGAATTTTTTTTTTATGAGATGAAGTTTCACTCTTGTTGCCCAGGTTGGAGCGCAATGGCACAATCTCGGCTCACTGCAACCTCTTCCTCCTGGGTTCAAGTGATTCTCCTGCCTCAGCCTTCTAAGTAGCTGGGATTTCAGGCACCCACCACCACACCTGGCTAATTTTTTATATTTTTAGTAGATGTGGGGTTTCACCATGTTGGCTATGCTAGTCTCGAACTCCTGACCTTCGGGTGATCTACCCACCTCAGCCTCCGAAAGTGCTGGGATTACAGGCAGGAGCCACTGCACCCAGCCCATAATTTTTAAAATGAGCTAATTATTGGCAGTTGCACATTATTTTTTATAAGTTCATCAAATGACTATTTACCATTAACCTATTACATGAGTTATTAAGCTTTCTGAAATCCAATGCTTATAAAAAAAAATTCTCATTTTACTAGCTTTTCCTAAAGTATTCTTCAGAAGTATTTAGGATCCTTTTAAAGCCAGCTGCCCTCCTGTACTTAGCAGTGTCTCATGGCTCCTCGGTTTACACTGTTGTTTGGAATTCTCCTCAAGTGGAGGAAGGATGCTTTGCTGTCACTCATTAGCATTATCTTGAGTTGGCTGTAGCTGTCAGTTGCTGATATCTTAAAACTAATATCTTATAGAAGGATTATTAGATGTTACTTTGTTGATAGTTTTGTCCTTGTGTGATTGCTTTGTTTTTACCGTCTTGATTGTTTATGCCCAATTCTGTGTTATTATTGAGTTCTTTTCAATGGGAAATTAGAAATTGGTGGTGTAGATGAGCTTGGGAGTTGTTTGTCCTAGGGTGGTCGGAAGTACTTCTAATCAAAGCTCCTGAGTTGGAAACAAAAGGAATGAATATACCTAAGTCTCCCTGGGAAAGTTGGGCTTTCAAGGATGGGGGATAGAAAAGTATTCCAGCAGAAGGAAGAGTGTGGGAGGGATGGTTGCAGAATGTCAAGGAGTTGTGCTGCACTGTGGTGTATGTATTTTGGACTAGTGAAAATTTGTATCTCTGTTGGATTTAAATGACTTTGCTAAGGACCATGTCCCATGTCAAAGGTATAGCAGTCCACATTTGGCCTATAGCCAACAGAGAACCCAATAGAGCTTTTAGATGTGACATAATGGGTGGGAACTGGTGTGTACCTTTCTCCTTCATGTCCCTGAGCAGGGAAGATACATTCAAAGAACAAGAACTGAATGTTAACAGTTTTCTGGATTGTTAATAATATCGGGGCAGGTATTGGCTTTACCCAAATGAGAGCCTGTCTAGGAAGTTGTGCTGGAGGAGGCCATGCTGGCCTGCAAGCCTCTAAGGGGATGCCTCCTCCCTCACCTTGGGAGCCTGCAGTGCAGGCTGAGATGGTGGAGCCTGCAGTGCAGACCAGGTCTGTTCTAGCAGTGTCAGGTGAAGAGAAGGGAAATGGGCAGAGCAAGTCGGGGACTGCCTCTGGGGGCCAGGCCTGTGGTATGTGTTCATCCAGTGGGGGTAGGAAGTGGAAGGAGAGGGTGGGCCTTGGGCCTATCAGCCATGCCTACAAGTAAAGCATGCTCTCATGAGGGAAGTTGCAAAGTGGGTGGACAGAGGCAGAAACTTTCTCTCCAGCTTCCTTCTAGGAGGATAAAATGGAATTAAGAATAAGGAAAAGTAAAACCTCATTGCAAGCTAAATATTGATTTCCCTGTAGGTCAAGGGGAAATATGCAATGTGCTTATACATCAGTTTCTAACTTTATTTCCCTGTCATCAAGGGCCATTCCCCTAAATATGTGGGGAATAATCCCCAAAGTCTGAGTTACTCAGTTCAGATCTGCACCATCAGGGTTACAGAAGAGTGGTACCAAAGGAGTAAAAGAATTTATACTCCATGTCAAATGGAGCTGTCCTTGGTGGGCTCTTTGTATAGCTCTTGTCATCTGAGTTATAGATATGCAGCTGTGTTCTTGAGAATATCCAGGAAAAAAATAAACACACACATACCCCTCCCCAGGACAAATATTCTTAAAGACAGTAATAAACAAAAGAGAAGCAACATCTGAAATTCACCTATTTCTACAAGAACACTTCTACTTACACCAGAGTTAATATTCTGCATTATTATCTACATCTATGTGTTTTTTTTCCTTTATTCCATACCAAACAAAGTGGGGGATCATTATTCGAGCCATATGTATTTTAACGATTTACCTCAGCTTCCCAAAGATCTAGTCAAAGCTTTAAAGTTACTGAAGTTACTCTGTAGAAGTCTAGGTAAATTCTTAGACAAGGTACCATCTTCCTGTAGAGTCTGTGGGCAGGGTGGGTCCAGAGCTGATATTCACCTGGTATATACCAGTTTAGCTCTACTGATTATTACAGGTTTTTATTTTATTTTATTTTATTTTTTGATACATGGTCTCACTCCATTGCCCAGGCTGGAGTGCAGTGGTGTGATCACCATTCACTGCAGCCTCAACCTTAAGTGATCTTCCCACCTGAGCCTCCCAGATAGCTAGGATCACAGGTATGTGCCATCCCGCCTGGTAAATTTTTTGTATTTTTTGTAGAGGCAGAGTCTCTCTGTGTTGCCCAAGTTGGTCCCAAACTTCTGGGCTCAGGAGATCCTCCTACCTCGAACTCTCAAAGTACTGGGATTACAGGCATGTTTTTATTATGATCCTGGTAGGGAGGCAGTGGAGCTATTCTTCTAGTTATATTTATGGTCACTTTTTTTTTGTTTTACTTTGCCACTGGATTTAGTATTACATTCAGTTAACCCTGATACATTTCTTGGCCATCTGCCATTTATAAAATTTGGTAGATATAAATTCTTATTACAGGTTCTTTCAGGCATCTAGATTTGGCATAAAGGAAGAATAATGATACCTTTCTAAGTCAAATGAGAGAAAAACATTTTTTTAATTTAATATAAAGAAATAGATATATTTCTTTATATTAAATGTTTGCATTAACTTTCTAAAATATGATCACACCTACCAGCACTATCAAAATAAAGTGAGGGAGAAGAAATGAAAAGTTGATTTGTATATTGTGTTGCAACTCTGTTTTTCTTTCCCATATGTCCTCTTTTGAATAAAGTTCATTGTTTTCATGGAAGATTTTACCCTGCACAGAAGAGAACAAAGCTGTACAATGTTTCTTTTTATGGTGAGAATCATGAAAGTGGCATCATTACAATTTTACTTTGGGAGGCCAGTTGAAAGGAAGACTCACTGGAAATTCAATGAAAGAAGAAAATTAATTTTTAAAGCCACAACAAAATTCATAATAGTCTGAGTAAACAATAAAGAATGTCATCAGTGGACCAGGATTTTTGAGGACTCTCTGAAATGTAACTAGTAGATAGGGATAGATCTGTTGAAAGAAAAATCTTGGAGTTGTCTAGAGCATGTGAGCACTGGGGTCAGAGAGGCAAGGCTGTCCTAGGGGTAGCTACTGACTTGCAAGAGAAGTCTGCCTCACAGACCTGGCAGCGAATCCAGTCTCTCTGCCAGAGTTACTGAAGGCAAGCCACAGTAATCGCAGTGGAGAAATGGGTGTTTTCCGATACAAATGTAAGTAGACATTAAAAATCACCAAACAGTGCAAGAAAGCCAGTACCGAGAGAATTACCAAATTAAAACACAGAACGAATCCCTGAGAAAGTAGAAAAACATTAGATGGTTATTTTCAGAAAAAAAATGGTTATTTTTGGAAATATGCCTGAGAATATTGCATCAATTTAAAAATACTAGCTACTTTAGAAATTTAAAATTTGCTCATTCATAGAAAAGATAATGGTTGAATTCACAAAACTGAAAAGCAAGTTAGCAGTCTGGGGGAGTAAGTTAAAGAATCACAAAAGAGCAAAGGGATCAGAGGCATGAACGAGAAACTGGGAAACCTGGGCACTATTTCTAAGAGGGATTGAGGATTTTTGTAGGGATGTGGAGTTGCTGGGAAAGAAGGGGAATAAAGATGTGCTAATGCCACTTCTTGTTTCAGAGGAGGTGAGGATACTGATGAGCCCTAGGTGTTGACAGGAAAATATGAGTCTAAATGTTTATGTGTGTGTGTATGTATACATATACATGTATGTAATAGATATATCTATAAAGATGTTCATGTGCATGTGTGCATATAGTTAAGTAGAGTTAGAGTTTCCCTAATAAGATGTATAACTTTCAAACTACTGACTGGAAAGGGAAGAAGGTCTCAGGGTGGTTGAGGACAAAGTCAACTCAATCATTTTAATAAGACAGAAACTTAAGAAGAAAGTATTTAAAAAAACACAAAACAAGATGGCAGGAATAGATATAAACATATGTGCCAACACAATAAATTTGAATGGATTGAATTTCTCTTAAAAGACATTAACCCTCAGATTGGGGGTAAAGAAAGAAAACAGAGGAGAGAGATCCAAGATGGCTGACCACTAGCAGCTCGGGATTGTAGCTCCGGGTGAAAGTGCAGAGAACGAGAGGATGCCACACTTTCAGATGAATTTTTGTTGCTCACAGACCAGGAGATTCCCAGCGGAGATGCTGCACGGGTCACCAGCGCGACTCTTGTGGCCGGCACGGCGGTTTTGCTGGTGCCTCAGCACAGCAGTTCTTGGTGCAGAGTAAGCGGAACTGGGTCCCCTTTTGGCTGATTCCTGGGCAGAAAAGCACCATCAATCTTAACACCGCTGTTTTGGCCGGCGCAGTGGATTGCTCAGATTTCAGCGCTGGGAATCAACAAGTTGGACGTCCACTCAGAAACCTAATTTGAAAGTCGGAAATCACAAAGACGACAGGTGGATAAATTTACAATGATGGGAAGAAACCAGCGTAAAAAGGCTGAGAATACCCAAAATCAGAATGCTTCTCCCTCTATAGGGGATCACAGTTCCTCATCAGCAATGGAACAAGCCCTGATGGAGAACGAGTGCGTTCCATTAACAGAAGTAGGCTTCAGAAGGTGGATGATAAGAAACTTATGTGAATTCAAAGAACTTGTTCTAACCCAATGCAAAGAAACTAAGAACTTTGAAAAAAGGTTTGGCAAAATGCTAACGAGAATAGACAATTTGGAGAGGAATATAGATGAATTAATGGAGCTGAAAAACAACATGAGAACTTTGCGAAGTATGCACAAGTTTTAACAGTCGAATTGATCAAGCAGAAGAAAGGATATCAGAATTCGAAGACCAACTTAATGAAATAAAACGAGAAGTCAAGATTAGAGAAAAAAGGAGAAAAAAGAATGAACAGTCTCCAAGAAATATGCGACTATGAAAAGACCTAATCTACGTTTGATAGATGTAACTGAATGTGACGAAGTGAATGAATCCAAGTTGGAAAATACTCTTCAGGAGATTATTCAGGAAAACTTTCCCAACCTAGTAAGACAGGACAATATTCAACTCCAGGTAATACAGAGAACACCACAAAGATATTCCTCAAGAAGACCAACCCCAAGGCACATAATCGTCAGATTTATTAGGGTTGAAATGAAGGAGAAAATACTAAGAGCAGCCAGAGAGAAAGATCGGGTTACCCACAAAGGGAAGCCTATCAGACTTACAGCAGATCTCTCAGCAGAAACCCTACAAGCCAGAAAAGAGTGGGGGCCGATATTCAACATCCTTAAAGAAAAGAACTTTCAACCCAGAATTTCATATCCAGCCAAACTGAGCTTCAAAAGCGAAGGAAAAATAAAATCTTTTGCAAACAAGCAAGTACTTAGAGATTTCACCATCACCAGGCCTGCTTTGCAGAAGCTTCTGAAAGAAACACTATACATATAAAGGAGCAACCATTATCAGCCTTTTTAAAAATATATACAGCTAGCATCAAATGGCAGTATTAAACTCATATATATTATTACTGGATAAAAAGCCAAAACCCATCGGTACGCTGTATCCAGACCTATCTCACATGCAACGATACACAAAGACTCAAAACAAAGGGACAGAGGAAGACTTACCAACCAAACAGAGAGCAAACATAAATAAACAAATAAAAAGCAGGAGTTGCAATTCTCACCTCTGATAAAATAGACTTTAAAGCAACAAAGATCAAAAGAGGCAAAGAAGGACATTACATAATGGTAAAAGGATCAATGCAACAAGAAGAGCTAATGATCCTATATATACATGTACCCAATACAGGAGCACCCAGATACATAAGACAAGTTCTTAATGACTTATAAAGAGACTTAGCCTCCCACACAATAATAGTGGGAGACTGTAACATCACATCGTCAATATTAGACTGATCAAAAAGATAGAAAATTAACAAGGATATCTAGGACTTGAACTCAGACCTGGAACAAGTAAACTTAATAAAAATTTATAGAACTCTCCACTTCAAATACACAAAACATACATTCTTATCAGTACCACATCACACCTATTCCAAAAGTGACTATATAATTGGAAGTAAATCACTCCTCAGTAATTGCATAGCATTTCATAAGTTTAAATGAAATATTGGTTGGCTGCTTGTTTGTTATTTTCTTCCCTTATTCCTTCCTGTCTCCATTGTTAAGCACAATTATTGGCATAAAAGAGGTTTTCAATTCCCATTTTTAGACTGCATTCTAGCCTGGGCAATAAAACAATACTCCCGTTCTCTCTCCCTCTTTCTCTTCCTTTTTCTTCCTCTTCTTCATTCTTTTTTTCTCTCTCTCTCTTTCTTTCTTCCTTTAAAAAAAAAAAGAAAACAATCCGGCTACATGCTACTTACCAAGAGTTAAAGGTACAACTAAAAAAAACTCAAAAGAGAGACTTGGAACACCTACAAACACAGATAAATCAGGAAAGGGTTAATATAAAAATGTAGATGGGGAAAATTATCATCAGATAAATTAGCATTTAAGGTAAAATCTTTAATTGGCATAGTCTTTTTATATGATAAAAGATTAAATCCCTAGAAGATATGTGTCATAAACATCAAGACATCTAATAAAAAAGAAATGAAATATAAAAAGCAAAAACTAAAAGACATAGAAAGACCAATTGACAAATCCAGGTTCATGGTGGGAAATTCTATAATAGTCCTTTATACAGAATTAGCAGTTCAACAGACAAAAGTATAATGAAGGACATGGAGAAGTTGAGTGATAAAGTGGTAAAGTTGCCCCTGTATTTAAGGACTCCCCCAAATGGGCATTCTCATATACTGTTGACGGAAGTGTAAATTTGTAAAGCTTTTTGGAAAGGTATTACCTATCAGCATTTAGAAAGCTCCCATTTCTGACTGCATTTCTACTTTGAGGCATCTTTCCTAACTAACTAAAGCATTTGTACTATACCCAAAGATGTTACCAAGGATGTTCATTGCTGTATGATTTGATAACAAACATATGAAGACAAACTAATTGCCCTATTGAAGGGAATTGGTTGAACAAATTATGTTACATCTTTATTATGGGATACTGTTTAGCCATTAAAAAGAGAGAAATAGTTCTGTATGGATTATTATGGGCAGAACATTAAGATATATTAAGTGAAGAATATAAGGTGCAGGACAACACACACAGTTTGGTCACCTCACTAAAAAATTTCAAAGGAAATAAACACAGCTATAAATAAGCATGAACATTTGTCTGGGAGATTATACAATGCAAAGAACTGTTAATAATGGTTGATTTTTCCCAATTCTGGTCAGTGCTAAAAAAAAAACAAATAATGGTTGATTTTGAGACCGTGTGCTGTGGCTCGCACCTGTAATCCTGGCACTTTGGGAGGCCAAGGCAGGTGGATCACAAGGTCAAGAGGTAGAGACTATCCTGTCCAACACGGTGAAACCCGGTCTCTACTAAAACTACAAAAGTTAGCCGGGCACGGTGGCGCATGCCTGTAGTCTCAGCTACTCGGGAGACTGAGGCAGGAGAATCACCTGAACCCAGGAGACGGAGGTTGCAGTGAGTCAAGAGTGTGCCATGCACTCCAGTCTGGTGACAGAGTGAGACTCTGTCTCAAAAAAAAAGTTGATTTTGGAAAAGAGATAGGGGTTTGGGATGAAGATGAAAAAGGCAGCTTTTACTTTCCATCTTTTTATACTGTAAATGTTTTAACTATATGGATATATTACTTTTATTCTAAACTGTAGATATGCCTAGTCTATTTTATGATATTTCCTGTGTCTATATGAACATGTATTCCAGTGTACACTCTATGGATGGCTTAGATTATTTGCTACTTCTTGTTTGTGTTTTCATGATTCTGTAATTATGCTGAATTAAGTGTTGGCTATCATGTTTAGATTTATTTTATTTTCATACTTAACAAAAGCATACTGAACAGTATCTGTGATGGACACAAAGATAGCTCATTTGTACTGGGTGTGCCAGGCACCAGACCAAGTGCTGGATAAATAACAGCCCAGAAGGAAACAGATGCCTCCAAGTTACCTAGGAAACTTCAGTCTCATCTTAATCGCTTCTTCGATGGTTGTAGCAGTGATATTTAATTAATCTTTACAAAACAACAACAACAGCAATGAAAAAACCTTATTAATGAGACCGAGTCTTACTCTTGTCTCTCAGGCTGAAGTGCAGTGGTGGCTCACTGCAGCCTTGACACCCCAGGCTCAAGCAATCCTCCCACTTCAGCCTCCCAAGCAGCTGGGACCACAGGCATACACCACCAGGCCAGGCTAATTTTTTTATTTGTGTGTATATATGTTGAGGCAGGGTCTCTCTGTATTGCCCAGGCTGGTCTCAAACTCCTGGGCTCAAGTGATCCTCCTGCCTTGGCCACTCAAAGTGCTGGGATTATAAGGTATGAACCACCACCCCAAGCCTAATGAATCTTAATGTTGTACTATTTGAACACTGTCAAGATGTCTAAACTAGCTAAGAAATACTTAGAAAGGGTATCTGATAGAATGTAGCCCTGCTGTGGTTCTTAGTTTTTTGGGTGAAAAAAGGAGCATGGCATTTCCAAAGCTACCTTTGAGTAAATGCTTCCCTTAAACTTGAGAAATGTGTTCACCTGTAAGCCTGTCTTTTTAAAGATGTTTTTCTTTATTGCAGGGTAACGCCATCCTCTGAAAATCCTAATGGTGCTACTTCTAGTGTCAGCCAAGGAAAACCCTCTTTAAGAAGAATTAAAGGGAGATTACACAGAAGCAAAAGCCTTGATAGCATCGATTTCTGTGAGCTCACTGTAAGTGGACTGATCAATGCTTTTCTGTTTTCAAAGAGTATGAAAGTTTTTATTTTATTATTTTCATAAGATGCAACAGGCTTATTTTGTGGCAAGCATTTTTTAATTTTAGAAATGGTTTACCCAACAGGTTACCAACCAGAATGCTTTCTTAACTAGCATGCATATGATATATTTATAATAATGGTTCAGAATGATGATTCTGATACAAAGATGAAGATAGAGAAATGCTTCCTAGTGCTACAAGAAAAATGGATTTAAGTTCAATAGAGTATTAATGTGAATATCTCATAAAATCACAAATCTACATGTTAATGAGACTTAAGTATCTGATTAACCCCAAACACCCAGCTTCCTGATAGTACCAGACAATAGTTACTCTAATATTGTTAGCACAGATCCCAATTCAGTCAGTTAATGATGGTGCTTTCTTTCTATTCTTTTTTTTTTTTTAAGAGGCAGGGTCTCCCTCTGTTGTCCTGACCGGAGTGCTGTGGTACAGTTATGGCTCACTGCAGCCTTGAACCCTATGCTCAAGTAATCCTCTCACATCAGCCTCCCAAGTAGCTGGGACTATAGGCGTGTGCCACTATGCCTGGCTAATTTTTTGAATATTTTGTAGAGATGGAGGTCTCACTATGTTGCCTAGAGCTGGTTTTGAACTCCTGGCACTTTCTTTTTATTCTAAGTAATTAACATTAATGGCCATATTTTTTTTTGAGGCCAAGCAACAGGTTCTTATTTCTCATATGGGAATGTGGTAAATTCATGCACATTTTTGGAGGAACACTGGCACTTAATGCCATAAAGCAAATACTATAATTTTCTTTGCTGTAAAAGGTTTTATTTCAATTGATGTATCATAAGGTTAAATGGCAAATTAATGAATGTTTAGGTTATTTAGTAGACCTGATATATTCATTTTTGTCCTTTGAGTTTTGAAAATTTTTGAATGAGAAAGGTACCATTGGCCAGTGTTTCAAAAAATGGTATCCAAGTATGAAACTAAATTCTGTCTTTTTCATCTCTTACCTATAACTACTGAAAATGAAAGCTCAGTAAATGTGAATACTCTATTATTTTACTTTTTACATTTTTTTTATTTTTAGTAAAATAATTTTATTCAAGCATTTTACTTTAAAATGTTCTTAAATACTTTTTATGACACAAGACATAGAGGTAAAATGTGACCTATCAGAAGACATTTAACGAAGAACACAAAAAGAATAAAAAGATAGTAAATTCTTGTTGAGTAGACCTAACAGTTAAAGTGACTAAAGAAAATATAAATGTACTTCAAAATGAAGTGAGTTGCTTTTTGAAACATTGAATTCATCAAGAAGCAAATTTAAATTATTTGTTGGAATATAAAAATGGAAATTTAAATTTTATCGGCTTTTTTTCTATTGTCCAAAACATTGTCATTACTGAAGCAGAATCACGTAACTAATTTTTCATGTCATACAATATGTTTATTTGCATAAACAGAATCATTCTGGTTGGGGAAGAGGTTATAATGTTTCTAGAATGTAATAGACAAAAAGCTTTACAGAGAAAAAGATTGCCTTCAGTTTTCCACAAATAGAAATGACGAATAGAGTTATCTTTTTATGATAATAATTATGTTCCAAAATTATTGAGAGTTTATTTTCTGCCTTGTTTCATGAAAGTATTGATCTGGTTGAAGTTAGTACACACTCCAAGCAAGGAAAAAATAATACTACCTAGGTGCAGAATTAATTTCTTTCTTTTTGATGGTTTTTCCTATTTGACTCTGTCTCAAAAGTGAAATGTCTTAGTATCCCTGAAGGGAAGGCATTTTGACATTGATGTTAAAAGAGACGAAATGTTGAGGTTCATAGAAGGCTTATTCCAGGGAGGAGCTGTATATTCTGGTGTAATGGTTCACTTGGATTCATGGACTGTGTTGTTTTAAATTTTGGTTTTCTACTTCTGAAGAGTGCATTGAAAGGCCATGGTCTTTGGTATGCTGACATTTCATCCCTCAGCAATGAGAATGTTTTAATGAAATTTAATTTCTGCAATTAATTTGAGTTTTCTTCAACTGGCATTCATTTTCTTTCTCAGGTTTCGTGGTCATGGGTGGTGGAACAACAATTTATATTTACTGTATCTTACTCTGCATGTTTTTAGATTGTTAGAAATGTTTACAATAAGCATGTTTCATTTTTAGAAAAGCAATAAACTGATTTTCCAAACAATAGAAAAATAAAAATAAGAAGAGCTTAACAGCTCTTGGCTACTCCCACTTTCTACCATAAGATACGGCAATTAATACTATAATATCCAAAATATGTAGGGGCCTATAGCATCTCTGCCATGGGGCTAAAAACAGTTTTTTCCCACACTTTAAAAATTCGATCTTTTTGACCAGGCACGGTAGCTCACACTTGCAATCCCAGCACTTTGGGAGGCCGAGGTGGCCAGATCACCTGAGGTCAGCAGTTAGAGACCAGCTTGGCCAACATGGCAAAACCCTGTCTCTACTCAAAAAAGAAAAATTAGCCAGGCGAGGTGGCAGACACCTGTAATCCAAGCTACTCGGGAGGCTGAGGCAGGAGAATCCCTCGAACTCAGGAGGTGGAGGTTGCAGTGAGCCAAGATTATACTACTGCATTCTAGCCTGAGTGAGAAAGAGAGACTCTGTCTCAAAAAAAAAAAAATTGTCTTTTTTTTGAAAGAAGGAAGGGCTACACTTTTGGAAAAAACATGGATTAGAAAAAGGTTTCATGGAAGATGAAAGGTGTTCAGAATTGTTTTTCTAAGGAAGTTGACTTTGTAACACCTTGTAGAACCAATTTAAAACCTTAACCACAGAAGTCTAAAGGGAAGATGTTTGGTAAAGGATCTGTAATGACTTCTAATTACATAGGAATAGAAATCTTTATTTCCTTTAGGAAGTATTAGCCACTATAGATACTTCTTTGTAAATGTTCTTATGGTTCAAACAACTCTGAAAACTTTATACATTATTTTTAAATTTTATTTTAAAATTCTGTTTAAATGTATGTCTCCCTATGATTGCTGAAGTAAATAGAGAACCTTAAAATAGGAAAACTTAGACTTACTTAATAATCTCCTGTCATAGATACATATCAAATTTGTATAACCAACAGAATAATATTTCTATTTTCATTTTTATGTTTTAATTTTAATTTTTCCAAATTTGTCTAAGAAAAAATACAACTTTTATTGATTTTAGAAAAACATAGCAAGCGGAGCAAGAAGTCCACTTGCTGTAGTTTCCTGGTTCCAGTTTCTGGCCAAGAGGCTTCAGGTTCCAGCTGAGCCTGTTGGCTTTGGTCCCGGGCATCATCAGAATGATGCCATTTCACTCCTGGGGAGAAGTGATTGTTTCAGCTTTCTCTGTGGGGATTAAATGGGATGGGCATTCCAGTTCATTTTGTAACCCCACAGGATAATTGATTGGCATCCTAGTTTACTGATGGGGACTGGAATCCATTCAGTCTCCCTGGTTTCTTGAGGCAGTGTTCCAGAGATGCTTGGTAAAATTCTCTTAGGCAAAGGCTGGACTCGAAAAGTCTGTTCTGTATATGTGTTTTGCCTAGAAAACCTGAGCCCTTCTTCAGTGTTTTAATGGGTAAAATAGTGTATAAACCAGATGGCAGGTTCTTTTTTTATCCCCTTTGGGGTGATAGACATATTAACGATCAATATGAAAAAGAAAGTGACCTTTTGCCTTTAGATTTAGCGAATGATGTTTATGTTCTTAGCTGTTCGTTTTCACTGTGGTGTTATTGCCTGTTTGAGTTGCAAATCAGGTTTCATTTTTCACTTCTGCCCCTTCCTTTCTCTTGGATTCTAAGTGTATAGTCAAAGAAGTTTAAGTGATAATTTAGAAAGTTAGGAAAGAAAAAAAATAACACAAAACAAACAAGTCTGCTTGAAATTTTGCAGGTTCTCTTATCAAACCTCCTCCCTAAGATAGGGGAATGGAGTCTGTTGGTAAAGTTCATTCTGTTTGGGAGGAAGATATTCTAGAACATAAACTTAGGCAATTTATTTCCTGATTTGTGAGTGTAAATCTAGATTGCTGCTTATCTCTCTGCTGACAGAAAAATACTACAAAACGTTTTGTGCACAGTGAATAGAAACAATGATCCAATTAACAGTTTATGGTGATGTTCCCTTAACCTTGAGTGACAGAGAATTCAGTCATCACTGATAATCATTAGGCAAAAGGGATACAGGTTTCAAAAGCTTTAGAGGAGTTTTTGTCATTAGAGGGGAAAATATGTGATAAGACATTATTTGGAGTGTTACATTTGAGTACATTTTTGGGTTAATAAATCACATGTCACTGCTTCCTGAATAATAATTCTGTTTTTAATATCTGATTTTTTTTTTTCATTCGAAAAGGCACTTTTTTCTCTTGATATAAAAGAGTATCCAGCTGGGCACGGTGGCTCACACCTTAATCCCAGCACTTTGGGAGGGCAAGGAGGGTGGATCACCTGAGGTCAGGAGTTCAAGACCAGCCTGGCCAACCTGGTGAAACCCTGTCTCTACTAAAAATACAAAACTTAGCTGGGTGTGGTGGCAGGTGCCTGTAATCCCAGCTACTCAGGATTACAGGATTGAGAGTCTATCTCAAAAAAGAAAAAAAAAATCCATGCGCACAAACAGGAAATATCTATAACCCTGTGAAGATATCAATAATGAAAAATTTCTCTTCCTCACTCTGCCCCTCAAGACTTTCTACTCTGAGACTGGTGGAACCCTTAGAGGCCTCGGGGACCTGTTTTGACACAAAACTGCCTTTTGACTTTGAACACATCCTAAGTTTTTTTCCACCTTGGGCACCTGGCTGATGAGAGAGGAGCTGGAGGTGAAATGGTGAGAATGCGGTGGAAGGAGAGCCCATGGAGGGACATGGACAACACTTCTGGACTTCCCGGTTCTGTGAGAGAGTGTGGCCCGTTCCCCTGTTCTCACTCCCACTCTTATCTCCAGTGCTTTCCTTACCAGTGTGAGAGCCTGAAAGAAACTGCAGGGAGCATCATGGACTCCTCTGCTCTGGGCACAGAGTGATGATCAAGTGGTTATGGTGGTAGAAGTAGTGGTGGTGGAGGTGGAGGGGGTGTTGGTAGTGGTAATGGAGGTGGAGGTGGTGCTGGAGGTGGAGGTGGTGCTCGAGGTGGAAGTGGTGGTGGAGAGGGTAATGGCGGAGGTGGAGGGGGTGATGAAAGAGGAGGCGATGGTGATGATGGAGTGGTTATGGTGGTAGAAGTGGTAGTGGTGATGGTGGTGGAGGTGGAGGTAGTGGTAGAGGAGGTGATGAAGGAGGAAGTGGTGGTGGTGGAAGTGGAGGTGGTGGTTGTAGAGGTGGAAGTGGTGGAGGTGGTGGTGAAGGATTAGGTTGTGGTGGTAGAGGTGGTGGAGGTGGTGGTGGTGGTGGTGGAAGTGGAGGTGGTGGAGATGGAGGTGGTGGTGGTGGAGGTGGTGGTTGTAGAGGTAGAAGTGGTAGAGGTGGTGGAGGGGTGGTGGCGGTGGAGGTGGAAGAGGAGGGGGTAGTGGTGGAGGTGTTATTAGTAGTAGGTGTGGACTGGGCCTTCTTCTGTTCTTACGGTGGACCTGGTCTTTCATGCTTTGAGGTTGTTGAAATGTTCCTGTTTGTAAATAACAAAACACTGACTCAAACTGGTTTAAATAATAAAGGTACTAAGTCATATACTAGAAGTTCAGCAGTAGGATGTTCTTTAGGGCTAATTGCATCCTGTGGGTCTAGTTCCATTTTCCTGGGATGCTTTGCATCTCCCTTCCTCTGCGTAGACTTTATCGGTAGGCTTGTGCCATGCTGTGGGCAGCAGTTCAGGCCTCACGTCCACAGGGATAAAGGCAGGAAGGGGCAGTGTCCCTTTCTGTGGCTCTCTTTCAAGCATGGGAAACTTCCCCTAAAGTTCTCTTTCCTACTTCTCATTTCTGTCTCACTGGGCTTTATGCTGGACCAGGCTCTGGCCTGGTAAATGTCAGGTATTGATTTTCTTAGCTGGGTTCTGTGACCAAAGGAAAAGTCTGAGAATCCATAAGTAATGGATATAAGAATATAAAAGGCATGGTATTAATAAAGTAAGACTGTTTAGAACAGGAGCAAATAAATAGTCCTCAAATATCACTCAGTGCCTTTGGCTGATTGAGTGATTGTCGTTTAAAGTAAAGTAACAGGAGCTTTTTTCTCTTGTAGCAAGGAGGGTGGGAGCAGGCAACCCAGGGTTGGCACAGCTGCGCTGTGATGTTCCCAGAGACCCACCTTCCCCACTGTTCCGGGCTGCCCTTGTTTTATAGGCCTCAAACCTCATTCGTTCAGTCTCTAGGTGGCTTCTGTGTCTCTGCCCTCACATCTTGTATGTCCCACAAAAATAATGGGACAGAGTAAAGGGACAGAAAACTCTTCTAGTGAAGCTCTGCCCTTTTGTTCCAGAGGAGATGCCCTCCCCAGGGACATCTTCCTGCATCTCCTTGGCAAGAATTGTATCACATTGCCATTTCCTGTTCTAAGGGAGGGAGGAAAGTGGGGAGTTTTGGTGGCACAGGCTCCTAGGGATGAAAATGGGGTTCTGCTAGTAAGGAAGAAGGAGGAAACGATACTTCGTAGGTAACTAGTAGGGTCTGCTCCACAGACACCTCCCAGCAAGTCTTAACTCAACACAGTACAGACCAGAAAATTAATGCTGCAGTAAAAGCCAACTCATAAGTAAGTTAAGTTATAATTGATATCATGGCATTACGGGAGAGATGTATCTGAGGTGTCTGCATAATTCAAAATTCCTATGATTGTGAGACTGTTTTTCCCATAGGACTCACAATAAGCTACAAGTATGGTGGCTTATTTCTGTTTTCAGATAAATTGGTTTGCCATGGACCAGTAGTAGACACACAGGTTAATTCACCCAGCGTGCCAGTTTAAAATTATGTCATTCTAGGTGCTTATTTTTAATTTGGGGCATTTGCATAATTTCACATGTGTTCATGAAATTAGACTTTATTAATATTTTATGTTGTATGATTTAGATTTATAGAACTAAAATTGGCATAAAATAATGACCAAATTGTTCAGTTTAAGAAGGCAGGAAAGTGAGTTAAATATACTTATATATATAATATATTATATAAATATATAACATATATGATATAAATATAGATGATATAAACATATATTATATATGATACAAATATATATATTGTATATGATATACATGTATATGATAGGTATATAAATATATATCATATATATATATACTTTTTTTTTTTGAGATGGAGTCTTGCTCTGTTGCCAAGCTGGAGTGCAGTGGTGCGATCTCAGCTCACTGCAACCTCTGCCTCCTAGGTTGAAGCGATTTCCCAGCCTCAGACTCCTGAGTAGCTGGGACTATAGGTGCGTGCCACCATGCCTGGCTAGTTTTTTGTATTTTAGTAGAGATGAGGTTTCACTGTGTTGGCCAGGATGGTCTCGTGACCTCATGATCCACCCGCCTCGGCCTCCCAAAGTGCTGAGATTACAGGCATGAGCTAGCCCGCTCAGCCGAAAGTGAGCAGTATGTTTTACAGCAATAACAAAATGCAACCAAATGGCTAAAATACAAAAAGATTTAGTGCCTGAAGTAGTATTTTTAGTTAGACCTATGAAAACTTGTCTATCTAGGATAAATTGTTCCCTGAATCATCTCTCATTCAGGAAGTCTTTGTTTTACTGTGCAACTTTACAGGATCCCTTATGTTAGAATTTGTGTGTTCATATTGCTTCCCCAATTTCAGACAGCTCATGTGCCATAAAACTAGATTGCTTCATAATACCTGGCATAATGTTAAGGGTTTAGTGGAGTTCAGTATAAATATTTGTCAAATGAATGAATAAATATGATGACGTGAATAAATGACCTTGCTGGCAGCTAGGCCACGAGAGAGGCCCTGAAAATGGAAACAGAAATCAGCTTTTCCCTGTCCTTCATGGCCTTGACAGATTTAAGGAATCTTCAGTCTGGGTCCATCGAGTGTTTCTTCATGAGCGGATTCAGGTACCATGGAAATGATGCTGTGTTTCTCAGAGCCTCACATCAGGGAGCATGCCGTGAGGTTAACCTCACTGGCCTGGGCATATTGTGGCTGCCAGATTCTTTCACACTTAATTCACCATGTGGTCCTCTTGGTAATTCATTAGTATTTTATGGTGAGATGTTTCAAGATCACACTGGTGTCTCTCATCAGACTTTCATCCACTAGCCCTACCCTCCGTGGATGACTCCTGCCCAAATCAACCACTTCTCTGCTGGTTGCCAAATAGTGATTTTATATTTTTTTCATTCATTCTACATTTATTAGTTGGCATTTCACTGTAGAAAAAAGCTTTCCCTTGTCTATTTATTTGTATTGTCATTCATTTCTTTATAACAATGTCGACTCATGGATTCCTGTGATTTAGGCAGTGGGAGCTCCTTCAGGCTGGCTACCCTGATGTTGTGACATGTCCCTTTCAATCTTTGAACACTTCCTGTGTTCTGCAGATTGTGTTCCAGGTTTAGTTTATACTTTTGTTGCGCCAGTCCTGGAACAAGCCATTTCTTCAAGGAGGCTTTTGTTCCCTTTGATGGAGGATGGTATTTAGAAACCATGATGTAGAGGGTTCAGTGTGCTCATTTCTTTGATGTCTGTACATTTCTTCTAGGCCCTCTCAGCAGACAGCAGAAGAGATACAATGAATATAAATGAACTTGCAAGCACATACATATACACATACACATAATCATCTGTAATCTGTATCCTTCTGTGTGTGTGTGTGCGTGTGTGTGTGTGTGTATTTAATAGCCTTAAGTTCTCACTGATACTCTAATTTCAGTTCCTTGCCTTATGTTTCTTTCTAGCTTTCCTCCCTTTCTGTGTTCCAGTAGTGAGATACCTTGCTTTCACTGTCCTCATCCCTTTATTTGTTGCTCTCAAGCTTACTCTTGGCTCAGTGTAAGCAGTCTCCCAAGCACGCTGATAACCTTCTGCCCACCAGTGCCCAGTGCAGTGTCCTGGGCATTGGGTTTCATGCTGCCCATGGGTCTCCATGTGGCTTAGGGGGAATACATGGCAAGTGAGGTTTTTGTGTAGAGAGAGAAGTAGAGGAAGCTCTTCTCTCAAATGGAGTGGTTTGAAGTAATGAAGTTTGTAGCGTAGTTTCAGATTCTCACTAAGTACATGCTGAAATCTTACCAACTGACTTGGCTATGTCTTCCTTTTTGGAAATTAGTAAAAAGAATATCAGTTGATGATTCTTAGAATAAAAGCTCTTACTTTTTCCAGATTCTCCTAGCTAACGTAATTCCTACTTAGCCCCATACTTGTATTACACACGTTGTCTATACATGCACTGGACATTTGGCTCCAGTGTTAGGCCCTAGACCTTTTGGTCTTGGGGACATTTTGGCCTAGTCCTTGTCTCTGTGATCATATTGCTCACCAGTGAGGAAGGTTAGTATGAGATCTCAAGTGATCACAAGTGTATACGTATGTGGGAGGGTTGGATTTATATTAAAGTAGACCAATCCTGTAGAATATTTCATAATGACGATTCCTGATAGAAATAGTCAACATAAAACAAGATAGACACTGGGTTAAGTGGCATAGCCAAACTTGATACAGTTGAAAAGCTGACAGAAGAAATAAACTTAAAATTGATATTTGCTGATACTTAATACAGTAACATTTGATTTTGAATTCAGATCAGTGAAAGAATAAAATATTTATGACAACTTGAAAATCTTCAGACTTTGATCCAGGATATTGGACTTTATAAAATAAGCAAAAAGCAGTAGCCAGTAGAGAGAATTCATAATGACTGAAGCTATAATTGGTAAATATTTGATGTAGGTAAAATCTGATTGATTTAAAATTTACCTAGAAAAGCCTTGATCTCAGTGAAAATAATTGCAGAAAAAGATCAGTTGAAGAAGGAAAAAATTAGCCATTTCATATGCGTTAGAGAAAACTGAACAAGGGATTAGATTGGCTTTATGAAATTAAAGTATTTTGTCAATAAGATGTTATCAGTGCTGATATAATTCCAATTCACATATTTGTATTTATAAACATAGGGTCAAAAATTCCTTGGTGCCCCCTCCACCCCCAACAACAGTTGGTCACAGTATTTACTAGTTCAAAAATGTGATATTAAAAGGTCAAGTACCTGTTTTCTAGTAATTTCTAACTTTTACAGACAAGATATTTCCTTTAAGTAGCTTACCAGGTAGAGAATTTTTGTTTACTGTTATTTAGTTTTGTGTTTTTAATAAATATCAAAAGAAGCCAGAACTCTAACTTGTAAAGTAGTCATTAGATTTTCCCTAATTGTACAATCAGGGAAAGGAGGATTAGCTAAATTCATGGATTTGACTGTAAATTCATTCTTTTTTCTCATTTTTGAGATGGAGTCTCACTCTGTCGCCCAGGCTGGAGTGCAATGGCGTGATCTCAGCTCACTGCAACCTCCGCCTCCCAGGTTCAAGCAATTCTCCTGCCTCAGCCTTCCGAGTAGCGTCTACAGGCGCCTGCCACCACACCTGGCTAATTTTTGTACTTTTAGTAGAGATGGGGTTTCATCATATTGGCCAGGCTGGTCTCAAACTCCTGACCTTGTGATCTGCCCACCTCGGCCTCCCAGAGTGCTGGGATTACGGGCATGAGCCACTGCACCCGGCCGTAAATTCATTTTTTAAAAAAGACCTTTTCCATCATCTTTTATGTCAAAAGAGGATACCGCCTGCTGTCTCTCTCACACACATAAAGTCCCTTATGGCGATCATCTAGAGTTACTTGGTTTCACCAGTGTTTTATCATGGATTGCAGTTATTTTACTTATTCTTTCGTCTGTCTCCATGAGAAAGTACGCTCCATCAGGGCACAGGTCAGGGTAGTTTTGTTCTTTCTTGTATCCTCAATGTGTATGCAGCATATTGTTTTATCCATAATGGGTGCTAAAGATTGTTGATTAGCCAAAATACAGATAGTATTCACTTAAAAAAAAGGAAGAAAAGATAAATGACTTGGGAGTTGTTTCTCACAGGTGCTCTGTAGCAAGTCCCCCTGGGCCTGCCCTTGCCAGTCCCAGTTCAGTGAGCGTCCGGCCTGTGTTGCTGACCTAGGTGTCAGCAAACTGCACAGGACATCAGAGCATGCTGTGGCCCGCCCCCAGCCCTCTGTGGAGGTATGCACTTCTGTGGTAAAGGAGTCTTCCAGAATTATCACCCTTAGTAATTTTCCAAATGGAGAGGAGTCAGAGAGATCTGAGGCTTTTTTGCAGAAAAAGGAATCCAGCTATTTTTATAACTTTGGGAGTTCCAGAGGCCAGTCTGAAAGCAGTTTGCCAAGTGACAACTAATTAGTAGGAGACTTTTGCCCTTAATGGATACTTTCTTCATTAAACTGTAAATGTCCAGATATTTCCAAAGGACTCTTCAAGACAGCCTTGCAAGAACTCTTGTTTTAAAAAATGGTTCTAAGTACAAAGGCTGCAAACACTCCATTCTTGTGAGTGGTATTGGCCTTCATCTCCACCGAATGGGCTTTCTGGATTGGTTTTGCAGCTCAGTATTTTGTCTCTGTTCCAGTGGACCTGTGCCATCATCTCTCATCTCTTTAGGGTTTCTTTTCATTAGCAGTTGCTAGTTAGGGAGCTTATTACTCTGACTTTAGGCAGAATTTTATTCATCAGAACTAAGTAGAAAATATAGGCCTTTTAGAAATGTGGTTCTTAATAAAAAGAATAGAGAAAATATTATTTCAAAGAAGAGACTATGACGTGTTCAGTATTCTGCTTTAACAAGTATTTCATGAGGTCTCTCATGAAAGCAGTTCCTGGATTTTGCTTGACCCTCTCTCTCTAGGGCTTAGACACAGCTCTGGTTGGCTGGGATGGAGACTGCAGCCATCTCTCCTCCCCATTTCTCCAGGTGCTTCCCTCTCCACAGCCTCTTCATGTAGACCAACACAGCAGCCTCACAACCAGAACAGTTTGAGCCTCACTTTAGGTTCAGCTGGGACCCCCGTCCCATCACATGCAAACATATACATGCACGTATGCATGCAGACCATTTTCATCATCTTGTCTGCCTTTAAAATGGTCACAATCTAGTGGAATAGGCAAAAATGTAAACAAACACATGATACATGTACAATGGTGGAAGCAGTGCAGAGTGCCTTGGGGGATGGCTAAGTGCTCAAAGCTGCTTTGTACATAAGGAATCACAAAGAAGGTGGCTGTGAAACTGGATCTGGAAGGACACATATTACTTTGTCGGGCAAAAAGTGAGGAGGTGTTGAGGGAGCAAAGCCAGGATCAGAGATGGAGCTCACGCCAGCTGGTGGAAGGAAACTGCCAGTGGTTCCCAACCCTAGAGCTCTCTAGAGATGCCCCATGAGGGTGGCCTCAAGCCCCCATGCCCCTTTCTAGCCAGAGTAGCTCTGCTTTTATCTGTTCTACTGGAGGGTGAGGAGCACAGACCATTTTATTTGGGGAAAAAAAAATTTACTGCTAGGATGGTTTTGTGAACAGAGAGGACTAAGGCAGAGCCAGGGAACCTTACCAGTGCATAGGCAGTCAGAAGGAGAGGGGCCAGCAAAGGAAACTCCTGGGTAGAGGCTGAAGAAACAGAACAGGGGAGTTTCTGGAAAGGAGGAGCAATCCACAGAGATGTGTGTGGCCTCCAACAGGTGGAGAGGGCAAAGGCAGCGTGGGCCTGCCAGCAGTCAGAGGAGGTCATTTGAGGAGGCAGAAGTAGAGTTCATCTTTTATTTTTGCTAATCTTGAAAGGAGGGATAATGTAATTTTTTAAATGTACTCACAGAACAGAGAGCCATCAGTGCTTCAAAATCTCCAGGGCTGATGGCATGAATTTTTGACAGTTTTCATGTATTTCCGACAGTTACAGCTCCCTCCATCCCCATCTATTAAAGCGGTACAATGCAGTGAACTCAGCTCTGGGTACTGTGCTCATGGTGGTCATCGGCGCAGCAGGGAGGGTGGGGGTCACTTGGAGGTGATTGGTGACATAGGCCGAGGGCAGTGGGGTGGCAGGCAGGCCAGAGGAGTTCAAAAATACAGAAATAGAAAGATAGAATGTTTTCATGTATGTTGAATGAAATTCAGTGATATGGAAATCATTCTTTTTTATCCAATATAGATCTGCTTCAGCTTTTCAGAGATGATCTTAGATGATTTCATTACTTTTCAGTCCATGAATGGAATAATTTGATCTCCATGTTTGTTATGGAACAGTAAATCATCTCTGAGGAACATAATAAATAACATAGCATATCTCTCTGTGTGTACATACACGTAATTTCAAATATAGGTAGAAAATTGGTTGAATTTATCTTGAAACAGATGCCATTCTGTTCCCTCTAGTCTAAATGAAAGCAGCTTAGCTTACCTGGTTAATATATGACTGCTGAGCATTAGAATGAAAAATGGACATTTCAGAATATGTTGTTTTCTATCTCTGCACATGTTCTCTTTTCAGTAAGTCCCACATTTTGTAGTAATGTTTTGTGAGGCCTGTGTACCTGATGCAGAGGGGGAGGGCCACCTGTGACATGGGCACACGCTCTGTATGTTGGCTCTGGCAAGCTTGATAAACCAAGATGAAAGGAATCACTTTGTCTCCTCAGTGATTTACTCTTTTCTTTCCTATGGCAAGTGTGAAAATGAATGTTATAGTTAAGTTCTCTTTAGTTACGTCTTTGTAGGTTACAGGAAGGCCCATTCCTCAGAACCTGACTTGGATGCTGTCATAAGCCCCACACAGTCTTCCCCAGAATATCTTGTGGCCTGCCTGTTCTGGAAGTCTCACAATGGGAGTCACTAACAGGCTTGACAGTGGCTCTGTTTCCAGAGTTTGTATTCTGATGTGTGATGTCCTCATCCTTTTTGGTTGCTGTAATGTAATATCATAAACTAGGGGGCCAGGACGTTATAAACAACAGAAGTCTCTTTCTTACAGTTCTGTAGGCTGGGATGACCAAGATCAGGGCATCCTAGATTTGGTGTCTGGTGAGGGCCCACTTCCTTGTAGACAGACGTCATCTCATTGTGTCCTCACATGGTGAAAGGACAAACAAGCTCCCTTGGGCCTTTTTTGTAAGGGTACTGATCCCATTCATGAGGGCTCCAGCCTCAGGACCTAATTGCCTCCCAAAGGCCCCACCTCCTAATACCATCATTTTTGGGGTTAGGATTTCAACAAATGAATTTTGAAGGATGCAGACATTCCAACATGGTGTATAGCTGAGTGGTGTTTTTCCTTGCCTTCTCTTATGACTCACCAGCATTCCAGCCGGCTTTCACCTTCAGAGGCACTGAGAGCCTGCACTAGGGGTTGGGGGACAGAGTAAAGGCTTGGGAAATGGCTAGTGGTGGGTAGAACAGGTGTAGGCTCTGGTTTGGGTTGTGAACCAGAAGGAACTGAAGCATTCCCAGAGAGACTCCAGGCAGCTGGGGGTGGAAATGGAGGGTCACAGACTGCAGAGTGTGTACCAGGCAGAGAGAGAAGACCAAAAGCCCCCAGTGCCAAGATGTGTCCTTTGCCCTCAGTACCTACAGGGCACTGTTATTTAGGAATAGTAACTAAAAGAGCGTATGTCATGAAGCATTACCAGCAAAGTAGAGTTGTGGAAGGGAAAGATGTTGTTTAAATTGAGCCTCAGCATCATCTCAGAACTTGAGTCTTCCGTGTTGGCTGCATCCGTGGGAGTGAACCTTACATAAGGCATTATGCAGATACAAGCTGTTGTCTCCATACGCCAGCAGTTATTAGTTGTGTGTTCACATTGTCCAAGACACTGAGCCTGGGAGAAAAGTATCCTTTCTGCTTAGTAGACGGTACCCTAAATCTTCCAACAGCCAGAAGTGGGCATTTCACAGGACAATTTTAAAGATGAACCTTCTCCCTTATGCCCCAGGGCAAGCTGGCCAGCTGTGCAAGCTTTTCAGCCACATGGGGGCAGGGCTTTCTAGTGTGTGCAGTTAGGAAGCCTTGGCGAAGTCGTCCTGTTTGTGGTTAAAACACTTTACTTCATTCTTGCTACATATTGCCCACCACAACTCTACTTAAATTTATAATGGATGGACTTTAATGTGGAAATGAAAGTGGGATAATCTTTCCAATTTAAAGTTATTTTCGTTGTTTGAATTGCTGGAAGCGATTGATATTTTGAATGGTGCTGCTTAGGGCAGAGTGGGAATTTCAGCCACCCTGTGCTTACTCGGTGATTTATATACCAAGAACTGTGATAAATGGGGGGTGGTAGTGGAGTGACATAGTGCTCCGTTTTGTTCTCTGGAGTGAAAATGAAAGTGCTTCTGACCTTTCTTAAGGACTTCTGTGCTGTCAGAAAGAAGTCAAGCTTTTCTTCTTGTTTACTTTCTAAAAGTATATTAGTCAAAATCTTTTATTTAAAACTAGCTGTATATTTGTACTCCAAGTTTTTGACCATTATAAAATCATGTTTTGATATTCATTTTCATGTTTAATAGAACATAAGCCATCTTTGTAAGCATTTATTAACTTTGTTTCTCCATTTTCTATTGTGTATTAAATTTTGAAAGATTTATTATAGAGAATTAAAACCATAAATTAATTTTTAAAATGTTTTTGTCTTTTTCCTTTTGCTCTAAGTATATACTTTGACTTACTGCATTTTATTTAGGTAACTCAGTCACTGACCTTCCCATACCATTTTTGCATGAAAATTTTTCAGTGTTTTGGAACTTTCATAATTTGGTATATTCATGTTACTGCTGTTGCCATTTTAAAAACCTGTTTTAACCTTAGGCTTCCACAAAAATGTGATTCTTTTTATATGCCAAGTAGAACAAGCACGTTACAGGCCCTGTATTCAGAGCAGAATGTTGAAGATGGACTACTTAATTTTAAATGCTTCAATTTCTTTTCCTCTTGAATATGTTAAGTAAGATACAATAAGATTGACAAGACATGCTCTTGCTTTGAGGCAGGCCACATTTTAATTTATGGTTTTTTTTTTAAGTGTAACCTAGATTTAGCATCTGATAATTTAATTTCTTTTCTAGAGGATGGGAAATGCTTGCCTTTGTGCTTTTCCGTATGTAGGTATATTTTGAACCAGGACAAAAGAACAGCCCAGCTGCCTCCTCAGTTATCAGGGGTGTCACTTAGGAAAAACCTGGAGGGTCATGCTGCTGCCCTTCTTGACTCATTCTCCAGATGAGGATTGTGTTAAGTACGACTCTGCATGTCATTGCGTATCTTTGACTAGGTCCGTGTTGTTTGCTTTAGGTTGGATGCTTGTTCTGTCCTTGGCATCTGATGTTAAAATGGGTGTTTCATAACTGCTTTCTAAAGCTATTAGGTACTGCTGTGTGGTACATTAATGAAGTTACTTTAGAGCCAGTCGCTTTTTTAGTATCCCTTTTTCCCGTTAGTTTTCATTTCAGAAGAGGCAATACATAAATTTACTGCTACTTTTTTCTCAGTCTTTTCTCAGATTAGTTTTAGATTATGGTTTTTATTTTAAAATATAATTTTCAGTTTCTTTGTTTGAATGATATAAAATGAGAAAGCTAAGAATTTACCCAATAAAAACCAATACATTTGTAAGCCTGGGGATCCCCAAATTTTTGTTCAAGGTTTGGTTTTCTAGTATATTACTATCTGATATTAGTCTTTATTTATTTATTTAAATTTGCCAGATTTAATAGTTTTACAAGTACCATAGGTGGGACTCTTAAACAGAGACCTTCTCTAAGCACAAATCATATAGTACTCATGTTATATACAATATGTAGTTATGAAATATAATAGTCTATAATAGTAGTATGGTTTGCTAACCACTGAAAGAGTTGTATAAATTTCAGAACTTATAAATTTAATAATACTTATAAATGTTAAGTTATAACACTTACCATAACTTATAATAAGTAGTTAATGAATTGTTTGTTATAACATGGGTGTTTGCTCATAGGTATGATGGGAAATTGGTTGGAGAAGGAAATGAAAGGAAACCGGAATCAAGGGATCCCAGGGTAAAAGTGATGAGCTGTGTAGCTGGACTCCACTGGGCTGCCAGTGTTCTGAGTGCATTTTCTAAGGAAACTTGATAAACCCAAAGTGAATCTTGTCAACCCAGTAGAGTAGTCTGTAAGCAATAACAGTACTTTTATTCCACTAGTTAGTGGTAGTGACATGAATTTGGGAGCACAGGGACCCCTAATAATTTGTAAGATTGAGATAAGGTTAGCATCCCCAGGGAAAAGGAACTGGTCTTTTGCAGGACACTGGAGATGAGTGCAGTAAGCTGGGGTCTAGTCAGACTGCAGTACCTGGAGTACTAATCTGAAACTAAGCCAGGAGTCGAGCAATCGGAGCTGCAGATGTGGGAAACAAAGCCTGAGTTTGGAGAGCCAGCAGGTGGCCCTCTAGATCCAGACACAGGAAGCCTGAAGGCTTAGTCAGGGTGGCTTAGGAGGGTGCTAGGGCTGAAGCAACAAGGAATGAGCACAATGTCTGCAACAGGCTGGACAGAGGAAGGCAGCCACTGACAGGTGCTGACAACATAGAGCAGATAGATGATGAAGACTGAGTGGACCACTCTGTTCAGTATTTAGTGGCATGTTAATGTTCTCTATAGAAGTGTTTAATTTTTAACATGTGTCATTTTTTTTTAAGTGAGAGAGTGTTGAGTATCTTTAGATGCCTATGGAGAGCCTTTGAAGATACCCGAGGGAAAAGGAGAATGGAGGGCCCTGGTGCTGTAGGGAAGAGACAGATGGATGGAGTCTAGTGCATAGGAGTGGGGAGAGCGCCCAGCGAGGAGGGAACTCATATAGAGACGAATATGGGATTAGGAGGTAGTTTCATTCCGAGTGGGCATTGAGATTGCCAGTTGAGGAAGAAGAAGAAGGTGGGGATGCTACAGGGAGGTGATGATGTAGGATTGCTGCTGAGGAGCAGCAGAAGGAGAGAGAACACTGGCTAGGAACATGTTGAGGACTGTACCAGTGTCACTGTCTCCAGCAAAGCACATCTGCCTGGCGGTGGCAGTGGAGAGCTGACATTGCTGGTTTTGAAGGGTATATGTGGAGAAAGGCAAAAGAAGGAAATAGCTGTGATTAAACCTGAGAGGGTGATTGAAGTGATGGCTCAGGGGACCAGATTGATGATGCAAGGAGGTGAAGTCAACAGGGGCTGGGGTGGAGGGGACCTCTTGAGCAACACAAGAGCTTTGGCCTAAGCATTAGATGTGAGCATTTAAAAGGTTGGCAGGGGAACTGTGGTGAGAAAGACCATGTATGGTTTTGGGATTGTGCTGTAGGAATAGAGCAGAGATCAGGTTCATTTGAGGACTGGGAAAGCCAGGAATTTTGAAATCCTTTGTAATGACCATAGGTGGTGATGCAGGCATTAGAGTCTTCAGCAATTCCTGACTGTCTGTCCTAGTCATGGCTAGTTTTGTGCTGCTCTGGCGACATTTCTAAAGCTACGAGCATTTCAAGGGAGATGTAAGAGTTTTAAGAAAATGCCTGGCAATAATTACTACAAGACACAGACTTAGCGAGTTGCTATTTTTTATTGGAGCAGACGAGGTGAATATAAAGTTTAGAAGGTAAATGTTAAGAAATTTAAATTTGGTTGAAATTCAAGGAAAATTTTGAGAATAAGAAACACATGAAAGAAGAAAGAGATGTTCTGTGGAGGCAGTTTGAACTGATTAAAAAGTTGAATGCTAAATGTTCAAATGACCTAGGAGAGCTACAAGTGTTGCTGGTGAGTGTGAAAACAACCAGAAAAGAGTTCATGTGAGCAAGAGAAGAAATATCTGTGGAATGTGGAATAATGTGAGTGCAGTAATTTCTTTGTGAGTTGATTTCTGACAGTCACTCTCTAGATATTTCAGAGAGAAATAATTCTCAGTTTCTCTCTTATGGCCTTGCTTTATTATTACCTTAAAGACTTCCAGGATGGGCATGGTAGTGGCTCACATCTGTAATCCCAGCACTTTGGGAGGCTGAGGTGGGCTGATCACAAAGTCAGGAGTTTGAGACCAGCCTGGACAATATGGTGAAACCCTGTCTCAACTAAAAATACAAAAATTAGCTGGGCATGGTAGCAGTATGTGTAGTCCCAGCTACTTGGGAGGCTGAGGCAGGAGAATCATTTGAACCCAGGAAGTGGAGGTTAGAGTGAGCCAAGAGCCAAGATCATGCCACTGCACTCTAGCCTGGGTGACAGAGCGAGACTCCATCTCAAAAAAAAAAGACTTCCACATTTAACTTACTAATTTATTTTAAACTACATGAAGATCACAACTATTTCAGGAGCTGAAATTATTAAACATTTTGTAAATCTGCAGTCAAATGAAAATCTTTGCAAACTTTGCTTCCTCAAGTCACATCAACTCTTCACACTACTCATAACAAAGCTAATTGGCTTTTGTCTCTAATATAAGTTTGTATTTGTTTGAAGTTGAAAACTACTTTAGAAGTTCCAAATATTTCAGTTGTAGGCTTTAGTTATGTATATACATAGAAGGTAAGTCCTCTTTTTAGAATTTTATTACTCATAAATTTTAGATCCCTTTTTAAGAAGTGGTTAAAGAAGGAGGTCAATAAGCATTCTTGTTTCTCTGGTTAGTTGGCTTTATGACAGAGGATGTGTACATTAGTGTTTTAAGTTGGTGTCATTCAAAGTGGGGCTGAGAAGGGAAGTGAGGGTTTGGATATGGAAGGGTTTGGGAAGATCACAGTGACAACCCAGCCCTACTTCTTGGTTACAAAAGAGCAACCTCAATATAAACTTAATGAGAATGTTGTGAATCACTGTATTCCTTGTTGAATCACAGATGTATAGGAAAACATGGGTTGGGTGTTTCTTCTTGAATTGTTTTGCTCTTAATGCTGTACCTTAAACTAGTAATTATGCAATTGACCACGTCGCACAGAAACGTTCAGTACCTGTAGCATGCACCAATATTTATTGACTGCCTACTGCAGATGAATGCTTATGTTGTCAAAAAATAATATTAAAATAAATGAATATTTTGCTTATTTTAAAGAAACCAGTTTCTCAGTCATTTGTGTCAGTGTTTAACTAATTTTAAATGTTCCCCAGCATTTCAATTGTTTTGAAGCTTCACCCAAATACCAGTCTTGGTCCTCATGTCATGGGTGAGTTGAAGCAAAGACATAATGAGAGATTTTTTTGTCTCTTGTAAGCCCTCAGATACAGTTTTGTGTGGATGCTTCTTGATTTAAGTTGAGTTTTGTCCTATAATGCACCTTGTTACTAAAATTACTAGGTTTACCTAGCCAGAGGTTTCTCCTCTCCTCATCAGCTTGAACCATGTCTGTTGTGACCCAGTTCTTTTCTCCTGTGTCAGATGACAAGTCATGATCCAGAACTCTTTTAAAGTCCATCCTCTCCCTCTGCTTTCAGGCCTTTGTGTTTCTGTTTACTTCTCTCTTCCCATCATCTTCAGTCTTTCTGCATACTGGGCTTCTCACCCAGAGAAGATAGACAGAAAACAGATCTCTACTATCTCGAAAAAAACTTGATTTGCCCTATCTTTCTGGCTAGATTTGTTGACTGTATGGTGTAAATATGCACATATCTCTATATCTTCAGTCTGTTTTCTTTGCATTTCCATAATAAGACATTTGCACCCCAGCCCTCCCATTGCTAAATATATTGGCCTTTTCTTAGCATTCATCCTCCTTAACCTCTTTGCAGGACTGACAGTTGATTAATATCTTCTTGACATTATTCCACAATATCCTGGTTCTCCTCCTACCTATCTGATTGTGCCTTCTCTTTTTGCAAGTTATTTTCTCCAACATATTATTCTGCTCCTTATTCTAATGTTGTGTCCTCACTTTTATTTTCTTCCTGCAATCTCTTCCTCCAAGACTGAGTCTTAACTTTTATTGCTCTAAGAGTGACCTCCCAAGTCAACATCCCCAGACCTCACCTCTTTCCTAAGCGTTAGCGTGCCTCATCTGTTGTCTGATGGATGTCATTACTTGAATAAGCCACCCTCACTTTGGACCTAACTTGTTGTGCATATATGCATATGTATTTATTAATAGAAACAAAGTGTAGAAAAAAAATCCACAATATTGACAAAGATGTGTGCCTGCAATGCATGAGGGATTTTAAATGATTTTAATTTTTTTACATTTGTTTCTTTTTAATCTTAACATTTTAATTATTTCAAATGTGTATTTTGATATCTTTACAAAATTCATACAGTTTGCATATTCTATTATTAATCCTTTGATGGTAATAAACATTGAAAATGTCTTGTCAGTAGTTTTATCTTTCACTTTCTGCCTCTTGATCTTAATTTTAATGTAGTCATATTTATAAAATTTATTAGTCTTTTTTTTTTTAAGACAGAGTCTTGCTCTGTTGCCAGGCTGGAGTGCAGTGGCGCTATCTTGGCTCACTGCAACCTCCGCCTTCCGAGTTCAAGGATTCCCCTGCCTCAGCCTCCCAAGTAGCTGAGACTACAGGCATGTACCACCACACCTGGCTAATTTTTTTTGTATTTTAGTAGAGATGGGTTTCACCATGTTAACCAGGATGGTCTCAATCTCCTGACCTTGTAATCTGCATGCCTTGGCCTCCCAAAGTGCTGGGATTACAGGTGTAAGCCACCATGCCCAGCCACTTTTTTTTTTGTTTTTTTTTCAGTTATATGGATGAGAGGTTTCTGTGTTGCCCAGGCTGGCCTCAAACACCTAGCCTTGCCTCCTTATGCACCAGGACAACAGGCCTGAGCCACCGCAGCTCCCATATTTATGAGTCTTTTATGATTTATTTTCTTTTAAAGGCTTGTTTTTAAAAAAAAAAAAACAAAAAAAAAAAAACCCTTTTTTTCCCTCTAGGTCATAAAGATGTTCTACCATGTATTTTTTTTTTTTAAAGTTTAAAAGTTTGCTTTTTACATTTGAGTCTTTTGTTCTGAAATTTAGTTTTTGGGTGTGGCAAGAAGTAGAGATTGCTTTGTTATTTTCCGTATGGATTGCCAGTTGTCTCAGCACTATATATTGAGTGTTTCATCCTTTCCATAATCTGTAATACCATGTCTATCAAATGCCAGGTTTCCATATATGTGTGGCTTTGTTTCTCTCTAACTTTCCCTTGGTCTGTTTACCTATCCCTGTGTAGAAACTATACTGTCTTAGTTACTATTACTGTAACAAATCTTGAAAGCTGGTAGTGTCAGAGGCATGTGAACCAGAGCAACTCCATCTTGAATAAGGGCTGGGCAAAATGAGGCTGAGACCTACTGGCTGCATTCACAGATAGTTAAGCCATTCTAAGTCACAGGATGAAATAGGAGGACAGCACAAGATACAGGTCATAAAGACCTTGCTGATAAAACAGCTTTCAGTAAAGAAGCCACTAAATCCCACCAAAACCAAGATGGCCACAGGAGTGACCTCTGGTTGTCCTCACTGCTACACTCCCACCAGCACCATGACAGTTTACAGATGCCATAGCAACGTCAGGAAGTTACCCTATATGGTCTAAAAAAGGAAGGCATGAATAATCCACCCCTTGTTTAGCAAAACATCAAGAAATAACCATAAAAATGAGCAACCAGCGCCCTTGGGGCTGCCCTATCTATGGAGTAGCCATTCTTTTATTCCTTTACTTTCCTAATAAACTTGCTGTCACTTTATGGACTTGCCCTGAATTCTTTCTTGCATGAGATCCACGAACCCTCTCTTGGGGTCTGGATCGGGACCTCTTTCCTCTAACAGTGGGGCAAGTACTTTCTCACCTTATGCTGGTTCTTGAAAGTTGCCTTGTTTGTACTTGGCTCTTCGATCTTCTTTATACATTTTATAGTTACCAATCTGTCAGATCCCCCACAGAAAACCCTAGCAGGAGTTTGGAATTACATTGAATGTATAGAATTAGAATGGGGAGAATGAATAACCTTATAATTTGGACTCTTGTTATATGTGAATAGAGTACATTTCTCTATTCTAAAATTACTTTCAATAAAATTTTATCTAGTGTGACTAGTTAGATTTGTCATGTAGTTTTTTTGCTGTTGTAAATAACTTACAGTTGACCCTTGAACAATATGGGTTTGAACAGTGTGGCTCCACTTGTATGCAGATTTTCTTCTGCCTCTGCCACCCCTGAGACAGCAAGACCAACCCCTCCTCTTCCTCCTCCTCTGCAGCCTACTCAATGTGAAGTCAATAAGAATAAAGACCTTTATGATGATCTACTTCCACTTAATCAACAGTAACTATATTTTCCCTTCTATATGATGTTTTAACATTTTCTTTCCTCTAGTTTACTTTATTGTAAGAATACAGTGTATACATGTAACATACAAAATGTGTGTTAATCAACTGTTTATGTTATTGGTAAGGCTTCTGGTCAACTGTAGGCTATTAGTAGTTAAGTTCTGGGGGGAGTCAGAAGTTGTAGGTGGGTCTTTGACTGCATGAGGTTCAGCACTCCTAACCCTCACATTGTTCAAGAGTCAACTGTATATTTTTATTTCCATGCTCATCTCTAGACATATAATTGATTATTGTATTTTCAGGTTATAACCAGGAACCTTTCGTTTTAATTCTAATAATTTATAGATTTTCTTAGTTATTCTGTGTAGACTTTCCTATTCTCTGCACATTGTGACAGACTTGCATCTTCTTTTCCAATCCTTATGCCAGTCCTTTCTGTCTTACTTCCATGTCAGGCACTTCAGCACAGTATTGAATGGAGGCTGTGATTGATAGTGGGCACCCTTATCTTAGTTCAGATTTTAAAGGGACTGCTTCTAATGTCTCATCAGTAAGTATGATATTTGCTGTATGTTTTTGTAGATAGTCTTTATCAGGTTAGAGAAATCCTCTGTTGGTCTTGGTTTGCTAGGTGTTTGTATCAGGAATGAGTGTTGAATTTTGGAGAGTGATTTTCCTGTACCTGTTGAGCTGATAATGCAGTTTTTCTCCTTGGGTTTATGTGGTGAATTAAATAATCATACTAAAGTACTTTCTAGTATGTTATTGTTTTGTGTTACTTGGATAACTTGTACTTAACAATATTGTTGCTTAAGATTTTGTAAAATTGGATTTTCTAACATTTTATTTAGGTTTTTAAAGTCTGTATTAGTAAGTGAGATGTTCATATTGTACTTGTTTGGCTTGGTTTTTGGGTTTTCCTAGCTTCATTATATGAGTTGGGAATAATGTCTTTTTCTGTCCTCTGGAATAGTCTGTGTAAATAGAGATTATCTGCATTTTGAATGTTTGATATGATTTGTTGTTAATACCATCTAGGGCAGGTGTCCAGGGTTTTATTTGTTTATTTTTAGTTTACTTTGAGGGGATAGATTTTTAACTACCGGATTAATATCTTTAGTAGGTTTATTCAAATTTTACATTTCTTATTGACTCAATTTTAATGTTACATATTTTCTTATTAACTTTTCCCTAAAGTTTCAATTGTATTGCGTAAAGTTGTTCATAGCATTCTTTCTTTTTCAAAAATGTCAGCTGTATCTTTAGTTGTAATCATTTTTTCAATCCTACTTATGCCGTCTCTCTTTTTTCTATAGTCTTTTCAAAAAGGCAGCTTTTGGTTTTGCTATTTTAAAAATTAGGATTTTTAAAAAGTTTTATTAATTTCTGCTCCTGTTTTCTTATACTCTTGTTCTTTTTCTGACTATTTGAGTTATGCATTTACTTATTTATTTTTTATTTTTATTTTTTGGAGACAGAATCTCGCTCTGTCACTCAGGCTGGAGTATAGTGGCTCCATCTCATCTCATTGCATCCTCCACCTCCGAGATTCTTTTGCCTTAGCCTCCGAGTAGCCAAGATTATGGACGTATGCCACCATGCCCAGCTAACTTTTGTATTTTTAGTAGAGATGGGGTTTCGCCATGTTGACCAGGCTGGTCTCGAACTCCTGACCTCATGTCATCCACCCTCCTGGCTTCCCAAAGTGCTGGGATTACAGGCCTGAGCCACAGCACTCAGCCTGAGTCATACATTTAAATTATTGGTTTTCAGGTTTTATTCTTTTCTAATATACACATTAAACTCTTCATTTCTCTCTAAATAGTGATTTAGCTCAATCACTTACATTTCAATAATTAGTGCCTTCATTGTCATTAAAGTTGTAAGTATTTCCTAATATCTTTTATGGTTTCATCTCTAACCTATGATTGTTTAAAACCATGTCCATAAATTTCCAAGAGGGCACAAATTAGTTATTTTTTTTTTGCCCTTGATTTCTGATTTTATTGGGGTGAAATACTGTCAATTGTATGATAATGATTCTTTGATCATTGTTGAAATTTGCCTTTTTTCTTTTTTTTGTTTTTTTTTTTAATTGCATTTTAGGTTTTGGGGTACATGTGAAGAACATGCAAGATTGTTGCATAGGTGCATACGTGGCAGTGTGATTTGCTGCCTTCCTCCCCTTCACCTATATCTGGCATTTCTCCCCATGCTATCTCTCCCCAACTCCCTAGCCCCCCCGTCCCTCCCCTATTTCCCCCCAACAGACCCCAGTGTGTAGTGCTCCCCTCCCTGTGTCCATGTGTTCTCCTTGTTCAACACCCGCCTATGAGTGAGAA
Organism: Aotus nancymaae; assembly: GCF_030222135.1. Classification (NCBI taxonomy): domain Eukaryota; kingdom Metazoa; phylum Chordata; class Mammalia; order Primates; family Aotidae; genus Aotus; species Aotus nancymaae. The sequence goes on from NW_026988425.1 coordinate 122,884,381, forward strand.
CATGCGGTGTTTGATTTTGTGTTCTTGTGTCAGTTTGCTGAGAATGATGGTTTCCAGGTTCATCCATGTCCCCACAAAGGACGCGAACTCATTGTTTTTGATGGCTGCATAATATTCCATGGTGTATATGTGCCACATTTTCCCTGTCCAGTCTATCATCGATGGGCATTTGGGTTGGTTCCAGGTCTTTGCTATTGTAAACTGTGCTGCAATGAACATTCGTGTGCATGTGTCCTTATAATAGAATGATTTATAATCCTTTGGATATATACCCAGTAATTATGCATAAAGATCTAACATATCACCCAGGGACCGTTTCACCCACTGCTCTGTTTGGCTGCCAGTCTTTTGTCTCTCTCTTCAGCAATGGTGAGGCGGATACCCTTTCCTCAGGGAAGAGAAATCCATGGTTTGTTGCCCTTGCCAATAACAAAAATATTGGAAAGTTGAGTGGCAAAGCTGTTGCCATTGGCATCTTTCACGTGAACCACATCGAAAGATCCAGGGTGCCTTTCTCTGTTGGTCATCACACCAGTTCTTCCCAGATTAGCACCCCCAGTCACCATACACAGGTTACCAGTGTCAAACTTGATGAAATCAGTAATCTTGCCAGTCTCCAAATCAATATGAATGGTATCATTCACCTTGATGAGGGGATCAGGGCGAGCATCATGAGTCACCAGATGAGGGATTCCTTTTGTGCCCACAAAGATTTTTCATACTTTGCACAATTTGTACTTGGCCTCCTCAGGTGTAATACAATGTACAGCAAAGCGACCCTTGGTGTCATAGATCAGGCGGAAATTCTCTCCCATCTTGTCAATGCTGATGGCATCCATGAAACCAGCAGGGTAGGTTATATCAGTTCGGACCTTGCCATCGATCTTAATGAACCACTGCATGCAGATCTTCTTTACTTCATCTCCTGTCAGGGCATACTTAAGTCTATTCTTTAGGAAAATGATGAGGGGGAGACACTCTCTCAACTTGTGAGGACCAGTGGATGGATGAGGAGCAAACACACCGGTCAATTTATCCAGCATCCAATGCTTTGGAGCTGCCACCCACTTCAGATGCTTCTGGGAACCACAAGCCATGGCTGCGTTAGGCAAGGAAAGAGCTCTTTTTCTTTAATGACTCAAGTTGAAAATAATGAGTTCTCTAATTGGATCTACATATTTCCTTTAGATTGGGTTTATTGATTGTTATTCAGCTTTCTCTACTTGATCAGTTAGTTTACTGAGACATGTATGTGTTTTAACTCTACTACCATGAGAGTAAGATGATCTGTTTTTCCTTCTAGCAATTAAAGTTTGCAAGTAGGGGCCAGGCATGGTGGCTCACACCTGTAATCTCAGCACTTTGGGAGGCTGAGGAGGATGGACCACGAGGTCAGGAGATTGAGACCACTCTGGCCAACATGGTGAAACCCCGTCTCTACTAAAAATACAAAAAAAATTAGCTGGCATGGTGGTGCAAGCCTGTAGTCCCAGCTACTCAGGAGGCTGAGGCAGGAGAATTGCTTGAACCCAAGAGGCAGAGATTGCAGTGAGCCAAGATCGAGCCATTGCACTACAGCCTGGGCGACAGTTCGAGACTCGGTCTCAAAAAAAAAAAGTTTGCAAGTAGGAGTTGTCTTGTCTATATCTCTTGGTGTAGATGTGCATGAATTTCTGTTGGATGTCTAACCTAACCATAGAATCACTGCATCATAGGTTACGTATATGTTCAGTTTTATTGGATATTGCCGAACAGTTCTAAAATGGCTTAAACAATTTATAGTTGTACAGCAGCTCATGAGAATTAGTGTTATTCAATATATTTAGCAACATTTGTTGTTGTCACTTAAAAACAATTTTTAGCCATCATAGTTGGAATGCACTAGTAGTTTATTTTAGTTTTAATATGCATTTTTCTAACTACTAATGAGATTGAGCCTCTTTGCATGTTTATTGGTTCATCTTTTGGTTTACAGTTCTCTGCCAAAACAATCAATCTTGTCTTTTATCTTGTTGAACATAGTAAAACATAGTTATTTGAAACTTTTTTTTTAGTCTAAATTTAGAGCAATTGTGGGTATGCTTCTGTTGCTTGTGGTGTCTAGTAGTGTTGTTTTTTTCCCCATATAATCTTGCCTGTTCATATGCGTGGCTATTTTTGATTGAGTTTTCTGAAGACTGAAAAGATGTAAAAATAAATTGAGGTCTAGGATGATACATACTTCTCTTCCAGGATGGGTTTGTGTTTGTTTCTGCTGGGCACTTGGCAACAGTAGCAATCTGGGTTAATGTCAGTCCAATTTCAAGGACTGAGATGATTCTGAACTAAGCTGCAGTGCCTATGAGGGCCTGCCGACTTCTGGTTGGTCTTTATTTATAAAGAGTACCCCTTCAGGATCCCAACCTAGATTAACTAGGCTCCCTGGATTTGGGGGGCCTTGGACTCCAATTTATGTCCCTTCAGCCCTGGATGGAGTCTGTGTTGCTCAGCGATGCTCTCCAGAATCAGAGGAGCCCCCAAGGGGAAGACGGCCCCCATATGCATGGCTCACCTTCTGAGAGCTCCATTCTTCCAGACCTTGGCTTGGCCATTCTTTACTGTCTGATTGGTTCTATAATACCTTCAAGAAAATATCTTTTATATTTTTTCCAGTTGCATTCAGAGGGAGAGTTAGTCTGAATTATCTAATCCTCCAGTCTCAGAATCTAAATTCTTTCAGTATATTTATTTTTTCCTCTTTTTCTCATAATCTCTCTGTATCTGCATGTGTCTCTATGGATTTCCTGGGGTTTACTTTCTTTTTACGTGGTCTAAATTTCATCCAGGTAAATGGACACATTTTATTTATTTATATTTATGATTTAGTATTTATTTGGATACATTTTTATCATGTTTTTCTTTCCTTTCTTTTTTCAAGACAGAGTCTCATTTCGTCACCCAGGCTGTGGAGTGCAGTAGTACGATCTCAGCTCACTGCAACCTCTACCTCCCAGGTTCGAGTGTTTTTCCTGCCTCAGCCTTCCAAGTACCTGGGATTACAGGCATGTACCACCAGGCCTAGATAATTTTTGTATTTTTAGTAGAGATGGGGTTTCACCATGTTGGCCAGGCTGGTCTTGAACTCCTGACCTCAGGTGATTTACCTGCCTTACTATCATGTTTTTCTGTGCTTTGCATTTACCTTTTGTTCCCTGGGACTTTTGTTTCTTTGGGTTTTTAATAATTTTAAATGTACTAATTGTAAAATTTCTATCTCATAATTATATTATCTAGACTTTTTTTGAATTTCTGTAATTTACACTAGTAGCTTGAGTAAATTACACTAGGGTAATTTTTCAGGCAAGAATTTTTCTTTTTCTCTCTTTAACATTTATTTCAAAATATGTCAATCATTTTCACTACCAAAATCCAGAGAAGACACCAAAGTGAAGGCAGGATTAGAAAATATGACTAATGAAAAATAACTGAGAAACAGAAAATGTTTCTTGAAAATACTTCTTATGATAGGAGCAATCAAAAGTAGGAATCAAGATGAAAAAAGTAGAACCAGATTAGGCATTATTAAGTCATTGTCCATCACACATATGAATTCATTTCTTGTCCCCAAGTCCTTCTTTACTGTTTGGTAGGTGAGTGTGGTTGTTTGTGGGATTTTTGACTGCTTGTGAGATAAGGATAAAGATTATGCAGTAAAGCTCTTTTTAAAAAATTCAGCTTTTCCTTATAAACTCTGAACTTATTTACTGTACTTTAAAAGTTCACAAGAACACTTTTCTTTCTTTCTTTCTTTTTTTTTTTTTTTTTGAGGCAGAGTTTTGCTCTTGTTGACAGGCTGGAGTGCAGTGGCATGATCTTGGCTCACTGCAACCTCTGCCACCCGGGTTCAAGCAATTCTGCCTCAGCCTCCCGAGTAACTGGGACTACAGGTGTGTGCCACCATGCCTGGCTAATTTTTGTGTTTTTAGTAGAGATGGGGTTTCACCATGTTGGCCAAGATGGTCTCGATCTCTTGACCTCGTGATCCATCCACCTCAGCCTCCCAAAGTGCTAGAATTACAGGTGTGAGCCACTGCTCACGGCCACACTTTTATTTCTTTCACTTCATTTTTATCCTTGTTTCTTTGATTTTCATAAACTCTGTTCTCTGCACATAGAGCTTATTCCACTGAGAGGAGTGTGGGTTCTGGCATGGTGAGCTAACTGTTGCACTAGCTGGTGGCTCCCTCCCTCCCAGGCCTGCCAGCCACCAGAAGGTACTGTAAGAGGTCTGAAAGTGGCTGTGAGTTAGAGGGGATGCCCAGGAAAAAATTATTAGAGGGAAAGATTAAGAGATGGCAGGGAACAGAGGATGCAGGCCACTAGAGAAAGGAGCTAATTTGTTTTTTATCTTTCTCTCTGTGCTGGTCAAGATCTGCCTGTGTCAGTAATAAAAACCATTGAACTTTACCCTTTCAATGGGTGAATTTTATGGTCTGTGAAATATCCTTCCATAAAGCTGTAAAAATGAAAGATCTACCTGTCAGAAGAGCTAAAGGAGAATGTGTCAGAAACTGCTGACCTGCTTGTGGACCCAGAAGCCTGCTGACTTAGTGTGCCACATACCTTTAAGAACAGCCCAAACTAGAAAAAAAGGTATGTGTATTTCTAAGAATAATGTCCCAGCCTCTTGGTGGATACCACGGCTTAGAGGATGTAACCTCCCTTTTGAAGATGAGGAAACTCAGGTATGGAAATATTGAGTAACTTTCTTGAGTAACCAGAAGAAGAGGAGGAGTAGCACCTAAGTGTCTGCCCTCATGACCTTATAACACACCTGGTGGCAGGTGTGCCAGAGTTGTTATGGCTTCCATATGCCCTCTGTCCTCAAAGATGTGGGTGCTGTCAGATCCTGGGCTGGAGAGTGCTTGCTTCCTCATGTGTGACATCTGGAACACTGTGAGAGTAGAATAAGAATTCCAATGCCGGGCGCAGCAGCTCACGCCTGTAATCCCAGCACTTTGGGAGGCCAAGGTGGGTGGATCATGAGATCAGGAGTTCGAGACCAGCCTGACCAACATAATAAAACTCTGTCTTCACTAAAAATACAAAAATTAGCCAGGTGTGGTGGTGCACACCTGTAATCCCAACTACTCAGGAAGCTGAGAGAATCACTTGAACCTGGGAGGCAGAGGTTGCAGTGAGCTGAAATCACACCATTGCACTCCAGCCTGGGTGACAGAGTGAGACTGTCTCTCAAAAATAAATAAATAAATAAAAGAATTCCAAGTTGAATTATACAGTATATTCTGAAAGAAAGGTAAAGTTTGCATACCCAGCCTGCAGAAAGTATAACAGCTTGTGGTGACCAGGACTGGTTGCTGCTTCTCTGAATAACACTTTAGACAAGTGGTTGGAAATTGTAGACTGCCACAACTCATGGTTGTTTGCATAGCAGAATCAGCTCTCTGATTATTTCCTATGACTAGAGTGGGTTCAACAAGAAGATGCTACAGGGAGCTGCTGGCACAGGTAGACACAGCCACCATTCCCATGGGATTAGCTTTGCTGTTTGCAGCCACTGCATTCTGGGAGACTTTCCTGCTTCAGCATTCCAGCAAAAGCTAAGAACCTTGGAATTTAAACACAGGGACTATGGGGAGGAGTCAGAGCTGCCCCATGGGCCTAGCCCCTATTAGCATTCCCAGCATTCCTTAGATAACAGCTAACTGCAGCTGACTTGCAAACCGGCCCACGGTAAAATCTCTGTTCAGGAGAGCAACCAAGTTGAATCTCATGGCTGAGATTTCTGGGTAAGGGCCTGTCATTGGCCACCCACCCCAGATTAGCCCCTGCTCCTGAGGCTAGGCAGTGTGGTCACATTACACCAACACAGTGGCTCTCAAGGAAGGGGATAGTATTCAGAGAAGCCAGTAGGTGCTCCCACATCCATGTTGTTGTAGAGATGTATAAAACACATAACAGGGATCACATTATATATACACTTTTGTGTTCTGCTTTTTTCACTTATAGACTGTGAACAGTCTTTTGTTGTATTTCATATTATTTGAAAACATTTTAATGTCTTTTTGCTATCCCTTGTATAGGCATATTATGGTTTATTGATTCTTCTACTGTTAAACATTTAGATGTTTTGTAGTTTTTCCCAACTGTAAAAATTATTGGCTGGGCATGGTCGCTCATGCATGTAATCTCAGCACCATGGGAAGCCGAGATGGTTGGATCATTTGAGCCCAGGAGTTTGAGACCAGTCTGAGCAACATGCTATAGTCTCAACTACTTGGGAGGCTGAGGTGGGCAGATCATTTGAGCCCAGGGAGGTTGAGGCTGCAGTGAGCAGTGATTGCGCCACTAAACTACCATCTGGCTGACAGATTTAGTTTTTGTATTTCCTTAGAATTTAATTCAGATCATCTCTGAATAAAAGGATAAGAACCTTTAGCTGTCAATATGTACCGTTAATATGTCAGATGGCTTTTTAGAAAGGTGGAGTAACAAATGAATATAGAGCTGATTTTTTGCACGCCAATGGTGAAACTCACACACATGTTAAAATAAATACATAAGGCATGTTTAGCTGTAACCATGAGGGTACTGAGGTGGTAAGGGGGCATGCAAATATGTTCCATATATGGGAGAGCTTTTGGTTTTTAACAGCTTTCTTGAGATAGAATTTACATGCCATATAATTTACTCATTTATGTACAATTCAGTGGCTTGTAGTATATTCACAGATACGTATCCGTCACCACAATCATGTTTAGAATATTTTCTTTTTTTTTTTTAAGATGGAGTTTTGCTCTTCTTGCACATGCTGGAGTGCAATGGCGTGATCTCGGCTCACTGCAACCTCCATCTCCTGAGTTCAAGCGATTCTCTTGCCTCAGCCTCCCAAGTAGCTGGGATTACAGGCATGCGCCACCACACCCGGCTAATTTTTTGTATTTTCAGTAGAGATGGAATTTCACCATGTTGGCCAGGCTGGTCTCAAACTCCTGACCTCAAGTGATCTGCCCACCTCAGCCTCCCAAAGTGCTGGGATTACAGGTGTGAGCCAACGCACCTAGCCTAGAATATTTTCATTACCAGCTATCACCCCCTACTACTTCCATCCCAACTCTGCAACCACTAATCTAGTGTCTTTATAGATTTCCTATTTGGGATATTCCATATAAATGGAATCATATAATATGTGGTCCTTTGTGTCTGGTCTTTCACTTTGCATGATGTTTTTAAGGTTCATCCATGTTGTGGCATGTATCAATACTTCGTTCCTGTTTATTGCTGAGAGGAGAGCTTATATCACATCAGCAGAAGGCCTGTGAGTCTGTGTTTAGAGAAAGGAAATTGAGGACTCATTTGGGAGCACTGATCATGAATTATAGTGGCACTGATTTTCTTTACTATGTGACTTTCTCCAGCATCCTTACATTTTCCATGACTGTAGAAGCAGTCATTTTTGTGAATGTACTGGTTTATTTACCCTATCTATTATTAGTGGATATTTAAGTCTTTCCTAATTTTCACTCTTTTGAACACTGCTTCAATAGATAGATCTTTGAATATTTATATGATTGTCTTTTGTGGGTGAATTTGTAGAAATAGATTTGCTGGGTGAAGGAGTATAGTCAGTGTACATTTTGACACAGAATGCCACCCTGTCTTCCCAAAAGCTAAAAGGAACTTGTCTTCATCACACTAAAAATGTCAGTCTTCTTAACCTGTGGTGATTTGCAGTGTAAAAAATTGTTCATTAGAGTTCTTGTTAGCATTTTTTTTGCACTGTTCAGATTAAACAGTTTTTTTTTTTTTTTTGTATGTCTTTTACCATTTTTGTTTTTTCTTTTAGAATTTGCAAGGTTGGAAGTTTGTAAATGAAAGTGTACATTTTTATGTAGTCAAGTATTTTATTTTTTCAATATTTCCTTCTGCTGCTTTAAGTTTAATTAACATTTTAGCAATATCTTGTTACTGTTAATTATCATTATTATACTGCTAACCTGTTTATTATCCCATTATCCTTTTCTTTGATTGTTCTGTTACCATTTCCTTTCCACTATTTTTCCTGTGGCTTGTAATAACCATTTAATTTCTTTTTAAAATGCCACCTTCTATGTTACTCTTCAAAATATTTATTCTACTCAAGATAGAAGAAACTTACAACCCTCAATTAGACATTTTCCCACACAGCTAACCCTTGCATTTTCACACCAATTATTTCTTTCTACTTTAATTTTAGAAGACTCTAAACAGCTAACTGAAGATTTTCTTAGAAACTTAGGCCGGGCGCGGTGGCTCATGCCTGTAATCCCAGCACTTTGGGAGGCCGAGGTGGGTGGATCACGAGGTCAAGAGATTGAGACCATCCTGGTCAACATGGTGAAACCCCGTCTCTACTAAAAATATAAAAAATTAGCTGGGCATGGTGGCACATGCCTCTAATCCCAGCTACTCAGGAGGCTGAGGCAGAAGAATTGCCTGAACCCAGGAGGCGGAGGTTGCGGTGAGCCGAGATCGCGCCATTGCACTCCAGCCTGGGTAACAAGAGCGAAACTCGGTCTCAAAAAAAAAAAAAAAGAAACTTAAAAACATAGCCCTTTACAAATTCTACATAGCCCTGCTTATGTTCAGTCTAAGAGTTAGTTAATTTACAAATGAAAACTACTAAATACCAAATTAATAGACTGCAACTTTAGCTGACCTTTGGATTAATTTTTTTTACATTTTTTATATGGCTTTTTCTGATTTCCCCAACTACTCTCTTCAATTTTCCTAATTTTCTTCTTTCCCTTCTTTGGAAAGAGGGAGAGGTTAAATTCTTTTTATTCTCTGTAGAATTTTTTTTTTTTAATTCCATGGATTGCTTTATCATGAACAGTCATGGGAAAAGAGCCTGTCTTTGGAATCAGAGGTAACTCCAACTCTGAATAATAATTCTGGAATTTCCCAGTTGTGAGACCACAGTTAATATATGAATAAGAGATAACTAAGAATATTATAGCGGTATTAGTATAAAGATACTATTAGAACAAAAATACGAAACTTTTGAAATACTAAAAAAAACACCAAAGAAAAAGAGGAGCAAAGAAATCAGTCCTCATATTATACCTTAAGTATTATGAAAATCCATCACACTGATAAATCTAAATTGGATAAAGTTTCTGTGAAAAGTTAAAATTCTCAGATTGACTGATAAAGTAAAATCTAACTCTATGCAGCATACCAGGACACACTTATGTTTCTTTCTTCAAAGTTTTTGACATTAAATTATATCTATGACGTGAATCCTTGAAAAGGCTTAACATGAATTCACAATTTTCATTAACATTCAAAGACAGTACTAACATGGATGTCAAGAGGGAAATGCAAGTAGTCACAAGACTCTAAATTCTTCCACTTTAAAGTTCAAGAACAAGTGAGGAGTTGCATTTTGCTTCAATGCCAATTTATTCTAAATAGAAAATAGATATAATTATCACTTACAGTGCATCTATAGAATAGAAATTTAGACCTAAAACAAACTTTAGCGTCAATACCCTACTTAAAATGATGAGGATATTGTAGCTCAGAGAGATTAATTGACTTCCTTATAGGTCATATAGCTGATTAGTAATAGAGCCAAGATTTGATGTTATTTTGTGTCAAGAGTACTACCAGAAGTATAACATCTTTAGAGTAAAACTAATAGCACTAGAAGAAGAGGGATAACAACACACAAAGAAAAAGATAAAGCAAGTACAAATAAAAACAAAACTTTCTTACAGTATGTAAAATTTTAGAGTGGAATAAGAATGCCTATCTGCTACAGAGTGCAAACTCTTAAACAATTACTTTTTTCATTTTTTTAAAAGGTCCCCTTGTCTTAATTTTATTTGGGCTGCTGTAACAAAAATACCATAAACCAGGTGGCTTATAAACAACAGAAATATATTTTTTACATTTCTAGAGACTAGAAGTCTGAGATCAAAGTGCCAGCAGATTTGGTTTCTAGTGAGGACCTGCTCTGTGCTTCAAAAATAGCACCTTTTTGCTGTGTACCCACATGGTAGAGGGAAAGGCAGCTCTCTGGGGGTCTTGTAACCCATTCATGAGACTCCAGCCTCCTGAGCAGGTCACCTCCCAAAGGCCCCCACCTCCAAACACCATCACGTTGCAGATTAGCTTTCAATGTATACATTTTGAGGGGACACAAACATTCAGACCATAGCACCCTGAAATTTCGAAAATGTAAAAACTCTATTAAACAATTCTTGGGTTATAAGGAAAATATGAACAAAAATACAGAATTCTGAGAAAATAACAAGAATGAAAACATGACATATCAAGGTCTATGGGATATAGTTGAAACGATGCTTAGGAAGATCTGTAACATAAATATCTGTAGAAATAAAAATTTAAAAAATTTTATCAAAGTGAACTAAACATATTCAAAACACTGGGGGTAAAAGCAACAAAATAAACCAAAAGAAGACAGAAATAATAAATATAAAAGCAGAAGTTATCCAGTTAGTAAATGGTAAAACAGAACAATTAATTTGACTCTTGAGATAAAGATCAAGAAAAGAGACAAACAGCCCTCCTAATACATATCCAAATAAGGTACGACAAGAGAAAACTATCAAAACAGCAGAAATTGAAAATAAAATAAGAGGTTGCTTTGCACAGCTCTGCAAATATATTTGAAAACAGATTACAAATTTTCTGTAGAGACATGACCTCACTATGTTGACCAAGCTGGTCTCAAACTTGTAGACTCAAGCAGTTCTTTCACCTCGGCCTCCCAAAGTGCTGAGATTACAGGCCTAGAGTTTAAGAGAGGCACAGTGAAGAAGTCTGAGTTCCTTTAAAATACTTAAGTAAAGAATGAAAAGAAAAAGACTGGGTGCAGTGGCCCATGCCGGTAATCTCAGCACTTTGGGAAGCCTAGGCAGGCAGATGACCTGAGCCGGGAAGTTTGACACCAGCTGACCAACATGGAGAAACCCCGTCTCTACTGAAAATACGAAAAAATTAGCTGGGCATGATGGTGGGCACCTGTAATCCCAGCTGCTTGGGAGGCTGAGGCAGGAGAATGGTTTGAACCCGGGAGGTGGAGGTTGCAGTGAACTGAGATTGCACCATTGCACTCCAGCCTGGGCAACAGGGCGTGACTCTGTCTCAAAAAAAAAAAAAAAAAAAGAAAAAGAAAAAAACATGAGATAATGAAGCAAATATGTCAGACTCTTGCTACTGTTGAGACACGGTATATGTAGGTTCATTATACCATTCTCTCTTCTTTTGATCATATTTAAAATACTTCATAATAAAACATGTTTAAGTTGTTGAAAAATATGATTTATCAAAATGAGAGTGAACTAAGCTCTCTGGAAAGATGCAGCCATGGCAAATAGGATCCAGCAGGGGAGAGAGGCACAGGCAAGCCCACAGGCACGATGGCAGCAGAGTCCCCGTGAAAGCTGTGCCCATGCGTGTCCTCTGTCCCTACTCTCAGCTCCAGATGCGCTCCCTGCAGGCAGGGACTGTGAGGTTGTCTCCTGCCCCTGTGTTCCGCTTCCCTGACAGTGGCTGGCCCTGCAGGTTTACCAGGAAGGTGCTGAGGAGGCTGATAAATCTCTCTTGGAAACAGAAGCAGCAAAAGTCACGGAGAAAAGTAAGATTTAGGCGTGGATACCTTCCTGAAGTGGAAGCACCTGTGAGGGCAGTGAGCTGGAATGAAAGGAATCCAGTCTGAAGAAATAGTTTAACTTCAAGGCAGCACTATTCTAAGTGAGGTAAGGTCCCAGAGATGAGGGGAGAGTCCTGGCCTTCAGGGGGCCAGGAGGCTTGAGGCTCGGTTGTTGAATGAATCATTCACATGGATATTAAAATTATCCAGGATGATGGGAGAGTTCCTCCCTCCCACTCCCCGTGACATTTTATTATGAAGATTTCAAAACTGCAACAAAGCTGAAAGAATTTTACAGGAAACACTCATATATCCAATACCTGGATTCTACCTTTATTCTTTTACTTTGTTTTGTCATGTCATCTGCTTATCCATTAATCTCCATTTCACATGTTTTACTCATTTCAAGTAAATTGCAGGCACCAGCGTGCTTCCCTCATGCAGGAATTTGGAGGGTTAAATGTGGGGGTATTTTTTAACTGTTAGATATGATTGAAATACAGTGTTTTAAATCTGACTAAGAGGTTCCTTGACTCCAGGTTGTGAATGATGACTCAATTCCTGAATCAGCTTCGGGAAGAGAGCCAGGCTCAGGTGGAGATGGGGCCACTCTAGTTTCCTTGATCAGCAGGAGCAGCAGAGCTGTCACAGCAGCTTCCTCTGTGGGCATGCCGTGGCTGCTCCTCCCACCCAGCACCTTCACCTGGCACATGCAAATGCTTCTCTGCTCTTAGAACAGAACTGCAACCCGAAGACGGGTAACAGAAAAGAGAGTGCAGCGTTTGGAAGGGAAGGCTAAGGTGGCATATTCTGGTGGGGGGTGAACTAGTTGTAATGCTAGTTATCTAATCGTTGAAACATCTTCTCGGTAGACTATTCCATGCTTCAATTTGCTTTTCTTTTCCTGAACTGTAGTTGCTGCTAATCTGAGGTGGAGTAAGTCCAACCAAGTTCTGGTACCTGTCTTTGACCCATGGGTAGCTAGAAAATTACAACTCAAGGTGAAGTCCCAAGAGAAGTAGCCTTGTATTTTATTAAATGCTAAATAAAAAGATCCTCTGTTCTCATGAACCACTTACAACTTGGGCTTTATTTTTATGGAGAACATGAAAAGTAACAGGAAAAAACATTTTTACATTTGGTTTAGACCTAGTGCTGGTCTCTGAAGCACGCCCCAGTTAGAGTTTGGACTGTAAATAACAGGCTCTGTGACCCTGGACATGTTCCTTACCTGGCAGTGGCCCAGTTTCAGGATTCTTTTTTGCTTGTGAAAATGCACAGAAAGAGCAGTGTAAGTGTCAGATGTTGGGTCGGCCTAGATGGCTTCAGGCCTGAACTTACCACCTTAGCACTCAACCACTTGCATCCTTTCTGTCTTCTGAGGTCTCATCTCTCTTGCAGTCTTGTGTCATCTTCCCACTGGGAAGGGGAAAGAGAGGACTGGCCTCATAGGGCCCCAGCCATGTAATTGGGGCTACCTAGCCCTGCCACTGGGCTCCAGACAGAGTTGTTTCCCAGAGGGTCCAGAAGAAATGAACAGACTGGGAGCAAGAGACTATCTTGTCCATGGCGAATGCCTGTCAGGAGGGCAGGCTGATGAGGGACCTGAAGTCCCTCTGCCTAAGAGCTCGGCTCTCCAGACCCCCAAAACCCCCAGGGCTCTGTCCCTCACTGCACTCAGGTCTCCAAGGTCACTTCTAGTTTTTTCAGTCTAGCACTACACCTGGTCACACTCTATCCCTTTTCTCTGCTTATTTTCCTTACAGGACATGACCTAACAAGGTGTATTTGTTTATTGTGCCTCTCCCCATTAGAATGAAAACTGCACCAGGACAGGAACTTTGTTTTTTTCATCTCTGTGTTCCCAGCACTTAGAATGGAAGAGTGCCTGATACATAAGACAGCAAACACTGTTGGATGACTGAATGAATCAATTAGAAACAAAGCCATGGTGAATTTTATGTTATGTGAGGTCAGAAGCTTTCATCCACTGTACCCACCAACCTAATGCTCTCTGGGCCTGCTGCCTCTGTTCCTGGGACTTTTCTGCTCCTCTCCGCTAATGGAGACCTTGTTTGCCTCTTTCTTGATTGATGATTTGCTTAGGTATAGAATTCTAGCTTAAAAGGTATTGTTCTCTGAATTTGAACAACATTGTTCTACTCTAGCGTCTGAATGTTGCTATTGAGACCTTTGATACTATTCTGTGTCCGGAACCTTTGCATGACCTGCTTTTTGCTTTGGAAGCATTTAGCATCTTTATTCCTGGCATGGTGACATTTCACCATGATGTGCCTTGTATGATCTGTTTTCGTCTTTGCCAGCCTCTTGGAAGATCCTTTGAATGTGGACACCAATATCATTTTTGGAGGAAATATCTTCTGTAGTTTATTTGATAAACACCTTTCTTCTCTCTAGAAATCCTATAAATTTGCTGTTGAATCATCTTCATTGATTATTGTCTTTTCTCTGCTATGTTTTATCTCTTTTTACACTATTTACTGGAAAAGTTCTATGACTTTGTTTTCTAACCCATCTCACATTTTTTATTTATACTTTTTTTTTGAGATCGGTTCTTACTCTGTCCCCCAGGCTGGAGTACAGTGGCACAATCTCTGCTCACTGCAGCCTCTGCCTACCTGAGCTCAGGTGATCCTCCCACCTAAGCCTCCTGAGTAGCTGGGACTACAGCAATGTGCCACCACACCTGGCTATTTATTTTGTAGTGATGGTGTTTCACCGTGTTGCCCAGGCTGGTCTGGAATTCCTGAGTTCAAACAACCCACCCGCCTTGGTCTCCCACAGTACTCAAATTACAGACATGAGTCACCATGCCTGGCCTATACTGTTTTAATTTTCAAGAGCCCTTCATCCTTATTTATTTTAGTTTCTGTCTTTAATGTTGGGAAGTTTTTCTAAAACGTCCTCTGATCCCTAGTTATCTGTTCATATGTAAGAATGAGTCACTAGAAAACAGGGATATAAAGATCTGTTTCTACACCCGTGTTCATAGTGGCGATATTCACAATAGCTGAAAGTTGGAAGCAACCCAGATGCCCACTGATAGATGAATGGATAAATAAAATGTGGTATATTTATACTAGAGAGTAGTATTCAGCTTTAAGAAGGAAGGAAACTCTAACATGCTACAACATGGATGGACCTTGAGGACATTATGCTGAGTGAAGGGAGTCAGTCATAAAAGGACAAATACTGCATGATTCCTCTTATATGAGGTACCTACAGTAGACAGAGTCATAGAGAAGAAAGTAGAATGGCAGGGGTATGAGGAAAGAGGGAGTGAGGAGTTAGTGTTTAATGAGTACAGAGTTTCAGTTTGGGAAGATGAAAAAGTCCTGGAGATGGATGGTGATGATGATTGCACAACAACGTGAGTATACTTAATGTCGCTGAACTGTTTATTTAAAAATGGCTAACATGGTGAACTTTATGTTATGTGTATTTTACCACCAGAAAAACCAGTGAGTTACTAGCAAGCAAATTGGAAGCCCTTGAATAAGGCAGCTCTTTTCCTGGGAGAAGGTGTCTGTTCAGGGTCAGGGGTCGATCTGGGGATCTAAGTGTTCCATGTACTGGCATTCATTGACTCCCCTGTTTTTAGCCCTGCACCCACACTACTATTCCCTTTGTGGTTGGGTCCGGCTCCCCTAAGCCTGGAGCCTGGGTTGCAGAGCAAATTTGTTTCTGTATGGTGTTCCCCTCTGCAGCCTCTGCTATTTCTCATCCTATAACTACTCCTGTATTCATTTTCCATCTTCTAAAAAGTGTTGCATCTCTTGTTCACTTGGATCTTTTTTTCTTTGTGGTCTTATATCTTTTTTTTTTTTGGCTGGAATTCAGGAGTGAGAGAAGGTAATATACGTGTACTATCCACCCTTTTAATTAGAAGTTAGCTTAGGTATCTTTTAATAGTAGTGAGCATATAATTATGGATATGCACTTTAATCTTTTGAATCCACTCACATACAAATGAAAATTCAAAATGCTTATTTCAGCTAGCGATTCAGTTTATCTTATTGTCCACATCAGTGCAGCCACCACCTGGGAGCTGTGATCAAGATGTGGAGTCAGCATCTAAAGCCAGTGAGAGCTATAGATACCTTCAAGGTCGTGTCCTTTTGTTTACAGCTGAGCTAGCATAGCTCTGTGTCCTGATAGGACAAGACATTTCTTAAAGCAGAAAACAACAATGAAAACCTTATGGACCTAAATCTTAAATGTCTTCTATCCTTAAATGTCTTAAACGTCAGTTCTCTAAAGGGGTTGAAGAATACACCATGAAAGTGGGGGATGTGTGTGTCTGTGTGCATATGTGCACATGTGCATGTGTGTGTGTTGGCATGTGGAAGTGTGGATGAAGGGTAGGGCTTGAAAGGAAATGGCTGCATCATGTCACAGCTCACTGTTTTATAGTGGTTTATCCTAATTGTTCAGTTAATGCTATATAATGACACACTAAAATTAACTTGAGTTAGTTTTAAATCTAATTTATGATGAACATATATTAACATTTAGGTACATTTGCTCTATAAACATGGGATCCATAAGAAAGAATCCCATCTTTGAATTGACACTAAATATTGTAGAACAAGTAGATCAGGTTGTAAGGAGCTAATACAACTTGAGCAAAACTTCTAGGACTAGAGGAAATTGAGATTGTGCAACAATATTTGTGCAGGGCTTTAAAATTCATGAGGCTCTGGTAGTTTCCATTTTGGCTTCCTATTATAGGAAGTAAATGTAATTTTAATAGTACCACTTTTTTTTCTTTTTTAATTAAGAATGATGTTAATCAACCTCCAGTGGATTAAATGTAAAAGAGCTCATTACCCATTCAGGAAATCCAGTTCTGTCTTCTCAAGTTGCTCTGTTATGTTGAATCCTGTGTGTAAAGATCAAGTGCCAACCCCTAGCATTTCTTTTCTTTTTCCTTTTTTTTTTTTTTTTTGAGACAGAGTTTTGTCTTGTTGCCCAGGCTGGAATGCAATGGCATGATCTCAGTTCACCGCAAACTCCGTCTCCCGGGTTCAAGCGATTCTCCTGCCTCAGCCTCCCGAGTAGGTGGGATTACAGGCATGCACCACCACGCCCAGCTAATTTTTGTATTTTTAGTAGAGATGGGGTTTCTCCATGTTGAACAGGCTGGTCTTGAACTCCTGACCTTAGGTGATCCACCTGCCCCAGCCTCCCAAAGTGCTGGAATTACATGGGTGAGCCACTGCACCCGGCCCCCAGAGCATTTCATAGTGCTTCTCTCACCTTACAAAAATGCTAAAGATATGTTGTATACTAATATATTGAAATTTTAAGACACTGTAAAGAAAGAGCTATGAAATAGCTGGCATTCACTGATAATTTTTTTTTTTTTTTTTTTTTGAGATGGAGTCTCGCTCTTGTCACTCAGGCTGGAGTACAAGTGGCATGATCTCGGCTCACTGCAACCTCCACCTCCCAAGTTCAAGTGATTGTCCTGCCTCAGCCTCTCGAGTAACTGGGATTACAGGCGCCCACCACCACACCCGGGAGATTTTTGTATATTTAGTAGAGACAGGGTTTCACCATATTGGCCAGGCTGGTCTGGAACTCCTGACCTCAGGTGATCCACCCACCTTGGCCTAGTAATCTTTTTATATTGTGGATTTTAAAGCATCAGTTTTAAAAAGAGGACAGCTCTTCTAACTGAATAAATTTTTCAAAAAAACATGAAGAAAGTAATTATTCAATAAAAGGACAAGTTTCTTATCAAATTTAATTTCAGTAGTTACAACTTGAATGGTTTAGTTACTCTCTAGTATCTTACACTGGCATATACCAAAACAAAGAAAGTAACCACATACTTTGCATTCAAATTTTAATTTTAAAAGTTTTTTGAAATGATCTTCAATATCTAAAATTCTGCAACTGGACTATAATTGATAACAAACACTAAGAAAGTGCTTTGCTAGAGCATTTCATAATTTATTCAGGCTCTAAATTCTTTTCTAGGTTGTATGAAGTCTTACTGGGCAAGTTGAAGGAAGATTTGGCAGTGCTTAAGGTTTAAATCTTAATATAAAATCCTTTTAAACAAGTAAAACTAACTCTACATCACAGTAAATGCAATTGTATGGTTTGGAAATCATCTTTGATAAAGACTAGTAACAGAGCAATGATTTTCCAGTTGGAAGGAAGTTTAAATGGTAATGGGAGTGACGTGGGGTGACAGTGAGTGGTTGTTAAATTTACGTAGAAGAGGAATTGGGGAATCACTAGGTTTTTGGTTAATTCCCATAGTAGTTGACCAATAACTTGCAAAGAGGCAGTTTAAGCAGAGAATTACAAAAAAAAAAAAAATCCATACATTCCTTAAACATTTTATTTTAATTAAATACACATAAATACACATTTATTCACCAGTTATTTGACATAAGTCCCAGGCCATTTCTTTTCATATGGATCTGCCTTGTGCCACATCTTTGTTTTTCTGCTAACCACAGCCATATTACAGTTGGAAAGACTTAAAGACACCTGGAAATCTAGTAGAAGATTTGTGATTTTTAACAATTTTCCTGCCTCCTTTTTACAGATAATGTCTTTCACACCTGATTTGGCAGCATTTTTTTTAGCAGTCTGCCTCCATCAAGCATTTCCAGAGCGTTTATTGAACAACAGTTCTTTTTGCAGTCATTTGACAGTTACAGTAGCAAGTACAAATGGAACAGTGCAACTGACTGAGGTTGTATTGTTCACAGAGCTCAGCAGGTGAGTATGTGCCTGTGTATGCATGCGTGCATGTGTGTATGTGTGTTGCAGAGTGTGGGAGAGGCCAGATGACCTGAGCATAGTTCTCAGGGGTTGTGCTTGCTTTAGTCAGGAGACCCAGCAGAGCAGTCTGAGTGGAATTCAGGGGACAGCACTCTGCTGTAAGTTGAGGTATGAGCATTTAGGAAGCCTCAGTTACTCTCCCCGAAGGTCCTTCCTCTCACCTCCCTGTGACAGCCCTGTGCTCCCTGGAGCCCCTCCCTGGCCATGGGGTTCTTCCTGCACAAGGATCCTCCTATATGACTGAATTTGACACTCTTGCCCTGCCCTCATCACTTCATTACAGACAAGCTGAGAGCCCCTCACATCTTTGTATTTTCTGACTCCCATCATAGTAACCGGCTATGAATACAGATTTGTTGAACAAAATCTCACCGCCCTGCTGCTGCCTGGCTTTCTCTTTGGCTCTCAGGGTCTCTGGAGTCAGATGAGCTAACAGAACAACTGGGGGAGCTCTATAGAGCATCCCCTTTCAACTTCAGGCAAATGTTTATTTAGTAAACAGATGTTTACCAAAGAAATATAGATTTGCTCCATGATGTATGAAAACACCAGGGAAGAAACTATATTCATTTAAGGCATAATCCATGCTAGTGAGACAAATTTCTAATTTATAAAAATCCTCAAGTCATACGAAATGTTTTGTACATTTAAAAAATATTAATACCGTTTGGATGGCTATCTTCAGCTTATTCCACTCCTATATATTACATTCACTCCCTTGTGTGACAGAGGCAGATACCATCCCCCTGAGGTTTCCTAATGCCATGAGAATGTGGAAAGCAAGCCTGCGGAGAATGAACTCGCTCTGAGAAAGGCTTTGAAGATTGTTTTCTCATCTGCTTTTTATTTTTATATGCAAGTATGGTCCTCTGTCTTATCTCTCTCTTTAGTCAGAAATACTTTGGCCCATAAAAATAGAAGAAAATCTCCAGCTAAGAGTGACACAAGTGCAGAGGTTAAATATTCAGTTCTTTGAAGTAAAATCATTTTTTTTTTTGTTCTTAGTGTAATGATACCCCCTTTTCTCCCTCCCACTTCCTCTCCCCCAACACTTCCCAGGTCAGCAAGCTAGAAACTTTGTTGTCATCTTTAGATCCTCCCTCTCACTCACTAGTTAATTGCAAGTCCAGAAATGCAATCTTTATGAAGTGTCTCATGAATTTCTTTTGCTCACTGCAAACTTACTCCTGCTGCATCTTGATGCACGTGTACATTACAATTCTTAACCCTAACTCCTTCAGTATCTAATGAAAACCATAGACTCCCCTCTAAAAAAAAAATGTGAGTATGTACATATGTGTGTGCACATACACAATATTGCAACCATTTTAAGAAATTCACCCCTGGCCTCAAGCTACCTCTTTGACTACAAAAATTTCTATTTTTCACTACAATGAACATAATTTTGTATGGTTCAACCTAATATTTAATTCAAAACTAAGTAGTTGTTTGCTTGTGGTTATGGACTGCCTATTTGTGTTCAAAATTCATATGTTGAAATCCTGAAGCTCCAGTGTCATGGTATTAGGTGGTGGGACCTTTGGGAGGTGATTAGGCTTTCATGAATGGGCTTAGTACCCTTATATGAAGAAGGAGACCAGTGCCTTTTTTTTCTCTTTCCACCATGTGAAAATACAGCAAAAAGCCGTCTACAAACCAGGAAGCAGGCCCTCTCCAGGCATCAAAGCTCTGCCAGAGCTGTGATGTTGGACTTCCCAGCCTCAGAAATAAATATTTGTTGTTTAAGCCACCCAGTCTATGGTATCTTGTTATAGCAGCCCCAGTGATTAAGACACTCATCTTTTTCCTCATTAGATTGCAGACTCCTCAAGAATCCAAATCATGCCTTATTTTTCTATTTCCCCATAACTCCTAACATAGACAGAGGCTGGTGCATTTTAAGTTTCCAGAGCTTGAGTCTTAGTTGAGTCAACAGAGGAATGCATGGTTAACAAAAATAATTATGAGATTTGCTTTCATTATGAGATTCAACTTCCGTGATATGGTTTGGCCCTGGAGTGCAGTGGCACGATCTCGGCTCACTGCAGTCTCCACCTCCAGGTTCAAGCGATTCTCCTGCCTCAGCCTTCTGAGTAGCTGGGACTACAGGCATGTGCCACCATGCCCAGCTAATTTTTTGTATTTTAGTACAGATGGGGTTTCACCATGTTGGCCAGGATGGTCTGAATCTCCTGACCTCATGATCCACCCACCTCGGCCTCCCAAAGTGCTGGGATGACAGGTGTGAGCCACCGTGCCCGGCCCTGAAAATATTTTTAAAGTGGAAAAGTTAAGGGAGTGGTGAAAGTGTTTAAAAACAGGCCTGTGTTTAGGACTTTCTAGCGATAGGCTAAGCACCTTGGCAGAGAGTCAGGTATTGTAGCAATGAACTTGGGTGGAGTGAACATAATAAAGTCACTCTTTCCACTTTAGTGTTTAAAAATATAAACACACTTTGATGTTAAAGGAGAAAGTGAGTGTACATAGAAAATAAGTACTGTATTTATTTCTTCTCAGGTTTCTACAACATTTCTTAGTATAAAAGGCTCTGTCCTACTGCCGGCTATTGTTTTGCAAGGAAAATGGGTGTTAGATGTCAATTTAGATTTGAGGAGGTTAGTGAAAGTTCAAACTATTTTTCCAGATAAGGCATTTTCTCCAGTGGTTTTTAGTAGTACAAATAAACAAATATCATGTTGCCTTGTAGAGTGTTTTCTGATTTTAATGCAGATATCCCAGTCCTTTGTGGAGCATAAATCTGGATAATTCTAGGAACTCTGCTTTGACTGAGATAAGTGATGAAGACTTAAAGAATAATTAAAATTAAAAGCTAAGTTAGTTTCCTGCCTCTGCCTCCTACAGCTTAACTGATGGATAGGTTCCATGTGAAGTCCTAGAAGGGTTTAGCCACCCTATTTCTCAGACATCTGGATTCTAATCTACAGACTCCAGGTTGGCCCTAAGGCACAGAGACATTCTGCTTTGTGAGTGGGATGCTCAGCTCCCTTCAAAATCCTGTGTGAGCATGGTGTGAGAATTGGAGTTGCCAGTGAGCAGTACCCTAAGGGTTGCAGCAGGTCTATGCACAGTGGGAGGCCAGTCTTGCTCCTATAGGTGCTGAGGACTCAGAATTTGGGCATCAAGAAAGCGAACTTTGTTTTTGACTTGTAAGTCTGGTGTTAGGGATGGCTACAGGGTAGGCTTATTAATATTTCCAAGGATTTAGGTTCTTTCCAACTTTCAACTCTTTCTTTGAGCCAACTTTCAATTCTTTAAGGTGAGAACTTGGCTTCATGGGATAGCTGCAAGGTGGCTGCCATGTCGCTGGTGTCATATGCAGACCACAATAGCTGGAAGTTTAAAAATGAACCATTTTCTCTGGTGAGCCTTTTTTTTTTTTTTTTTTTTTTTTTTTTTGAGATGGAGTTTTGGTCTTGTTGCCTAGGATGGAGTACCATGGCACAATCTTGACTCACTGCAACCTCCGCCTCCCAGGCAAGTGATTCTCTTGCCTTAGCCTCCCAAGTAGCTGGGATTACAGTCGCCCACCACTACATCCAGCTAAATTTTTTGTTTTTGTATATTTAGTAGGGACTGAATTTTACCATGTCGGCCAGGCTGGTCTTGAACTCCTGACCTCAGGTTATCCACCCGCCTCGGCCTCCCAAAGTACTGGAATTATGAGCATGAGCCACCGTGCCTGGCCAAGCCTCTTTTTAAAAGCCAGGAGATTCTTTCCTCAAAACCTCCTAGCCAACTTTACATCTCAGGCCATATCAAAAGGATTGGAATTGCCATAAGTGGCTTCTGCTAATAAATTTCCCCTCCTTCTTTGTAACACATGGCCACTTAATATCAGAATAAAATTAGAATTTGTTAGCAAGGAAGGATGAGGGTGGCTGCAGGGCTGGCTGTCAGTAGTGGCTACTGTAGTGTCAAGGGAGGTACATTGACTGTTTGAGAATACCTTTATATCACCTGCCCACTTGATAGCTTGGTTGGGTATAGCATTCTGTGTTGGAAGTTGGGTCTCCTAATTTTGCAGGCATCATTAATTGTTTCTAGTTTCCAATGTTGTCACTATACCCAATGCTATTCTGATATCCCAGTCCTTTACATGTTCTCTAGTCTCCCCTCTCTTTGGAAGCTTTTAGGCTCTTCTCTTTATCCTGGTGTTCTGATATCCATGGAGTAGGTCATTCTAAATTCATTGCAATGGATACTTTCAAAATACAATATGTCTTTCAAATTTGGGAAATTGTTTAGTGGCATTTTCTTCTTCTCATGTTGGAACCCTTGGACTGATCTTCTAATTTCTTTGTCTTTTATCTCCTATTTCCTCCCTCTTTTCCTTCCTTCCTTCCTTCCTTCCTTCCTTTCTTCCTTCCTTTCTTTTCTTTCTTTTGCTTTATAAGATAATTTCTCAACTTTATCTTCCAAATTTCTATTGGTGTTTCCCCTGTCTCTGCCCATATTTTTAGTTTCCAAAAGCACTGTTGTTCTCAGTTTGTTTTTTAAAAAGCAGAAAATGACAAGAGGAATGGAAGAACTTACCATTGAAAATTCTGAAGAACTTTGTTATGCAAGCAAAGGAATTACAGGTTGTTCAAATTAGATGAATTTTCAGTATCTCTGCATAGGGAGACAGGTTGCCAGGCAAAAGGAAAAGAGGTCATGGGAACCTGGGGGAAGCTTGGGAGGAATGGAAGAGGTTACAAAGGCCATGAACATGAATGTGATGGGTGAGTTAAAACAGCAAAGCAGGTGGCATTGAGGTCTTAGTTGAAGAGGTTTGTTATTTTTCAAATTAATGTTCTTAGGTTTCTTAGACCCTTGCATTTGTTATTGCTTTTAAATGACATTAACTCTCAGTTCCTGATTACAAGCATGTTTATTGTAGAAATGTTGGAGAATATAAGAAATCACACAAATCTCTCAAATTGTGCATAATCTCATCAGTCAGACATAACCTGTATTAATAGTGTAGTGTTTTCTATGCCTTGTCTAATGGCATATGAATACATATATGTATCACTTTTTTCAATTCTTTTATTTTTTATTTTGAAAAAGTTTCCAACCTACACACAAGTAGCAAGAATAATGCAATGAACTCGTATGTACCTTTTTATCTAGATTCACCAATTGTTAGCTAATATTTTGCTACCATATACTTTTTAAAAACAAAATTAGAATCATACTATAGGTTATATTTTTATATTCTGTCTTTTCCAGTTAACCATACATCACATATCTTGAATATTCTTATCATCAAATACTTTTTCAAGGCCAGGCGCAGTGGCTCACGCCTGTAATCCCAACACTTTGGGAGGCTGAGGAGGGCGGATCACTTGAGATCAGGAGTTCAAGCCTGGCTAACATAGTGAAACGCCATCACTCTAAAAATGCAAAAATTAGCTGGGCATGGTGGTGCACACCTGTGGTCCCAGCTACTCGGGAGGCTGAGGCATGAGAATTACTTGATCCCTGGAGGTGAAGTTTACAGTGAGCCAAAATTGTGCCACTGCAGTCCAGCCTGGAGTGAGACTCCGTGTTTAAAAAAAAAAGAAAAAAAGTATTTTTCAAGAACTTTTTTTGAATTTTTATTTTAAATTATTAAACTTTATTTATTTATTTATTTTGAGATGGAATCTCACTCTGTCGCCTAGGCTGGAGTGCAATGGTGCAATCTCGGTTCATTGTAACCTCTGCCTCCCAGGTTCAAGAGATTCTCCTGCCTCAGCCTCCCAAGTAGCTTGGACCACAGGTGTGTGCCACCATGCCCAGCTAATTTTTATATTTTTAGTACAGACGGGGTTTCACCATGTTGGCCAGGCTGGTCTTGAACTCCTGACTTCAAGTGATCCACCCGCCTCAGCCTCCCAAAGTGCTAGGATTACAGGTGTGAACCACCATGCCCAGCCCAACTTTATTTTTAAGAGCAGTTTTAGGTTCACAGCAAACTTGAGTGGAAAATACAGAGAGTTTCTGTATATCCCTTGCACTCACATAGGTGTAGCCTCCCCCACTATCAATATCCACAACTGATTAACCTACATTGACATATCATTGTCACCCAAAGTCCATGGTTTATATTAGGGTTCACTCTTGGCATTCTACATTGTATGGGTTTGAACAAATGTATAATGACTTATGTCTATCATTATAGTATCATACAAAGTAGTTCACTGCCCTAGAAACCCTCTGTGCTCCACCTGTTCCACATACCACTCCTGCAAACCCCTGGCAACCACTAATCTTTTCACAGTCATAGTTTTGCCTTTTCCAGAATGACAGATAGTTGGAATCATACAATATGTAGCCTTTTAAGATTACTAAGTAAAAGAAACCAAATATGTATTTAAGTTTCCTCTGTGTTTTTTGTAGGTGATAGCTCATTTCTTTGTATTGCTGAATAATATTATAAACTGTGGTAAATAAATATACCACAGTTTGTTTATTCATTCACTTGTTGGAGGATATCTTGGTTACTCTCAGGTTTTGGCAATTGTGAATAAAGCTGCTATAAACATTCGTGTGCAGATTTTTGTGTGAACATACGTTTTTGACTCATTTGGGTAAATACTAAAGAATGTGATGGCTGGATCAGATAGTAAGATTATGTTTGGTTTTTTAAGAAACTGCCAAACTATCTTCCCATCAAGATAATTTTTAATAGCTACATGGTACTTTGTTGTAAGTTTGTACCATTTTTTTTTTAGTTATTTCAAATTTTTGAACATTTAGATTTTTTCCAGTTTTAACCCTGCAAAGAACATTATTCTTTTAAAATATTTGCACACATTTCTAATTATTTCCTTAGAATAAACTCTTCACATTGGAATTGCTGAGTCAAAAGATCTGGTCATTTACAATTGTGGCAAGCATTGCCAAATTATTTTTCCCAAAGGCTATCCTACTAATCTATGCTTTTGCCAACAGGCCTGAGGGTGACTGTGCTTCCCACACTCTCAGTAATACTGTTACTGTGTCAGTGTTCTAGTGCTGCTGTGACAAAGAACCACACACTTGGTGGCTTAAGACAACAAAAATGTGGCCGGGCACGGTGGCTCACGCCTGTCATCCCAGCACTTTGGGAGGCCGAGGCGCTGGATCATGAAGTCAGGATATCAAGACCATCCTGGACATGGTGAAACCCCGTTTCTACTAAAATACAGAAAATTAGCTGGGCGTGGTGGCACGTGCCTGTAGTCCCAGCTCCTCAGGAGGCTGAGGCAGGGGAATCACTTGAATCCGGGAGACAGAGGTGGCATTGAGCCGAGATCGTGCCACTGCACTCCAGCCTGGTGAAAGAGCAAGATCCATCTCAAAAAAAAAAAAAAATGTATTATTTCACAGTTCTGGAGGCCAGAAGTCTGACACAAGTTGTTACCAGGTCTCCTCTAAAGGCTCCAGGGGAGGATGTGTCCTTGCCTCTTCCTAGCTTCCGGGGGCTGCAGTCCCTATTGGTGTTTCTTGGCTTGTAGCTGCATCACTGCAGTCTCTACCTCCATCTTCACCTGGCTTTCTTCCCTGCCTTTGTATCTTGGTCTGCCTCTCTTCTTATAGGAACACCAGTCATTGTGCTTAGGGTCTACTGTAATCCCATCTTACCCCGTCTTAACTAATTGCATCTGCAAAGACTCACATTCTGAGGTTCCAGATAGATATGAATTTTGAGGACTATTATTCAGCCCACTTCAATTATCTTTGATTTTTTTTTTCTAATAAGACAGGAGAAATCCTCCTAGTTTTTGCTTCAGTTTGCATTTCTCTAATTACTCGTGGTATTGAAATCTCTTGATGTGGTCATTTGCACATACATCTTTTTTTGTAAATTGTTGTTTGTAGCCCTTGCCATAGTTTTCCTTTGAATGATGTACCTTGACTCCTGGAACAATCTGTAGTTTATTTTTGTGAAAAGAGGTAGAGATTTGACTTTCTCTTCCTCTACATCTTGCATTTGACTGACCATCAAGTCCAGTTGGCTTTCTTCTCTAACTGCATCCCAAATTTGATGACTTCTCACTGCCTTCTCTACTGCTTGGTGGTCCAAGCCACCTTTGTTTCTCACAAGGATTATTGCAATAGCCAGTAGCTGGAGCAATCCTTTTCAAATGTAAATCATCCTGTCAGTCTTCTGCTCATCACATTTACAAGGAAATCCTGAACCCTCATTGTGGCTTGTAGCACCCTCCACCCCTTTGCTACCATTCTGCCCATCCCTGGTCTCCGTCCTTTATCCAAACATATCCACAAAAAGGAAAAAAACAAAAGCAAGAAGCCAAACATATCTATGGATCCAGGACTTTAGGTGTTAAGGCCTGGAGGAGTTCAGCAGGTGAAATAAGTTTATTTTTAGCCCTCACACACAGCTCCAAGAGGTCAAAGAACTGGTAATGGGGCTGCCTCCAGGCACTTGTGCTTCTCAATTCTGCAGTTCATTTTGTGTGAACATGATATTCTGCCTTCAGGTGACGCTCTACAAATACATGTCTTTATCTGGATTTTTACAAGTTAATTTTCCATAAAGGAATTTCTCATTGCTGTGGTCTGCTTAGATTTCTGCTTTTCCCCAGAAGTTCTATCCTGATTTCAGAAAAAGAGGACAAATTTCTAATTTTTTTAAAGTTTTTGAAAGTTGGTAAGATTTGAAACAAGTAACATGTAACTTGTTCACTTAATAGTTTCTTGGTGAGTTAGGCTTTAATTTTTACCCACTGTTTTACCAAGTGACAAGAAGATCCTTCTAGATAAATATTACATGATGTTGTAAGTACATTTGATCACGTAAGAAAACTAAAAAATGTGGCATGCAGGGTTTGTGCCTTTATAGATTATTCATCTTGAGCTTCATATGGAGCTTAAAAACGATGACACATAGACCAGTTGGAAAGTTTTGCTTCTTCCCCACTCACCCTTCTCCAAGCCAGAAGTCACCAAGTGTATGTATGGGGAGGGAGGTGGGCAAGACAAGGGGCCTGGCAAGGGTTCCCTCCTAGTGTGTTTTGAGAACAGACTCACTTTGTTTATAGAGGCCGAGATTGCCTGTAATCACTTAGGTCAAAACCTGGCATATCAGATAGAAAAGATAGTTCTCTTAAATGGAATTGACAATTTAATGTTTTTTTCTTTTTTCTTCTATTTTTTTGAGATGGAGTCTTGCTCTGTCACCAGGCTAGAGTGCAGTGGCGCAATCTCGGCTCACCGCAACCTCCGCCTCCTAGGTTCAAGCAATTCTCCTGCCACAGCCTCCTGAATAGCTGGGATTACAGGCACTTGCCACCATGACCAGCTAATTTTTGTGCTTTTAGTAGAGACAGGGTTTCACCATGTTGGCCAGGATGGTCTCAAACTCTCGGCCACAGATGATCAGCCCATCTCGGCCTCCCAAAGTACTGGAACTACAGGCATGAGCCACTGCACCCGGCCTGTCATCTCTTCTTTGTGCTCTTTTCATTCAACAACTTTGGTCTTTCCACCACACATAGGAATTGTGGGAGTTACAATTCAAGATAAGATTTGGGTGGAGACACAACCAAACCATATCATTCTGCTCCTGGCCCCTCCCAGATGTCATGTGCTCACATTTCAAAACCAATCATGCCTTTTTGACAGTCCCCCAAAAGTCTTAACTCATTTCAGCATTAACTCAAAAGTCCACAGTCCAGTGTCTCATCTGAGACAAGGCATGTCTCGTCTGCCTATGATCCTGTAAAATCAAAAGCAAGTTGGCTACTTCCTAAATACAATGAGGGTACAGGCATTGGGTAAATAAAGCCGTTACAGATGGGAGAAATTGGCCAAAACAAAGGGGCTACAGGCCCCATGCAAGTCTGAAATCCAGCAGGGCAGTCAAATCTTAAAACTCCAAAATGATCTCCTTTGACTCCATGTCTCATATCCAGGTCACACTGATGCAAGAGGTGGATTCCCATGGTCTTGGACAGCTCTTCCCCTGTGGCTTTTCAGGGTACAACCTGGCTGCTTTCACAGACTGGTAGTCAGTGTCTGTGGCTTTTCCAGGCACATGGTGCAAGCTGTTGGTGGATTTGGGGTCTGGAGGACAGTGGCCCTCTTCACAGCTCCACTAGGCCATGCCCTAGTAGGGACTCTGTGTGGGAACTCTGACCCCACATTTCCCTTTTGCACTGCCATAACAGAGGTTCTCCATGAGAGCCTCACCTCTACAGCAAACCTCTACCTGGACATCCAGGCATTTCCATACACCCTCTGAAATCTAGGCAGAGGTTTCCAAACCTTGACTTCTGTGCACCTGCAGGCTCAACACCACATGGAAACTGCCAAGACTTGGGGCTTACACCCTCTGAAGCCATGGCCTGAGCTGTACCTTGGCCCATTTTACTCACAACTGGGTGACAGGGCACCAAGTCCCTAGACTGCACACAGCAGGGGAACCCTGGGCCTGGCCCACAAAACCATGTTTTCCTCCTAGGCCTCTGGGCCTGTGATGGGTAGGGGCTGCCATGAAGACCACTGACATGCCTTGGAGACATTTTCCCCATTGTCTTGGAGATTAACATTTGACTTATTACTTATGCAATTTCTGCATCCAGCTTGAATTTCTCCTCAGAAAATGGATTTTTCTTTTCTATTGCATTGTCAGGCTGCAAATTTTCTGAACTTTTATGCTCTGCTTCCCTTATAAAATGGAATACCTTTAACAGCACCCAAGTCACTTCTTGAATGTTTGCTGCTTAGAAATTTCTTCTACCAGATACCCTAAATCATCTCTCTCAAGGTCAAAGTTCCACAAATCTCTAGGACATGGGCAAAAGGCTGCCAGTCTCTTTGCTAAAACATAACAAAAGTCACCTTTGTTCCAGTTCCCAACAAGTTTCTCATCTCCATCTGAGACCACCTCAGCCTGGACCTTATTGTTCATATCACTATCAGCATTTTTTGTCAAAACCATTCAACAAGTCTCTAGGAAGTTCCAAACTTTCTCACATTTTCCTGTCTTATTCTGAGCCCTCCAAACTGTTCCAGCCTCTGCCTGTTACCCAGTTCCAAAGCTGCTTCCACATTTTCAGGCATCTTTTCAGCAGCACTCTCCTGATACAAAGTTTACTGTCTTCATCCATTTTCATGTTGCTGATAAAGACATATCCAAGGCTGGGCAATTTAGAGAAGAAAGAGGTTTATTGGACTTAAAGTTCCACATGGCTGGAGAGGCCTCACAATCATGGCGGAAGGTGAAAGGCACACTCACATGGTGGCAAGACAAGAGGAGAGAGCTTGTGAGGGAAACTCTTCTTTTTAAAACCATCAGCTCTCTTGAGACTCATTCACTATCAGGAGAACAGCACAGGAAAGACCCACCCCCATCATTCAATCACCTCCCACTGGGTTCCTCCCATGACATGTGGGAACTGTGGGAGTTAAAATTCAAGATGAGATTTGGTGGGCATACAGCCAAACCATGTCATTTGTGCTCCCTCAAAATTCATATGTTGAAATCCTAACCCTTAAAGTGACGGTGTTAGGAGATAGGACCTTTTGGACGTGATTAGGTCATGGAGTGGAGCCCTAACAAATGAGATTAGTGCACTTATAGAAGAGGCCCCGCAGAGCTGCCCCCCTGCCTCCTTACATCATGTGAGGACAGAAGAAGGTGGCACTATATAAGACAGATTAGGCTCTCACCAGACACTGGGTCTGCTGGCACCTTGAACTTGGACTTCTCAGCCTCCAGAGAAATAAATAACTGTTGTTTATAAGCTACTTGGCCTATGGTATTTTGTTATGGCCAAAGACAGAAACTGGTACTGGGAGTATGGTTGTTATTGTAACAAATACCTAGAAATGTGGAGGTGGCTTTGCAACTGGATGATGGATAGAGACAAGAAGAGTTTTGAGGTGCCTGCTAGCAAAAGCTTGGATTGCTGTGAATGGACCCTAAAGGGCAATTCTGGTGAGAGCTTAGAAGGGGAGAAGGAGAGCTGTAAAGAAAGCCTCTATCTTCTTGCAGAAAGCTTAAGTGGTTGTGATCAGAATATTGTTAGAAATATGGACCATAAAGGTAATTCTGATGAGGTCTCAGATGGAAATGAGAAACATGTTATTAGAAACCAGAGGAAACATGATCATTGTTATAAAGTGGCAAAGAACTTGACTGAGTTGTGTTTGAGTCCTCACATTTTGTGGAAGGTAGAACTTATGAGCAGTGAAATAGGATATTTGGCTCAAGAAATTTCTAAGCAAAGTGTCAAAGATGCAGGTTAGCTTCTGTTGAGCGCTTATAGTAAAATGTGAGAAAAGAATAATGATTTAAAGGCAGAATTTTCAATCAAGAGGGAAGAAGAACTTAAATATTTGGACAATTCTAAACCTGTTTATACTGCGGAAGTGTGTTTGGGAGAGAACACCAAGGGTGTGACCAAGCAACACTGATAAGATTGGTGTGAATTCACCAGGTGCTAGTCATCAAGACAATGGAAGAATGACTTTGAAGACGTTTTGGAGATTACCGGGGCTACCACTGTCATCACAGGGCCAGAATGCAAGGGCCTTGGCAGAACAATTTGAAGGGATGGGCCAAGGATGAAATTTGGCACCCCTGTGCTTCCTGCACTACCAGGCATCACCTCAAAGCTCTGCTCCGCACATTGCAGGACAGGGATCCTCAGCCACCCCAGGTTTGGCTTTAGTAGGCCCAGGTGTGGCAGTGGCTGCCCTTCCAGAGGACAGAGTAAACCTTGCCAGTCCCTGGGAGTGCCATCTCTGTAGGTATGCAGAGTACACAAGCTGTAGGGGTGTTGCTGCACTCACCTAGAATTTGAAGAATGTAGCAGCTGGAAGCCTTGGTCAAGTGAGCCAAGCGGAGACTGCTGTTGAGGGTAGGCCACCTCATGACTCCAGACCAATAGAGCCACGGGTATGCGATTCCAGCCTGGGAGAGCTGCAGGCACCTGACTACAAACTGCAATATCTGCTGTGGGCTGTGCTCAGCAAAGCCATGGGTTTTGGCTGCCCAGAGCCTACCCAGCCTATGGGATTTTGTTATAGCAGCCCAACAGTCTAAGACACCTATGTTCATATTCCTTTACGTATATGCTTTTATCAATTTTGCATTTTTTTTTTTTTTTTTTTTTTAGACAGAGTCTCGTTCTGTCACCCAGGCTGGAGTGCAGTGGCACAATCTCGACTCACTGTAACCTCTGCCTCCAGAGTTCAAGTGATTCTCCTGCCTCAGTCTCCCAGGTAGCTGAGACTACAGAAATGTGCCATGATACCCAGCTGATTTTTGTATTTTTAGTAGAGACAGGGCTTCCTCATGTTGGTCAGGCTGGTCTTAAACTCTTGATCTCAGGTGATCTGCCCACCTCAGTCTCCCAAAGTGCTGGGATTATGGGCGTGAGCCACCACGCCTGGCCAATTTTGCATGTTTTAAAATCACTGTGTCTCAGGTATGTACATAGTGCACATCCTTCAATATGTGTCCCTTAAATGACTTCATTTCTACCATCTGGCCCCACACAGATACTTAATGAAATCACCAGTAAAAGCTAAACCTGGTCAGTTGGAATTTCCCCACCTTTTGCGTAAAAATCTACCTATTACATAAATATTACTTACTGGTAACTGATCAAAACACAAATAAAAACAGGGCATCAAAGATCATGATTTTATGACTCTTGAGCACCTTATTTCACAGGGGAACAAGCATAAACCTATTACTTCAGAAGTTTTGGTTTTTATCGTTTATAGACATACCTTGGGGATATTGTGGGTTAGATTCCAGACCACTGCCATAAGGTAAATATCACAATGAAGTCAGTCATACTAATATTTTGGTTTTCCAGTGCATATAAAATATGTTTGTACTATACTGTAGTTTACTAATTGTGTAATAGCATTATGTCTGAAAAAACAATGTATATGCCTTTATTTTTAAATATTTCATTGTTAAAAATGCTAATGATTATCTGGACCTTTAGCAAGTCATAATCCTTTTGCTTGTGAAAGGTCTTGACATTCATATCAGAGTTTCCCGTGGGTGTGCCTGCTCCGTGGAGCCTAGCTTACATCTCTGCACGCTGGCTGCTAGAGAGGTTGGGTGAGTTAATGCTAGTTTGTAATGTCCAGGAGGGCTGCTGTCCTTACAAAGAACTATTGTAGTCACTGGTGTTCAAAAATAACATTCAGTTTATTGAAGTTAGACTTTTTAAAAGCTAGTTTTTCTTTTCCTTTTCAATTTATAAGACTTGTTGTATTAACACATCTAATTCTTTTTGCATAAAATAAGAGTGATCGTTGATTAATTTTAGCTAATTGGATTTCCCTCAGACATTTAAAACTACATTTGTAGGTTTAATATATTTTAGTTTAAGCATTTAAAATGTCTGAGAGGCAAACTTACCATCCTAACAGAGAAAAAAACTACTTCGTACAAAATATATTAAACTTTACAATAATCAAGTGATCACAAACATAGTACTTTTATTTACAAACTCAATAAATTTCTGGTATGTCTTTCAGCTTGCAGATAATAAGAACATTACGACAGGGCCTGTGGAATATTGTAAACACTTGAAATGACAATCACTCAAAGATTATCTTGTATTTAACACCAAAACATTCTGCACACATGCTGTGTGTTGATTTATTTTGAGGCCTGCTTGCTTATTTATCTTCCCAGAGTTGTCTACCCAACTAAAGGAGTATCTTTGCATCTCTCTTGTGGAGCAGGAGTCCTTGGCCTTCCACTGAGCACGTTTCCTGGGCATTTTGCAGCAATAGCACTAGATTAGATCCAGTCTGTTCCTGCTGCCTCAGAACACAGTTCTAGGTTCTCCTGTGATTCTTGCTGGGCTTTTAGCCCCACTCTTGAGCACTGCTGATGCCATCCCATTGCATTCCGCATTCCTCTGTGCTGCAGTCAGGGTGTGTGGCTACACACTGGGGTCATTCTAATGACAGCAGTGAAAATGCGTGAGAGCTGCTGGAGCTCTGGGACACTGAGCCGGGGCCACTTATTATGTAGAGAGAGAATGTAGTTTCAGCATATACTCTGGTGGAAGTAGAAACAATAAAGAACTTTTATCCAGAATGTTTGTGTGTTGCTCACCATTTTAGGAAACTAAATCATTATATTTGTATTTAAATGCCTGATAGTTTTAAATATGAGAAGGACTCTTCAATATACATTTAATTCATTAGCCAAGTGTTTCTTTTATGACTTTATTTTGGTGGGAAAAAATTGGAACTTTAGGACGCTCTGAGAATTAATTAAATTACACTTTGAAATGAATGGTAATAATACATTGATGTCTTAGCCTCGATGCCTTCTTTTTTGAATAAAGGCATTAAGCAAGTGATATGTGTGTGTATATGTGTGTGTGTGTGTGTGTGTATTCCTATCACATATATTTATATATTATTATACCTAATATATTTCAATATATGTATAAACATATACATATGACATATGCACATATGTATATATACGTATATAAAATAGATATAATAATGTTTACATAAATATTGTAATATATTTATATATAAATCTAGATTTAAAAAATAAAATTGTATTTTTACTGAATATGCAATTTAGTACCTTTTTTCTTTAACATTTTATTATAAACACTTTGAAATATTATACACTCTTAGCACCATTTAAAAATTTTACATAGTTTAAACTATAATATACTTTTATATTGTTTCAGTTTTTTTCCCTATGAAGAGTATCTTTGTACACAGAGAATATTTATTAGATGTGGATTATTTCCTTAGGCTAGATTCCCAGAAGTGGAATTCCTGGGTCGTAGATAAAAATATATTCAAGGCTCCAGTTATTTGCATTGCCAAATTGCCTTCCCCAAAGCTTGTCCTAGCTTATTGGGCTACCAAAAATCTTATACAAATGTTATAGCTCTGTTTATTAGAAAGCAATTAGTCTTTTGATGATCACTTTTGCTACACATATCTTTTCCAATTTGGTGTTTGCATTTAAGTGTATTTTTAAAATAAAAATAGAAGTTAAAGATTTGTATATGATAAAATATGTTACTGTTCTTTTTAGATTCTTCTATTATTTTTTAGCTTAGAAAGTCATTTCTTTTCTAGAAGTGTTTAAAAATATCTAATTTAGGCTATGTGTGGTGGCTCATGTCTGTAATCCCAGGACTTTGGGAGGCCAAGGCAGGCGGATCACCTGAGGTCAGGAGTTTGAGACCAGCCTGGCTAACATGGCGAAACCCCATCTCTACTAAAAATACAAAAAATTAGCTGGGTATGGTGGCGCGTGCCTGTAATCCCAGCTACTCAGGAGGCTGAGTCAGGAGAGTGGCTTGAACCTGGGAGGTGGAGGTTGCAGTGAGCTGAGATCGCGCCATTGCACTCCAGCCTGGGTAACAAGAGCGAAACTCTGTCTCAACAACAACAA
Organism: Aotus nancymaae; assembly: GCF_030222135.1. Classification (NCBI taxonomy): domain Eukaryota; kingdom Metazoa; phylum Chordata; class Mammalia; order Primates; family Aotidae; genus Aotus; species Aotus nancymaae. Next base: position 122,919,273 of record NW_026988425.1, read on the forward strand.
CAACAAAAGAATCTAATGTATTTTTTTTATCTTCACAAAATTTTTGTTGCTATACTCTTAAATTCATGTGGAATGTATTTCACCATACAGAATCGGGTGAGGGGCTCTTGGTTTTGGTCTGAATTGTTACCTAGTGTGTGCCATCTTTTCTCAATTGTATTTGATGGATTTGTGGTATCTTCTGAACATGAGTGGGTTTTTCTTCTGTGTTGTCTTCTCTGGTCCATGGTTCTGCTTGCCTTTCTGTTTGTGCCACACGGTTTACATGATGTGACATCTGATAGGGCCAGTCCCCCTGCAGGACTCTTCTGCAAAACTTTCTTTGTTCTTCCCTGTTGGTTTTTTCAGATGAACTTTGGAAAATTTATGTTGAACTTACAGATTATTTGGGGAAAAACTTTATTTAAAAGGATTTAGTCTTTACCACCAAGCCCATGACATGTACTAAGCATTTATCTAAATCTTACTTTTTATATTTCTCACAAAATTTTCCAGTTTTCTCTAAATAGGTCCTGCATATTTCTCATTATGGTTATTGTTATGTTATTGCTTATTTTATAGTTTGTCTTTTGATCTTTTTTATCATATTTTCAAACTGGTAGTACTGGTAATCTGGTTTTGTATATCTTGTATTCATTCACCTACCTTTTTTTTTTTTTTTTAAGACATGATCTCTACTATGGCTCAGGCTGGAGTGCAGCAGCTAATCACAGGCGCAGTCATAGCTCACTGCAGCCTCAAAATCCTGGGCTGAAAGAATCCTCCTGCCTCAGCCTCCCAAGTAACTGTGACTACAGGGACCCTCAGCTGTAAATTAAATTTAATTGTTTCCCATTTGATTACTATAAACACATCATTAAAAAATACATATTTTATTATCTTCCTTTTTAATATTTCAGTGTTGTTTTCTGCCTTGTATCTTTTAACATTGGCCTGAATCTGAAAATTTTTAAAATGATAAAAAAGTTTAAATAATAAAATAAAAATTTAATGACTGATGGTGATGGTGGCATGATATGCTTTTAGAGCACATATTAAGTTTTGCAAAGACAATTCTTAGTACCTTAAACAATATGTTTTGATATAATGTGGTTTTTCTACACTGCTGATGTTTAAATTTATTTAGAGCACACAGTATTTTTAAATTGGCGTCTCATCCAGTTTGGTTCTGTTGGCTCAAAAAACAGGCATAGCCTGGATTATAGATGATGAGGGGTTTTCAAATCCGAAATTGTCGAGTGGAACTTTATGCTTGTTGGTATGTCTTGAAAAACCCTTAATGCTTTTGCTCTTTCCTTTCCCGTCCCAAACCTTCTTCCCCCTTCTTTTTTGAGCCCCTGAGCTACACTTAGAGAAACTTAAACGGCCTGTAGTTGTTTCTAAGTACTACAGATGGGGCCACATGATGCAATTTTTACTTTTACTTGTCCAAGGAAAAATGATTTTCAAAAAACAGATAAAACATCATATGTTTGTTTTTGTAATCTGAATTTACTCTATGTAAAGGACTGATCTTTACTGAAACAGAGGCTTTTCTAGTTCGCTTATTTTTCAAATGTTCTTAGATGCCAAAATAAAAGGTTGGCAATTCTAGGTCAGTTCTCTGTTTTCCTTTCCCTGCTGCTTCTTCTTTTTTTTAATTTACTGATCTAAGGAAGCAAAGAAAAGCTGGTTGTTGATCAGTTTTTAGTGTCTTTGTTTTTTAAAGCTTAAAAACACAGGGCAGTTGTCTGCTGACTGTACTGCCACACGGCATGGCCATAGCCCAAACATGGATGGGGAGCTCTTGCTGCTAACGGAACAGGAAGAGGAAAAGGAGCCAGGAACAAAGCCTCACAGCCTGCAGTCCCTCCCTGCAGCCTTCAGAAGTGCTGCTCTGGATTCCCTTTCCTCTCCCAGATACTATCTCCACAAGTTCTCTTGCCAGGGAACTGTGCAGTGGTAGGAACAGTGGCCTGGACTCAGTGTGGCTGCATGAGCCTGGTAGCTAACACGCACTCACTTTCTGACCCCAGGGAGATTGCCACTCCCCTAAAAGGATAATCTGTGTTATCAATGGTGAATGTTAGGATTCCCTATCACAAGTTGGGGGAGAAGGACAGGATCCAGATCTACAACAAAGCCTGAAAAGGAGGAGTATCTGAGGGGTGGGAGTCAGGGAAAGCAGGGTTAGAGATTCCATACCTAAAATGAGGATCCTGTTTTCTTTCTCCTCTCATTTTTAGTTTGTATAAAGCACTTCCTTTGTAGGCTGCAGCCCCAGGATGACAGAAGCCTTTAATGTTTACATTTGCTAGTGACTGAGAATAGTAAGGCGAGTTTCTCCCTTGTCCATCCATATCTGTTGCAAGCTCAGCCATGGCCGGAACAGCCCCTCCTCTGTGAAGTCTTTCTCGGTTGTCTGAACCAGAGGTGAGGGCTAGCTACTTACAACTTTGTGATCCCTTTAGTTAACCTGCTCCTGTGGTGTTTGTGCAGCCTACCTTGAACTGTGTCTCTTTGTGTGATGTCTCATCTCTGCTCAGCTGTAAACTTAAACGGCTACAGCATCAATGCCTTAGGTAGTGCGGGCATTCAATAAAGGTTTGTGAAATAAAGGAATGAATGAGAAAGGCCTAAAATATTACTGTAAGTTGCAGAACTTTAATATAAATAGCCATTCTGCTTTTGTGTGGTTTAGTTTTCAGTAAATGCTCTATTACAGAACAGTGTGGTATTTTTACTATTGGATTAAGTTCTGCCTACCTCTGCCACTCTGTCTTGGACAACCTGGGTTAGAGTTTCTTTGTTGGAAAATGGAAAAGATAAGACAACACGGGTTCTCAAAGTTTAGTGTATGGAAGAATGAAATAAGGTGCTTGGTAACACTGTAGATGTCTGGGCTCTACCCTCTAAAATTCGCTGGGTCTGGGGTGGGGCTGACAGCCTTCATGTTCAGTACACCCCCAACGTGGTCCTAATATACGTAGTCCAGGGAGCATCTGTTGAGAACCATTGAAAAAGACAAGCTCTAAGGTTTCTCCAGCTGTATTTTAAAAGGATACTATGAGACATCTGTTTAGTTTATTCAAAAGATGTTTCGAAAGGTGTTCAGTTTATTTTTCCTATTGTGAGTTCAACATGGCAACAAATACAAATTATGAGCACATGCTGCATATTAATAGGAAAAGTATACTTTCAAGTTCTTTTAAAGGAGAGAATAATCACTAGGATATCCTTGTTTTAATTGGGATACCCTAGTATAGCTTTCAGCCTAAAATCATTTTCCTGGGCATTTTTATCTTCTAAGAATTTCCATACTTGTCATAAGCATTTATTAATAGCGTTGTTAAGAGTGGATGTAAATTGTGATAATTTCACTACCAAATACATGAGACTGTCAAACCCTATGTAAATTTTGTCTATTCCTTTATAAACTTGAGGCGTAAATATTTTATTAATAAAACATATCCACAAATTCTAAAAGATTTATAAAAATGTAACCATTCATTGAAATACAGTTCTTTTATCACTGCAGGTGTTCTCTTTTCTTAAAGCCATAGCCTCATAATTAAAGCCAGAAATGGAAAAAGGAAACTCTTATTCAAAGCCCGCCTTTTTCTTCTTTGTCATTTGGTCATTCCATTAAATGGCCTTAATAGAATAAATGATCCTGAAATTAAAAGGAAAAAAGAAGGACACAAACCACTTGACTGCTGAAAAGTTGTTTGTGTGTGGAAGGAGGTAGGGAAATGGTTGCTGCGAGGAATGTAGGGGATTATACTTATCTGTTTTATAATTTTATGCCTCACTCATGATACAGAAGAAATTTAACCTCCAACTGAGGAGTAAATATAGGTTATTTGAGCAAGGATAAACAACATAGAGTGAGAAGGAACATAGAACATCATGCCACATTCCCTGCATTCCCTGTGCATTTCGCCCACTGCAGTCAACAAGGATCCAAGATCCTCACTTGCAAGCGTACCAGGGCTGCAGGAAATGGACCCAGCATCACTGTAAGTCCCACAGCAAGCTGAGAGTTCAGAAGGAATCTTTTACTTTGATTCCAAATTCAATTTCTTTGACAGTAGTTGGAGGAAGCTGACAGATTTTCAGTGGGCTTCATGTTGTATAAAATCAAAAGTCTCCACAGTTTAGCGTGGGAAGATTGTTAAAGGTTCTTCTGTAGTAGGAACAATTGTCCTGAAGTGCAAGGAAAGGCGTTTTCCCCCTATTAATTAGATTAGCTCTTTCAAACAACTCTTTTTAAAGAATTTAAGTGATTTAGGAGTTTTTGTACTCCTTTCATGTGTAAGTCCTAAGAGTGGCAGAATCAAAAGGGGCAGCAAGAAGATGAAGGCAAAAGTCTGGAAAGCATTCCAGAGCAGTGAAGCCATCACTGTGGCCAAAGTGGGAAGCAGCCAGGTGGCCAAATCTTGGGTCCATTTAGCTTTTTCTAGTTACTCTCTAAATCACCCTCTACCAGATCCATCCAACAGGTGTTTTTTGTTTTTGAGACGGAGTCTTGCTCTATTGCCAGGCTGGAGTGTAGTGGTGCAATCTTGGCTCGCTGTAACCGCACCTCGAGTTCAAGCGATTCTCCTGCCTCAGCCTCCCAAGTAGATGGGACTACATGCGTGTGCACTACCATGCCCAGCTAATGTTTGTATTTTTAGTAGAGATGGGGTTTCACCATGTTGGCCAGGATAGTCTTGATCTCTTGACTTCATGATCTGCCCACCTCAGCCTCCCAAAGTGCTGGGATTACGTGTGTGAGCCACTGCGCCCGGCCAATCCAACAGGTTTTTCAAAAACCTTTACTGATAACCTATAGGGAACCTCACACTGAACTGGACCAGTGGCTCTTCATTTGGGGAGGGTAATTATAGAAGGACCTCTGTCTTGCACATGGAGATGCAGTTGTTCTTCATTTGCCTAACACATTTAATCCAGGCATCTAAGTCAGTTAGGAACTTTGCGCTTAAATCTTGGAACAAACTGAATTTTGGCACCTTTATTATTGTGTATGGTATTATGTGCCTCCTGGTCATTTTGTGGCCCATTCTCTGTAGTCTGTTGAATGATTTGTTTGCCTAGCCATTTAGAGTGATGGTCATAAAATCGTTTTTAGAAAGGTTACTGATGTCTCTAAAATCTCCAAGTGTTGCCAGGAAGTCCTTGGTTGTTGATCCTGGCAATGAGATGCAGGTATGAAAGCCATTTCATATTTAAAGTCTGCTCTGTAGTTATAACTTTGAGCATGCTGACATGTCTTCTCCCCTTCACAAAAAACAAAACACAAACACACAAACACAACGCATATGGTGAAAACTCTGCCAGGTCCTTGTTGGCGGGGTAGGTGTGCTGATGAAGGGCTCACTTGGTCTTTTTAGTCAGTGCACTTGGGAATTTAAGGGTAGGTTGGGCTGATCTGAAGACAGAGATTTGTAGTCTGACTTAATAGTATCCAGCTCAGCAACACATTCATTTGAAATTGTGTTAAAGGCCAGGCACGGTGGCTCACGCCTGTAATCCCAGCACTTTGGGAGGCCGAAGTGGGCGTATCACGAGGTCAGGAGTTCGAGACCAGTCTGACCAACATGGTGAAACCCCTTCTTTACTAAAAATACAAAAATTAGCCAGGTGTGGTGGCATGTGCCTGTAGTCCCAGCTACTTGGGAGGCTGAGGCAGGAGAATTGCTTGAACCCAGGAGGCAGCAATTGCAGTGAGCCAAGAATGTGCCACTGCACTCCAGCCTGGGCAACAGAGCCACACTCCATCTCAAAAAAAAAAGAAAGAAAGAAAAAGAAATTGTATTTGATGCCATCCCTGGGTTTAATGTTACAAAATTTCACAGAAACAAGAGAAACTTTAAATTTCAAAACCTCTGTAACAATGATGAAATCAATAATTTAAAAAAAAAAACCTTGATAATTTCATCTGTATCTGTCAGACACTTTGCAAAGAAACATCCTCGAACACTTTGCTTTCTCTAGCGCAGAAAATATTTTAGGGCTGGTGTAAATAGGTAGTGTTAGGGAATAGACCACTCTCAAAAACATTGTCATAGTTGTATTGTCCAGAAGCACTTTTTGAAGCTCCATGTCTCTGAGTATCTGGAATTACTGTGATTCCAGATACTCAGAGACATGGAGCTTTTAAAATAATAAGCTTAAAGAATAAATCCACAAAGCTTCCAGAATAGAGGTGAAAAGTATATATCCAATGTGTGGTTCAAATTGGAATCTACTGATAAATAACAGATGATGAACATTAAGTGGATAAAATTTTAGTGGATGTGATCCAGTCACTTTCAGTTAATATTATCATAGATTAGCAAATGAAGAAACTGGGCCCGAAGAGTAAAGTACTTAGCAAGGTAAAACAGTGTCGCTGGCAGTATTTAAACTCAGGTAATAGGGCTCTAAACTTCACCTCCTTACTACCACAATGGACTGCCTAGCTCGGAAAGGACACATCAACAAAGGAAACAGTGAGCAGATTGGAAAGGCAGCCTGCAGAGTGGGGGGAATATATTTGCAAACTGTGTATCTGATAACTGGCTAATTTCCAAAAATATAATGAATTCCACAACTCAATAGCAAAAACACAAATAACCCAGTTTAAAAATAGGCAAAGAATTTTAACAGACATTTCTCCAAAGGAGACATACAAAAATGGCCAAGAAGTATATGAAAAGGTGTTTAATATTACTAATCATCAAGGAGATCCAAATCTACAATGAGGTATCACCTCACATCTGTTAGGATGGCGGTTATGAAAAAAAACCCACAAAAGACAAGTGTTAGGATGTGGAGAAAAGGGAGCCCTTATACTGTGCACTGTTAGTGAGAGTAGAATGCCACAGTTACGGAAAACAGGTGGAGGTTTTCAAAAAATGAAAAATAGAACTACACGATCTAGTAATCCCACTTATAGGTATATATCCAAAAGAAGTGAAAACAGGATCTTGAAGAGATATTTGCACTCCCATGTTTATTGCAGCATTATTCATAATAGCCAAGATATGGAAACAACCCACCTGTCCATCAACAGAGGAATGGATAAAGAAAACGTGATATATACATACAATGAAATATTATTCGGCTTAAAAAAAGAAAGAAACCCTGCCATTTGTGACAACACAGATGAAACTGGGGGATATTATTGTAAGTGAAATAAACCAGTCATAGAACAAATATTGTGTAATTCCATTTATTTTAGATGTCTATAAATACAGTCAGTCTCACAGAAGCAGAGAGTACTATAGTGGTTGCCAGGGGCTGCAGTGTAGGGAAGATGGGGAATTGCTATTCAGTGGATATGAAAGTTTCAGATATGCAAGATGAGTAAGTTCTAGAGAACTGCTGAACCACGTAGTGTCTGTTGTTAACACTGTGGTATTGTGCACGTCAGAATCCATTAAGAGGATAGATTCTACCACAAAAACAAAACGAAAAAAAATTAAAGGACATGAGAAGGCATTGTAAGGTGCTAGATATATCTATTACCTTGATTGTGGGGATAGTATCCTGGATGTTTGCTTATGTCCAAATTCATCAAATTACACACATTAAATATGTGTAGTTCTTTGTTTACCAATTTTACCTCAGTTAATCTTTTTGAATTTTAATGAACTAAACAAAGGACACACCAGAACAGGAACAGCATGTTTATTGTTATTATGGCTTCAATTTTAGACACCAAAAATAAAAACCCTCAAACGTACATACACAGAGAAATGATTGAATGAATTGTTGACATAAATTGCACCAAGAAAGAATTACTGAAGATGTGGTAGAGAGGAAAGCAATAAATATTATATAGTAAAAGCTTTCATAATCTTAAAATTAACTGTATTCTAATGAGAATTTTTTTGAGGTGATATTCAACATGTTTCAGAATAGCTAACACAGTTAAAATATTCTCCATTGCCCTTCCAATACATTTATTTAATGTTATAAATTGGTCCCCAGGCTGGCCAACATGGCGAAACCTCATCTCTACTAGAAATACAAAAATTTAACTGGGCGTGATGGCACACACCTGTAGCCCCAGCTACTGGGGAGGCTAAGGTGCAATCACCTGAGGCTGGGAGGCGGAGGTTGCAGTGAGCCAAGATTGCACCATTGCCCTCCAGCTGGGTGACAGAGTGAGACCCTGTCTCAAAAAGAAAAAAAGAAAAAAAAAATGATCTAAGCCATATGCAGAAGAGCACACACCAGATGTCACAATTCCATCACTATAGTACCAGGTGGCCAGAGGAGTGTGACTAACGGTATATAATCTTTAATATAGCCTTAGAAATATAAACCTAAGAAAATATTCAAAATTTAAAAAAAAAAGGCCACTGGAGAATCGGGCTCTCAGGTCTTGGCTCCGGGGAGGCTCCCGGGCAGCAAGCCCCAGAGGCAGCTGGAGGGAGAGGGAGTCGTCCATCCACTGGTGTTGCAAACCAGCTCAGGGGAGCAAGCACAGGAGCCTAAGCCTTGCCATCCGTCCCTTCCCAGCCTCAAGACTGCACGGCATTGCCTTTCCGAGATGTTCTTCCCGACGGAAACTGTACTGATAATCTCTTTATCATATTTTAACTATTTGCACATGAATGTCAGCGGGTGGAGGAAGGGGAGCCGGAGGAGGCATGAGCGTTAATTAATGTGCAAGGCAGTTTTTCTCCCATACTCTTCCCAGATCAGCTTCTCCTCCCACATGGGCTTCCCTGATGGTCCATGAAGAATAGGTAAAGGGAAGTTGTTTTTCCTTTCAGCTGTTTACATGCATAATTGGATATTATACAGAGCTATGAAACTCTAAAATTGTAGGGACACCTTTCAAAGATGTTTCTAGGCTTCCTTTTTGTTTAATTTTGCAGATCTCTTATTCTAAGAACAGATTGTTGTCATATACTGAAGTATGGGCTTTGTTTCTAAAATAAGATTATATCAGAATGACCTGACTTATAAAAATGAGGTATTTATTTGAGAATATATCAGCTGCTTCCCAGGAATTCATAACAGCTCTGGGGAAAGTCCAGAGGTTACTCATGGAGATCAAGTCAGTTTAGGATGTACTTGATTAGTCACAGTTAACCAGCTTCTTAAAAACTTTACTTTTGGGAAAAACAGGCAAATTTCAGTTTTTAAAAAGTCGAAGTATTTGTTTTAAACAAAAAAATAATCGTCTGGGCATGGTGGCTCATGCCTGTAATCCCAGAACTTTGGGGGGCCGAGATAGATGGATCATGATGTCAGGAGTTCGAGATCAGCCTGGCCAACATGGTGAAACCCCGTTTCTACTGAAATTACAAAAAATTAGCCAGGCATGATGGTGGATACCTATAATCCCAGCTACTCGAGTGGCAGGCTGAGGCAGGAGAATTGCTTGAACCTGGGAGTTGGAGGTTGCAGTGAGCCAAGATCACGCCACTGCACTCCAGCTTGGACAACAGAGCAAGACTCTGTCTCAAAAAAAAAAAGAAAGAAAGAAAAAAGAATCTAGGCCAGGGGCAGAGGCTCATGCACGTAATCCCAGCATTTTGGGAGGCCAAGGCAGGAGGATCTCTTGAGCCCAGGAGTTTGAAACCAGCCTGAGCAACAAAGCGAGACCCTGTGTCTATGAAAAACACAAAAATTATCCAGGTGTGGTGATGCACATCTGCCATCACAGCTACTCAGGAGCCTGAGGCAGGAGGATCGCTTGAGCCCGGGAGGTCGAGGCTGCAGTGAGCCGTGATCACGCCACTGGTCTCCAAGCCTGGATGACAGAGCATGTCTCAAAGAATAAAAATAAAAGAAATAATCTTCCATTTATATCCTGGAGTCAAGTGTTAAAACCAGTTTTCTAAAATCTTTTGCATTTGTTATTGGCTTACACGAAATTATAAGAACAATGAGTTTTAATTAACATCCTCATTCACTTAACATTAACTGTAGAATACTGCCTTATCAGAGAAGCAGTGCAGACTGGCATGTTTCACAGAAAATTTTGACAAAAGTGAGGAGAAACTGAGTAAACCCTGAGTTGAAATTCACTAAAGTAACTTCCATTTCTCAAGCATTTTTGCTTCACCATGTTCTCATAAATGTGTTATATGCACTTAGGAGATAAAAATCTGTCACAGGAACAGTTTCAGGATCTGGTCCAGAGTGTGCTAAGTCCTTAGGCTTCTACTTACAGCATGGCCTGGTATTACTTTGTCCCTGGATTCTTCAGAGGAATGGAGGGCTGCAGCAGTCCACGTGGTTTTTACTCAGTTGAATATTCCCAGTTGTATGTGTACTGGTAGAAACTATTCTTTTTTTTTTTTTGAGACGGAGTTTTGCTCGTTACCCAGGCTGGAGTGCAATGGCACGATCTCGGCTCACCGCAACCTCCATCTCCTGGGTTCAGGCAATTCTCTTGCCTCAGCCTCCTGAGTAGCTGGGATTACAGGCACGCGCCACCATGCCCAGCTAATTTTTTGTATTAGTAGAGACGGGGTTTCACCATGTTGACTAGGATGGTCTCGATCTCTTGACCTCGTGATCCACCCGCCTCGGCCTCCCAAAGTGCTGGGATTACAGGCTTGAGCCACCGCGTCCGGCCTAGAAATTATTCTTTATGAACCAGGATCACAAGCAGACCCATCTTGCATAATGTAGGGCAGGGATGTCCAATCTTTTGAGTTCCCTGGGCCACACTGAAAGAATTGTCTTCACCCACACAAAAAAATACACTAGCATTCATCATAGCTGATGAGCTAAAAAGTCGCAAAAAAAAAAATCTCACAATGTTTTAAGAAAGTTTACAAATTTGTGTCGGGCTGCATTCAAAACCATCCTCGGCCGCATTCAGGGCAGGTTGGACAAGCTTGATGTAGGGAAATGCTGCTCAATGGAACTTTCTGCACTGTTCGGTATCATTGCTACTAGCTACGTGAGACTATAGGTCACTTGAAATGTGGATTTTGTGTGTCTGAAGAGCAGATTTTTAAATTTTATCTGATTTTAGTTAGTCATGTGTGGCTAGCAGCTACCATATTGGACAAGGCAGGTATAGAGTTTCGACTTAAACAACTGCATTTGGTCATTGGACATGTCACCTCGTAGGGAGCCTGGTGACAACTTTCCTCCTAATATTAAGGAGAACCAGCTGGGCGCGGTGGTTCATGCCTGTAATCCCAGAACTTTGGGATGCCGAGGTGAGCGGATCACGAGTTAAGAAGTTTGAGAACAGCCTGGCCAACTTGGTGAAACCCCGTCTCTACTAAAAATACAAAAATTAGCCGGGCATGGTGGTGAGCGCCTGTAATCCCAGCTACTTGGGAGGCTGAGGCAGGAGAATTGCTTGAACGTGGGAGGAGGAGGTTACAGTGAGCCGAGATCGTGCTACTGCACTCCAGCCGGAGCAATAGAGCAGGACTCCGTCTTGGAAAAAAATTAAAATAAAAAATATTAAGGAGAACGAAAACCTACAACATGTATTTAGGGGAGAATGTATGGACTTGAACACAGCATCTTTAAGGAGAAAGTAATCCTCAGATGCTTGCACAAAAGCAAATGCATGATTTGCTTTGGGAATAGTAGTTGGAGGGGCACATGTTCTCAGGACCTCCTGAGGCTGTGTCACAGGCCAAAAAAAAAAAAAGGAATAGTCGTTGGAAAAGGGGATGCAAATAAATTGAAGACAGTAAGGCTGGCTGTAATTTTCAATGGCAACCAGTACTTGAGGAAAATGAAATAAAACCAATGAAAAACAAGGTCATTATCACTCTTAAAAAGCCTCTCAGGTATTGGTTGAAAAGTACGGATTAGAGGCTTGCCTTCTGCCTAGTCTGTAGATGGTCACAGTGCCTCACAGGGCTGCACACTTAACAGGACAGAGTAGAAGGTTTTGCCTGAAGTCCCCAGTGAGTTGTCAGACTTGGATTTCACACTCCTCATTAGGAACTGCTAGGTAACTGATGGGTGTGGGTGTGTGGAGAGTGGGCCTAAATTTAAAATAAAAAAATCTTTATGTAATAGGATTTCTCTTCCTTTAGGCAAGTCACTTTTCTGCTTACCACAACCCTAGCCACAGGCAGATGTTCAATACATGCTTCTTTTTGATGAGGAAGAGAATGAAAATCTAATACCCTTAAAAAATGGTTTTAATTGGTGTTATTTGATTTTTGTAATTATTAGCTCTGTATTTACCTGAATGGTCATACTTTACGTATGTGCATGTCAAAATCAATTAGGCAACGTGTTTTGTGTGACATTTTGTCAATGTATGTAATATTGATACAGCTATGCATTAAGTTGTGGTGTTTAAAAGCCATTCTTCATTAAATAAGAAATTAGACCTTTTTGTTTCTAAAGCTCACAATCAAGTTTGTAAGCAAATAAAAATAAAAAATTCTAAATTTATTTAAAATGATGGTTTTGCTTATTTTTCTGGACTTAGAGAATTTCATTAGCATGGATTTTGAGAGACTAGCTACCCTTAGTTCATTGTAATACCATTTTATCAGCTCAGAGAACATAGACAACAACTTGCTGAGGTTTCTTCTATTTCATAATGGGGTAGATTCCTTTTTTAACCCAGGGTATTGTCTCTGACTGCTGTCTGCTGTAGGCTCATCTCATATGGTTGATGATGCCAGCCCCAATCATGTCCTCCAACTGAGATGTGTCATTTGCAAGGTTTGCTCTCCTCCCTCACTGCTAGGGGGAACGGAAGTTCCAATGAGCCGAGTGCCTGATTGACTCCGACAGCCCATGGTGGGGACTGTGAAGTGCTCTGCAACCCCATCCCTGATATACTCCTTTACTGTCACCCTGCAGGCGTTCTCTTCCCTCACCCTCCTCAGGGATAGAGGAAGCCATGAGGCAGGCCCTGCATTTGCCCTAGAACAGCCCACATGTTATTAATGTGACCACACCTCCCTTACTGTCATTTGGCATGATGGTGGTGACAGTCTTAAATGGGAAACCTGAAAAAGTACATGGAATATCATCTCTGCCTAAGCCCTAAGCTGTGCAACTCCCTGTGGGTGGTACATTTTAGGGGAGAGGAGAAGGAGGTGGAAGAGAAGAAAACTGCTTTTCTTTCTGTCCCTTTGTTTTCTTTTAATTTAGATTTTTGAGCCTATTGGTAAAAGCTATGCCTAATGCTATACTTTGTGCAATATCTCACGTACTTCTTGTTCTCAGCAAAATGCAGAATAATGATCTGCCGTTCTATTTACAGAATGATTTCTAGATTTGGAGAGAAGTACCTGTTTGTGTTGAAATGGCAAGGAAAAGGGGTACATCATTAGCTTGACAGTTCTCAAGCTCTTAAGTCTCAGGTCTCCCCTAAGAAATCCCAAAGGCCACAAAGCCCCATGCCTAGTCTGAGCAAGCAGAATCTGTCTACCGATAACTTCATTAAAAGGAGAGGTCGGTGCTTGAAACCTACCAGATGAGAATGTTAAAATAGGAAACTGAAAAAGAATATCAAGCATAGCAAAAATTGTCTTGAGTATAAAAGAATAGCTCTCCATATCTTCTTAACATTTCTGTTTTGATTCAAAAAAGAAACTGACTTATCACAAGAAAGAGTTTGCTCTTGCACGCAGAGTTGTGGTGGCCAGGCTTGATCCCTGGGAGCAGGGACTGCAGGAGTGTGAGCTCCTGCAATGGGGCCTTGTCGGTTTCCAGGACCTATGTAAGGTTTTAACTGTGAGGGATGTCACTTTTGAATTTGGGAACAGCTAATATCCAGAATCAATATTTTAAACCGGAATGGCAGAGAGAATTTGTAGTGTATATGGCAAAATATAAAGTGAGTTGGTCTATTTAATAAGCAATTCTTTTGCTAAATGGGCATCAAAAGAAATGCTCGGAGCTGCCTGAAGCTCCCGGCACTATTCCACCCTTGTGGGACAGAATTTGCCCTTCATCCAGACCAGGCCCTTGTGTGTGTGCTTGCTGAACGAATCCATGCACCTATGCAGTCTTCTTCTACCAGTTTTCATCTGTGAAATCCCATTCATCCTGCAAGACCCATTTCAAATGCAGCTTTGAATCCAAAAATGACTTTCTGTAGAAATGAATGGTGTACCTGTGTGTTTGTTCCAGCCTTCCGTCAGCTCCTGGAGGCAGGAACCTGGCCCTATTCCCATGTGAATCTCTGGAATGCTGAGCCCACAGTGCAGGTAATACCTTGCAGAGTGAAAGAGAGCATTTGAGATCCCCTGTGAGATTCACTCGGAGTGGATGTGCCGCACGACCCCTCGCTGGTGCCTGGACCTTTCTGTGCGGTAGCTTCTCCAAAGAGGGGACACTGAGCGTTCGGTGCAGGGCTATGATGCGGACCAAAGGAGGTTTGTATGAAGGGGCCTAGTGCAGGGTGTGCATGCAGTAGATGCTTCTAATGTACCAGCTCATAGTTCCTGCTCACTCTTTTTTCATCCTTTCACTTTAAGGCTCTTACCTAGAACTTATACCACCATTGAGGATCTTAGAACCATATTTTTCTTCCGAGTGAAGAAATAGTCTCAAGACAGTTCCGAAGACCTCAAGTCTCAAAGAAGTTATGTGCCCTAAGGCCCTTGGCTTGTTAGAGGGGAGACCTCCATGGAACATGGTCTATTGCAAAGGACCAGCTTTCTTCAGTATCTGAAATATGTTTTTGTTATACTATCCTTGAATTGTGTTTTGTTTTTGATTTTCTGGTCTAGTCTGCGCTTTCATCTTTGTTTCAAATTTGAATTTGAGTTCAAGGCTCTCATGTCTGATTGAAATATAATAAGTCAAATCTAGGGAAAATACAGTTGCCACATAATCTAGCACAATTATTTGCACATGTATGCTTACAGTGTAAGTACCTCTCTAACCCTAGACCAGACTAGAGATTGTAAGAGAAAAAACAAGCAGAAGTAACTGTGTTTTGGATTGGGAATGAAATGTTATCACTGAGTCTTCCAGCTGACAGCCTCCTGGGCCCTCCTGTGGTCACCGTTGTGTCCCTCTCTGCCTACGAGGTTTCTTCTCCCACAGCCCACCAGAAGAAATGCCCGGTCTTCCTTCTGACAGCTGTGTGCTCTATGTTCAGACCTATGCTCCTTCAAAATACCCCAGAAAATATGGAACTATTTCTAAGGCCTTCCATTCAAAGAAGAGGCATAAGAGCTCTATAATTGTGTATTAACATTTTTTTGTTTATACTTCTCATGTCTTATGGCAATAAATCTATTTTAATGCTTTGTCACAGCTTGGCTACCTCATGGTTCCGTCATCTGTTGCTTTGCAAGAAACTTTGTGGATTGTTTCTCATTCTCCCTCTTGTTCTGTGAGTGGGCAGTTCTCCCTCGGGTCTCACTTGGGGCTGCAGTCTGATGGCATCAGGGCAGGACTCACGGGAATGCTCAGCAGGCTGCACGTCCCAAGATGGCTTTGTCACATGCAGGTTGGCGCCTGAGCTGGGTGGCCGGGCCAGCTGGGGCTGTCTCCTACGTGACTAACGCACTTCCTCATAGGAAGGCCTCTTCGGGCGGTCGGGCCTCACCCACGGCAAGCTTTCCAAGAGGCTCAGGTGGCAGCAGCAAGCCTTCTTCTGAGCAATCTCAGAAAGCCCACGGCTTTGCTTCTCCTACATTCACAGGGAGGGGGCAAATCATAGGAGGTTTTGCCCACAAGGGCATGGCGGGAGTGGGAGCATCTGGAAGGAGATGTCATTTTTGGAGATTAGCTACCACAGCCCAAAAAACCGACTATATATATTTTCACATTTTATAACGTTTGCATTTATTAATATGTTCTAATTTTACAGTTACTCTCACAATTTTTGAGGTCTCTTTTATCTCACTTCCTGCTTTGCATACGTTTTTAGAACTGTATGGGAAATATCCCAAAAGTTGGTTAAATGAGCCTTGAGTTGCTGACAGAGGCTTCTGTTACCATCTCTAAATGAGTGTTCAGTGCCGTCTTTAGGGGAATATCTTTCCTTTCCTTTGTCCAGTGAAAACACAGCAGAGTATTCAGAGCTTGCCTCTGGGAAATGCCTCCTCCCTGCTTCAGCTAGCATTGAGGAGGTGGCTGAAGGAGGGAAGCCCTCGGTGTTCTGGGACTGGCCGCCAGTTCCCTTGCAACCTTGGGCCAGCGATCGCACATGCTCGGCCTCAGTTTCCTTTCTTTGAATATATCAATCCGATTGTTAGCATTATTAATATCCTTTATCTTCTCTTCTCTTTGCATTGGCCCTCTGTTTAAAATTGGTCTTTCTAGTCCTTAAGCAGGTGTGAGAGATGAGCTGCTGTTTTGCAGCAGGCTCCCGGGAGCACAGGTTGAGTTACTGAGGCAGAATCGTTAGTCTTGCTAACATCCCTACAGGGACAGTTCTCCTGACAGGAATTGATAAGGGCACGTTATGTAAAATCTGGAGGGCAAGCCTTTCCCTTTTAGGTCAACACTCAGCTGCAAGCTAAAAAGGCTAATCAACAGAAGCATTTTCTGTGTTCATTCCAGAGAATTTCCCAGGGGCACAATAAATCTAGCCTGCCTGTTTACAGGAACATTGTTATTTAACAAGCTAGTTTCCAAGCTTAAGAGTTTTCAGTTTCATCATATCTAACCCAGCCTGCTAAATACCTGACATTCGTTATTGTCTGCTTGGGTTGCTCCATGTATTATAAGATAATTTTGCATACCTAATATATAGTTTTTACACACAAGACAAACCTTAAACTTGTTAGAAAACTATTCTAAAGTCTTGGATCCCTTCCTCTCTGTTTTTTTTGTTTTAACCTTTTACCTATGATTCCATCCTGTCTTTAACCTGCCCACTAGTACTTCTAGCTAGCTAATCTCATTTATACGTTCATTCATTTATTTGTTCATCCATCTAATGTTATTTTGAGCCGCTGCTCTGGGCTATATAAATGTGGTATTAGAGAGAGGAAAGGACATTGTCCTGATTTCAAGATGCTGGAGTCTAGTGAGGAGGCACAGACCTTGGCAGGTGGAACGGGGCAGCCGGTGAGCCCCACAATGATACCGTGTCTGTAAGGTGTCTGTCTGATTTGGCTTCAAGGGGCTGATAAGTCACCTCAGCCATCACATAGTGGGGTGTGGGATTTAACCTTGACCACAGTAGGAAGGATGATGAACTTGGGATTGCATTACTTTTTCTGAAACCTGAACCTTGCTGCAGAACCTTGGGTGGTGGGAGTTTAGGATAAATTCTTTGTGGCTTAGGGACTGCTGAGATACATGTTTTCTAAATTTTGGTAAACATTGCCAAATCTCCCAGAAATGTTACATCTAACACCACTCCCTTCAATAGTATCTCAGCGAACATTTTCCCAGTCCCTCCTCAGAGTTTTGCCAGTGTGATGGGTAAAATAAGCAGTAGCTCTCTAAATTAAGGAAGTCAAGCCTTTGTAGCTGTGTTGCAAATGCTTTTCCTGTTTGTTGTTTGTTTGAGTGTTGTTTCCTGCATAGAAAGAGACCATCCCTCTTTGAGATTATTCACACATTCACTGTTCACCCTCGCTTTCTCTTATGGCTTCATTTTTACATTTGGAAAACTTGATTCATCTGAAATTAATTTTGGTATAAGGAATAAGATAGGAATCTGGCATTATTTTTCTCAGATGATTACCTGGTTGCATTAAACACATTTATTGAGTAATGTCTTTTCTTGAAATGCTGCCTTTATGATAATATATCTTTATTGTATACCTTTATAGTAAATGAAATTCCCTTATATATTTTTGATTTGTTGTTGTGATCCATTGATCTGTCTCGATTATTTCTTCTCCATTTCCACACTTTTAATATGGAAGCTTTAGAATGTGAATATTTATTATCTTCTAGGGCTAGTTTCTACTCATTATTCCTCTTTCCAGCTTTTGCCTATGCCAAAACCCTTTCTTTTCAAAGTTTTGCAAACTTTGTTAGCAATAGCAAAATCTTTCTCTTATGTCCCCAGAACTGGTCTTTAAAGGAAATTTGAACAAACTTAAAACTTGGCTATTTTGCTTAGAGGGTTCATTTTCTCAAGAAATATGGGAACCCAGTGGATACCAATGCCATTCACGATCTGTTTCATTCTCTTGGTTTATTTTTTCCTTCCCTTTCTTCCTTTCCATAAACATTTATTTGAAATTCTGTGGTGGACACTGTACTTGGCTTGGGAATTGAAAGGAGAACTCAACAGTCCTGATTCATTTATTTTATAGTGAGCTTAGCCTTGGCCTCCAGGACTCTCAGAGCCACACAGGTAGGCATGGACTAGTATTGGAGCTCACATGTAGATTTTATATGAAGCCACAACACTGAAATGGGGAAGAAGCCTCCTCAGCTCCTGTTTCTGTATTTTATCCTAAGCCTTTGCACAACCACTGAGCAGAATTAGCTACCTCCTAACTGACCAGTTATTTTTAATGTCCAGAAAATTACAAAGAGGGAATTAGGAGCTATTGCTGCTAATCCTCTACTGATTGTTTCTGTTTTTCTTTTCTTTTCTTTTCTTTTCTTTTCTTTTCTTTTGAGACAAGGTCTCACTCTGTCACCCATGCTGGAGTGCAGTGGCACAAGGCACAACTGTAACTTTGAATTTACAGGCTCACTGTGTTGCCCAGGCTAGGTTCTAACTCCTGACCTCAAGCTATCCTCTTGCCTTGGCCTCCCAAAGCCTCCCAGAGTGCTGGGATTACATGGCCACCATGCCCGGCCAATTCTTCTTTAAAATGTTTTTAAAATAATTTTTTTACACACTGAGATAATTTTTAAGGAAATACACACACCCAGGGAGCTCATAGAGCGTGGAGAACTGCGTTAAAAACTCCCACATAGTGGCAGGGGAAAGAAATACTTTTCCCCTGACATGAACACACATGGGCCATGTTGGAACCAGCAAGGCCCAATGCGAAAGTCAGACAGGAGGCAGGTTACCTTCTTCAGGGATGGCTGCTTTTACTTGAACAGACAGTTTTACAGTTTTGCCCTTGTTGCCTTTTGTGATGGATATGACCTTATCAGAACCATAAATAATTCATTTTTTTCTGTTGATTTCTTGCTCATAAAGTGCCATTTGCTTTGACAGTTAAATGACTTCTAATATTAGCAACAAACAGTACTTCTGGTCTGAGTCTCACTCAACGTCAATGGGTTGAATTTTCTTGTGTCCAGGAATGTTCCTGCATCAGTCTTTCCGCCTTTTACATTTTACATACTACATAATTTATCTTATTTGTCTGAAATAAATGTCTTAAGTTCAGTTCAATAGATTCTAAAGGAGAAGACAGAGAATGCAGAAACAACTAGAAGCACAGGCATCTTTGAGTACCCACGTGAATGAAACTGAAACTGAGCGAAGACACACTCAGGCTCAATCTGAGTGCCCTTCTTTCTGAGTCTCAGGGTCCTTGTGTACTGGGGGCTGCCCTGCTGTTTTCCTGGCTGTCTCAGGCTAAGGCGGCCCCTGGAAAGAACCTGAGGATCTCCTTCTCCAGGTTCCTGACCGCTCGGTCTACAGCCGCAAGGCCTCCTCATTTTTTACTAAACATACCTTACCCCTGCAGTTAATTTGTTGTTGTGAAAGGCAAATTATATTTTTTAATGGATCAAAAACATCAGAATACTTTCCAGACATTCTGGGGTATTATTTTCTGGTGTGACATTTGACTTACATAAAAGCAGCCTGTTTTTTTCTGCATAAATAAACACTAAGGACAGCTTTTGTGATATAGTAAATAAGATCCCACACAAATTCCACATGACATACTGTGTGGGGAGTTCACATAATGAAATGAAGAATGCTGCCTGTTTGTTTTCCAATGAGTGTGGAGTTTTCATCCTACCCTGCATCTGCCAAAGCCATGTTCAAATACAGAAATGATGTATTTAAGCATACTGATTAAAAATGGACATTTCTTCTTCATTAAAAAAAAGCCACTCTTTATTGCAACCATCCTTTATGTTTCAGTAAAGATGAAGATAAGCTCTAAATATAGTTAATGACTTAAGCTAATGCTAAATTTGTGAGGGGAAAATGTGTTGAAATTTGGATGGGTGTTGCCAGAAGGAACAGGAATTCGGGGAGCAGGACCAGGTGACATGGGGTAAAGTCATGCCAGACATAAACGCAAATTTCAAAGAGAAAATTTAGCAGAGAAATAATACGCTGCTATTTTTGAAAGGGAGAAGGTGCCATATCACTGAAAGAAAAGGAAAAAATGCTTAAAGCTGCATTTACATCAAAGTTTATGTCAGCTCTATGTTTCCTTTCTCCAAGTGGCCAAGATGAAAGTATGCCTTTGAGACTGTTAATTGCAGATTTATTTCTGTCTCATTACAATCAAGGGCAGAAAGCTTCTCTTAAATAGCTTGTGTTCCCTATCTCCTAGCACAGTGCCTGGTGGTTTGAATTGATCTCAGTAAGACTGGGTACATGTTTCTCTTAAACACTCTATTCTATTTCTTTAGCTTTTCAGCTTGTCTGTCTAACTTACTCCCTCACTTTTCCACATTCACCTCTCTTTATGTAAGTTTTTTCTCCAGCCAGCTTTTAATGGACCCTCTGGTTCATTTGATATTTGTCATGGTATCCAGCCCAGACCCTGTACATTGCTCAGTGCATGCCCATCTTTGTTAGCTCTCCTTGCTCCAAGGCTTCTCAGGAGAGTAGTATTCCTCTGGATGCATGTGAGAGGTTTTCAGATGTTCTATATATTTATATACATGAATACAGTTCACTCATTTGGCCAATATTTGTTAAAATAATTTTTACAAATCAAAAATGCACTTCTTCAGAACTTGATCATATTCTAAATGACCAAGGGTCTTACAGATATGGCAAATTTCCTTCCTTGTAAAAATCATTCTGGAGAAGTTGAAAGAAGCAGCCCTTTATGTTGGGAAAAGTATTATTTTGAGGTTGCAGTGGGCCTGGCGGGGTAAAATTTTTAACAATGTGGAGTGGAATAAGCTGCAGAGTTTACATTAACATTTGTTAGCATCATCGGCTGCGTTCCCCCGTCTCTTAGGCTTGAAATTGGTGCTATTTGTTGATATCTCCATGGCATTTGCTACTGTCAGTAACTGCTGAAAGAGTAATTCTCATCTTATCAGAGGGATTGGTGTTGATTTGTATAGCTAAAACCAAGAAAAACAGTCTATTCTTGTCCTTGAATAGTTTCCTGGTTCTGCTACAGATTGCTTATCCTGTTAAAATTCACTTGTAGATTTCCAACTCAAGCAAATTATAAAGCTTTTGGCTCACAGGAACTTTCGTGGTTTCTTGAACCTTCAAATCACAGAATTGGAAGGGTGCTCTGGGTGTGTCACTGGTACAGAAGAAGGAAATTTAGCTGCACATTTGGCTTTTATTATATAATAAATATGTTTTAATTTTAGAAAACAGTTTTGCCAACAGAATATAGGTGTTTGTAAGGCAAAACACTTAAAAGAAATAGTAGCATACAAATGTTCACCCTTGGTAGCCAGTAAGGCCAAGAAAAAAGTGAGCCAAGTATAAAGGACTTGTAGGAGAGAAAGCTCCCCTTCCCCTCAGGCTCACTGATAAGAAAGGTGGAGACAATGATAAGACAGACAGGAACTGGAAGCCTGTTCCTGCCAGGCCCACAAAATGCCAGCACCACAAGAAAGATCCTGAAAAGCGCAGAGGTTAATTTCCAGGTTCCTTCCTCTACTGCCTTTTTCCTCTCTCATGGGTGAGAGCCCTTTGCAGTTGAACCTGGCCCAGATGCCTGCAGGAAACTGGAGCTGAAAAGAGCTGATAGATAACAGTATTGACAGTAGGAAACCTATACAATTCTCAACAAGCCCCTCCCACAGGTTAGGAACCTTGTTAAGCTCTTAGATTACTAAGCTAAATGAGATGCACAGTCCCTACCCTCCAGGAACTTACACTCTGAATAAAGACTTGAGTGAATGAAGTTAAAAAGAAAACAAAATATTACATTGGAACTAGGGTGCAGCTTTTTAATTTTGAGAAATATAAATCTTCTGAAAGATACCAATTTAAGACAAAAGTAATACTATATCATTGGCTAGCACCAGAATCCTTAAACAACTTTGGAAAGTTGAAACCTGTGGTTTATTTGTTTTTGTTTTTTGAGATGGAGACTTGCTCTGTCACCGGGCTGAAGTGCAGTGGCGCAATCCCGGCTCACTGAGACCTCTGCCTCCTGGGTTCAAGTACTTCTGCTTCAGCCTCCTGAGTAGCTGGGACTAACAGGCACGGGCCACCACACCTGGCTAATTTTTCGTGTTTTAGTAGAGACGGAGTTTCATCATGTTGACCAGGATGGTCTTGATCTCCTGACCTTGAGATCTGCCTACCTTGGCCTCCCAAAATGCTAGGATTACAGGCGTGAGCAACCGCACCCAGTCGAAGCCTGTGGTTTAAAAGAATCTTTGCTTCCTGGAGAATTGAAAGGTCTACTTTCCAAAGCTTCAGCAGGAAAGAAAACACAGTTCCCAAGACATTTAAAAAGACTATGTATTTTTTATTATTTCCGTGAGAGGCCATGAACCAGGAGTGCAAGCTGTTCAAAGTAGCACGTTCAGCAAAAGCTCTGTCATCATTCTAGGGGATGGGGTGTGGGTGAGGCACGTTGAAGTCCAGAGATGAACATCACCCTGTGTTCTCGACCACCAAGGAGCAGTACTGCCAGCCCACTTTCTAAATTGTCCTGAGAGTACATGTGCTCTTCTCTTTGTACATCATCACTGCCTTAGTTTAGGCGTAGGTCTCAAACTGAAATGCTTACCAGGGCCAAGCCCGTAACATAAATGGGTGCTTCTGCCTGAGCAAGCCTAAAGAGGGAGTGTTGGGGTTGTGACACCCCAGAGAGAGCTTGCCTCTGCCTCCTCCTCAATCAGGAATTCAAGATGCTTTAAAAACACCGTTCTAGCCAAACAATACATATCTACCAGCTGCATCTGAGAACTGGTTGTGGGCTGAGGCTCTTGTCGTGACCTTTTGCAAGAATCACCTAAACACTTCCTCCAGCCTCTACCTCCTGCTACCCATAGTCCATATTGCAAGCAATCAGATTTTTTTTTTTTACAATGTCTGGCTCTGTCACCCAGGCTAGAGTGCAGTGGTGCAATCTGTGCTCACTGCAACCTCCGCCTCCCGGGTTCAGGAGATTCTTCTACCTCATTCTCCTGAGTCGCTGGGATTACAGGCATCTGCCACCACGCCTGGCTAATTTTTGTATTTTTAGTAGAGACGGGATTTCACCATGTTGGCCAGACTGGCCTCGGCCTCCCAAAGTGCTGGAATTACAGGCATGAGCCACCGCGCCCAGCCCCAAATAATCAGATTTCTAAAGCACAGATCTGGTGGTGTCATTGTCTTGTTATAAAAACCTATTGCCAGCTTGGCACAGTGGCTCACACCTGTAATCCCAGCACTTTGGGAGGCCAAGGCAGGCAGATCACCTGAAGTCAAGAGTTTAAGACCAGTCTGGCCAACATGGTAAAACCCGGTCTGTACTAAAAATACAAAAATTAGCCAGGCATGGTGGCAGATGCCTGTAATCCTAGCTACTCTGGAGGTTGAGGCAGGAGAATTGCTTGAGCCCAGAAGGGGGAGGTTGCAGTGAGCTGAGATCATGCCATTGCACTCCACCTGGGTGACAAAATGAGACTCTGTCTCAAAAAGAAAAAACCTATTGCTACCTCAGAAGGGTAAATGCAGCCTGGTGTTTGGCTCCAACTCTGCTTCAGCCTTGGCTCCCATCACTCCTCTTTCCTTTTGCCTCAACTTAAGATCTTGCCACATGTGCACTTCCCATAACATTCCAGCTTAGAGGCTTTTGTATATGAGGGTTTTTTGTTTGTTCTGAGTAGGATGACCCTCCCTGGTGAATCTTAGCTTAAATCATTAGGCAGTTAATCAGTCTTTTCTCTGTGATTTCACCCCCACTTCGTATATTTCTGTGATTAGTCTTGAACATCCCATGTTGTAATGTTTACCTCTCACTGGACTTAAAAATTCTGAAGAACAGAAACAAAAAGTTTTTTCTTTCTCTGTATGTTTCTTTCTTTCTTTTTTTTTTTTTTTTGTCATTGATTTAGTGTCTCTCCTTCCAGATGTATTTTCTTTTATTCTCAACACAAAGTAATTTTAACATGATCTTTCCAGGCTTAAATGTTCTTATCTGTAAAATGAAGAGGTTGGACTAAGATTCAGTGCTTCGTAACTAGAGAATTCAACAGATGATGCTGGGATAACTGTATATCTACCTGCAAAGAATGAGGTTGGACCCCTTCCTCATACCATACACAAAAATTAACTTAAAATGAATCACAGACCTAAACGTAAGAGCTAAAACTATGAGACTTTTAGAAGAAAACACAGGAGTAAGTCTTGATGATCTTGGATTAAGGAATGGTTGCTTAGATATGACAGTAAAAACATAAGTGACAAAAGAAAAAAAATAGATAAGATGAGCTTCATCAATATTTAAAACTTTTGTGCTTTAAAGGATACCATCAATAAAGAGAAAAGGCATTCTTGGTATTCCCTAATTTCCCCTGCCCCCTCCCCCGCCAAAGTAAATAAATTGAAAAGACAACCCACGCAGTGGGAGAAAATATTTGCAAATCCTATATCTGAAAAGAGTCTAATATCCAGAATATATAAAGAACTCTTACCAATCATCAATAAAAAGACAAGCCAATTAAAAAGTGGCAAAGAACTTGAGTAGATGTATCTTCAAAGACAACATACAAATGGATAATAAGCACATGAAAAGATGCCAGCATCATTGAAGCCCATTTATGCCTAGCATTCCACTACTGGAACACTAAGCCTGTGGGAGTTATTTATATCCTACTGCCCAAGGTCATCGCCAAGGTCTGATTTTTCACACGCCTTCAATTCAAAAAATTGCAACGTCTAGCATAAATGGGTTGTCAGGAAATGCAAATGCAAATCAAAATCACAATGAGATACCACTTCACATCCACTAGAATGGCTGTAATCAAAATGAAGAGCAATAAAAAGTGCTGGCAAGAATGTAGAGAAATTGGGACCCTCTTGCCTGCTGGTGGGGTGTAAAATAGTGTCAGTGCTGTGGAAAAGGATTTGCAGTTCCTGAACAGTTTCAGATCTATGTTAAACATAGAGTTATCAGCCAAGCGCGGTGGCTCACGCCTGTAATCCCAGCACTTTAGGAGGCCGAGGCGGGCGGATCACGAGGTCAAGAGATCGAGACCATCCTGGCCAACATGGTGAAACCCAGTGTCTACTAAAAATACAAAAAAATTAGCTTGGCGTGGTGGCGCGCGCCTGTAGTCCCAGTTACTTGGAAGGCTGAGGCAGGAGAATTGCTTGAACCCGGGAGGCGGAGGTTGCAGTGAGCCGAGGTTGTGCCATTGCACTGCAGCCTGGCGCCTGGTGACGGAGTGAGACTCTGTCTCAAAAAAACCCAAAAAACATAGAGTTATCATATGAACCAACAATTTCATTCCTAAGCATATGTACCCAAGAGAATTGAAAACATATGTCCATACAAAATGTGTACAGGCATATTCACAGCATTACAGGCCCACCTTGGAGATATTGCAGGTTCCATTCCCAAACACCATAATAAAGCAAATGTTGTGTTTTGAAATAACGTGAGTCACACAGATTTTTTTGGGTTTCCAGTGAATATAAAAGTTATGTGTACACTACAGTGTAGTCTATTGAGTGTGCAGTACCATTACACGTAAGAAGAACAATGTACACACCTTAATTTAAAATTTTTGCTAAGAAATGCAAACAAGGTGACTACTACAATATGGTACCCCACATTGACAGGTACCATAAAAAATGGTACATGTCAACTTGCTCGATACAAGGTTGCCATAAACCTTCTATTTAAAAAAACTCAATATCTGCAAAGTGCAGTAAATCAAAGCACAACAATATGAGATATGCCTACATTACCTAATAACCAAAAGATGGAAACAGCCTAAATGTTCATCAACTGAAAAAGAGACAAACAAAATGTGTTATATCCATAGTATATTCATACAATAGAATGCTGTTCACCCATAAGAAGTAATGAAGTCTTAATACATGCTACACATGGGGGAACCTTGAAAACATTAGGGTAAATGAGGAAGTGAGTAACAAAAGGCCACATATTGGATCATTCCATTTAAATGAAATGTTCAGAATGAGCAAATTCATAGAAACGGAAAGTAGAGTAATGGTTGCCAGGGACTAGGGAGTTGAGGGGGTTATCCTGGGGCAAGTGTGAAATGTCTTCTAGGTTTTTAAGTATAGCTGTGCAAATCCGAGGGTACCTCTGGATTACTTGAGGATGGAATGGACAGCATAGGTGTCTTGTCATCACATTCTGCTCCCTGGAACCAGGGAACAGGAGCGCAGAAGGGGAGGTGCATTAAACAGTGAAACAGAATTCCAGGGGAAGGGAGAGAGAGCACTTTCTTCTGAGGTCAGAGTTTGGGATGTGGTCAGATCTGGGCGGTAGAATCTGTGGGCTCTGACTCTCAAACAATCCACTAAAATCTCTAGGCAGAAGGGCTGGGCCTTCCATACTTGAATAGAGGTAGCTTCAGTAAGAAGGCAGAGAGGTTGGCTGTCAGTGTGGAGGCTCCCACCCACAGCTCCTGTGTGAGGAAGTAGCTTTGAAACTGGGTTCCCCAGAGCTGTTGGGTTTCACAACAGCACAAGGCCTCCTTTTCCTTTTCTCTCTTTTTTCACTTGTATCCTGAGTATACACAGGAGATTTCATTTGAGGAAAACATCAGGTTTCTAAAATATCTGAAAATCATGGAGGTGATTCAGGAAGTACACAGAAATGTTCTGAATGGTGCCTTCCAGTGAAGAGATACTAACAGCGTTAATGAAGAGAATTCTCTAGAGAGCAAAAACAATTCTCGGAAGAAGCTGCTTGCACTTTCAACTTAGAGTTTGTGGAGAGCTACCTGTGATCAAGAGCACCAGGCTGAGAAGGCAAAGGAAACTGGGCCCGTATTTACCTCCTCTAGCCACCCCCTACCCCAGTTTACCTCTAGAGAACCATGATGGCTCTGAGGAACCCGGCTTCATAGACACTTCCTGACAGGAGCTGTGGGTGGGAGCCCCCACATTGACTGCCAGCCTCTCTGCCTTCTTACCTGGGCTACCTCTGTGCATGGGGCAGGAAGTCCCATCCCTGTTGCCTAGAGTTTGTGGTAGACTGCTGCAGGATCAGAGCCCAAGACTTTATAATTGGATGATGGATACCTCTGATGCCTTGCACTTTGGGTTCTGTTTTCCCAAAGCTCTTCTTAATATTTAATATTTGACTTTGTTTTATTGTATTTTCCAAAGTAGGTTTGCTCATGATAAAAAAATTTGGATATTTTCTACAACAGAAGATGCTACCATAGTCTCATCAGTCAAATTAATATATGTGAACACTTGATCCTTTCAACCTTTTTTTCTATATATAGGCTTAAAATGTTTTTATATAGTTATGATTAAACTATAAGTTAATTGTTTCTTTCATTTAACAAAATAACACACTTTTCCCTTGTTATTACAAATAGCATGTTAATGCTTAAGTAACATTAATGTAGCTAATATCGAGTAAATAGTTCACAATCAATCCTCAGTTATTGGACATCCATCTATCTAAGAGGTTTCTGTTACTAGAAATAATTCTTCAGGTTGGGCACAGTGGCTCATACCAGTAATCCCAGCATTATGGGAGGCTGAGGCCTGGGGATCCTTGAGCCCAGGAGTTTGAGACCATCCAGAGCAACATGGCAAAACAAAAAACCAAAAATATACAAAAATTAGTTCACCAAAAATACAAAAATTAGTTGGGCATGGTGACACACACCTGTAGTCCCAGCTACTTGGAAAGCAGAGGTAGGAGGATCACTTGAGCCCAGGAGTTTGAGACCAGCCTGGGCAACATGGCAAAACCCTGTCTCTACAAATAATAATAATAATACAAAAAACTAGCTGGGCATGGTCATGTGTGCCTGTAGTCCCAACTACTCAGGAGGCTGAGATGGGAGGATTGATTGAGCCTGGGAGATTCAGGCTGCAGTGAGCCATGATTGTGCCACTGTACTCCAGCCTGGGTGACAGAGCAAGACCCTATCTCAAAAATAGGAAGGAAATAATTATTCAGAGGCTGTCTTTGGAAGCACTTCATCCACATGGCCTTAAACAGTGCCTGGCACATAGTAGGAACTCAGTATATAATCACTGGATTAATATTTTTACCTGCAGCTCTTTCCGTATTTTTTAATTTTATTTTTGAAATGAGGTCTGGCTCTGTCACCTAGGCTGCAGTGCAGTGGTACAGTCTTGGTTCATTGCAACCTCTGCCTCCTGGACTCAAGCCATCCTCCCACCTCAGCCTCCTGAGTAGTTGTGACCATAGGTGTGCACCACCACGCCTGGCTAATATTTTTATTTTTCATAGAGATGAGGTTTTGCCATGTTGCCTAGGTTGGTCTCAAACTCATGAGCTCAAGGAATCCATCCACCTCTGCCTCCCAAAGTGTTGAGATTACAGGATAAGACACCACACTTGGCCTGTTTCCATAGTTCTGAAGGCAGAATTACTGAGTTAAACAAATGGAATCATCTTTAGGCTGGGCGTGGTGGCTCAAGCCTATAATCCCAGCGCTTTAGGAGACTGAGGTGGGTGGATCACCTGAGGTCAGGAGTTCGACACCAGACTAGCCAACATGGTAAAACCCCGTCTCTACGAAAAATACAAAAAATTAGCCAGGCATGGTGACAGGTGCCTGTAATCCCAGCTGCTCGGTAGGCTGAGGCAGGATAATCGCTTGAACGTGGACGATGGAAGTTGCAGTGAGCCGAGATCATGCCATTGCACTCCAGCCTGGGCAACAAGAGTGAAATTCCGTTTAAAAAAAAGAAGAAGAAGAAATTAATTCACTTTTAATATAATAAAATATATTTATTTAAACATCTTTTAAGTAAGAATAGAAACCCATAGTGGAATATTGGAGTGTCTCCCAATCCCCAAAACAAGAATGCATCTTGGTCTTGGAAAAAGGCTGGAACAGAGAACATGCATGACATCAGCATTCAGTTCTGCATCCTTTATGTCTGTCCTCTTCACATACATATTTTCTTTTTGTTTGTCTGTAGAAAGGCCTTCCCTGCTTTTCTTGTCCATGTGCCAAGAAGAAACATGACTATGGCCTGAGACCTGATCCATGTAATGTAAGAGAGAATGGTTGAATCGGGAGACCACTCAGCAGAGTGGTCTATACGTAGGCCTTCTAACCCATTTCCCGTTTACCCTGAGAAATGAGCGCTGGCAGCGAGCTGCACTTTTTTTTTTTTTTTTTTTTCTAAAGAGGAAATGGGTAAGATACGTAAATAGAAACATCCTTAAAAAAAAAAATCCATTCAAGAAGTCTCTCATCTTTTGGAAGTTTGTAATATTTATGTGCTTAAGTCTATGTGTTTTTTATAACTTCTCTAATAGACTGGACTCCCCAATATAAGATTATAGAAATATTATTCTTTATTTTCTTATAGTACAGTTGTCCCTTGGTGTACATGGGGATTGTCCCAGGACCCTCTTCAGATATCAAAATTCATGGGTGTTCAAGTTCCTTATATAAAATTCAATAGTATTTGCATATGACCTACACCTACCCTCTGGTATATGTTAAATCATCTCTAGATTACTTATAATATGTAATGCAATGTAAATGCTCTGTACATAATTGTTATGTATTGTATTATTTAGGGGATAGTGACACAAAAAATAGTTTGTACATGTTTGGTACAGATGCACCCATATGTATATTTTTTTAATTTCCAATCTGATGTTAGTTGAGTCCACGGATGCAGAACTCACAGATACAGAGGACCAACTGTTCTTTCATGACTTTATTTTCTATTTTTAAATCTTTACTCAATCTGAAGTTTTATTTTTTGACATGATACAAGGTAAGAATATAACTTCATAATTCCAGAAGACTTTCATCACACCCAACAGACGTTCTGCCCATTAGCAGTCACTCCTCATTCCCCTTTCCCCCAGTCTCTGGCAACCACTAATCTACTTTCTGTCTAACGGATTTATCTGTTCTGAACATTTTAATGGAATAGTGCAGTATATGGTCTTTTGTGTCTGGGTTTTCAAGGTTCATCTGTCTTGTATTGTATTATGTATCAATACTGGGAGGAGTAAAGAGGAAGTTCTCCTTTTTTTAAAAAAAAAGTGACAGGGTCTCACTATGTTGCCCAGTGCTCAAGTGATCCTCCCTCCTCAGCCTCCTGAGTAGCTGAGACTACAGGTGCTTGCCACCTCTCCCAGCTTCATTCCTTTTTATGACTGAATAATATTCTATTGTATGGTTATGCCACATCTTATTTACCCATTCATCAACTGAAACACAGTTGGGCTGTTTTTGCTTTTTGCCTCTTATGAAATAATGCTGCTACGAATGTTTGCATACAACTTTTTGTATGGACATATGCTTCATGTAGCTGTTTGTTGTTCCTTATGTTTTAATAAGTGTACCTTCATATCCTGTTTTAATATTTAGCAGACCCTGTCATCATTATGCCCATTAGTTTACTTCATAAGTCTTTTTTTTTTTGGAAGCAGAGTTTTGCTCTGTCGCCCAGGCTGGAGTGCAGTGGTGTTATCTTGGCTCACTGTAACCTCTGCCTCCTGAGTTCAAGTGATTCTCATGCCTCAGCCACTGGAATAGCTGGGATTACAGGCACATGCCACCAGGCCCAACTAGTTTTTGTATTTTTAGTAGAGACAGGGTTTCACTACGTTGACCTGGCTGGTCTTGAACTCCTGACCTCAAGTGATCCACCTGTCTTGGCCTCCCAAAGTGCTAGGATTACAGGTGTGAGCCACCACGCCTGGCTATAAGTGTTTATAAGTCTTTTTTTTCTCACTTTAAAAAATTATGATATAGAATAGTTTACATATGTTGGAGATACATGTGCTATTTTCATACATGTATAGAATGTGTCATGATCAAATCAGAGCAATTGGGATATCTATAATTTCAAACATTTATCTATTCTTTATGTTGTGATCTCACTAGATTTTTATACCAGCTGTACTTGGGAGTCATTTGATTAAATTCACTCAAAAAATATATTTGGGACTATTTTTGCATGTGTCAAACCTGTCAGCATCTTGAGACTAACTTGTACCTTAACGGTACTCCATCTTCCACTCGACAACCAAGAAGGTCTCACTCGTTCAAGTTCTTGAAGATATAAGCAATTAATAATTAATAAAAGCTTTTTATTTTTTTAATATAGATCTATGCAAGGTTGGTTAAAGTTACTCCTTGAAACTACGTTGCATATTTTTCACTACTTTTGGGAATGGAGTGTTTTTTCTATTATATTTTAAAATAGTGTTTCTGCTATACAGTGAAAGTATCAATTTAATTCATATTCACAATTTTATGCTTACTCTTTGCAGATTGCTGAATTCAAGGAATTATTTATTTGATATTTTGATAGTGCTGCTTCTCTTTGAACAGATTTAAAAATCAGTTATTTCTAACCTTTCTTTTCCCTCCTCAATGATAGCTTTCTGTTTGACTGTTTCTCGTTTGTTCTGAATTCCAGGCCAGTTTGAAGGTCTCATGGTTACATAAGCTAGTATTTTTGAGGTTTCTTTTGTCTTGAGTTTTAAAAGTAGTTATCTTCATACTTTGTTGCTTTGATTGGCAGGTGCGTGGATTGTACTCTGGGAGAAGGGAGTCTAACCGTTCCTGTGGCTGCTGTCATAAATTACCACACACTTGGTGACTTCAACAATAGAAATCATTTCTCTCAGTTTTGAAGGCTGGAACTCCAAAATCTGGCAGGGTTGCATGCCCTGCGGGAGACCCAGGGGAGAATGTGTTCCTTGTCTCTCCCAGCTTCTGGTGATGCCCTGGACTTCCTGGGCGTGTGGCCACATCTCTCTAATCTTTGCCTCGATCTTCACGTCACCTTACCCTCTTTTGTCTTGGACAAATCTTCCTCTGCCTCCCTCTTATAAGGACACTTCTCATTGGACATAGGGCCCATCTGGATAATCGAGGATGATCTCCTCAGCGCCAAATCCTTAACGTACATCTATAGCGACCCTTTTTTCCAATAAGGTCACCTTCCTAGGTTCTGGGATTAGGACATGTCTTATTGGAAACCACACCATGCAACTTATTACAGAAACCATCCTGCAGCTACCAGTGCACGGAATCTCTTATGTCTCATCTCGTTTTGGTACTGCTATACGTTTTTTGGTATTTTAGATGATGTATAAAATATTACATTTTACACATAGATTTAGAGTTTGGTGAAAGGTATGTTTTCCAAGTAATTTTCTTTGGAAATAACATAGCAGGAGACTGGCCTTGTCATTTTTGCATGTTCTATAAACTAAGTGAAAACACTGACATATGAGTCCTAGTTTTCTCACGCAGAATTCATGGAAACCTAGTGGTGATGTGGTGAAAGTATAGCAACTACCTACTCTAACTGCAGGTGCATCACTACTCTTGGATATATTCTCTCTTGGAAAATAACACCCATCATTTTATTACCAGGTAATGCAGAATAGCATTGTGTACGTCATTCTCAGCAAAGGATATGTGGGGTTTTGATACACGGAAATTGCCTTCAGGATCCTGAAAACAAGCACATTTAGTAACCTTGTAAAATTGCGTTTTATTGTGCTTTGAAATTTTAAAAACTATGCTTGTATTTATTTTGCTTTAGATATGTTGATAAGTAACCATAAGACATCAGTTCCTCTCATTCAACTTTTATAGCTTGGCTATTGTGTTAAGTATGACTCCTGTGAGGGGAAAAACACAGGCACCTAAGAGTGTATCTCTCGTTACATCATGTTTAAAATTTTTTATTGAAAGTTTCACGTGCGGTTATAAGAATTGTTACAGAGAAATACCTTGTATACTTTGTCCAATGTCCCCAAATGGTAATGTTTTATACAAGTAGAACCAGGATATTAACATTGATGTAATCCTCTGATCTTATTCAGGTCCCCAGTTTTATTTGAATATGTGCATAATAAGTTCTGTACAGTATTACCTGCATTGGTTCGTGTATCTACCATTGGATTGAGATCTGGAACATTTTCAACACCAGGAAAAGCTCTTGTGTTGCCTTGTTATAATCACACCCGTGTTCCTCCAGCCCATCCCTTCCCCTCTCCTGGTCCCCACACACCAAAAGAACTGATCTGTTCTCCATTTTTAAAATTTTATCACTTCAAAATGTTATATAAATGGAATTTAAAACCCAAAATAGTATGCAAGTTTTGGGATTGGCTTATTTTACTCAACATAATTTTTTAGAGATACATCCAAGTTGTTCTTTTTATTATTGAGTAATATTCCATGGGATGAATGGACCACAGTTTAACCATTCACTTGTTGAAGAACATCTGTGCTGATTCCAGTTTGGGGATATTATAATTAAGCTACTATGAATATTTGTGAACAGTTTTTTGTGTGAACCTAAGTTTTTATTTTGCTGGGATAAATGCCCAAGAGTGCAATTGCTGGGTATGGTAATTGCGTGTTTACTATTTTAAGAAACTGCCAAACTGTTTTGCAGAGTGGCTGTACTGTATCACATTCCCAGCAATGTATAAGAGATCCAATTTTTTCACATCCTCACCAGCATTTGGTGTTGTCACCACATAGGTATGTCACTAAAACCACAGTGATGTCTCATTGTGGTTTTAATTTGCATTTCTCTGAGGAATGATGATGTTTCATGTCTTGTTGTGGTCCATTAGCCATCTGAATATCCTGTTCAGTGAAATGTCTGTGTTTCCTTCATTTTTTACTTGTACTGTTGTTTTTTTATGGTTTAATTTTAAGAGTTCATTATATATTCTAGTCCTTTGTCAGATAGGTGGTTTCCAAATATTTTCTTTCATTTTGTAGCTTTTCATCCTCATAACAGGGTTTTTAGCAGAACAAAAAGTTTTACGTTTGATGATGTCCAGTTTATCAATATTTCCTTTCGTGGACTGTCCTTTTAGTGTCAGGTCTAAGAAATTTTTGCCTAGGTTGAGAGCTCAAACATTTTCTCATTTTTTTACCTTAAAAGTTTTTTTTTTTTTTATAGTTTTGTACTTAAGTGTTATACATTTTGAGTTAAATTTTGTATAAGGTATGAGGTTTAGATCCAGGGTCTTTTTTATTTTTTTGCCTGTGATTGTCCACTTGCTCTAGCACCATTTGTCCAAAAGGCTGTCCTTCTACTGAATTGCTATTGCACCTTTGTGAAAAAACGAGTTGGGCATATATAGGTAGAAGGTGAGTGCTATCATGCCTGGCTCCCAGGTATATTCGTGTGGGATTATATCTGGGGTCTACTGATCTTTGTATGTATTCCTTTGCCAATACTACAGTCTTAACCATAGCTATATACTAAGTCCTGAAATCTGGAAGACTGATTTCTCCCATTTTATTTTTTTCAAAATTATTTTAGTTAATCTAATTTCTTTTCCTTTCCATATAAACTTTAGAATAATCTTGTCTATATCTACAAATATCTTGCAGGGATTTTTATTGGCGTTATTCTTCTTTAACTGTTTGGTAGAATTCTCTAGTGAAACCATCTGGCCCTGGAAACTTATCTTTTGGGAGTTTTTAAATTAAATATTCATTTTTTAAAATGGTAATAGGGCTATTCAGATTGTCTGTTTCATCTGTGTTGGCTATATGTGGTTTTTGAGGTATTTGCCCATTTCTTCTGAGTTATCAAATCTCTTTTCTTGCTTTTTTTTTTTTTACGGGGAGGGTGGATGGAGTCTTGCTCTTGTGGCCCGGGCTGGAGTGTAATAGCATGATTTCAGCTCACAGCAACTTCCACCTCCCATGTTCAAGTGATTCTCCTGCCTCAGCCTCCCATGTAGCTGGGATTACAGGCACACACCACCATGCCAGGCTAATTTTTGCATTTTTAGTAGAGATGGGTTTTCACCATGTTGGCCAGGCTGGTCTAGAACTCCCGACCTCGTGATCCACCCACCTCGGCCTCCCAAAGTGCTGGGATTACAGGCTTGAGCCACCGTGCCTGGCCTCAAATTTCAGAGTATAAAATTGCCCATGGTATTTGATTGTTATACTAATAATGACTGTAGGCTCTGTAATGATATCCCTTATTTTATTCTTAATATTTTTTGTGTTTCCTTGCTTTTTATTTCTGTCAGTCTTGCTAGAGGTTTATCAATTTTCCTGATTTTTTTCCCCTAAAGAACCAGCCTTTTTTTATTTTATTTTATTTTTTAATTTCTATTTTATACATTTTTTTGAGGCAGAGTCTCACTGTTACCCAGGCTGGAATGCAATGGCGCAGTGTCAGCTCACTGCAACCTCTGCCTCCCAGGTTCAAGTGATTCTCCCACCTCAGCCTCATAAGTAGCTGGGATTATAGGCTTGTGCCATGATGCCCAGCTAATTTTTGTATTTTTAGTAGACATGGGGTTTCACCATATTGGCCAGGCTGATCTCAAACTAATGGCCTCAAGTGATTCACCCACCTCAGCCTCCCAAAGTGCTGGGATTACAGGCATGAGCCACTGTGCCCAGCCTATATTTTATTTTATTATTTATGTGTTTTTTCTCGTAGAAGTAGGGTTTTGCTATGTTGCCCCCAGGCTGGTCTACAACTCCGGTGCTCCAGCAATCTGCTGACTCAGCCTCCCAAAGTGCTGAGATTATAGGCGTGAGCCACTGTGCCCAGCCTATTTGGTTTATTTATTGCTACATTACAAAACTTGATGGCTTAAAACAATAAACATTTGGTCATGTGTGGTGGCTCACACCTGTAATCCCAACACTTTGGGAGGCTGAGGTGGGTGAATCACAAGGTCAGGAGTTCAAGACCAGCCTGGTCAGGGGGCTGAGGCAGCGGAATCGCTTGAACCCAGGAGATGGAGGTTGCAGTGAGCCAATATCGTGACACTGCACTCCAGCCTGGCGACAGAGCAAGACTACATCTCAAAAAAAAAAAAAAAAAAACAAAAAAAACAGACTGGCCAATATGGTGAAACCCCATCTCTACTAAAAATACAAAAATTAGCTGGGCATGGTGGCGCATTCCTGTACTCTCAGCTACTCAGGAGGCTGAGGCAGGAGAATCACTTGAACCGGGACCTGGGAGGTGGAGGTTGCAGTGAGCCGAGATCGCACCACTGCACTCCAGCCTGGGCTACAGAGCAAGACTCCATCTCAAAAGTAAATAAATAAATAGATAAATAAATAATAAACATTTATTATTTCACGAAGTCTCTAAAATAATATTCTTCACAATAATTGAGAATCGAGGTGCAGCTTAGTTCAGGGGATTCTGACTCAGCACCTCTTAATGAAGTTGCAGCCAAGATGTCAGCCAGGACTGTAAGCACCTATACTTAAGTGTCATACATTTCTGAGTTAATTTTTGTATAAGGTGTGAGGTTGAGATTCAGGGTCCATCCAAGGCTAGAGGATCTGCTGTCAGGTTAACTCCAGTACATGGCTGCTGGCAGGAGGCCTCAGTTCTTCCCCACTTAGAACACTCCAGGGTGCTGCTTGAATGCCCTCATGACAGGGCAGCTGGCTTTCCCCATAGCGAGTGATGCAAGAGAGAACAAGGAGGAACCCACAAGGCCATACATGACCAAGTCTGCAGGACATGCCAGCACGTCTGCCTTATTCCGTTTGTTAGAAGTGAGTCACTAATGGCCAGGTGTGGTGGTTCACGCCTGTAATCCCAGGACTTGGGAAGACAGAGGTAGGTGGATCACTTGAGCCTAGGAATTCAAGACCAGTGCCTGAGCAATGAGACCCTGTCTCTTTTTTTTTTTTTTTTTTTTTTTTTGAGACAGAGTCCTGCTCTGTTGCCCAGGCTGGAGTACAGTGGCGCAATCTCAGCTCATTGCAACCTCCCAGGTTCAAGTGATTCTCCTGTCTCAGCCTCCTGAGTAGCTGGGATTACAGGCATGTGCCACCATGACTAGCTAATTTTTTTGTATTTTTAGTGGAGAGGGTTTTGCCATGTTGGCCAGGCCAGGCTGGTCTCAAACTCTTAATCTCAGGTGATCCACCCACCTCGGCCTCTCAAAGTGTTAGGATTACAGGTATGAGTCACCACACCTGGATTTTTAAATTATATATATATTAAAAAAAAAATTTTTAAAGGAAGTATCACTAAGCCCACATTAAAACAGCAGGGAGTGGGGAGTGGGGGTTATAAGCTCAACTTGCTGAAAGGGAGGAGTATCTAAGATTTTGTAGATATATATTTTTTTAAACCAGCATACTGTACATGTGGCTGTGTACAAACAATGTAGTAATACTATTAAAACAAGCATACATGTAACTATAACACAAGATGGGATGTGACAATATAAGAAAGGTAAAAGTGCTATATGTAGATTTCATGAAGAAAATTATTATTTAGCCAAAGGTCAAGCCTATTAGTTCTTCTACAAAACCTACTCAAAACATTAATTTTAATGTAGTTATAGTTTCATTTTGGTTCTATTCTTTTTTTCTCTTATTTATAAGATCATGTTTCAGAAATGTTACAGTATCCTTTAGAAGTCTTTACTGATAATATGTCAGCAAGTTATATATTCACCTTATGTGAAAAATAGCATTTTATAAAAATGTAGCATCATCAGTTCTCCATATGTTTTTTAAAAACACTGAAAATAATATGTTGGGATAATAGTTTCTACATTATCTATACTGAAAGTTTTATTTTTATTTTTTTTTTTTGAGACAGAGTCTCGCTGTATCTCCAGGCTAGAGTGCAGTGGTGCAACCTTGGCTCACTGCAACTTCCATTTTCCGGTTTCAAGCAATTCTGCCTCAGCCTCCCGAGTAGCTGGGACTAGAGGCACG
The DNA here is from genome assembly GCF_030222135.1 of Aotus nancymaae. Taxonomy (NCBI): domain Eukaryota; kingdom Metazoa; phylum Chordata; class Mammalia; order Primates; family Aotidae; genus Aotus; species Aotus nancymaae. Next base: position 122,957,130 of record NW_026988425.1, read on the forward strand.
CACCGCCATGGGTGGCTAATTTTTTGTGTTTTTAGTAGAGACAAGGTTTCACCATGTTGGCCAGGATGGTCTCGCTCTCTTGACCTCGTGATCCGCCTGCCTTGGCCTCCCAAAGTGCTAAGATTACAGGAGAGAGCCACTGCACCTGGCAGAAACTTATTTTTAAATTTGTTTCTAGTCAACTTCCTCTGTTACTACTATAAAATGTATCAGGCAGTCTACATTGATAATAGCTAGAAATAGAATTTTCAGCATTTTAGATACGCTTAACATAACTTAAAATATGACTATTCATATGCACCAAATACCGTAGCCTCAAAAATGCACAAAACAAAAATTGATAAAGCTGAAAAGAGACCTAGACAAACCCACAATTATAGCTGGAGATCACAGCACCCTCCTAGCAACTAGATAGAAAATCAGCAAGGAGAAAGAAGATATGAACAACACAATCTAAGAGGATCTAATTCACATCTGTGAAACAGTAACCCAGACCTCAGCAGAAACTTTTTTTTTCCCAAGCACTCATGGAACGTCCACCAAGAAAGACCATATTTGATCTTATTGTGGGTCATAAAACATGTGTCAGAAAATTTAAAAGAACTGTAATCATGTGAGTATGTTCTCTGCCACAATGAAATCAAACTAGGAAACAGTAACAGAAACACAACAGGAAAAATCTTTAAACATCTGGAAAGAAAACAACATTTCTAAGTAATCAATGGGTCAAAGAGAAAGTTTTCTCAAAGAAAATGTAAAAATACACATAATTGAAAATGAAAACATATTCAAAATATGTGGGGTGCAGCCATAGCAGTGGATGAGAGGGAAATGAATAGCACTAACTGCTTACTTTAAAAGTGTAGAGTGGTGTCAAATCAGTAACCTGACTTAACTACCTCAAGAACCTAGAAAAAGAAGAGCAAAATCAGCCCAAAGCAAGCAAAAGAAGGGAGGAATAAAGAGCAGAAATTAATAGAATTTAAAATAGTAAAGCAAAAGAAAAAAGAAAAAAATCAAAAGGCTGGTTCTTGGTTGGGTGTCATGGCAAAGCGCTTCCCTACAAAAAATACGAAAATTAGCCAGGTGTGGTGCTACGTACCTGTGGTCCCAGCTACTCTGGAAGCTGAGGTGGGAAGATTGCTTGAGCCCGGGAGTTTGAGGCTGCAGTGGACCGTGATCACGCCACCATACTCCAGCCTGGGTGACAGAGCAAGACCTTGTCTCAAAAAAATTATATAAATAAGCAAACAAAAATACAGTATATATCATTTTGTAATATATTGCCTTGCATACAGTAAGTGTTGAATAAATATGTACTAATTCCTTCAAAAAATTACTTGAATCAGACATTTATATGTATTCAGACCATTTTCCTTGATCCTATCACTTCTTTTCTTTTGTAGGGCTGATATGTTGACCCCTGGCTCTTTAAGATTTCCGCTGCTCCAATATACCTGAACCTCCCCAGCCTCTTCAGTATGTCTAGAATGAGTGAATGAACTGATCTTTTTTGCTCTCTCTGCTTTTCATTATCCCCTTTTGTCCAGGTCTCCCTTCTCTGTGTGTAAGTCCCTCACAGTTCTAATTTCAAATCAGCAAGTGAATAGAGAAATAGTTATTAACTGAAAGCTTTCTAACTGTAATGTGCCATGTCAGGCATGATGATGAACCAGCTCTATTATGTATAGTACATACAAGACCTTGGCAGACAGAGACCACAAATTCTAATTCGATGCTTCTCAATCATATTTAAGTTACAGTCAAGAAATATATAGGTTGTATTTTTTTATGATAAATGTTACTTCCTCAACAGTCATTTAAAACTAGGGAAGGAGGAAAGGAAGGAAGGAAGGAAGGAAGGAGGAAGGGTAAGAAGGAAGGAAGGGTAGGAAGGAAAGGAGGGGAGGGGAGGGGAGGGAAAAGCGGTGGCTACAGTTTTGACTTTTTAAAAATCTTGAGAATTTACTAATCCTGCTACTCTGACTGGCAAGTTGAGAAACAGTGTCAGGACTTTATAGCCTATACATGACAAAACATCACTAAATCAGACTAATCGAGGACAGAGAAAGATAGAATCATCACAGAGGAAAATTATAGCATATAAAAAAATGCAGCCTTTTAATATTTTTGCTTATACTGTATCTCCAATTAAATGGTAACTAAGTGTTACAAAGTATAGGTCCTGAAGGGTGGGCCTCCTTTTAATGAGTAGTTGAGTCATTTTAATCAGCAGGTTGTTTGTAAACATATGAACAAGTATAAATTATTTTCAGTGGGTTAAATATTTTTGCTGAATTATTTCCCCCTGAATTTCTGCTTGGTAAGCTTTTTGCCATAGCCTAGCCCAACTAAACTGCAGCCTGGTCTAGGTTACATAAGGACACGGGGTTTGAGCTTGAACACTAGCCTTTTACATTTGCTAAGGCCCAGACTTCCAGGCTTGTAGGGAGCTGGCTTCCCCTTGTTGTCAGTCTTATGCAGTCACATTCCACCTTCTTGTGAGTTCTTTTTGCTCGTGGGAAATGCCAATGTCCTATTTTTAGAAGAGCAGCCCTCAAACTGGTACCCTTTGAAAGGACTTTGAAATGCAGGAACTCTTATTCTCGGGTTCATAGTTTGCAATTTCATAGTCACACGTCTACAATACTGTCTCCTAGGGAAGCCTTCCCCAAGTCTCAGTTACACTCCCCTTTTCTGCCCCTCTCTCCTCCTACCTGTGCCCTTAGCCCTTGCTCTCTTCTTTTATTTTGTGTCCTTCTCTGGACTGTAGGTTCTTTGAATACTGAGACCTTCCAGTTATTCTTTCTTCTATCCCAAACACCTGGCATAGGGAGTGGCATCCTATCTAAGCAAACCACTGGGACCCGCTGGATACAGCAGCTTGTCTCTTTCCAGAAGCTGAAGGTGACAACTATCTAGATCCCCTTTGGCCGCATAAAGATGGAGGCTGCCTAGCCTCAGGAGGCAAGTCCTGGGGCAGTGTTGTGGGTGGGAAGGGCAGGGTGGGGTGGGGAGAATCCGTGCTCAGGATTCAGCTCCTGGAGGAACGGGGTGCTCTCTGGAGCATCTCTCTCATGGGAAAGTTTGCTGATCCTGTCTTCCATCGCCCCTTCTTACCGCCCCCTTCGTCTGTCCTCAACTACATTTCTTCCCTCTTACCCAACCTGAAAAAGAGAGGTTTAACTTACTAACAGTCTCTTCAGAGTGTTTAAAAATGATGGACAAACTTAAATGTGAGACTATAAAACTTCTAGAAAAGTCATAAGAGAGAGGACTTAGGACTGGGTGAAGACCTGTTAGACTTGATGCCAGAAACAAGATCCATAAGAGGAAAAAAACTGATAAATTAGAACACATCAAAATCAGCCTTTGCTCTGGAAAAGAGCTGGCTGAAAGAATGAAAAAACAAACTCTAGACAGGGAGAAAATACTGCATTTGCAAACCACATATTCAACAAAGTCCTTGTACATAGATATATAAAGATCTCTCAAAACTCCATAGTTAAAAACATCTGATTAGAAACTGGACAAAAGACACACACAGCTCATCAAAGGGGACATACAGGTGGCAAGTAAGCCCATGAAAAGCTGTACAACATCATTAGCTATTGAAGAAAGGCAAATTATTAATAAAACCATAAGGTATCATTACATACCTATCAGAATGGCTAGAGTGAAAAAATAGTGAAAACATCATATGTTGACAAGGATGCAAAGAAACTGGATCACCCCTAACACTGGTGGTAGGTATGTAAAACCAGACAGCCACACTGGAAAACAGTTCGGTAGTTCCTTTCAAAACTAAAAATGGGGCCAGGTGAGGTGGCTCATGCCTGTAATCCCAGCACTTTGGGAGGCCAAGGTGGGTAGATCACGAAGTCGAGAGGTCAAGACCATCCTGGCCAACATGGTGAAACCACGTCTCTACTAAAATACGAAAATTAGCTGGGCATGGTGGCACGTGCCTGTAGTCCCAGCTACTCAGGAGGCTGAGGCAGGAGAATCACTTGAACCCGGGAGGTGGAGGTTGCAGTGAGCCGAAATCACGCCACTGCACTCTAGCCTGGTGACAGAGTGAGACGCCATCTCAAAAAAAAAAAAAAAAAACTAAACTAAAAATGGATTTACCATGCAACTTATCATTTCAATTCTTAAGTATTTATTCCAGAGAAATGAAGAGTTATTTTCACATGGGGAATTTGTACACGAACATTCATAACAGTTTCATGATTTTTGTATAATTTTTTTTGTTATGTTATTTATTTTTATTTTTAGACACAAGGTCTCTCTCTGTCACCCAAGCTGCATACTACCACATCCTGCTAATTTGGGTTTTGTTTGTTTGTTTGTTTGTTTTTGTTTTTGTTTTTTGAGACGGAGTCTCACTCTGTCACCAGGCTGGAGTGCAGTGGCACAATCACAGCTCACTGCAGCCTCAATCTCCTGGGGTCAGAGGATCCTCCCACCTAAGCCTTGCCAGTAGCTGGGACTACAGGCAATTTTGTGCTATTTTAGGCAGCAGTTCCTTGCTGCATTCAGGATATCAGAGAAATGAATTTGGCTTTGTCAGAATGTTTCCAAACAGTCCAGCGACAGGAAGCCCCACCCTTTGAAAACACACACTCTCGCAACCATATACTTAAGCTGAGCTGGGATTTTGTATGTTTTTTAATGCACCCAGCTTTTGTAAAACTCTGATTTCCATATAATGTGCACTCCTTTATGGAAATATTAATCACATTTAAAATTACACGCATTTAAAATTAGAGCTTTTCATGGAAACACAGTATTAATATATAGTTTTATAGTAATCATTATAAGACCTACAAATAACCACATCCCACATTGGCCTCATAGTCAGAAATAAAAAAGATCTTCAGCTTTTAACGTAGATCACTGAAAGGTATAACTATAAAGGATGTTGGAATTCATCCAGCCCACTTCTGGTCCCAAACAAGCCCCTCTCATCACCCCTCCCCCATTCTGCAGATGAGGAAACTTCTTTCCAGAAGACCTTTTCCAGATTATTTCCATTAGGTTCTTTCTGATGCCTTCACCATATGTGTCCACAGTTTGTTAAGAGAACATTATTTTATTATTAGGTAGAATGATAATGAATCTATTGGCTTTTCCTCAGTTCTTTGTGTTGCCTTTTCAGAAAGACAAAACAGGACAAAACAGGAGCAAGAGAGCAGAAGTGCTCCCCAAAGTGCGGAGTCCCGTGGGGTCCTGGTTTCTGCCGGGTTTTGCTGTACTTTAAGCTCAGCCAGGAGTTTTCATTTGTCCCCTTCAAGTTTAGTTTCACAAATAATGAAGCTCCCACCACTTTTTCTTAGCTTTTAAAGTCCATTCTTTCCGTTCACCATATTTAATTAACTTTTTGTGTCATTAACCTTACTGAATAATGTTAACATTAAAGCCACAGTTCAAAAAGGTATTTGATACATTTACTGAATAGTAGTTTGCTACTGCAAAATAGTATAAAACATCCTCATGCCGGGTGCGGTGGCTCACGCCTGTAATCCCAGCACTTTGGGAGGCCGAGGCAGGTGAATCACCTGATATTGGGAGTTTGAGACCAGCCTAATCAACATAGAGAAACCCCGTCTCTACTAAAAATACAAAAATTAGCCAGGCATGGTGGTGCGTGCCGGTAATCCCAGCTACTTGGGAGGCTGAGACAGGAGAATTGCTTAAACTCGGGAGGTAGAGGTAGTGGTGAGCCAAGATCACACCACTGTACTTCTGCCTGGGCATCAAGAGCAAAACTCCGTCTAAACAATAATAATAATAATAATTTCCATGTAGGCCAGGTGCAGTGGTTCATGCCTATAATCCTAGCATTTTAGGAAGCCAAGGTAGGCAGATCACTTGAGGTCAGGAGTTCAAGACTAGCCTGGCCAACGTGGCCAAATCCCATCTCTACTGAAAATACAAATATTAGCCAGGTGTGGTGGTGTGCACCTGTAATTCCAGTTACTTGGGAGGCTGAGACACAAGAATCGCTTGAACCTGGGAGGCAGAGGTTGCAGTGAGCTGTGAGTGTACCACTGCATTCCAGCCTGGGTGACAGAGCGAGACTCTGTCTCAAGACAACAAAACATTTTCCAAGTAAATAGCTACTATGACAGAGAAATATTTAACTATCTTGAATTTTTCTTTTACGAGTACAATATTTTGTTAATGATACTAAGATTAACTATATAGCCTTTATATTATTATAAATTATGTGATTCTGCTAAATTGATCAGATTAACTTGAGCTTTTTAAGGTGAAAATATTTTGATATTTTCTTTTAGTAAAAAATACCTCTACTAGAAGACCCACATGTACCTCCATGGCTTCTCTATAGAATTTTTGTGTGTGGCACTCTAAATATTCCCTCATTAATCCTTATACCTGGATCCAACATTTGCAAGCAAAAACCATTGGTAAGGAGGAAACATGATTTGTTCTCAGAGTACACAGAGTGGAACCTGCTTTGCTGGAAAGTGTGCCAGCCAAGTTCATGGGTGCTAGGGTGGCCCAGTGTGGCTTTTAGAGGAGGAAATGCTAGGCGGCCTCTCATGGGGATGTGTGCTCTCTCCAGGCACTGGCCACTTGGGTTACAGAATTGTGTCAGGGGAGAAAGGCTGGACCGTCTGCCAGCAATCTCAAAGACTGTTTCTGTAGTGTCTGGTCATAGTTGACGAGAGGCAGAGCCAGACCTTTTCAGTTTTTTATAGAAAAAAGTTCTACATCGTTTATCTTCCCATACCTGCCTCTATCAGTGGAGTAACTACTTGGTTTTAGAGCACTTCATATATACAAAAGGAAGTGGTCTACCTAAGCCTTCTACTGCCTTTAGACAGTTTCCATATATACCATTTTCTAGTGACATGGAATTCCCATTCAGACACCCTTACTGAGTACATGCCATGTCCCTCACAGTGTTAAGAAGCTAAGACAGTCTATGTGTACAGTACTTCTATAGGTTTATCCTTATGTATCAGTCAGTCATTGCCATGTAATGAACCACCTCAGTATTCAGCTTATTAAAAAACAATTATGATTCTGTGGGTTGCCAAATCTGGCTCAGACAGCTAGACTTGCCTGGGCTTACTCTGCAGATGCAGTCAGTCTGTGGCTTGACTGGAGCTGTGTGGTCTAGAATTCCCTCACTCGTTAAGTCTACAGGTTGGCGGACCCTCAGCCAGGGTCTCTCATTTCCTTTCACGTGACCTCTCCAGCAGGCTAGTCTGGGCTTCTCTTCTGTAGTCACAGGGCTCTCAGCAGCACGGGAGGGCAAGCCCCAATGCTCTAGTGCTTTTGCAGACTCTGCTTGTGTCATGTTTACCGTTTAACTAAAGCAGTTCTCACTGCTGACCAGATTCAAGATATGGAAGGAAGGACTCCATCTCCTGATGAGAAGAGCCACAGTGGCACATCCAAACAGGGACAGGAATAATTTATGACAATTATTTACAATCTACTTATTTTAGCTGATGGAAATATTTCAATTTTCATATCATTGTTGATTTGCATGATAAAAAACTCAAATGTACACCAACATTTAAATATACCCCAAAGAAAGATGAAAAATACAATAATCCCTCCATATGCTTGCCTGATTCACCAATTTTCAATATTTTGCTACATTTTCCTCCTCTATTACATATATTTCTCTTTGCCAAAGTATTTAAAAGCAAATCCCAAACATGTCATTTCAACTCTAAATATTTCAATATGTGTCTCCTAAAAAGGGGTCCCTTCCTTATGTAGCCATGATGCCATTGTCACATCTAGGTACCGTCTAACACTCAGTCCTTAATCAGATTTCCCAGTTGTCTTTAAAGTGTCATTTTACAATGAGTAGATTTTTTTGTTGTTGTTGAGGTGGAGTTTCACTCTTGTTGCCAGGCTGGAGTGCAATGGTGCCATCTTGGCTCACAGCAACCTCTGCCTCCCAGGTTCAAGCAATTCTACCTCAGCCTACTGAGTAGCTGGGATTACAGGTGTGCACCACCATGCCCAACTAATTTTTTGTATTTTTAGTAGAGATGGGGTTTTTTCATGTTGGTCAGGCTGGTCTGGAACTCCCAACCTCAGGTGATCCACCTGCCTCAGCCTCCCAAAGTGCTGGGATTACAGGCGTGAGCCACTGCGCCTGGCCTACAGTGAGTAGATATGAAAAGAAATCCACATTAAATCCACAGCAGTCCCATTTTTCTTTTCTTTTTTTTAATTACATTGTTTTAAAAATGGGATCTGTTTTCCTATATAGAACTTCCCATATTTTTCTGTTAAGCTTGCCTTTGGAGTCATTTAACTTGCACCTTCATTTCTTCTATTTCTGCTTATGCACATTAGCCCTGTAGACTGGATTTCATTCAGGTTTCATTTTTTGGCAGGAATCCTTCATAGATAGTACTGTATGCTTCTAATTGCCTCACATGGGAGGCATAAATGTTTGCTTGTCTTGCTTTTAGTGATGTTAAGATTGATCATTTGATCCTTTGATGATCACTGCCTGCATCTATTATTTCATTAAGTGGTACAGGATGATGGTTTCCTATAATTCCTTTCAGATTTATTAAGAAGAACTTTCCTTCAGCAATTAGAGTTTTTTGGCTACCTGAAATAAAGTTCATAGAAAATATATTCTCCCCTATTAATTGACAGCTTACAGAGTAAGGACTTGGTTCCCAAGTTTTATCCGGGGTGTTCTGTAGGTTGCTGTTTGTCTTGGGGGCTCTCTTGCTTTCCTGCTCTTTTTTGTTATTATGAATCAATGGGTTTTAGATATTCAGGGTTTCAGTCAGGTGCCTTCTTTTTCTTTTCTTCCTTTTTTTTTTTCTTTTTTTTTGCAGGATCATATTGTATCACCTTTGGCCAATAAGAGCTGCTTATTGTTGGCTTCTGTATCCTTTGGACTCATTGTTCTTTGAGAACTTCCTTGCTTTCTGGCCCAGAATGTCCCAAGATTATCAGCTGTTCCTGGCTGGAGATTACAATATGGACATTAGGAGTGCTCCTTGCCACTGAGTTTCCATTACTACCAGTCCTTTTCAATGTCCAGAACTAGGAATTATATTAAAAAAAAAAAAAAGTTAGGCTGGGCATGGTGGCTCACGCCTGTAATCCAAGCACTTTGGAGGCCAAGGCGAGCAGATCACCTGAGATCAGGAGTTCAAGACCAGCCTGACCAACATGGTGAAACCCCGTCTTAAAAAAAAAAAAAAGTTATACTGAATTTTTCAACTTAAACTAGAATTGCAAAATTTTTACTTAACTTTTTAAATTTTGTATTTGTTTCTCTTTTCTCTTAAACAGAAAATCTTGGTTTTTAAGAACATTAACATATATTAATATATATTAGTGTAATCATGTAATCTTAGCATTATTATACACTAATTTATAATAATGTTAATATTACTTTAAAATTCTTATATATTTATATGTAACTTCAAAACTGTTATGTGCATAGTATGGTAATATTCATATAAATTGATGTGTGTTAATGCTAATATATGTAAAACATACTAATATATATTACATCACATATTAGACAATATATCATATATAATTATTATACAGTTATCATAAATATTATTCTGACTTATGTAATTACATATTAGATGACACACTAATGAGTATGTAACAGTTTTATATTTTTTAATGTACACATACACATATATAGAGCAGTTTCAAAGTAATAATGCTAATATTATTACTAAAAGACTACTGAATTAAATTTAAGATTTTTTTACAATGCTGCTTTCATTAGAATATGCTAGTGTCATTGGAAATAATTCTTTTCTCTATATAGTTAGGTCACTGATTTCATGTATATTAATTTTCTTGCTTCAATTTGTTTTCAGCTTTTAGAGACTGCTTTTTGCTTTTTACATTTCATCATATATTTTAAAAATGGAAGAAATCTTTGCTTCCAGAGCCAAAGTGGTTTATAGGGCATGTCTAGAAAAGTCTCATATCATTGCTACCCTCTGTCTCCTCTAAAAGTAACCATTATTACTTGTTCTTAGTTTTCCTTCCAGTGTTTCGTTTTACAGAATGTGTATTTATCCTCCTTTAAAACTTATTTTAAAAATTAAAAATACACTTATCTCTTCTTAAATGCAGTGTTTTACAAAGTTCTAACTTTTCTGTATTGTACATTTATTTGTTTTAAAAGACTTATATAAAGCTTTTATAACATACACATTGTAAAAAAAATGCAAACATTATACTTTGGGGGAGTCATCTACTTCTTTTAAGAAACGTATCTCTTTTTTTTATGAAATAAATTTGGTACTCCCTGCCATCTTGGGAGGACAATCTCTAATCTAAAGAGATGTAAATTTCTTCTAATCTCCACTTAGTGTTTGTGGCTCAGAAAATGTCTCACAGAAGTTCTTTCACAAAGATGAACATGAGGAAAAAAGTTTCTTAAACTGAATCAGAAATGTGGAACTCCACGTGGATCCCTGTGTGACTTTGGATTTCCGCTCTGCTTCCTCCAGGCACCCTCACACACCTAAGCTTATGAAAGTCCAGAGGCTCAAAAATAACATATCCAAAATGGTTTCCACAAGATTTGGCAAGTAAGAGACATTGGCAAAATTGGAAGCATGTAAGATAAATTAAAGAGTTAAAACAGGCAGAACTTGATCTAATTTAATTATCCTGCACCCATGTTAATCTTTTAGTTTTTAACAAATGTCCCATAGTTATACACGATATTAATATTAGGGGAAGTCAGGTGAAGAGTGTACAGGAACTCTCTGTACTATCTTTGCAACTTTTCTGTGAAGCTAAACTTATTCTGAAATAAAATGTACTCAACACACACACATAGAGCTGACCAAGAGCCAAGACTTAGAATTTGGGCCCAGCGTGGTGGCTCATGCCTGTAATCCCAACACTTTGGGAGGCCAAGGTGGGCAGATCACTTGAGGTCAGGAGTTCAAGACCAGCCTGGCTAACATGGTGAAACCCCGTCTCTACTAAAAATACAAAAAAAGAAAAAAACAAAAAAAACCCCAAAAAACTAGCCAGGCATGGTGGCAGGCACCTGTAATCCCAGCTACTGGGAAGCCTGAGGCAGGAGAATTGCTTGAACCCATCAGGCTGAGGTTGCAGTGAGCAAAGATCAAGCCACTGCACTCTAGCCTGGGCAACAGAGCAAGACTCATCTCAAAAAAAAAAAAAAAGACTTAGAATTTATTCAGTTCAAAAGAATACATGTTAATAAATCACAAGAAATAACCTGATAGAGCAAAATGGGTAAGTGATATAATAGGCAAGTGATATAACATTGTTGTCTACCAGATAGGAGAAACTACAAAAGATTAATATTATCAAGTGTTCATATCAGGGAGGGGAGGAAACAAGATAAGTTGATCTGGTTTTCTTAGAGGGCAAGTTGGCAGTATCAGTTACAAAGTTTTTTAAGTAAGCATATTTTTAACCCAGAAAATTCCTTTTTGGATATTTCTCCTAGAGAAATACTTACACATGTGTACGAAAAGATATATATACATACATAAGGAATTTTGTTGGGACCTTGTAATAGAAATCATCTTAGTTAGATAAACTGTAATGCACCGATATTATGGAATACTAAACAGCCATTTTTAAATGATGAAGCAGATTTTCATTATTTGATGTAATCTCCGAGGTGAAATATTACATTAAAAAGTTACAGAACAGCAAATAGCGTCTATTATTAGTTTAAAACATACAAAACCTTGGCTTGGCGCAGTGGCTCACACCTGTAATCCCAGCTTCTTAGGAGGCTGAGGCAGGCAGATCACGAGGTCAAGAGGTCGAGATCATCATGGTCAACATGGTGAAACCCTGTCTCTACTAAAAATACAAAAATTAGCTGGGCATGGTGGTGTGCACATGTAGTTCCAGCTACTCCGGAGGTTGAGAAGGGGGAATCATTTGAACCTGGGAGATGGAGGTTGCAGTGAGGAGATCGCGCCACTGCACTCAAGCCTGGAGACAGAGCTAGACCCTGTCTCAAACAAACAAACAAAAAACCACACACACACAAAACTACACATTCTTATATTCTCTCCTTCGCTTTCTCTACACACACACACACACACACACCCCATGTAAATAAATGTACAGAAAGTGATCTGGAAATATACTCTCTAGTTAGGCTTAGGTCATAGTATTCCTGGGTAATTACAGGAATGGGAACGTAGTGGATGTTGTTCTGTTGGACTTTAAAAAATATATCAATTGCATCAATCTTTTACAGAAGGAATGTATGTCAGTATTACTTGTGAAATTAAAGTGGGGAGGGGGAAGAATGCCAAAAGACCTGGGCATGCATTCACAACAGAAAGACCTAGTTGTGGCAGACGACTCTTGAGAAGCTTGTCACAAACTGACAGAACAGTATTTGCAGGAAAGGTGGACTCAGAGCTGCCTCTGTAATCTAGGGGTCCTTTGCTTCAAAGGTAGGAAAAAAGTGTCATTAAAGGTCCACATAAAGCTTTTTTTTTTCTTCCAAGGTTTCCATCCTGACTTGTCAAGTTTTTTATGCACTATTTCACTTTTAGAGTAAAGAAAAATTAAAACTGGATTTTCAGCATGAATTTTACTGTTTATATTGCACAACACTATTTTAAATATAAATTTCAGAATATTTAACTCATGAGGAGTCACTGAAATTTCACAATTTATATTTTGTGGCTTGTCCCTGGAGGATGCCTCAAGCTGGCTGGAAGAGACTGAACACAGCCAGACTCTGGAAGGTTGGAAGGAGGAAGAGAGGATCACATCCCCAGGCAGGGAACCAGCCCAGGGAACACTCTGGCCCTGGGGCCTTAGCGGATTGGGGGTGGGTAATCAGAGCAAGTATAGACCCTCCATAGGGCCCTGGGTTCCCACTAATGTGTGCTGGTCCTGATAGCTTGCTGTAATGACATTCATTCAAACCTCCTGACCTAAATGCCCTGCTGGGGACAGTGTCTGGGGACTTTGAGCCATGGGCCTATTGCTCCAACCCACAGCAGATGGCAACCACTAAGGATCCTTAAACGCCCATGACTGGATTTGGGATCCGGGCTGGGCTAGAGGCTCACCCCCACCAAGATGTGGCCTCTTGCCAGGGAGCCACCAGACAGAAAGTGATCCTGCTTGTCTGGGGCTTTTGTGCACTCAAGGCGCTGTGGGTATGCATACTCAAACCCCACCCCCTGCTTGGATCCCTTTTGGCTGAGGCAGTGGAGCAAGGAGGGAGACAACCATCAGGGTTATCGAGAGCTATGGGAGCAGGCAGCTCAGATACCCTCCTAGGAAGTGTCAGGACCCTGTGAGAGCAGAGCCCCCAGTCTCCCAGTGTGTGCCTCATTTTCCCATTGTTCTTCACTTACAAAACCAAAATCCAAAACAAAAGTCCTTAAGATTCAAGACAGCAACCACATTAAACCCCAACTGCAAGCCCTCTGCACTGGGGTCTTGTACACCTGCAGTAGTGCACACCTGCAGTAGTGCACACCTTGGTAGGCAGCCTGGGGAGCACTGACTGTGTTTAAGAGAAACACTAGAGGAAACTTGAATTCTCAGAGGTAGAATTCATTAGCTAATGACAGGATAAAGATGACAGAGAAAGAGGACACAGCTGAGAGGGTCACCCTTTGGGGGGGATGGAAAGGAAAAGCAGATGCCCAAGGGTAGGCTTATCAGTATTTTGGCAGGAAGGAAAGGGAGTTTCTACTCCTTAATGTCTGTTTTCTCTATGGATTATGAGACGAGATGTTTTCCCCGGGCTGGGGAGGGGGGTCTTAAAGGAATCATGGGAGAGTGTAGATCAGAGTGGAGGAGCTGTGAAGAATGGAGGACAAACCACTCAGAGATGAGCCAGAGGCCTGTGTGCCAGGTTGCCTGGATTCCATAGTCATGGATTTATGGAGCAGCTGATCTGCCCGGTTGTGCGATATTTGGGACCCTGAAAAACAGAAAGCTCCACCTTGCCCCAGTTAGTGGGAAGGGCCCAAAGGAGGAATTCTTTTGAGAACTAACTTTATGTATTTTGAAGTGAATGTAAAAAGACTTGTTTTTTAGTGTTTATGTGTTCTCTCTCTTTTTTTTTTTGTTTGAGACATAGTCTTACTCTGTTGCTCAGGCTGGACTGCAGTGGCACGATTTTGGCTCACTGCAACCTCCGCCTCCCAGGTTCAGGCCATTCTCCTGTCTCAGCCTCCTGAGTAGCTGGGATACAGGTGTGCGCCACCACACCCAGCTAATTTTTGTATTTTTGGTAGAGATGGGGTTTCACCATGTTGGTAAGGCTGATCTTGGACTCCTGACCTCGTGATCCACCTGCCTTGGCCTCCCTAAGCGCTGGGATTACAGGCATGAGCCACCGCGCCTGGCCTCTTTGAAAAAAAAAATGAGATGGTGTTGATAATAGCTTTCTTGTTGTATATCTAAATTGTGGTAACATGTACATAATACAAAATTTGCCATTTTAATTATCTTTACATATACAGTTAATAATGTTTGTTTTAAAATGTTTTTACTTTGTAAGATTAAAAAGTTGGTACTCCTATATTACACCTCTAATATGTTTTTAAAATTTTTACTGGTCTATGAAATTTAGAAACATTATGAGCCTTAAAAGACATTTTCCCCCATTTAACATTGTTATATGACTTTGTTGGCAGAGGAAAATGCTGTTAACAATTTGTAGAATGCTTAATGATATGGCATAGGAGTGAGATCAGGACTAATTTTTGTTATAATGTCTTGATAAAGCGCTTCTCCTTCTAGTGTTTTGTATATATTCTCTTCTGTGACATTATGGAGATTGTCTTGTGCTGTACTACTGTGAATAAATACTTCCTCTTTGCATGTCAAGCATAAACTCACAGTTCATATAAAAATAACATAAATATGCTTTCCTAAGGATCTTTTTTTGAATTAAAACCATAAATATACACATATATAAATTAGGTGTGTATACAGTTATTTGGCCAAGGCTGTTTTATTAAGTAGTTCCATCTAAAATGTATAAAGATTTTGCACACATAATGCTTTTTTCATTCTGAGCCGCAGACACCAAAAATCCCACAGGAAGTTGTCTTTGTAAGTGTTGTGGTTTTTCAGTTTCCTGTTCAGTTGCAGAGATGATCAGAAATAAGATAAATCTGTACAATCGGAAGAGATTCACGGTTCAACATTATTGTAACTCTGAATGAGAATCCCTAATTAACTTGTATTTCTTCCCATATTGATCTAGAGGAGCCATGATGGCTTGCATGTGGAAGCATAAAAGTCAGAAAATACTTTTTTGGTATTCCATGGGTAAACTCTTTAATTGTTAAAGGGGCGATTCTTTCAGATTATGCTTTATACTTTTCACTTGTTATCAAAACATCTACCCAAAAAATAAACTGCAGGAATAGAGCTTTGTTCTTAATTGGCAACAGTGTTTTACCTTTATTTTAAAAATGATAAAAACCTTCTCTTGGTTATTTAGAGAAAAGAACGTACTTTATGCCGTTTAGATATGAAAAAAACCATTGAAAAAATTTTTTTTTGAGACGGAGTTTCGCTCTTTTTACCCCGGCTGGAGTGCAATGGCGCGATCTTGGCTCACCGCAACCTCCGCCTCCTGGGTTCAGGCAATTCTCTTCCCTCAGCCTCCTGAGTAGCTGGGATTACAGGCACGCGCCACCACGCCCAGCTAATTTTTTGTATTTTTAGTAGAGACGGGGTTTCACCATGTTGACCAGGATGGTCTCGATCTCTTGATCTCGTGATCCATCCACCTCGGCCTCCCAAAGTGCTGGGATTACAGGCCTGAGCCACCGCGCCCGGCGAAAAATTTTAAAGCAATACTGTTATTCACTGAAATACTTTATTAATATAATTTTTAAAGAATAGTATTAAGATGAAATATTTTTGCTTGATTTCATTTCTTAAACCATGGCAAATCAGATATATAACTTTGTAATTGGTGACAGTTGCAATGTAGCATTTAAATTATACATTGGGCAACTTGTAAAAGTAACAAATGAGGAAAAGTAAAAAATGTCAGTGCCTCTGTAGATACTGTCTCTAGATTTAGGTACTAATAAAGACACCACACCTAGTTCTAGGCAGGTTATGCCACTGCACATCTTCTTAAATGGTGAAGATAATGTGAAAGGTCTTTCATCACCACCTTTTAAAATTAAAAAATACCTCCCAGGCCTTTTTAAATGGTGTTTGCACATGAGGAAATTTAATCACAATGTCAATTTTTTTTGTTTGTTTTGAATGGAGTCTCACTGTTTCCCAGGCTGGTCTCAAACTCCTGGCCTCAAGGGATTCTCTGGCCTTGGCCTCCCAAAATGCTGGGATGATGATGATGATGATTTGAGACAGAGTTTTGCTCTTGTTGCCCAGGCTGGAGTGCAGTGGTGTGATATTGCCTCACTGCAACCTCCACCTCTGAGGTTCAAGCCATTCTCCTGCCTTAGTCTTCCAAATAGCTGGGATTACAGGCACCTGCTACCATTCCTGGCTACTTTTATATTTTTAGTAGAGATGGGGCTTCACCATGTTGGCCAGGCTGGTTTTGAACTCCTGACTTAAAGCAATCTGTCCTCCTTGGCCTCCCAAAGTGCTAGGATTACAGGCGTAATCCACCACACCCGGCCCCAGGTGCTGGGATTATAAGTGTGAGCTACTACACCTAGCCACAATTCTTAAAAGAATAAATAATACTTTGTCCAAAAGCAAAACAATTACAATATGACTTTAAAACAAAAATGACTTCAGCATTTTTATGAAGAAAAAAAGGAATAAGAGTTTGATTTGCAGAAGGCTCTTTTCTAGTTCAGATAGCTTTGGGTTGCAAGATGTGTCATACTTTACTTCGAAGCCTTAATTGATATACATGTATCTTATACAGGTATTTCGTTGTTAAATTTGTTCTTTTCATACAGTTGAATTCTAAAGAGAAAACCATTTTCTAAAACCTGATGTTTATGCTTTCACCCATTTCTTCTGTGCCCATTGTGGCACTATACCAGGTTTTATCATTGATGTTACTGAGATGTTATCATTGATGTTACTAAGAATTTCTGGCATTTTTGAAGACCTTTACATTTTACAAGTGTAGATTAGGGAGGCTAGGAATGGTTTCTTACCATGTTTCTTAGTGTTTAGCAAAGCCGTCAACATTGTGGGAAGTTTGTGTAGTGGCTGATTAAACTGGACCATGGACTGCACGTGTTTATACCCTCTTCTGCCCAATTTTGAGTTGGAGGGACAGCCTTTAGAATGCAGGGCAGCTTGACCGGTTCAGTCAACAAGAATTTCAGCAATCTTGATGGCCAAAAATAAAAATTTCAGATTCCTGTCTAGATGGGCGGGAAAGAGACTTTGGCTATACCTTGGGGCCTAATGTGGGGTGTGGGCCGAGATGTCACAGGTCTCTGGGGTGTTTCTCAGGCTGCTGCTTCCGGGTGCCCATGACCTCATCACCAGTTTCAGCCTTGGCAGTCGGCGCGAGTGAACGAGAGCAATGCTTCTGACCCTGCTGGAGCTCCTCAATGAAAGCCATGACGCGCCTTGCAGAAAACGCGTTCCGCCTTCCGTGGAAACAACGCCCAGGCACGCGGTGACAGCCGTGACCATGCTGTTTGCAGTGAAGGAAACAACTGCCAGGTATCGGCTCTGCCGGCCTTTCCAGTCGCACTCATGCGTGGGGCTCATGCGTGGCTTGTCGAGAAGCAAGTGGACAGGTCTCTTTAGGAGAGCTTTGGTGCACAGGGGCTTTCTCCCGGGGGGCGAATTTTGCCGGACCTTGGATAAAAACAACAGGAAGACTAGCAAGGCAGCGGAAACTGTCTCCAAGTTACTTGGGTTACCCGGCTTTTCCTTCCGCGCTTGGGGTCGGACCCCGGCCGCTCGCCCCGCCCCTTCCCCCGCCGGGGCTCCGCCCCGCCCGGTCGGGCCCCGCCCCCGTCTGGTCGGGCATGCTCAGTGGTCCGGGCCGGCAGGTTTGCGTGGCCGATGAGTTGCCGGCGCCGGCTGAGCCCGCCGACGCCGCGTTCCTGGTCGGCCGCCGGTTCCCGGGAAGTTACGTGCGGAAACCGGCTTCTGAGGAGACGCCGGGAGGCCACGGGTGCTGCCGAGGGGCGGGCGAGCGGGCGGGGCCGACGCGGCCCGGCTGCGAGAGCTGGGGGAGGCCGAGCGGGTGGCCGCGCTCGGAGGGAGGCGCCGGTCGGGCGCGCCCCGTGGAGAAGACCCGGGCGGGGCGGGCGCTTCCCGGACTTTTGTCCGAGTTGAATTCCCTCCCCGTGGGCCGGGCTCTTCCGGCCGCCCCCGCCCCTGCCCCGCTCGCTCTCGGGAGATGTTTATTTGGGCTGTGGCGTGAGGAGCGGGCGGGCCGGCGGCGCGGAGTTTCGGGTCCGAGGAGCCTCGCGCGGCGCTGGAGAGAGACAAGATGTCCGCCAGAGCCGCAGCCGCCAAGGTGAGCGCCTCCGCGGCCGCCAGGGCCGTACGGGGCCGAGCGCCGCCGCCTGCCCCTCGGCATCGGTCCCTTGTCCCGCCCTCCCCCTCGGCTACTGCCGGGGCGGCGGGGTGGGCTGGGCTGGCGCGGGGAGCCCCTCGGGCGGGGGCGGCGGGAGAGGGGGCTGCGGGGCGCCCGCAGCCGTCCAGGGCAGGTGCACCGCTGCGGGCGCCTGTGCCTGGCTGCGGCTCACCGAGGGCGGGGACGCGCAACAGGTCCCGCGCAAAGAAACTCGGCTCCGGTGAGGGTTCTGCGGCGACCGCGGGCGGGCCCCGGCGGGCCAGGGCTTGGGGTGCCACCTCCAGCTGGCCGGGAGCTGCTGTCTTTGGAGGAGTGGTTGGTCCCCGGCGAAACCTTGTAGTTTCGATCTGATGTCACTCCCTGCGGTATGCGCACGCCAGCGATAAGGCTTTGAGACTGCAGAGCACTCAGCTCAGCCTGTGAGGCGTAGTAGGTCGGGTTTTCTTTTATGCTGTATTACTTAAGGTAACTTTGAAAAAAGCCAACCTCTTAACACTTTTAATAATTTAACTTGAATTAAACTTTCAGAAGTAATACAAAGTATTCCTACGAATGGAAAGTAAGTTGAGCTCTTAAAAATTACGAAAGACCCGTGGGTTCAGCCAAAAAAAGTAACACTTTTCCTATGTGCTCTGAAGTATGCCATTTTTCCAGTGCTTTGAAACTAGCTTATATATTACATTAAAAAGCCTAAGTTCCTTAAAAAAAAAAAAGCTAGAATCGTCCTCCCATTTTTGTATATTAATTTTTTATCATAAAGTAGTACTTGTTATTCCAAACAATTAGAGAAATACAGAAATGTGAAGAGTAAAAATATCCCCTTTAAAAAGAGAAAATCAATTCATTACTTCAAATAGTATCGAGATACTTGGGCAGGTAGTGGTTTCGTGTGTGTATATTTGTTTGAAATGCTTAGTCGTAACATCTGGGAGCGGGAATAGTATGCTCTGCAACTTTTGAACTCTCACGGAAGCTTGTTTGCTGGCTGGAAGAAGCTAGCGGTTACACTTAGTAATGAATAGATTCTTTTAAGGGATATAGTATTCTTCGTTTAAGAAAAATTTAACTTGTACCTTTTTGACCTTGAATTGAGAAAGAACAATCTAAAGGTAAAACTTGATCCAGAGATTTAGGAGAAAAGGCAACATTTTGCTTTGGTTTTAAAATAAGCTCCCATTATTTGCCTTTTCTGGGGTTTCCTTTCCTAGGAGGAAAGGCTTTGTTTCCATATTACACAGAACGTCACTTTGTTCCTGAAGTGTGATCTCTGGTACTTGATATGCGAGACAACACACTTTTAAAAGGTTACTTCAAGTATGGAGAGAAACACGTTTTCAGTGGTTTGCCGAAGTAAGGTGATTTAGTACGAGGAGGAGTACTTATCCTCTTGAATTACAGTATTGAGATTTGTATGGCATATTGAAAAGCATCGCTGGTTAAATATTGTATTGTAGGGACTTTTTGCATTCTAAATATTTACGAGTAAAATGCAAGTTGAAAACTTATTTTTTAACATGCTGTATTATGGAGCCACCTCAGAATTTTATATAGAGTAAAACAGGCCATTAAGAGAGTGAAATGAAACAATATTCAGTGACCTGTTTGCCCAGGTCACATTTAATTTTTGAAGGTGATTAAAATGCTTACTAAGAGCCAGGCTGGAGTCAATACTTTACATATGATGCTTTTGTTTTCCCCACCCCCCTCAGTTTAAAAAAAAAAAGCAACATTAATTTTTCAACTTATTTTTTGTTTTGTTTTGTTTTGTTTTAGCATGCTAGTTTGGAAAACTAATAAGCCAGTGCTTTGATTCCGTCTTCTCTGTAATGGTGGAGTAGTTTGTCATACTATGAATATGCTGCTATTTCGAATATCTTTGCTTTATTGATAGACATTTGTTTCCGGGATTCTGCTGTTGCAATAGTAGCCTTTTTATATCTGTACACATATATTATTACTGCATATCAAATTCTTAAAAATGGAATTGCCGAGGCAAAGGGTATGTGCAATTTAAATTCTGATATATACCGGTAAATCTTTCTCTAATAAAACTACCTGGGAATAAATATAACAAATATTGGTGAGCTACTGGAATCTTAATGAAGGACGTAAAGTGCAATCTGAATACATGAGATGAAACAAAGTATTTTCTGGATGGAGCTAGTCACTATTGTAGAATTTACGAATTTTCTCAAAGTCAGTGTCTTCTAGTGTGGTGGTGTAGAAAACTTGACATATTGATAAGAAAACCTGTCTTATAAAATCATAGCCACAAAATTTTGGAAAAAGAAGGTCCTATCAGGAAACTTGTTAGAAATTTAAAACATCATGTCAGTTCAGGAACCAGGGAGTCCAGAAACATCTGTGCATTTGTGGGCATTTAGTAATTATGATCATCAGTATTAATGTGTGTCATATTGTTTTAGGTGCTTAATTTATTTAATTCTCAGAGTAAACCTATGAAGTGAACGATTCTCTCTCCTTTTTGGTGAAGAAATTGAAACAGATACAATAACTTTTAAGTTCACTTAGCCAGCAAGGGGGGAAACTACGACTATGTGGTAAAAATAATATTATAGACTATTGGAAAAAGAATGGGTTGTTCAATACATGGTCCTAGGACTATTGGTTATCCATTTTTAAAAAATATTTTCTGCCTGATAGCCTAAAAAAATAAAAGGAAATCTAAATGACAAATAATAAAAAAATTACAAAATAGAAGAAAATGTAGAATACTACTTTAATGTATATATATTTATTTATATATACCTAGATTGAAAATAATTCTCTCTGCATGATACTAAAGAAGTAATAAAGGCAGGCATATCACTTGAGATCAGGAGTTCGAGGCCAGCCTGGCCAACATGGCAGAACCACATTGCTGCTAAAAATACAAAAATTAGCTAGGCATGGTGGGGTGTGCCTGTAATCCCAGCTACTTGGGAAGCTAAAGCAGGATAATTGCTTCAACTTGGGAGGCAGAGGTTGCAGTGAACTGAGATTGCGCCACTGCACTCCAGCCTGGGCAACAAAGTGAGACTCAGTCTTAAAAAACAAAAAGTAATAAAGGGAAAAGTGTTTTTATGTGTGTGATACATATCTGCATTTGCAATCAGAATTTTGTTTACTGGTGTACTTGATATAAGATTATCAGAAAGTTGAAAAGAATTAGGGTGGTTCTCTGCCTCACCAAACAACTGTTTAAATATGTAAGACAATGGTGTGAATCATTATAAGGAACAGTTTCATTGGCTGATTCACAAAGTGGCTGAAGGAAGTTTCTGTGGCTTCTGTGTTTTCAACCTGTTTCCCTATGGAGGAAGCAATAAAGTTTTAAGATTGTGCTGTTGTGTACGCTTATTAGATTTTGCTGCATACTTAAGTGTTTGTTTTTGTTAAGTCTTGGGAATATTAGTATTCCCCGCTGTGGTTATCTGAAATTAAAATGTAGGTTAGTATGAAAATGATTTATGTCATTTTTTACTGTTACACCATTGATTTACATGATTCCCAGGAATTGATTTATTGTATCAAGTGGAGCACAGTGGGGTTTTTTTTTGTTTTTTTTTTTAACTTTAAGTTGCGGGATGGATACATGTGCAGAATGTTCAGGTTTGCTACATAGGTATACATGTGCCATGATGGTTTGCTGCACCTATCAATCTATCATCTAGGTTTTAAGCCCCGAATGCGTTAGGTATTTGTTCTAAATGCTCTCTTTCCCCTTTCCCCCCACCCTGCAACAGGACCCAGGCCCTGGTATATTGTTCCCCTCCCTGTGTCCATGTGTTCTCATTGTTCAGCTACCAGTTATGAGTAAGAAAATTGGGTTTTGGTTTTCTGTTCTGGTGTTAGTTTGTTGAGGATTATGGCTTCCAGTTTCATCCATGTCCCTGCAAAGGACATGATCTCATTCTTTTTTATGGCTGCATAGTATTCCATGGTGTATATATGTACCACATTTTCTTTATCCAGTGTATCATTAATGGACATTTGGGTTGATTCCATGTCTTAACTTTTACAAATAGTGCTGCAATAAACATATGTGTGCATGTGTCTTTATATTAGAATGATTTATATTCCTTTGGGTATATACCCAGCAGTGGGATTGCTGGGTCAAATGGCATTTCTGGTTCCGGGTCCTTGAGGAATTGCCATACCGTCTTCCGCAGTGGTTTAACTAATTTACGTTTCCATCAACCTTGTAAAAGCATTCCTGTTTCTCCGCAGCTTTGCCAGCATCTGTTGTTTCCTGACTTTTTAATAATTGCCATTCTGACTTGCATGAGATAGTATCTTATTGTGATTTTGATTTGCATTTCTGTAATGATTAGTGATGATGAGCATTTTTTCATATGTTTGTTGGCCGAATAAATGCCTCCCTTTTTTTGGCTGCATAAGTGGCTTCTTTTGAAAAGGGTCTGTTCATATCTTTTGCCCACTTTTTGATGGGCTTGTTTGTTTTTTTTCTTGTAAATTTGTTTTAAGTTCCATGTAGATTCTTGATATTAGACCTTTGTCAGAAGGGTAGATTGCAAAAATTTTCTCCCATTCTGTAGGTTGCCTGTTCAGTCTGATGAGAGTTTCTTTTGCTGTGCAGAAGCTCTTTAGTCTAGTTAGAATCCCATTTGTCAATTTTAGCTTTTGTTGCAATTGCTTTTGTTGTTTTCATCGTGAAGTCTTTGCCCACGCCTATGTCCTGAGTGGTATTGCCTAAGTTTTCTTCTAGGGTTTTTGTGGTTTTGTTTGGGTTTTACATTTAAGTCTTTAATCTTTCTTGAGTTAATTGAGATTTTCTTGATACCTTAACATTTTCGAAACCTTAAGAACTGCAGAAAATGGCCAAGCTAATGAATAAAAATTAATGACAAAAATCAGTCATTTACATATAGGGATTGTTTCATGAGTGAGTGATACAATATAGTCAATATAGTTTTGTTGTTATTTTTGAGACGGAGTTTTGCTCTGTGGCTCAGACTGGAGTGCAGTGGCAGAATCTTGGCTCACTGCAACTTCTGCCTCCTAGGTTCAAGCGATTCTGCCTCAGCCCCCCAGGTAGCTGGGACTACAGACACGTGCCACCACGCCCAGCTAATTTTTCTATTTTTAGTAGAGACGGTGTGTCCCCATATTCACCAGGCTGGTCATGAACTCCTTACCTTGTGATCCACTTGCCTCGGCTTCCCAAAGTGCTGGGATTATAGGGGTGAGCCACCGAGCCTGGCCACCAATAGAGTTTTAATTTTGATTTTTACTGATAAATGCATATTTGCTTCATATGGTTTCAAAAGTAAAAAATTCACTGTGATTTATGAGAAGGCACTGAAGTTTGGCTCCCAACTTTTAATGATCCTCACTGTAGTAATAATTTTTGTGTTAGTGTGTTTGGCATTTTAGACAGTCATGGTTAAGGCTTTAAATTATATAGTTGGCTGTAATTCTAACTATATTTTACAACTCCGAAATTTGTTTCAGGACAGCTTCATAAGACAGTTATGTTTCAAATTATGTTGTCCCCCTTCCAGGTTATATATTGGCACAAATTACATTGTACTATTAATAAGGAAAGACACCAGTTGGCCAGGCGTGGTGGCTCACGCCTGTAATCCCAGCACTTTGGGAGGCTGAGGCGGGCATATCACCTGAGGTTTGGAGTTCAAGACCAGCATGACCAACATGGCAAAACCCTATCTCTATTAAAAATACAAAAATTAGCCGGGTCGGGTAGCACATTCTGTAAACGCAGCTACTTAGGAGACTGAGGCAAGAGAATCATTTGAACCCAGGAAGCAGAGGTTGCAGTGAGATTGCACTACTGCACTCCAACCTGGGCAACAGAGTGACACTGTCTCAGAAAAAAAAAGGAAAGACACCAATAAGTAATGAGGTTGAAACCCGTCTGTAGCGCAGTATATGTAGTACTGCTTCCTGTTTGATTTGAAGGAAAATAATTACAGTAGTTCCACTCCCATTTTCTTTCCCCCTCAATCCTGGAAACAAGGTCTGGCTCTGACTTTTACTTGCTCTTTAATCTCTTTTCTATTTAGAGACCAAATGTAAACTTTGTACAGTTCCAAGAATAAAACTCTGTATAAATATGATAAATCACCATGCTGCAAGGAAAATGTCTTTATATAATAGTTTTGGTGGAAAATTTGGAGATGTAATCCTGTTGCTTGACATACCCCTGATAACATAAAAATTCACTTTACCGAAAGACCCCGAGTCCAGCTGTAAATGCCTGTGTAGTGCCACCCATCTCTGACTGCTCAGTCATTGCTCATTTCAGGCCTGCCTGAAAGCATTCGTGTGCTCAGCATTGTGAATGACTGAGTGTTGTAGTAGTTGAAGACAAGCTAGTGGAATGAGCACAGTTATTTTTAATTAGTAGAGTTTTGATCATATGTTAAATAAGAAGATAGTTTATGTCTAGAATGATACTCGACTGAAACTTGCTTTGCACCTCTGAATTTTGAAAGCAAATCTTGAAAAACCTTTTTACTTTTACAACTTTTAGTCTTGTTGAAAGAAATAGACACTAGGATAGTTTAAAGATTTTAAAGTTAATCCTATAAAACTGGTATGTTGCAGTATTTCCTGCATAAGGCAGCACAAAAAATAAGTCTTTTGCTGTCTCTGACCTGGAGTGCTGCTTTATTTATTTATTGCAGAGAAGAGTGGCTTCAGGTTGCTCCTTTATGGGTTAGCCAGGTGCTTTATTTCCATTCCTCTTAAACAGATAAATTCTTAATAATGAGAAGTATGTGGCGAATATGTGGGTAGGGAGTTTTATAGCCTAAAAATTGATGAAAATAAATGGACTCTGAATGATTGCCTATACCACAAGAACACTGCTTTAGATCATGAGAACACCAATATTACCAAACTTTGTGCTGTATACACCATTTGAAGTCTGATAACATGTACCATGACTGTCATATATGTAGTGTTCAATACTGAATCTCAGGTGGTTCTTACTTTGGGATAGATCAGGAGATTTTTTTTATTAGTTTGTGTTGTGGGTATGTTTTTTATCTTTTTATTTTTTATTTTATTTTTTATTAGTTTGTGTTGTGGGTATATTTCAGTTGTATATCAAGAATGACCTAAATGCTTTGTGCTGGCAGAATACTGGGGAGTGAGTTAACTGATGAATGATCTCAATTCTAGTTTATCATGTCCAGAAAGGAGGTAAAACAGAAGCTCATATTACTTTCTGTGGATTCTAATTAGTAACATAAGATTAGTAAATACCTGGTTTAAATAAATTTTTTTTGATTTATTGAAATATATATATATATTTTTTTAATGTACATTTCCAAAGATTGAAAAGTTCATTTTTCTTCTTGGTTATCTTAGGAATTGTCATTCTTTTGGAATTGTCACTGTCTTAGAGATTATACAACAGTTTCTGATAACTGAATATCACAAGTTAACGTAAGATTAGCTTACTTAATTCAGTATGTAATTTTAAAATTCAGGAGTATACCGGTAATGACTAATTCTTTTTGATAGCTTAACAAATATTAAATGCATACGTTTTCTTTGGGATCTGTATCCTGTTGTTTGGGATCCCTATCCTCTAGAAACTTCCAGTTTTCAACTCCTGTATGCTGTAATGATCACCTTGTGAAATGTGTAACTCATTGTTCAAGAAACAAAGGATTTGCATTGTTTACTCTTAAAAATATAAGCAAACTTATGGTCATCCTGTAATAACAGAGCCTTCTGGTGTGCTCTTTGTTGGAGGAGGTGGCAGAGTCATTATCTAGAGCCTAGGCTTGCTGTTCAGCAGAGTTTCTGTATTTTTCCTTGTTAATATTTTTAAATGTTTGTTTGAATTGAATCTGGTTACATTCAGTAAATGTTTTCTGCATATGTTTGGTATAAATATCTCAATAAGAGGGACACGTTAAGAATTATAAAGTAATTGGGCTTAAATACTTAATTCCTTGAATATACTGACAAGGCAAATGGGGACACTATACTAGCTGTTACTGTGTACACGTAGGGTCCAAGAAGCTAACGAAATATGTAACAGTTTGGATTCCTAAAGCTGAATTTTACATTCAACAGATATTTGTTGGTTACCTCCTATGTACCAGTCACTGTTGTAGGTGGTGGAAATAGAGCAGTGAACACATCTCTGTACCGGTAAGAGTGTTTTAACGGTGTGGGTAGAGAATAGCAAATAAAATTCTGTCCATAATGATAAGTGCTAGAATCCCTAACATGCCTTCTCTGGGTCATGTCCTCCCTCCCTCAAAGATTACATCTGTCTTGTCTTCTAGGGTTCTCATTTTCAAGTTTTTCTTATAGTTACCACCTAATTCTGCATTCTGAAAGCCTTAGTTTTGACTGTCTCTGAACTTTGCACATAGAGAATCTCGTAGCGTGAATTCTGCCGTGTATGGCTTCTTTTGCTCAGCATTATGTTTGTAAGGTGATCTATGCTGTGGATAACTGTAGCTCATGAGTTTTCATTCTGTTCTTTACTTCATGGGATTCCATTGTATGAGGACTTTACTATATTGGCTTTGGAAGAGAATGGTTTCAGTTAGACTTTTGCGGCTTTTTGGAGAAAATGTTGTATATGTTTGAGGGGCAAGAATTAGATATTTGTTATTAGACAGCCATTGGAGTACGAACAGTGGAGTAAAAGATAGTAAACTGCTTTTGGTGGTCCTGTGATTATCTTGAAAAATCAAGTTGGTCTTAGTTTTGAGGATATTTTTTGTCTTACGATCTTAAATCAATCATACTAAAGTATGTTTTAGTAGTAAATATTAAAGTATGTTTTAGTAGTAAGATACCCACTTAACTGACTGATCAGATTACCAAAAGCCACAATCAGGAGAAATACATGAATTTGGCAAAAACGTGTCTGCCTTTCAAAATATAATTGTAGGAAATTTTTCCTGGTAATATATAAAGGTACTAAGGAAGATTTATTTACTGATTTTTCTAACAGTGGTAAATACTGGAGTATTGATACTTACTGGAGTGTTAATACAGAAGTACACTCTTTTGATAATGTATCACCTATAAAAATCAAGTCAGTAGCCATGGCAGGTAGGCTTACATTTTAGTTATAAGTGTGAGAAATATGTGTCATAACAAACAGTAGCTCCTAACATTGCATGCTGACTTTGTGACAGATACCAAGCTAAGTGTTTTATGTGCATGACCCCGTTTAATCTTCAGAATTCTGTTGGATACTACGATTATCTCTGTTTTTACAGGTGAGGGATCTGAGGTTAAATTTACTTGCCTTAAGTAATGATACATCTACTTATATGCTCTATAATTCCTACATTACATCCTTATATGTTTTTGTGTTAAAAGAGAGCATCAGGGAGAAGAGTATGGAATGGCGTTAGGTGAGTCTTAGAACAGACAAGCAGCATGAATCATGAAAGCTGTAAGAGAGGGTACTGGGCCATCAGAGCACAAGGCAGTTTGTCTAAAGGAAGCAGCTTTTGCTCCGCTCCAGCTGATTGTTGTCTTGGAAGAAGACAGGCCAGATCTCCCAGTTTTTCGAAAGAGGCTGTAAATCTGGATTTTCATGTAAATTACCCTGACTTAAGTCTTGCTAGTTGACTTAGTTTTTTATATCTTTTTATTGTGAAGTATATTACCATGTGTACAAAAGTACATAAAGCAAATATACATTAATGAATTATTATGAAGTGAACACTCGTGTAAACACCATTCACCTGTCAGCAGGCCAGATCCTGCACAGAGAAGTCAAGTAAGCTAAGGACTGAAAAGATTATCATTGAGCAACTTTTAGGTTTTACTTACTGTGTGAGTTTAGGCTCTGGAATCTGAATCCTGAGTCTGCCACTAAATGGCTGTTTTCTCATCTGTACACAAAATGCAAATCTGAAAATGCAAACAGGACCCATCTCAGGGTGGTTGTGGGCTGAGCACATACTAAGCTATTATGTTAGCTGTGTCTTCTAAAAACATTTTAAGTGAAGCTCATTTTCATATCAGAGAGGAGGCATATAGGAATTTTATTTATTTGTGGACAAAAGTTGGCTGTAGATTATATAGGATGTTTATTCATTCACTTATTTATTTTGGACAGAGATCAGCCTGTAGGTTAGTAGTTTTCAGCCCAGCAAGATGTTTCGTGATTTCAGAAGAAAGATTCATATATTCATTTATTTATTTATTTCAGGACATAGATCAGCCCGTAGGTTAGTAGTTTTCAGCCCAGCAAGATATTTTGTAGTTTCATAGGAAGGTTCCTTGGGCTCCTGAGATACTTTTGAAAAAATTATTACAATGGCATTAAGTAAGAGTTACAGTCTTTAGCCTGATGGGTTAGGCAATAAAGATGAAAGACTATTCCAAATCCAGGATACCTGGCTCAGTTTGGATATCTACCTAGTATGGTGAATGGTTGATTAGCAAGTAGTTTATTCAGCTTTGATCTGCTGAGCACCTCAGGTCTTTCTACTTGTTTTATCTGTACTTTCAACCATTTATATTCTCCCTCCCCCTACCCATCCCCAGTAATCCTCCCGTCCTCTAGATCTCTGGATTCCTGTAATAGCCTCCTAAGTAGTGTCATACCTCCCTCTTCCCCTTACAATCTGTTTTTCTAAAATAATCTTTTCAAAATCCAAGTTTGATTAGTTTCTCTTCCTCCCCTCTGCCAACAACACATACACGGGAACACTCATCCTGAAATTCCTAGGCAGCTTAATTACCTTTAGAGGAAAAGATCAAATTCTTAATATAGTCAGTAAGCTCCTAGTGGGTTATTTGGCCCCTGCCTACCCCTTTAGCCTCATCGTGTATCTTTTTCCTTCTTGCTCCCTGTTCTGAAAATGTGATTTCCTCTTTTTAGTTCCTAGCAGGTGTACTTCCTGCCAGCTTTCTCTTTGAGTTCCTCATGGCACTTTTTCCTTCCTTCGTAGTACTTATTTAAACTTGTGATTATATATTTAGTCGTGGAGTTTTGCGATCATCTGGTTCTCCTGCTAGGTTATAAGCTCCATGAGAACAAAGGTCATAGTAGTTGTGTCCGATTAGTCGCACAGTTTAACACAGTGTAAACTAAGTTAGTTTGCTGTGTACTATAGTTTAGCACATAGTAAACTCTCAAACATTATTTGAATGAATGAGAGATGCTCCTTGCACATGCTGTTTTTTCTACCCGGAAAGCTTCCCACCTCCGTCTCTCATACACTTCATAGCTATCCCTCATTCTTTTCCTCAAGGACTTTGCCGAGAGCTAAGAAACTAGGTCAAAACTCTGTGCTTTGAACTCTGTGTATCCCTTTTCAGCACTTATGACAACCTGTACTTAGTTCTCTGCTATTATTTGATTAATATCTGATACCCCTTCTAGACAAGAGTTGCCTTTTTAGTTCTGTTATTCACTTTCTGGTAATGTTAGACCACCTTGTATTCAGCTTAGAAAGCAGCAGAAGATACTAATCCATCTCCAGGACTGGTTGCATTTTTCTTACTATTCTGAAAGGGGAAGCAGTTGCTGGAATAGCCAACTCATGGAAATATTGCTTAACATCCTTGCATCATGATAGCAGCATTCTTGGTTTGGGTCTTTCCTAAAGCAGTAATTAATTTCTAGTCTCCTCAAGTTACCTTCTTTTTTTTTTTTAGACGGAGTTTCGCTCTTGTTACCCAGGCTGGAGTGCAATGGCGCGATCTCGGCTCACCGCAACCTCCGCCTCCTGGGTTCAGGCAATTCTCCTGCCTCAGCCTCCTAAGTAGCTGGGATTACAGGCACGCGCCACCATGCCCAGCTAATTTTTTTTAGTATTTTTAGTAGAGACGGGGTTTCACCATGTTGACCAGGATGGTCTCGATCTCTTGACCTCGTGATCCACCCGCCTCGGCCTCCCAAAGTGCTGGGATTACAGGCGTGAGCCACCGCGCCCGGCGTTACCTTCTTTTATGTGGAAAAATTTCAAACCCATAGATAAGTGGATGTGGGGACTATAATGAATTCCCATGTCTCTGTCACCTAGTACAGTTATTAATTTATGGTCAGCCTCATTTCATCTGTACTTCATTCATTGTGTCCTCCCTTCCCATTATTTTGAAGCAAATGTCAGGTGTCTTCTGTTAATACAGGTTGAACATCCCAAATATGAAATCCTCCAAAATCCATAACTTTTTGAGCACTGACATAATGCTCAAAGAAGATTCTTTTTGGCACATTTCAGAATTCAGATTTTTGGATTTTACATGTTCAACTGATACAATGAAAATATTTAAAAAAAAAACCTGAAATTGGAAACACTTAACGGTTCTAAGCATTTCATAGAAGAGATAGAATACTCAACCTATATTCGAGTATATATCTCTAAAAGATGTCTTTTTTTAAAGAACTATAACTGTATTATCATTAGCACACTTATAAAATAAACTCCAAATATTTAGTGTTGTCTAATTGTCTTAAATATTAACTGTCCTTGATAAGGTCTCTTACTGTGATTGTTTAACATATCCTTTTGGTATATGAGGTCCCCCATTTTTCTTTCTCTTTCCCCTCTTCCTTTGCAGCTTTATCAGTTGAGAAACAGGGTTGTTTGTAGAACTTTTCACAGTATGGATTTTGGTGTTTGCTTCCCTGTGGTGATTACAGTGGTGGTTGGTCCACTGTATTTCCTGTAAATTCGTTAACTGGAGCTAGAGCAAGTCTGTCTAATAGAAATACCACATGAGCCATCTGTATAATGTAGCCACACTAAAAAGTTTTTTTAAGGTAAAATTAATTTTAATATTGTATTTAACACATCTATCCAAAATATTACCATTTTAGCATGAAATGATACAAAATTATAGGTGAGATATTTTAAATTATTTTCATATTTACTCTCTGAAGGCCGTTCCCTGTATATTTTACATGTCATATATGTATATTTTACATGTAGCATATCATATATATTGCATATATCATATATATTTTGCATATACCATATCTCAATTTGAACTAGCCACATTTTAAGTGCTCAGTAGCCCCATGTGGCTGGTAGCTACTGTACTGGATAGCACAGATCTAGAGCCTTGATCAGATTCAGATTTGATTTTTTTGTTTGTTTTTACTGTTGTGCTTCATAAGTGGCATTCAGTCTCAGGGTTTTTCTGTTGTTTTTGGATGATGTCAGCAGCCATTTATGACCATTGTCTAGATCCCTTAATTCACTAGGTGTTACAAAACGGTAATATTCGATTTTTATTATTCCTTTTTCCTTGGTTAGCTGGAATACCTCTAAGAAAAGAAACTTCCCTTCATCTACTATTTTGATCACCCACTGGTACTGTTTGTATAGGAAAGGAAGAGTAAATACCTTGTTCTTTCCCTGTATGTACCGGTTTCTCAAAATAATGAGTTCTGCTGGCACTTACCATTTTTAAAAATCTCTATGAGCATAGGGATGGATAGAAGCATATTTGCTTTATTTTAATCCATTGCAGTCAAATTACTTATAGTTCTTACTGTCAAGATACTTTATATTGAATTTTTAAATAACAATACATTAAACAAATCACAGGTATGCACAGATTGATGAATTTTCAAAGTGAATACAACTGTTTGCCCACAGTTCAGATCAAGGAAGAACATTTACTAGTGTCCCAGAAGGTCCTCTACCTTCATCCCTTCCAATTACCATGTATACAGTGGTTACGCTGTTCGACTTCGACTTCTAACAGTGTATGTAGATCACTTTTGCCTGTTTTTTTTTTTTTTTTTTTTAATGTTTTTGTTTTGAAACAGTCTCTGTCACCCAGGCTGGTGGAGTGCAGTGGTGCAGTCTCCACCTCCTGGGTTCAAGTGATTCTTGTGCCTCAGCCTCCCAAGTAGCTGAGATTACAGACGTGTGCTCCCAGGCCAGCTAATTTGACAGGGTTTCACCATGTTGGCCAAGCTAGTCTTGAACACCTGGCCTCAAATAATCCACCCACCTCAGCCTCCCAAAGTGCCGTGATTACAGGTGTGAGCTACCACGCCTGCCCACTTTTGCCTGTTTTTTGTTTTGTAATTCAAATTTGATGTTTACCAGCTTTCATGGATTATAAAATTCATGTGTTCATTGTAGGATATATAAAAATTTAAAATACACAACTGAAACAAAGCCTTTTTTTCTGAGTTCATAAAGACGATTTTTTTTCCAAAATTGGTATCTTTCGGCATTTTTCTATATCATTATAACATTTTTCTTTAAACTTTTTATTTTAAACTATTGGATTTATAGAAATTTAAGCTCTTCTTCCTTTAGTGTGATTACATTCTCCATTTTTAGTATAGCTATGTTCACTTGTTACTGTTTTTATTCTGTTTTTGATTTCTCCCCTTTTCCTCGTGTCTTTTTGGTTTTAATAGTGTAGTTTTTTTGATCTGTGAAGGATAATATCATGAAACAATACTGTGGTTCTAAGAAAGTGAGTTATACAAAAAGATACGCTCAGAGGAATGTCACTCTCTTCATCCCTGCTATACCATTCCCTCCCTCCTCCTTTCTACCTGAACAAACTGTGAGAGGTCTTTTATCTTCTCTTCAGCCTCTAGATGATGCGATACCTCAAAATAGTTTCA
Organism: Aotus nancymaae; assembly: GCF_030222135.1. NCBI lineage: Eukaryota > Metazoa > Chordata > Mammalia > Primates > Aotidae > Aotus > Aotus nancymaae. The sequence goes on from NW_026988425.1 coordinate 122,990,240, forward strand.
TTTTTGATAACTGGAAAGCAGTCTAGATTTTAAGTTTCCAAGAATATTTGTAACTGTCCCTAATGAGATTTTGTCAGTATTTCATGTACACATAATGGTAACTTTCAAGCTGATGTTCTTTCACTCTTATTTTAGGATAGCTGCTAATATAGCAGCTTATCTGAGAACTTACGTTTTTAGCACACCTTCAGCTTTGATCAACCAAAAAATTGCAGGTTCACTATGTCTTTATCTCTAACTCTTTAATAAATTTCCTGATCAAAACCACCTCGTCATTTGTTTCCTAAATTGTTAGCCAAGGTGTGGGCACAATAATATATTTATAAATTTAACTGGTGTTGAATAGAGTGGAGTGTTGGATGCTGAATTTAAATTTACTTTTCTATAGTTGCTGCCTTCTTATTTTGATCATTATTTTCATTCTTATGCTTCATGAATTTTTATCTTGCATTCATGAAATGTGTTGAATCCCTGAATATTATTAGGATTCTCCTTCGTTTCATTTTAGAGTGATCTTTTTCACCACCTCTTGGACATTTCTATTTTGGGAATTTAAATGACAGCCCTTCAGATCAGTCCAAATAGACATACTTTGCCTTACTTTTTAACACATAACACTCTTCTCTTTGTACTTCATTTGTGTCACAGTGATCACAATTTGAAATTATGTAATGAAGGACAGGGGTCATCTGTTTTATTCACTAAAACTTATGTTGCACTTCTCCTTAAGTTCCTGGCTCAACCTCACCTCCATAGATGATCTTGCTTTCAATTTGGATGGAAAAAAGCCAAAAAGACCAAAACAGAAACACTTCAGAAACAGTTCAGTGTAGCAGCTTTGCTCACAGAAGGAACTCAGAGAGGTCCCAGAGTACTCCAACACACTTACCACTTGGTTTTCCTAATGGGGAACTCCATGTCATCAGGAAAGAGTGTTCCTTGCAGATTCATGGAAATTTTATTATTTTATGATGTTAGATAAATGAGGTATATTGATCTCAAATATTGAGGAATCTTAAGTTTTGGTGCATTCTCTGGACAATAAGTAGTGTGGTTTTTTTTTTTTTTTTTTAAGCTCCATTGGTTTTCATCTATCCTCATTATCTGCTTCTTCTCACATTCCTTTGGTTCTTCCTTTAAAAATACTGGCCATCCACAGGGTCACTTTAGTCCTTGGGTAATGACATCTTTTCCTTTTGACTTCAATAATACTACCTTGTAGACCACTCAAGAGCCATTTTGAACTCTGGCCTCACTTTTCACTTTAACTTTCTAACTGGTTTCCCTTCCTCAAATCATTTTCCTATTACAGCCTTCAGAATGAATTCTGATTGTGTAATTTGATTGTTTAAATTTCTTTAATGTCTTCCATTTTAGTTTAAAGTCTTGGCATTACATTAGAAAGCCTGTTGTGATCTGGTACCTTTACAACTTCTCTTCTTTTACTCTGTCCCTGTTTCACAGATTGTACAACTTAGTCATATCAAAGCCAGCATCATGTGTAGCATCACACAATCTTGCTGACATGCTATTTCTTCTGAAACATCTTTCTCCACTTTTTTCCTGGACATCTTTTAAGCTTGAACTCAAGACGTTGCTTTCTCAGGGATTAGGTCTCTGATCTTCACAGCAGACACAGTCCTTTTGCATCTTCTGTAACAGCTCTTATCTATTTGGTGCGAAAGTTACTTATTTTGGTGCAAAAAGATGCCATTTTAATGGCAAAAGCTGCAATTACTTTTGCACCAACCTAAATACCATTTATCTAGTGTTCTCAGCTGCTGCCGTCAGTCCCTAGGGAGGGAGAGGGATCTATTTTTGGCCTCCCCAACACTTACCATGTCTGATACATGTTTGTTGAATGAATGAATCAGTGAATCAATGAATGAATACATGGATTGTTTTTGAAATTACAGCCATCAGTATAGTAAAATTGAACTGGCTGTGTATTTAGATAATGTTAAGGGGTTCTTCATTTGGAGTATACTTTATATCTTCTCTTTCGGATTTGTTCTTCTCCCAGTTACAGGCTCCTCCTGTCTTGTCAATTCTTGTCCTCTCCTATCTTTCCCCATTCAGTAATCAGTCCTAAAGGACAGTGAAACTGCCTAGAACTGGCATTTGAAGTTTTGGCAGGAAGCCCTTCAGAGTTGGTGATCTGAGTAGTGTCTTTGCCAGCTGGAGCTTAGAACAAAGAAACTAAACAAACTCTTGGCAGATTCTGAAATACAGCTTTTTGCTTTTTCAGAAATTGTGATTCTAGTCAGTTGATGCTGACTTAGAAATGTGCGCAGAACTCAGAATCCAGCAACCATGAATTGCAGTTACTTTTGATGCCTGCAGTGCTTCACTAATTATTGAATTTGTAGGCTGTTCATTGGAATTACAGTCTAACAGAATTTTGGAGCTAGAAAGGTCTTTTCATTTGAGATGATTTCATCCAATTCCCTAATTTTATAGGTGAGGAAAACTAAGATCACGTTTCTAGTTGAGATACATTTGGGCTTTTGTCTTCTTATGCCTGGTCTAGTTCGTTTCCTGTTTACCAACATCTTTCTGAGTTACTAGGGAGTGGTGTAGTGCTAGAATCCCGCTTAGAGGAAGAATACTTTTTCCCCTTGTTCTCCTGCAAGCCTAAATGAGCCTGAGACTGGTAATTTACCAGAAGCTTTTTGTGCAGGTTATGCAATTATTCCTTCTGCATTTTTTTTTTTAAGATGGAATTTTGCTTTTGTTACCCAGGCTGGAGTGCAATGGTGCGATCTTGGTTCACTGCAACCTTGGTCTCCCAGGTTCAAGTGATTCTCCCGCCTCAGCCTCTCAAGTAGCTGGGATCACAGGCGTGTGCCATCACGCTCGGCTACTTTTTATATTTTTAGTAGAGACACGGTTTCACCATGTTGAACACATTGGTGTCAAATTCTGACCTCCAGTGATCCACCTGCCTCAACCTCCCAAATCCTTCTGCATTTTTTAAATGAGAAAAATTACAATTTGATAAGTAGTAGGTGAATGTGACTAAAAGTGCAAAGGGCTTCCAGTAAAAAAGTGCCAAGGGCTCCCAGTGAAAAGTGAGACTCCTCCCACCTGGTTTTCATTTCTCCACCCCAGAAGCCATGTGTTTCTTAGGTATTCTTCCAAAGGATCCTCCCCACTTCTCACTTTTCAAAAGAATCAAAATTCTCAGTCATTAGTGAACATTTTTTCTTTATGGAATACTCATCAAAATAGTGGTTAATAAATTTACTGGTACTAAAAATGTTTTATATTAACTTTAGCTTTTATTTCTGAATGATTTACTAGAAGGATTTCTTTGTTTTTCCCCAGCATTTTATTCTGATCACTTTCAAGTACATAACAAAATTGAAAGAAGTTTACCATGGATACCTGAATACCAACCACTAAGATTCTACCATTATCATTTTACTTTGTTTGCATTATTATATATTTATGTGTTTGTTCATCTGTGCATTCCTCAGTTCATTCAGAACTCTTCATCAGGATTGCCTGATTATATAAACAACCATAGATAGAATTTACTGCTTTTGCCACAGAAGCAAATGAAAGCCTAGAGAATGGAGAGAGATGACATGTTCCATGATTTAAACTAGGAATATGTACATTTTCTTTTTTTATATAAGATAAGGAGTGGTAAGACCTAGTCACTCACTTATATTATGGATTAAGTTGGTTTAGTGGCTGGTCAGGAGTCTAGCCACTTCTTTTGATGTTTCATTCTCAATTACTTTCTACTACATAGGTCTTCCTTCTGCTAAATCAAGCTATATTTGATATTTAACAGAGAGGTTTGTTGAGATATGTACTTTTCCAGTTCCTCCAAAGAAAAACTATATGTTTTAATGTGGAATGGTGAGAGCAATTATGTTCTAGTATTTTAGTATTTTAGTTTTCCCCCTTGCACAAAGTAAGTTTCTCTTCTTGTACTCCTCCTGGAAACTGTACATTAAGGCCTTAATGTATAGATTCCTTACTAACAAGAGAATAAACTTTTTAAAAATAAGAACAATAATCCTCTTAAGTGTTATTTGATTTTCCTAAAAACCAAGTGAAAAACAGATACAGATGCTTCTCAGCTCACTTAGAGCTATGTCCTGATTAAATTCATCATAAGTTGAAAATATTTTAAGTCAAAAAGGCATTTAATACACCGAACCTACCCAATATCATAAGCTTAGCCTTCCCTGCCTTAATGATGCTCAGAACACTTACATTAGTGTATAGTTGGGCGAAATTATCTAACACAAAAGCTTATTTAACAATAAAGTGTTAAATATCTCATATAATTTTTTGAATGCTGTAGTGGAAATGAAAAACAATGATTCTATGGGTACCATTGTAAAGTCAAAAAATCAAGTTGGCCCATCGTAAGTCCAGGGACTGTCTGTATTTGAAATGTCAAATAGGAATGGGATTTGGTGAATATGGTTTGCAATACGTTGCCAGTTTGTTCTGATTGGGAATGGAGAAAAGAAAGCAGGAAGATAAAATACCTGATAGAAAAATGTCACCCACAATCCCTTTACTTTGAAGATGATAAACAGTGTTAACATTTTGTTTATCCTTTCAGCCTTTATTCCCTACTAATGTCTAAACAAAATTAGGATGACAATATACATGCTGTTTTACAACCTGTTCTCTCCTGAATGTTAAATAAATTTTCCCATTTGATTAACATCCTCTTACAAAATGGAATAGTGTGTGTTCATTAAGACCTTATAGAGGATGATTAACTGTTTCATACCAAAGAGTATGTTATCAAGGAGAGTAAGTGCATGTTGTCACATCACTTCCGTTTTGGACCGATAGGAAAAGGATGAAAAAGGCAGTAAAGCAATGTCACTGGTTAATGAAATAGATCAAGAAAAGATGAGCTGAGAGCTGTGCAAGCAGTTGTCATTCTCAATATCAGCTGAGATTGGACAAACTGGCAACTACTGCAGATACTTTTATCATGTATACTTCAGTGGGACTGTTGATGTTTAACTGACTTTTTTGCTTCTCATTGATGGAAGAATTTTTTTTTAATGCATTATCCCAGTCAATGTTTGTTTAAGAAAAAAAATACCTTTGTTTCCAGTGGAGGTCTCGTTAAAGGGAGGTTTTGTTGCGCTTGATTGGAAGATTGAAACAAAATGCTGGTGAGGTTGGCAGTTCTTATCTGTGGGGGTGAACAGAGAGATCCTTTCTCCTCTCTTATTCATCTGGCAGGAAAGTTAATCTAGTTGCTTTGAATTTAGGGAAGCAGGCTTTCTTTATAGGGATTTACTTTCTAAAATGGCACTAATCTTCAGTTAAAGTCGCTGTGGGAAAGGAGAAATGGGCCCATGGCACCTTGATAGGCATATTCTCAGGATGCTTTTAACAATAGTGTATGAGAAAACAGGCCTCACTTATGAAATAGGCATTTATAGTAATGGGTGACTAGTGGTTTGAGAATCTCATGCTTAGCCTTCTCCCTTTCTACTCTACCTTTTGATAATGCTGAAGAATCTTTTTTAAATTTACTCGTAAATGCATTTTAGGAGTCCCAATTTCATAAAATAGTAGCATTCAGAGAGACTGAAATATTTTAAGCCTCTAAGAATAATTAACGCCATATAAAAAATTATTTTGAATTATTTACTGCTAATTCCTTAGATAAGCTTGTCTAAACTGTGGTCCATGAGTTGCATGTGGCCCAACACAAATTCGTAAATTTTCTCAAAACATTATGAGGTGTTTTTTTTGCTTTTTTTTAAAAAGCTTATCGACTTTCATTAGTGTTAGTGTATTTAATGTGTGGCCCAAGACAATTCTTATTTCACTGTGGCCCAGGGAAGCCAAAATACTGGACATCCCTGCCTTAGATAATGATTTATTTTCCTCTCTAGTGAGAGGTTCATGACAGGAGGTGAAATTGAAGTACACTATAATTTGGGTAGGGACCTGTATTGGAGCTCGTATCACTTATTTTATGATTCTTGGGGGAGTGTGGGAGCTTGTTCTTTTTTGTTTCATGTTGTGTGTATCTACATTGTGTTAATACATATTCTAGAAAAGCTGTTCTTTCTCTTTTGGTTATAAATGAAGCTTGAGAAGGTAATTCTGCAGCAAAACTGAAACTAGGTAGAGCAGTCGTGTTTGTGACATTAAAACAGCCATTTGCCAAAACTATCAGTGGTTTTATCTGTTTTCCTGTAACATGTATATTTATAATTACTGTGTTGAGAGGTATTTAACTTTCCTTTCCCTTATAAAACATGAGATGCTTTTAAATGTTTACATGCATTAGATATTTTAAGATAATACCACCCCAACTTGTATTCTTTTCTATCTGGTGTTAAGTATAAAGTTGCAGAATTAGCTAGAATACTGATTTCAGCTTGCATGAAGTGAATATAGAGCCGCTGTCCAAATTAAGTTAAAAACAAAGGAAGTTCCTGTGTGTAGTTTCCTGTCTCTTAAAAGCAAACAGAAAACTTTCCATAGTTATTAAGGTCCGTTCAGAGTATCTCTAATATTAACAGTGTGAATTCTGGTATTTCAGTGTGTTGAATTGTTAACTTGATGTTCTTGCTCACCTTGTTAAGGACATTTTCTTAACAGGTAAATGATTTGTTTTTCTTTTCCTTTATCAGAGCACAACAATGGAGGAAACAGCTATATGGGAACAACATACAGTGACGCTTCACAGGGTAAGTTTGTGTGGCAGTAAATAATCTGTGTATAACTCAGGATACTGGCAGCTTTGAAAACAATAGAGGAAAGCCAGATGTCAGGAAGCCAGAGGAAGGGTGAAACTTTTTCTATATTCTTTTGTTTAAAATTAGAGTTAAAATAATTTTGTATTAAGGTCGAAACTGAGCATGATTACTTTTTCATATATCCTTTTGTATATTTGCTGTTTTTATTCCTGACTTAAAAAGTAAATGATTTGCTTTTTAAAATTTTGAGTTTTAAAATCAGATAAAGGACTCTGTATGTTAGTATAAATTATGATAAACTGTTTCAACCTTTCTGAGTATATATGCGTGCATTGTGAGAGTGAGGTTTAAAATTAAACCAGGTTGTATGCATAATAAAATCCTAAAAGATACTTAATTGATTTCAAACATGTTGACCCAAGTTGTTGCTTAAACAATTGCAGATGTGAGAAGAGGGATGAGTAGCAGTAAGAGATGAGTTCTTCCTTGGTAGGAGTAAGAACTTTGTCAGAAGTGAGACTGCTGTCAGTTTGAATTCTAGTTCTACCTTTCTTTTGCTTTAGAAATGGGGAAGTGGGCCGGGTGCGGTGGCTCACGCCTGTAATCCCAGCACTTTGGGAGGCCGAGGCGGGTGGATCACGAGGTCAAGGGATCGAGATCATCCTGGTCAACATGGTGAAACCCCGTCTCTACTAAAAATACAAAAAATTAGCTGGGCATGGTGGCGCGTGCCTGTAATCCCAGCTACTCGGGAGGCTGAGGCAGGAGAATTGCCTGAACCCAGGAGGCAGAGGTTGCAGTGAGCCGAGATCGTGCCATTGCACTCTAGCCTGGGTAACAAGAGCGAAACTCCGTCCCAAAAAAAAAAAAGAAAAAGAAAAAGAAATGGGAAAGTGGGCTGGGCATGGTGACTCACGCCTGTAATCCCAGCACTTTGGGAAGCCGAGGCAGGCAGATCATGAGGTCAAGAGATTGAGACCATCCTGGCCAACATGGTGAAACCCTGTCTCTAACTAAAAAAAAAAAAAAAAAATAGCTGGGTGCGGTGGTGCACGCCTGTAGTCCTAGTTACTTGGGAGGCTGAGGCAGGAGCATTGCTTGAACCTGGGAGGCAGAGTTGCAGTGAGCCGAGCTCGCGTCACTGCACTCCAGCCTGGCGTCTGGCAACAGAGCGAGACTCTGTCTCAAAAAAAAAAAAAGAAAGAAAGAAATGGGGAAGTGATTCAGTCACCTTTGAAAGCCTTGGTTTTCACATATTTAAAATGGAACAAATTGATAACAGTCATGCTTTACCAATTTGTAACGTTAAATGCCTCTCAAAATTCTCTCCTCTTTCAAGAGAGCTGAATCTGCTGAGTACTCACTTAGAGAATGTATGGAAAGAGAGAATATTTAAATACTCACCTTACACTTTACACTTAGTATTTCTACCAGTTGTATCCATGATTAGGAAGATGGAAAGGGCAAAGAATCATGTTCCTGGACTCTCCCTCTGATTATCTCATGAATGTTTGCATCTGCACATAGTAGATAATGGGTAAATTAATTATTAAAAAAATAGTGGGTTTTCAGATAAGATACAGTCAACTTTTTAATGTCTTATTAAATGGTGAAGGAAATCATTGAATAATACTAACCTTGACTTTCATAAACCTGCCATATGGCCTTTCTTTGTTTGAAATGTATCGATAGGTAGCATATTTAAATCAGATACATATGATTAAATATATAAGATAACTTCTTTTGACTGGTGGTGATATCAGTGATTTGGTGTTATTTTATCACATTACCTTTATTTTTATTCAGACCTTTATTGTTTTTATTGGTATAATTTACATATAGTAGAATTTACCCTTAGTGTGCAGTTCTGAGTTTTGACAAGCATATACAGTCATATAACCACAATTTTAAAAATACAAGACAACTTTATCACACTAAAACTTTCCCTTACACCTATTTCTAGTCAGCCCGGTTTCCTCACCTCCACTTAACCAATAATATGGTTTCTTTTTGTACATTTTTGCCTTTTCTAGAATGTCATGTAAATGGACTCATACATATGTGCCCTTTTCTTAGACTTAGCCTAATGCATTTAGGATTTCTCCATGACGTTACTGATACCAGTAGTTGGTTTCTTCTTGTAGCGTTTCATTGTATGAATGTATAATAGTGTGTTCATTTTCCAGTTGTGGCATATTTGAGTTTTACAGTTTCCAGTGATTATGAACAAACTTGCCTTAGTGTACAGATTTTCGTATGAACATAACTTCTTATTTCTTTTGGGTTAGTACTTAGGAAAAGACTTGCCGTGGGTCCCATGGCCGTTGTTTAAGTTTTAAAGAAATTCTGAAACTGTCTGTACCATCTAGTACCACTACTGGCAAGGTATAAGAGCTCCAGTTGTTCTATATACTCATCAGTACTTGATATGGGTTGAGCATCCCAAATCTGAAATCTAAAATGCGCCAAAATTCAAAACTTTTTGAGTGATGATGTCATGTTTAAAGGAAATGCTCATTGGAACATTTTGGATTTTGGATATTTAGATTAAGGATGCCCAACTGATAAGTATAATGCAGACTTTCCCAAATCCAAAACATTGGAAATCTGAAACACTTCTGGTCCCAAGCATTTCAGGTAAAGGATATTCAATCCGTATTGTCAGATTAAAAAAAAAAGAGGCTGGGCTCCGTGGCTCACACCTGTAATCCAAACACTTTGGGAGGCCAAGGCTGGTGGATCACCTGAGGTTGGGAGTTTGAGCCAGCCTGGCCAACATGGCGAAACCCCATCTCTACTAAAAGTTTTAAAAATTAGCGAGGTCGGGTGGTGGGCACCTGTAATTCCAGCTACTTGGGAGGCAAGGCAGGAGAATTGCTTGAACCCAGGAGATGGAGGTTGCAGTGAACTGGGATTGCGCCATTGCAGTCCAGAACCTGGGCAACAGAGCAAGACTGTGTCTCAAAAAAAAAAAAAAAATTGCCGCTGTAATAGGTGCCTACTAGTATCACACTGTGGTTTTAGTTTGCTTATCTCTAAAGACTAATGATCTCTTGATGTGCTTATTTGTCATCCATATATCTTTGGTAAAATGCATTCAAATCCATTTTTAATTGAATTCTTCTTCTTATTATTGAGAAATTGTGGCAAAATATAACAGACTTCACGTATCCAAGTTGGTTGCCCATTTTTAAGCCCTATGTTGCTTGTTTTTTAGTTGTTGAGTTGCAGTAGTCTTTATATATTTTGGATATTAACCAGTTATTAAATATATATGATTTACATGTATTTTTTCCCATTCCATGGATTGCCTTTTTACTCTGCGATTACTCTTTTTGGTGCACAGAAGTTTCTGAGTTTTGAAAGATTTTTTAATATATTCAGGATACAGGTTCTTTAACAGGTATTATTTGGTAAATATTTTTTCCCATTCTGTGGTTTGCCTTTTCTTTCTGTTAATGACAGTGTCTTTTGCAGTATGTGCTTTAAGTTTTGATAAAGCCCTGGCTGGGTGCAGTGACTCACACCTGTAATCCCAGCACTTTGGGAGGCCGAAGCAGTCAGATCACTTGAGGCCAGGAATTTGAGACCAGCCTGGCCATCATGGTGAAACCCTGTCTCTACTAAAAATACAGAAATTAACTGGGAGTGGTAGCATGCACCTGTAGTCCCAGCTACTCAGAGGCTGAGATAGGAGAATCGCTTGAGCCTGGGAGGCAGAGGTTTCAGTGACCTGAGATCTTGCTACTGCACTTCAGCCTGGGCAACAGAGTAAGACTCCATTTCAAAATGAAAGAAAAAAAATGTTTGATAAAATTCAATTTGTTGATTTCTGCATGTTTTTGGTTTTGTATCTCAAATCTTTGCCAAACTCAAAGTCAAAAAGAGTTTTTCCTGTTTTCTATTAGAAGTTTTATTTCAATTAAATTCTGTTCGTGTAGTGAGATAGGGGCAGAGATAATTTTTTTTTATACAGATGTTCAATATTTGAACATGCTATTGAAGAAGCATTTTGTTGGAAAGATTATACTTTTACCATTTAATTGCCTTTCTCCCTTTGTCAAAAATCAATTGGCCATATATTTCTGGACTTTCTTGTCTGGTCTGTTGATCTATGTGTCTGTCTTTTTACCAGTTACTTCTATGTTGATTACTGTAGCTTTATATTAAATGTGGAAATCAGGTAGTATAAATCCTCCAAAATTTTTAGAAATGATTTGGCTATTCTAGCTCCTTTGCCTTTCTATATATTTTAGAATAATTTTGTCAACTTTTATTTCCCTCCAGACAAAACAAAACCTGCTGGGATTTTTATTGGGATTGCATTTGAATCTACAAATCAATTTGGGGAGAATTAACATCTTAACAATATTGAATATTTCAAACTGTGAATGTAATGTTATCTTCCCATTGTTTTATTTTTTAATGTATTGTATGTAGTTTTTGGCAAATAGATCCTGCACACATTTTGTTAGGTTTATAGTTAAATATCTCATGTTTCTTGATGCTGTTGTAAATAGTGTTTGTATTTTTAATTTCAATTTTTTATTCCCTGTTACTATGTAGAAATATAGTTTTGTGTTTGTTTTTTTTTTTATAGCAAACTTGCAATCTTAAAATTACTATTTGTAGGAACTTTCTTGTGTAGATTCCTTGGTGTTGTCCTGTGTATAGGCAGTCATATCATCTGTGTATAGAGGCAATTTTATTCCCTCCTTTCAAATGCTGTTTCTTTTTCTTGCCTTATCACAGTAGCTTGAACTTTCAGAATGTTGTTGATTAGGAATGGTGAGCAGATATACTTGCTTTACTCCTAATATTGGGTAAAAGCATTCTGTCTTTCACCATTAAGTATTTTTTTGGTGATGCCCTTTATCAGGTTAAGGAAGTTCCCTTGTATTTCTGTTTTGCCATTATTAGGTTGAGGAAGTTCCTTTTATCTTAGTTTTCTGAGAGGTTGTTGTTTTTAATCATGAATGAATGTTGAATTTTGTCAGTGCTATTTTTTGCTTGTATGACTGGGATTATATGGGTTTTCTTCTTAATCTGTTGATATGGTGGATTTCTTGCTTTTTGTCGAACAGCTTTGCATTCCTGAGATAAATTCTACTTGATTGTTACATGTTATCCATTTTAGGTATTGCTGGATTGATTTGCTGATGTTTTGTGAGGATACTTGTTTATTGGTCAGTACTTTTTTTTTTTTTTTACATATTACTATCTGGTTTTGGTATCATAGAAAAGCTGCTGCACCTCAAAACAAGGAGTTGGGAAGTGTTCCTTCCTTTTGTAGTTTCTGGTAGAGTTCATGTACAACTGATTTTATTTTTTTCTTAAATGTTTGTTAGAATTCACTAGTACAGTCACCTGATACTGGTGTTTTCTTTGTGAGGATTTTAATTACAAATTCAAGTTCTTTAATTTTATATAGGAATATATAGGTTATGTATTTCTTGCTTCTTAGGGTTTGTTTTTGTGTTTTTGTTTTTTTTGTAGTTTGTATCTTTCTTTCTTTCTTTTTCTTTTCCTTTTTTTTTTTGGAGACAGTCTTGTTCTGTCTCCCAGGCTGAAGTGCAGGGGCGTGATCTCCACTCACTGCAACCTCTGGGGTTGAAGTGATTCTCCTGCCTCAGCAGGAGGGCAGCCCAGAAAATGTCATCAGAAGATACATAGAGATAAGAGAGGTATATAACTCAAAATTGTTTGGTTGTTAAATATGCTAACTGTTGCACTAGGAAAACAGCTGGATTGCCTCTGAGCCTCATCACAGAGAGACTATGACAATTGAAGCCTTCACCAGCCATCCCTCCAGGAATGGTTTTTTTGGTTTTTGTTTTTTTGAAGGTTCAAAAAAAAATTTTTTTGTCTGGTTGCCGTGGCTCACACCTGTAATCCTAGCACTTTGGGAGGCTGAGGTGGGCAGATCACGTGAGGTCAGGAGTTTGAGACCAACCTGGGCAACATGGTGAAATCCTGTCTCTACTAGGAATACAAAAGTTAGCCAGGCATGATGGCACATACCTGTAATTCCAGCTACTCAGGAGGCTGAGGCAGGAGAATCGCTTTAACCCGGGAGGTGGAGGTTGCAATGAGCCGAGATCATGCCACTGCACTCCAGCCTGGGCAACAAGAGCAAAACTCCACCTCAAAAAAAAAAAATCTTTTCGGCACAAGCAGTAATAAAATGTCTCCCATCATAGAAAAGCCCAGGACCTGATGGCTTCACTGCTGAATTCTAGCAAGCATTTGAAGAAGAACTATATCAATCCTACTCAAACTATTCCAGAAAGTTTAGAGAATACTTCCAGAGTCACTCTACAAGGCCAGTATTTCTGTGGTACCAAAACCAGACAAAGACAGACACACACACACACGTCGCACATGCACTCTCGCTCGCGCTCTCTCTCTCTCTTTCTCTCTCTCTCTGCTAATATCTTTGAGTAGAGATGCAGAATCCTCAAACCAAATTCAACTACATATTTAAAAGATCATTCATTGTAATCAAGTGGGATTCATCCCAGAGATGCAAGGATGGCTCAGCATATTCTGATGTGGTTTGTGTCTGTGCCCCTGCCCAAATCTCATGTTGAATTATAATCCCCAATGTTGGAGGAGGGGCCTAGTGGGAGGTAATTGGATCATGGGAGTGGAGTTCTCATGAATGGTTTAGCACCATCTCCCCTTGCTACTTTATAGTGAGTGAGTTCTTGCCAGATCTGGTTGTTTAAACCTCCCCCCGCCCCCCCCCCACTTCCATGCGATGTGTTTGTTCTCTCTTTGCCTTCTGCCCTGATTACGCGTTTCCTGAGATCTCCCCAGAAGCCAAACAGATGCTGTCATGCTTGCTGTACAGTCTCAAGAATCGTGAGCCAGTGAAACATCTTTTTTTAAATTAATTACTCAGTCTCAGGTATTTCTTTATAGCAAGTGTGTGAACGACCTAATACATATTCAAATCTGCAAGTGCGATACATTACATAAAAAGAATGAAGGACAAAAACCATATGTCCATTTCTATAGATGCCAAAAAAGCATTCAATGAAATTCAGCATCCCTTCATGATAAAAACTCAGAACTGGATGTAGAAGGAACATGCCTCAGCACAATAAAAGTCGGAGGTAGTATCATGGGGGGAAATCTGAAGGCCTCTCCTGTAAGATCTGGAAGAAGGCAACGATGCCCACTTTCACCGCTTTTCTTCAATGTGGTACTGGAAGTCCTAGCCAGAGCAATTAAACAGGAAAAGGAAAGAAAAGGCATCCAAATTGGAAAGGAAAAAGTTGGATTATCCTTGTTTACAGACAGTAGGATCTTAAATTTAGAAAAAACTAAGGACTCTACCAGAAAACTGTTAGAACTGAGGTTTAGTTAAAATTGCAGGATACAAAATCAATTTGTAAAAATCAGTATTTCTGTATGCCAAGAGCAAACAATCTGGAAAATAAACCAAGAAAATAATCTTGTTTACAATAGTTACAAATAAAATAAAATACCTAGGAATAAACTTAACCAAAGAAGTGAAAGATTTCTACATTGAAAACTAAAAAACACTAATGAAAGATATTAAAGAGGACACGAAAAAATGGAAAGATACTCCATGATCATGAATTCAGTATTGTTGGAATAGGTATTGTTAAAATGTCCACACTACCCAAAGGAATTTACAAATTCAGTGCAACCCTTGTCAAAACACCAGTGACATTCTTCACAAAGGAATGTTTTGGGTTTGGAAAAACAATCCTGAAATTTCCATGGAACTATAAAGATCCAGAGGAGCCAAAGCAATCCTAGGCAAAAAGAACAAAACTGAAGGAATCACATTGCATACATTTTGTGACTTCAAATTATACGCCAGAGCTATAGCATGGTGCTGGCATAAAAACACACATAGACCAATGGAACAAAATATCCCAGAAATAAATCCACACATTTACAGTCAACTCGTTTTCAGCAAAGTCACCAAGAATATTGGGGAAGGGACAGTCTGCGATAAATGGTGCTGGGAAAACTGGTCATCCATATCCAGGAGAATGAAACTGGACCACTATCTCTTTCCATATACCAAAACAAATCAAAATGGATTAAACAATGGAAGTTATGAAACTACTAGAAGAAAGCATTGGGAAACACTGAAGGTCATTGGTTTGGGCTAAGGTTTCTTGAGTTAGACCTCCAAAGTACAGGCAACAAAAGTAAAATGGACAGTGGGATCATGTCAAGCTCAAAGCTGCTGCTCAACAAACAGTCAACAAAATGAAAAAGCAACCCACAGAATGGGAGAAAATATTGGCAAACTACCATCTGACAAGGAATAATAACCAGAATATATAAGGAGCTAAAACAACTCAATAGGAAGTAGAAATCCAATTTAAAAATGGTCAAAAGATCTTAAAGCACAAGCGCTGAATAGACATTTCTCAAAAGAAGGCATACGGGTAAATGACCAACAGGTATATGAAAAAATGGTCAACATCACTAATCAGAGAAATACTAATCAAAACTATAATGAAATGTCATCTTACCCCAGTTAAAATGACTTTTATCAAAATGACAGGCAATAACAAATGCTAGTGAGGATGCAGAAAAAAGAGAACTCTTACATGTTGTTGATAGGAATGTAAACTAGTACAGTCACTATGAAAAATAGTATGGAGGCTCCTCAAAAATCTAAAAATGGCACAACCATATGATCCAGTGATTCCACTGCTGAGTATTTGTCCAAAAGAAAGGAAATCAGCATGTCAAAGAGATAACTGCAGTCCCATGTTTATTATAGCACTATTTGTGATAGCCAGGATACAGAATCAATGTAAGTTTCTATCAGTTGATGAAAGGATAAAGAAATGTAAATATGCTCCATGGAATACTATTCAGCCATAAAAAAGAATGAAATCCTATCATTTGCAACAACATGAACGGGACTAGAAAACAAGTGAAATAAGCCAGGCACAGAAAGACAAGTATCACATATTCTCACTCATGTGGGAACTAAAAAAAAAAAAAAATTGAACTCATGGAGACAGAGTAGAACGACAGTTACCAGAGACTGGGAAGGGTAGTGGGGATAGAAAAGACTTGGTTAAGGAGTGCAAAAATACAGTTAGAAGGAGTAAGATATAGTGTTTGGTAGCACAATATGATGACTATTTCTAATTTATTGTATATTCCAAAGTAACTAAAAGAGTGAAATTGGAATGTTCCTAACAACAAAGAAATGGTAAATGCTTGAGGTTATGGATATCCCAGTTACCCTGATTTAATCATTACACATTATATACTTGTATCAAAATGTATCACATGTATCCTATAGATACATACAACTATTATTTAATAATTAGAAATAAAAACATTTTAAAAATCTTTGTACAAGGAAAAAGGCAGCTGAGAGAGTTATGCCAAAACATAACTTAATTGACTTCTTTCTGTGAGGCTACAGAACAGTATTTTCAATTGTCTCAGTCCTTTGGTGTTCTAAGATGATGCAGAATAAAATTTAGACTATCTGAGCAGGGTCAGCCAAGTGTTTATATAAACAGCCAGATAGCAAAGAAATATTTTAGGATTTGCAGACCATAAATCTCTGTCAAAACTACTGCAGTTGTATGGTAGAAGCAACCATAGACAACAGATAAAGAAATGAGTGTGGCTGTGCTCCAACTGTGGGTCACAGTGTGCCGACCACTGATTAGAGCAGTGGCTCTCCAGGTTTTCCTGTAAAGAGGGATCAACTGGGCAGTCCCTACCCATCAGAGATTCTGATTCAGTTTGGGCTGGGACCTATAATATGTATTTTAAATAGACTTCAGTTTGTAGTGGAGGGATATGGCCTCTGGCATCCCACTTTTAAGAAACACAGAGGAATAAGAAAGCTTGTTCCCTCTGAGGCTAACGAGGGGGCTTTTGGCAATAGTAGTAAGTGAAGGGGATAATTTTGTCAGTAACCTGGAGTATAGATATTCTCTATTGCCAAATAAGGACAAATCCATACTCTTTGACATCTGACAGTCAATTTTATGAAAGGAGGAGGTAATATTATAAAAAAGCCATTTAAATGATCAAAACCTAACATTTTCTGCTATTTACTGTCTGGAATAATATATAATATGCTTCATTCTTTCATTTCTGCTCCCAGAGGGTACTTCCTTCAACTTATATTTCTAGAAACCATTTAAACCCTATTTATTCTTAAAGGCTAAGTAATTTTTTGTCCATTGTATACCAGGCACTGTTGCACTGTTCTAGACCCTGCAATTATATTAAAAAAAAAAAAAAACACGGTGGCTCACGCCTGTAATCCCAGCACTTTAGGAGGCCGAGGTGGGTGGAACATGAGGTCAAGAGATCGAGACCATCCTGGTCAACATGGTGAAACCCTGTCTCTACTAAAAAAAAAAAAATACAAAAAATTAGCTGGACATGGTGGCGCATGCCTGTAATCCCAGCTACTCAGGAGGCTGAGGCAGGAGAATTGCCTGAACCCAGGAGCTGGAGGTTGCGGTGAGCCGAAATCGCGCCATTGCACTGCAGCCTGGGTAACAAGAGCGAAACTCTGTCTCAAAAAAAAAAAAAAACAGGCAGAATTTGCCTCCTCATGGATTCTGATCTCTCTGTTGGTCCTCAGTGACAGGTGAATATGCACCTCAGATAGTTTTTACCTCATCTCCTACTACATTATAACTTTCACAAGGGTTGGAAATCTTAGTCAATTTTCTGTCCCCTTAATGCTTGGTACCTAGTTACACCCAGTAAAATTTAATTCCCTAGGACACCAACCATATTGAACAAAGTCACTCTTGGGAGGTATACAACAACACTGCCCAGTGCTGCCCAGTGCCCAGCAGTGTAATATAAACCATATATGTAAACTTAAGTTTTTTAGTCTTCCTATTGAAAACTGTAAAACAACCGTGAAACTAACTTTATATTAGGTCTTATTTAACTTAGTATGTAGAAAATGTTATTTCAGCATGTGGTAAGTTTAAAAATTGATCAATTGAGTCTTACAAAATTGTTCATTTTTCAACGTCAGTACTTTTCAGGTAACACTAGCCATATTTGAAGTGCTTAATAGTCACATGTCTAATGCTTATCATGTTAGTGTAGGTGTATAGTTTCTCTGCTACTGTAACACACCCACACCTTTTCAGCTTTCAGGTACTCTCCTTTAGAAAATGAATACGTTTTTCTAACTCTTGGAGAAATGAAGTGGATTCCTCAGGAATTAGTTGCTTATTGTTACTTTGCTTTTTCATTTTCTAAAATAGAATTATGTAAATGATTAAATGAGTATTTATATACTAAAGTATACAAAATATACTTTTGAAAGCAAGGAAACTAGTCAGGAGATAATTTTAAGGGTGAGCTAGTGAGTGTTTGAACTAAGGAGGTGATTGCATAAAAGATAAACTTGGGACAAGGGTGCCAAGGCAGTGCATTGGAGGGAAGAACAGTCATTAACAGACAGTGCCAGGGACAGCTAGTTAACCACATGCAAAATAATGAATTTGAATCCCTACCTCACAATGTTTACAAAAATTAAGTTTAAATGAACCATAAGTTTAAGTATAAAAGCTTAAACTCTAAACCTCTTTGAAGAAAACAAAGGGATAATTATTCATGACTTGGATGATGTCGAAAGTGTAAGCAACAAAAGGGAAAACAGATACGTTGGACTCCGTCAAAATTAGAAACTTTTGTGCTTCAAAGGACACCATCAATAAAGTGAGAAGATATTCCACAGAATCAGAAAATATACTTGCAAATCATATATCTGGTAAGGGATTTGTTTCTAGAATATATAAGGAACTTTTATAACTGAACAATAAGAAGACAAATCAGTTGAAAAATAGCAACTGATTTGAATACATATTTCCTCAAAGAAGATGTATGAATGTGCAATAAACGCATAAAAAGATGTTCAATATCATTAACCTTCAAGGAAATGTATATCAAGAAGCATAGTGAAATACCCCTTCACACTCATTGGGACGGCTATAATCACAAAGACAATAAATGTTGGCAAGGATGTGGATAAATTAAAACCTTTGTACATCACTGATGGGACCGTAAAATGGTGCAGCCGCTGATGAAAACAGTTTGAGAGTTCCTCATAGAATTATTATGTAAGCCAGCAATTCTACTCATAGGTATATCTCCGAGAGAAATGAAACCAAATGTGTACATAATAGGTTATACATGAGTGTTCATGGCACCATTATTCATAATAGATCTGACTATTAGCTGATGAATAATATAAACAAATTATGATATATTCATAGAATGGAATATTATTTAGCAATAAAAAGAAATGAATGATACATGCTACAACATTGATGAACCTTGAAAACATTAGGCTAAGTGAAAATGCCAGTCATAAATTAGGAACATATATTGTATGATTCCACTAATATAAAGTATTCAGTGTAGGTGAATAGAGAGTTATATTAGTGGTTGCTGAGGCTGAGGGATTGAGAGATTATGGTGAAAGGGTAGGGAGTTTCTTTTTAGAGTGATGAAAATATTACAAAATTTTGATGGGGTCCAAGGTATCTATTTTCTTTTTTGTTGCTTATACTTTTGACATCATATTCAATAAACCATTGCCTAACCCAGGTCGTGAAGATTTATTCCTGTGTTTTCTTCAAAGAGTTTTAGAATTTAAGCTCTTAGACCTATGGTTCTTTAAACTTAATTTTTGTCAATGTTGTGAGGTAGGAGTCCAGATTCATTATTTTGCATGTGGTTAACCAGCTGTCCTGGCACCATCTGTAACCAGTGATGGTTACAACTGTGAACATAGTAAAAACCATTGAATCATGCACTTTAAGGAGTGAATTTACGATATGTGAATTTCATATCAATAAAGTGATAAAAGGAATTTTACTTATCTGTCAAGCAGCTCCAAACTGCTCTCTGATAGATATAAGTATTTAAGCTGAAGCAAGCATGTAATCTAAGATATACTCCCTTTATCTGGTGGAAGGCTATTGTTTGCACTTCTAGAGTGCATTACAAGTTTTTCAGATCCTTCATTATTATTGTCTGTGAATTAGCTGTTAATAACCAGGTAAAGTAAGCTAAGTCTCAAAAGGTCTAGTAAAATGCCCCTTAAGAGCTAGAACTTGAACTCAGGTTTGGACTCAGCATGTAGTGCTCTTTCCATTTATATGTCAGGTTTAATTTACAATTTGTAAATGTGGCTGGCACAGTGGCTCACTCCTGTAATTCCAGTGCTTTGGGAGGCCAAGGCGGGAGCACCATTCTAGGCCAGGTGTTCAAGACCAGCAGAGGCAACATAGTGAGACCCTGTTTACACACACACACACACACACACACACACACAGAGACACACACTCTTAGCTAGGCATGGTGGTGTACACCTGTAGTCCCAGTTACTTCATGAGACTGAGGTGAGAGGATCTCTTGAACCCAGGAGTTTGAGGTTACAGTGAGCTATGATCGCACCACTGCACTCCAGCCTGGGCAACAGAGTGAGACCCTGTTTCTAAAAAATAAACAAAAAGTTTATGGAACATCATTTCTGAAATTAAGAACTCAAGTAATTCACATTAACTACACGAAGGGGTCTCTATACATGCAATAAAGTGAATAAAGTAAAGGGTAGGTAATTTGGCAAGGGAGGAGTCAGAGTTTGTTTAGAACATCAGTGATGAGGCTAATTTTATAGGGAAAATGACAGTGTTAAAAAAGGATAATTGGAGGTATTCTAAAGCTGAAAATAGGAAAATGGAACAGGAATGAGAGATGAAAACTGTAATTTGGGAATCAGAACTAAAAGAATGAGAGTAAGAATAAACAGGAGGACACCCACAATTTGATTACCCAAGGGACACAAGTGTCAAAAAAACAAATCAGTCTGACAGTCATAGAAGATTGAACAACATTTTGAGAACTACCAAGTTGGTAGAAAATCTGCACGCTTGAGTCTTTTGACTTCTAATCCGTTTGGGTTTACCACTAACTTAATTTTGAACAGACCTTTAACATCTCTTGGGACCCCCATGGAATCAAAGTATATTAAAGTTGATAAAATTAAAATCTCTTTTATTCAGCTGAGGGAACGCAAATCTATGGAGGTCTTACATAAGTTCATGATTGGCAAGTAGTATAGAGACACACTGGACCCAGACCTTCTGACTTCATCTGTAAGAAGGGAGCTGGAACAGACCATTGCTAAGACTCCATCTGGTTTACATATTCTGTGATCTCAGTGATTACTGTGAAGACAAATGGCTAGAACAGGTTCCACTGAATGTTGCAAGGTTAGATGGAAAAATAAGGGGGGAAAAGTAAGACTAGAATTGGTGAGGAAAGTTGTAAGTTAGCTGATTGTACAAGTTTGATGTGGAAAAATGGGAGAATAAAATAAAAGGCAGCAAGTGGAATCCTTAAGTAGGTAATTGGGCATATTCAATAGGAACAGAGAGGAATCTTTGGAGAAGAAATTCAGCAATTATTTCTGAAACGGAAACCATTTTCAGGAATTTTTTTGAAGGAACCAAGAAATACTTTAACTCATGGGTGGGCAGACCTTTTCTGTGAAAGGCTAGCTTGACTTTGTGCACCACAAGGTCCCTGTTGCAACTATTCAGTGCTAAAGCAGTCATAACTATAAAGGAATGGGCATGGCTAGTGTCCAGTAAAACAGGACACATAACTGAGAAAATTCCAGGACCCTGTTTCTGAGTTCTAACAAATTCAGTTTCCTAGCCAGGCGTAGACATGTAAACACAGAAGTTGTTGCTACTCATGGCTGCTTAAGGTTTCAAAAGTTTGAAATATGGTAAGTCTTTGATGCTCTTTCTTCCATGGCCAGAAGCTAAAATTTATCCTGTACATTTTTCGTGTAAACATATTTTTAAAATGAACTATCTTGGTAGACCTGCACAATTTTTACGTTAAAGATAGATGAGAAAAAATGGCATTTTCTTTTCTTTCGAAAATCCCTTGGGAGGATACCATGGTAGTCTCTTAGTAAGTCTAATACAGAGAGCATATTATTGCCTCAGAGTAATCTACCTCTGTGAATTCTGATTACTGGAAACAGTAAAAATTTATTTCTCTGTGTATTAAAATGGTTTTTACCATATCTAGATCATATAGCTGTTAATCTCAGTATTAGAAATAAGTACAGTATATATGTAATGCTTGTCAGCAGTCCTATCCATGTGTCTGTTGACATTTTGATGGTCAGAACGTTACTCTTTATTAGATTCCTTAGGATGAAATCATAAAGACAATATTTCCCGTGTTCTTGCGTGTTGACTGGGTTATCTGTGTTCTTTGTACTTGAAGGTCAGTTTTGTTGGATATAAAATCCTTGACTCGCTGTTCTTTTTTCTTAAAATTTAGTCATTTAAATATATTTTTGGTGTTAGTCCTCCTGAGTTGATATTCTCAGATAACTCACATATTCACAATGGTGTAAACTCTTTCAGTAAATACTTTCAGTTTTTTCAAAAATAATATCAGGAAAGTGTTTTTATTTTCCGTTTTAAAAAATTTTTTTTTCTTCCCTTATTTGCTTCTTTAGGGACTCCTACTATTCATAGGTATCATGTCTCTTTTGCGTGTCTTCAGTGTTTGTAATGTTCTCTCAAATCCTTTTGATAAAATCTCTTGCATTTTTTTTTAAATGTTTATTTATTTATTTAAAAACTTATAGGTTTAGGGGTACATGTGCAGGTTTGTTATGTAGGTAAACTTGTGTCATGGGGGTTTGATTTACAGATTATTTCATCACCTATTACTAAGCCTAGTACTGAATAGTTACTTTTTCTGCTCCTCTCCCACCTGCCACCCTCCACCCTCTGGTAGTCTCCAGTGTATTCCCTCTGTGTCCCTGTATTCTCTTCGTTTAGCTCCCACTTAAAAGTGAGAACATGCAGTGTTTGGTTTTCTGTTCCTGTGTTAGTTTGCTAAGGATGATGGCCTCCAGTTCCACCCATGTTCTTGCAAAGGACATATCTTGTTCTTTTTTATAGCTGCATACTTGTACTACATTTTCTTCATCCAGTCCTCCATTGATGGGCATTTAGGTTGATTCTGTGTCTTAGCTATTGTGAATAGTGCTGCAGTGAACATAATATGTGCATGTGTCTTTATGATACACCGATTTCTATTAGTTTGGGTATATACCCAGTAATGGGATTGCTGGCTCAAATGGTAGTTCTCTTTTTAGCTCTTTGAGGAATTGCCATACTGCTTTTCCCAACAGTGTATAAGCAATCTCTTTTCTCTGCAGCCTTGCCAGCATCTGTTATTTTTTTGACTTTTTAATATTAGCCATTCTGACAGGTGTGAGATGATATCTCATCTGGCTTTTTTTTTTTTTTTTTAGATGAAGTTTTGCTTTTGTTTCCCAGGCTGGAGTGCAGTGGTGCAATCTTATCTCACTGCAGCCTTCACTCCTGTATTCAAACAATTCTGCCTCAGCCTCCCAAGTAGCTGAGATTTTTAGTAGAGACATAGTTTCACCGTATTAGTCAGGCTGGCCTCGAACTCCTGACCTCAGGTGTAATCCACCTGCCTCAGCCTCCCAAAGTGCTGGGATTACAGGCATGAGCCACCATGCTCAGCTGCTCATTGTGGTTTTGATTTGCATTTGTCCGATGATGACTGATGTTGAGCATTTTTTCATAAGATTGTTGGCGACATATGTTTTCTTTTGAAAAGTGTTTGCACATGTCCTTTGCCCACTTTCTAATGAGGTTGTTTTTTCTTATAAAGTTATGTATAGATACTAGGTACTAGACCTTTGCATAGTTTGCAGATGTTTTCTCATATTCTGTAGGTCATTGGTTTGCTCTTTTGATGGTTTCTTTTGCTGTACAGAAGCTCTTTAGTTAGATTCCATTTGTCAATTTTTGCTTTTGTTGCAATTGGTTTTGGCATCTTTGACATGAAATTTTTGCCAGTTCCTATGTCCAGAATGGTATTGCCTGGGTTGTCTTCCAGGGTTTTTATAGTTTTGGGTTTTACATTGATGTCTTTAATCCATCTTGAGTTGATTTCTATGTATGGTATAAGGAAGGGTTCCAGTTTCGGTCTTCTGCATGTGGCTCCCAGTTACACCAGCACCATTTATTGAATAAAGAGTCCTTTCCCCATTGCTTGTTTTTGTCAGCTTTGTTGAAGATCAAATGGTCATAGGTGTGTGGCCTTACTTCTGGGCTCCCTGTTATGTTCTGTTGATCTGTGTGTCTGTTTTTATTCTAATACCATGCTGTTTGGTTACTGTAGTCCTGTAGTTTAGTTTGAAGTTGGGTAACGTAATACCTCCAGCTTTGTTCTTTTTGCTTAGGATTGTCTTGTCTATTCGAGCTCTTTTTTGGTTCCATATGAATTGCATTCCTGATTTGGCTCTTGGCTGTTGTTGGTGTATAATAATGCTAGTGGTTTTTGTATATTGATTTTATATCCTGAAACTTTGTTGAAGTTGTTTATCAGCTTAAAAAGCTTTTGCACTTAGACTGTGGGGCCTTCTAGATACAGAATCATGTCACCTGCAAACAGGGATGGTTTAACTTCCTCTCTTATTTGGATGCCTTTTTTTTTTTTCTTTTTTTCTCTTGCCTGATTGCTCTGGCGAGGACTTCCAATACTACGTTGAATAGGAGTGATGAGAGAGGGCATCCTTGTCTTGAGCTGGTTCTCAAGGTGAATGCTTCGAGCTTTTGCCCATTCAGTAGGATGTTGGCTGTGGGTTTGTCATATACAGCTTCTATTATTTTGAGATGTGTTCCTTCAATTTCAATGCCTAGTTTATTGAGAGTTTTTAAGGTGAAGGGATGTGGAAGTTTATTGAAGGCCTTTTCTGCATTTATTGAGATAATCATGTGGTTTTTGTCTTTAGTTCTGTTTATGTAGTGAATCGCATTTAATGATTTGCATATGTTGAACCAACCATGCATCCCAGGGATAATGCCTACTTGATTGTGGTGGATTAGCTTTTTGATATGCTGTTGGATTCAGCTTGCTAGTATTTTATTGAGGATTTTTGCATCAGTGTTTATCCAAGATACTTTCCTGAAGTTTTCTTTTTTTGTGGTGTTTTGCCAGGTTTTGGTATTAGGATAATGCTGGCCTCGTAGAATGAGTTGGGGTGGTGTTCCTCTAAATTTTTGGAATAGTTTCAGTAGGAATTATTCTAGCTCTTGTTTGTACATGTAGAATTCAGCTATTAATTCATTTGGTCCTGGGCTTTTTTTAGTTGGTTCAGTTCAACTACTGATTCAATTTTGGTACTTGTTACTTGTATGTTCAGGGATTCAGTTTCTTCCTGGTTCAGTCTTGGGAGGGTGTATTTGTCTAGTAATTTATCCATTTCTTCTAGATTTTCTAGTTTGTGTGCATGGAGGTGAGGTGTTCATAGTATTCTTTGATGGTTGCTTGTATTGCAGTGGGGTCAGTGGCATTATCCCCTTTGTCTTGATTGTGTTTATTTGGATCTTCCATCTTTATTAGTCTAGCTAATAGTTTATCTTACTGATTTTTTTTTTTGAAAATACAATTCCTGGATTCATTGGTCTTTTGAATGGCTTTTTGTGTCTGGCTCCTTTAGTACAGCTCTGATTTTTGTTATTTCTTATCTTCAGCTAGCTTTGGAATTAGTTTGTTCTTGTTCCTATAATTCTTTTTGTTGTGATGTTAGGTTGTTAATGTTGTATGTATTGTTGATTTAATGTTAGGATGTTAGGTTGATTTATTTTTTCTCAAGATATTTTTTGGTCTTATATTCCTATCTAAAATGACTTTTTAAAATTTCACATTTGGTCTTGAATTCTTTCACTTCATTTCTTTTTCTAATTATTTCATGTCTTGTATCTTCTTGTGCTAATAACAGTTTTAATCTCCTCCCTTTAAGCATTCTTTCAGGCATACTTTTATTGTCTGCAGGACGTTACTTTGCTCCTGTTATATAGTAATTTTCTGTAGAGCAGAGGTTCCCAACCCCCAGCCCATAGACCTATACTGAGCCACATAGCTGGAGGT
The DNA here is from genome assembly GCF_030222135.1 of Aotus nancymaae. Lineage (NCBI taxonomy): Eukaryota > Metazoa > Chordata > Mammalia > Primates > Aotidae > Aotus > Aotus nancymaae. The sequence goes on from NW_026988425.1 coordinate 123,015,958, forward strand.
GAGCAGCAGGCAAGTAAGCAAAACTTCACCTATATTTACAGCCACCCCCCAATTGCTTGCATTACTGCTTGAGCGCTGCCTCCTGTCAGATCAGTGGTGGCATTAGATTCTCATAGGAGTGTGAACCCTATTGTGAACCATGCAAGCAGTAGATCTAGGTTGCATACTCCTGAGGAAATTCTAATGCCTGATGATCGGTCACTGTCTCCCATCATCCCCAGTTGGGACCATCCAGTTGCAGGTAAACTAGCTCAGGGCTCCCACTGATTCTACAATGTGGTGAGTTGTGTGATTATTTCATCATACATTACAGTGTAATCATAATAGAAATAAAGTACACAATAAATGTAATGTGATTGAATCTTCCTGAAACCATCCCCTCCACCTGCCGGTCTGTGGGAGAAACATTGTCTTCAAAGAAATCAGTCCCTGGTGCCAAAAAGGTTGAGGACTGCTGCTGTAGAAGGTTTGATTCTGATTATTTTCTTTTTCTCATTTTTACCTGTAATTGGTGGTGGGTTTGTTGTTGTTGTTGTTGTTTTTGCAGGGGGCATGGATTTTGTTTGCTTGTTTGTTTTAGAATATGGCTTGGTTCACATGCTAAGCAAGTCTCCATAGCCAGGTGTTTATCCCCTCCTGGTTGCATTTTGCACTGTAAGGGGGATACATTGGCCCCCTAGTTTTTTTGTAAATGTTGCACTTGGATTCTTGATTTGTTATGTAGTTGACCTGCCTGTTTTTATTCAGGAAGATTCATTCATGCCTACACTCATTACTGCTAATTTTTCCAGAATTCTGTTTTTAGTGCTCTAATTAGTGCTAGTTTAAAAAAAGAGTCTCTGTAAAGGGAAATGAAATTAAAATTAAATTGAATAATCAATCATATACTTGTTGATGTTCACTAACTTGGTGAACCACTTTGTGTCAGGCTTCTGCAGGGTTGCATTGAGCTGAAAGATGTTAATGAATATTTTCAGCAAGCAAGCCAGTCATTGCAGTGACTTGTTTTGTCAAAGAGAAAAGGTTTTACTCACAAGACTGCCAAATGAGGAGACGGGAGAACAAATTTCAAACCTACCTTTCCAAAGATGGGATTTTAGGGATGTTTTTGAAATAGAGTACCAAGGTTCTCCAAGGCATGGAGAAGGGAGACGGGGGGTAAGGAAAAGTGAGTTAGTTAGGATTGCATACATGTAGTCAAGTTATACAGCTCTTCATAGAATGCATGTTTGAAAAATGGCAGTATCTCCATGATCTGAGGAAGGAGGTTTTGGCCCTCTGACATCAAATGGTCACCTCTCTTGAGGCATTTATGTAGGTCCAGTTGAAGGGTCGGTGGTCTCAATCAGCTTGAAGTGGACAAGATCTGCCTCCTGGTTCCTGAAAATAACTTTAAGCAACTATTACTGTAGTGACCCACATTCGGAAGTTACCTGTAAGGAAGTTTGTGGGAGTTTTTGCTATGTGACATGCTAGTGGGGGTTTTAAAATAGATCAACTAAAAGTAAGCGATGAAAAGCAAGGCAGATTAAGTTTGGTGGTCTTAATTGGATTAGCCTTCAATTTTAAATATGTGACTCTCTCCCAAATAGGGCCTTGATAACCGAGGCTACTTGTAGTGCTGGGTTAAGTAGCACAAGTGTGTACATGTGCTCCAGCAGGTTATAGGATGGGCCACTTCTACCTGTGAAAGCCAAGGGTGGTTTTATGAATGAGATGACATGGAACCTGGGTTTTGAAAGATCAGCTGAAGCTTTCAAGATTGATGAGGTGATAAAGAAATCCTAGGCAGAGAGGAGATGTTAAACCATACAGTTTGATAGTGCATGATCTGCTTAAGCAGGAATCAGTATTTAAGCGGGTTTAGAGCAAAGTCTGGGGTGCTGAGTAGCAAGTTGGAGTTGTATTCAAAGGCATTGCATGCTAAGGAATTTGTACTTATGGGCAAGTTTCTATTGGAATAGGTCTTTGTGTCAGAGGGACCGCTCTACCAGTATCTGTAGTGCAGTGGAGGTGATAAATCTGTTGAAAGGGCCAAATAAGACAATTGTGAAGGTAGAGGGAAGGGAAGGTGGGGAAGAGTTGAACCCTTTGAAATTTTTGATGAACTGATCTTATATTTAGAAAACATTGAAAGCTGCAGCTCTGGCTGGCTGCTCATTAGAATCACCTGGGAGCTACTTTTTTTTTTTTTTCAGTCCGCCAACTCCTCTTCTCCATTTTTACTTAATTGGTATAGATGAAGGATCGTGCCTCAGCAAGCAGTTTTGAAATTGTTCCCAAGTGATTCTTATCTGCAGCCGCTGCAGGTAAGAAATCACAAGCTTCCCTAAGTGAACTGTGGTAAGCACTGATGTAGCAGGAATACCAGCCCTATGAGGTGCCTGAACTACACACTTACACAAGTAATTTTTTTTTTTTTTTTTTTTTTTTTTTTTTTGAGACGGAGTCTCGCTCTTGTTACCCAGGCTGGAGCGCAATGGCGCGATCTCGGCTCACCGCAACCTCCGCCTCCTGGGTTCAGGCAATTCTCCTGCCTCAGCCTCCTGAGTAGCTGGGATTACAGGCACGCGCCACCGTGCCCAGCTAATTTTTTGTATTAGTAGAGACGGGGTTTCACAAGTAATTTTTTAAAATGTATGCTCACATCCCCTGCCTTGTTTATTGAAAGTTCCTAATGTTTTTGATATTTCTTTTTTATGTTTTTAACTTTTAAATAAAAGAAAAAAAAGAATTACCGAAGAAGATGTAACCATACTGTAAAATTACATAATTTTTCAAATTACTAAATTCAAAGATTAGTCCCCACCTCTTTGAAGGAGAAAAAAAGTATTTTCCAAAAGACTAAGGATAAGCCTTTACTAAGCCTGGGGTGTTTAGGTTTTTTCCAGCATTTTGCAGTTACAAACAATCTACAATGAATAACCATGTATGTTTGTTATTTTTGTATTGTGAGAGAGGTATGTGTATCTTCAGGGTATTTTTTAGAAGCTAGTTTGCTCTGTCAAAAGATAGTACATTTGTAGTTTTGTTAGGTTATTGCCAAATTCCCCTCCTGAGTAGTTCTAGCAGTTTGTGTCCCCATCAGTAGTAGATGGCCTGTTGCCCTATAGCCTCCCTTTTCTTAAATGTGTTATGCTTCACTTTTTCTGTCCTTGATGTTCTTTGATTTTAATTTGCATTTTTTTTGCGGGTTTTAACATCTCATATCTTTTGTAAATTGTTTCATTGTTTTTTGGGGTGTTTGTTTTATTTTTCCTCCCTTCATGTTTAAGTAGTTCTTAATATCAACATTTTCATAGTATGGTCTGTGGACTCCTGAAGGTCCCTGAAAACTTTTTTAGGTTCATGGGCAAAACTGTTTTTGTAACAGTATGAAAGTATTACTTATCTTCTTCACTGTGTTGTTATTTGAGTGAAGGTTCAGAAACAATGGTGGTTAAAACTGTGGGCTTTATAGCCCAAATCAAGGCAGCGGCACCAAACCTTATAATAAGAGTCATTGTCACACACTCACAGATTAAAAGAAAAATTTCAGTTTTATTTAAGAATGATTTGAAGCAGTAAGAATTATGTCTTATTACTTTCCAACCCTTGAGTACATACATTTTCAGTAGTCTAGGTATGCAGATGGGAAACGTGCCTAAAGTACTTCTGCCTTGTACTAAAGTGCTTGTGTGATTATTTGAATTGCAGCTGTGTATTGAGTTGGGGAGGGAAGGCAGAAATCACTTTGACTTGAAGGAACAATTGTTTACTTGAAGGAATGTATGGTTATCTAAACTTGAATATTTGACAAACATATTTCTCCAAAATGAATGAATACCTTGCTGCTTCAAGGAGAACAATTCTTGATAGTATTTGTTGCTAACAATGAAAACTGATTTTTAAAACAAAAATGAAAATTTGAGAAGTTTTTATCTGCTTTTCAGTAATTAAAGACTTTTTGATGAACTTGATAGTAACACATGATTTTAAAATACACCATGCGGTGAAATGTGGCATCATTTGGAAGACTTGCCTAACTCAGGGAACCAGTATTTTCCAAAAGGCTAAGGCATGCTATAATAAAATTATACACATATAAAATGCCCATTCAAAGTGTAAAATAGGCCAGTAGATATTCATGCAACAGTACAGACAGTTGATTGATATGGTTTCAAACTGTACCTTATTACTCTCCTTTAGGAAACTATCATTTATTAAGTGTTTGGCATAAAATCAAATGTGAATATTCGTAATTACCTAAAACGTCTACTAAAATAACTTTTTTTTTTCTTTTTGAGACAGAGTCTCGCTCTGTCGCCCAGGCTGTAGTGCAATGGTGCAATCTTGGCTCACCGAAACCTCCGCCTCCCAGGTTCAAGCAATTCTCCTGCCTCAGCCTTCCAAGTAGCTGGGACTACAGGTGCACGCCACCATGCCTGGCTAATTTTTTGTAATTTCAGTAGAGACAGGGTTTTACCATGTTAGCAAGGATGGTGTTAGTCTCCTGACCTTGTGATCCCACTGCTTCGGCCTCCCAAAGTGCTGGGATTACAGGATTGATTGAGCCACAGCGCCCGGCCAGTAACTCCTCTTTTTCAACCACTGTATGTGTGTATGAAAAGTTGGATTTTCTTTCTGTACTTTAACAAAAAGCAACATACAACAGCAGGGTTTGTTACAGTGCATTTCCACCAACTTTTTTGTCTCTTCAGCAGTGAATGTCAGATTTTGTCAAAGGCTTTTTCAGGATCTTGGAGATAATCATATAATTTTTTTCTTTAGATTTATTAATAGGATGTGTTCTACCAGTGGATTTCCTAATACACTAAGCTTGCATTCCTAGAATAAATCTCTTTATCATGGAGTATTTATGTAACGTTGGCTTTTGTTTGCTTATTTTTATTTTGTATTTTGCACTGATAAAAATAAATTACGTTGAGCTGTAATATTGGGGGATTGGTCATTATGGACAGTAATTACCAGGTTTCACTGTCAATATTATACTTGCTTCATAAAAATAATCTAGAAGGTTTCCTTTATATCAGTGTTCTGGAACAATACATTGTATTGAGGCTGTCTGGATATTGCATGTTTTGGCACAATTCCCCTGTGAAATCATTTGTGCTCAGTGCCTTTTTGTGGGATAATTCCCCCATAAATTTTTCTGCTTTTTCTCCAGAAATTGGCCGTTTTGACCTTTTTATTTATAATAGAGTCAATTTTGGTCATCTATATTTCCTTAAGGAATTATGTTTCATTTAGGCTTTCAAATTTATTTGAATTTTTTCTGTAGTCTTTATGTTTTCTACTGCAATACTAATAGTTATTTGTCTCTAATAATTTATTTTTTAGTCCTGCTTTTATTTTGAAATGTGAATATTATCTTTGAATTATGATGAGTGTACGGTTTTGTGTACAGTAGTCCCCTCTGAGCCATGGGGCATATGTTCCCCCAGTGGATGCCTGAGTTCACGGATAGTACCAAACCCAATGTTGCTGTTAATTGGAGCACATTTCTGTTCCTGTCTTCCACTTGTAAGTTTAATGCCCCACTCACAAGTTTAATGCCTTTTCCATTTTAAATAAGCACTTACCATGCACTCTGGCCAAACCCTTGCAGTTTAAGGTGTGACAGCAAAACTAGCACAAATTTCTTTTTCCTCCTTCACAATTTCACTAGTAGAAGAGTCCTTCTCCCTGAAGATCTTAGTAACCTCAGCACATGATTTTTTTTTTTCTATTAAGTGGAGGACTTTCGCCTTCTCAAAGGAAACTCTTTGGCATATCCGAATTGCCTGCATTGCTACTGGTGCACTTTGGGGCCATGATTAAGTAAAATGAGGGTGACTTGAACACAAGCATTGTGCTACCTCTCCACAGTTGATCTCATAACTGTGATAGCTACTGAATGACTGTAACAAGCAGGAGCCCTTATGGCATGGAGACACTCGACAAAGGGATGATTCACATCTTATATGGGATGGAGCAGGATGGTAAAAGATGTCATCATGCTACTCCTAATGGTGTGCAGTTTAAATCTTACAGATTGTTTATTTCTGGAGTTTTCCATTTAAAATTTTCAGACTGCAGTTGACCTCAGGTGACTGAAAGCTAAGAACATGAAACTGAGGATAAGGGAGGACCACTGTAGTTTATCTGTTTTTGTTCAGTTACATTTTGGGAAGATATATAAAGAGATTCAGATGGTTGCCATCGTGTTCAGTTACTCACAAATTTCCCTGTTTGTTACTATTTTCTTTTTTCATATTAACTTCTTTTTGTATTCACTTTATTGCCATAAAATTCACATACCATACAATTCAGGTATACAGTTCATTGGTTTTTAGCATGTTCAGAGTTGTGTTACCATCACCAGAGTCCATTTTAAAACATTTTCATTACTGTAAAAGAAATAAACAAAAAACAACTCACACCAATTGACTTATCACTCCCCAATCCGTGTTGCCCTGGACAATGACCAATTGCATTTTTGTCTCTATAGATTTGCCTTTCTGAGCATTTTATGTAAATGGAATAGTAGAATATATTGACCTTTGTGAACTGTTTTCACCTTAGCATGATGTTTTCAAGGTTCATTCATGTTATACTATGTATCAGTACTTCATTCCTTTTTACATACAATATTTCATTGTATGGATATACCACCTTTTATTTATCCATTCATCAGTTGATAGATACTTGAAATAGTTGGTATTTACTCTTTTTTAAGAAGAGGCTTTTTTTTCTTTTGCTACTTCTATAGGCTTTGGGATAAGAGGAAAGGTGATATATGCACTATTCATGGTGAACATAGTGTCCTCTGTTGAGGACTGGAAAGCTGAGGGAGGAAGCTGTTACCTTTGTCCTCAGGCAGTTTGAATTGTACAATTTTATACAAAAAGATACATTTCTGGCTTAATGATTCTGTAACCTTAAGAAAATGTATGATATCTCTTTAGACTACTCTAGGTACTCCATTTCCTTTCTAGAGAATAGTATAGATTTCTTTGAGATTAGGTAATTTTTTAATAACTTGAAAATATTTTGAATTTTTTTTTATACTGACCTGTCCTGAGTCATGGTGGCAAAGATTCTAGGCTCTTTCAGAAGTGTAGCTTATTGTAATTTAGTTTTTAAAAAAGGTAATTTTACAATGTTTGTTCAGTATGGCTAATGTACACCTTCTGTTGTATAGTGTGCACAAGACATTGTATTCCACAGAGATTTTTAGAAGTTTGCAGAAGTTGTTGAAAGTTGAAATAACTAATACTTGATTTTCAAAGCAATTGGTATTTTACTATGTAAAATGACAAATGCTGGATAAGTCTGTCATCTCCTAAATCAGTTGCCAGTATGAATGATGATCACACTGGACACTGCCAGTCTTCTCAGGGCCTGTCTGATAATCAAAAATAAAGTCAGGATTTCAGCGTTAATAATTTTTAAATGTCTTTGTTTTTTAAAGAACATGTATATAGTTGGCAATTTTAAATATTCTGTTATGTCCAGTAGTTATTAGCACTTGCATTCTTGTACAAGGATAGTTCTAATAGGCAGCTATGCAAGTGAGTGTTTATGGATCATGGATGTATTAAGATTGTAAGTTTTGTATTTTAACTTCTCTAGAGTGTAGAGTATGATGTAACAAACAATTATTTTTGTCCTTAATAGCAATATTTTACTGTGATTTTTACTTTAGGCTCCTGGATTTGGATTCGGAATTGCAATATCTGGTGGACGAGATAATCCTCATTTTCAGAGTGGGGAAACGTCAATAGTGATCTCAGATGTGCTGAAAGGAGGACCAGCTGAAGGACAGCTACAGTAAGAGCTATTTTTCGTGGGCACCTGTGCGACAAGCAGTGTTCCTGTCCTCAGGCACTGGCCTACTATCTTAGTGATTTTGCCATATTCATACACCACCTGTGCCATGGTTCATATATTTTTCCTTAAATTAACATGTTTACTTAAGCAGGAAACTTTGGCCAGGTATGGTGGCTCACTCCTGTAATCCTAGCACTTTGGGAGGCTGAGGCAGAGGGATCACTTGAGACCAGGAATTGAATACCAACCTGGGCAACATAGGGAGACCCCATCTCTACAGAAAAATGTAAAAATCAGCTGGGAATGGTGGCATGTACCTGCAGTCCCAACTGCTTGGGAGACTGGAGAATCCCTTGAGCTTAGGATTCTGAGGCTGGAGTGAGCCATGATTGCACCACTGTACTCCAGCCTAGGTGACAGAGCAAGACCCTGTCTCCAAAGAAAATAAAAGGAAGCTTTATCTCTATCATAAATGAAAAGCTAGTTTCACTCACTTTAAATAGAATGTGTAACTGTAAAAATAGTGAAAAAGAAAATTTCTAATTCCATTTTGGGTAGAATCTAGCTTTTAGAAGCCTCTCTCCCCAAGTCTTGCACCCTTTTTGTGCCATGTGAAGATTAGCAAGATAAAGAGAAACACAAAATATACTACCAAAATAATGACACTATAATTAGAAGAATTAAAAGAAAATTGAATTATAAAAAGTTTACTTTTTAAAAGCAAGTAAGTTTTCCAGCTATATGACTTAGTATCATTTAATGCCCTGTAACTGTACTACCAAGAATCATTTCATGTATTGTGATATCTGTTCAGTCTTTTGGGGAAATACTTTGTTAATGACTTAAAAAAAATTAAAGACCTGTTGTTAGTTACTTGTTAAACATTCTGTGGAGAGATCTGAAAGTAAATTGATTGACATTATTTTATTTTTGATCTGAAGAGAAAGTATTAATTAACTCACAATTAGACTACATTTTAGAAGTACCTATCTTGAAAATATCATCATAAACTTACCAAGATGTTTTTCTCTCACATACCGTTTTGTGCCTTTTTTCCCTAGGGAAAATGACCGAGTTGCAATGGTTAACGGAGTTTCAATGGATAATGTTGAACATGCTTTTGCTGTTCAGCAACTAAGGAAAAGTGGGAAAAATGCAAAAATTGTAAGTATCTCTTCTCTTTAATTTAGTAAAGGTACCCCAACTGTATTGTTGGTACATTTCTGGTATTTGAATTTATCCTTCCTATTTAAGAAAATGAAAATGGAAACAGTAGTTCTAAAGTTAGTTGTTTACACTTAAGAGTGTTTCTTCTAACACTAGTGGTTTGTCACTGGTATGTGTATTTTCTCAAAGTTTAGATACCAGGATTTTTTTCAATTTAAAAAGGAAAGGGGACCATTGAATAGTTACCTCTTTCTGGCTTAATGTTTCCTCCTCTACAGTCACATGCTGCATGACAATGTTTTGGTCAGCAACAGACCGCATGTTCGACAGTGGTTCCATAAGATTATGGTACTGTATTTACCGTGTTTAGATACACACATACTTACCATTGTGTTGCAGTCCCCTATAGTATTCAGTACAGTAACGTGCTGTACAGGCTTGTAACCTAGGAGCAGTATCCTATCCCATGTAGCCTAGATGTGTGTGTAGTAGGATGTACCATCTGGGTTTGGGAAGATACATTCTGCAGTGTTTGCATAAAGACAGAATTGCCTAATCATTCACTTCTCATAATATATCCCCATTGTCAAGTGACGCATGACTGTACTGAAGTTAGATTGGATTTTGGTATGTAGTTAGTTTGAAATATATGGCCCTATTTTCTAGTATAAGATTAGTTTACTGGGCAAGTTTTGCATTGTCGCTTGAATACATGTTTGTCAGCATCTACTCTCCTTATTACTCTGATAGTTTGAGGAGAGAGAAGATCTGAGATTGTTTTTTGTAGAGTTGTTCAGAGTACATTTAATGTTACTTTTTTACTGTATAACTAGAGTCCTTATTTCATATTTCTCTGAGAAGTCTACTTTTTATTAAAGGAAAAGAAATTCAATTAACTCTTGATGACTGGCCTCAAATCACAGTTGAAACTTGGCGAATGTAGCACAACAGATTTAATGTAAAAGTTTTATTTATTTTTTTGAGGCATAGTCTCACTCTGTCACTCAGGCTGGAGTGCAGTGGCACGATCTTGGCTCAGTGCAACCTCCGCCTCCTGGGTTCAAGCGGTTCTTGGGCCTCAACCTCCCAATTAGCTGGGAACACAGACACGTGCCACCATGCCCAGCTAGTTTTTGTATTTTTAGTATCGATGGGGTTTTGGCACGTTGGCCACGCTGGTCTCGAACTCCTGACTTCAAGTGATCTGCCTGCCTTGGCCTCTCAAAGTGCTGGGATTACAGGCATTAGCTACCATGCCCAGCCAAAAGTCTTACTTAAAATAATATTCACAGTTTGAGGACCACAGGAGCCACTTCATCCGCTTTGCTCCTCCACGGTTTTGTTTGTTTGTTTGTTTGTTTGTTTGTTTGTTTTTGAGATAGAGTATCACTCTTGTTGCCCAGTCTGCAGTGCAATCGCGCGATCTTGGCTTACCGCAGTCTCCGCCTCCCGACTGCAAGTGATTCTCCTGCCTCAGCCTCCCAAGTAGCCAGGATTATAGGCCTGTGCCACCATGCTCAGCTAATTTAGTATTTTTAATAGAGATGAGGTTTCTCCATGTTGGTCAGGCTAATCTCAGAACTCCCGACCTGAGGTGATCTGCCCACTTCAGTCTCCCAAAGTGCTGGGATTACAGGCCCTGCACCTCAGGTGAGGCACCGCGCCCAGCCTTCTCTCCTGTTTTTATCCCATCCTGCCTCTGAAAGGACTGATAAAGGTAGCCTTGAAGCCTCAGCTCAGGTGTAGAAAGCTGAAGAGGCTGGGTGATGTGCCCTGCTTTGTCCTTTGAGAACCTTTCTGCCTCCCAGCAGATGCTCAGAACCACAACAGACCTGATGGAAAGGATAAGGGTGGGTGAAGGGAGGCCTGCTTTGAGTTTTGATGTCTGGGAACAGTGGTAAAAGCTGCAAAGGGTATTCCCTGAGACTGCACCTATCACTTGCTCTGTCCTTCTGCCCTGTGTAGGCTGCCTTGCTGTCTGTATGGCTTACCTCTGCATCGTTGCTGGTGAGATGAGAGTTCTCTCATATTGCAGTAGGACCAGTATTTGGTTATGGCATTGTTCCAGAGAACAGACATCTTCTCTTTTGTATGTTTTGACAATTTCATTGTAGTCCATAGTTTTACAACTGTAGTGTTACTTTAAAATTGTAACAGACTGCCTAGTGGATGAAGTTTTTATAACATTAAGCAGTTTTTATAACATGAGGTTGCACTGTTTACAGAAGCAAATTTCTGATTTTTTTGGTTTTAAAACAGCAAATTGCTAATAGTTTTGTTGGGTTTGATCAGTTGAATGAGCTTCAGTTTCTTGCTTTAGCTGCTAATCCTGAGCACCATCATTATTCTGCAGAGTGTTCTTCGGGTAGCTCGCTGCACATTCCAAGGCCAGCACCTTAGGAAACTTGTTTTTTATCCCTTGTATCTGAGGTGTGGTGAGCTTCACTCATACTTCCAACTTTTTGAGCCCTCCATTCCTCTGTGATCTTGAGCTGTTTTGTTTTTCCATGCAACGTATTTGGCACACATAGCCTACATTGATAATATATCTGAGAAAGTTGTGTTTCTATACTCAAGACTTTTCCATATGGAAATCATGTTAGGTCTAAAATCAGTAATGTATTTGAAATAGCACATTCTTGGCCCAGCATGTAAGGAGAAGGATTTGGGGGCTGCTCAAAGCTCTGTCAGTTGGAAAGGTGTTTTTGCTCTGTGGGTAGAGGCTGTAAGGGCTTTCGGCAGAAAGGTGTTTTAATTAAAAAAGCAGCAGTTGTTGATTTTTGCATTTTAACAGTTTCAAACATGTCATTAATTTACATTGAAGCTTTTATTGCCTTACAGCTCTTAGAATAAAACCCCCACGTCTGAGAGTGTGGCCTTTGATTATAAGAGGCATTTTTAAACCTCATCCCCGGACATAACCAGAGCCATTATATATGTGATGTTTATATATGTGGTCATCATATATGTGGTGTTTATTTTCCCCGATTGTGAACTACTAGATTCTCTTCCCTACTCTCTGTTCTACTGATCTCTCTCTTCTCTCCTGTGCCTCCTACATTACGGGGTGGTTTGTTGATGGGATTATCTTTTCATAAACTGAGAGCCGTTTGGACATTATGCTCAGCACATGAGTTCTTTCCCATTGAATTAAGATGTTAGAACTCCTTGGTGATAGAACTACCGTAAGTATGCTTAATTTTGTTTAGCAGTAGATGAAAGGAATCTGGAAATAGTTATTGTTTATAACACAATGAGCCTATATAATTTTACTAAAATTCTGAACATACTAATAAAGCGTTAGAAGTAGATGAAGAGACAAAAACACCTTCCTAGCAAAAACCTCTGTGAGCATTTCAGAACAGTTATGTGTTGCTCAGTGATGGGGATAAGTCTTGAGAAATGCTTCATTACATGATTTCATCATTCTGTGAACATCAGAGTGTACTTACACAAACCTGAAAGGTATAGCCTACTACACTTAAACTATGTGGTATAGCGGATTGCTCCTTGGCTATAAACCACATACAACATGTTACTATACTGAATACTGTAGGCATTTGTAAAACAGTGATAAGTATGTATGTCTAAACGTGGAAAAAGTACAGTACAAATACCTAACAAATAAAAAAATTATATGCCTGTATAGGACACTTACTATGAGTGGAGCCTGCAGGATTAGAAGTTGCTCTAAGTGAGTCAGTAAGTGGTGAGTGAATGTGAAGGCCAGGACAGTACCACGCACTACTGTAGACTTTAGAAACACTGTACATTTAGGCTGCACTGAGTTTCTTTTTAAGATTTTAATATTTTTAATGTATTTAATATTTTATAAATTTATTAAATTTATTTAAAAGTCTTCTTTCTTCAATAATTAACCTTAGCTTACTGAAACTTTTTTAACTTATAAACTTTTTAACTTCTTGACTCTTTTAGTAACACTTAAAACATAAACACATTGTACAGCTATACACAAATACTTTTTTCTATTTAAAATTTTTTGGTTTGGTTTTTTTAAGACACAGTTTCACTCTGCTGCCCAGGCTAGAGTGCGGTAGCATGATCTTGGCTCACTGTAACCTCCACCTCCCTGGCTCAAGTGATTCTTGTGCCTCAGCCTTGGGATTACAGGCTCCTGCTACCACGTCTGGCTAATTTTTGTATTTTTAGTAGAGGCAGGGTTTCGCCATGTTAGCCAGGCTGGTATCGAACTCCTGACCTCGAGTGATCTGCCTGCCTCAGCCTCCCAAAGTTCTGGGATTACAGGCGTGAGCCACCACACCTGGCCTACATTTTTCTTTTTTTTTTAGTTTTTAAACTTTTAGTAAAAAGACACATGCACACTTATTAGCCAAGGCCCACCCAGGGTCAGGATCATCAGAATCACTGTCTTCCACCTCCACAACTTATCCTAGTGGGAGGTCTTCAGGGGCAGTAACACGCTTGGAGCTGTCATTTCCTATGACAGCAGTGCCTTCTTGTGGAACACCTCCCGAAGGACCTGCCTGAGGCTGTTTTCTCAGTTAACTTTTTAAAAAAAAAAGTAGAGGGAACACACTGTGGAATAATGATAAAGTATAGCATAGCAAATATATAAACCAGTAACATGATCATTATCAAGTATTATATTCTGTATATAATTGTATCTGTTACACTTTTATTCCTTTGACAGCATAATAGGTTTGTTTCACCAGCATCTCCACAAACACGAGTACTGCAGTGCACCCACAACATTATGATCCTATGCGTCTCTAGGTGATAGGAGTTTTTCAGCTCTGTTGTAATATTATGGGGCGTCTGTAGTATTTGTTGTCCATTGTTTTACGTGATGCATGACTGTATGTATCCACATGGCAATGCAGCGTTTCACATACACATGTATGTATCCAGCCCAATTCATGGACATTTCCATGTCCAGTCTACAAGTATTTTTTTTTAATTCAGCTGCGAAAATCATCATATTGCTACCAACATCTTGAGTTAATTTTTAAGAATAATTTTCTAAGAGTGGTTTTTCAGAGTCAAAGGGCCTGAATGACTTTTGATATATGTATTGCCAGTTTGTCCTTCAGAAAATCAGTAGGCTGTTGTCTGAATCTTTGCTGAGCTGATAAACTAAACAGGTGTTTCAAAGGAAACATTTTAAATCACAAGTGGATTTGAATCTTTTATGGTGTATTACTCCCCATTTGTTTTTTCATTTACCTGTTCATGTCCCTTACATTTATATGATGGTGATGATCATACTAGAGTGTTTTATGGAGTCAGATTATTGGCCTTTTGTCATACATACCTCATGTGTAATCCTCTTGCTTTTGTGAATGTAAGTTGTGTTTGTTATTTTTGTATCATTTTGTTACAGCATTGAAGTTTTAATTTTTATTTTGTCATGTCTGTGAGACTTTCACTTTATTGGTTCTGCCTTGGTGTCATGTTTCCAAAAGCCTTTTAGTTGCAGAAGCCTCTCTTGTATTTTATTCCATTTCTTACATGATGTCATTTTGTTTATTTTATATTTGAGTCTTCAGTTAAGCTGAACTGTTTTGAATAGAAATTTTTTTCCCTAAACATTTTTATTTCAGATTTTTCAGTGTTAAAATGAAGCTTAGTTATCATACCTACTAAATATTATTCACGTTTGTTTATATACTTTTAAGTAGAGAATCATAATAGGACTGGATACCTTTCAGTAAAGTAAGCACCTACTAGATAAAGCATTGTATTATATGTACAGTTAAATGCATGCTAAGGAATGTCTCAAGGAACTGGAATCTTAGTGGGCTGGATAGGTATACATACTGATAACCATATAATGCACATCATCTGAGGTTGATAGGTCAGGTACAGTAGAATCCCAAAGAGGCACTCTCTTGCAGGAATGATAGGGAAAGCCATGAGTGCTCATCTGATAACTTTGTTTTTGTTCATTACTAGGGAGGAACTGAAGATTAAAATACTAATACCTCGTATTGCTTCCACTGTAATATGTTGCTTCCACTACAGTATGTTAGAGGTGAGATGTAAAAGCAGGCAGCTAGCATTAGGAGTGCTTCACAGAAAATGTTTCCTGATAAGGACCTCAGCTGTGGTTGCCCCAAGATGGGAAGGGCAGCCTTTCTCTTTCAGTTCCTAACAGGGCATTGGCTGTCCTCCTTTTCACATGTGCTGGCCTCTGCTGTTTCTCGAGCAGCCCTTTGAAGAAGAGGTAAGATGCTAACATGCAGGTGAATAGCAAGACAGAGAAATAGAAGATTAATTGGGAGCTTAGTAGGCAGAGGATAGATTTTAGGTAAATAAAAGATTGAAGTTACAGGTAACCTGGAGTATGGCAGTTGAAGAAAACAGTCTTAGAGGTAGGTAGGGATAAGAATGAGAGTGCAAATACAGGGGTTTCATTCATCCAGGAAGAAGATCACCTTGGTCTTTGAGGCCAAAAGGAAGGAGAATCAAATAAATGAGATACTGAAAAAATTTAGGAGGGCAGTGGGGGTAAAATGGCACTGATCTTCTTAAAGCAGGCTGAGTGACTCGGATCTTGAAGAATGGTTGTGGAATACCTGCATTATTAAATTTAATCGAGAGGCAACAAGATGTAGATAAAAGGATTGCTGAACAAGAACAAGACTTCTGTAAAATGAATTTATAGAGGGCCTAATCAGCAAAGTGTGGAAGGGAAGGTAATACAGGACTGGAGTTTGTCGTGGCAGATGATTTGAGGGGTCAATAGAAAGTCATTTAAATACAGCAGTAGGATGTCTCGTGCAAACTTGGGGGAGGGATGCAAGTGAAACCAGGATTGAACTAATGAACGGAGAATAAGAGAGGGTGAAGGAATTGGAAATAAGATAATGAAAAGTTTGTGTCCGAAGTAGAAGACAAGGAGTAATATACAAGAAGATCTTGCAGAACTACAGTGAGGTCAAACGTACGCTATTGTGGGAAGGCAAAGTGTAGTCCACGGATTACAGGGCCACTTCATCAGCAGGTGTAATACATGTAGATCTTCAGCTTGCAGAGAGTGAAGGAATAAGCGGACAGACAGTACAGAGCCAGTTACCAGAGTCATTGAGAAAAGAATGCCAGAGGGAAGAATTTGCACCTAGAGGGCAAGTACAAATTGGAGAGATCCAGAGACTGAAAGCAGTTTGTGTTGGTGAAGTACAGCTGAGTTCATTAGCGCCAAAATTTTATTGAATGTTAGTGTGGCTGTAGAATAAACTTCTCTCTTAGAGGTCTGGGGCAATTGTGTGCCTTGATACTGATACATTTTAAAACGTTTTAAGGAATCAACTTAGACTTGGAAGTTTGCTGTAGTTTTGGTAGCACCTAGAATATATTTGATGACATTAGAATACAGTGCTGTCCTTTTTATTCAGACCACCAGCAGTTGTTAGTTTCCCTGTAAGCTTGTGATTATTACACCAGGAAGAGCTTTCTGTGTGAAGTAAATAAAGACGTTTTTAGGCCCATTCTTTCTAATTTGTGCTTAACCAGATCTGTTTACCAGGAGAGCAGAAAACACAGCCTTTATGGAAATGTATTCCTTAGCAGTTTGTTGTGGTTTTTTGTGTATTGTTTCTCGCTGGTTCATAATTAATATGGGACAAGAGACATGTAATGTTCCTTTCTCTTTGGAACTGAACCTATGTATATGAAAATCAGTCAGCTTGTTTTGTAACCTTTTTTACTTGCAGACAATTAGAAGGAAGAAGAAAGTTCAAATACCAGTAAGTCGTCCTGATCCTGAACCAGTATCTGATAATGAAGAAGATAGTTATGATGACGAAATACATGATCCAAGAAGTAGCCGGAGTGGTGTGGTTAACAGAAGGAGTGAGAAAATGTGGCCGAGGGAGAGAAGTGCAAGTAGAGAGAGGAGCTTGTCTCCACGATCAGACAGGCGGTCAGTGGCTTCCAGCCAGCCTGCCAAACCTACCAAAGTCACCTTGGTGAAATCCCGGAAAAATGAAGGTATTCTCTGCTAACTCTTAGTGTTATTTTCTCATGAAAATTTAAAACAATTTTAATGAGAAGTACAGTTGCTGTCTCTTCATGTCTTTGCCTTGTTGTCTTAGTGTTTGTGTTCTATTGCTGTAAGTCAAATCCTGTTATGACAGGCTTCAGGGACTGTTCATTTTCTCTATTGGAACAGGTAGGACTTCAAGTGAATTGTCCAGTAGTTGGCTTTTGGATTTGTTGTTGTGATGAGAACAGCCAAATACAAATTATGCTAACAAGAAATGTCACACCATCACCAAATTGAAATTCAATGTTTTTCTTAACTGTTAGTAGTGTAATCATGGAGAGAAATCCTGGGACTTTGCTATTGTTGTTACAAGGTCTGGCTCTGTTACCCAGTCTGGAGTGCAGTGGTATGATCTCAGCTCACTGCAACCTCTGCCTCCTGGGCTCAAGCAATCCTCCGACCTCAGCCTCCCTAGTAGCTGGGACTGCAAGTGCACGCCACCATGTCCAGCTAATTTTTAAATTTTGGGTAGAGAGGGGTTTTGCCATGTTGCTAGGCTAGTCTCAAACTTCATCCACCTGAGCTCAAGCAATCCACCTGCCTTGGCCTCCCACAGTGCTGGGATTACAGGTGGGAAGCCACTGCACCCTGCTGGGACTTCTTCCCCCTCACTCCAGACTGTTTTTTTAAATGGAAGAATTAAACGAAAAGAACCCCTTATAACACGTTTCTCTATAATGCAGGATTTCTTTGAAGTTTCTGAAACTGAAGCTCAGCTGCTTTCCCTCATACTTATTAAATTTGATAAAAAATGGATCTGACTGTGACTTCCTCTTCCTTTGGGTGTGCATGGCTGATTATTTTGATACAAAGGGCATTACAGTAGGAATATTATCAAGCCTTACTTTGATCTGCCTTAACGCTTGGCATATCTCCTGGGTAGTACTCCCTACCCCCACTCTAGAGCAGACTTCTCAGTGAAGTTCTCGACATTTGCTGTTTCTACTTCGTTTCACCCTTACTTCTCAACCCTCTCTGGTCTAGCATCTTTCCCCGTCTTCCCCCAAAAATGTTCACACTAAATCTAATAGAAGTTTTTCAGTCTCTAGCTTGCTTGTCTTTTCAGTATCATCTCACATGGTTAACCATGCCTTATTTTTAAAAATAAAGTCGTCTTTTGGTAGTACTGCCTCTTTCTGGTATTTAACCCCCCACCTTTCTTTCTGTATCTTTTGCAAACTCATTCTCCTCACCCTGCCCTTTATAACATTCTGTCAGTTTCTCTCCTAGAATCTTTTTTTCCACTTAATATTTTTTTTCTTTCCCTCAGGTTGAATAACAATTTCTTTAGGCAATCTCATCTGTTCCCCTGTTTCCAGTCACTGCTGGTAATGGCAGAACTTCTTTCTCCAGCCCAAATCTGTACACTCTTATGTTCTAGCTGTTAGGCATATTCACTTAGATATTCCTGTAGGTCCTTGAAACACAGCACATCTCAAATGAAACACATCTCTCTCTTAAAATTTTTCTTTGTATTTCTCATGAAGTATTCTATTGAATGTGTTCTATTTATCCAGGCCATTCCCAGATGACATGGTTAGTTACCCTTGACATCTCTTTTTTTCTCTTGGATGGTGAATGTCCTCGCTTCTGAGTACCACTCTTACTCATCCCACTCTTTCTCCACTGCCTCCACCCTTTTCCAAGCCACTGTCGTCTCTTACAGAGACTCATTTGGTCTCATAGGTTGTCTCCTGGATCCCTTTAAGTTGATTCCGCAGATTTCTTCGTAGATGAAGGATCCTGTGTGACACTTCTTACTCTTTAGCCCCTTTCTTCATTAATTCTCAGTTTCTGCTACACTAGACTTATGACTTCATTAAATCCACCAGGTTTTTTTCTTCATAACTCGGTGCATTTGTTTTGAACTGTTCAGCTAGCACTCACCCCGTACATCCCCTCCCACACAAACCCTTCAGATTTAGTTTTAATCTTTCATAAAGTTTTAGCTTTAGTATTTCTTCCTCAGGGAGGCCTTCTCTGATCCCCTAGTAGATGCAGAATCTTTTGTTTCTGCTCTCTGAACTAGCATTTGCAGTTGCTATGCTATCATCCTTTTTTTTCACTGACTCTGTAAACTTCCAGAGTACAGGAACTATCTCATTTGCTGCTTTCTCCCTTATTCCTGGTACCTGGTACCTAGTTGATATATACCCCCAAGAAATATTTAGAATAAATGAATAAACTAATGTGCAAGGAATATTTTGGGTCATCTGTGTAATGGTCATTTATATGTATTTAATCTTGAAGAAGTCTTTTAACCAATACTTCATCCTTCTGTGATGTAGTGACCATATGGTTGACTGCCTTACTCCTTGCCTGTATCTCCTAATAGGGCATTTTCTTTACCCTGATTCTATTTCTGCCTGTGAGTCCTCTTTGAATGTTTTTGTTTGTTTGTTTGTTTTTGAGACAGAGTCTTGCTGTGTTGCCAGGCGCCAGGATGGAGTGCAGTGGAACAACCTCGGCTCACTGCAATCTCCACCTCCTGGGATCAAGCAGTTCTCCTGCCTCAACCTCCCGAGTAGCTGGGACTACAGGCGCACACCACCACGCCCAGCTAATTTTTGTATTTTTTAGTAGAGACGGGGTTTCACCGTCTTGGCCAGGATGGTCTTGATCTCTTGACCTCGTGATCTGCCCACCCCGGCCTCCCAAAGTGCTGGGATTACAGGCATAAGCCACCGCGCCCAGCCTGAATGTTTGTTTTAAGTTAAACTGTAACTCTGTTGTAATTTTTAGACACTTAGGTTGTAGGTCTGCTGATTTATTCCATGTTAAAAACAATTTTCTGTTTTCCATCTTGGTTTTTAGTTTTGTTTTTAATGCAGTAAGACTCTCCACAGAACCAGGGGCAATCCTTAGTATATTGATAGATGTAGTCATTGGTCTTATTTTTCTTAAAATGTATTTTTCTGCAGCTGTTGGAAGAACCTGGGCAGTTCTCTGGATTCTGCTAGTAATTTCTTCAACTTTCACCATATCATTACCCACAGACAGAATCGATGTCCTCACTCTTGGACACTTTGTTGGTTGTTTAAAGGAGAGGACTGGCATTACATGTTCTGCCCACATCAGTCTGACTGGTTGTAAGCCTTTGCACTCATACTTAGTATATGCTACTATATATGTCTCTCCAGTGTTAGAGGGGTGTAGAATCAGAAAATTTTTGGTCTCAGAGCTGTGAAAAATAGAAATAGTGTATGCATGGTAATAGCCATCAATAAAGTAGTCAATCTTTTCAAAGTTTTTCAAACCTCAAGCAGTTTACTCTTTAGAATTCTATTTCTAGCGAGGCATAGTGTGACACATGTTTGTTATTCCCAGCTACTCTGGAGCCTGAGGCAGGAGGGTTGTTTGACCCCAGGAATTCAAGTCCAGCATCACAACATAGTGAGACCCTGTCTCTGAAAGAAAATTATATTCCTTAAGCATTCTGAAGAGCTAGTGTATCAATGCTTGGTCAAAAAGAAACAGTGTCTTCTTGGGGCGTTTCTCCTTTTCAGTAATATGGGAGCACAGGGTATCCGTCCTTCATTTGAACCGTACATTTACACTTTGCTTTCACGGAGACATTGCAGATTTGCTAATCAGAGGGAATGTCTTATTTGCAGAGCGGCCAAGAAAATTTCTTTTTCTCGGTTGTACTTAAAAACTCTATGCAGTGGTTATTAGTTTAGTTGTACACTTGTAAAATCTATTTAGGCGCCTTAGGATGTAACACTAAAAACATCTAATAATATTATTTCAGAATATGGTCTTCGATTGGCGAGCCATATATTTGTTAAGGAAATTTCACAAGATAGTTTGGCAGCAAGAGATGGCAATATTCAAGAAGGTGATGTTGTATTGAAGGTATAGTCATATTCTTATATTTTAATGAACTGAAATAGAAAACAAGTTCTAGAGTTACCATGTAGTTTGTGCTCTTGTTTGAAGCAATTTTGCCAAAAGAGAATTAAAAATCAGTGTTTGGGGGTGAGGGATATAAATTGCCTTTATGCATTATTACATGTTAACACTGATACTTCAGGTTTCACAGGGTCATCCTAAGATAAATGTCATTCACCATTAGGTACTACTTTGTAGATAGGTGTGTGTCTGTTTTACACATTAAGAAGTTTTGATAATTGGTTCTATATATCTTTGAAATGTTTATTTGTTTGTTTGTTTATAAGTAATAGAAAGTGACAGGCTTTTGGGAAGGTGTTAGGGGATGCTAATTTGAGTTTTTCTGACAGCAACAGTGCGGTAAAGATTTTATCTCACAAAGATGGAATACTCTGATAGTTTAGAAAAGTATAAAGAGACTATTTTGGTTCTTATAGAAAGAAATGGTTTGGATATTCCTGTTTATAGCAAACTAAGTTAACATTTGTATTTTACCATTTACTTTTAACCTGTAATTTATTTTCTGTTGCAGATAAATGGTACTGTGACAGAAAATATGTCATTGACAGATGCAAAGACATTGATAGAGAGGTCTAAAGGCAAATTAAAAATGGTAGTTCAGAGAGATGAACGCGCTACGCTGTTGAATGTCCCTGATCTTTCTGACAGCATCCACTCTGCTAATGCCTCCGAGAGAGACGGTGAGTGTGATTCTGTTTGAAGGTTCCCTCTAAGTGACGTAGTTTCTTAAAATACTAGGGAGATTAGACATCTTTGAATAAAATGAGAATTTTCTACAAACCAAATACCTTCAGAATCTGAGAGTTATATATACATACATATTTTTTTTTTCCCCCTGTAGACAGCTCACCACTATTGATTTGATTACTGGCTGATGAAATTAATGCTTCACTTTTCCATTTTATATGTAATTATACTTACTAGCTTATCTTCATTACCACTGGAGTACCTTATACTGACTGTGATTATTTTTGTGGCAAAGTAAGTAGCACTCTTTTGTTTGTTTAACAGACATTTCAGAAATTCAGTCACTAGCATCAGATCATTCTGGTCGGTCACATGATAGGCCTCCCCGCTGCAGCCGGTCACGATCTCCTGACCAGCGGTCAGAGCCTTCTGATCATTCTAGACACTCTCCACAGCAGGCGAGCAATGGCAGGTAAGAACACTCTACCTTTTAAAATAAAGAGATTTTGTTTGCTTGATACCAGTATCTGACATTACAAATACAATTAAAAGATGGATTTCTTTTGATTATTCAAGATTAAGTCTATCTTTCTCAATTTAGACATTTTTAAAATCTAAAATAACAGCAAACTTTTCCTTAAAGGGCCAGATAGTAAACACATGTCAGTCATGCAAGCCATACATTCCTTGTCACTGCTCAACTGCAAAAGCAACCATAGACAATACGTAAATGAAAGGGGCATGACTGTGTTCCCATAAAACTTTATTTACAAAAACAGTTGATCCACAGCTGCAGTTTGCCCTACTATTGCATTAGAAGATGCTAGCAAGCTTTAGGAATCTACTACTTGGGAAAGTTAACTATAGAAGTCCTTTAATAAACACATTAACCTGGACTTTTAAAAATACACTAGTGTTGGCTGGGCATGGTGGCTCAGGCCTGTAATCCCAGCACTTTGGGTGACCAAGGCAGGCAGATCACTTGAGGCCAGGAGATGAAGACCAGCCTGGCCAACATGGCAAAACCTTGTCTCTACTGAAACATACAAAAATTAGCCAAGTGTGTTGGTACACTCTTGTAATCCCAGCTACTCAGGAAGCTGAGACTGGAGAATTGCTTGAACCGAGGAAGTGGAGATTGCAGTGAACTGAGATTGCATCACTGCACTCCAGCCTTGATGACAGAGCAGGACTCTTTCTCAAAAACAAAACAAAACAAAACACTAATATTTATGCCAAAGGATCTGGTATAATGGTAGTATGTGACCTACCTGAGTTTGTCTTTCTTTGGAGTCACATGTACATTTGAGAATTTGAAGAAAATTGATTCTTCTCTCCAGAAAAATGCACATGTGCACATACACACAGCAATTTGCATACAATTTCTGGAGATTCCTAAAGCTCTATAGGCCACCAGCTGACCCATGGTTAACTGCAGTCCCAATGAAGATCACTTGAAACATGAGTCCAGAGCTGAAGAGACAATTGAGAAGAAAAGGGAACCCATATATGTTGTTGATGGGAATGTAAATTGATAGGGTCATTCTGGAAAACAATGTGGAGGTTCCTCAAACAATTAAAACTAGAACTACCACATGATCCATCAATTCCACTTCGGGGTACATAACCCAAAGGAAATGAAATCACTGTCTCAAAGAGAGATCTACACTCCCATGTTTGTTGCAGTATTATTCACAGTAGCCAAGATATGGAGTCAACCTAAATGTCCATCAGCAGATGAAGGGATAAAGAAAATGTGGCATATGTTTTTACACACACAATGAAGTATGATTCAGCCTTTAAAAAGAAGGAAATCCTGCCATTTGGAACAACATGGATGACCCTGGAGGGGATTGTGCTAAGTAAAATAACCAGACACAGAAAGACAAACACTGCATGACCTCACTTACTGTGGAACCTAAGCAAGTTGAACTCATAGACACAGACAGTAGAATGCTGGGGTTGGGGGCAGGGAGGAATGGGGAGATGTTGGTTAAAGGGTACACAGTTTTAATTATAAGGTAAATAAGTTCTGGAGACCTAATTTACAGGGTGGTAACTGGAGTTAATAATGTATACTTGAAATTTGCTAAGAGAGTAGATCTTAACGTATTCTTTTGACACACATTAAGAAAAGTATGTGAGGTATGGATATGTTAACCTGGTTGGGGTCATCATTTGAATATGTATATCAAAGCAAATATCACTGTTGTATATCTTTAATAGATACTATCTTTGTTTGTCCAAAGCTGGAAAGAAAAAGTAAATTTGGGTCTAGATCTGAAGAGATTATTTAGGATTAGAGATGTTGAATTGAGACTTAACCTGCATAGAAGTGTTAACTGAAGCCATAGAAGTCAATAACATTGCTAAGAGAAACGATTTGGAAAGAAGGCCGAGAACTGGGAGGACTGGCTAACAGGGAGCACATTCTTCTAGGAAGGTGAAGAGGCAAGGGGGAAGTAAGAGGGGAGGAGTGCCTCGCCAAGAGAGAGCTTTTTTTTAAAGTTTGTAAAAACCATAGTGACACAGTAGTTAAAACTGTATATTCCAGAGAAGATTAGCATGGCCCCTGCACAAGGATGACACACAAATTCATGAAGTGGTCCATATTTAAAAAAAAAAAATTATATTCACAAAAGTGTTTGGCATTCTACTAAAATGGGAACTAGTAAGAGGATAACTTGTAAGAGCTATAAATATGGTTGCTAATGTTGTATCCAATGTAGTTTTAATATATTTGTGAAGCTGATTATTTCTAAGTTTCAAACTTGGATTTCTAAATTATAAGAACCCTTGTGTTTGTTTTAAGGATGTAATGATTTTTTAAAGGAATATTATGGCATGTTACATGTAAAGTTGGCTAATCTTATAACTGATGATGATTTTTAATTGCTGCAGTTCTAAAAATCTTCCTAACACAGCATAGATGTTATCAGGAAAAGGATTACTGCTGAAACACATGCATGCACAGTGATACAACACCTTTCATGATTCATGGGAGCAGCTGAAATTTTAACGTCCCTGACTCAGCTAGAAACGAGGCTTATCTCAAGTAATTTGGACATGATTTTTCCTTTTAAATAAAACAATCTTAATCAAAATCTCAAATATTTGGCCATTAGTTTGGATTGTAAACAAATTCTAAATCCTAGAAAATTCTTTTTGGTATCTACTTTGTTCATTTAGATTTCTTCAACATTTAGAATCTGTAGCCTTATCTTAAAAGTTGAGGGTGTTTTCCCCCTAAAATTACTATTTTTGTATTATATTGTGATGTTTTATTTCTCCTAGGAATCTTAAGTATTCTCATTGGTAGCACCAGTAATATGGGAGCTTTTAAAAATATAGACTTCTGGGGTTGCTTTCAGTTCATCTGAGACTGAGGCAATTTGACCCTCAAACAACCTGGGGGTTAGAGGGACCAACACCTCTCTCCCACTCACAACACACAGTCAGAAATCCACCTGTGATTTTTAACTTCCCAGAAGCTTAACTATTAACAGCCTATTGTTGACTGGAGGCTTACTGATAACATAAACAGTACAAAGTTTTTAGGTTAGATGTATTATGTACTGTATGCTTTTAAAGTAAGCTAAAGAAAAGAAAGTTAATTTAAAAAATCGTAAGAGAAAATACATTTACTGTTAAGTGGAAGTGGATCATCATAAAGGTCTTCATCCTCACTTTTCTTCATCCCTCATTTCCTTCATTCTTGTTTTCACATTTAGTCGTCTGAGGAAGAGGGAGGGGTTGGTCTTTCTGTGTCGTGGGTGGCAGAGATGGAAGAAAATTCGAGTATAAGTGGACACACACAGTTCAATCCCATGCTCTTCAAGGATCAACTGTTTTTTTTTGTTTGTTTGTTTGTTTTTGAGCTCCTGGTATTTTTCTCTTCTGTACACTACTGGCTGTGGAAACTACTGATTAGAAAGTATAGTATATAAAATCAAATATAGTACTTCAAGCACAGAAGGAAAAACTCTTCAGGTTCTTTTCATATTTTTGTGGTGAGAATTTAATGCCTGAAAATTTAGTAATCTGCCTACAGACAAGATATAAATAGTACCAGTTGCTTAAAGGTTTCATTTCCACCCTAAAGTTTAATCTTCAAATCCTGTAACTGTGGAGTTTTAATTTAGAGCATGCCCTGCATTTTGAGAAATAACTTACATACATTATGAGAGTAAAATGCTAGTGTTAAAAAAAAAAACAGTATCGGGCTTCCATATAGTCGTTTGCTTTTGTTACTTAATTTTGGCTGTATAAGTGTCTTTTTGTTTTATAAATTGTATTTAAATTATCTTTAAAGAAGCGATACAAAAATGTCTTGGTCTCTGTGAGAAAAGTTTCACTTGAATGTAAAAGGAAGTCTATCATGGCAAACATTAGCCTTGCCCTATTCTCTTCCTAGATTGCTGAATATTTTTGTATATTTTTAGGATGTGTGATTATCTGCTGAGAATAATAACCTCTTCATCTTCATTTTGTTAGAAGCGATAGAATATAGTGATTTCTTAAGACTTTGGAGCCAGACTTCCTGCATTCAAGTCCCAGTCTGCCATTGGTAACTTGCATAACCTTGAAACCTCTGTGTTTCAGCATCCCCATCTGCAGTGAAGCAGGCAGGTCATATGTTATAGAATGGTGAGAAATTAGTTATTACAATACCTGGTGCACATGTTCGCTACTGTAATTATTGTGGTGATTCATAGTAGTAATAATAGTATCATAAGTTAGAATTTCCAAATGTGCTTTCTCATCTGCTCTGAGATTTCCTCATTCTGTATTTAAACAAACTAAAATTGAAAGGTTGTGATAAAGTCCACGGTTATGTTGTTGACATGGGATTGGGGCCAGGATTAAAACTGTTGGCTTTTTGACCCAAATCTTTGACCTTACTGGTGTAGAAAAAGAAATTTCGTAGCTTAATTACTACTTAATCTTCAGGAAACTAAAATCCACAAGAGTTCCATTGTTGTCATGACCTACTTAGGTTCCTCTGTGTGATATTCTTTTCTTAGAGAGCAAACATATGGAGAGAATTCTGAGAAAAACACACAAGCTTGTTCTTCATTATAATTAGATGAACAAAGTACCCTCACTATTGTCTACAACTGGAGTTGGCAGACTGCAGCCTGTGGGCTAAATCCAGCCTCCTAGTTTTATAAAGTTTTATTGGAAACCCATTCCACAATGGTATAATTGAGAAGTTACAAGAGAGACTATATGGCTGAGGGAGTCAATTACAGAAAAAGTTTCCAAATGCTTGGTCTGGAATGTTAAAATAGTTTTGCTTTGTTTTTAAATTCAAAGACATTAGGGAAAATTATTACACTGGTTTTCTTATATCTTGATGCTTGTTGCTGGGCTTGTTTGCTTTGTTTTGCATTTTACTTAGTATTGTTGCAGAGCCCACTGTGGGTCAAGACTTGCACTGTAGGAGCTGGGAATACTGCGAGAGGCCACAGTCGATAGTGGCACTGCTTCTTCATGATACTGAGTGGGTATCACTGGAAAGATTGATTCACTAATCTACCTGTAGTCCCTGCATAACCAGAGAGTATTTGATTTGCAGGGTATGATCTAAGCCTCTGCTTGGTTACATTGTACTCTTCCTCATTTTTACAGCTATTCTAACAGATCCATTTTATGTTTCCCTCTAGGCAAACAGCAGATGTTTACCTTTTTTGTTTTATGAATTTTTATAAAAGTGACTATGATTAGTCATAAGCAGGTACATTATTGAAAAGATTCTATTACAGTAAAAGATCAGACTAACAGAATAAAATTGAATTGCGGAAAACTTGAATTATTAAGATTTACATTTTGCATTCTACCCATTTACATTTTGTTACATTCATTCCCTGAAACTGACAGAGATCATCTAAGGCCTGAACTGTTTTCTAAAGTGTTTAGGGAATGTGTTTCCACAAATAGAAAAACAGTCCAGTTTGTATTTAGCAAATTCATTTTATGAAAATGATTGCTTCTGAGGTGAAAAGCAGTGTTTTGAGAAGGTTGAAACTTTGTAACAGTTATTTAATCTCTTTATTCATTGTCCTCCTGAGAAATGCCTTTACTAAATTCTAAATTAAACATTGTGTCAGCATTGATACAGCTTATGATATAGCAAATACTTGGTAGTAAAACTGAATTTTTTGAATCAAATTTTTAGCCTAAATTCGTGTTTGGCCAACTTAAGATCATATATTTGGGATCAAAACCTCTTATCTATACAATCCACTCCACATTATGAGTTTTCTAAGAGTGCTGAGTAAGTCCAAATATACATGCAGGTAGAGCATATAATGTGTGGTCATGTGTCACTTGATGGGGATACCATCTGAGAAATGCATCCTTGAGTGAACATCATAGAGTGTACTTAAGACAAACCTAGGTGGTAGAGTCTGCTACACCAGTAGAGTATACAGTACAGCTCCTAGGCTACAACAGACCTGTACAGCATGTTGCTGTACGGAATACTGTAGGCAGTTGTAACAACAGTTAGCATTTATGTATCTTAAACACAAGAAAGGACAGTAAAACTACAATATTTTAATCTTGTGGGACCACCTTTGTCTGTGGGGTCCATTTTTGACTAAAATGTCCTTATGTGGTCTTAGCTTTTAAATTAAAAGATCTAGTTTTTTTATTTACACAACTTTTCCTCTTACCTTTTTATAATTGTTTTCTTCAACATTTGAGAACTATAAATATTCTTTCATCTTACTGTATATAGTTTCTGTCACATATTGCTTAATTTTCTCTGGAACTTACATACAGGTTAAGCTTAGCTAATCTGAAAATGCAAAATCCAGAATGCTCCAGAATCCAAAACTTGAATGCCGACATGACACTCAAGGAAAATGCATTTCAGATTTCACAGTTTCAGATTAGGGCTGCTCAGTGGGTAACTAGTATGATGCACATACTCCAAAATCTGAAACCCAAAACAGTTCTGTTCCCAAGTATTTCAGGCAAGGGATGCTTAAGCTGTGCAGCTTTGCCAGTAGGCTAAAAATTAATTGTTGAAACATCCTAATATTGATGAGCTTTTTTTTTTTTTTTCTATTTCAGATGTGGAGAGGTAACCATCTTCTGACTAGTGAATTTCTTTTTTTTTTTTTTTTTTTTTTAACTTTTAGGTTTAGGGGTACATGTGCAGGTTTGTTACATAGGTAACCATGTGTCATTGGGGTTTGTTGTACATCTTATTTCATCACCCAGGTATTAAACCCAGTATCCAATAGTTATCTTTTCTGTTGTAGTCCCTCCTCCCACCCCTAAAGTAGACCCCAGTGTCTGTTGTTCTCCTTCTTTGTGTTCATAAGTTCTTACCATTTAGCTCCCACTTATAAGTGAGAACATGCAGTGTTTGGTTTTCTGTTCCCACGTTAGCTTGCTAAGGGTAATGGCCTCCAGCTCCACTTATGTTCCAGCAGAAAACATGATCTTGTTCTTTTTTATGGCTGCATAGTATTCCATGGTGTATATATGCCACATTTTCTTTATCCATTCTGTCATTGGTTGGTATATAGGTTGATTCCATGTCTTTGTTATTGTGAATAGTGCTGCAGTGAACACTTGTGTGCATATGTCTTTATGATAGAATGATTTATATTCCTCTGGGTATATACCCTAACTGGTGAATTTCAGATTTTATTTACTGATCATTGGTGTTAGTCTTTTGTCTAAACAAAACAGATTTCATAACTCCAATTTGATAGGTGCTTTATTCTCAAGAAGACTTACATATATTGTTGGTAGTGAATATGGTGTTGATACTACTGTGTGTTCTTTTTTAGACACACCATAAGGTTCTTTACCTTTGTTTTTTTTTTTCTTCTTTTTTTTCTTTTTTCTGTTTCCCTTTCATCTGTGAAAGATAGAAAGGGTGCCAGTTAGAAAGATATGATTCATTAAGTATCTCAGTGGTTAACGAATCAATAACTTCTTTCCCATGGCTCCTGTACCTTTACACCATGACTGATGTGCTTGGTTCTGAGTGATCAACAGGCACCACAGTGAATGTTCCTTCTGTAGTGAAGGTTGAAAGAGTTTACCAGCAATGTGGATGCCATCGTGCCCATTCTTCTTTTGTCATATACTTAACTGATATCACATATATGTTACTTGCATGTGATGATAAATGTCCTGAGCAATCTGAGGTGAGATCCCTGCCATCATTTGAATATAAAGCTTATATCCAAATGAAGAAAGCAAATACATAAATTTGAAAACATGAAAAAGTAATGCTATAAAGAGAATCAGGGTAGTATGATAGTGAAGTGGGAGGGGACGGTGTGAGATAACAGGCTTGGGGAAGAAGGCTTTTCTGAGGTCACATCATTTTGAGCTGGGGAAGACAGAACCTGATAGGTGAAGGTCATTCTGGAATAATGCAAAGTATGTACTTACTGCTCCTGAGATGGAAACTCGACCTGTTGGAAGAGTAGCAGTATAGCCCATGTGGCTGCATTACATGAAGAGCAAAAGAGAAAGTGATTTGGAGATCCAGAAGAGAATTTTTTCGATTTAAAAAAATTTGTAGGGATGGGCGCAGTGGCTCATGCCTGCAATCTCAGCACTTTGGGAGGCTGAGGTGGGCAGATCATGAGGTCAGAAGTTCAAGACCAGCCTGGCCAACATGGCGAAACCCCATCTCTACTAAAATTACAAAAATCAGCCGGGCATGGTGGCAAGCGCCTGTAATCCCAGCTACTCGGGAGGCTGAGGCAGGAGAATTGCTTGAATCCAGGAGGCGGAGGTCGCAGTAAGTCAAGATTGTGCCATTGTACTCCAGCCTGGGTGACAAGAGCAAGACTTCATCTCCAAAAAAAAAATTTTTGGTTAGAGATAACATGTTTTTTTTTTTTAATGTTGTTTATTACTTGAAATATTATTAAACGCTTTTTTGCTAATACGTTTTATCTAACATTTCAAAATAAGTAGAATATTGATGACATCCTGAACTTTTGTGAACCAACTTGTATTTTAAGTTCACTGGAATTTTAGGTTACTTCATTGACATTACAATCTGAGATTTTATTTTCAATGTGCTTTCGTGAGGGGCCAGAGGAGGCAAGATTTTAGTTGATAACATTTCTCTAGTTAATGGAAACCCCAGTGTTTCAGTGATTGCTGTTAGATTTTAGCACTTAAGAGAAGATTATAGATCCAATAACAGAAAGGCAGGCTTAAATATTTACCATATATCCTGTATTTAAAAAGAAAAGTAGGGTGGGCGCGGTGGCTCACACCCATAATCCCAACACTTTGGGAGGCTGAGGTGGGAGGATCACTTGAGGTCAGGAGTTCAAGACTAGCCTGGCCAGTATGATGAAACCTTGTCTCTACTAAAAATACAAAAATTAGCCAGGCGTGGTGGCATGCACCTATAATCCCAGCTACTGGAAGGCTGAGGCAGGAGAATCACTTGAACCCTGGAGGCGGAGGTTTCAGTGAGCCGAGATCACACCACTGCATTCCAGCCTGGGTGACAGAGCAAGACTCTCTTTCAAAAAAAAAAAAGTATATTTAGCTGAGCATGCTGATCCAGTACATCTGTGATCCCAGGTACTTAGGAGACTGAGGTGGGAGAATTGCTTGCTTGAGCCCAGGAGGTTGAGGCTGCAGTGTGCCGTGATCACACTACTGATCTCTAGCCGGGGTGACAGAACAAGGCCCTGTCTCAAATACTATGAAAATAAAAAGTAAAAGTATAAACTGTGTTTACTTCATCAGCTGAGACTTGTTTTCTTCTACAAGTATAGTATTTTAAAAATGGACTGTTCCACTTGTCTATATGTATAAAAATAGTAAATGTACAAAAAATCTTACTTGCAGATTTATAAGATTTGAGACAATCCTCTTGTCTTTTAGAGAATCCTAATAAATAAGATTTGTGACATTGGTCTCCTGCTACAAAATCTACCAAATAAACTGCACAAAGTGCTATTTTACTCATAAGTATTAGTTGGAGTACGGAATAATCGTTATGCCACCAGTGAAGGTAGAACAATACAATTCTTTAAGTGAACAAAGAGTTCTCTTGGGCTTTCCTCAGTTGTTTCTTACTAAAAGTTGTCCATATCTATGAATATTACTTTTGAACAGCAGATCTATTTTTCTTCTAATGCGGATGGGCTAGATTAATAGATGAATGTTTGAGATAAGCAGGTACCAAATAAGCTCCACAAGCACATATATCCAAATGACTACCTAAAACCATATCACAGTGAAATAGACTCAGATTTTTTCAGAAGCATGCTCATGAACACATACATGTTTTAGAAAATAGATTATATGTAAAGGACAGATTCACATTGTGGGAAATGAGCTTACAGAATGACCAGGTGGGTTTAAGGGAATTACTCTCCTGCCTTCTCAGCATACTTCCTGGGCAGCTTTTTCCTATTTTGTTCCCATGTACCAGCCCTGGATCTCTTGTTTTCTTATCCCTAGACTTCTCTGGGTATGAGGGCAGAGAGACAATCTTTTAATTGCTGTGAAGGAGGAACTTCAGTGTGTACATATTTGTTTCCAAATTAGAGGATTGCAACATTCTAAGTATGAAACTGGAGTATCCCTTCACTTTTCTGTCTCATCTGCAATAGAGCCCTCCAGGCTGAAATTTTCCTGTCAGTGGAAAAAAACTTTGGAATACGGTTAACTTCAATTCTTAGCATATTTTTATTGTTAATTTCGGGTGAGATAATCCAATACCTTTTAAAGGGATGAGTACGTAGCTTTTGTTTTCAACCTAAATTATGTTGTTCTTGCCTACCTTATGCAATTAATGAACTTGGCAAAAGTATGTGTAAATCCGTTTTTGTAGGACAAGTCTTTAATTTGTAATGGTGAGTTGGCTTTATAAAAGGACATTCTACTAGAGTGAATGTTCAGCCCTCCATTTCTTTCCTGTATTAAGGGTTTTTTTAAAGAAGGATGAGTTGATTGGAAAGGTGTTCGTAGAGCTAGAAGTATGAGGGAAAGCATCATGAAATGGCCACCTGGCATATCTTATCAATCAGGAGACAGTAGTTTCCATGAACAGAGAAAGTTGAATGTAAAGAAATTAAATATAACAGGGGAGTAATGAGGGATTGGCTGGTAAGAACTGAAGAGAGCTCAGAAGATTAAGAACCGCAGATAGAAGGAGCAGCTTCTCCCCTTGGTCCTGAGATAGAGTGCCAAAGGAAGAGGCTCCTACCCACCCATCCTCAGGGCTGAGAGCTCTAGCTCTTGGAAAGGGCACAACTGTGTCTCACTGAGTGGCCGAGAATTTGCTGTGGTGTGGCACCAGATGAACTTGCACAGTGTTTGTACTCACATGTGCTGGGGAGACTTCACACTGTAGAACCATTTGAAGGAGTCTCTTGGGCGGGCTACTGGCCACTGAGTACTCTAGCATGCTAGGCATTGCAGGAGCATGCTGAGGGGACGCACCCTCTCTCCTACGGTATCTCCCCAGGACCCTGTACTGACATGCTGCCTGCCCACTACCTATACTAAATGGCTCCAAATAGTTGTGATTTCACACCCAAAGTTTTTTACTTGAAACAGCATGTTACTCCTTGCTAATCTAATCGAGTGTGTATTAATCGGCTGCCCTGGTCACACATTTGATTGGGTAAGACCTAAAGAAGGCTCTGTTTACAGTGAGTCCATTCGTATGAGTTATAAAAACAGAGTCTCTCGGATACTCCTTTCCAGTCCATCTTTGTCTAGCAGCTGTCTTGCCTAGAGCGTTTAACTACCTCAGAGGCTCTAGGTAACAAGGTCATTACCTTTAGATTGTTGTGTGCAAGTTAATACGAAAAAAAACAAAATTGGTCTTACCCTTCTGGGGAAAAGCAGAATTCCCCTTAAGAGGGTTTTGAGTACCTTAAAATGCCAAAAGTTTCCTTCTAGGCCACTAGGACCTAGAGTATGTAAACATGAGTCTGACTCCAAACACATGATATTTACAGAAAGCTTTCCTCATAATAGCAAAAAAAAAGTACACGTTTTTTAGGCTTAAGTATTGAGAGCCATTAGGATAGAATTATGTGAGGAAGGGCCAGGCATGGTGGTTTGCACCTGTAATCCCAACACTTTTGGAAGCCAAAGCAGGAGGATCACTTGAACCCAGAAGTTTAGGCCCAGCTGGAACTTAACTTTTTCTACAGAAAGTAGAAAAAGTTAGCAGGGTGTGGTGGCATGCACCTGTAGTCCAGTTACTCTTGGAGGCTGAGGTGGAAGGATTGCTTGAACCTGGGAAGTTGAGGCTGCAGTGAAGCATGACAGTGCCACTGCATTCCAGCCAGGGCAACAGTGAGACCCTGACTCAAAAAAAAAAAAAAGGAATTATGTGAGGAAGGTTTGGGGAAAATGTGATTCATTATCACAACCTCACCAATTTCTTTCAATAATTGCCACTGATTATTGACTAATTTCATGTGTAAATTCAGATTTTGTCTTGACTTCATAGTCATATTTGCTTGTGACACAACATCTTAATGTTCGGAAAAGTTGGTTGTTTTGTTTTGTGCTGTAACTCTAGATCTGTGTTGTCCAACACCGTAGGCACTAGCCACATGTGACTGTTGAACATTTGAAATGTGGACAGTCCAAATCGAGTTGTATTGTTAGTATCAAAGACACATAGGATTTTGAAAACTTAATGCACAAAAGATGTAAAATACCTCATTAATAACTTAGATGATGAAATACTATTTTAGATACATTGAGTTAATAAAACTTATACATTGATTTTACCTTATTTAACATGGATTCTAGAAAATTTTAAATTACATAATCAGGTCATTTTATAGTTCTCTTAAACAGCACTGTTCTAGATCTTTATTATTGAATAATGCCTCCATCTTTTGGTAGATAATGGAAATGCACTAAAAAGAGCAGTACTTTTTCGAATATTAATTGTATGAAAAATTGAATAGAGTGGTGTAAGTTTCATTTATTCATATGAAATGTTGTTTTTGAAGACTAATTGCCTTTAAAGTTATAATTGTATCACAGGACAGAAAGGTGTAATTAGCAATGGAGTAAACAAATTAGCCAAAGATAAAAATACTTCCGGGAATTTTGTGTTATATATGGAATGAGAGCCCTACTTGTAAAGCCAGTGACAATTCAGCCCCGAACTCCTTGGCGCAAGCAATTCTCCCACCTCAGCCTCTTAAATAGCTAGGACTACATGTTCAAGCCACAGTGCCTGGCTCCGTTCTACCTTTTTTTTTTTTTTTTTCCTCCGAGTCTGGTGCTTGCTATGTTGCCCAGCTGGTCTCAAACTCTGGGCTCAAGTAGTCCTCTTGCCTTGGCTTCCCGAAGTGCTGGAATTACAGATGTGAATCATTATGCCTGTCTTTTCTTTTTTTAAGTATTAAATTCTTATATATGTTGCATAGGTCAATACATAGTCAACATTTATATTTGATCAAACTATATGAAATTGTTAACACTGAGCTATTTGAACCAAAGAATTCTCATTTCATTTAGTTCAACCCAGTATTATATCTTTTTCCCAATTATTTGCATCTACTTTATTTTTATGTAATCACTTTTGTTGATATACTGTGGTTTCATTGAGTCTACTTTAAAAGACTTCTACTGATTATATGAATGTTTAAACTTTTTTTTTGTTAGGACTTGAGTTCATCTGAAACCAGTTTATTTTTACCATTGTTATACATAGGGATCTAATTTTTCTACATTTGTGGACAGTTGTTCGAACACTATTTGTTAAATGTTGTTTCTTCTCCAACAGTTTTGGAATGCTGCTTCCATAATAAACTTTGCTATTGTAGATATATTTCTTCATTTTCGATTTTATTACATTAATCTGTTCAGTTTTTTTGTGGTAATGCTACTGTAGTTTTAATTACTAGGTTTTTATAATACTTTGGTAACAGCAGGTTGTCATTGTTTTTGAAGTTGTATTGCCTCTTATACTGTTCTCTTATGGATGATTTCCAGAATTATTCTTATGCTCTTGATTTTTTATTTTAATGACATATAGTCACCGGAGCAGAGATGAAGAGAGAATTTCTAAACCTGGGGCTGTCTCAACTCCTGTAAAGCATGCCGACGATCACACACCTAAAATAGTAGAAGAAGTTACAGTTGAAAGAAATGAGAAACAAACACCTTCTCTTCCAGGTAAGCATAACAAAACACTAAGTTCAATAAACATTTGCAATTAGAATAAAGTAGTTGTTAGCGTTTACAGAAGATTTTAAACATGCAATTACTATTATTTCCATTTTATTGAGTATACCTTTATTTATTCATTCTCTTTGGGTTTTTTTGAGACAGAGTCTCACTCTCTCACCCAGCTGGTGTGCAGTGGTGTGATCAGCTCACTGTAACCTCAAACCTCCTGGGCTCTAGCTGTGTTTCCACCTGATCCTCCCTTCTACAGGTGTGCGTCACCACACCTGGCTGTTTGGGACTTTCTGGGTTTGTTGTTTTTTTTTTCCGGAGAGATGGAGTGTTGCTCAGGTTGGTCTCCAACTCCTGGCCTCAAACAATCCTCCCACCTTGTCTTCCTAGAGTGTTGGGATTACAGGTGCAAACCACTGCAACCGACCCAAGCATCCTTTTAAAGCTGCCTGTGAAGACAAAACATAAGAATCTGCAAGGTTCTAAGATCGATTGCCTGGAAGGCCTGGAGATTTTGTTTCTGATGTCTCACTTCCTTTTCTCAGATCTTCTGTCTTGCTCTGCTTGCTGAGTGGTTATTTAAAAACAAATTTTATAATGAGGAAAGTTAGCTACTTTGGCAGTCTTAAATGTAGGGATTCTCTCTTCTCATATCTATTTTTTGTTATTTGTCACTAGAGAACAGATTTTTCAAATTCTGGTTGCTGGAATTATGGAAAACACAGGTGACCGTGTAACATACCTACTTGTTATAAAGACTTTAGAATTTATTACTATAAAATGTACTCTCTAATATATATGGTAGATACCTTCCTGTTCAGGTTCTCTGAACTTTATGATTCATATATATAGAGAGAGGAAGAGTGAGAGAGAAAGTCTTTTTATTTGGTTATTTCACTGGTTGCTTACATTATTCCATGTTTTTCTAAAGTGAGACCTACTCAGTTAATTTTTTTTTTCTTAGAACCAAAGCCTGTGTATGCTCAAGTTGGGCAACCAGATGTGGATTTACCTGTCAGTCCATCTGATGGTGTCCTACCTAATTCAACTCACGAAGATGGGATTCTTCGGTAATACAGTTTTAAAGTTGTATTGTTTTCTTTGTTCATTTTTAAGCATTATTGTAAATATGGTTTACAATCAAATTCCTAAAGAGTAGGAATTTGATTGTAAACCATATTTCATATACTTTTTAATATAGTACATACCACCTAATACTATGATTAGGTTTTTTATTTAACATTCTGTTACTTATATATGATAGTTCGAAATTAGAGAACAAAAGGAACTTTTTATCTGCTTTCTTTCCCACCATTATCTCCTGCCTAGTTGTTAAGCTAGAAATTAGAAAAACAAAAAAAGCTTCTATTCAGACATCAGAATTTCCACAGCTTTCTAATGGAGCATTAAAAATAAAAATGTTTATCAGTCTCAGCACTAGTGGCATTTTGGGCCAGGTGTTTATTGTGAGGGACTGTTCTGTGCATTGTGGCATGTTTACCAACATTCCTTGTCGCTAGATGCCAATAGCAGCCCCCCTTGTGACAATCAGAATTATCTTTAGACATTGCCAGATGTTTCCTGGGGGGCAAAATCATGGTTGAGATTGGTTGAGAACCTGATCTAGGTTAGTTAGCAACTCGAAAGTAAGTTTTTGCTATCTTACACCTTTCATTACTTTATATTTTATACTTGGTAGAATTGAGATGTAAATTTTGTAAACAAATTTCAAACCATCTTGTTCATCAAATTGGTTTTTTGTTTGGTTAGTTTTTTTTAACAGGGTCTTGCTCTGTCACCCAGGCTGGAGTGCAGTGGTGTGATCTCGGCTAACTGCAACCTCTGCCTCTCAGGCTCAAGTGATTCTCCCACCTTAGCCTTCCGAGTAGCTGGGACTAAAGGCGCATGCCACACCAGCCAATTTTTGTATTTTTAGTAGAGACAGGGTTTCTCCATGTTGTCAGACTGGTCTCAAATTCCTGGGCTCAAACAATCCACCTACCTCAGCCTCCCAAAGTGCTTTACAGATATGAGCCACCACACCCAGCCCAAATTAGTTTTTTATTGCCACTGGTAAAAGGGACATGATGTGAATAATTGAAAATTGGCACATTTCCTCAAGTGGGTTAGATCTAGACCCCCAATCTCATTTGTTTTCATTGCTAAAGAAAATTGGATTGTTGTCTTAGACCCAGCTAGTTACAGAGAAATAGTTTCTGAAAGGGATGAGGCTTTCACAAGTTTAAAATTGTATAGTTTTAATATTAGGTAATTGATAATTAAACTTTTATAAATTTTGAAGGCATAATCCCCTTTTTCCTTTCTCAGGAATTGGTTGAAAACTTTTATAAGTCTTTAAGGTTTACGAAAGTGTAGTGATAAGATTCCAGAGACCTCCTTCCCTGGCAGAACAAATACCAAAGAGGATTTGAGGACATGGGAAGGATTAGTAGCTGCACCAGGAAAGCTTTGGTTTTTCATGTAAAGCCAATGAATGGATTTGATGCAGAAGTTAGTGAGTCTGTTTTGCTATTACAAGTAGTTAATATAATGTGGACAGTACAAAGTATAAAATGTCAGTCCTCTAAGGACATGACACTGTTGGTGAGATTGCACCTGAAACTGTCTTCTAACAGTGGTTTTCAAAAGTCAGATTTTACTAAAGGGTGGAGACTGTGCTCAACTGTTTTTGCTGCTTGAAGCACATTAGATTGGTCAGGGTTAGAAAAGGATTTCCAAAGACCTAGAGTCTTTTGGTTTTTTGTTTGTTGGTTTTTTAAAGAGAGAGGGCCTCACTGTCATCAAGGCTGGAAGTATAATGGTGTGATCATTGCTCATTGTAACCTCAAATTTCTAGGCTCAAGGAATCCTCCCACCTCAGCCTTCTGAGGAGCTAGGACTACAGAACAAGCCAGGAAACACAACTAATTTTTTTTTTTATTTTTCTAATAGAGACAGGGTCTTGTTTTGATCAGCCTGGTCACAACTCCTGGACTCAAGCAGTCCTCCTGCCTCAGCCTCCCAAAGTGCTAGAATTATAGGCTTGAACTACCATACACAGCTGAGACCTGGAGTCTTAAGGACTTTGAGCCTCATGTTTAAAAGAGCTTTAAGTACAGTGGGTTTAGGAGAGGAGGCTATCAGAATGTTTTTGACCTGGTTGGGAAACTAGGGTACCACTACAACTGAGGGGCTTGGACCATTTGTAGTAAAGCTGGTAAATAGTTTCATGAAGGGATCAAGGATGCCACCAGCCAGTGAACTACCTCATCTGATTCTCAGCCTCTTACTTTTATGACTAGCTGATATTAGTTCCAGGTAGGTAACCCAATCAGGAGTGAATAAATAGTAAGTTCTGAAAGTGAAGGTGGTCTTTAATTGGCTTAAAAAGACTAGAAATCTCACCTCCCTCAACACATTCATTCATTTATTTAACTTGTGTTTTTTTGTTATCTGTTAGTTTCTATTATATAATGAAATAAGAGTATAGCGATTTTTTTTCTACACTTCTTGTTAGAATAGGCAAAATAGTATATTTTCTTGACTAGGAATGTGAGAGTACTTATGAATACCTAGATGGGAAATATAGAGGGTAATTTGTAATTATAGTCTGTTTCTATTCAGTCAGTTGTTTTTTTTTTTTCTTCTTCTTTTTTTTTTTTTTTTTTTTTTTTGAGACGGAGTTTCGCTCTTGATACCCAGGCTGGAGTGCAATGGCGCGATCTCAGCTCACCGGAACCTCCGCCTCCTGGGTTCAGGCAATTCTCCTGCCTCAGCCTCCTGAGTAGCTGGGATTACAGGCACGCGCCACCATGCCCAGCTAATTTTTTGTATTAGTAGAGACGAGGTTTCACCATGTTGACCAGGATGGTCTCGATCTCTTGACCTCGTGATCCACCCGCCTCGGCCTCCCAAAGTGCTGGGATTACAGGCTTGAGCCACCGCGCCCAGCCTCTTCTTCTTTTTTTTTTTAAAGACAGGGTTTCACTGTGTTGGTCAGGCTGGTCTTGAACTCCCGACCTCAGGTGATCCACCCGCCTTGGCCTCCAAAGTGCTTGGATTACAGGCGTGAGCCACCACGCCTGGCCCAGTCAGTTCTTATAAGGCATCCTTTAGTATTTGTTTAAATGAGTGTCACAAGGTTTCAACACTACACTGATGCTAGAGGTGGGTGTTTATTCATTAATTTTTTTTCCATTCAGAGGACTAGAAAGGGACAGAGATTGGATGTGGAGCTAATCTAGAAGGGCTGAATGACTATATGATTTGTATGGTAAAACTCAGAGGGGCAGCAGAGTAATTGAACTACTCTGTGAACTACTGAAAGAGTCCACCAACTGCAAATTTTTAAAAAAATCACTATTGAATGTAGAAATCACAATGCTTGGAACCTCATTTTGACTCCATCGTGTCAGGAAAAACTTTATTTTAAAAAACTGGACTTTTCAGTTATTTAATAGAAATGCTATGTGAAATGGGGTGGAAAAAAATTGAAGTTTTTTTAGCCATTGTGAATGTACCATGTATTACCAAGACTCCTTGAGAGTTGAGAAAACATTGTTTTACAAAGTAATTTAGTTATGTAAAATAGTACTGTATACTAAATTTGAATATTCCAAAATGTTAATGAGAACATAGTTTTATTAAATCTGGTTTTAATTTTAAAACTAAATTTTATTTAGTAAGTTAGTAGTATGTGGGAAGTTTTAGAAATGATGGTTCTTTATTTAATTCTGAATATAGTTTTCACTGTAGTAGTTTGCTATAACATTTTAAGCTCTTCTTAATTGTTTCAAATGAAATATCTGTTTTAACAGGCCCAGCATGAAATTGGTAAAATTCAGAAAAGGAGATAGTGTGGGTTTGCGGCTGGCTGGTGGAAATGATGTCGGAATATTTGTAGCTGGCGTTCTAGAAGATAGCCCTGCAGCCAAGGAAGGCTTAGAGGAAGGTGATCAAATTCTCAGGGTACGTCAGTATTGCAACTTCTGTGGGTTAGAAAGTACTTCGATCACCAGAAAAAGGCATCAAACAAAAGAAGCTTACTATTATAATTAGATGATAAGCTGTATGCAGCCTCTGTTGAGCCAGTTAAACTTTCACAGTCAAAATCCATCAGGTCTGGCTTATTCTGGACTTCTCACTTCCCATTCTTCTATCTTGCTCTTGTTTACTGCTATATTATGTGTTGGTAAAGAATGTGACATTTCATCTCTATCACTGGTGTTCATAGAAATACAAGAAAGCGAGTCTTACATCCCGATTATAATAGCTACCAGGTAGTCTTTGGCAGTTCAACTAAACATTCAGATTGGCAGGACTGCCATCCATGGCCCACAACTTGCTAGCAAGCAACATCCAGTGTTCGTCTCCCATGTGAGTCATCTTGAAGCAGGCCACACAACTTCTGGAACCTTCTTAACCCCAGATAATGGCTCAGGCACAGGGAGATGGAATTCACATCAAGGGCAAATGCGTAAGCTGCCCTGGCTTTTAAACTTCATACTCCACAAGAGACAGGATTAGTTACAAAAATCAGGAAAGCCCAGGTTAGATGCAGTCTCTTAATGGAGTCTATCTATAGAGTCCTCCCTCCCTTCCCCATAAACAAGGTCACCTAGTGACATAGTGCCATCTTTTAATCTGTATCTTTTTTTTTTTTTTTTTTTTTGAGACAAAGTCTCACTCCTGTTGCCCAGGGTGAAGTGCAATGGCGTGATCTCTGCTTACTGCAACCTCCGCCTCCTGGGTTCAAGTGACTCTCCTCCTTCAGCCTCCTGAGTAGCTGGGATTACAGGCATGCACCACCACACCCAGGCATTTTTGTATTAGTAGAGTCAGGGTTTCACCATGTTAGCCAGGCTGGTCTCGAACCCCTGACCTCAGGTGATCCACCCACCTCGGCCTCCCAAATTGTTGGAATTACAGGCATGAGCCACTGCGTCCAGCCTCTTTTTAAAATATCGACACCTCCATTTGATTTAATAGATTTAACAATATTCCATTTTAATTGGAAAATATCTGTCTGTTACTAGCTTCTGCACTTTTTCTGCCTTTCCACCTCGCAGTGTCTTTGCCATGCCTCTCTATTCTGGTCTCTTTCTGCATTCAGTCTGCCTCTTGCCATCGTCGTGAATTCAGCCTCCTGTCTGCTCCAGAATCTTGCAGCTTTGTTTACTTTCTTTTTCTCTCTTCTCTGGTTCTTCATCTGTCTTCCAATGTCTTATTTGTTCTATTTTGCTGTTAAACTTGTTGAAGGATATGGTTGAGGCCCTTGCCTGTTTTCTTTTCAGTCATTGTAGTCGTACAATTTTACAGTCTGGCCTCCACCTTTAACTACTACCGAAGCTTAGTTTTCAGTAAACCATCATTGAGCCTCAACCCTCATTTTCGTTTATTTTTTTACTGTCTTCATCTTTTTTGAAGTACTTTCTTTCTTAGATTCCATAATACTGCCATTCTGTTACTCTGATTTTTTTTTTTTTTTAATTTTTTTCCTGCCTTCTTTACTGATACTGTTAAAACTTGAGGAATGTTGGTAACTCTGCTTCTCTTGTTACACAGTCTTTTTCTTGGGTTTGGTTAAGTGAGCAGTTCACATTGAACATCTTTTCACTCTGAGTAATTTCCTGAGCCCTGTCAGCCTGCCACCTGTGGCCATTTTCTCATTGAATCCTCCTCCTTTTGATTTTGAACTTGGCATGCCAAAAAGTCAAGGCATCATCATGACTTCAGACTTATTTCCATCTGATATTATATTGTGATTCTTTCTGATGATGTTTACATTGTTGTCAATCAAGTTATATCAAAAACATTTAAATACAACATGTATGATAACGTTCACTATACCAAGGAAATCAAAGAGACCTAATTTCTTACCCACCTCTTAATCCTATTTTGAAGTAATTATGGCATACATTTTTTAAATGTTTGGTTTTTTTTCTTTAGACAGCATCTCTGTCACCCAGGGTAGAATACAGTGGTGTGATCATGCCTCACTGCAGCCTTAAACACCTGGGCTCAAACGATCCTCCCCTCAGCCTCCTGAGTAGCTAGGACCACAGGCATGCATCCCCATGCCTGGCAAATTTTTGTATTTTTTCTAGAGACAGGGATTCACCATGTAGCCCAGGCTGGTCTCAAACTCTTGGGTTCAAGCAGTCTATCTACCTTGGCCCCCCGGAGTACTGGGATTACAGGCATGAGCCACCACACCTGGCTAAAAAGTGTTTCTTAATAGTTTGGTTTGGTTTTGTTTCATAAAAGTAAGTGGTGCTTTTCAGTTGTTTTGGTTTCTGTTTGTGCTGTTGTTTTCTTTTTTAATCTGGAAAACTTCCAAAAGTTGGAAAGAAGGAAACCTGTCTGTAATATCCTGCACACAGTCACTGGTAACATTTTGATAGGTTATCTTTTTGGCTTAGGAGCTTCTAATAAAAGTAAATGTTAACTTGGCAAACACGGAGCCTGCATTGCACAGATGCCATTACAGGGATGCCACAGTGCAGACTGCCTTTTTAATCCCATTTTCTTTCGAATTTTTTTTTCAGTGACTTTTAAAAAGTTATCTTTTTTCATCTAAATTGGTTAAATTTTACAACAGATGATCTTTAATGTCAGGATACACTGTGAATATTTAAATAAATGTATACCTTCAACTCACTTTATTTACTTTGTTTCTGGTTTTTAAAAATTAGAGTGTATTATTTTCTACAAAGTAACATTTTTTTTCTCTTAAAGATGTGATATTTTCTGCTGGGTGCAGTGGCTCACGTCTGTAATCCCAGCACTTTGGAGGGCCGAGGCAGGTGGATCACCTGAGGTCAGGAGTTCAAGACCAGCCTGGCCAGCATGGTGAAGCCCTGTCTCTACTAAAAATACAAAAATTAACCTGGAGTGGTGACAGGCATCTGTAGTCCCAGCTACTTGGGAGGCTGAAGTAGGGGAATCGCTTGAACCTAGGAGGTGGTGGTTGTAGTGAACCAAGATCGCACCATTGCACTCCAGCCTGGGTGACAGAGTGAGACTCCATCTCAAAAAAATAAAAAAAAGATGTGATATTTTCAAATTAGGTAGACTAAGAATATCTGTGTCCTGTGTGTATTATTTTGATATTCTTAGACAAGAATGATTTATGAAATCTTATTTTAATAGGTAAACAACGTAGATTTTACAAATATCATAAGAGAAGAAGCCGTCCTTTTCCTACTTGACCTCCCTAAAGGAGAAGAAGTGACCATATTGGCTCAGAAGAAGAAGGATGGTGAGATGCTGTCAGAA
Organism: Aotus nancymaae; assembly: GCF_030222135.1. NCBI lineage: Eukaryota > Metazoa > Chordata > Mammalia > Primates > Aotidae > Aotus > Aotus nancymaae. The sequence continues at coordinate 123,060,005 of NW_026988425.1, forward strand.
AATGGAGGAGATAAACTCATAGTTTGAGGACTTACAAAGGGATTTTTTCCATTTTAAAAAAAATAAGTCACTCAAAGTTGAGTGATGAATGAATTCATTAATCTCAAAGAAACTTAATTTTACATATTCTAAGTCATTTAGGGGCACATAATTTCAGATGATTCTCATTAGCAGAGCACACTAATAGGACTAACCTTTATAATATTGTAATTTAAATAAATGCCATTCAACCCTTTATAGGTGATAGAAAATTTTGATTTCTTGGCCATTAGAATGATGCAAAAGTATATATGAGCAGCTTTCAAGTTTTGTACTAATATTTCTAAGCAGTACACTCGTGTTTATTAGCATTGATTGAAGAGAAAACCCCATTTTGTCTGTGATAAAGTAGATACATTTATCACTTAGAGCCGGGTTTCTCAGCCTTGACAGTGTTGACATTTTGGACCAAATACTGTTTTAGAGCTGTCCTTTGCATGGTAGGATGTTCAGAAGCATTCCTAGTCTCTGCCCACTAGATAAGATGCCATTAGCACACACCCCCTACCCTTTCAGTACACAGATGCGACAGTCAAAACTGTGTCCAGATATTGGCAAATGTCCTCTTGGATGGTAAGGGATAAAATTACCCTCATTTCAGAACTGCTGATTTAAATATGGAAATGTCTATAATTTTTGCAAATAAGTTAGGTGATATAAATAGAAAACAAGCATGTGTCTTTGGAGAAGTTACTTGATGTATTTTCTGCATCAGTTTCCTCATCTGCAAAATGGAGGTACTAAGAGTTCCAATTCTTATAGTAATGGTGATGAATGCATGAAATAAAATGCTTAATAGAGTACCTGGCACATAGTAAGAATTTGTTAGATACTATTATTGATATTATCATAGCATCTTTACATAATGTATTCTCTTTGAGATTGTTATGCCACAAAATATTGATAATGTGTTCGTTTTTATTCCTTTCAGTTTATCGTCGCATTGTAGAATCAGATGTTGGAGATTCTTTCTATATTAGAACCCATTTTGAATATGAAAAGGAATCTCCCTATGGACTAAGTTTTAACAAAGGAGAGGTGTTCCGTGTTGTGGATACCTTGTACAATGGAAAACTGGGCTCTTGGCTTGCTATTCGAATTGGCAAAAATCATAAGGAGGTAGAACGAGGCATCATCCCTAATAAGAACAGGTATGAATGCTTGGATACTTCTCATCGAATGAATCAAGTAAATTACAGATTATTTCAATCCCACTGGGAAATCTTGGTAATGTAAAGAGTTCATTTTCATTGTATTTGCCATATCTGTAACTGACTTAGTTTTACAAACTACTCTTTTTTAAAACCGTTAAGAGTTATACTACATACAAACTTCTATCTAATACTGTACATTTCATTGTGGGTTTTTTTTCATTTTGTGTTTTAAATGCCCTTATTTTAATTTTCTCCTTTCTTGTGTAGAGCTGAGCAGCTAGCCAGTGTGCAGTATACACTTCCAAAAACAGCAGGGGGAGACCGTGCCGACTTCTGGAGATTCCGAGGTCTTCGCAGCTCCAAGAGAAATCTTCGAAAAAGCAGAGAGGATTTGTCCGCTCAGCCTGTTCAAACAAAGTTTCCAGCTTATGAAAGAGTCGTTCTTCGAGAAGGTAGTTTATTTTCTACAGACTAACTTAATACCCTTTAACCTCAATATGTTTAAGAAAGAAAAGATATAAAGCATGCTGTTTTTTGTTTGAATTTCTTTCCAGCTGGATTTCTGAGGCCTGTAACCATTTTTGGACCAATAGCTGATGTTGCCAGAGAAAAGCTGGCAAGAGAAGAACCAGATATTTATCAAATTGCAAGTAAGTAGCCTTAAGACTAACTTAAATGAGGTTGGGAATGTTTCTTTACCAGTTACACCTCTAAAGTGAGTTTAATTCCCTCAGTAAACTTTTTGTCAGTGGAAAATTAGCATTTTGTCCCATTCTTTTAATTTGGTGGAAAACCCCAGTGATCATTGTTCTACCAATTTTTCTAATGAGAAAAATTACCATTTATGAAACTCTTGGCTTCATATAAAAACTGCATAACATCCAATGTTGTTGAATCCTCACAGTAATGCTCTGAGGTAAGGATTATAATGTCCATGTTCCAGTCGAGCAGCCTGAGACTTGGATGATCATGGTGTGATCTTTACCAATCTCTTCAGTCTAAACTTCCTAGTGGCCCTCAGTGAATGAGTGACAAGCCTCGGCTTTGACCACAACCCTTTCTTGATCCATTCCAATTTTTCTAGTCATTAAACTGACAAATACACAAATAGTTAAAAAGGGTAATAAAACATGGCTAATGCTATCAGATGTTACTATTGCAGACATTTAAAATAAGAGAGTACTGAGTATAAATATTGAGGCTGCAGTGCTTTGTATGCCAAATATATTTTGCTTCCAGATCCTTTATTACTTTGTTTTTTCAGAGACAGTCTCTTGCCCAGGCTGGAGTGCAGTGGTTAGAGCTTTGCTCACTGCAGTCCCGCCAAACTCATGGGTTCAAGCAGTCCACCCACCTCAGCCTTCCAAGCAGCCAGGACTACAGGCATGTGCCAACACGCCTGGCTAGTTTTTGAGCGAGCAAGAGAGAGAGAGAGAGAGTGTGTGTGTGTGTGTGTGTGTGTGTGTGTGTGTACACAAATGGGGTCTCACTATGTTGTCCAGGCTGAACTTGAACTCCCAGGCTCAAGTGATCTCTGTCCTTGGCTTCCTTAAGAGCTGGGATTACAGATGTGAACCACTGCACCCAGTGTTGTTTTATTTTTAAACTGTTTGTAATTATACAAGTGCCATTCTGTGTTTGGAAAAGTTGGAAAATTAATTTTTACATACATTATCACCACCCTAAATTTTATTCCATTGTATTTTCTTCCATTCTTGTTTTTTTTTTCTTCCACCCTTTTAAGCATATTTTGGCCAAGTTTTATTTATACTGTTTAGAAAAGTTTATATCCTGTTTTCCTTTTTCATAGGTAATGGCATATTTTCATTTTATTATCCTGCAATCTGTGGTTCAGTTAGCCTTTTTTTATATCATTTGTTTCAAATTTGTAGTTTATTATTACAAAAGATATAGAAATCTGTTCATATTTTGTTTGCTTGTTTATGCCCTGCTTTGTTTCCCAAAGGATTTAAATCCTTAAGAATATAGCTGTTCACATAATTATGATGAAATGTTTCTGCTTTCCAGAGAGTTGTTCTGGGGATTTTGCTGTTCCCACTGGCACTATATAAGACCCTCGGTAACATTTTTAAACTGCATAGTGTTAATTTAAAGAATCAGAACACTATGTTTTCTTAATATATTACTTTTCATTTGGTTGATAATGAAGTTGAATGAGGATATTTATTTAATGAAAATCAGAAGATTTGCAGACAAATGATTTAAGTAATATTTAAGCAAGTTAGAAAATGTTTATTTTCTTAGTTTTTTCAGAAGTGTCTTTTTATGGTCATTACGTGTAGATGACATTTCACCTGAAGAAGTTGGTGGTGACCCTTACCCATAACCAAATTTAGGATTTTTAGATTTGGGAAAAGGAAGTACGATGACTTACAAAGCTCTGCCTTAAAGGGTGATAGATAGGTTTAATCAGGTTTACCCCACAACAAGGGATTCAGGTTGCTTAGTTATGTATCTTCTTTGAATCTAATGACAGTCTTTTGAGTTGAGGAATTAGTAGCATTTTTTTTCCAGCCAAAATTCTAAGTTGATCTTTCTTCTTAATTCTCCCATGTTCACCAGATTTGCAATTCTGCACTGCTTGTCCATGGTGCTTTGTCTTCTGATTGTCTGATTCTCTAAAATCATTTACCTTGTCCCTCAGTGTGACTTGTCTTTCCAGATCTCTACCTTTGATCTCTGAAACACCAAAGCTCTTCCTTTCCTTTCAAACTTTCCTCGTGACTAGAGTCACAAACTTGCTGTGCTCTGAGATGGTTGGTTGGAAACCAGCCCCAGCTGCATTTGGCACATTATACACCAAGATGAAGCCATAGGCTATTTCACAGTTACAGATGAACAGTTCCCTGCCTGCAGGTTCCCCTTCTGCTGGTGTAACTAAGGTGTCTAACCCAGAACTTCCTAGGCAATCTGCTATAGCACCATTACTGATGGTTGATGGACATGCCAAGGTGTTAATCTCTTCAGCCAGTAGTAGCTAGGCAGAGTTTGGCAAAGGAGCAACCTCCTCAGTTTATCTCAGTGTGCCATACAAATATTTTCTCTGGATGGCACAGTATGAAAAAGGGAAGTAGTGCCATGTTGAGCCATATGAGAGCCCCAGGCAAAAGAAAAAAATGTTCATTCCTATATATTTTTTCTTCTTTAATGGCTAAGTTTTTTCCAGAACATTAAAGTAGTTGGGAAAATAGTGGGGGCGGGGGAAGAAGTATGGATATTAAAACTGACTTTAAGTACTGCATGTATAAGACAGTTCCCACAAACCAAGTATTATCCAGCCCAGCATATCAGTGGTGTCCAGCAGTTGAGAAACTCTGATCTAACCAATGAAAATTTGATGTTTTATTTTTGTCCTTACTTCATGAATAGAGAGTGAACCACGAGATGCTGGAACTGACCAACGTAGCTCTGGCATTATTCGCCTCCATACAATAAAGCAGATCATAGATCAAGTAAGTAATTAAAACTTGACCTATTTTATTATGTTACTGTGATTTTGAGTGGGATGGGATTGGTTAATTTGAAAGTAGAAGGTAGTTTTTCTAAGACTATTATTGACATACTATAAGAAAATTAAGCCCTTACTGAAAAACATTATAATAATTGCTTTCAAGGGAATAGTTACAGTAGGCATGAGAAGATGATCTTTCATTACCACAAAACAAGTATATGATGTTTAGATGTTATTAACAGCCTGCTTATATATTACATCAGTACAATTCAAGTTGTAGTTTGTTATTTACATTAATAAGGAATGTCAGAAATATTAAATTCTTAAAGTTATTTTCACTCTAACAGAACATGGATAATACTATCAGTTTATGGTGTTAAGGCTAAGTCTTAAAAGTGAGCTTCATAGAAAGGTTTTTTAGAAATTTGGCTAGAAATAGTATTGAATTAACTTTCATTTACAGTTTTTTAATATGTGCTCCTGAGACATTAGAATACAATTAAAGATCTGTCACCACTTAAATATAGTACAGACTTTTCACTTTTTCTGAATGTGATGATTCTTTTTTTTTTTTTGAGATAGGGTCTTGCTTTGTCACCCAGGCTGGACTGCAGTAGCGTGATCTGGGCTCACTGTAGCCTCCACCTCTCAGGTTCAAGTGATTCTTGTGCCTCAGCCTCCTAAGTAGCTGGGATTATAGGCGTATGCCACCATGCCTGCCTAGCTTTTGTATTTTTAGTAGAGACAGGGTTTCTCCATAATGGCCAGGCTGATCTCAAATTTCTGGACTCAAGTGATTCACCCACCTCGACCTTCCATAGTGCTAGGATTATAGGCGTGCACCACTGCACCCAGCTGAATGTGGTGATTCTTAATTAATGATGTCTTATGCCTTTGTTTTTCCTTTGTTTCTAGGACAAACATGCTTTATTAGATGTAACACCAAATGCAGTTGATCGTCTTAACTATGCCCAGTGGTATCCAATTGTTGTATTTCTTAACCCTGATTCTAAGCAAGGAGTAAAAACAATGAGAATGAGGTTATGTCCAGAATCTCGGAAAAGTGCCAGGAAGTTATATGAGCGATCTCATAAACTTCGTAAAAATAATCACCATCTTTTTACGAGTAAGTATGTTAATAAAGGTCTTCTTTCAGCTTACAGTGTCTGAGCAGCATTATGTAGGCCAAAATGTTGTGGTGTTCAAATACTAAAACTTAAAAGGTCTTTTCTTGGAAAGCTTCCTGTTGTGTTAACAGCTGCTGTTTGGGCAAAAGAAAATATACAGTTGCAAAATAGAAATTTCAAATGTTTGCCTCCTCAGATACCATCTTTCAGTAGTGATGATTTAGCTGTAAGCAGGACTGAATTTATTCTTCTGACTTTTGGCAGTGCTGTAACCATAAAACTACATTGTTATTTTCAGCTACAATTAACTTAAATTCAATGAATGATGGTTGGTATGGTGCACTAAAGGAAGCAATTCAACAACAGCAAAACCAGCTGGTATGGGTTTCTGAAGGAAAGGTAAGACATTTCCTATTACTTTTGTGACCTCTTCAATAAATTATGTAACTAATCCGATGCTTTTGAGATACCAGTGCTTTCTTATTAGATCAACATATTGGAGAAATTTGGGGAAAGTTAACGTGTAGGTTTTTATAATTTGTGTGTAGATGTTATGAAAGTTGTTTTTGTTGGTAACAGAATTCTTAAATTTTCTCACCTATTGAATTACCACTACAGAAGGATTCTCTCTTAAAGAATCTCAAATTATAATGAAGAGCAGGTTAAGTTCTGATGCTGTCCCTATCTGGCTGTGAATGACAACTTTGAGCCTGGCTTCAGTTTCTTACTCTGAAAATGAGGAGATTTGGATGGCCTAGATGAGCATCTCCCAAAGTGCTGTCCTCAGCACACTCAATTCAGGACTTGCTCTGAGAGACAAGGCGAACAGTGGGTGGGAAATAAACCCTAGATCCCTTCAGGAGTGTCCTGGTAGCCACTGGCATTAAAGGCTCTGAGACATTTTAAAAGTGAAAAAGCCTACTTTATATATGCATTTCTTCACTTTTTTTTTCACTCAGCACCTGTTAACATTCTTACAACATACTGGGAGATATTGAACAAAGCAATAGATACCTTCCTGGCCTTGCATTTTGGTTTTCTATATTTCCAAATGGCCACCTTTAAAATAACTACTTTCTGTTGTCAGTCTTTCTGGTTATATAGCGATCTTTGATGGGAAAGTCTGTTTATTTTGTCTGGAGAGTTAATCATTTTCTCAGAGTACACCATTGAAGGAAGCTTTTTTTTTTCCCTCATGTTTTTTACCTTCTTCAGATCCATACAGTAAGTTTTGGTTATCAGGGAAGATTCAGAGTATCTCTGGTTTTTATTTTGTTCTTTGTACTTCCTTGTTGGTTTGGTTTTTGTTGTGTTTTGCCCCTGCATGGTTCTACCTTCCTCTGCCTGGCTGTGGCTACAGATGCTCTGAGAGTGCATGCTGCATGCTTAGGACGCCCCATGTCCCTTACCCAGACATACACAGCCTCTGCAAGGAGAGCTGTTAACGCTAAGAGGCAGTGTCTGTTGTTCTCAGCTATAGTAATGTGTCAGAGCTGTGCTTTTTCTCATTGTGAACCAGTGTGAATGGGATGGACCATGCATATGAGACCCTAAGACCACTCTGAATAACATGTCAGCCAGAACTTGATAGGAAATCAAGGTGGCAACAAACCATACCACTTTGTAGGAACACACTATTACCAATTTCTGCTTTTGCAGCACTTGATGAAGGGATTGTAGTCTTCTTCATATTCATCTTCTATAACAACACAATTCTGTTAACATCCTTTGTCAGGTACAATGTTAATAGCTTGCACTAGTGAATTGTTAAAATGAAATTAGTCTATAAATGTTTTCCCAAAATGCACAAAGTATACATGTCTACTACCTGAGAGGCTTTTTAAAAATTCACAAATCTTAATTTTCTGTAATTTTTTTTAGTGATATTCTAGTATACTTTCTTTACTTGGTTTTAAAATAAAGTTCCAACTTTCTAGCTTTTTATGTAAGGAAAAATAGGTCATTTATTATCAGGCTAGACTGATGCATTTTGTAAGCCAGAAAAGGTTGTTAACAACTTAAAGCTTATCTTCATGCCCCTTTCTCTTCAAGTATATATATATATATATATATTTTTTTTTTTTTTTTTTTTTTTTTTGAGACGGAGTTTCGCTCTTGATACCCAGGCTGGAGCGCAATGGCGCGATCTCGGCTCACCGCAATCTCCGCCTCCTGGGTTCAGGCAATTCTCCTGCCTCAGCCTCCTGAGTAGCTGGGATTACAGGCACGCGCCACCGTGCCCAGCTAATTTTTTGTATTAGTAGAGACGGGGTTTCACCATGTTGACCAGGATGGTCTCGATCTCTTGACCTCGTGATCCACCCGCCTCGGCCTCCCAAAGTGCTGGGATTACAGGCTTGAGCCACCGCGCCCGGCCCCTCTTCAAGTATATTTTATAGAATAGATTCTTAAACTAAAACTTTACACTTCATTCCACATTGACTTTCCTGATCCAACTACTTGAACCTAATTGCTAGGAAGAGTTGCTTTTTGCAAGATCTGACACAGTCTTATATGTCCCCTCCTAAACCAAGAAAAGTCATCCTGAGGCTTTCTTAACATGTTTACTAGTTTAAAGCAACCCATGGTTCTTGCTCATATCTGTATTTCAAACCAGCTGCAAAAACTAAGTGAATTGATGAGTTCCAAGTTATTCTTGCCCAGACTTCCAATATTTCCCTGACTGACTACTGGATTATAGTATTCAGAACCCTGGCAAGTTAAAGATTAGAGTAGATAGCAGGAAGACTTTTCTTCTATAACAGCTCTTACCAAGTTGAGAAGCCATTGAGACTTACTCTGAGGGATTGTGCTCTAACAGGATAGATCCTTGGATTCCCACTTTCCCCAGCCTGGCAGATATTCTTTTGAAAACTGGGAGGCCTGACACACTGTAGTCTTTCTTATCAGGAAGGCAGTACTCAAGGTCCGGCTCTTAGAGAGCCAAGCATGGGACTGTGTGAGAAGCTCCATTCAGGCAGCTTGACTCCCACGACAATGCTTTGGAGATAGCAGACCTGTAGAACCACACCAAACCTGCTAGTTAATAGCAGTACATCTTCCTGGAGGACGAGCGTTTTGTGTTTGTCCTTCAGTCCATACTGAAGTGGAAGAAATACTTTCTGATTTCTTGATTCTAGATCTTTTATCTCTCAGGACTAACTGAGCATATGTCTAGGCAGTGTCTTCAGGGAGTTTTCTTTTTAATCCAGGTACTAATGTCACATTAGTGTCCAGTGATAACCTGTTAATTGCAACTCTGTAGCTTCCTTTCCCTCAAATACTTCTTACTTTCTTTCTGATCTACTCAGAAGGTAATCAACATACACTATTAGGAACAGTTCTTAATTACTTATAAAAGAAAAGCATCACTGTATTTCTGCCTCTCCATCCATTGGATACTGCTTCTATTAAAAATAATAAAGAATTTCTTCTTAATGTAGCAACCACCATGTAGGTGATGATTTTCCATTGTGTTTCATAACAGTTTTAAGGGCCAAATGTCAAATGTTTAAAAGATTGTGTTAGTCTACTCTTGCACTGCTGTAAATAACTACCTGAGACTGGTTAATTTATAAAGAAAAGAGGTTTAATTGGCTCACAATTCTGTGGGCTGTACAGGCTCCTGCTTCTGGGGAGGCCTCAGGAAACTTAAAATCATGGCTGACGGTGAAGGGGAAACAAGCACATCTTACATGGTTGAAGCAGGAGGAAGAGAGAGAAGTTGGGGAGTGCTACACACTTTTAAACAGATCTTGGGAGAACTCTATCACAAGATAGCACAAGGAGGATGGTGCTAAACCACTAGAAACTGCCCCCGTGATCCACTCACCTCCTACCAGGCCCCACTCCACACTGGGGATTACAATTCAACTTGAGTTTTGGGTGGGGAATCAGATTCAAACCATATCATCTGTCTCTGGTCCCTCCCAAATTTTATGTCCTTCTCATACTGCAAAATAGAATGATGCCTTCCCAATAGTGCCCCAGAGTCTTAACTCATTTCATCATTAACTCAAAAGTTCAAAGTCTCATCTGAGACAAGGCTAGTTCCTTCTACCTAGGAGTGTATAGAATCAAAAACAAGTTAGTTACTTCCAAGATACAAAGGGGATATAGGCATTGGATAAAGACTCCCTTTTCAAAAGGGAGAAATCTGGCAAAACAAAGGGGCTCCAGGCCCCATGCAATTCCGAAACTAATCAGGTTAGTCATTAAATCTTAATGCTCCAAAATAATCTCTTTTGACTCCATGGCTCACACCCACGCTACACTGATGCAAGGGGTGGTCTTCCAAGGCCTTAGGCAGCTCCGCCCTGTAGCTATGTAGGGTACAGGCCCCACAGCTACTTTCATGGACTGGCATTGAATGCCTGTGGCTTTTCCAGGTGCATGATGTAAGCTGTTGGTGGACCTACCTTTCTGGGGTCTGGAGGACAGTGGCCCTCTTCTCACAGCTCCACTAGGCAGTGCCCCTGTGGGGACTCTTGGTGGGGGCTCCAACCCTGCATTTCCCCTCCACACTGCCCTAGAGGGTCTCCATGAGGGCTCCACTCGTATAGCAGACTTCTGCTTGGATATCCAGGCATTTCTATACATCCTCTGAAATCTAAGTAGAGGCTCCCAGGCCTCACCTGTCTCCCTCTGTGCACCCACAGGCTTAATACCATGTAGAAGCTGCCAAGGCTCAGAGCTTGCACCCTCTGAACAATAGCCTGAGCTGTAACCTGGCCTCCTTTGGCCATGTCTGGAGCTGGAACAGCCATGATGTAGGACGCCATGTCCTGAGGCTGCACAGAGCAGCAGGGCCAGGGCCCAGCTCATGAAACCGTTTTTCCCTCCTAGGCCTCCAGGCTTGTGATGGGAGGGGCTGCCACAAAGGTGTCTGACATGCTTTGGAGACATTTTCCCCCATTGTCTTGGCTGTTAACATTCTTTTCCTCGTTACTTGGCAAATTTCTTCAGCCAGCTTGAATTCCTCCCCAGAAAATGGTTTTTATTTTCTACCACGTTGCCAGGCTGCAAATTTTCCAAACTTTTATGCTCTGCTTCCCTTTTAAATATACGTTTCAGTTTCAGATAATCTCTTTGTGCACACATATGAGCGTGTGCCGTTAGAAGCAGCCAGGTTGAATCTTGAATGCTTTGCTGTTTAGGAATTTCCTCCATCAGATGCCCTAAATAATCGCTCAGGTTCAAAGTTCTGCAGATCACTATAGCAGGGGCACAATGCCGCCAGTCTCTTTGCTGAAACATAGCAAGAATGAATGACAGTAAGTTCTTGAATTGCATCTGAGACCTCCACAGCCTGGACTTCATTGTCCATATCACTATCAGCATTTTGGTCAAAACCATTCAACAAGTCTTTAGGAAATTACAAACTTTTCCTCATTTTTCTGTCTTCTTATGAGCCCTCCAGACTGTTGCCAACTTCTGCCCATTACCCACTTCCAAAGCTGCTTCCACATTTTTCAGATATCTTCATAACAATGCCCTACTTCTCTGGTACCAATTGACTGTTTTAGTCTGTTCCCACACTGTGATAAAGAACCACCTGAGACCGGGTAATTTATAAAGAAAAGGGGTTTAATTGGCTCACAGTTCTGTGGGCTGTACAGGCTCCTGCTTCTGGGGAGGCCTCAGGAAAGTTACAATTATGGCAGAAGGTGAAGGGAAGCAAGCACATCTTACATGGCTGGAGTGGGAGGAAGAGAGTGGGGGAAGTGCACACTTTTAAATCTACAGACCTTTGGAGAATTCTGTCACAAGGCAGTGTGAAGGGGATGGTGCTAAACCATTAGAAACCACCCCCATGATTCAGTCACCTCCCACCAGGCCCCTCACCCAACACTGGAGATTATAATTCAACATGAGATTTGGGTGGGAACACACATCCAAACCATATCAGTTGTTTTCTAAACATAAATATATTAGTTCTTGTTCAGCTTTTGAACTGTTGGGTTTATTTCATAGTTATTCTCATGTGCTATTCTTGTGTGTCCTTGTTTCTGTGAGCTTAGTTTGATAACAGTCTCCCTCTTCACCTTGCTTAAAAGGGCTGGAGAGCTAGTGAGTAGGTTTTATGAATCTGAGCAGTTTCAGAGTTTCTTTGTCGTCTTCCAGGGCTGGTCCCTGGAGCCTAACTTTGTCCGGCTGACCAGCCACTGTTTCCTTCATCCATGCCCTTCAGATCTCAAGGGATGCCCTGTATGTCTGCGTGTGTGCTTGTACAATCTTCTTGACTTTTCCTTACCAGAAGTTTCAAGAAGTAGATGTGGCTTCTCCAGAGAAAGATATCCTTTTCAACCTCCCTTGTACGATAAAGGCCCTCTCTAAAAGAACTACTGAATAAAATTTGTAATTTACTTTTATTTGACCCAGGCGGACGGTGCTACAAGTGATGACCTTGATTTGCATGATGATCGTCTGTCCTACCTGTCAGCCCCAGGTAGTGAATACTCAATGTATAGCACGGACAGTAGACACACTTCTGACTATGAAGACACAGACACAGAAGGCGGGGCCTACACTGATCAAGAACTAGATGAAACTCTTAATGATGAGGTTGGGACTCCACCGGAGTCTGCCATTACACGGTCCTCTGAGCCTGTAAGAGAGGACTCCTCTGGAATGCATCATGAAAACCAAACATATCCTCCTTACTCACCACAAGCGCAGCCACAACCAATTCATAGAATAGACTCCCCTGGATTTAAGCCAGCCTCTCAACAGGTAAGCAGCAAGCATTCAACGTTTTGTAGATAGAGGTGCATTATTAAATTTTAGAATGTGGTGACTGAGTTAAAAATATATATGTTGTCCTTTCTCCAGATTAAGAATTAATCTTCAATTTCAATTTGAGAGTACCAAGGACTTAATTCTAAATTTTGTGTGTTTGTCTTACACAGCAATGTACTGGATTTTTTTTTTCCAAAAAGTTTAGGACATGAGGTCATAGTTTTGTTATTCAGCACCCTTAAAATGTATGTCTGCCAATCACTATAAATTGAAGTGGGAAGTTAGTAAACAGAAACACTATATTTAAAATATTTTAAACACTTCACAGAAAGCAGAAGCTTCATCTCCAGTCCCTTACCTTTCGCCTGAAACAAACCCAGCATCATCAACCTCTGCTGTTAATCATAATGTAAATTTAACTAATGTCAGACTGGAGGAGCCCACCCCAGCTCCTTCCACCTCTTACTCACCACAAGCTGATTCTTTAAGAACACCAAGTACTGAGGCAGCTCACATAATGCTAAGAGATCAAGAACCATCATTGTCGTCGCATGTAGATCCAACAAAGGTACCTGTGCTGCAGTGTTGTACTAATTTGTTGCTCTCCATCAGTCTGGCACATGATCATTTTTGCTTTGCCCTTTAAGTGTTCCTTTTGCTTTTTTACTGCAGGCTTATACACTGTAATGCTTTCAAATCAATCAAATCATTTCAGTTTTGTAGTTTGCATGGCTTCCAGTGGTATACTGATTATTTGAAAACAGACCTTTTAATTGAGATTTGTGCTTATTATGTTTATTATTTTTATTTTTGGCTTTCAGTATCTTCCAGAATTCCTTAATATATAATTGAGACCCATCATAAACATACTTACATTAATGCAAATTATGATGCTCATAAATTTTCTTTAGGATTTTTCAGTGTCAAAATGAAGTGTAATCAATAGTGCATTAATTTTCTACTAAATTTAATATTTATCTTTAACTCATTATTTAGTACATGCTGAAATGTAATAGCCCCTACCTGCATTATAAATTTTGAGCTTTCACTTAAACCAGCTTTTTCCACTAATCTTGTCTATCCTGATAATAAATGATAAAACATACCATTATCACATATTAAATCGTAGTTTAATATTTAATCATAGTCTAATAAAATAGACTAGAATTAAAAATAAGACTGTCCTTAAATGTGAATTTTTTACACAGGCATATAGAAAGGATCCATATCCCGAAGAAATGATGCGGCAGAACCATGTTTTCAAACAGCCAGCCATTGGTCACCCAGGGCACAGGCCAGACAAAGAGCCTAATGTGACCTATGAACCCCAACTTCCATACGTAGAGAAACAAGCCAGCAGAGACCTTGAGCAGCCCACATACAGATACGAGTCCTCAAGCTATACGGACCAGTTTTCTCGAAACTATGACCATCATCTGCGATACGAAGATCGTGTCCCCATGTATGAAGAACAGTGGTCATATTATGATGACAAACAGCCCTACCCATCTCGGCCACCTTTTGATAATCAGCACTCTCGAGACCTTGACTCCAGACAGCATCCCGAAGAGTCCTCAGAACGAGGGTACTTTCCGCGTTTTGAAGAGCCAGCCCCTCTGTCCTATGATAGGAGACCGCGTTATGAACAGGCCCCTAGAGCATCCGCCCTGCGGCACGAAGAGCAGCCAGCTGCTGGGTATGACACGCATAGTAGACACAGACCAGAAGCCCAGCCCTACCCTTTGGCAGGGCCCAAAACCACAGAGCCCAAGCAGTATTTTGAGCAATACTCACGCAGTTACGACCAAGTACCACCCCAAGGATTTGCCTCTAGAGCAGGTCATTTTGAGCCTCTCCATGGTGCTGCAGCTATCCCTCCACTGATACCTTCATCTCAGCATAAGCCAGAAGCTCTGCCTTCAAATACCAAACCACTGCCTCCACCCCCAACTCTAACTGAAGAAGAAGAAGATCCAGCAATGAAGCCACAGTCTGTGCTCACCAGAGTGAAGATGTTTGAAAACAAAAGATCTGCATCCTTAGAGACCAAGAAGGATGTAAATGACACTGTCGGTTTTAAGGTACACTAAGTGAACACTCATTTAAAAGACTTCTTTGCTCTTCCCTCCCCCAATCGTGATGTGTATTCAGTAGTTACCTGTTCCTTAGGCATATTTGTCTTTTTTTTTTTTTTTTTACCAGCCTCCAGAAGTAGCATCTAAACCTCAAGGTGCTCCCATCATTGGTCCCAAACCCACTTCTCAGAATCAGTTCAGTGAACATGACAAAACTCTGTACAGGTGAGTGCACTTTGTGGCATAGAACTGACTGGGAATTTAACCCTCTCTAATGTGAATTTACTTAATGACTTGCTTTCTTCCTCATCTGCTTTCTATGCCTTCTAGAACTTTAGACTGTATAGTTATTTGCTCATACGCGAATCATTGAGATCCTGGACTGAAGTTCTCAAAAATCCCTTTGAAAGTTCTTCAAGTCTATCATTGACTGTTCTTGACATTGGTATATGTACTTCTCAAGATGTTCTTCACTGTCTTGGTTACATTCCCCTTTCTGTTTGTAATAACTGCTTTTACCCTACTGTCCCTCTAATTATAAAATCATTTAGTTTGTTAAATTGTGTTAAAGGACTCATGAGCCAGAAGTGGGCTGCCTTTTGAGTTTGCTCTGTGAGTACATGGGATTCGAAATACCTATTTTAACTGTTGGACTGCTCAGTTAGATCCTGAATAATCACAGCAGTTAGTGATTATTGACCTTTTGGTCAAGATAAGACTTACATATTCCACTTCCTTCATAACATTAATATCTAAAAAGTTGTTCCATTTGTCATTCATTATCTGTTAGGATCCCAGAACCTCAGAAACCTCAAGTGAAGCCACCTGAAGATATCATTCGGTCAAATCATTATGACCCTGAAGAAGATGAAGAATATTATCGAAAACAGCTCTCATACTTTGACCGAAGAAGTTTTGAAAATAAGCCTCCTGCACACATTCCTGCCAGCCATCTCTCTGAGCCCACAAAGCCAGCTCATTCTCAGAATCAATCAAATTTTTCTAGTTATTCTTCAAAGTAAGTTATTTCACCTGGCTTTTAAAAATAGGATGCAGCATATTAATCGTGAAGTTCAATATATTTTGAAAAAAAATAGTTTAAGTGTAATTTATGATTTCTGTAGGTTCTAGTGGTTCAGCATGGTACATACTTTTTAATTCTGGGATGTGTGTTTTGTTTTTAAAGTCTGCTATTAGATGTACACAGTTTTGGCATTCACAAAGATGTTAACGTCACAGAGTTTTGACAGAAGACAGTGTCAACTGCAAGGACCCTCAGCGCTAGGCAGTCATCAGTCTTCATTTATGTACACACATCTAATGACCTCATGCTGGTTCTTTTCCTTCTTTTCTATTTTTATTTTTTAAATATAAAAACAGATGTGAGGAGGATCCTGTCTGAGGGAAATACCAAAGGGTTTGCTTTTTGTGTTTTTTTGAAGGCAAGAAAGCTTTTTTTTTTTTTTTTTGGGCAAGATTTTTGATCCAGTTTTACAGGTGAGGGCAGAGCTGAGACTGAACCCCAAGTTTCTTGACTCTCTGTCATCTTTTCCCTGTGCTTGCTGCTCCTCTCTGTTTACTTGTCCCTGGGTTTCATGTTGGTTTGCTCTTTCTTGTGCCTACATGGGTTTGTGTCTCCTGCTGGTTCTGTGTCTCTGGTTATTGACCTTTTGGTCAAGATAAGACTTACATATTCACCTTCCTTCATAACATTAATATCTAAAAAGTTGTTCCATTCGTCTGTTATCTGTTAGGATCCCAGAACTGCAGAAACCTCAAGTGAAGCTACCTGGCTGATAAGAGAATTTGGTACTGATAGTTGGGTCTAAGCCCACACAGGCACACAGATAGGTTCACACCTCAACAGAAAATAACCCACAAGAGCAAAAACGTGGATTTGTCAAAAAGAATTCATTTATACAGTTAGAGGGGCTGGCTATGCAAGTCCTACGTCAGAGGGCAGTTGGTCAGGAAGGGAAGATCTCGAGCTCCTGGGAAGTCTGAGGTCAGGGAATGCTTACATTCTTATTCAGACGGCTCTGTGATTAGGCCAGGCCCTCCCAAGATCATCTCCCTCAACTGATGCGGGACATTACACCTGAAAAATCCCTTCATGGCAGTACCTAACCAGATTGACACAAAGTCATCATACATAGCATTGTGTCTAGATTAAAAGCTCCTAGATTTTTCCTAAATTAGTTGTGTGGGCTTGGGATTATCTTGGAAAATGACTTATTTATCATATACCATTGAGTGCAAATTGTTTTAGAACATACTTTAAAACCACTAACATTAAAGCCTAATTTTAATTAGCACTGCTTTTTTATAAGACATCATTTGAAGTGAAGACTTAACACATTTTTTTCACTGTCCTGTGTTCAAGACTTTATGTTTACAGAAGAAAGCAGTTTATGAGAATACAAATGCAAACTTAGAGTGCTGTAGTGGGAGTTATATTAAAGCAAATAGTGTCTTACACTCTGTAAACCACCCTTTAGCACATCACTAGAAAGGTGTTGTGGCATCTAGATGGTATCTAGACTGAAGTCAGCCAGGCACTGTATAAACCCACACAGGCACACAGCTGGGTTCCTACCTCAACAGAACAAAACCCACAAGAACAAAAACAGATGTGGATTTGTTATAAGGAATTCATTTACATTTACAGGGTTACAGGAATTCATTTACACAGTTATCACAGTAGCATCTAAATGGTGTCTAGCCTAAAGTGAGCTAGGCACTGAGCCTTAGGAGCTCACCTTTGGTAAGGCAGAAGAGTGGACTCTTTAGTCATTATTTTTACTAAACACTGTTAAATACATTCATTCCTGTCAGAAGAAGGCTCAGGGGTGTAGTTTAAAGAGATATTTTATCCTTATACCCACTTGGTAAGTAGAATACAACCTTAAAACGATTAGGTCTAAAAAGTAAGTTGTTTTGCCAGGGAATCAAATGAAATACATGTTTGCTTTTTGTGTTAATTTGTTTTTCTAGAGAGAAGACCTAGCTCTTCTGTGATGTATAACTTCATTGAGGATGTACAGCATTGCCCTTGCATTCAGTAGGGACTCAATAGTTGTCGAGTGAATGAAGCTCAGAACAGGGCAATGGTGTACTAGGTACATCCACCAACCTCCTTTTCATTAAAACAGCTCTGGGAGGAATGTGTATTATCTGGTCATTGTTTTCACAGGGATATATTGTGAAATAGATGACATCTGTCTTTGTGAATTTACTCAGAACTCAGTTTGATTTTTTACTCCCTACTGCTGTGAGTAAAAGTATAATTTGGGATGGATACCAGTATACATTTTTTTTCTTTGTAGTATGAAATTGAAACTCTTTATAATTGTGCTACATTTTTCCATAAAGGTATTTAATGGTTAGAGAACTGAAAAGGAGAATAAGGTCATTGAAGATAACTAAGAGAAGTTGTTTCTGTGCCTTTCCCTCGTAATGCTTTTTCACCCCCTTGCCCAATGAGTACAACTTAACCAACTGAAAAACAGCGTAAAATATAGGACTCTGTCCTACATTTTAGAACCACTTACTGTTTGTGACTAAACAGACTGCCTTCAGGCATTGCATTTTTTTTTCTTTCAGTAAAATACAGGAATAGCAAAATTGTATTCCTCCAGATGATGTGCTTATGCTTCACTTAAAAACACACCTCAGAAATGGTCAGAATTGGGGAAGGGAAATATCTTTGTTAGCACAAGACAGATGCCCCAGGAAGCAAGCAGCTATTACTCAGTCTTACAGTTCCCTAGAGCAGGATTAGAACTGGAAAGGTTAGGAGATAGTAACTCAGACATTTCACCTCCAAAGTAAATTAGAAGTTTTTAAGGATTCTAAGGCAGTGTGAGAAGAGCAATGTCCCTCCAGGTCTGTGCACACGTCTCAGCCCAGAGATTGGGTCAACTTCGTCAGGACCACCAGGGAATTTTTTTGTTACCAAATCTACCTTTCAGGACTCAGCTCATTATGTGAGACTTCCAGGTCTCAATAAATGATGACAGTTTTTAGCTTTTAAAGAATTAAATGTAAGACACTGATGTCTAGTTGTTTTTGTGTTTGTGAGACATCATTAGATGAGAGAGAGACTGAGCATCAAGCCTGCAGCTTCACCAGTAAGACTCCGTCACCACAGGGCCCAGCTCACAATTGGAGATGGAGGAGGTCTTGCTAGAAAGGAGCAAGTGAAGCCTGGTCAGGTTCATGTTTTCATCGGCTCATTTACCCTTCCCCTTCCAGGGGCTCACTGTAGCTCTTCTGTTGTGTTACTTTTTCCTGTCTTCACTTAAATTTCTTTTGCCCAGCCTTTTTTTTTTTTTAAATGGGACATTTCACTTCCACTTATTCAGAACCTGCTGATTATCCTTGGTCACCACTGTTTGATTTGATCAATTTCTTTGCTCACTATTAGCAGCTGCATCAGAGGTGGGGAAGGAGCAAAGCTCAAACACATTGCTCTTCACCGCAGTACCGGTTAAAATACACAGAGGGTGGGCCAGCAGACAGGGCATTTATCTTTCATTTCCTCAGCCAAATGAGAGTTAGTGAAATGTTCTTTTATAGACCGAATTATGGTGAAATGGTGGATGTTGGTAATATTTTTAAATTACATTTTGAGTTCCATTTGCTGCAAATTTACTTAGTTAGATTGACCATTTTCTTTCATTTTTCTATTGCGCTTGCTTTGCCATCACCTAGATTTCTTGGCTCTTACACTAGCTATGACTACTTGAAAAGGAACGTCAAGTGGTAAGACTGGCAATTAATGTGAGGCTGTTACATAAGGTGTCCCTCACTGTGTCATTGGCATTATGTGCACTTTCAGATTTTAATGTCATCATCAGGTGCTTAGTCTAAATTCATGAAAGCAAGATTAAAAAGCTAATCATAAGACTAGACTTCTTCAAAGAAAAATTACGAAAATGAGCAGGGGCATTCCAAGTGTATATGCTGTTGTTTGTGCACATAAAGCTAGTGCAGCTTTGGCATTCAGCAGTAAGGTTTAGATGGCAATGTTGCAATTATGGGTCTTTTTAAAAGATTTGTGTGAATTTTGTGTTACATATTAACAATTGGCAATCTGGAAAAATACACATACGTGGCACAATTTGACTTAAATGAACCTTGTGAAATAAAGCAGTATCTGCTGCTCTAGCAGTCATTTAACCAAAAAATGGACCTGGTAACTCAAGGGGAAATTTTAAAGTAAAAGGTACAGTTTTTTTAGTTTTATTGAAACACAGATATGTCCATTGTCTGTGGCTACTTTGAGGCTGTAACAGCATAGTTTTAATAGTTGTGACAAAGGCTGTATGGCCCAAAAAACAAAAACATTTACTCTCTGGTGTTTCAGTGAAAAAGTTTGCCAACCACTAGTCTGTGACATCTGTTTTTATGGTGCTGTAAGTATGCCAGATGCCAGATACAAAAACAGAAGTGGGTCTAGGGCCAGGCGCGGTGGCTCACAGCTGTAATCCCAGCACTTTGGGAGGCCAAGGCGGGTGGATCATTTGAGGTCAGGAGTTCAAGACCAGCCTGGCCAACATGGTGAAACCCTGTCTCTACTAAAAAACACAAAAATTTGCCTGGCTGTAGTGGCACCCACCTGTAATCCCAGCCACTTGGGAGGCTGAGAAAGGAGAATCTCTTGAGCCTGGGAGGCAGAGGTTGCAGTGAACCAAGATCGCCCCACTGCACTCCAGTCTGGGCGACAGAATGAGACCCTGTCTCCAAAAAAAAAAAAAAAAAAAAGTGGGTCTCAGGAAAATTTGTGCCATGATATGTTTTCAGAATATTTGCAAGACTTTCTTATCAACGTTACTACTTTTTGTAAGTAACAAATATTAAAATATACTCAAAATTTCACCTGCCTTTGGTTGCCATCTTCTGGATGTTTTACTAATATTCTTAAAGTATTTGTGCTGTCTGAACATTTCTTGTGCCGATAAATGGTTGAATCTGTTCTTATATTTCAGTAGAGTAGCTACCCACACTCATGAGAATAAATTATGAAATTTCTAAATTTTTTAAATTTCTAAATTTTTTAACTTAGAGCTACATGGAGAAATGAGAACTTGTTTTGTAAATGCGAGTCCATTTTCAGGTGTTGGCATTCTCCTCATTTGTTAACAGGGGAAAGCCTACTGAAGCTGATGTTGTGGATAGATCATTTGGTGAGAAACGCTATGAACCCATCCAGGCCACTCCCCCTCCTCCTCCATTGCCTTCGCAGTACACCCAGCCACCTCAGCCTGTCACCAGCACATCTCTCCACATACATTCTAAGGGAGCACATGGTGAAGGTAGGAAGTTTGGAAGTAGACATTATAACACAGTAATTCTTATGAAGTAAAATTCTGGTGGTTTCTAGGCAAAATGTTTTTTACATGAAAAAATACATGCTTTAAACCTTTGGGCTTGGAACAGTAAAAACTAAGAATTTTGTTAAAAGTATGTCTTCCCTTTTTACAATTAGGACCATTATTTTGGACAGCCTTTTAGCTAAACAGATTTTAATCTATTTTATGCTAGTCTCTAAATCTTTAGTGCTTGCCAGTATATCTAAAGATGGTTTGTAAAAACTATTGTTGTATTTTATCTTCACACACTGACATAGAAAAGCCGTAATGTTTCACATATACTGTATCCCACAGCACCTTGTCTTTTGCATTTACATACTAGGTAGATAATGTATAGCTCCAACTGACTCATCTTAGGAGCTGTGTAACATTTTACCCTCAGACTATAACACAGAGTGTTTATCTCTCCTGTTGACAGGCATTTTCCTAGCACAGACTTCTCTATTCCCTTAGGAGGCACCTTCCAGGGCTTGTGAGTCTTGAACCAGACATGTTATAGTTCTGGATTGAGACTCTTTTTTTTTTTTTTTAAGATTTTTTTTTACACACAATTTTGTTTACAGATAAAGACAGTTTAAAGACAATTTTAATTCTTACTTTGCAGTCTTTCTTTTTCTTTTTCTTTTTTTGAAACGAAGCCTCACTCTCAACCAGGGTAGGGTGCAGTGGCTCAATCTTGGCTCACTGCATCCTCTGCCTCCCAGGTTCAAGTGATTCTTCTGCCTCAGCCTCCCAAGTAGCTGGGACTACAGGTGCCCGCAACCACGCCTGGCTAATTTCTGTATTTTTCGTAGAGACAGGGTTTCACCATGTTGGCCAGACGGGTCTCAAACTCCTGACCTCAAGTGATCCGCCACTTTGGCCTCTCGGAGTGCTGGGATTGCAGGCGTGAGCCACTGTGCCTGGCCTTCTTTCTTTTCTTGCTGATTGCACTGGCCAGGACCTCCAGTGAACTGTGGAATAGAAGTGGTGAAATTGGACCTCTTTTGCTAGTTCCTGATCTTAAGGAGAAAGGACTTCATGTGTTACCTTTAGAATGTTAGCTGTAGGATTTTCATAGATGTCCTTTGTCATGTTCAGGACATTCCCTATATTCAGAGTTTGCTGAAAGGAGTTTGTCAGATGTTTTCCTGCATGTATTAAGATGACCATATGATTTTTCTTCTTGTACTGTGGTAAATTATGTTACTATGTTCATGAGGAATTTGGATTCGTAATTCTTGTCTTGTGGTGTCTTTAATTATTTCACAGAGTTCAGTTGGTGCTATGTTACACTGCCTCTGGCAGTGCATAGAAAATCTTGTGGTTCCACTTCTGAGCCAACACTTGGCATCATCAAACTTTCCAGTTTTTCCATTCTAGTGGATGTTAAATAATATTTAATGCTTTTTGTTGGTTTTGTTTAACACTTTCCTAATGAATAGTGGGTATATTTATTATATGATTATTAAAAATTCTGGTTTTCACAGAGACTAGTGCCAGTCTCTGGAGCCAGGAATCTTAACAGCTGGACCCTGACTCCAGCACAGGGTATACTCATGGCATCACATGTCCATGCTGCCCTCATCCCTTAGCATCACACCTCGCCTCCAGCACTCAAGAGTCGGGCTCTGGCTATGTGACCCACACTTGGGCCTTGACTCCAGCACCAGGACAAGTTAAGCTGGGAGAGAGCTGTTGCAGCTTTTTTCAGAGAGTTTTTAAAATGCTTATATGTTCGTTTTTCAGGAAATCCAGTGTCATTGGATTTTCAGAATTCCTTAGTGTCCAAACCAGACCCGCCTCCATCTCAGAATAAGCCAGCAACTTTCGGACCACCAAACCGAGAAGATACTGCTCAGCCAGCTTTCTACCCCCAGAAAAGTTTTACAGATAAAGCTCCAGTTAATGGAGCTGAACAGACTCAGAAAACAGTCACTCCAGCATACAATCGATTCACACCAAAACCATATACAAGTTCTGCCCGACCATTTGAACGCAAGTTTGAAAGTCCTAAATTCAATCACAATCTTCTGCCAAGTGAAACTGCACATAAATCTGACTTGTCTTCAAAATCTCCCACTTCTCCAAAAACTCTTGTGAAATCACACAGTTTGGCACAGCCTCCTGAGTTTGACAGTGGAGTTGAAACTTTCTCTATCCATGCAGAGAAGCCTAAATACCAAATAAATAATATCAGCACAGTGCCGAAAGCTATTCCTGTGAGGTAAGACTTTTGCCTTTGCTCAAAGCATTGGCCCTGTGATTTTTCTCATGTCAGTTTGTTGTAATTTATTTGACTTGGGACTTTGAAGTGATCATTATAACTCAGCCTTTAAACTGAAGAGTGTTGTTGGAATGAATGCTTTTAATAGAATGTCCTCCAGGAGGTACAAGATGTTGGTAAAATAATACAGCTAACAGTCATGTGTGGTTAGTAGGCATGTCATCATCCCTGTTTTACTAAGAACTGAGGTTGAATGACAGCAGTTTGCCCAGGGTCACACAGCTAGAGTGAGGTGAGCCTCGATTCAGCCGCTGGTCATCCAGCCTATGAGCCCATGCTTTTTTTTTTTTTTTTGGCTGAGTGAGACTCTGTCACCCAGGCTGGAGTGCAGTGGCGTGATCTCGGTTCACTGCAACCTCTGCTTCTTGGGTTTAGGCGATTCTCCTGCCTCACCCTCCCGAGTAGCTGGGATTACAGGCATGAGCCACTAGGCCCTGCTAATTTTTTTGTATTTTTAGTAAAGATGGTGTTTCACCATGTTAGCTAGGCTGGTTTTGAACTCCTGACCTCAAGTGATCCACCCATCTCGGCCTCCCAAAGTGTTAGGATTACAGGCGTGAACCACTGCACCTGTGTTGCCAGGCTGGAGTGCAGTGGTGCAATCTCAGCTCTCTGCAGCCTCTTGCCTCCTGAGTTCAAGCAATTCTCGTGCCTCAGCCTCCCAGGTAGCTAGGACTACAGGCATGTGCCACCATGCCCAGCTAAATTTTGTATTTTTAGTAGAGGCAGGGTTTTGCCATGCTGCCCAGACTGGTCTTGAACTCCTGGGCTCAAGTGATCCGTCCACCTCAGCCTCCCAAAGTGCTGGGATTACAGGTGTGAGCCACCATACCCAGCCGAGAGCCCATACTCTTAACCACCCATGGCCTCCTGTAACCTCCTGACCCACTGGTAAGGTGAATGTGGAGAGCATCTAAAAACGTTAAGTATCTGTGTTTCTCATTCATTATTTGTTCCACAGCGATGCTAAGGAGAAATAAAGATAGAATAACCTCAACTGTTTAAAAAGTAGCAGTTAATCGTAAGATGGCTGAGCAAAGGAGGCAAAGCAAGCGCTCCTGGAGCCTCCCTGCAGATCCTCTTTCCTGTCTTTCATTCCACAGCGATTGGCCAGATGCATCTGGCCACACATAAGCTCATCTCATCCTCCTACAGCCAGTTCCATTTTCACGCCACCATAAAGCAGAAGTACTTGCAGGCAGGCAGAACCAAAGATCAGGACAGCCACCTGAAGTCTGCTTTCCAAGAGAAAGGACAGTTATGGCGGTCACTGCTGTCCTTGCTCTGCACATCCACAGGTGGTCAGGGACGGACACAGTTGGCCCCTGCTGCGCAGCTCAGGCTGCACTCTGCTCCCTTGCTATTGTGCCATAGGATGTCATCCCTGGCATTCTGGTCATGCTGGAGTGAAGCTGCAGCTACCTTCATGTAATTCTGTTTTGTTGGTCTTTTTGCTCACCTTTAAGCCCTGGCTCAAAACTATACTTCAGGAAGTCTTGATAGCCTCTATTTTTGAAGCAGTCATGGATACCACATCCCCTTTGTCTTTGATGTTCTGTGATTACAAAGTTAATCTACTGTCTTTCTTTCATGGATGTTTGGGATGTGACCATACCAGGGTCTTCACCTCAGGGAACCTTGGAAGCCTTACTTTCTGCAGGGTTGGCACTTGGTCCTCAGGGAATGCTGAGGCAGGACAATTCTCATGTACACTTAAAATCCTAGGGAGATTTTATCAAGTCTGATGTGCTCTCATATGGGAGATGTATCATTGTTTTGTGTCATTAAGAAGGGAAGAACAGCTGGGCACAGTGGCTCATGCCTGTAATCCCAGCACTTGATTGGGCTGAGGCAGGCAGATCATTGGAAGTCAGGAGTTCGAGACCAACCTGGCCAACATGGTGAAACCCCGTCTCTGCTAAAAATAGAAAAATTCGCCCAGCATGGTGGCAGCTGCCTGTAATCTCAGCTACTCAGAAGTTGAGACAGGAGAATTGCTTGAACCTGCAAGGTGGAGGTTGCAGTGAGCCAAGATCACACCACTGTACTCCAGCCTGGGATACAGAGAGACCAGGAAGGGAAGAACAGTATTGCCAATTAAATTGTGACTTACCAGTTTTAAAGCACCAATTTCGTGGATTTTAAAATGTGCTTCATAAAACTCAGAGTACCTCTTTAAGCATCCTTTGTCCAGATTGCTTGAGATCCGAAGTGTTTCAGATCTTGGATTTTTGGGGGTTTTGGAATATTTGCCAAAATGCTCCAATGGGCATTTCCTTTGAGCTTCATTTTGACACTCAACAAGTTTCAGATTTTGGAGCTTTTCAGATTTTCAGGTTAGGGATGTTTCATCAGTAGTTGGGTGTGCAAGGTATTAGGTTTTGTGTGTATGTGTGTGTGTTTTTTTAGACTGAGTCTGTCTCTCTCACGCACACTGGAGTGCAGTAGCACAATTTTGGCTCACTGCAACCTCTGCCTCCCAGGTTCGAGCGATTCTCCTGCCTCAGCCTCCTGAGTAGCTGGGACTACAGGCATGTGCCACCATGCTCGGCTAATTTTTTGTATTTTTAGTAGAGACAAGTTTTCACCGTGTTATCCAGAACGATCTTGATCTCCTGACCTTGTGATCCACCTGCCTCAGCCTCCCAAAGTGCTGAAATTACAGGTGTGAGCCATCACGCCTGGCTGGTGTCAGGTTTTATACATTTAGGTTGCAATTCAGTAGTGATGGTCACTTGGCTAATTGCCTTCAAAAATTGAATTTTTGAAGTTTCTCTAGAATTTTTGAAATTTTTCTAGAATGGAATTTCTCTAGAAATAATATTCTCTGAGATAACCCTGTCAGTAAAATTTATTGCTAAAAGCTTATCTTGTTAAAGTAAATACCTTCTTTATTATGTGGAGAAATAAAAGTAAAATGAAATCATGTAATACAATAGTAGTAAAAGCAAAGCACCTTTGTATTACTAGGATTTCACTCACTAGCCATTTCTGAACTTTCAGTCCTTCAGCTGTGGAAGAGGATGAAGATGAAGATGGTCATACTGTGGTGGCCACAGCCCGAGGCATATTTAACAGCAATGGTGGCGTGTTGAGTTCCATAGAAACTGGTGTTAGTATAATTATCCCTCAAGGAGCCATTCCTGAAGGAGTTGAGCAGGAAATCTATTTCAAGGTCTGCCGAGACAACAGCATCCTCCCACCTTTAGATAAAGAGAAAGGTAAATGTGTTTATTTTTCTCCTTAGTTTTGATAATTTAAGAGTTGCCCTCTGTGCTTCAAAGCTTCTAGTGCTTGGCTAAGAGGGTAATGCAGCACCTCTCTCTGCCTCCATGCTGGGCCACTAACAGCATGTTCCTTTCATCAGGGAGGTCCTCTCAGATGAGTGCTATAACGAGGGGTGCCCTGGGGACAGTGTCGCTAGTGGCAGTAGGGGGCCTGCAAGGCTGTTGTGACCACACCGCCTACTTTTACTTTTGGTATTAAATAAAAAATGATGGCATGAGACAGGCCATGGGATGTCCCTCACTTGTGACTGCTGGGCTGTCCTAACCAAATTTGTCTTTGAATCAGTCAGCCTTTGCATCTCTGGAGACGGGTTAGGTAACACCCACTCAGAAAGGCTTTCCTGTGCCTTCACCTGATTGGAGAACCTAAACCTCTTGACAGGTACTGTCCTACTCATCACTTCAGAACCTAGCACTAGTAAATTATCCACAGAGTGCATGAGTGAGTCTTAGAGGAGATTACAGTATGTTTCTGAGCTTCTTAAGGAAATTTATTTTCATAATCCTCCTGGATCTATGAGGATATTATAATGAACTGTGTCATTTCCTTTAGCATCTTTTAGCAGTGCTTTTACTTTCCTAAATAAACTTTAGCTTGCTTTCTTACATTTTGCCAGAATACTGACATCTGATTCTATACTCTGATTTTGGGGATATCCTGTTTTAAAAATCAGTAGGATTGACAGTCGGCCCTGCATGAATCCCTTGAACCACCTCTGTAGCAAACAAAACATTTTTAAAATGGAAAATATGTCACTTTTGTAAAAAGTACATTTGAATATGTTTTATATTATAGACATATATGATTGAATGCAGTAGCCACTACCTGCATGTGGCTAGCCTACTACCTGAAGTGTGACAGTTTTGGATTCAAAGATGCTGAAAATGTGAAATACACACCAAGTTCCAAAGATTTCATATATTGGTTATATGTTGAAATAACAGTGTTTTGGTTATATTGAGTTAAATAAAATATTAAAATATTGTAATATTTGATGTCACCTGTTTCT
Organism: Aotus nancymaae; assembly: GCF_030222135.1. NCBI lineage: Eukaryota > Metazoa > Chordata > Mammalia > Primates > Aotidae > Aotus > Aotus nancymaae. The sequence continues at coordinate 123,087,547 of NW_026988425.1, forward strand.
TTCTAATGTGGCTACTAGGAAATTTTAAATTCTGTTAAGTGGCTGCTGTTAAATTTTTTGTGATCAGTGCAACTGTAGATAACTAACTCCATTAGTCTTGAGCATCTCATTAGAAGCAGGGTGAGGAAAACTATGGGTCTAGAAGAAAGACCACATCCAACCTCTCTGCTCATCCCCTTTGCCAACTCCAGGTGAAACCCTGCTGAGTCCCTTGGTGATGTGTGGGCCCCATGGCCTCAAGTTCCTGAAGCCGGTGGAGCTGCGCTTACCACACTGTGCGTCCATGACTCCTGACGGTTGGTCTTTTGCTCTAAAATCATCCGACTCCTCGTCGGGTATGCTGTCTTCACTCTGTCCTTTGGGGGCTTTGGGGACTGTCATTGATTAATCCCTGAGCTGCTGATGCTACCCATGCTGTATGTTAGCAAATCTCTACCTCTATTCCTGTGGCCTTGTAGGCATCACCAGTGTTTTCACGTTTATTTGTGGTACATATATTGTAAATAAATACAGAAATGTAGAAGAGTTTCTGCCTTTTAAAAATCAATAATTTGGCCAAATATTGACTATTCCTTGGTGTTCAGCAAAAAGATTTATTCTGTCAAATTTTTCAAGATTCACTGGGAGAACTGTTACTGTCCTGCACATATAGGCATTTTTATCTTATTAAAATGATTTCATTCCTTTATATAACTTTTCTATTTTTGGGTTTTTTTTTTTTTTGAGATGGAGTCTCACTCTTTCGCCCAGGTTGGAATGCAATGGCACGATCTTGGCTCACTGCATACCTTTGCCTAACGGGTTCAAGTGATTCTCCTGCCTCAGCCTCCTGAGTAGCTGGGATTACAGATGCCTGTCACCACGCCTGGTTAATTTTTGTAGTTTTAGTAGAGACAGGGTTTCACCATGTTGGCCAGGCTGGTCTTGAACTCCTGACTTCAAGTGATCCGCCCGCCCCAGCCTCCTAGAGTGCTGGGATTACAGCCATGAGCCCCCGGCCTGTTTAATTTCTTAATCTACAAAGTATGTATACCAGAGAAACTTAAAAGATCTTCCATTGTGATCATACTTGGCCCTGGTTTTTCAGTGTAATACTCTAAATAACTTCTTTTATACACTATTTGTAAATGACTTTTTGCTCCTAAGATCATAATTTCAAAGCTTCCATTGCATTTTCGCATTTCTCACTTCCTTCAGTGATTTAAGTCAGTTAACAATTGGAATTTTATTTTGGGTATAGATCACTTTAAGTGAGCCTGATTTAAAGTACTGCTTCTAAATCTTTGATAAATCAGATGAGCATTGTTTAGTTTTAGTTTGGTACAGTATGAAATAAAAGTTTGTGGTATAAAGATTATAGCAAGAGCATATTTTAATGTTAACAAAGAGAAAAATTACTTGTAAATACATATTTCCTCATATTTACAAGTAGCCCATTTTCTGGAAAAATGAAAGGCTTTTGACTCCAGATATTGCTTAGGGTGTCCAATGTACTGTAGGCAGTGTTGTTAGCTGGCACTATTGACATTTTGGCCAAATGATTGTTGTAGGGGCTCTCCTGTCCACTGTGGGATATTTAGCAGCTTCCCTGGCCTCTACCCCTAGATGCCAGTGATAACAAGCAAAACTGTCTCCAGATGTCCCATTAGGGGCAGGGTCGTGCCTGTTTGAGAGCTACTGCTATAAGGGAAGCAAAAGTCCACAGTTGTGACTCTCCGCTTGCTTGGATACCACAGAGATAAATAGTCATCCCTGCCTTCTTCACATTTTGTAGAAATCACTAAGAGCTTACTAAAAACTCAGATCCTGAGACCTAACACACGGTGAGTGAGTGTTTGAAGCTGCGTGATTAGTTTTGTTGTACAGCTGGAATCAGCTAAGCAGCTCTGGTGCAGTCTTGTTTGTTTGTTTGTTTTTTGTAAGGGGGAAGACAGGCTTTCAGGAACTAGATTCTGGAGAACTAGGTTTCATTTGTTGGTCTGTAGTTGAGTGTGAGAAATGTGTCCTCATTCTCAGCTCAAATAGGTGGTCATATAATTATTCTCCAGACTTTTGAATGTGAAAAAAAAATGCTACTGATAATTATGTGGGCTCAGGGGCAAACTGGGACTGTCTCAGGAACATGATTGCTGTCATCACTCAATTGTGTTTGTGTTTCGAAAAGCCGAAAGCACTTGATAATGTCATAAAGGAGAAGTCTGAAAGTTAAAAAAAAAACAACTTTTCTTAATGGTATGAGGGTGTCAGTTGGAAAGAAAGTTTATATATATATATATTTTTAAATAGAAGAAGTGTCAAGCACCTTTGAAATTGTTAGATGCCAGCAGGTTTGCATTGAAATAAAGCAATGAGTTTTGATATAAATACAATATGCTGAGGAAATACAAGAAAATTATATCTAAATATATGTATTTGCCCCATAATTACAAAGCATTACAGATAGCAGGTTATCAAGTGTAAATGACATCAGCTTCTTTTCTCTCATAGGTGATCCTAAAACCTGGCAAAACAAGTGTCTTCCTGGAGATCCAAATTATCTCGTTGGAGCAAACTGTGTTTCTGTCCTTATTGACCACTTTTAACTCTTGAAATACAGGAACTTGATTAAATAATGTGAAACTGGGTCAAACTGACTAAATCTAAATGGAACCACTCTATCAAGTATTATACCTTTTTTAGAATTGATACTACAATTTGTTAGTATTAAGCATTTGTTTGAACTGATAAAGATTAGTGAGCATGCCCCGAACCATGGTCAGAAAACATGCTACATACTGCATGTTTGTGATTGACGGGACTACTGGTATTGGCTAGAGGTTCAAAGATATTTTGCTTTGTGATTTTTGTAATTTTTTTTTAGCATCACTGCTTAACTTCACATACTGATTTCCGTTAAAATACCAGCCAGTAAATGGGAGTGCAGTTGAGGTCTGTTCTTTCCAAAGTACACTGTTTCAAACTTTATTACGGCCCTGGCCTAGCATACATACACATTTTATTTTATTATGCATGAAGTAATATGCACAGATTTTTTAAATGCACCTGGAATATATTAGCAGTGTTGTGGACTTAACAGAAATGTACAGCAAGGGGATTGATAACTCTGGGGGAGGGTGAAGTGAAGACAATGACTTACTATATATGAAAACAGATTTTTCTTAGGGAAGGACACAAAAGCATGTGAGACTGGTTCCATGGCCTCTTCGGATGTATAATGTAACCATATCACCACAGACATACTAACCAGCAGGACTGCCTTACCCTCATGTTCTGAATTCCTAGCTCATTCTTGGTGTGTATTACTAAGTTTTTATGGCTTTTGTGCATTATCTAGATACTGTATCATGACAAAGACTGAGTAAATTGTGCATTTGGTGGTTTCAGAAACATGTTATCACCCAGAAGAAAATAGTGGTGTGATTTGGTTTTTTTTTTTGTTTTTTTTTTTTAAACAAAGGGGCAGTGGTTGTTTTCTGTTCTTTCTGGCTATGCATTTGAAAATTTTGATGTTTTAAGGATGCTTGTACATAATGCGTGCATACCACTTTTGTTCTTGGTTTGTAAATTAACTTTTATAAACTTTACCTTTTTTATACATAAACAAAACCAAGTTTCTAAAGGCTACCTTTGTATTCTCTCCTGTACCTCTTGAGCCTTGAACTTTGACCTCTGCAGCAATAAAGCAGCATTTCTATGACACATGCAAGGTCACTTTTTTTTTTTTAAGAAAAAGAATGCACAGAGTTGTTACATTTTTAAGTGCTGCATTTAAAAGATACAGTTACTCAGAATTCTCTAGTTTGATTAAATTCTTGCAAAGTATCCCTACTGTAATTTGTGATACAATGCTGTGCCCTAAAGTGTATTTTTTTACTAATAGACAAATTATTATGGCACATCAGCACGATTTCTGTTTAGATAAATACACCACTACATTCTGTTAATCATTAGGTGTGACTGAATTTCTTTTGCCGTTATTAAAAATCTCAAATTTCTTAATCTGCAAAATAAAACTTTTTAAAATAAAGTGCTGGTTTGGTCTGTTTACCCAGTTTTCTAGTTTCATGCAGCTTTATAATCCTGTTTTAAAATCCTGCACACAAATCCGTATCACCCAACCTCACCTACCACCTTGTGAAGTCTGGTGTCACCTGCAGAATCCGTCCCCATGGCCAGCATGTAGAGATGGACGAGCAGGGCTCATCTGAAGGGCTCAGATCGAAGCAGGACAGAAGGACCTGGAGACAGAGTGGGAGAAAGCAGCAGGCAGACGTCCCCAGCATGGGTAAACACATGTGCATTTGTGTGTGTGTGTTCATGAGGCCCCATTTGAATATGGTTTTATTCTCCAGATACATAGCATGGGCATTGTTAAATGTCACCACATTCGGGGGAAGAAAATGGGCTTAATGGGTGTAAATATTCCATTGTGGATACCCTACTTATTTCACCACCACCCCTGTTGACACTGAGGTTATTGCTCTAGTGTTTTAGCATAATCATCTTTGTGGATTGAATCCATCTATGTGGATTTTACTTTGTTTCATCTTTATTAAGGTATCACTTATGTATCGTAAGTTACTCTTTTTAAAACGTATAGTTGAAACTGTGACAAACACATACTGTTTATTTACCACAGTTAACACACAGAACAGTTTATGTTCTCAAATCCTTTATATTCAGCCCCTCTTCCAGCCCCTGGCAGGTTGATCTCTTTTCTGTTTCTATAGTTGCCTTTTTGACGGTGTCATCTCAATGGAATTATACAATATGTCACCTTTGAGTCTGGCTGCTTTCACTTCGCATGATGCATTTGAGGTTCGTGGACGTTGCAGGTTCTTTTTTATTGCCAAATGGTGTTCCATCGTGTGGCTGTACCAGAGCTTGCTCATCCATTCTCCAGTTAAAGGAACTTCTGGGTTGTTCCAGGTTTGGGAGGTTATTAATAAACTGCTATAAACATTGGCATACAGGTTTTTGTGTAAAAATTTCTACATTTCACTTGACTTCAGTGTGATGTCCAGTTCATCAGTTTATTCTTTCATAGATTATGCTTTTGTTAGATCTGAGAAATCTTCGCATAGCCCAAAGTGTAAAGATTTCTCTCATTTTCTTTAACAATTTTGAAAATTTTGTATTTATGATCCACTTTGAGTTAATTTTACGTATATGTGTTGAGTTTTTCTGTTCTGGTTTTTTTGTTTTGTTTTGTCTAATTTTCTTTTTATAGATGGAATCTTGCTCTATTGCCCAGGCTGCAGTGCAGTGGCACGATCTTGGCTCACTGCAACCTCCACCTCCTGGGTTCAAGCGATTCTCCTGCCTCAGCCTTCTGAGTAGCTGGGATTACAGGCATGCACCACCACGCCCAGCTAATTTTTTCAATAGAGTCAGGGTTTCACCATGTTGGTCAGGCTGGTCTCGAACTCCTGACCTGATGATCTGCCCGTCTCGGCCTCCCAAAGTGCTGGGATTATAGGTGTTAGCCACCATGACTGGCCAGTATTCTGTTCTGTTTTAAATGTGTTCTTACTGTAAACAGATACTTTATTATAAGGCCTAAATATTGACACTTTTCATTTAAATAAATTTAGGGAAACAGTTTATTGTGAAAGGGACCCAACTTAGCAAGTCTGTTGTTTGTCCCTTCCAGTTTTTGCATATGTGGCATGAATACCTGGTCAGGTTTAGATATGTAGAGCCCCTTCATAAGGACATTTGTGTTGCCTAACCATCTTCCCATGGCACCAAGCATGGTGCAGTGAGTTCATTCAGATGGCCAAGATTTAGGTCAGAAGTCTGCTTTTCCCCTATACTAACATCACACTCAACAGAAGGCTTAGTGAACTCAATCCACTAATGTTGCGTGAGTCAGTTCCTCTTGACCTCTGAGCAAATAGTTGATGCAGTACACAAGGCACAGTGCAGATGGAGATGACTCAGGTGAGACACAGACTTTGACACTGGGTGGCTTCCGTCTAGACGGAGCAGTTGGCTAGAAAGGGATGTGGCAGCAGATGCAGGAAGGCCACCTAGCAGGCAGATGGGGCAGGAATTTTCAGTTTGCCTTGACTTGCAGTGAAAACCGTTTACTGGATAGAAAGCTAGGATGTTTTCTGTCCAGTCTGCAGAAAGCATACCAGAGGATTGTGTGCACAGATGTATCCTGAGACTCGTGACTGCAGCTGCTGGCAGCCCTACAGAGAGTGACCCTGCACTCTGTTCCCAGGCTACTTGGCCAGGTCGCCCCAGATGGAGTGTGGGAAGACCCCTTGTGACGTGCTGACTTTTAAAGAACCACGTCGTTGTCTCATGATCGATTTCATGAGCAAAAACTCAGTGACATTTTTGACTCAATTACTTATTCACATGGGCTTTCCTTTCAAACTACTTCACAGTGAAGGCACTACTACCCAAGATGCAGAAATGCCATTTCGTTTGGAGTTGGGGGTTTTTTGGTGGGGGGTGGGGGTGGGGATTCACTAAGAAGGTATATATTAAACTTTCAAGATTTCTAATTCAAAATTAAAATGGATAAAACTCTAAATGTTTGTTTTCCATGTCTATTGTGTAGATAATGAGGGCTTTACCAGTGGCCATGAAGGTGCCCCCAGCACTTGTTTCCCCCAGCAGTGAGTGATCACTCAGGTTAGCCAGAGGTTGACACAAACGAGGTGCTCAGAAGAGATCTGTAGCAACTGCCATGAGCCTTCCACATCCTGCACGCTCCCTTCCCTCCCTCTGCAGCATAGGCTGTTCTGAGGGAATTGTGTTCACAGTTGTCTAGGAAACCACATGCCAATGAAGACTAAAAATTGAGTTTCACTGCACCAAGTTTTTTGCCTGCTGGCACAATGCCAGGTGGGGAAGATGTGTAAGGTGTCGTGAGACACAGCAGAGCCCCCATGTGGAACGCCCTCCTCGGGCACTCGCCCATGAAAAAATAGGAAGAGGTTGATGCGCGGGTGGTGATTTCAGTGTGTTCGTGCCTTGGCTTGTCACCATAAAGTTTTAAGGCAGTTTCATCTGTTTGTCCACAGTCATCTCCTGGTCTTAAGTGGATCTGAAAACATGTGGGTATAAATCATTTTATACCCCCTTAAAAAACAAGGAAGGAAAATGTGGAACCTGATGTGGTCAGTATGCTGCTGCTGTTTAGTATTGAGGGGTGTGCCTGGTATTCACCCTAGCAACCCTTGGGTTCTTGTCAATGGGGGTGTGGCCGAAACAGGCTGGAATGAAGGCAGTGGGTTCCTAAAGAGGACTTTGAAGACATAGGGGTTTCCCAGAGCACTTCTGAGAATGAGCGTCTTCAGTGTTGGATAAGGACAACTTGAGGATGAGCAGGAGCCAGGTGGAAAGGACAAAGCTTGAGACCTAAGGAGCAGCCCCAGTCTTGATATCTACCAAGTGGAAGTTGCAGTTGTAGTGAGAAACTATGGGCTTTCAGAAACATTTGAATCTGAGTGATTTAAAGCAAAACTGAGTTTCTTAGCAGCCTGCTCCTTACTCCTTACTAGAGGGTACATGCAGAGAACAGTCCTAGGGCTGCATTGGTTTCTTTTTGTTTGGAGATGGAGTCTCGTTCTGTCACCCAGGCTGGAGGGCAGTGGTGCAATCTTGGCTCACTGCGCCACCACACCCGGCTAATTTTTGTATTTTTAGTAGAGACAGGGTTTCACCATGTTGGCCAGGCTGGTCTCAAACTCTTGGCCTTGAGTGATCCGCCCACCTTGGCCTCCCAAAGTGCTGGGATTACAAGCAGGAGCCACTGCACCCTGCCCATTGGTTTCTTCCTGATAGGCTCAGGGAGGAGGGTGGAAGCTTGGTCAGTAGGATCCAGTGCTGCTGCCACTGGGGGACAGGATTTGGTTCTTAAGTTTTTGATTTTTTTTTTTTTTTTTGAGACAAAGTCTCACTCTGTTACCAGGCTGGAGTGCAGTGATGCGATCTCGGCTCACTGTAACCTCCATTTCCTGGGTTCAAGTGATTCTCTTGACTCAGCCTCGCAAGTACCTGGGACCACAGGCACCTGTCCCCATGCCAGCTAATTTTTGTTTTCATAGAGATGGGGTTTCACCATGTTGGCCAGGCTGGTCTCGAACTCCTGACCTTAGGTGATCCGCCCACCTCAGCCTCCCAAAATGCTGGGATTACAGGCATGAACCACCGAGCCCGGCCATGTTTTTGAATATTTAAACACAGTTGAAGTGCTCCCATCAAGCCTTGAGGAGTTGCTCCCCAGTTTTAGCAACCATTAATGTGCCACATTTATGACAGCACAAGCTGCAAATTTTCCAAAGACCCATCTTGGACCTGAGTCCTCTTGAAACACTTTTGTGGCCTTTCCAAGGAAGACCGCAGGAGATGCAGGGTGGGCACCAGGAGAAAGCGGAAAGTGGGTCTGTGTCCACCGTCTTGACAACATTGTGGGAAAGAGGCGAAGAACCCTGTTCAGGGAGGGCAGGGCTACACTGAAGGCCCTCGCCTCAGTCGGAACTGGGAGAGCACAGCCTCCAGCCCGTCACAGCCCAGCAACGTGGTGTTCACCACCCAGGTAGGAGAAGGGTTTGTTCTTATTTTTTTAGCATATTTTCACACCTAGTTGCAAGAATAACACAGCATTTGCCAGGATAATACAGAGAACTTCCTTCTGCCCTTGACCCAGACTCCCTAAGTGTTAGCAATTTTCCACCTGTGCAATGCACTCTAGGTAGCTAGGTAAGTAGTCACGTTGGGCTATTGTAACCAAATACCATAGACTGGGTGACTTAACATTTTCTTATAGTTCCGGAGGCTGGAAGGCTGCCAGCATGGTCAGTTTCCTTAAAGGGTTCGCTTCCTGACTTGTACAGTTGAGCCACCTTCTCTCTGTCCTCACTGGCCTGTCCTTGATACATGTGCATGGAGAGAGTAGACATGCCCTCTGGTGTCTCATAAGGACCCTAATCCTGTCAGATCAGTGCCCACCCTTAGGACCTCATTGAATCTTGGTTACTTCCTTAGAGACCCATGTCTAAATGCAGCCACAGTGGGGGTTATGAATTTTAGGGAACATAAACCTTTCTGCCTATTAACAGTATTCTAAAACATCTGAGCATACGGTTGGAGACATGAGGCATAGTTCCTAACAACAAGGGTATTCTCTTACATAACTACAGTACACTTAACCTCAGAAAGCATTAAAAGAGTTGACTTTGGTTTCATTTATTTTTTTCTATTGGCTCTATTTTTCATTATGTGGAGTTTGCACTAGTCTTTATTCCTTCCTTCCTTCTGTTTGCTTTGGGTTCAGTTTGTTCTTTTTCTAATTTTTGAAGGAGGAAGCTTGGTTTAGTGATTTCAGATATTTTTAAAATAGGCATTTTAAAGCTATAAATTCCCTCTAGACACCGTTTAGCTGGGTTTCATAAATGTTGATATTTTTACATTTTTATTTAGTTCAAAATATTTTCTATTTTCCTTTTGATTTCTTAACCCCTGAGTTATTTAGAAGTAATTTTTAAATTTTTCAAATATTTGGGGCTTTCCCAAATATCTTTCTGTTGGTTGTAATTAATTTTATTCTGACGGGAAAACATAGTTTGTGTTATCTGAATCCTCTTCATTGAGGCCTTTTTTTGTGGTTGTATACAAGGTCTATCTGGAGAATGCTCCATGTGCTCTTGAAGAGAATGTGTATTCTGTTGTTGGGTGGGGTGTTCTATAGATAAAGGATCAGTCAAGTTGGTTTTGGTGCTGTTCTTCAGGTCTTCTATATCGTTGCTTGTTTTCTGTCTAGTTCTCTCAGTTACTGAGTGGGGTATTGAAGTCTCCGACTTATTGAATTGCCTTTTTCTCCCTTCAATTCTGTCAGTCAGGTTTTACATATTCTGGAGCTCTGCTCTTAGGAACATGTATGTTTATAATTGCTGTATCTTCCTTATGCCCATTATGAAATATCCCTCTTTGTTTCTAGCAATATTTTCTGTCTTAAAAAGTCTATTTTAGCTGATATTAGAATAGCCACTTACAGTTTTCTTATGGTCCTTGTTTGTATGGTATCTTTCCATTCTTAATTTAAATCTATTTGGGTCTTTTAATCTAAACGGTGTCTCTTTATACAAAGCCTATAGTTGTAGTTGGATCTTGTTTTATTACTATCTGTGCCTTTTGATTGGAGTGTTTAATCCACTTATATTTAATCTAACCACTGATATGGTTTAATTTCTTCCTGCCACTTCTTCTCTATTTAATGATTATTTGACTCAGGGTTTTTTGTTCTTATTTCTCCTTTGTTGCTCTCTTTATTCCTAGAGCAACCAATTATAACAAAAAAGAATGAAGCAATAAAAAAAAGGAATTAAAAGCATACTATAAAATAACTATATAGAGCATATGAGAAATATAGTATTTTCTAGTATGTTTGGGTTATATTCAGGTTATCTCCTGGTGTCATTTCTTTTCAGCCTGAAGGACTTCTTTAGTATGTTTTATAAGAAAGATTTGCTTGCATTGAATTTCCTCAATCTTTATTTTGTCTTCACTTTTGAAGGACAGTTTTGCTAAAGAATTCTTGGTTAATAAATAATTTTTCTACAGCACTTTGAGTGCATCATTTTAATGTCTTCTTCACTTGAGACAGCTGTTAAACATAGTTCTTCCCTTGTATGTGATAAGGTTGTGGGGTTTTTTTCCTTCGCTGTTTTGAAATTTTATCTTTGTCCTTCAACTCTGTATGCATCTAGCTATGGATCTCTTTCTGTTAATCATATTTGGAGTTTGTTATGCTTCATTGGTGTGTTTTTCATCAAATTTGGGACTGTCTTGCTGTTTGTTCAAACATTTCTTCCCTTTCCTTTCCTTCTGGGACTTTTTGTTCATTTTCTTTTCTTTCTTTAATTTGGATGGGTTTTATTAATCTGCTTTCAAGTTCACTGATTCTTTCTTCTGCTAAATCAAATCTGCTGTTAAATCCCTCTAGTAAATATTTGTTATTGTACTTTTCAACTCTAGAATTTCCATTTGATTTTTTTACAATCCCTGTTTATTGATAGTCTGTATTTGATGAGTCATTGCTCTCATACTTTGGTTTCTTAAAAATGGGCAGGGCACAGAGGCTCACACCTGTAATCCCAGCACTTTGGGCAGGTGGATCACCTCTCAGGTGTTCAAGACCAGCCTGGCCAACATGGTGAAATCCCATCTCTACTAAAATTACAAAAAAAATAGCTGGACATGGTGGTACGTACCTGTAGTCCCAGCTATTTGGGAGGCTGAGGCACGAGAATCAAGAACCTAAGAGGTAGAGGTTGCAGTGAGCTGAGATTGTGCCACTGCACTCCAGCCTGGGTGACAGAGTGAGACTGTGTCACCCCAAAAAAAGTGTCAAATAAAAAATGGTTTCCTTTAGGTCTTAGTTTTATCAAAGCTGCTTTGAAATCTTTGTCTACTAAATTTAAACATCTGGGTCCCATCAGACAATGTCTATTGATAGCTTCCTCCCCACTCACCAGCCAAACAGGGATCACACTTTCCTGTTTCTTTGCATGTCACAATTTTAAAAACTGGACACTTTAGGTTATATTGTAGCAACTCTGGATTCTGCTCCTTCCCCTTACCCCCAAGGGACTGTTGCTATATTTTTGTTTTCATGATTTCACTGAAGAACATCGATAGAATCTGTCTCACTGTCTCACCCTCAGCGTGCAGCCACTGATGTTTCTGCTCAGTTTAACGTTTTTATTGTTGTTCTTTTCTTTTTTATTTTTTTGAGATGGAGTTTCACTTTTGTTGCCCAGGCTGGAGTCCAATGGCATGATCTTGGCTCACTGCAACCTCCTGGGTTCAAGCAATTCTCCTGCCTCAGCCTCCTGAGTAGCTAGTATTACAGGCATGCACCACCACAGCCAGCTAATTTTGTATTTTTAATAGAGACGAAGTTTTACCATGTTAGGCTGGTCTTCAACTCCTGACCTCAGGTCATCCACCCGCCTTAGCCTCTCAAAGTGCTGGGATTACAGGCATCAGCCACCATGCCTGGCCATTTTTATTTTCAAGTCTGGCTTCTTAGTAGTTGCCTGTGGCTTAGCGTATGTGGTCAGCCAATGATTGGTCAAATGTAATTAAACACCTTTAACCAGTAAGGCTTCCACGCTTCGCCAGTGGATCTGTGTGTGGTTTAGGGAATGCATTTAGAGTTCAGGCAGTGCACAAATGTGCCCCAGCTTTCACATTTTGTCAGGTTTCACATCTCCTCTGGACAGGCACAAGGCCTCACGTTCAGCCAGAGATATATAGTCAACCCTTGGTCGCCACAGGGGATTTCTTCCAGAACCCAAAATTTGGTTCCAGAGATATTGAAACTCGCAGATAGCCAGTTTCCTTATAGAAAATCAAACAGTACTTGTGTATAACCTGTGCAGTCCTCTCACAGACACAAATCACCACTGTGCTACCTACACCTAACACAGTGTAAGTGCTTTATAAATAGCTGTCACACTATATTTTGTGTTTGCATTTTTATTTTATGGGTATTTAGTAGGTGCATATATTTGTGGAGTACATGAGCTATTTTGATACAGGTGTGTAATATGTAATAATCACATCAGGGTAAATGGGCTATCCATCACCCCAAGCATTCACTGTTTGTTCATGTTGTAAACATTCCAATTATGCTCCTCGGTTATTCTAAAATGTACAGCTAATTACTGCTGACTGTAGTCACCCTGTGGTGCTATCAAATACTAGAGCTTATTCACTGTATCTAATTCTATTTGTATACCCATTAACCTTTCCTATTTCTTATGCTCCCCCACAACTGTATTATTATTTTTTTGAGACAGAGTGTTATTCTGTCACCCAGGCTGGAGTACAGTGGCACCATCTCAGCTTCCCAGGCTCAAGTGATTCTCCCACCTCAGCCTCCCAAGTAGCTGGGACTACAGGTGCATGCCACCATGCCCAGCTAATTTTTATATTTTATGTAGAGACAGAGTTTCACCATGCTAGCCAGCCTGGTCTTGAACTTCTGGGCTGAGGTAATCTGGTCACCTTGGCCTCCCAAAATGCTGTGACTATAGGCATGAGTCACCTTCCCTCGCCATTTTTTACTATTTTTGATCCATGGCTGGTTGAATCCACAGATACGGGGCTGACTCTATAGATAGCTAGGACTCTACAGTCTCTCCTGGGTGTTCTGCACAGCCCTGCACACAACCTGGTCTTCCAGACTGCCATGGACATGTGGGCACTTACCAAGGCCCACTATGGTTCTCATTCTCCAAATCTCCCAAATTTCTGAGTCGTCTACTGGTCTGATGTTTGCCCAACTCCAATTACGACCTGAGTCTAGCTACAACATTGGCCTTTCCCAAGACTGCCACTACACCTGCTTCAAATCCAGCTAGCCCCAGCAGGCAGTAAAGCTGCTGGGCCCCATGGCTTCCCCTGCCTAGCAGATCTCCAGAATGGGGAGTGGGGGGTGGGGAGAAGTGGGGTAGAAGAAGCCCGGCCAAAAATGCCATTTCTCACACAAGGGTTTTCTTTCTTAAGCAAATATGTCACAACGTGCTGTATGCTTTTGGCTGTTTTGCAGTCCTGGAATGGTGGTTTTGACCATTTTATCCCGTTTTGCTGATACCTTTTAGGGAGAGGATTTGCTAATAAGTTCCTTACTCTGCCATTCCAACTCCAGCCTTAGGAAGTATAACATGCATGCGTGCATCTGTCTGCTCAAATTCCAGTTAGTCGTTTGGCCCACGGGTACCCTGTCTAGCACCTCCCCTCCATAAGATCCAGTGCAGGGTCCACGTTGCTTGCAGGTGCCATGTGCCTTCAGTCTCATCTGAGCCAGTTCCTCAGGCCCAGGGTGGGTTCAACAGCAGTGAATTCAATTACTCCAGGAGCAAGAGGTTATTAAAACCCGTTTGGTGTACGTTTCACATATGGTCCAATTCCGAAATGCTTCAGGAGCATCTGCTATCCTCTAGACAACGTGGTGACAGGACCCTGACCTGCCCAGGGAAGGTTCCAATGGTCTGCATGGTCAGCACACGGTGCGGCAACCCTTAGCAGGGAATGTGGGGTCTTAGGAGGCACTGTGGGTGCCAGGGGCTGCAAACCACAGGAAGAGGCGGGGCCAAGAGCCGGGGGAAGCACCTACCTCTGACTTCCTTCCTCTGACTTCCTTCAGAAAAGCAGGTTCCCGTGGGGTCCAGCTCATGGGATGCCAGCTTGAGATCCCAGGCTAGTGTCAGAGTCCATTTAAAGATGAGAAACTTTTGGTAGGCTGAGGCGGGAGGACTGGTTGAGACCAGGGGTTCAAGACCAGCCTGCACAACATAGACCTGTCTCTAAAAAAAAAAAAATTTTTTTGAGATGAAGTTTCGTTCTTGTTGCCCAGGCTGGAGTGCAATGGTGTAATCTCAGCTCACTGCGACCTCTGCCTCCCAGGTTCAAGTAACTCCTGCCTCAGCCTCCCGAGTAGCTGGGATTACAGGCGCTTGTCACCACACCCAGCTAATTTTTAAAAATATTTTTAGTAGAGACAGGGTTTCACCATTTTGGCCAGGCTAGTTTTGAACTCCTGACCTCAAGTGATCCACCTGTCTCAGCTTCCCAAAATGCTAGAATTACAGGCATGAGCCACTGCATCTGGCCCCCCAACCAAAAAATTTTAATTAGGGAGGTATGTTGGCACACGCCTGTAGTCCCAGCTACTCAGGAGGCCGAGGCGGGATCATGGATTGAGCCCAGCAGGTCGAGGGTGCAGTGAGCCTTGATCATGCCACTGCACTCCAGCCTGGGCAACAGAGCGAGTCCCTATCTCAAAAAATAAATAAGATGAGAAACTGAGGCACAGAGCGTCCCATTGGCTGACACACACATAGAGTTGGGCAGAGCCAGGGCAGACACCAGGATCCCCTGACTCCCAGCCAGTACTCTTAAGATGCCAATCAGAGGCACAAAAGGGTCACACGTGTGCTTCCTGTCATAGCCAGCAGGATTCCTGGGGGAAGACCGAGGCAGAGCAAGACTTAAAATACAACTTCCCAGTCCCAAGGCAGGTCCCAGCTGGAGTTGGGAGGAGGATGTGAACTCGCAGTGGGAACAGGACCCATCAGTGTCCACCTAAGTGGAAAGTCTCTGTCTCTGCAGCCATGGGCTGGGGCCATGAGCCTGGAAGAGCCTGGTCTTCCCCTGGATATGTACCCTCTGGCCCTTGCTGTGGGTGATGAGTTTTACAGCCTTACCAGCCTCAGTTTCCCCAAGCATACACTGGGGGGCCATGAAGGAAAAATGGGTGGAAATACTCCAAGGCCTGGTCACTTGACAGATCACCATGAGGGTGGCAGGGAGCCAAGGGGCCTGGGGCCTATGAGTGCCCTAGGCCCCTCTCTCCCTACTCCAGGGTGCAGCTGAGGAGGGAACTCTGCAGGCTGGGTGGGCAGCCCGTGCCCACACTCCCACCTTCTAGAAAGATGGGCCCCTGGCAGCACAGGGCTGGGCTGGCATGGTGGATCCATTCCCTGACTCCTCACGAAGGGCTGGGCTCTCTCAGGAGCAGGAGGTATCCACAGACTACCGCTCACGGGACCAGGCTGTGATCATCCCAGAGAGGGAGGGCTCCAGCCCTTGCAGACCCAAGACTTGGAGGAAAGTGGAGCGGGGCAATGCAGTGCTGGACCACCGGCTCACACTCTCCCTCCCCTCCCCTCCTCCACACATGTTCCAGCCCTCCTTTCCCCTCCCCTTATCCATGCATGCTCCAGCACAGTCACTCCTCTCCACCTAGTGTTCCTATCATAGAATGGCAGAGACCATGATGATAGCGTCTACTTCATGGAGCAGCTGCGTGGCATGGATGAGCTGTCACAGGTCAACAACAGGCCTGCTCTCAGGAGGTGCTGGTAAGCATGTCATCCCTGTGTCAGTGGCTTTGTTATATCAGTTCCTAGCAGAGTCATTAAAAATGCCATCTGCAGAATCGGGGTCATGCCAGCCTGGCCTTTCCCCCAGCCGCTGGTGGGCCCTGGCATGGGTGAGGCCCTTCAGGGTCACACGGCGTTACTGAAGCAGAGCAAACCCAAGCCCACGGCCCAGCCCCTAGAAACAGGCAGCCAGGCCCCTGAGAGAGTGTCTGTAGCTGCCTCTTGGAAGAAGTGAGGCCAGAAGCATCGGTGATGTTCTTCAAAAGGAAGTTTGAGACCACAATCTGCAGAGGCTAGGAGCTGAGAGCAGCAAAGCCAGGCACATGGCAAGCAGGTTGATACAGGGAAGTGGCCACTGCTTTGAAAACTGAAACCACGCCACCTCCTTGGCAGGCACAGCCCCCGAGTGGCTTCAGCTCCTCTTTGCCACGTGTGTGCCCGCTGCAGGTTAACTTCTCCTCGGTGGTCTTGGGTGCAATTTGGAGGAGCAATGCATCTCCATTTAGTGTGAGGCCAGGAGAGGACGATCAGGTTTTGGGGCCAGGCTCAGCGTCACCAAAGGCAGGTGATTGTTGTGGGAGGGTGGGGTTGTTTCACTTGTTTCAATAAATTCCCCAACAGTTAGTTACCAGCCGGTGGTGACACCACATGGTAGAGCATGCCTTCCTCCCAGGCCACACCTGCCTGCCAGGCTGACGGGACAGGACTCACCCACAGGTGCAGGGGGCTCCCTCCCGACAAAGAAGCCCCAGCCCATGCTCACAGCTGCCTAAAAACCTGGGACGCTGCATGGCAGAGCATACCTTCCTCCCAGGAGGGCACAGCTGGGCATCCCTCTCACCCCTGGCCCTTAGTGGGGCCAGGTGATCCGCGCCGCCCCTCAACCGTGGCCCATTCCCAGGCCTGGCCCTGAAAAAGCCTCCCATGCTGTCCTCCCCGCTCTTCCCTCCCCGACAACAGCCCCACCTGGGAGCAGGAAAGGAGGGGGCAGGAAGTGTGGGTTTGGTCCTGGCGGGAGGACGCTGACCCCACACTGGAGTCCCTGCCGGGACGGCCTGAGCAGTGCTCTAGGGTGCTGCTGAGCACGCTGGCCTGGCCCACACCCCCTTCCAGAGTGTGTCAGCCAACCAAGAAAAACTCCTCCCTGCAGAGCACATCTGTACGTTCTGCTGGGGCAACATGAACCTTGAGCTCGGGTTTGCTCAGGGTAGGCTGTCACTTCCTGGTGACCCTTGGCCACACAGAAACTCTCACCTGGGGAAACGAGAAGGTCCATGCCAGGGGCTCACCCTGCCACAAGGCACACCTGCCTGCCAGGCTGACGGGACAGGACCCACCCACAGGTGCAGGGTGGCTCCCTCCCAACAAGGAAGCCCCAGCCCATGCTCCCAGCTGCCCAAGGGCCTGGGGTGCTCGTGTGCACAACCACTAAATCATTCCAACTCCAGCGCAGCATCTGGGGGAAGTCATGCAATGCTTCCCAGCCAGCCTTGGTGAAAGTGACCATGTACTCAACTGATAAACCGGGTCCATGACCCCAAGGGGAGCTCGTTCTGGTGGCTGTGGGCACAGAGGCTCTGAGCTATCCTGCCACCTAAAGGGATGACCCTCTCATTTCCCACACTCTGAGGAAAGGCCGGCACATGGCCCCATCGCCGCCTTCTCCAGCCTTTGCACAAAGAACTTAGAGCTTTTCAGTACAACCAATGGCTTACAAGAGCTTAGAGGCAAAATTCGTGTTTAGGGCAATTGTTAGCAGCTTGGCAACATTTCCTATTTGCCTTTGCTATTATTTGAACAACTGCTATTACCTGGAACAGTTATTCCCTCCTGCCGCCAGGGCATTTGTTTCTCTGGATTAGCAACTAGACTGACCAGGGGCTTCAGGCCCAAATAATAGGTCATTTTGGAATGACCAAAGGGTATCATTGGTGGCCCCTTTAAGAAAATATCCTGTTTTGTCTAGGTGTGGTCGCTCACGCCTGTAATCCCAGCACTTTGAGAGGCCAATGGAGGAGGATCACCTGAGGTCAGGAGTTCAGGACCAGCCTGGCTAACATGGTGAAACCCCGTTTCTACTAAACATACAAAAATTAGCCAGGCATGGTGGCACGCGCCTGTAATCCCAGCTACTTGAGAGGCTAAGGCAGGAGAATCACTTGAACCCGGGAGGCGGAGGTTGCAGTGAGTTGACATTGCGCCACTGCACTCCAGCCTGGGGAACAAGAGCGAGATTTCATCTCAAAAAAGAAAAAGAAAAAATATCCTATTTCCAGAAGGCCCTGGAAACTTCCCCTCCCATGCACAGTCAACTAAATTGGCAAGAATTCTGCCTACCCGGCTGATAACTCTCTTGGATGGTGACTCTTACTTGCAGGGGTGCTCTCTCCCCACCTTCCTGCTTTCTCTGTCTTATTTATTGTTCAGGAACCAAAAGAGTGGAAAACACTTACGAGGCAACCTCAGCCCTGTCCGCCCTCGGTGAGGTGGTCAGACCCTGCTGGCAATGGCAGCCATTTCTCTCGGATGACCACTTCAGCCTTCTAGATGAGACTGTCTGCAAACATTGTAATTCTTGTCAACATGCTGCAATTTGAATTTCATGGAAGTTCTACATTTTTTGCTAAAATGACTCATTTCCCCAATGCAGGAGGATGATGAATACCCTACAGATGGCAGCCGCTCCTGCTCTCAGGAGCCTTGTCATTAGGAAGAAAAGGATAAAAACCCCAAACTGGTTATCTACTGAGCAATCCTGAGCTGCTCTGGAAATCTGAAAGGCACTGGGAAGAAAAAAAGTGTCACCAATTCTGCTGGGAAGGGTCCAGGGTGTGGGTGGGGGGTGCGGGCAGGGCTGGCTTCTCACTCTCCCCCTCCCTCCCTGGCGGGCCCATTCTGCACTCCTGCTGTTCCTGGATCTTCCTTCTGCTCCTCTGCAGCTGAGGCTTCCTGAGGAGGTAAAGGAGTCAAAGCTCTGCTGACTGGGACTGCCACCCCATGCTGGCCCTCTCTTCCTGTCACTGCCAGCCGCCATCCTCCTCCCCCTACAGGCCTCCTTAACTCCTGGAATGCTCCAGTCACTTTGTGTTTGCCAGTCCCTGGTCTCACTCTGCAGCAGGCGGCACCGTCCCTGCTCCTCACCCTGGGACCTCGCCCCTCACCTTCTAACTCCAGGTGGGTCTGACCTTGTGTGGCAGGGCGGGGAGTGAGGGTAGCTACAGGAGGCTGACAGCAAGAGGGCAAGGTGACTATTCCCATGACACCCCAGCTCCCCCCGCACGTGGTCCCCACAGGGTGACCGGGTGGCAGCACCCTCCCTGGAAGCTGCCTCTGCAGCTGCTACCTACTCATTTCTCCAGGGAACTGTTCATCTGCCATGAGGTCCTCAGCCCCGTTTCTGCTACACGGATCCTGGCCGACACACCTGTTGGTCAGGCAGCCCCTGGGCCCGCAGCCATCGCTCCACTGCCAGCCTGCCTCCCCCGCCACCGCCCCCAGCGGGCCTCCTGTCAGTGGAACCTGTTATTTTCTCTGGGGTCTCTCTTCCTCCCAACCTCCTTACAAGCCCATGAGGTGATGACTCTGGTCTTCCCAGAAGCAGCCCCCTCTCCCTGGATGCTCTTCCCTCTTACTGGGAACAACTTTCTCACTCAACTCTCCCTTCCTCCATGAAGCCCTCCCTGACTGAGGCTAGGGGCCGACCCCCTGTGGAGTTGACCCCACCCCTCCATGTACACCCTAGACACCTCCATCCTCTGCTTCCCAGCCATTCGTCACATCCCCTGCCTGACCTGCACACAGACAGTGCCCAAGCAGTGCTCAAGTCAACGGATTCATCTGTTTCCTAAGGCCAACACTGTAGAGAAAAGCACTTGGGTTGGTTTTAGAAACGATTATTCTAAGATTAAAGTGCCACATCAACACGTTACCTATGAAGGAGAAGAAATGTTCACACATCAAAACTCATTAGCTCGGATAGGAAAAGAAGACATGGCCACCAGCAGTTTTAAAGTAAGTATCTCTGAAATGCCATGCAGCTTCCTCCTGTCCCTCTGAATCACCATTCATTCATTCATTCTTCCTGGCTGCCCTGGGCTGAGTGCTGAGGAGGCCTAGCATCATCAGAGCTGGCAGGAACGGCTGTCCATTAGCAGTGTTCCGCACACTGGAAGAAGCTGCAATTAGATTGAGCTATCAGAGGGGGTTTCCATAAATCTCTCGGCATTCTGCTTAATGATCCTCAGCTATCCTTTCTTCCCTTTGCAGGCAAGAGCTGGGAGACATTTTGTAGACCAAAAGCACTTTGTTATGCAGAGCACTTCCTGCCTGTGTGGGAGGACGCCCTGGCATATCAGGAGAGGCCATGGGTGTGTGTTAATTATGCACTTTCTCCTGCAGACCTCCAAGAGCCCGGAGCCTCCCCCACCAGTTTCCATTTGCACTGACCCCATTCACCCATAGATATTTTATACATGCTCCTTGTAATCAAACCAGAACTGCTTGGACATCTGCATGGCTATTTTGGGGCTTCTAGGAGACTGAGGAAAACAATCTTATTTTCAACGATCCACAAGGATGTGACATCATTCTGAAAAGTCAGGCTGGCTGGGTTTGGTGACTCATGTCTGTAATCCCAGCACTTTGGGAGGCAGAGGCTGGAGGTACACTTGAGCCCAGGTGTTTGAGACTAGCCTGGCCCACATAGTGAGACCCCATATCTACCAAAAGAAAAAAAATTAATTAAAAAGAGAGTAAGGCTTTCTAGGAGGCCAAGCAAGTGTGATTGCTCTGTGAACCATGAGAGACCAATTTCGCAGCATTTACAAAACCCCCGCTGGGACTCAGCAGAGCGCCCTTCCTCCAAACCGCAACTCAGGCAGGGGCAGAAGCAGGCATCTGTGAGGATTCTGAAGGGCACATCACTTTGGACAAACAACTTTCGTTTCTTTGCTTTGGTTTGACCCCAGGTGGGAAAATCCAGGCCACTTTCTACTGGTTCTCCATCTTACATCTCTCCCTCCCCTGGGGACGCCCCTCCTCTCGGCTTTTTCCTGGGAACTGCTCCGGACAAAGCCCAGGGCCCCGCTGCGCGTGCAGCCTCCCAGGGCCTCCACACCAGCCTCCCTGCCTCCTCCTTCCGCAGCTTCCTTGCCCCGCGGGCAGCCTAGGCGCTCATGCACCCCGCAAACTCCTATCCCTCCGTGCCGGAACACCCCAGCTCTAGGGCTGGGGGTGCAAGGACACCGAGAGCTGGGTACGAGGAGTTCCGCAGCTCCCTGCTCTTGATCTTCCGCAGTGGTTCCAGAAGGAAACCGCCGCCTCCTTCAGTTTTGCTTTGAGACGAGGTCTCGGCTCTGTCACCCAGGCTGGCGTGCCGTGGCGCTATCTCGGCTCACTGCAGCCTCGACCGTCCCGGGCTCAGGTGATTCTCCCACCTCAGCCTCCCCAAACTGCTGGGAACACAGGCGCGCGCCACCACGACCGGCTAATTTTTTAATTTATTGTAGCGGTGAGGTGGTGGGGGAAGGGGTCTTACTCTGTTGCCAAGCCGGGTCTCGAACTCCTGGGCTCCAGCGATCCTCCCGCCTCGACCTCCCCAAGTGCCGGCTGCCTCCGTATTTGCTGTGTCGGGCTTTGCCCTCTGGCGGGCTCCGTGGCAGAGACCGGCCCCTCGCCGCGCGTGGACCCGCTCTGCTCCGTGCATCGCGGCGGCCAGGAGCCTGCGGGACGCTCCCATTCCACTGTCCCAGGACCCCCGGCAGCGACTGCCACACTGAAAATGCCAGAGCAGGGGCCTGCGGAGGGGCCCAACCCCGGGAGGGCGGGCCTGGAGAGGCGGCCAGGAGGTGGGGGCTGCTCGGTGACCTGGGCAGGCGCTGCAGGACGCCAAGGGCGGGTTGACGCGCTGGAGACCCCGAGGCCACGCGTGGGGTGAGCAGGGGAGACGGGAGGGAGCGGCCGAGGGGCGTGGAGCTGCAGCAGGAGGTCGGGGAAGCAAAGAGCAGCCGCCCAGGCCCTGGTGGGGAGAGGAGGTTCCGAGTCCAGGGCTGCAGTGAGGGGAAGCCATGCCTCCCTTTCCCTTTTTCTGATTTTTGTTGAAAAGGCCTACGTCTATTACAGGCTGGGAGGGGGGAAAGCGCCCCTTCTTTAACTCTCCCTTCCATCCTTCGATATTCTTAATCCCTCAGGTGGTTGGTCTCACAGGAATTTAGAAGAAAAAAAAAATCTGATTAAACCTCTATGCTCAAGCCTGTAATCCCAGCCCTTTGGGAGGCCGAGGAGGGCGGATCACGAGGTCAGGAGTTTGAGACCAGCCTGGTCAACATGGTGAAACACTGTCTTTACTGAAGATACAACAATTAGCTGGCATGGTGGTGGCTGCCTGTGGTCCCAGCTCTTTGGGAGGCTAAGGCAGAAGAATCGCTTGAATCTGGGAGGCAGAGGTTGCAGTGAGCTGAGATCATGCCACTGCACTCCAGCCTAAGCAACAGAATGAGACTCTGTCTCAAAACAAACAAACAAACAAACGGCCGGGCTTGGTGGCTCATGCCTGTGATTCCAGGACATTGGAAGGCTGAGGGGCAGATCACGAGGTCAAGAGATTGAGACCATCTTGGCCAACATGGTGAAACCCCATCTCTACTAAAAATACAAAAATCAGCTGGGGGTGGTGGCGCCTGCCTGTAGTCACAGCTACTCTGGAGGCTGAGGCAGGATGAATCTCTTGAACCCGGGAGGGGGAGGTTGCAGTGAGCTGAGACGGCACCACTGCACTCCAGCGTGGGTGACAAAGTGAGATGCTGTTTCGAACAAACAAAAAAAGAATCCCTGCAGTAAACTGTCTCCGTCCAGCTCCTGGAAGCCATGGCAGCCAACTGTGCCCACTGCCAATTCTGTGCCACTGTGGGTGGAATTCAAGGCAGATGGGGGCTTCCTGGGGACACGGTGGCATGTGCTGCCGTTGATGAGGATCACAGCCTCTCAGCCTCTGAAGCTGGGAGACTCGCTGGGATCACCTGTCTAAACAGAGAGCCCAAGAGGAAGCCAGAGACGTTCACAGGGAGTGAGTGGCTCAGATCTGGAGCCAATTTTTATGTTAAAAGGTTTCTCTTTTTAATAAAGGACCATTGGGACCCAGATGAGAAATGAAATGTTGGAACAGCAAAGCAAAAAAAAAAAGCCACCCTGCTGAGAAATGAAGAATAGGCTTGAGCTGCTTTTACTAACACTTCTCACATCAAATATGGGGTTTCTTCCCACACCAGCCAGTTCTCCAGTACCAGCTGAGTGTACCATGATTCAATTCAGTTCTGACACTAACTAATGTCAGACTCAACAGGTTCAAGGGCTCAGTCCCACAAGACTGTCAACACCACAGACGCCAGTCACAAGTCTTAGGTACTCAGGGAACCTGCACTTCTCTCTGACTTGGCTACAAAGTCAGGAGGTTCTTAGAATCCCCACCTCCCTCAGTTCAATAACTGGCTAGAACAGCTCACAGAAACCCAGGAAACACTTGTTTACTATTACCAGATTATTGCTATGGACACAGATGAACAGCCAGGGCTAGATCTGGAAGAGCCCTGAGCCCAGCAGTTTCCGTCCCCACGGAGTCAGGGTGTGCCGCCCTCTCAGCACATGGGTGTGTTTGCCAACCTGGAAGCTCTCCAGACCTCAGTGTTCAGGAATGTTTAGGGAGTTTTCACGACATAGGCATGATTCATTAGATCACTGACCACTAGTAATTAACCCAATCTCCAGCCTGTCTCCTCTTCCCAGAGGAGATTTGCCTCGAGTGGAGCTGAAAGTTCCAACCCCCCAGTCCTGCCTTGGTCCTTCTGGGACCAGCCCTCATTCTGAAGCTGTTCAGGGGCTCCCAGCCACCAGGCATCTCAGTAGCACAGAAAAGACATTCATTCTTCTCACTGCAGAGATTCCAAAGGTCTTAGGCCCTCTGTGCCAGGAACGGGGACAAAGACCAAATATATGTTTCTTATTATATTACCAGGCTTCACATTTTAACCTTCCCCAGGCATGAGGCCCTGGTTGGCTGAGGTCCTCTGTGCCTGGGGTACGGGGACCCCTCACTACAGGCCCTTTGTGTAGGTTCCTTGGAGGGACCCAAGCAATTCTGTACCCCAATTTTTGTTTTCTTTTTCTTTAAAGAGAGCTCCCGGCTAGCATAAACCTCAGCCCCACACATTCGCTTCAGCATGTAAAACAGTTTGGCTTTTCTTATCCCAGAAGTGACAGCAGTGCGCTGAATGAGTTACCAACCCCCAGTCCAGAACCTCTTAACTGGTGGTATTGTAAGTTGAAAACATATTCAATTTCCAAGGCGTCCTGTGATCAAATACCTAGTCCTCCAAAGGCCTGAATCATCTTGTAAGTCAACCTCCCCCACCCCTCAGGGATTCCGTAGATCCCTGGGAATCAGCGCCGGATCCACTGTTCTGGGCAAGACCCTCCAGGCATCCTGCCCCAGAGCCATTCACGTCTAGGCAGAGCGGACTTGCCTCTAGAACCCTGATTGGGAACCCAGGCGCCTTTCTGTTGCTTACCTTCTGTCTCCCCTGCCTGCCAACCACACTGCTGCTGTCTCCCTTCAGTTCCCAGCCCCTAACGTGGACCCTGCCTTGCAGGTGAATTTGACACGCTGCATTTAGCCTAGCTTAAAATGGCTTCAGAATAAGATATTCAAAATCTGCATGTCACTCCAGTTTATCATAAATACAAGATGCAATAAACTCTCTTATCTTGACAGCTGAGCTGACATGGCTTCAGAATGAATAGCATCTTGAAGTTCTGACTCGTGATGAAAGCGCATGGGGATTGCAGGGACAGGCTGGAGTGTCATTTTTAAGCACAGCCAATATGCTTTTGACAGGACAGACACACTATGGGATCGGCTCTTTGCTGCTCCAGACAGCCACTGCCACGTACAGCTAGTGCCTCATTATTTATGGTAATAGGGACAGGGATGACATGGATCATTGAAATCAGCATGTCATTAACAAATAAGATGCACTGGGGAAGTAATTCAATCACCTCTCTCCAGGATCCAGGATCCTTCTAAGGGAGCTGCTGGAAAACCCTCCACGGGTCCTCCCTTTGGGCCCTGCAGCCAATGAATGGGGTGGTGGACAGTGTCCATTCCCTTCCTCCAGGAGCCTCCTGGGGAACCAGACAAGGATCACCTCTGGATAAGCCTCAGATGTGATGGGCAATTCCGTAAGAACTGTCTCAGTCCATTTTCTGTTGTATATAACAGAATATTTAAAACCCAGTAATTGCTAAGTAATGAGGTTTGTTTCTTACAGTTCTGGAGGCTGGGAAGTCCATGGTCAAGTGGCTGCCTCTGGTGAGGGCTTCTTGCTGGTGGGGACTCTCTGCAGAGTCCTGAGGTGGTGCCGGGCACACATGGCGAGGGGGCTGAGCATGCTGGCTCACATCTCTTCCTTTTCTTACAAGCCACCAGTCCCACTTTGTGATAACACATTAAACCATTAACCCATCAGTCCATTAGTTCATGAATGGGTTAATCCATTCACAAAGGCAGAACCCTCATGACCCAATCACTTGGTTTTTTGTTTTTTGGGATTTTTTTTGAGATAGAGTCTCGCTCTGTCGCCCAGGCTGGTGTGCAGTGGCATGATCTCAGCTCACTGCAACCTCTCTACCTCCCAGGTTCAATCAAATCTCATGCCTCAGCCTCCCAAGTAGCTGGGATTATAGGCATGTGCCACCACACTCAGCTAATTTTTGTATTTTTAGTAGAGATGGGTTTCACCATGTTGGCCAGGCTGGTCTTGAACTCCCGACTTCAGGTCATCCACCTGCCTCGGCCTCCCGAAGTACTGGGATTACAGGCCTGAGTCACTGGCACCCAGCCCCCCAATCACCTGTTAAAGTCCCCACCTCTCAATACTGCCACAGCAGGGATTAGGTTTCAGCATGAGTTTTGGAGGAGACAGACACTCAAACCATAGCAAGAACCAAGGGTTCAATGCAATTCCATTCCCTCCTCCTGAAGTAATCCCAGTAAACAGCACCCTTGGGCCTCACTGCAACTCTGTCTGTGTGAAGGGAACTTTACTATGCTTCAGGCCCCACTGAAAAACTAGTGGAAACCCACCTTTGGGGGTGGAGCCTGAGCGTAGGAGAAAGTGTGTGTGTGTGTGTGTGTGTGTGTGTAAATGTGAGTGAGAATTGTAGGAGTGTGTGAAAGTGTGTAAGAGTTGTGAGAATTGAGTATGAACGTGTGTGAGCATGTGTGTGTGAGCATGAGAGGAAGTATATGTGTGTCTGTGAAAGTGTGTATTAGTGTGTGAGGAAGTATGGGCATGTGTGTATGAAAGTGTGTGTGAGACCAAGTATATGTGTTTGTGTGAGCAACTCGTGTGAGTGTGAGAGAAAGCGTGTGTGTGTAAAGCCATTTCCTTACCTAGAGGTCCTGTAGTGAGAGCGCGGGGCTAGAGGCGGCTGCTTGGCGGATTCAGAAGAGCCCCGCGTGGAGGCCCTGGAAGGAGCCCAAGGGGAGCCGGCCCTCTCACTGAGTTCTGTCCTCTGCAGCTACGGCGTGCTCCACGCCAGGTCCTTCCCGACTCCACCTCTTCATCCTGAAGGCATATACATGGAATGTTTACTTTTACTTTTTTTTTTTTATTTAAGTTACATTTTCTAATTTCAAAATATTACTACTTCCCACCCCAGGTAGCACAGTTAATATTCTGGTGAATTGGCTTTGAGTCTTGTTTTACACCATTTTTTCTGGCGTGGAACCACACTGACTGTATGGCCAATCAGCCCATGATTCTCCACATCTTCACAACTTCCCATGACATTAAACATGCTTCCAGGGCAGCGTTCTGCACAGATTCCAGCCAGCGGGGAAGTCAGGATTTGACTAAAGTTAGGCATTAAGTAATTAACTTTTTTCCATTATATAAATTTATATAGTCTTTATATATGCATACTTGACCCATTAGATAAACGTTTATCTCATTACAGACATTACAACATAGCTGTTTTCCTCTGCCCCACATCCAGAATGCAGGATGAATAGCACAGCACAGTGAAAGAAGGCCAGTTTAAAATTGACAGACAACAGCCTATAACTGGCATAGCAGCCGGATTTGTTCGAGTGGTTTGTATTTGTCGTTTGTTTGTTTTGAGACAGAGTCTCTCTCTGTTGCCCAGGCTGGGCGATGTTGCCTCGGCTCGCTACAACCTCCACCTCTGGGGTTCAAGTGATTCTCCTGCCTCAGACTCCCTACTAGCTGAGACTACAGGCACCCACTACCATGCCCAGCTTATGTTTGTATTTTCACTATGTTGGCCAGGCTGGTCTCAAACTCCTGAGCCCAAGTGATCCACCAGCCTCGACCTCCCAAAATGCTGGGATTACAGGTGTGAACCACCACCCTCGGCCTATTTTTGTTTTTGAGATGGGGTCTTGCTTTGTTGCCCAGGCTGGTCTCAAACTCTTGTGTTCAAATGATCCTCCCACTCAGTCTCTCAAGTAGTTGCAATTACAGGTGTAAGCCACCACACCAGGTTTTGATCTGCCAGAGGTTTTTTGTTTGTTTGATTTTGAGATGGAGTCTCCTTCTGTCGCCCAGGCTGGGAGTGCAGTGGCGTGATCTTGGCTCACTGCAACCTCCACCGCTAGGGTTCAGGTGATTCTCCTGCCTCAGCCTCCTGAGTAGCTGGGATTATAGGCATGCACCACCATGGCCGGCTAATTTTTGTATTTTTAGTAGATTACATGTTGGTCAGGCTAATCTCGAGCTCCTGACCTCATGTAATCTGCCCACCTCAGCCTCCCAAAGTGCTGAGATTACAGGTGTGAGCCACTGTGCCTGGCCTTGTTTTTTTTAAAACACTTTTTCAATGTTTTTTCTCATGCATTAAAAAAAAGTGATATAATTCACATATAAAATTCAGCCTTTTAAAGTACACTATCCGGTGATTTTTTTAGTGTATTCACAGAATTGTGCAACCCTCACCACTATCTAATTGCAGAACATTTTCATCCCCCAAAATAAACCCCATATCCACGAGCAGTCATCCTCATTGTCCCTCCAGCCCGGGCCCTGGCAACCTCCAACCTCCTTTCTGTCCCCATGGTTTGCCCATTCTGGATCTTTCCTATCAGTGGCATCAGACAAAATGTGGTCCTTGGTAACTGGCTTCTTTTGCTTAGGGGCGAAGGAGAAATTTTCCATTTGCCTCTGAAGGTTTGCTGAAAAATAAAATCTCAAAGAACAGATTAATTGGAGAAAAGGTACACAAATTTATTCAGGTGACTGTTTCTTCTTTGGTAGGCCCAGACTTTAGGCAGACAAGGGAATATCAAAGAAGCCTCTGCTTTGGGGCAGGAGGGAGGGGAGAGACCTTGAAATTCCATTTTCAGTTCAGCAGGTACAAAGCGTCATATTTTGGGGCATCAGCTTCTGAACCCCAGCGATGTTTTCAAAGTTAATCCATGTTAGAGTATCAATCAGTATTTCATTCCTATTTACTGCCAAATAGTCTCCTGCTGTATAGATATATACGATGACATGTTATTCTATTCATCAGTTGATGGGCGTTTGAGTGGCTTCCACCTTTTGACTTTTTTTTTTTTTAATTTGAGATGGAGTCTCCCTCTGTTGCCTAGGCTGGAGTGCAATGGGACTATCTCATCTCTTGGCTCACTGCAACCTCCGTCTCCCAGGTTCTAGCGATTCTCCTGCCTCAGCTTTCTGAGTAGCTTTCTGAGTAGCTGGGACTACAGGCACGCGTCACCATGCCCAGCTATTTTTTTTATTTCTTAGTAGACATGGGGTTTCATCATATTGGCCAGGCTGGTCTCGAACTCCTGACCTCGTGATCTGCCCATCTCAGCCTCCCAAAGTGCTGGGATTATGGGCATGAGCCACCATGCCTGGCCTCCACCTTTTGGCTCTTACAGAGTAATACTGATAGGAACATCCACGTCCAAGTTTCTGTGGGGACATGTTTTCGTTTGTCTTGGGTATACCTAGGAGTGGAATTGCTGGGTCATGGTAATAATATGTTTAATTTTTTGAGGACTCACGAAACTCTTTTCCAAAGTGGCTCCATCTGCCAGAAAGTGAGGCTCTCCTTTTCTGCTTTGTGATTGTCCTTGTTTATTTCTGTTGCGTTTCCCTGGACTGGTAATAGGAGACAATGCGATGGAGAACGAGGGGCTGAGCGGCCTACTGGTTGTGCAGATCAACTGCTCCCTCTTCTGTTGCTAGAGTGAAGGGCAGTTTCTTTAATCAAGGACACCCTTTTTCTTCTGTCATTGATTGCTAGGGTGCTCTCTTGCTTCCGCTGGGTCTTTATTATGTTTTTTAGCCACTTTTTTCTTTCTCTGCCTTCTAGATGTGGTGTAGACACAAGCAATGGGTGTTTTCTCTCCTTGCTCATTTGCAGTTTTAAGGACAATGGATAGGGAGATTCTAATTTAGCTGCCACTATCCTTTGGGACATAGTTTCAGATAGTGAAAATGCCATGGGGCGAAGAAAACAGGCCCAGGTGATAGAGCAAATAGTGGTTCTCCATCTATAGGATATAGAATGATTTTATGCATTGAAGCGTGTCTCCCAAAAAGATATCTGGAAGTCCTAACCCCTGGCACCTATTTCGAAATAGGGTCTTCACAGAAGTAATCAAGTTAACATGAGGTCATGGTGAACCAAAGTGAGCCCTAGTCCAGTATGACTGGTGTCTTTGTAAGAAGAGAAGGGTCACAGACACATAGTGGGAACGCCAGATGACAATGGAGGCAGCAATTGGAATGACACATCTGTAAAGCAAGGAACATTAAGCGTTTATGGGAACCACCAGATTCTTTCTCAGAGCTTGCAGAGCAAGAGAGCATGGCCCTGCAGATACCTTGATTTTGGATTTCTGGCTCCAGAACTGTGAAAGACTACATTTCTGTTGTTTACACCATCCAGTCTGTGGTGACAGCAGCCCTGGGAAACTAAGATGTCAAGGAAGGCTGCTCCAGGAACTGATATCTCAGGGAAGAGCTTTCTTGGCAGAGAACATAACAAGTGCAAAAGTGCTGAGATGGGGACTGGCCTGACAGGCCCAAGAAGCAAGGATGCTGGAGAGCAGCTGGTGCAGGCACAGTGAGGACTTCTGATTTGATTCCATGAGGGAAAGGAGGTTACTGTAAGCAGGGAACAGCACAGTGAGATTTTCATGATCAAAACAGTCTAGCTTGTCCATGGAAAACAGAATTCGGGAGAGAAGACAATGGGGGAGACGTGACCTGTAGAAAGCCACTGTAACTGTCCAGAAAAGATGGTGGCAGTCTGGGTGAGGGTGGGGGTGACTGGGGGGAGGTACAATGAGGGTAGATTTGGAAAGCAGAGTCAGCAATAATGCTGATTGGTTGGATGTTGGGTGAGAGAGCACGAGAGGTGTCAAGTCTAACTGCTAGATCGTTCACCTGGGCTGCTGCTGACACCCTGCTGGGATGAAGGTGGCTGGGGAGGAGGGATACTGAGGATTTAGTTTTGGGCATGTTACCTTTGAAATGCTGATTAGACATTCAAGTGTATAAACAATTTTTTTTTCTCAAAAGATGATGTAGGCCAGGTGCAGTGGCTCACGCAGTGGTAAACTCAGCACTTTGGGTTCAGAGGCTAGAGGATCACCTGAGGTCAGGAGTTTGAGACCAGCGTGGCTAACATGGTGAAACCCTGTCTCTACTAAAAATACAAAAATTTAGCTAGGTGTGGTGGCATGTGCCTGTAATCCCAGCTACTCAGGAGGCTGAGGCACGAGAATTGTTTGATCCCGGGAGGCGAAGGTTGCAGTCAGCCAAGATCACAGCACTGCACTTCTGCCTGGGCAACAGAGCGAGACTCTGGCTCAAAAAAAAGATGATGTGAACAGGCTGCTTGCATTCCTAACATACACATACCTATGATTTGCATAATGCGGATGGAACATAGGAACCTTCAGAAAAGGTCCTCTAAATGTGTTTAGCCACAGAAGCAGGAAAAAAATCAGTATGTTAGAGTCCAAGATGTGGACTCCCAGCTTTCCCCTCTGCTGCCTGCATGAGGAATGGTTGCATGGCAGCTGGCATGCTGTTCAGGAAAAAAAAGAGACGACAGCCAGCTCATCAGAGTCAGTACAGCTCTCCAAATATGACTTAATTGACATTTCAGAGCACAACCCAGTTTTCTTCCCACGAGGAGAGACAGAGGGGTGTAAGGGTTCCCTGGAGGGTCTCCATTACCACCAGCAAGAAAACAAGTAATAGCGATTGATGTCTGCTACCCACTATGAATGATGTGTGTCACCCCTCTAGAGAGAGCCATTTTACCTAGGGGAGGCATGATGGCCAGTTAACGAAGACAGACACCAGAAGAGTTGAGCAAGATCTGCCTTTTGCCTATATGACAACTACCCAGCAACTGCTCTGTAAGTGGTATTCAGGACATGAAAGCTATGGTGTGTTTTTTGTTTGTTTGTTTGTTTTTACCGTGGAACTAGGCTCTGCTGATGATAGAGAACTTCTCCAAGACAGCCAGATCCACAGAAGACAGGCTCTAGTGGAGAGAAAGGTGCAGGAAAGAAAGAGCATGAGAGCCAGTGCCCAGAGGGCAGGGCTGGCCATTAACTCTCTAAGTGTGGGAGAGGATGGACGGGTGGGCACAGATGCCCCTCACTTGGAACAAGTTCCCAAGCTATGACTGCAATGTTCTCTTTGAAGCAGAGAGACTCAAGGGCTTCAGAAAACCAGAGACTTGAAATAGCACTCTAGAAGGCGGCAGAGAAAGCCGGATTGGGGACACACCAGGATTCCTGGGCACAGCTGCATCCCAGACAACGCAATGTCTGACTTTGAGATTTCTCTCTGGCAGTGCCCAAAAGTGCCAGCCCAGAAACACAAAAGGCAGAAGGTTGGTCCATTCGGGCCAAATTTGCCCAGATAAGTATCAAAAGACAAAGGGCCGAGCGAGTTCTAAATACTGGCAAAGAACCTGAGACTGGCTGAGGGCCAGTCGACGCAGCTGTTATAGCCACTCACATTTTAGGGAGTCCGCCCAGGTCTCACAGTCTGATGCAGGTCCGGGTCAGTGGGTGGGTTTGTGTTGGGGATGGTGGCTCCTCCACACCACCATGTGAGCATCCAGGCCACACCAGCACCGCCATCTTCCACACGCGGCTTCCGAGTCTCGAGTCTCCGGGCATCCGCGTTCAGCCCAGGCAGAGAGCGTTGTGCGGTGCTGTACAGGATCAAACCGGAAGTGACATCAGCGCGCCCTCGCCTGCTGCGAGGGACGCTGGGAATCTTCGGTTTCTGCGTCAGGGAAAACCGAGAAATGGGTTTAGTGACCAGCAGCCGTGTTTGATGATATAGATCTGGACCACAAGCCCTACGAGGTAAGAGAGGGAGACGAGAAAGCCCCCTGGGAGTTAGAAGAAAGAGTCTCGAGGCTAGGCCCGGGGGCTCACGCCTGTAATCCCAGCACCTTGGGAGGCCGAGGCGGGTGGATCACCTGACGTCAGGAGTTTGAGACCAGCCTGGCCAACATAGCGAAACCCCAGCTCTATCAAAAATACAAAAAGTAGGCGGGTGTGGTGGCGGGCGCCTCTGATCCCAGCTACTTGGGAGGCTGAGGCAGGAGAATTGCTTGAACCTGGGAGGCGGAGGTTGCAGTGAGCCGAGATTGCACCACTGCTTTCCAGCCTGGGCAGCAAGAGCAAAACTACATCTTAAAAAAGAAAAAGAAAGAGCCTCTTTTCACTACAGAAAATTATACTTGGCTTGCAAACCAACCTCAGATACTGCCTAGACCCACTGGGAAACAGCAGCTGTGGGTTCTCCAGTTTGGTGCAGTGAAGTTTAAACAGATAGAGGAACTTAGCTGTCGACCACAGACCAGAGTGCACTTCTCACATCTAAGGTGTGGAATGACCACCTGCACATCAACGCAGCCGTCGCTACTCACAATCACGGTCACAGAGCCATACCGCAGAATTAAAAACTCACAGCATTGAGAAAACGCAGCACTTAATGTTTATAGCACAAAGGAATTCACATTTAAAAATGTGTCAGACTGTAATATATGCCAAGAGGAATTTATTGTCAAAATATGAGGTTTCATTCCCCCACGCCATTTAATTTAATTTCATTTTTTTATTGAGGTGAAGTTTCACTCTTGTTGCCCAGGCTGGAGTACAACGGGGCGATCTCGGCTCACTGCAACTTCTACCTGTTGCGTTCAAGTGATTGTCCTGCCGCAGCCTCCTAACTGGGATTATGGGCATACGCCACCAAGCCTGGCTAGTTTCGTGTTTTTAGTACAGACAGGGTTTATCCATTTTGGTTAGGCTGGTCTCGAACTCCTAACCTCAGGTGATCTGCCCGCCTTGACTTCCCAAAGTGCTGGGATTACAGGCGTGAGCCATCCCCCCACCCCCCCATCCTATTTATTACTAAAAATGATTCTTAGACGACATGTCTCCCTCTCCTAAAGTTCTCCCTATATCCTTGTGAAGCACACTGAGCAATATGTGTGTGTGCTCCATAGAGAGGCTGAGGCCCAGAGCATTTACAGCTGATCAAGTGCCCTGATGAGTACAGAGCTCAGCTGGGCTGGGCACGGGGTTCCTGGGCAACTGTTACAATCGGAAGCCAGTCCTTATGGACTCGTGTGAATGGCACGGATGCAGAGGGGCAGCAGAGAGCAGGCAGAGAGAGTTGTGAACACAGTGCTGGGCGAGGTGCCCCTGTACATCCCAGGCAGGCTTCTGGGAAGAAGAGGTAGTCTTCTTCCTGGAGCTAGATTGCAGGGCTTAATCCACTAAAATGGTGGACCTGTCAAGAATGTCACAAAGACCGTACAACGGAGGGGAGAGGATGGTCATGAATATCACTACGCTAACTTTATCCTATTATAAAAAATATTTTTATTTGGGGAAAATCCTCACATCTGATTTTTTAAAAGCATGCACAATAAGAACACAGCAAAGCCCACACTTTCATAGTTATATACTGTTTCTTCTCCTCGAATCTCCATTTCCTGTCTCCTTCTCCTAAAGTAACCCATGGCAGAGTAGCTTTCTGAGCACTCAATCATGCAGCCGTATTTTCTTTTCTTTTCTTTTCTTTTCTTTTTTTTTTTTTTGAGACAGGGTTTCACTCCCATCACCCAGGCTGGAGTGCAGTTGCATGATCTCAGCTTACTACAACCTCCACATCCTGGGCTCAAGCAATCCTCCAGCCTTAGCCTCCTGTGTAGCTGGAATTATAGGCACCCACCACCACTCCCAGCTAATTCTTGCATTTTTAGTATTTTTAGTAGAGACATCTCACTCGAATTCTTGGCCTCAAGTGATCTGCCCACCTTGACTTCCCAAAGTGTTGGGATTATAGGCATGGCACACCACGCCTGGTCCATTTTCTTCAAGTAAATAGTTTTCTGATGTCTTAGGTAGACATGGACATGGAAAACATGGGTGTTTTAAAGGTTAATGTATGTGTCACTGACTACATTTGTATTCACATAGAAAAGAACAGTTATTCCATTGGGCAACAGTTTTCACACTACTTTAATAATGACCCTTAGAGTAAACGGTAATAACGATGTGAAGACTGTGAGCCATTGTTTTTATGATTTCTGTGTATTATAGCCTTGGATGGTTGTAAATTTGTGTGTATGTGTGTAGCTCATTACATATTCTACTGAGTTGTAATACACAACCTAATATTACCTACCTCTTTTTTGTTTGTGCTCAGATTTTGAAGTATAATCTAGGATAAATTAGTCAGCTGAATTAAAACACAGTCAGGGTATCTGAATTTTATGAGATAAAATTACATCTTCTCAGAGGATGCAATTCTCCAATTCTTTCAAATGAACCTTTAATTTCCTTTCTCAGTTAAAACATCTTTGACCTTGTTTACTAATTTTCATTAAACGGAGAATTCTTTACAAATCAGCAAAAAATGCTGTAGTTACCACCACACTCTTAATTAATGTAAAAGTCATGAATGCTTTGCAATAATTATAGAGTTGTCCCTTGGTATCTGAGGGGGATTGGTTCCAGGACTGCCAGAGGATACCCAGATCTGTGCATCCTTAAATCTTGCAGTTGGCCTTCTGGAACCCACCTATAAGAAGAGTTGGCCCTTTGTGTATGCAGGTTTCACATCCCATGGATATTGTATTTTCAATCCTCATTGGGTTGAAAAAAATCCTCACAGAAGTGGACTCATGCAGTTCAAACCCATGTTCAAGGGTCAACTGTAATTATTGGATTCTAATTGCAAATGGTAAAAATAAGAAATGCTACTTTAAAACTACCTGCCACACAGAGTGTATTTGTACTATTACTTGTCAAAAAGAAATCCACAGAAATGCTGACTGAATTTGTTTGTTACTTTACAATTTTGATTCAATTTTGAAGGTAATACAGTCACATGGTTCAAAACCCAAAAGATGCACATCTAAAAGGCACATGTCTTAGTTTCGTGCTGCTATGACAGAATACCTGAGGCTGAGGAATTCATAAAACAAACAAAAAAAAGGTCTAGTTCTGGAGGCTGGGAAGTCAAAGATCAAGTGACTGGCATCTACTGAGGGCATATTTTGTGTGTGTCCTCACAGGATGGACAGCAGAAGGGCAAGAGAGAGCAAATCCCTCCATCAAGTTCCTCTAGAAGGGCACCTATATTCAGTTCGAAAAAGGAGCCCTTGTGGTCTAATTGCCTTTTTTTTTTTTTTTTTTTTTTTTTGAGACGGAATCTTACTCTGTCACCCAGACTGGAGTGCAGTGGTGTGATCTCAGCTCACTGCAACCTCTGCCTCCCAGGGTCCAGTGATTCTCCTGCCTCAGCCTTCTGAGTAACAGAGACTACAGGCACATGCCACCACGCCTGGCTAATTTTTGTATTTTTAGGGGAGACTGGGTTTCACCATGTTGGCCAGGATGGTCTCGATCTCCTGACCTCATGATTCACCCGCCTCGGCCTCCCAAAGTGCTGGGATTACAGACGTGAGCCACCATGCCCTGCCGTAATCACCTTTTAAAAGTCCCATCTCCTAATACTATCACATTGGCAATACTTGAATTTTGGAGGGGACACATTCAAACCATGGTATAATGGAAAGATCCTTGTAGCATTATTTGTAATAGTGCAAACCAAAAACAATTTAAATGTTCACTGATAGCAGGTATGTAAATGCAGTGGCAGTTGGGCGCAGTGCTCATGCCTGTAATCCTAGCACTTTGAGAGGCCGAGGCAGGCAGATTGCCTGAGCTCAGGAGTTTAAGACCAGCCTGGGCAACATGGTGAAACCCCGTATCTACTAAAAATACAAAAAATTAGCTGGGCGTGGTGGTGCCCACCTGCAATCTCAGCTACTCAGTAGGCTGCAGCAGGAGAATCACTTGAACCCGGAGGCGGAGGTTGCAGTGAGCTGAGATAGCGCCTTTGCACTCCAGTGCAGGCGACAGAGTAAGCATCTGTCTCAAAAAAAAAAAAATGTAGTGCCATGTTCATGCAATGGAATGTCCTATGGTAATAAAAATGAACAGCTACTTACTCATGCTGTAATGTGGACAACTCCCACAAGCATAAGGTTGAGGCATAAAATTCTTTATACTACATAGTACCATTTGTATAACGCTATAAAAAAGGCAAAACTAGTCTACGATGTTAAAAGTATGATAGTGGTTACCTTTAGGGAGGCAGGAATATAATGCTTTGGGAAAATGCGTTATTTCTGTGGTTCCAGTCCTGTTCTGTTTTATGACCTGGATAGTGATGACAGTGGTTTTCTGGGCATAATAGTAAAGGAAAGGTAAGGACCACCTACTGATGGAAAATGTGAGCACTATATTTATTTATTTCAATTGAGTGAATCCCCAAAGGGGAAAAAAAAAATCAGGAATTTTATGTGCTAGAAAGGGGAGGTTCATTGTGATTTTGCCAGTTAAGAATTGCAGCTTGCACCCTGGACCGGGCAGAATGCATCCATCTGTGTGTATACGGTTGTGTGAAGTGAGTCTCATTCCTCTTTAGCTGCGAAAGAATTTTCAGTTTTCAGTTAGGTTGGGTGAGGATCAACGCTTGGTTGTTTATCACCTTTGCTAGTGTGTTGCTCAAAGTTTATAGTTATTTAACAGCTTTGGCTGGTCAAAATAACATTCATGTTTGATTAAATCCCGGGCAAGTATTGCTATAATTATTAAGTTTTTTTTTAATAGTCCTTTATAATGACCCTACATTATTCAGAGATGAAAGGTTGACCTGAAAGGATAAGAAAATTATCAAGCTTTCAGATCCAGATCACATTCAGATCAGGCATGGGTGTTGTATTGAGTAGATTGTTTCTGTTTCATTGATCTGTTATATATTTAATGACGTGTGATTTATATACAGTAAAGTTCTTTTTAGTAGACAATTCTATGAGATTTGAATCTTATACAGTTGTGTAACCACTGCTCCCACCATCCACACAATCAAGATGCACGATGATTCTATCACTCCTAAAAATTGCACCTTCCCCTTTTCCCCTTTTTGATAACCATCTACTCCTAAATTCCCAGTTGTCAGTTATCCCGCTGCTATAAGGACATACTCAAGACTGGGTAATTTATAAAGGAAAGAGGTTTAATTGACCCACAGTTCTGTAAGGCTAGGGAGGCTGAGGCCTCAGAAAATTTTCAATCATGGCGGAAGGGGAAGCAAACGTGTCCTTCTTCACAAGGTGGCAGGAGAGAAAAGAATGAGTGTCCAGTGAAGGTGGAAGCCCATATAAAACCATCAGATCTTGTGAGAACTCACTATCACAAGAACAGGATGGGGGAAACTGCTCCATGATTCAGTTATCACCTGGTCCCCCTGACGACATGTGGGGATTATGGGAATTACAATTCAAGATGAGATTTGGGTGGGGACACAACCAAACCATATCATTAGCCATTGGCAACCCCTGATTTGTATAAAAGATTTTCCCATTCTACCATATCATACGTTTAGAATCTGACTTATTTCATGTATTAATAGCAGAAGGCATTTGAGATTCATTCATGCTGTTATGTATATCTGTAGTTCATTCCTTTTTATTGATGAGTAATATTTCATTATATATGTAGACTATAGATAGTATTTCACACATATATGCCACAATTTGGTTATCTAATCACAAGGTGATGGACATTTGGGCTCTTTCTGGAGTTTTGTGATGATGAATAAAGCTGCTTTAAACATTTGTGTACAGGTTTTTCTGTGAAGATAAGTTTTCATTTCACTTGGGTAATATCTAGCAGTGAGATTACTGGGTCATGTGGTAAGTACATGTTTAAGTTTAAAAGAAACGAATGAACTGTTTTTCAGAGTGGCTTTACCATTTTACTTTCCTACCAGCAAGATATGAGTGTTGTACCACATCCTTCCTAGCAGTTGGTGTTGTCAGATTTTTAGCCATTCTAATAGGTGTGTAGTGGTATCTCACTGTGGTTTTAATTTGCACTTCCCTGGCAAGTAATTGTAAATTGTGTTGAGCAACTTTCCATTTGCTGTGTCAGTCCTAGTTTCTGTCTGCTATCAGAATGCTTCTACCTTAAAAATTTCCCGGCCAGGCACGGTGGTGCACACCTGTAATCCTAGCACTTTGGGAGGCTGAGGCAGGCAGATTGCCTATACTCAGGAGTTCAAGACCAGCTCAGGCAACGTGGTGAAACCCCGTCTCTACTAAAAATATAAAAAATTAGCTGGATATGGTGGTGCATGTCTGTAGTCTCAGCTACTTGGGAGGCCGAGGCATGAGAATTGCTTGAAACTGGGAGGTAGAGGTTGCAGTGAACCAAGATTGCACCACTGCACTCCAGCCTGGGTGACAGAGTGAGACTCTGTCTCAAAAAAAAAAATTCCTTTAACATTTCTTATATTAACAGTACAGATTTTCAAGTAACGAATTCTCTCGATTTTTGTTTATCTGAAAAAGTCTTTACTTCTTCTTAATTTTTGTAAGATATTTTCACTGGGTATAGAATTCAAAGGTGGGAGCTTTGTTCTTTCTGCACTTTAAAAATGTTACACCTCTGGCCTGCTGGCCTGCACAGATTCTTTTTGTTCGTTTGTATTAGACAGAGTCTTGCTCTGTCACCCAGGCTAGAGTATGGTGGCATGATCTCAGCTCACTGCAATCTCCGCCTCCCACGTTCAAGCAATTGTCGTGCCTCAGCATCCTGAGTAGCTGGGATTACAGTCATGTACTGCCACACCCAGCAATTTTTGTATTTTTGTTAGAGACAGGGTTTTCCCATGTTGGACAGGCTGGTGTCAAACTTCTGACCTCAAGTGATTCACCCCCCTTGGCCTCCCAAAGTGCTGGGATTACAGGCATGCACCACTGTTCCTGATCTTTTTTTGTTTTTTGTTTGTTTGTTTTAATTCTAGCATTTCCATTTGATTCTTTCTCATAGTTTTTATTTTTCGGTTGAGTTCCTCATCTGTTCATGTATGTTGTCAACTTTTCCACAAGGCTCTAACATATTAATCATGGTTATCTTAAATTTCCTGTCTGACGGTTCCAACATCCAGTCATATCTAAGTCTGGCTCTGTTGACTGTTCTGTTTCTTGACTGGGGATTGCTATTTCTTGCTTTCTTGTGTGTCTTGTAATTTTTAGTTGAAAGCCAAACATGGTGTGTTGCACAGTAAAGGCTAAAGTGAATGGCATTTTGCATAGAAATGGGAACACATCCTCTTCTGCTAGGCTTTTAGTGTGGGGAGCTGAGTCAATATAGGTGATATTTGAGTTGGGCTTGGGTTCTGCCGTTGCTATGGCTACTCTTAGTGAACCACAAGATTCAAAATTCTCTAGTTTTACCTTGTGCATAGATTAGGGTTGTGCTGCCAGAGAGTTTTCCCTGTCAAACTCTCAGCTGTAGTCCTGTGGTCCTGGGGTCCTGTGTCTCAAAGAGGAAGGGCACATGGAAAAAGCTGAGGCTACTGGAGGGATGAAGAATTGGGGTCATCATCACTCTCTACCAAAGGTGCTAATTTTTCAGAATTCAGTTGTGTTTTTTCAGAGTCACTTTAGAATCCTTTCCATTTAGGATCATGTGATGTTTGTTGAGCTGGTACAGCAGCATTTAAGAACCTTAAATCATTTGACAATAGCAATGATTAGAAACAAAGATAGAAACAGCATCATGAATAGTTACAAAGTACCCCTCCTTTTGTCAAACTCAAGCCATGAGACTAGGTTTCAACTGTATACATTATCCCACTTTGGACAACCTGTTGGCTTGTCCTTGAATTTTATGTAAGGAACTCTGATTGATCCAGCTGCATAGGAGGTATTAGTCAGGACATAAATATCACCATGCTCTATTAGTGTATAATCAAAGGCAATTCTGTTGTCTAGTAACACTTCATCAAGAAAGTTCAGGCTCATTTTTTTTTTTAGCCTATAGTGCAAATATAGTTTTATTTGAAATGATTACCATGGCAATAGAGATTTTGTATACTGCAAGATAAGGAATTACATAGAGACATGGATCTCACCATTTCTAATTCCTCCAAATAGATTTGCCTTCCATTGAGAGCATCAGACTGGTGTAAAACATGCTTGACAGAAATGGGGAATTTAAAAATGCATGCAAGTTCTTATTAATGCAAGTCTTTCTACAAGTTAAAAACTGACCAGATTCAGTACAGCTTTTATATGAAATCTTGCTTTCAAAGCATATGTTCTACTTTCAGTATTCAATGAATGTTAATTGTTTAATATATATGAATTCTCCAACTGCACAAATATGTTTGCCTTCCTCTATGTAGTATTGGCACAAAATTTGGTAATTGGTCCAAATTTTAGTTTTCAGTTTGATTTGGGTCTGATGAGACCTTCCATGATATGAATGCTAAAGTTTGAGAAAACAATTTTACCATTAGTCACAGAATTTAGTGTACAATTACAAAAATTTAGGTAGAAACATAAAAAACAATCAGAGAAACCTGATAAGTTTCTCGGTTCAAACTTGGGCAAAGATTTTAGGCCTTGGATGGGTCAAATATTTAAGGT
Organism: Aotus nancymaae; assembly: GCF_030222135.1. Classification (NCBI taxonomy): domain Eukaryota; kingdom Metazoa; phylum Chordata; class Mammalia; order Primates; family Aotidae; genus Aotus; species Aotus nancymaae. The sequence continues at coordinate 123,128,538 of NW_026988425.1, forward strand.
AAGTATAATTATAGCAATAGTATAAATATTTAAGATAAGTATACTGATGTGTATAAATGAAATATATTCAGTCCACATGATTGAACAGGACAAGTTAGCATCATAAATTTGGAAATCTTGAGCAGAATGTGGAATGCTTGATATACAGTAATAAGGGATACATTAGAGGTTAGAGATGCATTTAAAAATCCAGGCTCTTTCCGATTTCCTGGAGCTTTACACTCTTAGATGGAAAATGTCCTGGTAAGCATAAGCTCTGCCTGGACCACATGTATTAAGGACAAGAATAAAAAACATGAATAAGTTGCTGTTGGTATATGTATTAGTCCATTTTCACACTGCTATAAAGAACTGCCCGAAACTGGGTAACTTATAAAGGAAAGAGGTTTCATTGACTCACAGTTCAGCATGGCTGGGTAGGCCTCAGAAAACTTAATAGTCATGGTGGAAGGTGAAGGGGAAGCAAGGCACCTTCTTCACAAGGTGGCTGGAGGGAGAATGAATGCAAGAGGAACTACCAAACACTTGTCAAACCATCAGATCTCGTGCGATCTCACTCACTATCATGAGAACAGCATAGGGGAAACTGCCCCATGATTCAGTTACCTCCACCTGTTCTCTCCTTGGTGTGTGGGGATTATGGGGACTACAATTCAAGAAGAGACTTCGGGTGGGACACAGCCAAACCATATCAGTATACTATCAGCCAGTTTAAACCAACCAAAAAGAATCCAAATCTATATAAAGATTAGAGACAGAAGCAAGAAACATGAAGAGAAAAGAAAGAAAAGAAAATTTGCGGTTTTGGTCATTGGGTCTTATTCTGGTGATCTTGAGTGGAAGCTAATTCAAGTATTCATCAATGTGGTGCAAAGTACTTGGGTAGCTGCTGTCAACCTTCAGACAGTTTTCTTCATCTGGAGTTTTTTGTTTGTTTTGTTTTAAGGTACAGTTTGAGATACTCAATGGTATGGACTCCCAGTTGTCCCCTGCTACCAAGTCAATTTGTTTGTTCTTTTTGCTCAGGGGATATGTGGATTCAAAGATACACTCCTTGTGGTTTTACTATGATATCTGTTATTAAGAACCTTTGTTACGGGATCTTTTGGGTGTCATTTTTCTGGCCAGAAACTTCTGTGGTTGGTGGTGCCTTTGCCTGACTTTTGCTCTGGTCTATTCTGCTCATTGCACTCACTTGGCCTAGCAGGCTACAATTGGTTCACGCTACCAACCTGGATCCCACCCCTGCCAAGGGTGAACCAGGTGTGGAGTGGCAGTGTGTGAGTGAGTGTGGGGTCTGGCCACTGCACACAGTCAAGTGTGACAGTTGCTGAAGTAGCAAGGGCAGTTTCCAGGCATTAGCACAGGCAGCGGCTCTCTGCAACGCTGCAGCTGGACCACGCACACTGCAAGCAGCTTTGGCTGGCCCTGTAGGAAATGCGGTGGTGCCCAGAAACTCAGAGATGGCAAGAACCACAGGGCCTCAAACAGGGAGTCACAGCTCTGGCTTGGGGAGCTCCCAGGTCTCAGCTCCCCAAAGACCTCAGCTCTTCTCTCCCTTCTCTCCCACTCTTTGCCTGCAATGTGGAGAGCAAAGGGCATGTTTCAGCCCTGTTTGTGTTACAGCACTTCTAGACTTGCTATTTGGAGCCCTGAGTTCTTGTCCTGCAACCAGGAAGAATGAGGCATGCAGACAAGTGGAGGGTGAGCAAGACGAAGAGGAGCTTTATTGAGCAGTAGAACAGCTTAGAGACCCATGGTGGGTAGCTTCTTTCTGCAGCCAGGGTGTCCCAACGAGTGTTCAGCCCTCAGCAGAGAGGAGGAGGCCCTGGGGTGGGTGGCGCCTCTCTGCTGGGAGGTCATCCTGTCATCTCCACAGCTCTTAGCAGAAAGGAGGCCCTGGAGTGTGTTGCTCCTCTCTACAGGTAGTTGATTGCTGGAGTGGGAAGTCCCTCTCTGCAGCTTGTCGTCTTATCATCTCTCCTGCTCTGGCTGAGCCTGGGGCTTTTATGGGCCTCAGAGCAGGGAAGTGCATGCTGATTGGTCCATGGGCAGCTATGGACAGGCCTAGGAAAAAGCACTATGAGTTCCCCTCCGGTCCACAGGACTGGCAGCCTAGCCACCAGGCTTCAGGCCTTTCCCAGCCTGAAGGTGGGGCTTCACTGGGTACCCACCCCCTTCCACCCAGGAACCTGTCTGCCTCCTGCTGCTGTCCATGGTGCCCAGGCTGCTTGAGCCAAGGGGCACCTGCAGGCCAGCACCAAGCTGCCCTCAGCCCCTCCTTGGCTTCCCCTCCCACGCTCGTGGGTGCCCAAAGCCTGTAGCGGGCTGAGGTGGCAGGTAGCTGGTGTGTGAGTGCTGCCCCAAGTGTATATACACCCAGCTGGGCTGTGACAGTGCCCAGGCTTGGCCCCAACCCTGCTCCAAGATCAAAGTGGGTGCTGAGAGCTGGGAGAGACCAGGCAGTGGAGCAGACTCCCCTGAGCCTGTGGAGACAGGGAGCCTTCCCAAGCCCCCAAGGGTGCAGACTACAGAGATGGCTGGGTGTTGTACCTGGGAAGGCAGTGCCAAAGTACCGGGGAGGGCAGGGCTCTGGCTTGCTCCTGGGAATGGGGCCTACCTTCCTGCTGCAGCTGGCATCTTGGCAACAGCCACTCTAGATGGGCCACTTCTGCCATCACCTTCCTAGGATCCTTTCCAGAATGTCTCCAGAGAATATTTCCAACTGGTGTCTTTTCCAGAATACCTAACACCAGGGTTGAAGGAGTGTAGAGGTTCTGAAGGTGAGGTTTTTGAAAATCTAGTTTGCACTCATGGAAGATAAGAATAATTATTGAATTTCTCTTTGACAGTATTTAGCTAGGTCTGCCTGAAGCAAGGTCAAATCAATGACAAATGGTAAAATTTACAGGTTCATGAGTCTTTTGTACTTGTTAATTCATAAGGTTACAGTCTATAAGTTCCAGAACAGGCTGACCTGTTGTCCACTAGGGGTAAAAATCTCAGCTATGGGGATGTTTAAGAGCTTCAAATAACTTAACCAGTTTTATTATTTTTATGTTTTAGAGACAGAGGTCTTTATCTGTTGCCCAGGCTGGCATGCAGGAGTGCAATTATAGCTCACTGCAGTCTCAAACTCCTGGGCTCAAGTGATCCTCTCACCTCAGCCTCCCAAGTAGTTGGGACTACAGGTGCATGACATCATCCCTGGCTAATGTATTGTACTTTGTTTTATTTTTCTGGAGACAGGACCTCACTATGTTGCCCAGGCTGCTCTTGAACTCCTGGTCTCAAGCAATTTTCCTGCCTCTGAAGCAGGACAGAAAGCCAGAAAAAAGAAAAACAAAAAGCTTCCAAATAGCTGGGGTCCTAGGCACACGTCACTGCCAATTTCAGTTGTGTAGTTACATTTGTACTTCTACCTTTCCTGGGAACTGTAGAGGGTAACGGTAACAAGATTTTTTTTTTTTTTGAGATGGAGTCTCACTCTGTCACTCAGGCTGGAGTGCAATGACGCTCAGGCTGGAGTGCAATGACGTGATCTCAGCTCACTGCAGCCTCTGCCTCCCAGATTCAACTGATTCTCCTGCCTCAGCCTCCCAAGTAGCTGGGACTATAGGTACGTACCACCACACCTGGCTAATTTTTGTATTTTAGTTGAGATGAGATTTCACCATGTTGTGCAGGCTGGTCTTGAACTCCTGTCCTCAGGTGATCCACCTGCCTCAGCCTCCCAAAGTGTTGCGATTACAGGTGTGAGTCACTGTGCCTGGCCTAGATTTTTGATGACGTAGTAACACCTCTCCAAGTTCCTTTATGAGTACTCCAGTAAATGAGTACCTTTAACATTAGTAAGATTGGCTTCCCAGGTGGGAAAAACCATTGTCTAACTTTATTTATTTATTTTTTTAGTTTAGTTATTGCAGTGGCTTTTCTACTTGAGAAGAGCTCACCTTCAGAGAATTTACAGGCAACCCCTAGTATAAGTGCATAATCTCGTGAATTGGGAAAGTGGATAAAGCCCATCTTTAAGTGTTTAAAAGTCCTCTGGGATATGGCTCAGACCATCTGTGTCCCACCATCACAGTTTTTTTTTGTGGGGGTGTGGTTATGATAGTACATATGAGGCATACGCCTTTCACATCTCTAGCTACTGAGGGGAAGTGTCCCCACTAACTTATTTGTGATGGAAGCAGTGTTGTGGATTTTGGTCAATGTTTTTCTCAGTTTTTTGGTGTAACCAGGTGGCCAGCCTTGCTGCATTAGAGACTACTGAAATTGACCCAACAACCTGATTTTAGCCAATGTTTCTATTTTCTTTTCTTTGAGACAGTGTCTTGCTCCATCACCCAGGCTGGAGTGCTGTGGCGCAATCTCGGCTCACTGCAACCTCCGCCTCCCAGCTTCAAGCAGTTCTCCTGCCTCAGCCTCCTAAGTAGATGGGATTACAGGCATACATCACTACGCCTGGCTAGTTTTTGTATTTTTAGTAGAGATAGGGTTTCACCATGTTGGCCAGGCTGGTCTCAAACTCCTGACCTCAGGTAATCTGCCTGCCTCAGCCTCCCAAAGTGCTGAGATTATGGGTGTGAGCCACCACGCCTGGCCCAGTGTTTCTGTTTTCTGAATCTAGGGTTAAATACTCTGTCTGGAATAAATTGTATGTTAAAAAAAAAACTATTTTTTTTTTTACATTTCCTTCATCGTAAATAACTCCTAAGAACAAGGAAAGAAGTGCACTTCCTTTGTTTAATATCTGCCAATGCAATCCCGTCACCTTCTTTGTTATTGCTTGTACTATGTGCCTTCACTTTTAATTGTATGACTCTTTGGGGAGCATCAATGCTTCTAACAAATCTATTTCTTCTCCATTTTTTAGGCTTCTCTGATGAGGTCAGCTATTCCTTCAGTGCCATAGTATCACCAAATTATGTACAACACCGAAGGCATAATAGCTGTGTGTGTGTGTATGTGTTTGTACGTGTGTACGTGTGTCCCTTTTGACACCAGCTCTGGTAAGGGGCTACTAGTTCTAGTATTTGAGCTGGCTCAACTTTGAGTGAAAGGTATCTTCTAACACAGTTTTTCTTTGTTGTTGTTTGTTTGTTTGAGACAGAGTTTATGTTGTTGCCCAGGCTAAAGTGCAATGGCGTGGTCTTGTCTCACTGCAGCTTCTGCCTCCTGGGTTCAAGCAATTCTCCTGCCTCAGCCTCCCAAGTAGCTGGGACTACAGGTGCACGCCACCACACCCAGCTAATTTTTTGTAGTTTTAGTAGAGATGGGGTTTCAGCATGTTGGCCAGGCTGGTCTTGAACTCCTGGCCTCAGGTGATCTGCCTGCCTCGGCCTCCCAAAGTACTGTGATTACAGGCACGAGCCACTGCTCCTGGCCCTAATCCAGTTTTATGTTGTCACTGCTTAACTTCAATGGTATTGACCTTGATCATTTAAAAAGAACACTTGCTCCAGATTCTTTAGAACATCAGCTAGATCTTCCTTGGAGATACTCAACTTCATGGTTGCCATATTATAGTCCTGGGTTCTTCTTCAGGCGGGGGAAGCAGTCCTGCAAGACTGAGATGATAACACTGACAAATGGTAACATGAGAGACTAGCAACAGCAGCCAGCCCTAGCTAATGGGCTTGCAGAGCCGTGTTGGCTGTTGCTCGTTGGTAGTAAGGAGTGAACAGCAGGTGCGGCCCGTGGAGTTAATGGTGTGACAAGGATAATATCTACAGAAGCACTGACCGTTTTGCAACCACTGTTATGGCACATGACAAGGAAGAAAACTCTAGCCACTGAGTCTAGAGAAGTGCCTAAATCGGGGGTGGTTTCTGGTGCTTCTCATGTTGTTGAACCAAAGCCTGTTTTTGGTACCCCATGCCGCCTCCTTTTTGCTTCAGCTAAAGGAAATGTGCCAAAAGGGTGTAAGGTAAATGATGATGTTGTTGAAGTAGAGCTGGTATTGGGGCCTGCTGTGCTAGATTTCAGAGAGACAAGGTCAGTTTCATCAAGACACTTTTCTGGTTGCATGTTTTTGGTAAGTTTGTGGCGGAGTCAAGTTATGCTGGAAAAATTGGGAATCCATTGCTTTTCATATGTCTCAAGTTTCCCAAATCCCATGAGTGTCCTGTTTTTGGATAGAGCATGCCTGTTGGTGGAGAGGTCACCTCCTAAATCATGTACCACCTCTTGGCAAAATTGTCACTTTTCCTTTGAGGCTTTATCATATTTAGCCACTTGCTCCTTTAAGAGGTGGACTGAGTCCTTTTGAGGGTTTTCCAGGAGAGGTATACATTAGACCAAGTCTTCTATATTGAATGAAATTGTAACCTTTTGGGAGTGTTATGTCCTTTAAATCATGATTTAAAGACTGGAAGGAATGGCCAGGTGCAGTTGCTCACACCTGTAATCCCAGCACTTTGGGAGGCTGAGGTGGGAAGATTACAAGGTCAGGAGATCAAGACCATCCTGGCCAACATGCTGATACCCCGTCTCTACTAAAAATACAAAAACTAGGTGGGTATGGCAGCGCGTACCTGTAATCCCAGCTACTTGGGAGGCTGAGGCACGAAAATCGCTTGAACCCGGGAGACAAAGGTTGCAGTGAGCCAAGATTGCGCTCCTATACTCCAGCTTGGTAATGGAACTCTACTCCGTCAAAAAAAAAAAAAAAAAAAAAAGACTGGAAGGAATATAAGGTGTTTCTGAGGTATTACTGCCCAAATACCTGTATACTGTTAGTCATTCCAAATAAAGAAAATACCTATCGACTATATTTACAGAGATGACAAAAAAGGCTGAGAAAGGTCTACCATGGTGAACTATTGCCTTGTAAGTGGAACTGGAGATAGAATAGCATTAGAATGGGGCACTGTGGGAAATCTAGGAATAACTTTAGGAATGTTTCTTAAGTCTTGAACAACTGAACATCCCTTCCCTTTCCATTAGGTTTGTAGAAAGGCAATACACAGAGTTCTGTAAGCAATTTTTGATCTGAAAATATATAATTGGTTTTATTCCTGAATAACTTCTACTTTCAGAGGACATTAGAGTGGCTTAGGCAAGGACTTGGGAGGGGCCACCTGTGTCTTTTTAAGCTCCATTCCTATTGTATGTCCTCCATCAACAGAGCTTTTGCTCCTAAAATGCAACGTACCAGCTGGAGGAAGTTATGTACAGTTTCAAGAGTGATGGTCTAGGCAAGTTTGGGAAAGTCAATGTAGAAATAGCATGCTGTGAAATTGGGTTTCTAGTGGTTCTTTATTTTCCAAGAATGATCTTTCAGGTGGGCACTTAATCTGACAGCCACATTTATATAAAGGGCCTCTGCAAGGTGGGTTGAGAGGCACGAAGCCATGGAGGAGAAATCAATGTTTTCTTCTGTTGGTCCTCGTATGTTGGTCAAGGCTATGGATAGAGAAGGGGGTTTGAAATACCCACTGTCGTAACCCATTGATTTCTCTGAGTGACTGATAGTTTTATTGCTGTGGGGTTCAGGATAGACAGAGTGGCACTTGTGTCAACTAGAAATAGGCCTTTGTATGTCTTTATGTCTATATATGTGGTAGGCAGAGTCCTAAAAGTGCCTCCATGCTCCAAGATTTCCATCCCTGGTTATTCCAGCAAACGTTCATCTAGGCATTGCCACGAAGGGATTTTGCAGTTGCAGTTAAGGTCCCAAGTCAGCTGGCCTGAAGATTCAGAGATTAACCTGTGAGATTATCTGTGTGAGCCTAATCTAATTACACAAGTCCTTAAACATAGAGGACTTTTCCTAGCTGATGGGAGAAGAGGGAGGTAGAAGAGAAGGCAGAAGAAGAAAGAGCCCAACCGCAAGAAGGAAGTGAAGTGCCACCACTGGTTTGAAGACACAGAGGGCCTCACATAGAGGAGGACTGTGACTCTTCACCCCTAGCTGACAACCAGAAAGGAAACAAGGTCCCCAGTCCTACAGCTGCATAGAACAGAACTCTGCCAGCATCCCGAGCAAGCAGGAAATGGGTTCTTCCCTGAGCCTTGAGATAAAAACCCCGCCTGGCCAACACCTCGATGTCAGCCTCATGAGACCTCGAAGCAGAGAAGCCAGTCAAGCCACCTGGACTTCTGACCTCCAGAACGGTGAGGTGATTAACAGGTGCTGTTTTAAGCTGCTAATTTTGAGGTAATTTGTTAGGCATCAGTAGAAAGCTAATACAATCAGTGATTTCTTTTCTTCTGAATGAGAGAACAGAAGACATAGCCAAGAACTCTTATGGCCTTTGGAATTATGCCAGCAAGAGCTCTGTTGGCTACAACCAACCTTTTGCTTTCAAGACAAGACCAAAAGCATAAATCTGGCATTTGCTCTGCTTCAAATGTGACCTGCCACAGTCAGGAAAAATCTCACATATTTCACTCAGATAAATCACATCTTATTCTAGTACCCCACATCAATAAAATACTGAGCATTTCCAACAAAACTATTATGCCTTTTAGAAATATGGTAATCACGTGAGAAAATGACTGGTTCCCCACCATGAACAAGCTACTGTAATTTGGCAGCTTTGGTGAGGTTGCAGGGAGCTGTTGTTGCTGTGGTTTTCAACATTCGTGCTTTATGATTTGATGGATAAACGCTCCTGATGTCTGACTGCCTTGCATTCTTTGACTTTTCTTTTCAAAATACTTTTGCCTTGCCGCCTCCTCTGATGCTGGACACTTTTTCCAAAGTCCCTGCTGTTGGCAGCATCTACATCTATTTTTTTCACCATTTTAGACTTAATTCTAGGTTAACTGAGAAACAGAATTCTCACATCTCATCATCCCTGGCTTTAAGGTTTGAAGTGAGTTCTGTAAATTGGAGGGCCATGGATTTATTTTCTTTTCCATATGCTCCATTTCTAAGTATCTCTGATGATGCCCTGCTATAGTATGCATTTAGTGTTCCCCTAAGTTTGCAATTTCCCAATGAACTCAATTTCTTTCTCTTTTTTCAGAGACGGCACCTCACCATGTTTTCCAGGTTGTTCTTGAACTCCTGGGCTCAAGCAGTCTTCCTGCCTTGGCCTCCCACAGCTCTGGAATTATGACATTACAGGCATGAAGTACCATGCCTGACTGATCCCAGTTTTTTCTGACTGGGTTAGTAATTTGTGACTAATTTCTTTTTTTCTTATGGAGACGGAGCCCAGGCTGGAGTGCAGTGGTGCGATCTCAACTCACTGCAACCTCCGCCTCCTGGGTTCAAGTGATTCTCCTGCCTCAGCCTCCCCAGTAGCTGGGATTACAGGCATGTGCCGTCACGCCCAGCTAACTTTTTGTATTTTAGTAGAGACAGGGTTTTACCATGTTGCCGAGGCTGGTCTCGAACTCCTGAGCTCAGGCAATCCACCTGCCTCGACCTCCCAAAGTGCTGAGAATACAGGCGTGAGCCACTGCGCCCAGCTGGGGCTCACTTCTATGATGATTAATTCAGGAAGAACTCTTTAAGTGTTTACTTCCATGTCTGTCTATATATGACTTCTTTCCATAGCTGGCTTTATTGAGATTTCATTCATATACTGGGCAATCTGCCTATTTAAAGTGCACAATTAAATGGCTTTTAGTATATATTCATAGGGTCGTGCATCTATCACATTATCCATTTTAGAACATTTTTATTTTCCCCAAAACGAACTCTGTACCCCTTTGTCATTATCCCATCAGCCCTTGGCAACCATTAATCCACTTTCTATCTGTAAAGACCAGCTGATTCTGGACATATCAGAAAAGTAAAATCACAGAATGTATGGTCTTTTGGAACTAGTTTCCTTCACTTAGCATACCGTTTCCAGGGTTCGTTCATGCTGTAGCATATACCACTGCTTCATTTATTCTTCTTGACAAATGATACGCCAATAAAATGTATACCACATTTTATTTTATTCATATATCGGTTGGTGGACATTTGGGTTGTTTTCACTTTTTGGATATTATGAATAATGCTGCTTTCAACATTCATGTATCATGTACAAGTTTTTATGCAGACATGTGTTTTTATTTATCTTCAGTATATGCCTACAAATGGATTTTTTTTTTTTTTTTTTGAGATGGAGTCTCGCTCTGTTGCCCAGGCTGGAGTACAATGACACGATCTCAGCTCACTGCAACCTCCGCCTCCAGAGTTCAAGCAGTTCTCTGCCTCAGACTCCTGAGTAGCTGGGATTACAAGTGCCTGCCACCACACCTGGCTAATTTTTGTATTTTTAGTAGTGGTGGGGTTTCACCATCTTCGCCAGGCTGATCTTGAACTCCTGACCTCGTGATCCACCTGCTTCGGCCTCCCAAAGTGCTGGGATTACAGGCATGAGCCACCGTGCTCGGCCTACAGATGGAATTACTTGGGTTTATGGTAACCATCTGAGGAACTGCCAGTCTGTTCTCCAAAGTGACTCTATCGATTTCCATACTCATCAGTAGTGTATGAGAGTTACAATTCCTTCACATCTTTTTGATGTGTTTCGAATTTATCACTTATCACCTGTATTTTTGAGTCCAGATTTCCTGTTGGATGTGAAGTGGTGTCTCATGTGGTTAGATTTGCATTTCCCTGGTGGCTAATGATGTTGAACATCTTTTTGTGTACTTATTGGCCCATTTGTATTTGTTGGAGAAATGTCTGTTCTAATCCTTTGTCCACTTTTCAGTTGTGTTCTTTGTGTTTTTGTTGTTGAGTTGATGTGATAATTTGCAAATATTTTCTCCCATTCTGTGCTTGTATTTTACTTCCTTGATGTTGTCCTTTGAAACACAGAAGTTTTAATTTTAGTGAAGTCCAGTTTATCTACTTTTGCTTTTGTTTCTTGTGCTTTTGGTGTCATCTCTAGGAAAATGTTGCTTAATCCAAGGTTATAAAGATTTGAGGCTATATGTTCTTCCAAAAATTCCATAGTTTCAGCTTTTACATTTAGATCTTTAATTCATTTTTACTTGTCCTTCAGTTTTGCATGTGGCATGAAGTAGGGGTTCAGTTTAATTCTTTTGCATGTAGACATCCAGTTGTTCCAGCACCATTTGTTGAAAAGATTTTTATTGGCCAGGCACAGTGGCTCATGCCTGTAATCCCAACACTTTGGGAGGCCAAAGGGGGCAGATCACGAGGTCAAGAGATCAAGACCATCCTGGCCAACATGGTGAAACCCTGTCTCTACTAAAAATACAAAAAATTAGCTGGAAATGGTGGCACATGCCTGTAGTCCCAGCTACTCAGAAGGCTGAAGCAGGAGAATCGCTTGAACCTGGGAGGTGGAGGTTGAAGTGAGCTGAGATCGCGCCACTGCACTTCAGTCTGGCGACAGAGTGAGACTGTCTCAAAGAAAACCCAAAAAGATTGTTATTCCCCACACCCAGTTGAAAAGATTATTATCTCCCCCCTGTTGAATGGTTTTGGCGCCGTTGGTGAAAATCAGTTGAATATATAGATACACAGGTTCATTTCTAGATTGTTAATTCTATTCCATTGATCTATATATCTATCCTTATGCCAATACCACACTGTCTTGATTATTGTTAACTTTGCATTAAGTGATGAAATTGAGAATTATAACTGCTACAGCTTTGTTCTTCTTTTTCAAGATTTTTTCTGTTTTACTATTTTGGGTCCATGAGTTTCTATATGAATTTTAGAATCAGCTTGTCAGTTTTTGCAAATATGTCAGCTGGGATTTTGATAGGAATTACATTAATTTTGTAGATCAGTTGAGGTAATATTGCCATGTTCACATTATTAAATCTTTGAATACATGAACATGGTATATGTTTTTTCATATATTTAGAGCTTCTTTAATTTCCTTCAACAATGTTTTATAGTATTCAGAGAATAAGTTATGCACCTCTTTTGTCAAATTTACTCCTAGATATTTTATTCCTTTTAAAGATCTTGTAAATGAATTTGTTTTTCTAATTTTGTTTTGTTTTGTTTTGTTTTGTTTTTGAGACAGAGTCTTACTCTGTCACCTAGCCTGGAGTACAGTGGTGCAATCCTGGCTCACTGCAACCTCTGCCTCCTGGGTTCAAGAGATTCTCGTGCCTCAGCCTTCTGAGTAGCTGGGATTACAGGTGTACACCACCATGCCCGGCTAATTTGTGTATTTTTAGTAGAGATGGGGTTTCACCATGTTGGCCAGGCTGATCTCGAATTCCTGACTTTAAGTGATCTGCCTACCTTGGCTTCCCAAAGTGCTGGGATTACAGACATGAGCCACCATTCCCAGCCTGTTTTTCTAATTTCGTTTTTTGATTGTGCATTACTAAGGTATAGAAATAACAACTGATTTTTTTCTGATATTGATTTTGTATCCTGAAAGTTGGCTAAACTCATTTATTAGTTCTAATATTAATGTTTTTCTTAGACTCCTTAGGATTTTCTATGCACAGAATTATATAATCTGCAAATAGTGATGGTTTTATTTTTTCTTTCCAATTTTGATGGTTTTGTTTTATTTTCTTGCCTAATTTCCCTAGCTGGAACTTCCAGTACAATATTGAGTAGAGCTGGCAAGAACAGACATCTTGATCTTAGGGGAAAAGCAGGCAGTCCCTCTACTAAGTGTGATAGTAGCTGTTTTTCATAGACGCTTTTTATCAGGCTTAGAAACTTCTATTGCTAGTTTTTTAAAGTGATTTTTTTTTTAATTATGAAAACATATTAAATTTTGCCAATTGCTTTTTTTACACTTATCAAGATTATTGTATTTTTTTCTTTTATTGTAATAATGTGGTATGTTAAAATAATCTATTGTTAGATATTAAGCCAACTTTCCATTCCTGGGATAAATCCCACTCGATTATGGCATAAAATCCTTCTTGCACATTGCTGGATTCAATTTGGTAGTAATTTGTTCAGGATTTTTGCATCTGTACTTATAAGATATGTTGGTCTGTAGTTTTCTTTCCTTGTGATATCTTTGTTTTCGGTATTGGGCTAATATCAGGCCCATAGGATGAGTTGGAAGGTGTACCTTCTCTTCTAGTTTTTGGAAGATTTTGTGAAAGATCAGTATTAATTCTTCATTAAGTGTTTTGTAGAATTCACCAGTGAAGCCATCTGATCCTGAACTTTCCTTTATGATAATTTTTTTTTCTTTTCTTTTCCTTTTTTTTTTTTTGAGACAGGGTCTCACTCTGTTGCCCAGACTGGAGTGCAGTCTCACTGCAGCCTAGACCTCCTGGGCTCAAGTGATCTTCCCTCCTCCATCTCCCAGTGTAACTGGCACTACAGGCACACACCACTGAACCTGGCTAATTTTCTTTTTCTTTTTCTTTTTTTTCTTTTTGTAGAGATAGGGTTTCACCATGTTGCCCAGGCTAGTCTCAAACTTCTGAGTTCAAACCATCCACTCACCTTAGCTTCCCAAAGTGCTGGGATTATAAGCTTATACCACTGCACCTGGCCTAGTTTTTTCTTTTATTACTAATTCAATCCTTTTTCTATGTCTATTTGCATCTTCTATTTTTCCTAGAATCAGTTTTAGAGTTTGTGTCTTTTTAGTAATTTGTCCATTTCATCTAAGTTATCTAATTTATTGGCATACACATGTCCATGGTTTCCATCACAATTCTTTTTTACTTCTGTAAGTTGGTAGCAATGGCCTCTCATTCATTTCTGATTTTAGTAATTTGATTCTTCTCTCTTTTTTGTCAGTCAGCCTAGGTAAAGGTTGGTCAACTCTGGTGATCTTTTAGAAGAACCAACTTTTGATTCTGTTGATATTCTCTATTGTTTTTCTACTTGCTATTTCATTAAATTCCCCTCTAGTTCTTCTTATCTCCTTTCTTATGCTTGCTTTGGGTTTGGCTTGTTGTTCTTCCAGTGTCTTACTGTGGAAGGTTAAGTTGTTGGTTTGAGATCTTTTTTCTTTGTTATCACAAATTTTTACAGTTATAAATTTATCTCTAAGCACTGTCCTAACTGCATCCCATAAGTCCATGTCTAACATTTTATTTTTAGTTTGTACAGCCAGTATTTGACTTATTTTTTATTGATAAAACATATATATAACATAAAATCTACCATTTTAATTGTTATGTCTGACTCCTGCATATATGCTTCAACCACAAACTTTACAAGACATAGACAAACCCACAGGTAATTGTGATATAAGTGTGGCAAATGGGCCGGGTGTGGTGGCTCATGCCTGTAATCCCAGCACTTTGGGAAGCCGAGGCAGGTGGATCACCTGAGGTCAGGAGTTTGAGACCAGCCTGACTAACATGGAGAAACCCTGTCTCTACTAAAAATACGAAAAAAAAAAAAAAAAAAAGAAAAATTAGCCAGGCATAGTGGTGCATACCTGTAATCTCAGCTACTTGGGAGGCTAAGGCAGGAGAATCACTTGAACCTGGGAGGCAGAGATTGTGGTGAGCCGAGATCATGCCACTGCACTCCATTCTGGGCAACGAGAGCAAAACTCCATCTCAAAAAAGAAAAGAAAAAAGTATGGCAAGTGACAATTTTGTGTAGCAGAGAGACTTTCAGATTGAGGCAATGCCAGGTCAGTTTTTTTCTGGACAGCATTGGTCTCCATGACCCAACATGCATTTGAATGAGAAGTACAGACTACATATAGAAGAGGCAGAAATTGAGAGAGCTGCAGGACTCTGCAGATAGAGTTTGAATCAGATGCTCAGTAGCTTATTTACTCTTCCATGACAAAGATTTCTTTCAAAAGAGAATTAATAGATAAGTTACAAATCAAGGTTGAAACTCAACAAATCACTTTAGCATCCCAACAAAGTCTCACACTCTGAGTCATGGATTGGAAACTACTGACCAGGACTCAGGTTGTAACTCCACAAACAAGAAAGGCATTACTGCTGTTGAGTGACTCACCACAAAAAGCAGCAGAGACCCTGGCTGTGGGCTTAGCCCTTTGAGCTGATGGCCCACACTCCTCAGATTGGGCCGTCCACTGCTCCAGACAAGGAGAGTCGACAAGGCAATCTTAGTAGAACTTCCAGGATTGTTAAAGAAAAGGCAATGAGTGCCACAGCGATGGAAAAATAGAACACTGGATTTATTTACTTGTTAGACAACAGCCATGCCCGGCTAATTTTTACACTTTTCGTAGAGATGGGGTCTTGCAGCCAGGCACAATGGCTTACACCTGTAATCCCAGCACTTTGGGAGGCCGAGGCAGGTAGATCACAAGGTCAGGAGTTTGAGACTAGCCTGACCAATAGGGTGAAACCGTACCTCTACTAAAAATACAAAATAATAATAATAATAATAAAATTAGCCGAGCGTGGTGTTGCGTGCCTGTAATCCCAGCTACTTAGGAGGCTGACGCAGGAGAATTGCTTGAACCCAGGAGGTGGAGGTTGCAGTGAGCTGAGATCGCACCACTGCACTTCAGCCTGGCAACAGAGCAAGACTCCATCTCAAAAAAAAAAAAAAAAATGAGAAGAGGTGGGGTCTTGCTATGTTGCCTAGGCTAGTCTCAAACTCCTGGCCTGAGGTGATCCCCCTGCTTCAGGCTCCCAAATTTTTATTTTTTTGATATGAAGTCTCGCTCTGTCACTCAGGCTGGAGTGCAATGGTGCAATCTTGGGTCACTGCAACCTCCACCTCCTGGGTTCAAGTGATTCTACCGCCTAAGCCTCCTGAGTAGCTGGGACTACAGGCATGTGCCACTGTGCTCAGCTAATTTTTAAATATTTTTTAGTAGAGTTGGGGTTTCACTGTGTTAGCCAGGATGGTCTCGATCTCCTGACCTTGTGATCCTCCTGCCTCGGCCTCCCAAGGTGCTGGGATTATAGGCATGAACCCAGCCCCCCTTAGTTGTTTATTAATCACACAGAAACCCTTTCTATTCTCACTAAAACTTTTTAAAACAATGTTTTTTAGTGAGCACAAGGTGATTGAATAAGCTTCATTATTTTCTAAAACCTTGGTTCAGTGCTCTGAGATGCAGAAGGTAAGTCAGTGGTTCTCAGCAGGCAGGATTGTGTCTGCCACCACTCTGGTGACATTTGCCAATGTCTGGAGATGGTTTTGGTTATGACTTGCAGGGACTATGCCCTTGGTGTCCTGTGGGTAGATGCCAGGGATGTTCAGGGTAAGCCCCCACCACAAAGGATCACCTGCTGGAAGCGTCAGCAGTGCTGAGGTGCAGAAACTTTTAACTAGAAGAGCTGGCTCTGCAGCAGGCACTCTGGGCTGCCTGACCCATGGCCACCGTTTTTTGCTGGCAGAGCTTCGCCATAAAAACTGACAAGGCCAGATTCCTTTTCGATTTCCCTTTTCCCTTATTTCCTTACAGAAAGGACTGAGGCAATTCTGATCAGTGGGCAGCAGCCATTACCCTCCGAAGGTCAGCGCAGTTAGATGCGGTGACAGACACACTTGGAGGTGCCACAACCTCCTTAGTGTCCTTGCACTCCTTTTCCATTTGATGTTCTTCACTGTGGGGCATCCTCCTGACCAACAGATAGCTCCAGATCATCTTCAGGTGCTTGGCTGAAAACTCACAGAAGAAATAGCTCGCTGTGGACATCTCTTCTGCCTTCATGGAGTAGCTTTGGCAGCGCGATGAGCTGGACTTCTCAGACCGGCTAGTTGATGATTCCTCCACTCTGCCAACTTCCCTCTCACACCTCCCAAAACTGGCAAGGTCTCATTCCCATAATAGATCTCTCTCATCTCATGACCCATCATGGTTCTGCCCACCTGAGAACCTGAAAGATGCCCCTGAATATTACTGTCTGCAGTGGGCAATGTTCTCTGTCCCTTGAGGTTATGAAATTTCCATCTTATTCCACATCAGAGAAGTAGGGTATGTCCTAGCCCAGGAAGGACACTCACTCTGATTTTGGTGGGTTCTAAATCTGTCATAACCTCACACATCCAGTTAGGCATTTTCAGGGACAAGGGAACATGAGCTCAATTCAACTCTACTTTCTGCTTTTGGAGAGAAAGTGGGTGACCTGATGTGTTTCTGAGAAACAAGTCTAGGGAGCTGTGTGCCCCACTCTCTGCTCCCCATTACAAGCACATTTGAACCCTAGTGCTCATCTTTACCTTTATGACGTCCTCCCAGGTGAGAAATCACCCAAGGGGTCATTGCCACCTCCCACTATTTCAATGTTTGGGGTTGTGGAAATGATTTACTGACGTATCAGTGCATAGTAACATTTAATCAGGGGCCAACTTTCTCAAGGACAGATATTTTCTCCCATCAGTTTCTCAGCAGAAGAGGCCAACAGCATCTGAGGATCCCTTTGTCTGGATTTCTGGCAGTTCCCTCCCTCCCCAGGGTGAACAGTGACTCTTTTGTGTAAGGATTTACTTATCTTCCTGGCCTGTGTTTTTGACATTCTGAACAAAGTTTCTGGGAAAGTAAACTTTATGTTTAAACTATGTTTATGTTAAGCCTTATCTATTCAAAAATCAAGTTATGTATAGCTGATTATAAAATAATTACTTATAGAAAATGTGAACAAATATAGAAATGTTTTCAGGGGAACATAAGTCACTCTGAATCTCTCAACCCAGAAATACTGCTGTCACCATCTTGAGCATTTCAGTCTCATCTCTGGAATATATTTATATATATTCATGTCTTACAAAATTAGGGTCAAATTATATATACTGAGGAGGCAGCAAGCTTTAAAAATAAAATAACCCCTGGCTCACAGACTGAGGGAATAATATAATTTGAAGGTGCGAGAGAAAAAAAAGTATGTTGGCGTCAGGGTTGTTTTTCAAATAATTCTGAGATGGTAGCATTGTATCAGCGTCTTGTCTAAAGTCCTGGATGTGGTGATGGACTTTTGGCACAATCATGCTGTGTAACAAACAACATCACAATTTCAGTGGCTTGTAGCAACCAGTGTTCATTCTTCACGCACAGCTGTGCAGGTCACTGGGCTCAGCTACACTGGCCTCTAAGTTGCAGGGTGGCCTCTGATGTGCCCCATAGGCTCTTCCTCCTTTGATCAGCAGCACCTGGATGTATTCTCATGGTCAAGGGCCCATTCTAGGCCTTTGCTCACACCTCACTGCTAATGCTCCATTGGCCAAAGCAGCAGTAACGGCGTGGGGGAGCGCCCTTCATCCACAGCAGGCACGAGGGCAGGAGGAAATCATCCCAATGGCCACATGTGACGAGATTGTTTTTCCATCCCCGTGAAGAGCTACAGCTTTGGTGAGAGTTGTGGTAGCTGGTTTGGGCTTGGAAGGAGCTGCAGAGAGGGCCTGCTTTAGCACCAGATGGAGTTTCTCTTTCTTTCTGTCCTTGAAGACAGAACCAGCTCCTCTTTTTCTGTGTCTGTATCTCTGGCTCCTGCATAGGGGGGTTTGGCTCACCATGAGGAAGAGACATTTGGTGTCAAATAGATTTATGTTCTGGAGGACTTTTTCTTCCAGAGCAGCCTTACCTCATCAGAATGTGGAAGGGACCTGGCTTAAGAGGTCCCAGGATCAACAACGGCAGCCAATATTTTAGATGAATCTTTTCCCTGCCTCAGCAGTGGTGACTCCATCCTGAAGCAGGTCTGCAATTAAAGCCTGTAAATCACAAGTGGCTGGAGCAGACGCCTCTGTTTCGATTCCTGGATAGGCTGTGGTCTCACATTGTCAACAGTGCATGGCTGGGGCTCCAGTGATCAGTCTCAGATGTCCTGAACTCACGGGGGTCTGCTTCCATGGACCTCCTAGGTGTGCTATGGCTGCGCCCTGGGCAGCCTTCTCTCTCGCTATTCCTTGGCAGGAGAATGGATGGCCATGGCCCAGTCCTGCCACACTTCCGAGCTCCTCCATATCCTCCGCATCTCCTGTCGTACGCACGGGGTGCACATCCCACCCTACAGTGCAGGGTTCCCGAGCACTCTATGGACGAGACTGGGTGTCCCAGGCTCACGGGAGCCCCAGCATGTCCCCTGTGATATTGTGAACCCCGTTTCCTGGCACACAACTCCTGAAATCCTTAGCAACTCCACAGTGATGTGTTTTTGTACACAAATGAATTGACTGCTGGCTGGCAGCCCCTAGGGAGCTTCAGGATGGGGCTGGTTATGAGAAACACCTAGGCAGGATTAGAGGGTTAGGACTTTCGGCCTCACCCCACAGCCTGGAGGGTGAGTTGATCACTGATCGCCAGTGGTTTAATCAGTCATGAAGCTTCCATAAAAACCGGAAAGGACTGGATGCGAGGAGCTTTTGGATGGCTGAAACAGAAAGCTTCTTGGAGGGTTGTCCCTGCGGAGGACATAGAAGCTTCGTGCTCCCTCTCCCATGCCTCACCCTCTGCATCTCTTTGTTTGTATCCTTTGAAATCAACCACTAAAGGTAAGTTAAGTGTTTCTCTCAGTTCTGTGAGCTGCTCCAGCAAATTAATCAAAAGAGGAGCCATGGGAACCCCAACTTGAAGCCAGTCAGTCAGGAGTTCTGGAGGCCTGGACTTGCTCCTGGTATCTAGCGGGGCTGGGGAGAGAGGGAGTCTTGGGCACGGAGCCCTCACCGTCTGGGATCTGATTCTATCTCCAGGTAAACAGTACTAGAACTGAAGTGGGGGACACCCAGCTGGTATCCACTGCAGAACCAATTGCTTGTTTATTGTTGGGGAGAAATACCTGCACATTTGGCCACAGAAGTCTTCCGTGTTGATTGTTGTGGGGTGGGAGAATAGAAAAAGCAATTTGGGTTTGTATGGGAGTGTTTCCTACTTTTACAGCCCCAAACAAGAGTGGGGGTTGTAGGGAAGAGGTGGGTGAAGCCCGCGGTAAGTTGCAGGGCTGTGTCTCAGCAGTGCTGGAGGGGATTGTGTGCACTTGTGCTGGGAAGGGATCCTGGCAAAGGAGCCAGGATGACAG
This sequence comes from Aotus nancymaae, assembly GCF_030222135.1. Lineage (NCBI taxonomy): Eukaryota > Metazoa > Chordata > Mammalia > Primates > Aotidae > Aotus > Aotus nancymaae. The sequence continues at coordinate 123,148,368 of NW_026988425.1, forward strand.
TTCTTACCTTTTACCCCACAGGGCAGGGATGCTCTAAGCTTGTCTGGCAAACTGGCTAATCCTCCTGAACACTGAACCTCAGGGTCTCTGCCGCCCTCCTCTACAGCAGGCACTTGGTGTCTGGTGCACATGAAGAGGCACCTGAAGACCTCGTTCCCAGGGCATAACCAGCCACCGCACCAGAGATGCCAAGTGTGGCCAGCCTGGTGCAGCTGCCAGTGGAAAATAACAACCCTACCACTGGCTGTACCCAGGTAAGACCCCAAGCAGTGAGCCCCTCATGAAACCCGTACCCCATTTTCTTTTTTTTCATTTTCTTTTTATTTATTTTTTAAATATATATATATTATTGCATTTTAGATTCTGGGGTACATGTAAAGAACATGCAGGATTGTTGCATAGGTACATACATGGCAATGTGGTTTGCTGCCTCCATCCCCATCACCTATATCTGGCATTTCTCCCCATGTTATCCCTCCCCAACTCCCTACCCCCCACTGTCCCTCCTCTAGTCCCCCACTACAGACCTCAGTGTGTGATGCTCCCCTCCCTGTGTCCATGTGTTCTTATTGTTCAACACTCGCCTGTAAGTGAGAACATGCGGTGCTTGATTCTCTGTTCCTGTGTCAGTTTGCTGAGAATGATGGTTTCCAGGTTCATCCATGTTCCTACAAAGGACATGAACTCACCGTTTTTTATGGCTGCCTAGTATTCCATGGTGTATATGTGCCACATTTTCCCTGTCCAGTCTATCGTCGATGGGCATTTGGGTTGGTTCCAAGTCTTTGCTATTGTAAACAGTGCTGCAATGCACATACGTTTGCATGTGTCCTTAGAGTAGAACGATTTATAATCCTTTGGATATATACCCAGTAATGGGATTGCTGGATCAAATGGAATTTCTATTTCTAGGTCCTTGAGGAATCGCCACACTGTCTTCCACAATGGTTGACCTAATTTACACTCCCACCAACAGTGCAAAAGTGTTCCTATTTCTCCACATCCTCTCCAGCATCTGTTGTCTCCAGATTTTTTAATGATTGCCATTCTAACTGGCATGAGATGGTATCTCAATGTAGTTTTGATTTGCATTTCTCTAATGACCAATGATGATGAGCATTTTTTCATATGTTTCTTGGCCTCTTATATGTCTTCTTTTGAAAGTGTCTGTTCATATCCTTTGCCCACTTTTGAATGGGTTTGTTTTTTTCTTGTAAATCTGTTTTTGTTCTTTGTAGATTCTGGATATTAGCCCTTTGTCAAATGGGTAGATTGCAAAAATTTTTTCCCATTCTGTTGGTTGCTGTTTCACTCTAATGATTGTTTCTTTTGCTGTACAGAAGCTCTGGAGTTTAATTAGATCCCATTTGTCTATTCTGGCTTTTGTTGCCAATGTTTTTGGTATTTTAGTCATGAAGTCCTTGCCTATGCCTATGTCCTGAATGGTTTTGCCTAGGTTTTCTTCTAGGGTTTTTATGGTGTTTAGGTCTTATGTTTAAATCTTTAATCCATCTGGAGTTAATTTTAGTGTAAGGTGTCAGGAAGGGGTCCAGTTTCTGCTTTCTGCACATGACTAGCCAGTTTTCCCATTTATTAAACAGGGAATCCTTTCCCTATTGCTTGTTTTTGTCAGGTTTGTCAAAGATCAGATGGTTGTAGATGTGTGGCATTGCCTCCAAGGCCTCTGTTCTTCTTCTTCTTCTTTTTTTTTTTCTATTTCTAGTAGAGACTGGGTTTTGCCATGTTGGCCAGACTGGTCTCAAACTCCTGACCTCAAGTTATCCACCCGCCTCATCCTCCCAAAGTGCTGGGATTACAGGTGTGAGCCGCCATGCCTAGCCAAAATTAAAACTTTTTGTGGCTTCAAAGACCCTGGCAAGAGGATGAAAAGACATGCTAAAAATGGAGAGAAAAATATTTGCAAACCACACATCTGAAAAAGGCTTGTATCTAGAATACATAAAGAATACTCGAAACTCAACAGTAAAATAATGACAAAACCAAACCAAAGAATCCAATTAGAAAATGCACAAAAGACACAAAGTTTACATTTCACTGAAGAGGAGATACAGATGGCAAATAAGCACATGAAAACATACTCAACATCACTGCAGTTAAGGAAATGCAAGTTTAAATCACAATGAGATATTACATACCTATTAGAATGGCTAAAATAGGGGCTGGGCCTGGTGGCTCACATCTATAATTCTAGCACTTTGGGAGGCCAAGGCAGGTCAATCATATAGGTCAGGATTTGAGACCAACCTGGCCAATATGGCAAAACCTTGTCTCTACTAAAATACAATAAAATTAGCCAGGTATGGTGGCACATGCCTGTAATTCCAGCTACTTGGGAGGCTGAAGCAGGAGAATCACTTCAAGGAGGGAGGCAGAGGTTGCAGTGAGCTGAGGTCACGCCACTTCCCTCCAGCCTGGATAAGAGAGCAAAGAAAAAAAAATAAATTTAAGAAAAGATTAGCTGCTGGGCGCGGTGGCTCACGCCTATAATCCCAGCACTTTGGGAGGCCGAGGCGGGTGGATCATGAGGTCAAGAGATCGAGACCATCCTGGTCAACAAGGTGAAACCCCGTCTCTACTAAAAATACAAAAATTAGCTGGGCATGGTGGCGCACGCCTGTAGTCCCAGCTACTCGGGAGGCTGAGGCAGGAGAATTGCCTGAACCTAGGAGGCAGAGGTTGCGGTGAGCCGAGATCATGCCATTGCACTCCAGCCTGGGTAACAAGAGCGAAACTCCGTCTCAAAAAAAAAAAAAAAAAAAAAAATTTAGACATAACATCAAATCTTGGCAAGGATGTTGAGAAACTGGAATTCTTGTACATAGCTAGTGGAAATGTAAAATGGTATAACCACTCTGTAAAATAAGTTTCTTTAATAACTAGGCATGTACAACCAAGTGTAATGGCTCATGCCTGTAATCCCAGCACTTTGGGAGGCTGAGGCAGGCGGATCACTTGAGGTCAGGAGTTCAAGACCAGCCTGGCTGACATGGTGAAACCCTGTCTCTACTAAAAATACAAAAATTATCCAGGCATGGTGGTGAGCACATGTAGTCCCAACTATCTGGGAGGCTGAGGCAGGAGAATCTCTTGAGCCTGGGAGGTGGAGGTTTCAGTGAGCTGAGATTGTGCCACTGTACTCCAGCTTGGACAACACAGCCAGACTCCATCTCAATAAAAGAACAACAACAAATAGGCATGAACTAACAATACAACTCAGTAGTGAAATGGAAAGTTATATTCACCCACAAGCTTGTGCTGAACACTCACGGCGATTTTATTCGTAATAACCAAACAGTGGAAACAACCCAAATGTCCTTCAAAGGGTGAAGGGTCGAACAAACTCTGATTCATCCATAAGAGAAAATATTACTCGGCAATCAAAATTATGATACATGCAGTAGCTTGGATGGATCTTAGGGGTATTATACTTAGTAAAAACAGCCAATTTGAATTTTTTTTTTTTTTTGACAGAGTCTTACTCTGTCACCAAGCTGGAGTGCAGCGGTGAGATTTCAGCTCACTGCAACCTCTGCCTCCTGGGTTCAAGCAATTCTCCTGCCTCAGCCACCCGAGTAGCTGGGACTACAGGTGTGCACCACCACACCCAGCTAATTTTTGTATTTTTAGTAGAAACAGAGTTTCACCATGTTGGCCAGGATGGTCTCGATCTCTTGACCTCATGATCTGCCTGCCTCGGTCTCCCAAAGTGCTGAGATTACAGGCGTGAGCCACCATGCATGGCCTGAAATGGCTTTTTAATATGGTATAAGCCCGTTTAAAAATATCCTCAAAATGACAAAACTATAGAGATGGTTATAGGGATGGGGATGGGTGGATGGGTGAGTCTGGATAGGATGTGTATGAGAAAGTTCCCGAGAGATGACAGAATGGTTTTATAGCCTGATCATGACTTGACATAAATCTGTACATAGGGTAAAATTGCATAAAACTACACACACACACACACATACACACTCACACATCAATGCAGGGTAAGAAAGGTGAACACTGAATAAGGTTGTAGTCTAGTTCACAGGAATGTAGTGGTGTTAATTTCTTGGTCCTTGGTTCTCATGTTTCACCAGAGTTATGAAAGACGTCAGCACTGGAGGAAGTAAGGTGAGGGCTCAACAAACTCTTATTTCCTATTTTTGCAACTCCCTGTGAAGTCTGCACTTATTTCGAAATAAATACTTTTTTAAAAAGTCAGCACTGATGCTTGTTTTTCTCCTTTAATATAGATTTTCTTAAATTCTGTAGTTAGAGCTCATGCAGTTCTCCAAAATAACATCACTGAACTATAGCTAAATCGTGTGCTGTACTGGTTGGAGACAGAGTGGCATTTACATAAATCCAACATTTGTAGAGACATAACCCTGATCAGATGGAGACATGTTGCCTTAAACATAGCACAAGACCAAGAAAACACATTCTTATACCACTCACGAATTCGGTTAAGGGCCAGAAACCTGAGCTAGATGAACATTTTCTAGATAATGTATGTACGTGTGTGTGTGTGTATGTGCATGTGCATATGAGTTACTGGGAGACAGAAAGAAAGAGATAAATCATTCTGATTTTCTGTTATTGCAAAGTTAGAAAAGGTTAAAGTTAAATTTGGTCATAAGAAATGAGAGGATGGATATTGTGTGAATCTTTGAATAACTGTCACAGGATATAGGCTACAAAGACAAAGAACCCATGAAAAAATGGATGAACCAAGTCAAAAGTACCAGTGAGCAAAGGAAACTTATATCCTGGATATTTCATGGTTACAATTACCTTTATAACCAGAGGCCAAAAGAAGGGACTGGAGGCTGGACACAGTGGCTCACACCTGTAATCCCAGCACTTTGGGAGGCTGAGGCAGGTGGATCACCTGAGGTCAGGAGTTCGAGACCAGCCTGACCAACATGGTGAAACCCCGTTTCTATTAAAAATACAAAAATTAGCTGGGTGTAGTGGCAGGTGCCACTACAGGAGGCTTAGGCAAGAAAATTGCTAGAACCCAGGAGGCGGAGGTTGCAGTGAGCCAAGATCACCCCATTGCACTCCAACCTGGATGACAGAATGAGACTCTGTTTCACACACACACACAAAAAAAGCGGGGGCGGGAACTGGAAGCCTTAGGCCACTAGCCCAAAGAGACACAGGAGGAGGGAGAGGGTGAGTTGAGGGTCTGGGTGGAAACACTTTACCCTCCCTCATTCCTGTCCCTGCAGGCTCATGCATGTGCCCCTACCCAGTAGTGACTTTTTTCCCCAATTGCCTCCTTTTAGTACCTTCTTGATTTAAAAACAAAACCAGTATGATACCTTCTGACATTGTGGTTTCCTCAGCATCCTATCTGGAACTGCTTTCATGAATTCTGTATTGTTCTGATAGTGTTGACATCTCTGCCACCAGAGCCCAAGCTGCCTGTAGTAAAGTCTTCAGGCTCTAGACCCAGACTGCCTGGGTTCAAACCTCATTTTTCACATTTACTTGCTGCATGACCTTGAGCAAAACCTAACTCTGTGTCTAAACTGTAGTTCCCCTGCTGGAAAATGGAGTTAATTACAGTGTTAATGTCCTCAGCTTTGTGAGGATGAAGCTGAGTTAATTATAATTAGCTATGGTAACGTCTGAAACTTTGGCTGCCTGTAGCTTGGGCACTATGGCCTTAGAAACCTGCACTTGAACTCACTCAGGACGTGGGGGTGCCAAGCATTTCCTTGCTCAAGTGCTGGCTCTACAAGATCATGCATGTGTTTCAGCGCTGAGAAACGTCAGGGGAAGATGGCCCCAGGAACTACCAGGAAACATCGATGCACCCTTTTTATTGTGTTTCAGAAAGGGATCCTTCATTCTTCGCCTTCTCTCATAACTCTTTGTCCAGAGATAATTTAACAAAGTATAAAGGAGCATTATAGCTTTAGCTATAAAATTTAACTGCTACACTAGGAACTCACACATCATCATAAAACCACTGATGATGATGTTTGGGGTGGAAATGTTCACAGATGGTCACCCAGCTTCCCAAAGGAAGTCCTCAGCTTCAGAGTTCAGGGGCATTTCACAAGACAAGCGTCAGCCTCACACCACTCTCTGCCATCTGGAAGGACTCATTCATCTCCATGGCCACCTCGCCAGCCTCTGGTGCTGACTTGGCAGAGCTAATGAGAACAGTGAATGCCTGGCTACACAATTAGGACAAAATAAAACACCTGCTGAGGCTTAAGTAAACCTCCATTTCGTTTTCACAGAAAAGCTAGAAACAACTGGAGAGGGAGGCTTGAGGTCAGGACAGCCCCTCTCACCTGCTCCAGTTGACCAAAGAGGACCAACAGGTTTCGGCTGATGGAGGCTAAATATTCTCAATAAACACCTTCTTCTTGGTAGTTTCAACATTTCTCCTTAGTTTTTTTTTTTTTTTTTAAAGTTGTGGTAAAAAACACATACAGTAAAATTTACCATTTTGGCCGGCTACAGTGGCTCACGCCTGTAATCCTAGCACTTGGGAGGCTGAGGCTAGCAGATTGCTTGAGATCAGGAGTTCAAAACCAGCCTGGCCAACATAGTGAAACCCCCTCTGTACTAACAATACAAAAAAAATTAGCCAGATATGGTGGTAGGTGCCTGTAATCCCAACTGCTTGGGAGGCTGAGGCAGGAGAATTGCTTGAACCTGGGAGGCGGAGGTTGCAGTGAGCTGAGATCACACCATTGCACTCCAGCCTGGGCAACGGAGCAATACTCCATCTCTAAAATAAAATAAAATAAAATTTACCATTTTGACCATTTTAAGTGTACAGTTTAGTAGCATTAAGCACATTCACAGTGTTGTTCAGCCATCCCTACCATCTGTCTCCAGGACTCTTTTCATCTTGCACAACAGGAACTGTGTACCCATCCCCTCTCCATTGCACAGCCCCTGGCAACCACTATCTTACTTTCTGTCTTTGTGAATTTGATGACTCTAAGCACCTCATATCAGTGGAATAATGTGGTATTTGTTCAAGGCCTCGGTCATGTCGAGGTCACCACCTGAGACATTGATCACCACCTATGAAGGTCTGTCCTGCAGAACCTGACTTCACGACAGGATGAATGAATGCACTCTCACACACTAGAATACAGTGAATCTGAGTGGGGTAGGGATGGTTGTCAGCCGCTTTCAGAGGGTGATTGCAGCTAACCCACCACGACTCCTTGTCCTCCTCTTATTTTTTTAGTATAGATTTCATAACAGAGGTTCCAAGTCAACATGTTGTGGATAATTAACATGGTTAAAAGAGTGGTTTTATGAATGATAAAAGGTCTTCATTCTGGGGCCCAGAATAAACGCTATTAATGGGTAATTTCCCTTCAACCTCCCCCTGAGAGGACCAACCAGCTCAAAGTTTACATGAGCAAACAAATTAGAGTAGGGACAAAGGAATGAGGAGAAAACAGACTTAACTGGGAAGTTTTCTATTATCCTAATCTTTTACCCTATGACTTAAAATTCTAACATAATAAACTGGCTGCCTTCAGCCCATTCCATTAAAACCTTCCGGCCTTCCAAAAGGTTTGAAACTGTAATCTTCTAACTTTCCCTAATATTTCCCTATTATTTTGCCAGCCACCCCGAGTGATTCCCAACATCTGTTCTTTTGTGATTAGCTCATTTCACTTAGTAGAAATGTTGTCCTGAAGGTTCATCCATGTTGCAGCATGGGTCAGAATCTCTTCATTTTTTGTTTTTTTGAGACAAAGTCTTGGTCTGTTGCCCAGGCTGGAGTGCAGTGGTGCAATCTGGACCCACTGCAATCTGGACCCACTGCAACCTCCACCTCCTGGGCTGAGGTGATTCCCATGCTTCAGCCTCCTGAGTAACTGGGTTCACGGGGGTATGCTCCCACCACACCCAGCTAATTTTTTTATTTTCAGTAGTGACCAGGTTTTGCCATGTTGGCCAGTCTGGCCTCAAGCAATCGGCCTGCCTCAGCCTCCCAAAGGGTTGAGATTACAAGTGTGAGCCACTGCACCCGGCCAGAAGCTCCTTTCTTTCTAAGACTGAATAATAATGCATTGTATGAATACATCACATTTTGTTTATCCACTTGTCTGTGGATGGACGCTTGGCTTGCTTTCACCTTTTGGTTAATGTGAATAATACTGCTGTGAACGAGGTGTACAAATATCACTTCAGGACCCTGCTTTCTTTGGCGTACATACTTAAAAGTGGAATTTTTGGATCATATGGTAATTCTATTTTTAATTTTTTGAGGCACTGCCATACTGTTTTACATAGCGGCTGCACCATTTTACATTCCTACCAACAGTGCACAAGTCTTCCTATTTTTCCACATCCTCACCAACACTTATTTTCTGTTGTTGTTTTTTTTTTTTTGATAGCCATCCTAATGGTGCAAGCTGCCCCCTTACATTGTAAGCAGGAGCAACTACTGCCATTGCCATTTCTCAAATGTAGTAATGTTAGTGCCTAAGGCAAGACCTGGGGGAGCAGCATGATGAGACCCTGAGCGTCCACCTGGCTCCTCCCACACGCCTGGAATCATCTGCTTCCTCCTGTCTCCCCTCAATACTGTCTGCTTCCAGAGGGCAGTATGTATCTTTTGCATGTCTTTATTCTCAGCTTCTAACAAGAAACATCCAGTACATGAACTGATCACATGAGAGGGATTTGTTCTTCCTTTCTTTCCTTTTCCTGCCTTTTCCCTACCTCTCAGGAAGCTGAACCGCCTTCTGTTTGCCCAAGTAAAGCCTCTGGGACAGGGGACAGTGGCTTAGAAACAGCCAGGCAGTTTCCATGGACTTCTTCTTCCCATTTATTTCTTTGGCCTTCATCAGTCAGTGTGGACAAGAGCCTAGCAAGACCATTCATTTTCCTTTTTTAGTTTTAGAGACATGGCTCCCAGCAGTGTGCTCTCTGTCACCCAAGCTGGAGTGCAGTGGGGTGATCATAGCTCATTGCAGCCTGGAACTCCTGAGCTCAACTGATCCTCCTGACTCAGCCTCTCAAGTAGCTGGGATTACAGGTGTGAGCTGCTGCACCTGGCCCAGAATCATTCTTGAGATTTGCAAAATGGTGGGGAAACAGTGGCCTCTTGCTCAGAATGTCAGTGTCGGCACCATGAGCTTCACAGCCCAGGTGCACTGTCCCTGACCTGCTGGCCCACCACCTCCTGGGCATGGGACAGCAGCCCGGCCTGCAGCAACAAATTCCCCCTAGTTTCTCCCAGTTCCCTGTCTGCTGGGCCAGGTAGCATATGCTCAGCTCCATGGCAAAGGCATCAGCTTCTCCTGCAAGTCACCTGCCAGGTGCTTCCTGGAGGTAGGGAGAAGCCCAGGAGGGCTCCAAGCTCATTCTCCAGGGTGGGCTTGTCCTTCTCCCCACTTCACATCCATCTGTCCTTCCTAACAGCTGGCCAGACACAGAAGCAAAAAAAAATACGTAAACTCTAACCAGTTTCCACAATTGCATGAGTTCAAATTCCTATAATAAATCCCTCATTCTATATCATCTGATCAGTTCTGTTTCTCTGATTGAGCCTTCACAGACACAGAACCACTCGCCAGGACTGAGGATGTGGGAAAGCTGGGATGGGTCCTCCAGTTAGAGTCTGAGGGTGAGATTCAGGGAGCAAACTGTGAGTCACGGGAGGACAGGGCTCACAGAGGCCATGGGAGGTGGCCCAGGGACCAGAAAAGCCACCTGGGCCAGAGACAGGAGAGCCACCAGGCACGTGGCCAGAAGTGGGAGGATGAGCTTGGTGAGGAGATACGGTGACAAGGTCAGGGGACAGCCAGGAGGGTGAGTGTCAGGGAATCCATAGCCTCTACCCTGCACTTGCCTGGGACAAGCAAGTGAAGCTCCAAGAGCACCAGCCTCTTCTTTCCTGAGTGGTCAGAGCACCATGGGTCTGCTACTGCAGTGACACGGGTGGCACTTTGTCCTTCACAGGCACTTTTCAGTACTGTGTCTCTGTCTCCCTGGAGGCAGTGGATGAGCATGTATGCACTGGAGTTGACAGGCCTGGGTACGTGCATGTCCCTGCTGTACCATGACCAGCCATGGGATATATAGCAAGTTATTTAACCCTTTGTGCCTCAGTTTCCCCTTATGTAGGTAAGGATGTCTACCTCATGTGGTTGTTGGGACTTTATGCATGCAAAACATCTAGCACATGCTGGACGCCCAGTGACTACTCGGAAAGGGGCATTTCGCTTCGGAACTCAAATGGGCTCCTCCTGGGTGGCTCTGCACTGGGAGTGAGGTCCTCCTCCAGCGCCAGCCAGGGGAATCTTCCAGCTCTCATCTGCTCAGGCTCTGTCTCCTGCATGTAACTTTCTTCCTTTGGTTTCTCCAGGGGTTGTCTTAGTGGCTTCTGTGCTTTCTCACCAAGGGTGTTTTGGCCCTTTCTTGAGAGCAGGGCTGAGTCACCCTCCTCTGTGTCTTTCCTGACTAAGTCTGTGGGTGCTGCCACCCTAGGGTGGGAGTGCCATGTGACCAGATCAGTCTCTTCCTTCTGGGCACACTGCTGGGAGCTGCCACCCATCAGGGCAGCCTCTGGGGACCTGTTTTCTAGATTGTATTTCAGATAAAAATGATATTGATAATCATTAGCGGAAAATGTATGCTTATCTTGACTAGGACATGTCTGTAATTTTTGTAAGAAGAACATAGCAACAAAGATTTTTGCATTGATTTCTGTGTTTCTCTATTCTGTTAGGCTGGCAATCTGCTGAGAACCTCAGATTCACAAGAGGCTCATGGGAGGGGAAAGCAGATTTAGGCCCCTTCAAAGAGTTTCCTGGATCATCTGTGAAAACATTTTTAAGCCTATAGACACTATAGATGTGGCTACAGACAGATGAGCTAGTTGTTATTTCTTTTCTTTTTTTGAGATAGAGTTTCGATCTGTTGCCAGGCTGGAGTGCAGTGGCACAATCTCAGCTCACTGCAACCTCCACCTCCCAGGTTCAAGCAATTCTCCTGCCTCAGCCTCCCGAGTAGCTGGGACTAAAGGCGCATGCCACCACGCCCAGCTAATTTTTGTATTTTTTAGTAGAGATGGGGTTTCACCATGTTGGCCAGGATGGTCTTGATCTCTTGACCTCGTGATCCGCCCACCTCTGCCTCCCAAAGTGCTGGGATTACAGGTGTAAGTTACTGTGCCCAACCTCCATCATGGTTTTTAATATACCAGTAGAAGGCATGAAATAAAGCGTTGTGGCAGTTAATGTCACAGGTCAACTTGCCTGGATTAAGGGATACCCAGCTGGCCTGCAGAGCAGTATTTCTGGGTGCGTGTGAAGGTGTTTCTGTTTTTATATATATATTTATATATATATATATTTTTTTTTTTTTTTTTTTTTTTTTTGAGACGGAGTTTCGCTCTTGATACCCAGGCTGGAGCGCAATGGCGCGATCTCGGCTCACCGCAATCTCCGCCTCCTGGGTTCAGGCAATTCTCCTGCCTCAGCCTCCTGAGTAGCTGGGATTACAGGCACGCGCCACCGTGCCCAGCTAATTTTTTGTATTAGTAGAGACGGGGTTTCACCATGTTGACCAGGATGGTCTCGATCTCTTGCCCTCGTGATCCACCCGCCTCGGCCTCCCAAAGTGCTGGGATTACAGGCTTGAGCCACCGCGCCCGGCCTATATTTTTTATTATATTTTTATTTTTTAATTTTTAAATTTTTATTCTTCTCTATTTCTTGCATTTTCAGTGAGGGTGTTTCTGAAAGGGATTGGCATTTGAATCCATTGAGTAAAGATCACCCTTTTCAATGTGGGGGGCAGCATATCCCATCTGCTGAGAACCCAGACAAAACAAAAAAAGGAGGAGGCAAGGGGGATTCTCTCTCTCTCTCTTTTTTGGATCTGGGCCTTGCATTTTCTCCAGCCCTCGGACGTCTGCATTCCCAGTGCTCAGGGCTTTGGACTCCAGAACTTACACACCATAAGCTCCCCAGGTTCCGAAGCCTTTGGACTCAGGCTGCATGACACCCCTGGCTTTCCCAGGCCTCCAGCCTGCAGACAGCCTGGCCCGGGACTTCCCAGCCTTCATAAACACGAGCCAGTTCCTATAATAAATCTCTCCCTCCTTCCCCACTACTTTTTTTTTTTCCTTTGAGAGGGCATCTCACTTTGTTGCCCAGGGTGGAGTGCAGTAGCACGATCTCAGCTCACTGCACCTTCTGCCTCCCGGGTTCAAGTGGTTCTCCTGCCTCAGCATCCCAAGTAGCTGAGACTACAGGCATGTGCCACCACACCTGGCTAATTTTTGTGTTTTTGGTAAAGATGAGGTTTTGCCACATTGGCCAGGCTGGTCTCAAACTTCTGACCTCAAGTAATCTGTCTGTCTCAACCTCCCAAAGTGCTGGGATTACAGGTGTGAGCCACCATGTCCAGCCCCTAAATTTCCTCTTATTTGCCTCTATATATTGAGTCTGTTTCTTTTTTTTTTTTTTTTTTAAAGACAGGGTTTCACCATGTTGGTCAGGCTGATCTTGAACTCCTGACCTCAGGTGATCCGCCTGCCTTGGCCTCCAAAGTGCTTGGATTACAGGCGTGAGCCACCGTGCCCGGCCGAGTCTGTTTCTCTGAAGAATACTGACTAATATAAAAGTTGAGTCATAGGAAGCAAAATACTTGTTTGTAAAGGAGAGATGTGGTCCAACGCATTTTAGAAGTTTTCTTTCCCTTTTTTCATCCTACTTAAGGCAGGATGAAAAAAGGAAAGAGTAAACAATCAAAAATTCAACCCATCAAACCATTCAGTCATACACCTTAAATACATGCAATGCAGAAAGCACAGCCAGGTTAACATTTTGTGAAACAAATTTAAAAGCTTCCATAAAAGCTTCTAAAGAGACACTCTGTGAGAGTGACTGTCTCGTAGAGTAGGGGAATTGGAAAAGAACCCACCTCTGAGTGTGGCGCCCTGAGCCCTCTAACAGTCATCAGCCCCGATCAGGTCTGTCTCAGCCCCTTCATGTGGTGTCAGAGGCCTCGCCTTCTCACACTGCAGGCTAACTCTGCCACATCCTGGTACAAAGAAGTCTGACCAAGAGGTCATCATCCCTGTTAGTGTGTCCAAAGGTCTGCCTTAAAAGGAGCTTTTTATAAAGGATGAGAGAAATGCTCTGTTGCATAAAGGATTTATTCCAAACTGAGGGTAAAACATCAAGAATGACTTTTGTCTTCTCTGGAGTTTGCAAAACTGCTGTGTATTTGCATTGTTCAAGGTGCATTGTCTAGCAACAATGTATGTGTGATCCTCTAACAGATACTGCTGCCTGCAGGCTCCAGGATAGCCTGGGCGATGGCAGCTCTGGGGGCTGGGGCAAGAGGTGCTCTCCCACCAGGTCCTCAGGTGCCAGGGCATGTGCATGAGGCTCTCTCTCAGGAGTGCCCACTCTTTGAACTTCTAAGCTCTTAACAAAGGTGGCATTAGACTCTGCTTCTATATGTCCCTGTATATATCCATATACCTCTACAGAGTAGGGAAGAGAGACATCTTTGCACAGTGGATTTTTTTTTTTTTCCCAATTCCCATTTAATTTTGGCTCCTGGGGCAATGTCATCTTTTCAATATGAAAAAAAAGCAGCAAGTTCAACCCAAAATAGAAATCTTAAGGACAAAACCAACAACAGGGAAAAAAGAAAATAGCAAAAGGAAGAGATGCGATGTTGCAAAGAAGGTGGGAAGTACACCATCCCCTCTCCTCTGGGGAATGGCTCATTTAGGCGGTGGTACACACCTTTCCACATAGGTCAGGGATGTTTCTCCTTTTGGAGGGTAAGCAAAAGTGGAAATGGGCAGAGCATTTCTAGAGGCTAAGGGGCCCAGGTGGGTCTCTCCCTCTTGATCTCCTTTTCTGATTAGGAGACAGGAAGGGATCCAAAATGTGAGAGGCGGCCAGGCGTGGTGGCTCACGCCTGTAATCCCAGCACCTTGGGAGGCGGAGGGGGGTGGGTGTATCACCTGAGGTCAGGAGTTTGAGACCAGACTGGCCACATGGTGAAACTCCATCTCCATTAAAAATACAAAAATTAGTCAGGCATGGTGGCACGCGTTTGTGGTCCCAGCTACTCAGGAAGCTGAGGGAGGGGAATCCCTTGAATCTGGGAGGCAGAGGTTGCAGTGAGCCGAGATTGCGCCATTGCACTCCAGCCTGGGCAATACAGCAAGACTGTCTCAAAAAAAAAAGTGTGAGAGGAGAAGAGTGGGAGAAGGAAAGATGCCACTTGATGAAGTGGGGCAGACTCCTCCAAAGGAAACTGAAAATGGGATAATACTGTTACCACCTCCCCTGAAGCTGAGAAATGGAGCACAGAAATACCTGGGAATTACGACTTTACAAGCCTGGATTTCCATCTCCAAAAACTGTTCTAGAACGGAAAATCCCATCCTCTTCCTTGCAGTAGCTTCTTTTTTAAATTTTTAATTAAAAAAAAAAACAAAAAACAGAGACATGGTCTCACTGTGTTGCCTAGGCTGGCTTCAAACATCTAAGCTTAAGCAATCCTCTAGCCTCAGCCTCCCAAAGTGCTGGGATTGTCGTCGTGAGCCACCGTGCCCGGCCCCTCGCAGTAACTTCTACCTCCCACCATCTACATTCCCAATAATGGCTACTATGTGGTCATAGGATGGTGCACATTATCTGGGTTTTCAGCACCCGGTTGGTTTTAAGTGGGATCTGAATGGGACCCAGCTTCCTGGAGAATTATTTTGAAAACAGAAGGAAATATTAACTGGGCAGATGGGAGGAGGATACTGGAAGGAAATACATGGTTACCCAGATTCCCAGAAATCTAGGTTTCCTGGAGTGGAAAGTGAGAGAAGACATTCAACAGACAAATATTTATTGAGGACCTACTATGTGCCAGGCGCTGCTCTGGATCCTCCCTTTCCCCAGATAAACAAGGTAGAGGCAGCAAACATGACTACTGAGGGAGAAGAAAAGGGCAGTAGAGGAATAAAGCCGAGGGAATTGAGATGCCTGAGGTGATGGGGGCTCTGCCTTAGGCCTCCCATTGGGCTTCCTCACTGAGTCCTCCTCCTCTTCTGTGGTGGCATCCTGGACTGCTGATGTTCAGAGACGAAGTCATTCACGTTGTTCTGAGCCTCAGCGAACTCCATCTCGTTCATGCCTTCCCCTGCACACCAGTGGAGGACAGCCTTCTGGCAGAACACAGCCGAGAACTGCTCTGAGATACCATGGAGAGCTCCTGGGGGGCTGTGCTGTTGCCAGCAAGGTGACCATCATCTTGTAGCCGTGTGGCAGGATGTCACATGGCTGCCAACATTGTCAGCATCCATTCCATGAAGTAGCTCCTGGCTACTCTTGTTCTGCACATTGGGTCTGCTCATGGACCTCCTTCATGGATGGTTGGATATCCATGGAAGATGGCAGTCTGGTGGAGAAGTAGTCACGGTGGGGCAGCCATCACGTCCTTGGCATCAAAGACCCTCTGGGTGAGTTTGGGTATGGTGAAAGCCCTATGCTGCTGGCTTCCACAACTGATGAGAGGCGCAGAGGGAGGCATGAAGAATTGGAGGTGTGGGAAAGACACTCTGTTGACTGCTAACTTGCAGAGGTCTGTATTGAACTGATGAGGGAAGCAGAGGCAGGTGGTGACCCCACTCATGTTAGCCGAGACAGGTGTGTCAGGTCCCCATAGTTCTGTGTGGTCAGCTCAAGGGTGCAGAAGTAAATATCATAAAGAGACTCGATGTCTGTGCCACAGGTCTCATCCGTGTTGTCTACTGGTGGATGGATGGGGAGGGATCACTGCAGGGCTCGGCCACAGCACCGGACACTTTGAGTGAGGGCATTACACTGGAGGTGTTCACGATGCAGTCAGGATCCTCTCTTCGGATCTTGCTGTTGGAGAGGGTGCTCATTCCAGAGCCTGTGCCCTCGCCCAGTGAGTGGGTCAGCTGGAAGCCCTGCAGGCAGTTACAGCTCTCGGCTTCCTTCTGCACATATCCAGGAATGGATCAACCAGCTCAGCCCTGCTGCGTACTGCTGCCTGCCTCAAACTGACTGAAAGCAAAGTAGTCTGGTCTGCAGATGTGAGCAAAAGTGCTTACTACCCGATGCGCTAGAAACCAATGCTATGACACTGGGTTTTTGCGAAAAGAAATGCTCTTTACTGCAGGTCAATCAACCAGGAGATAAGAGTCTAGCTCATATCAGTCTCCCTGTGCTGGGCTTAAGGTTGTACTGTTGTTAGAAAAGGTTTGGGGAGTGGAAAGGGTAGTCTGCAAAGTCCTTGGGCATGTGCATTTATCTCTTCATGCCTTTTTATGGGCCCCACATGCAAATTCTGGGGGAGTTAGGATGAAACATGCAGGGGAAATTCAGGTTGTAGCATCACCACACTCATTCTGCATAGATTCCAGTGGGCCATATTGGTTTCAACTGATTTCAGCCTTTTCTGTTACCTTATAGGTGGAGGGAGTTTCAGCAAGCTGTTTCTTTTCTTATCTGCCATCCTGTAGGCTTAAGAATTTCTGTGAGTCACTGGTTTCTTTAACTCTTTGGGGCACAGTTTCAAAAGGCTCTGAGCAAAGAGTCCATGATCCCAAGTTCTGGATCTACCGGGATAGTGGGAGGAATGTCTTTGTCTCCAGTGGCACACCAAGATGTGGTCCAGTACGGATCCTGGTCCCTGGGCAGGTACTGGTGAGGTCCACCCTGTGACCTTCACTTATCACTTCCCAGAACTTGGCACTGATCTGATTGCCACGCTGTCCTGTCTGGATGTGCACAGTTTCCTCCATGGTTCACATTTATTTTAATTTTTTTGCTCATCTCAAGGATATATGGAGCGAGAAAATACATGATTTTTTTTTCTCTGCTAGTGTCAGGCTAAAGGTGCCCCAGAGGCTGGAGCAACAAGGTCCAAATGCGATGGTAGGAAGGTTCTGAGAGGGGCCATGCTAGGATGTTGCAACAAGAAATGCCAGCCCAGAACCAGACTCACGCCATCACCTCCTCTCTAGCAATGCGTCACAGACCAATGTGAGTAGCTTCTCCCTGGGGGCCAGCTTCAAGAAAACCTTGGAATTTCATTGGAGCTGAGGAACCCACAAAACATTCTTGTAGCAGAGCTTCACGTAATAAAAGAGGGAAGGGCGAAGTGCAGTATTCTGACTGTGCAATGGATGTGAGGAAGACAGCAAAAAACGTCAGAAGGCAAGGGCAGCCGTCAACAATACAAAGCACAAGTCCCTATCTCCTGACTCCGAAGGAGGAAAAACGTCACAGAGATGCAGAAAAGCTGGTATCTGATTAAAAATTCCACAGAGTTGCCACGTTTGTAAAATAGGATGCAATCTTCTCTTTTACACATATTTTGGGAATTTGATTGCCCAGACAAAATTAGAGAACCGAAGTCATCAATACAAGCTTGAAGGAGCGGAGATGCAGTGAAGGCAGAACACACAGGCAGAAATGGCAGCCTTGGTTTAAAGGAAACAAAATAAGCTAAGAAAATGCCTGTTAGTTGCCCAAAGACGCTTCCTGAATGATGTGATTCCTGTGCCAGGGAAGGACAGGAAGTGAGGTCCCCATTCATTCACGGAATAAACTCTTATGAAGAGTCAGAAGGCTTGGGAGGTTTGGGAGGAGCAGAAAACATCAAACCCTGGGATAAGGCCACTTGAGCTGACACTACAGGGAAAATCAGGAATTGGATGGGGAAGCAGAGGAGCCAGCATGCTGGGATGTTGGTGGTGTGGTCAGGGACAGCATATAAAGTGGCTGGGAAGGGCAGAGGGGTAAGGCTGAGGGGCAGAAGAGAAGTTTGAGACGTGAGTTAAGGGCACCTGTGGAGGGTCTTGACTCCCAGGCCAGGAGCGTGGACTCTATACATTAAACACTAGGGGATGATGGGAAAATCATCAAGGAGCAGAAAAAATTACATTTACAAAGTGTTTTTCTTTTTTAAGAGTTTTTTTTTTTTTTTTAAATGAGTTTTAAGATGCCTCTGTCTTTCTGACCAAAAGAGTTTCCCCACTAGGTTTCTTTCCCAGGCTCTCTAAGAAGGGCTGGGTCATTTCCCTGATGACTCTTTGGGTCTTTGTGATGCATAGACCAGGGAAAGGGGAGAGGTGGAGTGAGAAGTATCTCAGAGTCTGGAGCTGGGGATTGGGGGAGTTTGGAAAAAAAAGCACAGGAGAAGCCCTAGTAAGTAAGTGATGGCAGTAGGGGACAGACAAGGAGGGTGTTTGAGAAATGTTTCTATAGGCACCGTACCCGCTGCATGGGGCTAAAGAGGCGTAAAGAATGGGAGCAATTTTAAAGAATTCAAGTGGACGCTGGACTGTGTTTTTTTGAACATCACATCAGCCTGAGATCAGCCCACCCACATGAATCATGGCTTCAAAGAGGTGACAGATGAATCTGACAGCAGAACTTATGGAGGATGATCAGAAAGAGTAGAGGAAATATAGGGATGATGAAAGGGTCATTGTACTAGACTTGGACTTGGGGAGTGATTGACTGCAGAGGAATAAAGGAGGAGGAGGAGTCACAGGTTTCCGTGCAGAGTAGTCGCACAGGGGGTGGGAGATGGGATTCAGCTTGGATGCCATCACCTGTTTGTAGAGGTTGTCCAGAGCACGATGTTGGAAAACATTACCAGGCCAATCTGGGAAAGTGTTATGGCCAAATGGAGACCATTGTCATGAGCTGAGGAAGTAGCTCTGCATTTATTGAACTTAGGGAATAATGGCATTGTTGATGGCATCGATGGCATTAGGGACATCAGCATGGAAGCTGGGTTTCTGGAGAAGAATGAACTTGAGTGAAGCTGAAGCAGTGCACACTGCTTTTGCTGTTTGATTTTGTTTTATTTTTTCTTTTTCTCCTCCATTGATGCATTTTAAAGTTCCCAGGTTTGTACACCAGTACCAATGGGAACAACACATTGCAGTGTATCCCTGAAGCACGCTCATCTCTTTACAGAAAACCTTGGGTGCCTTCTAAAGAGGAGGTTGTAGGCTGACTCTCAGAAATGACATGTAACCAAATGGACAGCTGACGGCTGAGTTTTTTTGTTTGTTTGTTTGTTTTGAGATGGAATCCCACTCTGTCTCACCCAGGCTGGAGTGCAGTGGCACAATCTCGGTTCACCAAAACCTCTGTCTCCTGGGTTCAAGCAATTCTCCTGCCTCAGCCTCCTGAGTAGCTGGGATTACAGGCGCACGTCACCATGTCCAGCTAACTTTTGTATTTTTAGTAGAGTCGAGGTTTTGCCATGTTGGCCATGCTGATGTCAAACTCCTGACCTCAGGTGATCTGCCCACCTCTGCCTCCCAAAGTGTTGGGATTACAGGCGTGAGCCACTGTGCCCAGCCAATGTCCAAGTATTTATCCTGGATAGCTTTCCTCCCTGTGCTATGCGCTTAAGTTTACCCTGAAGTTTTTCTAAGTGTAGACAAAGATTGGATGGTATGTTTTACAAAGTGTTACTCAATTGTGAGTGTAAAGAGCAATCATTTAACTCTCAAAGTTGCTCAGACAACAAAGGCATCTCCCCTCTGAACTGTGAGCTCCACCAGGGCTGGGACCTCTGCTATATCCCCAGGCCCCAGAAGAGTCTGTTGTACGCTAGGCAACACCTGATTGCTAGCTGCAGAAATGAATTGATGTCTTTTTTTGTTTCCACTTTCTTCTGCTCAAGGAGCCCCAAAGTTATAGGTACTTATTAGTATTGAAGTACATTGCTCTCAATAGAGGTCTACCTGGGCTGTGGGCCAGAGCAAATTTTATTACTTTTGTGGCAAATACATTTTCTAATTCAAATTAGCGATTTTTTAAATATTATTAACCTGTATTTAATAATTGTTTAAAGGGGTTTTAAAGTAAAATTTACATGCCATAAAATACACAAATCTTTTTTTTTTTAATTGTATTTTGGACTCTGATGTACATGTGCACATCCTGCATCCTGCAGGATTGTTGCATAGGTACATACATGCCATGGTGGTTTGCTGTCTTCATGCCCCCACCCGACCCCCTCTCCCCGTCCGACCCCGCCCCCCTCCGGTCACCTGCATCAGGCATTTCTCCCGGTGTTATCCTTCCCCATCCTCCCCGCACCCCCTGCCCCGCCGCTGTCCCTCCCCTCCCCTCCACCCCCTCACCTAGCCCAGTGAATGTTGTTCTCTTCCCTGTATCCAAGTGTTCTCATTGTTCATCACCCACCTATGAGTGAAAACATGCGGTGTTTGGTTTTCTGTTTTTGTGTCAGTTTGCTGCGAATGATGGTTTCTAGATTCATCCGTGTCTCTACAAAGGACACAAATGCATCGTTTTTTATGGCTGCATAGTATTCCATGGTGTATATGTGCCACATTTTCTTTGTCCAGTCTATCACTGATGGGCATTTGGGTTGGTTCCAGGTCTTTGCTATTGTAAACAGTGCTGCAACATACATACATGTGCATGTGTCTTTATAATAGAGCATTTATAATCCTTTGGGTAAATACCCAGTAATGGGATTGCTGGATCAAATGGAATTTCTATTTCTAGACCCTTGAGGAATCGCCACACTGTCTTCCACAATGGTTGACCTAATTTACACTCCCACCAACAGTGTAAAAGTGTTCCTTTTTCTCCACATCCTCTCCAGCATCTGTTGTCTCCAGATATTTTAATGATTGCCATTCTAACTGGCGTGAGATGGTATCTCAGTGTGGTTTTGATTTGCATTTCTCTAATGACCAATGATGATAAGCATTTTTTCGTATGTTTGTTGGCTGTATATATGTCTTCTTTTGAAAAGTGTCTGTTCATATCCTTTGCCCACTTTTGAATGGGTTTGTTTGTTTGTTTTCTTGTAAATCTGCTTTAATTGTAGATTCTGGATATTAGCCTTTTGTCAGGTGGGTAGATTGCAAAAATCGTTTCCCATTCTGTTGGTTGCTGGTTCACTCTAATGATTGTTTCTTTTGCTGTGCAGAAGCTTTTAAGTTTAATTAGATCCCATTTGTCTATTTTGGCTTTTGTTGCCATTGCTTTTGGTGTTTTAGTCATGAAGTCCTTGCCTATGCCTATGTCCTGGATGGTATTGCCTAGGTTTTCTTCTAGAGTTTTTATGGTGTTAGGTCTTATGTTTAAATCTTTAATCCATCTGGAGTTAATTTTTGTATAAGGTCTAAGGAAGAGGTCCAGTTTCAGCTTCCTGCATATGGCTAGCCAGTTTTCCCAACACCATTTATTAAACAGGGAATCCTTTCCCCATTGCTTGTTTTTGTCAGGTTTGTCAAAGATCAGATGGTTGCAGATGTGTGGCATTGTTTCTAAGGCCTCTGTTCTGTTCCATTGGTCTATATCTCTGTTTTGGTACCAGTAGCATGCTGTTTTGATTGCTGTAGCCTTGTAGTATAGTTTGAAGTCATGTAGCATGATGCCTCCAGCTTTATTCTTTTTGCTTCGGATTGTCTTGGCTATGTGGGCTCTCTTTTGGTTCCATATGAAGTTTAAAGTGTTTTTTGCAGTCTGTGAACAAGGTCAATGGTAGCTTGATGGGGATAGCTTTGAATCTATAAATTACTTTGGGCAGTATGGCCATTTTCACAATATTGATTCTTCCTAACCATGAGCATGGAATGTTTTTCCATCTGTTTGTGTCCTCTCCTATTTCCTTGAGCAGTGGTTTGTTGTTCTCTTTGAAGAGATCTTTTACATCCTTTGTTAGTTGTATTCCTAGGTATTTTATTTTCTTTGTAGCAATTATAAATGGGAGTTCACTCATGATTTGGCTTTCTGTTTGTCTGTTGTTGGTGTATAAGAATGCTTGTGATTTCTGCAGGTTGATTTTGTATCCTGAGATTTTGCCAAAGTTGCTTATCAACTTAAGGAGGTTTTGGGCTGAAACGATGGGGGTCTTCTAAATATACCATCATATCGTCTGCAAATAGGGACAGTTTGACTTCTTCTTTTCCTAATTGAATGCCCTTTATTTCTTTCTCTTGCCTAATTACTCTGGCTAGAACTTCCAATACTGTATTGAATAGGAGTGGTGAGAGAGGGCATCCTTGTCTAGTGCCAGTTTTTAAAGGGAAAGCTTCTAGTTTTTGCCTGTTTAGTATGATATTGGCTGTCGGTTTGTCATAAATAGCTTTTATTATTTTGAGATACATTCCATTGATACCTAGTTTATTGCGAGTTTTTAGCATAAAGCACTGCTGAATTTTGTCGAAGGCCTTCTCTGCATCTATTGAGATAATCGTGGTTTTCGTCTTTGGTTCTGTTTATGTGGTGGATTATGTTTATAGATTTGTGCATGTTGAACCAGCCTTGCATCCCTGGGGTGAAGCCTACTCGATCGTGGTGAATAAGCTTTTTGATGTGCTGTTGGATTTGGTTTGCCTGTATTTTATTGAAGATTTTTGCATCAATGTTCATCTCGGATATTGGCCTGTAGTTTTCTTTTTTAGCTGTGTCTCTGCCAGGTTTTGGTATCAGGATGATACTGGTCTCATAGAAAGAGTTGGGGAGGATTCCCTCTTTTCGTATTGTTTGGAAAAGTTTCAACAGGAATGGTACCAGCTCCTTTTTGTACATCTGGTAGAATTTCAGCTGTGAACCTGTCTGCATTTGGACTTTTTTTGGTTGGTAGGCTATTAATTGCTGCCTCCACTTCAGACCTCGTTATTGGTCTATTCAGGGTTTCAACTTCTTCCTGGCTTGGTCTTGGGAGTGTGCAAGTGTCCAGGAATTTATCCATTTCTTCCAGATTTACTTGCTTATATGCATAGAGCTGTTTGTAGTAATCTCTGATGTTAGTTTGTATTTCTGAGGAATCGGTGGTGATCTCCCCTTTATCATTTCTTATTGCATTTATTCGATTCTTCTCTCTTTCCTTTTTTATTAGTCTAGCTAGCAGTCTGTCTATTTTGTTGATCTTTTCAAAAAACCAGCTCCTGGATTTATTGATTTTTTGAAGGATTTTTTTGTGTCTCTGTCTCCTTCAGTTCTGCTCTGATCTTAGTTATTTCCTGTCTTCTGCTTGCTTTTGAATTTTTTTGATCTTGCTCCTCTAGCTCTTTCAATTTTGACAATAGGTTGTCAATTTTAGATCTTTCCTTGTTTCTCATGTGGGCATTTATTGCTATAAATTTCCCTCTAGACACTGCTTTAAATGTGTCCCATAGATTCTGGTACATTGTGTCTTTGTTCTCGTTGGTTTCGAAGAACATTTTTATTTCTGCCTTCATTTCATTGTTTATCCATTCATCATTCAGGAGCAAGTTGTTCAGTTTCCATGTGATTGTGCAGTTTTGCATGCTTTTCTTAATCCTGAGTTCTAATTTGAGTGCACTGTGGTCTGAGAGACTGTTTGTTATGATTTCCGTTCTTTTGCATTTGCTGAGGAGTGATTTACTTCCAATTATGTGGTCAATATTAGAGTAAGTGCGATGTGGTGCTGAGAAGAATGTGTATTCTGTGGATTTGGGGTGGAATGTTCTGTAAATGTCTATTAGGTCTGCTTGGTCCAGATCTGCGTTCAAGTCCTGGATATCCTTGTTGGCTTTCTGTCTCACTGATCTGTCCAATATTGTCAGTGGAGTGTTAAAGTCTCCCACTATTATTGTGTGGGAGTCTAAGTCTCTTTGTAGGTCATTAAGAACTTGCTTTATGTATCTGGGTGCTCCTGCATTGGATGCATATATATTTAGGATAATTAGCTCTTCTTGTTGCATTGATCCTTTTACCATTATGTAATGTCCTTCTTTGTCTCTTTTGATCTTTGTTGGTTTAAAGTCCATTTTATCAGAGACTAGGATTGCTACCCCTGCTTTTTTTTTCTCTCCATTTGCTTGATAGATCTTCTATCCTTTATTTTGAATCTATGTGAGTCTTTGCATGTGAGATGGATCTCCTGAATACAGTACACTGTTGGGTCTTGACTTTTTATCCAGTTTGCCAGTCTGTGTCTTTTGATTGGGGCATTTAGGCCATTTACATTCAACGTTAATATTATTATGTTTGAATCTGATCCTGCTGTTTTGTTACTGTCTGGTTGTTTTGCCTGTTAGTTGATGTGGTTTCTTCATTGTGTCATTTTTCTTTACCATTTAGTACATTTGTGCAGTGGCTGGTATTGGTTGTTCCTTTCAGGAGTTCTTGTAAGGCAGGTCTTGTAGTGATAAAATCTCTTAGCAATTGCTTGTCCATAAAGGATTTTATTTCTTCTTCATGTATGAAGCTTAGTTTGGCTGGATATGAAATTCTGGGTTGAAAGTTCTTTTCTTTAAGAATGTTGAATACTGGCCCCCATTTCCTTCTAACTTGTAGAGTTTCTTCCAAGAGATCCGCTGTGAGTCTGATGGTCTTTCCTTTGTGGGTGACTTGATCTTTCTCTCTGGCTGCCCTTAGGATTTTTTTCCTTCATTTCAACCCTGGTGAATCTGACAGTTATGTGCCTTAGGGTTGCTCTCCTTGAGGAATATCTTTGTGGTGTTCTCTGTATTTCCTGGATTTGAATGTTGGCCTGCCTTGTTAGGTTGAGGAAGTTCTCTTGTATAATATCCTGAAGAGTGTTTTCCAACTTGGATTTTGGGGTGGCTGACAAAGTTCTATTTCTTTTTTTTTTTTTGAGACAGAGTCTCACTCAGGTGCCAGGCTGGAGTGCAGTGGCGTGATCTCAGCTCACTGCAACCTCCGCCTCCCAGGTTCAAGCAATTCTCCTGCCTCAGCCTACTGAGTAGCTGGGACTACAGGCACGCGCCACCATGCCCAGCTAATTTTTGTATTTTTAGTAGAGATGGAATTTCACCATGTTGGCCAGGATGGTCCTGATCTCTTGACCTCATGATTTGCCTGCCTCTGCCTCCCAAATGCTGGGATTACAGGCATGAGCCACCGCACCCGGCCTGCAAAGTTCTATTTCTTGTCCTAGGTAGTGTTTGCCTTCAAATAATTCATTAAGCCGTGTATTTTATTTGTGTGGTTTTCTGAATCCACATTTTATTTTATTTTTTTATTTCAATACAGAGTCTCGCTCTGTCACCCAGGCTGGAGTGCAATGGCACTCTTGCCTCACTGCAACCTCTGCCTCCCTGGTTCAAGCAATTTTCCCACCTCAGCCTCCTGAGTAGCTGGATTTATAGGCACCCACCATCATGCCCAACTAGTTTTTGTATTTTTGTAGAGACGGGGTTTCACCATGTTGGCCAGGCTGGTCTTGAGCTCCTGACCTCAGGTAATCCACCTGCCTTGGCCTCCCAAAGTGCTGGGATTACAGGCGTGTGCCACCATGCCTGGCCTTGAATCCACATTTTATTTAAAATAAAATGACTTTTAAAAATGAGTCAGATTTAGAGATATAGATATGAATCAGTTTCCAAAATATATAGTTAAGTGAAATAAGACAAACAGAAGAGTGTGAATAACATGCCACTGATATTTACACATAGAAGAGGTATTTGTGTGTTCATAGACTGTCCCTGAGAGGACACATAGGAATTAAAAGCAAGTTCAGAGGGTGGGAGGCCAATTTACTTTCAGAATATACCTTTGAACTTCCACTGGGTCTATGATTATGTTTCAAAGGAATAATTAATTAACTATGTTTTAGAAAAAGTAATATTCTCAAAGAGCCTGACAATCTCTTTGCTCCAGTTTGACATTCGTCAGACCACACTTTGGTCCATCATTTGTTCATTGCGGAGGATACACAGGCTGGTGGATGAGTGGGCCAGGGAACAGAGCGGCTTCAGTGGCATTTGAGCTTCACATAAACTGCAAGGCTTTTTCTCAGTTTAAATGTTATCTATCCCTACGTTTCTAAGCCGAGTGTTTGAGGTTAGCCTGCCTTTGAATACTTTTATAAATGCCACTGTTTGTATCACCTGTGCATGTCACCCTGGGTAGACCCCAGAGCACCATCTACAGGTGGCCCACCTTTCTCACCTGCTCTTTCTCTTGGTGCCAGTAAGTGCTTTTGCACCCTTTGGGGGACAAGTCACATCATCTTCACAAGACCACACTACTTAGCTCGAGGCACTCAGTTCTCCTTCCTAATCAGCTTCTTTAGAGTGGACCTGATTTCATAGGGAATAAAAGCTTTTCTTTTTTTCCTTGGGAAAATAGCTCTGTGTTGAGATACTTTGCCAAGAGAAATAAAAAAATATTTTGGTTAAATTCTGGGCTTAATTTCAAAATAAAATATTCACAATCTTCTAAGCAGGTTACTCCTTTTCAGTGTGTGTGTGTGTGTGTGTGTGTGTGTGTGTGTGTGTGTGTTTGCTAGATTTATAATTCCTCGGGTGAGATGTATAATGACTTCAGGGATTTATAAAATAATTACTTTGAAAGTAAATTGAGAATTACTTGGCATAATATGTTATTAATAAGATGGTATCTACGTAGAAATTAAACTGTCTTACAATTTATTTTATCACTTTCAAAAATTATTGAGTTAGAGAACTTCTTTTTTTCTGGCTCATTTTCAGAGAATGAGCATTTTTAAGTTTTAAAAGACACTATCAAATTGGCATTATCAAAGATTGTACCAATTTATAGTCTCAGTCACAATGTGAAATACGATCCATTGGATGTTACTTAGTCTAAAAACTTCTTGTGGCCATCTGATAGGCTAAAATCTCATTGCCACTGTAGTTTGCATTGCCTTGATTACTAAGGAGACTGATGATCTTTTTATTCATGATTGGTCAGAATTTCTTCATTTTGTGAAATGCCCACTCACATTCTCTATCCAGTTTTCTATCGAGTTTCCTCATGGACTCTTTGCAAATTAGGGACAGTGACCATTTCCCCCATCATAAATGTTGTAAGTGTCTCCTCTTCCTCTGGGGCTTATCTAAATTCTTGGTGAGAAATCTACCATATAGATATATTTAATTCGTATGTTATCAAATGTGTCCTTAAAATTAAAACTGGAATTTCAGGCCAGGTGTGGTGGCTCACGCCTGTAATCAGAGCACTTTGGGAGACTGAGGTGGGGCAAGTCACTTGAGGTCAGGAGTTCGGGACCAGCCTGGCCAACATAGTGAAATCCCATTTCTACTAAAAATACAAAAATTAGCCAGGCGTGGTGGTGCTTGCCTGTAATTCCAGCTACCCAGGAAGCTGAGGCAGGAGAATCACTTGAACCCGGGAGGCAGAGGCTGCAGTGAGCCAAGATTGTGCCACTGCACTCCAGCCTGGACAACAGAGTGAGCCTCTGTCTCAAATAAAACAAAAGTGGCGTTTCATACCACCTTTTGGAGGGGCTTTTGCTATCTGCTTCTCCGTGCTTCCCAGGGTTCTCTCTTGTCCCCAAAGAGCAGTCGCTGACACCCAGGCCCTGTGGGAGAGCCCTCTTGCTCAGGAGTCATCTTCGCAGCTTGTTTTCTGTTTCTGTCACCTTGTCCAGTGGACCTCACACTTGAGCAAGAAGCAGACTCCCCCAGAGGGCTTGGGAAAGCCCCAGTTGCTCAGAAATCTCAGAGATTTTCTGATTCAGGAAGTCTGGGGTGGGCCTGAGAATTTGTATTCTAACAAGTTCCCAGTGGATGCTGATGCTGCTGTTCTGGGACCCACACCTGGACCACCTGTCTCAAACACTGGTTTGACATCTTGACCTCTCTGGAATCTAAGCCTTTGTTCCTACCTCCATTGCTTCCACCCAGGGCCAGGTCATGTTGTATCTTTCATAGCTTCTTCCCCCACATCCATTGTGACTCTTCTCCCATCCACTCACCGCACTGCAGCCAGAGGGATTTCAACAGGGGCCCATGGCATTCCCTTCCGGCTCTCTCCCTGTCATCATTGGGCCATCTTGTGATGCTTTTCACATCTTTTGGCAGTCTGTGTTCTCCTGTATATGGGTTTTTGGTAGCTACGAAATGCCAGGTTCTTTCTTGCCCCAGGGTCTTTGCACATGCACATTCTCTTGGCCTGGAAACCCTTTCTTTACCCCTCACCGTGATACCTGGTCATTTTGGTGAGACCCCATTGACTGTTAGGCTGGTGTGTGGATCAGATCACTTAGCTCTGAATGAATGCAGCTGACAGCCAGCCTTCTCTGTCAGAATGGCTTTGTGTTTTGGCTCATTAAGAAGCTCCCAGGGAACACTGAAAGAGGAAAGATACTCTTTGCAAAAAATGGCCTCCAAAAGAAAGGCATTTTCTAATGATGATGATAAAAGTGCAGCGAATATGAAGAGTCTAAGAATCCATAGCTAGGATACTGTAGATGTAGATAAATTATTAATCATTTATAAAATGAATGAAGCTACTGCATGCTTTATGTGAAAAGAAGAAAAAAATTCTCACCATTTTTTATAAACTTTATTTTTGCAGTCAGATACGTTCATAATCCATATTATTCAGTGGTGATATAGTATAAGGTTTATTTCATTAGTAGAATATTTTAATAGCTTTATAAAATATAAAAGACTTTATTCCAGTATTTATAGACTTGCTAAGGATCTCTGAAAAAGTCACTTGAAATTTCCAGTTATAATTTTAATATTTTAGGGGGAAAATTATATGCCTTCATGCCATCTTTGGCACAAAATTGGAGATTTATAAAGATTTCAAGCTCTATGCCTTATAAATGTTAAGGCTCTAGACAGTCTTTTGAGCAGAACTCTTTTCCTTCTGTACGGGGGGAAGAAATAGATACATATGGATAGGGATTAAGAGACTAGAGGAGTAATATAGAATCGATGGAGAATGGAAAGGGGCCAAATTGTGCCATCTCACAAGGCTCAGGCTCACATAAATGTGCATGCTTGAGAGAAAGGGGTCTGCCAGGATGGATGCTACTGACCATTTGGATGTGTCTTTCAAAATTTCAATAGGAGAATAAACTGTAACACAAATGGCTGACTGGGCGCTCACGCCTGTAATCCCAGCACTTTGAAAGGCTGAGTTAGGTGGATGACTGAGAGGATGACTTGAACCCAGAAGTTCAAGACCAGCCTGGCCCACATGGTGAAACCCTGTCTCTACTAAAAATACAAAAATTAGCCAGACATGGTGGTGTACGCCTGTAATCCCAGCTACTCAGGAGGCTGAGGCATGAGAACTGCATGAACCCAGTAGGTGGAGGGTGCAGTGAGCTGAGATGGTGCCACTGCACTCCAGTCTGGGCAGCAAAGCAAGACTCCATCTCAAAAAATAATAAAATAAAATAAAACAAAGGGCTTTGGTTTTTTTCTCCATCTTGAATGTGACTAAGACACAGTAGTTATTAAACTTCTGATTATATCCTTACCATAGGTAGAGATTGTGCTTAAAATACATTTTTCTAAAAGATGGAGAGTCTGAAAATTACACTAAATTAGTTCCAGACCCAGACCAAGAACTGAAGTCTCTTGACTTCCATTACTCATCTACAGAGTTCTTTCACTGGTGAAGAAAATAAAATTTACTAAATATGTATTGAGTATTTTTTATACACAGGTACTGTGGTAGGTGCTTGGGGTGGGTATGGGGAATATGTGCAGATGACTTCTTTTTTTTTTTTGAGACGGAGTTTCGCTCTTGATACCCAGGCTGGAGTGCAATGGCGCGATCTCGGCTCACCGCAACCTCCGCCTCCTGGGTTCAGGCAATTCTCCTGCCTCAGCCTCCTGAGTAGCTGGGATTACAGGCACACGCCACCGTGCCCAGCTAATTTTTTGTATTAGTAGAGACGGGGTTTCACCATGTTGACCAGGATGGTCTCGATCTCTTGACCTCGTGATCCACCCGCCTCGGCCTCCCAAAGTGCTGGGATTACAGGCTTGAGCCACCGTGCCCGGCCGCAGATGACTTGTTGAGTCATGGATCCTGCCCTCATAAGCTCACACCAGACTTGGGAAGATAAAATACAAATACAAGCAGGCTTTGCTTTTTGTGGTTCTGATTAAGCATGAAATGAGCTCATTTACCATGGTTTCATTAAATAACTCAGCCTCCCAACAACATGGTTTCAAATTCAGTTATCATGGCATATTACCTGTGAGTCATTGCATGGAGCACAATTTGGGCTGCTAGCTCTCCAGTCCACAAATCATTATGTAAGTAACAGATGCACACCACAATTAGTGACCAATCATGACATTTTTTTCCAACGCCCGCAGTGATTGGTGACCAATCACAGCAATTTTTTCAAAATCTGCAGTGATTGGTCATTGTGCATTTGTCATTCAATTCATGCAGTACCAGCAAAGTGTGTGGTTGTGCTGCCTCAGTGATTCTCAGTGATAAACCCAGGTGGTATTTTGTAAAAACAGATAATCAGAAGGTCGAATTGACCAACGAAGATGAAAGCACACCAAAGAAACAAAAAGTGTTAGAGACGGAAAGGAAATTTCAATGGAATGTAAATGGAGTTATGGAAGAAATAGCTGACCGTGTGAATGTTGACCCTGTCACCTTTGGAGAAACTCTAGATATACAGCCAGAAGGACTTACTGACAATAAACTTACAGACATAAATGAGAGAAAGGTCATGACAAAAAGAATGAAGAAGATGTCCCAGAGGAAGGAAGTCTAGCAAAAAAAAAAAAAAAAAAGGTAGTGGGGGGGAAACACTTTAAGTTATATTTTATGACATTGAAAGTGCAAAGGGGAAGATGTTGAAAGTGATCCAAACTTAGAACACAGTATGCCAATTCACCAAGGCATAAACAAATACCAGTTTTACTATTCCTTTTCATTTTCCTATTGTTTACAACTGCCAGCAAGAGAGACTTTAATGTTTTTACAAGCATTAAAACATATCACTGAAAAATCATATTTTTCCCATTGATTTTTTATTAATATTTCTTTGCATGGTTTCAGATTGCATGGTGATTTTTACAGTTCCACACCACCATGTAAAGCGAATACTACCTGTATATGAATAATTAAGTCGTAAGCTGGGTGTGGTGGCTCATGCCTATAGTCTCAGCTACTTGAAAGGCTGAGGTGGGAAGATGACTTGAGGGCAGAAGTTTGAAACCAGCCTCGGAAATATAGCAAGACCCTGTCTCTACAAAAATGAAATAAAATAAATTGTAGGTCATACAATAAGATATCATGATATGATAGAACAGCCTTCAAAGCAACATATGACTCATTGTCAGTTGATTTTTATAGATACTAATTTCCTAAGAGATCAAGGGAGAGAGAGATCATCATCATCATATCTAGGATTATGATGACGATGATGGAAGAGAACTGGGATGGGCTTTGGAGTTTCCAATTTGGACAGACCCAGTGAAGAACAAGGTGGCATTCTAGGAGAGTGGAAGAGTGAGCAGACACTCAAAGCAGCCATACAATATTACTGCCATGAATGACGTCGATAAAGCAGACTACTTGACTCTGGAATTCCAAGCACCTATTTTTTGACAAATTGCTTTATATCAAAGTGTGTGCCTAAAAAGTGTTTCCCAAGCCATGCGTGCTCAGATCACAAAGGTTGTGGAATGAAGCACAGAAAATTTGGCTCAACCAACCGAATTGTGCCATGGGCACTTTCTGTCACCAGCTGTAAAGAGGCCACCCTCACCTTTACTCTCAGTGAAACATGCCTCTCAGGTGTTAAGAAGTCTTCCCTAAGTTTTCTCTAGCAATAATATTAATCACATTGTTTTATGGCTTTATAGTTTATTTGTGCTTTTACTATAAAAACATAGAGACAGCTAGGAAGGTTGAGAGTTAAGGCACCTGGAGAGCTGATGTTTTTCCTAAAGGGCAGGGCTGCTACTCGGCTCTTCGAAATGTAGGGACAGTATTGTGAGATCCATTACAGTTTTTAAAGGAAGCCATAAATCTTGGCTTAATAGGAAGCTTTCCAACTTGAAAAAGTTGAGTCAAACTTTTAAAACATATATCATCTAGCAGAGTAAATGATGTGTTCCTGTGCCTGGTCTGGCTGCCAGTTTGTAACTGCTTTGTAAGACAATGGTGCTTTCTTACACACGGTGTTCATCTAATTTGGACAAAGCAGGGATTATAATGCAGTTGTTATAACCAATTTTCACATGAGGAAATAGGCTTACGGAGTTAAAGTAACTTGTCCGAGGAAGCACTGGTGTTAGATAGTGGACCCAGGAAACTGATGACTAATTTGATGCTTTTTTCCTCTACATCAGCTTCTTAAAGTTTACTCTATCAACTGTGAGAATGAAATGAAAACCTCAACCATCAGCCCTCAGAAGGCCCTGGACCAGGGGAGTTCTAGGGCTCTTGGAAGCAGAACCTCGTGGTCTGTCTCTTTAGAGCATCACCATTGTGATCAATTTGAATCCATCTCCATCCTTATTAGTCTAAATGAGGAAGTCAATACAGCCTTTAAATAATTCTGCATCATTATTATTTCTCTTATCTAAGCTTTCTGCACATGCTCAGCAGCAATATATTTGAGCCTATGTTCCCTGACATGTCCTGTGAAGCACATTGCCTATCAAGTTCATAGTCACATGATTCAACATTCAGAACAGCTGAGAATATGGTTTAAAAATTCTCTGAAGAAAAATGATGGACTTGCTATCAACATGTTCTAAAAAGATGAACATTCTCTGTATGGAGATGGGATGAGGAGGTACTCTTGGACTGGGTCAAGATTTTAGGTCACTTCAGCGATGGATGAACGGATGACTGAAGCCTCAGAATTCCTTTTTTGGGGGACAGATTTTCACTCTTGTTGTCCAGGCTGAAGTGCAATGGCACGATCTCGGCTCACTGCAACCTCTGTCTCCCAGGTTCAAGTGATTCTCATGCCTCAGCCTCCCAAGTAGTTGGGATTATAGGCATGTGCCACCATGCCTGGCTAATTTTGTATTTTTATTAGAGACAGGGTTTCTCCATGTTGGTCAGGCTGGTCTTGAACTCCCAACCTCAGGTCTCCCAAAGTGCTGGGATTACAGGTGTGAGCCACTGCGCCCAGCCAATACATTTCTTTTCTTTATAAGTTACTCAGTTTTAAGTATTCTGTTATAGCCACACAAAAACTAAGACAGGCCCCTTGTCTCCGTCTTTGAACCTACACCTATAGGAATTTAATGAGCCTGACGTACCTGATTTTGGCACAGATGAGAGATGGGTTTGAAAGATCAGACCTAGCTTGAGCAAGCCCTCGCTATGCCTGGGTGCCAGCAGACCAAGTGGGCAGAGAGATCGAGGATGGTGTATTCATTTTCAAAGGCAGCCATAACAAAGTACCCCAAACAGGCTGGTTTAAAACAACAAAAATTTAGTACTTTACAGTTGTAGAAGCTAGAAGTTCAAGATCAGGGTGTCAGCAGGGCCATGCTTTCTCTGAAACATGTTGGGGAGAAGCCTTCCTTGCTCTTCTAGCTTCTGTATTTGCCAGCCATCCTTGGCACTGCTTGGCTTGAAGATGCACACTTGGTTAGTAGAAGTATCTGTGTTTTTTTCTCTTCTTCT
The DNA here is from genome assembly GCF_030222135.1 of Aotus nancymaae. Lineage (NCBI taxonomy): Eukaryota > Metazoa > Chordata > Mammalia > Primates > Aotidae > Aotus > Aotus nancymaae. The sequence goes on from NW_026988425.1 coordinate 123,181,775, forward strand.
TTCTTTCCTCCATCTCTTCCCCTTCCCCTTCCCTCTTCCTCCCCCTTCCTTCCCCTCCTCCCCACTTCCTCCCCCTCCTCCTCTTCCTCCCCCTCCTCCTCCTCCCCCCTCTTCCTCCTCCTCCCCCCTCTTCCTCCTCCTCCTCCTCCTTCTTCTTCAATGGGGTCTCATTCTGTCACCTAGGTTGGAGTGCAATGATGTGATCAATGTTTGAATTCCTGGGTTTCAAGTGATCCTTTCACCTCAGCCTCCTGAGTAGCTGGGACTACAGCTGTGCACCACCACACCTGGCTAATTTTTTAAATTTTTAGTAGGGATGGGGTCTCCCTCCCAAAGTGCTGGGATTGCAGGTGTGAACCACCGCACCCGACCTTCTTGTTTTAGGAGGATACCAGTCATTTTGGATTAGGGCTCACTGTAGTAACCTCATTTAAACCTGATTCTATCTGCAAATATCCTATTTCAAAATAAAGACACATTCACAGTTACCAGAGGTTTGGATTTCAATGTACTTTTTAGGAGACAATTCCACCCACAACAGGTAGCAGGTAGGATGGGCATCACCGCCCTACAGATAATTCGGTCTGTTCATCCATCAAATAAGTCACTCCTTTTGGTGGAGAATTGAGTGAAGAGCCCACAAGCCTGAACTGTGTGTTCTGATACCACCCCTTCCAGGGCATGAAGACAGGAAGTAAGTTTTCCCTTAACAATAATCTTCTAAAATTGAATGAGTTCTTTATAAGAAATGCAGAACTAATTAGGCATTGATCTCAGGAAAATTAATTATTTAAAAATTGATTTGCAAAAGCATCTCCTAGAAAAGACAGGTTTTCTCAAATCTTTTGATATGTTACAGTTTTTTTTTAGAGATTTCAGGGGAAAGAAGGATGTTTTTAGACAGAAATGAGAAATTGTATTTAATAATGTCTGACAGAAGATTGGCAAAAGAACAACTGACAGTAATGTTTGAAGATTTAATTAATGTGTAAGATGAATGCTCAAAGTATTAATAGCTACTAGTTTACACAGCAGTTTGTTAAACTTCTGAGGAGAATCACATGATAGGTCCCCTGGGTTGTTATTTGCATATTAACAAGAAGTTATATTACAACATTTTTAAAGCACAGGCTTCTTATCAGTGTGTTTATGAATATTTGGCTCCGTTCAAAACCTTTTGTGTTGTCTTTAAACATACCATTATATCAATCATGTAAAATTTCCCTTCCTTCCCTCCTTCTCCCCTTCAAGTGGATTTTTCTTGGAAGTCATGAGGCAGTGCAATCTCTGCATCTTGTTTTCATTCCGGAAACATTGACATGTATGGCTATCCGGGTGTGAGCACAGTCCTCCTCAAACAATACAGGGAGGACCTTGTGACCTCCTAAAGACGCTTGGTCTCTCCCTTCTCCATGAATTATAATTAAACTGGATATTTTTCCAAACAGGGAGGTTTTTTTCTTTCGAGCAGGCCCACTTAGAAGAGGGATTGAGGATTGTAGGTCACTGGGATATCACTCCCTAAGTTCTGTGCAGTAAACGATTCCACTGCTCTGAAATGCTAATTTACCAAAGAGCAGCCTACTTTTACTAAATTACCACTGTCATTTACAAAATTTTACTGAGGAAGTAATTTCCTAAATGGTACCCTGGTGGCCTGGACAAGCTATTACAGTTTCCAGTCCTACTTCACGTACTTGGAGGACACAGCCTATTGGAGAAACTCTGGCTCCACGGTTCTCCCAGCAGGCTTCATGGAACACTCGGCAGTCTGCAGTGTACCTGCCGGAGCGGTGACAGCAGGCTGAACTGGGAGGACTCCTTGAAAGGGGTCAGAGGAAGGAGGAAGGAGCCTTGGCACATGGCATTGGTCGTGCTGGTGGCCAGTGCTGAGGCCAGCCCACACAGCACCCTTGTGTCCATTTGAAATGCAAAAGGCTTAGCCAGCCCGGGTGACAGAGCAAGACCCCCATCTCAAAAAAAAAAACAAAAAACAAAACAACAACAAAAAACATATATACATATGTATATGGAAACAAGAAGGAGGGGACAAGGAATACAGAACCCCACAAATGCAGTTAAACCTGGCATGGCTGGCCTTGAATTTTTTAAGCCTGCCAAGGGGACGGCAATTAACAGCAGCTGAACAACACTTGATAAAGCAACCCAGGGATGAGAACTTAGGGCAATTCATCTGGTGATGAGATCCACCCACAAAAAATTGGGAAAGAGGTAATAACGTGGGGGAGAGGATTTGCTTGTGTTTCTTCAGGTGCAAATCAAGCACCGGTGTCGGCACCATCCAGACTAGTCTCTTAATGTACGGGTTTCCCTGTATCGCTTTCTTTTGTTTTTTCCATTTTCTTTTATTTTTTTTTCTTTCTTCTTCTTTTTTTTTTTTTTTAATGAAGTCTTGCTCTGTCGCCCAGGCTGGAGTACAGTGGTATGGTATCCACTCACTGCAAGCCTCCCCTCCTGAGTTCCAAATAGATATATATTGAAATGGAGTCTCACTCTATCTCCCAGGCTGGAGTACAGTGGCTCGATCTTAGCTCACTACAACCTCCGCCTCCTGAGTTCAAGCAATTCTCCTTCCTCAGCCTTCCGAGTAGCTGAGATTGCAGGCGCCTGCCACCATGGCCTGCTAATTTTTGTATTTTTAAATTAGCCAGTGTGATGGCATGCACCTGTAGGTCCAGCTACTCAGAAGGCTGAGGTTTGAGGATACCTTGAGCCTAGGCGGTCAGGGCTGCAATGAGCTGTTATCGCCCCACTGAACTCCAGCCTGGACAACTGAGCAATACCCTGGCTCTAAAAAAATAAGGTGGCTGCTGAACCTGGCCATGGAACCCCCGGCTCCTCAGAAGGGACACAATAGGACACGTATGGAACCAGATGGCTCTGAGACCCCCTGGGGCCTTCCCACTCCAACCTCTATCTCTTCAAACCTAAGTGGCCCAGTGGCCCCTGCTGCAAGGGCATTCAAAGGACAATAAGCACTTTTGATCCTTTTGTTTTTTAAGACAGAGTTTCGTTCTTGTTGCCCAGGCTTGAGTGCAGTGGCACGATCTCAGCTCACTGCAACCTCTGCCTCCCGGTTCAAGTGATTCTCCTGCCTCAGCCTCCCATGTAGCTAGCATTACAGGCACCCACCACCCGGCCTGGCTAATTTTTTGTATTGTTTTTTTAGTAGAGACGGGGTTTCGCCATGTTGGGCAGGCTGGTCTCGAACTCCTGACCTCAGGTGATCCATCCGCCTTGGCCTGCAAAAGTGCTGGGATTACAGGCGTGAGCCACCGTGCCTGGCCTGCTCTTTTGATCATTTTTTTGTGTTGGATGGGGCAGCATTATAATGTGACCCATTGCTATAGGTAATGACAGAGAAATTCACTGGGAGTGAGCCTTATGAGGATGCTGAAGACCTTTTAACAGTGAGAGTGTATTTCAAAGTTCTGAAGTTGCTTTTTCATGGATCACCTCCTTCACAACAATCTCGTGTATAATCCCCACCTTCTGTATGAGGAAATGGATGCAGGAATATTGAGTGGCCTGGAAGGAGTTGCCAGTGGAGCCAGGTGTTTTGCTTCCAAGCCTACTGTTTTTCCCACTGTCTGTATCACAGCTGCCTGTCTCGACTAATCTGCTGCAGATAGAGTCTGGAAGGAATAGAGTTGACATCCAAATAGCTATAAATCTACAGCGGGACAGGCAGTCTATGTTAGCATCTAAAAGGCTGCAGAGGTAGTGGAGGGAAAGCTGAATGTGGTGTTCATGGCCATGGTTTCCTTTCATTCTATAAAGAGTGTGCTTGTCAAGCACCATCTGGAAGATGATATGCAGCCCCTTCTCCGTGACGAATGAAGACACGCAGAGGCAGATTCCAGAACAGCATTTACATCTTTGTTTGGTGATGTCAGACACAGAATTGAGTTGTTTAAAAACTTGCTTTCAAATACAGGCACAAAAGTCATGGTGCAGGAGGCTCATACGGAACTCGGACAAGCCAAGAAAAGGAGGTTCTTACCTGAAATTGTAAACAAACATGCTCGGGGAGAGATTTTAAAAACCTTTTTATGGAAAGACAACACAGACACAGAAATCCACCCAGATCAAGTGTGGAGCTGGGTAAGTTACTGTGAGGTGAGTAAGCTTGTATCACCCTCTCTCGTCAAGAAATTAGACATCGCCAGCTGCCCCAGCGTCTCCTCCGTGTGCCTGGACCCAGTGACAATCCCCTTCCTTCTCTTTCAAAGCAGTCACTCTCTGATTTGTAGTAATCACTTCCTTTCATTTCTATATGGTTTTATCACTCAAGTAGCTATCCCTAGACACTGTAGTTAACCCTTTGTTTGTTTTGCTTTTGAGACAGGGTCTCACTCTCACCCAGGCTGGAGTGCAGTGGCACAGTCATGGGTCATAGCAGCCTCGACTTCCTAGGGCTCAAGTGATCCTCTCACTTCATCCTCCTGAGGAGCTGGGACTACAGGTGCGTTCCACCATGCCAGGCTATTTTTTTGTATTTTTTGTAGAAACAGAATTTTATTATGTTGCCCAGAACTCTAGGCTCAAGTGATCTGCCTGCCTCAGCCTCCCAAAGTGTTAGGATGACAGGCGTGAGCCACTGCCTCCGGCCTATAGTTTAGTCTTGCCCATTAAAAATTTGTAATACGTAGTGTACTATGTGGTCAAGTCTCTTTTAATGTACGGGTTTCCCCTCTATCTCTCGCTCTTCTTTTTTTTTTTTGATACAGGATCTTGTTCTGTTGCCCAGGCTGGAGTACGGTGGCACGATATCTGCTCACTGCTACGCCTGCCTCCCAGGTTCAAGTGATTCTCCTGCCTCAGCCTCCCAAGTAGCTGGGATTACAGGCACCTGCCACCACGCCTGGCTAATTTCGTATTTTTAGTAGAGATGGGGTTTCACCATGTTGGCCAAGATGGTCTTGAACTCCTGACCTCAGGTGATCCACCCCTACTTGACCTCCCAAAGTGCTGGGATTACAGGCGTGAGCCACCGTGCCCGGCCTCCCTCTATCCCTTTCTTTTCCCTACAGTTTACCTGTTCAAGTGCACAGGACATTTGGAATCTGGAGTTTGCCAAGTATACCCTCTTGGTGCAGTTCAACATGATTACTCTGTCTTCTGGGTTTCCTGCAAATTGGTACCTGGAACCAGACTGAATTGGAGTCTAGCTTGATCCCTTCTGCAGGATATAAATGGCGTGTTCTTTCATCAGGAAGCATTCATGCCTTGTTTCCACACTATTTCAATGTTAGCCGCTGTCGATGCTCAGTGCATATGTCTGTTAACTAATTATGATTTGCAAAATGATGACATTTTAATTCAATATATTTTTTGATGACTGGTTGCAATATTATTACAAAAAGACACTTCCAGCTGAGCACAGTGGCTCATGCCTGGAATCTCAGCACGTTGAGAGGCTGAGGAGGGCAGATCACTTGAGGTCAGGAATTTGAGACTAGCCTGGACAACATGGTGAAACCCCTCTCTACTAAAAATACAAAATTAGCTGGGCGTGGTGGCGTGTGCCTCTAGTCCCAACTACTCAGGAGGCTGAGGCCAGAGGGTTGCTTGAACCAGGAGGCAGAGGTTGCAGTGAGCTGAGATCATGCCACTGCTCTCCAGCCTGAGTGACAGAGTAAGGCTCTGTCTCTCACAAAAAAAAAAAAAAAAAAAAAAAAAGGCCGGGTATGGTGGCTCACATCTGTAATCCCAACACTTTGGGAGGCCAAAGGTGGTAGATCATGAGGTCAGGAGTTTGAGACCAATCTGTTCGAGACCAGTCCGGCCAACATAGTGAAATCCCATCTCTACTAAAAATACAAAAAATTAGCCAGGTGTGGTGGTGTGTGCCTGTAATCCCAGCTACTCAGGAGGCTGAGGCAGGAGAATCGCCTGAACCCAGGAGGTGGAGGTTTCAGTGAGCCGAGGTTGCGCCACTGCACTCCAGCCCGGGTGACAGTCCAAGACTTCATCTCAAAAAAAAAAAAAAAAAAAGACACTTCCTCTCATCTACAACCTGGTTTTCCCATGATACACTTAATATAGAAAGGCAAGATAATTGTTTTCTAATTTGCCAGTTTTTAAGGTAATGAGTTGTTTCCCTATTATCCTCTGAGGGCAACCAACAAGTTTTGAAAAATATGGTTATAAACTTCTGAATTTAAACATATTTGGTGGGTTTGAATGCATTGTAATGAGTTTCTTATTGACACAAGACTTTTTTTTTTAATCTTTAGCAAATAAGAACATCTAAAGTGGGCTCTTGAACGCTTTTGGCATTGCTCTAGTGTAACAGTCTTTCACAACTCTTTTGCAGTCCTGTATGATCCCAAGCTTCAGCTGAGCCATTTATTTTATTGAGAAATGGTATATTATTTCAGGACCACAGTCTGGGCCCTTGGGATGCTCATTGCTACTGGATTGATCATTGTTTCCAGATTTTTTCAGTGGACAAAGCTACAACACACACATACACACACACACACACACACGCATGCACACACACAGTTATCTATACAGATAACCTGTCTCATGAATTCATATTCCTATTTCTAGTTCAAATTCAGGACTACAGAGCTCTGTATATAACCTAGCCTGGGTATATCTCCAGCTCCTTTCCTCTACCTCAAGACTCTGGTTTTCAAGATCACAAGGATGATAGAATTAGAATATCCCGTAATACCTCATTTGCTTAATCCTGTATTATGCGAAGTATCTCCTAATACTGATACTAATACTACCAGAATCAATTGATTACTGAAAGTAGTTCCAAGTTTTACATACGCTTTCCCCATTCAACTCATTTTAAAAAATAGCCAAATTACATCTACATTGTCACAGCGTATAACCAGTACATACTGTTCTTTTCTTTTTTTTTTTTTTTGAGAAAGAATCTTGCTCTGTTGCCCAGGCTGGAGTGCAGTGGTGCAATCTGGGCTCACTGCAACCTCCGCCTCCCAGGTTCCAGTGATTCGCATGCCTCAGTCCTCTGAGTAACTGGGATTACAGGTGTGTACCACCATGCCCAGCTAATTTTTGTATTTTTGTAGAGCTGGGTTTTCACCATGTTGGGCAGGCTGGTCTTGAACTCCTGACCTAAAGTGATCCACCCACCTCAGCCTCCCAAAGTGCTGGGATTACAGGTTTGAGCCACCATGCCTGGCCTAGACTTGCTTTTTAACACTCAATTGGTATTTTAGAAAATAACACCTTCCTGAAATATAATTCACATACCATAAACTTCACTCTTTTAAAGCATACAATTCATTGTTTTTTAGTGTATTCACAGACTTATGCAACCATCATCACTATCCAATTCTAGGACTTTTTGTCACTTGAAAAAGAAACCTCTACCCATTTGTAGATTCCCATTCCTCCTGTTTCCAGCTCCAACAGCCACTAATCTATTTTCCTTCTCTCTGTGGATTTGCCTCTTCTGGGCATTTCATACCAATAGACTTATGGCCTTTTGTGACTGGCTTTTTTCACTTAGCATAGTATTTTAAAAATTCAGCTATGTTATATATGTATCGGTACTTAATTACTTTCTGTGGCTGAAAATACTGTCTAGTTGGGATATACAACATTTTGTTTGTTCATCTGTTGAAGGATGTATAGGTTATTACCATTTTTGGCTATTATGAATCATGGTGCTGTCAATATTTGTATATGAGTTTTTGTGTGAAAATACATTTTCAGTTCTCTTGGGTATATACCTATGACTGGAATTGCTGAGTCATATGGTAAATCAAAGTTTAACATACTGAGAAATTGCCAGACTGTTTCCAAAGTCGTCGTGCCATTTTAAGTTCCCACTAGCTGTTGATGTTGCATTCCTCTTATATACACCTAATTACATCAGAGAGCTAATATGTACTTCAGAAAAATACATGAAAATGAGTGCTTTATAAGACTGTATCAAGTTTCCACTTTCTCCATATCCTCACTTGCACTTTTTATCATCCATAGCTTTGATTCTGATCATCTTTTCATGTGTGTGTAAAGAGATGTCTCACTGGCCGGGCGCAGTGACTCATGCCTGTAATCCCAGCACTTTGGGAGGCTGAGGCGGGTAGATCACGAGGTCAAGAGATCGAGACCATCCTGGCCAACATGGTGAAACCTCGTCTCTACTAAACATACAAAAATTAGCTGGGCATGGTGGTACACACCTATACTCCCTGCTACTCGGAAGGCTGAGGCATGAGAATCACTTGAACCTGGGAGGCAGAGGTTGCAGTGAGCCCAGATCGCACCACTGCACACTCCAGCCTGGGCAACAAAGAGAGACTCCGTCTCAAAAAAAAAAAGGTATCTCACCATGGTTTTGATTTGCATCTCCCTAGTGACTGATGATGTTGAGCATCTCTGCATGTGATTATTGGCTATTTCTTTTTTTTAGAGGGTTTCACACAATTCAATATGATTTGAAAATGATCAGAGATAAATTTCAATGAATCAGTAATTTTGAAAATGGATGTGCTTCTCTGAAAAATTAGGAATGATGTTGAGCCTCCTATTTAAGTGCATATAAGGGTATAAAAATATATAATAAGTGTATCAAAGGATTTCCTAATTAGCTTTAATCCTTGCTGTCTTATAAAGCACTCATTTTCATGTATTTTTCTGAAGTACATGTTAGCTCTCTAATGTAATTAGGTGTATATAAGAGGAATGCAACATCAGTGGACACTTAGGTTGATACCATAACTTGGCTATTGTGAATAATGCTGCAATGAAGATGGACTGCAGATATCTCTTCAAGATACCGATTTTATTTCCTTTAGCGGTCATTTCTTTCCTTTGTTGGAGAAACATCACTCCAGAATTTTTGCCTGCTTTTTAATTGGGTTATTTATTTCCTTATTGTTGAGCTGCAACCATTTATATATATGTATGTTTACTGTCCCTTATTTATAGGATAAATATATATATTTATTTTCTGATTTTAGACCCTAACAGATATATGATTTGCAAACATTTTCTCCCTATCTGTGCATTTTCTTTTCATTTTCTTGATAGTGTCTTTTGAAAAAAGGTTTTAATTTTGATGAAGTCCAATTTATCTATTTTTTTCTTTAGTTGCTTGTGATTTTGGTTTCATAGCTAAGAAACCACTTCCCAATCCAGGGTCAAGTACATGTACACCTATGTTTTCTTCAGAGTTTCATAGTTTTAGCTCTTTTTTTTTTTTTCTGAGACGGAGTTTCGCTCTTTTTACCCAGGCTGGAGTGCAATGGCGCGATCTCGGCTCACCACAACCTCCGCCTCCTGGGTTTAAGCAATTCTCCTGCCTCAGCCTCCCGAGTAACTGGGACTACAGGCGTGCGCCACCATGCCCAGCTAATTTTTGTATTTTCAGTAGAGACGGTTTCACCATGTTGACCAGGATGGTCTCGATCTCTTGACCTCGTGATCCACCTGCCTCGGCCTCCCAAAGTGCTGGGATTACAGGCGTGAGCCACTGCGCCCGGCCAGTTTTAGTTCTTACATTAGGGCTCTCATGGATTTTGAGTTAACTGTTGTATATGGTGTGAGGGAAGGGCCCTCATTTCGTCTCAGTTTTAAAAGGAGCAGTATATTAATGCTCACCATCTATACTTAGGTCAATGTCTGTCTAGTTATTTGGTTGTTTGAAGTACATTAACTAATGCAATTCTTCAGAAAGAGACAAGACCCTCTAAATTTTTGTACATTGATGATAGTCGCAGTTTGGCTCTTGTTGCCCAGGCTGGAGTGCAATGGTGTGATCTCGGCTTACCGCAACCTTTGCCTCTCAGGTTCAAGCAATTCTCCTGCCTCAGCCTCCCAAGTAGCTGGGACAACAGGCGTGCGCCACCATGCCTAGCTAATTTTTGTATTTTTAGTAGAGACGGGGTTTCACCATATTGACTGGAATGGTCTCGATCTCCTGACCTTGTGATTCACCTGCCGGCCTCCTGAAGTGCTGGGATTACAGGTGTGAGCCACCGCGCCTGGCCCTGCATCCTTTCTTTTTAAAAATTATTATTATTATTTTTTAAGTTCCAGGGTACATATGTAGGATGTGCAGGTTTGTTACATAGGTAAATGTGTGCCGTGGTGATTTGCTGCACCTATCAACCCATCACCTAGGTATTAAGCCCAGCATGTATTAGCTCTTTTCCCTAATGCTCTTTCCCAATTGCCCTCCCCTGACAGGCCCTGGTAAGTGTTCCCCTCCCTGTGTCCATATGTTCTCATTGTTCAGCTCCCATTTATAAGTAAGAACACATATGTTTGGTTTTCTGTTCCTGCATTAGTTTGCTGAGGGTAATGGCTTCCAGCTTCATCCATGTCCCTGCAAAGAACATGATCTTGTTCCTTTTTACAGCTGCATAGTATTCCATGGTGTATATGAACCACATTTTTAAAATCCAATCTATCTGTATCCTTTCTACTTGAAATTTAGTTTTAGTGGATATAAAATCTTTGAGTAATATTTTCTTGTTTTTCCTTAAAATGCTTCCACATTGTTTTTCTGGAATGATGAATTATTGTCCAATATTTTATTTCTCTCTTAAGTCACCTGGTCTTTTTGCCTTGATCCCCAAAAATATCTTCTTTTTCTTTAGAGCTCAGAAATTTTATTCCAATATATTTTGGTCATGACCATTCTGGTTTGATATTGTCTGGTACAGAGTATTGTCCTTTAAGACGCAATTTCAAATCTTTTTTAAAATGCAGAATTATTTTCTTGAGTGATAGTTCTTAGTGTTTGTTTTGTTCCTTTGCTTTGGTTTCCCTTTTCAGGAACTCCTTTCAGCCACATGTTGGATCTTCTTTAAAACTCTTCAAATATGCCACTGTCTGAAATCTTTTCTATCTCTTTAATTTTTTTATGATCTTAAAAATGTTCCTCCTTTTTGCCTTTTATTACTCCTCAGGTTTTATCTATTGTGTTTATTCACTCTTGTACTGCTTTTTGTTTAGTCTTTATTTCTGAAATTCTTTTTTCCTTTCATTTCTGTTTTACATGTAAGTCCATCCATGATTAATTTTCAATACATCGTTGTATAAAGTGTGAGGTTTAAATAGAAGTTGTTATTTATTTGGCTTTGCTTATTGATGTCCTCTATAGTAAGCTTTAATATCAAGTAATTACTCCTACTTAATTCTTTTCTCAGATTATTTTAGCTATTCTAGAGCTTGTGCCTTTTTCCATACATTTAAAAATAAATTTACCTATGTCTTTAAAAAAAAAACACCTTTTGGGATTTTGATAGGAATTACAGTAAACCTATCAGGAAATTTGGGGAGAATTTACATCTTTGCTACGTCAACTCTTGCAATCTATGAATACAGTATGTCTCTCCATTTGTTTAGGAGTTTTTAAAAAATTTCACCATTGTGGTGATTAATTTTATGTGTCTTTACTGGGCCGCAGTACCCAGATATTTGGTCAAATATTATTTTGGGTGTTTCTGTGCTTATGGATGAGATGGAAATTTAACTCAGTGGACTTTGAGTGAAGCAGATTCCCCTCCATAATGTGGGGGCCCTCACTCATCTAATCTGCTGAAGGCCTTACTAGAGCAAAGTTACAGTTTAGATCTATTTTGTGGTTATGTCCTTCTGGTGTGCTCTCATTTTCTATGGGGATGTTACTGTATTTCTTATTATCTTTTTTGAATATCCTTCTTAAGAATCTAATTATACTTAATCCCTACAAGAAAAGAGGAGAAAAGGGATTTCCACATCCTTTCCAGGTTAGGGGATCATTATAATCAAATCTGAAATCTCCTAGAAAGTTGTTTTTGTTTAGACCCCACACTTACATCACTGAATGATTTCCGAAATTTCATTACTTGGTCTGCTTATTCTAAAGATATTGAACTAATGATATAATTAGAAGACTAAAACTAATAAAGGCATTACAATAATGACTATTGAATTATAGGTAGTAATTAGCCCATAAGAAATATGAGGTCTGGTGCAAGGTCTTATTGATCTTTACATGGCTTAAGGTAATGTCTTGTATATTATTTCACTCAATAGATATTTATAGAATAGATGTTTTAAATAAGGAGGAACATTTAAAATTCTTTCTTAAGAAAGACATCAATACAAAAACATTTACTATAGCTTTTATTCTAATAAGGTGTTATGTGTACTATGGGAAATTCAAGAAATACCCATTGTGAAGTCTCTTCTCAAAGTTATTATACCATATTTGAGGAAACAGCTTAATCTCTTTTGCCTTATGCTGACCTAGAAGATGGCACACAGATACCAAGCCACCTCTGCTGAACATGTGTATGCTGCTCTCAGTCTACGAATGGTGTTAGATCTCACCCTTTCTCCTATTTTGGTTCAGTCTGGCATTTTGAGGTTCTAATCTGACTTTGTCTTCTGGATGCAGACCCTGTGGGCCTAACTTTCCCTTTAGTCTTTTCCAGCATAACTTGTTCTGCTGCTATTAGGCCAGGGGAAGCTAGACCTAATGGAAGTAACTTCAGATAGAAGTACTGACACAATAATAGAAAAATAACTGGCACTTAGTGTTTGCTATATGCCAGGTGCTGCTCTAAGAACTCTAGGTAAACAAAATCATCTAATCCTCACAAGAAATTTACAAGGTAGGTATTATTATGACTTGCATTAGGAATTGAAGCTGAGGTTTTTACTAAGGCAGTGTAACACCAACATGTATGCCCTAACCATTCTGCTGCCCTGACTTTTCGATGTGAGAGAAGAGCTAATGGAGAGATAAAATTTGCACAGGTAATGAAGAAGGTCATTCTCACCAGGAGTGACCCATTACTCTCCAGAAGCTTAGAAACCAGAGGCCATGCTCGGTGTGGTGGCTCACGCCTGTAATCCTAGCACTTTGGGAGGCTGGGGTGGGCCGATTGCCTGAGCTCAAAAGTTCGAGACCAGTCTGGCCAACATGGAAAAACTCCATCTCTACTAAAAAAAAAAAAAAAAAAACTAGCATGGGTAGTGGCAGGCACCTGCAGTCCCAGCAAATCCGGAGGCTGAGGCACGAGAATTGCTTGAATCTGGGAGGCGGAGGTTGCAGTGAGCCTAGATTTCATCACTGCACTCCAGCCTGGGTGACAGAGCGAGATTCTGTCTCAACAAAAATAAAGAAAGAAGGAAAGAAAGAAAGAAAGAGAAGGAAGGAAGGAAGGAAAGAAAAGAAAAGAAGAGAAAAGAAAAGGAAAGAAACCAAAGGCCAGTATTTTGCTTGAACAGAGGATTAGAGAAACATGTTGGAGAGAGTGAAGAGAGAAGTTGGTTTTGCTGAATGGTCCAGGTTACCACTGAGCATATATCTAGCTCGCATGCATGAAAGAAGCTAACATATGCCCTATGAATTATGTCTCCACAATTTGCTGCTGCTGCTCTTGCTGTTGCTATAAAAAGGTGAGGCTAGTCACATCATTGACACCAAAAATGAATGCGTCCTAATGCTTATTTCTCTACGAGACTTTCCATTTATCCACAGGCAAAATGTTTTACTTTTGTTTTTCACTAAAGAAAAGTGAAGGAGTTCTGGTTGAAGGTGATTCTCATACTTCGGAGCCAAATGCTAAATTTTACTCCATTATTTTGTGTTCAGTTGATGGATGACAATTATCAAATCTCATGTGGCCTGACTCATAATTTTCATAGTTTTTCCTTAAAGGCAAAACATTTCTTTCATGTATAAGTTTGTTTGAGTCTGAGCATATGAATAACTGCTTATTCTAATGAAACCATTAGAATGCATAGGTTTCTAATAACCTGATTTAATGGTGCTAGTTGAGTTAACTTAAGTGGAACTTACCTCTTAGCCTCATTGCCCTCCTTGGATAATCCAGTCATTTACTTCTCAGGGGCTTTTCACAAAATTCTAGTCAAAACTATCTCAGAAGTGTTAAAAACTTCCATTTTAACATCGTTTAGGGTAGAGAATTAACTTGAATTAAAGTAATTGAATACCACTATCTGCTGAGGACTGTGCTAAGTGCATTAGGATACTGCAAACATGAATTATTCCTGTCTGCAAGGAACTTACTACTAATGGAAAGTGCCAGCATTCATAAAGTGCATAATATTTGAAAAATCCTTTCCTATATTCATGATCTAATTTAAATCTCATCACAAAACCTATGAACTAATAAGTATTTCAAGGCCTGTCAAAATTAGGTTTCTCCTCTTCCTTCACTTAGCTGTCCTTTAATTATTTTGGTAGCAATGAGACAGACATTTTAAACCCAAGGAACAAAGACAAGTCAAAATTCTATGTGCCTTATTCTCCAACAGCGTCCAGGGAGTCCAGCGTGCTTCCAGCCCTTCAATGACAATCACCTGAACAAACATGCCCAGGACACTGGTGGACAGGTATCTGTTCTAGTCACTGCTTTCACTTTCTTTGGGTATATATCTAGGAGTGGAACTACTGGGTCATGTGAAAATACTATGTTTATTTTTAAAGAACAGCCAGACTGTTTTCCACGTTGGCTGCAGCATTTTACATTTATTCCAGCAATGTACAAGTGTTCCAGTTTCTCTACATCCTCTCCAACACTTGTTATTATTTTTTATTATAGCCATCCTCATGGGTTTGATGTGGTATTTCATTCTGTTTCTTTTTCTTATTGTGGTAAAATATATGTAATGTAAAATTTGTCATTTTAACAATTTTAAGTGTGCAATTCTGTGGCATTAAGCACATTCACAGTTATGCAAGCAGCACCATCAACCATCTCCAGAAATTTTTCACCTTCCGCAATTGAAACTGTACCCACTAAACACTAACTCCCCATTCCCCCCACCCCCCAGCCTCTGGCAACCACCACCCTACTTTCTGTCTTTATGAATGTGACTACTCTAGGTACTTCATAAGGTAGAGCTGAACAATATTTGTGATTGGCTTATTTCACTTAGCATAATGTCTTCAGGGTTTGTTCATGTTGTAGCATGTGTCAGAATTTCCTTCCTTTTTAAGACTGAATACGTTTCCAGTGTATGTATAGACCACATTTTGTTTATCCATTCTTCCAAGGATGGACACTTGGTTTGCTTCCACCTTTTGGCTGTTGTGAATAATGATGCTATGAACATGGGTACAGAAATGTCTCTTCGATGCCTGTAATCCCAGCACTTTGGGAGGCCAAGGCAGGTCTGTCCCCCAGGCTGGAGTGCAGTAGCACAAACACGGCTCATTGCAGCCTGGACCTCCCAGACTCAGGCAAACATCTCACCTCAGCCTCTCAGGTAGCTTGAACTACAGGTGCACACTGCCATGCTGGACTAATTTTTGTATTATTTGTAGAGATGGGGTTTTTCCATGTTGCCCAGGTTGGTCTCAAACTCCTGAGCTCTGACCTCGTAATCCACCCGCCTTGGCCTCCCAAAGTGCTGGGATTACAGGTGTGAGCCACCACGCCTGGCCTTCTTTGAGGTTTTCTATGCATCAAATCATGTCATCTGCAAATATAGTTTTGCTTCTTCCTTTACAATTTGGATGCCCTTTATTTCCTTTTCTTGTCTAATTGCTCTGGCTGAACTTCCAATAAAATGTTGAACAGCAGTGGTGAATGTGGACATTCACCACATGTCAAATTCCTGTTCTTGGGAAAAATCAGTCTTTCACCATTGAGTTTGATGTTATCTGTGGGTCTTTCATAAATGCCCTTTACCATGTTGAGGAAGTTAAGGGAAAGTGAGTTTTAAAACTGCTATCTATAGAAATAATTTGAGGCCTAGATCGATATCTTTCTTTAGAGAGAATTTTCTATTGCTTTTGCCAGCTCCTAGGGGTTTGAACAATGCAGGATTACCTCAATTCAAATCAGGATTGGGGTTTCTGGGCACTTGCAAAAAGAGGGAAGGTTGGCTTATTTCCTGCTCCAGGGGTGCAGCCATTTGGGGTTCTGTCACAAGGCAGGGGACTGGTTTACTGGGTCCCCACCCTTGGAGACTCCTGGATGCAAACTCATCTGACTCTGCGTGTGCAGCTGCCAGAGCTAGAAAGGCAGCCCAGGTGCTACATATACCTCTCTGGAGGCCTTCTATCGAGGCCTGGTGTTTCTCATTATCTCCATGATCTGCTGCATGCACCTCTCTGGATTCCTTCTTCTATTGGATCTAGGCCTGGTGTTCCTCATTATCCCCATAATCTTTGATACTTTTCAGGAGATATTTAAGAAATATTCCCCCTAGGAGGCTGAGGCAGGAGAATTGCCTGAACCCAGGAGGCGGAGGTTGCGGTGAGCCGAGATCGCGCCATTGCACTCCAGCCTGGGTAACAAGAGCGAAACTCCGTCTCAAAAAAAAAAGAAATACTCCCCCTGGTTTCTAAGTTGTCTTTAGTAGGAGAAGTAGCTGGTCTGCCATTCCTAGAAGTAGTTTCTGCCCTATTACTGTTCCAGAGGCAGAAATTGTGAGATCCAACTACAACTCTCTACTACCCTAGAGAGGCTGCCAAGGGTCTAGTTTCCTTCCCATCCATTGATGTATAGAGAGGTACAGGTCAAAAAGAGCAGGAATCTGAAACAGGCATGTGGTGAGCAAGGCATTTGTAAGTGTTCCTTGTCTCTCCATGGTGCAAGCAGCCCCCAAACCTGCCTTTCAGCAAGAAGCTCAGCCACCTCGTCATGCTTTGCTTAAGAACAATCATCTTGTCTATTAGTCCCATCTGATCTAGGGAGAAGAAAAGCTGTAACTTGGTTCCAGGGCTCTCCAAGAATCTGCTGTAACACTAGGACATGTATTATTATAATGCTTTTATAAGAGACAAACACTGAAGATCAAAGAGAATCAGTGAGTTGTTATGATCAGTGTCAGGGAGGCTAAGCTCAGGCCAGCACCTCCCTCTCTGCCTTTCTCCTTCCCTTCTTTCCATTCTGTTCCACCCTTCCCTTTCATTCTTCTTTCGTTTTGGCTCCCACCAGCAGACCAAATTAAAATGGAGTCAGTCATGCCAAACTTCTAATCCACCAAGCTGAAACTCAGTTTTTTAGCTTTCTGAGAAATCAGGAAGGAAGAGAGAGAGAGAGAGAGAGAGAGAGAGAGAGAGAGAGAGAGAGAGAGAGGGAGGAGAGAATGAATAGACAAACAACAAATGTTCAAATAGGCCAGTTTGAGCAGACATAAGGAAGTTCCCTCAGTTTTAACCATTATAAGGAAAGTTATTTTGAAACAACGAATCTGCTTTTTGTTCCTCATTTCTACTTTCTTCAGTCTTTTTCCGTCTATATATACTCACTGCCCACGTGGCAGAGTGGAGTTCTCTGAACCTCTTATGACTGAGGGCTCTCTCATTCATGAATTGTTCACTGTTTAAGTAAACTGTTACATTTATTTGTCTAAAGTTTTTATCAATAGAACTGCTTTTTTATCAATAGAAATGTGAAGTAATATTAATTTCTAGATCAGTCTGTCCCTTTGAATCCGAACGAAATTTGCAGCAAAGGTAGATCTCTCCTAACCCACCTTCCCCAAAATCTGTGCTCCTTGGAGCTCTCTTTTCATACCTTTCATAAATAATAATAATAATAAAAGTCAATTCACATGTATTTTGGAAGCATCTCTAATTCATAAGTGGGAAATCACTGGAGGTCACAGCTGGCTCCTACCTCTATTTAATTCATCACTGATGCCTCCTAAACATCTCCCAAACACACCCAATTCTGGAAATCTCCACCATCCCTACCTTAATCCAAAACACTGTCACCTCTTGCTAGCTGACAGTAACGGCCTCTGAGCACTCTTCCGCTTGGGCACCCCCAACCCATTTTTGGTACCATACTCAGAAAGCTCTTTCCAAATCTTCTTATCATCTGCTTATTTATTTATTTTGCGGGTGGATGGGCACTGTGTAGCATACTGAACCCAGTATGCTAGAAGCTCTTTCCACTAGACTGAAAGTTCCCTGCATTCAGGGGGTTTGCAACTCATTCTTCCATCCTCAGTGCCTGGCACATAGTGGATGTATACTATTTTTCGAATAGTATACAATGTCAATAAACTGTAATTCACTAATTTGTTAGGCTATTGTCTGTTTCTGAGTCCCTTAAAGGCAGGGATTTTTGTCTGTTTTGTTCACTCATGTACTCTGAGAACCTAAAAAAAAGCCTTATGATTGCAGAGCTCTTTATGAACTTTCGTTGGAGGAATGAATGGATGAATGAATGGGGGAGATGATCACAATGGGAACCTAACTTCTTGCCACTCCAGGATCATGTTTTGAAACACTGTATCGTTTGAAGCTCTTAAAAAGTGCTGCACTGCGAATTTCTAAGCAGAAAATGCCTCCAGGAAATTGGAATTTGTATAGGAGTGCTCTAAACAATGCCGGCCAGAGGCTTAGTTCTGTTACAGATAAGAACTGGGGGAGAAGGCACCGTTTGGCCACCGGCCAACATTTTGAGATCAGCCACTTTATCTGTGGAATTCCCCACCCCCTGTTCATCCCTTGGCCATCTCGTTAAATTGGAAAATAAATCCCATCCCTGCTAAGGTGTTAGCTGATAAAGGCTTGAGCTATAGCCCCTTCAAGGGGAATTTGCATTTTAATAGAGGATCGTCAAGCCCCAAAGGAATCAATATCTCTAACGGTGAAATTTCAAGCACCAGCAACTGAGATATTTTGGGATGAGACTCTCCAGCGTTTCTCATCCGACAGTAAGGTCTGCCAGAAAGCCACGGAAGAATGGTCTCAGGAAATGACCGGCCGCTTCCCTTTATTACTCTGAACTTTGCCGTTTCGTCTGGTCCCTTCGGACTCCCGTGGATCTCTTAATTTGTCAATGCAGCCCTTTTCAACACAAGTAGTCTTAAAGTTGGCTCATCCACAGGGCCACAAAGGAACTATGGCAATCAAAACTTGCAGGTTTTCTTGGTATTCCAAGGAAGCCAATTATTAGATATTTTAAACCCTATGTTGGCAAAAGGGAGTGGAGATGGTTTAATCGGTTATTAATGATATTCCTCATTAACATTCGTTTTGTGCATTTTTTTTAAGCCCAAACTTTTAACTTGTATCAAAAGCATGCAAATCAAAGGTGGGTAAGAGACATCGTGTGTGTCCTGGCAATGTTCTCAATGTCCTTCGGAGCTGAGTTCTCAGAGGACGGCTTGGCAGATTCTCGAACTGCAGAAAAGCGGTATCTTGGATCTTGGATTTCTGCATTCAAGAGAGGCTCCTGTCCGCCACACCTGCCGCCCAGCGCTCGGAATTACCCTCCTGTCTGCTCCCAGCCCTCCTAGGCAGTCTCCCCGTCCTCAGCGCCCCGCGCGCCCATCCCGAGCAGGCCCCAGGCTCTGATGGCTCCGCTGGCCCGCGGCCCGGCTCCCGGGCCCCTCCGCGCCGCTGGCCCTGAGCTCTGTCGCGGAGGCTGCTGCCCTCACCCTCGATGCGCTGCCGCCTCGGCTCTTTC
Organism: Aotus nancymaae; assembly: GCF_030222135.1. Classification (NCBI taxonomy): domain Eukaryota; kingdom Metazoa; phylum Chordata; class Mammalia; order Primates; family Aotidae; genus Aotus; species Aotus nancymaae. The sequence continues at coordinate 123,201,187 of NW_026988425.1, forward strand.
CGCAGACCCGCCGCCGCACGGGCGCGAGGCGGAAGCGCCGAGGCTGGGCCGCGCGAACCGCACCTGCGCCCTCCCCGCCCAGCTCCCGCTCCCGCCCCAGCCCGGGCCCAGCGCACCGCGGCGGGGCTCGCGCCCGGAACGGCGGCGGCTCGTGCCCGGCACGGCAGCAGCAGCGGCAGCTCGCGTTCACGCTCGCGCTCGGGCCGGGGAGCGCGCGGGGCGGGCGGGGGAGGGCGCGGCGCGGCCGGCGGGCGGGCGGCGCGGCGGCGGCGGCATGGGCGCGGGCACCGGCGGGGGCTGCGGTCGCCCTGCTGCCCGCCCGGCCCGGCCCGCTCCCGGCGCGCGGCCGCCGCAGCCCCCGTAGCCGGCTGGGAGACCGTTCCCGCAGCCGGCGCAACTTGCCTCGGACCCTCTGTGAGCGGCGGCGGCGGCGCGCGTGGGGCCGGGCGGGAGCGGGCAAGGCGTGCGGCTCGGCGCGATGCCTCCGGCCGGCGGTCCCCGAGCGCCGCGTCCCGCCGCGCTGCCCCGCAGCCTGTCCCGCCTGCGCGAGTGCCCGGGCCGCTCCCGCATCGTGCTGGCGCTCGGGGCCACGCAGATGGCGCTCGGATGCCTCATCGTGGCCGTCAGCTTCGCCGCGCTGGCGCTCACCACGTCGGCCCGCGTCCGCCACTCCTGCCCCTTCTGGGCCGGCTTCTCGGTGAGTGTCCGCGGCCGGGCGGGTTAGGGCTCCGAGGACGGCGCGGGCGGGGGACGGGGGGCTCTGCGGCCGCCGGGACAGGCCACCGCGGGCGGCAAGTTCCGGGCGCCAATGCCGGGGCCGGGCAGCTGTGGCGCTGGGCTCAGTTCGAAACTCCGAGCGAAATAACTCCAGGGCCGGGTCGCAGCTCTCGCAGCATGGCGTTCCCGCTCCTATTGCGCTGATCCCCGGAGTTACTTTTCTTAGAGGAAACAGCAGCCCGGCGCCCGCGGTCCTTCGAGCCCGCAGCGGCCAGAGGGAGCGCCGGGGACCGCGCGCGCGGGGACACGACCTCGCCGGTCGCGGCCGAGGCGAGGAGGTGGGATCCGAACCCAGAGCGGAGCAGCGTCTGGGCGCGCCTCTCGCCTTCATGGCGGCCCTGGTCGGGGGTAGGGGGGCGCGGGGCACGTCCCGTCGGGTTGCGGCTCAGCCCAGATGTTGGGGACCGGCCGGACCCTGTGGTCACTCGCCGACTTGGCTTCGGGGACTTCTGGTTTCCCGCGTCCGCCCTCAACGGCCTGGCTTGTGGGTGGCGGGACTGGGCGGCCGACCCTCATCCGGCGTCCTGCGGAGAGGGAGGTGGGGAGAAAGACGAGGGACGGCGTGCTTTCTGAGCTCCAGACCTCAGGAATGACTGATTTTCAGACTCTTAACCACCAAATCACGGAAGCCAGTGATGAACAAATACCCGTAGGAGAAAGACACTGGGACATCTCTATTAAAGTAACTGTCCCCAAGAGTTAAATTTTTGGCGTTTTGTAGCATTTTGCTGACGGTTTCCCCCCCTATATTAACAAAGAATGGACGTTATGGGAATGGGAGAGATATATGCAGAGCAGATATTTATGAAGAGAGGCACTTGTTCTGAGAACTCTTGACATCTGTAACTGGATTTGGTGTATGGTGCTAAAATACATCGCATAGGCTTGTAAACTCCGTACGTTTTGATTCCATCTACAGAATTCCAAACTAAGCTTTTGTAACTAATGTTTGCTATTTGTTCTTGAGTTTTAACATTTGAAAAATTGGTCCAGCCTTGCTTATTTGTTGATTTCATAATGGTCTTTGTTCTCTAAGTTCATTGCATGGCTTTTACCCTAACATCTGAGCAAAATTGCCTCTGGAACACCTCGATCGATACAGGTGTGGCTGTTCATCCTAATGGGGGTATTAATTTTCAAAGCTTACTTCAGATCAACGGTGAGACTTGGAGAGCTGAATAGGGACAACAGAATGTGTGGTCACAGCTGGGAGTGTTCAAGTAAAAGAGATGCAGTTGGAGGCAAGCGCACGGGAGCGTTGATTCAAATGCCCCTCTATATATAGTTTTCTCACATCTGTTGCATGGTTTTTAGCATTATTGAATATGCATTGTTTTCATGTCTGTCTAGCGGGCACTGAGGTTTAAGTCTGCTGGAACCAGCCTACAGGTGGCAGACTGTAGTGGTGAATTAGCTCCACTTCCTGGCTCCTCCCTGAACCCCCTCTTCCTGGTTTAGCTTTGGGTTCCCAAGGGTGTGGACAGAGAGCTGCCTTTTAATAATAAACCTAAAGGGGAAAACATTAAGTGGATACAGTAGAAAAGCTATTTATGCGAAAAATGCAAATCCACTCCGTTTTAGTTTAAGGAGTTAAATAAATATGTAAAACAGTTAATTCAGTTTGCATTTGCAGTGTTATTTTCTTCAACAACTCCAACCTGTTCTTTTTTTCTCCCCTTAAAAGGCAGGATCTCCCTCTGTTGCCCAGGCTGGAATGCAGTGGCACTATTATAGCACACTGAAGCCTGGAACCCCTGGGCTGAAGTGATCCTCCTGCCTCTGACTCACAAGTAGCTAGGACTACAGGTGTGTGTACCACCATGCCTGGCTAATATTAAAACACTTTTTTTTTTTTAAGAGATGGGGTCTCACTATGTTGGCCGGGCTGGATTCAAACTCACACTCCTTACCTCAAGGGATCCTCCTGACTCAGGCTCCCAAAGCACTGGGATTACAAGCTTGAGCCACTATGCCTGGCTTATAACCTGTTAGTTCTAACTTCCCATGTTTCAAAGTAATTCCACAAAGTTCTGCTATGTATGGACATTCCTCTAGACTCTGGGGATCAACAACGAACACAGCATACTCTGCTTACATTTTAGAAATGATAAAGTAACTTCTGTCCTTCGTTCTCCATCTCCCACATTCCTGTCTTTTCATGGGCTTCGTTTCTGTCTTCAGACTTATTTTGCTGCAGGAGCCTTGAAGCTTCTTTCAGGATGGTACAGTGTATACCATTCACCTGTTGTCTCCAACCCTTTGCAGAAACCCTGATTGGTTCCAGCTGTGTTGGGACAGATTTGGACGTTGACATGGTTGTGCGTGGGGAACACGGAGCCATTGCCATATATATGCCTGCCCTCTGAGATTGGTGAAACTGCGTCGCCAAGGTTGTTCTTCATTTAAGAATGGCAGCTGGGATGGCTGGGCTGGCTTTATACAGAAATCCACACTGTGGGGCTTAGAGGTGTGCTCTGGTTTCTCTAAATCTTCTAAAATGAGACCTATATGCTTGTTAGCAACATGTGACTTTCTAGGCCCTCTCTGTAGTTTGCACATAGTGAAAACCTATTGTAAAAATAACTCTCAGCCTGGTGCGGTGGCTTATGCCTGTAATCTCGGCACTTTGGGAGGCCGAGGCGGGTGGATCACGAGGTCAAGAGATCGAGACGATCATGGCCAACATGGTAAAACCCTGTCTCTACTAAAAATACAAAAATTAGCTGGGCATGGTGGCACATGCCCGTACTCCCAGCTGCTCGGGAGGCTCAGACAGGAGAATTGCTTGAACCTGGGAGGCGGAGATTGCAGTGAGCCGGTATCACACCACTGTACTCCATTCTGGGCGACAGAACGAGACTCCATCTCAAACAAAACAAAACACAGCTTTTCTAGATATAAGAAACAATAGCTAAGACAGCCCACACTTAGTGAGCACTTACTTATTGTGTGTGTAATAGCCCATCACTCTGGTGGCCTCTGCCTGCTGGTGCTCAGGATCCTGTGTGTTCCCTCTCCCTGAGTTTGGACTGGGCCTCTGATTTGCCTTAGCCAGTGGGACACAGCAGAACTGAGCCTGAGCCAAAGCCTTAAGAAATCTTGGTGCTTCTGCTGAGTAAACTGAGGGGAAGAGGGATGAGTGACTTGCCCAAGGTCACTCAGCTACGAAGTAGCTTTGAACTTAGTTGCTCTGACTTTAGAGGCCAAACTCCTACTAACCATTAGGCAGAAGGGGATGAAATGAAGCATGCTGGTAAAGGGGTCCACGTCGGCAAGGAGGCAGCACTCTCTGTTTCTTAGGAAAAGCATAAAACATGCCTGAAAAGGTGAAGATACAAGAGAAATATAAGGAGCCATTCCATTGGGGCAAGTTGAAGAAGTTGAAGGTTGAAAGGGGAGGACTCGGCAAGGTTGAAGATGTGAGGGGGAGGCAGGCCTGGCCACAGGGCTGTGATGGACATAGAGCTATGCAGTTTCCATTGTTTGAGGACCCCCTGCAGATGGTTTTCCTGTGCTGGGCTGTGCCATTCAGTGAGTCGTCAGGTAGATCTATTCCCTGTGGATAGACATCCTGCCCGTTTTGAGAGGTGATGAGCTGTGTTCATAGTTGAGAAGACTAAGAGCTGGATGGAGGTCTTGAATAGGTATCCTTTAATAGAGTAACTGTTATTTTCTTGGAGATTTTATTAATGCTGAGGACTCAGGGGCAAACAATTACATTGTGAGTAATCCACATTACCGGTTCCATATGTTGATAAAGACATAGCCATTGGGAGCTGACTCTCACTCACACACACACACACACACACTCTCTCTCTCTCTCACACACACTCTCTCTCTCTCTCTCTTCTTCTCTCTCTCTCTCTCTCTCTCTCTCTGTTTTTCCTTTAAAAAGCAACTCCACTGGATTTTTTTCATACTCTGAAAGTGATATATACAAAGTAAAAATAACTGAAAATAAAAAAGTGACTGGGCATGGTGGCTCACACCTGTAATCCCTACGCTTTGGGAGACTGAGGCAGGTAGACTACCTGAGGTCAGGAGTTGGAGACCAGCTGGGCCAAGATGGCGAAACCTTGTCTCTGCTAAAAATACAAAAACTAGCCAGGCGTGATTGTGGGCACCTGTAATCCCAACTACTTGAGAGTCTGAGGCAAGAGAATAGCTTGAACCCAGGAGACAGCGGTTGCAGTGAGCTGAGGTCGCACCATTGCACTGCAGCCTGGGGGACAAGAGTGAAACTCCATCTCAGAAAAAACCCGAAAAACCCACAAACAATATGTAGCTTTTGTCTACCCCAATTTTCTATCCATAGACTACCAGAATTACCAGTGTTGTTTAATGCAATCCTTCTACCCTTTTCTTTATAATCATAAAATGTATTAGAATTTATATATATGTGTGAAAAATGTTTCTTTCCTTTTTAAAAACAATTTACAAAAATGCGTGCCACCCATATTACTCTGTAACTTATTTTAAAAATTTAATGTCTAACAAGTATTCCCAGCCATAACTCATTATTATTTTTAACTTAATTTAATGTCTGTGGAATAGTCCACAGTATGAATATTACAAGTTATTCAGTTACTCTCCTGCTGGGAATAATTTCTACCAGTTCTGTGCCTCTACAAACAATGCTGCTTATCCAGCCTGAGATGCCACTGCTTTTTTTTTTTTTAAGGATAGATTCTCCAAAGGGAATTGCTAGTTGGCGAGTATTCACATTGGGAGTTTTGTTAGCTATTTCTGGCTTAATTTTCACAAAAGAATGAAGGCACATCCACAGAAGCCTACAGTGTGTGCCCCTTTTCCTGTCCTCTTGCAGCGTGGGATATTAGCAATGCTGAACATTTTCATTAATTTGATGGAAGCAGAAAGATAGTTCATTGGATCTGAATTTCCATGAATACTTTATTATGTGTTGCAAATATTTTCTTCTTTTGCTTAATTTTTGGTGTCTTGCTAGATAGAAAATTTTGAAACTTTTAATATAGTGCATCAATTTTGGGACCACTGACAGTTTTATCATATGAAATCTTCCAATTCAGAAACAGAGTAGGCCTCTTCATGTCTTTGTTCCTTGTTTTATGCCCTTCAGAACATGTTTTATGGGGATGTGTTCATGGTGGCAAAGTAGTTTTTCAGTCTCCCTTGAACTCCTCCTGGAAGCTAAACCAATCAGCAAGACAGCCATAGATAAAGCTTAAAGAGAATATAGTCAACAAAGTGAGGGGGACTCTTTCCCCACCCATCTAATCCCTGGACTGGGTGGGCATGGCCAAAGCACCAGCATCAGAAGGACCTGGGAAAGAGCTGCTGTGGCCTCAGGGGAGGGATGGGAAATGAAAGGAACTATTGACAGGTAGTGAGTGGAAACCAAAAACTACCATGAGCTGCTCACCCCTAAAAGCAGAATGGAAGTCTGGACGGGCAGACCTGAGAGCAACTGGCAAAACTGGAAAAGGGCTCCCAGGCTTCTGGTGACAGGTGAGAGCAACCAACTGCGTGTGGACGTGGGATAATCAGCGTCGATGTGGTGGCATAGGCCTCGGAGAATCTTAGAAATGCACAGCAAGTCCCCCCTTCTAGAAGGACAGCACCTGACCTTGAGCATTACTGGAAACATACACCAAATTGAGCAGAAGACAGATGGTGAGAGAGAGAATAGGTTCAGATGGTGGAGGTGTGGAGGGGGACCCCCAAGGAAAAAGATCTCAAAAACTACTTTAACAGAAAAAGATAACATCAAAAGCTGAGAGCCTATAGACTTGGAAAAGAAAGACTTCAACATCCTAGAGCTGGAGCAAAGGACTAGAGGCAAGAGATCTTTCTGAGCCTTACAGAGGTTCTGGACTTGGTGATGGGAAACAAGTGGTTACATGGAGAATTCCTGTTTTGGGTCTTTCACAGATCAGTAGAGCCCAGTGGGAAAGCATCTTAGTCCTTCTTCATTAGGAACTCCCTTCTATAGATCTGGAAAATCCACCCCATTTAATCATGGACAACAAAAAAGGAATATGATCCAAACTCATGCAACATTGATTCAGTGAAAACATGGTGAAGATGAACATAATGGTACTACTGAAAATGAGAGCACATCAGAAAAATTATAAATTAATATCTCAATATAAGCTAAAAGAAAATAAAGTTTTATAAGAGTAGTATGAATCAGAAATTTTATTTTATATATTTATTTTTGAGATGGAGTCTCCCTGTGTTCCTCAGGCTGGAGTGCAATGATGTGATCTTGTCTCACCGCAACCTCCGCCCCCCAGGTTCAAGCGATTCTCCTGCCTCAGCCTCTTGAGTAGCTGGGATTACAGGCTTACTTCACCATACCCAGCTAATTTTTGTATTTTTAGTAGAGACTGGGTTTCACCATCTTAGCCAGGCTGGTCTCAAACTCCTCACCTCAAGTTATCCACCCACCTTGGCCTCCCAAAATGCTGGGATTACAGGTGTGAGCCACTGCAACCGTCCTGAATCAGAAATTTTAAAAACTTCAAAAGATATGGCTAGATGACAGGAAATTCTGAAAGGAGTACAGAGAGATGTCAGAAAAGAATTTGGAAAAAATGAGTTTCAAAAATGGAGACTAAATTAGAAGGAACGCAAGAGCAAATAGATACCCTTAGGAAGCACAGAAATAAAAATAGAGGATTAAAACGAGAAAAGTTTTAAAAAGGGGGATAAAGTGAATTAAAGGAATGTAGGAGACAGGCATAGGAGGTCCAATATATGTATAATTAGCATCTAGGGACAGAAAAAGCAATAGAGTAGCATAAATATTTAGAACTATAATGCAAGAAAACTTTCCTAAAGTAAATGAAGATTTGAAAGGTTATATTGTGTAACTGGGAAAAATCAATGGAGAGTAGTCAACATTGATATGTTTCCCTGTAAAATAATGGATTTTAAAGATAAGGAAAAAAACCTGACAGGGTGTGGTGGTTCATACCTGTAATTCCCGAACTTTGGGAGGCTGATGCAGGTGGATCACATGAGGCAGGAGTTGAAGACCCACCTGGACAACATGAAAAAACCTCATTTCTACCAAAAATACAAAAAATTAGTTGGGCATGGTGGCACATGACTATAGTTCCAAGCTACTCAAGAGGCTGAGGTGGGAGGATTCACCTGAATCTGAGAAGTTGATACTAGGGTGAGCTGAGATTGTGCCACTCCAGCCTAGGCCACAGAGAGACACCCTGTCTGAAAAACAAAAATAAAACAAAACAAACAAACGAAAAAACCAACAACAAAACACACACATAAAAAATCCCCCCTTGGGCACCAGGTTAAAAAAAGTCCTAGTCATTTAAAGGTATGGTGCACTGGAATGCTCATAGCCAAATTCTATGCTCAAAAACAATGAAACGCTACATATTTTTTCTGGAATTTTTTTGAAATAATTTCTAACTTATAGAAATGTTGCAGAACAGAACTAAGAATTTCTGTGTCTCTTCACTTACATTCCTGAATTGTAAACATTTTATTGCATTTGCCCCATGGCTTGTGTTGGTGCACATTATCTTTCTCGAGGTAAAAAATACCTCAATTATCATTAGATTTTTTCTCAATGTTTTGGGTGAAAGCTGTAGGCGTGATGTTGCATCACCCCTAAAAAACTAAGTGTATATTCTCACCACTCATGGATACTCTATGTACTCATCAGAAACCTCTCCAGATTAGGAAATCAGCCCTGGAAGAACATTGTCATCCAATCTGTAGACCCCATTCCAATTCATTGTCATCCAATCTATAGACCTCATTCTGATTTCATCAACTGCCCAAATAGTGATTCTTTTTCCTCTCTGGCTCAGGGTCCTACCCAGGAACATGGTGCATTTCTTGTGTCTCTTCACTCTCCTCAGTCTTCTCTCTGTCTCACGTTTTCCACAGTTTTAAAGAGCACAGGATGACCCTGAACCTGGATCCATCTGATTTATCCTCATGGCCAGATTCGGCTCATGAGTTCTTGGCAGGACGATCCCACAGATGCCATGCTTTCCTCAGTGCATCCTATCAGGAGGCGTTGATGTCAGCCCTTCCCACTACTGGTGTTATTCACCTTGATCACCTAATGTTATTGCTGTCTGCCAGGTGTCATCATTTTAAATTCACCATTTCCCCGTTGATTATAATTTGTATGGGGAAGTCTCAGATTCTGCCAATATCCTGTTTTTGGTCAAACCTCTGTCTTTCAGTTTTTACTTCTGTTGATGATTGCCACCCAAATCAGCCTCGTCTCCGATGGTTGCCAAGTCATAATTTTCTATTTCTATCATTCCTTCTACATTTGTTGTTACTCTACTGTAGGAAGAGCTTTCCCATTCTCTCCTGTATATGGATGTATGGATTTACGAATTCATTTTAGAGCGTGGGGTGCAGATATCTCTTCAACATACTGATTTCATTTTCTTTGGGTATATACCCAAAGGTGGAATTGCTGCATAGGATAGTTCTATTTTTATGTTTTAACGGAGCTTCCGTACTGGTTTCCATCATGGGCGTACTAACTTACCTTCTTACCAGCAATGAAATTGTTCCCCTTTCTCCATATCTTGCCAACACTTGCTGTCTTTTGTCTTTTTGAAAAAAGCCATTCTGACAGGTGTGAGGTGACATCTCATTGTGGTTTAGATTTGTTTTTCCCTGATGATTAGTCATGTTGAGCATTTTTTTCATATGCTTGTTGGCCATTTGTACGTCTTCTTTTAAGAAATGTGTATTCATGAACTCTAACCTCTCTCTCCTGTGCACCTCCATTCTTCTAGTGGTGACACTTTCCTCTTTAAAAATCTGTTTAAATCTGCCTTTTCTATTAGTACACCAGACTACATGACAGCTGTGATCAAGATCTCCCTGACTGAGGACAAATGGTTTCTTTATACTTTCACGACCCCCATCTTTTATTCTGTAGCCCCACAGGAAGAATCCCTGTCCCTGGTTCATTTTAAAATCTTCAAAAGAAAACAGACCTTGCAGGGTCTACATAATTTGAGTATGTGAAAGACTGTTTTTTTCTTTTGTATTTCACCTTTTTATTTGGGAGAATTTTGAACTGGAATTTTGAAAAGGTCAAAAGTACTATATCTGATAGTTTTATTGAAGAGTAATGAAATTCTAATAAAGCCTGGGACGTTTTCTTCAGACTCTGTTGTTCCCTTGTTTGTTGGTGAGTTTAAAACCCACGTGGGGTTTTCTTGCCATCACAGAGCTCTTCTCAGGATGACAGTCATGGAAGGAAATACATTGACAGACACAGAAATGGCTAGAACACGGCTTCTTCTCTGTCCCCAGGACCTCGTCCTCCTTGGCTCCTCATAGGATGCTGCTGGGAGCATCGCCTGATGGGTGGGAAGGGGGGTTTTCTCAGGGCCTTTGAGAAGCTTCACCTGCCTTCGTGGCAGAGGTAGGGTACACAGTGGTTCCTCTGAGCTTTTCTGGAGCTCTGGCTACATGTCCGCCTATGTGTTGACCAGGTGCAGCCCAGCCTTTCTCTCTGGAGGCCTAGTGAATCTAAGAGGCGGTTCCCAGGCCCACTGTCCCCTGGTGTGCCCGGGCTTCAGGCCTATCTGAATTACATTCTTGCATTTAAGCATTTTAAAATTTTTTCCCAGCTTTACTGAGGTATGATGATTGTCAAATAAAAAATTTGTCATACTCAAGGTATATGTTTAAGGTATACAGTATGGTGTTTTGATATAAGTATACCTGTGAAATGATTCCCACAATCAAGCTAATTGACATATCCATCACCTGACATGGTTGTGTGTGTGTGTGTGTGTGTATGAATATTTATGATCTACTCCCTTAACAGACTTCAAGTATACCAGGCAGTATTATGCTCTGTACTTGCCAGGCTGTCCGTTAGAACCCCAGTACAGACTCATCTCATAACTGAAAATGTGCACACTTTGGCCAACGTCTCCCCATTGTTGAAATCATGTTTTGGAATTGTAGTTTCAATTTATAAGCTTGGACTGCTCTTATCTCTACTTGCAACTGCTGATGAAAGTGTCATCATTTACCTGAAGGACACGGTACAGTGAGATGGGGGGTGACATATGCAGCCTGCAGGAATGGAGGGTGTTAAAACACTGGCATTTGTAGGGGAGGAAGGGGTGTTGGTGAGTCAAGTATTTAGAGTGTAATAAATGTAAACAAACGACTTCCTTTGCCTCCCAGCTACTAGAGCCTGTGACATAATTGTCACATAAACATTCAAGTTCTTTGTTCTAAAATAAATCCTTAAAGTTTAAGCTCATTCTGTTGCAGAGAAAACAGGGAACATGTGGAAGTTCATGAAAAATCACATTTTTATTTCAAAAGTAAACCTCGAAGTTAACTAATTATAAGAGATGTTCTGGCTTCTCATCTGTAATGAGAAATTATAGATAATGGCTTTGATAGTGAATAGGGATAGTGATTTTGAAAGACATTTTTTGAACCCTCAGCAGAATTTGAAAGGATTATGATGATGATACCTACTTAACATGTTAATAAGCAACTTAGCCACAATGAACAGATACTCATCAGTCTCCTGATTTTTAAAAAAATGCATCTTTTTTCAATTATACCCGAGTTCTTTTCTACCATTTGCAAAGGGATACTACTTTTTTACAACCTGATTTCTGACCCAGTATCAGAAAAAAGCAGAGGAACATAGCATCTGTTTCGCACCTGCCAATTCATTGAATCCAGCATTGGAGACACCCAGGTCCTCTCTCTAGGCCTGTGGCTGTCTTTGGTGCCTTGAAGAGGGTATGAGGCTCCCCAGAGCAGACTCCTCAAGAAGCAGAAGTAACACCTAAAAAATATGAGCAGGTTAACAGGTTGTGAGTCTGTTACAGCCTAGTCAGTCGCTGCTCCTCAAGATTGGCTTTTTCTTTGGAAAAAAGAGAATGTGTTTAAAAGTATACACACACACACACACACACACACACACACACATCTCATGATACTTTATTATTTTATTGCCATGTCATCAATAACAACAACAGCAAAACAAAGAAGAAAACAAAAGCCTTTGAAACTCCCTGAGCAAGGCACCTGCCCAGCGACTTCAGAAGTTCTACCTATGGATGCTCCCACTGGCCCAGATGCATGCCTCCTGCTGTCGGGGGTGACATCTGAGAGAGTTTAAGGAAGAAGAGAAGCACTGTTTCTGTGTGGAGAAAGAGCCCTGCTGTGACACATTCACCTGGTACTGAAAGCACTTTTTTTTTTATACATACTGTGTGTGTATGTGTGTGTGTGTGTATATATTTATATATGTTATATATATATTATATATCATATATATAAAATACATACACATAGTAATGTGTTATATATAATATAATGTATAATGTGTATTATATATAGTGTATATTATATATAATATATAATGTGCTTTTCATATATTCTGTTACCTTTTTCATATATTACGAATCATTTCATATATTACCAATTCTTTTCATATATTACTGTTAGCATCATCGTCACCATATGGTTTTATAAAACCACATATATATGGTTTTATGCACAGATACATACATGTACAAAAACATATCTTTATGTTTTATGATGGTGATGATGATAACAGCAATATATGTTCATGGAAACAGACAGTATGGAAAGGTACAGAATGAAAGCAGAAACTACTCCTCAGCTCCTGCCCTCCCTGTTCCTCAGAGTTAAATATTTCAACCCTCTGTTGTTACTTCTTCGGTGGCAAGCACACCGTTGTCTTCATAACCGACATCACTGAAGAAGCATCTAATGCCAGTCTGGTTCATTTTTTGTTGGTAACCTAACCTGTTTTTCCGGAAGCTGCTAGGGTCTGCTCTTTGTTCTTGGTGTTGTGATATTTTGCAGAACTTAGTGATGGCTCTTAGCTACTCAATGTGTACTTTCTTTAATGCTAAAAAAATTGTTCCTTGAGTATTTCCTCGTGTCTTATTTCTCTTTTATGGAACTCCTGTTACTTAGGCGTCTGACTTTCTATTTTGATCTTCCAGGTCTCTTAACTTCTCTCTCATAGTTTCCACTTCTGTGTTTCTGTGCTTTTTGCTTTATAATCCAGGAGATTTCTTTAATTCCATCTTCTGGACCATCTATTGAATTTTTTAAATTTTTATTTATTTCAGTTGTATAAATATATGGGGTAGAAGAATGATTTTGTTCCATGCACAGATGGTATAGTGGTCAATTCAGGGCTTTTAGGGTATCCATAACTACAATACTGAACATTGTACCCATAAAGTACATCTGTGACACAGGATTGGACAGTTGAAAGGACTCTGAGACTCCCCAGGTTATACTTGGGTAAGGCTATCTTCTTTTTCTTTTCTTATTTTTTTGAGATAGAGTCTCACTCTGTTGCCCAGGCTGGAGTGCAGTGACACGATCTTGGCTCACTGCAACCTCCAACCCCCAGGTTCAAGCGATTCTCCTACCTCAGCCTCCTGAGTAGCTGGGACTACAGGTGTGAGCCACCACACCCGGCCTGGCTTTCTTTTTTTAAGAGTTGGGGTCTCACTGTGTCACCCAGGCTGGAGTGCAGTGGTATGATCATATTTCACTACAGGCTCAGACTCCTAGGCTCAAGCAACCCTCCTGATTCAGCCTCCCAAGTAGCTGGGACTACAGGTGTCAGGAGCATGCCCAGCTAATTTTTAAATTTTTTGTAGAGATGGGTTCTTGCTATGTTGACCAGGCGGGTCTCAAATTCCTGGCCTCAAGCAATCCTCCCACCTCGGCCTCCCAAAGTGTTGGGGTTATAGGTGTGAGCCACTGTGCCAAAGGGAAGCGGTGCAGGGCAGGAGGAGGAGTTCGCACAGGCCAATACCAGAGAGGTCCAGCCCACCCATGTGCTGCTCCTGGGGGCCTTTCTTTGTCACACAGGATGTACTTTGTCTTCAGATTGTGAATCATTAAGATATTGATGACTGAGTGCGTGGCTCATGCCTGTAATCCCAGCACTTTGGGAGGCCGAGGTGGGCGGATCACCTGAGGTCCGGAGTTGGAGACCAGCCTAACCAACATGGGGAAACACCATCTTTACTAAAAATACAAAATTAGCCAGGTGTGGTGGTGCATTCCTCTAATCCCAGCTACTCAGGAGGCTGAGGCAGGAGCATCACTTGAACCTGGGAGGTGGAGGTTGTGGTGAGCTGAGAATGCGCCGTTGCACTCCAGCCTGGGCAACAAGAGCAAAACTCCATCTGGAGAAAAAATAAAGATATTGGCAAGACTCTTGGCCTTGGGAGCAACAGGCTGGTCGGAGGAGGAGTCTTTCCTATCCCTTTGGTCAGGTATCTAGAACCAGGATGCGTGACGAATTCGATGACAGAAACTCGGAGAACCAGGTGCAGACCATTATGCTGAATGTTTTCTATAGACCGTCTGATGGTACAGCTTGCCCCTGGTCAGTCTTGGACCCGCATGGGTTGACATTAGTTGCTAGTTGTTACAGTTCACCCCTATGTGGCTGAAGATCTGAGTGGTGGTTCTGAGCCTCTCTGAAGACTTAGCACAGGGTTGTAACAGAACAGGTGAGATTAACTTGTTATTTTATACAGTATTTTTTATTATTTTTATTTTCTGCTACATTTTCTTAGTATTTGTCTTATTAAGCCTCTCTGGAGACTTAGCACAGGGTTGTAACAGAACAGGTGAGATTTACTTGTTATTTTATACAGTATTTTTTATTATCATTTATCTGTTCTGCGACATTTTCTTAGTATTTGTCTTATCTTTTGGTTGCATATTTTTTTTTATTTCTACCTGAGGGTACTCATTAGAATTAAGTGAAATAAGTTTTCTCGTTTCCTCCGGGGTCAGTTTTTCTGTGTGTTGCTCTCAATCTTTATATTTGATAGTTGTGGTTTTCCTTGACAGTCTGGTGGCCCTTGGCTGTCCTTTGATGTTTATAGGGTTGATTAAAAGGTGTTTGGCATGCTTCCTTCTATGTCCCTGACCTCCCCGTCAAATGGGGGCATGGCCTGGCTCTGTCTGGATGTGGGATAACATGTCAGCTGGAGGCCTCATCTTTGGTTGCTTGGGCCTGGGTATAGGTGAGCTTCCTCTTCTGCCGTATCTTGGGCTAATATGAAGATGTCTGCTCTGGAGCATGACTTCTCAGTTTGAAAGTGGAAAAGGCTGATGGCTCATTTCTTTGGGGAGCTGCCTCTTCTGCCATATTTTGGGCTAATATGAAGAGTGTCTGCTCTGGGGCATGACTTCTTAGTTTAAAAGTGGAAAAGGCTGATGGCTTATTTCTTTGGGGAGTACAGCATTCTGTTTTCCTCTGCCTGAGAACACATCCTAGGGCTGTAAGTGCTGGCGTGAGACATGGTGGTCTGGAGACCTGGATCCATCTGTATGCTGCAGGTAGCCTTTAGTCCCCTGGTTTTCGATCCTGCTTACTGCTTTTGCTGTTGGAACTTGTGGACTCTGGGAGTTCCTGGGTGCGGCTCATCTTATCCCTCTAAAACCTTTCTCCTTCATGTGCTGAGTTGAGACTCTTCTCTCTGCTCCTCTGGCAGTAATTGATCTTAACTTGTATTCACAACTTCCAGTGGCCGTCTTTCTCGCCTCTTCCACCCAAATGAACTCCATCAGCAGAAGAACTCCAGGGGAGCAGCTCACAGTCTCAGAGACTGATTAGCAGGGCCCATCTCCAGCTGGCGCTCTCTTGAGTCCAGTTTTCCAAGTTTCATTCTATATCTCTCTTTCCATAGCCTGGCGTAAACTTTTTGGACCTCACTCTGGTTATTGCAAGAATAATAGTTTTGAAAATTTAAATTGATCCATCTTTTTCTTTTTGTAAATCATATTGGCCTGCAGCTCTTCCACCCGTTAAATCAAGGGTGTTCATTGTTTGGGGGAAGAGCAGGTACTATCTAGAACAAAAAGCTCATTACTCAGCTTTGAGTCCAGGCACTGACTTCCTTGAGTCTCGAGAGAGACTACACTCATGAAAACCAGGCTTTGTGGCAAAAGAAAAAGAATCATATTCCAGAGGCTTTCTTTTATATACTGAGAGCAGAGCTAGGAGGCCTGAAAGTGATTTTATTCTTAAGTCCCAAGGTGGTAGGTTGGAGGAGATGATGGGAGAGAAGCTCCCCTCCACCAGGGAGTGGAAAGGAAGGGGAAAGAGAAAGCTATCTACGTCTGGGAGGAAGGACTCAGAGCAGGTGGAGAGATTTGGAAGTGAAGAAGCTTCTTGGGTCCCCACAAAGGGACATAGCACAGTAGCGCCCTGTACTACTCCACATGGTTGAATGAACGAAGACCTGGCATTCGCCAGCTGTCCCTCCACATCTTCCACCATGATGGAGGAGCCATAAGCTAGCACTGGGGGAGGAAAATGTGTAGACCAGAGGTGGACAAACTTTTTCTGTACAGAGGAGTCAGTGTTTAGGCTTTGTGGCCATGTGGTCTTTTGTGCCAACTACTCAACTCTGCCATTGTAGTGTGGAGGCAGCCATAGACCATTCATCAGTGAATGGGGATAGCTGTGTTCTAGTCTAACTTTGTTTATAAAAGCAGCAGGCCAGATCTGGCCCAGGGGTTATAGTTTGTTGACCTCTGGTGTAGAAGATTGGGTCTGAAATTTCCCATGGACAGTGTGTGGAATAAACACCTCTGCAGGTTTCCCTGTTGCCATGGGAGATGTTAAACAAGCAGACAAGGAAGAGTCAGGCACTGCCACAGGGCCCCTCATGGTGGGCAAAGAGACCTCCCTAGATGAGGCTGTGGGACAGATGTCCATAGCTGGACCCTGTGGAGACTGTAGCCCAGTCTCAGAGGATCCTCAGGGCCACCCAAAACAGAAGTGTGACAGAGCAGCAAGGGGAAATGGCCATGCTCCCTGGGAATGATGCCTGTGTAGTGCCCCTGCAAGGAACACTCTGGCAGTGGACACAGCAAGGGCAGGGCTGACACCGAGAGATAGGGCCAGCGGATCAGCAGGAGGACGTTCCTAGGCCCCGACTCCTCTCTCCCTGTACCAGTGGGCACTTCTGTCAATCACACAGGTGTCTGCATTTGAAGCTGTTACCTCCCTCCTCCTGCATACCCCATTGCTGACTTGACATCTGCACTTGGACAAGTCATAGACATTTAAAATTCAGGATATCTGGCTGGACATGGTGGCTCACGCTTGTAATCCTAGCACTTTGGGAGGCCAAGGCAGGCAGATTACAAGGTAAGGGGATTGAGACCACCCTGGTAAACATGGTGAAACTCTGTCTCTACTCAAAATACAAAAAAATTAGCCAGGCACGGTGACACGTGCCTGTAGTCCCAGCTACTCAGGAGGCTGAGGTAGGAGAATCACGTGAATCTGGGATGCGGAGGTGGCAGTGAGCTGGGGCTGCACCACTGCATTCTAGCCTGGGTGACAGAGTGAGACTCTAAAAAAAAAAAAAAAATTTCAGGATGTCCCCAACCAAGTTGCTCATTTCCCCTCCAAATAAGCGTCGTCTCTGTTTGCAAGGAGTGGAATCAGCAGTCACCCAGTTTCTCCAGTGAGACACCAGTGGTCCTTCCTAACATAGCCACTTGTCCTAGTGATTCTTCTTCAAAAACACCGACTTCTGCCCGCTCCGTCTGGCTTACCCAGGTTATTCTGGTAGCCCCGTAACTGGCTTCTCCACTTCTGCTCTTGTCCTTTCAGTCGGGCTTCACACGGCATCCAGAGAATCTTTATGACATCTTTGTGAGATGTCATATTCAGTTCCAGTTTTGGTGACTGTGGACCAGGTGTTGGGACTAACCCAGCATCTCGGAGCTAGCAAAGCTGGACAGGTTGAATATGGGTTGGGTCAATGTGGTAGGCGGAATTGTGGTCCCCCAGAGAAGCCCACATCTCAGTCCTTAGAAGCTGTGAATCTGTGTCTCTCGTGGCAAAAAGGGACTTTGCGGATGTGATTTGGTTGAGGATCTTGAGGTAGAAGACCATCCTGGATGATTTCGGCAGGCCGCGTGTCATCACAAGGGTCCTCCTGAGAGGGAGACGGAAGATCTGAGTCAGTAGTAGGAGGTAGGATGAGGAACGCAGTGACTGGAATGATGGGAGGAAGAGAGCCATGAGCCAAGGAAGGCAGGTGGACTCTGGAAGCCAGGAATGGCAGGGGAGTGGATTCACCCCTGCGACCCCAGGAGCAGCCAGGCCTGCGACCCCTTGAAGTTAGCCCAGTGAGACTTATTTGCACCTCTGACTTTCAGAATGTAGGATGATAGCTGCTGTAAGTCACCGGGTTTGTGGAATTTGTTATAGAAAACTCATGCCGAGGAGACATTCGGGGGACACAGAAGGGGAGGGTTGTTTACCTGCCAGTGGTTCAAGAATGATTAGTCAGAAATCCAGGGGGCTCAGCCACCTGGCAGGCACACCGTCCAGATCCAAGGCCTGCCTCTGTGGAGTGCTGGTGGGGTGGGTACAGCCACCTGTATGTGGAGCTGTAACCAGAGCGATCACAAGAGCTAATGAGTGCTGACTTTTGCCAGACACAATTTTAACGGTATTTCACATCAGCTCGTTTAAACCCAGCAGTAATCCCTGAGGAATGGGTGCTATGTCTTGTCCTCATTTTGTACAGCTGACCCTTGAACAGTGCAGGGTTAGGGGCACCAACTCCCTCTGCAGCTGAAAATCTACGCATAACTAACTACTAATAGCTTCCTATTGACTGGGAACCTTACTAATCATGTAAATAGATGATTAATACATCTTTTGTGTATGTGTTATATGCTGTATTCTTACAATAAAGTAAGCGAGAGGAAAGAAACTATCATTAAGAAAATCATAAGGAAGAGAAAATGTATTCACTATTCACTAAGCGGAGATGGATCATCATAAAGATCTTCATCCTTGTCATCTTCCCATTGAATGGGCTGAGGAGGAGGAAGAGGAGAGCTTAGTTTTGCTGTGTCCAGGTGGCAGAGAAGGAAGAGGTGGAGGAGGTGGAGCAGGTGGAGGAGGAGGTGGAAGAGGACATGGAGGCAGTGGAGGAGGACATGGAGGCAGTGAAGGAGGTGGAGGAGGAGAATGTGATTGAAGAGATGGAGGAGGTGGGGGAGGAGGTGGAGGTGGAGAAGGAGGATGTGGAGGAGGTGGTTGAAGAGATGGAGGAGGTCGGGGAGGAGGTGGAGGAAATCCATGTGGCATTACTCATCCTACCTGGCCGGCTGGGATGTGGGAGTGGGAGAGGGAGACCCCAGGCACGAGAAACAGCAGAGCCTTTCTCCCGTGGGGTGGCTTCGGGGCCTGCTTGGCAGTGTGGGCAGTGATCACATGATGACAGGCTGTTCCTCTCTGAGCGTCCCTGCGCCTCTTTCTCTCCCCTCTTGTTTCCAGGAGCAAGAAGCTCCACTCCCAAATCTTTGGGGAGAGGGTATTTTATGAGGAGCTGGCATCCCCTGACACAGGTGGGTGTTGAAGAAAAGTCTGAAGAATGACTGCCTAATTCTTCAACTTATCTGAGCCTCATTCGATTATTTGTGAAAAGGGAGATTAACTCTATTGGCTGTTTCCACACCATACTGCACTGTGGTTTAGGAGAGCTGGAGAAAGTTGTCGCTTTCCCCATTGCAGTTATCGAGGTATCTGACAGTGTAATGCTCCAAGGCAGGCATGAGTGGTTGGCACAGGCTTTTGGGAATAATGGCTGAGCATGCCCGGTGAGGGGAAACAGAAATTTGGTAAGGGCAGGCTGAGCTCGAAGGGGAGAATGGGCACCTTCTTAAAAAGCCAGGTGGTGAAACAAGGTCCCACTAGGTTTTTTTCTTTTTCTTTTTGAGATGGAGTCTCAAAAAAGGAGTACGATGCACTCCTAGGTGTCTCGGGATGGAGTGTCTACCCCTTTGGCCATGGGATGGAGTGCTCTGGAGCCTGAGGTGGCTGCCCCATCCTGCGTCCATTTGTGCCTGAATCTCACTGGTGGTGGGCAATGGGAGTCTCAGTTCGAGTAGAACCATCATGGGGACCACGGGTGCAGAACTGAATCCACATGTGGGGTGAAGGAGCCACCTGCATGGGGCTGAAGCCAGCAGAGAGAGAACTTGAGAGGACAGAGCCTTGACTGGAAGAAGAGACAGTGATGGAGATGGGGAGATTTGAGAAGGCGGTTGGGGGCAGAAATGTGCAGGAGTCAGCTGGGTGTGTGCCCTGAGAGATCCTGCAAGAAAGGCTCAGAGTCAATATCTGCTTTTATTATTCTTGGCAAAACTAGTTGTTGACATTTTTTGGGCGTGAAAATACTGAGTAAACGAACAACTAAGGAAACATTTTAAAATGTTCTTTAGGAATCTCACTAGAAATTTTCCTCCCTCCCTTTCTTCCTTCCAACAGGGTCTCTCTGTAGCCCAGGCTGGAGTGCAGTGGCAGGATCATGGCTCAGGAGTAGTGTCAACCTCATGGGCTCAAACAATCCTCCCACCTCCACCTCTTGAGTAGCTGGGGCTGCTGGCATGCCACCACTCCTGGCTCATTTTTTTAATTTTAATTTTTGTAGAGAAGAGGTCTCTCTATGTTGCCCAGACTGGCCTCAAACTCCTGGGCTCAAGTGATCCACCTGCCTTGGCCTTTCAAAGTGTTGGGATTACAAATGTGAGCACTGTGCCTGGCCAGGAATTTCCCTTCTTTGGGGAGAAACTGTCACACCCAAGCAGGAGATTCAGAGGTGGGTGCGGGGGAGCTTTGACAGAGAGTGTGGGCACACGTGGTGGTGAAGAATGAATGGTTCCATTTGTGCCCAGGAGTGTGTCTGACTCTGATCCCCAGGTCATGGGGGACCCAGGGCATAGTGGGCTCTGTAAAGAGAAAGGAGGTGGGAAAGAAGGAGGCATCCCTTGGGAGGGGAGTTAGGGAGGGCTTGATTCCTCTCTTCCTGGTGCCCATCTTTTCTTTTCCAGTTCCGGCTCAGGTGGGAGATATGGGAATATGCGCGTAACCAGCTCACCGGGGTGGGTCACCTGAGCAGCGTGGAAGTGCTGCATTTACAGAGAGTGCTGCTTGTACAGTGGCTGCCGCCGTGGGACCGTGCAGGCTTTCATGTGATCATAATAGAATGAAAATATTTTAACACAATGTCATACTTTGTTGTTAGAGGGCTTTCTTCTTAAGATTATTTTATTAAAAAACTACCTTTCAGTTATTTTTGGAAATACAGAGTACCAGAAAAGAAAACCAACCTTGTCTGGTCCAGTAGCCCCGATTCTTTGGGGAGAAGCTGTCATGCACTGATTCATGGTCCAGGTAACCCCAGTGGGCATTTCAAGGACAAAAGTAAAACTTGTACAGTATCTTGTTAGAAAATTCAGGTGCTACGGAGAGGTGCCAAATGAAAAACCCAAGTCTCTCTCCCCAGAGGTGTTCCCTGAAGGAAAGGAGGATTTCTTCCAGATCACAGATGAGTATCCCCCCCGGTACGTTCTCTCTCTGGGAATCAGAAGAGGAGAGAGATGCTGTGCACCCAGTTCCAGCCTTTCTTATGGACACCTAACAGTGCCTCGTGTAGCTCGCTGTTTGTCAGTGGATGTAGCTCGTCTAATTTTTAAAAAGTCTTACGGTGCTCTATTGAATGACTATAATGTAATTTGTTTAATAAGCTTCCATTGAGCTGACATTTTTGTGTATCTCATTTTTGTTATAACATTCTTGGAAGTATTGCTAACGTTTCTAAGAATGTTCATGGGGTAATCTCTAGCCAAGAGATTTCTAGGTCAAGAGGTGCATGCATTTTTGATGGAAATAGGTCTTTCAAATTGCCCCCAGGACAGGCTGTACGGTTTACAAACCACACAGCAGTGAGTGAAAATGCCTGAGCCCTCCCCTGGCTCAGCACCACAGCCACCTCCTCCAAGAGGCCTCTCTCACCACTCTATTTATTTATTTATTTATTTTTTTGAGACGGGGTCTCGCTCTGTCGCCTGGGCTGATCTCGGCTCACTGCAATCTCTGCCTCCCAGGTTCAAGTGGTTCCCCTGCCTCAGCCTCCCGTGTAGCTGGGATTACAGGCATGCAGCACCACGCCCAGCTAGTTTTTTATATTTAGTAGAGATGGGGTTTCGCCATGTTGGCCAGGATAGTCTTGATCTCCTGACCTCGTGATCCACCTGCCTTGGCCTCCCAAAGTGCTAGGATTACAGGCGTGAGCCACCGCACCTGGCCTGATGACTCTATTTTAAGGAGCACTTTCTCTTCGCTTATCCTGATTTTTATTTTCCTTCAGCAAACTTACTACTATGTGAAATTTGTTTTTTTTTTTTTCACTAAAATCTAAACTCCATAAAGACAAAGATTTTGCACACCACGGTGTCTCTAATGCCCAGCCTGTGATGGACCTGTAGACCCTCAATATTTGTTAAATGAATTTATGAATTGATTTTGATTCGTTATATTGTAGAATGTGAGAGGGCCAATTCCCCGTGGCTCTCCTTTCCCCTTCCCTCCCCTTTCTTTCCTTCCTTTCTTCCTTCCCTCCCTTCATCCTTTCCTTCCTGCCGTCATTCCTTCCTCCCTCCTCCTTTTCCTTCCTTCCTTACCTTCTTTCCTTCCTTCCTTTTAAATGGAATTAGTTACTGTTGTGATGTCACAAATTAGCCTCAAACTTAGCAGTTTAAAACAGGTGTTTTATTTGTTTGTGATCTTGTTGGTGAGGAATTTGGAAGGGCTCTGCTGGGTGATTCTTGCTTGGGGTCTCATATGATTGTGCTGGATATCAGCTGGGGTTGTAACTCATCTGAGGACTCAACGGGGTGGGACATCCCAGACACCCCACTCATGTGGCTGGCAGTTGTGGCCAGCTGGCAGCTGGGGCCTCAGCCACGTGCATACTTGTAGCTCCTCCAGCACTGTGGTCTCAGGGTAGTTAGACTTCCTACATGATAGCTGCTTCCCCTAGAGCGAGTGTCCCAAGAGCACCAGGTGGAAACTGCTGGCTTTTTCCAGCCTAGGCTCACAAGTCTCATGGGGTCATTTCCTCTGTACTCAGTTGGCTGAAGCAGTCACAGACCTGCCAGCATTTGAGGGGAGGGGACATAGGCCCTCCCTCTTGATGGGAGGAAGGCAAGGGTCACACCGCAGAAAAGTATGTGGCCACACCTGGAAATTGTCGTGTATTTTTTCAGATTCTTATCATTTTGCTGAGTTCCGAAGTGAGTTCCCAAATCCTTCTCCTTAAAAGAAGACATACAAATGGCCAAATCCTCTTGGTGTTTTAATTGGTTTGCAGTGAATTTATGAATTGATTTAGGGAGAATTAACAACTTTACAGTTTTTTTTTTTTTTTTTTTTTTTTTGAGACAGAGTCTTGCTCTGTCACCCAGGCTGGAATCCAGTGGCATGATCTCAGCTCACTGCAATGTCTGCCTCCTGGGTTCAAGCAATTTTCATGCCTCAGCCTCCCAAGCAGCTGGGATTACAGGTATGTGCCACCATGACTGGCTAATTTTTGTATTTTTAGTAGAGATGGGGTTTCACCATGTCGGCCAGGCTGGTTTTGAACTCGTGGCCTCAAACCATCTGCTTGCCTCGGCCTCTTAAAGTGCTGGGATTACAGGCATGAGCCACTGCGCCCAGCCAGCTTTATACTATGAAACATTCCAATCCAAGTGCATGGCACTGCTTTTAATTTCTCCGTTTTGCCTCATTGGAGAACTTTCCAGTTTTCTTCATGTAGGTTCTGTGGTTCAGATGTGCTGATCTTTTCAGGAGTTACTGTGAGTGGGGTCTTTCCAGCTGTTTTCTCAATGGTCTTGCTTATTTATAGGAAAAAAAGATAGTTTAAAATTATGTAAGCAGTCAACTTGCTAACTGCTCTAATTCTTTCTAATAATTTAAAATTTGGATTCTCTTGTTGTTTTCCAGGTGTGTAACATATCATTTTCCATAATAATTTTGTGTCATCTACATCTGTTGTTATCACAACTATTTTAAGTCCTAATTCTTTAGCATCTAGTTTATGGCTTTTGTTCTTGTTGCCCCTTTTCCTCTTTTTCTGTTATTATTTTTAGATGTGGGGTCTTGTTTTTCTGTTATTATTTTTAGATGTGGGGTCTTGTTATGTTGCCCAGGCTGGCCTTGAACTGGGCTTGAGTGATCCTCCCACCTTGGCCTCCTGAGTAGCTGGGACTACAGGTGTACACGCTGGTGCTCTGCCTCTGTTTTTGTTACTGGAGCATGTGCATGTGCTGTTTCCCTTCTGGTGCTTTGGATGGTTTAGAGTCTGCTTTTAGTTTTCCAGTGGTTACTCATATAACTGTATATTTGTTATGTATAACCTTCTATTTCTTGATTTAGCAACTCTCAAATTATATCTATTGTTCACTTGCTATGAAAAATGAAGAAATTACCACATTTTCCCTTCTGTCTCCTGAGTTCTTTGTTTTGTTCTTGGCCACATTTTCGCTTTAAATCCCAGGCCTCCTCTGTTTCTAGGTTTATGCATTTTAGGCCACATCTTAAGGACTGCTCATCAAGATGGGGATAGGAAAGGAAGGCCCTTATGTGTCATTTCATTTCCCACTCCATGCTGTCCAATTAAGGAGACTGTTCCTTTGACATTGTCACGTTTAAGCATTTACCATCTGTAACCACAGGGAAGCGTTTCTTGCTTTCCTTCCAGCAGGGAGTCACAGCATTTTTTGCATCTTTGGAAAAAATGGATGACATGAAGGTGTTGGGGAAAATGCTGCTTATTCTCTGGAGGCTGCCTTCAGCTATTTCCCTTCTGTTTTCTCTAAGATGAGAGCTATTAGGGAAATTGTTCAGGATTTTATTTACTTGCTTCTCCTTTGCTTCTTGCTTCCAAAGAGCCACGAGGACCCGCTGTGTGCTGCAGAGGCTTGGAACCAGCTTTGCTTTGCTGTTAGATTTTGGTGAAGGAGTATTTTGATATTGGGATTTGCTCTGCCATCTTCTTGATCTTTTTTTTTTTAAATAGGCATTTGATAATTCAGCATATATTGTTAAAAGTGTAATCTCATCATTGTCTTCTTTTTAATAGAAATGAACTGATTATTTTCTAAAAAGTCTTAAGACTTGGATAGATAAATGAGAACGGCTATCTTAAGATGCAGAGCGAAGTCTTGAGCAGAGGCTCTCTTTATTTTATATATAGCTCCAGGCATATGTATTGTGCATGTCATAATTAAGCACAGAGGTCAGGGTTCTTAGATGCAACCCCTCACTCCAGGGTGCACTTTAGCCAGTTTCAAAGAATTCTGTGTAGCCAGGATCGGTGCCCAAACCTCAGTGCTGGGCAATGACAAGTGAAGACAGCTCTGTGACCATCACTCAGCACCGAAGGGCCAGCTCCCCGCAGGTCAGACACTAGAAGCTTTGCCGCTGCTGCCTACCCTGCTTGTGCTCACTGCTTCATACTGCTCCCCTGGTTGGCAAAGCCAAGCCACGTGCCTGAGCTCTAGCTGCAAGGAGGCCTGGACAAGCTTTTGCTTTACATTTCAGAGAAGAAACTCACATGGCAGATCTTCCAGTTGTCGGAAGAGTGTTCAAACCATGCTGGTTGGGCAGAATTTGACAGCTATTGATACTTACTACAATAGTGTTCTCTGCTGGAGGCCGACTGCATCGGAGACCTGCTGTAGCCAAGAAAGCATGACAGGTGGGGGGATGGGTCAGGCCAGAGGTGAGGAAATCTGATCGCACCCATGGCGTCTCATATTTGCTGTGTGACTGTGGGTAGATTACTAGCTCTCTTTGACCTCAATCTCCTCATCTGTAAAGGAAGAGCTCAGGAAGGATGATGTGTAAGGTCTCTTCAGGCATATTTAGAACACTTACTAAATGTCTGCTGCATGAATGAATGAATGGATCTGTTATTGATTAAGCTTCAGAGAAGATAAATGACACAGGAGATGTTGTGTTTAGATGGGTTAACTTTTGGCTATGAATTTTATTTTAAATTAGAATGTCTTTATTTTCTAGTGGTTTTAAGGTCCTGGACATTCTTTAGATTTTAGCTTTTTAAAAACAGTTAATTTGTGGCAAGAACAAGGAAGCAACAGTTGCCAAGAAAGTTTCAATCTGGATAAATTACTAATGATTTTCCCAGCATTGAGAACATGAGGATTTTTACTCGCTTTGGTAAATGTCAGACTTCAGAACATCAAGATCAGACAACATTCAAAATAATGGAAAAGATACTTTCCTAAGTGAGTTAAATTATTTCCAATTCTTGGGTTTTGCACTGAATGGAATAAATGAGCATTTATTGAGTGAGTTCCTAGAGGACCTTTTCAGCCTTCTTGCCGTTTTTGGTAGGATTTGCTCATTGGCTGTCAACTCTGTTTTAATATGCACTTGCTTTCCCTTAGGTTTGCTTTTTGGCGAGCGTCAGGCTCTATATATCTGGCAGAGTCAGGGACTAGTTATGTCCCCACAGCAAGTCCAGATGAGCCTGATCATGTTTGAAGGAGCTGAGCGGAGGGACAGTGTTGGAGGGTGAGAAACAGCCACCAGAACTATGGTCTCTGCTGTCCTTATTGTAGGTGCCTCACAGAATCCATTTCTTCTTCGTTCACCTCAGTTTCCCTTTTCTATTCTTACGATTCAGTCCACCCCAGCTCCCTCTGACTCTGAATCATTGAAACTCGCTGTCTTGACACAGTAATTGTTTTAGGACCGAGTTTTAGTCAGCCTGAGAGGAAGTTCCAGGAGCCTGAATGGGGTTTCTAGAAGCAATGCCCTTGCTTACCCTGGTATGAGGATTTAGGCTGGGACTGCTGGAGACATTTAATAGGAGAGCCTGAGGGGTTCTGTGTGGAGCCCAGGGATGAACATGGCAGAGCAGAAGGTGGAGAAGGTGATACTGAGCTCCTGGTTCAAGCTTGCCCTAACAACAGTACCTGTCTTTGAACTCTTCAATTATGGAAACTGTTAAAAGGTGAATGTATAACAAATCTAGTTGTGCAAATTTTAATCACTTTTTTTTTTTTTCGAGAAGGAGTCTTGCTCTGTCACCCAGGCTATAGCGCAGTGGCACGATCTCAGCTCATGGCATCCTCCGCCACTCAGGTTCAAGCGGTTCCCCTGCTTCAGCCTCTTCAGTAGCTGGGACTACAGGTGCCCGCCACCACACCCAGCTAATTTTTTTGTATTGTAGTAAAGATGGGGTTTCACCGTGTTGGCCAGGATGGTCTTAATCTCCTGACCTGTGATCCGCCTGCCTCCGCCTCCCAAAGTGATGGGATTACAGGCATGAGCCACCGCACTGGGCCTTAATCACCTTTTTATATGTGGTTCTAAAATCAGGCAGCCCTCAGAACCAGGGACCGGTTCAGAGAACTCCAGAGGTGCAACATGGTCTAAAACCATTTGTGGACAGCGGGGAAGTGAGGTATAGAAACAGAAGTGAGTTAGACAGACAGCTGGTGGGTAATGGTTCAGTATTCCTCTTATTTGAACAGGACTTGAATGGTTGTCCTGGTTACTTGCAGTTGACTGGAGCTCAGCAGCTGCCATTGCCTGAGACTCAGCAATTTGTTACAAAAGTATCCTCCTGAGATAAACTTTCCCTTAGTTTGCATACTAAGTTAAGATGCAGTTCATTACACAAGCGCCTCCTCAGGCCAAATTTAGTTTAATCTAACAGAGCCAGTAGGTTCTCTGAATCGTTTGTGTGAATGTGTGATCAAATATTTCAAGTGTATAGACAAATATAGAGGATAATATAGCAAATCCTCATTTATGCACCTCTTAGGATGAAAAATATAACTCTTAAGTGCTTCAAGGCACAATTGTTTCCCTCTCAAAGAACTAAAGCATGACAACTAGTGCTGGAAGTCCCTTCTTAAGATTTTGTGGTCCCATTATTCTTTCTTCTTCTTCTTCTTTTTTTTTTTTTTTTTTGAGATGTAGTCTTGCTTTGTCACCCAGGCTGGAGTGCAGTGGCATGATTTCGGCTCACTACAACCTCCGCCTCCCGAGTTCAAGCGATTGATTGTTCTGCCTCAGCCTCCTGAGTAGCTGGGATTATAGGCGTACGCCACCATGCCTGGCTGATTTTTGTATTTTTAGTAGAGACAGGGTTTCACCATCTTCGCCAGGCTGGTCTCAATCTCCTGACCTTGTGATCCACCCACCTCAGCCTCCCAAAGTGCTGGGATTACAGGTGTGAGCCATTGCGCCCCGCCTAATTTTTTGTATTTTTAGTAGAGACAGGATTTCACTGAGTTAGCCGGGGTAGTCTCGATCTACTGACCTCGTGATCCGCCTGCCTCCACTTCCCAAAGTACTGGGATTATAGGCGTGAGCCACCATGCCTGTCTCCTTCTTTAATAATTTTACTAGAGTATATCTTGTTATGGCTTCTCTGGATTATTTTTCTTAGGAATGCGACATACCTTTTCAATATACAGCTTAATTCAATTTTTAAAAATTGTGGTAAAACACATGTAACATAAAGTTTACCATCTTAACCATTTTTTTTTTTGAGACAGAATCCTGCTCTGTCATCCAGGCTGGAGTGCAGTGGTGCAGTCTTGGCTCACTGCACCTCTGCCTTCCAAGTTGAAGCAATTCTTGTGTCTCAGCCTCTGAGTAGCTGGGATTATAGCATATACCACAGTACCTGGCTAATTTTTGGTATTTTTTTAGTAGAGGTGGGGTTTTGCCACCTTAACCAGGCTGGTCTTGAATCCTGGACCCAAGAGATCTGCCTACCTTGGCCTCCCAAAACGCTGGGAGTACAGGTGTGAGCCACTGCGCCCGGCTCCATCTTAACCATTTTAAGTGTACGGTTCAATATTGTTAAGTATAGTCACATTGTTGTGCACCTCATCCCCAGAACTTTTTCATCTTCAAAAACGGAAACTCTGTACCCATTAAATGACTTCCCATTTATTCCCACCCCGGCCCCTGATAACTCCCCTTCTACTTTCTGTTTCTTTGAGTTTGGTTATTTTAGATACCTCATAGAAGTGGAATCATACACTATTTGTCCTTTTGTGACAGGCTTATTTCACTTAGCCTCTTGAAGATTCATCCATGTTTAGCATGTTTCAGCATCTCCTTCCTTTTAAAGGCTGAATTCCATTGCGTGTCTATGTCCCATTGTATTCATTCATCTAACAGTGGATACTTGGGTTGCTTCCACCTCTTGGCTATCGTGACTAGTGATGCTGTTACAGGATTCAAGCAACCGAAGAGACAGTTGAGGTTGCAGAAGGATTTATTTTAGGTGCACAGTGGCTCAGCTCGAATTCGGATCCAAAATGGCTGAGCAAAGGACAAAGAGATCAAGTGCCTTTTATGCGTCTTAGGGCTTGAAAAGAAGCCAGTTTACAGAAGCAAGAACAAAAGCAGTTAATCAATACACATGACTCTTGGTATGCAGGCCAAGTGGCCCTATCTTGAGTCCAGGCCAGTCCAGACTGGTCCTGCAGGGCTCTGCACTGACCTCTTACTTGATATCTACAGATATAAAAGAAAAACAGACATCTATAAATTCTATAAATTCTTAGGCTTACTTGTACTGTGAAGATAGGAATCACGGAGAAAATCTGTGTTTTCCTGCAGATGGTGAGGGAGTATTAAGAAAGTCTTCAGAGCACATTCCCTTGAGCTCTGGCTACTGAAATAAGGTTATTAAGGTTTCTCCTAGAGCCTGAGCTGGTTGACTGCCTCTAGTCTAACACAGAGAGCCCGTTTCTCTTCTTTGTATGGTTTTATCCTTTTCCTTTTCTTTAATTTTTGCCTCACTGCTATGAACGTGGGTGTACCAATATCTCTCTTGGACCCTGATTTCCATTTTTTGGATGTATACCTAGAGATAGTATACCTAGAGATAGAATTGCTGGATCTCATGGCAATCCTATTTTTAATTTTTTGAGGAACAGACACATTGTTTTCCACAGTGGCTACACCATGTTACCTTCCTACCAGGAGTGTGTAAGGGTTTGAATTTCTCCACGTCCTCTCCAACACTTCTTATTATGTTTTGTTATTGTTGTTGCTGATCATAGCCATCCTGATGAGGGTGAGGTGATACTTTGCTGTGGTTTTGATTTGCATTTCCTTAAAGATTAATGATGATGAACATCTTTTCATATGCTTGTCGACCATTTGTATATCTTCTTTTGAGAAATGTCTATTCAGGTCCTTTATACTAATTTAAAAAAATTAATATGTAATTTTCAGTGCTTGCTTGTTCCGTTTCTTTCTTTGCAGAATTCCTGTTATACGTATGTTGAGCTCTCTTTACCTGTCTTCTTTATCCCTTTCCCTTGAGTGCTCCGTATCTCTTTGTTTATTATTTTTATTATTAAAATTTTCTATCTTTTCATCTTCTGACTTTGTCTGTTTATATATAGGACAGATGTCTAATTTCATAGCTCTAGCACACATTCTCATTATTTTCACCAAGTGGTGATTGCTTTGGCCATGTAGTTTTTGACATCTGCCTCCTCTTTAGCCTGCCACTTGTATCATCCTTTTGCTTTTTTTTTTTTTTTTTTTTTTGATCCTATTATCTATGTTCTTCCTAAGTTGATTTCTACTCCCAGTTAGTTTTGTTTGGACTCTCCAGAGCTGCAGTTTCAATGCCATTCTTATACTGGCTCTAGCACTTTGCAGTGATTGTCTGTTGGTGATTTTGGAGTTCTCTTGTTCTCAGGGTCTGCAGATGTTTTATCGCTTTCCTTCTATTGCCTTCCAATGTGTAGTACTTTTCTCTTCTCTTAAAGAAGATGCTTGCTCGGCCAGGTGTGGTGGCTCACGCCTGTAATCCCAACACTTTGGGAGGCCAAGGCGGGTGGATCACAAGGTCAGGAGATCAAGACCATCCTGGCCAACATGGTGAAACCCCGTCTCTACTAAAAATACAAAAAAAATTTGCTGGGCGTGATGGCATGTGCCTGTAGTCCCAGCTACTCTGGAGGCTGAGACAGGAGAATCGCTTGAACCCAGCAGGCGGAGGTTGCAGTGAGCTGAGATTGCGCCACTGCACTCTAGCCTGGTGACAGAGCAAGACTCCATCTCAAAAAAAAAATAAAAGAAAATGCTTGCTTTAATATTACAGTGTCACAGGGTAGGGCTTTCCCTTGTGTATTAGAGCTGTCAATTTTGGTACCATTTCAGGCTGTCTATTTTGTGTTTCCCACATAAAGTAATCTCCCAGTGTGTCCTATCAGAAGTCTCGTAAGTTTCATTGTTGAGATAGAGGGCATCATTCTGTGGCAAAGGCAGCAGTAGCTTCCTTAAGTTGTTGAATCTCTTTGTGAAATGTAAATGTCTAGTAGTGATACACAATCATTACATATCCTTTGAGTCTTTCCCTTGGTTGATCACGTGTGTTCTTCTCAGCTAAGCATAGTCAGTGACACCAATCTTAAACATTAAACATTGCTTAGCGCTTATTTAGGATTAACATCGCAAGGTGTTTTTCACTGCTTATTCATAGTACTAGAGGTTAGATTTATAGTGCCCACATTTGACTAACTCAAAAAACATGTATTGTAATTTCAGAAGAGTTTTCATTGGTTTAATAATGAAAAGTGAGAGACAAGGTGGCATTCATTTAGCAGGTGTCCTACACTGTGGCAAAAATGATGTGGCTCATCACAAACTAAATCACTGCTGCAAAACACTAGTCATGTACCTTCTCTTATAAAGCCCACCCTTCACTAAGCAGCGTTGTTTTAGCAAAAAGAAACACTGGCCAGGGGTGGTGGCTCACACCTGTAATCCCAGCACTTTGGGAAGCTGAGGCGGGTGGATCACGAGGTCAAGAGATCAAAATGATCCTGGCCAACTTGGTGAAACCCCATCTCTACTAAAAATACAAAAATTAGCTGGGCGTGGGCATGTGCCTGTAGTCCCAGCTACTCCGGAGGCTGAGGCAGGAGACTTGCTTGAACCTGAGAGGCAGAGGTTGCAGTAAGCTGAGATCACACCACTGCACTCCAGCCTAGGAAACAGCGAGACTCCATCGCCAAAAAGAAACCAAAAAAACAAAAAATAAATGTAGCATTCATAGAATATCTAACCAGTGGTAGCTACATTCATCCCCATACACTTTCTTTTCATTCATAGGATAATGTTTACTGTTAACTCTTTTGGCCATTGATAGTTTTGCCTGACAGCTTTAATACTGTTGACATTCCATGCTCATGTTCTTGACCTTTTATGCCCTTTTAGCATTGACAGCATAATTTCAAGACATATTAAAAACTACTAGATGTCTGCATTTCCTCTTTGGTCAATATCAGAATTTTACCTTTTCCATAATTGAATTATGTATCTGTGGAAATTAAACAGCTATCCCAGAAAGTCAGCTGGAATTTAGGACAGAAAAATGTTCAGTGATAGTTTTTACAGTGCAGCAGTCAGTCTCACCAGCCTGTCCTGACTTTAATATTTTATGATCTGGCCAAAAGATTTGGCAGTTTCTACTTACTTCAATTGTAGAGCTTAGCCCTGTGGAAGGCAGCCTTCTGTCCACACAATAGTGTTTAGTCTCAGTTGCATGTCATAGTGAAATCTCTTTGGAGACATTTACAGGACAGTTCAGATTCAACCACATGGCAGTACTCTGTGGTCCTGCTACGCAGATGCGTGTCACTAGGAACCCTTTATGCCTGGGTAAGTTGATGCTTGCACAGGCAGACACAGTTGTTTCTCAGCTGTGCAGACAGCAGATTTCTTTTGACATTGCTTGTATGAGGCACCTGAACATCAGAACTGTTAGCATCTGAAGAATGTCCGTGTTAGACCTGAAGGAATTCAGAACTCAATTCAGTGCTGCACCACTTCTTCTCCGAGGCAGACATAGCACCTCTCTCTAGTAAAAGCTCTCTTTTCTGATTTGCTTGAGGCATTACGAAGGCTTTCCTTACCCTCAGCCACCCTTGGAACAGCTTTTTCCTGTTGACCAGTGACCAGTCCTGCCTAGCATTAGTTCTTCAAATAACTACCAAATTTCGTATTTGTAAACGTTAAGAAAAAAATGTTAATTGTGGTAAAACACATATATAAAATTTACCATCTTAACCATTTTAGAGCGTACATTTCAGTAGTGGGTACATTCACATGGCTGTGCAGCCATCAATGTCATACACCTGCAGAGTTTTTCCTCTTGCAAGACTGAAGCTGTGGCTGTGTACTCCTTCCACAGCTTCCCCAGCTGCTGGCAACCGCTGTTCTACCTCCTGTCTCTATCAGTCTGACTACTCACTATGAATTACTCTGTTCCAAGTATCAATTAATACTGAATGTGGAAATGTCTTTGATGTCTATGTTCCTGGCTTGGAGAATGTTCTTTTTTGTTGTTGTTGTTGTTGTTTTGTTTTTATTTTTACTCACCTGCAACTGTCTTGATTGAGTTATAGGAGAACGTTCTTAACAGTAAAACTTCTTACGTCTTTCTTCTGCGGTGTTACTGTATTTTGTAGAATTATTAAATTCCTTAAAGGGCATGTAGCCATCTTTTATACTTACATGTATAGAATACAGTTACTCAGAGCAAAAATACTTTTAATAAAATGTATTTTGTAAATACAAATTTATATAAGATAAAAACAAAAATATAAAATACAGTTATATTTGATAGAATGTGTTTTGTAAATAGCTCTAATAAAAGTTCAATTTCATTTACAGAAAATCTGAGTAGAAATAAAAAGTAAAGAACAAAGAGAATAGAAAATTTGACACTATTTTGATAATAGACCAAGCCAATCTTTTTGATCACTTTCATTATGAAATTTAAAGTCAGATTGTGGGTTTGAAAAGTTTTTACGGGAATTTTTTTTTTTTTTTTTTTTTTTAATTGAGACAAGAGTCTTGCTCTGTTGCCAAGGCTGGAGTGCAGTGGCACAATCTTGGCTCACTGCCACCTCTGCCTCCCGGTTTCAAGCAATTCTCCTGCCTCAGCCTCCCAGATAGCTGGGACCACAGGTGCGCACCATCACACCTGGCCAATTTTTATATTTTTAGTAGAGATGAGGTTTTGCCATGTTGGCTAGGCTGGTCTTGAACTCCTGACCTCAGATGATCTCCCACCTCGGCCTCCCAAAGTGCTGGGATTACAGACATGAACCACTGCACCCGGCCAATTTTGCTATCTATTTTGAGCCTGAGATATGTAATTGGTTTCTGAAGCTGAATTAAAAATTCTCCCATCATACATGGCATTCTTTCTTCACTAGGTGTCTTTGGAGGAAAAATGGAAACTTTACTCACTAAGTTCATGAGACCAAATTATGTTGTGTGTTAGAATGGAGGTAGTGATCTATGTCTGCAGTGGTGAGTTTTGTGTGGTCCTGGGAGCAGGCGTCTACTCCTGTGTTCACTGGCATCATGGGAGTCCTCTGTGTACATACAGCATTAATGGACACCATTATGATTCACCCAGCTTGCTTTTAACTCCTGTTGTAAGACACATATGACTAACGTGTAGAGAGTCTCATTAAAAGCAAGAAGTTAGCATGTGGAGAGTCTCATTGAAAGCCAGTCTGGGTATACCCCCAAAGAATTAAACACAGGGACTTGAAGAGACATTATGTATATCCGTGTTCATAACAGCATTAGCCAAAATAGTTAAGAGGCGGAAGCAACCCAGGTGCCCATGCTTGGGTGAATGGATCAACAAAATGTGTTCTCTCCATACCATGGAATATTATTCATTCTTAAAAAGGAAGGAAATTCTGACACATACTACGACATGGACACTTTGAAAATACTGTGCTAAGTGACATAAGCCAGTCCCCAAAGGACAAATACTGTGTGATTCCACTTATATGAGATACCCAGAGTAGCCAGACTCATAGAAACAGGAAGTAGGATGGTGGTTGCCAGGGGCAGCAGGGAATGGGGTGTTGGTATGCAGTGGGTGCAGAGTTTCATTTTTGCAAGATAAAGAGAGTTCTGCGCATGGGTGGTGGTGATGGTGGCACAACAGTGTGAATGTACTTTGTACTGTGGAACCAGAACTTAAAAATGGTTAAGGAGGTTGATTTTACGTTGCTTCTATTGAATCACCATTTAAAAATATTTTAAAAATTACCCATACTTTTTTGAAAAGCAAGAAGTTAGGAATATTTCCTGAATGGAATGAAAATACAGTAAACTGGCCGGGCATGGTGGGTGATGCCTGTAATTCCAGCACTTTGGGAGACCAAGGCAGGCTAATTGCCTGAGGTCAGGAGTTTGAGACTAGCCTGGCCAACATGGTGAAACCCTCTCTCTACTTAAAAAATATAAAGGTTAGCTGGGTGTGGCGGCATACGCCTGTAATTCCAGCTACTCAGGAGGCTGAATGAGGCAGGAGAATAGCTCGAACCCGGGAGGCAGAGGTTGCAGTGAGCCAAGATCACACCACTGCACTCCACCCTGGGTGAAAGAGCAAGACTTTGTCTAAAGAATAAATAATTAGCCGGGCGCGGTGGCTCACGCCTGTAATTTCAGCACTTTGGGAGGCCGAGGTGGGTGGATCATGAGGTCAAGAGATCGAGACCATCCTGGTCAACACGGTGAAACCCCGTCTCTACTAAAAATACAAAAAATTAACTGGGCATGGTGGCATGTGCTTGTAATCCCAGCTACTCAGGAGGCTGAGGCAGGAGAATTGCCTGAACCCAGGAGGCGGAGGTTGCGGTGAGCCGAGATCACGCCATTGCACTCCAGCCTGGGTAACAAGAGCGAAACTCCGTCTCAATAATAATAATAATAATAATTAATTAATTAAAAATAAACCCTACCAATTCAAGCCCAAACCCTACCAATTCAGTCCAAACCAGGAGAACCACCTAATTCAGGAAAGCATAAAAGATAGGCTTGATTTGAAGAAGAAAGACCTGTTGTGCTTTTCTCTGTGTGTGGCAGTTCTGACCGTGTCAACCCCAGCGCTTAAAGCCCTTCCCCTTCTTCCCCAGGACTTTGTGGTCCTGGCTCTGTGGCCACCAGCACACCTGCCTTGTGCAGTTCCTGTGTGCTGTCCGTGCCCAGCCACAGAGGCCTCTCACAGTCACCTGCACTCATTGTAAGCATGGGTGCCTTTTCTTCCCTGTCTAGAAAACTTCTCGTTCCTTATTTCTAAGACAAGGGTGTGAGATTCTGCCCTTAAGCTGACTCCAAGGTCCCAGTAATGCCTTCTTACGCTTCAGCTCTCACCCAGCAGTCCCTTTCAGAGAAGGCTTTCCTCGTCCCTCCTCTGGATGACAGGCTCCTCTCCCAGCCCGCGTCCCTGCTCTACGTCCTCCCCGCTTGCTCTGTCATCTCTTCAGTGCTCCTCACTGTCTGAAACTTACTCCGTTTCTCATCTGTCTTCCCTCCTTGAACGTGGGTTCCCTGAGGCTGAGGCCTTGGTGGCTGTGTCCCTCCTGTCTCCAGGACTGTGCTTGGCCTATAGTAGGTACTCAGTTCCAATTTACAGAAGGAGCGAGTGGATAGAGGAAATGAGCTGAAATGTCCACAGTGCGCACTGGGTCAGTTGTTGGGTCCCCCGAGGTGGGGGGTCTGGTGAGTCTTTCTCAGCTTGCTGTGCCTTTTATTAACAATCCACAGTATGTCCAAATGCCTGACACCGGGAGCGAGGGATGCTTTCTGGTCAGTGCAGACTCGGTGAATACCTGGAGGTTTGTGATCCCCAGGCCATGAGCCACAGCGATGACAAAGAACTGCTCTGGCTCTGTCATTTTGAGAAGCCAGCTGGATTCTTTTAATGGGCGTTGTTATTTTTAAAAAAATATTTTCCTCATATCCACAGGTAGAGTCTATTTCTGGTTCAGTAGCACTAGAACATCATCTAGGATAAATACCCAAGGCCATAGGACTGACCTGTCTGCTTTTCATTTATTTTAAGATACCTTTTTGATGCTTTTGTTTAAATAAAGCTTTTTAAAATTCCGATGGAATCAACTTTGTGATCTCTGGTTGGTGCTGACAGGTTCTCAGATTACACTGTTTAGGGAAGATCCCATGTGCAGTTGGTAGTGTTACATCACTTTCTCGGTGCTTGAGAAAAAGATGATAGGACAGTTGTCAGTTACATGATCAATTATGCCATCAAGCAATTATAGATGGCAGGCAAAGTGTGAGGCTTTCCTCTCCTGACGTGGTGTAGCATTCTTTGTATTTCTGTTAAGATAGCCGGATCACCGTAAACTTAGCCATATGTCTACCTGTCTAGGCATGTTTATGTCATGAACATGCCAGCTTTCCTTCTCTCTTGTGTGATGCCCAAAAAGAGTTTCACTGAGCCCTGGTGGGTGAAAACAGAGTTGACAGGTTTATGTTTTGTTTTTGAATGCCTTCCACTGGTCTGTCTGTCTGTCTTTCTCTCTCCATTACATTTGTACATATTTGTGGGGTATAGTCATACAGTTAGATAGAAAAAAATAAGTTCTAACGTTTGATAGCACAGTAGAGTGGCTGTAGTTAACAACAGTGTATACTATACGTTTCAGCATAGAGGAGAGATCAAACGTACCTAATGCATAGAAATGGTAAACCTTAGGGCGATGGATACCATGGACACCCTGATTTGATTATTACACATTCAATGCACTGACCTGTCTTTGAGGTCTGTTTTCTTTCATTTAAACTGGAAGACTGTGGATAAGGGTCCCAGAAAGGCTGGGGTGTCAGGAGTGTGGGGAGGCAGTGGGCTGTGAGATGACCCAAGCTAAGTTGTCCCCATGCAGCCTGGTGCATGGGAGTCACTAGCTTGCCTGGGCCACATCTGCCTAGACTTTGTCTCTTGGGAGCCAGTGAGGTGAACAGAGTGAGAGACCTGGTGGTGGCCACGTTTGCAGCAAGGTGGGCTTCCTGGGCAACCCTGGCATGGTCTGAGGGCTCGCTGGGGCTTGGCTTGGAGTGTCATCTGTCATCCATCACTCAGGGGATTTTGCCTGCTCTGGGCAGGGTGTGGGGCACTGTTATTGGCTTTGTAGCCTTCAGCCTTTCCTTTTGCCCTCCTAGCAATTCTTGGAGCTCTCCAACATTCTTTAGGTAAATGCCATTTTCCACTTTGCTCTGCCAACTTTATTCTGTTGCTTGGAAGTCAAAACCCAGAACAAGGAAGGATTGGAATATGTAACGGAGGCAGGCGGCAGATCCTCCAGGACATAGGGGCAGGGCATCTGGAACTGGGAATTCGCCCAGTTAAGGGCAGAGCTAGTGAAAGTGCAGTCAGGGTTGAGTGGTGGGCTCCTCACTGTCCATGGCAGACAGCGGGGAGTCAGATATTCAGGGGCTCCCTCTGATCAGCTTAAAGAAAAAGAATGCGGAGCCCAGATTCTTAAACTTTCAACTCCCGGCATGTCCTGAATGTGAAGGGATTGCAGTGATTGCATGGAAACAAAAGGTGGGGGCAATGAGAAGGGAGCAGAGGGTTTGGAGCCTCGTTCCTGCACACTGTCCTTGATTGAGGAATCATGAGGTCTGACACGCTGGTGGACTCTGTCGCAGTGGGGGCTGGGGAGAGGATTGGGAAGACTCAGAATCTCTCTCAGCTGTGCTTGCCAACCCAGGCAGGCTGGGACCTGGGTCCAGTGCGGCGCTTCCACCCGGCCCCAGCACCTCACCTGGGAAGGCAGTTTCCTGATGCTTGTCCCTCACGACCCCTTATCACATCCAGACTGAAGTCAGACCCCAGCAGGGAAGGTGCAGCTGCTGTTATAAAGTCCACAAAGAGAAAGCTTACGTGCCACATGCCACTAGAACTGAGATTTTGATAATTTACATGGATGCCAATTTGGCTGATGTGTATGCTGGTAGAAGCTCAGGGTGTTAGACTAAGGAGGAACAAACACGATTTTAGATTATACCAAAGTTATCAATGCAGATGCACTTCCCCCAGAAAGATCTCAAACCCCACACTGATCTATAATACTTTTTTCATGTCCCTCTCTCTTCATGCCCTCACTTGCTGCTTTTCCCAACTTATAATAATTTCCGAGTTCAGCCGTTAAGATCAGTCGTCGTTTGCCTCTTTGACTCCCTGGCTCTTCTTTCACTTCTTATACTCTGTCGGCAAAACTCCAGCCCTGCTGAATCCACCTCTGCTTCCTCCAGGCCTGTATCTGCCCAGCTGACCATGGCTGGGACAAAACACAAGGCTGTGCTGAGTGCCCTCATCAACTGCATGCGTAGTCACCCAGCTCTTCCCCCGCTCTCCCTCACTCAAGCATGCGGCGGACCGCATCCCAGACACTGCCATGGGATGTAACAGGGTTGGCAACAGTCCCCACCCTCCTGCAGCATGCGTTCTAGTGGACGATGAGCATGACACGTGAATAAAGCGGACAGTGTTAAATCCAGGAGACGGGTTGTGAAGGGTCAGTGGAAAGGGGTTGGGAAGGCCCCTTTGTGGAAAGGATGGCTAGGGAAGCCCTCATTAATGAGGGGATTTTTCAGTAGAGACCTGCAGTGGTGTGGGGAAGCGCAGAGCAAGTGCAGAGACTGAGGCAGGAACCACCTTGGGATGGTCACGGGACAGCAAGGAGGCCAGCGGGGTGCAGTGAGGAAGAGGGGGAGCAATAGGAAATGATGACGGGAGAGGGATCCCCATCAGCAGGGGCCTCCTAAGTCACTGGGAGGACGGTGGCTTTTTCCCCGAATGAGATGGGAGCTCCTGGAGGGTTTTGAGCAGAGGAGGGACCTGACCAGTTAAGATTCTAACTGGACCATCCTGGCAGCTCTCTAGAGTGCTTTGAAGCGGGGCCGGGGTAGCAAGGTGGAGGCAGAGTTAGGAGGCTAATGCAGTGATGGTCCGGGGGAGACGGTGGTGGCCTGGGCCAGGCCGAGGGTTTGAGGAACAATAGCTGGATTTGCATCTACTGTATATAGGGTGCGGGGCTGGTCCTCAGCTTTACGGTGTAGTCTCTACATTACAGTAATAGAATCAGGAGGAAACTGAAGGGGAAGTGGACCTCTCCTGAGGTCCTGTACTTGTTCTAGAATTTGTCGTGTGTGCTTTTGGTTGTATATATGAGAATAAATCTTTATTTATTTATTTATTTATTTATTTTTTTTTTGAGACGGAGTTTCGCTCTTGTTACCCAGGCTGGAGTGCAATGGCGTGATCTCGGCTCACCGCAACCTCTGCCTCCGGGGTTGAGGCAATTCTCCTCCCTCAGCCTCCTGAGTAGCTGGGATTACAGGCACGCGCCACCATGCCCAGCTAATTTTTTGTATTTTTAGTAGAGACGGGGTTTCACCATGTTGACCAGGATGGTCTCGATCTCTTGACCTCGTGATCCACCTGCCTCAGCCTCCCAAAGTGCTGAGATTACAGGCGTGAGCCACCGCGCCCGGCCCTAAATCTTTATTCTTGTGTGGAGCAGGAATTTGTGCTTGTGTCTGGAAGTGTGAGTTTGGGATGAAAGAGGAATGTTGGTGCCGGCTGGTTAAGTGGTAGCTCTAGTGGGCACTGGCTCCTCTAGAACCCTTTCTCTGCTTGGTAGTCCCCTCCCTTGGGACCAGAGTTGGTCAAGTTGCTTTCAGTGGCACATACTGACATCATCACTCAAAGTGGCTTAAGCAGAAGAAAAAGTTATTTTACATAATATACATGTATTATGTTACATATACATAAAAAGGTCTAGAAGAAGAAAGGTATATTAGCTTGCCAGAGCTGCCAGGATCGGGTGGCTTCAAACAACAGAAATTTCTTCTCTCACAGTTCCGGAGGCTGGAAGTCCAACATGAAGGCGTCACTAGAGCTGTGCTCCCTCTGAGACTCCAGCTAGATAGATCCCTTCCTTGCCTTTCTCCTGGCTTCGTGTGGTGGTTGGCAGTCCTGGGCATTCCTGGGCTTGCAGTCTCAGCAATCCAGTCTGTGCCTCCATGTTCACGTGGGGCTCTCCTGTGTGTTTTCACCACGTCCTTCTCTTGTATACATGTCCAAATTTCCCCTTTTAGTAAGGACACTGGTCATCTTGGATTAGAGCCCACCCTAATGACCTCATCTTAATTTGGTTAAATCTGCAAAGACCTTTCCAAATAAGCTCCGATTCTGAGATTCTGAGGTACTGGGGGTTACAACTTTGACATATCTTTTTTTTTTTTTTTCTTGAAACCGTCTGGTTCTGTTGCCCAGGCTGGAGTACAGTGGCACAATCTTGGCTCACTGCAGCCTCTGCCTCCCAGGTTCAAGCGATTCTTGTGCCTCAGCCTCCTGAGTAGCTGGGATTACATGCATGTGGCACCATGCCCAACTAATTATTTGATGTATCTTTGATGGGGGACAGAATTCAACCATAACAGAAGGTTTCCAGGTTGTTAATTTAGTGCCTCGGTGGCATCATCAAGTACCCATGTATTTCCCATCTTTCTGCTCTGCTGGTAAGAGTATCTTAATTTATAGCTAGAAGGCTAATATAGTTTTAGGCATCAGAATCAGAGGCCACATGTACACAAAAGAAGAGGGGTTACTGATCCCCGCATCTCCTCTTAATGGCTAAAAAATCTTTCCCAGAAGCCTCCCACCAGACTTCCCCTGATTGGTCAGGCCTAAGTCATGTGATCATCCCTGAACCAATCACTGGCAAGGGGAATGAGCTAATGCTGACCTTTTCCTAGAGCTGGAGGTAGATTCACTTGACCTTGAGTCACGTGAGAAAAGGATCCTCTAACAAAGCTGGGGATCTGTCCGAGGGAGGAAGGAACGTGGCTGCTGGGCAGGCTGCTCTGCTGCCCTGCCTTTGGGTAATGTGTGCTGACTAGCCCTTGTATCTTGGATTCCTACTCTTCTTCCTGGGTTTGTAGCCAGTGCTTGAAGCAGCGGTTCTCACACTGTCAGATTTTATAGTTAAAGTGAAAGGTGAAGAATATTTGGGGTTCTGATTGCAGTGAGCCGAGATCGGCCACTGCACTCTAGCCTGGCAGATAGAGTGAGACTCTGTCTCAAAAAATATATATATTTGGGGTTCTGACATACAGTTGCTAACTTTTGGGGTTGTTGCTTTCAGACAGGGTCTTGCTTTATCACCCAGGCTCGAGTGCAGTGGCACGATCACGGCTCACTGATTGCTGAACTTCTAGGCTCAAGTGATCTTCCTACTTTACCTTCCTGACTAGCTGGGACTATAGGTGCTCATCACCATATCGGGCTAATTAAAAAAATGTTTTTTGTAGAGACAGGGTCTTGTCAGGCTAGTCTTGAACTCCTGGGATCAAGGCTCAAGTAGTCTCCCTGCCTTAGCCTCCCAAACTGGTGGGATTACAGGCATGAGCCACCATGCCTGGCCTTATTATTTTGTTTTTATTCATAATGAAAATGTTGTCTTTTATCACACCATTTTATTATATAAGGAAAAAGGTTTTATTAGGAGAATGCTATAAGGGACACTCTCAGGTTCAAGTTTAGCTTTTTACTTTATTATTATGATGATTTTTTTAGAGAGGAAATCTTGCTCTGTTGCCCAGGCTGGAGTGCAGCAGCACAGTCATAGCTCACTGCAGCCTTGACTCCCGGCTTAAGTGATCGTCCTGCCTCAGCCTCCTGAGTAGCTGGAACTACAGGCTTGCCCCACCATGCTCGGCTAGTTTTAAAGATTTTTTTTTTTTTGAGGCGGAGTCTTGCTCTGTTGCCCAGGCTGGAGTGCAGTGGCATGATCTCGGCTCACTGCAGCCTCTGCCTCCCAGGTTCAACTAGTTCTTCTGCCTCAGCCTCCTGAGGAGCTGGGACTACAGGCACGAGCCACCATGCCTGGCTAATTGTTTGTATTTTTAGTAGAGACCGGGTTTCACAGTGTTAGCCAGGATGGTCTCGATCTCCTGACCTCGTGATCTGCCTGCCTCGACCTCCCAAAGTGCTGGGATTACAGGCGTGAGCCACCGCACCTGGCCTTAAAGATTTTTTTTTATAGAGACAAGGTCTCCCTACATTTC
The DNA here is from genome assembly GCF_030222135.1 of Aotus nancymaae. Lineage (NCBI taxonomy): Eukaryota > Metazoa > Chordata > Mammalia > Primates > Aotidae > Aotus > Aotus nancymaae. The sequence goes on from NW_026988425.1 coordinate 123,243,809, forward strand.
CCAGGCTGTATCAAACTCCTGACCTCAAGTGATCTTCCTGCGTCAGCCTCCCAAAGTGCTAGGATCACAGGCGTGAGCCACCATGCCTGGCTCAAGCTTTATTTTTAAGGATTGTTCTTCACATGTAATAAATTATCTCTTGACTTTTGAAAAGTGTACAGCATCAGTCATTCATTTATTCATTTATCAGTCTATCAGTCTATAGATACTTATTGGCGTCATTTTTTATGTGTGCTGGGATCTATTCTTGTTTTTGTTTTGACCAGTGAAAACTTTGTGTCTGGACACAGTGGGGTAACCAGGCCTCAGGACTTAGCACCACTGAGGTAAGAGTTCAGGGTCCATTCCATGATGTCTCGTCTTGGACTTGCCATGTTTTTATAGGAGGCCTCTGTGGACTGAGAATACCACAGGTTTAGCTCATCTCCTACTTAACAATAAATAAGCCCTTATACCCTCAAAAGTATTTTTGGAATTTACTCTTATCTTGGCATTTCATTGCTGAAAGAGATTAGGTATTTACAAACTTGGAGACTAATCTGGGTCATTTATAGACATTTAAGAAGTATGCTTGTTTGCCCTGTTGCTAAAGCAACCCTTTTTCATGGTGAAATAAAATCTGTTAAATATTCTTCAGAACCAGGAGGGGTATAAATAAAGTAGCTGAGTACAAAACAGTGATTATAATATCCTGGAAGCCCAGTTTTCCATTTTGGGTGTTGGAACTCATGAGCCACATTTATAAAGTCTACATCCAATATCTCCACGGAACCCTTTTTCTTGTGTATTTCTCCATCCTCTCAAAGACTCTAGTGAGAAAATAGATTCCCAGTAGTTAGGGTTGTAAACACTGGAGCCAGAGTTTGGTTTGGTTGGCTCCAACGTTCCTGTGAGCTCCTGATTAGGAAGGAGAACAAGGCTGCATATCCTTTTTTTTTCCCCAAGGGGCATTGGCACATGTGACCCACTAGTGTGGTGTTAGGTTGGACATGTGGCACTTTTTTTGTGGGTCACATATCGTCCATATAAGGCAGCAGCACATGTTGCAACCTCATGCATCTCCATACGTTCCTGAACCGTGGGGAGTCCCGGGGCCCTGGCATTTCACATGGAGGAGATGTAAAGCAGACCCCAGCTCTGGCCTGCTTCTCATTGTTTGGGCCTATTGGGGTTTGCTTTTGGTTCATTGCAGGCATAAGTGGTGTTTCCCTTCTTCCTCTCCAAGAGAGTCTTGAATCTTGGTCTGCCAGAGTGGGAAGTTCCCTTCCTAGAGGGGAGAAATGCCCGACTTCTGTGTTTCACTGATGTCAGACTGGCTTATTCGAGAAGAGGGCATTCCATGGATAGGGTGGCCATAGATGTCTGCGGACACAACACTTCCAGAGTCAGGGCCTCTAGAACGGACCCTATGGGCAGGGAGCTCAATGGTGATCATCATGGTCCCTTTGCCAAATGTTTTGGGTTGCATAAACCACTTAAGACTCTTGTACTCCATGACAAAATGTAATTTCTCACCAGATGGACACAGGGAGGCTTAGAATATTTTACTTCTGAGAAAAATAGAGAGGTATTTCTTATTCCTGACTTTAGTCCAGCTTCTGTGTCCCGGTCACTTTTCAAGTTGTTGTATTCCATCCCCCTTCATCCCACCAGTGCAAGTCCAGGATCTGCTTCACAGAGAGCCTCTTTCTGGTCATAAGTCTACTCCAACCAAAATGCATAATTTTTATGAAACAAGAAAAATGTAGACAGGGTGACTGGACCTTTCCTGGAGAGCTGAAGTTGTGTGTGCTGTGGCTGTTGGAGTGGATAGACATGGCACACTGCAAGAGAATGGAGGTCTCCTCAGAGCTGCTGGGCAGGTGCTTCCTGGCTGGGCAGCCTTTAGGTAAGTTTCCAGGCCTCAGTTTCCACAACTGTAGAGTGTTGCTAAGAAGCCTATCCTGTGGGAAATCCAGAGTCAGAGAAAAAAGTAGCCTGTGTACAATCCCTGGCTTAGAACACACGCTGAGCACATGACCACCTCCCCTTACTCCTGTAGAGGCTCCAGTGCACCCAGCGTCTGCTGTCTTTGGGTGGTAAATATGGAACTGAGTTTCAGTTGGATAGCTGAGAGTTTTGGCTGTAATCTTTGTCTTGCTATTTAATGCTTTATATTTATTTTCTGTGAAATGCCATTGAAATTTGTATATTTCATAAATATTTCAAGCTGAGAATTGCCTTTAATTCTTGGGGAGATCTCAGATTTTGTAGATTTTAAAATCTAGTAGGAATAAATTCTGTTGGCAGTCTCTCCTTTTTGTCTTAAAAGCAGATAAATCCTCATTTGCTGGTATAGCATATACAATAGTTTTAAAAATTGGAACTTAGACTTAAGCATTGGTTTAGCTAATTTAATGTGGGCTACCCATTTATCAAAGTGAGATTTTAGTTTTTGGTGAGAAGATGATGCTGTTTGGCAAGTCAGTGACCAGGAGTCAGTCTGGAGTTGCAGCTTCTCTTGGAAGGTGCTGGAAGGTGCTAGAACAGCTGGTGTTGTAATTACTCAAACAAGTGTGTGGGATGCACCAGCTTTGTGTCTGCCAGTATGAAGGTATGATCATGTTTTATGCTTATGATTTTGAATAAATGCCTAAATCAAGTGAATTTTTTAATAGTGTATCTCAGCCATGAATCCTACAAGCCAGAAAACACTGTCTCTTTGTATAGCTACATTTTAATCAGATTTTAATGCAGAATATGTATAAAATATATTTTAAAGTTTTAGTAAGCATAGATCACTTCTTGAGCTGTTTGTTTACCAGTGATGTTTTCTGAATAAAATATTTTCTCTAGATCACAGTTTAGTGAAATAAATTCAGAATTGCTCTGTGTAGTATAGGGTAAAAATTAGAAGCAGGGATATATAAAATTTCTGTTCAAGAAGGGGAGGAAGTTCAGGAGATCTCTTGTGAACATGGTGACTGTAGTTAATAGCATTGTTTTCTTGAAAATTGCTGAGTAGATTTAAGTATTCTTACCACAGAAACTAAGGATGCAAAGCAATACATATGATTATTAGCTCAATTTAGCTTTCCAAACCAGTTGTGGTGGCTAATGCCTATAATCCTAGCCCTTTGGGAGGCAGGGGTGGGCAGATCACCTGAGGTCACAGGTTCGAGACCAGCCTGTCCAACAGAGTGAAACCCCATCCCTACTAAAAATACAAAAATTAGCTGGGAGTGGTGGTGCATGCCTTTAGTCCCAGCTTCTCTGGAGGCTGAGGCAGGAGAATCACTTGAACCTGGGAGGTGGAGTTTGCAGTGAGCTGAGATGGTGTCACTGTACTCCAGCCTGGGCAACAGAGTAGACTCCGTCTCAAAAAAATTTTTTTGCCTTCCATAATGTTTACATATTTCAAAACAACATGTTGAAGTATGTGCAATTGTGTAAATTGTACAATAAATATTTACAATTTTTATTTTTCAATTAAAAATTAATTAAGACATTTAAAAATGGGTGTTCCACAGGCTTTGCCTCCCGTCCCCGTGTTTGGCTCTCCCCAGGGCTGCCTGTGGTCTGCTTCCCAGTTCCAGACCTCAGACAGGAGTCTGCCTGTCTTCTACACCCTTGTCAGAGAGGGACACGGCCCTCCCCCACAGCAGCCCACTTTCAGTTACCAAAAGCTTCTAATGTGAAATCCTGAAAGACGTTAAATGATGATGGCTAGTTTGAAAGTCTGACGTGTCTGCAAAGAGCCCTGGTAAAAAGAATAGTAGGCATTCCGATTGTGTTTCTTGAATGAATCATTGGTGGATAAAATTGCTGGCTTCCCGTCCCCTACCTCCCTGTCTTCTCAAGGACAGACTATCACACATAAAGGATTTGCAAAGGCAGGAGAAATCCAGAGCCCTTGTAGGTAAGAAGAAAACTGGGGGTGGGGGGCAGGTAGGACACGGCCTACCTGGGGCTGGGAACAGTGCACAGGGGAGCCCACGACTCCACGTGCGGCCACAACCACTGAGGTCAAGAATGCAGGCAGGCGCCTCCTTCTTCTCTGTCATTAGTCCCAGACTTGGGTGCAGTGGCGTTTTGAGATGGGTCTGCATGTGAACCCTGAAATGCTAACTGGATGGAGATCAAGGACGGGGCTCAAAGGCAAGGCTGCAGGACGTGTCTGGCCAGAGCCTGCTCTGAGCCTGTGTGTGGTTGGAACTCTGTCACACCCACAGCCCTTTGTCACGATGTTTTTGCTGCATCCTGAAATGGAAGTCATAGCAAGTGCACTGTATTTTCACTTATGATTTCAAAGAGCATCACAAAGCCCTGTGTCATTTTCAGTAATTTTATTTTGACCAAAAACAATGTCTGTTTCCATGCTTAGGCATGTTGACTGGGAGACACTGGGAATAACTGGGTGCTTGCACTTCCACCCACTGTCACCACAGACATGATGGCAGTAGGCAGTGGGATGCTGCACTGGAGTGTCCTTGTCAATGGTGACATGATTTTCCAAAGTAGTGAGCTGCTCTGGGTAGAATTTGATTGATCTGGTAGTTGCAGTGCCTGGCACCTTAGTGTATATAAAAACAATGAGAAAACCCCGGGGGTTAAAAGTGGAAGCAAGTTTTAGGTGGTGATTTTTTTTTTTTTTTTTGAGACGGAGTCTCACTCTGTCACCCAGGCTGGAATGCAGTGGCGTGATCTCGGCTCACCACAACCTCGCCTCCCAGGTTCAAGCAGTTCTCCTGCCTCAGCCTCCCGAGTAGCTGGGATTACAAGCACCCGCCACTATCCTTAGCTAATTTTGTTTCTTTGGTAGAGACGGGGTTTCACCATGTTGACCAGGCTGGTCTTGAACTCCAGATCTCTGGGATCCACCTGCCTGGGCCTCCCAAAGTGCTGGGGTTACAGATGTGAGCCATAGCACCTGGCCAGGTATGATGACTATAAGCTGGTGTTTCATCTACATTAACACTGAAAGGTTAATATTCCTCCCACTGATAGATGGCTACCATCTCTGGCCACCTTTCCCCAAGGGTCGGGAACTGCACAGTCATTATGACAACCCAGAACCACCACAGATTCCCAGAGAGCCAGTGCCCTGGGGCTAGGCTCAGGGAACCCCTAAGTTGTTCGGTGCAGTTTCCTAGGGTGAGAAGGCAGCTGCAGGTGGATTCTAAAGCCTTGTTCGGAAGAGCATTTCGTTTTTTGGAGTGTCCCCTCTCCACCTAGACGCCTTCTGCACATCTGAGCGTGGGAGAGGTGAGCAGGAAAAACCATCCCAACCAAGACTTACAAGCTCGAGGGGCCTTGGGCTTCATCCATCGGAATGTAGCTTTAGGTGGGGCCCGAGGTCTGCAGAGGCGGTGTGGTGAAGAACCCACGCAAAAGGCTAGACGGAAAATGTAGCTTCATTTCAGCTCTGTTCGTCTTTCATCAGACGACTAAAGAAATGCCACTTAACTTCTCTGAGCTTCGATTTTCCTGAGATTCAGAATGGCCATATAAACCCGTGATGTTTTAGAGTTTTTTGCTAGATCTAAAATGTAGTTTGTAAGTGCCGTGCGATCCCTAACGTAGAAGTTTTATTAGCTCATCTGAACGTGGTCAAATCAATTAGCCATTCTAGGTGCCATTCTCTGTAAGACGAGGTTTTGGTGTGTGTTCATTGTGCCTTTTGATCTTTTATATTTTGGTGCTCTGGCATCTGGGGCCTTGGTGATCCTGGAGGGTTGCCCCTCCCAGGCTCGCTGATTCCTGCAGATGGTAATGACTTGCCCGTGAGTGCACCTTTCAGAATGCAAACCAGCCAGCCCAGAGCCTAGTTCCTCAGCACTTCATCCACTCTGACCTTCTAGGCCATGGTCCACCTGCCCAAAACACCTCAGGGCCAGGTACCAGACAACTCAGGACAGCCCCTCCAGCCCAGAGCCTGCTGGATTCCTCAAAAGAGCCAGTACTAACCCTGCTTAACCTGCCTCACCAATGGCACCGCTCATCCTGAAACTTCTTTTGACTTCATAGAGAAGATACTCCCTCACTTTTTGCCTCCCACCCTTAGAAACTGTGTGAGGCATAGCCTACGTGTGCCTTCACGAGGTCAGCTACCACACACCCCTCCACACCCTCACACACCTCTCCACACCCTGGCACACCCCTCCACATCCTTCCACATCCCAGTACACTCCTCCACATCTCTCTACATCTTCACACATTCCTGCACATCCTCGCACAACACATCCTCACACACCCCTGCATGCCTGTCCATACCTTTGCACACCCCAGCACACCTTTGCATATCCCTCCACATCCCTCAACACCAACACATTCCTGCACACCCCACACACCCAGACATCCCTGCATGTCTGTCCACACCCTTCCACACCCGAGCACACCTTTGCATACCCCTCTACAAGCTGGCATACCTGTCCACATTCTGGCATTCCCCTCTACATCCCGCACACCGTGGTACACCTCTGCACACCCCGACACACCCTTACACCTCACCAGCACACTCCAGCACACCCTTGCACACCTGTCCACACCCTGGCACACCCCACCACACCCAGGCATATTCTTGCACACCCCGGCATGCCCCATCCACACCCTCATTCCACACCACCACACCCTCACACATGCCTCACACACCCTCACACACCCTTCCACTGTTGCACACCCCATCTTTATCTGGACCTCTGCCACTTGCAGCTTTTGGGAGCTTATATGCCCACAGCTCCTTAATCAGACACACAAGAGGCTTTTGTTTTCCAGGTTGGAGAATCCCAGGGAAGACTGAAATAGGCTGGTTTCACATCGTGGTCCTATATCTGGACTAGCCACAGTGGCTGGGGAGGGGCTAGAAAGAGTGTAACTGGGAGTTTGAAGTACAATCACATGGGACAAAGGAGAATTTACAGAAAGGATAGAGTTTTAGTCAGATAAAACAATACGTATTGCTTGAGTAACATAGTTTTACCCAGTTATTTTTAATGGCCATGTATACTACATTTTATGAACATAATTTGTGTAACTGTTCTGCTGTTGATGGAGTTTAGATAGTTCCAGTTGAAACACAAAAATGTGATTTTCAAATGTAGAGATCTGTAATTAAGTGAATTACCTGTGAGTGCGCCTTTAAATGAATAGCTTTGCCATATAAATTTCATGGTGGAGCAAATCCTCCTACTGTCTGAATTTACAGTTCTTTGTAGTGAGACCTTTGGACTTGATTTGCTGTCAGAAGATGTGTTTGATGAGGAAGTATCATTTGACTCATTTCAGGGGCTTTGTTTTTACATCTTTATTTTTGGGTTCCTTTACCATTGGAAACTGGCTTGTTATCTTTCAAGTGGGCACAAGGCCAGTGAACCAGATGGTCTGTACTGCAGGCTTGCTAGGCAGGAATGTGTCACTCTCACTTGGGTAACAGCGGCTGGGTTTCTACTGGGAGTAGGGAGCTGAGAGGAGGAGCATCACTTCATTAGTTTAGAAGGGCATGTGGCTTCTCTTCCAACTCATCCTATTTTTTTTTTTTTTTTTTTTTTTTGGGTCAGCCCTTATCATTGAGACTGTATCTTCTCATTTCGAAGGACTTAGAGTTTTAACAAATCTTGATGGGATTTTTATGGAATGCAATCTCAGATGCTATCAAGTGATACTACTGATCGATCACCCAATATCAAGGATCTGACCTTATCAGATGACCCCTTGGTTTTTGGTATAATGCCATCATAACCTGTCATGTGTTATGCTTGTTGTTCACATCCGTTCACCAGGAGGTCTGCTCCCCAAGGGCAAGGATCATGGAGTTTGTCATCTTCACCTAGCACAGCACCTGGAATGCAGGGGAGCTCACTGTTTGTTAAATGGACCAATGTGCAGTGTTTGCAGGGCGGATGTGTGCAGAGAGCCCTCAGTTATGATGCACTGGTGTGTTGCTGGAGTGAAGAGAGGTCTCATCAGCCCTAGTTTGTCATAATCTTAGCAGTGAACCCAGGAAGCCTGCGAAAATGGAGGCTCTGTGAGTCAGAGAGGCCCTGCCCCCAAGGCAGACACACTTCGGGGGGCTTAGTTTGAATTCATGGACCCTTGGGGGAGTTTCCTGGGTAGAACCTTGAGATTATATACAGATCCTTGTGTGTTCTGTGTGTGTGTTAATTTTTCTGGGGTGAGGAGTCCAGCTGTCATCAGCTTCTCCATGGCTCATGAAGAATTGTGGTGGCAAGGTTAGAGGGTCTGCAATGGATGCCTTCTGTTGGTATGTCTGATTTTGTGCCCTGGGGAGGAAGTGAGGCAGGTGATCTTGGGAATTACCTAGCAGTAAAGTAGTAAACTCTGTTTCATTTCACACGGGACTATATTTCAGTGAGAAGGATGAGAAGGATTTTGTTAAATACCTGAGCCTGCAACAGGGACACAAATTAGTTGATTGTCAGGGTTATTTTTCTAGGAATGCTTTAGACACATTTGTTTCTCTAAGGACTCATCAGCTAGTGGTGGGGAGGGTAGGGGACATCATGTGAAGCAGCGTTTCTCAAAGGTATTTTCCCATGGAACCCCCATTTTTAATGGGACATCTACTTAGATCTCACAGACTGATTTGAAAATGTCCTGAAACCCAGCAAAGGTTGGGCTGATGAAACAAAGTGAGCAGGTGCATACAGGTGGCATTGGATGCAGGCAGGCAACAAATTGGAGAGTGTAGAGAAATAGAGGTTGGCCTAGGCATGAGAAATTTCATCAGTATTTAGAAGCTCAGGAGAGCGGGCTGTGCTGGCACAAGAAACCAAGAAAGTGTGGCCAGATCTGGGAGAAAAGCAGGAAGATGTGTCAAGGATGTTGAAAGGAGAAAATATTAGTAGAAGAAAAGTGTGGCCAAAAAGGCTGGTGACATCTGAGATGCTGAGCAAATGAACAAACACGTGCCCCCTGACTTCATAGCATGGAGATCATTAGTGACCATTTCAGGACAGATTTTGTGGAAGATCAGTGAGGAGGCCAGATGGGAGTGATGGAAAGGAAAGTGGGAGTGTGGAGGCAGACATGGTTCTCTGGGGGTGTTAGGTTGGCAAGGTTGGAAAGATGGGAAGGTGTGGGGCAGACATGATCCTTTCCAGGCTGGGCACACTGGCTCAGACCTGTAATCCTAGCACTTTGGGAGGCTGAGGCGGGAGGATTGCTATGGCCCAGGAGTTTGAGACCAGCCTGGGCAATATTGTTAAGACCCCAACTTTACAAAAAAAAAATTAAAAAAAATAGCCAAGCGTGGTGGCATGTGCCTGTAGTCTTAGTTACTCAGGAGGCTGCAGTGGGAGAATTGCTTGAACCCAGGAGTTTGAGACTGCAGTGAGCTATGATCGCACTATTGCACTGTAGCCTGGGTGATGGTGTGAAACCCTGTCTCTGAAAAAAGAGTATGTTCTGTAGAGGGGGAAATGAGGAGGAAGTAGCAGTCTGCGGGCTGAGGCTTGTCTCCAGGGTGGGAATTTATCAGTGGGTTGGGGGAAAGAGGAAATGATTTGGAGAGTCAGAGGTTGTCCAAGAGGGACACCATCTTTGAGAACCATGAGGGGAGCACTTGGTTTTTGGAAGAAGGACACTTTCCCTGTCACAAGAGAGTTGTGGCCCTATTTTTTCTTTTTTAACCAGATGATTGAGTTGTTTGCAAGTGCCTTTCAGTTTATGCTACAGAAAAGCTTTTTGCCAAGTGTAGCATTATATCACGTACATGGAATTTTTTTTTTTTTTTTTTTTTTTTTTTTTTTTTTTGAGACGGAGTTTCGCTCTTGTTACCCAGGCTGGAGCGCAATGGCGCGATCTCGGCTCACCGCAATCTCCGCCTCCTGGGTTCAGGCAATTCTCCTGCCTCAGCCTCCTGAGTAGCTGGGATTACAGGCACGCGCCACCGTGCCCAGCTAATTTTTTGTATTAGTAGAGACGGGGTTTCACCATGTTGACCAGGATGGTCTCGATCTCTTGACCTCGTGATCCACCCGCCTCGGCCTCCCAAAGTGCTGGGATTACAGGCTTGAGCCACCGCGCCCGGCCTATATCACGTACATGGAATTTTAATTTTGCTTTTTGCATCCAAGCTTGCACAATCAATTCTTGTACTTCAGGGTATAGAACGTACCTTTCTCTTGCGATAGCACATTAAAGCTACCCATTGGAAACATTTGGATTTAATAAATACAGAATTGATTAGCTCATTCTTGAAATAAGTCAGTTAAACTTGTGCTTTTTGGAGTTGAAGAAATTACTTTCATAGTTATTAAATATTGTGCATGTCAGGAAAGGAGAGCCTTATTTCTGTGCCTTTATTTTCTGTTTGTGATTAGGTTTTTATTTTTGTTTCTGTTCTGAGAGTTGTAATATATGTATCAATTCCTGTTACCACTGCCAAAAATCAAGTCAGAGACCAGTTTCATTACCTTGTAAAATGGCTTCATCTTGTTAGACCCCTCTCAAGACCCTGCCAGCCACCAACTACTGACCTGTTCTCCACACCATAGTTTTGTCTTTTGGGGAAAATCACGTAGATGGAATGATATAGCATACAACCTTTTGAGACTGGCCTATTTCCCTCAGCATAAAGCCTTTGAGATTCTTCCGTGTTGTTGCAGGTGTCTAGTTTAGCCCTTTTAATTGCCCAGTAGTATCCCAGTGGGTGGCCATACCAGTTTGTTACTCATTTTCCTCTTGAAAGAATTTTGGTGGTGGTCTGGTTTCTTAACATTTAGCAAAACGTCTTTGAGGTTCGTCCATGTTGTAAGCATCTAATAATACTTACTTCATTTTATGGCTGAATAGCGTTCCAATAAACAGTTGTGTGTGCCATTGTTTATCCGTGCATCGCATGATGGATGTTGGTTGTTATGAGTGATGCCTCTATGAACATTCCTTTACAAGTTTTGGAGTGAACATATGTTTTCAGTTCTTGGGTACGTACCTAGGAATAGAATTACTGGGTCATATGTAACTCTGGGTTTAATCATTTGAGAAACTGCCAAATTATTTTCTAAAATGTCTTCATCATTTACATTCTTTTTTTTTTTAGTTGTACTTTAAGTCCTGGGTTACATGTGCAGATCTTGCAGGATTGTTGCATAGGTACACACATGCCATGGTGGTTTGCTGTCTCCATCACGCCATCACCAGCATCCACCATTTCTGCCAGTGTTATCCCTCCCCAACCTCCCTGCCTCCCACTGTCCCTCCCCTGGCCCCCTGCCCCCCAACATACCCCTGTGTGTGATGCTCCCCTCCCTGTGTCCTTGTGTTCTCATTGTTCAACACCTGCGTATGAGTGAGAACACATGGTGTTTGGTTTTCCATTCTTGTGTCAGTTTGCTGAGAACGATGGTTTCCATAGGAGGGACTCCACTTTGCATCCTCACCAACGCATGTATTTTCCAGTGTTTTATTGCAGCCATCCTTGTGGTTGTGATGTGCTTTCTTGCCGTGGTTTTGATTTGCTTTTCCCTTGTGACTAGAGATGTTGAGCATCCTTTCATGTGCTTATTGGTCCTTCGAGTCTCTTTTTTGGAGAAATGTCTATTCAGATCCTTGGCTCATTTTCCAATTGAGTTGTCTTTTCATTATTGAGTTGTAACAGTTATTTATATATTTTGGATACTACATCTGTACAGACATATGATTTGCAAATTTTTTCTCCCAGTCTGCAGATTGTCTTTCACTTTCTTAACGGTGTCCACTGAAGCACAAAATTTGTAATTTTGGTGGTATCCAATTTATTTTTTTGTTTGCTTGTTCTTCTGCTATCACAGCTAAGAAAACATTGCCTAATCGAACGTTATGAAAATTTACATCTATGTTTTCTTGTGAGTTTCATAGTTGTAGTTCTTATATTGAGGTCTTTGATCAATTTTGACTTAAATTTTGTATATGATGTGAGACAAGGGTTCAATTGTATTCTTTCACATGTGGCTGTCTAGTTGTCCCAGCACCGTTTGTTGAAAAGACTATTCCTTTTGCATTACAAATTGACTTGACACTCTTGTTGAAAATCAATGGACCAAAAATGTATGGGCTTATTACAGTAGCTTTATAGTAAGTTTTTAAATCAGGAAATGTGAGTCTTCCAACTTTGGTTTCCCAAGATTGTTTTGACTATTCTGGATCTTAGCATTTTCATATGAATCACGGGATCAGCTTGTCCATTTTTGCAAAAAAAAAAAAGAAAACTAGCTGGGATTTTTATAGAGGTTGTATTGAATTTGTAGAACATTTTGGAGAATATTGCCATCCAAACAATATTGTCTTCTAGCTCAGAAGCATGGGATGTCTTTTCATTTCTTTAAGCTTTCTTCAGTTCATTTCACTGATCTTTTCTAGTTTTTTAGTATACAAGTCATATCTCTTCTGTTAAGTTTATTCCTAAGTATTGTATTTTTTATGCTATTGTAAATGGAATTATTTTCTTCACTTTAGTTTTTGATTGTTTATTGTACGTGTTTGGGAATCTCATTGATTTCTATGTATTGATTTTTGTACCCTGAAACCTTGCTGAACTCATTTACTACCTCTAACAGTATTTATTAAGCACACATCCGATTGAAGCAGGCTTTGGGTGAGCAGCAAGGCTATTTATTAGCCCGAGTGTGAGCAGGCTGAGTCTGAAAATGGAGTCAGCATGGAGGTTGGGGGCAGAGCAGGCTTTATAGGCCGGGGCAGTGCGTGGAAAGTTACAGCTCAGGGTTGGTTGTTGTTGACTCAGTGGGTTGATTGGTCATCTGGAACAGGAACCTGTTGTCCTCCTTCTTTGTGGTCTTTTTATTGTTTCAGACTTTCAGGCTCCAGGTAGCCATCTGGAGGCATACGTGCAGGTTACAGAGTTCGTAATGGCTTGACAACAGTGCTGCTATCTTTGGGGGACCTAACAGTATTTGTGTAGATTCTTTAAGATTTTCTAAGGAAGTCATCTATAAATACTGTTTTACTACTGTTCAGCCAGGGATTGACAGCCTTGCCTTAGTCTTCACTTGCTGCTTGTGCAAAGCCTCAGTGTCAGTCAGGTGAGAGCTTAGGGCCTTCCTAGGCCTTTTCTGAGCATGAACACAGTGCTTGGCCTGTCCACGGCTCTTTGCGTGCATGCGGTATTTTAATTTTCAGCACTTTATTGGAGTTTTTCAAAGGACCTACAGACATCTATTTGTTAACCACTGCCTGTAGCAGCTGTGATGGTTAAAGGTCACCTTCAGTTGTTTTCAGCAGATGCCTCGAGGCTAAAGACATGTCATACTGAGCAAGGTCTGAGTCAGGTCAAATAAAGACCTGGGTGTCTTCCACTCAGGTCTCCTGGATGTCTTCTAGAGAAACATCAGACAGGTCCTATCATGTCAGTTCTCTGGGAATGAGACTTCGAAGGAGCTTCAGCCATGTTCTGCCAGGATTCTGACATGCACTGTGATTGTGGGCTTTTAGTTTGCAAGGCTCCTGCTGAGATGGGGAAGTGGGAAAGGAATGGCACCAAGCTAATCTGCCACAAAGCTGACCTGTTCTTACCAAGATTCAGTCATTTTTCTTGAGGAAGCACTCATCAGATGGCTGCAAGCTGTTTTTCTAGGGTTCTGAAAAAGTTGATTCTGACACTTTGTGCCACTTTTCTCATTGATTTTATGGCAGATAGAATTTTCATTGGCCTTTAACTCCGGCATTTTTGCTGACATCGTTTTTTAATTTAAGTTTGAGAGTTCTTTATATGTTCTAGGTACGAGACCTGTATCAGCTATATGCTTTGTCAGTATCTTCTCCTGGGATGTGGCTCTTATTTTCATTCCCTTTACAGTGTCTTTTGAAGATGACAGATTTAAAATTTTGTTGTCATACCTAATAAATCTTTGCCTAATCCAGAGTCATAAAGATTTGTTTACATTCTTTCCTCCACAGATTTTATAGTTTTATGTTTTACATTTAGGTCAATGATTCATTTGAAACTAACTCCTGTATGTGGTATGAGAAATAGATTGAGGTTTATTTTGTCTTTTCCCCAGATGGATATCCAGTTTTTCCAGCACCATTTGTTGAAAAGACCATCCTTTTCTCACATAATTGCTTGTGCACCTCTGTCAAAAGTTTTTTCTCTGTATATGTGTGGATCTATTTCTGCAGTAGAGATTATGCTGTATTGGTCTACTTCTCTGTCTTGATGCCAACACCACTCTGTCTTAATGTGTTTAAAAATGTGTGTGTGTGTGTGTGTGTGTGTGTTCAAATGTGTGTATATATTCTGACGAGAAACAGTGTCCGGATCAGAGAAAATGTTTTATAATCACAGTGCAACTAGTGTCAGTTCCCCATGGGACAGTGTGTTCAGTGCCACTTACTCCCCTGTGCATGTGGTGCTGTTCAGGAGAGGACCCCAGATTGCTGTAAGGTGTCTAACACCTTTGTCCCTTGTCTGCCCCAGAGACAAAGAGGGAGAGACTCTTACTCTGCAATCTAAACAAATCTTCTCTGGGGAGAGGAGGGGAAGTTCCCTGGTTTTATTCTACTGAAAGGTAGCAAATGGTTGCAAGAGAGCTAGGTCTCTCAGTCTCTCCTGGGCAGTATACTACTTCTGGCTTCCAAGGCATTCAAATCCTCTATCCTTATTTTTACAGTGCTTGTTGCTTAGAAAAACCAGATATGCAGACGTTCATAGAGAATTGTCTCTTAACATACTTTGACTTAAGTCTTGAAACCTCTTGAAAGGTTTATGTTAATTCTCTAACTTTGTTCTTCTTCTTCAAAGTTCTTGCGGCTGTGCTATGTCCTTTGAATTTCCGTGTGATTTTTGGAATAAGTTTGTCAGTTTTAGAACAAAGCCTGCTGGGATGTTGATTGGAATTGCACTAAATCTGTAGATCAGGATTTTTTCACCTTGGCACTGGGAGTGTTGACATTTTGGGCTGATGATTCTTTGTTGTGGGGTTGTCTTCTGCACTGTAGGTTGGGTGGCAACATCCCCGCTTTTACCCATTAGATGCCAACAGCACCCTCTGCCACCAAGTAGGGACAACCAATAATGCCTCCAGACATTACCAAATACTCGTAGAGGGACAACATCACCCCTGGTTGAAAAGCACTTCCATAGATCAATTTGGGGAGAGTTGATGTTGTAATAATATTGAGTCTTCTGCCCTGCGAATGGATTCTACCTCCCCAATTATTTGGTCTTTAATTTTTCGCTACAGTACTTTACAGTATACAGGAGTTATATATCTTCTGTCAGATTTCTTCCTATTTATTTCACATATTTTGATGCTATTGTAAATGGTATTGTTTTTAAATTTAACTTTCTAATTATTTACTAGTGTATAGAAATACAGTTTCATCTTGTATGTTGCTCTTATATTCTGCAGCCCTGCTAAACTAAACTCACTTATTATTCTTGTAGGTTTTCATGAAATGCTTCAATTGTGTTTTTTATTCCAGTGCAGTTTTTAACCTTTACATTGTATGTGGATTACTCTTTTATTTTTCTAATTTTTTTTTGGTAGGAAACATGGGTGATGTTTTAAGGAAATGATGGGTATAATTTAATATAGGGTCAGATGACCAGATTCAGGATTCCATTATTTTTTGGTGAAAAGTATTGATAGTGAGTAATCTAAATAATTTTGGAAGTATGAAGATAGAAAGTAAATTCATAGGTCACATATCACAGGATGAATGGATCTCTAATAGTCAATTTGCTATTTCATCAGCAAAATAAATGATTGTGTGCTTTGATCAGCTTTAGTTGAGATTTTTAAAGATGTGTATCTGCCTGGTATTTTTATGGAGAATATTATTTTTGTTCTTCAATAACATTTCAGATGAAGCCAGAATTATTCTTAAATTTGTAGATTGTCAACTTTGCAGTTTAAAAAAATTAATTTTTATTCGTGTCACATAATGTACGTTTGATCCTTAAACAATGCAGGGGTTAAGGGACCCAACCTCCCTCACAGTCAGAAATCCATGTATAACTTTTGACTTGCCCCAAACTTAACTACTAATAGCCTACTGTTGCCTGGAAGCCTTACCAATAAACAGAGTCAATTAACATATTACGTATGTTACATGCATTACACACTGTATTGCTACAGTAAAGTAAGATAGAAAAAAGTTATTAAAATCATAAGGAAGAGAAAATACATTTACTATTTATAAGTGGAGGTGGGTCGTCATGAAGGTCTTCATCCTCACTGTAGTCTTCATATTGAGTAGACTGAGTAGGAGAAGGAAGAAGAGGGCTTGGTTTTGCTATGTCAGGGGTGGCAGAGGACGAAGATGTGGAGGAAGTAGGAGGGAGGCAGGAGAGTTAGTCACGGTCAGTGTAACTTTGATGGGAAAAAAATCCACGTATAAGTGGACTCGCACAAATAATTGGACTCGTTCAAACCTGCGTTGTTCCAAGGGCAGCTGTATATTTATTGATGATCCTGAAGTTGTACTTGAGGTCCCAAATTTAGCTTAAAGGGGACTTTTTATCTACTCTGTGTGTGTGTGTGTGTGTGTGTGTGTGTGTGTGTGTGAGAGAGAGAGAGAGAGAGAGACAGACAGAGAGAGAGAGAGAGAGAGAGAGAGAGAGAGGTTATTATTATTTTAGAATACCAAGAAATGTAGTGCTCCAAATAAATATGCAGGCTTGTTTTCCTGACTTGGTAAGAGGACTTAGTGCTTTGACGGGGAACAGCTTGGGGAGCATTTCAGGCGGTCTCTGAAGTACTGGCTGGTGGAGAGGGATTTTCTTCCATAGAGCAAGAGTCTACTTTTGTGCTGCAGTAGTGCACACCTTTCTTTGGAAAACAGTTCGCAGTTCCTCTTGAAACGCCTTGATCCCTGTTGTCCTCGTCATCTGTGACCTCTCCTCTCTGTTCTTGCCGTAAGAGGCTTTGTTGGGTGGTGTTCTTTTTTGTTTTGACATTCTTGAAGAATTTCTGAAGCTTTCCCCTGTGTCACTAGTTTGGGTTTCCAGGGTGCAGGTTCTTATCTTTACTTCCTTCAGCGTGGGTTTCCCCCTGTGGTTATAGCTGTCATCTCCACGACGTTCCTGCTGACCTCGTCTGGTTCTGTGCATGTGGCCTTCCGCCCGCCCTTCCCAGCTCTCTGCCCTGGGTTCAGGGAGGTGCTGCCTGCCTGTAGTCCTATGGGATGTGGGTCTGGAAAGACGTCCTGGGTCCTACAGATCATTTGTAGTGGTGTGTTCTCTTTCCTCAGGTCCATGGCACTCCTCCTTTTCCTTGTTTGTTTGTTTGTTTGTTTGTTTGTTTTCAGATGGAGTCTCACTCTGTTGCCCAGGCTGGAGTGCAGTGGCGTGATCTTGGCTCACTGCAGCCTCTGCCTCCTGGGTTCAAGCGATTCTCTGCCTCAGCCTCCTTAGTAGCTGGGATTACAGGCTTGTGCCACTACACCTGGCTAATTTTTGTGTTGTTCATAGAGACAGGGTTTCACCATGTTGGCCAGGTTAGTCTTGAACTCCTGACCTCGTGATACACCCGTCTCAGCCTCCCAAAGTGTTGGGATTACAGGCGTGAGCCACCGTGCCCGGCCTTCCTTGTGTTTCTATAGGAGGTGCATTTACTGGTATTTTCTTATTTGTTCTTTTTGAAATGTCATTACCTGAAGGATTGTTGTTAGAAATGATGAATACCTGTTATAAAACATTCCAGCAATACAGAAAAGTAGAAAGAATAAAAATACAAAGTGTCAATTATGCAGGAGGAATGAGTTCTGAAGATCTAATGTACAGCATGGTTACTGTAGTTGAGAACGCTGTGTTGTGAAATTTGCTAAGACAGTAGATTTGTTTTTTGATTTGAGACTAGGTCTCTTTCACCCAGGCCAGAGTGTCGTGATCATAGCTCACTGCAGCCTCCAATTCCTGGGCTCAAGTGATCTTGTTTCCTCAGTCTCCACTAAAGGCATGTGCCACTGTGCCTGACTAATTTTTCGTTTTTTATAGAGATAGGGTCTCACTATGTTGCCCAGGCTGGTCTTGAACTCCTGGCTTCAACCCATCCTCCTGCCTCAGCCTCCCAAAGTGTTGGAATTACAGACATGAACCACCACACCCAGCAGAGAGTGGTTTCTAAATGTTCTCACCACATGTACAAAACATCAGAGTTACGTGAGGTAGTGGACGTGTTAATTAGCTTGATTGTGGCAGTTATTTTGCATTGTGTATATCAAAACATCACCTTGTACACCTTAAATACATGGATTTTTTTTCTGTCAAGTGTACCTCAGAAAAGCCAGAGAAAAACAGAATAAGAAAAATCACATAAAATGCCACCTTTCACAAAGAACCCCTCAATGACATTGGTGAGCAGCATTTCAGATATCACTCTGTTCATGGATGAAAGGGAGGATGTGTGTCCAAAGAGTTATAAATTACACATTTTACTTTCAGGATAAATGGTAAGTTCTAAATTTAACATGAAAAAGAGTATGAGTACGCTTCACAGCCAAGTAGAAAAGGCTATAGAATGTTTTAAGTGGTTGGAGTCTTTTTTTTAAAACTAGAAGTTCAAGTTTAGAAGTGCAGAGGAAATTAGTGCAGGCATGCCTAATTTCAAAGAACAGTCTAGTGTAGGGGTTAACACTTGGGACCCAGACAGCCTGG
This sequence comes from Aotus nancymaae, assembly GCF_030222135.1. Lineage (NCBI taxonomy): Eukaryota > Metazoa > Chordata > Mammalia > Primates > Aotidae > Aotus > Aotus nancymaae. Next base: position 123,262,401 of record NW_026988425.1, read on the forward strand.
TTTCAAATCCCAGCTCGGCCACTTGACCTTAGGCTAATCGGTGAAGTGGCTGTGACTCAGTTTCCATCTGTTACTTCTAAGATAGAAGTCATAGCAGTATCTAGAATTGTTGTGACAATTGAGTGATTATAATTGATAATGGAAAGCACTCAGGGCAGTGTCTGGCACGCTGACATTATCATTTCCCTCCCGAGGCTAGATTGTCACTTATGTGGGATGAGGTTGGTAGCGTTTGCTCTGCACTGCTCCCCCGCTTCCTGCGGCACTTCCTCATAGCCCTGTGTTTAAGTGCTCAGAGCACCCTGCCAACCTGCCTCTCCTCCTCCTGAGCTGCTTCCTTTACTAAGGCCATTCCTAACTTCCTTATTTTGCCTGACTCATCTTTGGCCAGATTTTCTTGTCCAGTAGTTTTTTTTTTTTTTTTTTAAAGGCTCATCACTGTTTTATTCCCTTAAATTCTGGAAGAGAATTGGCTTTCCATTGGAAGGAAAATCTAGGAATAAATTCCTGAAGATAACATAGCCTGCCTCAACCCAGAGAGCCACCCTTCTCTGTGCTGCCCGCCCTGGGATGGACTCTTCTTGCCTGGAGGCCCATATGTTGGTCTCTTTTGTTATCATGAAAAATGTTATGCACCCAGAAAAGTATAGAGAAAATACGTCAACACACTTGTGTTCATAACATGGAGCTAGATGACATAATGCCACTTTACCATAATTGCTTCACTTCTTTTAAAGTGAAATAAGTTGCTGCATGAAATTGAAGCTGTTTGTACGAGGTCCCCCATCCCATCCTTCGCTCTCGTTTCCCAGCGGGTTGCCCCCAGCTTACAGTTGGTGTGTGTTCTTGCCCGTGTTTTTATACTTTCTACTGTATGTGTTTATAGTCAACATGTAGTAACATTGTTGCGTACGCTTTAAAGTTCACAGACGTATTGTATTGTTACTACTGTTTCTGCTACTTTCTTGTCTAGGTCAACTTTATGTGTTCTGTATTTACCTATTTACCCTTGATGATATGTGTAGATCCAGGCATTCATTTTAATTGCTGTGGACATTCTATTCCATTGTATGAATGGTAACCTTAGAGTTTGCCATTTGTTGACATTTCCAAGGCAGGGATTCAGTTACCATCCATGTGTGTACCCTGGGAGACCGTTTCCCTGGGGCACTGGGTCTCAAACTTGGCTGCACGTTGGAACCCCTGGAGAGTTTTAAGAATACCAATGCCTGAGTCACGTCCCCTAAGTTTAGTCTGATTTAATTGATCTGGGAGGCAGCCTGGGCATCAGCATTAAAAAAGAATCTCTCTGGGAAATCCTAATATGCAGCAGTGTTTGAGAACCTCTGCTTGAGGCTCTGCTGTTCGGGGGAGGAGCCACTAATCACCCATGGTGAATCAAGTTTAAGGTAATTAAGATGACCTGTATTATAAATTCCGTTCCTCAGTTGCACTAGCCATACTTCAGGGGCTTAACAGCCGCAAGTTGCTACCATATTTGACGGCTAGGTATAGAACATTCCTACCACAGTGGAGGGTTCGCTTGGACCGTGCTCCTCTCAGGCACACACCTGGGGATATGGCCAGGGCATATGTCCCTCATCAGTTGGACTAACCACCCGGGATGCTCATTAAAGTGGCTGTTTTAGTTCCTGCTGCTGCTGTTACAAATGACCACACATTTAACAGCTTAAAGAAGCACACATTTACTATCTTTCAGTTCTGTAGATTAGAACTCCAACACAGGACTCGCCAGGTTACAGTCAAGGTCTTGTTCCTTTCTGCAGGCTCTTGGGGAGAATCCATTTCCTTGCTCATTCAGGTGTCAGCAGAATTCATTCCTTGGGGTTTGCGATGGTTAACTTTATGTGACTGGGCTAACAGATGCCCAGATGGCTGGTGAAACGGGTGTTTCTGGAAGAGATGAGTGTTTGAATCAGTAGACTGAGTTTAGATCGTCCTCACCAATGCAGGTGGGCGTCATCCCATTTGTTGACGACAAAGCCCTGTGCTTTGAAGAAATCCAACTTTAGAAAATAGGTGATTTTTGAGCCCTCTGTAGTCTGTGGGAGTTTTTCTGAAAACGCAGGTGTGGGTTGCATAGCTACTGATGAAATAGTGCTAGGAAATAGATTGAAGTGGGAATTTCCCCGTGTGGATAGAGGGCTGCAGAGGAAAGGAAAGGCGTGAAGGCCCAGGAAAGGCAACGGAAGAGGCCAGGGAGAGTGGCAGGTGGAAAGTGGGCCTGTGGGATGAAGGCCTAGTGACATCTCAGACTGGGCATGTGCAGAAAGTCCCTCGGAAGGCTTCCCGCCCCACTGAACGGCAGTTCCATTCTTCTCAGGCCTTGACTCTGCCCTTAAACCCCACACCAAACCATTGACAGGGCAAATCCTGTTGGAACATAAAGTCCATCAGAACATGACCTCCGGGCTCTCTCTCTTGAGGTTCTGCAGTGCCTCCTTGCCACTCACCTTGCCTTCCACACAGTTCGCTCTCTGCCCAGCAGACCCAGCAGTCCATTCAAATGGAGACTAGTGTGTCATGACCCTGCAGAGCTCCCTGATTCCCTTTGAGTGATTTGCCCCACTCTGACCTGTGGTCTCCTCTTCGCTTGACTTTCTCGCTTTCTCACTTTCTCCCCTGCAGGCTCCCAGGCCTGGAGATCATTCCCTACACCAGCGCTGCACCTCTGCTCAGGCCTGTCCCACTCCCCGTCACCCCAGCTGCCCTCAGGGCTCACTTGCTTTCACCGTTTTCATGGGTTTCCTCAAATGCCACCTTCGCAGGGAGAACCACACTGACAGCTCTGTTTAAAACTAGGCCTTCCCTGAAAGCAGGGAATTGAACAGATATTTGCACACCTATGTTCGTGGAAGTCTTGTTTACCATAGCCAGAAGGTGAGAGCTGTCCAAGTGTCCGTCAGTCGATGAGTGGATAAACAAAGTGTGGTCTGTGTACACAGTGGAACATTATTCAGTCTTTAAAAGGAAGGAAATTCTGACAGAGGCTACAACGTGTGTGGACCTTGAGGACATTATGCTACGTGAAATAAGCCAGCCACAAAAAGACAATTGCTGAATGATTTTACTCACATGAGGCACCTAGAGACAGAAAGCAGTATGGTGGTTGCCAGGGGCGGGCGGGAGGGGGAAGGGAGAATGGTTCATTGGACATACAGTTTCAGTTTTGCAAGAGGAAGGTGTTCTAGAGATCTGTTGTCCAACAGGGTACACGTGGTTAACCCTATAGTACTGCACACATAAAAATGGTCACGATGGTAAATCTTACGTATTTTTTACCACAAGAAAAAAACCCCCACAACCGAAACAAAACACCTCAGCACTTCATGTTCCCCCATTTGGGCTCTGTTTTCCCCCCAGAGCACTCACCATTCTTTTGTGCCCAATTTAATTACTTAAGAGATCTCTCCCCTGTAGAATGTAGACACCACAAGGGTGAGATTGTTTCTTTTGTTCACGGATGGTCAAGAACAGCGCCAGGTATTGATGAGGCACTTTATGAATGTGTTGAATACAAGAATGTGCTCCAAATCTGGCTGGGGCCATACTGCAGAGATGTGGACACGGAGTCAGAGGTGCTTCTGGACAGAGCCTCCTTCGTGTATCCATGAAGCTGAGAGCCTGCATTTGGGTAGGAATGCTCCTTGTGGAATAGGGACAGTGAGGCAGGGGTGAGGCAAGGCTGCCATTTGTTTTTAAAGTGGAGCAAATGTTCATCTTTGGCTGAATGAAGATTTCTAACAGTCTTGCCAAAACGAGAATTGCCTGTTCACCCCACACCTTTTTAAATATGTGTCATACATGACATGCTCCCCTATATCATGGCAGGTATATGCATCAACACTCTGTGTCTCTTCCCTCCATGGACAAGGTGGAGGGGACATGGCTTTTGCAGAGGGAAAAATTACTTATTCTGTTTGCTTCTTGCTAATGTAGACCAATGATTTTCAAACTAGGTTTTGTGGAAACTTAGGGTTTTTAAAAGTCCTTTTCAAATAGAGTATGTCTACTTTTAGTGACTTCATATTTTGATATTCAGCCTAATAATTAATTTGACAGAGTGTTCTGTTGCGTTTGGCTTTAGGGTGCATGGGGCTGGGTATGCTGACTAGCTTAGTCACTTGGCCCCTTTACTGCTGGGTAGTTCAAAGCAGGTGGCCATCGTGGTCCCTAAGATTCTTTATTTTGCCATTTTGAAAGGCCAGGGAGAGCATATCTAAAACAAGGTGGTGAATGGAAAACAGCTTTTCTTTAAGGCTCAGTACTTAAGGCTAAGACATCACACAAAAGGAAGTATTAAAAGAAGGATTTAGAGAGAAAAATCTTACTGCAGATGAAAAGAGACTGACTTTTTAAAGAACATGAAAGATTCCAGAGAAAAGAAAGAATCCTTGGGTGAATATTCCCCATAGCATTGATACGACATTGGCAGTTCACTATTATAAAACTTCAACAGACTCAAACTATACCACGTGACAGTGGCTTAAATATCTGAGAGTTGACCAGTGGATGTGTGCATTACCAGTTATAATCACTAGAGAGGGAGTATGGGGGTGTCTTAGTCAGCTTTGGCTGCTATCTAACAAAATAGCATAAACTGGGTGGCTTAAACAATAGACATTTATTTCTCACAATTCTGGAGGCTGAGAAGTCCCAGGTCAAAGTGCAGGCAGATTCAGTTCCTGGTGAGGGCTCATATCCTGGGTTGCAGATGGCCACCTTCTAGCTCTGTCTTCACATGATAGAGAGAGAAAGCTCTGGTGTCTCTTCCTCTTCTTATAAGGTCACTAATCCCAACATGGGGCCTCCACACTCCTGGCTTCATCTATCCCTGATCACCTCCCAAAGGCCCCATCTCCTAATACCATCCCATTGGGGTTAGTGCATCAACGTATGAATTTTGGGGGGACACAGTTCAGTCTATAGCAGCAGGAGTGATAATTAGGAAACGGAGAGAGATTATTGGTCTTGTTGCCTCCTGTGGTTATCTGGACTTGCTCGTATCCTCACTTAAGTTGAAATATTTCTATTTTTCTCTCTCTTTTAAAGCAGTCTACGTGGGCGTGTTAGGTACTCCATGTTTGTTGAGTCCAAGAGAGAGCATAGCTTTATCGGGCCTGAAGCATGTGCAGTGTGACGGGTTGTTTTTATGACAAATAACAAAAAATACAAATACAAACAAGCTAGGGTTTCTTCCAGGGGCCTTTGGAGGGGCACAAAGCTTTAGTTTCATTAGGTTCATGGTAGTTCTCATTGGCTCATTTCATTTTTTTTCTCTAAAATAATGTTTACCATTTTTTCAAATATTGGCAGTAATATCATTCACTGTAGAAAGCTTAGAAAATACAGATGTGCCAAAGCACCTGCCCTGCTTTCATAATTCTGAAGCAATCACTGTTAATATTGTAGCGTGCATGAGGCATTTTGATTGCTAGATGTGCATATTTTCACGTTTCAGCACTGCTGGGGCCTGGATGCTTCTTTACAATAGAGAGCACGTCAACATTTGTTGGCAGCGTACTTTTTCTCTCATAGCATGCCTTACAGTTGTTGGCATCCTAGATATGTTGGGGTAAGGGATTTATTACGCATGCACTAAGCTCTGGGAGCACATGCATAACAAGGTTGGAAGTGATGGTTGGAAGTGATGGAAGGCTGGAAACCTCAAGGTTGGAAGTGATGGTTGGAAGTGATGGAAGGCCAGAAACCAATGGTGCAGAGGTGACAGGTCAGTTTTTACCATTCAGAAGTGGCCTACGAGGTTCCAGGCCAGGATACTTGGAGGCCCTTTGAAAAATCTCTTGACACTCTCAGCTTGGCCTGGTGGCTCATGCCTATAATCCCAGCACTTTGAGAGTCAAAGGCAGGTGGATCATTTGAGGCCAGTAATTGGAGACCAGCCTGGCCAACATGGTGAAAATCCATCTCTAATAAAACTACAAAGAAAAAAAAAATTAGCCAGGTGTGGCACAACACAACTATAATCCCAGCTACTTGGGAGGCTGAGGCAAGAGAATCACTTGAACTCAGGAGGCAGAGGTTGCGGTGAGCTGAAATCATGCCACTGCACTGCAGCCTGGGCAGCAGAGCGAGACTCTGTCTCAAAAAAGAAAAGAAAAGAAAAAAAAGAAAAATCTCTAACACTCTGGATATATGGAGGCTGCTTTGGGATTCCTGTAGCAAAATGAGCCCACCTCTGTGGGAAACCCACTTAACACATGGGAGCTTGTTTTCTCCCTCCCTCCCTCCCTCCCTCCCTCTCTCCCTCCCTCCTTCCCTTCCCTCCTTCATTCCTTCCTTCTCCTCATCCCTCCCTCCTCTCCTTCCTTCCTTCCCTCCCCCCTTCCTTCTTCCCTTCCTTCCTTTCTCCCTTCCTTCCTTTCTTCCTTCCTCTAAGTTCTGGGATACATGTGCAGTACATGCAGCTTGGTTACCAGGTATACACGTGCCATGATGGTTTGCTGCACCCATCAACCCATCCATCTACATTACATATTTCTTCTAATGTTATACCTTCCATTGCCCCCCATCCCCTGACAGGCCCCAGTGTGTGATGTTCCCTTCTCTGTGCCAATGTGTTCTCATTATTCAACTCCCACTTATCAGTGAGAACGTGCAGTGTTTGGTTTTCTGTTCCTGTTAGTTTGCTGACAGTGATGGTTTTCACCTTCATCCATGTTCCTGCAAAGGACATGGACTCATTCTTTTTTATGGCTTTATAGTATTCCATGGTGTATATATGCCACATTTTCTTTATCCAGTCTATCACTGATGGGCATTTGAGTTGGTTCCAAGTTTGCTATTGTGAATAGTGCTGCACTTAACACATGTGTGCATGTGTCTTTATAGTAGAATGATTTATAATCCTTTGGGTATATACCCAGTAATGGGATTGCTGGGTCAAGTGGCATTTCTAGTTCTAGATCCTTGAGGAATTGCCACACTGTCTTCCACAATGGTTGAACTAATTTACACTCCCACCAACAGTGTAAAAGCATTCCTATTTCTCCACATCCTCTCCAGCATCTGTTATTTCCTGACTTTTTAATGATCACCATTCTATCTGGCATGAGCTGGTATCTCAGTGTGGTTTTGATTTGCATTTCTTTAATTACCAGTGATGATGAGCTTTTTTTCATGTTTCTTGGCCATATAAATGTCTTTTGAAAAGTAACTATTCATATTCTTTGCCTACTTTTTGATGGAGTTGTTTGTTATTTTCTTGTGAATTTCTTTAAGTTCCTTGTAGATTCTGGATGTTAACCCTTTGTCAGATGGATAGATTGCAAAATTTTCTCCCATTCTGTAGGTTGCCTCTTCACTCTGATGATAGTTTCTTCTAATGTGCAGAAGCACTTTAGTTTTATTAGATCCCATTTGTCAATTTTGGCTTTTGTTGCAGTTGCTTCTGGTGTTTTAGTCATGAAGTCTTTGCCCATGCCTATGTCCTGAGTGATATTGCCTAGGTTTTCTTCTAGTGTTTTAATGGTTTTAGGTTTTACATTTAAATATTTAATCCATCTTGAGTTAATTTTTGTATAAGGTGTAAGGAAAGGGCCCAGTTTCAGTTTTCTGTGTATGGCCAGCCAGTTTTCCCAACACCATTTATTAAATAGGGAATCCTTTCCCCATTGCTTGTTTTTGTCAAGTTTGTCAAAGATCAGATGGTTATAGATGTGTGGTGTTAATTCTGAGGCCTCTGTTCTGTTCTATTGGTCTGTATATCTATTTTGGTACGAGTACCATGCTGTTTTGGTTACTGTAGTCTTGCAGTATAGTTTGAAGTCAGGTGGCATGATGCCTCCAGCTTTGTTCTTTTTGCTTAGGATTGTCTTGGCTATATGGGCTCCTTTATGGTTCCATATGAAATTTAAAGCAGTTTTTTTCTAATTCTGTGAAGAAAGTCAATGGTACCTTGATGGGAATAGCATTGAATCTATAAATTACTTTGGGCATTATAGTCATTTTTATGATACTGATTCTTCCTATCCATGAGTGTAGAATGTTTTTCCATTTGTTTGTGTCCTCTCTTATTTCCTTGAGCAATGGTTTGTAGTTCTCCTTGAAGAAGTCCTTCACATCCCTTGTAAGTTGTATTCCTAGGTATTTTATTCTCTTTGTAGAAATTGTGAATGGGAGGTTGCTCATCATTTGACTCTCTGTCTATTATTGTGGTGTAAAGGAATGCTTGTGATTTTTGCACATTGATTTTGTATCCTGAGACTTTGCTGAAATTACTTACCAACTTAAGGAGTTTTTGGGATGAGACAATGTGGTTTTCTAAATATACAATCATGTAATCTGCAAACAGATAATTTGACTTCCTCTCTTTCTATTTGAATACTCTTTATTTTTTCTCTTGCCTAATTGCCCTGGCCAGAACTTCCAGTACAATGTTGAATAGTAGTGGTGAGAGAGGGCATCCTTGTCTTGTGCTGGTTTTCAGAGGGAATGCTTCCAGCTTTTGCTTATTCAGTATGATATTGACTATGAGTTTGTCCTAAATAGCTCTTATTATTTTGAGATATGTTCCATCAATACCTAGTTTACTGAGTGTTTTTTAGCATGAAGGGGTGTTGAATTTTATTGGAGGCCTTTTCTGCATCTATTGAGATAATCATGTGTTTTTGTCATTGGTTCATTTATGTGATGGATTACGTTTATTGATTTGCGAATGTTGAACCAACCTTGCATCCCAGGGATGAAGCAGACTTGATCGTGGTGGATAAGCTTTTTAAGATGCTGCTGGATTCAGTTTGCCAGTATTTTATTGAGGATTTTTGCATTGATGTTCATCAGGGATATTGGTCTGAAAATTTTTTTTTGTGTGTGTGTGTGTGTCTCTGCCAGGTTTTGGCATCAGGATGATGCTGGCCTCATAAAATGAGTTAAGGAGGAGTCTTTCTTTTTCTGTTGTTTGGAATAGTTCCAGAAGGAATGGTACCAGCTCCTCTTTGTACCTCTGGTAGAATCTGGCTGTGAATCTGTCTGGTCCTGAGCCTTTTTTGGTTGGTAGGCTGTTAATTACTGCCTCAATTTCAGAACTTGTTATTGGTCTATTCAGGGATTCGACTTCTTCCTGGTTTAGTCTTGGGAGGGTGTATTTGTCCAGGAATTTACCCATTTCTTCTAGCTTTTCTAGTTTATTTGCTTAGAGATGTTTATAGTATTCTCTGATGGTAATTTGTATTTCTGTGAGATCAGTGATGATCTCTCCTTTATCATTTTTTATTGTGTCTATTTGATTCTTCTCTCTTTTCTGTATTCATCTAGCTAGTGGTCTATTTTGTTAATCTTTTCAAAAAACCAACTCCTGGATTCACTGCGTTTTTGAAGGTTTTTTTTTATGTCTTTATCTCCTTCAGTTCTGCTCTGATCTTGTTATTTCTTATCTTCTGCTAGCTTTTGAATTTGTTTGCTCTTGCTTCTCTAGTTCTTCTAATTGTGATGTTAGGGTGTTGAATTTAGATCTTTCCTACTTTCTCCTGTGGGCATTTAGTGCTGTACATTTCCCTCTAAACACTGCTTTAGCTGTGTCCCAGAGATTCTGGTACGTTGTATCTTTGTTCTCATTGTTTCAAATAACTTACTTATGTCTGCCTTAATTTCATTATTTACCCAGTAGTCATTCAGAGCAGGTTATTCCGTTTCCATATAGTTGTGTGGTTTTGAGTGAGTTTCTTAATCCTGAGTTCCAATTTGATTGCACTGTGGTCTGAGAGACTGGTATGATTTCTGGTCTTTTGCATTTGCTGCATAGTGTTTTATTTTCAATTATGTGGTTGATTTTAGAATAAGTGCTATGTAGTGCTGAGAAGAATGTATATTCTTTTGATTTGGGGTGGAGAGTTCTGTAGATGTCTATTAGGTCTGCTTGGTACAGAGCTGAGTTCAACTAATGAATAATCCTTCTTAATTTTCTGTCTCATTGATCTGTCTAATATTGACAGTGGGGTGTTAAAGTCTCCCACTATTATTGTGTGGGGGTCTAAGTCTCTTTTTAGGTCTCTTAAGAACTTGCTTTATGTATCTGGGTGCTCCTGTATTGGGTGCATATATATTTAGGATAGTTAACTCTTCTTGTTGCATTGATCCTTTTACCATTATGTAATGCCCTTCTTTGTCTTTTTTGATCTTGGTCAGTTTAAAGCCTGTTTTATTAGAGAAAAGGAATGCAATCTCTGCTTTTTTTTTTTTTCTTTCCATTTGCTTGGTAAATATTCCTCAATCCCTTTGAGTCTATGTGTGTCTTTGCACATGAGATGGGTTTCCTGAATACAGCGCACTGATGGGTCTTGACTCTTTAGCCAATTTGCCAGTCTGTGCCTTTTAATTGGGGCATTTAGCCCATTTACATTTAAGGTTAATATTGCTACATGTGAATTCGATCCTGTCATTATGATGCTAGCTGGTTATTTTTCCCAATAGTTGACACAGTTTCTTCATAGTGTCGATGGTCTTTACATTTTGATATGTTTTTGCAGTAGCTGGTACCAGTTTTTCCTTTCCATGTTTAGTGCTTCCTTTAGGAGCTGTTGTAAGGCAGGCCTGTTGGTGACAAAATCTCTCAGAAATTGCTTTTCTATAGAGGATTTTATTTTTCCTTCACTTATGAATCTTAGTTTGGCTGGATATGAGATTCTGGGTTGAAAATTCTGTTCTTTAAGAATGTTGAATATTGTCTCCCTTTCTCTTCTGGACTGTAGGGTTTCTGCAGATCCGCTGTTATTCTGATGGGCTTCCCTTTGTGGATAACCTAATCTTTCTCTCTGTCTGCTTTTAACATTATTTTCTTCATTTTAACCTTGGTGAATCTGATGATTACGTGTCTTGGGGTTGCTTTTCTCAAGGAGTATCTTTGCATTGTTCTCTGTATTTCCTGAATTTTAATATTGGCCTGTCTTGCTAGGTTGGGGAAGTTCTCCTGGATAATATCCTGAAGAGTGTTTTCCAACTTGGTTCCATTCTCCCTGTCACTTTCAGGTACACCTATCAATCATAGGTTTTATCTTTTCATGTAGTCCCATATTTCATGGAGGCTTTGTTTGTTCCTTTTCATTCTTTTTTCTCTAATCTTGTCTTCATGCTTTATTTCATTAAGCCGACCTTCAATCTCTGATATCCTTTCTTCCACTTGATTGATTCAGCTATTGATACTTGTGTATGCTTCAAAAAGTTCTCGCACTCTGTTTTTCAGCTCCATCAGGTCATTTATGTTCTTCTCTAAACTGGTTATTCTAGTTATCAATTTCTCTAACCTTCTATCAAGTGTCTTAGCTTCCTTGCATTGGGTTAGAACATGCTTCTTTAGCTTGGAGGAGTTCGTTATTACCCACCTTCTGAAGCCTACTTCTGTCAGTTCATCAGACTCATTCTTTATCCAGTTTTGTTCCCTTGTTGGCGAGGAGTTGTGATCCTTTGGATGAGAAGAGGCATTCCGTTTTTAGAGTTTTCACCTTTTTTGTGCTGTTTTTTTCTCATCTTCATGGATTTATCTACCTTTGTCTTTGCTGTTGGTGACCTTTGGATGGAGATTTTGCTTGGTTGTCCTTTTGTTGATGTCGATGCTATTGCTTTCTGTTCGTTAGTTTTCCTTCTAACAGTCAGGCCTCTGTAATGCAGGTCTGCTGGAGTTTGCTGGGGGTCCATTCCAGACCTTGTTTGCCAGGGTATCACCAGTGGAGGCTGAAGAACAGCAAAGATTGCTGCCTGCTCCTTCTTCTGGAAGCTTCGTCCCAGAGGGCACCCGCTGGATGCCAGCTGGAAGTCTCCTGTATGAGGTGTCTGTCGACCCCTGCTAGGAGGTGTCTCCCCGTCAAGAGGCATGGGTGGCAGAGACTTAATTGAGGAGGCAGTCTGTCCCTTAGCAGAGCTTGAGCACTGTGCTGGGAGATCCACTGCTCTCTTCAGAGCTAGCAGGCAGGAATGTTTAAGTCTGCTGAAGCTGCACCCACAGCCTCCCCTTCCCCCAGGTGCTCTGTCCCAAGGAGATGGGAGTTTTATCTATAAGCCCCTGACTGGGGCTGCTGCCTTTCTTTCAGAGATGCCCTGCCCAGAGAGGAGGAATCTAGAGAGGCAGTCTGGCTATAGTGGCTTTGCAGTGTTATGGTGGACTCCGCCCAGGGGGAGCATGTTTTCTAAGCACTTAAATGTTCTCCATGCCATTTTTATTATATTTATAAGCATCCACTGTATGTTCATGGTTTGTCTAAGAAATTCCAATTTACCAAACAGTTGTTGGACATGTTGTTTGTTTCCTTGTTTTCGATTGTCATCTACAAGGTGACTTGGCACTGTACGTCCTTGTATCAAAGTCTTTGCGCAACTCCAAGAGAATGTCATTATGAGACGTCACCAGATTAGAACTGCTTCTGCAAAACAATAAATATGTTGTCAAGGCTTTCTAAGGACCTAATATGACAGTGCCAGCCCTGGGTATCATCATGGAAGACACTAGAGCTTCCAATTCGATAGATGAAAAATGTTATGTGTGCATTATTATTTTACTTAGCATTTCATGAATTACTCATAACTGCTTTCCCTGCTTCTTTTTTGGTGAGTTTGATCTTTAAGATTCAAGTATTTCCTCCACTTAGGTAAATAGTCTGAATACAGCTTCAAATAGAAAAGGTCAAAGAGTGAGCCTAAGAATCCTAAGAAGCATAAAAGCATGGTGCAGAATTCATGGGTACCTAAACTTGGAAACACACGCTTCAGTTCTTCTTCATGGTGTCTTTAAAGAACTAAAATATCATAGATCAAGTTACAGACTCTTGTGCCCTTTTCCAACCCATCTATTCCCTCCATAAACAAAGAGGAATTTCTCTTTTACTTCATTTCTTTGTCTCTGGAATCAATATGTGTACTTATGTGCACGTTTCAAAACATCACACAAATGGTTTTAACTGTGCATGCCATTCTGAAACTTGCTTTCACAGTTGGTGTTGTTTTGCACTTCCATCTGGCTTGATCTGCATAAAGTCATTTAACTCCTCTATAGAGTGCCCTTCTGAGACTATATCCTGATCCTCTGTATTGTACTGTTGCTGACCATTTAGCCTGTTTCTGGTGTTCTGCCTTTACAACATGCTCAGGGGTACATAGGTACAAACATGTTGATAGAGACTGTCTCTGAAAGTAGATTTCCTGGGGCACCTTAACATCACTAAAATCGACAAAATGCTCTTCAAATTATTTAAATCAATCTCTACTCCGTAGGGGACAAGAAGAGTTAACATTTGTCTGCTTTCTCTCCAATACTTAGTATTATCAGACTTTTTAACTTAAGCTACTCTGATGGTTGTGAATGGTATCTCTGGTGGAGGACTCAAATTTTGTAAGGCCCAGCTCAATTCTTTTAACAGAATGAATACAAAATTATAAATACAAATTTAGTCATGACAGTGGGTATTTATTTGGAATGAAAAAACAAATCACAACAAATTATAAACTTAAAAATACTTTAAATGCATAAAATATACCACACAGTCTAGAAAAATAACATTTAAATGTTAAAGAATTGCATGACCCACCTTTGTAATAGTTTTTTTTTTGCTGCATACTCATTGTCTATTAGTATGATAATTTTGTAATTTTATTTTCACTAGATCCTAAAAAGATATTTAGCCTCTTTTTCTCTAGCACAGCTGACTGATTAAGATGATTTTTATTATTCTTATTTATTTATTTTTTTGAGACAGAGTCTGGCTCTGTCGCCAGGCTCCAGGCTGCAGTGCAGTGGCACAAGCTTGGCTCACTGCAGCTTCTGCCTCCCGGGTTCAAGCAATGCTCCTGCCTCAGCCTCCCAAGTAGCTGAGATTACAGGCATGTGCCACCACGCCCAGCTAATTTTTGTATTTTTTTTTAGTAGAGACAGGGTTTCACCATGTTGGCCAGGATGGTCTCAGTCTCTTGACCTTGTGATCCGCCTGCCTCAACCTCCCAAAGTGCTGGGATTACAGGCGTGAGCCACTGTACCCGGCCTATTCTTATTTATTTTTATTATTGAGGTATTATTCACATAATATACAAGTCACCATTTTGAAGTGTACAACTCAATGTTTTTTAGTATAGTCACAGTGTTATGTAATCATCATCATGACCTAATTCTAGAACATTTCCACCACCCCAAAAAGAAATCTCATACCTGTTAGCAGTCACCTCCAATTCCCCAGTCCCCTAACCCTTGGCATCCACAAATCTTTCTGTTTCTATGATTTTGCCTATTCTGGATATTTCATGCAACTGGAATTATACAATATGTGGCCTTTTGTATTTGACTTCTTTCACTTAGCATAATGTTTACAGGGTTCATCTATGTTATAGCATGCAATAGCACTTCCTTTTTATGGCACATGACATTCCATATGTATATATCACATTTTGTTTAACCATTTATCAATTGATGAACATTTGATTTCTTTCCACTTTTAAACTATTACGATTGCTGCCATGAACATTTAGTGTACCAGATTTTGTGTGAACATATCTTTTCAATACTCTTAGGTATATACATAAGGCTAGAATTACAGAGTCATATGGTAATTTAATGTTTAACATTTTGAAAAACTACTAGACTATTTCCAAAACAGCTGCAACATTTTACATTCCTACCAGCAATGTATGAGAGTTCCAGTTTCTTCATATTCTTACCAACACTTATTTTCAGTTTTTCCTCTTTATTCTAGCCATCCTAGTGGGTGTGAAATGGGTATGTCATTGTAGTTTTGATCTGTATTTTCCTAATGGCCAATGATGTTGAACTTCCCTAATGATATTTTCATGCATTTATTGGCCATTTGTATATCTTCTTAGGAGAAATTTCTGTTCAAATCCTTAGCCCTTTTTCTGATTGAGTTATTTGACATCTTGTTGTTGAGTGCTAGGAGTCCTTTGTGTATTCTGGTTACTAGAACTTTATCAGACATATGATTTGTAAATGTCTTCTCTCATTCTATGGGTTGTTTTTTTCATTTTGTGGATAGGGCTGATTGAAGCACAAAAGTTTTAAATTTTGATGAGGTTCAATTTATCTATTTTTTCTTTGGTCATATATGCTCTCAGTGTCCTTTCCAAAAAACTTTTGCTTAACTCAAAGTTGCACAGTTTTATATCTATGCTTTTTTTTCTAGGATTTTGTGGTATAGTTCTTACATTAGGCCTTTGACTCATTTTGCATTAACTTTTGTATGTGGTATAAGGTGGGGTCCAACTTCATTCCTTTGTATATGAATATCTAGTTTTAGTACCGTCTCTTGAGAAAATTATTCTTTCCTTATTGAATGGTCTTGGCACTCTTGTTGAAAATTACTTGGCCGTAGATCTATGGGTTTATTTCTGGACTCTCGGTTTTGTTTCACTCATCTATTTGACTGTGTTATGCCAGTATCACACTGTCTTGATTACTGTAGCATTGTAGTAAATTTGAAAATCAAAAAGTGTGAGTCCTCTAACTTTGTTCCTTTTCAAGATTGTTTTGACTTGTCTGGGTTTCAGGAATTTCCATATGAATTGTAGGATTAGTTTGTTGATCCTTGCCAAAAAAAAAAAAAAAAATCTAGATGAGCTTTGCTTTAAACTGTCCACTAACATTAGATATATTTTCATTTATTTGGATCTTCTTTAATTAATTTCAACAATGTTTTATGGTTTTGAGTGTATATGTCTTACACTTCTTTAGTTTTTTTCTGAATATTATTTTTACTGGTATTGTTGATGGAATTTTTTTTTATTTCATTTTCAAATTTTTCATTGTTAGTGTATACAAATATAGCTGATTTTTATGCATTGGACTTGTATCCTGTCACCTTGCTGAATTTACCTAATACAAGCATTAGCTTTAATACCTATATGTGTGTATTATTTAGGGTTTTCTCTACATAAAATTAAGTCATCTGTGAACAGAGATAGGTTTACTTCTTCCTTTTCGGTGTGGATGCATTTTATCTCGTCTTCTTGCCCACAACATTCTTTTTTGCCCTGGCTGTAACCTCCAGTAAAAGGTTGAATAGAAGCGGTGAGTAGTAGACATCTTTGTCTTCTTCCTGATCTTAGGAGCAAAGCTTTCAGTCTTACCCTGTTAAATATGATGTTAGCTGTTGGTTTTTCATGGATGCCCTTTATCAGGTTGAGAAATTTTCTTTTCTGTTTCTAACTTGTTAAAAACTTTTATCATGAAAAGATGTTGGAATTTGTCAAATACTTTTTCTGCATCTATTGAGAAGATCATGTGGGTTTGTGCTATTATGCTTTATTATGTTGATTAATTTTCATATGTTGGACCAACCTCACATTTCTGGGATAAGCTTCACTTGGTCGTGGTCAATAACTCTTTTCATATGCTGTTAGATTCTATTTGCTAATATTTTATTGAGAATTTTTGCGTCTGTAGTCACAAAGGTTATTGATCTGTAGTTTTTACTTTTAATGTGTTTCACTTACACATTAGGATAATACTGGCTGCAGAATGAATTAAGAAGTATTCCTTTCTCTTCTACTTTTTGTAAGAGTTTCAGAAATATTTTTGTTAATTTTTCTTTACACATTTTGTAGAGTACGCCAATGAAACCATCTGGTCCTAGGCTTTCTATATTGGAAATTTTTTTTTTTAAAGAAAAATTGACTCATTTCTTTATTAGTTACAGGTCTATTTCTTCTTGACTCAGTTTTGGTAAATTGTGTGTTTCTAAGAATTTGTCCATTTCATCTAGGGTATCCAATTTGATGGTATCCAACTTTCATAGTGTTTTCTTAGAATTACGATATCCTTTCTTTCATTCCTGATTTTAGTAATTGGAATCTTCTATTTTATCTTTGCTCAGTATAGCTAAAGTTTGTCCATATTGTTGATATTTTCAAACAACCAACTTTTGGTTTTGTTGTTTTTCTATGTTGTTTTTCTGTTCTCTATTTAATATATTTTGGCTACAGTCTCTTTTTTTTGTGCTTGATTCAGGTTGAGTTTGCTCTTTTTAAAGTTTCTTATGTTAGAAGGTTAGATTATTGAGTTGAGAGTTTTTATTTTATTAGTGAAGGCATTTACAAATACAAATTTTTCCCTCTGAGTACTGCTTTTATTCAAATGGATTAAACTCTGGTATTAAAGATTGAGCTCTTTAGTATGTTGTATTTTATTTTTCTTTTATCTCAAAGTATTTTCTAAGTTTTGTTGTAAATTCTTGTTTGATCCATTGATCACTTAGAAATATGTTGTTAATTTGTATGCATTTGTGAATTTCAAGTTTTCCTGTTGGGATTGACTTCTAAATTTACTCTATTGTGGTCAGAGAACATATTTTGCATTGTTTTAAAAATTTATAGAGACTTGTTTTATGGCCCTGTATGTTTTTTCAGGAAAATGTTTCATGTACAGTTGATAAGAATGTGTATTTTGGTATTGTTGGGTTGAGTGTTCTGTAGATGTCAAGTTGATTGGTGTTGGTGTTGTTCTATTTGTTGTATCCATTATTGAAATTGAGGTATTTGATTCTCCAACTATCATTATTGAATTCCTTATTTTGTCTTTCAATTGTGTCATTTTTTTTTTTTTGCTTCATGTGTTTTTAGGACTCTGTTGGTAGGTGTGGTATATTTATAATTGCTGCGTCTCCTTAATGACTTGACAATTTTATTAGTGTATAAGGTGCTTCTTTGTTTTTAGTAGCAGTTTTTATCTTAAAGTATATTTCATCTGATACTAATATATGCACTCTAGCTCTATTTTGGTTTCTGTTCACATAGAATATCTTTTTCTGTCCTTTTACTTTCAACCTGTTTTTGTTTTTTAATCTAAAGTGAGTCTCTTATAGATAGCATATAGTTCTACAATTTTTTTTTTTTTTTTTTTTTTTTTTTTTTGAGACGGAGTTTCGCTCTTGTTACCCAGGCTGGAGTGCAATGGCGCGATCTCGGCTCACCGCAACCTCCGCCTCCTGGGTTCAGGCAATTCTCCTGCCTCAGCCTCCTAAGTAGCTGGGATTACAGGCACGCGCCACCATGCCCAGCTAATTTTTTGTATTTTTAGTAGAGACGGAGTTTCACCATGTGGACCAGGATGGTCTCGATCTGTTGACCTCGTGATCCACCCGCCTCAGCCTCCCAAAGTGCTGGGATTACAGACATGAGCCACCACGCCCGGCAGTTCTACAATTTTTTAATTCATTCTGCCAATTTCTGCTTTTCTCTTAGAGAATTTAGCTCATTTACACAATATGTAATTACCAATTAGGAAGAATTTACTTACATTTCACTATCAGTAAGTAATGTAGGGTTTTTGTACGTGATCAAAGTTAAGTTTTTGGCTGCGAATGGTGGGTCACACTTGTAATCCCAGCACTTTGGGAGGATGAAGCAAGAGGATTGCTTGAGCCTAGGCGTTTAAGACCAGCCTGGGCAACATAGTAAGACCTCATTTCTTTTTTTTTTTGAGACGGAATTTCGCTCTTATTACCCAGTCTGGAGTGCAATGGCATGATCTCGGCTCACTGCAACCTCCGTCTCCTGGGTTCAAGCAATTCTTCTGCCTCAGCCTCCCAAGTAGCTGGGACTACAGGCGTGTGCCACCATGCCCAGCTAATTTTTGTGCTTTTTTCTGGTAGAGACGGGGTTTCATTATGTTGACCAGGATGGTCTCGATCTCTTGACATCGTGATCCACCCACCTTGGCCTCCCAAAGTGCTGGGATTATAGGCGTGAGCCACCGTGCCCGGCCAAGACCTCATTTCTTAAAAAAAAAAAAAAAGAAAGAAAAGAAATTGCCTGATGTGTGCACCTGTAGTCCCAGCTACTCAGGAGGCTTGGGTGAGATGATTGCCTCTTCAAGGAGTTAGAAGCTGTGCAACAGAGCAAGCCTCTGTCTCAAAACAAATACACAGACGAACCAGCTTCAACTGTGTTATAAACGTAATATGCTTGATGTAAGCCTCATGGTAATGACAAAGCAAAAACTTACAGTAGATACAAAGAAGATGAAGAGAAAGGAATCAAGGCATACCACCACAGAAAATCATCAAGTCAGGATGGAAGACAGCAAGAGAGGAAGAAAGGATCAAGGCATCTTCAAAACATCCAGAAACCAATTAACAAAATGACAATTGAAAATTCTTATCTATCAGTTGTTACCTTGAATGTAAATGCATTCAATTATTCAATCAAAGAAATATATTGGCTAAATAGATTTAAAAACAAGACTCAACTATATGCTACCATAAGAGAATCACTTCAACTTTAAGGAAGTATGAAACTAGAAATTAATAATGGAAGGAAATTGAGAAAATTTACAAATATGTGGAAATTAAACAGCATATTCCTGAACCACCAGTGGATCAGAAGAAATCTGTAGGAAAATTTAAAAATAACTTGAGACAAGTGAAAATGGAAACACAGTATACCAAAACTTAGGTATATTAGTCTGTTCTCACACTGTTATAAAGATACTGAGACTGGGTAATTTATAAAGAAAAGAGGTTTTATTGACTCACAGTTCCACATGGCTGGGGAGGCCTTTGTAAAAGAAGATGTACATTCTACATCAGGTTGGCAAATTGTGTTCTATAAAACTCTAAGGAGCCAGACAGATACCTCACGAGCCACAGGGAGTCAATAGGAAGGTTACTAAATTCTGTGAGCTAACTATCAGTTATGACTTCAAGTGCTGAAAATATTAATATAGAGGTATGACTTTTCCTAATAAGAAATAAAAAGCAATTACCATTTTAACATGCTACCAAACACACTGCCCATTGTTAAAGTAATTGTTCAAATTTTTGCTGAAGCTGGGCATGGCTCATGCCCATGATCCCAACACTTTGGGAGACTGAGGTGGGTGGATCACTTGAGGTCAGGAGTTCAAGACCAGCCTGGCCAACATGATGAAACCCCGTCTCTACTAAAAATACAAAAATTAGCCAGGCGTGGTGGCCGGCACCTGTAACCCCAGCTACTCTGGAAGTTGAGGCAGGAGAATCACTTGAACCAGGGAGGCTGAGACTGCTGTGAGTGGAGATCGTGCCACTGCACTCCAGCCTAGATGACAGAGTGAGACTCCATAACAAATTTTAAAAAGTTGTTGAAATAAATTATTTTAAATAACAGTGACTTCAGTTAAAATTCTAATTAGTGAACACATCATAATTCAATAATAGAATTTCCAGTGCTTCTCTGACAACTCTTTTTACCTCATGAAGAGAAGCTATGCAAATCCTGAGGCAAACAGCACACTTAATGCTGAGCATTTGAAAGCATTCCCAGACAGAAGGATGGCTTGAGCCCAGGAATTCAAGACTGCAGTGAGCTGTGGTAACACCACTGCACTCCAGCCAGTGTGACAGACTAAGATCCTGTCTCTAAAAATAAATAAATAGATCAGATAGAAATAAACAGAAGATAGACAGACAGACAGACAGACAGACAGATAGATAGATAGAAAGATAGATAGTGAAAGCATTCCCAGCTGGTCATGGTGGCTCAGGCCTGTAATCCCAGCACTTTGGGAGGCGGAGGTTGGTAAATCACCTGTGGTTAGGAGTTTAACACCAGCCTGGCCAACATGGTGAAACCCTGTCTCTATTAAAAATATAAAAAATTAGCCAGGTGAGAGTGCATGCCTGTTATCCCAGCTACTTGGGAGGCTGAGACAGGAGAACTGCTTGAACCCGGGGAGCAGAAGTTGCAGTGAGCCAAGATTGTGCCATTGTACTCCAGCCTGGGGATAGAGTGAGACTCCAGCTCAAAAAATTTAAAGAAAGCATTCCCAATGAAGACAGAGCAAAAATGCCCACCTTCACAATTACTATTCAGTATTTCATGGGAATTCCCAGCCAGCGCAATTAAGAAAATAGGCAACAAGGATAAAAAAAAGAAACAATATTATAATTCTGTGCTGACAGAATGATTATATATAAAATTCAAAAACATATACAAAGTTTCAGATCTAATAAGAGTTTGGAAAGACCACAGGGGAAAAAAACTTTAAAAATGGTTTCCAATATTTCAATAATAATCAATTAAAAACAATTTTTAGAATTAGCAATAAACTCCACCAGGTATTTAGAAAAAAACTTAAACACAAGAACTTTATACATATAAAGCTGTGCCAAAGTACATTAAAATGTATTCAACTTTTCCAGCTTTATTGAGGTACAAATGACAAATAAAAATTGCATACATTTTAGGTGTACAACATGACTTGATATATATATACACTGTAAAATGATTACCACAATCAGGCCAATTAACATATCCATCACTTCACATAGTTACCATTTTTATCCTTGTGGTAAGAATACTTAAAATCTACTCTCTTAGCAAATTTCAACTATACAAAATGTTATTATTTTAGTTATGGCAATATTAGGTCTCCAAAACTAACTCATTGTGTAACTGGAAGTTTGTTCCCTTTGACCAACACCTACCCATTCCCCCCAGGCCCAGCCCTTGTTATCATTCTCCTCTCTGTTTCTGTTAGCCACGTTTTAAGATTCCACATATAAGTGAGATCATGTGACATTTATCATTCTCTGGCTTGCTTATTTCACTTAGTGTAATGTCCTCCAGGCTTATCCATGTTATTCAAAAAGGCAGGATTTCCTTCTCTTTGAAGGCTGAATAATACTCCTCTGCCTGTGTTTGTCTGTGTGTGTGTGTATTAATATATGTCACATTTTCTTCATCAGTTTACCCACTGATGGACATTAGGTTGTTCCCATATCTTGGCTATTGTGACTAACGCTGCAGTGTACATAGGGGTGTAGATTTCTCTTCAAAACACTGATTTCAGTTACTTTGGATATATACCCAGAAGCAGAATTGCTGGATCATGTGGTAGTTCGATAAGTTTTTGTGGAACTTATATACTGTTTACCGTAATAGCAGTACCAATGTACATTCCCAGCATCAGTGTATAAGGGTTCCCTTTACTCCACAACCTCACCAACTCTTGTTATCTCTTGGTATGTTAATAATGGCCATTCTAACAGGTGTGAGATCACATCTCATTGTAGTTTCTGTTTGTATTTCCCTGATGATTGGCGATGTTGAGCATATACATAGATGCTTTGGGATATCTGAATTGCTTTTTCTCTTTTATTTTTAGTTGTCATATAATAACTGTACATATTTATGGGATACAGAGTGATATTTCAATATGTGTATACAATGTGTACCGACCAAATTAGGATAATTAGCATATCCATCACTTCATTTCTTTTCGTTGTGAACATTCAAAATCCTCTCTTCTAGCTTTTTGAGAATATATAATAAATTATAGTTAAGTGTATTCATCCTATAGTGCTATAGAACACCAGAACTCAATGCCTCCTTTCTAGCTGCAATTTTGTATCCATTAACCAACCTCTCCCCATCCTCCCCTCTCTGGTACCCTTCCCAGACTCTGCACCCACAATTCTATTCTCTATTTCCTTGAGCTTTTTTTTTTCCAGCTCCCACATATGGTTGAGATCATGTGGTATTTATCTTCCAGTGCCCGACTTACTTTGCTTAACGTAATATTCAGGCTCATCTGTGTTGCCATATATGACAGGATTTCATTCTTTTTGTTTGTTTTGAGACAGAGTCGCGCTCAGTCACCCATGCTGGAGTGCAGTGGTGCAGTCTTAGCTCACTGCAACTTCTGCCTCCCAGGTTCAAGTGATTGTGTTGCCTCTGCCTCCTGAATAGCTGGATTACGGGCAGGTGTCACCATGCCAGGCTAATTTTTGTATCTTTAGTAGAGATGGGATTTTACCATGTTGGCCAGGCTGGTCTTGAACTCTTGGCCTCAAGTGATCTGCCTGCCTCAGCCTCCCAAATTGCTGGGATTACAGGTGTAAGCCACCGTGCCCAACCAGGATTTCATTCTTTTTTGTGCTCAGTTAGTATTCCATTTTCTTTCTATCTTAATGGCCAAATAGTGTATCATTATATCATATGTACACCACATGGTGTTTATCATTCTCTGGCTTGCATATTTCACTTGGTGTAATGTCCTTCAGGCTTATCCATGTTATGAAAAAAGGCAGGATTTGCTTTTCTAAGTCTGAATAGTACTCTTTTGTGTGTGCATGTGTGTGTGTGTGTGTATGTGTGTCTCGTTTTCTTTACCAATTTATTAGTTTATCATTTTATCAATTTATTCATCTATTGATGGACCCTTAGGTTGATTTCATACCTTAGATATTGTGAATAGCGCTATAATGAACATGGGAGTACAGATATCTCTTCAACATACTGATCTCCTTTCCTTTGGATAAACAGTCAGCAGTGGGATTGCTGGATCATATGGTAGTTCTCTGTTTGTTTTTTTGAGAAATCTTCTTACCGTTTTCCTTAGCAGCTGTACCAAATTACATTCCCACCAACAAGGTCTAAGAGTTCCCCTTCTCTGCATCCTCAGCAGCATTTGTTACGTTCTGTCTTTTTGATAGTAGCCATTGCAACTGGGTTGGGATGGTATATATCATTGCGATTTTGATTTGCGTTTCTCTGATGACTGGTGATGTCGAGTATTCTTTCATATACCTCCTGGCCATTTGTATGTCTTCTTTTGAAAAATGTCTATTCGGATCCTTTGCCCACTTTTTAATGGGATTATTTGTTCTTTGCTGTTGAGATGTTTGAGTTCCTAGTGTTGAATGCCTGAATTTCTTAAAGAAACCCTGTCCTCAGCCTTCCTTGCATGGTTTTGGTGCTCTACCGTGTGCCTCAATGGTAATCTTCTGTCCCAGGGGCTGTAGGTTGCTCATTTGCCTTCCTGTGTTTTCTGGGAGTGCCTGCCACTTTTCTGCCTTCAGTGAATTCTGAGTGACACAAAACAGAGAGGAGCCCCTTGAGTCAGTCCATCACTAGCCTCCAGGCAGATCAGAACAAACACGATTCTTTGTGAATAAAATTCTGCTCTGTACCCTCGGGAACCAGGGGCCAGGTCCTGCACTGGGAACACTGCTGCTGCTGTCTTCAAGACCATTGCACTGTGGAGCTGGAGAGGAGGAGGGTGGATTCGGGCAGATGAAAACATCGCAGAGCCTGCCTTCGGCTTTTATGTTGCCTTTCTCTCCATTCCATTTTTCTTGGTTGCTGCGAACCCATTTGCTGTTTCCATTATTCTGACAACGTTGATTCTGACAGTTTCTGTTTGAGTTTTCAATGGTTTTGTGGAGGATGGACCCTTGGAGCTTGCTCCTCTGTCTTTTTGCTGATGTCCCAGTCCAGAAGCCAGAAATGCTTTAATGTTACCAACAAAGAATGCTTTTGGCTTGCAGGATGAGTCTTAGGGTTAAAGCTTTCATGCTTTAAACAGGCTAACTGCCCAATAAAACCCTGCAAGCAATAGAAAAGTAAAAATTCTAATTCATAACCAGTTAACATTTTCTTTCCTGCTGTAGCCCGTAGTTCATATTCTGTATTTACATATGATAATGTTATTTTAAAAGCCTTTTTTTCTGTACTGTAGTCAGTAGATACTTTGTGACTTTAGTTCATATTTCATTTAGTAAAGAATTTATTCCCCTAGTGAGCTCTATGGGTTAAGGTGTGGCAAGCCCTTGGGAAGCAAGGTGTTTATAAGTGAATAGAACAGCATCTTAGCTGAGTACTTCTGTTAGCATGATTACTTTTTTAAAAAAACATGTTTTTTTTGCATATATGATAATCCCTTTTCTCAGTTAAAGACAAGCAGAGAGTCTGTGTGTATGTGTGTGTGTGTACATGCATGTGTGTACATATGGCATATGAAGGATTATTTTCTGTTGGTAGTGTTTGTGTTTGTTACAATGCATGTATACACTGTTGACAGTTTGGGATCTGACACTTAAAAGGGAAAAAAAGTTTAATCTTCATACAGTACTGCTTCTGGGCCATGGTCCTAGCCCTCCTGAACTAGCTGTGTTGTGGGTGGTATGACAGATTTATTCGTTTCACTAGGGCAGTGGAGTGCCCTCTGAATAATTAGGTGAAGATCTTGAAAGGGGCCCACAAATCCACTTGCAGTCCACGTTGAGGCTCATGGATGGGTGGTATGAATGGAAGGGCCATAGGGTAGCTTTCTGTTTTAATGGAACATTCTTGTTATTAGACATGAAGTTCAATTGTTCTAGCTCTTGAAGAAGCCTATTTGCTTTTAACCTGTATTGTAACAAATTAAAACATTTTTAAAAATCTTTAAAATTTTGGTTCCTTCTGAGCTTTGACATCCTAGGAAAGCTCTGACTGCCCTCCTGGTTGCATGTGTGTCTTCCTGAGCATGCAAAGTGTCTCCTGAAGGAGCTCCAGGACCACAGAGGAGGCTGTCAGCAGTGAGGTTGTCATAGTGTGAAAGCTTTTATATGATGATATGCAGATTTTATGACAGCTGAAACGTAGAATATAGCCAGATAAGCAGTTTCCAACAAACTAATAAAATCATTCATTTTGTAGTTATTTAAAAAATGTAATAATCAGAAACCTCAGCAAGTTATTTTGAGGATATGAATAAACTGATTCTGAAGTTTATATGAAAAAGCAAAAGACTCAGAATAGTTGACACAATAGTGATGGAGATCAGCCAAATTAGAGAACTGATAATGAACTTGCAGACGTAAGTAATCAAGATAGTGTGGTTTTGATTAAATAATAGACAATTTATTTCTAACTAGACCACACGGTATAGTTAACTAACATCTGAAACATGGAACAAAAACAATTCAAGAGAAAAAGGATAGTGTGTTCAACAGGTGAGGCTGGAACAGCTGGAGGCCCACATGCAAACTCTTCCCAAAAATGCACTTTAAAATGGATTATGGACCTAAGTGTAAAACATAAAATTACATAGCTCTTCATAAAGTACATAGGAGAAAATCTAAATGACCCTGGGTTTGGTGATGGACTTTTTAGATAGAACACCAGAGGGACAATACATGAAAGAAAATATTGATGAGTTGAACTTCCTTAAAATTAGAAACTTCTGCCCTGCTAAAGACACTGTCAAAAGAATGAGAAGACAAGCCTAGGAGAACACATTTGCAGAAGTTCTATCTGATCAAGGACTGTTATTCAAAATATACAGATAACTCCTAAACCTCAATAATAAAAAAATAAGTAACCTGATTTAAAAATGGGCGAACAACCTGAACAGGCATCTCACTGAGGATACGCATATGTCAAATAAGTATATGAAAAGACATTAAACATCATATGTCATTAGGAAAATGCAAATTAAAACAACAGTGAGATACTACTACACACCTGTTAGAATGGCTAAAAGCCAAAACACTGACAGCATCCAATGCTGATGAGGAGGTAAAGCAGCAGGAACAGGAACTCTCATTCACTGTTGATGGGAGTGCTAAATGCTACAGCCACTTTGAAAAACAGTTGAGCAGTTTCTTACAAAGTGAAACATGCTCTTACCATATGAGCCTGCAGTCATACTCCTTGATATTTATCTGAATGAGCTAAAAACTTATGTCCATACAAAAGCCTGCACTTGGATGTTTATAGCATCTTTATTCATAACGGCCAAAAACTTGGAAGCAGTGAAAATGTCCTTCCATAGGTAAATTGATGAATAAACTGTGAGACATCCAACGGTGGAATACTTTTAAGGGCTAAAAAGAAATGAGCTATCAAGCTATGAAAAGATGTAGATCTTTAAATGCATATTACTAAGTGAAAGAAGCCAGTCTAAAGGGGCTACCTACTGCCATGATTCCCAAGATATGACGTTCCAGAAAAAGCAAGACTGTGGAGACAGTAAAAAGATCCGTGGTTGCCAGAGATTTGGGGAAGGAAAAGATGAATAGGCAGGGCGCAGAAGGCAGTGAAACTATCCCTTAAGATATTACAATGGTGGACACACGTTGTTATACATTTGTTCAGACCCACAGAATGTACAACACCAAGAGTGAACCCGAATGTACATCATGGACTTGGGTGATAGTGATGTGTCAATGTGTAGGTTCATTGATTGTAAGAAATTTTCCGGCCAGGTGCGGTGGCTCACACCTGTAATCCCAGCACTCTGGGAGGCCAAGGCGGGCAGATCACCTGAGGTTAGGAGTTTGAGACTAGCCTGGCCAACATGGTGAAACCCTGTCTCTACTAAAAATACAAAAAAAGATTAAACACGTGTGGTGGCAGGCACCTGTAATCCCAGCTACTTTGGTGGCTGAGGCAGGAGAATTGTTTGAACCTGGAAAGTGGAGATTGCAGTGAACTGAGACTGCACCATTGCACTCTAGCCTGGGCAACAAGACTGAAACTCCGTCTCAAAAAAAGAAAAAGGAAAAGAAATGTACTACTCTGATCGGGGAAGCTGTGTGTCTGGGGAGAGGAGGACTATATGGGAAATCTCTTCCCTTTTTGCTCCATTTTGCTGTGAACCAAAAACTGCCCTAAATAATAAAGTGTATGAATTAAATAAACTTTAGAACGTCATGTTTGGCAGTATGTGGGGGTAGAAGGCAGACTCTGCTTATTCATCAAGTCGGAGAACCATCGCAGTCCTAACAAGGCAAACGGCGTCTAGGACTAAGCGACATGATTTATAGAGGAAGATCAAGGTACTGCTCTTTTCCGTATGGCCTTTTCCTTGCCTTCAACCCCCAGAGTGCACTTAGCCAGGCTATGTTAAGCATATGATTTAATATTTTTAATCTTTATGCCTTACAAATGTTTCCTTCAGAATTTTTATTAGATTATAAGTAGGTGTAGTGGAGTTGCAGAGTGCAGTATTCACACGAATCTCAGATGTGCAGGGAACATGTATGTCTTCCCTATTAATATTATTTTTTATATAATGAGTCTGTCTTCTGCATGAATCTTGCATCTGCTTGAGAGTGGGAAGGATGTTTTAATTCTGTTTAATTCCCAGAGGTCCCTGAGGGCCTTACTCCAAGTGTGGCCCATTGATTAGGAGTCTCTGCGTCTCCCGGGAGCCTGTTAGAAATGCAGGGTCTCAGGCCCCTCCCCAGATATTCTGAAGCAGGATCTGCACTGTAACGGCATTCCCACGGGATTCCTATGCACACTTCTGATTGAGAAGCGCCCTGTAGGTAGTGCTGAGCCTCTCCGATTTCTCAGGCTCTGCCTGACCTGCAGGCTCCTCTCTAGAATGGCATCTGGGAACAGGGACAGCGTTGCTGTCTGATGTCACTGGAGGCGAGGAGCAGAGATTCTGGGCACAGCATCCTTGAGTACCATGGACCCCCAAGGCAGCATTCCTTCTGCACATGCTTGCCACAGTCCTGTGGCTGAATCTGTGGCCTGTGAAGTCCTGTGGCTTGTGCGGCCTGTCATCTGTTCTCTCGTGCTTGGGTATGTCTGGGGGTCCTCCCTCGCTGACTCAGTTCCCCTGGGCTCCTCAGCAGGACTCATGAGTGTTTGACACAGCCCCCATCTGGTCCTTGGAGGCACCTCGCCTCCTTGCCATGGTGATCTCCTTGTCTCCCCTCCACACTGCCCAGCTGTTACCTGCCAGACTCTCACCCCTGACTGCAGCCGTGGGGTTTTCTGGGTCCCACTCACACCCTCGGGAAGTCAGAATGGCCTGGGAAAGGGATGTTCAATGCCTCCAAACCAGTGTCCACCAGGTTTGCTCTGGCACAGTCTGGGTTGGCAGGCTCTGCCCCACCTCCTAGACACTCCTCTCCTCTGCTGGGGGATGGGAGAGCAGGCCCCATGCTGCCTCCCATGCCCTGCCTTAGTCTCCACTTGTTCCCTTCCTTCCACCACATCTGGCTCCTTTTTTCTGCATCACATCCTTCTCTGACTGTGCTCCAGTGAGCCTGTGGCCTCCCTGCCCTGGCAGAGTACTGCCCACTGGGGATCCCTCTGTGCCAAAGGGAAGCCATCTCCTTAGGACTGGACACCCACTTATTTCTCAGTGTGCATTTGTGTTACTTTTTGTTTTTGTTATAGTGAATGGTCTTGTATACATTTTTGGACACTTGTCTGGTTATTTTCGTAGGATGAACCCTTAAAACTGAAATTGTAGCTTCAAAAGAAATCCAGTATTTTGAGGCTTAGATATATTCAGACATGTTATTAAAAGCATGCTAGTAACTAGAATCAGTAAGAAAAATTCAACAACAATATGAAACTTTAAAGTTGCTAGAGGGGGAAAAAAAGCAGAGATAATTAGAATAATGAGGTGTATCATCTAGGACTATTTTAATCACAGATCACATCAGTGCAACCCTAATCTGCTTAAATGAAAAAGCAAATTTTTTAGCTCATAAAACTGAAAAATCCAAGAGTAGGAGATATTTCCGTTGATGCAGAGGTTCTAGTGATGTCCACGGAACCACATTGCTTTCCCTCTCTTCCTGGGCTCTGTTCTCCCCTCTCTGGTGGCTCCATTCCTAGACAGGCTCTACGCTCATGACCTCAAGCAGCTGATACAATTCCAGACCTCACATCCTTTCTATCACCTTCAGCCCAGTGGGAAGAGTGACTGTTTCTTCTGCGAGATCCCTGGCAGATCTCCATTGACTTGACCTCTGTGGGTAGAGGAATAGAACAGCTTATTCTAGGTCCCCGTGTGTGTGTGTGTCTGTGTGTGTGTGTGTGTGTGTGTGTGAAAGACAGAGAGAGAGAATTGCAGCCAAAGCTATTGATAGTAGTCCTTAGGGGTGGAGAGGTGGGGAGCAGGTACTCCTTCCCATAGCTGTGCTGTCCAGCTGGTTCCTGAGCACTGAAGTGTAGCTGGTGCTGATTGACACGTGCTGCTGTATGTGTAAAACACCCACTGTATTAGGCCCTTCTTGTGTTGCTGTAAAGAAATACCTGAACCTGGGTAATGTATAAGAAGAGAGGTTTAGTTCCGCCGGGTGTGGTGGCTCACTCCTGTAATCCCAGCACTTTGAAAGGCCAAAGCAGGTGGATCATGAGGCCAGGACTTCGAGACCAGCATGACCAACATGGTGAAACCCTGTCTCTACTAAAAATACAAAAATCAGCCAGGCATGGTGGCACGTGCCTGTAATCCCAGCTACTCAGGAGTCCGAGACAGGAGAATCACTTGAACCTGGTGGAGTGGGGGGTGGGGGCGGAGATTGCAGTCAGCTGAGATTGCGCCACTGTGCTCCAGCCTGGGTGACAGAGCAAGACTCTGCCTCAAGAAAAAATAGGGGGGATTAATTGGTTTGGGTTCTTCAGGCTGTACAGGAAGCATAGCAGCATCTGCTTCTGGAGAGGCTGCAGGGAGCTTTTATTGCAGCAGAAGGCAAAGCAGGAGCAGGCGCATATCATGGGGAGAGCAGGAGCGGGGGTAGGGGACACGAAGAGGTGCCACACATTTTTACTATTATTTTTAGGTAGAGTCTCACTCTGTCACCCAGGCTGGAGTGCAGTGGGGCGATCTCTGCTCACTGCAGCCTCCTCCTCTTGGGTTCAAGAGATTCTCCTGCTTCAGCCTCCTGAGTAGCTGGGATTACAGGCCCCTGCTGCCACGTCCAGGTAATTTTTGTATTTTTAGTAGAGAAAATGTTTGGCCACATTGGCCAGGCTGGTCTCAAACTCCTGGCCTGAAGTGATCTTCCCATCTCGGCCTCCCAAAGTGCTGGGATTACAGGTGTGAGCCACTGCGCCTGCCCCCCACACTTTTTTTTTTATGGTGAAAAGATATACATATATTTAGAATTAAACGGGACTCAGTTTAGATGGTCCCAGTTTTGTTGGCAACATCCAAAGCATCGTAATCAGGAGCCAGTGGAACACACACGTTCTCCTCTCCATCAGGCCAAGTCAGGGTGTCAGCCTTGACCACGTCCATGTCCTAGAGCTTCTTCACAGCCTGATCTGGTGCTCGTTGGCTTTAACATCCACAGTGAACACAAGTATGTTGCTGTCTTTTGTCTTCTTCATGGCGGAGTCAGTGGTCAGCGGAAACTTGATGATAGCGCAGTGGTCAAGCTTGTTTCTCCTGGGGGCGCTCTTCCGGGGATATTTGGGCTGCCTCCGGAGTCGCAGTGCCTTGGGCCGCTGGAATTTGGGTTACGTTCGGATCTTCTTTTTTTTGTGGCTGTGGACACCTTTCAGCACTGCCTTCTTGGCCTTTAAAACCTTCGCTTTGGCTTCAGCTTTAGGAGGGTCAGGAGCTTCCTTCTTTGCTTTCGGTGCCATCTTATGAAATGACCACATGGTGTAAGAACTCACTGTCATGAAGTTGGCACCAAGCCATGAGGGACCTGCCCCCGTGATACAAACGCCTCCCACCAGGCCCCACCTCCAGCACTGGGGATGACATCTCAACGTGAGATCTGGGTGGGGGCAAATACCCAAACTGTATCACACACGGATTGCAAAGACTTGATGTGCGTGAAAGAATGTACAACATCTCCTTAATATTTTTTATGTTGTTTACACATTGAAAGCATAATATTTTTGATATATCAGGTTGAAGAAAATATATCGTTAAATTTAATTTCTTTCCAATCTTTTTGCTGTGGCTATGAGGAAATTGTAAAGTACACCCGAGGCTTGTATTATGCTTCGCTGGACAGTGATTAGCAGAGGGAAGCAGGACGTGCTTTGCAGGAGAGTGATTGGCCAGTGAGGGCCAGACAGTCCGTTCTTAGCCGTGTGCACCTCAGGAATGCCCACGCCCATGTGAAGAGTACCCACCCCCTTTCCAAGTGGGTGCAGCCTTGAGTCTGCCCGCCTTAGGGGGTGGGCAGGGTCTGTATGGAGATCCCCCTGGACCATTTTCCCTGGCTGTGTCTGAGATGGACAGGGTGCCCTCCCTTTCCAGGCCTGCAGCTTTTTCTCAGCCATGTCCTGCAGTCACGGGTCTGGAGATTGGTAGCTGTGGAGTAATCAGAGACCACCATTGGCCAGATTCGGTGTTTCTCTGGTCCTAAGATTCCTTGAAAAATTTAATGGGCTTTCAGTGTGTATCCATCGTTCTCCAAGCTCTAAGGGCTAATAACCAAAGCCAGAATCTTCGCTTCTTTGTCTCCTAGCAACAGTTTCTCTCCTCAGCCCCTATTTTTTTGTACTTTCCGTTGAAGTCTTACATGCAGAGAACGGCACAAATTTTGAGTGCACAGCTCAGTATGTTTTTTACAAAGTGAATGTCTCTGTGTAGCCAGCACCCAAAGGCAGCCCATCGCTTATACCCCAGGGTCCCCCGTGTGCTCCTTTCTACTTACTGCCCCCAAAGGTGAAACTTTCTTCTGATTTTTAGCCTTATGTTTTAATTTTTCTTGGTTTTGAACCTTAGTAAATGGATTCGTACATGTATTAGTGTCTGATCTCTTATACTTTCAAGAGTGCGTTTGTGCAGAGCCATCTGTGTTGTTGAGTGGTTCATTCACATTTATTGCTGTAGAGTGCTCTCGTGTGTGAGTATACTTTCTTATCGGGTGTGCTGTTGATGGGCACTTGGGTAGTTTCCAGTTTGGGGTCTTAGAGTCAGTGCTGCCGACACGTTCTCGTGCGTGGCCTTGGTGAACCTGTGTGCCTGTCTGGATGGGTGTATGCCTAGGAGAGTGGAATTGCTGGGGCACCGAGTGTGCGTATGTTCAACTGTTGTGGCTGCCAAACAGTTTTCCAGGGTGGTGGCATTGCTGTCCGTTCCTGCCAGCAGTGTGTGAGAGATATGGCCGCTCCTTGCTGGCACTTGGCATTTCTCGGCCCTCGCTTTGCTGCCTCTGTGGCTTCTGCTCCAGGGAAGCGTGAGAGACTCACCCGTACCCAGCTTCCAGTGGCATTTCTGCCTCATCTTTGCAGTTGAGGTAGATGTCTGTTCTCAGGTCCAGAAGTGTCCAGGAAGGACAGGGGTGGTCAGAGGTGGGGTCCTGGGGACACATGTCCAGGTCTGGCCCTGCCTGGTGGTGGTAAAACCTTGGTGGCTGGACCATGAAGAGGGACATGTCCTTTCTCTCTCTCTTTTTTTTTTTTTTTTTTTTTTGAGACACAGTCTTGCTTTGTCACCCAGGCTGAAGTGCAGTGGAGCAATCTTGGCTCACTGCAACCTCTGCCTCCCACGTTCAAGAGATTCTCATGCCTCAGCTTCCTGAGTAACTGGGATTACAGGTGCATGCCACCACGCCCAACTAATTTGTTTGTATTTTTTTTAGTAGAGATGGGGTTTCACTATGTTGACTAGGCTGGTCTTGAACACCTGACCTCACGTTCCACCCTCCTCGGCCTCCCAAAGTTCTGGGATTACAGGCGTGAGCCCCCGTGCCTGGCCCAACATGTCCTT
Source organism: Aotus nancymaae (assembly GCF_030222135.1). Classification (NCBI taxonomy): domain Eukaryota; kingdom Metazoa; phylum Chordata; class Mammalia; order Primates; family Aotidae; genus Aotus; species Aotus nancymaae. Next base: position 123,295,603 of record NW_026988425.1, read on the forward strand.
TCTCTTTGCGGGCCCCATGCTGACCTCCTTGGTGTCTGCGGCAGCAGCCACTGAGCAGCTGTTTGCTGAACGGGCATTCCAATGTCATTTGCTTCTCCTGTTTTAGCTCAGAAGCCTAAAAATAAGGAAGGGTCAGCTAATGGCTTCCCTGTGAGTCCTAACAGAAGTACACATAGACTTTTTCCCTTTTATGGGGTGGCAGTGGCAGGTGGTCAACTTGATGGTGGCTTCTGAAGCAGTAAACATATAATAAAATACACAACATGCTTTCACGCTATTGAACGTGTTGTGTAAATAGCCAGTTTCCTGGTAAACATAGTTGTTTGAGGGGATAAAAAAGAATTGCAGATTTTAGTTATAAAAATTGTAGAGCTAAAATTTCCTTCTGAAGAATGTTATTTGCTGTCTAAAATGTATATGTGCGTATCATTTCTTTGCATTTCAGGTTGTTGGACTCTTGACATTTTGTAAGTTGGCCTTTGTTTTCACTTCGGATCTGTCACATTTTCTCCAAATGCAGTTATCTTGTCTGTGAATATTTCTTGGTGGCTCTTGTCTCATGAGCAGACCTTACTGGGAGCAAGATACAGATGCCGACCACTTGGGCAGGGACCCCTGAGAAGGGAAATAGGAGACCTGTTACCATGGGTCGGCTCGCCTTTCCCTGGAACTCCCTTCTCTGGAGGTCCCTCCTCTCAGAAAGGCCCACCTGGAGAGGGTGCTCTGTAGACCAAGGAGAGTGGACACTAGGACTGGCATCAGTGGTGCCAACTAGCTTCTCAGGACCCATGCTCCTCTCTGGGACTATACTGACCAGGCTGGCACCTCAGGTCTCCTCTGCAGGGTGGTGTGGCCCTTCAAGGACCCTTCCTCCTCATTTCTTTTGATTTGGACATCCAGGGATGTGTCTGCCCTTATTGCCTCTTCTTTCTGCCCAGCACTGCCCCCTCGCCCCCTACTCCTCCTCCCTCAGCCCCTCTTGTCCACTGGGTTGTGTTTTTCATCTGCCCTGGTGGGAGTCAGCTTCAGGCCACCGCCAAGTTGAATGCATTCCAAGGCGCTGTGAGTGAACTGTCCTTCCAGATCCTGCTTTGAGGTCGGGATGGTGTGAGGTTGCCAAGGGAGCTGGGTGGAGCACAGAGCATTTTTTAATGGGGCTGTGGTCATAGGACTCATTCCTGTGCAGGGAGCACTGTGATGGGGAGGGCCTTCCTGCTCAGGCCAGCAGTAGCAGTGACACCAACAGGTGCACAGATGCCGTGAACCTGGACCTGCCGTGAACCTGGACCCTCTCAGCGATCTGCCTTGAGCTCGCTCCTCGGAAGCAGCAGTGGTCATCGGCATCTGTGCAGTGAGGACTGGAGGCCCAAAACAGCTGTCTGGGGTGCTGCAGACCACGCTTGTCACCCCCACCCACACTCTCTCAGTGCTGCACGTCTCTGCTGGCTTTGGTGTGAACATGTGCTTTTTATGGTGGAGGGCCAGAATCTATTCTGGATCATACAATGTAGGGCACACAGGTTTCTGCAGATAAAAATGTTCATACATTTGCCTTATATAAGGAGGTGCTTCCACAATGGGAAAATGGGGTTTCTTTCCAAGAATAAAACTAGGGAACATCAATATGCAATGAGCAAGACAAGACAGCTACACAAAAGACCCCCCTAAGAAATGACCTTGGCCGGACACGGTAGCTACCACGTGTAATCCCAGCACCTTGGGAGGCTGAAGCAGGAGGATCACTTGAGGTCGGGAGTTCCAGACTAGTCTGGCCAACATGGTGAAACCCCATCTCTACTAAAAACACAAAAATTAGCCCAGTGTGTGGTGGTGCAGGCCTGTAATCCCAGCTACATAGGAGGCTGAGGTACGAGAATCATTTGAACCTGGGAGGCAGAGGTTGCAGTGAGCCAAGATTGTGCCACTGCACTGCTGCCTGGGTGATAGAGTGAGACTCAGTCTCCAAAGAAAAAAAAAGAAACGACCTTCAACTGTGTGGCCAAGGAGGTACCTAAGTCCCCACACAGTGACCAGGATGTAGACATTGTCAGGGAGAGAGAACCAGAAGTACTGGACTTGCCCATGAATCTGAAATGTAGTCGTTTGTGTTTCAGTGTGTTTGAGAAGCATGACTATGTTTTCTGAAGGGCTAATCTGTGTGAACTGTCATCTCAGGGCCCCTACCCGGGAGGGGTGCTCTGACCCCGGGCGCAGCCTTTCTGGGGACTTGGGGCACCACTCTTTCCCCGGCTGGCGCCAGTAGCATGGGGTGGCCGGCCTGTTCTCATCCTCCCCAGCCTGGACGGCTCATCTGTGCCGGTTTCCCTGAACCGTAGGTAGCCTCTCTCCTCACCCAGCAGCTCTCAACTTGGTGATTTAGGCTTTCTCCCTCTGCTGCAGTGAGGTAGCAGGACAGTTGCTGGTGGTTATACAACGAGGGCCTCTGCTCTCCCTTCTAGTAACAGTCACAAGCCTGTCTGTAACTAGGTCGCAGGGCAAGCAGCGTGCACTGTGCTTCAGGGTTGCCATTGAAGGCTCTAGGTGGAGATTTAAAGGTCGTCTCTAGAATCTGTGGCTGGGTTCAGTGCTGTCTTCCAGGAGGCCCAGCTTGCTGTGGGAGTCGGGACTGCCATGGGCCCTTGGGGTAGCCTTGGGTGTGTTGTTGAACCGGAGCCTCCTCGGGCCTCTTGGCTTTGAAATGTCCTCGTTGTCATGAATGAATGCCAGAGCAGCAGCCTTCAGCCCTGGAGACGGGACTGGGCCGCAGGCAGGACCCTAAGGTCGGTCCACCAGCAGCCTCAGGACAGTTAGTGCCCAATGATCCCTCACTGCTGTGCCTGGTACTGACATGATGTCAGCGTAGACATCTTTCTGACAAGTGATTATTTCTTTCAAAAACATTATTTTTCTGTTCACCCTGAGCACTGAAGGGTATCTTTTTGTTCAGAGGTCCTAAAACCGAGAGCACAGGTGGCTTTCTGCTCCCAGGTGTGCTTTCTTTAGCTCATGCAGTGTTTAGAAATGTTTGTTTGATAACACTTAACACTTGGGAGAGTTCACGGTAAAGAATGGACTTTGAATTCTTTTGTGGAATTGGAAGATCCAGCGACGCTGGGTCTGGATTGCCGCAGGGAATCCTCCACGTGGGGGACCTGAAGCTGCCACCATCCCTCGGTGGCCTCCTTATTGTGTTGGAAGTGTTATGGTTTTCCAGGAAAAGAGACACCAACATTCAGCTGTAGAAGAGGGCTCGTTCCACCCGCCCAGGGACAGGTTGTCCGGATCCTTCAGAGCTGTAGCCAGAGAGGGGATGTGAGGGGGTGGGAGCAGCCCGGGTGTGGTGTGGCTGAAGAAAGTCACACTCATCATAGGGTGAAGCGGGGCCACCTGCTCCTCCTTCTTGCCCAAGTGGGACTGCTGTCATTTCAGGGCCCCTGCCCAGGAGGGGTGCCCTGACCTCAGGCACAGCCTTTCTGGGGACTTGGGGCACCAGGCTTCCCTGACTGTTGCCAGTAGTGTGGGGATGGCCCGGCCTTCGTACTGACATGACATAAATCAGCGTTGACGTCTTTCTGACAAGTTGGAGAAACATTTCTATTTGTAGCACACCCCCGTCCCTGCTGGCTGCCCCTGCAGCTTGAGGGCCTCTGGGTGGTCAGAAGTCCTTCTTGGAGCTTTTTCCATTTGTACATTCACTCTCTGCACAGTGCATTAACCAACAGTTGGGAAATATTTTTACTCTTAATGATGGAGCCTTTTCTGCCTATGAAATCTTATGAGGAAGCTCAGTATGTGAAAAAGGAGTTGATCTGGATGAAGGTCGGGCTTCATCTGGATGAAGGTTGCAACCCTCCCCGACTAGCAACCCCCAACCAGGACCATGAACTGTCCCCTAGATCCTCTGGGGCTCTGTGGGGTACCATCAAAAACCACTGCATTGGGCTGAGCTCAACTTGATGAATTCAGGAGTCAGCAGGAAAACGTCGAGTAATTCCAGTGCCCCACCTCTGTTTCCCCCTTGGAGTTTCGCTCTTGTCGCCCAGGCTGAAGGGCAATGGCACGATCTCTGCTCACTGCAACCTCCCCTCCCAGGTTCAAGCAGTTCTCTGCCTCAGCCTCCCAAGTAGCTGGGATTACAGGCATGCGCCACCACGCTCAGCTAATTTTGTATTTTTTAGTAGAGACGGGGTTTCTCTATGTTGGTCAGGCTGGTCTCGAACTCCCAACCTCAGGTGATCTGCCCAGCTCGACTTCCCAAAGTGCTGGGATAACAGGTGTGAGCCACCGCGCCCAGCTCCCACCTGTTTACCAGCAGAGTCACTTCGAGCCATAGCCAGTATTCAGAGTTGGTGTAGTGAGATCACGTGTGATAGTGGTTGCTAATGTGAAACAAGGCATGACATTTGTCAAATGACTGTGACTAGAGCAATTTTTAATTGTGACTTGGTATCAAAGAATGAACATTAATTATCAATTAAGCAATAAATTAATCCAGCAAGAGAATCAAGGAGGAACTGCTCACAGTCAGGACGAGTATATCTGAGGGACTCTCTCATCTCAGACATCTTGGAGGCAGAGCACCCTCCAGCATCACAAGCCGTGAGCTGGCCACTCTCAGGACACTGTGGAACATTCACACGCATCACCTCGTCAGTTGATTGTGGCTTCCGGCAGTGTTTGGAGGGCTGGGAAGGATTTTGAAGTGTGTCTGGGCTTTCTTGGAAAAGACAACATGTTTGATTCAGCAGCCGCCATGAAGGATGGGCCTGGTCGTCCGAGTGACGAGTATTTGCCTGCCCTGGATTGCAGTAGAGATGAACTGGCCATGGAGGAGGGGGGCGTGAGTTGAATGAAGTTTGCAAGGGTGCTGGCAGGCGGCTGCCTGAGATGCAGCGCGCGAATGTACGCTCACCTGCTGATAGATGAGTGTCTTGTAGCCCCTGGCAGGGCCCAGGGCCTGTGGACTTCACCTGTGAACTCAGTGGACCGGCACTGCCTCAGGACCCTCCGGATGTTCAGCCACACACGCAGCAAACCTGGCAGTGGTGGGCACTGAGCATCCCCTCTCCCACCTCGAGTGGCTTTGCTGGATCCTGCCCATGTTCACACACTCACCGTGGCTGTCTGTGGTATGTGTGTGAAGGTTTTCAGTTAATTCGGGATCCATTCTTTGATTGTGTCTTAGGCCCCTTTTAGTGATTTAAAGAAATCTGTTCTGCAGTTTTTAAAGCTGTGTTGAACATACGTGATATCAAACCTCTGCTGCTTGCTTGTCAAAACAATCAGTGGTTTTAGCTCTTCCTTCCGATGACCCAGGGGCACTGATTTTGGAAATGGAGACAAAAGTACTTCCGTGGTGGTGAAGAGAATTCAACTATCGAGAAAAATATGGAGTTGGCAGTTTTTCCATGAGAATTTATAACTGTAGTTAGAGTCTTATGGGGGGACCTGCTGGGTCCCTTCCAGGAGGCTATGTCGAAGGCAGTCTTTGGGGCTGGAAGGGAGACTGTTCCTTTTTTTTTTGAGATGGAGTTTTGCTCCTGTTGCCCAGGCTGGAATGCAATGATGCAATATTGGCTCACTGCAACCTCTGCCTCCTGGGTTCAAGTGATTCTCCTGCCTCAACCTCCTGAGTAGCTGGGACTACAGGGATGCGCCACCACCCCCAGCTGATTTTTAGTAGAGACGGGGTTTCTGCATATTCGTCAGGCTGGTGTCAAACTCCCAACCTCAGGTGATCCGCTTGCCTCAGCCTCCCAAAGTGCTGGGATTACAGGTGTGAGCCACCACGCCAACCCTGTCTTTTCTTCATCACTCGCATTTAGGTACCATTGGTGGTCTAGTGATTCAGGTTAGATCCCACCCCCAGAACCTGCTTGTAAGGTGAATATTTGCTGTCTAGGAATTTGTTAATTATGTTCAGTATACATTTAGAAATATGTATGGCGTTACAGTTCATCACTAGTGGAGGGAGGATGCTCCCAGTATTGGAAACACTGTCCTAGGTTCTTTGGGGGAATAAAAACAAGGCATGATGATCTTGCTTTCAAGCAGCTTGTATTCTGTCCGGCACAGCCCATCTCCACGGGAGAAAGCTGTGAGCTGTGTGCTCTGGTGCAAGGTCTTTAGGCAGCGGTTTATTTGGCATCTGAAGGCAGGAACAATGAGAAGAGGCTTCGAGGGGGCAGAGCTGGAGCTGGCCATGGCAGAGCTAGGCAGGGTTCATCCTGTGGATAACAAAGAAGGGCAGTGGGGTGTGGGTACCCCGAGTTAAACACTGGGGAGCAGAAACAGACAGTGTGATTGAAGTCTGGTAAGCCATGCTGCAGAAAGGCCAGTCTGGAAGGGGAACAGAGCTGGACAATGTCTTCCTTGCCTGGCCATAGATAGTGTTAATTGGACTACGGTTGTTGAAGTTGTTCAGAGTAACGTGTGTTCCTGTAAGGAGTGAGGTGATGAAAGCAGGGGATGTGGTGGTTCCACCGGGTGGTCTCTGTGCATTGAATCTCTGACACAGCCTTGGAAGGGTCTGTAACTAGGACAGCCCAACCACAAAGCACTGCAGCCTTCAAAAGCATCCCCGCTAACCTGCATCTCACACCGTTCCCACCCTTCAAAAGCATCCCCGCTAACCTGCATCTCACACCGTTCCCACCCTTCAAAAGCATCCCCGCTAACCTGCATCTCACACCGTTCCCACCCTTCAAAAGCATCTCCGCTAACCTGCATCTCACACTGTTCCCACCGAACACTCAGGTGGCCTTTTCTTGGCATTTTAGCTGAGCCACCCTGGAAATGGAACAGCACTTTATTTTAGCCATTTAGCTTCTGACGGAAACAGGCGTGTTCTGCCTTTATCCATCCCTGTTTACTGATAGATGAACAGACCTCAAGTCTGGCAGTTCGCATTCTGGCGTGACTTAGATTTGAACTCTGGGTGGAACACTGCCTAAGCACATCTTCAAAAGCGTGGCTTCCCTTGTCCATTGTTCACTCCAGAAGCCTGAGAGGCATCTGGATTTCTCCTTTCCTTAGCCTTGCCTGTCGCTTTGCCTGCGGGACACACCCAGGTTGGCTTCCCTCTCCACCCCTGCTCTTGCTGCTCTGGCCGAGCCCCAGTTTTACTTGGGGGCTGCAGTGTCCTCACCTGGGCCTTGCCCTGGGGGCTGCAGCATCCTCACCTGGACCCTACTCTGGGGGCTGCAGCGTCCTCACCTGGGCCCTGGCCTGGGGGCTGCAGCATCCTCACCTGGGCCCTCCCCTGGAGGCAGCAATGTCCTCACCTGGGTGCTGCCCTGGGGGCTGCAGCGTCCTCACCTGGGCCCTCCCCTAGAGGCAGCAATGTCCTCACCTGGGCCCTGCCCTGGGGGCTGCAGCGTCCTCACCTGGGCCTTCCCCTAGGGGCTACAGCGTCCTCACCTGGGCCCTGGCCTGGGGGCTGCAGCGTCCTCACTTGGGCCCTCCCCTGGGGGCTGCAGCATCCTCACCTGGGCCTTCCCCTAGGGGCTACAGCGTCCTCACCTGGGCCCTGGCCTGGGGGCTGCAGTGTCCTCACCTGGGCCTTCCCCTAGGGGCTACAGCGTCCTCACCTGGGCCCTGGCCTGGGGGCTGCAGCGTCCTCACTTGGGCCCTCCCCTGGGGGCTGCAGCGTCCTCACCTGGGCCTTCCCCTGGGGGCTGCAGCATCCTCACCTGGGCCCTCCCCTGGAGGCAGCAATTTCCTCACCTGGGCCCTGCCCTGGGGGCTGCAGCGTCCTCACCTGGGCCCTCCCCTAGAGGCAGCAATGTCCTCACCTGGGCCCTGCCCTGGGGGCTGCAGCGTCCTTATCTGGAGGGTGCAGTGTCTTCCTTGCTGGCTGGTCTCTTTTCTGTCTTTCCAGCCCCTCTGCTGACCATCTCCACCCAGCAGCCACAGTGACCTTGACAGAAACAAACCAGAGCTCATTGTTCTCTTCTGTAGCCTCTTTCTCTGCCTTCTTGCCTTTCCACCTTTTCTTCTTTAACCTGCCTTTTGAGGCACTGATCGAGCTGCTCTCACTGGCCCTTCCTGCTGAACTCCTCACTCCACCATGCCATCACCTGGTTTTCCTGATCGTCAAACCAGATTCCTCCAGCCTCAGGGGCTTGTTGCTCTCTCTCTTGTACAGAGCACAGTGCCTGGTACATAACTGGCACTCAATAAATATTTATTGGATAAATGAATGAACCTTGAAGTTCATCAGTATTTGGCAGAGCCAGGCCTGGCCCAGTCTAGCTTCAGCAATGCCAGATCCCAGGCCACGAACAAACAAAGGAGCTGTCTGCCTCCTCGAGACCTTATCGAATCTGAACGCTGTTAGATATACCCTGAAGTCTCGAAAGAAGAAACCAGTCAGGTATTAGAACTAATTAAACGTTAGTGTTAGGCAGTTTTTATTATAAACTGATAGACTCTTCATTTTAAAGACTTATAAAATTATTTATAACTGTCATCTTAAAGAATTAATGGTTTATGTTAAATATGTTCATTTTTTTGAAGGGTTTGATTGTTGATTGTATTTATAATGGACCATACAATTCAGGAATCAAAGAATCAGAGTCAGAACGCCCTTAGAGTACATCCAGTCTTGCCTGGTTGTGGTCAGAACTTAGCAAATGTAAGTTGTTATTTTCATGGCTGTTACTCTTATTGCAGGGTATTGGAAGGTGTTTGTGGTCCATTTAAGTCAATCCTCCGTAGAGTGCACGGTCCTTCAGTGGCTTTTCTGACGTGTGGGACTCCGTTTCCCTGAGCCAGGGGCGGGGAGCTTGCAGTGTCACGCGGCTCTGTTGTCAGGCAGCTCCAACTAGAGCCAGGTCTATTTTTGCACAGTGATTCTGTTTCCCTGGTTCTTCCTGGAGAACCAAGCAATGTCCTTACTTTTCTTTCGACACTGAAGTCCTGCAAATGGGAAAAACCACTTCTGTACCCGATTCCCTGCATAGCTCTTTCTTCTACTTGCCCATTTGAAGGTTGGTCACCCAATTTTCCTCTGGTGGCTTCTGGGCATCTTGTCACTTTGGACATGGCACCAGTGCTGAGTGGGGGTCGTCAGGGGCGGACATTGGGTGGTTTTCACTATGGCTGGGGCAGCTCCCAGCTGTACACCCACTGCCTCAGGTGAAGCGGCTGCAGCTCCCATAAAGCCCCACACTTTTTCCTTTCCACTGTGGCCTCCTGCTCATGGCAGTGAATGAATTTTGGTATCAAAATGCAGAACATTTGTAACTCTGCTAAATTCATCTGTTCACTTTAGAAGTTAGCATTCCAGCCTGTTGAGATGATCTCATCTCGACTGGGAGGCTCGTCTCTGAGGGTACAGGCCCAGTGTTGTCAGCCCGTTTTAAACAAGTCCCCTGTCCTGCATCCAGGCCTGGCCAGAGCTCTGTGGCTGGACTAGCTGCTCCTGCTGTCTCTGAGGTTGTGCCTTGAGCGGCCTCACTGCCCGCTGCCCAGGGGGCCCCTCCACCTCACCTTCTCTTCACAGGCCTCACGAGAGACTGTGTTAACATCTTGCTGAAATAAAGGTCCTCCTCTGCTTAGCATTCCTCTAATATGCCAATCCCATAACCTTATTAAAAGAGAAAACGAGATGCATTTGGCCTGGCACTTGCTTCCTGAAGCACTCATGAGCCTTCTGCTCGGATAATCCCCTCTCGGATCTGGCCCGTGATTGACATCGGGCATATTGGTGTGTAGCTTCTACGATTTGATTTTCTCTTCATCCCTACCACTCTCCATCATGTTTTAAAATTAATACTTAAAAATCTGTCTAGTGTATAACATAGTCTAAGTGAAATTGTGTTGAGAAGCTGGTGATGAAAGCGGCTGTTGAGCCCCACGCTGTGCAGGTGCCCCCAGCTGGAGGGACACCCACTTCCACGTTGCTCAGCTGTCCTTTTCCATTCTTTTCTGTGCAAAAATAGCATTCCTTACCTTTATTTTTTTTTAATCATGGTGAAATATCTGTAACATGAAATTTACCATGTTAGCCATTTTTAAGAGTACGGTTCAGGCCAGGTGTGGTGGCTCATGCCTGTAATCCTAGCACTTTGGGAGGGTGAGGTGGGTGGATCACGAGGTCAGGAGATCGAGACCATCCTGCCAACATGGTGAAACCCAGTCTCTACTAAAATACAAAAATTAGCCAGGTGTGGTCGTATGTGCCTGTGGTCCCAGCTGTTCAGGAAGCTGAGGCAGGAGAATAGCTTGAACCTGGGAGGCAGAGGTTGCAGTGAACCAAGATCACACCACTGCATTCCAACCTGGGTGACAGACCCAGACTCCGTCTCAAAAAAAAAAAAAAAAAAAGTACATTTCAGTGGCATTAAGTACATTCTCATTGCTGTGCAGCCACCATCACAATCCATCTCCAGAAATCTTCCTCTTCCTCCACTAAAACAGTCCCCACTGAACATGAACTCCCTCCTCCCCAGCCCCTGGAACCCCCCATTCTCCTTTCCATCTTGACAAATTGGATGATTCTTGGCAACTCATATGAGTGGCATCTTGCAGTATTTGTCATTTTGTGGCTGGCTTATTTCACTCAGCATACATCCTTAAGGTTTATCCATGTTGGAGCATGTGTCAACATCTCCCTCCTTTTTAAAGCAAACTAATATTCCGTGATATGTATATGCCACATTTTGTGTATCTGTTCAGCCATCGATGGCTACTTGGGTTGTTTCCACCTTGCAGCTACTGTGAGTAATCCAGCTGTGAACACAGATGCACAGATATCTGTTCGACTTCTGCCTTCAATTATTGGGGTATGTACCCACAAGTGGAATTGCTGTGTCATATGAAAATCATTTCTTATTTTTTAAAATAATTCACCTTGTTCTCAGACTCATATTTTGTTGGGTAGCAGGAAAACAAAACCTTGCCAATTGATAGTATCTTGGTGTTTTGGTTACTTCTATCTCTCTTTCTCTCCTCTGTGCATTTTTAAAGTTTTGTTGCAATAGAATTTACAGACTGTACTATTCACCTATTGTAAATCTGCAGATCAATGATTTTTTTTCTTTTGAGGCAGAGTCTCACTCTGTCACCTAGGTTGGAGTGCAGTGCTGCAATCTCAGCTCACTGCAACCTCCGCCTCCTGGGTTCCAGCGATTCTCCTGCCTCAGCCTCCCGAGTAACTGGGATTACAGGTGCCCATCACCATGCCTGGCTAATTATTTTTGTGTTTTTAGTAGAGATGGGGTTTCACTATCTTGATCAGGCTGGTCTTGAACTCCTGATCTGATGATCCACATGCCTTGGCCTCTCAAAGTGCTGGGATTACAGGCATGAGCCACCATGCCTGGCCCAATTTTTAACACACTGTACAGTTGTGCAGCCACGTGCCCAGTTTTAGAAAACTTCCATCCCCTAAGCCGCCCCTGGACCTGGTGAAAATCAGTCGCTGAACTCAGCCCTGGGCCGCTGGACCTTTCCTGGTACTGTGTCCAGGGATGGGGTTTCAGTATCCTCTGAGCTGGGTGGTCACAGTGCTTCATGAGACAGGCGCAGGCACCCAGGCCAAGCCTTCTTTCCAACCCTTGGTGTTCAGCCTGATGCGTGTCTCTGCAGCCTGCCTCCTGGAGCCCCAGTGGCTCCACCCCACAGGCTCCCAAGTTCTGCAGGGGAATCGGCCTGAGCCTCCTCACTCCGCCTCCATGTACCTGCCATCTCAGTCACCGTTCCTATGTCCACGTTAAACCTTTGAAAGGCTGTGGGACTCTCTGACCCCTGGCGGTGGCATATCCCCATCTCCTTGTCCCACTGTGTCTGCACCTGTGAGGTTTCAGAAAGGACGAGAGAGGTAGGTGCCCAAGACCTGGTTGTCACTGTTAACTAGAACTTCCCACCTTTTCGTTGTTTTTAAAAACTATCAGCAGGAGTAGAAACTACATGTCTTAGGGATCTGTTTCTGATTTTACCGTAGAGTTCTCAGTGGTTGGAATTTCTTTTTTCTGTGATAAGCTGCAGCCACTTGCCCAGTGCCTGCCTGGGCTGACACTGCCCTCTGGACTTGGACTCATGCCCCGAGAGAGTACTGCTTTGCTGAAAATGTGGTGATGGAACTCCTAGTGGTTCTCAGAACCTGCAGAGTACACCAGACACTTGGCCATCACTTTTTATCTTTTTTTTTTTAAATTGCATTTTAGGTTTTGGGGTACATGTGAAGAACATGCAAGATTGTTGCATATGTATACACGTGGCAGTGTGATTTGCTGCCTTCCTCCCCTTCTTCACCTATATCTGGCATTTCTCCCCATGCTATCTCTCCCCAACTTTAATTGTATTATTGAAAATATCAAATGAAGGCCGGGCGCAGTGACTCACGCCTGTAATACCAGCACTTTGGGAAGCTGAGGTGGGTGGATCACGAGGTCAAGAGATCGAGACCATCCTGGCCAACATGGTGAAACCCTGTCTCTACTAAAAATACAAAAATGCTGGGCGCTGTGGCTCACGCCTGTAATCCCAACACTTTGGGAGTCCAAGATGGGTGGATCACAAGGTCAAGAGATGGAAACCATCCTGGCCAACATGGTGAAACCCTGTCTCTACTAAAAAATAAAAAATTAGCTGGTCATGGTGGCACGGGCTTGTAATCCAAGCTGCTTGAGAGGCCAAGGCAGGAGCATTGCTTGAACCTGGGAGGCGGAGGTTGCAGTGAGCTGAGCTCACGCCACTGCACTCCAACCTGGTATCTGGCGAAGGGCAAGACTCTGTCTCAAAAAAAAACCAGTAACTGGTGGAAATGGGAAATTTTATTTTCTGTGTATTTTATCATATATATTTTTTTAAAAAACCAAAAACAGCATCAAATGAAAACTTACGTTTCTTGAGTAAAATATTGGGATACTTTTGGGTCATTAGAATTTTTTTTTGAGAAGCAACTCAAATTTTCTGATGTATTGGTACTGATAGAAGCATTGCTTTAGAACACAGTTTCAACAGTTGTATAGTTGTATTTGGCTAAGAAAATCATGTGACAGTAGATGTAAATAAACTTGGCATTTATAAAATGAAGGGAAATAAAAATTAGTTATGGAGGCTTTCTGTGACAATGCATTTATCACAAAGATCACATAGAGCAAGGCAATAAATTTACAAAATAGGGTAGTGTCGGGCGTGTCCAACATCCATGAAAATAGATCAGTGTGGATGTCTTGCAGTCATCCTCGTGTCGATGCCATAGTTATTGTCTTGAGAAAATCCCATTTGTTCAGAATAAATGTTCTACAGTGTGGCACTATCAGAAAGTTGTAACTTGACAAGTTTTTTGTTACATGAAGACTACAAATGGGTCAGAGGATGACTGTAAAGCTGAATCACTTTTTTCTTGCTAGAGTTCATAGGAAATTGACTTCCAGGTTTTATTCACACCACCAGTGGCTTACTAATTGGAGAAGAGGTGACAGTGGCTTGAATCTTATTTTCTCTTGCCGTGGTTAGCAGGAACATTCGGCTCTCTAGTTAGAATTTAGAATTTTTAGCTTAGAAGAGTCCTAATCGTCTTCTTGTCATTGCTAAATTTCAAAAATGTGTTAATGACTTGACTCCAGTTCAACATGATGATTTAAGAATTGTGTATTTGGCCGAGCACAGTGGCTCATGCCTGTAATCTCAGCACTTTGGGAGGCTGAGGCAGGTGGATCAGGAGATCGATAGATCGAGACCATCTTGGCCAACATGGTGAAACCACAACTCTACCAAAAATACAAAAATTAGTCCTGTGTGGTGGTGTGCGCCTGTAGTCCCAGCTACTCAGGAGGCTGAGGTAGGAAAATCACTTACCTGGGAGGCAGAGGTTGCATTGAGCCGAGATCGTCCCATTACACTCCAGCCTGGGCGACAGAGCAAGACTCCGTCTCAAAAAAAAAAAAAAAAGTGTATATGTGTGTGTGTGTGAGACAGAGTCCTGCTCTGTCGCCCACGCTGGAGCGCAGTGGCACACACACACACAAAAATTGTTTTTGTCATTGTTGTTTTGAGACAGAGTCTGGCTCCATCACCCAGGCTAGAGTGCAGTGGCACGATCTCAGCTCACTGCAACCTCCTCCTGGGTTCAAGTGATTCTGCCTCAGCCTCTTGAGTACCTGGGACTATGGGCACACGCCACCATGCCTGGCTAATTTTTATACTTTTAGTAGTGACGGGGTTTCATTATGTTGTCCAGGTTGATGTCAAACTCCTGATCTCAGATGATCCACCTGCCTAGGCCTCCCAAAGTGTTGAGATTACAGACGTGAGCTACCATACCCAGGCAGGCATGATGATTTAAGAATCGTAACTGACACATATGTTCTTTCATCTTTTTAAAATTAAATATTTAGTCTGAAATAGCTGTCTTTGTTGTTATTAAGAGATCGAGTCTTGCTCTGTTGCCCAGGCTGGAGGACAGTGATGCAATCGTGGCTCACTGTAGCCTCAAACTCCTGGGTTCACGGGATCCTCCTGCCTCAGCATCTCTAGTAGCTAGGACTACAGGCACGCACCATCACACTCAGCTATTTAAAAAAATTTTTTTTTTTGGTGATGGAGTCTTGCTGTGTTGCCCAGGCTGGTCTTGAACTTCTGACCTCCTGTCTTGGCCTCCAAAAATGCTGGGATTTCAGATGTAAGCCACCTCATCCAGCCTGAAATAGCTGTGTTTCGGTGTTTATATCTCTATTAGAAAGTAGATCACTTGATAACTTTTAATGAAGCCTGATAATATTACCATAGCTTGCAGGTAGTGGTGTTTGTAGTAACAAAAGGAACTAACCTACCAAGTCAAATAATTAATTGAATTAGAAGTTGTGGATCAGGCACGGTGGCTCCTGCCTGTAGTCCCAGCACTATGAGGGGCTGAGGTGGGTGGATCATAGGGTCAGGAGTTCGAGACCAGCCTGGCCAACGTGGTGAAACCCCATCTCTACTAAGGATACAAAAACTTAGGCATCGTGGTGCACACCTGTAATCCCAGCTGCTTGGGAGCCTGAGGCAGGAGAATTGCTTGAACCCAGGAGGCAGAGGTTGCAGTGAGCCGAGACCACACCATTGCACTCCAACCTGGGCAATAGGGTGAGACTGTCTCAAAAAAAAAAAAAAAAAAAAGAAGAAGAACAAGTTGTTGTCAGTGGAAGAGTCACCTCCCAAAGGTTGGATTCCCCACACAGAGTGTGGGCAGGGAGGCCATGGGTTTCCTGGGCCAAGTTTGTGCTGCATGTGGGGCTCACAGGAGAAGGCCCAGGCGCCATACAAACCCAGCTTCACTCCCTTCTGCTTCCAGCCCTGCAGAGTCACTTAACCTTTCTGAATGTCAGTGTAGTTAGTCTCTGAGGGGGTCGGGGATAATAACTGGCTGTTGCGATAATCTTTCTATCACATCATGTACAACTTCTAGTTTGATTAAAATGTGGTCCCCATGAAGACTGGAGAAATGGGAACCTCTAGGTGAAAAATAATATATGAGGATGGTGGAACTGGCCTGGCTTACGTTGCCCCCTAGAGAAGAGTGCCTGTCCTCAGGGCAGATGATGGGACTCGTTGTCCCCTCCCAGGAAATGTCACACCAACAATTTCATGGAACTGCGACTCCTCCACAGGCCATTGGGCCAGGTACCTGTCCTTCCACCTCATCTTTGAAGGTCTCTTTGAAACTGCATTTATTTATTTATTTTTTTGAGACGGAGTCTTGCTCTCTTGCCAGGCTGGAGTGCAATGGTGCGGTCTCAGCTCACTGCATCCTCTGCCTCCTGGGTTCAAGCGATTGTCCTGCCTAAGCCTCCCAAGTAGCTGGGATTATAGGCACGCTCTACCACGCCCAGCTAATTTTTATATTTTTAGTAGAGATGGGGTTTCACCATGTTGGCCAAGATGGTCTTGATCTCTTGACCTTGTGATCTGCCAGCCTCGGCCTCCCAAAGTGCTGGGATTACAGGCGTGAGCCACTGCTCCCGGTCTGAAACTGCATTCTTAAGATTAACAGCTGGGTTGACCAGAAGGACCGGGACTGATAGTCTGGCTGGGGAGGCATGGAGTATCTGGGAGGCTGAATGAGCCCTGCAGCAGAAAATGATGGAAATCTTAGCTTCTTGGGACCCCTGTTGATTGGATGGGTCAGAGAAAGAGTCAGTGGGTACAGAACAGTCCCCTGTCAGCCCTGCATGGGAGCTGGCCCGGGTGCAGGCTGCCTGCACTGGGGATTGGGTCTGTTCCTCTTGCTCTGCACTTGGAAACGTGGGAATACCTGCTGAATCCATGCATGTCGTTAGCAAGCCCTGGCTCGGGATGAGTCTCCTTCATGTGCAGAAAAGCAAACTGAGAAAATGTACCCGGGAGTCCATGGAAAAAATACTACCCCATAAAGAAAGGGAATGATTTCCTGAAGAGTCAGAGGAGATGCAGTCTGCTCAAAGTGAACGTGAGTACGATCCAGAAAAGAAGTTGGTGTTAAAGGGTGTGTTATCCTCAGCAGAGAATCCTCCCTTTTCATACAAAAGTGTACTATTAGCTATGCTTGTTAGTGGCCACGACCTTGGCTTGTCTCAAGTGCATTACTCCTGGGACACCTCCAAGTCCAGGGCAGGGATCGAAGCTCCCAAATTGGGAGGAGGGGCAGGGTGGCTTTGAGAAGAGCTGGAGGGGTTGGGTGGGGGCTTGGTGGGCTCAGGATTGCTTTCCTTCTCTGCTGTGCCCGAGGCTCTGTGATGTTAATTTCACATGTCAGCTTGCCTAGGCTAGGGGTGCTGGTAAACATTATTCCTGGTTGTGTCTGTGAGGGTGTTTCAGGAGGAGATAAGCTTTTGAATCAGCAGACTGAGGAAAGAAGATCTGCCCTTGCCAGTGTGGGCACACGTCCCCCAGTCTGTGGAGGGCCCGGATAGACCGAAAAGGCACAGGAAGGGCAGATTTGCTGTCTCTCCTTGAGTTGGGACATTCCTTTTCATTTCCTCCTGCCCTCGGACATCGATGCTGCTGGTTCTTGGGCCTTTGGACCCCATCCTCAGGCCTTTAAACTCCAGACTGACTGACATGCTAGCTTTCCTGGGTCTTCCCCTTGCAGAGAGCAGATCACAGGACGTCTCAGCTTCCGTAATTGTGTGAGCCAGTTCCCATAATGAATTTCCTCTGACGTATGTGTCCTGTCAGCATTGTTTCTGTGGAGAGGCCTGATTAATATGGGCTCCAGCTCCTTGCTGGGCCTGGGCTCTGTGGGCTGAGACAGCTGGTCCTCTTGGTTCAGGTGTGAGGAAGCCATGCCTCATCTGCAGGCTGTGCTCAGTGGGTTCCCGCTGGCCTGCAGTGTTCTTGCATGGACTTTGGGGTTCATGTGGTCCATGATGGTGGGAAGCAAAATCAAACTGCAAATCTGGAACCCGAGGAGCAGTGGAAATTTCTCTTGAGTGTGTCCCTCACATGTGACACTTTTTTTTTTTGAGACGGAGTTTTGCTCTTGTTGCCCAGACTGGAGTGCAATGGCGCCATCTCGGCTTACTGCAAACTCTGCCTCCGGGTTCAAGCAATTCTCCTGCCCCAGCCCCCTAGTAGCTGGGATTACAGGCATGCACCACCATGCCCAGATAAGTTTTTGTATTTTTAGTAGAGACAGGGTTTCTCCATGTTGGTCAGGCTGGTCTTGAACTCCCGACCTCAGGTGATCCACCCACCTTGGCCTCCCAAAGTGCTGGGATTACAGGCATAAGCCACCAGCACTTGGCCACGAGTGACACTTTTGACTGTTTTGGGGGACA
This sequence comes from Aotus nancymaae, assembly GCF_030222135.1. Classification (NCBI taxonomy): domain Eukaryota; kingdom Metazoa; phylum Chordata; class Mammalia; order Primates; family Aotidae; genus Aotus; species Aotus nancymaae. The sequence goes on from NW_026988425.1 coordinate 123,313,353, forward strand.
CTCAGCAGCTTCATGCTGATGAGGAAGCAAGAAGGACCTCCACTGCTAGTTAGAGAGGCCTTCATTGATACAACCAGAGGAGCAGGCAGTACAACTGGGCCCCGGCAGTGGATGCCAGTGCTGGTAGGACAGGCCCAATCCAAGGCCCAGGCCTGTTCCAACTGCAGCTGAGCCTCTGGCCTGAGCGCCTGTCTCTTGTGATGCCACTTTCCAACAGGCACCAGGGCCTGGGCCTGCCCTCCCACACAGTGCAGCCCCTTCCCACCATGGGAGGCTCTGCAAGGGACACAGAAGATGTTGCTGTCCTGAGAGCCCTGGCGGGATCCTTGGACCAGGACCATGCTCATGCTTGTATTTTCATTTCTAAACGTTGAGGCCCAAAGCTGATATTCAGTACAATTTGAAAATAAACAAAGACATCATTTTCGTAGCTGGCCCGTGTCTGCTCTGCACCAAGCGACAGTGGGGACAGGGGCGTTCTGGTTGGATGTGTGAGAGGGCTGGGGTCCAGCTGACCTCTCAGGCTTCTTCCCCTGGGAACCATGCTGGCTTCTGTGCTTCCCTTCCTTTGGAAAGTTGTGCTCCTTTTTGAGCGTTCTAAGGAAGGCAGTTCCTTCTGCTGGAGCTGCTTGGGAATACTGCACACGTCACAGAACCGTGTCAAGAACACGGGGCACTGTGAAGGTGCACAGCCTGTGGTTTCTTACTCGCATCACCTAAAAACACAATTGTTTACTCCTTTCTTTTGAAGACCAGACCTAACATCGAAGATCTTCCATCAGATTGACCCTTCTGCCTTCATCGGCCTCACCACTTCGTTTACCTGTTTAGACTTTGTACTCTAACCAAGGAACTGATGAGTCCACGTCAATTATATGTTCCAGTCTCCTGCCTTTGTACACACCCCTCTTTGCTGATCTTATTCCTGGGGATCTGAAAACTTGCCTCCAGGGAAGCTGTCCATGACTGACCTGTGGGACTTCTAAGCTCTCCTTGTATTCTGTATTATTTGCATTATATTAATGTGTGTTCATCTTGGTTTACACCAGGGTTATTTTCTCCAGGGTTTCGCAGGTGGCACTGTCTCCCCTCTGAGGCTGTGAACACCTGGGAGGGGCACTGTCCTGCTGTTCCTTGCACCTTGCCAACCCCTTCACAGGGCCTAGTGCCATGCTCAGAATCAGCTCGTGGCATTTGGCAGCTGGCTGACTGAGAAAGTTAGGGCAGGTTTTGTTTCTATTTTGGACGAAAAATGGCCTTGGGTCGCCCCCATCCCTTTGGTGACTGTGAGTGTGCCTGTCTCCTGATTCCTGCTGCTGCTCCCCTTCTCCTCCCGCACCCGCCCTGGCAACTTCACTGCCCTCCCTCTTCCATGCAGTCAGATTAGTGAGTGTTTCTCCTGCCGTGCCTCAGTAGAAGAACATGCAGTCAGATTAGTGAGTGTTTCTCCTGCCGTGCCTCAGTAGAAGAACATGCAGTATTATCTTGCTGAAAGGAAAACAGACAAGCTGTATGGTATTGGGTCAAGATCTGCTGTTAATACTATACCAATAGAAATGATATCCCAAAATACTCCACATCAGCAGTCCCCAGCCTTTTGGGCACCAGGGGCTGGTTTTGTGGAAGTCAGTTTTTCCATGGTCAGGAAGGGGTGAGGATGGTTTCAGGATGATTCAAGAGCATTACATTTATTGCATACTTTATTTCTGTTACTATTGCATTGTATTATATACTGAAATAATTATGGGAGTCACCATAATGTAGAATCACTGAGAACCCTGAGCTTATTTTCCTGAAACTAGACAGTTTCATCTGGGAGACAGTGACAGATCATCAGGCATTAGATTTTCATAGGGAGCCACAACCTAGATCCCTCACATGCATGGTTTACAATAGGATTCAGGCTCCTGTGAGAATCTGATGCTGCTGCTGATCTGACAGGAGGCAGAGCTCAGTAGCACAAGCAATGAGGAGCAGCTGTAAACCCAGATGAAGCTTTGCTCACTTCACCCCTTGCTCTGCGGCCTGGTTCCTGACAGGCCGTGGACTGATACTGGTCTGTGGCCTGGGGGTTGGGAGCCCCTGCTCTGGATTCTTATATATGAAAACAAGGTGTTGTAGTCTCATGGAGAAGGACGAACTGGTTGTTTGGCAAACATTGTTAGGTCCTCACCTAATATCATATACAAAAATAAGTTTCCTATGAATTAGTTAAAAAGTAAAAGCATAAATATACTGTTAAGAAATATGTGTGACCATGTAATGGATCCCCAGACAGTAATAGTGGTAGTAACAGCAGCTGTATCAGGTATCAAATGCTGTGTAACAAACTCTTCCAGAACGTAGTGGCTTCCACCAACAACCACTTACCCAGTGGGTGATTTGGGTTGGACATGCAGGCTAGGCTTGGCTGGGTGGCTTTCTTCGCTGAGCTCATTCATGGTCATGAGTTGATGGCCTCACATGGTTAGTATGGCTGTCTGTAAGCTGAGGTAGGCAGGGGTAATGGGCCACATGGTTAGAATGGCTTTCTATAAACTGGGGTGAGCAGGGGTGATGGGCTTTGTAGTCTCATCCCCTAGGAGGCTGGGCTTCTTCACATGGAGGCAGCAGGTTTTCAGGAGTTGTGAGAGGCAGGCTCCTGTGTGCAGGCGACTTGGCGATTGCCACAGCTCTATTGGTCAGAGCAAATCACACAGTCAAGCTGAGCTTCCCTAGGTGGAGAAGGATTTCCTCTTTCCATGGGAGAAGCGTCAATGTGTTAGGCTCTTTTTGTGTGATCTACCATAGCCGTTGTTCTAAGTGCAGCAGTTTATAGCAACAAATGTGTATGACTTCCCAGTTTTTGTGGGCCAGAAATCTTGGCGCAGCTTTGCAGGTTGCCTCTGGCTGAGGATCTCACCAAGTGTTGGCTGGAACTGCGTCGTCTCCAGGGACCACTGGAGAGTATCTGCCTCCAAGCTCACTCCATGGCTGTTCACAGGCCCCGGTCCCTGCTGGCTGGACCTGTGGGGGTTATATGTGAATACCGTTATAGGAGGTGGGGGCATTGGGGCCATCTCTGAGGCCGTGTGTCACATACTAACTATGTAGATTAAATGCAGTCTCATTATCCTCCAGTTTCAATCAAGGAAATTGAGGCAAAGAGAGGGTCACTGAGATAGTGAGTGGGGGAGCTGGGTCTGGATCCCAGGCTGAAGGACCATGACACTCTACTTGCAATGGAAGTCATAATAAGGGGAAAGAGTGATACAATTGACCACACATCCATTAGCATCCTGTGTGTGTCAAACACCATCAACAGAATTGGCAAATCAGGACATACGCTGTCTGTCTGCCAATCCATCCCTATTATACTAAAAGCAGTCATGAATCAATAAGAAAACATTATCATCAAATGGAACAGATCAGCAGTGGACTCTTGTTGGAAAGTCACTGAAGAGAAAAGGCAAATAGACAGAATAGACTTGTACCAAACCTTACCAGTAATCAGAGAAATGCAAATTTAAACAATTCTTCTTTGTTTTTGGGTCCACCAAACTGGTGGCGTCTTATAAATATTTATTCTCAGTATGGGTTTGTGCTGGAGGATAAATACTCCCATACTCCAGTGGAGGAAATGTCAAGTTATGTAACCTTTTGGAAAACAAATGTTTGTGGCCTTTGACTCAATCTTCCTCTTTGTAAGGGTTTATATTAAAATCAGAGATACCAGTTAAATTTATGTGTAAAGAGACTCACTGAAGCTTTATTTATCATAGTTGAAGATTGGATGCAGCCTGGATATCTAACAATAGCAGGGTGATGATACTATGTCATTCCCAGATTCTATAGCCATTAAAACCATGCTTTCAAAGAATAGTCAGTGGCCTGGAGAAGGTCTCATGTTATTTTAAATGAACATAGCAAGATTCCTCCTATACAGTAGGATTCCAGTTTTGTACAGTATGCATGTACAGAAAAAAAGCCTGATTGGAAACACGTTAGAATATTAGCAGTGGTTATTTCCTGGTGGTGACTTACATTATTTCTTTTCTTCTTTTCTGTGTTTTCTCCACTCCTTTCCTTGAGCATGTATTATTGACATCATTGGACAAGAAGGCAGCGGGAAGCGTGCAGCCCGGCCCAGCCCAGGGCACGCTGGCCAGTGGGGGTTGTCTCTGCTCTGTATTTGCGGGGAGCAAAGCCAGCGGGTCCCCCCAGGCCTTCTGTGCAGACCCCTGTGATGATTTCTGCTCAGCCGTAGATATTTACTGTGCTTTAATGTCAGACCAAAAGCCACAGTTCACTTTTCAGCTAAGTAAATGTGTGCTTTTCATCCCTGGGTTAGTACACCTGCTTGTGAGGCACAGCCCTCCTCCTTCCGCCACTTCCAGGACATGGCTGTGAAATTGTCCTGTGGTGCCTGCAGCACCGTGACCACTGCACCTTAGTAATAGTCCTGCCGGCCTCTGGGGCCTAAGTGCAGGTTCTCAGGAAGTTATTACATTCTCTCCCCTGCACCGGCGTGTTCAGTGAAGGCCGGTGACTGTGGTGTGGCATTGGCAGGCCACCGAACAGTCGGGAGATTTCTGATCTCCTTTTTTATTGTGAGAGAAGGCTATGTATGGTCAGTTACCTCAAGGTGGTTTTAGAAAGGGCAGGAAGCAGGGAGGCATTTTCCTTTCATGTTTGCTCATTACGTGGCTCTGCCTCCTCCAGTTTAATTTCCTCTCCACCTCTGTTGGCTTTTCCGTTCATTTCTCCCCACTTGTCCTGCATCCCCTGCTGCTTGGCTGGCCTGACCAGGTTCCTGCAGCCTTCCTTCCCTTCCTCATGCCCTCTGCTGGGATATGGCTGCTCTTTCCTCCCCACCACCCCCCACCCTGTGCTATGTTGACAATTCCTCAAAGAGCTAAAAACAGAATTACCCTGTGCTATGCCTTAAGTGTTATGTTGAGACACCAGGTAAATATATTCCTTCAAATATGAGAAATGCATTCTGTATTTTAAAAATGAGAGAGCCCCCAGTAAGTAGAAAGACGCAGATTTGGGCAGCATGCTTGCAGAAGCATTGCTCGAGCCTGGAGTGCGGACCCACGCCCGCCCTGCGACGCTGCAGGATTCCCATCCGTCCTTCTTAAGAATCCACACTTAGGACTCAGAGGTAGGCAGATAGAGCTGTGACTATGGTGCAGTGTAATTGTCTCTGATAAGCCAGAGAGTACTGAGAAAACAGAAACAGATGGAATAGCAAAGTAGTCCGTGTTCCACTTATTTGCCACGTCACATGAGTTGAGCTCCATTCTGCACCTTGTGGCATGAGGCCTTCCCCCCCAGTGTTTCAGGGCTTCTGGGAGCTGATGGGGGTGAAGTGCTGTGGGTTCCCTTCTCTGGTTACTGCTTGCCTCAAATCCCTGCTGTCTTAGGATCCCCAATATCCACTTCCCCTCTTGCCTGCTCCGGGATGGGGAATGGAAGACGGGGGTGGGGTGGGGGCTGCGAGTGCAGCTGAGGAAGCGGATGGTTGTGGTAACACCCTAGGCCACTAGGCATTTGTGCCTTAGTGTCAATAAAGTGTGTGTTTGATGTTTCTGGGTTTGGCTTAGGGAATTAATCGAGAGTTGTCTATATAGAAAAATGTATAAAATGAGGCTGAGAAAGCATGCATTTTAGAGGATTGGAAGTTAACAATATAAAAAGTAGGCATTTGAGGCCAGGTGCAGTGGCTCACACATGTAATCCCAGCACTTTAGAAGGCCGAGGCAGGCAGATCATGAGGTCAGGAGATCGAGACCATCCTGGGCAACATGGTAAAACCCCGTGTATACTAAAATACAAAAAATTAGCCTGGTGTGGTGGCGTGCACCTATAGTCCCAGCTACTCAGGAGACTGAGGCAGGGGAATCGCTTGAACTAAGAGGCTGAGGTTGCAGTGAGCCAAGATCATGCCACTGCACTCCAGGCTGGTGACAAAGCAAGACTCCTTCTCAAACAAAAAAGGAGGCATTTAATAGTATAGAATTCTTTTTTAGGAAAAAGGTTTAAAACCCTTGAGTGAAGACACATTTACATAACTGAAAAATGAACTGTAGCTTTGGCTCTGATATTAAAGTACAATAAATATCTATTGCTGAACAGGAATCTTCGCAGGGGTCTGCACAGAAGGCCTGGGGAGGACCCACTGGCTTTACCCCCAGCATTGCCTCCCAGCCAGGCTTGCCAGTGAGCAGGACTTGCAGGGGGATGAAGCCCGTCAGGTCACTGGGATGGGTAGGACAGGGACTGTGATAGGAGCCCTGCAAGGTTCCAGTGGGGACAGGGGCTTCACTGCCTGCAGTCTTAGTCCCTCACAGATGGTGAGGACCCTCCCGTGGTGGGCAGGGTGGAGCTTTGGGCTGTTCTCGAACCATCCTTTCCTACATTGCAGTCATGCCCGAGGCATCCCCAGCTGCCCTGACCCCTGCCTGTCCTCTGCCTCCCAGTATGGACATGCCTGACTTCGACTGGCCCCTCTCTGACCCCCATACCTGCCACATGAGCTCTCTGTGATGTGGTCTGTGTGCTGTGTCTGCAGATGCTCAGCTGAACCACCTGCTGGCCTGGTCCTGTAGTCTCCTGTGGGAGAGGCGAGAAGGGGATGGGGAAGGATGTGGAGAAGTCCACAGTCCCTAACAGGCAATGGCCAGAGATACGGAGGGAGTGAGCTGCCACCCCCCATCATCAGTGAGGGACTAGGGAGACCCAGGCACTCTTCCCATGCCCCATGGGGATTGGGGTGGGGCCACCAGAGGCTCAGTGGGAACCACTGCGGGGAGTAGGCAGTTACTCTTATTTATTCAGAGCTGTTAACACTTCTTTTTCTTTTAACTTTTATTTTAGGTTCGGGGTACTTGTGCAGGTTTGTTATATAGGTGTAAACTCATGACTTGGGGGGTTGGTATACAGATTATTTCCTCACCTGAGTACTAAGCATAGTACCGAACAGTCATTTTTTTCCTGAATCTCTCTCCTCCTTCCCTCCTCCCTCAAGTAGGACCCAGGGTCTGTTGTTTCCCTCTTTCTGTCCATGTGTTCTCATTGTTTAGCTCCCACTTATAAGTGAGAACATGCAGCATTTGGTTTTCTGTTCCTGCATTAGTTTGCTGAGGTTGATGGCCATCTATGTTTCTGCAAAGGGCATGATCTCTTTCTTTTTAATGGCTGCATAGTATTCCATGGTGTGTATGTACCACATTCTCTTGATCCAGTCTACCATTGATGGGCATTAGGTTGATTCCATGTCTTTGCTATTGTGAATAGTACTGCAGAGAACATACGTGTCCATGCGTCTTTATGATAGAATGATTTATATTGCTTTGGGTTTATACCCATTACTGGGATTGCTGGGTTGAATGGTAATTCTGTTTTTAGCTCTTTGAGGAATTGTCACACTGCTTTCCACATTGGGTGAACTAATTTACACTCCCATCAGCAAAGCAAGCAATGGGGAAAGGACTCCCTCTTCAATAAATGGTGCTGGGATAGCTGGTTAGCCATATGCAGAAGGCTGAAACTGGACCCCTTCCCGTCACTATATACTAAAATCAACTGAAGATGGATTGAAGACTTAAATGTAAAAACGCAAAACTATAAAAACCCTAGAAGATAACCCAGGAAATACCATTTTGGACATGGAAACTGGCAAAGATTTCATGACAACTCCAAAACCAATTGCAACAAAAGCAAAAACTGACAAATGGTACCTAATTAAAGAGCTTCTGCACAGAAAAGAAACTAGAGAAAACAGACAGCCTACAGGATGGGAGAAAATATTTGCAAACTATACATCTGACAAAGGTCTAATATTCAGAATCTACAAGGAACTTAAACAAATGTGTAAGCAAAAACCAAAGAACCCTATTAAAAAGTGGGCAAAAGACATAAACAGACATTTTTCAAAAACATACATGAGGCCAAACAAAGCTATGAAAAATGCTCAATATCACTTACCATTACAGAAATGCAAATCAAAACCACAGTGAAATACCATCTCACACCAGTCAGAATGGCTATTATTAAAAAGTCAAAAAATGACAGATACTGATGAGTTTGCAGAGGAAAGACACCACTTAAACACTTCTTAATACAAATAAATACTTAGGATGTTCCCGATTTCACCATAATGTGAAGGCGTATTTAAAAGATAGAGAATTATAGTACTCAACAAAAATATTTAATTAAAACCATGAGGTGATATAGGATCTTTGAGGATGAGAAAAATAATTAAAGTCTTGAGTCTTAAGCTACCACATTCTGGTAACAAGTTTGTTGTACCTTTGTTGTAACAAACTTTTATTTTCTTTAATATTAAAGTTTTTGTTATCTTCATCTTACTCTGCTTATTCTTCTGTGCTTCAGAGTGGTTCTTTAGTGTGACTTACATATTGGTTATTTATTCTGCTGAGGTTTTTGTCTTATACAGGACATAAAAGATGATCATTCATATTCATCACATTCTGAAAGCAGAGAAGGGTAGGTATTTGTGTCTTCACTTCACCTGCCAAGCTCCTCCTTCTTCCTGTCCCTGTCCTCCTATCCAGTCAGTGATCAAGCCGTCATCTTCCGCCTCACTGGGCCTCCCCAAGCTGACCCCTATCAGCACCACGGCCAGCACCTCAGCTCAAACACATCCCTTCGTGGGGGTCCTGCTGTCCCTGATTGCTTCTTCTCTGAGCGTCTCCTAGTTCAGATGTCACACTTGCCTTCAGATGTCTCCTCATGCTGCCCTGCCTCCCTTGGCCTGTTTCTTTCTCAGCTTCGCAGAGACCCCTCTGTTCTCATGAGGTTAGTTTCCTAGATTAAAACAAAAGCAGCTGGGCGCGTGGCTCACGCCTGTAATCCCAACACTTTGGGAGGCCAAGGCAGGCAGATCATGAGGTCAGGAGACCAAGACCATCCTGGCCAACATGGTGAAACCCCATCTCTACTAAAAATACAAAAAAATTAGCTGGACGTGGTGGTGCACACCTGTAGTCCCAGCTACTCAGGAGACTGCGGCAGGAGAATTGCTTGAACCCAGGAGGCGGAGATTGCAGTGAACCGAGATCATACCACTGCACTACAGCCTGGGCAACAGTGCGAGACTCTGTCTCAAAAAAAAGAAGAAGAAGAAAAGGAAAAGAAAAGCTAAGTCTGGCAATTAAGCTTTTAATGTCCATTACTCTTTCTTTCTCATTCAGCCCATTCTTCAGTGATTGCAACATTCTCTCTTAACTCTTTTGAGTTATTTCATTTAGATGCAGTAACAGTGGGTTTTTTTGTTTGTTTTGAGATGGAGCCTCACTGTGTAGTCTAGGCTGGAGTTCAGTGGCGTGATCTCAGCACCCTGCAACCTCTGCCTCCCGGGTCCCAGTCAGCCTCCCGAGTAGCTAGGATTACAGGCATAGGCCACCATGCCCAGCTAATTTTTGTATTTTTAGTAGAGATGGTGTCTCACCATGTTGGCCAGGCTGGTCTTGAACTCCTGACACTTTGTGATCCTTGTGCCTTGGCCTCCCAAAGTGCTGGGATTACAGGTATGAGCTACCATGCTCAGCCACAGTATTTGTTTTTATGGAAGAAGGTGCTCCGCCCCAGGCTGGCAACCTTTAGGCCAGGGGTTGGGGAGAGACCCTTGTGTGGAGCTGCAGGAGAGCCACGTTCTTGGAATTGGGCTGTTGGACCATCACATCTCTGCAAACCCCAGATTTTATTTTTATCTTTAAAATTTTTCAGATTAATTTTTCAAAACTAATTTAAAATAATACAAGATATCCAGAAAACAGGATAGAAAGAGCTGGATTAAATTTGATTCACTGGGTTGAGCAGTCTAATTTTCATCTCTACTGATGTAATGTGATATTTATCATATGGAAAAGTTTTCAAAAGCTCTTGCATGTGAACTGTATTATTATCGATTTGAAAAAATTAACCTCTGCATTATTGGTTCATCTCTGTTTGTTCTGAAATAAACCTTGTGGTCGGTTGATGGTTTCTGTGCCTCCCAGTAAGTATCACACTTAGTTTCATAGGTCACTCAACATTCAGTACTAGGACTGTGTAGGAAACAGTCGCTTAAATGCATTTAGGGTACAGTACAGAGAGGGCTCTGTGACCTGGGCTCCGTTTTAAGCAGCAGGCAGTCAGAGCTGTCCTGGGTACCCATCCCGACGTTCTGGAAGTAGGTGAATTACGTGTTGTGAAGATACTTATATCAGGACTGAATGTTTGGAAGATATCTGTCAGGGAGATTCTTAAAGGTCAGTGGTGTGTGTTTTAAATTCACAGAATCCCATCATTCACGAAGGGCTGGAGCCCACTGAGACTCCCTCCCTGAGGTGCTGCTTTAAGAAGGCTTGTGTCAACAGAGAAGAGTGACCCACGTATAGGCCACTGTTTTTTAAGGTGCTCACCTGGTAGCTTTAATTAGAAAGGAGAAAGATCTTGTTGGGCTTATTAAGTTAAAAAAAATTAAATAACTGGAAATTGCTTAAGCCCCTCCCCCACTTTGTTTTTGAGACAGAGTCTTGCTCTGTCACCCAGGCCAGAATGCAGCAGCTCGGTCCTGGCTCATTGCAACCTCTGCCTCCTGGGTTCAAGCGATTCTTCTGCCTTAGCCTCCTGAGTAGTTAGGATTACAGGCATCTGCCACCATACCCAGCTAATTTTTGTGTGTGTGTGTGTGTGTGTATTTTTAATAAGAGATGGGGTTTCACCATATTGGCCAAGCTGGTCTCGAACTCTTGATCTTAGGTGATCCACCCGCCTCTACCTCCCAAAGTGCTGGGATTACTGGCATGAGCGACTGTACCCAGCCAAGCCTGTTTTTTAAAGTAAATATAAAAATATTGAAAGCCAGATGGGAAGATCACTTGAGCCCAGGAGTTTGAGACCACCCTGGGCAACATGGTGAGACCCCCATATCTTAAAAAAAAAAACAAAAAAACAATCAGCTAGGTCCGGTGGCGTGCACCTGTAGTCCCAGCTACTCAGGAGGCTGAAATGGGAGGATGGCTTGAGCCTGAGGTTGGAGAATGGGTTGAGCCCAGAGGTTGAGGCTGCAGTGAGCAACAATTGTGCCACTGCACTCCAGCGTGGGCAACATGGTGAGACCCTGTCTCAAAGAAAATAAAAAATAAAATACATTCAAGAACGTGGATACCTTTTGCATGGGATGTAAAGCACCAGCTCAGTCAGACACACAGGTGCTAGCAAGGAACCTCAGCCTTGCAAAGACTGTGAAGTGGTATGCTATGCACAGCTCCCTGTACTCTGTTTTCTGTGAATAAAGGTATACCCAGTGATTAGCAGAGGTGGTAGAAGGGGTGGTAGAAGTCATCTAATCCCAGAATGACCTCTTTTCTCCATGGAAATCTTAGGCAGCATTCTTAATTTACTGTGCTTTAAAGGTTGGACTTTCTTTTTTGATTTCTTGGATCATAGTTCCAATTTTTAATATTCGATTAAAAATTTTAAATTAAAAATTATCTAATTTGGGTTTTAAATAACAAAAGGAGTTTGCTTGTTGTAAGAATTTGCGGTTGGCAGAATAGTGCAACCCCCCCCTCCCAACTCCAGAGTGTCCATACCTTAATCCCTGGAACATGTTAGGTTACTTGGTAAAGGGGAATTAAGGTTGTGGATGGAATTCAGATTGCTGGTCAGCTGACCTTGAAAAGGGATGTTATCCTGGATTATCTCGGGAAGAAGAAAATCCCATAAGTGGAAGGTGGAGGCAGAAGAGGAGAATCAGAAGGCGATGTGACTGTGGAAGTAATGGCCCAAGAGATACCCTGCTCCTGGCTCTGGAAGTCAGGGGTGGAGGAGGGTAGATAAGAGCCAAGGAATGTGTGTGGCATCTAGGAGTGGGAAAAGGCACGATAATGGATTCACCACTAGAGTCTCCACAGGGAGACCTGTGTGGGACTTCTAACCTACAGAAATGCAAGATCATAAATTTGTGTTGTTTTAAGCTGCTAAATTTGAGGTAATTTGTTGTGGCAGCCATAGAAAACTAATACAGAGGTGAAACAATATACATGTATGTCAGGAAGAAGCCGTGATCTCACTCCCTATGGTGCCACTGGGGACCCAGGCTCCTCCTCCTTTCTGCTGGCCAGCTTCGGCATGTTGGCTTTGCCCTGTGCATGTTGTCTCAGGATTCCTGCAGGGCTGCTGTTTCTCCAGGTAGCGTGACTGTCTTCCAGGCAGCAAGAATTGGAAACAGAAATTGGGGGAAGCTGTTCCAGGAGAGAAAAAACCTTCCAAGAACCACCCAGCAGACTTCCCCACACATCTCTTTAGTCAGAACTGGGTCACATGGCCACTACTAAGCCAGCGTGGCCTGGGAAAGGAGTGTTAGTTGGTGTCTTAGTCTCTGTGGTGTTGCTTTAACAAAATGCTGTAGAGCCTGTGGCTTAAAAACAACAAGCACTGGGCTAGGTGCGGTGGCTCACGCCTGTGGTCCCAGCACTTTGGGAGGCGAGGCAGGCAGATCACGAGGTCAGGAGTTCAAGACCAGCCTGGCCAATATGGCGAAACCCCCATCTCTACTGAAAATACAAAAACTTAGCCAGTCTTGGTGGCACGTGCCTCTAGTCCCAGCTACTCGGGAGGCTGAGGCAGAAGAATTGCTTGAACCTCAGAAGTGGAGGTTGCAGCGAGCCGAGATGACGCCACTGCACTCCAGCCTGGTGACAGAGCAAGACTCCATCTCAAAAACAAACAAACAAAACCCTGAAGCAGTTATTTCTCCCAGTTCTGGAGGCCAGACGTCCAGTGTCAAGGTGCTGGCAGATTCATTGCCTGTGGAGGGTCTCCTTCCGCGTGGGTCTTGCCTTCTTGCTGTGTCCTTACTCAGTGGAAGGGGTGAGTTAGCTCTCTTTGGCCTCTTAATTTATAAGGGCACTGTTCGAGATACAGAAAAACACAATTTTTCCTGCTCTCACTCTCAATATAGAATACTTCTCTGGTCACCCAGATGTGTGTGGGATGTTTTCCCATACAGCAAGCAATTCTCCAGCAGACGTCAGCTGGGTGTCCTCTAATTCAGTGTTCAGTCCTGACACTGTCTACCTGGAGCTAGCATGAGATCCCACAGGTTGAGGGCCCAGATGCTTCCACTGCCAATGCCAGTTGCAAGTCCCAGGTTGTGACCTGTACCTCTGACTGATCGTCTATAAACAGGCGTTCCCACAACTCCCTTCTCCAGAGGTGAGATGGTTGGGATGGTTCAAGAACTCAGGGGAACATTATTGCTTACATTTATCCAGTTATTTAAAGGCTACTAGAAAGGACACGGATGAACAGCCGGATGGAAGAGATGCACAGGGTAACCTCTTCTATGTGGAAAGGGGTGTGGAGCTTTCTCTGGGCACCACCCTCCAGGAATCTACATGTGTTCAACAACTGGAAGCTCTCTAAACCCAGTTATTTTAAGTTTTTATGGAGGCATCATTGCAAAGCCTGATTGATTACATCATTGGTTGTTGGGTGATCAGCTCAACCTTTGGCCCCTCTTCCCTCCCCTAAGGTGAGGGGTGGTGGTGGGATTGTGGGCCTGAAAGTTCCGACACTCTAATCACAGGGTTGGTTCACTTGGCCACCAGCCGCCACCCAGAGGCTGTCCAGAGCCCCTCACTATCACTTGTCTTATTGGCGCCTAAAAAGACACATCACCTTGGAGATTCCAAGTGTTAGTTAGGAGCTGCGTGCCAGGAAATAAGAAGAGCACATAGGTGTTTCTTCTTGTAAATCCCAGAGTCTCAGCACTGATTCCATTCCTGAGGGCTCCACCCTCATCACCAAATCACCCCAAAAGCCCCCGCTCCTAATACAATCACATAGGGGGTTAGGATTTCAACAGACATTTTGGGGGGACCCAAACATTTAGACCATAGCAGTCGGCACGTGGCCACCCCAGCACATCTGCTCTTCTGTGACGAAGCGAGGTGTCAGTCTGGCCTGGCAATGCTGTTTCTTCTGGTCTTCGTCTACAGTCTGACCATCCAGCCTTAAACCTTATTGGTACCTGCACCTCCTCCCTTTTCTAGAGCGAGGGTCTCAGCCTGAGTGGCTGTGGACTGCCTGCCAGTGTCCCCTCCAGGGACTGTGGTGCCCCTCTAGCCATCTTCATCTCAGGGTTTGCCCAGTAGACCATGCATTTGTGAAAGGAAAATGAAATATGCAGACCCCAGACTCCCTATGCCAGAGGGGAAGTTAAGTCTGGGAACTGAGCCATGTAAAAAAGCACCTTCCCTTTTATCCCGCACCCTGGAACCGATAGCTGTGATTTCACATGCTTCCGTATGTAAAATGTAGATTTGCTGAGCCTGGGAAGAATGCATACATGACTTTTCCCCTACCCCCTTCTTTTCATATGTAAGATGCAGATTCACTGAGCGCCAATCAAGGTCACTTCCTCCATGGCCCCTCCTCCCTCCTTCTCCCCTCCTGCTTGCTCTTTCCCGGGCCTCTCTTTGGAGAAAAGCCCAGGCCACAGACCCTGCTGTAACTTGTGTTTCTTTTGCCCGGGTACATCCCAACCTTGGCAAAACAAACCTCTAATGGATTGAGCGCTACCTCAGACACGTTTTAGTGAACACACGCATGCTCACTTATCCAGCCCCAGTGGGTGAGAAACACCCTCCTGAGCAGTGGGTCCCTGGGATTCAGCATCGCAGTTTTCCGGAGTCTGTTTTGGTGGGCTGAAGTATAATTAGTTAATCCTGCTCCTTGACTGTTTCCTAATGTACTCATCCCCAGGGCAGGGCCTCCTCCCTGGATCTCTCTGTTTGGGAATGGTGGGCATCTTTGGATGTCAGCACAGGGAGAGGTTCCTGGGCCTCAGAGGGGCTGGTCAGATCTGTGCCTTCCCACTGCACAAGGTGGGTGGGGGGTGTCTGAAGGATTCCAGCAACTGTGGTGCCGCGGGGCCCTTCATTTTGGCTTTTACGTGTGGGACAAGGAGGCTGGGGAGCAGACCCATCACAGATCTGCACTGATGCTCAGCATGAAAACATGCGGTTTCTCGCCTTCTCAGAGACCCTAGCTTTGGTTTGAAAGGGCTGGGACAGAAAGAGGATTGGTCACTGCCCCTCGTTTCTGTCCAGTGAGCAGGATTAACTGATTATACTTTAGCCCACCAAAACAGACTCCGGGAGACCACGATGCTGAAAATTCCGTGGGGCCCACCGCTCTGGTGGGTGTTTCTCACCCACTGGGGGCTGGATATGGATAAGTGAGTATGAGTGCGTGCACCAAAGTGTGTCTCAGGCAGAGCTCAATCCGCAAGGACTGAGGCTGCCGCCCTGACAGTGCTGTTTTGGGAGCAGGCACCTCTGGGGGCTCTAAGGGAGTCTTTGTCATGTGAACGGATCAAGTGTGTGGTTTTATGATCAGGGAGAGTAAAATGTGGACAGGGAGCAGCGCCAGCATTGCCGACAAGTGCAAACAGCCTTTTCGTCTTCTGTTTTTCCCAGTCCGAGAGCCCTATCGCTGAGGCTTTCTGGTCGGGGGGAGGTTGCAGGGACCCTCCATGTGGTAGTGTGCCCTCAAATCAGGCCGCTGGAGCCTCTTTGGCCAGGTGGACTCTCGAGGGAATGAGAAGAAGTGACAGCCTGTCCTGATGTGGGGCTGTGTGTGCCCTGATGGAGCTTCCATGGAACGTGTTTTCCTGATAATTGGGAGAAGTTGCAGAGCAGACTGGTTCTCGGCAGAGTACTCTGCCCTCAGAGTTCCCCGTCTTTGATATGAAAAATAAAACGTGATTTCTCCAGGAAGAAAAATTAGAATCAGGGCTGCGTTCCTTTTTTACACACCTTAGAGCCTCTGATCCAAGGAGCATGCAGCTGTGTTTCTCAAAGATAGTTGCACACTGTCTTCCCAAGTCAGAGAGAAGCTTGCTGGAGGCAGAACCTGGTCTTGAACCAGATGGCCATGGGACGGTTTGGATAGTTGGTTTGGAAATTATCTCCACTCTGACCCCATACCAATTTTTACGGTGCTTATCTGATTTATATAAGACTGTGCCTCCTGAAGATTCACCTGGAGACGTGAACATACTGTGTTCCTAGTGCTTCCTACTCATTGATTAGCAAGGGGTCCGTGCTGGGAGGGTCACTGTGCAAATGCTTCCACTAGGAATCGGAGTGAGGAGGCCTTTCCTTTCCCTTGGTGCTTCAGGGGGACAGCAGAGGTTTTAAAACAAGGAGCATAGATGTTGGAGTGGATTTGGGAGGGAAGGAAGGGTGGAGAGACAACGGGGTCGGTATTGGCTGTCCTGACTCTGAGAGGCTCTTGGGAGATGTTGGGTGGACACATGGGTGTGGTGTCTGGAGCTCAGCACACAGGCCTGGGCTGGAAAGGAAGACTCAAAGCCAGCACCACAAAGATGGCAGTGAGCCGTGAACGTGTGTGAGCTCACCTGGGCAGATGAAGAGGGACAGAACCCAAGGACTCCACCATATCATGGCGCCAGCAAAGAAACCAAGAAGAAACTGGTGGTGTAGATGGAGTCACGAAGCAATATAGGGCAATTTGGGGGGATTATACAGGATGATGAATGAAATACTTGGGTGATGGCTGATAACGGTGGTAGATGTTCAGTGAGTGGAATTATAAAAACATAGTCTATATGCATACATGTACAGAAATGCACACCCACTATAATTCATAATGTGTATGCATGCATGCGCGTGCAGGCACACACACACACATACACACAAACACGTTTAACTGTCCCTCAGCAATTGCGGAGTGAGAGCTGGGGAGCAGCGGGCTGAACGCTGTAGAAGTGGTTAGCAGTGTCAAATGCCTTGGAGTTGTGAGAATTCGTGATGGGATTGGGCATTTGGGGGATTATTAGTCACCTTACTGTCACCTCTGCCATCCATCCACAGAATGCTTTTCATCTTCCCCAACTGAAACTCTGTATCCATTCACCGTTCAACACTTATTCCCCGTTCACCCCTCTCCCCAGGCCCTGGCAACCACCATTCTACTTTCTGTCTCAGAATTTGACTACCGTCG
Organism: Aotus nancymaae; assembly: GCF_030222135.1. Classification (NCBI taxonomy): domain Eukaryota; kingdom Metazoa; phylum Chordata; class Mammalia; order Primates; family Aotidae; genus Aotus; species Aotus nancymaae. The sequence continues at coordinate 123,330,381 of NW_026988425.1, forward strand.
GTACCTCACAGAAGTGGAGTCACACATATTTGTCCTTTTGTGACTGGCTGCTTTTGCTCAGCACAGTGTATTCGAGGTCCATCCATGTTGTGGCACGTGTCCGAATCTCTTTTCCTTTGAAGGCTGAATAACACTCCATTGTGTGGATGGACCACACCTTGTAAATCCACGAATCTGTGGATGGACACTAGATTTGCCTCCACTTTTTCACTATTGTGAGTGTAATGCTGCCGTGATTTGGGCATACAGATGCCTCTCACTTCTTTTGTTCTTTTGGTTATATACCAAGAAATTGAATTGCTGGAACATATGGTCATTTTGTGTTTAATGTTTTGAGGAACTGAGGAAGGTTCTCCTTTGGGATGGGGAGACAGTGTGGGTATGTTTGCTGATGGGTGGGAGGACTGAGTAGAGACAAAGTGGAGGCAGGGGAGGAGAGAACCCCTGGAGGGTGCCCTGGAGGAGCTGGTGGTGCTGGGATTCAGAAAAAGGAGGGAGAACGATGATGGCAGCCCTGAGGAGAGAATGGTGACAGCGGAAGAGGCAGGGAGGCCCCTTGTCATCCTGGGCCCTGCTGACCCTGTGGTGAGAGGTAGGACAGCAACCACGGGTGAGTTGGATATGACTGAGGGACAGGAACACACAGAATGGCAGCTGAGCTAACGTTGGAATCTAGATATTCGTGGTGTCATTAATTGTGGTTTTCTCCAGCAAGATGTGGAAATCTGGGAGTAACCATTTTCTGGATGCTGATGTTGGAAATGAGTGAAGGTTGTAATTTTATAAGTGAAAAGTTAAGTCAAGGCTATTGCAGAAAATTTTCTGATTAATGCATACTATTCTATTATATGCAGAATAAAAAATATTTCCCCACGTGTAGGATGATGTGAAAATGACATGCGTTGGCTGGTATCTGGCATTAGAACAGGAAAAGGAAGTTAGAGGACTGCTGTATTAATAATCATTTAACACAGAAGCAGAGAGTTGTTCAAAAATCACTTCTTAAGAACTGTTGTGTTTTATGGGAAGTTCAAAATAGGCAAAACTAACTGGTTGCTTAGAGGGGTGTGGATAGACTAAGGAGGGCACAGAGAACTATTGGGGATGGAAATGTTCCATGTCATGGTCATAATGTTAGTTTCACGGATGTGTACACTCTTGTTTGTCAGAACTCATAGAATTACACACAGGCTGGGTTTCACTGTATATACATTTTTAGCACAATAAAAAATGCGTGGCATCAAGTAGTCCCGTAGATTTATGGTACCTACTCAGGGATCTAGACACACCAACAGAAGCGAGAATAATGGTGTTTAAGGGATATTAAAGCCACAGAAACCAAACCATTTGCAAGGCAAAAGTTCTCTGAGATCCTCTGTTATACTGACTTAAGGCTCAGTAATATGTGGCATCAAACAAGTACTTGAAAATTAGTATCTGAGGGGGCATGGGAGGAGGGTGTTTATACACTTGTGTGTGTATCTAAACCTCCTTGCATGATTATCTCAGATGAAATGATACAGAGTACATTTGTACAGTATTTACGTGGTGTTCCGGGCTGAACTGTGTCTCACCAAATTCATACCTGGAAGCCGTAACCGCCAGGACCTCAGAATGTGACTGTGCTTGCATATAGGGGATTTAAAGAGGTGACTAAATTAAAATGGGGTTAGTGGGATGGGCTGTAATCCAATGACACTGTCCTTATGAGAAGATGAGATTGGAACACAGATACACAGAGGGAAGACCCATGTGAGGACACAGGGAGAGGACAGTTGTCTGCAAGCCAAAAATCCAGCCCTGCTGATATCTTGATCATGGGCTTCCAGCTTCCAGAACCGTGAGCCAATAAGCGTCTGTGGCATAAGCCCCCCAACCTGTGGTGTTTTGTCACACAGCCCAAGTTGACGCATTGACATGGCTTCCCACATGGCTGTCTCTTTTGACCCACATCCATCATGTCCTCTGAAGAAGATAGGGTAGATGGTCGCCCAGGTTATATGTGACCAGACACAGACTTGGGACTCCATGGTGGAAGGTGGCAGAGCTCACTATGTTATTTTACACTAACGCTCACTGAACGTCTTGTGGGGAGACATTACTGATAGCAGCTCTTTCCTGGTTACCACAAGCTACTGGTAACGGCTTCCTCAGTCAGGGCATCTTGTATGTCCTGAAGTTTGAAAGGATACAAGCACTAAGGTTCATGCGGCTCAAGATAGTCCTGCGTGCAAAGTCAACACTCAAGTATTTTATTTCTGTTTTTAGTTGTTAACAGCAGTGTGCCTGACGCTTAGGAGCCTTGGGTTTCGTGGTGTCTAGGAAAGCACTGGGTGCAGCCTGAGAAAGTTCTTCCCTCCTTCTGGGTGCTGACTTGCCTAAGGATGGTGACCAGTGGCACAGCCACTAGGTACACACCTTACAGCTTTCCATCTATGGCAATTAAGTATACTTACTATTATTTAAAAGCTCTACATTGCATACTAAATACTGAAGAATGTAAAATGCCAAGTCACAGTTTTCCGCCCTGTAATTTCGGCCCTACTCCCGTCTCCTGGTTCTCAGTGTCAGTTTTTGGAGTCTTTGGTTGCTGCCTGCATTGAGGTAAATAGTATGCTTACACTGCTCTTTTCGAAATACTGCTTTTGAAAACAAATTGGACTTCATGTGCACAAAATGGGTACTGTCCCAGTGATTTTATTTATATACACTCTGGCAGTCGTATTTTTAACTTACTTGAGTAACTGATACATTGGCTTTTAAAATCTGTGTTGAATTCCTTTGACTTGCACTCCTTGTTTGTGATTAAGTAACTGACGTTCCTGCATACCAAGGTCAGGTGGACGATGAAGCCAAACGGTGATGGCTGTTTTCAGAATTGATGTTTAGGACTGGATGGGAGCGTGAGTTCTCTGCCATTCAGGAGGACACCACTTTTCTCACTGAAGAGCCAATTTCTGATTGGAACTGTGTTACTTGAAAATATTCTGGGTATTCATGTCCTTGCTGGATTACCAAGGGGATTTGCATTTACCTTGGAAATTCAAGCACATTTTATCCAGCCTACAGGCACTAATGAAGAGCTAATGAACCGCTGAGACACTGGTTCAAATAAATGATTACAATCGACAAGAGAAGTACAAACATGACCCTGATGAAGGATAATCAAGAGCGAGTGGAAAGGGGTGATTTTATTATTATCTGACCTCGCGGTCTAGTTTCAGAATGGGAATAAGAATAGAAGTTGGAGATGGAATTTTATATAAAGTGTTCTTTTTTTTTTAAATAAAGTGTTCCATTACTTTTAAAACAGGCCAGTTGATAGAAGGCAGTGATTTTAGGATCATCTTGAGCATTTATATATTTAGAGCTGGTTACTGACCTCCCCTAGAATCCAAAATCAGCTTATTTTAGTAATTTAGATGTTTACTTTTTAAATTTTTAAATTTTATAGCTAGTTGCAACTATATTGCAGTTATTTTTATTTTTTCTTTAAATGTGAGCCTTTGGCTTACGTACTCGATAGAGAAAGCTTTACAGTCCATTGTAGACTTTAGGCTTTAAGAAATCATCGTTGGCCAGGCGCGGTGGCTCACACCTATAATTCTAGCACTTCGAGAGGCCAAGGCAGGTGGATCACCTATGGTCTGGAGTTCAAGACCAGCCTGACCAACATGGAGAAACCCCATCTCTACTAAAAATGCAAGATTAGCTGGGCATGGTGGCGCATGCCTGTAATCCCAGACACTTGGGAGGCTGAGGCAAGAGAATCACTTGAACCCGGAAAACGGAGGTTGCAGCGAGCGGAGATCGCCATTGCACTCCAGCCTGGGCAACAAGAGCAAAACTCTGTCTCAAAAAAAAAAAAAAAAGAAAAAGAAAAAGAAAAAGAAAAAAGAAATCATTATTTAGTGAAAAAAGCCACCATTTCTTTTCAATGAGCTGATTCTCCATTGGCCTTTTGCACTAGTGGGAGATGTTTGAAGGAATAGAAAAGGTCAAGGACAGCTTCATGGGCTTCGGTTTTGGATAATTAATGAAGTGAAATGTAACGTCTAAAAGACAGTTTAAGAGTGAAGCAGGAAGTTGTGTTGTCATTTCTGTTTGCCGCCCCTCTTCCTGTCCATTTGATCTTTTTGGGCCTTCTGAGTTCTTGGACAGGAGACTGGGGCCAGCATGGAAAACAAAGTAAATTTGACTGTTTGAAATTTTGTCTAAAGACTGGATTGATATTTCAAAATATAACATTGTTAGAAATCCCATAATGTTGCAGATATGTTTTGTAAAACATTGTCTCCCAAGTAATTAATATTGAAACGGGTAGATAAGTCATTGATTGATTTCTCTTCATGACTCAGCATTGACATCAGTATTCCCTTGCATTTTCTTTTCAAGCTTCTGAATGTATTTCACTTGAGAGTATCCTAAAATTACAAAGTAAAACCTATCTGTTTTCAGAATTTTCTTGATATCGGGCAGCCAAAATGCAGTATAGAAGTAGATGATTTCTGTAGGCTGTTACGACTCCAGCTGCCCTCTGTCGTGCCAGTTTCCTTTGTTCTCCTGACTGAATATGTAATACATATTTTAAATCTGAACTTACAAAAGAAATCTCTGTTCACAAAACACCACTTTTGTCTGTTTTATGTGTTAGATTCTGCACAGGAATGTCTTTGGGGAATAAAAGTTCTCTTAAAGTTGAAAAACGATTGACCCCAGGACCAGCCAGGCAGCGCTGTTTTTCTTTAGGAAGTTCATGTCCTCTGGAGGGTGTGTAGAGGTGACGGGACCCAGGGCTCTTTGCAGATAGACAAGACCTATGGAGTACTGCTGTCATATAAAAGATGATCTGAGTGTGTTACACAGGAATCAAATAGATAGATTTTTCTTCTCCAGGTCAGTGTCAGCTGTTTTACAATATGATTCCTGACATTGTACAGAAAATGACAAATGGCAAGATCTCCAACGTCTGAACTCCTTCCCGATCTAATGGCAGGAACTCCACGTTTTCACCCCAGGAGTGAAGTCACCCGATAGGATGGTTCTTTGTTCCCCTATGATCTGGTTTGCCTGGATCCCAGGTCTGGCTTTTTCCTTACGGGCCTCCCTAGTACATCGGTTGACTCGTTGGTAGCTGGGTTGGTTGGTTTGTTTTCAATGGAGGAGTCTGTGTTAGGTGTCTGAGAGACCTTGAGACCCCTTGAGGGCCAGGCAGTGGCAGACGGGAGGTCTGGGGAGGCTTTCCCTGCTGGGAATCCCCACCAGCTGCCAGCGGGGGCCTTGGGGCCAGCCTTTGAAGCCTGCGACCTGCGATGGGGATTCTCTCTGGGCTTGTCAAGAGCCAGATCTGACTAAAACGGACATTCTGGGAATCATTTCATTTTGGCTCGAAAGAATGCATTTTTAACTAGCCGTGTTGTGTGATGGAGAATGAGATTTGTACCATTAAATACATTGGTCTTTCTCTCTTGGATATGTGAATTACTATGAGCAATCTTAAGAAAAAGAAAAGTAGCTAAATCGCTATTGGAGTTGAGTTTCTAAGGGTAAAGGGAATTTTCTACCACTAGTTTAAAAAGGAAAGGAGCAGACCGGAAAGGGGTGCCTGGGGTCCATTTGAAACAGGGCACAGCTCTTCACTGCGTTATTCCGTCCTGAGTATTCACTACAACGAAAATGCAGCCTGAAGACCCAGTGACCTGGGGTCGGCTGAGACCTACTGTCCTAGGCTAGACACTCTCCCTTATCCGTGATGCTGCGGGGAGGAGACAGTCACAGCCACCAGTGCTGGGTCTAGTGCACAGAGTGCCAGGACCGTCGGGGGCTGGCCCAGGCAGGTTCCTTGGCTCCTCACAGGGCAGCAGTGTGATTTAGACCTGTTTGTGCTGGAATTCAGTTGTAAAAAAGATGCCACTTATGCTCATGGAGAGCTTTACCCAGGGGGAGCATTACACCTTTATAGAGGCTTACGGATGGAGGTGAGGTTGCAATGAACGTGTAGAATATGGTGATTATATCAGGTACCTCTTGGGGGCAGATGCCCAGGAGTGAGACCAGAGCCAGGAGCCAGGGCTGGACCAGCAGTGGAGCCGGCCAACTCCAGGCCTGCAGGGAGAGCCAAGGGCTCCTCAGCTGCATAGATCCCAGGGTCTGGGGAGGCTGCCGCTGAGAGCTGAGAGCTGGGAGCTGGGAGAGGAGGGAGGGGTGGGGTGAAGCTGTGCTGGCACGGAGGGGCCTGCTAGGCCCTGTAGGTGGGTGTGGGCTGCTGTGCTGTTTCCAGCCCCTGGTCAGGGACGTTGGCCTGGGTGTGGGCTCCTGCAGCCTCGGTCACCAGCTGCGGCTGGATTCCCGGAGTGTGCACTGGGGACCCAGGGTCCTGATCTCAGCGGTGTGAGAGAGAGGGTCAGATGGGAACAGCACTAACCGCTGAGAGTAAGATGATCTAACATGGTGCAAATGTGGGGAAGACATCCGAGCAGTTCTTCAGGCAAAGCCACTGGTAGGAGATGATGTTTAGCCCAGGCCACGATGGCGATGAGGCATCCATGATGTGGACCTGGCAAAGAGCCTCCTAGGCAGCACAAATGCCCAGGAGCTCAGATACGGCAGGTGTGCGGGGCAGGCAGAGGGCCTGGGAGGCTGGGCTGGGTGTCTGGGGCAGAGGTGGGTGGGACCAAGGCCCAGGGCCGGAGGTGGGATTTATTTGAACTGCAGAAAATTAGAATTGAGGTTATAAACAGTAAGGAACAGGCATTGCCTGAAGTTAGCAGAAATCTTTTAAATTAGAATTAGACTCCATGCATTGAGAGAATATGTCGCTAATTTCATATTTAACACAATCCACTTTGCCTGCCTATTTAAAGGTAAGTGCATTTTGCAGTGATACGGCATATTACGGCCAGAGAGCCATTTTAGAGCAACAAAGGATGAAATCTCAGGCAATTTGTCGTGGCTTTGCTATCAAAATAGCCTGTTCACATTGAAAGAAAATGCAAATACCACCGAGTTTCCATTATTTCAGACTTCCTAATCAGAGTGGCCTGTGTTCATTTCATTAATTTGAAGAATAGAAAATGAGGATTCTTAGACCTGGAGTGAGAGGCAAGTGGATGGATTTCTGCCTCCACCTCCCTCTCCTTTCCCCTATACAAATTGTCATGTGAATTTCGTGTGTGTGAACCTAGGCTAAGATTTATTTTACTTTTTAATTTGCTTACTGCTTTTCCTCAGGCTGAGTTCTATACGTTCTGTGCTTGCAGATGCTGGGAAGTATAAAATCATATTATTATCGGACTAATGAGTTTACCATTGTTTAGATCTAAAAATAATTTTGAGAAAATAGTCATATATGTTATGTAAATTTTGGGAGGGAGTTTCACAAAGTAACTTTTATTTTGTGGGTTATATTTTTGCTGAAAGCATGACTGTAAAACATCTCTAGAGCAAGTGACAAAATTATATTTTTAGGAGAATGATTCAAAGCGTGGTCTAGCAGTTGTACAAGATTCAAAATGACACAGGTGGCTCCTACTTTAAGTAGACCTGTCTCATCAAAATTTTAGATTCATGAAAAACATAAGTTATATAGGATTCTTTACTTACGACAATAAACCTGCAGGGGCCGGCGTGGCATCGCAGGAGGGAGGTTTATGTGCCGGTTCAGAAACCTGATGCTGGAGTCCAGTGGCCTGGGTTTAAACCATGGCTGCCCTGTTACTGCCAATGTGATTTGACGAGGGTTACCTGACCCGGTCACTGGTATCCTTAGAATACCAGATTATAATTGAATTTCCCTCTTTAGGTCCTTGTGAGGATTAACAGGTAGAGTGCCCAGATGTAAAGCTTGAAACATTTTTGAGCCCACAGTGTGCCTCATCAACCCTGAATGCATGCTTCTGGAACGGGGTATATTTAGGGCAAGCAGCAGAAGCCAGCTTTGGGTAGCTATCCAGAAAGGAGTTACTAGAAAGACATTGGGGAGCTCATTGGAGCGGTGTCAGTAAGACCAGGAACCCGGCAACTGTGAGGATCTCTAGCACAGTTTTATTGGACACTGCCTTTCTCTCCTTATGTCAATCCATCTGACTCAGAGGGGGTCATTGGTGCTTTTGTGGGGAGGGATGGTCTCCAGGAAGATTAAAGCTAGGTCAGATTAGGCCTTGTTGTACCGGGTGATGGGTGTACCTCCATTCCTCCCTCCTTCCTCTCATCCTTCCCCACCCATCTCTCTATGCATTCTTTTTTGTTTGTTTGTTTTTGAGATGGAGTCTTACTGTCACCCAGCTGGAGTGCAGTGGCGTGACCTTGGCTCACTGCAACCTCTGCCTGCCTCCAGGGTTCAAGCAATTCTCCTGCCTCAGCCTCGCGGGTAGCAGCAATTACAGGTGTGTGCCACCATGCCCGGTCTCTCAATGCATTCATAATGATCATAGTCCCTGCTGTGGACCAGGCCTGTGCTGGGAGCTGGAGTTACCTCTTTGGAGGAGACACACTAGGCCTCTGCCTGGCGAGTATGCATTCTACAGCAGGAGATTCAGGCAAGAAAAAAAAAAAGGAAACCATTTCATACAGAGATATGTGTTTGAGATGAAATTGCAAGGCCATAGAGAGGGACCAGGGCTATGCTGTGGACTTCGGGCTCAGCAGGGGCCTCTCTGAGCCTGTGGCCTTTGAACTGTGACTGGCAGGATGGGTGGAGCCAGCCATGCGAGGAGCCTTCTGTCAGTGAGGGAGGCAGGTGGTATCTCTTAACTCACCTTCTGAAAGAGAAAGCCTTCTTGCCTCTCCTCACTCTCTTTCTGGTTCCGCTTCCTCCATTCCTAGGTTTTCCCCACAGAATTGATTTCTCCTTAGAGACAGTATGTACGTGGCGGCTGGGATCTGTAACACAGGCTTCTGGCCTTCAGAGGAAGGAAAGGTTCAAGGTATTTGAAAGTCTGCGCCCAACCCTATTGTACAGATAGGGGTATGTAGGTGGCTTTACATCAGGCATGGATGAATGAAGCCACCCGGCTCACTAGGAGCACCTTTGGGTAACGGCTTCTTGAGCCGCGACTCCTTCCCTCACCCTGGCCCCATCATGGAAGTGCCCTCACACCAGCCCGGATTGGGCACATGCCCTGTTGGCATTCCACACCTGCTTCCCTGTACTCCTTTGAGAACTATGGGGTCCATAGTTTCAGCTCATGGCTGTCCGTAGGTTTCAACCACAGATGGATTTGTCCCGCCCACCAGATCCTGTCAGAATTAGGACAAAGAGGAGGAAGGACTGCAACCAGCAGAGAAGGTGACATTTTTAATGGGTTACATGTGGTAAAGAGTATACATGTAAGTACAAAATCCCAGCTCCAATGTGGGATTCCCAAATTCAAAAATTAAATATTAGCTGGACATAGTGGCTTATGCCTGTGATCCTAGCACTGTAGGAGGCCGAGGTGGGAGGATTGCTTGAGGCCAGGAGTTCAAGACCAGCCCCAGGAACATAGTGAGATCCTGTCTCTACAAAATCTTAAAAATTACCCTGGTGTGGTAGAGTGTGCCTGTGATTCCAGCTACTTGCGGGGGGCGGGGGTGGGGGGTGGGGCTGAGGCATGAAGATTGCTGGAGCCTGAAAGGTGGAGGCTGCAGTGAGCCAAGATCACACCACTGCACTCCAGCCTGGGCCACAGAGAAAGGCCCCATCTCAAGATAGATAGATAGATAGATAGATAGATAGATAGATAGATAGATAGATAGATAGATAGATTAGATAGATAGATAGATAGATAGATAGATTAGATTAGATAGATAGATAGATAGATAGATAGATAGATAGAAAGAAAGAAACAGTGCAGGCATAGGATGCAGGAGACCTATCATTTTGACGGCTAATGTGAAAACAGATCTGGATATGTCAGTTGAGAGCAAGTTCAACACAGGCAAATCTCATCAGCCCCTCAGCAAATCCTCAATACTGCAGATTCTGCTGCCTGTCTGTGCAGCAAATGTTGTTGCCTGTGACACTGGTGACTCATGACTATATTTAAAACCTTTTATTTGGCCACCATTAGGGATGACCGATAGCTGCATTTCTGTATTTCATGGTTTCTAAATGGAATGCCATTTCTTGACATCTTCATTACACTCACTTTTGTGTGTGCCGGTGAATGGCAGCACAGGAAACCCTGCATTATGAAATCTGTCAGTGTGGTGCTATTTATTATAGAAATAGTGACACATTTGGAATTTGAGCATGTACTAAGAAGACTGGCCTTTTAAGTTCTGTTTCCTAATAATGTATTTAAACAATTCAGAAATTTTACCTTTTTTTTTTTTTTTGGTAAAAGAGCTTAAGACAAATGGAAAAGTGAAGCTTTATAACATGGAAGTGGCCAGGCGCAGTGGCTCGCACCTGTAATCCCAACACCTTGGGAGGCTGACGTGTGTGGATCACCTGAGGTCAGGAATTCAAGACCAGCCTGCCCAACATGGGGCAAAAAATACAAAAAATAGCCGGGCGTGGTGGCGGGCACCTGTAATCCCAGCTACTTGGGAGGCTGAAACAGGAGAATCGCTTGAATCCAGGGGGCAGAGATTGTAGTGAACGGAGATCATACCACTTCACTCCAGCCTGGGTGATAAAGCAAGACTCTTTCTCAAAAAACAAACGTACGTGGAAATATGTTTTTTGAGTGTATCAGAGTTTTCATAAGGTGTCATCTTGATTCTGCTGTGGAAAGTGGACTTGGCTTTTGAGTTGACTTTTATTTTTCCCCAGTAATTCCTAAACATTTCTATTTTATCATTTAACCTTCCACTTAAAAAATGAATTCTGAGTAGATTTAGGTACACACTGCAATATTTTATCTTAATAAATTGTCAAGGATGGTGTTTTGTTTGTATTATGATACATTTACTTATCACTCTATTGGTTTCAGACTTTCAAGGTGATGGGTCTGAAGAGCATCCTAAAAGAAGAAGCTCCAGCCACCATGTAGTGGCTTCTGATTTGGTGTTTCTCACCAGGCACTCTGCTGGTTCTTGTTTAAAGTGCAGGTTTCTGGGTGTAAAAGCAGAATCATGTCCGGACTCCCACATGGATGTCCACGTCCTAATCCCTGGAACCTGTGAATGTATTACCTTACATCCAAAAGGGACTTTGTAGATGTGAAGTTATGGGTTTGGAGATGGGGAGGTTATGCTGGTTATCTGAATGGACTCGAGGCAGTCACAAGGGTCCTCATAAGGGAAAGAGGGAGGCAGGAGAGTGAGAGAAGGAGAGGTGAGGATGGAAGCAGAGCTCAGAGTGCTGTGGGGCCACAAGCTAAGGGCTGAGAGCAGCCTCTGGAAGCTAGAGAAGGCAAGGAAAGGGGCTCTCCCCTTGAGCTTCCAGAAGGAGCTCAGTCCTACCAATTCAACCCATTTTGGACTTTTGACCTCAAAAGATATAAGGTGATAATTTTGTATTGTTCTAAGCCACTGAGTTTTTGGTAATTTGTTGCAGCAGCAATAGGAAACTAACAGATGGGGCTGTATCTCAGGCACCCCAAGTTGGACTCTGGGGGTTGGAGCTCAGGCAGTCTCCTTTTTCAACCCCAGTTCTCTATGATCCTTATGAACAGTGGAGGAGAGGAAATCATTGCTCTCACTTCTTTGAATACGATTAGGCCTGTAAAGCTTTGAGAATGGAATAATACCAACAGCAATTTATAGTAAATACACTCAGTGTTTATAAAGACATAAAAATACTTTAAAACATAGAGCAGAAATTGCTAGTTTGCTTTAAATATAACAAAATCAATCACATAAGGTCAAAGAACAAAAAGAAACCAAGTACCCAAAAGATCATGTCCATCTGGAGGCCCACATGTATACAGTTTTCTCTTTTTTTGAGACGGAGTTTCGCTCTTGTTACCCAGGCTGGAGTGCAATGGCGCGATCTCGGCTCACTGCAACCTCCGCCTCCTGGGTTCAGGCAATTCTCCTGCCTCAGCCTCCTGAGTAGCTGGGATTACAGGCATGCGCCACCATGCCCAGCTAATTTTTTTTTGTATTTTTAGTAGAGACGGGGTTTCACCATGTTGACCAGGATGGTCTCGATCTCTTGACCTTGTGATCCACCCGCCTCGGCCTCCCAAAGTGCTGGGATTATAGGCTTGAGCGCGCCCGGCGTACAGTTTTCTTTAGTCTTCTCTTATCACTTATTTTCTGCAAACAGTAGGTCAGAGCCATCATGTTTAGTCCTGATTGGACAATTCTTTTCTACTTCTGTATACAATGCACTGCCCAAGCTTTGCGCATCACACTGACCACTCAGTGCATTTTGAAGCATCTGTGAATGTTTAGGATATATCACATTCCAACTCCAAAGCCATCGGAGTAAGTGACACACAATGAAACAGAGAAATGAAGTAAAACTTCAGAACAACCCTGGCTCATGACCTGTGAGGTCTGAGAGGTGCCACATTGCAAAAGAAGAGACGGTGAAGTAGAGGCAGACAGAGGGCACGAAAATGTTGCTGTGAGAAGGAAACCAGATTACCAACACTGGATTAGTGAGTTAGGACATCACCTGGCGGATCAATTTTGCAACTGACAGGAACGAAACAAAGGTGGAGAAGTTATGAGAGAAGAGCTAAGGGTCGTGGAAAATAGATGTGAGACATCAGACAGGCATATAGGAGATGTTTTTGTTTTAGTTTTGATTCATGTAATAGACAATTTTCTGAATTTCAGTAATAAAAAAAAGATAAGCATTAAACAAGACAAAGCAGGCTATTTTAAAAGAAAATAATCAGATTAATACTAGATTTTAATCCATAAAGTTAAATGGTAGAAGATAATGCAGCAACATTTGTATATTTTAGAAGGAACCGGTTGTTAAGCAAGATTCATCTAGGCTTCCTGCATGCAAGATTTCTAAGCTCATTTATATGAATGGGTACATGAAAGTCATTTTCAGCCATACAGTGGACTCAAAATTTCTGCATGCCATTTCTGAAAAAAAGAAATTACTTGTAGTGCACAAGCCAAATGAGGAAAATTATTATTATTATTATTATTATTATTATTATTGTTATTATTATTATTGTGATAGAGTGTCATTCTTGTTGCCCAGGCTGGACTGCAATGGCACGATCTTGGCTCACCGTAATCTCCGCCTCCCAGGTTCAAGAGATTCATCTGCCTCAGCCTCCCGAGTAACTGGGACTACAGGCATGCACCACCATGCCTGGCTGATTTTATATTTTTAGTAGAGATGAGGTTTCTCCGTGTTGGTCAGGCTGATCTTGAACTTCCAGCCTCATGTGATTCACCTGCCTCGGCCTCCTAAAGTGCTGGGATTACAGATGTGAGCCACTGCAATCAGCCGAGAATCATTATTAAATAATTACTTAATAATATCTTTATTATTAAAAAATAAATCAATTATTATCTTTAATAATTTAATTATTAAAGATAAATCAAGAAACAGGAAACATTGTTATAAATGCTGCAGAAGTAAGCAATTAAACCAATGAAACGTAAAGTTTGAATTGTTGGTGCTAATGTGGTGCTTTTAATAAAATCTGGGAGGTAGGGTGAGGTAGAAAATTTTGCCATGTTGCATAGAGTCTATAGATATCTATGCTATTGATATATACTTGTTAGATATGTAATTTCAAATATATACTTAAAAATTTAGTGTAATTGATATGTAATTTCCAAAACATTAGAAAAAGTGAACAACAAAGAAAAGTTGAACAAAATAGCAAAAGACAAGAAAACTAAACAAAAAGTAAGGAAACACAGTAAATAAGCCTAAAAATAAGATGGCAGGAAATAATTCAGAAATGTTAGCTGCCACACTAAAGGTATTGCTTAATTTCCTCTATTAAAAGACAATGCTTTTAGATTGGCGTAAAAAGCAAAAATTGGACAGATACTATTGGCCAAAAAAAGAAAAAAAAAAGCTTAAAATAACAGACCAAGGCATTGGCAAAGAGATACCTGGCAATGGCCAAGTAAGGGAAATGGGACTGTCCACTTATGATCAAATAGAATGCAGTACAAAATATAACTCCAAGCAGGATAAAGAAGATTTAAAACGAGTCATAAAAGTATAATCGCCCCATTATGGTGTTTGCAGATATGTCATCCGTCTGATGGGTTTTGATGATGGAAATAGAATGTACTGCGTCAGCAGAATTAGAAATACGACTTGGTCCGCAAGAACAAGATACTTGGAGACACAGACCTAATAAAGACTTGCTGGTCTTGTGCCTGCAGTGAGAGAGGAACTGGGGATGATTTTGGTAGCCATCTGTGTAGAAGACAACTTTCAGAAAGACTCAAGTTGTAAATAAAAGGAAATGTGTGGAAAAAACTGTGAGCTTGAGGATGCCTGGGGTACCGCCTGGCATTTCTCCCCTGCCTCGTGGTTAAGAACAGAATAAATAAACCAAGGGTTTGCAGAGCCCCTGTTTGTACCTCTTCTCCCTGTCGTGGACGACCTGATGTTGGGTCACTAGAGGTCAAGGCAGCCTTTACCTTCTCTTGTGCTCCTTTCACCTGAGAGGCTGGAGCCTACCCAGACAGGGCAGAACAGAGTCAATGGCAGTATCAGCCTCACTTTTTACCCATAGTAGAGAAAATTGAGACAGTCCGAGTATCCATCATTCAAGGATTGGTGTCCACATTCATCTGCGATATGTTTATAAAGGAAAAACTGTGTGCTGTGAACCTAGTCCTTATAAAAAAAATCAAACTTTATAAACAGAAAAAAAATCTAGGTGTGAGTACACTTAAACATTGTGTATGGTGGTGTGGGTGAATTTTACATTCTTCTCTAGAATTTTCATGTTAACTAAATTTAGCAGCGTGAGGGTATACTATTTATATACATAGTCATAAGATGAGATTTTCATTGTGAAGGAAAAAAAACTCTGTCTCTCTCTAAATTCCCACTATAATTTCCTGTGCCAGCATTTTCACTAATGTGTATAGTAAACAACTGTGTATGCAAGATGTTAATTGTGTATTCTGAAGTAAAAAGAAGATTCCAAGGTCACGTTTGGGGGAGGCCAGGTTGTTCAGGGTTGAAGCATTTTCTTTCCCGTGGTGTGCATTTTAACTTGACCGTGTTATTCTCATGTGCACTGTGACTCTGCATGAAAAGGGTACACTGTGTCACGTTTTCAGAACTCATTGACTGTGGAACCCATTTTTATGTGTGTTCCTTGAAAACTAATATTTTGTAGAAACATTTTAAGACATACCTATCCCCAAATTATCCATTGGATTCTGTATCTCAGATTCCGTCCCGATCCCCTAACCTTCTTAGCTGCGCTGGTTTCATTGGCCACAATGTCACAAGCTCTCTCCATACTTTCTTCTAATTCCATGGAGTACGTGTTTCATACCCCTGGATTCACCATGCTCTGGGGCTGTCTCTGCACTGTTCTCTCTTGCCTAAGTTTCACACTCAAAACCTTTGTGAGCCCTTATCACCTTCCTTCCACCCTGATCTACTCTTACAAAGGCATCTTTGTCCAGAAAAATTTACTCTTGATTTTGTAGGTGAGATGGTAGAGGGTAGGGGTAGGGTTACCTTGCATAGCAGAGAGCCAGCAGCTTCCGACATTACAGAGCACGATCTTGGCTCACTGCAACCGCCGCCTCCCGGGTTCAAGCAATTCTCCTGCCTCAGCCTCCTGAGTAGCTGGGATTACAGGCACACACCACCGTGACGCATGGCTAATTTTTGCATTTTTAGTAGAGATGGGATTTCACCATGTTGGCCAGGCTGGTCTGGAACTCCTGACCTCGTCATCCACCCACCTTGGCCTCTGAAAGTGCTGGGATTACAGGCGTGAGCCACCGTGCCCCACCCTCTTTCCTCGTTTAACACACAAACTTGCCGACTTTCCCCTACAAGCTCCCAGAGTTTACCCTGCCGTTCCCTTTATTCATGTCCAAGAATTTAACATTTCTTTCTGCTCTATAATTCGAAGTCTACTGTCACAGTGTTGCTAAGCCCCTGGAGAGGCAGGAGAGCAGATAATCGTGTGTGTGGGGTCCCCATCCTGGGTGAGAGGTAGCCTGCTCAGCACTAGTCAGTGACCATGTCCTCATTTTTTTTTCTTTTCTTGAGACAGAGTTTTGCTCTTGTTGCCCAGGCTGGAGATCAATGGCCTGACCTCGGCTCACTGCACCCTTCACTTCCAGGGTTCAAGCAGTACTCCTGCCTCAGCCTCCAGAGTAACTGGGATTACAGGTGCCCACCACCATGCCTGGCTAATTTTTTGTATTTTTAGTAGAAATGGGGTTTCACTATGTTGGCCAGGCTGGTCTTGAACTCCTGACCTCAGACAATCCACCTGCCTCAGCCTCCCAAGGTGCTGGGATTACAGGCATGAGCCACCATGCCTGTAATGTGTCCTCATTGCTCTTCCAGGCCTCCGCCGTGCTGTCTTCAGCATCTGGCAGGAGGTTGGCTGCTGTCCAGGACTTTGAGTCCATTACTCACGAAGTCATAATTGAAGAAATTAGCTGATCTTAATCCTTTTGTTGTTTTGAGGGTAGAAACATTAGATTTCCTTTTTCCCATGGCACCATGAAAAATGGAGAGATTTGGGAATTTTGGCTTAATTTAGGAGAGTAAGCTCTCTTTATACGAAAAAAATAAATATAAAATGATCAGCGGTTTTCCTGCAGGTTTTATAAATGCTGGTGCTACTTATATTGTTTGAGCATTTCAAGTTTTATGATACTACACGGAAAAATATTCATGTTTATCTGTTTTTAAAATTTTTTACATCATCTAATAAAAACAGTTTAAAAAGTCAAATGGTAAATAGGAAACCCCAGTAGTTCCCTGCTCTAACTTGTCCAGAGGCAACTACTTTTAATTCAGCTTTTTTCCCTGGGCCTATGTCTCCACATTTCTAAATGAGATACAAATTCTGCCTTCTTTAATTCATCAGTTTTAGATATCATTGTTGGGTTCTGATTATGGCAATGAGGATTTAGCTTTTCATTCTCTCTGCTTCCCCGTCCTCACCCTCCAGAGTGAGTATATTACAAGTTTAGTCAGCATTTGGATTTATACTTATGCAAATATTCACTGCAGAGCGGTGTAGGGTGGTATGGTCACTTTAACCTACTCTTGAAGTCGGTACTTGCCTCGCCTTCATCAATACCTCCTCTTGCAATAGCCTCTCAGGGGAACGGACTCAGGTCAGCTCTAGCAGGTTATCTTTCTGTTTGCATGTTCTCTGGGCTTCATTTTCTTTTCTTGGGATGGTGGTTTTCTAGGCCTGTACACAGCTGTCAGCCCGGGGTCCCTCTTGCTGTCATCTCTGGAATTCTGGGTCATTTTCTGGATCTCAGGTCTTTGTTGCCTTGTTTTGTGGAGCACGTTTCATCTGAAAAGTCGCCGGAGGGGCAGACGGCCCGGCGGGACCAGCGTCAGCATACCTTCTTTGGCCTCGTGTTGCTGTGTTGCGGGTTCGGGCTGGTCAGTCCACAGCACAGACCTGTTTTAATCTTTTTAGGGACACAGTTCGTCAGAATTCTGCTAGGGTGTGGGGAGGGGGAATCTAACTGTTGTCAAGTAGCTGTCCAAGTTCCCCTTTCTTATCTTAGACCTCCTTCCCAAGTGCCATATAGAGGAGCCAAAGGTGGCCTCTGTATATTGGTCCCTAGGTTGTTTATTTCTTCATAGCAGCCTGAGATCTGTTAGCTTAGAAACCCACTGGCACCAAACTCAAATTTGTACACGTCTATTATTTTTTCAAATAGCCTGAATTAGCGGACTTTTAGCCATTAAGAGCTTGCCTGCTTTGCATACCCTGTGAGACCTCTTCTAGCACCTGCTGGCCTCTGGTAACATACAGCCTCGTGGTTATAAAGCTCCAAGCCACTGCTACCCGCAAAGCTCTCTGACCCCAGGACTCCCTGCTGTGCTGCCACAAGCTATCACCTGGCTATGTCAGCCTCCTCTCTGACCCCCTTTCCCCAGGAGTTCCCTTGTCCTCTTCCCCTTCTGGATAGACTTTTTGCTGGAAGCCTGTGGATGTGCCATGCTGTGAGGGACTTCTCCTCCCACGTAACCTTGCTTAAGCACCACCCAAGAAAGCTTGCGTGTGTTACTGCCTCCTTTGGCCATTTCTACTTCCTTGATTAGCCCCCAAATCCCTCAAGCCTTCTACACCAAATTAGCCCCATTTCCAGAGGTGCCCATGGAGACTTGGGCCTGAATCTTCTGAGGGTTCTGAGATGCATGCTGGGTTGTTCTCCTTTCTCTGCTGCTGCTGTTGCTGCTTTAGGATCCATCTTTCTTAATTTGGCTAAATCGGTACCACCTGTCTGTCTTTCTCATACCTTCCAAAGTTTGGTAGCAGTCAATCAATATACATTCATCCCTTCCGTCAGTCTTCATTTCTTCCTCCTTATTTGGGTTATTCTCTGGGTCCTTTTTCTTTTCTTTTTCTTTCTCTTTTTTTTGGAGACAGAGTTTCGCTCTTGTTACCCAGGCTGGAGTGCAATGGCGCTATCTTGGCTCACCGCAACCTCCCTCTCCTGGGTTCAGGCGATTCTCCTGCCTCAGCCTCCTGAGTAGCTGGGATTACAGGCACGCACCTCCATGCTCAGCTAATTTTTTGTATTTTTTCTTTAGTAGAGACAGGGTTTCACCATGTTGACCAGGATGGTCTCGATCTCTTGACCTCGTGATCCACCCGCCTCGGCCTCCCAAAGTGCTGGGATTACAGGCGTGAGCCACCGCGCCCGGCCCCTTTTTCTTTTCTTTAGTGTAAGTTTGCTGGTGACAAAGTGCTTTGATTGTCTCAGAAACATTTTTATTTTAGCTTCCTTTTTTGAAGGGTATTTTCTTGGTGATAGAATTCTAGGTTGGCAGTTATTTCCTTTCAGGACTTAGAAGGTGGTTTCCATCATTTCTGTTAGAAAATGACTGCCAGTCTTTTTGTTACTTCTTTGAAGGTGATGTGTGTGTGTCCAGATCCACTTCTTCACTGCTTTTAAGATTTTTCCTTCTCTTTAGGTTTCTTTTTCTTTTTTGTAATTGGCCACCTTAGCTTTGCAGAGCTTATTGAATGATTTGAGATTTGACGTTTTGTTTGTTTTAGAAAATTCGTGGCCATCATTTCTTCTACCCTGTTCTCTTTTCCTCTGAATGGGACTTGAATCACGTACACTAAGCCCATTTATCGTGTCCTATGTCTAATACTCTTTAAAAGTTGGTTTCCTTCTTATGTTTTAGTTTGGGTATTTGTTTTAATTGACCTGTCTTCCAGTTTATTAGCCCTGTCTTCTGTATCTAATTTAATTTAGCGCTGTTAAACCCATCTGTTGAGTTATTCATTTTAGATGTTGTATTTTTTAGTTTTATATTTTCTCTTTGATTATTTTTGCAGATTATAGTTTTCTGGTGAAATTCTTCTTTTCATTTATTTTGTTCATCTTTTTCTGTTTTCTTGGACATGATAACTGTGATTGTTTTGAAGTCAGCCAGCTAACTTTATTGTCCATTTATCTGGTGTCCATCACCTTCATTGAAGCAAGGACTGTGCTGACTCAGAGCCGGTTTGCAGCCGGGGTAAGCTTCAGTCTTGCTGTTGTGTGTCCTTGCCTTTTAGGGTTTTCAAATGAGAGTCTTTTATATTCTTCACAGCCCCTCCCTCTTATGTTTCCCAATTACAATTTTTATCTTGAGGCTGCTTTACAGAGGCCTTTCGTTAAGATTTAAGTCTCTTACTCTCAGAATTGGAAAGATATCCCAAGGGAAAAGCCAACCCTGTGCTCAAACCCCAAGTCTCCACCCTTCGCCCTGCTGGGGTCTCCCCCAGAACTGGCTTTCAGCAGGTGCATAGCCAGAGCTCTCAGGGTCCTACTTGTGCCCAGAATTGGCCAACAAATAAAGAGTTTAGCTCCCTTCTTGGAGGGAGGTTCCTTCCTCTCTCATGCCTGTTTGAATTTTTGTCACTCTCAACCATTATCGAAGAATTGATTTCCGTATTTTATTGAGCTTTTCCTGTTGTTCTTACTGGGGACACCGATGAGCTGCTAACTACTCCATCCTACCTGGAAGCCAAGGACCTGTGCAACCCTGAACTGCCTTTTAGAATCGTGAATCAAACATATAACCGCATTCCCCTAACTGCTCTTACCTACTTATTTAGCGCCTTCAGGTAGCTGGGATCTGGCATGCCAACACAAATTCTAAGTCATGGTGCCTGACATACTGTGTCAGAAGGATTCCAAGGTGGCTTCTGTACTGGGCACGGAGGGTGTGGTGATAGACGAGCATTGTCCCTCTGGGTCAAGAACGGAGTTGCCACCTGTTTGCCACTCCTGTGTTAGTTAAACGCTACCACTTCACTATTTTCTAGATATCTGGACAAAGCCCTTAAATACAAGGAAAGCATATTACATGTAATGCTAATGCTTTTGTACATGGGGAGAGCTGGTAAGTAGTGGGTTCTGGATAAAAGCTTAGGTTTTTAGTAGTGCTGATATTAATGTTTTCATGAAATACTGGGCTCCCTGTGCTTTTACAGTTCCTATAGTGCATAACTTGGACTTCATAGTGGACTCCACCATAGTGGGTCTTTAAAATACATTTGCTGTAAATTCTGAACAAATTACCCCAGTCATTCTAAAATGTTCTAAATGGCTTCTATTCTTACAGTTGTTAATATGCAACATATTATTCCATTCCGATATTTTGCTGAGAAAACATAATTGCTTTTGTGGAATATAGCTCTATTGATGGCGTAATCAAATATTAAAAATAGAACTACAGAGTTTTCCAGAAAATGCAATTAAAGAAGCAGTGAATGCCCATGACTTCACTCCTGTTCATAACTATTCTTTTCAGACCAGATCTATTAGAGGAAATAAAATCATAATTTGAGATGATTTATATGGAAAATAATCATGAATTATATTTGCAAGATACATACTTGTATATTTCAGCCACATCAACGTTTCTTTTTTTACCCAGATTACTGCACATTTCCCTGGGCCATCATCATTTTAGGAAGTCTAGGCAAATTTCAAAGCTGTAAGAAAATTTGGTAGGAAGAGGGAAGAGTGTTCACAAGCAAAGTACTGTATGTATGTAGGGGTTGTGATGAATGAACCCTGGTCACAATTTATTTTGGAAATTGTAGATTTTTGTGTAGTTGTTTGGATCCAAACAGTCTGGAGAAACAGTAGGAAAAGAGAGATGTACTACTTGAAAAATAACCTACTGCACCCTATATAGGCTTTGAGAAACTCTGAATCAGACTTGGAGTTATGGACGTAAACGAAGGGGATATAACCACCAGACAAATCAACAGAAAGCTGCAGCAAGTGCAAGGTGTTCATACCGAGTCGCTCACTCTTCACCTTTTTAATAAGTAATGAGAAAAAAATTGAACAATGTGATCTATGAATATATTGCAGAACAGGAAAAAGGAAAAGTGTCTAGAAGACCGGAAAAATATAACGGAATATCCCGATGAGAATTTCAGGAAACTGGCATTCTCAATAGTCCGTCAGAAAACATGGCTTCTAGAAACTGGAGGAGATGGCTCATTTGTAGTTTAATTTTAGACCTTGTAAATTACATACGAGTGGTAAAACTTCAGGCTGAAACTACTAAAAAATACCTATATAAATTCTAAATTAGTAGCATGAAAAAATGAAATTAGAAAAAAAAGTCAAAAAATACGAGGTAAGAAAGGAGATACAAACATGGAAAAAGTGAGACAAGTAACATAAAAAACAAAAATATTAAAACAAATCAAGGCCAGGTGCAGTGGCTCATGCCTGTAATCCCAACACTTTGGGAGGCCGAGGCAGGCGGATTGCTTGAGGTCAGAAGTTCAAGACCAGCCTGGCCAACATGGTGAAACCCTGCCTCTACTAAAAATACAAATGTTATCTGGGCATGATGGCACACACCTGTAATCCCAGCTACTCGGGAGGCTCAGACAAAAGAATCACTTGAACCCAGGAGACGGAAGTTGCAGTGAGTGGAGATGGTGCTGTTGCACTCCAGCCTGGGTGGCTGAGCGAGACCCTGGCAAAAGAAAAACAAAAAACAAATCAAGATTTTTCAGTGATCTCAATAAGTGTAAAAGGAGTAAACTTACCTGTTGAAAGACATACATTGTTAGATAAACTTGAAAACCAAAACCCAGTTATATGCTCTTTTTAGAGGCACATCTTAAACATGAAGAAGTGAAGAGATTGAAAGTAAAAGGATATAAAAAATAAAGTAGGCAGATATCAACCAAAAGAATAATGGCAGAGCCATTTTAATATCAGACAAAAATAGACTTTCAGTCAAAAAGCCTTGTTAGAGAGAAGCTTATTACATATACCAAATAGGTACAATTTCATGCTTGTATACTTATGGTTAAACCATGGCAAAGTGTGTAGAGAAAAAAATGGATCAAAATGGAGGTAGAAATTGATCAATCTGTCATCAAAAGGGGAAATTTCAATACATATTGATTGTTGATAGATTCAGACAGAAAATTAAAAATAATGTAATAATTTAAAGAACACAACCAGGTATAATTTACATATACAGAATGCTGCAGCTTTTAGAGATGTTCTCATGTAAACATGGACTACCTTTAAAAAATTGATCTTGTAATTTTTAGTGTGTGGAGTAAGTATCAAAATATTTCAAAGAATGCATATCAAGGAGATCACATTCTCTGACCATAATTTAATTAAGTTAGAAATAAATAACAAAAGGATAAATGGCCCTAACATTTGGAAATTAAAAAAATTCTAATAACTCATTAGTCAAAGAAGAAATTGTAATGGAAATTAATAGACTTAGATACTTAGAAAGATTGACAGTTGAAAATGAAAGAAGCAATCAGATTTACTTAGAAAAGGAAGAATGAATAAATTTAAAGAACAGAATAGATAAGAATAGAAATTAATGAAATAGACTATAAAGCTACAATAAAGAGGATAAACAAAGCCATAAGGTAGCTCCTTGAAAATTCTAACAAAATAGACAAATACGGTAAGAATGTGCAAGAATAAAAAAGAGAAGGTACAAATAACCACTATTATGAATGAAAAGGAAGATGTTACAGATACAGAAGAGATCAAAAAGTGGATGGGAGACTACACATTCAACAATCCAGATGTAATGGACAAATTTATAGAAAAACAGAAGTTACAGGAAAAACATCTACACAAACTTAACAGTTTTATTCTTAAAGGGGGAAACATTTAAAGTATTCCCTTTAAAATCAGGAATAAGCCATCTACAGTCAAATGATTAGAAATAATGAGTTTGGCTGGAAGGTTAATATACCAAAAGTCAGTTGTATCTTTATACGTCAGCCATAGACAGAAAACGTAAATTGTTTAAGGACATTATTTATAATAGCACAAAAATAAGGAACTTAGAACTACATCTAACAAAAAATGTGACAATTATGTATGCAGAAAAGTATAAAACTTTATTGAAAGACATTAAATAAAGCCTAAATAAATGGAAGGATATACTATATTCTTAGAATGAGTAGGCTAACTCAGTACTGTGAAGATGACTATTTTTTTTCCAAATCTGATTCAATTTATTTCATTAAAAATCCCAACAAGTGTTTTTGTGGGGACAGTAGGACTTAACAACCTAACTGTAAAATTATATCAAAGACCCATAGGCCAAGCGAATCTGGGCGTGGTGGCTCACGCCTGTAATCCCAGCACTTTGGAAGGCCAGCGCGGGCCGATCACGAGGTCAGGAGGTCGAGACCATCCTGGCTAACATGGTGAAACCCTGTCTCTACTAACAATGCAAAATATTACCAGGTGTGGTGACGTGTGCCTGTAGTTCCAGCTATTCGGGAGGCTAAGGCAGGAGAATCTCTTGAACCCTGGAGGTGGAAGTTGCAGTGAGCCAAGATCGTGCCACTGCACTCCAGCCTGGGTGACAAAGTGAGACTCCATTTCAAAAAAAAAAAAAAAAAGAAAAGAGAAGTCCAGAGAC
Organism: Aotus nancymaae; assembly: GCF_030222135.1. Classification (NCBI taxonomy): domain Eukaryota; kingdom Metazoa; phylum Chordata; class Mammalia; order Primates; family Aotidae; genus Aotus; species Aotus nancymaae. Next base: position 123,354,370 of record NW_026988425.1, read on the forward strand.
TCCTGAAGAATTTGGGGGGAATTTATGCCACTGTGTATAAGACTCATTTTTAAGTTATAGACAATAAGTGTAGGTGTAAAGGGAGACAACATAATCAGCGAAACGTAAGATAGACCCTGAAACCTGCATGAAACGATGCACGACAAGCCAGGAGCAGAATGGCGGGAGCCTGCCATGAATGGTTCTGGGGTCATTGGCTATCCACACACGAGAATCAGTGTCAGGTGGTTTAAACATTTAACTGTGAAAGCAAAACATTAGAACTTTACAGAATAAAATAAAATGTAAAATGTAAGAGATTTGGAAGGAATTTTTTAAACAAGACAGGGAAACGCCAGAGCTGGAAAATATGTTTGAAAGGTAAGTACATTGAAACGTTCTTTTTATTGAAAGACATCACGAAGAAAGCAAAAACACAGTGGGAAAGAGATACTTGTAATACACGTAACTGATTATGATTTCATTTAGTGAACTCCCACAAATCAGTAGGATAAAGACACAAAACTCAATAGGAAAGTAGAGAAAATGCTTTCGTAGGCATTTCACACAAGTGGACATATGTGGCTCACGCCTATAATCCCAGCACTTTGGGAGGCTGAGGTGGGTGGATCATGAGTTCAGGGGATTGAGACCATCCTGGCCAACATGGTGAAACACCATCTCTACTAAAAATACAAAAATTAGCTGGACATGGTGGCACATGCCTGTAATCCCACCTACTTGGGAGACTGGGGCAGGAGAATAGCTTGAACCTGGGAGGCAGAGGTTGCAGTGAGCCAAGATTGTGCCACTGCACTCCAGCCTGGCGACTGAGTGAGATTCCGTCTCAATAATAATAATAATAAGAAGAAGAAGTTCTATAATGAAATGGACTGTTGTGATACCACAGTGAAAGTGTTTAACTATAGCTGTGTGGAACAACATGATAAAGGAATCTTAGGAGTGTGAATATTCTTAGCCTGGATGACCCTGAAAGCAGAGACTGAGACCAGGGCTAGCAGGAAGCTCTTCTGTTTGTGGGGAGCACAGTCAAGGAGGCAGAGGGAGGCAGAGAGGAAGCATAGCCAGTCTAAGTGTGTTAGTTGGCTACAGCAGGTGACGGTGCTGGCTCCTGAGAGGACTGGAGAGCAGTTACAGAGCACATTTCAGACTTGCCTCCCCAGGTCCTTCGTCTCTGGTCCGTTTTGCCTGAGGGCTGCTCCTGGGGCACTGGCTTCCACCAGAGCAGCCCCTGCAGATGAGTGAGACGTGCAGTGCCGGAGCCGATTTGCTCCCTGCCTGTGAGACACCCACGCAAGACACCGTGGCTTCTCTACAACTGTTTCTGTAAAGTGCAAAAACAAACAACACCAAACACTGTCTTGCAGAGATGAACTAAGTATGCCAGGAAAGTTTCAGAGAGAAGGGGAAGGAAATTATACATGCAAATTCAAGAAGGAGATTCCCCAAGCGTCCAGGTAGGGAACCTTATTGTCAGCAAACCATACAAACAAAGAGACATGCCTTTGAGTTCTCTGCTGTGATAAAGCAGAGGGCAGCCAAGCAGCATCTGCAGTGATTGAGGAAAGTCTGCGACTTCAGAGCTGCGCCAGGGGGACCTGCTCTGCAGACATGACAGGAACTGAGCAGTCGAGCAGCCCACAGTGGTCTTGGGAGCCCTGAACATATGCTCAGGTATTGAGGACTTTGAGGGCCCACAGGTTCCCTGGGAAGAAAAGTCTCGTGAAGATGTCCTTCAACTATTTCAGCTATTGAGTTGATGGATTCATGGCTAAGCAAAACTAATGCAGAGCACTCAAACTAGTTAAAACTTGAAAGTGGAAATTTAAAAAACGCTGGAAGACACACAATATAGCCAGGCAAGGCAGCTTATGCCTGTAGTCCCAGCTATTCAGAGGTTGTGGCAGGAAGATCACTTTAGCCAAGGTGTTCAAGACCAGCCTGAGTACCACAGTGATATCCTGTCTTTTTTAAAAAAAAAAAAGAAAAGAAAAATAGGCCTGGCACGGTGGCTTACGTCTATAATCCCAGCACTTTGTGAGGCCAAGGTGGACAGATCACTTGAAGTCAGGAGTTCGAGATCAGCCTGGCTGACATGGTGAAACCTGTCTCTACTAAAAATACAAAAATTAGTCAGGCGTGGTAGCACACGCTGGTAGTCCCAGCTACTCGGGAGGCTGAGGCATAAGAATCCCGATAACTTGGAAGGCGGACGTTGCAATGAGCCGAGATTGTGCCACTGCACTCCAGCCTGGGCGACAGAGCAAGACTCCATCTCCAAAAAAAAGAAAAATTAATTTTTAAAAAGGAAAAAAGATACTGAGTATATCATGAAAACAATGTAATACTAGTTTGAATAGAAAATTCTAGATTATACTAGCAAAGAATGAGAGGTGGGATGTGTGAAGGGAAGAAACCATAATTGTATTAAAACCCTTGCCTAACAGAGATGTGTGGGTTAAAGAACCAGCTGAAAATGTAAAGCTAATTAACAAAATTACAACCATCTAGGCACATTCCAAATTCCTAGGCATTACAAGCTAGTCTGAACAAATTATCTGTAAGAAGTTATTTTGGAGACAATCTGGGATATTTGAATAGGAATTGGGTATTAAATCATATGAAGATGATCTATCAATAATTAGTAAATTTTAGATGTAGTAATGGCTTTGTAGGTTACATAGAAAAATGTCCTTGCATTTTAGGTATGCATATTGAAAAGTCATGATTTGTAACTTATCTTGAAAAGCAAAGAAAAAGAGATGAAGCAAATATAGTAAAATTGTTAATCAAGGCAACAGGCTAAGTAGATGGATTGAATATCCTTATTTTTCTACTTTTCTGTTTAAAAATTTCAAAATGAAAAGTTTAAAAATCATCAAAGGCTTGAGAGATGAAGTTTGGGAAATCTCTCAGTAAACTGAACGACAACAACAAAAAAGACCAGGAAGCTGGAAATAGGGAAGAGAGCAAATGAGAGGGTCAGCAAGAGAATAGAAATAGGCTTTGCAGAGGCCAAAGGAAGGAGGGTCATCATTGCAAAATGATGCAGGAATTATTCTCAGAACTGAAAGAAGATTGCAGATTCTGATCAGTTTCCCATACTTCACCTGGTGAATAAAAACAGATAGCTGGCCGGGCGCAGTGGCTCACGCCTGTAATCCCAGCACTTTGGGAGGCCGAGGCGGGTGGATCACGAGGTCAAGAGATTGAGACCATCCTGGCCAACATGGTGAAACCCCGCCTCTACTAAAAATACAAAAAATTAGCTGGGCACGGTGGCGCGTGCCTGTAATCCCAGCTACTCGGGAGGCTGAGGCAGGAGAATTGCCTGAACTCAGGAGGCGGAGGTTGCGGTGAGCCGAGATTGCGCCATTGCACTCCAGCCTGGGTAACAAGAGCGAAACTCCGTCTCAAAAAAAAAAAAAAAAAAAAAAAAAAAACAGATAGCCTCTCACCATTGTAGATTTCTGAATCTTCCAATCAGGAACTAGCAGCCAGCCCACCAGGGCCTTTCCTCCTTTTGAGATCTGTTATCCTACAAACCCAGGATTTCCCAGCTCCTGAGCCCAAGCTTTCCCGCCTTATTTTTCTTCATTCTGTGTAGCATGCCACGTGGTTTCACTCTTATTTTTTGTGTCTCTCTTGTCTGCTGCTCCCCAGGATGTCAGCTCTATGAGGGAGGCACTATGAGTGTCTTTCTTTAAAACCGCTGGGTCCCCTGTGCCTGGAACAGGGCCTGGTAAACAGCTGGTCCTTGGCAATGTCTGCTGATGAATCAGACCTGTCAGGAGCCACCGTGGAGATCAGCACATATCAGATCATTGCTAAAAAGTTCTGGGAGAAAATAATCTACAACTTAAAATTTCTTATATGTTAAACGTGCAGGGTCCCCCACATTTTACTTACTTTGAGTCCTTTCTCTGAAAGTTAGTGGAGGATGTGGTCTATCAAAAAATGTGGGTCTAGCACAGTGGCTCACACCTGTAATCCCAGCACTTTGGGAGGCTGAGGTGGGTGGATCACCTGGAGGTCAGGAGTTCGAGACCAGCCTGGCCAACATGGTGAAGCCCCATCTCCATTAAGAATACGAAAATAAAAAATTAGCTGGATGAGATTCAGTCTCAAAAAAAAGGGGCGGGGGGTGCAGGGAGCAAACCATTCTGGTTTTCTCAGGCATGTCCCTCTTGGACCCGGGGATCACCTTCTCCCTCCTTACCTAGCTGGTGCCCCATGGCTCCCAGGGACTTCCCTGGACCTTTGACTCCCCTTCACCTCTGTCCTAGGCTGGAGCCTCTGTTTTCTTGAGTCCATGTCTTCTTTTTTCTTGGTTTGCTCCCTAATTTTGTTTGTTTGTATGTTTGTTTGTTTTTGAGACAGAGTCTTGCTCTGTCACCAGGCTGGAGTGCAGTGACGCGATCTCGGCTCACCGCAACCTCCATCTCCCAGGTTCAGGTGATTCTCCTGCCTCATCCTCCCGAGTAGCTGAGACTACAGGCATGCACTACCACACTCAGCTAATTTTTGCATTTTTAGTAGAGACGGGGATTCACCATGTTGGCCAGGATGAATTCCATCTCCTGACCTTGTGATCTGCCTGCCTCAGCCTTCCAAAGTGCTGGAATTACAGGCGTGAGCCACTGCTCCTGGCCTGCTCCCTAATTTTTTGATAGAGTTCATATGCTCACACCTGGTGAGGGAGACCTCAGGGCTGTCGGAAAACTGGGATGAATTTTTGATAGATGTACAGTCATACACCACACACGGACACTTCTGTTAATGACAGGCTGTGTATACAACGGTGGTCCCATAAGACTCTAATACCGTGGTTTTACTATACCTTTATTACGTTGCAGTGTGTTAAATACGCACGTCCTCACCATTGTGTTACAGTTGCCCGTAGTGTTCCGGACAGTATCATGCTGCCTAGTTTGCAGCCTGGGAGCACTAGGCCACCCCACACAGCCTAGGTGTGTAGTGGGCTCTGCCATCTGGGTTTGTGTAAGTGCACTGTGAGGTTCACCCAGTGATGGAATCGCCTCAGGATGCCCTTCTCAGAACGTGGCTCCGTTGTTAAGTGATGTGTGATGCGTAGAAGATTTAAGTGAAAAGTGAGGCAGTTAACCCCAGTTACATATTGTGATGCGACTTTTTTAAAGGCACTGTGATTGTCGTACTCCTGTGGCTTAGTGATGGATAACATTTACGTAGTCATAATAATGTCAATACTGAATGCTGAAATTTCAGAAGGTGGGTTGTTGCCACACTGGGATCGGGAAAGTGAGGAGGAGAGGGAGAGCGAGTGTGTGAATTTGGCTGTGTCTTCTGTGTGTTTGGGAAAGTGAGAATCCTAAACTTTCATAGTCAGAAGTCAATCAGAGCATCAAGTAGAGAAATGTGAAAGTAAATGGAAGGAACAGCAAAACTGTTTGTTGTAAGCGGCAGCCTCTCTACAGAACAGTTTTGACTTTTCAAATTGTGTAAGAATGACTAGATCAGAAAAAATAAAATGCATTTTTATATATTCATGTATTTTATATATTTTTTAAATGTTCTTTTTTAAAAATTTTGAGACAGAGTCTTGCTCTGTCGCCCAGGCTGGAGTGCAGTGGCATGATCTTGGCTCACTGCAAACTTCGCCTCCCAGGTTCAAGTGATTCTCTTGCCTCAGCCACCCGAGGAGCTGGGATTACAGGTGCCCGCGACCATGCTTGACTAATTTTTTTTGTATTTTTAGTAGAGATGGGGTTTTGCCATGTTAGCCAGGCTGGTCTTGAACTCCTGGCCTCAAGTGATCCACCCACTTCAGCCTCCCAAAGTGCTGGGATCACAGGCTTATATTCATCTTCTTATAAGCTTGTTCAAAAATATATTTTTCACATATGTTTGTGATTCCAAATGTTTATAGAGTAATAGGTCAGGAGTATTTTGTATTTTTATGCAATGGAGTCCCATTCAGCCATTAAGATGATGCCAGTGAATACCTACAGGGTGTAACGTCGTGATCATGACCCATCATATGGTCATGAGAAAAGGTTATTGACAACATGATGACCCAATTTTTATAAAAACCGATTTAAATAGAACCCAGCCACATGTTAACAGGAGTTAGAGGAGAAGCCGTGTGAATGTAGATAGCTTCATTATTTGCCTTCAGTTTATTTGGCTTTCCTAACTTATTATATATTGAACTTGCATTGCTTTGGTTATAAAATAAAGGGGAAGAGTCAGCGCACTGCCCCCAGGACCCTCCCGCCTCCGTGGGGCTGTGGAACCAGCCAGGAGCATAGGCACAAAGCCTCCCGTCCTAAGGCCGGCACTGGACGAGCTTGTGTGTGCTGAAAGCCTTCACTCTCGTGTGTGCCGTGGTGCCAGGCCCTTGCTCCGGTGGGCACTCTGCAGATGAAACAGGCGTGCCCCGGGCCCCTAGGATCTGCTGAGCAGCAGGAGACAGGTGTACCAGCAAGTGGCACTGTGGGGTGCTGGTGCCCTAGCCTGTGGTTCTGTAGCTGTTTCTGCCCGTGCTGGGTAATTAGCTGTTTGGGGGTTGAGGGGGAAGCAGAGGAGAGCCCCACCCATGGAGTGAGCTGGATGAGGCAGAAGGGGTGGGCAGGGACCCTCTGAGCCAGAAGATGTGGGACTTACCCCAGAGGCTGAAGAAAGCCCCTGAAGGGCACGGTGTCATTGGGTGGGGGGAGTGACATGGTCAGATTTGTATTTTAAAAAGACAATTCTGCAGTGTGGAAAACAGGTTAGAAGTGGCCAGGAGTGAGGGCGGGGATGCCTTTGTAGGGCTCTTACAGTAGCTCAGGTGCCAGGTGGCAGCCAGGTACCAGGTGGAGGGAGGAACTGGGGTCTGGGGCCCAGGGTGAGCTGGTCTGTAGATGACCCTGAACTTGGATGGATTTGAGAGTGAGATAGGGCGGGGGAGGGACATGGGTCATCTGGGATCCTGACAGGCACATGTGGGTGAATGGGGCCTCTGGTGGAGGTAGGACAGGCTCCAGGAGCACTGGTTGTATTGAGTCAGGCTGCTGGGGAGGCGTCTGTCACGTTTCCATCAGGTCAGTGTGTGGACACAGGGTCTGGGAGGAAGAGAGGCAGAGAGAGGCTTAGGGGCATCCTACAGGATAGCACCCAAGAGGAAACAGGCTCTCCCCAGGATAGATCCTGTGAGGAGCTGAGCGGAGGTACGGGGGAGATGGATGGGCAGAGGGAGTGCTTGCTAAGGAGCAGCTGCGGAGAGTGAGTGGGGGAGGAAGCAAGGGGGTGGCCAAAGCAGGAGGGCGTTCCTTCTGTAAAGCAGGAGCTAGATCAGTGTCAGCCGGGTGAGTGCTCAAGGGGTTCCTGGGACTCAGCAAACCAGAACTGACCAGACATGGAGTTCTGCCTGTGCCAGCCAAAGGAAGGGAGAACAGGAGTAGGCAGTGGAGATGGCTGTTACAAGGGTGCTGGGGCCACTTAGTCAGATGCGGGGTTCCCTTCATGTCACCAACATGGCACGAGTTGGCCAGACCCCTCCTATGTTTGGGAATCCTAGAAGTGTCTAAAACCAAGGGTGGACACATGTGATGAGTGAGGGGCATAGATAGTGTCCCTGCCCAGGGTGTGTCTTTTCACCCTGGGCTATCGTCAGTGGGAATGGGCGGCCCTAGATGTACTCCTGTGCCCTGCCCCCTTCCTCCCCTGTCCTGATGGCCTTCTGCCTCCTCTCAGAACCTCGTGGAGACAGAAGACGGGCTCTGCACTCCAGTCTGTGTGTGGTGTGTGGCACTGCCCGGTGTGAAAGCAGATGGCAGGAGGGCCAGCTGAGTGTAGTACCTGCAGCAGGGAGGAAGGAGAGCAGTCTGCATGCCCTGCAGGGGCCAGCCCGGGGCGGCAGAGCAGGGCAGAGCTCCCAGGCTGGGGCAGAGGGCTGAGAGTGCGCCCCAAGCCTCTCTTCCTCCCAGACCCTGTGTCCACACACTGGCCTGATGGAAACATGACAGACGCCTCCCCAGCAGCCTGACTCAATACAACCAGTGCTCCTGGAGCCTGTCCTACCTCCACCAGAGGCCCCATTCACCCACATGTGCCTGTCAGGATCCCAGAGGCCCCATGTCCCTCCCCCGCCCTATCTCACTTTCACATCCATCCAAGTCAAGGTCATCTACTGATCAGCTCACCCTGGGCCCCAGCCCCCACTTCCTCCCTCCACCTGGTACCTGGCTGCCACCTGGCACCTGAGCTACTGTAAGAGCCCTACAAAGACCTTCCTGCCCCCACTCGTGGCCACTTCTAACCTGTTTTCCACTTGCAGAATTGTCTTTTTAAAATGCAAATCTGACCATGTCACTCCCCCCACCCAATGACACCGTGCCTTTCAGGGGCTTTCTTCAGCCTCTGGGGTAAGTCCCACATCTTCTGGCTCAGAGGGTCCCTGTCCACCCCTCCTGCCTCATCCAGCTCACTCCATGAGTGGGGATCTCCTCTCCTCTGCCTCCCCCTAAACCCCTGAACCGCTAATTACCCAGCATGGGCAGAAACAGCTACAGGACCACGGGCTGGGGCAGCAGCACCCACAGTGCCGCTCGTCTTGCAGCTGTCTCCGGCCACTCAGCAGCTCCTGGGGGCACCCCTTTGGGGTGCAGCCAGGCTCCCTTTAGGGTACAGCTGGGCTCTCTGGGCAATAATTCTGAGAAGGGAGCCTGCTTTGGGGCTAAGTCAGGAATGGGGGCGTAGCCTCTGGGTCTGAGAACAGGATGGTCCTGGGAAACCTGGGCAGAGGCATCTTTAGGTAACAGTCCTGGATTTGAGAGTTTGCATAAACTGTGTGGCTATGACATTATTGCAGTAGCCTTTAGTCATAATGATTTGGAAATGAAAGAGCAATCTGTCTCCCAGACAGGTTCAGTTCCTATTGTAGTTCCAGTGGATCTAAAAGTTGATGTGGGTCTGTGAATTTGCTTGCATAATTATTCTCTGATAGCTTTTCATTACACATAATGCAGTTTTAATGGAACTAATGTTATGTATCAACAAATACATTGTTTTTCTTATTGTGCCGTGAGGAGATTTCTAAAAGAAGAGAATAAAAATCATTTGCAAATGGTTTATATAATACTCTTTTTCAAGCAGGGCAATCTACCTTCCCACTTCATATGTTTTTTCTGACAATGGGTTGAGAAAGGGAGGGGGTAGAGGCTCTTGAATACATTTGGGTGCTGGTTGGAATTTATTCTTGAAGCTTGCATTTATGTCTGAAATTCTCATTATTCTCCGTCAAGGAGCAGCAGCCCACATAGAATTGTACATGGCCACCTGGCTGACCAGTTTCTGGGCAGATCAGGCCCCTTCAGTTCCCCACACACCTTATTGGTCATCCTGCCACCCTGGACCCCGTCACGGTGCAGGGATTCTGGTTTCCTGCCCCTCACTCAGACTGGCCACCATTGTTTCCAGAGCCTTTCCATACCTGTTCTGAAACCAATGGCCCTCACATTCAAGGGCTGGCATTTGTCTGGCCCCGTCCACCTCTCCCACCTGCTGATGGGAACATTAGAGGGAGTTAGTGCCCAGTGGTGTGGGTTTTGCCCCCTCACTCAGGAGGAGACAGAACCAACTGTCGCTGGCTTGGGTTTTAATAACGCGTTTTCTCTGTTACGCATCAACCATGGGAAATAGAAAAATACAGAGGAAGCCAAAATCCCACTGTCTGAAGATAACCATGGTAACTTTGAGACGCGGCTGCTGATTTTCTTTATGTATTTGTTTACTACTCAGAAGGGAAATTATTCACCTTCCAAACCATTTTGTAACCTGCTTTTCTTCTTTCTTTCATTTAGTGTGAACATTTCTGCATGGCATTAAATATTCTTCCGTGGCCTGGCACAGTGGCTTACACCTTTAATCCCAGCACTTTGGGAGGCCACAGTGAGAGGATCACTTGAGCCAGGAGTTCGAGACCAGCCTTGGCAACATAGTGAACCCCTCTCTCTACAAAAGATACAAAAATTAGCTAGGTGACACATGCCTGTAGTCCCTGCTATTTGGGAGGCTGAAGTGGGAGGATCACTTGAACATGGGAGATGGAGGTTGCAGTGAGCTGTGATCATGCCACTGCACTCTAGCTTGGGTTACAGAGGGAGACCCTGTCTCCAAAAAAAAAATATGTAAACATAAGTGTGTGTGTGTGTGTGTGTGTGTGTGTGTGTGTGTGTGTATTCGGCTGTAACATGATTTAATGTCAGCAACTGGGAAGGGCTCAATGAATATATGTAATTCCCTCTAGCTGTTTTCAGTTTCCAAAATAAGAAATAATCCTTTGGTTAATACTGGGAATTCTCAGAAGCGAATTCTAGGTTGAATGGTATGCAGAGTTTAAATGCATTACATAATACATGCAGGGATTAAAGGTTAATATCACAGAAAGTTACACATTTAAAAGCAAGTTCCCCCTCGCCTCCTCCCTAATCCAGTTTCCCATTGTTAGGCTTCTTGTGCATCATTCCAGAGAGAAAAGTTTACGTAGTAAATGCGTTCAGCCATTCCTGCTTGTTTACACAAACAGGGATCCTTCATTGCACACTGGGCTGTGTCTTGCTTGTCATTTATCTTCAAGATCATTCCACATTGGCATAAACGGATCTACCTCAGACTCCATAATGCATATATTCATGTTCTATGTAAATATCAAAGTTTATTTATCCAGCCCTTTATTGCTACTCACTGGTTCCGGTTTTTGCAGTAAACGTCCTTGTGTAAATAGGCCGGCATATTTCTGGTAGTATATCCACAGGTTAAATTCCCAGAAGTGAAACCACTGAGTTCAGTGGTTTATTTTGAGAAATGCAATGAAATTGTCCCCAAGGAATTCTACGTCGAATTATGCCAACATCAGAAATGTTTAAGAGGAACTTTCTTTCCCCTCTGCCCTTTGCCATCACTGGGTTTTACCAAAACTTCACCAAAATGTTTCCAGTCTGGTTGATAAAAATACTTATCTTACTGTTTTCACTTGCTTTTAAAAAATCAAGTAGGTTTATATGCATTCTGTTAGGTGTTTATTCACTAAAAATGTGAATGTCCTATTCATAGTATTCAGCCGTTTTTTCAAATTTTTAGTTAATTTTTATGAACTCTTTGTAAATTAAGAAAATCAGCCTTTTGTCTGTTGATGTATTATAAAGATTTTTCCCATTTGAAAGCAGCCTTTGGCTTTATGGGTCTTTTTAAACCACAAATGTGTTCATTGGTTCTTTTCACAATAATGCTACGTTAAAAACCATACCAAAATGCAGTGGTTGACAGCAGCAAGCCATGATTTTCTCCTCTGGGTTTGCAGGTCAGCTGGGGTGGCTCCACTTTGGGCTGCAGGCTTCTCCAGGGGTTGGTGTCTGTGCCATGTGTTCATTCTGGGGCCCAGGCTTGCAGGGGCATTGGCCACCTGGGTGAGGAGGAAGGCAGGAGGGAGCACGTGATGCATTGGAAGCCCCGGGGCAATGGCATGTGCCACTTCTACCAGCCACTGCCAGGCGAGTCCCATGGCCAAGCTCATTCTGGGATGAGGACAGGACTCCAGCCATTCTAGAGGAGGCTCCGACCTCACACGTCAGAGGCACAGGCTTGTTCTTCTAATGCAGGGAGGCCCTGGGATTGAGAACGCAGATTCCTTCTACCACATACAAATGTGGGATTTTTTTTTTTTTTTTTTTGAGATGGAGTTTCACTCTTGTTACCCAGGCTGGAGTGCAATGGCGCGATCTCGGCTCACCGCAACCTCCGCCTCCTGGGTTCAGGCAATTCTCCTGCCTCAGCCTCCTGAGTAGCTGGGATTACAGGCATGCACCACCATGCCCAGCTAATTTTTTTTTTTTTTTAGTAGAGACGGGGTTTCACCATGTTGACCAGGATGGTCTCGATCTCTTGACCTTGTGATCCACCCTCCTCGGCCTCCCAAAGTGCTGGGATTACACGCATGAGCCACCGCGCCCGGCCAATTTTTGTATTTTTAGTAGAGACAGGGTTTTACTATGTTGGCCAGGCTCATCTCAAACTCCTGACCTCAAGTAATCCTTCCCCCTCAGCCTCCCGAAGTGGTGGGATTACAGGTGTCAGCCACTGTGCCCAGCCTGTACTCTCTTTTCTAGACAGTCTTTGCTTGCACATATGTAGGAAAGCTATTTGTCTATAGTTTAAGAGCTTGTGTCCTAACCTTGCCCCACTGTGACGTGGGGCAAGTCACTTAACCTCTCTGTGCTTTAATTTTCACATCTGTGCATAGGCACAGGAATCACACATACCTAGTCAGGTTGTCAGGATAAACTATAAAAGCTTAGTAGGTATATCTGGCATGTATTCAGTGCACAATAAATATTGACTCTGTTGACCTTGGACAACATAGGTTTAAACAGCGTGGGTGCACTTACACGTGGATTTTCTTCCACCTCTGCCACCCTGAAATGGTAAGACCTGTCCTCCTCTTCCTCCTTCTTCTCTGTAGCCTACTCAACAAGAGGATGACAAGTATGAAGGCCTTTATGATGATCTACTTCTGCTTAATGAATACTAAATATGTTTTCTCTTCCTTATGAGTTTTTCAATAGCATTTCCTTTTCTCTAACTTACTTTATTATAATAGAGCATACAGAATACAAACAACATACAAAATATGTGTTAATCTGCTGTTTATGTGATCGGTGAGACTGCCAGTCAACAGTAGGCTATTAGGTAAATTTTGGAGGAGTCAAAAGGTTATACATAGATTCTGGACTGCACAGGAGGTTGGCACCCCAACACCCCTTTTGTTCAGGGGACAACTATAGAATTATAATTTCCAACATACTGATTTTGTAACCAGATAACATACTGAATTTTCTTACGGTTTCTTATTCTTCTGAATCAATTCCATTGAGTTTTCTAGTTAGGTAATCACGTTATTTTCAAATAGTAATGATTTCGCTTCCTCTTCCCAATGTTTATAACTTTATTTTGTTTTTCCTTTTTACTTTTATTAGCTAGATACATTAGTTTTCTGTTGTCATGTGGCAGATTGCCACAAGCATAGCAGTATCGAACAGCTCAAACAGTATTTCAGAGTTCCTAAGGGTTGGGACTCTGGAATGTTTTTGTTGGGTCCTGTCCTCAGGGTCTGCAGGCTGAAATCCAGGCGAGGCTGGAAGCGTCTTCATCCAAAGGCTTGATGAGGGAAAGATCCATTTCCAAACTCCTTCAGGTTGTTGGCAGAATTCATTTTGGGGGTTGTGTGACTCAGCCCTGCTTCCTTGCAAGCTGTGGGTGGGGAAGTTCTCAGCTCTTAGAGGCATCTCATGGCACGGCAGCCCACTTCTTCAAGGCCAGCAGCAGAACCTCAAATCAGGACTTCACGAAGGGCCCAGAACCAAAAGGCTTGCCTGATTAGATCAGGCACACCCAAGAGCACTTCCCTTTTGATGAACTCAACAGCAAACTGATTTGGGACTTCCCATCCACCATTGTCAGGCAGCATAACCTCATCACATACTGTATTCCAGCCTATTCACAGTCCCACCCACGGCGAATGGGAGGGGATTCTACAGGGCAAGTACACCAGGGAGTGGGGACCTTGGGGGCCATCTTGTAATTCTGCGTACCTCACTATTATTTTCAGAATCATTTTATTTTATTTCATATTTTATTTTTGAGATGGAATCTTGCTCTGTGACCCAGGCTGGAGGTAGGAGGATCGCTTGGGCTGAGGAGTTCAAGACCAGCCTGAAACATGGTTTTTTTTCATGTTTCCCTCTGTGCCAGCAAGCAATGCATGCACAGTCAAATACTTCCACGCGCCCAAGCATCAAAGAAAGGAAGCCACAATGAGATAACAAAGGCCAGAATTTGATGCCTTCCTGGGACCTTGTATCTTGGAGTCTAAAACATTTGAGTATGAAACATTTAAAGTCATAAAGATGAGCACACAACGAGGAACTATTTGAAATAATTACCTTTGAGAATAAAATAAAAGTAGAATTTCTATTTATGCGAGATATAATCACTGGAATTTTCTAAACAAGTGCAGTTATATAGTTCAACAGCTGATTAGACATAGTGCAGAGACAATGGGTGGTCTAGAAAATCCATCTAAAGAAAGTAACCAGAATTAAGTCCTGCATGACATGTGCAGGGAACATGTGGAAGAAAAACTAAGACATTTGGAGGATGGAATGTGAAAGACCAGAGTCTTTACCAGTAGAGCTACTGGAGTCCCTGGTAAAGAAAATGGAGAAGATAAAATATTTCAAGAGATATTGGCTAGAAAATTTCCAAAACTAATAAATATAAATTCACAGAATCATTAGCACAGTATCTCCCAAAGAAGATAAAAAGAAATCCACACCTAGACATACCATGCAAAACGCTCTGAATACCAAAGGCCTTTAGTATTAGATTATCTCGAAAGGCTTTAGGGAATGAGGACAGCCGACTTTTGCCTGCATCAGTGGAAGCCGGAAAACAGTGCAGTAGGTTCAAACTGCTGAGGGACACAGCTGTCAACCTCAGGTGTTTCCAGCGTAACTGTTTTTCAGGCATCAAGGTGAAGTAAGACATTTACAGATAAACCAAACATAGGAGTTTATCACCAAACGATCTGCTCTAAAGGAACTTTAATCAGCGGGGTCATAACTTTTGGCATGACAGTCTAGTGAAGTCTATGGACCCCTTCTCAGAATAAGGTTTTTAAAAGCTGGAAATAAAAATATTACAAAGGAAACCAATTATTTTGAAATTTTTAAATTAAAAATATTTTTTAAATGTATTATTATAATATATGTGCTACTTAATAACCCACTAAGTAACAAAATCCAGCAGCTACCCTAATGTCAGAGTAAATAGCCCTATGAGAAGGCAGCATCTCACAGGGCAGGCCCAGGACAAATGAGTTTGTTGCCAAGCACTTAAGAGAGAATGTGCGTCAGAGAAGCATGCGTTACAACAGAACAGACAATGGTGTATTTCACCTTTCAGTTTCTTTTGACTCATGAGTTATTTAGAATATTTTTAAACACTTTCACACTAATAGAAGTTTTTTTTCTTTCATGAGGTGATCTTGTCATCAATTTATAGTTCTGCCTCTGCTTAAGAAGATAATGAAAGCTGTAAAGTTCTTTTTCTATCATTAGGTTGAGAAGAAAGGTAACTTCTCTCCAGGACATTATGAATGTGATGTGTTGGTGTAGCCCCCAAAGGGAAATGGTTTGGAGAATGTTTGGACCACAGCCTGGTATGAAAGGCTGGGAATAGTGAGTTGGGAGTGGCTCCAAGGAGAGGGGGCAGAAAGCATGACAGGGTGGGGGTAGCATTGAGTGTGTCCCCACAGGTAGAGACAGATGGCAGGGGACTGTATGCCTCAGCCAGCCTTCTGTGGCCCCAGCAAGACCCAGAGAAAGAAAGCTACACCCAAAGCGAGGAGAATCGAGGGAGGGTGAAGTAGGAAGATCAGCTGCTCCAGGAGGCTGTGAGAATAATATTGCACAGCACAGAGCTGCAGCCCAGAAGGTTTGGAAGATGGGGCTTGCTGGACTCAGAATATTATTTGCTCTGTTTTTGCAACAACGATTTTTTTCTCCAGACACAGTGAATGCTGGCTTCTTAGTGGTAAATTGATACCACTGTAGCTCTTGGGCACCCATCTGCCATATGTTTCATGAAAGTAATTTACTTGGCTTTCAAGACGGTTGTAGAAGGACTTCCTTCACTATCATTTGCCTTTAGACCAGACTTGATGATCTGAAGGACATTCTCGATTTTAGGAAATGAAAGAACTTTTCATTGTTAGAGGACAAGATTTAAAGAGCTAATTTATTTCAGGGCTCCGTGTCCAGGCAGGTACCAATCAAATGGGCAGGTCCTTGACTCTAAGGATGCCATTACTTCCCGGCAGCCTGTTACCCCGTGTCATCAGCCTCAACCGCAGGAAGTTCTGTCTCTGTTCCGATTTTACCTCTTACCTCTATTAGGCTGGGTGGGGAGGTGGAGAAAAGAGCAACTTGGCGTCCTTGTGACAACTCATGGTGCTCAAGGTCCAGCTCCTCTCCGTGAGCAACATCCTGCCTTTTCCAGTCTATTTGGCTTTTTTCCCACAGCTATTTAATTCGATGTTACTTTTCACCAACCCTCTTCAGTTGCTCTATATTCTTTGTGAACTGTGGACTCAATAATGATGCTGATAAATTAAATGGGATGAAGGTTTGGTGAGCGGTAATTTCATGGCTAACTAGGTTCATGACCCTTTTTCTCATGGGAGTGGTGCAAAATCAACCTGCAGGATTACTGAGATGTCAGAACACGCAGCATAATCCTTGCTGGTAGCTGGAAGTGAGCAAAAACAGTTCAAGATCCGATGGTTCAGAGCAGGGACTCTGAGCTTCTTTTACACCAACTGCCTTGGTCTCCAGTGGGCCACAGCAGGCCTCTCCAGAGAGGAGGCATCCCAGCAACTGGGCTGTGAATAGCCTCCCTCAAGCCATTCTGCAGGCCTGCCCTCATTAGGGTGAGCCTCTTCTCTGTTAGCAGTATCATGCCTTTCCCAGTCTATCTGGCTTTGGTATTTGGAACTGTGTCAGTGTTTCCGGTATTGGGGAGGAGTGGGGGAAGGGACGTCTGCACTGCCCCTCCTGGAGAGGTCTGCGGAGAAAGCAGATGTTTTGGAAAAATAATCTCGTGTCCCACTCCCAAACAAACAAAAAAATAATGAGCTGAGGCCGGAGTGGCAGGTGGCTGGAGTCACAATGACAGGGAGCAGCATCAGGTGGCATGTGGCTGGAGAAGGGGCTTGGCCCGAGCACGAGTGCCCACCACAGCACCGTGGCTGAGCCCGGTGCCCACTGCAAGGTAGGGGATTGACCTGGACAGGAGTGGGGCCACCAGGGAAGGTGTCTCAGATGCTAAAAAATCAGGAACCTAGCTTTGTAGGCCTAGATTATCAGGCCAGGGAGATGTGGTTTATTGGGCAGAGGCGTCCAGGATGGCTTCAGTGGGGAGGGTGGAGGTGGAGACGAGAGGGAGTGGACAAGGCTGTGATCGGTAGGTGAGACAGGAGAGCGCTGGCGGAGGGGACAGAGACGAACTGGGAAAGGGAGGGCACTGAGCAGAAGAATGGATCACGCGTTGTGACGGAGTGGCCCCCGAACTGTACCGTGAGCTCAAAACATGATGGCATTATGGTCAGAAATTTGCAATTTGCCAAAAGAAGAAGGTTGGGGTAGAAGCATGAAATGATGGTGAGAGCTCCAGGGGGAGTGGTCCGCTCCTTCTGAGAAAGGCCAGTGTCCTCTGGCTGTAAAGTGACCTGGGAACATGGCACGCCCACCGGGTTCAAGTGTTGGGTACAGAAGGCAAGAGAGAGGTTTCAGGGGCATTTGGAAGGAGAGTTAGTGAGACACAGCCCCAGAGAGACACAGGAGACATTGGTCAAGGATTTCCCAAGGCTGAAGCTGGACTGCAAGGCAAGGAGCCTGGGTGGCATGGCCATGAGAGGGGACCTGGGAGGTGGGAAATGGCTGTAACTACTGTCTGTCACTGTTGACTGTGTTTGGAGGACTTGTGTGCATTACAGAAAAAATAGACATTTGCAATGCTTGGGAGCAGAGCCCTGTGGGCTCTCTTTGGTTCATGTTTCTGTTGCTTTGTGGCCAGAATTTTTAAATTTTATTTTATTTTGAGATGGAGTCTTACTTTGTCACCCCAGCTGGAGTGCAATGGCACGATCTTGGCTCACTTCAACCTCCACCTCCCAGGTTGAAGCCATTCTCCTGCCTCAGCCTCCTGAGTAGCTGGGATTACAGGCGCCCATCACCGCACCCGGCTAATTTTTGTATTTTTCGTAGAGGCAGGATTTTACCTTGTTGACCAGGCTGGTTTCGAAGTCCTGACCTCAAGTGATCTGCCTGCCTCAGCCTCCCAAAGTGTTGAGATTACAGGCGTGAACCACTGCGCCCTGCATGGCCAGATGTTTTCGAGACTGCACTAGCTGGTGCTGGGAGTGATAGAGGCTGCTGTGTCTGAGAGGTGGCCCTGCCCCCTTGCGGAGGTGGTTGAGGATGAACCACAGTCTGTGCCCAAGGGGACCTTGTGGGTCTGCCAGCAGCATGCTCTCCTCCCGGGTCTGGCCAGTCCTTTTGGAGTCCAGGGCACATGCAGCCAAGTCCTTCGAACCAGTGCCCTGGCTGCCTGGCACATGCCCACAGTGGCAAGCATGAGCAATTTGTGTTCACAGGAGACCTGGTCTGCAAACACTTTCCTTGCAATGCGGCCTCCTCACTTGTTGCCATGTTGAAGAGTGAGCCTCAGCCTCTTGTTCCTCCTGGTGGGACACGGGGGTGAGGGAGAGGAAAGGGTCTCCAGGATTTGGACTTGAGTGACCGGGAGGAAGGGGTGCTCTTGTGGAGAGCAGAGGTTGCAAGAGGAAGTGTGGCGCTCCGAGGCAGAGGCTGCAGCCGCTTTTATGGACGTGTTGGGTTGGACAGATGCCAAGAGCGGAGGCTGTGAACGGCATGATGCTGTGGCTGTGGCAGAGTCGTGGGCTGAGAATCACCTGCGCAGACACCAGTGGATGGCACTTGAAGAGCCTCAGGACAGCCCCCACGGAGCCCTGGGGAGAGGAGCCAAAGGGCTTAGGAGACACAAGACTTGGGGAAGCAGGAGGAGGTTGGGAGAGGGAGGAGGTGGGGGGAGGGAGGAGGCCGGGAGGGAGGCTGTGGAGGAGAGCAACCCCCTGGAAGTGTGAAGAGCCACAGGGGAGCAAGGAGCTGCAGGAGCCCGTAAGGGAGGGAGCCTGAGCCCTCAGCAGGTGATGGGGATCAGTGACTGCGGGGGAACCTTGGGAGAAGAGTTTCCTTGCAGTTGTGGGGCTGAAGACAGATAGATGATAGTGGGTGGGAAGTGACTGTGTATCCATGAGCCATTGGCCCTTCCTGGACACCAGGAAGCCAGAAATGTGGAGATCAGAGCCAGTGTCATCCTCGGGATGCCTGGACTTGGGAGGCCGCCCAGGAGACAGGCGGGCCAAGAGCTGGACACAGGACTGAGCAGTGGTTCTTCTAAGGGACAGAAGTCACAGCGTATTCATGTGATCAGGACAGTAGACAGAAGCCAGAAGAGGGGGGTGACTGAATTCTGGTGGGACCCCAGGCAAGGTCAAGGGCAGGACTTGGCCTGGGAAAGGAGTGGGCCGCTTGGAGTCAGGGCCTAGAAAGTTCTGGAGCCTTGTCAGAAGACACTACATATTACGGGTGAGATGGGAAGCTGTAATGAGTGACGGGGAGGTGCTTGCAGGGGCTGGAGGGGGCAGAGGGGCGTGCATCAGGGGAGCCAAGCATGTAGAGGGGAGAAGGACCCTGCAGGGACCCGCCATGCCCAGGACCCACACAACCATGGCAGGTGGCTGGGTGGCCCGTGGGTGGGGTTGCCTTTGCCTTTTCCCCAAATGGTGCTCTCTATTTATTTATTTATTTACTTACTTACTTATTTATTTTGAGATGGAGTCTCGTTCTGTCTCCCATGCTGGAGTGCAGTGGTATGATCTTGGCTCACTGTAACCTCCACTTCCTGGGTTCAAGTGATTCTCGTGCCTCAGCCTCCTGAGTAGCTGGAATTATAGGCACGCAGCCTAGCACAGCCAAGTCACATCAAGGACAGGGGTGGGGTGTTTCAGAAAACCTGCCACTCTTGGGCCACCTAATGCAATACACAAAGTGGTCCCCTCCGTCATAGTGCCCTGGTGCCCGGAGAGACCATTGTGCCTCTCAGAGTGGCTGCAGGCTGTGAAAATGCCACTCATGGTGGCCCCGCCCCTGTGTATGTGCTGTGTTCCACACGTCCTTCTCCAGGTCGAAACGGTTCACGGTGTTTTGATTGTCCATGAAAGGTTTCGGAAGCGTCTCACCTTCCTGTACCTTTTGTCCTTCCAGGTGCTGCTGTCGGGACTCATAGGCGTTGTCTCCTGGAAGAGGCCTCTCTCCCTCGTGGTAAGTGGCACCTGTGTCTCCAGACGGCCCTGGAGCAGGATTCCACCTTCAGGGATGTAAGCAGGTTAGAGGCAATGGCGAAGAGAATTCCAGCTTCTCCGCAGGCAGCGGGAGGCAGAGCTTGATAAAATCTCACCACTGAAAGCTGACGGCTCTTGAGTGAGAAGCGCTGTTTCTCACGGGAGGTGCTCCTGAGAGTGCTCCTCAGTGTCTTCCGGAGGTGCTCCCAGGGCATCCTCTTCGCGTTTCTTTTGTTTTGGCACCCTTCTGTAAGGACAGAGTGTGACGTGAACAAGGGCATTTTAAAAGTGTGGATGCGGCTGGGTGCAGTAGCTCACACCTGTAATCCCAGGACTTTGGGAGGCCGAGGATGGCAGATCATGAGGTCAGGAAATTGAGACCACAGCCTGGCCAACATGGTGAAAGCCCGCCCCTACTAAAAAATACAAAAATTAGCCGGGCATGGTGGCGGGCGCAGGCAGAGGTTGCAGTGAGCCGAGATTGCGCCAGTGTACTGCAACCTGGTGACAGAGCGGGACTCTGTCTCAAAAAAAAAAAAAAAAAAAACCAAGCATTTCTTGTAGACATTAAAGCCTGTTTATGCACATAGGCATGCACATGTGTGATCACACAAACAGAACGTATTTTATCAGAGTTCAAGAAGGGTTAGGTTTTTGTGTGTTTGAGGGATCCTAAAATTCTGTGAGAGTAAAATGAGGGGAGTTATTTGAATTGCCTTGGCATTGTGCTGAGGAGCGGGCCACGTGGGAGATGGAGAGAGAGGATGATGATTTTTCCCTCGGAAAAATACCCTGGACAGATTTGTGTCTATTGATTTGTATGCTTGTTCTTCTCAGTGTATCATTAATATATGTATGTGTCTGTGTCAGGGCTGGAGGAAGAGGTTTTCTGGGTTTTGATAGGTAATGAAAAAGACAGCGTGGCATTTTTCTTCTTTTACATTAATCAATTATTTAAAATCTCTTCTTTAAGTGATTAGACTTGAAGATAATGACATGTACTACATATTAATGGGAATAGGAAAAAAAGCAAATTTGTTTATTGAAAACACCTCTTCCTTCCTGAAGGTCACCGTGACCCCTGAAATGGTATCAGGGAAGACAGGAGCGGCCTTACAGTCCTCTGAGGCTCCTCTTCCACTGTATCTTGGCCCATAGAAGACATTTCCTTTCAGAAAAATATTTTTAGTTAGAAACTTTCAAACATACATAAAAGTGAAGAGACTGCTCTAGTGAACCCCTGCGTACCCCTCATCTGGCCTCTCTTATTTTGTCAATATCTCCCCACCCCGCACCTCCACCCAGCCCCTTGCTGGATTATTTTGAAGCTGGCTCTTGGTGCAGAGGGGAAATGCAGTGAATAGGCCGACTGTAAGGTTGACATCCTCGGGGTGTGCAGTGTGGTGACTGCGCTGCCTTCAGTGACACGGGGACAGCTGCCTCATCCCTCCACACCCACCTTCATGGTGCAGACAGATTAAGCTCTCCAAACAAAGGAAAAGCTGCCTTCTGCAGAGTGGGTGTGTGGACAAAAAGACAAGAGAGGAGTGACGTCCATCACCCAGTCACCCCCGCACGCCACCCCCGGCCCCGGCCCCAGCATGAGGAATCTCACGGGGCTGGGCATTTTGCCACACAGGATGCATGAGCTTAGAGCTGACGAGGAGTTACGACTCCTTGTGGTGGTGGCTCAGGGGTGTCCCAGGGAAGCCAGGGGAGGGCCGGGGTCTCAGGGCTCATCCCAGTAGGAGGACATAGCAGCAGGTGGACCTGAGTGTTGAGGTGCTTGCTCTCCAGCCCTGCCGCAGTAGTTGGAGCAGGGCCAGCCTCCTCTCTGGGAGGCGGTCAGGGCTGACCTCCCATGGACTTAATTTCCTCCCAAGCCCCAGGCAGAGGAGAAGGGGTTCATCGAGCTGGACTGACTTCCTTGCCTTATGTAGGGAGGTTAGGGCTTCATTAGGGTGACACTAACTGCTGCAGCAACCCCCTAACTTTCAATGGCTCAGTTCACAGTAAAGGCTGCTCTGGCCCCTGTCCAGGGCAGGCTCAGCTGGTGATTGCGTCCTTCACAGAGGGACTCAGCAACCTGGTTCCTTTCACCTGAGGGCCCTAGTGTTTCCTAGGCCTGTGGGATCCACTTCAAGTCAGTGGAAGGGAATAGAGAACAGAAGAGGAACCCTGGCAGCTTAATTTTCTTCACCTGAAAGTGACATTCATGGCTTGCCTTTCAAACCATTCAGGAGAGCTTGTCATGAGGCCCCATCTAGGTAGCCGTGGCAGGCACTGGCTCTCTGGACAGGCGCTTCCTGGAGGCAGCTCCACACTGCAGATGGGAGTTTGCTGGGTGGCTTTTCATCTGTACCGTAAGAATGTTCTCCCGTTACGTTGACTACAACAGTGCAGTGTTTTGATTCGTTAGCAAAACTCACTCTCTGTATCGTGACCATTGAGATAGCCTTGGCTTTGACTTTAGGAGGAGAAAAGGCATTCACAACAGATGGGAGGAAAATCTATAAAGATCCATTAGGGTGTGCTAGAAAAACACAACCAATAGGAGATATACAGATAGAGAGATAGATACAGATAGATCCGCACAGGCGGACACACAGGTATATATACATAGCTGGATTATAACTTGTATATATGTATTGTGTGTATGTACATAGATTTATTTATCTTAAAGAGTTGGCTCACACAGCTGTGGGAATGGGCAGTTGGAAAGTCTGCAGTGCTGACCTGCAGGCTGGGGATGGGGGTAGAGCTGAAACTGCAGCTTGAGCCTGACGGGAGGCAGCAGGCGGAATTCCTCCTTCCTGGAGGAGGTCGGTCCTTTTCTCTTAACTTCCTTCCACTGACCGGATGCAGCCCACCTACATTGTGGAGGGTGATCTGCTTTGTTCAGAGTCTACTGGCTTAAAACTTAATCTCACCTACAAGAATACCCTCACAGCGGCATCCAAACTAGTGTCTGACCACTATCTGGGTACTGTGGTGTAGCCGAGTTGACACACAACAGGAATCATCACCAAAGAGTTTTGAAAACTTGCCGAAGATGTTCCATCCAGAATCATACCAAAGAAAATGCTGTAAGCATTGGTGGTAATGGTTCACTGGGTGGGACCTGTGTGTCCTTATCCTCACATCAGTGAGACATTGGCCACCACCTGCGGAGGTCTGGCCTGCAGACCCTGACTCAGTGATGGATGAATAACGCACTCACACCATTACAGTGATTCAGGTGGGCCGGGGGTGGTCGGCAGCTGCTTGCACAGGGCTACTGCAGCCAACAGACGAAGACTCCCCGTGTTATCCACACGTTGTCAAATTTTACAACAGAGATTGTAAGTTAGCATGCTTGTGGATAATTAACGTGGTTAAAAGAATGGTTTTACTAAAAGCTTTAGGTTCCAGGGCCAGAGTAAGCACTACTAACCGGTAATTCCCCCTTGATCCTCCCAGAGAGGGCCCCCAGCACAAAATCTACAGGAAGAAACAGAGTGGAGACAAAGGGATGTGGGGAAAACAGACTTAGCTGGGAAAGCTTTTGTCTCTCTCTTTCCTATGCTGATGTAAATGAGGCACCTGCCTTCAGGTTGCCCCAATAAAACCTTTTGGCCTCCAAAAGGTTTGAGATTACAGTCTATAACTTTTCCTAATATTTAGTATTTTGCCAGCCACCCCAAGTGAGTATTAACACATCAGTCCCAGCAAGAGTAGGTTTTCCTGTTTTGAAGGTGAGGCTCTGCTGTCCTTTACAGTAGCCACATCCACCATGCCTTTGGCAATTCAGTTCTGCCACTTGGCCCCTGCAGCCCTGGGATCTCATAGTCTTCATTGCATTTAGGGACCTAGTAGTGCAGAAATTCCAACTGTAAATTGTGGCCTCCAGAGAAGAGTTCAAGGATTCCGAGGTTCCTCTCACATACTTATTTCTCGTAACTAGAGAAAAATGTGCCTCTGGATCCTCTTGGGATGGGTGAGATCTGGCATGCCAGGTCTACTCTAACATTCCAATCTGCTTGAGACTTTAGATCCCTATGTCTGTGGTGTACCAAGAAAGCCTGGCATTTCAACTTCAATTAATATAGCCCACCTTTGACTTTATATTTTAGCCAACCAAACAAGCTACTGTGGGTCCATATCAATAAACGTGGTCTGATTCAACTATGTATTTTCTCTATTTTGATCTCACACCATTAATGGTAAATCAGGATTGCTGCAGCCTCCTGTTGTGAGAAAGTTTCCAAGCCACAGCACAGGAACCAGGGAAGAGCCTGGCACTCCTGCTGAGTTAAGGAGGCTATACTGAGGCTGGGAGTCAAAGGTGGCTGGAATTTGCAGAACAGAGTGCCAGAGAGGAGAGACTTACTCAGGCTGAGGGTTCTGGAGATCTGCAGAGGAAGCCCTGTGAATATTCAGCTGCTGCTGATCAGCTCTTGCATGTGAGGAAACTATGGACATGAAGGAACCATCTGAGAGGATGAGAGAGAAAAGTCCCAGTCACAAAATTAGGGTTTTCCCACCATCCAGATTGGAAGACCTCATGATTCACTGGGGCATTATATAGAGTACGCACAAGAGTTTTGCCTCAGTAGTGGAGAATACCTGGCCCTGAGCTAAATGCTGTTCCAGTTCTGCCTAACAAATATTAAAAGCAAGATCCAAAGGAATGAAATAGGTTCCAAGTAATTTACCTGTGTCCCAGAGCAAAGTATAAGAATGACATAGGAATGCAAAAGTATCCAGCACCAACTAGATAACATTCATAATGTCTACCATTTAATCAAAGATTACTAGGCATGCAAAGAAGCAGGAAACTAGGGTTCAAAGTGAAAAGAAAAATAAACCCATTGAAATTGATACAAAATTGACACATACTAGAATTAGCAGACAAGGACATTAAAACTGTTATTAAAATTGTATTGCGATGTTCCAGAAGTTAAGTAGACACATGGAGATATAAAAAAACCAGCTGAACTTTTTTTTAAAATTTTTTTGAGACAGTCTTACTCTGTAGCCCAGGCTGGAGTGCAATGACACAATCTTGGCTCACTGCAACCTCCGCCTCCCGGGTCCTGGTTGAAGCAATTCTCCTGCATCAGTCTCCTGAGTATCTGGAACTACAGGCACATGCCACCATGCCCAGCTAATTTTTGTGTTTTTAGTAGAGGCAGGGTTTTGCCATGTTGGCCAAGGTGGTCTTGAACTCCTGACCTCGTGATTTGCCCAGCCGAACTTCTACTGATGAAAACTATAATGTAAGAGAGAAAAATTTCACTGGATTAGATTAATGGCAGATTTGAAAAAAGAAAAAAGATTAGTGGACTCATAGATATTGCAATGCAATATACATTCTCCAAAATGAAGAACATACAGAAAAAGCATTTTTTTAAATAAAAATATGAAAAAAGCATCAGAGAGCCTTGTGGAATAATTTCCAGAAATCCTAATATATGTGGAATAAGGAGTGAGGGTAAACAGAAAAAATACTTTAAGAAATAGTAGTAATTTTTTTCAAAATGGAATAAAAACTAGAAAACCACAGATTCAAGAAGCTTAATGCATATAAAGAACCAAAAAAAAAAAAAAGAAGAAGAAGAAAAGCACACCAATATATCGTGGGGTTTATAACATTTGTATAAGTAATTGTATGAAAATACTATAAAGGAGGGGGATGGAAGTATACAATGTGAGATTCTTAGACTGTACATGAAGAAATCTAACGTCATCTAAAGGTAAACTATGATAAAGTTGTATACTGTAAAGCCTAAAACAACCACTAAAATAAAATCAAAAACTCCAAAGAGTTGGCTAAGAAACCAACAAAGGAAATCAAATGGAATCATAAAAAAATAAACGGTTAATACAAAAGAAGGCAGAAAACAGGGAAAAAAAGAAACAAAGAATAGATGGGACCAAAATGAAACAAATAGTAAGATTTCGTTGCCTGTTTGAGTTTCTTCCATGAATTGCTTGTACATAATTTTTGTGAGGCTGTATTACACGGATGTGTGAGATTTCTTAACTTCGTAATACTTTTCTGTTTTAAGTGACTAATATCTTATCCAAGTTTGTCTTTTAATTTTTAATGAAGTGTCTTTTTAAAAAATACAGAAGTGCTGGTTTTTTAATCTTGCAAAATCTGCTTTAAAAAAAAAAACTGGCTTCTAGGGTTTCTTTCTTAGTTTAAAAGATCTCTCTTGGACCATAATTCTGAAGTTATTCACCTGTGCATTTCTAAAATGTTTATAGTTTTTCTTTTTATGTTTAAGTAATTGAATCAAAACTTATTTTTACCTACGGTATGAAGTAAGGTTCTAACTTTATCTTTTCCAAGTGGATGGCCATTTCCCCAGTACTATTTTTTTGAATGATTCAGTATTTCTCCTCCTATTTGAAATGTTTTCCTCCACCTCACTGCTAGATATGGGTCTGTTTGTAAATCTTTATCTTGTGTAATGAATCTATCAGTTCATTTCCAAGACAACACTACATTGTTTTAACCACTCTAGCTTTATAATAAGTCATTCTCCTATTTTTTCATGTTTTGCTACTTCTCTGCATTCTTCAATAAATTTAGAATGAGTTTGTAAAGTTACACAGTCATGATTTGATTTTGTGATTGCATCGATCTTATAGATTAATTCCTGGAAAAATAATATCTATAATATTTAGAGATGGGGATATACAGTTGACCCTTAAACAACATGGCAGTTAGGAGCACTGACCTCTCATGTAGTTGAAAATTTGCGTACAATGTGTGACTCCTCAAAAACATAACTACAGATAAGCAACTGCTGATTGGAAGCTTTACCGATCACGTAGACTGTCAACACATATTTCGTATGTTAGATATATGCTATATTCTTACAATAAAGTAAGCTAGAGAAAAGAAAATATCGTTTCAAAAAGTCATCAGAAAGAGAAAATGTATGTACTATGAATTAAGTGGAAGTGGACCATCATAAAGGCCTTCATCCTCATCATCTTCAGTTGAGTAGGGTGAGGAGGAGAAGGAAAAGGAAGAGAAGAGTTAGTCTTGCTGTCTCAGGAGTGGCAGAGGTAGAAGAAGATCCATGGATAAGTAGACCTATGCAGTCCAAACCTGTGTTCAAGAACGAACTGTATTTTCTGCTATATTGCTGGAAAAATTATGTATATTGATCTCCTACCTGGTTATCACACACCATAGTGAATTATTATACTAGTTCTAATTATTTGTCTACTGGATAGTTCAAGAAAATTTGGTTGGGGAAATTTCTTCCATTCAGTCTTTGATTATATCTCTTCTCAATTTTTTTTTCCTTCTCTTACTTGAATTCCTAGTGGATAGATATTCTACCTTCTATATTGATCCTATGGGATTCTTAACATTTTCTTCTATTTTCTTTCTCTTTTCCTTACTTTCTGGGGCACTTCAGTTTTATTTTCTAGATGACTACTTTGGGTTTCAGCTGTATCCATTCTGCTGTTTGATCCTTGTGTTGAATTTTTTTATTTTGACAGACAGCTGTTATTTTCTAAGAACTCTGTTTTTCTCTAATTGCTTCTTTTTCATACCAATGTGTTCACATTTTATGAAACACTAATTTAATGGGTGCAGTCTCCTTCAAGGATATTAATTAGAATTCTGCTTATTGGATATTCTCACCTGCCTCCACAGGTTAATTGGTCTTTTTAATCATCTAGGTCTTTATTCATGCTATTTTTTCCCACTCAACATTAGGCCATCTTTCATTGTCTTATTTATATTTTCAAAAGAAGGACTGTTAATGAAGGTAGAAAGTTGGTGTTATTGGTTTTGTTGGTTTCTTGGGTTTTTATTTGTGGGGGCGTGGTGGTATGGGAGGGTGGCACAGTTTACCTTTCCTAAACTCCACCCTAGTATGCCTGGTCCAGAATGTGCAGGCCATCTTTGAAAGTAGGAAGTCTGTTGCATTGACTGGCAGGATCCACTTCAGTCTTCCTGGGGGATGAAGCAAGCTCAAGAGGGAAGAGCTGAGCCTGTTTTTCCCCAGGTAAAGTTGCCTTTTGTCTCTTCCTTCCCAACTTCAGCATCCATTGTGAGGGTTCAGAGGTGCCTCAAGTTGTGCCTGCCCTGGGCAGATGAAGATGATGACAGATGATGACGATGATGACAACGACAATAATTGCTAACATTTATTAACGCTCACTGTGTTCCAGACACTCTTTTGTGATGTGGCTACAGCAAGATTCAGTTATGTTCAAGGTTTTTTGGAGCTAATAAGAGGCAGAGCTCAGGTTGAAACCCAGGCTGTATGTTTCAGAGGCCATGCTCTCACCCTCTAGGCCGGGGTGTCCTTATCCTGCCTGAACTTCAGAACACTTGGGGCACTTTAAGAAATATTACTTCAGACCCATTATATCAGGATTTCGTGGAGTAGGGCCCAGGTATCCGTAGTTTTAGACTCCGTAGATCATTTTTCAGTGTGCAGCCAGGATGGAAAACCTGTGCCTTTCCAGGGTGCACTTGATTTTGATTGCAGTCTTGTGGTGGTCAGTAACTTAGGCAAATGACATTTCTCCTTTTTCAGTATAGAGCTACCAGCTCAGCTGTTCAGAGTCTTGTTCTTTGCTAATTGTTTGCTACTCTGGCACAGTTCTTATGTACAAATATGTCTACAGTTGTTACATATCTTGAATTATTAACCCTTTATCATTATAAAATGTCCTTATTTGTTTCTGGTAACAGTGTTTGTCTTAAAGATGATTTTGTCTAATATGAGGATAGTTACTCAAACTTTCTTTTGGTTAGCATTTGCATAGTATATCATTTTGTACCTTTTTACTATTTGTGTCTATAAGTATAAAGTGAATCTCTTATAAAGAGTGTGTAATTGGATCATGCTTTTAAAATCCATTCTTCAATTTCTACCTTTTAATTGGAGAGTTTAATTTTTTAATGTAATTACTGATAAGAAATGATTATGTCTCCCAGTATGCTATTTGTTTTCTGTATGTCATACCTTTTTTTGTGTGTTGCCATATCAGAATACCTGAGATTGGATAATTTGCCAAAAAAAAAAAAAAAAAAAAGAGGTTTATTTAGCTCATGGTTCTGCAGGCTGGGATGTTCAAGATTGGTCAATCACATCTGCTGGCTTCTGATGAGGGCCTTGTGCTTCCTCAAAACATGGCAGATAAATGGAAATGCAAAAAGGGAAAAACATGAGAGGCAGCCTCACTTTATAACAATTAACTCTTACCAAAACTAATCCATTCTGCAGAGAACTATCCCAGTCTTCTGAGAAAGATATTAATTCATCTTAGGTTATTCATCCCTTGAAGACACCACCTCCAAACACTATTGCATTGGTAATTAAAATTCTACCTGAGTTTTTGGCTGGGACAAACTACATCCAAACCATTATTTCTATATGAGTATAATTTACTATCTAGTGTTTGTGTGTGTGTGTGTGTGTGTGTGTGTGTGTGTGTTTGTTTAATTTCAGCCTAAATTACTTCCCTTACTATTTGTTGTAGGGCAGATTCCACAGAGACAGATTGTCTCAGCTTTGGCTTATCTGGTAATGTCTTGATTTTTCCTTCTTTTTTGAGGGATAGTTTTGCTGGATATGGAATTCTTGATTTACAATTTTTTTTTTTTCTTGCAATTGTAAGGCCTTCTGTCTTGCATGTTTTCGAATCAGAAACTAGATGTTAATCTTATTGGGACCTCTTGTATGTGGTAAGTCACTTATCTTTTGCCTTCAAGCTTCTCTCTTTGACTTTGGCTTTTGACAGTCTGATTATGATGTGTCTAGGTATGGATCTCTGAGTTTATTTTACTTCGATTTCATTGAGCTTGGATGTGTGGATTATTGTCTTTTGTCAAATTTGGGAAGTTTTTGACCATAATTTCTTCAAATGCATTTTATGCCCTTTTCACTTGCTCTCCTCTCCCATTGATACTCCATTGCATGCATGTTGGTTCACTTTATGATGGCTCACATGCTTCTTAGGATCTGTTCATTTTTCTTCATTGTTTATTCTGCTGCTCAGACTGCATAATCTCAATTAACCTATCTTTAGGTTGACTGATGATTCTTTCTTCTGCCTACTCAAATCTGCTCTTGAACCCCTGTAGAGAGTTTTTTATTTGAGCTATTGTGCTTTTCAATCTATAATTTCTATCTGGTTATTTTTTTTTTCAGGCAGAGTCTTGTTCTGTCACTTAGGCTAGAGTGCAGTGGTATGATCATAGCTCACTGCAGCTTCGAACTTTTGGGCTCAAAGGATCCTCCGTCCTGCCTCAGCCTCCTGAGTAGCTGAGACTACAAGTGCATGCTACCACATCTGGCTAATTTTTGTATATTTTTGGGTAGTGAGGGGATCTTGTTGTGGTGCCCAGGCTGGTCTGAAACTCCTGGCCTCAAGCAGTCCTCCTGCCTCGGTCTTCCAAATTGCTGGAATTAAAGGTGTGAGCCACCATGCCCAGCCCTATTTGGTTCTTACAATTTCTATCTCTTTATTAATATTTTCATCATTCTCATCTTTCTTTAGTTCTTTAGACTTTCCTTTAGCTCTTTTAATATGTTTAAAATAGCTGATTTAAAGTCTTGGTCTTCTAAGTCCACCATGCCTTTCTTAAGGATCATATATATGTGTGTTTATGTGTGTGTGTGTGTGTGTGTGTGTGAGTATATATATATATATGATATGTATATGTGTGATGTATATGTGAGATATGTATATGTTTATATGTATATTGAGATGCAGTCTCAATCTGCTGCCCAGGCTGGAGTGCAGTGCCATAATCTTGGCTCTCTGCAGCCTCTGCCTCCTGGCAGAGTTCAAGCAATTCTCATCCTTCAGCCTCCCAAGTAGCTGGGATTACAGGCATGTGCCACCGCGTAGCAACAGGGGGTCACCCAGGCTGAAGTGCAGTGGTGCAATCTCAGTTCACTGTAACCTCTGCCTCCCAAGTTCGAGCGATTCTCCTGCCTCAGCCTCCCAAGTAGCTGGGACTACAGGTGCACACCACCTACCTGGCTAATTTTTGTATTTTTAGTAGAGTTGGAGTTTCTCCATGTTGGCCAGGCTAGTCTTGAATTCTTGACCTCAGGTGATCCACACACATCAGCCTCCCAAAGTGCTGGGATTATAGGTGTGAGCCACCACACCCAGCCGGGATCAATTGTATTGATGGCTTTTTTTTTTGGCCTGTATATGGGCCATGTTTTCTTGTATTTTCATAGTTCTAATTTTTTTTATTGAAAACTGGACATTTTCAATAATATAATATTGTGCCTCTAGAAAGCAAATTCTTCCTGTCCATCATAGTTTGTTGTTGATGATACATAATTGTTTGTTTAGTGACTTTTCTGAACGAATTCTGTAAAGTCTACCCTTTGTCATGTGTGGCTACTGAATTGTCTACCAAGTTAGTTTAGGAGTTACCTAGTGATTGGAGAGAGATTTCTTTAAATGCCTGGAGCCAGTACATATCCCAGTCTTTGCCAGGGGGGTCTGTGTGACTCTTGGGGCACACCTTCACCATTCTGCAAGGCCGTTGCCGTCTGAGAGCTCAGAGGCTTCTCAGGGCTTTCTTGGGCATATGCACAACCCTATGCGTGTGTGTGTGGCACTCCGTATACCCACAGATGTGTTGGGGCTTTTCCAAAGCCCTATGGGTACCTTATTCCCCAGGCTTTTTTAAAAAAGTTTTTTGGTTAATACATTGTTTGCCCCAACTGTTACCTACTGATTAGGCAGCTGCAAAGTGAAAGCAGTTGCTTATAAATGTATTTGACAATCACACCCAGGGAATAGACTGTTCATGCTAAGTGAGCTCAGGGTCAGGTCAAATACAAATAGCTTTGTAAGTATGGTCTTCTAGGGAATCACCAGAATGGTCACATCATGAGAATTATTTGGGGTGGGACTTTGGAAAAGATGCAGCTTTGTTTCCTTCCCTAAGTGGCTTCCAGGCTGCTCCAGGCATGTAAGCTGTTCTTTTTCCAAGGGTGCTGTAGAGACCAGGAATGGAGAATGAGTCTAGGGCAAGCCAAAATGCCCCAGATCATACTGTTCTTACTGAGATTCAGCTCTTCATTTTGAGGAAATGCTTCCAAGGTTGCTGCAAGCCTTTGGTTAATTTCCAAAATTGTAAGTAAGTTGATTCTAACCATTTCATTCAGATATTTTTTCCTTTTATGAGGAAGTGAATTTTTAGGTCTTTGCCACTTTTGCTGATGTCATCTCTCTCCAAATATCTTTAATGATCTTTAGCTAGCAAGATATTTACAAACTAAATTTATTGTATCCATCACTTGGAAAAGCTCCTTGCTATCCTAAAATAGGAATCACTTGTTGTTCAAGGGTATTATTTGACAGGGGTGAAATACAGTTCTTAATCATCTTGGGGTATTTTTCTACAGTAGCTTTTGCTAAATAGTTTTCTACTCTCCAGCCAGAGTATTTCTTGAGTTAAAAAGATTCTCCTTGTTGATAACATGTCTTATGGATGAATCTCAGAAGCAATTGGCTAAATATAAGACACCAGACACAAAAGACTGCATACTGTATGATTCCATTTTTATGAAATTCTAGTGATGGAGGAGAGATGAATGGTCACCTGGGGCTGGGATGTGGGAAGAGAATGGCTACAGAGAAGCACAAGGGAAACTCTGTGGCCATGGAATGTTCTATAGTTTAATTGTGGTGGCACTTCCACGGCCATATGGGTTTATCAGGATGTACTTTGTCAGGAACTGTGCATTTAAAATGGTTGGATTTTCTGCAAAAAATTAGCCAGGCATGGTAGCACATGCCTTTAATCCCAGCTACTCAGCAGGCTGAGGCAGGGGAATTGTTTGAACCTGGGAGGCAGAGGTTGCAGTGATCCAAGATCACGCCATTGCACTCCAGCCTGGGCAACAGAGCAAGACTTCGTCTCAAAAAAAAAAAAATCAGTCACATAAACATATTTATTAGGCAGAACAAGATAGGTTTTATCCCAGTAGGTGCTAACGGAAGTCATCTAACAGTCCACATCAATGGCTCTTAGGTTTTTGTCCACATCAGAGCACAGGACGTGTGTTTCAGAGTGAATGCTGGGTTTGGCTACACACCCCTTCATTCAGGGCTTGCTGGGTGGTGCTGGGGCCCTGGCTTCTGAGTCTTTAACAAACAGAACCAACAGAGGTGTGGTGTGCTGGTGTGAAGTCTTGCAAGATGCCGAGTAAAGCATGTTTAGGTTGCAGAAATGTCAGAAGCATCTTTATTAGATTCAGTTTTTTAAAATTTTTCCCTGCAGACTTCTAAAGGATAAAGACAAATCAGAGTAGCCTTCAGGCATACTAAAAGTGACTCTGTATTTATTTTATAATTTTTGGAAACTATATTCCCAGAGCAGTTGGGTAAAAAATAAAACAAAACAAAAAACCCTGTTTTTTAGTAGGTGAATGGATAAATAACATGGTACATTAGATAACAGATTATTAGCCAGTGCTAAAAAGAAATGAGCTTGTAATCCCAGCACTGTGGGAGCCGAGGCAGGTGGATCACTTGAGGTCAGGAGTTCAAGACCAGCCTCGCCAATGTGGTGAAACCACATCTCTACTAAAAATACAAAAATTAGCTGGGTGTGGTGGTGGGCACCTGTAATCCCAGCTATTTGGGAGGCTGAGATGGGAGGATCTCTTGAACCCAGGAGGTGGAGGTTGCAGCAAGCTGAGATCACACCACTGCACTCCAGCCTGGGCAACAGAGCGAGAGTCTGTCAAAGAAAGAGAGAAAAAGAGAAAAGAGAGAGGAAGGAAGGAAGAAAGAAAGGAAGGAAGGAGCTATCTAGCCATGAGAAGACATGGAAGAAACTTTGCATATTACAGTGTGAAAGAAGTCAGTCCGAAAAGGCCATAGACTGTATAGTTCCAAACATATGACATTCTGGAAAAGGCAAAACTGTGGAGGCAGTAAAAAGATGAGTGGTTGTCAGGGGTTGGGGGAAAGGGATGAAGAGGTGGAGCACAGAGGCGTTTTAGGGCAGTGAAACTGTTCTGTAAAATATAATGTTGGATACAGGTCATTATGCATTTGTCCAAACCCATAGAATACTCCACCAAGAGTGGACCCTAATGTAAACCGTGGACTCTGAGTGATAATGGCGTGGCAATGTGGGTTCTCCAGTTGTGACAAATGCACCACTGTGCTGGGGCTGGTCGTAGTGGGGGAGGCTGTGCCTCTGGGGAGGGAGGGAGTATATGGGAACTCTCTGTACCTTTTCCTCAATTTTGCCATGAACCTAAAACTGCTCTAAAAATAAAGTCAATTTAAAAAATTTAAAATTAAAAAAAAATCTGAAAGGCACCACCCCCAAACCAGGATATATTCAGTTTATTTGAAATGACTAACAGTAGGTTAAGGCATGATCTATCTCAGTCTCCCACACCAGTTGTGACTCACAGCTTGCGCTGTTAACCTTAATGAGAGTAAGTGTTCTGCCTCTCAGCTGGGTGAGGGAAGACGCTCTTAATGAAGCAGTTTTACCGCAAGAGAGCTGCATGGAAGGACGTCACAGCAGAGAAATCCAACCATTTCTGTGTACCTTCCACAATAACAAGCGTGGTGGGAAACTGCTATGTGCCGGCCCTTTTCAGCTGCCTACTGAATTAGTTATCACAACACCCCAGTGAGACACCTCTGTTACCATCCTAGCCAAAAGAGAAACTGAGGCACAGGGCAGGTGTGTGGCAGGTAAATGGCAGGCAGGTTTCCAGCCCAGGTCAACCAGCTCTTAATTACTGCGTTCCGTGAGACATCAAAATTTAACCAAAAAACCTTCTTCCTTGACTTAGTAAGGCATAATCCACTGTCCTCTGCAGCTCAGCCTAAGACCTACTGCAGCTCAGCATAAGGCTTCGTAAAATATGTTTAGGCACAATTAATTTTTGATGGTTTCTTTTTAATTAGAAGCTGCAAAATAGAGGAAAGTTATTTTTTCCTTCCGTATTTCTTTTCTCAAAAACATGATTCCCAAGGTTTTGCATTTATCCTGCAGATGTTTGGATGGTTCTTTTTATTTTTTTATTTTTTATTGTTTTTTGAGATGGAGTCTTGCTCTGTTGCCCAGGCTGGAGTGCAGTGGCATGATCTCGGTTTATGGCATCCTCTGCCACCTGGGTTTGAGCAATTCCCCTGCCTCAGCCTCCTGAGTAGCTGGGACTACAGTCACCCACCACCGCACCTGGCCTGATGTTTGGATGGTTCTTAAGCTACAGAGAGCAATTCTGGCCCTAATAAACCCAGGCGTGTGGCACCAAGAGCCCTGGTAGCTCTCTTGTTATGCTGGACACTAGTCAGATATTTCTAAGTCCTGTGGAGTTTGATTCATTGGTGCTGTCCCCGGAGTGGTGGTAATAGGTGTCCGATAATTAGCCCTATTAGAGAAACCAGCCCTTACTTTATACCTAGATGCTCGATTCCTGTCACAGCCTCAGTGTTATTGGAAACCTATAGACCACAACTGTTGAAGAAAAATAGCTTTGATCTTCTTTCCATTCAGGTTGGATTCTGTTATTGTTGTTTTTCTCCACTGCAGTATTTAATGTAACATGTAGACGTCAAGGAACTGGAAGTATGTGATGAATGAACTTCAGCCTGGATTAGCGGTTTTTTTCTTTCTCTCTCTTCATTGCTATGCTGATCATTTTTCAATGTAAGGAAGCTTAAAATCTTATGCTGCATATATTAACTTCTTTTCAAAAGAGTCTTTGAATTTTTGTACAAACAGAAATGTTTCCTGCTGTGCCCATCAGAAATTCAGTCCCAGTCACACTACAAAGTCCTGTGCTTGCCATATTCTGTGGAAAAAATTTATGAATCATCTTAACCTTTATTATGAGTTATAAGAAGCCTGCAAGGCTTTCTTTCGAAGCCATGAATTGAGCTCAAATGTAACTTTAATAAGCTATTTAAAATATAGGTGAGTTAAAGGTTAATATTTTGAATATAAATGTATTTGGAGTCATTATTTATTCAGAAAATTCATTAGAAATCCACTTACGGGGTTTCTTATAGTCAAGATCGTGACCTTTCTTTAAGTGAATGTATTTTGCTAGGTCACATTAAAGATGAAGCCTTCATCTGTTAAGTGCAGAAGAAAAGAAGGAAGTAAGGTGAAAACATATTGTACAGATCCTTAAAACAATGCAGAATTTTGCTGTGCTCATAAAGCAGCTTAAGTATCTGAATCCTCCACCTTGTTTATGAAAATAGACTAATACGCTTCCTTTAAAATTGACTAACAGTATTAAATGTCAGCAGGGAAAGATAGTCTGACCAGAAAAATGAGACTGAAAGAGACTAATTAAAGCACAACGTAAGGAAGCCACTCAGGACCTTGTGAAATTTAAAATAGTTGTTGATAAAATGTTAATTTTTATTGAAACGACAATGATTTATATTTGCTTAAATCACTTCACTTGGAAGTATAAACTCGTAATCCATCGGGCACATTTTGTAAGTGAAAATATATTAAACCTTAACTTTTTGCAAGTGACATCAAGTTTGGATAGAAAGATTAAAAGTGAGGTAGAGAAAAATACCCAATAAGGTAATTATGTGCTCAGAACTCATAAAGAGTTCAATGCATCATCTCGAATTCACCTGGAAACAATTGTAATCGACTTTTCCCTGATGCTGCTTCTGACTCGCGGAGAAGCTTCTGAGAAAAGGGTGAGTTACTCTCATAGCCCAGTCTAGGCAATGTTGCTCTCTTCCCGTGAAGGTACAGACTGAGTGGGTGGTAAGGTCTGTGGAAGAGCACTGAGGAGGGGTCATCTCTGGGAGCTCAGAAGCCCCAGGATGTGCCTCTGGATGGAGTCCCAGACTCTGCATATTTCTTTATGGCTGGAGTGGTTTTCTTGTGATCCACGTCCTGTGACATGGTTAATGTGCTGTGAAGTGAGTTGCGTGTAGCTGGACCTTAAGACCGTGATACATTTCTTGATTACAATAAGCCACTTAGTATCCCCAGTTGTGGGTATCAGCAAAGCTTAAGGATGTTTCCAGAAAAGGGGAAGAGTTTGCTCAGCTGCTGTTGATGGAGGCTTGGTTACGTGTTTCCTGGGGTGCTCCCCGATTGGACCTGCAAATGTGTAACCCTGGGCTGATTCTGTAGCCTGCCTGGACAGCAGTTCCTTGTTCTGTCTGTCCTGGATATGTAAAGGACGCCATCGGCACACTGTGAGCTCACAGTGGTCCTCAGAATTGCCGCAACATGAGGCTCAGAGCCTGTTGTGCTGCAGTAACTGGAATACACTGCAAAGGGCACTGAGCCATGTGATGACCTGGAAACAAAGAAGGTTAAGATACGATCTTGTCTGCAAGAAAGTTACGTTCTAGGTGAGGTCATGATATGCGTTGGGAAAATAAAAATATCAATAAAATGTTAAAGATGCATAAAGTGTATAAGACAATGGGAGGAAATTGCTCCAAGTTAGAACTTAATAAATTGAGAAATGAATTATGTATATAATTTTTATTTGGAAAGATGAGAGGAAACTGTTGCCTACTTGGTGCTTTTTGTACATTGACCCAAGACAGGTATTCACAGTTACATTTGAAGCTCATGTCCTTTTCTTTTTCTTTTTTTTAAAAATTACACTTTAAGTTCTGGGATACATGTGCAGAACATAGTTACATAGTTATACACATGCCATGGTGGTTTGCTGCATCCGTCACCCCATCATCTACATTAGGTATTTGTCCTAATGCTATCCCTCCCCAACACCCCCCCAACAGACCCCGGTGCGTGATGTTCCCCTCCCCGTGTCCATGTGTTCTCATTGTTCAACTCCCACTTATGAGTGAGAACATGCGGTGTTTGGTTTTCTGTTCTTGTGTCAGTTTGCTGAGAATGATGGTTTCCACCTTCATCCATGTTCCTGCAAAGGACATGAACTCATCCTTTTTGTGGCTGCATAGTATTCCATGGTGTATATGTGCCACATCCAGTCTATCATTGATAAGCGTTTGAGTAGGTTCCAAGTCTTTGCTATTGTGAACAGTGTTGCAATGAACATACATGTGCATGTGTCTTTATAATAGAATGATTTATAATCCTTTGGGTATATACCCAGTAATGGGATTGCTGGGTCAAATGGTATTTCTAGTTCTAGATCCCTGAGGATGTCCTTTTCAAAGGGATTATGAACTTGGCTGCAGTCCCTGGAGTAGTATAATAAAAGGGTAACTGCTAACTCCTGGATGGAGAAATCTAGATGTGTCTGATTTCACAGGGCATGCTCTTTTCATTATGTCTTGCTGCTTCCACTAGGGTTGAAGTAGGAAAAGATTCAGTCAGACTGAATCTTACGGTGAGAATGGGATTCAGCCCAAATATTATTGGCTGGGTGGAGTTGGGGCGAGTAGATGAGAGACTCCTTGCAGGCCAGCAAAACAACCAAGACAAAACCCAGGAAGCAGGAAAAGCACCAGGTGCAGAGGTCCTGGAGTAAATCGAGCTGTACAAAGTTTTAGGAGAAAAGGTCAGCCTTTCTTCTCTCCAGCCTGAGTTGTCTCAGCCTGTCTCCCCCACTTCCAGCTTCAGGAGATGGGTGACTGCCCCAGGCGGCCCAGCCTGTCCAGGGAGTACCTTCTCGAAATGCTTCCTGGACATACTCTAGTATCTGCCTCCCAGACTCGAGGGGTGATAGGGGCTCTTTTTGCCCTCACACTGAATAACCACCTGCTCCTATGGTCCAGGAGAGAGCGAGCCAGCTGTCAGGGTGAGAGGGTCCTTGGTCTCCTGGTCCATGTGGCGTGGTATAAGCAGGTGCTCTGGTCAGCTGGAGTTGTCCAGGGAGGAGCTGTGCAGGGTGACCCCTCAGCTGAGAATGGGAGGTGCAGTGACCAGTGACATAGTTGATCTGTGTTTTGCTGTGTTGGGAATTTAATTCACTGTATTAATGATGAATCTTGCAAATTTTATAATCTTGTTTGTACAGTTATCAAAATTCATCTGTAGTTCCCAGGAAATGGAGGATCTCATGTTCAGTCTGTTCTTCACAAGAATTGTCTGATGTCCGTCCACTTTAGAGATTCCTGCCTCCTCTAAAATGCCTCCCTTTCCTAATGGACTTCCTTTGCCCTGGGGTCTTCATGATCTCCTAATAGAAAAAAGTCATTAAGAAAAAAATCTAATATGCTGAGATAGCTCTAATATAAGAAAAGTAATAAATGAAGTGTCACTAGATTGAAAATGTGTATTCTTTCGGAAAGAAGGCAATTACTGTTATAAAGATATAGCATTAGAAAAAATTATTACAGCTGTGAAGTATGTGATATGTCTGTCTGTGGCACAGTTAATTTAAAAAGTATTACCAAGCATACAAATCATAAGAATAAAATGCTGAACCATACTAATTGAAAGTGAATTTAATATGCAATTCTGAGGAACTCTGTCTCTGTACCCAGGTTTTAAAAAAATTCTACCTTATAGACTGTTAGTTATCAGATTTTCTTTCAAACGTCTCCCTTCTTTTAATGATGAATGTTACTCATGGACCTTATCTTTGATTCCTGAATAATTTTGTGATATACAATAAGTAAAGGGATAATGTTGAAACAATCCTGTTTTACCCTGATTTTCATGTATATTGAATCAAATTGCTGTAGGTCTGTGTCTCCTTGTCAAAACATAAAAATTCTGATTAGCAAGGGAAAGAAGAGTCAAAGGTTTCAAATTTGCTTTGCTGTTCAGTTTGTGTGGTTCAACAATAGATAGAAAAATTGATTGAAATTGACTTAAAATAATGCTAAAGGCCGTATTATCCAATGACTATCAGAAGTTTTAAAAATCAGCCAGGTGCAGTGGTTCACGCCTATAATCCCAGCACGTTCGGAGGCTGAGGTGGGTAGATCACAAAGTCAGGAGTTCAAGACCAGCCTGGCCAACATTGTGAAACCCCACCTCTACTAAAAATACAAAAAAAAAAATTACCAGAGCGTGGTGGTGGGTGCCTGTAATCCCACTTACTCAGGAGGCTGAGGTGGGAGAATTGCTTGAACCCAGGAGGCGGAGGTGGCGGTGAGCTGAAATCATGCCACTATACTCCAGCCTGGGTAACAGAGCAAGACTGTCTTGAGGAGAGAAAAAGAAGTTTTAAAAATCATGACTTGCAGTAGTGACTTTCAGAGGAAGAAAGAAGTCTGCGTTTCTTAAACGTGTGGTATCCTCACTAAAACACAGGTCTTTACGTTATGTTTTTCCTGATAAGTGAGTATAGATGTGTATTATAGAAAACCTGGAAAATGCAGGGAAACAGCTTAGAAAACACTTCTTGTGTTCTGCCCTGGCCCACGGCTACTGTTAGCTTTTGCAGTTTTTTTTCCTACAACATCGATATTCATGTTTATATTCACTGCAGCCCTTTTTATGTCCATCTCTTTCTGCCACCTTTTGCTTTGTTTGGATGTTAGGGTATTAGTGTTCATTACCTGTGGATTATATGTTTTAAAAATATAAAGCAGTCTTGTCTCAGTTTAGTGTCTTATTGTCTTGAATTTGGCTTTGTCTAAAATTAGAGCACCAGGCTTGCTTTCCTGTTGTTCAAATGTGCCTGATATCTTTGCCTACCGGTTTTCTTTCCGTTTCTCTCTGACATTTTCTTTCAGGCACATATCTTATACAAACCAAATTGTTTAAAGTAAGGGAGTGAGTTATTATGAAATCTCTTAACTTATTTAGAGATTGTTTCAGTCACTCTTTTTATCTTTTTGTTTTTATACATTTTGTCAGTACTTCTGTCTTTTATTCTGTTTCTTTTCTATAAATACCACATTGAGAGTGCTTTACTTTATGTAAATATTTAGACTGTAGACAGCTAGCTTTTTTTTTCTACTGGCAGTTATGTTTAAAATGTATTTCAGGCCGGGTGCGGTGGCTCACGCCTGTAATCCCAGCACTTTGGGAGGCCGAGGCGGGTGGATCACGAGGTCAAGAGATCGAGACCATCCTGGTCAACATGGTGAAATCCCGTCTCTACTAAAAATACAAAAAATTAGCTGGGCATGGTGGCGCGTGCCTGTAATCCCAGCTACTCAGGAGGCTGAGGCAGGAGAATTACCTGAACCCAGGAGGCGGAGGTTGCAGTGAGCCGAGATCATGCCATTGCACTCCAGCCTGGGTAATAAGAGCAAAACTCCGTCTCAAAAAATAAAATAAAATAAAATAAAATTAAATTAAAAAAAGTATTTCATCTTTTCCTTTTTAAATGATGAAATATTAATAAAACAAAATGTTATTAAACATGAAATATATGACACATACAATGGAATGCATGTATCATTACAAAGCAAGCATCTGAGGGTCCCGCCAACCAGCACCACAAGCATAAGCTACCCACTCCGGGATGCTCCCGTGGGCTCCTTCCCATCTGGTCTCCTGCCTCTCTTCAGAGCAGAGATTCAAGCTTCCTCATTCTTTTACACATATGTACACATCTCTAAATAAGGTACTGTTTACTTTTGCTTTTGACTTCATGTAAGTGGAATCACACTTTATGTTCTTTGATTACTTGCTTTTTTCATTCACCATGATATTTGTGGACTCATACGTGTTCATGTGTAGCTCTAGATCAATTATTTTGATTGCTGTTACCATCTTCCATGGTGTGAATATATCATAATATATTTGTCTGTTATCCTTCAGTGGCTACGTCGGCCATGTCTGTAATATTTTGCTACTGTGACATGTGTTGCTGTGAACGTTTAAATACCTGTCTCCTCAGGTACATGGGCATGGGTTCCTCCAGGGCACCCATTTGGATATGAAATTTCTGGGTCATGGGCAGTGTGATTGATGGAATGATGTCACATGGTTTTCCCGAAGCAATTGTACTAATGTAGATGCCCAAAGTGTTCCACATTCTTTAGGGGATGCCTTCAGAGGTTTGCCAGTCTGGTGAGCATACCACAGCATCTCCAGTCCCAGTTGGTGTTCTCCTTATTCCTAATGAGATCAGTCAGTTGTGTTGTGTTGTGTTGTTTTGTTTTGAGACGGAATCTCACTCTGTTGCCCAGGCCGGAGTGCAGTGGCTTGATCTCAGTCACTGAAACCTTGGCCTTCCACGTTCAAACGATTCTTCTGCCGCAGCCTCCCATGTAGCTGGGACTACAGGTGTGCGCCATCATGCCCAGCTATTTTTTTTTTTTTTTTTGTATTTTTGGTAGAGAGGGGGTTTCACCATATTGATGAGGCTGGTCTCAAAATCCTGACCTCGTGATCCGCCTACCTTGGCCTCCCCAAGTGCTGGGATTACAGGCGTGAGCCACTGCGCACGGCGGAGATCAACCAGTTTTACGTTATGTTTCCCTTTCTGTAATATGTGAGTTTGTGTTTTACCCATTTGTGTCATTTCTCTTTCTTACTAATTTGTAAAAGTTATTTATACTATATCTTCTGGCACTGATTTCTTTGTGAAATATGTGAAAATATCCCCTTCCAGGCTTTGACTTACCATGTCATTTTTCTTAACAGTTATCTTTATTCATTCCTTCACTGGGGAGACTTTCTGTGCATATATGTGGTTATCTTTTATTAAGAAATCCTTCCCTACCTCGAAGTTATAAAAACGTTTGCCTCTTTCTTTTTTTTTCCCTACAGACTCAGAAGTGTTGCTTTTCACATTTAATCCTTTAATCTACTTGGAATTAAATTTTGTATATGCTGTGAGACAGGAATTCTCTGTTCTTCTTTTATGCATGACCAATTATCTCGGGGCCAGAACCCGTTTTTTACCATGACCTGCAGTGCCCACTTTGTCGTAGATAAAGTTTCTGCGTCTCTGTGTGTCTGTTTCTAGGCACACCGTTCTGCCCCTTTGGTCTGCTTTGGTAGTGCTTGTACAGTAAGATACCTGTGAGGAGGAAGGGCCCCCAGCTTTCTCTTCCCTTTGACGGTGTCTGGGCTCTTCTTGGCCCTTTGCTCTTTCATGGAGACTTGAGAATCAGCTTGTTGGATTTCATGAAAAAAAAAAAAAATCCCTAATTGGGATTTTTATTGGAATTGTGTTCTGTGTGTACATCATTTTAGGGAGAATTCACGTCTGTGTGATCCTGCATGGTCTTGACCATGGAGTACCATATCCCTCCATTTGTTTTGGTCTTTTATGGAGTATTTCGTTTGAGTTTTTGATGGTTTTCTGCAGAGGACTTGCATATCTTCTGATGTACTTATCCTTGGTACCTTATTTTTAACTTCTATTCAATATGTTTTAAAAAAATATATTTCATATCTTCATTTCTTGGCCAGAAATGGATTTTTCAAAAGTACCCTCAATCCTACATTTATCAAATTACCAAAACCAAAGATACAAATCTTTTCATCCTCACATAGAGCAAGATGCACGTGTTTTAAGAATAGAGTTCAATGGGTTTCAACAAAAGTAAGCCCCTGGGTGGCCACCATTGCCCTTGGAATGGAGAACATTGCCTTGTAGGTAAGAGAGACTCCCAAAAAAGTCAATTTTAACATCTCTTTCTTATAGAAAAATGAGTAAATTCACATTTTTAAATTCTGTGCATCTAAACCCCCCTTCACATTTTAATTTTACATATGGAACTCAGGTTATAAAGCCTCCTCCTTGTGAGACCCCTTATTTAGCTCAGGCATTCCACTCTCCATCACTTGCTTACTATCTGACTTCAGCTTTCTTGGGTTCTGAATTTTCATTCATCTCTTCACCATGGGGACATGGGTGATATATATTTCCCACAGTGTGTAAAGGAAAGTAGCCATCTGTTACTTACAGTGTAGGAGCAATTTGGTTAGATTCAGAAATTTTGAGCAATCAGTTTTCCTGGCATAAGTAGTTTGAGGAAAGGTCTGAAGCCAGTGTTAGTTTCAATCCATAATGAGAACAGAATAATTTGTTCTGGGTTTTTCTCTGGAAGCATGCATTATTAATCATTTAAATCTCAGCTTCTGATCCTCCAAGTGTGAGGTTTTGTTTTGTTTTGTTTTGTTTTGTTTTGTTTTGTTTTGTTTTTTAAATCACTCTGTCCCTTTTTTGGTATTCTTATGAATACTTCTCCAATTTAAACTTCATCCTTGGTTTCTAACCTTTTTTTTAAAAAAAAGTAATGGGACCATTAAAAACTCAAATTAGTGTCCAGAACCACAGTTTATAAAACAGATCATGTTACAGGGGCTCTGTCCTGGTGGATGCCTGGATCACTTCACACTCAGTAGCCCAGCAGGAAGCAGGTGACATATTTAAATTGAGTAATGGAGAGTTTAATGGGGAGACTATTTACATAGGTGGGGGCAGAAATGGTGAGGCTGTCCAGGGTTGGCCATAGCTGAGAGCTGCCCTGGCTCCTGGCCCTCAGCAGCACATGGAGGCGGTGGCTCTGGAGTCTGGAGTGAGACCTGAACTTACAGGAAAGGACTGCCTGAGACAGGTGTGGCCTTTAGTGGGAGAATGCAGGCACTGGTCCTTCCAGCACAGAGGAAACAAATACCCCCGTTGCCATCCCCTGCCCACTCCAATCTCCCCTCAGTGCCTCCCAAGCCTGAACTCAGTGGAAAACAGGGAAGCCTCATGAAGATCAGCCTCCAGGCAGCAGTAAAGGTGTATGGTGGATCTGGAGGGCAAACAGAAAAGTCTAGCAAAATGGGGGGAAATGCAAAATACTGCTCGACAGAAAATATTTTTACCAATTTTTTTTTTCTCTCTCTCTCTTTTTTTTTTTTTTTTTTTTTTTTTTGCAGTATCTGGCCTGCTGTTTACTATTTCCAGTGCAGATTTTAACTGGGCCAGTCTCTCTTTCTGTTTTGGGGAAGTCTCTTTTTTTCTTGGTGTGTTTCCTTCTGGTCACTAGCTATTCTCATCTCTTCCTTTTCT
Organism: Aotus nancymaae; assembly: GCF_030222135.1. Taxonomy (NCBI): domain Eukaryota; kingdom Metazoa; phylum Chordata; class Mammalia; order Primates; family Aotidae; genus Aotus; species Aotus nancymaae. The sequence continues at coordinate 123,399,244 of NW_026988425.1, forward strand.
ATCATTGAAATGTGTGCATGTTTCATAGAGACTGTCTTTTTATCACCGTGAGACTCATAGAAAATTTCTAAGAATTTACTCTGGTTTCATCAAAACATCTATTTTGGAGCCAGGCCCTCCCCTCCCCGCAGGCCCCCAGTGTCTTAGAACATGTCTTCATTCTCTCATGATAGAAGGATCTTAATTGAGCTGTGAATATGTGTACACATATATGTGTATTTTTATACATTCTTAAAAGGAAAGTGTTATTAGGAGGATTCTACAGAGAAACAGAACCAATGGGATATGCAGGAGACTGATCATGGGAATTGGTTCATGCACTTGTGAAGGCCAAGAATTCCCACGATCTGCTGTCTCCAAGCTGGAGACTCTGAAAGGCTGGTGGTGTGATTCAGTCAGAGCCCAAAGGCCTGAGAACAGGACAACGGGTGGAGTTGCTGGTATTAAGTCCTGGAGTCTGAAGGTGGAAGAAGCGGAAGCTGTGCTGGCCGAGGACAGAAGGTGGGTGTTGCAGCTCCAGGGGAGAGGGACATCACTTTTCCTCTGCCTTTTTGTTCTATGTGGGCCCTCAGAGGATTGGATGAGGTGCACCCACATTGGTGAGGGTGATCTTCTCTACCGAGTCTATGGATTCAAATGCTAACCTCTTCTGGAGACACCCTGCACACACACATACCCAGAAATATAATGCTCAACCAGCTCTCTGGGTATCTCTTAACTCAGTCAAGTTGGCTGGTAAAATTGAGTATTACAGAAGGTAATTTCCTTACTGGAAAGCAGTGTGATGTGCTTACAGGTCCATTTCTTACTCATTGTATGGCCTCGAGCAAGTTTCTGAACTTCTGGATGCCTCAGTCTCCCCACTGGTAACATGGGGATCGTAGAACTCCTCGATTGCGTGAGTGACTCTATCCCCACGAGGCTCAGTTCATCCATTTGTTCCATGGGAAAATGATAGATCCTACCTCCCACGTGGTGGCAAGGCTTAGAACACAGCCAAGCAAATGGGAACCAGTGAATATGAGTGGCCATTGGTATTTCTATTGCAGAGGTTGTTGTAATGACTGAATAAGCTACTGCATCTGGGGAGCGTACTGCAGAGGCTTGCACACAGTGAGTGCTGTCAGTGTTAGCCTGCTGCATACACGTGTACTTCCATGCAGCATACACACACCCATAGACATAGGTTCACACATGTATACATGTGTACATGCATATACTCATTTACATACCTACCTACCTACATGCATGCATTCATAAGCAAACAGCCTGTCCAGGTGGGACCTTCCGGAATGAGCTCCTCTCCTTCCCAGGTGGACACACAGGGCTCTTGTCCGGCGGTGAGTTCTCTTCGCGGCCGGTTGTCTTCTGCGTGCGGTACTTAGTCCCATCTTTTCTTCTGGATCCCCATCAAATGCGCCTGTCTATAAGACACTAAAGAGAGAATCCTTTTCAGCCACCTAGGAGAGAACATAACTGCCTTTCTGTGCAATGGGAGAATAAATTATTTATATATTTTTAAACATTTAAAAAATGCCACTGTGTGTTACCTTTTAAAAGGCTGCGGCCATCCCACGTTTTCTGTCCTATGAAAGGAAATGGGAGCTTTATTCCAGAAATTCATGTGCCATAGTGAATATGCTCTAATTTTTTCTTTCTTTCTTTTTTCTTTTTCTTTCTTTCTTTCTTTTTTTTTTTTTTTTTTTTTTTTTTTTTGTTGTTGAGACAGAGTCTTGCTCTGTCACCAGGCTGGCGTGCAGTGGCACGATCTGGGCTCACTGCAACCTCTACCTCTTGGGTTCAAGTTATTCTCCTGCCTCAGTCTCCCAAGTAGCTGGGACTACAGGTGCCCACCACCAAACCCAGCTAATTTTTGTATTTTTTAGTAGAGACAGGGTTTGACTATGTTGGCCAGGATTGTCTCAATCTCTTGACCTCGTGATCTGCCCACCTTGGCCTCCCAAAGTGCTGGGATTACAGGCATGAGCCACCATGCCAGACCTGAATATGCTTTAATTTAAGTGTCATCCTCATGCAGATTCTAAGTCACTTGGTACAGGGCAAGATCTATATGGGTTTAACCTAATAGAAATAAGAGATGGAATTCACACTATGTATGTTGATTAATAGAATCGGAAAAGCTGTCAAATGATGAGGGGTGAATAATATCAGGGGATAAGCAAATGAGTCAAGTGGTTGGCACAGGAGAACAAGAAGAGAAAATTCTAAGAGGTATGTGACAGGAAGTTAATAAGCAAAAAGGAATTAAATAATCTGACAAATGAGCTAATAGCAGCTCCCGAGAAAAGTATTGGTGTGGCTGGCAAACAGTGACAGGTTGGTTGTGGTATGTCAGAGTGAGCGGCAGCCAGAGTGTGGGGATGAATGCGGAAGGACGGGCTCATCAGTGGCCGCGTGACGAGTGAGTGAGTAAGTCTGCCAGGTGATGAAGGAGCTGGCGACACGCATCAGACAGATGACAGGGGAGTGGCTACAGGAAGGAGCAGAGGCAGCCGGGGAGTGAGACCGAAGGGCTTCAGAATGTCATCTCATAAGCAGGAAGAAACCGAGTACCTAATCACAGTACCTGATCTGCTTTGCTGACTGTCAAAAACATGATAAAACTTGCATTGACATCAAAACTAAGACTCTGTATAATGTGCTCGTGGCTATTAACGATTTGCATGATGCACTACCCACTTGCTAGCTCTAACTGCCTTCATTCCTGGGGATTTCATCTGTAGAGTGGGGAGAACAATGTTACCCTCATCATTCTGTATGGGATCTTCTGAGGATTAAATTTCATATGAAGCCAGGTGCAGTGACTCACACCTGTAATCCCAGTGCTTTGGGAGGCCAAGGCAGGATTGCTTGAAGCCAGGAGTTAGAGTCCAGCCCAGGCAACATAGTGAGACCCCATCTCTACAAAAAAATTTAAAAATTAGACCAGTATGGTTGCACATACATGTAGTCACAACTACTGTGGAGGCTGAGGTGGGAGGATCACTTGAGCCCAGGAGTTCAAGGTTATAGTTAGTTATGATTGTGCCACTACGTTGTTGCCTGGACAACATAGCAAGACCCCATCTGCAGAAAATAAAATTAGCTGGACATGGTGGTTCATGCTTATGATCCAAGCGCTTTGGGAGGTAGAGGCAGGAGGATAGCTTGAGACCGGGAGTTTGAGGCTAGCCTAGGCAACAAAGTAAGACCCACTACCCCATCCCTACAAAAAAAAAAAAAAAAAAAGTGTGTGTGTGTGGGGGGCGTGGGTGGCATGTGCCTGTAGTCCCAGCTACGTGAGAGGCTGAGATGGGAATATTTCTTGAGCCCAGGAGTTTGAAGCTACAGTGATTGCAATCACTGCACTCCAGCCTGGGTGACAGAATGAGACCCTGTCTCAAAATAAAATAAAATAAATAACCTTCATATGACATACTTACAACATTACCTAGCATATGGTAAGTAACCAAGAAACTACTGTTAGTTACTGTTGATATTGTTAATCATCTTATTACTCGTAATTTTTCATTTGTTTCATTCTTGGATTATAAACTTATATGTTGCATATCCTCAGTTCCTAATTCAGCATATTGCTCATGCTGAAGACTCCCACATCATCTGTTGAATGAATACAGTACAGTCTTGTGCTGCGTAGTGACGTCTATAATGGTCCATTGATGACAGATGGCATATAAGGCAGTGGTCCCTTAAGATTATATCACATTTTCACTTTGGGAGGCCGAGGCAGGTGATCACCTGAGGTCAGGAGTTCGAGACCAGCCTGGCCAACATGGTGAAACCCCATCTCTACTAAAAATACAAAAATTAGCTGGGCATGGTGGCATGTCCCTGTAATCCCAGATACTCAGGAGTCTGAGGCAGGAGAATGGCTTGAACCCAGGAGGCAGATGTTGCAGTGAGTGGAGATCACACCACTGTACTCCAGCCTGGGTGATAGAACAAGACTTCATCTAAAAAAAATTATATCACATTTTACTGCACCTTTTCTAGTTTAGATGCACAAATACTTACAATTGTGGTACAGTTGCCTACAGTGTTCAGTATGGTAACACGCTGTGCAGGTCTGGGAGCACTTGGCTGCACCACACAGCCTAGGTGTATAGTAGGCTGTGCTATCTAGGTTAGTGTCAGTGCACTCTGAGGTTTGCACAATGATGAAATTACCATTTGCATTGCTCAGAATGACACATTTCTCAGAATGTATTTTTATCATTAAGTGACATGTGACTGCATTGATGTGTTCTCTTATCTCTTATAAAATATATATGTATATTTTTTTAGATGGAGTCTCACTCTGTTGCTCAGTCTAGAGTGCAGTGGTGTGATCTTGGCTTACTGCAACCCCCGCCTCCCAAGTTCAAGTGATTCTCTTGCCTCAGCCTCCCAAATAGCTGAGATTACAGGGTCACACCACCATGCCCAGAGAATTTTTGTATTTTTAGTAGAGACAGGATTTTGCCATGTTGGCCAGTCTCGCTTTGAACTCCTGACCTGAGGTGGTCTGCTCAACTCAGCCTCCCAAAGTGCTAGGATTATAGGCATGAACTACCACACCTGACCTGTCTTAGGAAATAGTAATAATTATTGCAAACTTTTGGTGGGAGCTTCTAGGAGTTTTTTGTTTGTTTTTGCAGTTTTCAGTTACTTTTCACATCTCACAAACACCAGAGATAAACTTAAATTTGTGTTTGAAATTGTTAATCAAAGTAAATGCATACATTCACAAAAAGAACAATTTAAGTAAGATTAAAGGAAAAGAATGAAATTGAAATCCAAGAAACAATAGAGGCAATCAGAAGTTCTTTGAAAATGTTATAAGTGCACACACCTGTTATTGATGACAATAAAAGAGAAGAAACATGAATAATGGAGAAATAGAAAAGGACAATGATGTAAAAAAGATTTCAGACCTAATCAGCAACCTTATGTCAATATATTTGAAGATTTAGATGAAAATGGCTTAGTTTATAAATAATAGAGCCAAAATTAACGTAAGAAGAAATAGGTATTGAAACAGAGAAATAATTATTGAAGAACTCAAATTAGAGTTGAAAATTTCCGTTTCTTAAAAGACACCAAGTTTAGTTTTATAGGCAAATTTTAGCAAATTTTAAATAAATGGTTAATAGAAATAGGAATAGAAAGCAATCTAATTTATAGCTGGGTTGGTAGTGGCTGTATTTCAGGATATGGGAGGCCCTTAAACAGAGATTCCTGTAGGAGGCATAAGACGGTTTTCAGCACCTGCAGAACAGGGAAAGCAGCTCCTATAATTTATTAAAGGTTAGTGTTCCGTCTTCTCCTCCTTACTGTGAATTGGTTGGGTTATCACTATAAGATTCTCCTACTGTAGGAAACTGAAACACTGCCTTCTTCCTATTTCTGGCAGCTTGGGGATGCTCCCAATTTGCAATATCATTTATATTGTTAGTTGACATTCCAGTTTGCCAATATGCCATGTAAATAAGCCCCATACATGAAATGCAAAAAGCCAAAATTCATTTATTCGTGATTGATGCCAATTTGTATGCAATATAGCTTGTACACATTCCTGATGAAACTGCTCTGTTTATTTCAGTAGATATGTTAACAGTCTGGAGTTCACATCTCTGACTTTTGTCTTTGCAGTTGTGTAGACAGAAAACTGAGTCTTCTCATTATTATTTTTAATACGGGGAAGTATGTTAGGATTTTGCTTTTCACTGTACCGTGTAGGAAAGAGCACACGCATTTCCTGACAGGAGCCGGTTTCTCAGGGGAGCGGGAGTTTTGTGCATGTGTGAGAGTCTGTGAACTTCCTCGGGGTCTGGGAAGAAGACATTGCAATAGCGACGGCAGCCCCAGATGAGGCGTGAGACCTTTATCGTCCAGGCCCTGCTCTGACAAGTGGACTTCTTGTTAATCGCAACTGCAGTTGATGAGATAGTTGAGTTAGGGCATCAAATTAGGTCTCAGATGCTGAGTGATCTTGTTGGCCAATGTGAAGTTATTTCATTAGATTTCAGAAGTTAGGCCACAATTCTGTGAAAGGGAACAACATCATGATTACATTTTCGTTTATACCATTTAACTTATAGGAGACAGGTTCCCACCTGGTGCTGAAATTGAACTGCGTGGCTTTACTCACATGATACCATGGGGCTGAAAATATTCTTCTGTGAATTCTTGTGTGGCTTCTTCATGGCCTTTGGCCATTTTCCTACTGGGGCTGGAGTTTTCTCCAGGTTGTGTCAAATCTCGGGTCACATTGCAGAAGCCACATAACCCCACTCCTTCTGAGCTACTTTTGTGAACCTTTCAAAGCTCATTCCAAATCCTGTCACTCCTGTATTGGAAATGCTCCAAAGACTCCACATTCTCTCGGGCTAAAAGCCAACTCCCCCATCTGCAACCACTCCCTCCCACTCCCGAGCCAGTCTTCCTGGATTCTCCTCGCCAGCTCAGCTCCAGCCACACTCCTCCTCGCTGCTCCCTCAGTCGGAACTTTTTTGTGGCTCTGGTTTTCTTCTTGTTCTGTTGACACTTCAGTGAGGCCAGACCCATTCAAATTGCTGCTGCCTGTCCCGGCCCTCCCCCGTTTTCATTTCCCCCACTTACCACCTTCTAATGCCCTATAGGGTGCATCAAATCTCTCACTCTCTCACTGCGTGAAGTTTATTTGACAGTTTTATTCACTGCTGCACCCCCAAACTGAGAACAGTGCCTGGCACACTGAAGACATACGCAGATATTTTTGGATCCAGTAAATGCATTCAGAATTCAGCACTTAAAGCTGATGTTTTTTCAAACCCGAGTGCAAGGTTGGACATGTATTCCCTGTAGATTTCCTCTCACTCTGGTAAGCCTGCCCACCCCTTGCACTTTGACACAGAGTCTGACAGTACTCCCCACCCATCCCAGATGGTGCCCCGGTATATTCGTTTCACCTGACTCTCTGCGTCTGCTGGAATGCCGTGACAGCAAATAGAAGCTCCGTCTCCCAGTACAAGACTCTGGACTGTAGGAGAGAAATTAAAAATCTGACTGATCTCTGCCTCTCAGATACACTGTGTCTACATGCTTTACCCTGCCAGTGAAAGAGCAGCCAATGTTGCAGCTGCTGCTGTGTTCGCGAGCCAGTGTAGACTCACGATGAACCTTCTGGGTGCTGACGGACTTCACCTGAATGCTTTGCCCAATTAGCCCTTATCTTCTCTTCAATCACAGTAACTTCCATCCATCGTCTCCTAGCACGTTCCTTTCTCCATGATTTTTTTTTTTTTTTTTTTTTTGGTTGGAGTCTTGCTCTGTTGCCCAGGCTGGAGTGTAGTGGTGCGATCTTGGCTCACTGCAACCTCCGCCTCCCAGGTTCAAGCGATTCTCCTGCTTCAGGCTCCTGAGTAGCTGGGATTACAGGAGCAAACCACCATACCTGGCTAATTTTTGTATTTTTAGTAGAGATAGGGGTTTCATCATGTTGGTCAGGCTGGTCTCAAACTCCTGACCTCATGATCTGCCCACCTCGGCCTCCCAAAGTGCTGGTATTACAGGCATGAGCACCCAGTCATTTCTCCATGATTTATTTTTATTTTTTGTTTTTTGAGACGGAGTCTCGCTCTGTCACCCAGACTGTAGTGCAGTGGTGCGATCTTGGCTCACTGCAACCTCTGCCTCCCAGGTTCAAGTGATTCTCCTGCCTCAGCCTCCCAAGTAGTTGGGACTGCAGACACACGCCACCATGCCGGGCTAATTTTTGTATTTTTAGTAGAGACGGTATTTCACCATATTGGTCAGGCTGGTCTTGATCTCCTGACCTTGTGATCTGCCCACCTCAGCCTCCCAAAGTGCTGAGATTACAGGCTTGAGCCACCACACCCGGCCCATTTCTCCATGATTTTTTAGGTGAAAATTATTTTCTTGTAGCAGGACATTGTATTTTTTTTTAATTCATTTTCTGATTCTGAAGTGCTAAGTCTCTTTGTGACTATGTGTATATATGTTAAATGAAATAATGACTTCATATAGAAAAAATAGAAGAAATGAAAAATTTAAAAATTAAAATGCCATAGGCACAGTGTGGTGGCTCACACCTGTAATTCTACCGTTTTGGGAGTCTGAGGTAGGAGGATTGCTTGAGGCCAGGAGTTGGAGACCAGCCTGGGCAACACAGCAAGACCTTATCTCTACCAAAAATAAAACAAAATAAAATTAACCAGGCACAGTGGCCTGTGTCTATAGTGCTGGCTATTCAGAAGGCTGAGGCAGGAGGATTCCATGAGTCCAAGACAGCGAGCTGGAATGGTGAGGCTGCATCGTAGCCTGGGTGACCAAGTAAGATCTTGTCTCAAAAAAGGAAGCAAGAAAAGGAGGAAGGCAAGGAGGGAGGAAGGGAGGGAAGGAGGGAAGAGAAGGAAGGGGAAGGGAAGAAAGAAGGAAGGAAAGAAAAGAGAAAGAGAAAGGAAAGAAAGAAAAAAAGAAAAGAAAGGGAAAAGAAAGGAAGAAAGAAAAAGAAAAAACAAGGGAGAGAGAGAGAGGGAAACCATATACAAGACAGGAAGGAAGGGAAGGGAAGGGGGAGGGAAAGAGGGAAGGGAGGGAGGGAAGGAAACCATTTACAAGACAGGAAGGAGGGAGGGAGGGAGGGAACGAGGGGAGGGAGGGAGGGAGGGAAACCGTGTATAAGACAGGAAATGGTTTCTTCTTTTAGAAATCTTGAGAACGTGGAAGGGTAAGTTTTGGGTTGCATTTACACAGGGCTTCTCGGGACTTTGCAGATGGCTGTGTGTGTGAGGCCGTTCTGATGTGAATCCAAACTTTTCTTTGGACCATGAATAACTAGTTACAGATCACACTGGAAGCAAATCAGAAGGTATAGTTTTAACTCTTGGCCTATGGCTTAAAATTCCAATTTATTCCCAAAGAAGCTGGGGAGGACTCGATTCGGTCAGCGCTTTTGTTTCGGATGTCACTTGTGCCTTTTGGAGGTTGACTTTAGCTTTAGTTTATGGCCAAAAATCTTGAAAAGGAATAACTGTGAAATGGAAGCATTTTCTGAAGTTTACTGTTATTTATAATTGAAAACAAAAGAAAACTCATTAAATAATGTCACCATACATCTTCTTGGTTTACACAGAGGATAATAAGCTTTAATTGAAGAAGAGAGGGAGGTGAGATAGGAATTTGGAAGTCAGCAGAAAGGGCTGTTTAAGTGCTCTTTTTGTGGAACCAATCCATAAAATATCAAAAATTTAGTTAATGCAGATATTTGACTTTCATGGGAGTAATTTATGGAGAAAATGGCAACGAGCAGGCTTGACTTCCCTAGGAAACCAGAGGCTCCACCCACTGACCGCAGCCCCTGCCTGGGTCGCTTCTCTGCTCCTGTCTTGGGGTGGGCTGAGGGCCGAGGTGCTGTGGACAGAAAGAGCAAAGATCCGTGTTTTGTGCCGCAGCTCCTGGCGTGGAGCACAAGTCTAGCTGGATTTCAGCCTGACGCACCTTTAGAGCGAGCAGTCCCCGGCCCGAGAGTGGCAGCTTTCAAACCCTCTTCCCTCAGAGCGTGTCCCCAACAATTGGTGACCGTGCTCTGCTTCCCTGGCTTCTGCCTCGGTGTTTGTCTGATTTTGTTCTTTGCTGTCGGCTTCCTCCTTGTCCTTGCCCTCCCTGACTTCTGCCAGCCTGGACCCTCCAGGTTGCTTTCTTGGCGTCACTGTGCCATGCATCTTCTGATTTGAGGGCATGGACTCTGGAGCTCGCTGGCCAAGCAGGAAGCTTGGCTCTGCTGCTTATCAGCTGGGCAGCCTCGGAAAGTTAGCTTCTTGTGCCTCAGTTTCCCCATTTGGAAAACAAAGGCAGTCATAGTAATTTGTGGGGTTGGTGTGAGAATTTTGTTAATAATAAGGTGCTTGGGTCGGTGTCTGGCAGGGAATAAGTGTCCACTGCGAACGCCATAATCATCTTGCCTCACGGGGACATGATTTGATGGGCAGTGGCCTGCACTCCTGGGGATGTAAGTGAAGTGACAGCAGGGGCCTCAAGTCCTCGGTCTCCTCTTGCGTTCCAAACAGCTCTCCACACTGGGGGTATCTTTAGCCCAGAAGCAGAGCCCAGGACAAGGAAGCAGGTGTGAGGAGCTGGGGGGATGTGGGACAGGAAAAGGAGTCCCTGGGGGGCATTAGCAGGGGTCACCACTGTGAGCCTGGGGGTGCCTGGAGCCATACAGAATGCCCCAGAACTGTCTCCCTGAAGGGGGCTCGCAGGGCTCTGTCCCTGGTTTTTTCCTCTGGGGGCACCAGCTCTCCTGTGTTCCAGGGGCTAGGTGGGCTTGCAGGGGTAGAAGGAGCCTTAGTGCGGGAAGCAGACGACCTTGCCAGGGAGTGGAGGTGGGGTGCACTCGCCGGGAGCTCTGTCTGCCCCACCGCAAGGCTGTGCTTGTGCTCTGCTCCCCACTAGCCCAGGCCCATCTCTGCTCCCCACTAGCCCCGCTTGGCTGAGCGGCTCACAGGAAGGACCCTGGCATTACTGCTGAAAGGCCTAAGGGTCAGGGGGAGTTTCATTCAAGAGATTCATGTGACATGTTGCCAAACACAGCCTTTAGAGACAGCTTTCAAGAACTATCCAGAGATCTGTATGTCTCCTAATAGTCCCATCAGTTGCGGAGGAGGAGCCAGCATTTAGTAAGCGCTTACTACCTACGGCACTGGCACTTGTAGCCTTAGGGCTCATAACTGCGTTCAGATTTCATGACCGTTCTTTATGGTGGAATCATATCGTTCCCACTTAATGTAGGGAAAGGCAGCCTTGGCAAAGGGAAACAGCCTCCAGAAAGTTATGTAACAGAGCTAGGATTCAACACAGGCGTGTGTGTGTGTGCGCACCCATGTGTGCGTGTTTAATCCCAAACACAGACTCCTCACATGAGTTTACCTGGCTGTCTAATGCTGTGCATGCAGTTTCCTTTAGCAGGGCACTCGTCATTTCAACAAACAGCTCTGTGCTGTGCCTCTGTAAGCCCTGGGAGCCAGGCCTCTCTGTGGACACTGCACTGTGGAAGCTTGAGGACAGGGTCTCTATCCCAGGACTGAATGCACTCTTAGTGGCCAGTGTTTCTCTGTGGCAGTGACCTTCCATTAGAGGACACTTCTCCCCACTCCACCTCGGGTGTGGAGCAGTAGCTGGGTCAACTAAGGCAACTTGCTTGAAGAAATGTCATCAGGTGCCAGCTCAGCAGTCACTGGAGTGGCCCAGAAAGCCCATGTCTCACATACGCAGCAGGTGCATAGCAGGGCGCTGCTAGTGTAAGTAAAGACCCTTCTGTAAAGCCCCTTCTTCTGAAAGTGAGAGGAATGTGTCCCAGATTGTAATACTTTTCTTCAGACTAACAGGGAGGAAGTTCCCTGCAGCAAACGAGGTTACATATATTTAGGGTTTGGGTTTCCTGTAAAATGGTGTATACTTCCACGATGAAGCTCTTGTTATGCATGATTCTTAGTTTTTATTAAACACTTAGAGTTGGGGGCCAGTGTGATGGCTCACGCCTGTAATACCAGCATTTTGGGAGGCTAAGGAGGGAGGATCATGAGGTCAGGAGATCGAGACCATCCTGGCGAACACAGTAAAACCCCATCTCTACTAAAGATACAAAAAATTGAGCAGACATGGTGGCATGCACCTGTAGTCCCAGCTTCTCGGGAGGCTGAGGCAGGAGAATCACTTGAACCCGGGAGGCAGAGGTTGCAGTGAGCCGAGATCGTGCCACTGCATTCCAGCCTGGGCGACAGAGTGAGACTCCTTCTCAAAAATAAAAAGCAAGCAAACAAACAAACAAACAAAAAAAAACATTTAGAGTTGGTTTTAAAAGTGTTGGTTTACCCTGGACGTCTCTGAATCCTTGCACACAAAGTGAAGCATTTTGGGGATGTACCACCTGTTCCCTGGAAAGTCTTCCAAGCCACAGGCTGCCCACTTCAGCCCAGGTCATGGCCTGGCCCCTTTGCAGATCACTACAAGTTATGTTTGCTCACCTGGTGGGGTCGGGGTAGGAATCAAACCTTCTATCAAATGCATGAAGGATACACCAGGTTTGTAGAATATCATATAGCTTTAAAATAAGATATAAAGGTTCATGTTTAAAAGAATTGCATCTCAGTGCTTTTAAAAATTGTCTTCTTCCTGAGCAGTTCATCTTTTGAATAAACCTGGATAATTCTCTTTTTCTGTATCTTAAATTTATATAAAACGAATAATCTTTATTGCTTAATTTATGTAGCATTTATTTTATTTTATTCCTAAAAGTTGATGTTGCCCCAAATTCTACTTTGTTTTGAGTAGGTGAGATATTTACACGGCTTAAAGTTTCTAACTATAACAAGGCCTAAACTGAGAATTCCCGTTTCCACCCTTCCCTCATCCTTCCCACACACAATTACTGTACTCATTTTTTTTTGTGTGTGTGGAATCCTCCAAGTGTTCCTTTGTTAATCAGGGTTCTCTTGAGTAACAGAACCAATGAGAGGAAAGGAAGAAACAGAGAGCGAGAGAGAGAGGGAGATGTGGGGGGAGGGGGAGCGTGTGAGTGCGCACACCTGATTTTTTTTTGAGAGGGAGTCTGGCCCTGTCACCCAGGCTGGAGTGCAATGGTGCGGCTCACTGCAACCTCCACCTCCTGGGTTCAAGCAATTCTCCTGCCTCAGCCTCCTGAGTAGCTGGGATTACAGGCACGTGCCACCATTCCCAGCTAATTTTTTGTATTTTTAGTAGAGGCGGGGTTTCACTGTGTTAGTCAGGATGGTCTCGATCTCCTGACCTTGTAATCCTCCCACCTTGACCTCCCAAAGTGCTGGGATTATAGGCATGAGCCACCGCCCCCAGCGGAGCCTGATTTTTTTTTTATTTTAAAGAATGGACTCACCTGATTGTAGGGGCTGGCAAGTATGATATTTGCAGGGTGGCAGGGAGGCTGGAGGTTCAGTAGGTGTGGAAGTTGCATTCGTGAGTCTGAATTCTTCAGGCTAGATGCTCAGGTGGACTTTCTGTGTCACAGTCTTGGGAGGAATTCCTTCTACTTGGGGAACCTCGGTCTTTGCTCTGAGGGCCTTTGACTGATTGGATGAGGCCCTCTGCAGTGCGGAGGGTAATCTGCTTAACTCCGTCTGTTTATTGTAGATACGAATCACATCGTAAAAGGACAGCCACAACAACATCTGGACTAGCGTTTAACCGAATGACCCGGCACCAGAGCTTGTCCAAGCTGACATATAAAATAACCTATCATAATTCCTTTATGAAAATATAAACAAATAAGAACATCATGCCCACTGTCTTTCATGGAGAAAAAGGGGTAAACTATGTACTTTTGCCTTTTCCACTTCGTGATACATTTGGAGATCTCTCTAAATCTGGACCAAAGAACCACCCCCCCCGACCCCATTCCTTTTTAGCAGCTCATATAGGATTCTTTGCCGCCATAACATTTTGATAAATGTGACCATATCAAAGCAAAAACTTTTACATGGCTAAATAAATAAGTAAAATAAAATTTCTGAGAAAGCATGCAAACTCAGAAGCAATATACCAAACTGGGAGAAATATTTCCAGTTTAGATCCCAAATAGTTCCTGCACCCTAGAAGTTTATAAGAAAAAGACCACAAATATCCAAAAGAAAAATGGGTGGGGTCAGAGAGCTCATAGAAATTCAGATGGTCTAACCATATGAAAACACTGTGAACCTTGTGGTAACAGAAATTACAGTGAAAACAACAGCAAGATATTGTATGTCACCTGTCAGGCAAAATCCTACAAGCTGGAGAACACACTCTTTTGCTGAAGGTGGGGTGAAACAGACCTTCTCACATTTTGCTAAGAGGAGTGTAAAATGGTACAGCGCCCCCCGGCCCCACCACCCCAGGAGGATAATTTGTCAGAATTAAGACAATGATAGGTCAATTCACGCTTTGATTCAGGAATCCTGGCTCTGGAATTTGACCCTGCAGAGAGCCCTGTGCATCTCGGAAGGGAGACCTCATCGCACCATTGCATGCATGCAGAAAACGGAACAACCAAGAAACTCTGGGAAGCATTTGATCTCTGGCATATGCACAATGGGAAATCTGCAGTTGTTTAGCATTTCTGTAGAGCTGAAAGCTTGCACGAGGGCCACAAAGATAATAGAATCAAGATGCATGGAGCACACGGCAGTCCCTTTCCCGCATCTCCCCACCCATGTACATCAAAGCCCACCAGCTGTTTCTTCGGAAGTTACCTGCAGTTCTTTCTCTCATACCCATCAGTATGGCCACCTCTGGTTTCAGTTGCCTTCCCCCAGCTTCTGCAGCAGCCAGAATCAGGGCACCTTCTGCCCTGCATGGCGGCCTGGCCAAGGGTTGGAATCTGCCTCTTCACTTAGAGGAAGGGGTGGTCTTTTCTTTGCTTTATTTATTTTCTTTTCTTTTTTTTTTTTTTTTTTTTTTTTTTGAGACAGATTCTCGCTCTGTCGCCCAGGCTGGAGTGAAGTGACACAGTCTGAGCTCACTGCAACCTTCGCCTCCTGGTTTCAAGTGATTCCCCTACCTCAGCCTCCCGAGTAGCTGGGATTACAGGTGCGCACCACCATGCCTGGCTAATTTTCGTATTTTTAGTATAGATGGGGTTTCACCATGTTGATCAGGCTGCTGTCAAACTCCTGACCTCGTGTTCCGCCTGCCTTGGCCTCCCAAAGTGCTGGGATTACAAGTGTGAGCCACCACACCCGGCCGAGGAAGGGGTGGTCTTTTCTCCTTGCAATATTACCCCTCTATGAGCTTGAGGGCCCAACCAGTATACTTCTTTAAAGATATAAATAGAATCCTATCAATAAAAAGTCTTCTGAAAGCTTTCAGTGGCTTCTTGACACATACAGGAAAAAATTTTAAAACTTTCCCTCCATATGCAGTGCTTTGCCCAAGCTGCTGACTTCATCTGATGACACCCTGTGCTCCAGCCCACTGGCCTCCTGACAGTTTCTGTAACTTTCCACAGTTTCTCTCCATGCTTGCAAGGTGCTTTCCCTGGTTCTTTTCCTGCAGACGCCAGGCCCTGAAGCCACCACCTTCTCCATAGAAGGCCCCCAGGACCCCACAGTACTTTGCTATTCCCTCCATGGCACTTGACACAAGATGCAGCCTTTGCTTCCTCGCCACTCTCCATTTTGACTCTGACTTCCAAGGGGCAGGGGTCCTGTCCGTGCAGCATGCGGAACATGTGTGAGCATGTGTTGCATATTATGGAAGTGATCAGGTTTGTGTGTGAGCATGTGTTGCATATTATGGAATTGATCAGGTTTGCACGTGGTGGAGTGATTCTCTGGCACCTGTCAGGGCCTCTTCTGCAGAGCCTTCATTGAGCCCCCCACACCAGGTCAGCTTTCACTGGCCAGTGTGCCCGTAGCACCTGTTTATGACCCCTGTGCCATGTTCCTTAGCCTTGTTATGCTTCTGTGCCTTGTAGCTGAGCTGAGACGAGAGGGCTGTATCTTCAGTGCCTGCCCTGTGTGTAGTTAATGGATGAATAACTGATTGAACATTGAAAGAATGAATCGGCAAGTGAACAGAGGTACAAGCAAATGAATGAACAAACAAATAAACTGAGAAATGAATGAGGCAGATTGAGTATGGCGGAAATTAGGAATTCTAGATTTTTTTTTTTGCGATGGAATCTCACCTTTCGCCTAGGCTGGAATGCAGTGACATGATCTCAGCTCACCACAACCTCCGCCTCCTGGGTTCAAGCGATTATCCTGCCTTAATCTCCTGAGTAGCTGGGATTGCAGGTGCATGCCACCATGCCCGGCTAATTTTTGCATTTTTAGTGGAGATGAGGTTTTGCCATATTGGCCAGGCTGGTCTCGAACTCCTGAACTTGTGATCCACCCGCCTTGGCTTCCCAAAGTGCTGTGATTTACAGGCGTGATCCACTGCACCCGGCCAGGAGCTAGATGTTAGATGTAGCTCTGACACAGGCGAGGAAGGTGTGATGGGCAGGACATGTCTACTCTCAGCCTTCAGAGGCACCTGGCCTCTCCTTGGGTGTATGTGTCCCAGTTGTACGTCCCTCACCAGCTGTGTGGTGTCTGGCTCTCTCCCTCACTGGAAGACAGGAGTGACAGTATGAGATGGTGCTGGCTCCAGTTACTCACCGTGCGTCTCAGCTCTCAAGTATGCCTGGCATATTTGAGTCAAAAATAAATGAAATAGTCAACGGATAAGGGGAAAAGAGAATGGAAATTAAAACTGGGGTTGGCGGGGGATCCAGAGAAACAGGAGTAGACAGTCCGTGGCTCTGAAGCTCTGGAAACCTTGAAATGGCGCGGATGCTTCTTGAAGGGGTTTTGGACTTTTCTGTTAGCCCATCTCTCATACATGTGATTTCCTCGGCCACCTTGCCAGGTCTCCGTTGTCTATTTTTATTTTTTCAACACATTAGCAACAGTCACGGTAACACATGTTGGATGGGAGATGGTAGTAGCTCCCTGCAATAATCACTGGTTTTCTATTAAAAAGTTCCGGTGTTAGGATCATCACAGTCTCACATATGCTTAGCGTTATCACAGCAGTTCTTGTTCCATGTAGCTTTTGGTGTAGGGTCCAACCCAGCATTCCCAGTGCGCCTGCAAATTCCGTCTGAAAGCAATGTGGCATTCTTCTAAGTGGTCCCCTCCCCTGCGTTGGCCCTCTGCCCACCCCTCCTCTGCCACAAATCCACCCTCCCTACTATAGAGCTCCTCACTTTGTCATCCTGCTCCATGCTTTCTGGTGCTTCCCCATTGTCTACAAAGTAAGCATGAAATTTGTCAGCAAACTCCTATTCTTCCTGCAAAACCCACTGAGATGATGTTTCTGCTACGTCCCAAACTGGGCCAACTTCATAAGGCATTTCTTCATGCCACTGCAAAACCCAGTGTATGTATTGTATTGGATACAGGGTGGTTTTGTCCTCGTTTTGGGCAAAGTTGCAGAATTATGGCCATTTTGCAGTTTTCTCTGGTTACCATGGTTGCATCTGATTGACAGACTCCCTCAGGCAGTTTTATCTTGCAGCAACCTTGAGGCAGCCTTTAAGATAAACTATGTTAAACACCAGTGCTCCAAGAGAATCTTAGTATCTTATCCTAACACAAATACTGATTCCCAGCTCTACCCAGCTAGAAAAGCAGAAAACAATAAAGTGAAATAAAGACTCTTGTATGGCAAAATACCCATCTGGCGACTCCATCTGGAGGCGGAGGAATGGCCACATCCGGTGCCATCAGGTGATGAAGCAGCTGAGCCGCCCACTGGGCAGCAGCTTCACCCATGTCCCATCTTCAGGACCTCATTTGACATAAGCAGTTTATTAAACGGTAGCGTTTTCATATGTTAATGAGGGACTTTAGAGTGATGAGATGACATGCGTTATGGTTCTTTATATCTGGAAATCTTCCTAATTAGACATCTTTGCAAGTCAAAAGATGTAATTTATCTCAAGGTTGTGCATAAATTGGTGCGCTGCTGGGGGCCACTGCTGTTGTCATTAAAATATTATTTGGTAATTAGTTCGGATCTAATGATTGAAATATTATGATGACATATGGTAGAGAGAGCGCCGAGCCTGTTACAGAGCACGAATTTTCTTTCTCTCTTCAATTCAAAGTCCATCCCCACATTGTGAAGTCGCTCACCTGTCCCAGTCAAACACAGGGCCTTGGATGGACCTCTCACATCACGCCCGTCTGTCCCCAGGAAGACCTGGTTACCTGTTCCACCTCCACCCCGCTAGCCGTTAGACTGTCTTCAGTTTTTTCCTTTACTTGACTCCTTCTCTCTCATGCTGAGAGCCACCCTAAAGCTCTGGGCCCACGGGTCTTGACTGTCTCCAGCCCCAGCCCCCTCTCATGGCATTGAAGCTGAATGGAGGGGTGGGCTGCCGGGCAGCTGCCAGGGGCCTCATCTGGTGCCAGCTGCACCAGTGCTGGACGCCAGCACATCCCTGGACTACATGACTGAGGTTTTGCGGGTGACGGGCTCGCAGTAGAGCTGGTGAGTGAGGAATCAGCTCCTTCCTGTTGCTGAGACTGACAGTGCCTTTGAGGACATAAAAACTCACCTGGTCCAAGTGTTCCCTGGTCCCTAATGTGGAGGACTGGGCCTGGGACAGGCTCCAGGGCTGTGCTGCAGTCAGCTGAAAATCTGAAACCGGTGAGGAGTATTATTTGCTGGGAATCAATAATTCATTTTATGATGTAAATTTTAAACGTTTACTATGCCTCTCACAACTGTTTTATTTGGAAATGTTATTTTTTAAAACCTTACTTTGCAATTAAAGAGCAAGGCATAACATTTTTTATTAAAAGAAAACCAGTTGACTCCCATCCCTCCTGATGAGTGTTGAAGAGGTATTGAAGGCACATCAAGCGGGCTGGTTGGAGGAGGGAGTGGGATGGAATGCTAACCCAGTCAGCCAGCCATCTAAGTCATGGGCAAGGAGATCTTCCAGACACCAGTGCCCTACGGAGGTGACACAAAGAGACATCCGCTGTGTCACCCCTGCGTCCATGGCAGCTGACTGCACCCATGCTCTTTGCCCAAGCTGCGGTCCAGAGCCCTCTCAGGGGCTGCCCTCTCCATGTGGCCATTTGTGCCCGCCTGGTTTCTTTTTTGTTTGTGTTTTGAAACAGTGTCTTGCTCCGTCGCCCAGGCTGGAGTGCAGTGGTGTGATCTCGATTCACTTCAACCTCCGCCTCCCGGGTTCAAGTGATTCTCCCACCTCAGCCTCCTGAGCTGCTTGGTTTCTTAGTCTCATCTTCCTTTCCAGGCCTTGTCCTACCTCATCACCTCTGTCCTCTTCACTCCTCAGATGCAGAGGGGCTGTGGCACATGCACTCCTCACTCGCTAAACTGTCCCTTGTCTGTGGATTTGATGGCAGCTTGCTCACGCTCACCAGTGCCCTCCCTATCCCTGTGAGGTTGCTAGGGCACAGAGCTCTGCAGTCCGCCGTCTGCAGGCACAGGGCAAGATGATATATGAGCATGTATGATGACATACATACATATGATATAGATGTATAGTATTCCTTTGCAAAATGGAGGGAGGTATTGTCACCTTCATTTGACAGATAAGAAAAATGACCCTCAAAGAGGTTGAATGATTTGATAAAAGCCAGCACAACTATGAAGTGTCACAACAAACCGTTCGAGAGCACGGGCTTT
This sequence comes from Aotus nancymaae, assembly GCF_030222135.1. Classification (NCBI taxonomy): domain Eukaryota; kingdom Metazoa; phylum Chordata; class Mammalia; order Primates; family Aotidae; genus Aotus; species Aotus nancymaae. The sequence goes on from NW_026988425.1 coordinate 123,418,468, forward strand.
GGGATGCCTGGGTGGGAATCCCAGCTCTCCCTCTCATCGCTTTAGGATCATAGGGAAGTTGCTACTGTCTCTGTGCCTCAGTTTCTTGCCTGTAACAGGGATGACGCCTCATGGGGAAGTCATGAAAACTGATTGATGTAATGTAGGTGAAGAACCCAGGCAGGGCCTGCCACGTGGGAGCTCTCAGCATTGCCAAACTCATCAGCCTCCATCTCTTTCTTCCCCGCTCAGAGTCTGGGCATTCAGCCCAGGGTATGTGAAACATGGACAGGGCCCTCTTGGACCACATGCTCTAGGGACCTATTTCTTTTCTTTTCTTTTTTTTTTTTTGAGACAGAGTCTCGCTCTGTCACCAGACTGGAGTGCAGTGGCAGTGGCACAATCTCGGCTCACTGCAGCCTCCGCCTCCTGGGTTCAGGTGATTCTCCTGCCTTAGCCTTCCGAGTAGCTTGGACTACAGGTACGCACTACCACGCCCACCTAATTTTTATATATATTTTTTAGTACAGACAGGGTTGTACTGCACCATGTTGGCCAGGATGATTCGATCTCTTGACCTTGTGATCCACCCACCTTGGCCTCCCAAAGTGCTGGGATTACAGGCGTGAGCCACCTCGCCCAGCTGATGGACCTATTTCTCTTGCAATTTGTGCCTCCCCCTTCTGTAAATTACAAACATAATACAATCTCACTGTCACCAGTCAAACAGTAGGGGAACATCTACAGAAAAAGGCAGGCAGCCCTCCCTGACTCAGCTTCCCTCCCAGCTCTCTGAGGGAGCTTTTTGCACCTCTACCCACAGCGATCTCCATGCCCCCACACAGATCCACAGGCAGGCTTTTCTGTTTTCTGGTGTGATTTCAGTTGGAAATGGATTTTCGGTCTGCACAGCACTCTTCAGCTCCGTGTTTCCCCTCAGCATTTCTATGTTCCTCCATGTCAATAAACTGAGACCCAGCCGACTCGCTCTAAAGCTCCATGATACTCTTTGAACGCTGCAGGGAATTCATAATCTCAAATTAATTTTCCTTGCCACACATAATTTAAACACTGTTCTCTCTTAACACCGAGGTAACTGAAGTCTAAGTTCACATCAAACAAACAAATGAACAGCCTGGGACCTAGAATTCTGGCCCCTTTGCAGGGATTTGGGAAGGAGGTCTGTAAGGTGCCCACCCAGCTGCTGCGGTCGGAGTGGGGATGAGAAAAGCCATGCACGCAGCATGGATGGAAGGACCTGGGGCGCTGCTAGTGGCTGGGGATGGAGGGGGTATTAGGTAGGCACCATCCAGATCCTTTTCTCATGGGTGCTGGGATCTGGTAGACCTGGCTTTGACTGCTCTCCCAGGAGCCAGCTGTGGGCCTGGGAGAGCTGCCTGCCATTTCTGCTGAAATGGGCATGACATGGACTCGACCTGAGGCTTAAAGAGATGGCATAGGTGAACACACGGAAACGGTGAGCCTCCAAGTGCAGGCAGATTCAGGAAGCTGTTAATGCACTGTTTACTTCTGAATTTTAAAACATACTAAGGCTGGGCGTGGTGGCTCGTATCTGATCCCAGCAGGTTGTGAGGCTGAGGCAGGAGGACCGCTTGGACTTAGGAGTTTCAGAGCAGCCTGGGCAACATAGTGAGACCTTGTCTCTACTAAAAAATAAAAATTACCTGAGTGTGGTGGTGCGTGCCTGTAGTCCCAGCTACTTGGGAGGTCAGGGTGGGAGGACTGTTTGAGCCTGGGAGATGAAGGCTACAGTGAGCCATGATCATGCCACTGCACTCCAGCCCCGGTAACAGAGTCAGATTCTGTCTCAAAACAACAACAAACCATGTTAATGTTGGTTTTCTGTCTATTTGAAAACAGTTCGGCATAGGTTATCTACCCAGCAGAGGCCCCGTATCCAGGTATCATTGGCTGTGAACTCACAGTTTAGACAAGTATGACAGCAGGAAAAGAGTTTACGGCTGGGCGTGGTTTATGGCTCACGCCTGTAATCCCAGCACTTCAGGAGGCCAAGGCAGGCAGATCACCTGAGGTCAGGAGTTTGAGACCAGCCTGACCAACACGGGGAAACCCCATCTCTACTAAAAATACAAAATTAGCCAGGCATGGTGACACATGCCTGTAATCCCAGCTACTTGGGAGGCTGAGATTGGAGAATTTGCTTACACCCAGGAGGTAGAGGTTGCAGTGAGCCAAGATCATGCCATTGCACTCCAGCCTGGGTGACAAGAATGAAACTTTGTCTCAGAAAAAAAGAGTTTATGTCCCAGCAAGGAATATTTTTATGAGATTGGAGGAAGATATTTTTCCTTTGAAGTCTGTACAGACAACCAGCAGAAGTTGGGGCTGATTCTCTGGAGAGACACAATGGAAAGCCAGCCCTCGGGTCCTGTGGGGACTGTCTTATCTGGGCAGTGCCACGGTGGCTGACCCCAAGGTGGCTGACCTCTGGGTGGGGCAGTGACCCCTGGCCCTGAAAAATCAGAAGAGCCCGTATTTCCAGAACTTTGGCCACTTTTTCTTTGGCGTATCTGATACCTCTTGAAATCAGAGCTGTGAAACCCATAAGTGACCCTAGAAGGTCATTTTTACAGGCGTTTCTGACCTCCGCTGTGGGGTTGAATCCCATTTTTTGCTTGCCAGCATTGCAGTGACACTGTTCACCCACCTGAGTCTCCAATTGAGTCAGACAGCTGTTAGAGAGGATGAACTTGGGTGCGTGTTGTACTGGATGACTTCACAGAGTGTGACATGGTTTGGCAAAGATAGTGCAGGCCTTTGCAGTGGGAAGATACATTAGTCCCTCCTGCTTGTTTTTAAAAAGCATCTTTAATGGAATTTCAATTATACTGTAGTCTCCAGATAAACCCATCTGACTGTTCAAGTCTGGAAAGAAAACGTACTTCACAGAAAAGTGTGCTCCAGTTGTCTATGGGGGCACAGTAAACCACCCCCAAATTTGGTGGCACTAAACAACCACCTTTCATGGTTCCATGAGTGAGGAATTTAGCAGGATGACGCAGAGACAGACCAGGGACTAGAACTCTCTGATGGCTGGGGATGGCTGGGGATGGCTGGGGCAGCTTCCCTGGGGCTGTACGTTTGGGTTCTTGGTTCTGGCTGTTGGCTGGGCTCCCTGGGTCTTCTGCATGTCATTTGTGCTGTGGCAGAATATCCAGGTCTGGTCAGACACCGCTCCGTCTCCAGATGGCCTCTCCATGTGGGTACCTGGGCCTCCTCACAGCCCAAGAATGGAACTTGTTATGTGGTGTCCATCTTCTCCCCGAGCCAGCATTCTGAGAGGCTCCACTTGGCTCCTTACAACTCAGCCTCCTGTGTCCCAGAGTGTCACTTCTGTCACACTCGCTGGATCAAGCAAGTCACAGGCCAGCCCATGTGTGAGAGCCTAGGAACTTGACTCCACTTTCCTACAGGAGGAGAAGCCATCTTTAATTTACTACAAAAAGTTCCTTTTCAGTGTCACTTAAAGTATTTTAATACACTAAGTCAAAATTCAACCTAACGTTCTATTTGAATATTTAATATAGTGTTCAGATGTTTAACCTGAGAACAGAGACTTTTATCGTAGCCCTTAGAATCCTTGAACTACGAAAGCATGCCTTTCAGAATTGATTTCGATGAGGAAGAAAACAGCTATGAAATTCTTACTGCCTTAAAAGCCCTGCTGCTCATTAGAGATAAGTGTTCTGCCTGCCCTGGGTTGTGTATCTTCCTGAGCTTCTAGTAAGAGTGGAGTTATGTCTAGTGGAAGGCCTGGGGGCTCCCATGAGTCACACACAGGGACCTTGAAGTGTGATGACAGCAGGGTCCCTCGGGACCTTCTTCACTTGTTTTTTGGGTTGTCATGTCCCGGGGAGGTTGCTGGAACATCTGTGTGAAACTGAAGTTGACATTACAGGCTGGATTCCTATCCTTGGGCTCCCATAACAAAGTACGATAGACAAGGTGGCTTAAGCAACAGAAGTTTATTTCCTCACAGTTCTGCAGACAGGAAAGCTGAGATCAAGGTGTCGGCAGTGTGGATTTCTTCCTGGGGACCTGAGGGAACATCTCTTCCAGGCCTCCCTCCTAGCGTCCTGGGATTTGCTGGACATCTGTGATGTTCCTTGGCTTGTAGACACATCACGCCATCTCTGCCTCCTCGTCACATGACGCCCTCCCCGTGCTCATCAAATCCCCCTTTTCCTAAGGACACAGGCAGATTGGACCCGGGACCTCCCCGACTGTCCTACGACCTCATGTTAGTTAATAGCATGTGCAGTGACCCTATTGCTAAATAAGGTCACATTCTCAGGTACTGGGGGTTAGGAATTCTTATGAATTTTGGGGGGAAAGGACAAATTCAACCCCTAACATAGGATAACCTCCGAAAACTAGTAATTTTGAGTATTTTTCCTTGGGGAGTAAGAGAAAATGGATAAGGCCATGGGGAAAATCTTATTGCTAAAAGGAGTGCAAATGAGGAGAGGGGTCTTGCTGGAAGGATAGGGTCTGTGTGTGGCTTGCTGTCTACCTGTCCCCCGCAAAGGGGGGCCATGCAGGTGCTGTCTGTAGAGGCAGTGGCTGTTCTTATCAAAGGCGCTCGCCCTGGTGTGCCCATCTCTGGGCCGCTAGCTGGCTGCCTCCCGGGCACAGTGCTCAGTGGACAGCAGCCCCCCTCTTCTCTGCAGGCCCTTCTAAGGCTCTTCTTGAGCCCTCTATGGACTCACGTTTCTCAGCTCAGAGGTCAGAGGCGGCATCAGCTTCTGTTTTCTGCTTACAGTGGCGTTTCATGTTAATTCTAGTTCTGCTCTGAAGACAGACCGTGACCCCTTTCTGGGCTCTCCCTGGTTTCCCAGGACCATGTACATAGCCTTTTCTTCATGTCACTTCAGTCTTCATGACCTCCAGTGGGTCTGCTCCGGCTCTTACTGCTTTCTTAGGGTCAGTTTTCTGGGGGGAGCGTTTTTGCTCCTTCTCCCCAGTTTCTGCCAGTCACCCCTATCTAGCCCCATGTGCTCTAATTAGAATACACTTAGAAAGACTCACGCTTCAAAGTCCGAGTACGCAGTTTTTAGGAAGATGACTTAGGCAGCACGCTTCGTTTCCGGAGGTGAGAGATGCGTTGGGCGCTGTTGACTGGGGTTTGGCTGCTGGCACTCCTGCTTCTTACCACGCTTGTTTATTCATGCCAGCACTCCAGGCTGCAGGAAACTCAGGAGACAACCTCATCTGTTTTCTTCACTTCTGGAAGAAAACTCAAAGCTTTTTATCCAAATAAGAATTTATTCTTTTTTTTTTTCCTCTTTAAAAATATTCAGTAATCAACTTCCATCAGAAGCTACCTATAAATAATGAGCATAACTGAGTCTCAGTGGTCTAAAGTAACCACAGATTTTGCATTCTAAATCCAGTGTTTACGTGTAAAGCTGTGGCGATAGAGTTACATTGGAGCCGTGATGATTTCATCATTTTGTTCTCTGAATTTTAAAACCACCTTCCTTTTGTAATTTCCTGTCTATCTTTATTATTTCTTTGAGGATGGGATGAGAAGTTTAACAACTTTCTTGGACCTCTTGTTTAGCTGGAATTAGCGTAAATTTCATTCAAGTGTATTTTCTTTGGTCTGTAGTTTTGTCTAATGAGCCGTGCACTTTATCTCACTGTACAGCTAAATTATTGACATGGATTATTTATGCTTTAGGTGTTTATATTCAGTTAATCCTTGCAGAAGAATCTAGCTAACAGTGTTGGAGAGGTTCATAGAGAAAATTGTGTTGTGGTTTTGGGGATGATTTGGTGTCCCTGCCCTTAGATTTCCCCTGGTTCCATCACCCTGCTGCACTGGTGAAACAGTACTGCAGGTGTGATGGTGGGGAAACCAGATTCTTGGTCTTTCAGATGCCTGCTTTCCCCAGACGAGCCTGCACTCTCTGCCGTGGTTTCAAAGCTTTCGTGCTTTATTTTCTCGACTCGTGTAGGATTGTTGGGGTGGGAAGGTGGAGCCCGCGAGGGCAAGTGGCTTGTCTTCCCGGCTGCTCAGCTTGCATTTTTGGCTGGTAGATTGACGATCACAGTGTCATTGATGAATGTCGGCGCACAAGTGTTCATATAGTGTGCTCAGTTCCTGGGGATGTTTAGATGTCATAAGGGAACCCTCTAATTCCGTCAGTTGCACATAGATCGATGAGTCCCTCCCGCTTGAAACCGCATTAGGAGAGTCCATTTGTAGAGGTATGAAAGACCTTTGAGCACCACTGCCAAGGACTCGCCTCAGATTCCTAGTGCCCACAGAGAGGCCCCGGACAGGTGTTCTGACTTGACCTCCCCATCTCCTGTATTGCACCGTGCCTTTATGACGGGACAGCATGAAAGATGTCCCCGGCCCACTGTGCAGTCCTCACCGGGTCCTTCATGTGTGTCCAACGTGCGTTTCCCTCCTCCCGGTGGGCCTGCTGTCCAGCGGCACAGACGCCAGCTATTGATCCTCATGCCACCTGCTGCCAATTGAAAAGCTGCCCTCTTTGGTCCTTCTAAAGGTCATGCTGTAAAATTATTCCTCCCTACATCGGTTTTACACCAAGGAAACATTAAGCCCTCATTCTGTCCATGTAAAACTCACACTGCATGTAAATTAATTTGGGTGACGGGGGATTGAATCCCAGGTAGCAGCAGCTCACGGACTTGCCCTGGGTATAGTGGGGACACAGCCCCTGAGCCCGGCCCTGGGGGCTCTGCAGGAACCAGCAGCTGTTGGTTTATAAAAGCAACTTACTGTGAGGTGGGGTGTGGTCGGCTGTGATATTTACGCTTTGTGATTGCCATTTGGATTTTCAAATAAAGTTTACCCTTTAGAACATTTTATAGGAACAAAAATTGCAAAGATAGTATAAGGAATTCCTAGTTTCTTTATAACACCTTATATTAGTATGGGTCGTTTGTTAAAATTAATGAGCCAATATCAATACATTATCATTTGTTAAAATCCATGCTTATTCACATTTCCTTAGCTTTTGTCTAATGTCCTTAGTCTCTCCCAGGAGACGGTCAAACCCAACATCACATTCAGTGCCTGTGTCGCCTTAGGCTCCTCTTGGTTGTGGCTTTTTCATAGACTTTCCTTGCTTTTTATGACCTCAGTAGTGTTGAGTAGTCTTGGTCGGGTGTTGTGTAGGGCACCCCTCTGTTGGGATTTGTCTGATGTTTTTTTCATGATTAATCTGGGTTTGGAGGAAGAAGACCAGAGAGGTGAAGACCATTCTTATCACATCACATCAAGGGTGCATACTGTCAGGAAAGCATCACTGTTGATGTTGACTTCATCACCTGGCTGAGGGAGTGATTGGCAGGTTTCTGTACTGAGAGAAACCCGCCCCGCCTTCCTATACTGTGTTCTTTGGAAGGAAGTCACCATGTGCAGCCTCCACTTAAGGAGTAGGGAATCATGTTCCTCCTCCCTGAGGTTGGAATATCTACATAAAGTATTTGGAATTTTTTCCCTTAGGAGATTTGTCCCTTCTTTACTATTTATTTACTTGTGTATTCAATAATTTTTTATAAATATGGACTCATGAATATTTATTTTATACTCACAATTATAATCCAGTGCTAATTTATTGTTAAAATTGTTCCAGTTGGCTCCTGTGTCCCTTTGACACCCCCCATGATTGTGATGTTATTATTATTATTGTTTTGAGACAAAGTCTTGCTCTGTCACTCAAACTGGAGTGCAGTGGCGCGATCTCGGCTCACTGCAACATCTGCCTCCTGGGTTCAAGCAATTCTTCTGTCTCAGCCTCCGGAGTAGCTGGGACTACAGACGCATGCCACCATGCCCGGCTAATTTTTTGTATTTTGAGTAGATTCGGGGTTTCACTGTGTTAGCCAGGATGGTCTCGATCTCCTGACCTCGTGATCTGCCCGCCTCTACCTCCCAAACGCTGGGATTACAGGTGTGAGCCACCACACCCGGCCAAGTTATTATTATTTGTATCACGTTCTTACTTTCTGGAACTACAAGAGGCTCCTGAATCATTTTATATGTTTCCTGCCCTAGTCCATAAGCAAATCAGCCATTTCTCCAAGAAGCTCTGGATCTTCTGGTTGGAGGTGGGCATTGGAAACCAAAATCTGGGTGCTCGGTGTCCTCCCAGCACCTAGCACCCAGAGGTGTTAGGGTAGGGGAGAGGGCTTTGCTTCTAGGTCCAGTCAGCTGACAAAACAAGGAAATACACTGGTTCTGCTTTATTTGCAGCTTTGATTTCCATGGTTCCAGTTACCTGCAGTGAACCGTGGTCCAAAAATATTAAAATAGCAAATATTAAAGATTAATGATTCATACGTTTTAAACTGTGCACCGTGTGGTGAAATCTCATGCAGTCCCGCTTCGTCCGGCCTGGGACTGGAGTCACATCCTGGCCAGCGTAGCCGTGCTGTGCATGCTGCCTGATCTTTAGTCACTTAGCCTTCTCAGTCAGCAGCCAGCTGTCACTAGCGCAGTGCTTGTGTTCAAGTAGCTCTTATTTTACCTAAGCAGGGCCTCAAGGCACAAGAGTTGTGATGCTGGCAATTCAGATATGCTGAAGAGAAGCTGTAAAGTTCTTCATTTAAGTGAGGAGGTAGAAGTTGTTGACTTCATAAGAAAGAAGATCCCACATGTGGAGGTTGCTAAGATCCATAGTAAGAATGAATCTTCCATCCATGAAATTGTGGACAGTATATTGTTACAATTGTTGTTATTATTATTTTTTTGAGACGGAATTTTGCTGTTCTCGCCCAGGCTGCAATGCAGTGGCACGATCTCGGCTTACTGCAGCCTCCTCCTCTTGGTTTCAAGCAATTCTCCTGCCTCAGTCTCCCAAGTAGCTAGGTCTACAAGCATGTGCCACCATGCCCGGCTAACTTTTTGTACTTTTAGTAGAGATGGGTTTTACCATTTTGGCCAGGCAAGTCTCAAACTCCTGACCTCAGGTGATCCGCCTACCTCAGCCTCCCAAAGTGCTTGGATTATAGACTTGAGCCACCGCACCTACCCTAATTGTTCTATTTTATTATTAGGTATCATTGTTAATCTCCTACTGTGCCTAATGATAAATTACATTTTATCATAGGTATGTATGTATAGGAAAAAACATATTATACATAGGGTTCAGTATTATCTGTATTTTCAGGCATCTACAGGGGTATTAGAATGTATTCCCCATGGCCAGGCGTGGTGGGTCACGCCTGTAATCCCAGCACTTCGGGAGGTTAAGGCAGGTGGATCACCTGAGGTCAGGAGTTCGAGACCAGCCTGACCAACATGGAGAAACCCCGTCTCTACTAAAAATACAAACAATTAGCCAGGTGTGGTGGCACATGCCTGTAATCCTGGCTGCTTGGGAGGCTGAGGCAGGAAGATCACTTGAATCCAGAAGGCAGAGGTTGTGGTGAGCCAGGACTGCGCCATTGCACTCCAGCCTGGACAACAAGAGTGAAACTCCATCTCAAAAAAAAAAAAAAGAATGTATTCTCCACATATAAGGGAGGATGACTGTATATGAGTGTATACTAACACATGTATATACCCATACCTGTAACTATTTCTACATATAACAATCTATTGATGGTTAAGCTAAACATGAGTTCATGGTGATGTCTTCAATGCCAATCCTTTACTGTGTGGATCGGTCCAGCCTCCTCCCCTGTTCCCACTCCAGCAGCGAGAAACCTGGTTCTCACCATCTGCCATCCATTTACTTAATGGTTAGTTATGGAATACCTGAGTAGTGGTATCAGAATCGTTAACCACTACCTACCTGGGAAACGACTTCATCAACTAGAGTTCAGTACTGATGTACACTTCCTTTTTTGCCTCTAATATTACGGACTTCATTTATTTTCAGAGTTACTTAAGTCAGCACCTTTCCCCTCAACCCCTTTCAGTGAGGTGGTTTTGTTGTGGACATTCAGGAGACTGGAGAAACCAGTGGGTGAAACAGGAGGATTTTATTTAGGGTGCACCAGCTCAGTGGCTTCGCATCTGAAAACCGAGCCCCAAACAAAGACCGGGCTTGACCTTTTTATACATGAAGTACACAGTGGTGTGAAAACAAGTTTGCAGGTGCAGAACAAAGACAGTTTGTCAAGCAATGACAGACATATGCGGCACAGATGCCTGTTATCTGTAGAGCTCAAGGATCCTAGCGTGGGCTCTGTTGCCTTTTGTACAGCACCTAGATGGCCAGAGTCCAGCCTGCTTAGGCATTTCTCATGACCTTTGCTGTGTTACAGAAACTTACAAGAATACAAGAATTTATAAACTTACAAAACTTGCAAAGCAGGATACAATCCCGTGGGAGGGGAAGGACTCAGGAAAGTTTGCCTCTAGAAGAAAAATTTAATTTTTGCTCCCTTTTCCCACATTAGTCTCATAGATTGTTTTTGGTCACATTTTGCATTCCATCCTGGGATCCTTCTACCTTTTAAATACTTTTTAAAAAAGTTAGCATATCTGCAGGTTAGCTCTTTGGCCTGTACAGTTCAATGGGTTTTTACAAATGCATAGTCATGTATCTACAATTAAAGTATCATAAAAATAGTTTTGGCTGGGCCCGGTGGCTCACGCCTGTAATCCAGCACTTTGGGAGGGCGAGGCGGGTGGATCTCAAGGTCAGAAGTTTGAGACCAGCCTGGCCAATGTAGTGAAACCCTATCTCTACTAAAAATACAAAAATTAGCTGGGCGTGGTGGCGTGCACCTGTAGTCCCAGGTGCTCAGGATGCTGAGGCAGGAGAATGGCTTGAACCCAGCAGGTGGAGGTTGCAGTGAGCTAAGACTGCACCCACTGCATTCTAGCTTGGGTGACAGAGCAAGACTCCGTCTCAAAAAAAAATAAATAAATAAAGTAGTTTCACTACCCTGAAAAATCCCCTGGACTTCACTTATTTAATCCTTCCCTCTCTCCCTGAATGCTTACTGATCTTTTCACTATTACTACAGTTTTGCCTTTTCCAGAATGCCACATCATTGGAATTTTGCAATATGTTACTTTTTCAGATTCACTAATTTCACATAACAATGTGCATTTAAGACTCATCCATATTGCTTGATGGCTTGAGTCTTCATTTCTTTTTATGGCCAAATGGCAATTCATTATGTAGATGTACCACAGTTTGTTCATCCATTCACCTATTTAAGGATACCTTGCTTGTTTCCAGTTTTTGGCAATTACAAATGAAGCTGCCATAAACATTCATGTGCAGGTGTTTTCAAATCAGTTAGGTAAATGCCTAGAAGTATGATTGCTGGATCATACAATAGGACTGTGTCTAGTTTTGTAAGAATCTTTAAACTGTTTTCCTAAGTGGCTATTGTACATTCCTACAAGCAATGAATAAAAATTCCTGTTGGTCTCCATCCTCACTAGGAATTGCATCCTCATCAGCAACTGACAATAAATACTGTTCATTTTTGGATTTTAGCCATTGTGATAGGTGTGTAGTGGTATCTTGTTGTTGCTTTAATTTGCAGTTCCCTGATGGCAAATGATACTGAACATTGTGTCATAGGCTTATTTGCTGTTCATATATCTTCCTTGGTGATGTTCGTTCAGATCTTCACCCTCTTTTAAAGTTAGACTTTTTGTTTTCTTATTGTTGAGTTTTACTTTTCTTTATACATTTTGGATATAAATTCTTTATCAGATATGTGTTTTACAAATGTTTTCTTTCAGTTTGTGACTTTTCTTTTTCTTAACAGTGTCTTTGAAGAACAGAAACTTTTAATTTTTCTAAAGTCTAATTTAGCACTTTTTCTCTTACATGGTTTGTGCTTCTGGTGTCTTATCTAAGAACTGATCCCCAAACCCCACATCGCCAGGATATTCTGTGTTTTCTTAAAGAACATTTATAGCTTTGCATTTTACATTTAGGTTCATGATCCCTTTTGATTTAATTTTTTGAGTAAGGTGTAAGTTTTATGTCTAGGTTTCTTTTCTTTTGCATATAGTTGTCCAATTTTTCCAGCATCATTTGTTGAAAAGTCTTCTCTTTCTCTGTTGAATGACTTTCTTTATATTTCAAAGATTAATTGACTATATTCATGGGCTTTATTTCTGGGTTCTCAATTCCATTAAGTTGGTCTCTTTTTCTGTTCTTTTGCCAATACCATGTTTACTTGATTTTGTATTTTTATTGTAAATCTTTAAGTAGGATATTTTGAGTGCTTCAAATTCTTTTTTCTTCTTCAGCGTTATGTTGGCTATTCTAGGTCTTTGGCGTCTTCATATAAATTTGAGAATCAGCTTGTTATCTACAAAATAGTTTTTTGAATTTTGATTGGGGTTGCATTGAATTTATAGATCTAATTGGGAAGAATTGACATTAATATTGTCTTTCAGTCCATGAACATGGAATATCTCTATATTTATTTAGATAATCTTTGAATTCTTTCATTTGAGTTTTCTAGTTTTCTGTATATAGTTCTTACACATATTTTGTCAGATTTATACCTATGTATTTTATTTTCTTGTTGCAGTGTTTAATGGTATATTTTATATTTCAAATTCCAATTTTTCGTTGCTGGAATATAGGAAAACAATTGACTTCTGCTTATTAACATTGTATCCTGTGACCTATACTAGCTTATTAGTTTGGGAGTTTTTTTGACAGTTCTTTGGGATTTTGTACGTGAACAATCATGTCATGTGAACAAAGACAGTTTTATTTCTGACTTTTCAATCTGTGTATCTTTTATTTCCTTTTCTTGCCTTATTGCACTAGCTAGGACTTCTAATATGATGTTGAACAGAAATAATGAGAGAGGATATCCTTGTCTTGTTCTTTTTCAGGGGAAAGTGTGTAGTATTTCGTCATTAGGTATGATGTTAGCTATAGATTTTTATAAACATTTTTTATCAAGTTGAGGAAGATAATCTCTGTTCTTAGTTTGTAGAGAATTTTCTTTCATGAATGAGTGTTAGATTTTGCCAGATGCATTTTTTGCATCAATTGATGTGATGTGATTAGCCCATTGATATAGTATATTGCACTGACTGATTTTCAAATATTGTATTATAGTGGGATACCTATAGTAAATCCCACTGGGTTGAAGTATATAATTCTGTTTATACATTTTTGGTCTTGACTTGCTAATATTTTGTTGAAATTTTTATGTTCATAAGAGATCTTGCTCTGTAGTTTACCTTTTTTATACTCTATGTATCTGGTTTTGGCATTAGGATAACGCTGTCCTCATAGAATGAATTAGGAAGTGCTCCCTCTGCTTCTGTTTAGTAGAATAAATTGTGGAAAATTGATACCATTTTTTTCCCCTCAGTATTTGGTAGGATTCGCCAGTGAATTCACCTGGGCCTGGTGCTTTCTTTTTTGGAATATCATTAATTATTGATTCTGTTTCTTTAGTAGCTAAAAACCTGTTCAGACAATCTAGTTGTTGTATGAGTTCTGGTCATTTGTATCTTTCAAGGAATTAGTCCTTTCTCTAATTTGTCAAATGTATAGGTGTAGAGTTCATAGTATTCCTTTGTTATCATTTTAATGTCCATGGATTAATATTGGTAATCCCTTATTTCTGATATTAACAATTTGTATATCCTTTTTTCTGAGTCTAATTTTCTCTATTGTTTTTCCTTTTTCTATTCAGATTTCTGCCTTAATTTTTAGTATTTTCTTTCTTCTGATGTCTTTATGCTTGGATTGTTTTCTCTCTAGTTTCCTAAGGCACACACTTATATTATTGATTATAAACCCTTCTTCTTTTCTGTTACAGGCATTTAGTGCTACAAATTCTCTCTGAGTATGGCTTTTGCTGTACACAACAAATAGTGGTTAGTTGTATTTTCATTTGGTTCAAGGTATATTTTAGTTTAACTTGAGACTTCTTTAAAACATATGCCATTTAGAAATTTTTTTTTTTTTTTTTTTTTTTTTTTTTGAGACGGAGTTTCGCTCTTGTTACCCAGGCTGGAGTGCAATGGTGCGATCTCGGCTCACCGCAACCTCCGCCTCCTGGGTTCAGGCAATTCTTCTGCCTCAGCCTCCTAAGTAGCTGGGATTACAGGCACGCACCACCATGCCCAGCTAATTTTTTTGTATTTTTAGTAGAGACGGGGTTTCACCATGTTGACCAGGATGGTCTCGATCTGTTGACCTCGTGATCCACCCGCCTCGGCTTCCCAAAGTGCTGGGATTACAGGCGTGACCCACCGCGCCCGGCAGAAATGTGTTTTAAAATCTACTAAGAATTGGTAATTTCCATCTATTTTCCTGTTACCATTTCTAGTTTAATTCTGTTGTGGTCTAAGAACATACTTTGTATGATTTCTGTTCTTTTAAATTTGTCAAGGTGTGTTCTCTGTCCAAGAATGTGGTCTGTCTTGGCAAATGTCCCTTGAGAGCTTGAGAAGAATGTGTATTCTGCTGTTATTGAATGTAGTCTATAGATGTTGATTATATCCAGTTAGTGTTGTTCAGTTATACCCTTACTGATTTCCTGCTGGCTTGATTTATCAATTACTAAGAAGAAAATGTTGAAGTCTTCAACTATAACAGTACATTTGTCCATATTTCCTTTCAGTTCTATCAGTTTTTGCCTCACATATTTTGACACTCTGTCTTTAGGTGCATACATGTTAAGGATTGTTATGTCTTCTTGGAATCTGACCTTTATATCATTATGTGATGCTTCTGTTGATTTCTGGTAATTCCCTTGTCCTTAAGTCTGCTTTCTCTGAAACTAATATTGGTACTCCAGCTTTCTTTTGATTTGCATAGGATGGTGTAACTTTCTTCATTCCTTCACTTTTAATCTGAGTCTTTATATATAAAGTTGATTTTTTGTAGACTACATATAGTTGGCTTTTTCTTTTTATCCACTCTGATAGTTTCTGTCTTTTAATCGGGATATTTAGGTTATTTACTTTAAAGTGATTATTGCATAGTTGGATTGATGTAGTTAAAAATATCTACCATGGCTGGGCATAGTGGCTCACGTCTATAATCCTAGCACTTTGGGGGACCAAGGTAAGCCGATCACTTGAGTCCAAGAATTCAAGACCAGTGTCTACCAAAAACAAACAAACAAAAAAACAAACCTTAGCTAGGTGTGGTTGTGTGTGCCTGCAGTCACAGCTACTCAGGAGACTAAGGTGGGAAGATCACTTGAGCTCAGGGAGGTTGGGGCTGCAGTGATCCATGATTGTGCCACTACACTCTAGCCTGAGCCACAGAGTGAGACCTGTTCCCTTCTTTCCCTTTTTTTTTCCTGCCCTTTGTGGTCTGAATAGAGCATTTTTAATGAATCCATTTCATCTCTTTTTACGTATCAATTACACTCCTTTTTACAAATTATTTTAGTGATTGCCCTAGAGTTTTCCCCATACATTTTCAACTGCTCTATATTCACTCTCAAATAACACAATACTGGTTCATATCTAGAATAGGTGCTGTTTGGGGAAAAAAACCTCTCAAGCTGTGTTTTTCCTCTGCTGTCACACTACAACAGTAATCAACACAGAAGACTATTGTGAAAAGACTTCTGTGTCTAAATTGTGGGGGGTTTTCCCCCACACAGTGCGAAGTGACCACCAGGTGCTTATTCTCTAATTTAGTTTTAACAACATCTACCTGGAAATAACCTCAGACCTCACTGATGCAGGGCTGGGGACCCAAGGCTGCTGCCTCCCCAAACACTAGTCCTAAGTCCAGGCCTCTAGGACTTCTGACCAATCAGCTTCCAGTTGGGGTTCCCACAGCCTTCTCTTGGGTTCAGTTAGTTTGCTGGAGCAGCTCATGGAACTCAGGGAAACACTTAACATTTACTGGTTTGTTACAAAGGATTTTAGAAAGGACACCCATGAGGAGACGTGTAGGGTAAGATATGGGGAAGATGCGCTTAGGTTCCATACCTGCTTCAGGATGCCACCCTCCAGGAACTTCCACATGTTCAGCTATCAGGAAACTCTCTGAACTCAGTCCTCTTGGTTTTTTATTGAGGTTTCATTATGCAGGCATGATTGATTAAACCATTGGCTATTGGTGATCAACTTAGCCTATAGCTCTTCTCCCCTCCCTGGGGTTGGGATATGGGGCTGAAAGTCCCAACCCTCTAATCTTGTCTCTGTCTTTCTGGTGAGCAGCCCCATCCTGAAGCTGTCAATTAACATTAGCATCATTAGCAAAAAGACAGCACTTTAGGGAATTCAAGGAGTTTAGGAATTGTTTGCCATGAAAAGAGGTCAAGACCAAATACTTCACAATATCACAGAGACGTTATAAAAGAATATTCCTAGTTTCCTTATTTCATTTCTTATGACATCGCTACCATTCATTGTATTTATCTATATGCTATCATCACCCAAAAGATGTTGACTGTTATTACTGTAAACCAAAAAGTATCTGAAACAGGTCTCAAGCAATTTAGAGGTTTATTTAACCGAGGATAAGGATGCACCTGGGAAAAAGGAACAGAAAACCACAGGAACAGTCTGTGATCTGTACATTTTCCTAAAAGGATTTTGAGAGCTTTCGTATTTAAAGGGGAAAAGCGGGCAGAAATGGAAGGAGGGAGGGTGTGGTCACATCACTGAATCCACATGTTGCATGTGAAAAGGAGGGGATATAGGAATAGTCAATTATATATTCATCTAGTGCTCAGCAAGTCAGCACTTTATACAAGATAAAGAAAACACAGAGCAGCACCTTGGAGACAGCTGGCCTCTGTCTAGCCTTTTAGCTTCAGCTGTCTGCTGGGCAACAAAAGAAAAGGCAGCTTCTTGCGTGACCCAGCTTCCAGCTTAATTTTTCCCTTTGGCATAGTGAATTAGGATCCCAGGATTTATTTTTCTTTCATATTACTTTACGCAAACAGTTATTTTTTAGATCAATTAAGAATAAGAAAATATATGAGGATTTGAGGAAATGTTGGTCAAGGAATAAAAAATTTCTGTTAGATAAGAGGGATAAGTTCAAGAGATCTATTGTACCATGTGGTGTCTGTAGTTAGTAACAATGTCGTGTATTCTTGAAAATTGCTAATAGAATATATTTTAAGTGTTCTTAACCCAAACAATAAGTATGAGAGGCAGTGCATGTGTTAATTAGCTCAGTTTAACACTCAACAATGTATATGTATTTCAAAATAACATGATGTACATCGTACATATATATGTTTGTCAATTAAAAAACAAAATGTTTATATTCAAATTTTTTAAAAGAATAAGAAAAATAAAAATATTTTACCTTCATTAATTCCTTCTTCAAAGCTCTTTTCTTTCCTCACATAGATCTGAGTTTCTGACCTATTTCATTTTCCTTTCTTCAAGGAACTACTTTTTTTTTTTTTTTTTTTTTTTTTTTTTTTTTTTTTTTTTTTTGGGTCTACAGTAATTTTATTGTAACAGAGAAACCAGGCCGCAATAAGTCTACACGATTAGAGCAGATGGTAGTTCTTTCCAGTGGGTGAAGCCTGAACCCAGCTGTCAGCACACAAAGCCTAGAATGTCCTCTTTCCTGGTACCACCCTGCGCTGCTGGACTCACGACGTGAGAGGAGTGACCTGCACAACCACATTCAACAAAGGGAGGAGGTCCAACTGGGCAGAGACAACATCCCAACTGGAGAAAATTACACAATCATTCAAGAGGATGCCGAGATCAAGGACAGTTACCTACTCTCCACTATTCTTTGCTGAGAAAGGTGAGGGTATGATGTCAGCAGAAAATTATGTTCTTTATTCTTAAATAAATCCCAATAGGATGGGGTCGATGGTCAGTCAAGCAGTAGAATGGGATTAAAATCTGCATTACTTAAAAATCTTTGTGTGTAAGTTAAAGAACAGCAATGACAAGGGAGAAGAGAGCCTTCTTTTTCTTAAATAAGATAGGAAACCGCATTGTTTTCCTTGCTGTAGTGGCAGCAGACTCACTGGTTTATATAAAACATAATTTCTGCAATGCGGTCTGTTGATGAGGTTGCTCCATGATGGGAGGACAGACATGAGGCCGACTGTTCATGACAGAACTAGGTCTTCTCTCAAAGCCTCTAATGTGCACTATTTCTCATGAGGAACCTGACACTTCAGTTAAAGCTTCTGAAATATTGCAATAGCATAATTGACAGGTTTTTTGGTGCGATGACTTTCTTGCACATGTAAACTCTTTGAGAAAAGTTGGAGATAAAAGGACGGGAGAGAGTTTGGTTTTGAGCCACAATGTTCCAGATGCCAGTGCCTCTGCCCCGTGTCACTACATGCTCTTTTCTGAGAAACACTCAATCGCTGTGTGTTATACGCTGTGGTTGAAGGAAATCATCCACTCACCACCATCCACCCTTTCTCATTCTCTGTGTGAAGCTCCCAATAGCAGAGGCTGAAGACAGAAAGGTTGTCTTTGTTTCCTCACACCAGGGACATTACTTGGTGACCTGGTGAATGGCATGGGCAAGGTAGCCCACGTTGCTGGAGGTGACCCCTGCCACAGAGATGCGGCCGTCCTTTGTCATGTAGATGGAGAACTCCTTGGTCAGCCGCTCCACCTGTTCAGGCTTTAGCCCTGTGAAACAAAACATGCCAATTTGGTCGGTGATGTGTTGCCAGTTGTGGGTGGAACCCTCTTTCTTGAGGTTGGAGACCAGCTGAGTCCGCATGCTAATGATGCGGTCCGCCATGCCTTTCACTTCTTGCAACCATTGTTTTCGCAAATCTGGGGTGTTCAGAATGGTAGCAGCAATCCGGGCCCCATTGAGGGGAGGGTTGGAATACATGGGACGGATCAAGATCTTCAACTGTGACTCTACCCTTTTGGCTTCATCCGCATCTTTGCAGATCATAGTGAAGGCTCCTACACGCTCACCGTATAAGCCCATGTTCTTGGCATATGATTGACAGAGACAAACATTAATGCCCTGTTCAATGAAGTGGCGCACAGCCCAGGCATCCTTATCACCGTCACCACTGGCAAAGCCTTGGTAGGCCATGTCAAAGAACGCAAAGAGATTCCTTTTCTTCACCACTGTTGCTATTTCCTTCCACTGTTCTGGACGCGGGTCCACTCCCGTGGGATTGTGGGCACAGGCATGCAGAAGAAGAACACTTTGCTCTGGTATTTTTGAAATGTCCTCCACAGCGCCTGTGAAGTCAAAACCGCAAGTCTTGGGGTCGTAATACCGATAACCTTGTAGCTGCATGCCAGCGTCCCTGAAGATGGGTGTGTGATTTCCCCAGCTTGGTTTGGGCAGAAAGACATCTCGGCTGAACTTAAAAAATCTTTGCAGAAAACTGGCTCCAATCCTTAAAGCCCCAGTTCCAGAAATGGTCTGCACAGTGACAAACCGGCCACTTTTCAAGACTTCGCTGTTCTCACCCAGGGCTAGTTGTGCAGATGCCTTGCAAAATTCCGCCAGTCCCCCGATGGGCAGGTACTCCTTGTCCAAACTTTTTGCGGCAATTTGGGCCTCTGCCTTGCGGACACTAGGCAGCACGTAAGGCTTTCCGTTATCATCCCGGTAGGCACCAACTCCCAGATTCATCTTTTTGCTGTTGGTGTCCCTCTTAAAGGCTTCAGTGACTCCCAGGATGGGATCTGGAGGTCCCATTTCCACATGGGTCCACCAGGAGCTGGCTCTGGCAGAGGCCGCGGCGGCGAGGCCCGGGTGGAAAGCGGCGGCGATGCCGGACAGGACGCGGCGGGAGTGCAGCAGGGCCATGGTGGATGGTAGGAGGGCAGTGAGCCGCCGCAGGACAAAGCAGAGGACGAGCTGACACAGACACTGGGCGCGGGCTCCCGCTGAAGCTCAAGGAACTACTTTTTTAAAAATTTTAATTTTTAGTTCTGGGGTACACATGCGGGATGTGCAGGTTTGTTACATAGGTAAACATGTGCCATGGTGGTTTGCTGCACCTAGGGACTAAGCCCAGCATGCATTAGCTATGCTTTCTAATGCTCTCCTTCCCCCACCCTCACTCTCCCCAGCAACAGGCCCCAGTGTGTGTTGTTCCCCTCCCTGTGTCCATATGTTCTCGTTGCAAAGAACTTCTTTTAACATTTTTTTGCAGGTCACATTGCTGGTGATGCATTTCCTCCATTTTCCTTTCTCTTTTGAAAAAATTTTTTTTATCTCTTTCTCTTTTGTGGGATAATTTTGCTGGATACAGATGTCTAGGTTGGTGGAATTTCTTCTTTCATCACTTTAAATCCTCCACTCTGTTCATGTTTGCTTTTTGATGATAAATCTACTGTAATTCTTATACTTGTTCATCAATGGTAAGGTGTTATTTTTTTCTCTGGTTTCTTTCGAGATCTTCTCTTGGACTTTGACTTTCTGCAGTTTGAGTGAGATGCCTCAGTGTAGAGTTTGGTAGTTATCCTGTTTGGGTTCTCTGAGATTCTTTGATTTATGGTTTGGGGTCTGTTTGGAAAGCTATCAGTTTACTTTATTAAATAAAATAAATTTAATTTATCAAATTTGCAAAGTTTATGTTTACTGCTATTACTTCAGATATGTCATCCATTTCATTCTCTTTTTGTCTTTTAGTATTCCTGTTATACATATATTACACTTGCTGAAATTATGCTACAGTTGTTGAGTGTTTTATGGTGTTGTTTTTTTTTTCTCATTTTTTCTTGCACTTTAGTTTGGGACATTTGTGTTGACCTATCTTTAAGCTCACTGTTTTTTTCCTCAGCTGTGTCTGGTCTACTTATGAGCCCATCAAAGGCAATTTTCATTTCTGTTACAGTGTTTTTGATTTCTAGCATTTCTTTTGATTTTCTTCTCAGATATTCCATCCCTGCTTACACCTCCCATCTGTTCTTGCATGTTTGTCCACTTTTTCCATGGCAGCCCTTAGCATATTGATCACAGTGGTTTTACATGCCCCTTTTAGTCATTCCAAATTCTCTGCTGTATCTCAGTCTGGTTCTGTTGCTTTCTCTGTCTCCTCAGATTTTTTTCCTTGCCTTTTGTCATGCCTTGTAATTTTTTTGCTGAAAACCGAATGCATTGTATCACGTAATAAGAATTAAAGGAAATAGGCCTCAACCTGTAAGGTTTTATATTGATATGGCTGGCATCAGGCTCTTAATATTTGCTGTGGCTATAGGTGCCAGAGGGGTCAAATTCACCTATTTCTCCTGTTTTTGTCCTATTTTTTTGTCTCTGGACTTCCCTAAGCATGCTTTCTTGTGTCTAGCAGCTCCACCGACTGTAATTCATGGTGGTTATACTGCAGCCCTGTTGCTGTGGTGGGAAGGAGTGTGTGTGATGTGCTTTACTCTGATGATGGAATTTCAGTCTTTTAATGGGCTTGTATCTCTGGGCTACCACCTTAACAAGCGTTTCTTAGCTATTTATTCCTGCCTTAGGTGAGACAGGAAGGCTGGAAGGGCATAGGATCAGGAAAATGTCTTCCCCCAAATGGGGCACCGTGTTGGTGAAGTCTTTTTATGCCTGAGAGCAGGCCTTTGTTGCGGAGAAGGTTCTGGTCATTTGTCACCATGACTAGCCTTTCGCTCCCCTGCTACAGCCATCAGGCCTCTTAACCCTGAGAACCTGGTGTTCTCAGAGGCAAAACACATATAAGTGTGTGGTGGGGGTCCCCCTAAAATTGCAGCCCCAGCAGTCTCACTCTCAGGCTGGTCCACCCTCAGCCTCCAGCGATTTGTCAGAATTAACGTTTGGAGGCTCCTACTGGGGGATGGCCCAGCGTCATCTCCAGGTAACCAGAGCTCAGCCGGGGCTTTACATTCTCATCTCTTCAGATTGCCTGGTAGCAGTTTGTTCTGCAACCTCCATTCTCTGAGGGGTCCAAGAAAGGTTGCTGAGCTTCTGTTTGCTCAGCTTTTTGCTTGTCATCAGGATGGGAGTGACAACTCCAAGCATTTTACATGTTGGAACTGAAACTGGATGTCCCTGTTTGGCTTTTTAAAGATAAATTTGCTATTCCAGATGAATTTCTCACCAGTGGCTTGTGTGACAGAAATCTGGGCATCTTGTCTTCCCTAGTCCAGGGGCACAGATGCTCCGCTGTTGGATAGATGGCAGCAGTGAGTTTCAGTAGGGAATCAGACAGCACTTGAGCAACCCAGGACCTCCATCCACTCAGCCTGCATTGACTTGCACAACTGCAGAGGAAACTGGGGTTGTCTGAGCTTCTTGTTCCAAAAGAATGCTCAATGCTGGCTGGGCGCGGTGGTGCATGCCTATAATCCCAGCACTTTGGGAGGCCAAGGCAGGTGAGTCATGAGGTCAGGAGTTTGAGACCAGCCTGACCAACATGATGAAATGCTGTCTCTTTAAAAATACAAAAATTAGCCGGGCATGGCGGCACACACCTGTAATCCCAGCTACTCAGGAGGCTGAGGCAGGAGAATCACTTGAGCTCAGGAGGCAGAGGTTGCAGTGAGCCCAGACTGTTTCACTGCACTCCAGCCTGGGTGACAGGGCAAGACTCAGTCTAAAAAAACAAACAAACAAAAAGGCTCAGTGCTTTAAAGCAGGGGTCTGGCTCGCACTTTCTCTTTCTCTCCACTAGTCTAATGTGAAAACCCAACAGTTTATAGAACATCGAAGCCTTCAGATTTCCATTCATCTGAAATGAAATGACAAGAGGCCTGCCATTAACTGTTTCCTGCACCTTCAGTACCCATGGCGGTTGTAAGGGTCTCCTTGGTGTTTACTCTCAGGGCTTTGCCTCGGTTTGAGTGTCCAGTGCAGACGTCAAAATGAGATGTTCTTACTTTTCATAGCTTTGTTTTGAATAGAGTAGGTATTGTAGGTGGTATACAGTTAATCATTGCTTTTACTTTTACACATGACTGTAAACAAATTGGCTTCTCTTTGGTAACAGTTTTGTAGAGGAAACAGCTATGTGATGGTAGATGTTCTGGAGAAGGGGAACATTCGGTTTGCAGAAACTGGTTTTGTCTAATCTTTGCCAGTTTGGGTTTGTCTTTTGCATTAAGCCAACCAATAAGAAAATGAATAGGCCTACCTTGGAGAACTCATGGTTCTGTTGCAGACCATTACAATAAAACAGGCATCACAGTAAAGCAAGTCACACACCTCCTTTGGTCTCCCAGTGCATATCAAAGTTATGATTACACTATGCTGTAGTCTAGTAGGTGTGCAGTAGCATCGTGTCTTAAAAAAGGGTACATAATTTAAAAATACTTCATTGCTGACAATGAAGTATTTTTAAATTAAGGCATGTACACTTCACATCTTTCTGTCGGTATATTTCATATACCAAATACTCCATTGTCAGTATATGAAATATACTGACAGTAAGACATGAAGTGCGCACATGCTGTGAGGAAAATGGTGCTCATAGACTTGCTCCTTGCAGGCTTGCCACAGACCTTCAATTTGTAAACAACGCAGTATCTGAGCAGTGCAATGCAATGAAGTGAAATAAAACATGGCCTGCATGCAATTACTCCTTCAAGTTTGTTGCTGGGAATTTTCCATCAACATATGAAGAGCTCTCTCTGGAAACAAGAAAAATTTACAGTTCTAATCGGGAGTGCTTTGTTGCCTGGGAGAGCCAAATTTGGTTGGACATTCAGACGCGAGGTCATGAGGTTTCAAAATCATTGATGCTGCCACTGTGCCAAAGCCATGCCCTCATCTCATCTTTTTTTTTTTTTTTTCATTTCTTTTTTTTTAATTACTATACTTTAAGTTCTGGGGCGCATGTGCAGATCATGCAGGATTCTTACATAGGTATACACATGCCATAGTGGTTTGCTGAATCCATCACCCCATCATTTACAATACGTATTTCTCCTAATGCTATCCCTCCCCAATCCCCCCACCCCCTGCTCTCCCTCCCCTAGCTTCCTCATCCCCCAACAGGTCCCAATGTGTGATGTTCCCCTCCCTGTGTCCATGTGTTCTCATTGTTCACACCCACTTATGAGTGAGAACATGCAGTGTTTGGTTTTCTGTTCTTGTGTCAGTTTGCTGAGAATGATGGTTTCAGGAAGCCAAAGTGGGCACTAGTCTGTCCGTCTGACCACAGCCTCCTGCCTCCTTCTGTGGGTCACTGCTGAGAATTCTTCTCTTCATCCCACCTGGTCGCGTGTAGGTTCTGGACCTTGTTGCCGTGACACTTTCTGCCTCTTGGAGGCGGGTTGGCCTCAATAGCCATAAGGTGAATTCTGCATGAGCCTGTAGCAGCTCCTTTTTTTTTAGGGCCATTCCCCATGTTTTCTGGATTAATATAGAAACATTATTGGAGTGATATAATATTGAATTTTTCTATGCTATGTCTAATGCACTCAAGCATTTTAATAAACCAGCAGTTATGATAATTTTAATGGGAGATTCTTGTTCCGTTTTGCATAAGTGATGAACTTGAATTCGATTGAGTCTTTGAATGCGACTCCCGAGAGTATAAAGATCTAGTTCCTTAATGCTTTGAGGTCTGTTCCTGACTATTTTGATTCAAGTATTTGTTCATTTTAAAATTATTCTATTTACCAGGGCGTTTGAAAGGGAACAGTGTTTCGCCTGTGGCTTTCTAATTAACCTAATCTGGTTACTGTGTGTTTTTTATGACACAGTAGGCAGAGTGTGGCAGCAAAGTTTTAGGTCCAGCAGGCTTAGCAACTATGGTGCCACAAATTAAATGTTATTTATAGTAATAGCTACATGTAGGTCCATGGGTGTTACTCAGAATAACGTCATTGTTTCTGGTATTTGAATTGGGCAATAATTGAGGAATACATTTGGGTATAAATTTAGTTCTATTCTAGCATTGCTATTTTGTGAAATTATAAAACCAAAAGGTTTAATTCTTTATTTCCTCTTTAAAGCATCATTTGAAATCTTACTTTGATCTTATGTTTAGTAAAACATTTTTAGTAATTGCCATAGTTAAATTTGTACCAAAAAAAATAATAACTGGTCTTTGTTTAGTTCTGCTATATGAAAGGCTTTGTAATATGTAATGAAACAAATTTATATTTGTTTGCCCCAATGATTTTAAGTGACCTCTTTTTGTCTTATAACTTAGGTTTATGTGTTTTCTTTTTTAAAAGAAGGAATTGAGGTGACCAAAACGTAGGAAATTTTTACAAACTGGCTTTGTGACTAAGTAGCAGAGTTATGCTCTTCACCCATATTTTTTTTTGACATTTAATTGTGAGTATCTCAAATATATACACAAGTAAAGAGAATCACATATTGAACCCTATGCATCCATCACTCAGCTATAGCTGCCAGCCACTCCCAGACATTCTCGCGTCATCAGTACCCCACCACTTCTCCCTTGGAGGAAGAAAGCATGCCTGAGACATCATGGTGTTTCATTTCAAAATACATACGTGTGTGTGTACCTCTAAAAGAGAAGGTGACCCTTATTTTTTATTTCTAAAATAATATGGTCACAATGCCGTGATCACAACTAATAGATATCAGTAATTTGCTTTATCGTCAAATATCTCCTGTTCCCATTTCTCTGTGTCTGTTTCTCTCCTTTTGCGTTGGGTTGTTATGTCTCTTCAGTCTCTCTGTCTCTCTTTATTTTCCCTTGCTGACCCCAAAGAGCAGGAGCTGCCAGAGCTCCCATGTCTCTTGATTGTCCTTCAGGAAATATACCACTGAGATATACAATTAAATGGTGATATGTTACAGTCAGTTTAAGCCACGCTCTGTGGTTAAGCCACCTGACCATTGTACTGGTTCAGTTATTTCATTTTGCTTTTGATTTTAGAGATTCGAATTAATTTTTTATTTAATTTTGTTTCATGGTTATATAAGACATTTACTGTTACAAAGTCAAATCTACACGATAAAGTGTTTCCTTCTGAAAATTCTGGTTGTCATCTCTGTCTTCCCTCTCCTGTTTCCGTTCCTTGCCTCCTCACTCCCCACTCATGTAGTAACTACTCTGTTAGATTTTTGCTTTGTCCTTTTGTTTGTAAATTATAAGCAAGTACTCACGCTGTATACATGCTGCATGCATGTGTGCCTACCCTGCACACTGTTCCAGCCTTTGGTTTTAATTTATTTATGTATTTATTTATTTATTTGTTTGTTTAGTTAAGACAGAGTCTTGCTCTGTCTCCAGGCTGGTAGTGGCGTGATCTCAGCTCACTGCAACCTCTGCCTCCCAGGCTCAAGGGATTCTCCTGCCTCAGCTTCCTGAGTGGCTGGGACTATAGGCATGTGCCACCACGCCCAGCTAATTTTTGTATTTTTAGTGGAGAGAGGGTTTCACCATGTTGACCAGGATGGTGTCAATCTCTTGACCTTGTGATCCGCCCACATCAGCCTTCCAAAGTGCTAGGATTACAGTGTGAGCACCCCGGCCCAGCCTTTGGTTTTATAACTTAGTGCTATCGCCTGGGGTCAGTCTGTAGCAGTATATATAGACATTTCTTATCCCTGTTTACTGCATAGTGCGGTTTACCATTTGTCTTTTTTATTTGCTTCTGGTAGTATTTATATGTATTTTCGTAGTTACATTTATCAGTCTTTCCCTTATTACTCTGGAGTGTGAGTTGTAGGAAATACTTCTCAAGTTCCATGTTAGGAATTCCATGTTTTATTTATTTATTTATTTGTTTATTTATTTATTTTTTTAAATTGCATTTTAGGTTTTGGGGTACATGTGAAAAACATGCAAAGTTGTTGCATAGGTGCATTCATGGCAGTGTGATTTGCTGCCTCCCTCCCCCTCACCCATATCTGGCATTTCTCCCCTTGCTATCCCTCCCCAACTCCCCCCCCCCGCTGTCCCCCCCACTCTCCCGCAACAGACCCCCGTGTATAGTGCTCCCCTCCCTGTGTCCATGTGTTCTCCTTGTTCAACACCCTCCTATGAGTGAGAACATGTGGTGTTTGGTTTTGTGTTCTTGTGTCAGTTTGCTGAGAATGATGGTTTCCAGGTTCATCCATGTCCCTACAAAGGACGCGAACTCCTCATTATGCTGGAGAGGATGTGGAGAAATAGGAACACTTTTACACTGTTGGTGGGAGTGTAAATTAGTTCAACCACTGTGGAAAACAGTGTGGCGATTCCTCAAGGACCTAGAAATAGAAATTCCATTTGACCCAGCAATCCCATTACTGGGCATATATCCAAAGGATTATAAATCATTCTACTATAAGGACACATGCACACGAATGTTCATTGCAGCACAGTTTACAATAGCAAAGACCTGGAACCAACCCAAATGCCCATCGATGATAGACTGGACAGGAAAAATGTGGCACATATACACCATGTTTTATTTTAATACTTAAGTGGGGTCTCTCTGTCTCCATTTAAGTTTCTAATCTATTTGGAATTAGTTCTGATATAACTGGTGAGAAACAGATGTGTATTTTCCTTTTTCCATATGGCCACTTGGTTTTATCAGTACTACTTATTAAAAATTTGTGTTTCCCTTAATTATTTTAAATGACCCCTTTGTCATATACTAAATTACCATAGACAAATGTGTTTGTTTCTGGGTATTTCAATTTTATTTTATTGGTCTGTCAATTCATGGGCCAATACTATACCATTTTAATAGTGGGGCTTTAAATACATTTTAATATCTGGAAGGGCCAGCCTTCCTTATGGATGTTTTTTGGAGTTTCTTTTGGGATTCTTGTTTGGTTGTTCTTCCAAATGAACTGTATAATCAGTTTGTCTGGCTTCTAGGAGACAATGGCAGTTCTTTTTTAAGTCAATATGGCTTAGGATAATTAACTTTTAATTAATTTTAAGTCAATATAGATTAGGAGAATTAACATCTCTTTGATATTCTATCTTCTTATCCGAGAATATATTTCTTTCAGTTTATTCAAAGTACTCTTTACCTTATCAAGCATGTCACCATTTTCTTTATATAGGCTTTAGACATTTTTTGTCAAGTTCACACCTGGTTTTAGTCTTTAGATATGTATTTTGCTATGACAAATGTGGTCTTTTCTTCTATTGCTTCTTTTTTTTTTTTTTTTTTGAGACAAGATGTTGGTCTGTCACCCAGGCTGGAGTTCAGATGTGCAATCTCAGCTCACTGCAACCTTCACCTGCCAGGCTCAAACGATTCTGCTGCCTCAGCCTCCCAGGTAGCTGGGACTACAGGTGTGCGCCACCACACCTGGCTAATTTTTGTGCTTTTGGTAGGGATGCGGTTTCACCATGTTGCCCAGAATGGTCTCAAATTCCTGAGCTCAAATGATCCACCCGCCTCAGCCTTCCAAAGTGCTGGAATTACAGACATGAGCCACTGCACCTGGTCTTCTGTTACATTTTCTAACTGGTTATCTATGTTATTGGATAAACATTATTGATTTTTGTATACAGACATACCACAGAGAGTTGCAGGCTTGGTTCCAGACCAGTGCAATAAAGCAAATATCACAACAAAGCAAGTTACCAATTTTTTAGTTTCCTAGTGCATATAAAACTATGATTACAATATACTGTTGCCTATTAAGTATGCAGCAGCAGTATGTCTAAAAAATTATATATATATCTATACTTTGATTAAAAATACTTTATTGCTAAAATACGCTAACGGTCATCTGAGTCTTCAGCAAGTTGTCATCTGTTTGCTGGTGGAGGGTCTTGCCTAGATGCTGATGCCTGCTGACTGACTGGTGGTGGTTGCTGAAGGTTGGGGTGGCTGTGGCAATTTCTAAAAATAAGGCAGTGTTGAAGTTTGCTGCATTGATTGGCTCTTCCTTTTACAAAAGATTTCTCTGTAGCATGCAATGCTATTTGACAGCATTTCATCCACAGTAGAACTTTTTTCAAAATTTGAGTCAGTTCTCTCTAACCCTTCTACTGCTTTATCAAGCAAGCTTATATCATATTCTAAACCCTTTGTCGTCATTTGAATAATGCCTGCAGCATCATCACCAAGAGTAGATTCCAGCTCAAGAAACAACTCTCTTTGCTCATCTGTAAGAAGCAACTGCTCATCCCTTAACGTTTTCTCATGAGATTGCAACAATTCAGCCACATCTTTAGGCTTCACTTATAATTCTCCTGCTATTCCTACCACATCTGCAGTTACTTCCTCCACTCAAAATTTGAAAACCGCAAGGTCATCTGTGAGGATTGGAATCATCTTCTTCCAAACTCCTGTTAATGTAGCTATTTTGACCTCCTCCTATGAATCACGAATGTTCTTAATGACATCTAGAATGGCTAATCCTTTCCAGAAGGTTGTCACTTTACTTCACCCACATTTATTATAGGATCACTACCTATGGCATCTCTAGTCTTATGAATGCATTTCTTAAATAATAAGACTTGAAAGTGAATTACTCCTTGACCCATGGGCTGCAGAGTAGATGTATTGGCAGGCATAAAAATGACATTAACCTTCTTGTACATCTCCATCAGAGCTCTGAGGTGTATTGTCAATAAACAGTAATATTTTGAAAGGCGAATTTTTTCTAAGCGGGCTTGAAATATTAAGTAAACCATGCTTTAAACAGATAGGTTGCCATCCAGGCTTCGTCGTTCCATTTCTAGTGCACAGGTGGAATAGATTTAGCATAATTCTTAGGGGCCTTGGATTTTCAGAATGGTTGATGAGTATTGGCTTCAACTTTAAGTCACCCGCTGCATTAGCTCCTAGTAAGAGAGTCATTCTGTCTCTTGAAGCTTTGAAGCCAAGCATCATCTTCCCCTCTCTAGCTCTGAAAGTCCTAGATGGTGTCTTCTTCCAATATAAGGCTGTTTTGTCTACATTGAAAATCTGTTGTTTAGTGTATCCACCTTCATCAGTTATCTTAACTGGATCTTCTGGGCGACTTGCTGCCTCAGCTTCTTAAACTTCAGGAACCAACCTCTGTTAGCTTCAGACTTCTTGTCTGCAGCTTCCTCACCTCTCTGAATTGAAGTGAAGAGAGTTAAGACCTTGCTGTGGATCAGATTTTGGCTTAAGGGAATGTTGTGTCTGGTTTGATCTTCTATCAGACCACTCATACTTGCTCCGTAGCAGCAGTAAGGCTGTTTCCTTGATCGCTCATGTGCTCACTGGAGTAGCACTTTTAATTTCCTTCAAGAACTTTTCCTTTGCATTCGCAAGTTGCTAATGTACACAACTCTTGGTTCAAGAGGCCTAGCTTTCAGCCTGTCTTGGCTTTTGACATGCCTTCCTCACTAAGCTTAATCACTTCTAGTTTTTGATTTAAAATGAGAAACATGACCTTTCCTTTCACTTGAACACTTAGAGGTCATTGTAGGGTAATTAATTGGCCTAAATTTCAAGATTGTTGTGTCTCAGGGAACAGAGAGGCAGGGGAATGACCAGTCTACGGAGCAATCGTAACACATGCATTTCTCAATTAAGTTCACTGCCTTATATGGGCACAGTTCACGGAGCCCCAAAACTATTATAATAGTATCATCAAAGGTCACTGATCACAGGCCACCGTAACAGATAAAATAATAATGAAAGCATTTGAAATGTGCTGAGAATTATGAAAATATGACACAGACAAAGTAAGCACGTGATGTTGGGAGAATGTTGCCCATAGACTTACTCAATGTAGGGCTGCCACAAACCTTCAGTTTGTAAAAAAAAACTCAGCATCTGTGAAGCATGACAAAGTGAAACACAATAAAACAAGGTGTGCCCGTATTTAGTGCACAACTAGCTTTCTTACTAGATTTCCTTTCTGTTTTTGGTGCTTGTTTTGTAGGGATTCTTTTGTTTTTCCACATGGGAGTACATAAATATATGCGCTGCAAATAAAGAGAATTTTAACTTCTTTCATGAACATTATTTCTCTGGTTGATTTATCGTTGTCTATGTACGTGGGCTAGTACTTCAAACTCAGTGTTGAAGAGTGAGTGGTTGTCTTGTTCCAGACTATAGCAAGAAAAGTTAGTTTTCTTTTGTTAATTAAGATGCTGGCTTTTGAGGTGAGGTGTATGTTGCGTAAGTATATATTTTCTATCTCGTGAGGCATGACTTCATCCTATCCCTCCGTTTCTGTTTTATTGAGTGTTTCTCATATGAATGAATGCTGACTTTTTCGCATACCTTTGGTACATCTGTAGAGATGATCATATGATTTTCCTCCTTAGCTCTGGTAACAGGATGGATTATATTTGCTAATGTTGGGTCACTTTTGCATTTCTGGAATAACTGTATTTGGATTAACCTTTCTCTTCCTGAATCTACAGCCTCCATTACTTTATCTGGAAGCTGGGCAAAGTCTTGGTCTAGCTCATAACACCAGTGCCTAAAATAATGTTTAATATCTACTTATTGAAAGACTATGGAGTGGGTTTTCTTCCTTTTAAAGATAATACTTTGTTGTTGTTGTTGAGATGGAGTCTCACTTTGTCGCCCAGGCTGGAGTGCAGTGGCATGATCTCGGCTCACTGCAATCTCCACCTCCTGGGTTCTAGCGATTCTCCCGCCTCAGCCTGCTGAGTAGCTGGGATTACAGGCGTGCGCCACCACACCCTGCTGATTTTTGTATTTTTAGTAGAGACAGGGTTTTGCCATGTTGGCCAGGCTGGTCTTGAGCTCCTGATCTCAGGTGATCCACCCACCTCACCCTCCCAAAGTGCCGGAATTATAGGCATGAGCCACCATGCCTAGCCAAGATTATACTTTTAAAAATAAAAAGCAATGCATGTTTTTCATAAATTATTTAAACAATACAGAAAAGAACAGCAGCAAAAACTATGAATTATCCAGAAGTATACCATCCAGAAATGATCAGACTAATATTATATGGTCATAAATTCAGAAATCTATCGAATATATAATGATACAAGACACAAGCTATGAAAGAATAATGTGTATGTTTAAAAAAATGTGTTTGAAATTAGCAGGGACTCGAAATGAAACTGAAGAGACAATACTAAATTTTAGATTATAGGTCTCTCATCACAAAGCACATTTGTTTCTAGAGTTTAAAAAAAAAATCCCAATCTGTTTACAGATCCTCTTCACTGTAATTTATCTCTTTCTTCTTCCACAAAATTACTGTGGAGATCTCATACCTTCCCCCATGCCATTACTTTGAATTTTCACTCATGTCTACTCTGTTCCTTGCTGTTTCTAAATTATTTATTAGATTTGCAGTGGTGGGGTTTTAATTCTCACGTTGTAATTGGCTTCCTTGGTTCTATCTCTAGCCTTCTTTTCATCACAGTCTTGTTTTTCTCACTTCAGGTCCTTCCTTTGTTGAGTTTGTGTGTGTGTGTTAGGTTCCACGAGGTTCTTGTGGGGAGCTTCAGCATCTGGGTCGATGTTTCTTTCCTGTTTTTTCAAGCTCTGTTTCCGCCAACCTTGTGTTTGCTGAATAAGGGGGATGTGCTTGCATGCATCCTGCCAGCACTCTGTCCTGCTCATGCTTTAGATACCCACTGTCCTTGTGCTCCTGGGCTTGGCCCTGACAATTGTCCCCTACCCCGACAGCCTTCATGCTCCGCCAGGGCCAGTTCATATTCCCCTGTCAGAGTCTCCGTTTCAGACATGGATGTTGCCTTTGGCCTTGACTGTCTAGCTCAGGAGAGGGTGGAGACTTCCTCTGAGTCCCTGGGAGATGTCCCCTTGGATGAGCCAGGGGCAGTTCTGCTCCAGAGTGCCACCCGTCCCTCTGTCCCGGCCCTTTCTTTCTTGGTTGAGCTCCTGAGTTGCTACGTAGGAGCTTCTGTTTTAAAGGAATTTTAAAACATTGTCCTAAAACCTGCACCCAGCTCAGACCCTGTCACCCCAGACTTGAAGCTGTGAGTGCCAATTCTCAGGTTCTGTCTCCTAACCTGTGCCCACGGAGGTGAGGGTCAGGGAGAACGTGGCACTTTCAGTGCCTTTTCTCCACTTATTTCTGTCCTGCCTCCCCTACTTCTAGTTCGTGACAGGACATCATGCCCCTTTCTTCCTGTCCTGATTGCCACTGGTGACACTCATAAGCTGTTTGTCCTGCTCATCTCATGAAGAGCCAGGGGAGGGATCTGCAGTCCATGTCACATGGAAGCAGACCTCAGGGCATGTGGGGGTCTCCTCCCAGGCCTCAACTTTCCCTCTGACATTCTCAGTCATGTGCCCTAATGCTCACTGCATTTCCTCCCACCCCCAATTCCTTCCTCAGCAGCACAGGGATGGGAGCTCCCTTACAGGTCACTGGAGGCAGAGAACAATCCACACACATAAAGCAGCTGCAGTGATACTTTGCACATAACAGGGATTATTTTTAGAATGACTGTGAAGATGCTCAGAACACCCAACCCCAACATATGGAGCTCCGGCGTACACATTTCCTGAGGTCCAGCTTGCACATTTCCTGAGGGCTTCATGCATAGGTGTGACAAATGTAATTTTTCAAAATCTCAGAATCGTCCTAGGGGATAAGAATTACTACTGAGCCTCCCCTCTCCTCCCCTCCCTCCCCTCCCTTCCCTCCCTTCCCTCCCTTCCCTCCTTCCTTCCTTCCTTCCTCTCTCTCTGTCTTTCTTTTCTTTTTTTCTGAGACAGAGCCTCACTCTGTCACCCAGGCTGGAGTACAATGGCATGATCTCAGCTCACTGCAACCTCTGCCTCCCAGGTTCAAGGATTCTCCTGCCTCATCCCCGCAAGTAGCTGAGATTACAGCTGTCCACCACTACAACCCGGCTAATTTTTGTTTTTTTTAGTAGAGACAGGGTTTTGCCACGTTGGCCAATCTGGTCTTGAACTTCTGACCTCAGGTGATCCGCCCACCTCGGCCTCCCAAAGTGCCAGGACTACAGACATGAGCCACTGCGTCTGGCCTCCTACAGACAGGAAAGCCAGGGTTCAGGGAGGGTCATCCACACACACTCGACTTGGACCCTGGGAGACCTGGTCTAGGGCCTGTGCTTTGAGCATGTTGCTACCTCTGTGGGAAAGCAGGTGAGGTGATTTTGTCAGAGAAACTAGGTACTGCGACAGTGATAACAATACCACAACATGTGAGTGCGCCTCGGGATCATGGGAACTGAAAATATGTTAAAAGGGGTTACACTGATAGCTATCATTATCACGACACTCACATTAATGGCTTCTCTCTGAGCATATTTTTATGTGTAATAATACATTCAGTTACAGGGGAGACAAAATTTCACCTCGACTCTTCTAGGGTTTTCAGCTGGGCCTGTTAATTAAATTGACACAAGACAGATTAATAGGAATAAAGCACACTCATTTGTATAAGGTTTCTGTGACTCAGGAGCCCTCACGAAGAGATGAAGACCCAGAGAAGTGGCAAAACCCCAATGCTTTTATACCATGATGAGCAAAGAGAGGCAGCTGGGGCAGGTACACCGTGTTGGGAGAATGAAGGAGTGAGAATCGTTTTCTCAAGGGCTCTTGGCTCTTCCTCCCCATCAAAGAATGTTTCTGTTCTCCTGGCAAGGGAAGGCATCTTTCACACAGGGATGCTGATCTCCTATTTTCAGGAAGGAAAGGGGTGATTAGAATGTCCTTCTTGCATCTGCTGTTTTTCAAGGATCTTTAACTGAAAACAGTCAGTACGCCAGATCTCCATATGTTGGGGTTGGGTGTTCTGAACATCTTCACAGTCATTCTAAAAATAATCCCTGTTATGTGCAAAGTATCACCGCAGCTGCTTTATGTGTGTGGATTGTTCTCTGCCTCCAGTGACCTGCAAGGGAGCTCCCATCCCTGTGTTGAGGAAGGAACTGGGGGTGGGAGGAAATGCAGTGAGCATTAGGGCCACGCCGCTGGTGAGGGGAGGCAGCTGAGTCGGGGGCAAGTCCACTCAGCGCCCAGGCCAGAGTCTCGCTGTGACACTGCTGAGTCCTCTGCTTTGCCTGGTCCTGGGAACTGTCATTATCAGTAGTGAAAGTGTCTAAAACAAGTCACCACACTTTCAAAACAAGCATTGAGAGGGTTCGAATTCCTGTTAGGGGTAATTGTTGAGGTCAGAGTATATGGAAGAAGTAATCTGTAGACAGGAATCCTAGGGGGAAGAATTGACTCAGTTTGAAATTTTTCTCTCTCAGAAAAATCATAGAAAAATGTAAAAGCATTATTACTTATTTGTTGACATTGCAACCCAACATACTGTTTCTCTTCTAAAATAATTTTTTAAAAACTCATTAATAGTTTGGGAGGCTGAGACAGGTGGATCACGAGGTCAAGAAATTGAGACCATCCTGGTCAACATGGTGAAACCCTGTCTCTACTAAAATTACAAAAATTACCTGGGCATGGTGGTGCGTGCCTGTAATCCCAGCTACTCAGGAGGCTGAGGCAGGAGAATTGCTTGAACCCAGGAGGCGAGGTTGCGGTGAGCCGAGATCGCGCCACTGCACTCCAGCCTGGGTGACAAGAGCGAAACTCCGTCTCAAAAACAACAACAACAAAAAACCTCATTAATAGGTGTTTTGGTCTTGGGCTGTCATAACAAAATAACGTAGACTGGGTGGATTAAACACAAAAATTTAGCTTTTCTCAGTTCAAGAGGCTGGAAAGTCCAAGTTCAAGGTGCCATCATGGCTTGATTCTGGTTCTGGTGAGGACTTGCTTCCTGGCTTGCAGATGGCTGCCTTCTCACTGTGTCTTTTTTTCTTTTCTTTTCTTTTCTTTTTTTTTTTTTTTTTTTTTTGGAGTCTAGCCCAGGCTGGAGGACAGTGGCACAATCTTGGCTCAGTGCAACCTCCACCTCTAGGGCTCAAGTGATTCTCCTGCCTCAGCCTCCCAAGTAGCTGGGACTACAGGCGCGTGCCACCATGCCCGGCTAATTTTTGTATTTTTAGTAGAGACAGGGTTTTACCATGTTGGCCCAGCTGGTCTTGAACTCCAGACTCATGATCCTCCTGCCTCAGCCTCCCAAAGTGTTGGGATTACAGGCGTGAGCCACTGTGCCCCACCCTCACTGTGTCTTTACATGGCTTTTTCTCCATGTGTGTATGTAGAGAGAGGAGTCTCTGTCTCTTCCTTCTTTTCTAAGGCCACCAATTTTTGTGGGTCGGGACCTTACCCCTGTGACCTTATTTAGCCTGAAATAACCTACCAAAGACCCTGTCTCCAAATATAGCTACGTTGGTGCTTAGGGCTTCAACATATGAATGGAGAGGGCACAATTCAGTCCATAGCAATAGGAACATTGTTTTTCTTTAAATCCAATTTCTCCCTTTTAAATTTTTTGCTATGTTTGTATTTCATCCAACATCTCTTGTAGTTGGAATGTAAACTCCAGTGGAAGGGATCTGTATCCAATGCCTTATCTACTTTAAACTACTAGCAAGTTCTTAATCTTTCAGTGTGAAGTGATGATTATGATAGAAAGCAATGTTAATGATCGACATGTTCGGGTTATTTAAATGTTTATTTTTACTTCAGGTGTTATTTATGTTAGCTGAAGCATAGCATATCAACTTGTAAAATGTGGCATTTCAGATTTTCCTATCTGATCCGGTCATTGTCATGTTGTTTTTTTTTTGTATAAAAGGAAGGATAGAGCACTCCGTATGATTTTAGTAGAGATACATTCGAAATTAATGTTCTAATTTAGTTACAGAAAGCTAAAGAGAAATACCGCTGTAAACAGTTGAGTTCTTGGCAAATGAACTTAAAAATAAAAAATAATATTTGCCTGCCAGTGCAGTGGCTCACTCCTATAATCCAAGCATTTTGGGAAGCCAAGGCAGATGGATTGCGTGAACTCAGGAGTTTGAGACCAGCCTGGGCAACATGGCGAAACCCTGTCTCTACTAAAAAAAATACAAAAACTTAGGCATGGTGGTATGCGCCTGTAGTCCCAGCTACTCAGGAGGCTGAGACAGGAGAACTGCTTGAACCCAGTAGATGGAGGTTACAGTGAGCCGAGATTGCGCCGCTACACTCCAGCCTGGGTGACGGAACAAGATTCTGTCTCAAAAAAAAAAAAAAAATTGCCAATTTTTTTTTCTGTAGGTCTTAGATTCACTACTGTAGCTTTCTCTTGAGAAAAAACATGAAACAAGTATAAAAACTGTCATAGCGTTATCAGAAATAAAAGTAGATGTTTTTAGAAATGTGCTGAATTATAAAAGTTAATGAAAACGAAGATATTGTCATGTGGTATCGTAAACTTGTTACAGCGTTTTCCATGAGAAAAGCTTAGCTTTTTCTTCTCAGTGTGACTCTCTTGGTGTCCTCAGGGCTTCTGGAATTTTAGGACGACCATTGCCTTTCATATCCAGGTGCACTGCCTTGCACCCTAATGCCCCCCATTTAGGAGGTGCAGCATGCTCAACCCCTCTCCCTCATCCCCAAGGGTCCTTGTGCCCGATTCAGGCTATTTTCCTCGTCATCCTGACTCCAGGTTCCTGCCTGTGCTGAATGCTGAGGTATCCCTGCCCACAGTTAGCCTGTACCCACGCCACTTGCTCCAGAAGGCAATGCTTCCCATCCCAGAGGATCACCAGCAACAACCCACTGGGGTATCATAGCTGCTTGGGGCCCTGGGGCCCACATATGGCCCAATCCAACAGTCCGTGATTAGACTCCTCTCATCTGACCCCACAGCAACATTTGAAACACGCTCCACGTGACTTCCCATTCAGCAGAGCTGCTTAGTCCTCCCCTACCTCACTTGCTGGCTTTTCTTCCTAAAGGGGAGGTACTTCAGCTCCAAGCCCTGAGTCTTCCTCTCTATCCAGCTTCCCTCTCTAAATGTGATTTCAGCCAGACCCATGGCTTTAAAAACTATCTTTAGTCCAGCTTCTTTTTTGGCCTCCAGACTCACATATCCAACCGCCCAGTCAACATCTCCATATGGATGTCTGGTAGGCATTTCCATTTTAACACATCCAAAGCAGAATTCTTGACTCCACTCACAAGTCTGTTCCTCTCCCCTCTGTTCTGTCCCAGTAATGGATACTGCCATTTACTGTTTCTCTGGCCAAAAATTTAAGTTATCCTTGACTCTTCCCCCCTCCCCTTCTTCTCCCTCTCAGCAAGGTGCGTCAACAAGGCCGGTTAGCTCTGCCTTCATGGTATATCCAGGGTCTAGCTACTTCTTTTCTCCAGCTTGACTTCCCTGGTCTGAACCACTGTAATCTCTTGCTGGACCAAGGCAGCTGAAATATTCCCCCTGGTGCAACTCCTGCCTTTGAATCCTGTGTACCACACAGAAGCCATTATGAACTTTTAGAAACCTGTAAGTCACCTCATGTCACTCCCCGGTTTAAAATTCTCATGTGTCTTCTAGCCTCACTCAGAATAGTAATCGGAACTCATCGTGCCTTACAAGCTCCAGTATGAATTGTCCTCTGCCCATCTTCTGGAACCAGCAACTCTGGCAGATGATTTAAATGAAAAGTTTATCTTTGCATTTGATGAGCCTTTTATGTATTCATTCCAGCAATACTTACTGAGTGCTTTTCAACTATTAGCATGTTCTGAGCATGTGAGATAGATCAGGGAACAAATCAGACGAAGACCTCAACCCTCATGGAGCTCACGTCCTAATGAAGGTGTATGGTAATAAGCTACAAAAGGTAGTGTCTGTTAGGAAGTAGAATGTGGTACAGTTGGCTGAGGGAGCGATGGAGGCAGAAACTGTCATTGTAAATAGGAGGGGGACAGCAGAGCTGATTGAGCAGGTGACTCTTCAGCCAAGTGAGGGAGTGAGGAGGGAAAGACGTTTGCCTTGCAATGTCTAAGGCAGAGGGAATGGTCAGTACAGAGGCATTGAGTGGGGTGGGCAGTTCTGAGAGCAACCAGGTGGCCCTGTGCCTGGAGGGAAGTGAGCAGTGGGGAGGGAAGAGACATGGTCATAGAGGAAGGGAGCAGGAAGGAAACCGCAGGGCCTTCTAAGTCAATCTAAGGCCTCCGCCTATTACTCTGTGTCCTGTAGGGAGCCATTGAGAGGTGTTAAGCAGAGAGCGTCGCTGGCTGACTTTATTTTTTAAAGGCCCACTCAGGTTGCTGAGTTGAGAGCAGGCTGCATGGGAGGTCTTGGAGGAGGGAGCAGGTAAGAAGGCTGTAACAGTGTCATGGTTGTTTAATGGCCATGTCATTCTACGGTTTTAAGTGATTTTCTTAGTGTTATTTTCTATTTTTCTTGCACTGTGATCCAAGAGTATGGTTGTTATGATTTCAGGTTTTTTTGCATTTGCTGAGAATTGTTTTATGGCCGATTGTGTGGTCAGTTTTAGAGTATGTGCCATGTGCAGATGAGAAGTTCTGTTGATTTTGGGTGGAGAGTTCTGTAGATATCTTTTAGGTCCACTTGGTCATGTGTCAAGTTCAGGTTCCAAATATTTTGTTAGTTCTCTGCCTTGATGATTGGTTCAGTGTTGTCAGTGGAGTATTGATAAAGAAAATGTGGTACAGCTGGGCATGGTGGCTTACGGCTGTAATCCCAGTACTTTGGGAGACCAAGGCACGTGGATCACCTGCGGTCAGGAGTTCAAGACCAGCCTAGCCAACATGGTGAAATCCTTTCTCTACTAAAAATACAAAAAATTAGCTGGGCATGGTGGTGAGCATCTGTAGTCCCAGCTACTCAGGAGGCTGAGGCAGGAGAGTTGCCTGAACCTGGGAGGTGGAGGTTGTGGTGAGCCGAGATCACACCATTGCACTCTAGCCTGGGCAACAAGAGAAAAACTCTGTCTCAAATAATAATAATAATAATAATAATAATAATCTGAAAAAAAAAAAAAAGGTGTCATGGTTGGTTTTATGTGTCAGCATGGCCATGGGCTGTCTGTCTGAAATCAGTCAGTTTGGTTGGAATCATCCGAGAAAAACATTAAGCATTTCTGTGCAGTTGACTACATCAACTAAGAAAACAAATAGTAACTTGTTCAGAATGCATAATGCAAATGTAAAAGACTGAAATAGCTGTGAACAAATATGAACTAGTGATGACATTAAAATGGACTCTTTCTGTTGCCTTTTCGGTAGCTACGCCTGGGGCTGAGGAGGATACAGCAGGTGCCAGCAGCCCCGTATTTCAAGTGGCGGGCCGGGCTACCCAGCCCCTGCGAAGGAGTGTCGCGTGGACTCCAAAGTGTCTTAGAAGCTTAGGGTGGAGTGGGTGCAAGGTGGCTCTGAGTAGAAGCAGGCCCTTTTTTGTCTGCTCAGACTAGCCTTCTCCTCCCCAGGGTAATGCAGAGTTGGTTAGGTCTGGGGTCGCTGGGATCAGTCTCAGCTCCTGAACCCGATTGGGATCCTCAGCAGACGACTGTGCAGCATTAGAAACAATTCCGAATGTGATGCCAGTCTTCTGTTATTGTGGCATTTGGAGATAAATGTTGTATAATTGATTTGGAGAATAAACAATATGTAAACAAATAAACATAAAAAAAGGGAACATTTCAAGACAGAATGTTCCAAAATTGACAAGCCTTGCAAATTGCTAAAGGGTTCCAAAACTGTTCTTCTTTCTTGTGGGAAACATCCCATTTGTACCAACCCTTTTTTTTACATTTCTGTGAAATGTGTTTAAATGGTTGGCAGAAAAAAAATGGGATCTAATTATTTTTGGCAAGCAGGATAAGGTTATAAATATGCCCATTTTGAAGCTATTGTGAGAGCTCTTTTCTCCATTAACTTCCCATTCATTTGAAAATCTAATATAAAGTACTCTTGCTGTTAATGGACTTAAACTTTATCAACTTTCAGTAGAACTGATTTTTATTTTCCTTCAACCGGCAAAGGATATTGCTGCAGTGTGAGTGAGCTGCATCTTCCTTTAAAACATGGGACTCTACAACTCCCTCCCTAACTTACCGGCATCATTCTACTTTTTAAAAGTCAGTGAATGGGGATTTTTCTGTATCAAATACCAAGATGATAAGTTGAGTGAACAGCTTGGACTTATGATACATTTAACAGGTATTTCTAAAAAATCTTGGTATACATTTTTTAAATGGCTTTTTTTCAAGATAGTTTTTGGTTTTCCATTTTTGTTATGTGGTCTTACTGGAAGAGAAGCTTCCACTCAACTGTCAGGTCAGATATTTGCAATATGAGGATAAAGAGTGAAAATGGGCCACAAACTGAGTGAACATCAAAAATGAAAAATCACAGGGAAATGGGCATGAGTTTAGAGCTTCAGTATGCAAAGTTAAACAAACAAAGACCCCGGGCGTCCTAGTTTGTTCAGCCTGCTATAACAAAATACCATAGGCAGGGTAATTCACAAACAGTAGACATTTATGGCTCCCAGTTTGGGAGGCTTAGAAGTCCAAGATGAAGGCACAAACAGATTGGGTGTCTGGCAAGGGCTCACCTACTTCATAGATGGTGCCTTCTCCCTGTGTCCTCTCATGGTGAAGGGCCTAGGAAGTTCTCTGGAGCCTCTTTTATAAGGACAGTAATTCCATTCATTAGGGTATGCCCTCTTGATTTAATCACTTCCTAGAGACCTCACCTCTTAATACTATCACACTGGGTATTAGGTTTCTATATATTAATCTCATGGGCTACAAACATTCAGACTAAAGAACCAGGGTTTCCAAAATGCTATTTTCATTGGCTCACTCCCAGGGATCCATCAATGAATGGACAACCATGCGTCTACTGAGTCAAAGGTAACATTTGGAGACATGGAATCAGACATAAAACTTAGTATAAAAAGGTTTAAACTGCATTTATTTACTAAGTGTTTCTCTGTCAGCTGTGTTATACTGCCAATTACAGTAAAATTACAGAGAAGCAGACAGAGAACAAAAAATTTTTGTTACTGAAAACTTTAAGGACATACATAAGTAAAAGTAAAATATCAAACATTATCTAATCTTTATCTGATAAAAGAAGACTTCTCAGTGCTTCAGGGAAGTCCCTCAAAACTAACAATGCTTTTCTTGATTCCATTAAATAAAATTACCTTTATTTTTTATTTTATAACAAGTATTTGTAGGTAGCAAGAATTGTAAAAAAACA
Source organism: Aotus nancymaae (assembly GCF_030222135.1). Lineage (NCBI taxonomy): Eukaryota > Metazoa > Chordata > Mammalia > Primates > Aotidae > Aotus > Aotus nancymaae. The sequence continues at coordinate 123,460,298 of NW_026988425.1, forward strand.
AAAAACTGTTTTAAATAGCCCATGATCATACTGTCAAAAAACTCCTATTGATATTATAAAATAAAAATATGGGTAGCATGGTTAGAAAATTCAAACTGCAGAAAAATACTAAATGGAAAAGTTAGGCATCCTTCCCACCTGTATTTCAATCCTTCTCCCTAAAACTTCCATTTTGAATAGTATTTTTTACTTCTTTCAGAAAACACTGATGATGCATAGCCACATATATTTACCTGTATAGAAATTAATTTTAAATGGAAACAAAAGGATCATATTAAGACTATGTTCTGTACCTCACTTCCTTCTCAAAATAAATCTTGGTAATTGTTCATACCAACACAGAAAGTTTTAACTCATTCTTCCTAATAGCAACATATATTCCATTTTAACCCAGTGTTTCTCTACCATTGGTGATACCATGCCTCACATCCATCTATCCCATCCACTTGTTCATTTATCCATCCACCCATCCACCCATCCACCCATCCACCCATCCATCCATTTATCCATCCATCCATTCATCTACCCATTCATCTATCCACCTGTCTATCGATTCACCCATTCATCCATTTATCCATCTACCTATCAATCTATTCGCCCACCCACCCACATATCCATCCATCCATCTATCCATTTACCCACCCATCCATCCACTTATCCATCCATCTATTCATTCATCTATCCATCTACCTACCTACCTATCTACCCATTCACCCATCTATCCATCATTTCATTCATCCATCAATCTACCCATCCATTCATCCATCCACCCACCTACCTACCCATCCATCCATCCATTCCGTCACTCACCCATCCATCTACCCATCCACCCAGCTACTCATCCATTCACCTACCCATCCACCCTTCCATTTATCCACCCACCCATCCATCTATCCATCACCCACCTACTCATCCATCTACCTACCCAACCATTTGATCAACAGATAATTTTTGAGTGCTTTATGATATGCTAGATTATATTCTAGGCTCTGGGCATACTGCAGTGAATAGAAATAAACAAAATGTACCTGCCTCATGAAGCTTACATCCTGGTGAGGGAAGACATAGAATAAAAGTATAGTTAAATAAGTTAGCTATATTATATATTATAAGGTGATAATTACAGCCAGAAAGGGGGCCAGAGAGGGTCAGTTGCCACAGGATGGGGATTTTGGTTTTTCACAGGGAGGCTAGAGAAATCCTCACTGAGAAGTGACTTGAGAAAGAAGAGTGTCCAAGCCAGGTAGATGTCTGGTTAAGAAGGACCTGGGCAGAAGGAAGAGCAAGTAAGCTCTGTGATGCTGGAGCCTGGCTGGTGAGTTGAAGGAACAGCCAAGAAGCCAGTGTGCTGCAGCCAAGTGACCTGGGGCTGAGTGGTATGTAAAAGGTGATGCTGAAGAGGCAGCAGGTCACCTCCACCACTGCATCTTTGCAGCAGAGGCCCAGACATCATGGAGCAGACACAAGCCATCCCCACTGTACCTGGAGAATTCCAGACCCACAGACCTCACACGCATAGGAAAGTCGTTTTCAGCTGCTGAGGTTGAAGGAGTTTGTTAAGAACCAGTAAGCTGTAGTCAAAACTCCTCAAACAAGAATACTAAGAGTTTCTAACATGAATACTTGTTGAATGCAGTTCTGTAATTTTCTTAATCTCTCACATAATCATAAAATATCTCTTCAACTTGTTATGGGTAAATCAAGCTTCTTGGATTCAACCTTATGTGGTCATGATGTGTTATCATTTTTATGTATTTCTGGTTTATTTCCAGGGACATTACTCTTCTTTTTTCTTTCTTTCATTTTCAAGTCGTGTTTGTTAACGTTTCATTTAGGATGTTTGCATTTGTGTTCATGAGAGAGATAGTCTTGTCATTTTCCTTCACGAAAGGTCTCGTTAGAGGTTGGTACTAAGATTATGCTGCCTTTAGAAAACACAATGAATAGTTCTTTTTCTGTTTTCTGGAATAGTTCACGTAAGACTGGTAGTATCGCCTCCTGACGTGTTCAGTAGAATTCACTGTTGAAGTCATCTGGCTATGAGATTTTATTTCATGGGAAGTGCTGAATTATGGATTCAATTTCTTTAATAGTTACAATATATTCAAATTCAGTATTTCTTCTTCTGTCAGTTTTGGTGGGTTGTATTTTTCTAAGCAATCCTTTATTTTATCTAAATTTTTAAATGTAGCCGTATAAATTTGTTGATAATATCCTGTTACTGTCTGATGCCTGTAGGACGAGTGATACCTCCTTTCCATTTCTGGATAGCAGTTACCTGTGCCTTTAGTTTGCTTTCTTCATCAATCTTGCATCAGACTGACCAGTTTTATTAGTTAGCAATGAATTGCTTTTCACTTTTTATAATATTTTGAAATTTTATTTCATTGCTTTCTGTCTTTATTATTCCTTTTTCTTCTCTTTTCTGGAAATTTAGTTTTCAGTTCTTTATCTAAATTCTTGAGACGAATGCTTAGATCATTAATTTGCAGCTTTACTTATCTAATAAATGCTCTCATGGCTATAAATTCCCTCTAAACACAACTTCACTTGTATTCTATTAGTTTTAATATGATCATTCTGTTCAAATCATTTTCTAATATTGATTATAATTTCTTCTTTGATTCATAGGTTACTTAGAAGGATATTAATTTGTGAACATAGGTTTTCTAATATCTTTTTGTTATACAGTCCTAGCTTAATTATTCTGTTGTCAGAAACCGTACCTTTTCTGTTTGAAATGTTTGACATTTGTTGAAGCTTGGTTTTCTGCCCCATGTGTGGTCAGCTTTGTCCGTGTTCCACATGTTTCAGAACCATTTGCGTTCAGCTGCTAGATTCTTTTGTTGTTCAGCACTAAATGTGCATCCTTAAGACACTACAGTTTAGTCCTGCTTGGTTTGGTATTTTTAAAGTCTTTCTGTCTCCTTTTATCTTCTTGCATCCTTTTTCTTTATAGTCTATCTGTTCAGGAGCCGAAGCATTTCACCCGTAGACCATGCATGAATTCACTGACTATCTACTTGTGCGGCAGTTCAGAATGTTCCTGTGTTCTGTGTATTTTGTGTTAATAAGCAACAGGATTTAGAGGCCTGATCAGACTCCAGTTCTTTCTCTTTGGGAAGATGATAGTTGGGACTCTGCTCATTCATAAAGAGGCATGTCAATGCCTGGTGGTCTCCATCTGTGATATTAGCAACTTTTAATGTGCAATGACTAGAATCATTAATACACTGAAGGTTGCAAAATGGTGATAATCTAATTCTACAATTTCCTTATCATTTAATAGTTTGATTCTTCCATATAGAGATGGTACTACTTATCTGCTATGCTTTATTATTTCCCTTTATCTGTCATCAGGAGAACGTATTGGTTCTTGAGCATCCTCTTGAAGTGGCCAGTTAGTGTTTTTATAAATAGCATTATGAACTTCATAGGTATGTTTTACTCCCTGCAATTATTCCCTATGACCTGCACACTGTCTTAAGTTTGGCCAGTGAGAGCTTTCTATTTGTCTTTTGTCAGTATCTCTTTGATCATTTTAGTTGTCTGAAACTTATTCTCTAGTGAATTCATCTATTAAGTTTTGATTGTGTGGTGGACATTGTAAATGTGATATGGCCGAGAGTCTGGATTTTCGGTTTTGTTCCCTTCAGAGGGTGTTGAATTTTGTTCTGGCAAGTAGTTAGTTCATTTATTTGTGAATCAGCTTGGTTCTTTTGAGTTTGTTTTTAAGATTTCTTGTGGTAGGTCTCCAGCAGAGGTTGGTAAACTTGCTGTAAAGGACCAGGGTTTATGGGTCACAGATGGTCTGTGACATATATTTCTTCATTAAAATGTAAAAGTCATTCTTAATTCACAGGCTATATGATAACAGGGCAATAGGCCAGATTTGACCCATGTGCTACAGTTGGCCAACCCATGGCCTAGAATAACCCTTGTTCTAGAGCTGAAGCAGACCTGCTCTCAAGGGGTGGCCTTTCTGGAAAGCTCTGATTTGACCAATTCTCTCCTAATTGATGCTTTGTTGTTTTAAGCCACCCAATTTGTGGTACTTGATTACAGCAGCCTAGAAAACTAATACATATCCCAATGCAGTTGTTATTATAACTGCAATGACTGGATTTATATGTTATTTTAGTGAGAACTGACATCTTTATAGTATTCAATATATGTAATGTTTAATTTAAAAAACATCAAGTTCTGTAATTTTCTGTTGAGTTTTTATTTTGCTTTAGGTTCAAATATTTCCTGTCGCTTTTAGGACTAGTTATTTTGTAGTTCTGTAACAATTTTTAAAAGGATCTCTTTTTCGGCTAGGCGCAGTGGCTCACGCCTGTAATCCCAGCACTTTGGGAGGCCGAGGCGGGTGGATCACGAGGTCAAGAGATCGAGACCATCCTGGTCAACATGGTGAAACCCCGTCTCTACTAAAAATGCAAACAATTAGCTGGGCATGGTGGCGCATGCCTGTAATCCCAGCTACTCAGGAGGCTGAGGCAGGAGAATTGCCTGAACCCAGGAGACGGAGGTTGCGGTGAGCCGAGATCGCGCCATTACACTCCAGACTGGGTAACGAGAGCGAAACTCTGTCTCAAAAAAAAAAAAAAAAAAAAAAGATCTCTTTTTCCACTATTTGCTCTGAGGATTTCATGTGTTTGTTTAAATAGGTACCATTCTACTTCCCACAGCATCTTACATTTGCCCTTCTGTAGAGTCATCCTTAACCCTTCTCTTTCTCTCAATCCTATAATCCAAACTTTCAAGAAATCCTACAAATCACCCTGAATGTAACTATTTCTCATCACCTCCACTGCTACCCCCTCGTCCAAGCCACCATCCTCTCTTATCTGAATTACTGTTTCTATTAATCAGGATTCTCCAGAGAAATGGAATCAGCAGGATGTGTATGTTTACCTAGAGAGAGATTGTTTTAAGGAAGTAGCTCATGGGTTTGTGGAGGGTTGGCGAGTCTGAAACCTTCAGGGTAGGTCAGCAGACTGAAGACCCGGTGAAGAGTTCCAGCTTGAGTCCAAAGCCCATCTGCTGGCAGAATTCCTCCTTGCTCAAGCGAGGTCAGCGTTTGTTTTTTTGAAGGCTTCACATGATTGGATGGAGCCCACACACATAGTGAAAAGGTTTACAATTTTTTATACAGCAGTCCCCCCTTCCCCAAGGTTTCACTTTCCATAGTTTCTGTTACCTGTGGTCAACTGTGGTCTGCAAATATTTAATGGAATATTCCAGAAATAAACAACTCAAGTTTTAAATCATGCAGTGTTCTGAGTAGCAGGATAAAAGTCTCCTGCTGTATATATATATATATATTTTTTTTTGAGATGGAGTCTTGCTCTTGTTGCCCAGGCTGGAGTGCAATGGTATGATCTTGGCTCACTGCAACCTCCACCTCCCAGGTTCAAGCGATTCTCCTGCCTCAGCCTCCTGAGGAGCTGGAATTACAGGCACCTACCACCACACCTGGCTAATTTTTGTATTATTAGTAGAGAAGGGGCTTTGCCATGTTGGCCAGGCTGGTCTCAAACTCCTGACCTCGTGATCCACCCACCTCAGCCTCCCAAAGTGCTGGGATTACAAGTGTGAACCACCACGCTTGGCCATCCTGCCATCTTTCTTCATCCCTTTGTCCAGCATCTGCAGGCTGTCTACACTCCCCACATGGCCATCACTTAGTAGCCGGATCAGTTGTCAGACAGTCATGCATCGCAGCACTTGTGTTCAAGGAACCCTCATTTTACTTAATGGTGCCAAAACACAAGAGTAGTTATACTGGCATATTGTTATAATTGTTCTATTTTATGAATAGCTATTGTTGTTGGTATCTTATTTGCTTAATTTGTAAACTTTATCATATGTATGTAAGTAAAGGAAAAACCACTGCATAGGGTTTGGTACTATCTGAAGTTTCAGGTATCCACTGGGTGTCTTGGGACGTATCCCCCGAGGATAAGGGATGGGTACCATCCTGAGTTTTATGTCTGATTCTACATCTCCAGATGTTGTCCTTGACTCGGTAGAGGCCTGGCTGTCAACTCAGTGACGGCTTCCTGGGATCGACCATGTGGGGGGCACCAAGTGGGAGAGGTGCAGGGGAGCCAGTCTTGGGGAACCTGGCCCTCCCTGAGGCCATGCCACACCTCTTGTCCCACTCCAGCTGCACCTCACTGCCCAACATCCTCAGCGCTGACTCCAGCTTAATGCTTTGAGAGAGCCAGCATTTCAGATGGAGCAGAGGCAGGGGTCATCAATAGAGGGTTCATTCATTATTTCCTCTGAAAGCCAGAATAAGTACATTCACAAAGTCTTGACTTACATGGGTTTTTCACTATTTCTCAGAATGACATCCAATCCAAGGACCTTCATGAACTGACCCCTGTCACCCTGTTTTCTTCCTCCTGATGGTCTGACTCTAACAAGTTTCTCTCAGTGCCTGGGCTCTGCACAGCCCCCTCCATCCCTGCTGCACCACACAGCCCTCTCTCTGCAGCAGGAGTGGGCAGCTCGGAGCCTGCAGTGAAGAAGGGTCCCCACAGGGTCCCCGCCTCGGGACTTCACTTTCCAAGATGCCAAATCGTCCCTCAGACACCTGTGACGTGTGCCTCTAGAATGCAAGGACTTAGCTACTTTGATTATTGTTTTCTGGGTAGCTGTACATAAGACACATTCAGTCTCCGTATGGAAAAGAAAGCGCAGTGTTTTCTATCAACCACGTTGCTGGAACCCTTTTCAGGAAGTCACGGCATTTTCATATCATCCTGGAAATTATGGCACTTTCATTTCTGAGATTCTAAGATTTTCTAAGATTTGCCCTTCTTGTTTATATGTGGCTGTTTGGTTTCCCAGGTAACAAATTACAGTGAGTGGATCTGCTGGAGGAAATGTTGTGTAAATGTCTCCTTTTTTGTCAACCAAACGTTTCAAGAACAGTGGACTTGGTCCTGTAGCAGAAGATACGTTCGTGTCATTTTCTTACTGTGGATGCCCAGGGCGGGCTCTCTCCCTTCTCATCCCACTGCTGACCTGCAGAGACCCAGGACAAGTGCAGTTCTGTGCCTGGGCCTGCTTCGGCCCCTCAGGCTCGTCACCGTCTCCCTCTGTTAGCAGTGAGTGGGCTGAGGTTGAAGGCAAAGTGGGTTCCTTCCAGGCTCTGGACACTAACTGGAGTCTGCCCACACACTATGTGCTTCTTTGAATTTCCAGAACCTGGCAATAACGCCGCTTCCAGGAATAGTCAGTGTGCTTTCCCCTCCGTTTCCTCATTCCTGGGCCCTCGTCGCAGCTCCTGGGAGTCTGGCTGCCCATACCCGCCCGAAGTCTCCTTGTGTTGACTGTCCGACTAGAGGGTCCTCTTTGGCTCTGAGCACCAGACCTGTTGGGCAGAGGCTCTTGCTGTCTGCCCTGTGCTGCAGGATTCCCTGGCAATGACATGGGGGGTGGAGGTCAGGCTGCAGGGAGCATCAGAATCATAGGTCCATCTCCTCTTCTCGGAGAATCTCTCCCCACCCTCAGTTTCCCCACAGTTACTGCAGGACCCCCCATGAGGACAGCATGAAGGCACTGCCTTGGGCATGACAGCGAACGCCAAAGAATTCCATTCCCTAGAATACCTGGACTTGGTGTGGTGTGCTGGCAGTGGAGAGGGGATGGAGGAGAGTTGCTCAGCATGGCCAGCTTCCAAGCCTCCCTGTGTGTGAAGTAAGCCATGCTGCAGGATTAGAGCAAAGCCAAGGACAGAGGGGACAGCCTGACAGAGGGGACAGCCTGACAGAGGGGACAGCCTGGTCAGAGGGGACAGCCTGACAGAGGGGACAGCCTGACAGAGGGGACAGCCTGGTCAGAGGGGACAGCCTGACAGAGGGGACAGCCTGGACAGAGGGGGCAGCCTGGTCAGAGGGGACAGCCTGACAGAGGGGACAGCCTGGACAGAGGGGACAGCCTGACAGAGGGCACAGCCTGGACAGAGGGGACAGCCTGGACAGAGGGGACAGCCTGGACAGAGGGGACAGCCTGACAGAGTGATGCCCACAGCAGCTGAGCACCTGCTTCTGGGGCCTGCTTGCATCCCTGCTCTCTGTCTGGGACCTAGAGGAACCCTTCCTTGCTTCTAAGACTCAGTAAATTCCCCTTTTTGTTTGAGGTAATGGGAGTTGAGTTTCTATCACTTACAACCTGAAGACCTCCCTACCTAACACATCTCTTCACCTTGGTCTTCTGTCCTCCTCCGGAGTCCTTGCCCGACTTGATCTTAATCCAGCAAAAGCATCATGTTAAGCAGTGCATGTTGGGCCATGAGCCGTATAGACCTAGCCTTTTTGTGCCATTATCTTTAACACATGGCCACTCGAATAGATCCTTTGTGACTGCACAGCTGTAATACAGAATGCGGCATTGTGTTTTAATACTAAGTAGTATTGAGAAGCCATCAGTTTTGCTTTTTATCTTTTTTTCATGGCAAGTGTATTTGGCCTGCACCTAGTGTCTTTATGACCACATACATAGCAGTACAAGAGAAGCTAGGAATGAGAGAAGCAACGGACTGGATGTGTCTTCTCCCTAGGCCTCTCCTTTTCAAACCAAAGATGTCCAGCTTCTAGATGGGAAACCTCTGCATTTTCCAAGCCATGTGTGTGTGTATACGTGCTCTGATTACACTTTGGTGTTTTGTGGAATATATGAAAATTCATGGCCAGGCATAGTGGTTCATGCCTGTAATCCCAGCACTTTGAGAGGCCAAGGCAAGCAGATCACCTGAGGTCAGGAGTTCAAGACCAGCCTGGCCAACATGATGAAACCCCATCTCTACTAAAAATATAAAAATTATCCAGGCTAGGTGGCACGTGCCTATAATCCCAGCTACTTGGGAGGCTGAGGCAGGAGAATCGCTTGAACCCAGGAGGTGGAGGTTGCAGTGAGCCGAGACCGCGTCATTGTACTCCAGCCTGGGCAACAGGAGCGAAACTCCATATCAAAAAAAGAAAAGAAAAGAAAAGAAAATTCATACGTGAAATTATGTACTGAAGCCTGTCAGTGATGATCAGCAGTCATACTGGTGAAATGACTCGTTAAGATCGTGAAAGCCCTGGCAAGGCTGCACTAAGTGTCAGGTCTCCAGCAGGTATTCTTTGGGTTATGCAGGTGGAGTTCCTGTGAAAGGTGGAAAATGGATATAAACGATAGCACTGAGGATGCACTAGTAGAAAATCAGATCATGAGATGGGAGCTCTGGATTGTGTCCCAGCATTGGCAAATGCTCGCTGGTGGGGCAGTTTCTCAGACTTCACAGGGCTTTATCTAATTTAAAATGGTAATAATAATATTTTTCTTTTGTTCTTTGAACTGACATTTTAAATGTACTCTGAACTTCTTGGAAGGAAAAAAACCCTATGTAAACCTAAAAGTTTTGCTGTTCTTAGCAATGGTTACAGTAAACATTCAAAATAAATTGATAATCACTAAATATTTATTATCACTATTTCTCCCAAAGCACCATTAAAATGACAATAAAAGAAAAAAGATTCAAACTCACGACGAGGAGGTGAATAGATGGGACATGTCAGCAGCATTTTGGAGGTGATGGGAGTAGAGTTTCTGTCGCTTACAAGCGTTTTGGAAGCACAAGAAGCTTGTCATTGTGTGCTTGGCTTCTGTTTCTGTTCATCCACTGTGCTGAGTGAGAGCTGGGCTTCCAGGTGGGCAGGAAGATACAAGCCGATCTGTGCCTCAGGGCCCTGGAAGTCTCAGGAATTAGTGTCACCAGATATCTCCGAAGGTAGGAATGTGGATGGGGTGAAAACTAGAGCAGTGGTTTACAGCCTGTGATGAGCACGAACCCCCTCAGAGTCCCAAGTGGAGCCTGTGCAGCTATGAAACTGTCCCTCTGACCCCAGTAGCAGACAGAGGTTGGGTTAGACATCGGAGCGCAGGGATGCCCAGTACAGCTAAGGCAGGAGCGGCGCGCCGACGGAAGATCATCAGTGTGAGATAGTCTATGCTGCAGTGACCAAAAAACCCTTGAAATTTCAGTGGCTCAACATAGCAAAGGTTTGTTTCTTGGTCACAAATGCATACTGTGGACTGGATGACTCTTCAGGGCAGCTTTCCTCTGTGTGGGAAGGGAGGTAATGAGACATGGCTCCCAGAATTGCTGCCTAGGGGAAAGAAAGGGATGGGGGAGGCACCTCATGGGGAGTGCCTCAGGCCAGAGGGGACACACCCCCTCCACTCCCATGTCCATTCACCAGACTCAGGCAGATGGCCCATCCCAGCTGCAAGGGAGGCTGGAACTGCAGGGGTGCACATGCATGTTCTGTGAACACTGATTGTCACTTAGGATTAAGTGCGAGCCTTAGAAGGGAAGGGAAGGCCGCATCTCCATTGGCCTCCTCGGCTTCGCTCCCCTTGTCTCCCACAGCACCGGCTGCTGGCCTCAACAGTGCCCTGGCAGGAGCTGAAGAAATCCCTTCTGTAGACGTTCACAGCCTAGATAAAGAAAATCACAGGTTTGGGGAGGAAGAGGAACCTACCGGTGAGGCCCACGGGTAGACTAGCTCCGTCTACACAGACAGTGTCAGTCAGCATTCGTCTCTGTCTTCTTACATGGCCATTCTTTTAACAGAACTGCACTGAGTGCCTTCTCCGTGCTGGAAGTGCTCTGGTTCCTAGGGATATACCAATGAATAAAGGAGGTGAAATTCTCATCCTCCCAAAGCTGCATTCTAGTGCAGGGTGATTGATCATACAAAATGGGCAGATACATCATATATCAGATGAAATTAGTTTTAAGGTGAAAAAGTAAAACTGGTTCAAAAACCCGGGCATATGGGCATGGGGTGCTACTTTAATATAGATTCATGGGAACGGGCGTATCGTCCCTGAGGCCCTCAGGAGGCAGGGTAGTGAGCCGTGTGATTCCCCAGGGGAAGAACTTTCCAGGCAGAGAGAACGGCCTGTGCAGAGCCCTGAGGTGGAAGCATGCCAGGGGTACTCAGGGGACAGACAGCGAGCAGTGATGGCTCAGGAGAGCACCCTCGGGGCACGTGGAAGGAGGTGAGGTTAGAGCTGCAGCAGGGGCTGCTTTGCGTGCAGACTGATGGGGGATTTTAAGGACTTTGACTTTTTTGAGGACAACTGTGGTGACGAGCTGAGGAGGGACTTGCATGTGGGTCCCTCTGGTACCCGTGCCACAGTGAAGGACTGAGATCCATTCATGTTGCTGCATTTAGCCGTAGTTCCTCCTCCTCATTGCTGTATAGTGTTTCGTTGTATATATCCTGCATTTATGCGTTTTGTTGTTGATGGACATTTAGATTATTTCAGTTTGGTGACTATTACAAATCATGTTGCTGTGAACTTTCACTTACATATTATATATATATATATATATATATATTTTTTTTTTTTTTTTTTTTTTCTGAGATGAAGTCTAGCTCTGTCACTCAGGCTGGAATGCAGTGGTGTGATCTTGGCTCACTGCAACCTCCACCTCCTGGGTTTTAGTGATTCTCCCGCCTCAGCCTCCTGGGTAGCTGGGTTTACAGGTGCCCACCAGCATGCCTGGCTAATTTTTGTATTTTTAGTAGAGACGGGGTTTTGCCATGTTGATCAGGCTGGTCTCAAACTCCTGACCTCAGGTGATCCACCCTCCTCAGCCTTCCAAAGTGCTGTGATTACAGGCATGAGCCACCACACCAGCTTCGTAGCATATCTTTTTGTGCACTCTCTAGGAGTGAAATTTTGGGGTACGTAGGTTCAGCTTTAGTAGGTAATGCCAGGTCATTTCCCACAGTGGTTGGTCCAGCTGACATGACCCCAGCAGTGTTCCTGGTTTTCCCCATGAACACCCACACTTGGTGTTGTCAGTCATTTTCATTTTAGCCACAGGGGAGCAAGTCACAGTGTCTCATGATAGTTTGTTTTGCATCTCCTTGATTGCCAATAAGGCAGAGTGCCTTTTCATGTTTATTTGACATCGGATGCTCTTTTTTGTGCTACCCTTATGTTCCATTGTGTTACGTACATTTTTCTTTTTCTTTCCTTTTTTTTTTTTTTTTTTTGAGACAGGGTCTCCCTCAGTCACCCAGGCTAGAGTGCAGTGGTATGATCTTGGCTCACTGCAACCTCCGTCTCCTAGACTCAAGCCATCCTCCCACCTCATCCTTCAGAGTAGCTGGGACTACAAGCATATACCACCACACCCAGCTAACTTCTTCTAATTTTTTGTAGAGACGGGGTTTTGCCGTGTTGCCCAGGCTGGTCTCGAACTCCTGAGCTTAAGCAATCTACCCACCTCAGCCTCTCAAAGTTCTGGAATTACAGGCAATGAGCCACTGCGCCCAGCTCATTTTTCTTATTTATTTATTTTGTATGTTCAGGAAATGAACCTTTTATCAAGTTACTTTTGATTTGTTGGGCAGAGATACACATATGTATGTATACATACACGTGTACATGTACAGTCATGTGTTACGTGCTGAACAACAGAGGTGTGTTCTGAGAAATGGACATGTATAGACATCATAGAGGGTACTTACTCAAGCTTAGATTGTAGGGTACAGCCTGTTGCTCCTGGACCATTAACCTGTATAGCACGTTACTGTGCTGAATACTATAGGTGACTGTAAAACAGTGGTGAATATATGTGCATCTAAACAAACCTAAACATAGAAAAGGTAGGGTAGAAATATTGTACTGTTAATTTCTATACTTAATTTAAAGTTATGAGGGAAGATCTCAGCATTGCTGGGGACCTGAAGGAGGCAAGAGAGTGAGCCATGTGGGAAGAACTTTCTAGGCAGAGAGAACAGCAAGTGCAGAGGCCCTGACAACACCAAGCGTTGGTGATGATGGGGACACAGGAGCACCATGCTGGGCGTTACAGTCGAATGGGACCACTGTCACATACGTGGCCCAGACTTGACCAAAACAGCATGATGTGGCACATGACTGGATATGCACACCCACACACATATACAAATATACACACACAATAGTATGTGTTTCTCACTCTCAGAGGCTTGCCTTTTCAATGATCTTTCTAGTGTCTTGATTAAGAAAATACCTTTCCTACCTCAAGGTCACAGAGACTTTCTCCTATGTTATCATTAAATAGCTTTATTTTCCCATCCATAGTTAGAACTACAGTTAACTGAGAGTCAATTTTTGTAAAAAAAAAAAAAAAATGTGGTTTCATTTTTTTCTGTAAGAATATCCAATTAATCATGGGCTATTTATTCAGAAGACCGTCCCTTCCCCACTGCTGTGCAGTGCCACCTTTGTGACCAGTGAGTAGCCTTCTATCCGTGAGTCACTTTCTGGATTCTCTGTTTGATCTAGTTGGTCTTTTTGCATTGATATCAAATTGTCTTAATAACTCTAAATTTATAAACAAGGGTTGGTATCTATAACTTCAGCATTTTGTTGTTCAGACTTGTTTTGCTATTCAGGGCCCTTTGCATTTTCATATGAGTTTTTTAGTAAATTAGACAAATTGTATAAAGAACCCGCTGGAATTTTTGATGAGATTATAGTGAAGCTATAGATTGATATGGGGAATATTGATATCTTTACCATAGCATGTCTGCTAAGAACATGTATTTGGGACTTATTTAATTTCTCCCAATATTGTTTTATAATGTTCTGAGTAGGGGCACTGTATATCTTTCATTAGATATATATCTACTTTAAACAAAATAAACGTGTGTGTGGTATTGTGATTGAGTATGGTGTTTTGGTTATCTGTTGCTGTGCCACAAGCCACCTCAAAAGGCAATTGCTTAAACAGCAACAGTTGATCATTCCTCGGGATTCCATGGGTGTTTCTGTTTTTGCTGGTCTTGCCTAGACTCTCTTCTGTGGTGGCAGTGCAGCTGGAGCAGCCCCGTTGTAACCAAATGCAGGCATGGTTATTGCCGCTTGCAAAGCTGAGAACAGGATGAAAGGAAAATGACTTTATCCCAAAAGCTTTCTTCCCCATTCCATGGGGAAATGGCCAAGGATAATGCCTGAAAGAAACCATTTCAGCTTTTTGGGTCAAGGGTCAGGGCTTAAAAAGGGGAGTTCGGTATGAGGGGCAGGCAGGAGGGATGAGGAGGTGCCAGTTTACGTGACTTGTTCCGACGGCTATCTTGAATTATTGCCCCATCTGGCAAATGGGTTGGTGCCATCTTGGGTGCAGCCCGGTTGCAAATTAACCGCAGCTTGGAAGTAATCTCCAGGTTGGGGAGAATCCCATAGTGGCCTGAATTGTTTGAAGATTTAGTCTCTGGAACTTCTAAACAAACACATAATTAGAGAAGGGAAACATTGTGCCAGAGAATGCCAGGTAGAAGGGAAAGAGCAAAGACTATTATCTCATGCTAAAGGCAAGACAAGGAACAGCCATGAACAAGAAAGAAGAAATACTTTTAAAAATAGGACACTCTGTTACGTGATGGTCTAAATGGCGTCACTCTTCTGTTTGGAACTTTGATGCTGGCTGCTGAGCCTCTCCTGTCATCCCCAGTCGGTGGTGTGGGCTGAGCTCTGTCTGTGTAGGGAGATCACTACAGTGGGGACCATGGCCAGAGGACGGAAGCAGAAAGTGCCACCTCTGAAGCCGGAGCTCCAGGACTCAGACAGTGTTACTTCTGCTGCATTCCATTGTTCAAAGCAAGTCACAAAAGGAGTTCATATTTGAGGGGGTGGACAGATAGTCTCTGTCCCTTGATGGAAGGCTCAGCCACCCATATTATGGCACAAAAGGGCATGTTGGTGCAGGGGGATATTGCGTTGCATCTGTCTGAGAAGATGCACCATATATGCTGTTACTTTAATTCCGTTTGTTATTGGAAAATAGAAATGAAACTGATGTATGTCTGTTTCAGCTTATATCCAGCTACTTTGATAAATCCAGTTAGTCTGTTAACTTTACATTCTTTTGAATTTTCTACATGTAGAATCACATCATTTGAAAAATAAGATAACTTGGGATTTTTCCCCAGTCTTCATAAGTTTTATTTCTTTTTTCTAATTGCACTGGCTGAGACTTCCAGTGAAACTATGAAGTGATGATGGCCGCTTTGTTATTTCTTATCTCTGAGGGAACATTTTCATTATTTCACATATGATGTTTAATGCAAGTTGTGTGTGGTGATTAAGTTCCTTGCTATTTCCAGCCTGCTAAGTTTTGTTAGTTTCTTTTTAAATCATGAATAAATACTGAATTTTATCATATGACTTTTCTGCTAATATGGTGAATTATCTTGATTGATTGTTGAATGTTAAACCAACCTTATTTGCTCAACTGAACTCTACTTGCTCATGCTGAATCTCTTGATTCTGTTTGTTAATGTTTTGTTCTGGATTTTTTATTGTATATTAATGAGGGAGATTGGCCTTTAATCTTCATTTTTCTTTCTTTCTTTTCTTTTTTTTAATTTAAGACAGAGTCTCTCTCTGTTGCCCAGGCTGGAGTGCAGTGGTGTGATCTCAGCTCACTGCAACCTCTGATTCCCTGCCTCAGCCTCCAGAGTAGCTAGGATTACAGGCACCTGCCACCACACCTGGCTAATTTGGTGTTTTTAGTAGAGACAGGGTTTCAGCATCTTGGCCAGGGTGGTCTAGAACTCCTGACCTCATGATCCACCCGCCTTGGCCTCCCAAAGTGCTGGGATTACAGGCTAAGCCACTGCACCCGGCCTAATCTTCATTTTTCAAAATGTCCTTGTCAGATTTTCATATGGAGACTACACTTCCTTCGTAAGACACAATGGGGATTAGCCCCTCTTTTGCTTTTCCGGAAGCGTTTATTTAAGGCTGGTGTTATTTCTTCTTTAAATGTTAGGTGGAATTCACTAGTGCAGTCATCTCGGCCTGGAGTTTTCTGGGAGGGAAAGTTTGGAATCCCAGATTCAGAAGCTTCTGGAATTACTTCAACTTTGTGATTCTTCTTGCATCAGTTTTTCTGGGTTTGTGTTTTTCTAGGAGTTTGGCCATTTTCTCTGGTTTTCAAATGTACTGGGAAATATTGTATATAGTATTCTCTTTTAGTCTTTTTCGTATCTTCAGGGAAGTGCTTTGCTATTGTTCATACTTTGGAGAGAGCACCAGAAAGCTGGTTTGGGAGTCCTGAGAGAGGTTGGAGCCCAGGGCAGGGACACTGCCAGGCTGGCACCGACAGGGAGAGCAAGCGAAAAGGAAGAAGCAAGTTCATCTCCTCTCCTCACTTTTCAGGCTCCCTCCATTGCCTCTTATTGGAAGATCCCAATAGAACACCATCTAATGAAAGAAAACCACAGCTTAAGGAGCCCCTCACTCTAGCGTCAGGGAGCAGTGGATTTGAAATTGAGAAAACATAGCTGAATCACCAGCACACCTTCCTACCTAAATGTTTTCATCTCGTCCCACCTGATTCCCTGGAGGAGAGACGCTGGGAATCATGTTTCTTTTCACTCTCGTCGCCCCTGTCTCCTCCTTATTCCTGGAGTATGCTGAGATGCTTTGGGGCTAGGATCTAACTAAAATTGTCCTTATTTCATTTCGAGAATCCTTAAGAACAATTGTGTTATGACTTACATTCACGTTATCATTGTGCATGGAGATGTAAAAATCAATACTGTGAGATTCATTCTCACTGTTGGTCACTGCACTCTGTCTTCTCCCTTGGGCCCTTAGTTTGATCGGGCTCTTTGGTGAGCGAATCCTGGAGTATTTGCAGAGCTCATGCAGGGAAGCTGCAGGTCCAGTCATTGATTTCTCTGTAGTTGCCTGGTAGAGGATTCTTCATCAGTCCTTTCTTCTCCCTAGCCACTACATGTTAGCCCATGATCTACTACTTTCCATGACTGCAGGTGAGAAATGTGATGTTAGACTGGCCCGCCCACCTGCCCGCCCTCCCTTTTTTCCTTTCCTTCCCTCCCTCCCTCCCTCCCTGTCTCTCCCCTCCCTCCCTCCCTGCCTCACCCCTCCCTCCCTCCCTTCCATTCTTTCTTTCTTTCTCTTTCTCCCTTTCTCCCTTTTTTTCCCTCTTTCTTTCTCTCTCTCTTTCTCTTCCTTTTCTTTGACAGAGTGATATTAAACTGGCTCCCTCCCTCCCTTCCCTCCTTCCTTCTTTTGAGACAGTCTCTCTCTGTCGCCTAGGCTGGAGTGCAGTGGCAAATCTTGGCTCACCGCAACCTCTGCCTCCTGGGTGCAAGCAATTCTCCTGCCTCAGCCTTCTGAGTAGCTGGGATTATAGGCACGCACCACGACACCAGCTAATTTTTGTATTTTTAGTAGAGATGGGGTTTCACCTTTTGGCCAGACTGTTCTCCAACTCCTGACCTCAAGCGATCTGCCCACCTCCGCCTCCCAGTGCTGGGATTACAGGCGTGAGCCACTATCCCTGACCCCTAGACTGGTTATTTCTAAAAGCAACTTGTTCTTCCTGTCTGGAAGGTTATATGATTTTTCTCTCTATTCTGGAAATTCAGAAACTTTGCGAGGATGTGTCTGAATGCAGCGTTTTCAGAACCCTTTCAATCTTAAGACTGGGTTTTGCTTCAGCATTTCTTTGTTTATTCTCTGTCACACTTGTTTTCTCCCTCAACTCCTATTATTTATCTGGGATGCCTCCTCCTGCATCCACCCTCCATGTCTTCCTGTTTAACTCGTGATTCTTGATTCATTAACTTTTTGTCTTGTGTCGTGGGATACATCTTTCATTTAATCTTCCTAAAATAGTAATTTGGGTTTTAGTGGGGCTGTTCTCTTATACAGTACCTCTACTAAACTTGTAAATGAAAAAGTCAAGCATTTGGAGTTTCTCTTAGGATCCAGGAACAACAAAACAAAAAAATCAAGCATTTTTCTGTTCTAGCAGCGTTTTTTGTGCTCTGATAATATCTCCTTATGTGTTCTCATTATTTGTATTATATAGTCTATTTCCATTTCTGTTATTAGTTCTGCTACGTAGTAGCCATCTGTTCTAGAATTTGGCTGTCTCCTTCCTTCAAACCACTGTCCCTCTGAGGTTGCACATGAGTTTGCTGTGCTGCATCATTTTGGCGGGTGTAGAGTTTCCCCAGTGCTGGTTTGGGCCCGGCTGCAGGCTGTGATAGCAGGCTATGATAACCCCCTCTGCCCCTACCCACACCAGGCCATGGTGGATTGATAGAGATGGGGCAAGGCATGATGGCTCATGCCTGTAATCCCAACTACCGGAGAGGCTGAGGCAGGAGAAGCGCTTGAGCCCAGAAGCTTGAGGTTTCAGGGAACTATGCTCACACCATTCTACTCCAGCCTGGGTGACAGAGCAAGACTCTGTCTCAAAAAAAAAAAAGGAAGAGATAGAGGCAGAAGGGTGGGATTGTTTTCCATCCACAGTTGCACTGGCAAACTACAATGTCTCTTCTCCTCATGGTGAGGGTGGGGATAATCTTTTCAGAATCAAGTAGAGCTGAATTATCCTCAGTACCACCTTGCAACTTCTCTTTCAAGTGGGCAGGACATGCTCCCTCTGATCTGCTCCAGAGCCCCCAGATCAGCCAGTGGTCCTACTCTGGCCTGGGATAGCTGCTCCTCACCGTGGGGTCTGCCAGAGGTACAGCCTGTCTCCAGACTGCCTAACCTTTGGTCCATAGATTCTTGCCGGACCCTGGTCTTTGGTCTCCGCTCCCTGTGCTGAGTATGGGCCTCTGTCATAGGCCACGGGGACCAACAGTGCGTCAACCTCTGGACATACCCCGATACCAGGCATCATCAGTGACCACTGGAGGCAAGAGAACATCTGGCTGGTTGGTCTGAGGCTTTCAAAGCTCATCTGTCCCCTGGCCATCACCATATTGAGACCAGTTGTAGCCAAGAAACGGTTAGAGGGCAGATTTGGATGTGCTGCAGGAGTCCAGGCAACAAGAACAGATGGGTATGCCTGAAGTCCTCTAGAGCCTCAGGTTATAACTTCCTGTCTTCTTCCAAGCAAACAGGACCAACATTGTAGCACATAGTGTGGTCTCAAGAGTCAAGGATCAGCGACAGGCAATGTGGCAGGCATCTAAAATACTGAATTCATGAGATGTGTGGAGAAGAGATGACTTGCTGGAAACAAGGAACAATTTGAAGAGTGGTGGGGAGCTTGTGATAACCCCTGAGGTCCAGTGTGCAGTGGGAGGAAACTCCTTGATGGATACTCACAGTGGACCACTGGCTGAGGATAGGCATCATTCAAGTTAGGATGATGTATTAGTCTGTTTTTGTGCTGCTGATAAAGACATACCCGAGACTGGGTGATTTATAAAGAAAAAGAGGTTTTTAATCATGGTACTTCAGGATCACATACATACATAACTTAGGGGGTTTACTGTGAAATGCAGATACATCAAAATGGAAATGTGAGAATTCTAGTGGAGCACAGGCTTTACTCATTTTAACAGTTTTGCATACTAAGGAAAGCAATTATCACATTTCTTCAATACTTTTTTTTTTTTTTTTGGTCCAGGTGAGCAAAACAAAGTCTAGGTAAGAAATCAGTTGCCCATGTACAAAGGACTTACCACCTGACTTTCTTGCTCCCTCCAGGTAGAAAGATACTACATCAGTTCTCATGTTGATATAAAGTTGGTGAAAATCATTTTTTGGAGGAGAAATAAATTTACTTGTCCACATTAACTAACAATCCATGTATGTGGACCAGTAGACTTAATTTTAAGATGTCAGTGCTACCCAAATTGATCTAAAGACTCCAAACAAGCTCTATGAAAATCTCAACTGAATTTTTAACAGGAATTGACAAGCTGATTCTAGAAGTCATATGGAGACAGAAGGGATCCAGAATAGCCACAGTAATTCTGAAAAATAAGAAAACTGGAGGACTTACACTTTCTCATTTGAAAACGAACACCAGCCATCAGGCAGTATAGCAGTGGCTCACATAGACATATGTTGTGATGGGCTGCAGCGTCTCCCCCAGAATTTAAAAGACTCAATCTCAGACTCATCAACTGTGTGTGAAGATAAGTTCTTTAAATGAATTAAGAAATGAGGCCTTTACAGTGGGGCCCTGATCCAATAGGACTGGCGTCCTTATAGTCAGTAAAAGGAGGAAGAGGCACGAGGGATGTCTGCGCACAGAGAAGGGCCCGCTGAGAACACTGCGGGAACGTGGTCATCTGCAGGCCCAGGAGAGAAGCCTCAGCAGGAAGCAAACATGCCGACTCCTTCATCTCTCGGACTTGGAGCCTCCAGAACTGTGAGGAATCGCTTTGTTGTTGAAGCCGCCCGGTCTGTGGCCTTCTGCTATGGCAGCCCCGGGAAACCAGTGCACGTAGAGCAATGGATTAGAATTGAGGCTCCAGAAATAAACTTATACATCTGCGGTCAACCAATTTGCAGAAAAGAGGCCAAAGATATCCAGTGGGATAACTGGAATAGGGTCTGTGGGTCACGCTGTTGGGAGTCACTGGAAAAGTGAGGCTGGCAAGAAGCAAGAGGCCCAGCAGGTTTTGCTTTTATGGCCACGGTGCATCAGAGGGCACCCTGTCTACATGCCTGTTGAAGTACTACAAAGGGCCTCTCGGAGCCCAGGCCTCACGGGAGCCAAACTGCTGGCTCTCCCAACCTTGAGGCCTGGCAGCACTTGGGCTGCCTGTGAGGCTCCCCCGAAGAACGACAGCCTGGGACAGGGTCTTGGAGGACTATTCTCAGAAAGGGGACAGCTGTGGACCTTCTCAGAAGGGAGACACGGGCTTCTTCCCACAGACCCCACAAGTACCACACAGTCCTTGCTTTTCCCAGGCCTTAGGAAGGGGCAAGCCCTCTTCTCCACATGAAGTTGCTAAGCTCTCACTTGCATCTCAGAGACGGAGGAACCCTGTACTGGCTCTGTCTTCCGCAGATCTTGGAGAACCCATGGCCTCTGATTCCCCTCCAGCCCTGAAAGCATGCTTGCTCTGGTTATTGGTCCCAGGGAGGGAGCTGCGGTGGGGTGGGGGTGGGACCAGAGACGCAGGGCCTGTGTAAACCATCTCCCCAGGATTCCTGCAGTCACCTGTTCCTCTCTCGATGGTGGTTAGCTCCCTCAAGACCACCAGTTACGCATATATAGGGTCTTTCTTGTCTGCCTTGAATATTTTTATTTTTTTCTCTAATGTTATTTTTTTCCATTTCGACATGTTCAGTTTTCTCATAGCCTATCTGCCTTGTCCCTTTCTGGGTATTAGCTTTGTCAGCTCTCCTTGTGGACATACCTCTGTCCTGCACATATATCTCTACTTTAGGCTAAAGCGTAGCCTACAAGAATGAGGTTTCTGTTGTCTGTCATCTTGCTTGGTATAGCAAGTGGGGAAATGCTTTGGGTTAAATATGGAGAAGATAGCTACTTTAGAGTAGCAACGGCTTTGAGGCAGGGGTTCCCAAACCCCAGGCTGTGGACCAGTTCCAGTCTGTGGACTGTTAGGAACCTGGTCGTACCACAGGAGGTGAGTGGCGGAGGAGTGAGCATCACCACCTGAGCTCCACCTCCTGTCAGATAAGCGGCAGCGTTAGATTCTCATAGGGATGTGAGCCCTACTGTGAACTGCTTAGATTCTCATAGGGATGTGAGCCCTACTGTGAACTGTGCAGGCAGGGATCCTGAAACCATCCTCCCAACTGCGCAGCTTCTGTGGAAAAATTGTCTTCCATGAAACTGGTCCCTAGTACTGGAAAGGTTGGGGACCGCTACTTTAAATTATATTCCTCTGGCCAAAATGGTGAAACCTCGTCTCTATTAAGAATACAAAAATTAGCTGGGCATGGTGGTGCATGCCTGTAGTCCCAGCTACTTGGGAGGCCTAAGCAGGAGAATCACTTGAACCCGGGAGGCGGAGGTTGCAGTGAGCCGAGATTGTGCCACTGCACTCCAGCCTGGTGACAGAATGAGACTCCATCTCAAAATACATACATATATATATTCCAAGTTGTATAAAACTCCTTTCTGCAAAGGTAAATCACCCGTTAGCTCATTTTTACTTTTTTTTTAAAACAGAGTCTCGCTTTGTTGCCCAGGCTGGACTGGAGTGCAGTGGCATGATCTTGGCTCACTGCAACCTCTGCCTCCCGGGTTCAAGCGATTCCTGCCTCAGTATCCCAAGTAGCTCGGATTACAGGCAACAACCACCAGGCAGGCTAATTTTTGTATTTTTAGTAGAGCTGGGGTTTTGCCATGTTGGCCAGGCTGGTCTGGAACTTCTGACCTCAAGTGATCCACCGCCTCAGTCTCCCAAAGTGCTGAGGTTATAGGCGTGAGCAACTGCGCCCAGCCTCTCTGTACTTTCCATTTGGAAAAGGACAGTTCTTCATAATTTGTCTCTCCCTTACCCTTGTTGCCACCAACTAAAATGATGAGCACATTGCCCAACAACAGAACACTGGGGAGAAACATAGCAAAAATGTCAAACTGTTTTCACCTCTCATTACATTCAAAACTCCTCATTGGTAATATTAATCTTCCCTAGCTCCATGGCTTTGAAACATAAAGTCTCATTTCTTACTACCTTCTTTCCCCCGAATAATAGGTTAAGCTACTGATTTAGCCAGACCTTGTTCACTTTCAAGTGAAGGAACCAACTCAAAGCAGATTAGGCAAAAGGAGATTCTCTAGTAATTCATTATCTCCAGGATTCTGATCTTGAACTCAGCATCCATGGATTCAGATGGCAGCATTAAGATTGTTTCCCATCTCTTAGATCTTTTTTGAGTTGGCTTCACCCTGAGGCAGGTTTTTCTGAAGCAAGGGCACAGGTGGCTAGGTTTCCATCACCCCTCAGCTTGTTAGCTCAGGGGAGCGAGAATCTGTCTGAATGTCCTGAAAAGATGCTGATTGAACTTCTGAACCAGTCACTGTGTCTGGCCTGAATCTTGGGCACTCAGGAAATGAAGGCAGAGCCCTATACCAAAGTCTCTTAAAGATGGGAATAGGCTGTTCCTAAAGGGAAAGGATACAGAACACAGGGGTAAGAAACCAAGCAAACAAAGAATCTCAGTTACCACTATCAAGACCTTGGATGTTTGTAATTTTATAACTTAATAGGCCTTAATGATTTCCATAGGGGCCCTGGAAAACTGGAAGATGTATGTCTGGAAAAGAGTCTAAGACCAGGCTTCTGGGCCAAATGGCTGCAATGCTTGGCAAGCACTATCTTACCAAGGCCCACCTCTCCACCTGCCAAGGAAATCTCTGTTGCTGCTTCATCAAAATTTCATTTATGAGGGACAAAGTGTTATTAGGTAGTCTACCGTGTGCTCTAAGCAGGAGGGATCTTTGCTATGAATGAATGTATATAACTTGTAAGTATGCAGACACAAGGAACTTTATTGCAACCACTAAGATGTCTGGATTGCTTTTCCTGCTGTCTACCCACCAACACAGTATTTGCCCTCTGACTCTTTTGCTCACATTGGCCCACTGTCTTCCACTGGAAATGGTAGAGAATGGCTCATCTGTGATGGCTGCATGCTTTGATCATTGCCTTTCTTCCTAAAAAGTCCTCACCTGCTTTTAGCACTGTGTTGCTGTCAGAAAAATTAAAGCCTTTTTCTGGTTCAGAAGAAATACCATGAATGAAGAGGAGAATCTAGTAGATAATAAAGATGATTAGAGCTTCTTGGCAGGCATTTGCTATCGAGGAGATGAAATAAAACATTTAATTACTACAAACAGCTAAAGAGCAACTGGTAGTAGGCATTTCCTTGTTCTTTGCACTTGAAATCTTAGGTAGCTTTGTTTTTGCCTCAAAGAATTTTGATTTTTTCTTTGGGTCTAGTAATAAAAGCATGAAGGCCATTAACATAAAGTGTTTGAAAATGTTTTTCTTTTTTAACCACTTGTCTTTATTACTTCACTGCCTGAACAGAAAGTCATAAATGCCATATTCAAATCACACTGAATTTATTGAACATGTGAATGTACATGGCTGCTATGGCATAGTGTCACTTGGAAGTTAAACTGCATTGAAAATATATTTTTCATTCATCTCCCAAGCAAGAAAATCAGGATTGATTTTATTTTTAAAAGCAAATTAACTTTAATAGCACCTGGATATGTATATATTTCTTTCCAGCCCTTCTGATTTTTGTGTACATGTATTTCACTGCAGTGAACATCTTTCTCATCATTCTACTGAAGGATGGCAGAATATGCTGCCCAAAATATGCCACTTTGGCATAAGGATTACTTTGAGCTAAAGGCACTTGAAAAATAGCAGATGCATGAAGGGCATTTCAGTTTCCTCTTTTCTTCCTGAAAACAGGAGATAAAAACTCCCATGTGAAAAATGGCTTCACTGTACCAAGAGGAAAGAAACATTACTCAACAGTCAAAGCCAAGTGCATTCTGTACCAACAACTTTGTTAAAATAATTTTCTCCCTTTATCCTCCCCACATAATTTACTTTTCCCACAATTACCTCTCCTTGTTCAACCAAATATAAAAGCGTTCAGGTTTCGCCACTTCTTCGGGTCTTCATTTCCCTAGTGAGGGCTCCTATGTCATGTAAAACTTTTATGAAATTTGAATGCTTTTCTCCTGTTAATCTGTTTTATGTCAATTTAAGTCTCAGGTCCAGCTGGAACTTCAAGAGTGGAGGTAAGGTTTTGCCTCCCCTACAGTATACACAACTATGTGTAGTCCTCAAATATTTTCCTTAACAGAAATCCCTGGAACGAAGCAAACTGTTATCAACTACCCTGCCAGGCCCTGTGCTAGGTACTTGGTAAACCCATCTCACTTAATCCCTTGATGCCAGGATTAGCACTCATTTTGTTGACCTGGAGACTTAAACTCGGAGGTGTATCAGTAGCTTTCCCAGCGTCATACAGGTTTCCGATCTTAGTTCATCTGATCCCAAAGCCCTTACTTTTTCAAGGACACCATCTCTCTGTTTGCTCTGAATCAGTATACAGTTAAAAGCCCAGTCTCTGGGTGTAGATTGGCTGTGTTCAGATCTCAGATCTATCACTTACTTGCTGTAGAACCTCAAAACTTAATAATCTTCTCCTGTGCCTGTTTATTTGTGAGAAGAGAAACATAGTAAGTGCACATGCCTCCTAGGTTTGTTGTGGGGATTAAGTGAAGTCACACCTGTAAGCCACCTGGAATAAGGTCTGACCCACCATTCACTTTGTGTAACAGGACCCCCTTCTCTGTGGAGGATGTGTTCCAAGACCCTCAGTGGAGTCCTGAAACCGTGGACAGCACCAAACCCTAAATACACAACGTTTTCCCCTATATGTAGACACATACTGTATTAGTCAGGGTTCTCCAGAGGACAGAATTAATAGGATAGATGTATATATGAAGGTGAGTTTATTAAGGAGGATCGACTCACATGATCACAAGGTGAAGCCCGACAATAGGCCACCTGCAAGCTGAGGAGCTAGGAAGCCAGTCTGAGTCCCAAAACCTCAAAAGTAAGGAAGCCAGCAGTGCAGCCTTCCATCAGTGGCTGGAGGCCCTTGAGACCCTGGCAAACCACTGGTAGAAGTCCAAGAGTCCAAAAGCTGAAGAGCTTGGAGTCCGATGTTCAAGGGCAGGAAGCATCCAGCATGGGAGAAAGATGAAGACCAGAAGACTCAGCAAGTCAAGACCGTCCACATTCTTTTGCCTGCTTTATTCTAGCTAATCTGGCAGCTGATTAGATGGTGCCCACCCAGATTGAGGGTGGGTCTACCTCTCCAGTCCACTGACTCAAATGTTAATCTCCTTTGGCAACACCCTCACAGACACACCGAGGAACAATACTTTCCATTCATCAATCCAATCAAGTTGACACTCAGTATTAATCAGCACACATACCTATGATAAAGTTTAATTTAGGCCAGGAGTGGTGGCTCATGCCTGTAATCCCAGCACTCTGGGAGGCTAAGGGGGGCGGATCACAAGGTCAAGAGATCGAGACCATCTTGGCCAACATGGTGAAACCCTGTCGCTACTAAAAATACAAAAATTAGCTGGGTGTGGTGGTGCCTGCCTGTAGTACCAGCTACTCAGGAGACTGACGCAGAATTGCTTGAATTCAGGAGGCAGAGGTTGCAGTGAGCGGAGATTACATCACTGCAATCTAGCCTGGTGACAGAGCAAGACTCCATCTCAAAAAAAAAAAAAAAAATGTGTGGTGGCACATACCTGTAATCCTAGCTACTCGGAAGGCTGAGATGGGAGGATTGTTTGAACTCGGGAGGTAGAGGTTGTAAGTGAGCCAAGATCGTGACACTGCACTCCAGCCTGGGCAACAGAGTGAGATTCCATCTCAAAAAAAGTTTAATTTATAAATTAGTTACAGTAGAGATTAACAATAATGAATGAGAAATAAAATGAAATCTTAGCCCTCCAGCTGACTGGACAGACCCCCTCTCTTGGCCAAGGGGACCCCAGAATAACCTTGAAAACCTTCTTCCCCTCTAACTGCCAATAGGCTTTCTTCCCTAAGAGCTAAACAGAAATCAGCCCTTTGAAAAGACTCTACCACTGGTATCATGACCTGATGCTGTCCCTCCCTTTTGCAGTTTTGGCACAACTGACCAGCAGTTCTTCTTGATAAAAGACCACCGACCATGGAGTGGTTGTGGCCAGTCTATGGAAGATATGCAGGCAGGGTTTTCATGTCCCCTGCTTCACCTTTTCATGTCAGAGGGCCGAAAACTCCTACCCTGGATCATGCGAACACTGCCAATTTTGGAACATGGGTCCCATGGAGAGGCATGAAGTGCAATTGCTCATGTGCACCTTTCTCTTTGCATAAATATTCGTGACTCCTCCTATACCTTATTAAATCTATATATTTGGCCACCCCACTCTGCATAGATTCCTGCTGCTTTTTCCCCTCCCTTGAAGTGTCTGTTTCTGGCATGAGGTTGTGCTTCCCAGCCTGTTGGAATGGCAGCCCTGCAGACTGCAACACTTTATGAGAATTAAAGCTCTTCTTTCCAACTTTATGAACCTCATCATCCTTCAGTTGACACTAACAGTAAAGTACAGCAGTTATAACAATATGGTATAATAAATTATATTGTGGTTTCTCTCCAAAAATATCTTAATATTTTTGGACTGTGGTTGACTGTGGGTAACTGAAACCACAGAAAGTGAAACTGCAGATGTGGAGAGGGAGCAGGAACTACTATATAATCATTGGCTGTTGTCAGTTATATTTATTGTTAATAATGTTAGTATTGTTATCACCACAATTTCTTCCCAGACATCCACGTCTTCCAGTATCAATCCAAGGTGGAATGTGGGTCTGGATGACTTCTCCATGCAGTGCCTAAACTTCATTCTAATACTCTTATTTTATGGCTGCATTTTCTCACCTGCATTTCTCTGGACAGACTGTAGAGAGGTGTTTTGAGACTTAAAAACTCACATCTCTTCTCCACTATTTTGAGTAATGACAGTCTGCTATCTAGGTAGGAGTGCTGCTGAAGGACACTGCTGATTTTCACAGTCACAGGGGTAGCCTGACTGGTGGGCTGCTTGGTAATGTAAGTGAATGAATACCTTAGCAAGAAAGAGCACTGAAAAACCAGCCCAATTGTTGACAATAGCTTTTATCTAATTTTCCGCTTCCCCCTTATATCTTGGCCGCTGAACCTTTTTGACTCAATTTTTGCAGAATTCTAGACGCAGGAAGCTTTTATGAACCTAAGTCCAAATTTTAATTTTCAAGGAAACTGAAGCAGATGAATTTTCTCATTGTAAAAAAAAATTAATGCCTTGATAATGTATTTGTTTTTCATAGTAGGCCTTTGTCATTAAGATTGATGCCTGAGGATATAGTTGGATCTCGTGTGGAGCAGTAAGTTATTACTCATTGCATACCAGATTCTAGCATACTTGAATTAGTTCATGGAATATGATTTTACATTTAGTATTGCAGTTCCAGTGCCATTATCAGATTGCATTTTCCTACTGAATTACAAACAAAAGTGTTATGCTACTAACATTTAACAAAATTTTAATAAGGTTGTGTTTGATGCTATTATTCAGATAATGTGTTCTTTGAATATATTTGCATTAAAGAGGAAATCAATTTGATTTGGTTCTTTGAAGAGTTTATCCACTTTCTGGGTAGCTTTAAAAAGACAGGGAAATTCAGTTTCTTCTTTGCAAGTCAATAAATAGAGAAGAAACACATTTGCTAAGATCTGTGGAAGTAGTGGCAGCAGATTGCTGATGGTTTCAGTTAATGAAATGACTCATTTTGGCTGCTTGAGTTGCACAATTAAAATATAGAGACTGCACACATCACAGATTATGAGGGATGGTACCCCAGTGTTCTCTTTTCTTTAAAGCTAATATACTACAAATTAAGAAATTTGAGAGATCCACATTATTGCAATTTTTGATCAGTGATGCCCAAAATTAAATGGTAATCTCTTGAGAGTGCACGTTTCTATTTGCGGCATTCCTCTTACCCCATTTCTGCTAAAATTGTGGTTGTGAGCCCAAAGCAGTGGTGTTTTCCAAAAGATAAACTCACTTGACAAAGCTACAACATTTACTTAATACTGACATGTTTTGTGTTGTTTTCTCATAGTTGTCTAGCTAGAGTTTAATGCAAAAAATGTAAATACGGAAATAGTGAAACTGAAGTCCTGCTTGCGAGGAAAGCCTGCCGCAGACTTTGGTTTTTAACAGACTTCCCGGGGCACTAGGGTAAGTAAATGGGGGTAATGGGTTGGAGAGTATGAAATTGGGCGGAGGGACGAAAACTAAGTACCCTTGGGGCTTTTTATGTCCTTCCACATTTTGTGTAGAAATAAATGCTTTTACTTTACTTCCACGGCCGTACCTTCCTCTTCACCTTTTTTTTCTGACACATTGATCTTTGAGATCTTTACAAATGCTCCCGATTTAGAAACGCATCATACTGTCTGTAAAACTTCCCTGAGCTTGTGTGGTCCTGAATTCAGCCATACACTTGTTTAGGGGTTTTGGTTCTCGTTCTCCGCTTGCATGGTTTGGTAAGAACACTTCACTATACTAAAAATCATGGCCCGGACCGGCAAGGTTGCACGGAAAACGCTGTTTGTTTTCGTACCCGCTGCAGCCGCGCAGGCGCACCGTTCAGCCGCCGCGACGCAAGGCGCAGGCTTAGTGACGCAGCGCGCAGTCTCCGCCGACGCCGCGCGCCCCTCCTGTGGCCCCGCCCAGGGCCTGGCGTCCGCTCGTTGCGTCGACCCGCAACTCCCGCCGCGGCTGCTTGCAGGTTAGGGTGTTTGCCGGCTGGAGTCTGCGCCGGAGCCGGCCGCCCGCAGCCGGTGACATGTTGCAAAAACCGAGGAACCGGGGCCGCTCTAGCGGCCACGCCGAGAGGGTCAGAGACGCGAGCCAAGGCGGAGACCCCGGGGCCTTGCAGGCCGGCGGAGACTCCCGGGCCCCCAGAGACTGCGTTGCCGAGGAGGCCCCGAGCACGTCCCGCGGGCCGGGCGGCTCGCAAGGGGCTCGGGGCTCCTCGCCTCAGGGCGCCCGCCGTTCTCTAGCCTCTCCCACCGTGGGGCCCAGGACCCAGAAGCAGCTGGAGCTGAAAGTGTCCGAGCTGGTGCAGTTCTTGCTGATTAAGGATCAGAAGAAGATTCCGATCAAGCGGGCCGACATACTGAAGCACGTCGTCGGGGACTACAAGGACATATTCCCCGACCTCCTCAAACTGGCGGCCGAGCGCCTCCAGTACGTCTTCGGGTACAAGCTGGTGGAACTTGAACCCAAGAGCAACACTTACATCCTCATCAACACCCTAGAGCCCGTGGAGGAGGATGCCGAGGTGAGGGGCGACCAAGGCACGCCCACCACGGGCCTCCTGATGATCGTCTTAGGGCTCATCTTTATGAAGGGCAACACCATCAAGGAGACTGAAGTCTGGGACTTTCTGCGGCGGCTAGGGGTCTACCCTACTAAGAAGCATTTAGTTTTCGGAGATCCAAAGAAACTCATCACTGAGGACTTTGTGCGACAGCGTTACCTGGAGTACCGGCGGATACCCCACACCGACCCCGTGGACTACGAATTCCAGTGGGGCCCACGCACCAACCTGGAAACCAGCAAGATGAAAGTTCTTAAGTTTGTGGCCAAAGTCCATAATCAAGACCCCAAGGACTGGCCAGCACAGTACTGTGAGGCTTTGGCGGATGAGGAGAACAGGGCCAGATCTCAGCCAAGTGGCCCAGCCCCATCCTCTTGAAATCTGAGGTGGATTCAGAGGGACTCCCGGGATAAGAGTCTGAGACCCAAAGGCACATTGTAGAGGGATGGGGAAAGGGAGAACCCAGGGAGCCTATTTCTGTAACGCTTCAATGTGTGTAGCTTTAGGATGTGTTTGCACAGTTTTGTTCGTTAACGTCATCTGTTATTTGATTCCAGATTTTCGTTTTTAAACAAAGGAGCATTTGTTTCGTTTTGATTTTATTGGTTTTGGTAAGAAAAATTTTGTTGGCTTAGTAAAACGAGTTGGAAAACTTGACTATGATCTGGAACAGATATGCAAGAAGAAACACAGTGAGTTGCTTTGCTGCCAAGAAAATAAAAGCAAGGTAGCTATTATTGGGTCTCATAACTACCCCAGTTTGTAAGGAAAAATAAAAGTTTTTATAAAATTAAAAATAAAAACATAATTGCCCATATCCTTATTACCTTAACCTATTTATTTTTTTTATATTTCCAACATATATAAGTAGTATTCATGGTTCCAAGCAATGAACATAATATGTTTTCTCCAGATAGCAGTTGTTTATATTCATAGTTATTCAGCTTGGTTGCTAAACATGTAGTTAGTTCCACTTAGTTTTTTTCTTCTTGCTACTTTGTTATAATAAATGCTGTATTTTTGAAGCACTTAAGCATTGTGTGTTTTTAAAATCGTGGTTCATGAGAATTTCATGACTGTAAGTCAGCATCTTAAAGTTTTTGCTACATATTAAGGTAACACTGTTTTGTAGAAGTTGTTTGAATTTTGTGTGTGTGTACAGGATCATGAGGTAAAATGTATTTCTCACTGTGGGTCTCAAAAAGGCTTATAAGGCAGTAGCATAACCATTAACCGTGCCTGCTTGGGAATCGGACTGCCTGGGTTCAGATCCTGGCTCCACCATAACTATGAATTTACGTAGGTTCCTTACTGTATGCAGGTGTTTCCTGACCTGTAAAGTGGGTTTAGTCCCTGATGTGGAGGATTTTGCTTGTTAGTTTATTCTTTAATTTTTTAATTTTTTTTTTCCCCTCCTTGATCTGGAGCTGCCACTTTAATTATCTTTTTCTAAATCATTCCTATGAGAACAATTACTGGTTCAAAAGGTATATTCCTCTAGTCTGACTGACTCTATTGTATGTATAGTTTTGTGGGGAAATAAAATGTGTATGGTGAGTATAACCCACATAGAACAGTGGGAGCAGGAGGGTTAGACATAAGATCTACCCCTTAGGGTATAGGGAAAAGGATATGGGTCTTGGAGCTGTCTGGCAAACTGAATTTGAATTGTGGCTCATGCTAACTTGTCAGCATAGTGATTGTACAGGTAGGTTTTAAGCTCTCTGAATCTCAATTTCTCTATCTGTAAAATGAGAAAAATAATAGCCATCTAATAGTTTGTTTTATGGACTAAATGAACTGGAAGAGTTCATAGTCCCATTGTATTCCTCCACTACATATAGCAGATGCTGTTTTATGCAGAGATTCAGCATCTCTGAACTTTTTTATAAATGAACCCATTTATTCCGTGGGTAAATAAGTATAATTGTTTTAGAGGGAGGTGCTGCAAATTAACCTTGAAATAAGGCAAATACTTTTCACTGGAGGATAAAAATGAACTTCATCAACACTGAACTGAATGTCATTTAAAAGGGTCTACAGTGAGTATGGAGGAATGCGATAGGTTGCTAGATTTTTTTTCATTCTGTTGAATTGGGATTTGCATTTGTTTCATCAGTGGAATATATGTGGTCCTTATAGGCATTTCTTCTTGATCTGCATTTTATTTCAGCGTATAAATTAATTCCTGCCTTCTAGTCCCCTTACCTCCCTGACTCAGCTTTCTCCTCTTTGTGCCCTCTGATACTCACATTCTCACCTATGTAATGAAAAGTATTACCCAACAGCCATCACTAGTTATATCTGAGGCAAAATCTCCCCACTTTTCCCAGAGGTGTTAACAATTCACCATCGATTACCTTGTTTCAAATTGTGAAAGAGGAAACTTCAGAAGCCATATCAAGCCCTTATGTCTTTTCCTTCTCACTCTCCCCAGAAGTAATAAAAGTCTGTGGATTTCTGGCTGTTGTATGACTTCATAATTCTACTACACATGTATATATACATAACCAGTGTAGAGTTTTGTGGGCTTTCATGATTTGGATAAGCAGTATTAGCTGTCCTTATGCAATTTGCTGTTATCACGCACCATTACGTATTTGAGATTCAACCATGTGGATGTATGTAGACTTGATTCACTCATTTCCAGTTCTTTGAGATTTGCAGGCATTGGACAGTGCCTCTTTAGGCACATGTGTGAGTTTCTCTAGCCAGACTCAAATGGAGCAGTCAGGGACTATTGCCAAGCTGCTCTTGAGCTTGTGTCAAGTTACACTCCTACCAACATTTTTTTTTTTGAGATGGAGTCTCATTCCGTAGCCCAGTTTGGAGTGCAGTGGCACAATCTCAGCTCACTGCAGCCTCCACCTTCCGAGTCTTGGTTCAAGCAATTCTCCTACCTCAGCCTCCCAAGTAGCTGGGATTACAGGCACAAGCCACCATGCCCAGCTAATTTTTGTATCTTTTAGTAGAGATGGGTTTCACTATGTTGCCCAGTCTAGTCTTGAACTCCTGACCTCATGATCTGCCCGCCTCAGCCTCCCAAAGTGCTGGGATTACAGGTGTGAGCCATGGCACCCGGCCTCCCACCAACATTTTATACGGTTTTGTTTTGTTTTTGTTTGCCAGGCCTTCCACCTTCACCCCTTGTGAACACTTGGCCTTTTCAGTATCTTCTCAGCCATTCTAGTGCAGTGTGAAGTGACAATTTATTATGATATTAACTTGTACCTGTTGCTTATTAGTGATGTTAAGTGTATGCTTATCTTTTGCCCTCACTCTTTTTTGACTGTCAGGTTTTATGTCTTAGACCTATTTCTATTGATTCGTAAGACGTCTTTATATGGTCTACATGTCCTTCATTGTCTGCTAGATCTATCTAGTGCAAATGGCTTCTCCCACGTTTTCACTTCTTTTGTTCATACAAATCATTTGACTTTAACGTGTAACAATCATCAGTGTTTATAAGAGCTATATTCGTGTATAGTGCTTTAAAAAAATCCCCCAATCCTAAAATTGTAAAGCTGTTTTCTACATTTTTTCCCTAAGTGTTTGAAATTTTCATCTTGACATTTTATGCTTTTAATCTTTTGTATGTGATGTGAGGTATGGAAATAATTTTTGTATTTTTCCTGTATGGATAGCCTAGCACCAATTTTTCATCATTTATACTTACCACACTGATTTTTGACACATTCACTATTCTATAGCAATGCCTCATATATAGATAAATTTATGACTAGGACCGAATTGGTTTGTTTGCTATTCATTTGCAGACATCATGCTCTTATACTTCTTTAGCATCGTATGTCTATCTTCTTTTTCAATTCTTAATGCCTTTTATTTTGGTCTTTTTTGTATTGGCTGGAAATGCAATATATTATTGAAAAGAAGCAGTTATAGCAGACTCTAAGGATGTTCTTGATTCCTTATTCTTGATTTTAAAAGAAATAATTTTTAAGTTTTGCCGTAAAGTGTGATGTTTGCTGTTAGAGTTTTTTCTCCCACAAATAACCTTTTATTGGGTTATTTAATTACCCCTTCTAGTCCTAGCTTGCTTAGAGATGTTTAGAAAAACTATGAATGACTTTGGATTTATCATATGCTCTTTATTCACCTGCTAATATGATTAAAATTTCTTATTTACTCTATAAATTTGGTTTTGGGGGCGTATAATTTGATGTAATAACATAGGTTTTCTAATATCTAAAGGTTCTTGCATTTTGGAGAGAAGGACTTCTTGTTGATAAAATTTTAAAATACATATAGCTCAAAATCTTTTGCATCTTTTGATATAAGGCGGGTTAGTCTTTAATTTTCCTATATTATTATTTTTGAAGTTATGCTAATTTATTTAAAGCTAATCTCAAAATTACACCACCACGCCCGCCTAATATTTTGTATTGTTAGTAGAGACAGGGTTTCACTGTGTTAGCCTGGATGGTCTGGATCTCCTGACCTTGTGATTCGCCCACCTCAGCCTCCCAAAGTGCTGGGATTACAGGTGTGAGCCACCACACCTGGCAGGGAGTTCAATCTTTAACTCTCCCTGCCGTAGGCCCAGAATTAATCCTTTCTCTAAAGAGTTCTGTTTTCTTTTAGTGGAGAAAGGAATTTAGAAACAAGGTTGCTAGGTTTGTTCATGCCTACTGGAAAATCATTGCTCCCAGCCCTCTAGGTGATGAAGTTATAGGATATCTACCTATCAATCATCTATAGCACTGAAGACTACGAGATTACATTACACTGCCATTTGCAATACAACACCACCATGTTTATTCTGATTTGAGGAACTCAGCACCTATCATCTTTACCATATTTACTTATTTGATTAATTCCTCTTGTAAATAACCAATCCACTATCCTAGCTGCCACACCATCCCACATGGGTGCCCTTTGCTTCCCACCCAGGCTCCAAAGTCCCACATAACTGCCTGTCTGTGCAGTCACCCTCCACACAGTGCGAGAGCTCTAACCCCACTGGGGTGCCTTTGACCTCTCCAGGACACGTACCTTGTTCTGTCCCACTTAACAGCTATTGCACTGAATTGTTCAGGAAATAGAAAGCCTTAACTGGTCTTATAAACGCATTGGGAAACTGGCTTTTTGCCCTATCATCCAAAGATTAGATGTTCTTGAAAGTTTGGAACAAATCTGCCTGTGAAAGTCTGTGGGCCTGGTGTTTCTTGTGGGTAGATTTTTACTGGTATTTTTCTCAAGCTTATGTTCAGGTTTTCCGTTCTTTTGAAATTGATTTTGTTCACTTGTATTTTCTAGAACAAGTGAAAAATTACCAGAAGCGGAAAGTAGGGATTTGACCATGTGAAACCCATCTGGGGTTGTTAGCTGGTGCTTATCAAAGTCAGGCTCCTACCTTCCCACAGAAGCCCGGACACAAGGTGTCTTCAGGTGTTGGCTGGAACTAACAGTAAACTCTTTTGGTAGCCTTGAATTTTCTCAGGCAGGCACTTTAGGGGGAGCTAGGGCCATCCTAGGGATGTGGCCTTGAGCTGTTAGAATCTGTGTTGATATTTTGTTCAAGTTTTCATAGGCCAGGGTATAGGCCTAGGGGAGAAGAGGGCTCAGAGGAACCTGGCTAGAGATTGGTTAAGGAGGAAATCTTTGAGAACTTGACATTTTGAATATTGTAATGTGGTAACTCTGGAAATCAGATTATCTTCCCTCAGTAATGTCCGATACTGCTTTTTGAGAGCTGTAGGCATCCAGTGACTTTTCCAAACTAATGTTGAGCAGATTGTGGTCCTTGTTGTGTGTGATCACTAAAGTCTCTGTTCCGTTATATCCATGGTCAGCCAGTGACCTGATGGAGATTTCCTTGAATGCCAACCTCTTTCTTCATAGATTACCCCTCTGGATGCGGCAAGTGTTCATCCAGCTTCCAGAGTTGTGAAATAGTTGATTCAAAGTTCTTCCCACTCAAAAAAGTTGTTTCATTGGCAGGACCAGTTTCTGGAACAATGGAATATTATTCGGCCTTGAGAAGGAAGGAAACTCTGACACCTGCTACAATATGGATGAATCTTGAAGACATTATGCTATAAGTGAAATCAGCCAGTCACAAAAGGAAAAGAACTGTATGATTCCCCGTGTGTCACATACCTAGAGTAGTCAAATTTCAAGATACAGAAACTAGAATGGTGGTGATTGCCAGGGGCTAAGAGGAGGGAGGATGAGGAATTGTTTAATGGGTATGGAGTGTCAGTTTAAGACAGAACATTCTCGGGAAATGGATAGTGATGATCCTTCCACAACAACGTGACCATACTTAATGCCATTGAACTGCACAAGTAAAAATGGTAATAAAGGGAAACTTCATGTTATCTATATTTTGCCACAGTTTAAAAAACAAATTAGAGCCAGGCGCGGAGGCTCGTACCTGTAGTCCCAGCTACTCGGGAGGCTGAGGTGAGAGGATCGCTTGAGCCCAGGAGTTCTGGGCTGTAGTGCGCTATGCCGATTGGGTGTCCCCACTAAGTTCGGCATCAATATGGTGACCTCCCGGGAGCGAGGGACCACCAGGTTGCCTAAGGAGGAGTGAACCAGCCCAGGTCGGAAATGGAGCAGGTCAAAACTCCCATGCTGATAAGTAGTGGGATCGCACCTGTAAACAGCCACTGCACTCCAGCCTGGGCAACATAGCGAGACACCATCTCTTAAAAAAAAAAAATTAGAAAATGCAAGTACATTTTTGTTATGGATATTTTACCACAATTAAAAAAAAAACAATGGGCCAGGCGTGGTGGCTCACCCTGTAGTCTCAGCACTTTGGGAGGCCAAGGCAGGTGGATCACGAGGTCAAGAGATTGAGACCATCTTGGCCAACATGGTGAAACCCCATCTCTACTAAAAATACAAAAATTAGCTGGGCGTGGTGACATGTCGCGTGCCTTTAGTTCTAGCTACTCGGTAGGCTGAGGCAGGAGAATCACTTCAACCCGGGAGGCAGAGGTTGCAGTGAGCCGAGATCGCACCACTACACTCCAGCCTGGGCAACAGAGGGAGATTCTGTCTCAAAAACAAAACAAAACAAAAAAATAAACATGCAAAAAGATCTTATTGTCTCTTACCTCCTTGATATTCAGCAACATCTGTGTTGTTCAGCACTAAGTCTCAAGCTAGTCTCTTCTTGGCTTCTGTATAGGTTTGCTTTTGTAATGTTTTCAGCAATTATTTTTTGACCTCTATTTCAAAGCTGTGTAGGCCAGTTTATTTACACACCATTTGAATGATATTATAGGCCTGTTGTAACTTCTAATAGGAAAAATGTAAGTTGGCCCTTTTTATGTGACCTAACTTTCCCATGTGATGCCATAAGACTCTGCAGTTATTAAAACCATTGCTGAGATACTGCTAACATTATGGACTTGAAATATTTCCTAAATGAACAAAATATGCTCTTTTGAATTGTGTATCCCATATATGTTTTTAAGGAAAATAAATTGAACTACATCTGGGGTGTAGATATTATAGTTATGGTAGAGAATGGTAATATCAGTTTTTTCCTAAATTTAATTTAGCCAAAACATTTTTAAGGCATTAACAGAAAAAGTAAGATCTTGTCATTCTCATACATTGTTAGTAGGAAGGAAAAATAGCACCGGTCTCTGTCTCTATGTGTATTCTCATTCATGAAGAAAAAATGACAGAGTGAGACTAGCACTGTTTGGAAATCCCAATAAATTAATGAGTCTAAGTCATCATTAAAAATGGCCACCAACATCACAAAAAGAGAAATATTTGCCTTTTATTGATCTGAATTTGGTCAGACCTCTGTATTTAATCACCAAATTACAGGAAATACAGAGGCTAGAGAAACGTTAAATGATAGGGCTACAATCCGAAAGTTTAGGCTGTAGGAAACTCTGTAGATCAAAGAACTGGTTTCTTCAAGAAATTTCGTGGAGGAAAACGGATGGGAAATGCACAGACTATCTAAGATTCCTAACAGCCAGTTGTACCACATGGACCCTCTTTGTGTCCTGTGTGGCCTGATTCAAAGTGTGAAAAAATTGAGACAGTTGGGGAAATGTGAACTCAGTATCTGATGATATTAATGAATTTTTATTTATTATAGAGATGTGATGACTATTTTGACTGTGTTTTCAGAAAGCTTCTCAAGTCCTTTAAAAATTTTTAAGGGTAAAATTATATGATGTCTGGTATTAGCTGCACAATAATCTGGATGGTAGGGGCTATAAATGAAACACACTTGTAAGTGGATTGATTATTGACATTGGATGATGGGTACATTCTACTGTTTTCTTTGGTTTTGCATGTGTATGAAATTTTCTGTAATAAAAATTAAAACCTAGAGGCCTTCTAATAAATAGATTTCTTTCACTTAATTTCCTTTAATAATGTATAACTTGTTACTATTAAGGGTATATAATGTACAGTCTTTCAAGTTTAACTCCTTAAATATTTTATCATAATAGATTTCAAACACAATCATAGTAGCTTGCCATGGCTTCCTACAGATCTTACTTTTTCTGTTTCAGATCATGTTAATTTGGAAGTTTGAGAAATAACCTACCACTTTGCTTTAAAACACGTATATGTTATTCATGTAATTATGTGACCAACTATTGTATAATAAATGAAAGCTGTAAACTCATTGTAAAGCTGAGTCATTTTTCCTTTGAGCCTCTCCAAGTGAATAATCAGTTTTTTGTTTGGTTTATTTCCAGATAACCTTTTTCATGCTGCTTTCTGCAGTGTGTGTAATGCTGAATTTGGCTGGTTCAATTCTCTCTTGTCAGAATGCTCAGCTAGTCAACTCTCTAGAAGGCTGCCAGTTGGTAAGTAATGAAATGCAGACCCTTTCATAAAGGTCATAGGATTTGATTTTGCACGAGAGCAATTTTTAAAATAATTTTATTGTATTCTTAGGTTCTCATGTACACTTTCAATTCATTATAATGTTTTCTAGTTGTTTAAGGTATTTAGGGTAAGCTGATTTATTTCTAGAAATTAGCTAACAATTAGCTTACTGATATATAAGTAGAACAATTAAAACTCATTCTACTTGTAAATCAGCTACTAATAGTATATTTTTAAGGATCACAATGTAGTGCTATATTGGAATAAATATCCTTAGTGACGATTATATTTTAGCATTTGTTGCATTGATTCTTATTTGTATTGAATTTTAAAAAATCAATTTGCGGCCGGGCGCGGTGGCTCAAGCCTGTAATCCCAGCACTTTGGGAGGCCGAGGCGGGTGGATCACGAGGTCAAGAGATCGAGACCATCCTGGTCAACATGGTGAAACCTCGTCTCTACTA
This sequence comes from Aotus nancymaae, assembly GCF_030222135.1. NCBI lineage: Eukaryota > Metazoa > Chordata > Mammalia > Primates > Aotidae > Aotus > Aotus nancymaae. The sequence continues at coordinate 123,499,407 of NW_026988425.1, forward strand.
AAAATACAAAAAATTAGCTGGGCATGGTGGCACGTGCCTGTAATCCCAGCTACTCAGGAGGCTGAGGCAGGAGAATTGCCTGAACCCAGGAGGTGGAGGTTGTGGTGAGCCGAGATCGCGCCATTGCACTCCAGCCTGGGTAACAAGAGTGAAACTCCATCTCAAAAAAAAAAAAAATCAATTTGCAAGTCAGTTTTAAGTGCCGAGGTACATATTATACTGGATGACCAATATATCAAAACAATACAGTTCTCATTTTTCAGTTAAAAAGAATTTTCTTTCAAATTTAGGAAGATTATAGACAGTGTATTGTGTGCAAGTGCAGAACAGAGGTATTGCAGTCTTTTGGCTTCCCGGGCCACAGTAGAAGAATAATTACCTTGGCTAATTTATTTAATCCATAAAATACACTAACACTAGTGATAGCTGATGAGCCAAAAAAAACTCAAAAAGTTCCGAAAAAGCATTTCATAATGTTTTAAGAAAATTTATGAATTTGTTTTGGGCCACATTCAAAACCGTCCTGGGCTGCATGCAACCCGGTGGATTGGATGAGCTTGTTATAGAAGATCAACCAATTGTTTGTAGGCTAGAACTATCATTTCAAGGTAACTTAGCTCATGGTACTGTAGTATGTACATCTGGCTGTGACAGCAATTGCAGTGTGTATGGTTGCATTCTGGTGTGAATATACTTAAACTCCTGATAGGACCGTGCCTCCTGGGTATGGGGATGTGGGCCTTTGTTTCTTTGTCTTGGAAGCAGTGGCAGGCTACCTCTCAGAGTCACGTCCCTACACAATTGCCCTCTACCTGCTCTACCTGTGCTATGATTCTGAGAAGTGATTGCTGAATTACCAGAAGCTTTTCTGCTGTGGGACCATGCCTGCTTGGCTTGGGATCATGTTCACAGAGGCAGCCGCTGGGAATCCTGCTGCTCTCTGCATACTTACCTGCAAAGGCCAGCAGGACCAGTGTCAGTTGGCACAGTTTCAATGCTGAAGCACCCACTGAGTTACAAAAATGAACTGTTAGAGCTTCATCTTATTGTCTATTGAATGTGGCCTGGAGAACATTGATCAGATTTCATCCCCATATGCTGTGCACAGAAGTATTCTTGGTATGGTACAGACCTCCTTATGTTTGAGAATTGGCACAACCTAGAACCCCATCTCCATCAGAAAGGGTAATTCCCCATCTTGTATACATAATTTGGCCAGCCTCTTTATTCCTAAATACTGTGTTCCATGTGTGTGGCAAAATCTGGTGACCTACAAGGAACTGGCCTTTTTTTTTTTCTTGGACCCTCATTTTCCGATGCAGGGCCCTGTGTGGGGGATACAGAGTGATTGGGTGATGGGAGACCACAGTTCCTGGAGATCCGCACCAAAAAGAAAGCCCACTCAGTGCCAGGATTGAAGGAATGACCCCTTCTGGTTTTAATCTCAGACCCTGTTTTCCCACATCACAGATTGCATGAAAGGATAGGAAAGGGAGATTTGGTCTCCTCTACTTCTTACCGCCTTCTGTACCTCCACAGATACATAAAAAGAACATCATATACCACAGATGTGTCCTCTCACATGCATCTGTGTGGTTGACAGTACCCCGTGGTAAGGTAAATCATCAATATTTACCTTACTTTAGAGCCTGATCCTAGGTATCTCTCTGCCCTGGCTCACACAAACCCAGAAATCTAAGAGCTACAAACCAGTGTGTTCACTTGCTTGATGCTTGCAGTATACACAGTACTGGATTTGGAGTCAGCAATCCAGGATCAGTGCCGTGGCTTTTCCACCTCCTGGTTATGTGACCAGCACAAGTCATCCTCTCGCTCTTCTTTGCTTCCCTTTCCCGTTGACATGGTTTGGACATCTGTGACATCTGTGTCCCCATCCAAACCTCATGTTCGGTTGTAATTCCCAGTGTTGGAGGTGGAGACTGCTGGGAGGTGATTGGATCATGGGGGCAGATTCTCAGGAGTGGTTAGCACCATCCTCTCGGTGCTGTTCTCATGGTAGTGAGGGCGTGAGTTCTCAGGAGAACTGGTTGTTTAAAAGAGTGTGGCACCTCCCTTCCTTGCTATCTCTCTTGCTCCTGCTGTGGCTACGTGACTTTCTGGCTCCCCCTTCGCCTTCCACCACGATTGCAAGTTTCCTGAAACCTCTCGAGAAATCGAGCAGATGCTGGCATCATGCTTCCTGTACAACCTGTGGAACCATGAGCCAATTAAACATTTTTATAAATTACCCAGTCTCAGGTATTTTATTCTAGCAATGCGAGAACAGACTAATATAGCTGTGGAGTGTGGACATGACCTACCCTGAGTTCTTCATAGAATATTAAATGAGACAAAACCTATACAACACATAAAAAGCATACTCCTTTCATATTATAAAAATTAGACATTTACTGTGGAAATTCACAAAACAAAACTTTTCATAATCCTACCACCCAGATAATTATGTCCTTCCAGTCTTTTCTATACATAATGTGTGTATATGGATATATGTGTGTGCGTGTATGTGTACGTATATATTTAATGTATTTAAAATGTGCTATTCATGCTGGCCGTGATTTATTTTTTGACTGATCACATTGTTCCATGTTTTATTTGTTTATTGTGTGAGACAGAATCTCGCTCTGTTGCCCAGACTGGAGTGCAGTGGCACAGTCTCAGCTCACTGCAACCTCTGCCTCCCAGGTTCAAGCAATTCTTTTGCCTCAGCCTCCCAAGTAGCTGGGCCTACAGGCATGTGCCACCACGCCCAGCTAACTTTTGTATTTTCAGTAGAGATGTGGTTTCACTATGTTGGCCAGGCTGGTCTCAAACTCCTGACCTCAGGTGATCTGCCCGCCTTGGCCTCCCAAATTGATGGGATTACAGGGGTGACTCACTGTGCTCAGCATGTTTTAAAATATTCTACAACTTTATTGGTAGTGACTACTCTGTATATATGAATATAACGTTGTTTATTTAACCAAATCTTTGCTTTTTGCAATTAGGAAGATGGCCATCGTTCTTATACAAATTAATTCTTTTTATAACTCCTAAAAGTAGACATACATGATAAAAATAAATGTATCTTTAGAGTATTTGATACATATTGACATACTGCCTTTTAGGAAAGTCTATCCATTTCTACTCCCAATATATGAGAATGCTCTTCTTCCTACACCTTTGCCAGCACTGAAAGTTGTTATTCTTTTTAATCCATGCCAATTTGAAAGATATAAGATGACTTTATTGTTTAATTTGAATTTCTTTGAATATTAGTAAGATTAAACTTTTTATTCATTTGTAATTGCATGTACATAAGCTTATATATATTTATACATGTATGTAATTATGTCACAAAATGTATGTTTATGCACCATCTGTCTATCTATCTATCTACATATATATATATATATATAGAGAGAGAGAGAGAGAGAGAGAAAGATTGAGAGAGAGATGAAGTCTTGTTCTGTTGCCAGGCTGGAGTGCAGTGGTGAGATCATGGCTGACTGCAACCTCCACCTCCTGGGTTCAAGCGATTCTCCTGCCTCAGCCTCCTGAGTGCTGGGACTATAGGCACATGCCACCACGCCTGGCTAATTTTTGTATTTTTAGTAGAGACAGAGTTTGACAATGTTGGCCAGGATGGTCTCCATCTCCTGACCTCATGATCCGCCCATCTTGGCCTCCCAAAGTGCTGGGATTACAGGCATGAGCCACCGTGTCCAGCCCACCATTTATATTTTATCTTATTCTGTGTTTTGTCTGTATGTATTCTGTACCCAGTTTTAGATTTAAATATTTATGTTAATGATTTATAAGTGCTCTTTATATATTATGGTTTTGAATCCTTTGACTTATCTTGGGCAAATATATTCCCGGCATTGTTGTCTTTTAATTTTTGTCAAAAAAATAGAAAACTGTTTAATTTTTATATATTCAAATTTACCAATGTTTCTCTTTGTAATCTTACCTTAGCACCATGCTTAAAAAGATTTTCTCCTTTCTAAGATTATGTAAGTTCAATAACTTCTTGGTTATGGTGACTCTACCAGTGTTACCATTGCATGCACACATGTGCACAGAAATAGTAATGCCCGTTTGTCTATTTCTGGACTTTTAATTCATATTCATTCAACATTCATATGTCTGTTTATTAATATTCCAGAACAATACCACTTAAAATACCTTGACTTTATAATCTTTTTTATAATCAGTTTTTATAACTGGTAGGACAAGTACTGTCCCCAACCCCATCCCAGACTTTTAATCTGTTTCTTTAAAATGTTCTTGCCTGGTTTTAAATGTTTAATCTTCTAGATGCACTTTGATTTTCTTTTGTCAAGACTTAGAAGGAATAGATTTGAGATTTGAGTTGGCATCATATTAAATTTGTAGATTACTTTGAGGGAGGATTAAAACATCTAAACAATACCATGTCTTTCCATTCCAGAACATACAGTGTATGCTTTGGTTTATCCAATTCCTTTCAACCTCTTCACTCCAGTTTTTGTTTTTTTTAGAATACCTAGTACATTTCCATATGTTTGTGTGGTGATTGTGTTTTTTCTTCTGCATAATTTGATTAGCTAGTGTTCTCTGCATAAAAAGGATATCTAAACTAAAATAAATATTTTTTTATTTTTTAATGGAGTCTCGCTCTGTCTCTAGGCTGGAGTTCAGTAGTGTGATCTTGGCTCACTCCAACCTCCGCCTCCTGGGTTCAAGCGATTCTCCTGCCTCAGCCTCCTGAGTAGCTGGGATTACAGGTACTCACCACCACGCCTGGCTAATTTTTGTATTTTTAGTAGAGACAAGGTTTTACCACGTTGGCCAGGATGGTCTCAATCTCTTGACCTTGTGATCCGCCCACCTCAGCCTCCCAAAGTGCTGGGATTACAGGCATGAGCCATCATGCCCAGCCTAAAGTCAATCTTTTATTCTGGGCCCCTAGCAACTCCCTTTCCTGCTAAGAGGGTTTTTTTTGTTTTTGTTTTTGTTTTTCTTTTTCTTTTTTGGTGCCTTTCCAGTCATCATCTGTGCATATTTTTGTGTATGGATTTTTTTTTAACACACATGGGCTACTCACATGGATTTTGTTAGTCCACCATGTAGCCTCGTGACATTTTCACATTAGCACTTGGAAGTCTTCTTTGCTGTTAAACAGAGAGCAGTGGATAATTCTATTGGATGGATGTGTGATAATTCATATAACCATCCCTTAATGAAGGATAAGTTAGAGATGTTTCTAGTCTTTTGCTAAAATGAACATGGCATATATATATATATTTTTTTTTTAGATGAAGTTTTGCTCTTGTTGCCCAGGCTGGAGTACAATGGCATGATCTTGGCTCACTGTAACCTCCACCTCCCAGGTTCAAGCTATTCTCCTGCCTCAGCCTCCTGAGTTGCTGAGATTACAGGGGCCCACCACCATGCATGGTTAATTTTTTTGTATTTTTAGTAGACACGGGATTTCACCATGTTGGCCAGGCTGGTCTTGAACTCCTGACCTCAGGCAATCCACTGCTTCAGCCTCCCAAAGTTCTGGGATTACAGGCATGAGCCCCTGCACCTGGCCTTTTCTTTTTTTTGCTTTCTTTTTTTGAAACAGGGTCTGATTCTGTTGCCTAGGCTGGAATGCAATGATGCCATCATGGCTGACTGCAGCCTCAACCTCCCCGGGTTCAGGTGATCCTCCCACCTCAGCCTCTCAAGTAGCTGGGACTGCAGGCACGTGCCACCACATCCAGCTAACTTTTTTTTTATATTTTTTGTAGAGAGTTTCACCATGCTGGCCAGGCTGGCCTCAAACTCCTGAACTCAAGTGATCTACCTGCCTTGGCCTCCCAAAGTGCTGGGATTACAGGCGTAAGCCACTGTGCCCAATCGAATATTACTCTTTATCCACATTCATTACTCAGCAGATACTGAGTGGTTATTGCTGCTACTGGGGAACTGGCCTGGGTGGTGAGGGTGTAGCAGTGAACAAGGTAGGAATGCAAACGGATCTAGGGAAAAAAATCACTAAGCACATCCCTGCAGTCAGAGCATGAGTGCACTTTAAATTTAGAATCTTATTCCTAAATTGCTCTCCAAACATGAAGCACCCTTTCACACTCTTGCCAGCAGTCTGAGCCTGTGCCTGGTTACCCAGATCCAAACTTTTGTGTTGTCAGAATGGTTTTTGTCTTTACCAGTCCGATAAAATTGTACGATTTTATTATGTAATTTTCATTTCTTTAATTAAAAGTGAGGTTGAGGCCAGGCACAGTGGCTCACACCTGTAATCCCAGCACTTTGGGAGGCCAAGGTGGGTGGATCATGAGGTCAGGCATTCAAGACCAGCCTGGCCAAGGTGATGAAACCCTGTCTCTACTAAAAATACGAAAATATTAGCCGGGTGTGGTGGTGGGTGCCTGTAATCCCAGCTACTCAGGGGGCTCAGTCAGGGAATTGCTTAAACCCAAGAGGCGGAGGTTACAGTGAGCAGAGATCGTGCCACTGCGCTCCAGCCTGGGTGAGAGAGTGAGAGAGTGAAATAAATAAATAAAACATGGAACAATGTGATCAGTTAAAAAATAAATCACTAGGCAACATGAAGAGGATAGCACATTTTAAATACATTAAATATATATGTATACTTAGATGAGACTCTGTCTTTAAAAAAAAAAAAAAAGGCCTGGTGTGGTGGCTTACACCTGTAATCCCAGCACTTTGGGAGGCCAAGGTGCGCAGATCACAAGGTCAGGAGTTCGAGACCAGCCTGACCAAAATGGTGAAACCCAGTCTCTACTAAATACAAAAATTACTTGGGCATGGTGGCACGTGCCTGTAGTCCCAGCTACTCAGGAGGCTGAGGCAGGAGAACCACTTGAACCTGGGAGGCGGAGGTTGCAGTGAGCCAAGATCGCGCCACTGCACTCCAGCCTGGACAACAGAGTGAGACTCTGCCTCAAAAAAAAAAAAAAAAAGTGGAGTCGAGCATCTTTCTATTTGTTTATAAGTTACTTATATTTATATGTCTTTATCTGTTAACTGCCACTTCGCATTTGTTACCTATTTTACCATTATGTTGTTTTTATAATTGGTATACGTATATATAAATGTACTTCCTTACGTTAAGGAAACTGGCCATTGTTATATGTTTGCAAATACCTATTTTTTAATAGTTTGTTATGTGTCTTTTGACTTTTTGAATGGCATTCTTTGTGTGGATATTTTCTGTCCTCACATTGGTTTTATTCATATATGTATTTTAACCCCTTTAGTTGCTGGGTTGTGTGTTTTTCCTAGAAAAGCCTTTCCCATTCCAAGATTATAAATAATTTTCTGCTATCCCCTCAGTATTTTAGGGTTTTATTTTTTAAATATTCATGTGTTTTATCGATCTGGGATTTATTTCGTTATAAATGTTAGTACACTTTTATAGTTTTCTAAAATATCCACGTGCTTTTCCATGTTCCAGATTTAGTCCTAGGTATTGTAAATATTTTCTTGCTCTGGTGGATACCTGTTTTAATTATTATTTTATACTGAAGAGGCTATTCGCTGCATGTAAGACTTTTTGCAGTTTTTTGTTTGTTTATTTATTTATTATTATTTTTTATTTTATTTATTTGAAACAAAGTCTCGCCTTTTGCCCAGGCTGGAGTGCAATGGTGCGATCTCAGCTTACTGCAGTCTTGGCCTCCTGGGTTCAAATGATTCTCCTGCCTCAGCCTCCCGAGTAGCTGGGATTAAAGGCACCCGCCACCGTGCCCAACTAATTTTTATATTTTTAGTAGAGATGGGTTTTCACCATGTTGTCTGGGCTTGTCTCAAACTCCTGACCTGGTGATCTGCCTGCCTCAGCCTCCCAAAGTGCTGGGATTACAGGCGTGAACCACCACGGCTGGTCCTGGAGTTTTTATTACTTGCATTGAACTGTGCAGGCATTTGAATGTACACCTGAATCTTTGATCCCATAGTTTTGTCAGGGGAAATGGTTACATTCTCTTCTGCTTTCCAGTATCTGTACATCTTGTTTTGTGGTTCTGCGTAGTTGCTGCGGCTAAAACTGTTAAAATAACATTGGAGAATGATGTTTTGTTAGCATAGCATTAGATGATGGCGTTTCATCATCCACCTCTTGCTCCTGAATTGAATGGGAAGCCCACCACCAAGCCTGCTGCTGAGAGACGGTTTCTACTGGCAAATTTCCCCATTTGCTGAGTTTCATAGAAGAACACAGGACAGGAGACACAGCAGGGACAGCGTCTTCAGGTCGCTGGGAGGTCCCACAGCTCCATTTCCCCCTCACCCACACGTGGCGTTCCTGCCTGCAGTGGGAGGCTCTCACTGAGAAGCCACGGTTCACTTTTCCATCAGTTGTTTTTATACCACTTTCATCTTCACGGAGGCCCAGGGCCTGCAGGCCACCATGCCACTTCCCCAATCCAGGTGTCCTCCCCAGCACATGAGACGGACACAGCCTTCCACATCCATCTCAGTGCTGCAGTGTCCAGGGAAAGGAAGCAGTGACTTGAGAGGACAGACCTTTCCAGGCGCACATGCGTCAGCCCAGACCCGATGTTACCCTTCACTCACATTGAGGGTTTACAGGGGGAAAGGTTGACTAATGCTGGTATTTTTTAACACCCTTGTTTTATTCCTGGCTTTCACAGGATTGCTTCTAATGGGTTACCATTTAGAGTCACGTCTGCCATCAACTTCTGAGAGATGCCTTTATGAACTAGAGGTGTTGGCTCCCATCCTGACTTCCTAAGATTTTTTTTTTTCAATCAAGATGCATGTAAATTTTATCACCATCTTTTTAACATCTGTGAAGATGATCATATGGCTTTCCTCCTTTAGTTTATTAATGTAGTGATTTGCATTAATGGATTTCCTAACGCAGAATCACTTTTGCATTGCAGAAATAGGCAACAGTCCTGGTGCTTTTAAGATATACGTTAGGCTGCATTCACTTTGCTAATACATTATTTAAGAGTTTTGCATCAAAATTCAGAAATGAGATGACCTACAGTTTACCTTGAGGCAGCCTCCTTGTCCAGTTTCATCTTAGAATTATGCTTACTTTAAAATGAAAGTGGAAGCATTTGGTTTGACTTACGCTCTGAAACAGTTTATATGACCTAGGAATTATCTAGGCTTTTTTTAATTTGGAGGAGGTAAAATGACACTTTTTTCCATGGTCATTATGTTATTCGTGTTTTCTTTCTTTTTTGGGGATCATTTTTGATAATGTTCTTTCTAACATTCTATATTTCATCTGGTTTTTCCAATTTTTTGTAATAAAGCTACAGATAATATTCTTTTGCAGTTTAAAAATAAACATTTTAGCAAATCTTTAGATTGACTGTGGTTGTACAACCCTGTGACTGCACTAAACACCAATGAGATATATCCTGAAATTGGCGAATTGTATGGTATGTGAATTCTGTCTCAATAAAGTTGTTACAATTTGTAAAGCTTTTTATTTTTATTTTTATTTTTTGAGATGTAGTCTCGCTCTGTCACCCAGGCTGGAGTGCAATGGCGTGATCTTGGCTCACTGCAACCCCTGCCTCCCAGGTTCAAGCGATTCTCTTGCTTCAGCCTCCCGAGTAGCTGGGACTACAGGTGGGTGCCACCACACCCAGCTAATCTTTTGTATCTTTAGTAGAGACACAGTTTCACCGTGTTAGCCAGGATGGTCTCGATCATCTGACCTCATGATCCGCCCTCCTCTACCTCCCAAAGTGCTGGGATTACAGGCGTGAGCCATCACACCCAGCCAAATCTTTTATTTAATTCATGCTTTCTCTTATTTGTAATGTCAAATGTTGTTTTCTCTCCATTAACTCAAAGTTTCTCTTAAAATTGTTTTTCCCCCAAAACCATCTCTTTATTTTATTAAAAAGGATTAGTCTTATTTCAGTTTTTGGTTCATTGACTATGTATGTTTTCATTTTATTAACCCCTTTTACTTTCTTAATGCATATATTATTAATTTTCCACCTTTTATAGTTGAGTAACAGAAATAATATGGGTTAGGTTTTCTTGTGGCCATTATTGACACACAGTGCTCTTGTGGACTTAGTTCCACGTGCTCTGTGTAAGGTTTGAATGAAGCAAGCAAGGTTCTAATGAGGCAACTGAGGCCAGTTATTGGAATAAAGAAATTTAATCGGCTCCTGGGCGAGGTTCTGTAGTCAGACAGGAGGGGCCGGAGAAGTCGTGCGGACTCCTCTCAGACGTGGGGTTTTATAGGGAGTGGAGGCGTTTGATTGATTGTGGGAGAGCAGGACGTGGACGTGCCAAGCTGCTATTGGCAGGTAGGCGGGATTTCCGGTGAGCGGGCCGCCCAGGGGAAGTGGAACCTGGACGGGACAAAATGCTATTGGGCAGGTTCTGGCGGGGCTTCTTTTGAATTTTGGCGGGGTTTTCCAACGGCGGACTAGGTGCTGAGTGCACAGGTTGGTGCCGGGCGTGGAGTGTTGACGTAGTTTCTAGGCACGGAGTGGGGTGGGCGTATCCGAGCTCCCGGCGAGGCCACCGGCCTTACAGTTTGTAATGTTCATTTTTGGTTTTCTCTTTAATCATCACTAACATTGATGTTCTTGACTTTTTAGGTAGTTTGACTTTTTGTTTTTTGTTTTCCTTTTACTGTTAATTTCTAATTTCATTGCATGAGAGCATGTGGCCCCTAATTTCTACTTTTTACAATCCACTGAAATTTTCTGTGACTTTGTACAGGAATAGTTTTTGGAGGTATTTTGTGGGCTTTCATTAAATACAACAAAACATATATTCCCAGCCTGTTGGGATCAGAATGTACTCACATATTTGTGTGTCTGTTTGTGTGTTTGTGGAGAGAGAGCATCTTAAAACACAACTCAGCCATGAGCTTCCCATTGGATGTGGAGCACTGTGCTGTGACCTCCTGTGACCTGTGAGTGCCTGCTTTGATCAGGCCCCTCCAGCTTCGCCAGCCTGCAGTGGTACCCCCGGATGTCCCGTCCCTGCCAGCTGTGCTAGAGTCTCAGGGTCTTTCTACCTGGGGCTCCTCCTGCACGTGGAGCCATAGTTGTTCTTCCTCCCAGCTGGTCTCTAGGTAGCTCCCTCTGGTGCTCCAGATTCCAGAGTCGGTGGGACATCTGTGGAAGGGTCATCGCTCAGCCCCGTGTCCAAGGGGCTCCCCACCTCTGCGGTTCTCTGTCTCAGCATTCTGTCTCTTTCTCCGAGCCCTGACATTTCCCCATCAGTCCCTATGAGGCACAGCAGCACAAGGGAGAAGGCCATGTGTGTGCTGCGCCTTGTCCCACAGTCAGGACCTGGCGCCATTCCTGGAGGGGAGCACGTGGTGAACCACTGGGTGCCTCCCAACTGTTCCTGCCTGAAGAGCCCCTTAGGAAGTTGAAAAGGCATTTTGGGATTTCAAGCAAACATGCTGTTTCGCTTAAATTAATTATAAAAAAGTGTTACTGATTTTCAAATGCCCCTTAAAATGCCTCATTATGTTTTAATTTGAGGCTCCATGAGCAGTAAAATATGACAGCAACAAAAATAAATTTAAAAAACTGATTAAAAAAATATGTTTTTTAATTAAAAAAAATGTTTGGCCAGGTGCAGTGGCTCACGCCTGTAATCCCAGCACTTCGGGAGACCTGGCACTCAGATCACTTGAAGTCAGGAGTTTGAGAACAGCCTGCCTGGCCAACATGGTGAAACCCTGTCTCTACCAAAAAATACAAAAGAGTGGGAGTGGTGGCATGCACCTGTAATCCCAGCTACTTGAACCAGGGGTGAGGGAGTGGTGCGCAGGAGGTGCTGTGGAACTTGCAGTGAGCCAAGATCGTGCCACTGCACTCCAGCCTGGGTGACAGAGTGAGACCATGTCTTCAAATGAATAAATAGTAAAAATATAAATAAAACCTTTTTTTTAGAGACAGGGTCCAAGGTCTCACCTATTGCTCATGCTGGAGTGCAGTGACACAATCACAGCTCACTGTAGCTTCATACTCCTGGGCTCAAGTGATCCTCCCACCTCACTCTCCCAAGCAGCTGGGACTACAGGTATGTACCACCATGCCCAGATAATTTTTAAATTTTTTTGTAGGCGGGGACGGTGTCTCACTGCATTGCCCAGGCTAATCTTGAACTCCAGGCCTTGTCTGATCCTCCTGCCTTGGCCTCCCAAAGCACTGGGAAATAAACTGATTTTTAATGACCCAATTATTTCAATTCATTCTGCAGAAGTTTGGGGTTTCCCGTCACACTTGTCTTACTATGTTTTTAAATGAAAGCGTGACAGAGGGTCCTTTTTAAATTCAGTTTAATGTAATATAATGCATTATATGACTTGATGACTATTTTGTTTTAAATAAATAGACACTATTTTCCCTTTTTTTCTTTTTAAATATGAAATAAAATAGTGATAGATTCTCATTGTAAAAGATATGAGAGATACACAAACTGGAGCGAAACAAAGTCTCCCTCCTCTCTCTGCCTCCTACTCCCCACCACACAAGCAATTGCTTCATGATGATCCAGTTTTTGTGTATGCACATATATATTTATATACATGTATGTATATACATAGCCACCCGACTTTATAGTTTTATTTTTAAGCAAATATGCTTAATACTATATGCATTTGTCTGCGATGTTTTCCCTACTCAAAGTTCCATTTCATACACTGCTGTATATCTAGGGGGCTGCTTGATCTTTGAAAGGCAGCAGAGAATGCTTTACCCCTGCTGAGAAGCGATTAGTCCATCTCTACTCTTTCACTATCACAGGCATGACCTCAGTGAACATACATTCTTTTTCTTCTCGTAAATTTAGATATAGTCAGGCACTAATTTTGTTATAAAGGAAACAAAATCTTCAATACAGGAGTATGGAGTGAATTAAAATATTTTTCCTACTTGGTATTGTCACAGAAACTAGAAATTTAGGTGGAACATTACACAAAAGGTACATATTAACACATTTTAGTATATGTTTGGACATAAGCTTCAAACATGCTCTTTAATATTTTTATACAGACCTGACACTAACTGCCGCCTGTGATGATGATGATGATGATACGACGGTCGCCAACTTTCCTGAGCTCTTGCTGTGTGCAGGGCACTGATAAGCACATTCTATACATTCATTCATTTACTCCTGACAACTCTGAATGGGAGACAGGTAGGGAACCTGAAACCTTGAGAGTTAGGTAACTCTTCCGAAGTCACGCAGCTAGCAGGGCCTGGCATCAGATTCCAGCCTGTGCTGTTAGCCACTAGCAAGTCATTATATTTTGGCTTGACAGTGCACCTTAGTCTGCGGTGTGCTGCTGTAGGAGAATACCACAGACTGGGTAATTTATTTCTCACCTTTTGAGAGGGACCAGCATCTAGCCAGGGCCTTTTTCCTTCATTATCCCATGGCAGAAGGTGAAAGTACAAGAGAGGGCCAAAGAAAGAGCAAGATCTTGAACATGCAGCCTCAAGCCCTTTTATAATCAGCATTAATCCATTGCTGATAGTGGAGCCCTCCTGACCCAAGCCCCTCCCACAGGCCACACCTCCCAATGCTGTTGCATCGAGGATTAAGTTTTCTTTTTCTCTTTTTTGTTTTTTGAGACGGAGTTTCACTCTTGTTGCCCAGGCTGGAGTGCAGTGGCATGATCTCAGCTCACCACAACCTCCATCTCCCGGGTTCAAGCCATTCTCTTGCTTCAGCCTCCCAAGTAGCTGGGATTACAGGCATATGCCAGCGTGCCCAGCTAAGTTTTTGTATTTTTAGGAGAGACGGGGTTTCTCCATGTTGGTCAGGCTCGTCTCGAACTCCTGACCTCAGGTGGTCCACTCACCTCAGCCTCCCAAAGTGCTGGGATTACAGGCGTGAGCCACCGCGCCCAGCCAGGATTAAGTTTTCAACACATGCTTTTTGGGGAACTTACTCAAACCGTAGCACATAGGTCTTTAACTCCAGAATTATACTGACAATTAAAAGAGAAGGAGAGCATGAGAAACACTAAACAGTGGAGGGAAGGAATGTATCTTATTTTTGAGCAAAGTTATTCTTTGAATAATGAGAGAAACTGTCCCATACAGAGAATTTTAAAGAAGCTAAACCAGAGGTTGTGTGCCACAACAAAGAGATGCAAAACTAACGTGTAGTTTTGTACGAAGTGTGAGCTCTTCCTTTCTGGCCACGTCAAGCATGTAAACGGGAAAAGTGTTTTTTCCTGTAAGTAAACGGTATATGATTTGTGTTGTGCTTGTCCATTATTACACCTGTGTTTTTCTGACCCTAAGTCCTTTTTAATTAGGTTCGTCGCACTGCAGGGACAACGTGATATATATCCTTGTCAGCTGTGTTTTCTTGAAAGCTGGTTAACCCTGATCCCAGCCGTGCCTGTGATCTGCACACTAATCAAATGCCTCTCTCAACTCGCTCCAGGCTTTCTGGATACTCATCTTTACCTATGTCCCCCCAGATTAAAGAGGGGTATCCCTGGGAGATCTGACACTTGGCTAAGGGTTCCGATGGAAACTGATTGCTGCCTTCTTTCTTGTCTGTTTATGTTTCTGATTGGTGAACTTGACCTCAGCCTCTTCCCTGGTGTGTGCCTCAAGTATGATGCATGGTTTCTGGGAGGTGAAGACCAGAATGTAACCCCTTTTCCTAAAAGTAATTAGCAAAGGACTTTTTATACAACCCAGGGGAGCAGGTGATAAAAAGAAAAGCACTTGGTGGCAAGGGAAGGGGGCATGATGAGCTTGGTTTCTGTAATTTTCACCTTATCTTTATTTCCACATCTACCTGAGGGATGAGGAAGGGATTATGGTTTCGTCAGGGAGCTGTTTCCTCCCTTCATATGGCATAAACATCTCCTGAAGCAAGGGTGTGCTGGAGCTGCCTTGTATTGGCTTGAGAGAGTACCTTATTAAATTATTAGAATTTTTTCAAAAAACAATTTTATATCTCTTTATTGACATGTGAGTCACTGATATGGTTTGGATATATGTCCCCACCCAAATCTCATATTCAGTACCATCCCCAATGTTGGAGTGGGGCCTGGTGGGAGGTGGTTGGATCTTGGGGTGGTTTCTCATGGTTTAACAGCATCCCTCTTGGAGCTGTCGTCGTGATAGTGCATTCTCATGAGATCTTGTTTAACGTGCGTAGCACCTCCCTCCTCCTGTCTCGCTCCTGCTCTGGCCATGTAAGCCGTGCCTGTGTCCCCTTCACCTTCTGCCATGATTGGAAGTTCCCTGAGGCCTCCCCGGAAGCAGGTGCTGCCATGCTTCCTGTATAGCCTGTGGAACCGTGAGGCAATTAAACCTCTTTTCTTATAAATTGCCCAGTCTCAAGTATTTCTTTATAGCAGTACAAGAACAGACTAATACAGTCATGTATCACATTATTCACCCATTTTAAGTGTATAATTCAGCAGTTTCTAATGTATTCACAGATGTATGTAAACATCATTGGAATCAATTTCACCTTAAAAACCAACCCCGCATCTTTAGCTTTCACTCTCCTTCCTTGCCCCCATCGCTGGGCTACCACTAGTCTACTTTCTGTCTATAAATTTCCCTGTTCTGAACTCTGATTTGAATGGAACCATAATATGTAGCCTTTCATGACTGACTGCTTTCTTAATGTAATGTTTTCAAGTTTCCTGCAGCATGATCAGTACTTCATTCCTTTTTATGTGTGAATAATACTCCATGGTATGGATTGACCACATTTTGTTTGTCCATTCATCCATCAGTGGACATTTGGGTCGTTTCACCTTTTGGTTATTATGAACAGTGCTGCTATAAACATTTATACACAAGTTTTCATGTGCACATGTTTTCATTTTTCTTGGGTATATCACTTTTAATGGCAAAAACCACAATTACTTTTGCATCAACCTAATACCTTGGAATAGAATTGCCAGATTACTTGGTAACTCTAGTTGAATCATATAAGAAAGCACCAGACCATTTTCCAGAGCAGCTGCACCATTGCATGAGGGTTCCAATTTGATGTTAATTATTCTTTAGGCATTTGGTAGAATCCTTGTCAACATTTCTTTCCTGACTTTGTTTTAGGTCATCCTAGTGGGTATAAAGTAGTATCGCATTATGGTTTTAATTGTATTTCCCTGATCACTACTGATTCCAGGCATCTTTTCATGTGCTCATCAATCACAGGCAAAACAGTGAACCTCTACCTAAATGTCATCCCTTATATACAAACCAACCTAATGGGATTAAATATAAAATGCAAAACTACAAAACTTTTAGAAAAATATAGGAGAAAAATTGTTAGAATCTAGTGCTATGCAAAGAGTTCTTAGACTTAACTCCAAAATCATCATCTGTAAAAGGAAAAAAATAAGAAAAATTAAAAGCTAGTTATCTGAAAGTCCACCTGAAGAGGCTGAAAAGACAAGCTACAGACAGGGAGAAAATATTAGTGAGCCACATATATGCCAAAGGATGTGTATCTAAAATATATGAAGAACTCTCAAAATTCAACAGTGAAAAGAAAGCCAATTAGAAAATGAGCAAAATCATTTCATTTTGTCAAAAGCTTCTTCCTTGTCAATTGATACGAACGTGTAATTTTTCTTCTTTGGCTTGTTGATACGGTGGATTTCATAGATTGATTTTCAAATGTTAACCCGTTTTATATACCTAAAACAAATATCACTTGGTCGTGGCATGTAGTAATTTTTACATATTGTTGGATTTGGTTTGTACATCCTTTATTGTGGATTTTTGCTCTAAATTCACAAGAGATGTTTCTTGTTTTCTCTCTCTCTCTCCCTTCCTTCCTTCCCTTCCTTTCTTTCCTTCCTTCCTTCCCCTCCCTCCCTCCCTCCCTCCCTCCCTCCCTTCCTTCCTTCCTTCCTTCCTAACTTTTTTTCTTTCTTTCAACTGTCTTTGTCTGGTTTTGATATTAGTAATACTAGCTTCAGAAAATGTGTTGAGAAGTCTTCACTTCTAGTTTCAGGAAGAGATTATGTAGAATTGATGTTAATTATTCTTTAGGCATTTGGTAGAATTCTTCAGTGAAACTATCTAGGTTTGGAGGTATAATTTTGGGGAATTTTAATGTTATGAATTCAGTTTATCTTTATTTTATTTTTGAGACAAGATCTTGCTCTGTCACCCAGGGTGAAGGGTGGTGGCACAATTATAGCTCAATACAACCTTGAACTCCTGAGCTCAAGCAATCCTCCTGCCTCAGCCTCCTGAGTAGGTAGGACTACAGGTGCATGCCACCATGCCTGGCTATTTTTTTTTTTTTTTTTTTTTAATGTTTTGTAGAGAGAAATCTCACTGTGTTGCCTAGGCTGGTCTTGAACTCCTGGTGTCCAGCAGTCCTCCCGTCTCAGTCTCCCAAAGTGCTGGGATTACAGGAATGAGCCATTGTGCCCGGCACCCCCAATTCCCTTAATAGTTACAGGGCTATTCAAATTATCTGTTTCATATTATGTGAATTACAGTAATTTGGGTTTTTCAAGGAATTGATACATTTTATCTAAGCTGTGCAATTTACTTGTGAAGAGTTGTTCATATTACTCCCTTTATTATCCTTCAGATGTCTAAGGGTCTGTAGTTATATTTTTGTTTCATTCCAGATATTGATAATTTTTGTTTTCTGGCATTTTTCTTGCTAAAGTTTTGTCAGTGTTGTTGATCTTATTAAAGTACCAACTCCTTTTAAAAGTTTTCATATCAATTGTTTTTCTGTTTTTTATTTCATTGATTTCTACTTTTATCTTTATGATTTCCTTTCTTCTGTTTGCTTTGGTTATTTTGCTCTTCTTAATCTAGTTTCCTGAGGTAGGAATTAGCTTACTGTTTTAAGAGCTTTCCTTATTTCTTATGTAAGCATCTAGTGCTATAAATTTCCCTTTCAGTGTTGCTTTAGCTGCACACCGGATATTTTGATAATGTTGTGTTTTGTGTCCATTCAGTTCTCTTGATTTTTTCTTGAGGCTTTCTCTTTGACCCATGAATTATTTAGAACTGTGTTGTTTAATTTTCACATGTTTAGAGACTCTCTTTAAGGTAACACAGAAAAGCTGAGGTGTAGCCAGAACTTTTATGTTAAGGACAAGCAAGGTGAAAAGAAAATAGATGGCAATCACACAGATATCTTACAGCAAAAATAGGGAAAAGAAGCAGTATACAATATCACAACGTGTAAACAGGACCAGTCATTATTACAGTGCCTTTGGAAAACAGAAGCTTTCCTTATTTTTTAAATGTTCTATAATGATGTAAAGACTATAGAACTCTCTGATTTATGACACTTTGAAAAGATTCACCGATTAAACTGTCAGACTGATAATAGCTAAGGATATAGTTATTTGGCAGTTTTTGCATTTTTTCATCTTTGTGATCTATTTGGGCTTTGAATCATTGTTAAAGTCATGAGCATAAAATAGCCCATAGTATTATTTAGTAAATATTTTACAATATTTTTGTTTACCTTTAATATTTTAAGTTCCTCTGTATGTAAGGTCTGTTATCTCATTGATAATTTGTACATTTTTACTTTTTCTCCTTTTTTCTTGATTGGGCTTCTAAATTAATATTAAACAGTATATTATTCTGCTTATGAAAGTGAGACTCCTTTTCCTTTTTGGTTATGGTAAAATATGCACAGTATAAAGTTTACTGATTTAACCATTTTCAAGTGTACAATCCATTGCAACCTCCGCCTCTTGGGTTGAAGTGATCCTCCTGCCTCAGCCTCCAGAGTAGCTGGGATTACAGGCACATGCCACCACACCCGGCTAATTTTTGTATTTTTAGTAGAGATGGGCTTTCACCACGTTGGCCAGGCTGATCTCAAACTCCTGACTTCAAGTGATCCACCCGTCTCGGCCTGCCAAAGTGTTGGGATTACAGGTGTGAGCCACCACCCCCCACCCAGTATTTGTCCATTTGTCTGGCATCTTTCACTTAGCATTATGTTTTCAAGTTTCTTTTTGTTCTCATCGGTAATTTCTGTCTACTTAAATTTATGAGAAATGTTTGGTCTCAATCCTGTTGACTTATGTTATATGTGGTATGATTAAAATTCTCATCTCTTGGAACTGCAGAAATAGGTTCTTCATTTTCTGTAACTGACTTCTACTTGGCATTAGAAGTGAGTTACTTCTGTGGCCACTGATTTAGAAAAAACGAATTCGACTCTTAACCGCTGCAGAGTGGTTCTCCCTTTACCAGTTTAAGACAGTCTCCCCAAGATTAACTTTATCTCTTTGCAGAAGGTATTCAGCCCCTCCACTCCTCTTTCCCTTCCGTCTTCTCTCCCTGGTGGCGTCTGGGTGTGGGGGAAGCAGATTTAGTGTCACAGCAGTGCGAGGGGTGTGGGCTCCTGTTCTGTGCTCTGTCCTCCCAGCCCTTTCTGGCCTACAGTGACGACCCATCTGATGGGCCTGATGACCCTTAGGGACTGTGGGTGTAGGTGTGAGGGCAACATCGCAGACCCTTGCACCCTAAGTGTGCCGGTCATTCCTCTGCTTTTCCTGCCTTGCTCCCACCCTCTGTTAAACTCCAGGCGCCTTAAAGACCAGCCGCCAAACACAGGGCACAGATCCCTATATGCTCACAAACATGTTTCAGATTTCTGGGACCCGATCACCTCTGTTTGCTATTCTTAGCCTCGTGGCAGAGCTCTGAGTGTTCTGGGTGCCTGAGAAGGGCCCCTGGCTGGATTCCATTCTAATGAACTGTATTCTAGTCCTGTCTCCCTCTTCCTGCCTGTTCCTTCATTACTGTCCCTTTCTTTGCGGAAAATCTGTTTTACGGCCACGTCCCATGTCATTTCCCCTTCAGCCAGTCCTCCAAGCCACTGTCCCCAGAGCTCTTCGTCCTCTGAGTGTCCAGCATGGGACTGTGGCAGTAACTCGGGAAACATCTGCTGAAGGGTAATCAGAGCAGTATATTCATAGCAGACTGCCCTCTGTGTGTGAGAACTTAGTTCAGTTAGCCGAGATCATCTGCTTAATCATTTCCTGATTCTGTTTGTTACCCTTTCCTTAAGGCATTTGTTATTTGAATGGGCCAGTTATTTATTGTTGCTGAATCTGTCAGGACCAGAGGTTCAGATAGCTAGTGATGCATTTTGGAGGAGGGCCTTAATTTTGTGACTCATTTTTTTCCAAAGCCTGTTTGAATTTCTTCTTGAGAGTGTAGCCACCTCTATTACCAGCACTGTAATCTCAGAATTGAAAGCCTCAGTCACCAAGCCAACACCAATTATGTCTCCCGTCCTCCTCAGAGGAGCCTCTTAGTAACCAGGGCAACCCTGATTTAGCTTCCTCATCCTGAGTAATAAATTACAGGAGGACATAGGCTCGGGCTGGGGCTGCTGGACGGTCTGGTTTGAAGTCTCCATCCCTGTTGCCATTGTTGCCCAAAGGCACAGCTTTTATTGTACTCATCACAGGTCAGGAATAGCCTTGACCTCTCCTGGCTTCACAAGAAATTTAGCATTTGACAGCTCTTTGTGCTTTGTCATGATGGCCCAGCATTTTCCGCTCTGTAGGAACATCATTCTGTTTTCATTCTTCTTCATGTGAATTTGCTATTATTATAGATAAAGAGATTCCACGGCAAAAGCTGCAATTTGAAAGTTGGTCCCAACCCCCCAAAGTTTCCTGGCGAAGAAAAAATTCCCAGCAAAATAAAATTAGTATGTTTTAAGTGAGCTAACAGTGGTTCCATAGAAATATGTATCTGTCCATGGTGTACAGATACATATTTGTCCACTCATTCCTTGATTCAGTGGATTAATACATTTTACAGAGGGAGCACCCCGTGTCCGGCATGTTCTGAGTGTTGGGGATGCCTGGGTGTCAAGATAGACAAGTCCTAGCTCCACCCTCTTCTGGTGAGCAGCTCAGGCTCTGAGGATGGATGATAGAAGATAAGCCAGAAAGACAGTTTCAGACAACAGCAGGTGCTCCCAGGAAAGGCGTGGGGAACTGCGGTGGACGTGGCCAGTGCCTTTCTGAGCACTTGGCCCACAAGCTGAGGCCTGAAGGATGCAGGGAAGTGGTTGGGGACAAGGCCCCGAAGCTAATTTCAGTTTGGAGAACAGGAGGGTGGGGGCGAGGCACGGGGCTGATGTGCTCAGAACTTGCAGCTTCAGCCCTTGCTGTGTGTCCCCTGGTTCTGTGGGCCTTCTCACCGCATGCTCCACCGTGACACTCCTTCTCTCCACTGACTGCACCTGCCTGGCGGAGAGGGCAGTGTGCTGGCTTCTGGTAGCTTTGTTTCTGTGATTTCGTGGCCAGGGCACTGGGTGAGCCGCAGATCTCCGCCGCCTGTTAGGGAATGTTTTTGTCATCCCTGTAGCTGGACCCTGGTAAGCTGTGGATGGAAGTGATTCACTGCCTGATTGCCACCGCTGCCCAGCTCCTCACCAAAATGCAGCAACATCTGGAAGGTTCATCGTCTGTCACAGCTATGTGGACTCGGATAGCTCATCTAGGGTTTCTTGGGAGATCCTCGATGGCCAGTGTGCATAGATTTGATTTCCTCTTAGGCTGGATTCCTCCTGCCTCTTGAGTATATGGCTGGTGCTACTTGTGTTCACAGACAGAGCTGAGAGGGGGTGAACAAGCTTCAGACTTTACTTAATGTGCATTGGGACTTCTCAGTCCTCTGTCAACTGAGCCCTCTCCAGAGAGTGCCTGCCTTTCTTCTGTTGGGATTCTGCAGTGTAGAAGGATGAGGCCTCCCTGCTGCAGGGGCTGGGGAGGGGGCCGGAGGCGCAGGGGCTCCAGGACCAGCCTCTCTGGCTACCTTTCCATTTCTTCCACCCCCAGCCTGGCCAGGAGTGCCGCTGCAGGGAGGCCTACTGGGCTCACATTGTATTTAGCAGGACTTTAACGTCAGCAAGAAGTGTGGTCTCCAGTGGGAAAAAAGGACCATCCAAACTGTTTCTTGGATTCACAGCTCATCTTTAGGGGGTATTAGTGGCTAAACTGATATCCAGTGACGATTAGCTGGGTCAACCCATGCATGTGTGTCTGTGTCCTCTGGACTCCCCACTAGCATCTCTGCAAAGGAAGAAGCTCACAGGGACAAATACGACAGCAGGAGAGGTGTCCCCACATGGAGGATGGAGAGCCAATGGAGCTGGACACCTTTCTTTGCAGAGAAGAAGAAACAGAAACCCACAGGCTGTTGAGAGCCAAGCCAGACACAAGCTCACTCCAGCCCGGAACCAGGGGAGGACTTGTCTGGAGGGAGCAGCTCCCACCCACGGCCTAGTGAGAACTCAAAACTTTTCAAGAGAAGCTAAGAATTGAGGTTTCTTAATGTGATGTTCCCCAACTATACCCTCAAACACTATATGATCTCTCCCAAGAATAAAAGAAAGTAGGCCGGGCGCAGTGGCTCACACCTGTAATCCCAGCACTTTGGGAGGCTGAGGCGGGCAGATCACGAGGTCAAGAGATCAAGACCATCCTGGCCAACATGGTGAAACCCCATCTCTACTAAAAATATAAAACTTAGCAGGTGCCTCTAGTCCCAGCTACTTGGGAGGCTGAGGCAGCAGAAACACTTGGACCAGGGAGGTGGAAGTTGCAGTGAGCCAAGATCACGCCACTGCACTGCAGCCTGGTGGCAGAGTGAGACTCCCTGTCTCAAAAAATAAAAATAAAAATGAAAACAACAACAACTAAATAAAAGAATATAAACTTTAAAAGTCACTGTCCATTGGCCCGTAGGTGACCAGTCAGCAGCAGCCCTGCCCAGGATCTTTGTTTGATGTGTTCCCGTCATTGAAATTGATCCACAGATAGTAATTGGTTAAGGGCTGACCAGGTGTCCAGTGCTGCATTCGTGTTTTCAGTTTTGCCTAGAAACACACAACACTGCTATGAGCAGTTTTCTCCCGTGTAGCTCTGCAAGTCATGAGACTGTGCCACCTACTGTTCTGTTAGATGAGACCAGAAAAAAATTTAAACTCATAAAATCATTCTTTATTGATTTGTATTTATGGTATGTTCTAGGAAAGAACCAATACCAACTGGCAGGCATCTGCATCTGTAAATAGAGTAATTTTTAGTGGGGTGGGCACGAGGGAGCCGCTGGCCCTGCAGGGCCCTCTCGGAAGCTGGACCGTCTGCAGAGAGAAGCAGGCCCCAGAGCCTATCCTGAACACCTCATTCTGCTCTTCTCACAGCACGTTCTCCTGAGCGTGAGTGACGGGAGATGCAAATGGGTGTTATTTTAAATGTAAGGAGGAAGAGGAGGAGGACATGGTCCACTCAGCATGCTCACCTCTCTTCTTGGAGGGTGACAGTGTCACCGAAAAGGGGTCCCGATCCAGACCTTAAGAGAGGCTTCTTGGATCTCACGCAGGAAGGAATTTGAGGTGACTCCATAGAGTAAAGTGAAAGTGAGTTTATTAAAAAAGTCAAGGAATAAAGAATGGCTACTCCATAGGCAAAGCAGCCCTGAAGGATGCTGGCTGCCCATTGTTATGCTAATTCCTTGATGATATGCTGAACAAGGGTGGATTATTCATACCTTTCCTTTTTAGAGCATGTAGGGTAACTTCTGACATTGCCATGGCATTTGTAAACTGTCTCGGCGCTGGTGGGAGTGTAGCAGTGAGGACGACCAGAGGTGATTCTCGTTGCCATCTTGGTTTTGGTGGGATTTAGCTGACTTCTTTGCTGCAAACTGTTTTATCAGCAGGGTCTTGATGACCTGCATTTTGTGCTGACTGCCTGTCTCATCCTGTGACTTAGAATGCCTAACCATCTGGGAATGCAGCCCAGTAGGTCTCAGCCTTATTTTACCCAGCCCCCTTTCAAGATGGAGTTTCTCTGGTTCAAACACTTCTGACAATACCACACACTGGAATATTATAAGTTGGAGAAGTCATGCAGGAGAGCTCCTAACTTAATTTTTTTGAAACACTGTTTCCCAGAAGAACCTCATGTCATTTCTTCCTAACTTTTTGTTATTCCAAGCACTGCTACTGCGAACATTCTTGCTTGGGTCTCTGTGGTGGAAAATCGCGCAATGCTCCTTATTTTCCTGTTAACCAGCACAATTCTCTTTAGCGCCTTCTCCCTTTCTGCCAGCAAAGTGGGACTCTACTTTGATGACCGTGCTAATTAATGAAATTTCAGAGTCAGGCCTGAAAGTGCAAGTCGACATCATTAACAGAAGAGTCTCAGAAGGAGATGAAGGCGAGGCAGGGAGCTCAATCTGTCTAACTTACTCCACGCCTCTCTTGTGATAAGAGCGTCTCAAGAGTGGCAGTCTCATTTTCCTGTTCAAGAGGAGGCTTGTGTGAACATTCCTAACTCAGCAACCTAGGCTGTCCTTGAAAGTGTCATTTGCATTAAAAGGTGGTGTAAAAATGCCCAGGGCTGTAGGAACTGTTGCCATGTCCTAGGAAGACATGCCTTCAAAGAGAGCTCAGGATTCTGGCTTGGTGCTCTCACTTGACAATTTCCTTCTTGGCAGGAGTTCCAACTGGCATCGCAGATTCCCACAGTCCTCAGATTTATTCTCGTCCTGTCTCTTTCTCCCTCATGAGGATGGCACACATGAAATGAAAAATTAAAAGCCTGTAACTCAGATTTACTATTTCACAAATAATTTGAGCATCTGTTGCAGAGCAGCAGATGAATTAGCAAACAGAAGATGATGAAACGAAGGCCAAAATAAAGGTGAACTATCTAGTGCTAGAAATGAAAAGCAGGTAGTTTATTTTTCCCTAAAAAGTCAATGAATGTTATAAGACTTAATTGTATGATTTATATAATAAAAGTTCTATTTTCTGAAATTAACTTTTTCCTAAATGTTTTGTATACACAGTCATGTACCAAACAAAACCCTAGATTCTCATCAGATTTGAGATTTTAAAGGAGTCCGAAATTCCTTTAGATACGTATTTTTTTATGTAAATTTCCCACCTTTCCCATGGAGCAGTTAGAAACGCAATTAGCAGGTAAAGCACAATTAGAAACAGAGAACGAGGCAGTTCCTCTCCTTCCTCAGCCACAGGAGCGCATTTCCTGTGCCACAAGCCTGTGTTCTAATGGGCTTTAATTGCATGAAAAGTGAAAATCACAAACACTAATCGATCATAAGGGTCAGGCTTCTTTGCATAAAATATCATAATAAAAGCAATGCAGGGACAAAAATAACATTGTGTTTAAAGGTAGAAATTTAAATTCTAATGAGCTTGGACAGGATCATACAGACCTGGTAGGAACCTTTCTGATCATGGTTTCTCTGAATTCACATGTTCTGACTGAAAACTGGTAGGCCAGGCCTTCAGGGTGCGGGGGCTGGGGGCTGAGTCCCTGAAGGTTCTAGGCTGGGCGCTGGAGCCAGCCCCTGCAGACCCTGAGCCAGCCCAGCGGGACTCCCCAGCCCACAGCTTCAAATAAACCCTAGAAGTCAGGCTGGCAGCCAGGGCTGCTGCCATTAAGCACAGCAGCCTCTGGTCTACTGTCTCTCCTCTCTGCTTAATCAAAGCTTTAATTTCCAATTTTCTTTTTTATTTATTTATTTTTTTTTGTAAGTTGTTGGGGAACAGGTGGTATTTGATTACATGAGTAAGCTCTTTAGTGGTGATGTGTGAGATTTTGGTGCACCCATTACCAGCGCAGTCTAACTACACCCTATTTGTAGTCTTTAATCCCTCACCCCCTTCCCAGTCTTCCCCACGAGTCCCCACGGTCCATTGTATCATTCTTATGCTGTTGCGTCCTCACAGTTTAGCTCCCACACATCAGTGAGAACATATGATGTTTGGTTTTCCATTCCTGAGTTACTTCACCTAGAATAATAGTCTCCAGTCTCACCCAGGTCGCTGCGAATGCCCTTAATTCATTCTTTTTTATGGCTGAGTTGTATTCCATCATATATGTACACCACAGTTTCTTTATCCACTCATTGAATGAAGGGCATTTGGGTTGGTTCCACGATTTTGCAATTGCAAAATATGCTGCTATAAACACGCGTGTAAAAGTATCTTTTCCGTATAATGACTTCTTTTCCTGTGGGTAGATACCCAGTAGTGGGATTGCTGGATCAAATGGTAGTTCTACTTTTAGTTCTTTAAGGAACTTCTACACTGTTTTCCATAGTGATTGTACTAGTTTACATTCCTACCAGCAGTGTAGAAGTGTTCCCTTTTCACCTCATTCACACCAACATCTACTATTTTTTTTTTATGTTTTGATTATGGCTGTTGCTGCAGGAGTGATATTGCATTATGGTTTTGATTTGCATTTTCCTGATCATTAGTGATATTGGGCATTTTTTCATATGTTTGTTGGCTGTTTGTATATCTTCTTTTGAGAATTGTCTATTCGTGAATAAACAATGAGCTCACTTTTTGATGGGATTGTTAACTTTTTTCTTACTGATTTGAGTTCGTTGTACATTCTAGATATTAGTCCTTTGTCAGATGTTAGATTGTGAAGATTTTCTCCCATTCTGTGGTTTGTCTGTTAACTCTGCTGACTGTTCCCTTTGTGTGCAAAAGCTCTTTAGTTTAATTAGGTCCCAACTATTTGTCCTTGTTTCTATTTGATTTGCTTTTGGGTTCCTGATCATGAAACCTTTGCCTAAGCCAATATCTAGAAGGGTTTTTCCAGTGTTATCTTCTACAGTTATTATAGTTTCAGGTCTTAAAGTCCTTAATCCATCTTGAGTTTATTTTTGCATAAGGTGTGAGATGAGGATCCAGTTTCATTCTCCTACATGTGACTTGCCAATTATCCCAGCACCATTTGTTGAAAAGGGTGTCCTTCCCGTACTTTATGGTTTTGTTTGCTTTGTCAAAGATCAGTTCACTGTAAATATTTGGGTTTATTTCTGGGTTATCTGTTCTGTTCCATTTGGTCTGTGTGCCTATTTTTATACCAGTACCATGCTGTTTTGGTAACTGTGGCCTTACAGGACAGTTTGAAATCAGGTAATGTGATGCCTCCAGATTCTTTCCTTTCACTTAGTCTTGCTTTGGCTATGCAGACTCTTTTTTGGTTCTATATGAATTTTAGAATTTTTTTTTCTAATTCTGTGAGGAATGATAGTGGTATTTTGATGGGAATTGCATTGAATTTGTAGATTGCTCTTGGCAGTATGGTCATTTTTCACAATATTGATTCTACAGTGTGATCCCATGAGTATTTGATGTGAAGACAAAGGGCATATACTCCTGGGAGTTCTAGGTTCCCGCCCGCCATGGGTTCCTCTCCATACCACCACGGCAGATGCTGTCTGAAAAGCACCACCTCCCAGCAGGAGGCCAACCAGCACAAAAAGAGAGCGTTAAACCACCAAAGCTAAGAACCCTCACAGAGTCCATTGCACCCCCCTGCCACCTCCTTCAGAATAGGAACTGGTATCCATGGCTGAGAGACCCATAGACAGTTCATATCACAGGACTCTGCGCAGACAACCCCCAGTACCAGCCCGGAGCTGGGTAGACTTGCTGGGTGGCCAGACCCAGAAGAGAGACAACAATCACTGCAGTCTGGCTCACAGGAAGCAAAGAGGGACAGTACTATGTCAAGGGAACACCCCACCGGACAAAAGAATGTGAACAACAGCCTTCAGCCCAAGACCTTCCCTCTGACAGAGCCCACCAAAATGAGAAGGAACCAGAAAACCAACCCTGGTAATATGGCAAAACAAGGGTCTTTAACACCACCCCCGCCAAAATCATGCTAGTTTACCAACAGTGGATCCAAACCAAGAAGAAATCCCTGATTTACCTTAAAAAGAATTCAGGAGGTTAGTTCTTAAGCTAATCAGGGAGGCACCAGAGAAAGAGAAAGCCCAATGCAAGGAGATCCAAAAATGATACAAGAAGTGAAGGGAGAAATATTCGTGGAAATAGCTTAAGGAAAAAACAATCAAAAATTCAGGAAACATTGGACACACTTAGAAATGCAAAATGCTCTGGAAAGTCTCAGAAATAGAATTGAACAAGTAGAAGAAAGACATTCAGAGCTCGAAGACAATGTTTTCAAATTAACCCATTCCTACAAAGACAAAGAAAAAAGAATAAGAAAATATAAAAGAAGCCTTCAAGAAGTCTGGGATTATGTTAAACAACCAAACCTAAGAATAATCGGTGTTGGTGAGGAAGAAGGGAATTCTAAAAGCTTGGAAAACATATTTGGGGGAATAATCGAGGAATATTTTCCCAGCCTTGCTGGAGACCTAGACATCCAAATACAAGGAGCACAAGGAACACGTGGGAAATTCATCACAAAAAGATCATCACCTAGGCACATTGTCACTAGGTTTTCCAAAGTTAAACAAAGGAAAGAATCTTAAGAGCTGTGACCCAGAAGCACCGGGTAACCTGTAAAGGAAAACCAACAGGTTAACAGCTGGTAACTCAGCAGAACCCTACAAGCTAGAAGGGATTGGAGCCCTATCTTCAGCCTCCTCAAACAAAACAATTAGCCAAGAATTTTGTATCCAGCAAAACTAATCATCATATATGAAGGAAAGATACAGTCTCTTTCAGACAAACAAATGCTGAGAGAATTTGCCACTATCAAGCTACCACTACAAGAACTGGTAAAAGAAGCTCTAAATCTTCAAACCAATCCTGGAAATGCATCAAAACAGAACCTCTTTAAAGCATAAATCCCACAGGACCTATAAAACAAAAATACAAGTTAAAAAGCAAAAACAACAACAAAAAAAACCAAAGTACACAGGCAATGAATAGCCTGATGAATGTAATGGCACCTCACATCTCAGTACTAACTTTGAATGTAAATAGCATAAATGCTCCACTTAAATGATACAGAACTGCAGAATAGATAAGAGCTCACCAGCCAACTGTCTTCTGCCTTCAGGAGACTCACCTAACACATAAGGACTCACATCAACTTAAAGTAAAGGAGTGGAAAAAGGCATTTCACACAAATCAATACCAAAAGGGAGCAGGGGTAGCTATTCTTATATCAGACAAACAAACTTTAAAGCAACAGCAGTTAAAAGACAAACTGGTACATTATTTAATGGTGTATTAGTCTATGTTCTCTAGAGGGACAGAACTAATAGATAGGACAGAAGATAGATAGATAGATAGATGTGGGAGTTTATTAACTCACATTATCATAAGGTCTCACAATAGGCGTCTGTAGGCTGAGGAGCAAGGAGAGCCAGTCCAGGTTCCAAAATGGAAGAACTTGGAGTCTGCTGTTTGAGGGCAGGAAGCATCCAGCATGGAATAAAGATGTAGGCTGAGAGGCTAGGCCAGTGTCTCCTTTTCACATTTTTCTGCCTGCTTATGTTCTAGCTGCACTGGCAGCTGATTAGATTGTTCCCACCCAGATTAAGGATGGGTCTGCCTTTCCCAGCCCACTGACTCAAATGTTAACCTCCATTGCCAACACCCTCACAGACACACCCAGGATCAATACTTTGTAGCTGTCAATCCAATCAAGTCGACACTCAGTATTAACCATTCCATGGTAAAAGGCCTTGTCCAACAGGAAAACATAGCATCCCTAAACATACATGCACCTAACACTGAAGCTCCAAAATTTATAAAACAATTACTAACAGGCCTAAGAAATGAGATAGACAGCCAGGCGCAGTGGCTCACACCTGTAATCTCAGCACTTTGGGAGGCCGAGGCAGGTGGATCATGAGATTAAGAGATCGAGACCATCTTGGTCAACATGGTGAAACCCCGTCTCTACTAAAAAAAAAATACAAAAAATGAGCTGGGCATGGTGGCGCGTGCCTGTAATCCCAGCTACTCAGGAGGCTGAGGCAGGAGAATTGCCTGAACCCAGGAGGCGGAGGTTGCGGTGAGCCGAGATCACGCCATTGCACTCCAGCCTGGGTAACAAGAGCGAAACTCCGTCTCAAAAAAAAAAAGAGAGAGAGAGAAATGAGATAGACAGCAACACTGTAATAGTGAGAGACTTCAGTGCTCTACTTAACAGCACTAGACAGATCATCAAGACAAAAAGTCAACAAAGAAACAATGGATTTGAACTATACTTTGGAACAAATGGACTTAACAGATATATACAGAACATTTCATCCAAGAACCACAGAATACACATTCTATTCAACAGCAAGAGGAACTTTCTCCAGGATAGCCCATATGATAGGCCATAAAATGAGCCTCAATGAATTTAAGAAAATTAAAATTATACCAAGCACTCTCTCAGATCACAGTAGAACAAAACTGGAAATCAACTCCAAAAGGAACCTTCAAAACCACGCAAATACACGGACATTAAATAACCTGCTCCTGAATGAGCATTGGGTAAAAAATGAAATCAAGAAGGAAGTTAAAAAATTATTTGAACTGAAGAACTATAATGACACAACCTATCTAAAACCTCTGGGAGACAGCAGAGGTGGTGCCGAGAGGAAAATTGATAGCCCTAAATACCTACATCAAAAAGACTGAAAGGGCACAAACTGGCATTCTAAGGTCACACCGCAAGGAACTAGAGAAACAAACAAAACCAAACCCAAGCCCAGCAGAAGAAAGGAAATAACCAAAATCAGAGCAGAACTAAATGAAATTGAAACAAAAAATTAGTGACCTCTCTGTTTTTGTTTTTGTTTTGTTTTTGTTTTTGTTTTTGTTTTGAGATGGGGTGTCACTCTGTTGCCCAGGCTAGAGTGCAGTGACGTGATCTCGGCTCACTGCAACCTCCGCCTCCCAGGTTGAAGTGATTCTCCTGCCTCAGCCTCCCAAGTAGCTAGGATTTACAGGTACCCACCAACATGCCCAGCTAATTTTTGTATTTTTAGTAGAAATGGGGTTCCACCATGTGTTAGATGTTAGCCAGGCTGGTCTCCAACTCCTGACCTCAGGGAATCCACCCGCCTTGGCCTCCCAAAGTGCTGGGATTACAGGTGTGAGCCACCACGACCAGCCAAATTTGTGTATCTTTTAAAAATTAATCCTCTGTGTTAGCTCAGACATAGCCAGAGAAGAAGGCACGCATTGTAATTATCAAACCCAATAACTCTTGACAAGTGAGCAAACCCATGGAACCGACACTTAGATCAGAAATAAAATATCTCCAGCATCCCCGGGACCCCCGCCTTTCCTTCTCCCCAGTCACTCACACTCCCTAGGGGCACCTGCTATCCTAACTTCTAATGCCACAGAGGAATTCTTCCTGGTTTTCAGCTTTATAAACACAATCATATGTCATTGACCCTTTTGTTTCTTGCTTTTTTCATTCAACATGTCGGTTAGATTCACTCATCTTATTGCAAATAACTCTGGTTTCTGGTTTTCCGTCGTGTGAGTACATCTCAGTTTGTTTTCCCCACTCTCCTCGTGATAGGCATCGGGGATTTCCAGTGTGAGGCTATCATGGATGTGGCAGCGTGGCTATTCTCATGTATTGCTTTTGGTGAACATCCGTCTCTTGGTTACACCAGAAGTGAAGTCTCTGGGTTTTAGGGTACACACATGTTTAGCTTTGGTAGATACTGCCAAACTGTTTCTTCAAAGTTGTTTGTATTAATTTGCATTCCCACCAGGGGTGTATGTGAATTCTTTTTACTGAGGAGTCTGACATCTGTGGTGTGCTGGTGCTTCCCTCAAACCTCAGCTGTGGCTTCCTGCAGAAGCACAGAGAGAATCGCTTCCCTGGCCACGTTGGGCAGAGGCTTGAGAGCACTCAGAGGGCGACCTATTCACCAGCATTTTCATTTCAAAGGACATGACACATGTTTAAGGAGTCAGCTATTTGCCTCTTAGTAAGCATCAACGTTTTACAATGTCTGTATCTATTTGGTCGGAAGCATTTTATTTTCTCTTATTTTTGGACCTATCTACTTATAGGTAGAGCAGGGATGGCCATAAGCTGCTTTCTATCTCTGTGGGTTTTCCTGTTCTGGACGTTGAATGGAATCATGCAAGATATGGTCTTTTGGTATCTGACTTCTTTCACTTAGCATAACGTCATCGGGGTCCACCTGTGTTGCATTGTGATTACTGGAGGTTTTGGGATCTTACCAGTGCCTTTAAGTGCCTCGAGCATCACTAACATAAAGGTTATTGCTGTTGTCTGAATGTTTATGACCCCCCAAATTCCTGTGTTGAAATTCTAACCTCCAAGGTGATGGTATTAGGAGGCAGGGTCCTTGGAAGGTAACTAGGTCGTGAGTGTGGAGCCCACATGGGTGGGTTAGTGCCTTTATAATAGAGGTCCCAGAAAACTCCCTTGCCTCTTCTGCCAGGTGAGGACACAGTGACCCATCTGTGAATCAGGTCGTCACCATATACCACATCTGCTGGTGTTTTAATCCTGGACTTCCCAGCCTCCAGAACTCTGAGAAATAAATGTCTCCTGTTTATAAGCCACCCTGTCTGTGGTATTTGTTACAGTAGTCCAGAGTAAGGCAGTTATCTCGTCCTGTGTCATTGGGGCTAGTGTTGTGGAGACCCTCTGCCACCACCAACAGGGATGCTACCGGACAGTGGCATTGCTCAAAGAGTAGGGGCCAAGGGTAGTGGCTCACACCTGTAATCCCAGCACTTTGAGAGAGTGAGGTGCATGGATCATGAGGTCAGAAGATGGAGACCATCCTGGCTAACGTGGTAAAACCCCATTGCTACTAAAAATATAAAAAATTAGCCGGGCGTGGGTGGTGGCACGCACCTGTAGTCCCAGTTCGGGAGGCTGAGGCAGGAGAATCTCTTGGACTCAGGAGGCAGAGGTTGCAGAGAGCCAAGATCGTGCCACTGTACTCCAGCCTGGGCAACAGAGCAAGACTCCATCTCAAAAAAAAAAAGCAGGACAGGGACTGCGTGAGGCAAGTCAGATGCTTACCTTGGCACCAGGATTTAAGGTGGCTCATTCTTGAGACAAAGGAACCAAAAATTATTGGGTTGGGCAGGAATTAACAAGTTACTGAGATTTTTTTTGTAAAACTGATGGAAAACTACAAGTATTCAAAAAGTTGGGTCGACTTCTGTTCCTCACAGAACACAACAGAGAGAAAAGGCAACCCATGGAATGGGAGAAAATGCTGACCAATCATATATTTGATTAGGGGTTACTACCCAGAATGTATAAAGAACTCCCACAGCTCAACAACAAGAACACAAACAACCCAATTTAAAAACAGGCAAAGGACTTGATAGATATTTCTCCAAAGAATACATACAAATGGCCAGTAAGCACATGAAAGGTGCACAACATCACTAATGGTGAGGGAAATGCAAATCAAAACCACAATGAGATACCACCTGGCACCCACTGCAATGACTATGATTTTTTGAAAACCCAGAAAATAAGTGTTGATGAGGATGTAGAGAGATTGGAAGCCTTGTACACCGTTGGTGGAACATAAAATGGTACAGCTACTCTGGAAAACATTATGACATTTTCTTAAAACATTAAACAGAGAATTGCCACATGATCCAGCAATTCCACTTCTGGGAATTTACCCAAAGAATTGAAAGTAGGGACTCAAATAGATATTTGCACGCCCATGTTTATAGCAGCATTACTTACAGCAGCCAAGAGGTGAAAGCAACCCAGGTGTCCATCTACAGACTATGGTAGATGCATCTGATAGAACATTCTTTGGCCTTAAAAAGGAAGGAAATCCCAACACATGCTACAACATGGCTGAACCTTGAAGACATGCTGAGCGAAATAGGCCGGCCAGAAAAGGACAAATAGTGCATGATTCCACTTGCATGAGGTACCTGGAGTAGTGAATCCACAGAGAGAGAAAGTAGAATGGTGGTCGTGGGGGCCTGTTGGAGAGTGAATGGGGATTTGTTTAGTGGGGACAGAGTTTGAGTTTGGAAAGATAAAAGTTGCAGAGTGGGATGGTACACAACGAGGTGAATATGTTTAATGCCACTGAAATGTATGCCGACAAATGGTGAAGATGGTAAAGTTTATGTTGTGTGTATTTTACTGGACTTTAAAAATTAGGGTCTAGTTCTTTAGCTTTGGATGAACCTTTGAAAAAAAAATTAAGATCTAGTTTCTACGCATCTATTCTTTTGGTTGCCCAGGTTGGAGTGCAGTGGCGCGATCTCGGCTCACTGCAACCTCCACCTCCTGGGTTCAGGGATTCTCTTGTCTCAGCCTCCCAAGCAGCTGGGATTATAGGCAGTCGCTACCACGCCCAACTAATTTTTATATTTTTAGTAGAGACAGAGTTTCACCATGTTGGCCAGGCAGTCCCGAACTTCTGACTTCAGGTGATCTGCCCACCTCAGCCTCCCAGAGTGCTGGGATTACAGGCATGAGCCACCGAGCCTGACCTACAAATCTTTTCTTTAATGAGAATAATAGCAACACCAATAACACCAGCAATAGCATTGGGACTTTGTATTTTTACCTCTCTAACTTCATTTGATCCTCACTGGGTCCCAGGAACCTGAAGCCCAGAGAGGTCACATGGCTTGTCCTGGGTCACCCCATGGCAGTTAGGACTCTGAGTAGTCTCACTCTGACCCCTGAGCTGCACCTTCTCCTCCTGCCAACAACAGGCTCATCACATCCAAGGATACTGGCCTTGGTGTGCCCACTGTGAGTTCTCGGGCTTGACACATGCCAGTCTCTTCCCAGCCCTCTGCCCTTCGCTGCCTGCAGGCTCAGCCTTCCCACACTCCCTTCCCTTTGATAATATCTGAAGGTCACAGACCCATCCCATTCGTACTTCTGCAAGAGAATCGTGGGGGCATCCCTCTCTTTTTGTTGTATAAGCTCTTTCTACTCCCAGACAGGCTGACAGACCATAAATAAGGGGGACAGGCTAGCTTTTAAGTGCTCCAAAGAGATTTGTGAAAAATTACCGTGGCCTCATTTGCAAAGCTCTGCAGTGTTGTTCCCAGTGACCCGAACACTGAGGGGTACTCTTGAAATAAATCTGTCAGCCGCCTGCACACCCAGATGTCAAGGTCAGGGAACTAATCAGGAGGTTTTCAGAATTTTTCTAAGAATTAATCACCAACTCAGTGAAATAACTGACGGAAAAGATTTATTTGGATGTCTATTCCCTGGGGTCAGTGAAGGGTTATTTTATGTGATAAATCATGCTTTCCAGCCAAGTTGATCTCTCCTCCCTTTCCCTGGATGATCCTTCAAACTGAAGAAAATGTCTTGCCATTTATGATAGCTACTTTAATCTTAATGCCTGCCCTAGAGATGTGATCATATGAAATAATTCCTTGCATGTTTTTCAGATGTGGGAGAGTAAACTGTTTCAGGAGAGCTGAGCTCCTGTCCAGTTGATAACAGCAAAGGGAAACAGTTGAAGCCAAAGAGGATATAGATCAAAGGGTACAAAATTTCAGTTAAATTGGAGTAAGTTTCAGTGATCTGTTTCACAGAATGATGACTATAATAAACAAATAATGCATCACATATTTCAGAATTGCTTAAGAGTAGATTTTAAATGTTCACCACAAAAAAAGATAAATATATTGGCCAAAAAAAAAAAAAACCTCATCATCACTGGTCATTAGAGAAATGCAAATCAAAACCACAATGAGATATCATTTCACACCAGTTAGAATGGCAATTATTAAAAAGTCAGGAGACAACAGATGCTGGAGAGGATGTGGAGAAATAGGAACACTTTTACACTGTTGGTGGGAGTGTAAATTAGTTCAACCATTGTGGAAGACAGTGTAGCAATTCCTCAAGGATCTAGAACTAGAAATACCATTTGACCCAGCAATCCCATTACTGGGTATATATCCAAAGGATTATAATTCATTCTACTGCAAAGACACATGCATTTGTATGTTTACTGTAGTACTGTTTATAATAGCAAAGACTTGGAACCAACCCAAATGCCCATCAATAATAGACTGGATAAAGAAAATGTGGCACATATACACGATGGAATACTGTGCAGCCATAAAAAAGGTTGAGTTCATGTCCTTTGCAGGGATATGGATGAAACTGGAAGCCATCATTCTCAGCAAACTAACACAGGAACAGAAAACCAAATACCACATATTCTCACTCGTAAGTGGGAGTTGAACAGTGAGAACACGTGGACACAGGGAGGGGAACATCACACACCAGGACCTGTCAGAGGGTCGGGGTAAGGGGAGGGAGAGCATTAGTACAAATACCTAACGCATGCGGGGCTTAAATCTTAGATGATGGGTTGACAGGTGCAGCAAACCACCATGGCACATATGTACCTATGTAACAAACCTGCATGTTCTGTGCATGTATCCCAGAACTTAAAGTAAAATTTAAAAAGTGAGGAGATTTGTGAATTAGCTTGATTCAGTCATTCTGCAATGTAAACATTACAAAGACATCACATTGTACCCCATAATATGTAATATAGAATTATTATTTCTCAATTAAAAATAAAAGAAACTAGACAAAGAGCAGCATAATCAACCCAAAGCAAGAAGGTGGCAGGAAATCGTAAATATAAGAGCAGAAATCAATGAAATGGACAAGAGGAAACCAATGGAGAAAAACCAATGAAATAAGAGCTGATACTCTGACAATATCAACAACATTGACAAAACTCTAGCAAGAAAAAAAGTTAGAAGACACAAATTGCCAATATCTGGGAAGAAACTACAGACCCAACAGACATCAAAAGGATAATAAGGAAATAATAGGAACAACTTTAAACAAATGAACTTCACAACTTAAATGAAATGGATCCATTTCTTGGAAAACACAAACTATCATAATTCATACAATATGAAATAGAGAATTTGAATAATTATTGAGGAAATTGAATTTATAACTTTAGAACTTATAAAACCAAAATCTCCAGGTCCAGATGGTTTCACTGGAGAATTCTGTTAAGCATTTATAGAATTAACACCATTTCTATACAATTTCTTTGAGAAAATAGAAGGAACATTGCCCACCTGACTTTTATGAAGGTAGTACTGTCATGCTACCAAAAACCAGACAGAGACAGTATAGAAAAATAAAACTACAGGCCGAGCACAGCTGCTGATGTCTTAATACCAGCATCTTGGGAGGCCGAGGTGGGCAGATCACAGATCAAGAGATTGAGACCATCCTGGCCAACATGGTGAAACCCTGTCTCCACTAAAAATATAAAAATCAGCTGGGCATGGTGGTGCGTGTCTGTAGTTCCAGCCACTCGGGAGGCTGAGGCAGGAGAATCCTTTCAACCTAGGAAGAGGAGGTTACAGTGAGCTAAGATTGTGCCACTGCACTCCAGACTGGTGACCGAGTGAGATGAAAGAAAGAAAAAGAAAGAAAAGAAGGAAGGAAGGCAGGCAGGCAGGCAGGCTGGCTACAGATGACTGTCCAACAAAATAACGAATAGAATTTAACATATCTGAGAGGAATTATGCACCATTGCCAAGAGGGAATTATTCCAGGGATTCAAGTCTGGTTCGATATTCAAAAATTAGTCAATGTATTATACCATATCAACAGGCTAAAGAAGAGAAACCACATGGTTATATCAATTGATGCAGAAAAAGCATTTGACAAAATCAAATACCTTTTCATAACTAAAAAGAAAACTTAGAAAAACAGGCATAGAGAATGTCCTCAACTTGAGAAAGAGCATCTACAAAAGACCTACAGCTAACACACTTAATGGAGAGTGAATGCTTTTCCCCGACAATTAGAAACAAGACAAGCATGCTCATTCATACCGTTTTATTCAATATAGAACATAATGCCATAATTTCAAGCCAATGCAGTATAGCAAGAAAATAAAGGTGTACAGATTAGAAAGGAAGGAATATAACTAACCCTGTTTGTGGATGACATAAGTATCTATGTAGAAAATCCCCAAGAATCTTTAAATAATAAATAGAACAAAATAAGCCTCTTAGAATTAGTGAGTTCAGGAAGGTTGTAGGATACAAGATAAACAGACAAAATTTAATTGTATTTCTTGTGTATTAATAGTGAGCTGTAACAGTAATACTGCATATTAACAGTGAGCACATGGACACTGAAATTAAAAATTGCTTAAAAAGATACATAAGTGGATCGGGCGTGGTGGCTCACACCTGTAATCCCAGCACTTTGGGAGGCCGAAGCGGGCGGATCATGAGATCAAGAGATCAAGACTATCCTGGTCAACATGGTGAAACGTTGTCTCTACTAAAAATACAAAAATTGGCTGAGTGTGGTGGCGCGTGCCTGTAGTCCCAGCTACTCGGGAGGCTGAGGCAGGAGAATCACTTGAACCCGGGAGGCAGAGGTTGCAGTGAGCCGAGATCTTGCCATTGCACTCCAGCCTAGCTACAGAGCGAGACTCTATCTCAAAAAAATTTAAAAAAAAGATACATAAGTGTAAATCTAACAAAACATGTATAGAATTGTACACTGAAAACTACTTAACAAAGATGAAATAAATAAATATAAATAAATTGAAAGATTCAATGTAGTAAATATGTCAACTTCCCCCCAGTTACTATCTAGGTTTGAGCTGGGCATGGAGGCTCATGCCTGTAATCCCAGCACTTTGGGAGGCCAAGGTGGGCAGATCACCTGAGGTCCGGAGGTCGAGATCAGCCTGGCCAACATGGCAAAACCCCATCTCTACTAAAAATACAAAAAAAATTAGCTAGGTGTGATGGCAGGTACCTGTAATCCCAGTGACTCAGACGACTGAGGCAGGAGAATTGCTTGAACCTGGGAGGTGGAAGTTTCAGTGAGTAGTGATCACACCATTGCACTCCAGCCTGGGCAACAAGAGCGAAAATTCTGTCTTAAAAAAAAATGTGGGTTTTATCCAATTCCTATCAAAATCCCAGGAAGATTTTTTTTTGTAGAGAATGACAGTCTTATTCTAAAATATATATGGATACCAGGCATGGTGGCTCATGCCTGTACACCAACACTTTGGAAAGGCTGAAGTAGACGAATCACTTGAGGCTAAGAATTTGAGACCAGCCTGGCCAATATGGCAAAACCTGGTTTCTACTAAAAATACAAAAATTAGCTCGGCATGGTGACGTGCAATTGTAATCCCAGCTATCTGGGGGGCTGAAGCACAAGAATCACTTGAACCCAGGAGATGGAGGTAACAGTGAGCTGAGATCATGCCACCGCATTCCAGCCTAGATGACAGAGAAAGACCTTGTCTCAAAGAAAAAAAATGTATATGGAAAAACAAATAATTTTGAAAAATAAGAATTAAATAGGAGGAATCAATATATTGATTTCCAGACTTACAGCCACAGTAATCAAGAATTGTGATTGGTAGAAAGATAGATCAATGGAACAAAGAGAGAATCCAGAAATAGACACAAATGTGCCCAACTGATTTTTGACAAAAGTCATAAGGAATTAAGTGAACAAAAGATAACTTTTTCAACACATACTGGAACAATTGGGCATCTATAGACAAAAATAATCAATCTCAACCCAAGTCTCCTATCTTATACTAAAAGTAACTGAAAATGGGTCATGCAATCAAATGTAAAAATAAAATTATAAAACATTTAGAAAAAAACAGAGATCTAGGGCTAAGCAGAGTTCTTAGATCAACACCAAAACTGTAGGAGCGAAAATGTGTAAGTTGGACTTCATCAACATTTAAACCTTCTACTCTATGAATGACGCTTTTGAAAGGATAAAAATATCTGATAAACTATAGACTGTGAGAAAACATTTGCAAGCCACATATTCAACAAAACCGTGTACTATATATGATTTGTCTTTTATGCTGAAGTTAAAATTGTTTTATTATTTGTTGAGTGTCTCTGTTTCTAATTTACCCTAAAACTTCCCAGGAGAACTGAAAATCTCTGAAAACAATCCCACCCGTCAAGCATTGTCAGCTTCATTTTCTTCTTAAAGACATTTCCACCGAGCCTGTTTCCTGCTTCAGTCTAGACTAGTCAGCCTGTAGGCAGTCTGTATATTTACCATGCTAGGGCATCCTTTTCCCACTTTCTTAGAACTTCCTCTATCTCTTTTTCTGTGTTAGAGCCCATCTTCTCTTTTATCCTTTTTTCCCATCTTCCCTCACTTCAGGGAAGAAGTAACTCTTCCAGTACTTTCCTGGCTAAAATTAAAAGGACTGAAACAGCACAAGCCAGGATGTGGAGTAATGGGACCCTCAAACAGTGCTGGTGAGTGTGTAAATTGGTGCAGCCACTTTGGAAAGTGGTTATGTATTCTCTACTAAAGTTGAAAATTCCCAGGAACTCAGCAGCTCCAATCATTAGGCATTTTGTACCCAAAAGAAATATGCACATGTATGTACCAGCAGACAAGTACAGAATATCAAAGCGGCATTAATCTCATTGCAAAAAAATTAGCAAAAATCCAGATGTCCACTGGCATGAGAATAAATATGTAAATGGCAGCATATTCATGCGATGTAATATACAACAGTGAACACGATCAACTATATATGCAGTGAGGTAGATGAATCTTGTAATTTTGAATGAAAGAAGCCAAATACTAAAAATATTATATGATTCTATTTACATCAAGTTAGAAAACCTGGTGAAACTACACTAGTGGTAAA
The DNA here is from genome assembly GCF_030222135.1 of Aotus nancymaae. NCBI lineage: Eukaryota > Metazoa > Chordata > Mammalia > Primates > Aotidae > Aotus > Aotus nancymaae. The sequence goes on from NW_026988425.1 coordinate 123,539,885, forward strand.
TGTATAAAGGTGGAAGGCTGGAAGTGATTACTTAACAGTTTGGACTGTGTTTACCTCTTGGTGCAGCGAGGGGGCAGAATGATAGGGAATGAGGCATGGAAGGCCTTCTAGGAAGATGGCCTTGCCTAATGATTGAACTGAATGTGTTTGCTCTGTGCACTTTTTGTGTATGTGTTATGTTTCACAATATGAATGGTTAAGAAAATGAGCAAACATGAAAACAAACCCAAAATTAGATACTATATTATTAATTACTGCATGGACAAAAGGTCAACATTAGCAAGCATTGGTGAGGATGTGGGTTAGCCTGAACTCACACCCTACTGGTGGGAGTATAATTTGTTTGAGTATTTAAAAAACCGTTTGATCTAACCTAGTAATGTTGGGTGTGCATGTACCATAGGGCAGAACAGTTCTGCGGGTGTGCCCCTGCTGGGGCTGAAGAGCTGGCATCTCCCTGGAGCCTGTTCTTTTCCTGCTGAATATTGGGAGTTCCAGGGAGGAAGTGCAGAAACATGAAGCCTGTTGAGGCCTTAAGTTCAGAACCTGCAAGCTGTCACTTCTACCCATATTCTACTGCTGAAAGCCAGTTGCAAAGCCCACATGACATGGGGCAGGGGGTGGCAGGAGCTAAATCTTAAACTAACCTAAGCAAGTGGAAGCTGAGCTCCTCTGTTGAATACCAGCACATTTCTTGGCTCTGCAGATGCTGTATTACCCCTGCTCCAGTATTTAGAAGAGGCGACATGTTGTTACCTGGAGGTTATAAGTATTGTCTCAGCCTTGACAATACTTCATGCAATGAAAAATTCCTTGTTACATTTATAAATGGCCAATAATTGTCTGAAAAGTATTTGTGCTTTGAGTTAGCTGCTGTAAACATATTATCTGTTGGAAAGTAGGACACTTCTTTTTTTTTTTGAAACAAAGTTTCGCTCTTGTTACCCAGGCTGGAGTGCAATGGCGCGATCTCGGCTCACCACAACCTCCGCCTCCTGGGTTCAAGCTATTCTCCTGCCTCAGCCTCCTGAGTAGCTGGAATTACAGGCACGCGCTACCGTGCCCAGCTAATTTTTTGTATTTTTAGTAGAGATGGGGTTTCACCATGTTGACCAGGATGGTCTCGATCTCTTGACCTCGTGATCCACCCGCCTCGGCCTCCCAAAGTGCTTTGTTGTTGTTGTTGTTGTTGTTGTTGTTGTTGTTGTTGTTGAGACGGAGTCTCACTCTGTCACCCAGGCTATAGTACAGTGGTGCAATCTCAGCTCACTGCAACCTTCACCCCCCAAGTTCAAGCAATTCTCCTGCCTCACCCTCCCAAGTAGCTTGGATTACAGGCACCTGCCAACACATTGGGCTAATTTTTGTATATTTTGTAGAGATGGGGTTTCACCATCTTGGCCAGGCTGGTCTTGAACTCCTGACCTCATGATCTGCCCACCTCAGCCTCCCAAAGTGTTGGGATTACAGGCATGAGCTATCACACCCAGCTGGGCACTTCTTAGTCTAAGGAAAATAACTTGTTTCATGTTCAGTGTGATTTTGAATAAAATTGCATAGATTTTACTGATTTTTGGTAGTTTTACCTCTAGGACTTTATTATTTTTTATTTATGTATTTTTGAGACAGGGCCTAACTACGTTGCCCAGCCAGGCTGGTCTCAAGCTCCTGGGCTCAAGTGATCGTCCTGCCCTGGCCTGCCAAGTAGCTGGGCTGCAGGTGGTATACCACCACACCTGGCAAGGACTTTACTTTTTTAAAGCTGCTTTTCTCCTAGTCACTCTGTTCTCTTCCCTCTCACTGAGACTCTCATACTGCTTTTTAAAATACTGGAAACACATATTTTTCCTTCCATGGTTTGCTATTTTCCAAGACGCTTTTATTTATTCAGCATTTATTGAACACCTGTACCTTATTGGCATTGTCAATACTGTGATGATAAGACGCAACTCTAGCTGGATAAAGTCAGTCTCCAGTAGCCGTGAGGCAGGAAAACCAGACAAGTCCTCGAGGGTGGCGCTGGAGTTGGATCTTGATGAATGAGCAGGAGTTTGATAGACCATGAAGTGAGGCAGGAAATTTCTGACTATGGGAGGAGAAGGAGCCAAGGCACAGAGCTGGGATAACACATCTCCATGCATACATCAACGTGCATGATTCTCAGTTGATTTACTTTTATCTCATCTTGCAATCCACCTGCAGTTTTCTCTAATGTAGAGCTTAGGTTTCTTCAGATGTACTTTTGCTTTTTTATACATTGCTTTTAAGATAGGAATTTGAAGTTTTCCTGATGACTTGGGTCGATAGAAATTGTTTTTGCTTTACTATTAAACATACTGAAACAGGCTACTTTGAATGGAGTCATTTTCCTGTGTTCTGAATTGTGTCACTCAAGCGTACCCGCGGGGGTCGAATGCCTGTTAACAGTGAGGTCTGTCTGTGTTCCTCTGTCTAGATTAAGTTTGACAGTGTGGAGGTGTGTGTCTGCTGTGAGCTGCAGCACCAGTCGTCCGGCTGCAGCAACCTCGGGGAGACGCTGAAGCTGAACCCGCTGCAGGAGAACTGCAACGCCGTGAGGCTGACCTTGAAGGTGACCCTGCTGGGCGCTGCCTGTGCATGCATTGCAATTCCATGCCTTACAGACATTTTAGGAAGACTTACTAACATATAGATTTCTTTCAGCTCATAACATGCCGAGGTAGGTTTGAGGCAAGAGGGAATATCTTTCCAGAGAACATGTGAAAGGAGGATAGAGTTTGATTTTGAAGGTGTTCTTTCTGGATCTTGCTTTGCATTTTCACCATTTCATTGTCCTGCCTCTGACATCTGCAAAATCAGATGCCAGTGGTTGAAAAAGGTCTTTACAAATCCTGACGGGATGGATTCTACAGCTTTTCTGACATTTTTGGCTGTTACACCATCAGGGAACAGATGGGGGTTTATTTTGCTTTTTAAAAGATATTTGGAGGAAAAAAAAATCTGACAATCTCGTGGCGGTCTATTTTCATGTATAACATCTGATCTTTAAAAAAAAGCGATTTGGAAAAATTGTTTATATTACTTCTTTCTTCCAAGTGTTTTATTCTGAAAAGCAAAATTGACTACTTAAAAATACATAAGAACAAGTGAACCTAATTCTGTTTCCCTTGAATGAAACTGTGCCAAAACTTTTTAAAAAGATGTGGCACAGGCCAGGCGTAGTTGCTCACGCCTGTAATCCCAGCACTTTGGGAGGCCAAGGCGAGTGGATCACTTGATCAAGGTCAGGAGTTCGAGACCAGCCTGGCCAACGTGGTGAACCTCGTCTCTACTAAAAATACAAAAATTAGCCAGGTGTGGTGGCATGTGCCTGTAATCCCAGCTACTTGGGAAGCTGAGGCAGGAGAATCATTGGAACCTGGAAGGCAGGGGTTGCAGTGAGATGAGATCGTGCCACTGCACTCCAGCCTGGTGACAGAGAGAGAATTTCGTCTCAAAAAATGAATAAATAAATGTAAAAAGATGTGGCATAGTCCAAGGAACTCTTAGTTGGTGGTAAAATTGTGTTTGTGGTATGAGGGAGCGCTAGCATGCGTGTAGGGAATGCAGTACGCAGGGGACTGGAAACTACAGAGAGCCACCTCGGATCTGGGGAGGGACATTGAGTCCCTGTGATTAGTCCTCCATGGGTGGTCACTGGCTGCTAGACAAGCAAAGATGTACAGAGAGAGAGGATGCAGCTCATCTCCAGGGTAGGACTGGGACTGGCTCACAGCACCTGCCATGTTTTACACAGAGGAATAGGCCAAGTTGAGTGGTCCCAGCAGCTCACCAGAGCGATAGATGCAGCGGGGTTGGAGAAACCCAGAACTGCGGCACTCCAGGGCTCATCCCATTATGGGACCAACTATTTCATGCCACCCACACTATCTACACCCACATTTCTACCTCATTGCATCCTGGGACCTGCCTGGGTCAGTGCCTGAGGTCTGCTGCGGCCCTTCACCACCCTCCTGGGTGGGGACATAGGCAGTCATTGCTCACTCTGCAATCATTCTGACAAGTGCTAAGTTGCTTCTTCAACCTGGGAATGTTTTCTTGAGCATGGGGATGTATTTGGGCCTCATGTGACCTCCCATTCCTCAGTTGGCTGATAGGATGTTTAGCCTGCCCTCTCAGGTCCTGGAGTTCCCTTTGGAGGCCTTCACTCACAGGATGCAGGACCCAGTTTTCCTGACTCTCCAGCCCCTGAAGCAGTGACTGTGGTTTGAAAGGTAATGCTGGTGAAAAAACAACACTGTCGCCGGGTGCAGTGGCTCACGCCTGTAATCCCAGCATTTTGGGAGGCTGAGGTGGACTGATCACAAGGTCAGGAGATCAAGACCATCTTGGCCAACATGGAGAAATGCTGTCTCTACTAAATTGAAAAAAAAAAAAGATTAGCCAGGCATGGTGGCATGCGCCTGTAGTCCCAGCTACTTGGGAGGCTGAGGTGGGAATCACTTGAACCCGGGAGGCAGAGGCTGCAGTGAGCCAAGATCGCATCACTGCACTCCAGCCTGGTGACAGAGCAAAAAAAACCACCACTGTCTCTAAGAATTCAGTCTCAGGTCTAGGGGGAGCTGGTGACCTTGCAGTCTCGCTCTTATTCACGGTTCTGGTACATTGGTGAGAAAAGCCCTTGGTATGAGGTGTCAAAAATGGCATAGAGTAAAGGCCACCGATACCAAGAAGTTCAGTGAAGGCTGGGAGCCAAGCTGAATGACTGGCACAGCCCCATGGGTATTCAGATTGCCCAGGACACTGGTAAGAGTTGAAAGCACAAGAGAGACTACACCATTTTAAACTCCTCAATGAATTTGTGTACAAAGCCTGCTGAGAGGTAGGAGCTATCAAAGCTGGTGGCAGGAGGCTCAAAGCAGGCAGGAGTTGTGATTCAGGTGCGAGGCCAGTGGTCTGGAAGTGGCAGCAGTGGCTTAGGTGCTAGGAAAAGAGGCAGCCTGCCCTTGTCCCCCATCTGAGGGCCTGTGCAAGGAGCAGTGGCCTTGGCAGGGACTGGCTCATCTGAGATCAAGAGGACTAGGGACTGTTGGAAGTGAGTATCTGTTTATTGCTGTCATCCAGTTTTGCTACTTTCCAAATTTATCTTGGCTATCATTTCCTTTGCATTTCCATATACATTTTAGAATCTGCTTGTTCAATTTGTGCTAAAATCCTGCTTGGATTTTTACTGAGATTGCATGGAATCCACACATCACTTTGAAGAGACTAGACATATCCATGACAGAGTTCTTCATTTAAGTTGTACTTTCTTTCTTCAGTGTTTCTTTTTTTTTATCAGTCTTGTGTAATTTTCAGTGTATAGATCTTAACATGTTTTGTAATAGCTATGCTTAAAAGTATTCCACATTTATGGGTGCTATCCTAATGGTATTTTTTAATGGTCTGTTATTCACTGCTAACATACAGAAATTTGATTTTCGTCACCAGTCTTGTATCTGTGGTCTTGCTAACCTCACTTATTAGTTCTGGTTGCTCCTTTGCAGATTCTTTGCATTTTCTTACATAGACAGTCATGTGCTATGCAAAGAGAGGCAATTTTACATCTTCCATTCTCCAGACAAACAGAACCAATAGGACAGACATAGATTGATGAGAGGGAATTCACTGGGAGAATTGCTCACATGGCCATGGAGACTACGAAGTCCTGTGACCGCCCATCTGCAAGCTGGAGACCCTGGAAAGCTGGGAGTTTGGCTCAGTTCAAGTCCAAAGGCCTCAGAACCAGGGAAACCAGTGGTGGAACTCTCAGTCCGAGGCCAAGAACCTCGGGGAAGGGGTTGCACCAGTGTGAGTCCCAGGGTCCAAAGACCAGAGAGCCTGGAGTTCTGATGTCCAAAGGCAGGAAAGGGTGTCTCTGCTCCAGAAGAGAAAGAGAAAATAATTCACTTTTTCTGTGCCTTTTTGTTCTATTCAGGCCTCTGGCCGGTCAGATGGTGCCCCCAACATTGAGGGTGGATCTTCCCCACTCAGTCCACAGACTCACATACCAATCTCCTCTGGAAACACCTTGCTTTGCCATTTCTCGAGTATCCTTTATCCAGTCAAATTGACACTTAAAATAAACCAGCACACATTGCAATCCAGATGCCTCTTCTTTTCCCTGCCTTATTGCACTGACTGGACTATTCAACAGTATTGAATAGATGTGGTGAGAGCAGATGTCCTTGTCTTGTTCCTGATTTTAGGGATTAAGTATCATGTTAGCTCTAAGTATTTCATAGATGTATATTATCAGGTTGTAGAAGTGCCCTCCTATTCCTAGTTTGCTGAGAGTGTTTTTTTACCATGAATGGCTGTTGAATTTTATCAGTCTTTTACTGCATCTGCTTAGATGTTCCTATACGTTATCTTCTTAAGTCCACTCAAATAGTGAATAACATTGACTTCTGAGTGGTGAGCCAACCTTGCATTCCTGAGATAAACCCCACTTGATCATTTTTTCCTCAACGTGTCCAGTCCACTGCTGACTGTGTCTGTCAGAGGCATTCTTCATCTCTGTGCCTGTGTTTTTCATTTCTAGTTTCTGCATTTGACTCTTCCTCATTGCTTCCATCTCTCTGCTACCTTACCTTGGTGATCCTGCATCTTGTTCACCTTTTCCACTAAAGCTGCTGTCTGACTGCATCCGCCCCAGGTAAGTGCTCATGTCTTTCCTTGGAGACTCTGTCTTTTCCCTAGAATTTGCGTTAGTTTGCTGCCCTGTGACCTCAGCTGACTGATGGGTTCAACGTAAGTTGGGAATTTGCAGAACTCAGTGTCTTCTTGTTGTTGCTGTTGTAATGTCAGGGCCATGTTCTTTCCAGCTTTCTCCATCCTCAGCAGAATCTGGAATCATGTTCTACATGATTTTCCCCCTGGGCACAGAATTCTTGAGGAACCTTTTTCCCACTTAGGGGTTTATAGATGCTATGTTATTCTCTTTTTCATTGAATGTCTATATAGGGAAAAATCCTAAAGTCAGCCAGATGCTTTCTCCCCTTTAGGTATGTGATGGTCATTAACACTGTTTTAAAATATGTCTAGCTCTCCAGCTTCCTTTTGCATGATAAAAGGAACCTGTCGCCTCATGGTTGCTCAGGACCATGTAAACAAAACTTAACATTTACCACTTTCAAGTCAGAGTATTTAAATGTGGCGTGAGGTTCTCCAGAGCTCTTTCCCACTGGCACCGTAATTGGCAGATTAGAGGTGGTGACAGCACCATCAGCCTAGGTCACCACAACGAGAAGAGCCCCCTGCACCTTACCCACATTGGAAAGTAGCATGAATGACTAACAGACTCTTTTGAGACAAGATCTCGCTCTGTTGCCGAGGTTGAGTGCAGTGGCATGATCACAGCTCACTGCAGCTTCAATCTCCTGGGCTCAAGAGATCCTCCCACCTTTGCCTCCCAAGTAGCTGGGACTGTAGGCATATGCCACCATGCCCAGCTATTTTTTTATTGTTTGTAGAGACAGGGTCTCACTGGCCCAGACTGGTCTCAAGACTCTTGGCTCAAGTGATCCTCCTGCCTTGACCTCCCAAAGTGCTGCGATTATGGGCATGAGCCACTGCACATCCCTGTTCCGTTTTTGTGAAGGCTCTCTTCCTAGCTATTTTCTGCAACAGGCATTACCTTTTTCCCCTGCTTGTGATGTGATCTTGAGTCTTGGCAACTCCCTCCTCAGCTCCTTCTGTCTTTATCTTTTTTTTTCATGAGCCCTTGTGTCTTTGCTTTTAGCTCTTAGACTGTAGCAGTCTTCTTCTCTGCTTGGTTACGATTTGCACCCATGGATATCTCCAACTAGTTAATTAGAGTGGAGTTTTCAACATATTCTATATATTTCTCAGATCCCTTTTCTGAAGTATAAGGATACTTCAAAGTACTAAGGCAGATTCCTAACCCTTAAATTCTGTCTCAAGCATTATGCTCTATTTAAATAGTTAGCATAATTAAGGCTTTGTACTTCCTTCCCATAATTATAGATACTTCTTCCTCGGAGAGTCATGTGCCACATTATCTAGTTTTCTCATAATTCGTGGTACAGTCATTTTTAATATAATCCTTACTCTTGAAAAGTCATCCAAGCCAAGCTGTGCCTGATGACTTTCCCTGCAGCTAAAGGGTCTTCTGCAGGGACCTGGTGTTGCTTTATTAAAACTCTTGGACACCAGAACAAATATGGGCCATTGGAAATGGAGCCACTCCGGGAAGAGGTTGCTCTACTCTTTTGCACGGATGTCCATGAGAGCCCCCCCTTCCTGTCACCTGCAAAATGTCCTTGAGACTTAACAGAAGAAGGGGCAAAGGAGAATGTTCCTTTGATTAGTTTCCCTTTTGCTCGCTCCTTTTAGGTTGGCAATTAGATCAGGTCCATTGATCTTTTCCACAGTCTAATTAGAGGCCCTATTTATCTGATTAGTAAAACTCCATGTCTGAATTTTCCATATTCAATTATGGATTATCTATACTTAGTATGTAATGAACTCAATTTATGTGGGGGAAAATCCTGTATAATTGACTTGGGAATCAAAGCACTTTGATTTTAGTTGTGTTTGAATTAACTGATACTTACTTAATGAGATTTGTCCGACTACTTGCTTCCTGTCAGGCCACTCTCCCTCCTTCCTCCCCTCCCATACCTGGAAGGCTGTACAGGGCCAGCCCATCCCCAGGGAGAAAAGCGGAAACCAACTTTCTTCATGGCCCAGGAGGAATAAGTTCAGAATTCAGAAGAGCACACACGTGTTGCTTTGCTCGTCCCTCTGATTGGCATTTGTTGGTCTGGAGGCCCTGCAACTGAAACCCTTGATGTCTGTTCTGCCTTTCCTGGCTGGCCCCACTCTTGGATTCTCTGGGTTGTTTTTTTGTTTTTTGCTTTTTCGAGACAGAGCCTTGCTCTGTCACTAGGCTGGAGTGCAGTAACGCAATCTCAGCTCACTGCAACCTCCACCTCCTAGATTCGGGTTCAAGTGATTCTCCTGCTCAGCCTCCTGAGTAGCTGGAACTACAGGTGTGTGCCACCACATCCAGTTAATTTTTGTAATTTTTAAAATAGAGACAGGGTTTCACCATGTTGGCTAGGATGATCTCAATCTCTTGACCTTTGACCTCGTGATCCACCCACCTCAGCCTCCCAAAGTGCTGGGATTACAGTCATGCACCACTGCATTGGGCCGATTCTCTGGTTTTTTAGCAGAGAACCCCTGGGGGCCAACAAAAATTCTCTCTTGAGGATATTGATAGTTTCTTACCTCCTTACAGGGGTGAGCGCGGAGCAGGGCAGACGGCACAGAGAGGACCTGGAACTCCACTGCACCACGTAGGGATTCACAGAATTGTAGAAGCAGAGGGAGGGTACGTCCCGTTGTCCATTCATGGACTGTGCAGGTGTGAAGGCTGCAGCCCAGGAGGAGGGCGGGTGTCTCCTCCTGGGTCTCTGGGAAGGTCCTGGGGGAGGGAAGGGCCCCTCTGTGCACTCAGCCGTCCAGTACCCATGTCACTGCTCCCTGATGATGGGGCCTGCCTCTGGGCATCTCATTATGAACAGTGAGGAAATAGGGTCTAAAAATTATGAGTTTGGTATATCCTTTCTCAAAACCTTTGACAGTGGTAGGCAAGTGGTACTGAAAAGGCAAGGCTACGGCTCTCCCTGTTCCTGATGAAACAGTGTCTCGGCTTTTGTTAAAAAAATATATATATATATATGACACAATAAATGCTTAAACAATAAAAAGATGTTTAGGTAGACTGATGGCCATTTTTGCCAAGTCAACCCAGCACAAGACTGTGACATATTTAGGACCAGCATTCACAGCATTTTTTAAAGTCACAAAAATCAGAACTGCTAACTAACTGGTGAAACACGCTTCATAACATGCTGACACCGTATCTGGCTGCCTCTAATGTGCTGCTGTATTCAACAAGGTCCTTATGGTTTTATTATAGTGACCTAATTCAAATCTGAGTTAAAGATCTTGTTCTTCTTTCATGTACCTGGTTTAATTTACTGAGCCACAATACACCAAATTACCCAGAGAAACCTTATCAATGGACATGGAGATAAAAGTTTCCCAAGAAATCAGTCAGTTATTGAGTATATATGCTTTCCTATCTTCGTCTCTAAGACAGTTTAAAAAAAAAAAGGCAAGACAGTTTCCTAAAAAACCTAGAGACCTGAAAAATAAATTCATCCTTTAATCTTGAGTAAGTCTTACCGATGCTAAAGAAATAAGAATGATTTTGAGAATAAATGAATGATCAGCATTTTGTGATGAAGCTTGCAGCATTGACTGGCTTTCTGAAACGCTACATGTGCACACACCACACATGCAGTCACGTCCCCCACACACCACATACCCCCCCACACACACCACACACATGCACACACACCCCACACACTCCACACACATGCACACACACCCCACATACTCCATACACACCCCACACACACTGCACACACATGCACACACCCCCCACACACATGCACACACCCCCACACACACTGAACACACATGCACCCACACTCCACACTTGCACACATACCCTTCACACACACCACACACATGCACACATACCCCCACACACTACATACCCCACACATGCCACATACTCCCATACACATCCACACACATGCACACACACCCCACACACTCCACACACGTGCACACATACCCTACACACATGTACACACATATGCACACACACCACACACACCGCACACACATGCACACACAACCCACACACTCCACACACATGCACATACACCCCACACACGCCACATGTACTCACATACACACCACCGCTAGAAGCGACCTTTCCACTGCCAGAAATGGACAGCTACAGGGCATGACAGGTGTACCACAAGTTTATTCTGCTTTCTCCTCTCCTGGTATTCTAAGTGGACAGTGGTAGGTTCCTTTGGTCAAGTGGGATGTGGTCAGCGATGTGAAGGGTGTCAGATGCCTGCTCTCCTACTTCCACTGGCAACCATGGCTCATTTAAGGGAGTGCCTAGAAGTATCAGGGTCTGCTGACCTTTGAACTCAGCCAAGGCAAAGCTGCTCCCTTCTGATGCGTGATGTGTGCCCACTGCATCCCTGGTTTCCAGTGTCACTGAAAGCCTGCCTCGAGCCTGCTTATCCGAGTGACATCTACTTTCCCCGAGTGGTTGAGATACGGAGTTTGGTTGGATATCCACACTCACAAGGCCACACAGCAACAATGTGGCAGCACTCTGACATAGTCATGGGGAGCAGCCGTTCCACCTGGGACTGGGACTTGCCTGTACCTGCGAGGATAAAGCCAGGCCCAGGTTTTTGGGTGCTGAGCTAAGAGTGATATATCAATAGCAGACTCATTCTCCCCCAGTATGGAGAGGCTGGTGGGCAGAGCCCTGTGTGGTCCGCCTCTCAAGACTGTCTCAGCGTTCCCAGACCCGCCGGTCCTGGTTCACGGGCAGCAGATGCACCATGCCTCCCCTTGCAATTGGCAAAGTGAAAGTCCAAGTGTGGAGAGGGCAGGCCCAGGAGGGGCCTTCACTGCTCAGGGAAGGGTGCCTTCTGTGGGCCAGGCCCTCGCCTTTGTCTGCCCTGGATGGTTTCTCCTCTGAGTCCCCCTCTCCTTTCAGGGAAGATACCTGGCATTCCAGGGAGATGGTCCATGCAGAACCCTGGCATCTCACACTCTTTTTTTTGTTTTTTTGTTTTTTTTTGAGACGGAGTCTCGCTCTGTTACCCAGGCTGGAGTGCAGTGGCGCGATCTCAGCTCACTGCAATCTCCACTTCCTGGGTTCAAGCGATTCTCCTGCCTCAGGCTCCCGAGTAGCTGGGACTACAGGTGTGCACTACCACACCCAACTATTTTTTTTGTATTTTTAGTAGAGATGGCGTTTCACCATGTTGGCCAGGATGGTCTCGATCTCCTGACCTCATGATCTGCCTGCCTCTGTCGCCTCTGTCTCCCAAAGTGCTGGGATTACAGGTGTGAGCCACCGCACCTGGCCAGCATTTCACACTCTTAACTCAACCACCTGACCTGGTTGTTTCCTTGAACTGTGCCACCTCCAGGATCGCAGCACTCAGGCCATGGCCTCCCCTCCTTCAGCTCCATTTTCCAGCTTCCACTCCTCTACTCTCAGACCACTCACACAAGACTTCTAACACCAGATGGACGGGGTCATTTCCCCCACACACCAAGCCATTCTCCAGTGGACACCAGCTGGGTGTGCTCAGTTCAACTCAAGTCTGAGACTCTACCTGGAGACAGCGTCGCATCCACAGGTTAAGAGCTCAGCCCCACAAGACCACCCTCACTTCTCATGCCAGCCACAAGCCACAGGTTGTGACCTGTACTTCTGGCCAACAGGGTATAAACCGGGGCTCCCACAATCCCCTACTTGGGTTTGATTGATTTGCTAGAACCCGGAAGGTGGAGGTTGCAGTGAGCCAAGATCACGCCATTGCACTCCAGCCTGGCGACAGAGTGAGACTCCATCTTAAAAAAAAGAAAAGAAAAGAAATACATTATTGTACATTGTTCCACACCCAACTGAGTCCCCTCTGCTGCCACAGCTCTCCCTCCCGCCCTCCCTCTGTCTGAAATTAGAGATTGTCCAGAAGCAGCCGCTACCCTGAGGCCTCGGGGACTTTGGCATTCCCCGCAGAGTTGTGTGCTTCACTGAATCTTTACATCAAAGTTGATGCATTTGGTACCATGAGCCAATTTCTATTCTCACCCCCATCAGGTCTGTGGTATTTATCCGTGTACAGATGGGTTGTCTTGGTCATCTTCGTGGCTTCCGCGTGGTCTTGCTTTGGGTGAGTATTCCACAGGTTGCTTGTACATCTCCTGTTCGTGGACACTGAGTCGTTCCCAGTTTCTCACTATTGTAGCAGTGCTAGAACGCAGAGCGACGTGCACTTGGCCACGTGTGTGCACCTGCTGCATTTTCTCCAGCCTGCAGATGGGCCAGCTCCCAGGGGACTGCATGCGCAGGACTTCAGTCACCACACTCCGGAGTGATGGCAGGGACCCCCGCCCTCCCAGCCATTGGGCGAGGCAGCCTTGCTTCTCCGTGTCCTCAGGCTTTCTGTGTGACTGACGGCTATTTGTTTTCACCTGCGAACCGCCTGATTTTTTGTCTTTTCCTGCTGGGTTATTTGCTCTTTACTCTAAATGATTTTCCTTTGTCATAAAAATCTGCTCCCAATCTGTGACTCATCGCTCGATGTTGTTCTGGGCATCATAGAGAAGTTTTCAGTTTTAATGAAGGCAAATTCATTTCCTGTATGATGTGTCCTTTGAGTGTTGCATTTTAAGAACTAATTTACCACCCCCAGGTGATAAAAATTTTCTGTATTTTTTATGGAAGTTTTAAAACTTTGCCTCTCACACTGAGCTCAGTAATCCCCCGGGATAATTTTGTGTGTGTTGTGAGATATGGATCTAATTGTATTTATTTTTGTGTATGGATAGTCATCAATTATTACAGCACCAATCTGTGTTTCTGTATTTGAAGTATCTATTTCTGAGGTCTCTCTTTTTTTTAATTAGTCTATGGCTTGTCTCTGCAATTACCACATTATGTGAAATGCTGGGTCTGTATTTGTCTTGTAGTTAAGAAGGGAAGTTTTCACTCTTTCCCTCTTCAGAACTTTCTTGGCCATTCTCAGTCGTCCAAGAGAGACAGAGCTCTCTTCTCTCTTCCTCCTCTCTCTCTGTCTCATACACATATGCACACACAATCACTGTAACTATATTGTATTTTCAGGTTAATTTGGGGAGAATTATCATTTTTGGTGCATCTTTTCATTTATTTAGCCTTCTATTTTTTTTTTTTTTTTTTTTTTTTTTGAGACGGAGTTTCGCTCTTGATACCCAGGCTGGAGTGCAATGGCGCGATCTCGGCTCACCGCAACCTCCGCCTCCTGGGTTCAGGCAATTCTCCTGCCTCAGCCTCCTGAGTAGCTGGGATTACAGACACGCGCCACCGTGCCCAGCTAATTTTTTTTTTTTGTATTAGTAGAGACGGGGTTTCACCATGTTGACCAGATGGTCTCGATCTCTTGACCTCGTGATCCACCCGCCTCGGCCTCCCAAAGTGCTGGGATTACAGGCTTGAGCCACCGCGCCCGGCCTAGCCTTCTATTTTTTAATAAAAATGTTACTATTTTTAATATATAGTCTTGATCATCTTATGTTAAATATATTCCTAGGTGTCATATCATTTTGTCATTATTGGAAAAGTAGGGAGTTTTAAATATTTTTTCTTTTTTTTTTTTTTGAGATGGAGTCTCGCTCTTGTCACCCAGGCTGGAGTGCAATGGTGAGATCTTGGCTCATTGCAACCTCCGCCTCCTGAGTTCAAGCGATTCTCCTGCCTCAACCTCCCGAGTAGCTGGGACTACAGGTGCACATCACCACACCCAGCTAAATTTTGTATTTTTGGTAGAGACAGGGTTTCATCTTGTTTCCCAGGCTGGTCTTGATCTCCTGATCTCATGACCCACCCGCCTCAGCCTCCCAAATGCTGGGATTACAGGTGTGAGCCACTGCATCTAGCCTACTTTAAAACTTTTATGCCCAAACAGTTTGCCTGTAGACCGTTTAGGGTTTTCAATTTAGAGGGTTCCATCATTTGGGAATAATGGCAGTTTTCTTTCTTCTTTACCAGTCTTTACATTGATTCTTCATTTTTCCCATCTTTCTGTACTGGTTAGGGTTTTCAGTACAACGGGATGGAGGTTGAGCCAGTAGCCATTCTTGTCTTGTTCCTGAATTTAAAGGAAAGTGTTTAATAATCGAGAGTGATGTTTGTTGAAAATTTCTAATACTAAATAGTATTTGCCAGATGAAGGGAATCCCATTTTGTTCCCAATGTGCTAAGAGTTTACCATGAGTTTTAAATTTTAGCAAATGCTGCATCTGTCGAGATAGGTATATATGTATGTATGTGTATATGTATGTGCATATGTATGTATACACATAACACTCATACACATATAACTGCATTCTGTTAGTATAGTGAATGTACATGAATCTACATGAAACTACATGAATATATATTCATGTTGAATG
This sequence comes from Aotus nancymaae, assembly GCF_030222135.1. NCBI lineage: Eukaryota > Metazoa > Chordata > Mammalia > Primates > Aotidae > Aotus > Aotus nancymaae. The sequence continues at coordinate 123,554,984 of NW_026988425.1, forward strand.
GATTTCTAATGTGGAACCGTTCTTGCATTTGTGGGATAAAACTTAGGCACAATATTTCCATATAATTGTGAAAATCTACTTTGCTTTTGTTTTATTAAGGATTTTTGATTATTATTCATAGATTATATGAATCAAGCTTTCCCTTTTTCATACTGCAATTACCTAATGTTATTTTATTTTTTAGTTTAGCTTAGAAGGATGAGCTGGGAGATATTCCTCTCTTCTTCCCTCTGAAAACAAAGTTCGCAAAAGATTAAACTTATCTATTTGTTGAATTGAATGTTTGGTAAAAGGTATAAAATCACCAGGGCCTGGTCATTTTTTTTTGCAGTCAGCAGAGAGTTAAGTACAGATTCAGTGGATTGTAGGCTACTTGGATTTCTTCTTTCTTCTGAGACTATGTTAGGATATTTTGCTTTTCTGGAATAAATTGTCCATTTTGTTTAGGTTTTCAAATTCATGTGTATGCTCTGCCTACTTATGTCTCTTTTAATTTCTAATATTTTAATTTATTCCTTTTATTTCTTTGTTAATAAGCCTCTGCCAGAGACTTGCCTATTTTTATCAGTTTTTTTCAAAGAACCAGCTCTATATTTACTGATCTTGTCATTGCTTTGTTTCTTGTTTCATTAGATTCCGCTCTATTCTCCATTTTTCCTTCCTTCTAAATTCCTTTTTCTTTTTCTCACTTCTCTGGTGGGTAAATCCAGTGTCCTGATGGCAAACTAGCCTGTTTTTTCAAGAGAAGAATGGTTCCCATAAACATATAACAAATATGACATCCTGCAGACAACCTGTCTTAGGCCACATAAATAGGTTAGCCCTGCAAAGATGATAGCAAAACTTCTCTAGTTTATAGCTGAGTGCCACCAGACTGTTTCTTGCCCTTCTCAAGACACAAGACAGGAAGTGTCAACTACAAGATGATCTGATACTGATTAAGTATAGATTCAATTGCAACAAGACCTTTCCCTTTTAAAAAATGTCCTTAGTTCTCTGTGTCCCTGTGGTCATTTGCATTGTCAAGAAAAACTAATCTTGTCTTAGATAAGGAGAAGGTTTATTCAAAAAGACGCTTGCAACTTACAGAGGAGAATCCTTAGAACTCAAGAAATGTAAACAACTCAACATCAGTCGGAAAATGGCTTTTCTGTTATAGGGTAGGGAGGTCAGCAAACCTTAGCAGAAACTGAAGGGGAAGTTGGGTGAGCAACGGAAAATTTCCAGGAACTGTGTCTCCCTATGGGATGAGCTGATTAGTGGTGCGTTCCCCTTTGTGGTGCTTGCCCAGGCCCTAGGGGCAAGCAGAAGGTAAGAAAGGTGCGTTGTGAAAACAGAGAGATGCACTGTGAACACTTGGGCAAAATATAAATATTCTTTAGTTCAATCTTCTCTAATTCATTGAGATGGTAACTGGTTCACCCAGCTCACTGAATTCTTTTTTTTGAGACAGGATCTTGCTGTGTTGCCCAGGCTGGAGTGCAGTGGTGTAATCACAGCTCACTGCAGCCTTGACCTCCCAGGCTCAAGCCATCCTCCTGCCTCTGCCTCTGGAGTAGCTGGGACCACAGACGTATACCACCACATGCAGCTAATTTTTTTTATTTTTTTGGAGAAACGGGGCCTCACTATGTTGCCCAGGCTGGTCTCAAACTCCTGGACTCAAGTGATCCTCCCGCCTCAACTTCCCTAAGTGCTGGGATTACAGGCATGTTAAAAACGGTGTTAATAAAGTTCATTTCTCCTTGAGTATTTTTAGGCACTTTAATTTTATCACCACCCTAGTATCCCTGCAGCACGTCTGCCTTCTCCCTGCCTCCCTCCTGCCCTGCCCGTCTTCACCCACCCTCCTCCACTGAGCTCCCTTCACAGGTTTCTGCCCCTCCCATCCCCACCCTCTCCCTCTGCACTCAGCCTTCCCTTTCCTAGTAACACTGCCCCACCCACCTCCGCCACCCTTGCCTTGCCTCACTGCCCCGCGCCGCCTGGATGTCCCTTCCTCTGGCCTCTGAGGGTGCTCCCTATGCACCTCTTGCAGGCAGCTCTGCCCTGGCTTGGGGCATCAGCCTTGCGAGTCGAGTTGCTGGCCAGGGCATATCTGTGTCACTCTAGACTGAGTTCCATGGTTGCAGGCCCCCGCGTCTGTCTTCCTCTTTTCATCTCTGTGTTTCTGCGTTGTGGGCTCGATCCGTGTGCACGGGAGGAAGGAAAGGAAGCAAGGAGGGCGGGAGGAAGCTACATATTGAACAAAGAATATATTCCTGAAAGCTGATAGTCACACCTGTGAGAGCCTAAAATAGATCAAGAAAACAACCACCAGTATATTTTCTGGCATTTCATTCAAAGAATGCATTTATGTTATATTCCAGAAAGCACATGCAGCCTTACTGTTTAGTGTGTTTTAAAATAGAAGCCCTGTCCTTCCCGTGGATGAGGATCCTGCCATACAGTTGGTCTTTTGCCGGCTTTCACGTGTGTACTCATATGACAGAGTCCCACACCCGAGAGCGGGACCCCCTCAGATCCCTCCTGCCGTCCTCCCGCAGTCGCTCCCAGAGGGAACCCATTGTCTCAGCTCCTGTTTCTCTTCCCAACCTTGTCAATGGTATCACCACCACCCCTGGCTGCTCAGCTCCCAGGTGGAGAGCTGGATGTTCCCCCAACTCCTCCTTCTCCCACCTCCTGAAAGTCCGGGGCCCTGCAGTGTTGGAACTGCAGGCAATGTGGAGACACCACATTGGGGTGTTTGGGGTAGCGGGAAAGAGAGGGCAGCGGCCAGGCGTGTTAGAGAAAAAGATCATCCAGCAGCAGCAGGGGACAGGACCGACAGCCAGGCCAGGCACAGATGCTAATCTGGGCAGAGATAATAGGACCAATGCTGCAGAAGCACATCGGAGTAGGGGGAGAGGGCATCGACTTGGTAAATACTTAGAAGATGAAATTAGCAAAGCCTGGTGATCTGGAGGGGAGGAGGGAAAGGGATCTCAGTGCCTCCTGGGGTCCAGCCGCAGCCTTCGGGTGCATGGTGCTGCCCCATCCAACAGGGTCTGTGGCCTGTGGGTTCTTTGAGGACTCAGCATGAAGTGGGGCCTGTGGTTCCTGCCCTGCATGTGCCACGCTTCCTGGGGGCTTCCCTGGCAAAGGGTCCTATGCCTTCCTCCATTTATCCTCTGGTGAGATGGGGAGGGACGTTCCCCTGCTCTTCCCCCTGCTTCTCTCCTCCAGCCTCTTCTCACTCCCAAGTACTGACCTCCCCTCCCCTAAAATTATTGTCACCATCCAGGAGAGCTCATCCCTTGTGGCCCCCAAACTGACTCTGCTGAAGGCCCACCCAGCTGCACACACCGAGAACTACCAGCTGCAGAAAGCAGGAAAGGTGGGGGCTCCTTCTCCCACAGTCCAGCCAAATGAACATGCCCTGCACCACTCATCCTTACCTGCCACGGCCCTCAGGGCATTTAAGAATTGTCTAGTCTGTGAATCCTGAGGAAAAGAGATGCGCCTGTACCTTTAAGGAAGAAAGAATATCAGTTAAATACAGATTGGAGACATTACTTCTGGTTATGAACATTAGCCAAGTTCTCAAGAGGTGAAAGGCTAATAAGATCATTGAAATTACTTCTGCATGCAAGCCAGTATCTCCCAACTCTTCCTTCTTTTCAGCTTCCTTCTTAATCTGCCTGGGCTTTAATCAAACTACTTTCACTGACACTTTATCTTGATGGGAGTAAAAGAAATAGCCGTGAGAGACGATCGAGACCCAGAAAGTAGAGCAATGAAAGGTGACAAACATCAGTCTGAACACAAGGGGCGCCCTGGAGAACCAGTTTAGACGGCCGAATGCATTTGTGGATGGGCATCTCATAATATTTAGGGCTCTTTTCCTTAAGCATTCATGGATGAGGCCTGAAAGTCCTCTGCTGAATTCATCTGCAGGCACATGTGTTTTCAGTCCGATCAGACACTCAGACGATGAATCCTGTATGATAGTCATAGCTTACTGTTGATTGAGCCTTTTGTGTGCTAGGCGTTGCTGGAAGCACATTTGTGAAACTAATCTTACCCTTACAACAACGCTGTGAGGTATAGGTATCATTTATTCCCATTTTACAGATGAGGATACTGAGGCACAGTGAAATTTAATAACTCCCCAAGGTCATGTGGATTGTGAAGGTGGAGCCAGGATCCCAGGCCGGCAGTCTGGCTCCGGAGCCCCGGCTCTCACCACCATCTGCAGTGATGCATACAACAGGCTGCTAACCCAGACCCTGGCTTAGCTTCAGGGCTGTGGGCCTGAATGCTCAGAACAACTGAGGCCCAGCAAGAAACCGATTACTGTCTGAACTATCAAAAATCAAAACATGTTTACTCTTGGCCGGGCACAGTGGCTCACGCCTGTAATCCCAGCACTTTGGGAGGCCGAGGCAGGCGGATCACAAGGTCAAGAGATTGAGACCATCCTGGCCAACATGGTGAAACCCCATCTCTGCTAAAATACAAAAAAATTAGCTGGGCGTGGTGGCGCGCACCTGTAGTCCCAGCTACTCGGGAGGCTGAGGCAGGAGAATTGCTTGAACCCGGGAGGCGGAGGTTGCAGTAAGCCGAGGTTGCGCCACTGCAGTCCAACCTGGTGCCTGGTGACGGAGTGAGACTCTGTCTCAAAAAAAAAAAGAAAAGAAAAAAACGTGTTTACTCTTATATACATTCAGTGCCTTTGTAATAGGTTCTTTGAAAACTGATAAACCACAAATTCATGTATTACATATGTGCTGATACTCTGAGCAGAATGCTTTGTGATGCATAAGTTCTCTATACCAAGCAGCCCGAGTCAGAGGATTCAGTGTGTTATGAATTCTGTCTGTGACATACACACCTTGGGCAGGGAAGAAGTTCTCGTTTTACAAAGCAGTGGCAAAGCTTTATAGTTCCCAGTGTGAGGTGTTTCTGGCTTTCATAGAATCCTGGGAAAGAGCAGTTTGTCTCTTGCTTGTCAGTGAGTAAAATGACAGCGAAGTCTCCCTGTGTTTCCACTCCGTGGTCATGCAAGGAATGAGTTGTCGCTCTGATACATGGAGAAAAAATGACATGGCTTCTGCCACGAGGGAAACACTGATCTACAAGGGATGCAGTGACCCAGGGGGATCTCCCATCAAGGGAAGGGACAGGTCCCCAAAATCAGGACCAATACCTGGAAGCAGGTCGTATCTGTAGATGGCTTTTACTTAGGAGTGCTCAATCATCACAAGTATTCTTTGGAGTTTTCCCCGCTTAGGGTTAAGACTGTGTTATTTCCTTTAAAACAATACTAAAAATAAAGCCTGCTATTTCCCCAGCTCTTCAATATTCCCCAGTCATCTAAATAAAAAAGTGGGATATTTTGGCCTTTTTTGGCTATCAGAATATTAGTTTTCACTTACAGATAGTTACAATCGATTGCTTATATAATTGCTCATAAAAAGATTATAAAACATACTGTAAAGCAATTAAAATGTAACCATTCAAAAGTGACTTAAGTATAGGTAATATTACACCTGTTAAATGCCTGAGAATGCTTCATAATGTTTATAGATGAATAGCTACTTATTTTAGTCATTTTGGTCCTCTGGTTCCTGAGAATGAATTTCTGGAGTGATTGAAATCAAACCAAATGTGATAACCAATCAGAAGATGAATGGTGCCCCAACCTTCCCGGGAGCTGGTGACCATCTCCCCCGATTCAGGACCTCCCAGTAACGAGCTCACTCGCTGTGACACGCAGCTCTGCACACCCTGGCAGAATCCTTGAAGGAGGGCTTCTCTTTGCCAGGTGCCCCAGGGGTTCACCTACTTCCATTTAAAGTCTAAGCCAGTCAGCCCCTCACAGATGAGATCAAGGCCCTGAGCAATGAGGAAACTCTCAAAGCCCCATCCCCAGAAATAAGAGAGCCGAGGCTTCCATCCAGGGAATCTTTTGTGGTGTGTTGGCCAGAAGTGACCTAAAGAAGATCCGGGAGCTTTCTTGGAGGGAAGGCTTCAGTGCTGTCTTCTGTCATGGTCACACAGAAACAGAGGGGCTAGGCAGTGGCCCTGTGGTGAGCTGGCTCCCCAGTCACCCAGGCTGCCTTAGAAAGCAGGTCCAGCTCACAGCACCCTCCTGAGCACCCTGCCCAGCTCATTGCTGGGCAGGACTTCACCTTCTAGGCTGCAGTGGACTGTCCGGGAGTGGACATGTGCCCAGGCTGGTTCGGTGAGCCCCTTCCCTGGACAGAGGGCTGGGAAGCAGAGAGAGCTGGGTCCGTATGGAGCTATGGTAGCACGATGCTTACTTGGGAGCTGATCTGCAGAGAGAACGGGAGACAGCCACTGTGGAAGTGAGACAGAAACAGGCTGCAGAGGGCACCAGCCAGGGACGGGGGAAGATTTGATCACTGCAGTGGGCATGCTTTCACAGACTGTAACCTGGGAGGGTCAGGCGCTGAGTTACGTTGAAACAGGTGCCCTGATGGGCAAGAGTAGACCTGTGGCTCTGGGACCACCCCAGAGTCCAGGTGAGAGGGGGAGGTTCAGCCAGGGCTGGTGGAGCTGGAGTCCAGCAAGGATTGCAGGTGAGGTTGACCCTGGTGAGGGTCAGCACACCAGGGAGCATTTGGACGTGAGGTGTGTGGAATGATCAGGAAAGAGGCAGAGATGTTGGCTCCATCAGCCCCATCCACGGCATTTCCCTTTGGCAAGAATCAGGGGCATTATGAAGGCCAAGGGACCCTGTGTTCCTATTGACCTCTCTGTCCTCCCTCCCTCTCCCTTCTCCCCCAGGCCTCTCATCACCCCGGGCTCTGCTTATTGCACTCCAGCAATGGGGCACCTGTTTAATTTTTTCTCTGTCCATCCCCACTGGCCTGCTCCAAGTCAGACCTCATTGCGCCTCCCCAGGAGTGTGGAGTCCTGTGCAATTTCTGAGCAAGATGCTAGAAGACGCTCTTCCCTTCTCTTCTGACACTTCCTGCTCCCTGGAGTTGAATGAGAGAAGTGCCGATTGGATACTAAATTAATATGGTAGTTAGCGAGATAAACTACCGTCCTTCACAATCAAAGCTAAATCATTACACCAGGATGGGGCTGTAAGTTGCTGTTTTGATCCTATTCTAGAAGTCCAACTGGTCCCTGGCCTTAAGACTGTGGATTTGCAGGGCCCGCTAATGGATTCTTCAGTGATGAGATTTTCTTTCAAGCAGGCTCAAATCTAATTGGCTTCCAATTCTTAAGCAAAAGAGGTGCATTACAGGCTGCTTCATGAGTGAAAACACTCTACCCCTCTTTGTTTCTTTGGGGAGTTATTTTGCCGTGGGAGATGAAGCGCAGTAATTGAAGTCAATTAAGGTTAAAAGAAATGTGCCCCACAGCACCGCAAGAGGGGCCGTTTGTACACTCAGTCAATGTTAGTTTCTCGACCTTACCGTTCAGGATTATAGATGATAGTCGTGCTTTAACTCACGAAAAAAGATTCTAGGTGGCTTTTTGATAAGCACATCACATAGTGGCTAAAGCTGCAAAGCTGCTGATCTTTTTTTTTCTTTTTTAATGTATAATTTTCCTTGCAAATTATTCCACATGCAAACCAAGCAAATAGCTAATGGATCATTGTTATTAACCAATGACTGATTTCGTTGGAGTACTTGAGACCTTTTATAAGTACCCAATTGCCTTTACATGAAATTTCTTAATTGGGTATTATAATTGGGTATTATATTATAAATTTATAATTGCTAATATAAATAAAATATGTTAATTGTGTCAAAATTAGAAACTTGGAAAAAAAACAGTACTTTGAAAAAAATACCTTCCTTGGGTTTTCTTGCTGAGGGGAGGAGGGAGACAGGAGCCCACAACAGATACAGCAGCTGTGCCTGGTTTGGGATTGTCTTGCATGTTACATCCCCAGAATGCACAGGGGTGAACAAACAGCAGAGTGTCCAGGATGTGCGTGAGGGCGACTCTGTCACAGGTGTCTTTTATGGGTAAACCTGCATTCCTAAAAATATGAAATGTTGAACTGCCCGGGACAGCTGGACCTGCAATCAGAGGACTGACGGTGTTTTGGACAGTTTAATGATAGAAAACAGAAAAGCTCACTCTCTTAATCAGTTCAGGCTGTGCTGTTGTTTTGAATAGTCCTCCGTTGGAAACATAATCCTCAATGCACCAGTCAGTGTTGGGAGGTTGAGTTTAATAAGAGGTGATTGGGTCATGAGGGTGGAGCACTCATGTATGGATTGTCATTATCGTGGGAGAGAGTTCATTATTGTGAGAGTGGGTTGTATAAAGGGAGTCTGGCCCCTGGTGCCTCTCTCTTTAGCTTTCCGCCTTCCACTTTCCACCTTCCACCACGGGATGACCCCCACCAGATGCTGGCCCCAGGCTCTTGGACTTCCCAGCCTCCAGAACTGTGGGCCAAATACACTTCTGTTCTTTACCCAGTCTGTGTTAGTCTGTTACAGCAGCAGAAAATAGACTAAGACAGGTTGCTACAACAGAACGCTTTAGATGGGGTGGTGTAAACAGCAGACATTTCTCACAATCAGGAGGCTGCAAGTCTGAGTGGCAGTGTGGTCGAGTTCTGGAGAGCATCCTCTTCGTGTTTTACAAAGGGGAGCCTTCTCACTGTGTCCTCACATGGTGCAGGGGGGCGGGGGGAGAGAGAGAGAGAAATTTAAAATTATCCTCTCACAGACTATGCACACACACACACACACACACACACACACGCAAAGCCTTGTTGTGGTCTTTGTTGGAACTTCATTGGATTTATAAGTTAATTTGGAAAGAATTAATGTATTTACAGCATTGAATATTCCTAGTCATGACTACCATGTCTGTTTATTTGTTCTCAACATATTTTTCCATCTTATTCTATATTTACTCTTGGCTACTTTATATTTTTTTGCTATTGTAAATCATATCTTTAAAAAATTTGTACTTGCTGTTTGTTGCTAGTGAGTGAATTTTACACATTGATTTTATATGCAGCAGCATTGCACAACTGTCGTATTTACTTGTAAATATTTGGAAATGTTATTGAGTTTTCTGTGTGAATAATCGTATCATCTTGGACGGTTTTTCTTCCTTCCTAGTTTGAACACAGTTTGCTTCTTTTTCCTGTCCTTTCCAATGACTGGGACCCGTGTAGAAGAGAACTGATATTGTCAGCAATCCCCATCTCCTTCCAGATGTTTGCTGTAGGGTTTCTTGAGTTAAGGGGGCTCCTATTTCAAGTTTATTAGAGGCTTTTATACTAGTGTTGAAATACCAACTGCTGTTTTGCATCTATTGAGATTATCATACAGTTTTTCTCATTTAATGTAGTGAATTCCATTAATAAATTACTTTATGTTGAAACATCTTTGTAATATAGGAATAAACCACATTTGGTCATAATGTTTTTTAAAATGCTGCTGTGTTTAGTTTGTTTATATTTTGTTTAGGACTTTTGCTTCTAGATTCACAAAGAAGAATTTTCCTCTCTTCTTTTTACAACTAGATCTGTCTTATTTGTTTTTTAAAGACAGCCGATTATCCCAACACAAGTAATATGACGTGCTTCTCTCATTGTAGCGATGTCTCAAGCTGGCCTCTCTGTTCTGTTCCTTTACTGATGCCACCTTATACTATTATTGTAGATTTAGGGTACATTTTGATGTCTGCAAAGCCTTTTTTTTCCCAAAAATTTCTTGACAAAGCATGCTTATTTTTTTCATTCCCATAAATTTAGGGTAAAGCCAGATATTTTAAAATGGTGTTTTGTTCAACATTGCTTTAAAGGTAGAGACTCATTAGGATCACAGTGAGTTTTTAGAAATCCAGAATTTATGGGAAAGTTTTCTGTATGTATATATGCATATATATATAATCTATCTCATATACACACGAAGATACATACATGTGTGTATATACCCACAGACATTTTTTGCCTCATTACTTTGCCTTCAATATCAGAAAAATGGCCAGTAGTTTTCTTAAAACTTCATAGAACTGTAAGAAAATAATTAGTCTACAATTATTTACACAGATGCTCATTCAGGCAATTTACAGCCATCAACTAAAGGGTAGAAGCTATTGTTTCAGAGGACAAAGGCCAGCTTTTCAATTACCAGAGTGCAGTTCTGAACCCTCACGGAGAGTGTGTGAACTTCCTCCTGGGTCCTTGCCCAGAGTTAAAAGTGCCACTGAGCAGACAGCAGGCACCCTGTGGGGAGCAATCCTGCCCTCTTGGAACAGCACTTGTGTTACTGGTAGTGCCTGAGTGGCCAAAGCAAGGCCAAAATCCATTGACATTTTTAGGGATTATAAATTGGTGTTTGCCTCTTGAAATTATAGCTTACACAGGTTTCTCTATGAATCACTTACCTTTTCCATAAGGTGAGAGATGAGGATCCAGTTTCATTCTCCTACATGTGGCTTGCCAGTTGTCCCAGCACCATTTGTTGAAAAAGGTGTCGTTTCCCCACTTTATGTTTTTGTTTGCTTTGTCGAAGATCAGTTAGCTATAAGTATTTGTGTTTATTTCTGGGTTCTCTATTCTGTTCTGTTGGTCTGTGTGCCTATTTTTATACCAGTACCATGCTGTTTTGGAAACTATGAAATCAGGTAGTGTGATGCTTTCGGATTTGTTCTTTTTGCTTAGTCTTGCTTTGCCTATGTGGGCTCTTTCTTTGGTTCCGTATGAATTTTAGAATTGTTTTTTTCTAATTCTGTGAAGAATGATGATGGTAGTGGGGGTTGCAATGAATTTGTAGAATGCTTTTTGGCAGTATGGTCATTTTCACAATATTGATTCTACCCATCCATGAGCATGGGATGTGTTTCCGTTTGCATCATCTATGATTACTTTCAGCAGTGTTTTGTAATTTTCCTTGTAGAGATCTTCAGATTCCCTGGTTAGGTATATTCCTAAGTTTTTTATTTTTATTTTTTTGCAGCTATTGTAAAGGGGTTGAGTTCTTGATTTGACTCTCTGCTTGGTTGCTGTTGGTGTATAGAAGAGCTACTGACTTGTGTACATTAATCTTGTATCCAGAAACCTTGCTGAATTCTTTTTTTTTTTTTTTTTGAGACGGAGTTTCACTCTTGTTACCCAGGCTGGAGTGCAATAGCGCCATCTCGGCTCACCGCAACCTCTGCCTCCTGAGTTCAGGCAATTCTCCTGCCTCAGCCTCCTGAGTAGCTGGGATTACAGGCACGCGCCACCATGCCCAGCTAATTTTTTGTATTAGTAGAGACGGGGTTTCACCATGTTGACCAGGATGGTCTCGATCTCTTGACCTCGTGATCCACCCGCCTCTGCCTCCCAAAGTGCTGGGATTACAGGCTTGAGCCACTGCGCCCGGCTTGCTGAATTTTTTTTATCAGTTCTAGGAGCTTTCTGGTAGAGTCGCTAGGGTTTTCAAGGTAAATGATCATATCATCAGCAACGCCTCCTAAAGTACTAGGATTGCATGTGTGAGTCACTGTGCTCAGCCATAAAGGGATTTTATAGAATGTGGATTTCAGTGTTGATAAAGGACTCTGATAAAGCTGTCAAAAAGCAGAGATAGCCTGACCAACAAGGTGAAACTACTGCTCTCCAAAAAAGAAATTCAAAAATTAGATGAGAGTGGTGGTGTGTGCCTGTAGTTTGGCTACTTGGGAGGCTGAGGCATAGCCTGGGGGACAGAGTGAGACTCCCTCTGAAAAAAAAAAAGCAGAGATAAAGGCATTATTTAAGCCAGAAAAGAATTCTGAAGAAACACAAACACAATACCAGGTGGTATGCGATTACTTAGAAAAACACCAAGCATTTAAACAGCTGGAGGGGAAAAGTCTTTCTGACATGTGTTTCAGATGAATACGTTTTATGAGACAAAGCAGGGCTGCCTCATGATGAGTGTGCAAACTAAAGGTCAGAGTTGTTTCTGTCTGTGAGTAGTTTCATTTGGTAGCATATGTAAAATTAATATTGTTTTTAGAAGGGTATTCATTCCAATGACAGTGGACTATGTAGTCGATAAAAATGAAATTTCTAGATTGAGGACAAAGTAAAGGTATTGTTTATGTTTTAGCAATGGTACATTACGAGATGTGGCTATTGGCTAGGCGAGGTGGCTCACGTCTGTATCTCAGCACTTTGAGAGGCTGAGGTGGGTGGATCACCTGAGGTCAGGAGTTTGAAATCAGCCTCACCAACACAGTGAAACCCTGTCTCTACTAAAAATACAAGATTTAGCTGGATGTGGTGGCAGGCGCCTGTAATCCCAGCTACTCAGGAGGCTGAGGCAGAAGAGTCACTTGACCTTGGGAGACGGAGGTTGCAGTGAGCCCAGATCATGCCACTACACTCCAGCCTGGGCGACCAAGTGAGACTCCCTCTCAAAAAGAAAGAGACCTTGCTGTTTTAGGTATAACTTTGAATTGACCTCCTGAGATATATAAAACATATACTTAAGAAGCTCCCCTGCCGTCTTTTCACTAAGCAAGGACACAGCGACACATCAGCCATCTGCAACCAGAAAGCAGGCCCTTACCAGAATCCAGCAGGCTGGCACCCTGATCTCAGACTTCTAGACTTCAGAACTGCGAGAAATGACTGTTTGTTGTTAGAACCACCTGGTCTGTGGCATTTTTGTAATAGCAGCCTCAGCTGACTAAGACTCTGTATGAAACATGAAAAGACAAGCTACAGTCTGAGGGAAAATATTTGCAAACCACCTCTCTAACAGAGGACTAGTACCTAGAATACATAAAGAACTCTCATAACTCAACAGTTTAAAAAAAAAAAAAAGCAAACATTACAAATAGAAAATGGGCAAAAGACATGAACAGACATTTGGCCAGAGAGGATCTCCAAATGGCAAATAAGCACATAAAAAGATTTTTGACGTCATTAGCATCAGGGAAATACAAATTAAAATATTTTATAAAGGGGTATCATTATGCACTTGTGAGAATAGCTAAAATGCAAACAGTGACAGCACATGTTGGCAATCATACAGAGAAACCCGATCACTCATACACAGCTGATAGGAATTAAAAATGGTTCAAACACTCTGGAAGGCATTTTTGCAGTTTTTAAAATAAGACTAAACATGCAATTACTATACAAATCAGCAGTCATACTCTTGGATATTTATCTTGGATAAATAAAAATTTATGTTCACACAAAAGCCTGTACACAAAGGTTCACAGCAGCTTTATTTGTAATAGCCCAGCACTGGAAAACTGCAATACCAAAAACCCAGATATTCTTCAGTTGTTGAGGATTAAACCAATGTGGTACATGCATACTGTGGAATACTACTCAGCAGTAAAAAGGAGTGAACTATTCATACTTGTAACAACCCGGATGAGTCTAAAGGGAATTATGCTGAGTGGAAAAAGCCAGTTCTGAAAGGTTACATGCAGTGCAGTCCACGTATGCAACATTGTTGAAATGACAAAATTATAAAAAATGGAGAACAGACTAGTGATTGACAGGGGATCGGAACTGGGTGTTGAGTGGGGAGCAGGGAAAGAGGTGAATGTGTCTATGAAAGGTCAGCACTGTGGGGACCTGTGTGGTGATGGGACTTTTCTTCATCCTGACTGTACCAGTGTCAGCATCCTGGCTGTGACACTGAACTACAGATTTGCCAAATGTTACCACTGAGAGAAAACCAGTAAAGGGTACCCAGGATCTCTCTGTAGGATTTCTTACAATTGCATGTCAATATACAATTATCTCAAGATAAAAAGTTTCACAGGGCTCGGCGCGGTGGCTCACGCCTCTAATCCCAGCACTTTGGGAGGCAGAGGCGGGTGGATCACGAGATCAAGAGATTGAGACCATCCTGGTCAACATGGTGAAACCCCGTCTCTACTAAAAATACAAAAAATTAGCTGGGCACGGTGGCATGTGCCTGTAATCCCAGCTACTCAGGAGGCTGAGGCAGGAGAATTGCCTGAACCCAGGAGGCAGAGGTTGTGGTAAGCCGAGATGGCGCCATTGCACTCCAGCCTGGGTAACAAGAGTGAAACTCCGTCTCAAAAAAAAAAAAAAAAAAAAAAGTTTCACTTGAGTTACAGGTTGTGGATTGATAAAAATTGCCCACCTCATCTTAGGATTTTCTTAGACATGTGACTGCCTACCTAATAATTATCAAAATCGTAAAACACATCATTGAATATTATAAACAATTTGATCAGCATTGTAAAGGAACAAACGAATGTGTTTCTATGAAAGGCCAATTTTGATTATGAGAAAACATAGACACACAAAACAAAACCTCTGTGAAGTAGATGGCAGTCGACCTGGCTCATTCTGGGTCCTAGCAGGAGGGCTAAGGATTCTGCCATCTGGGATTTCGGGATGAGGCTGACATTCTCCTGCACCTTTCCTCGCAGGATCTCCTCTTCAGCGTGTGCGCCCTCAACGTCCTATCCACCATCGTGTGTGCGCTGGCCACAGCCATGTGCTGTATGCAGATGGTCTCGTCCGATGTCCTGCAGATGGTGAGTGGCCTGATACCCTCCTCCTCTACCCACTTTGAAACCAGTGTAGGAGTGGACGCTTCTGGCTTCAGCCCAATGCAGTGAAGATGATGGCCCCTGACAGTCCATGGCACCTGGAGATCACCTTGTGTTGCCCTCTGGAAGACCAAGCATCTGCACGTGTGGTGCCGCTGATGTGTGTATTTTAGATGTTGTTGGAGCTCCATATTGACAGTTCCGCTGCTGTCATGTTCTCTAGGATGGCCCCTGGTGTGTGCCCTTGAGTAATGTAGTGAAATTCCTGCAGCCCTGGACATCCCCTGGACCCAGCACCTCCAAAGCAAGGTGCTTCAGAATTCTCTTTTAATCCAGGAAGTTTAGGGGTGTTAGAAGATCAGTTCTTTTCTCACTGGAAAATTGCCAACCTGTGCATTTTTAATTTGCTAATGAACCCTGAGCTCATACTCCAGCGGCCAGTCACTGGCCATCATTTGGCCCTCTGGCCAGGGTCGTACACAGGAAGACCTGCTGCTCCCAGGGGCAGCAAGGAGGCCAGGAGCATGGTTCACTAACACATGTTATAATATGTGGGTTATTGAGGGCTCTTCCTGTTTCAATGTGAATGGAACACAGCCTACTGATCAGAATGCTACTGAGTACAATAAAGAGAAATTGATGAGAAGATACTATTCTTCCATGGTAAGGGTAGGTAGGAATATCTGCGTGTGTGTGTGTCTGTCTGTCTGTCTGTCTGTCTCTGTGTCTTTCTGTCTTTCTGCCTCTGTCTCTGTCTCTCAGTTTGCCCCTTTGAGACTTACCCTGCTTCCCATGCAATGTTTTGTGCATCTTATGGAAGAAAAGGCAGCTTGTTCTTATAGAGGGTTTTTTATGTGCTCTTCGTTATCATTCACCCTGTGGCAGTCAACATCAGTTGATCAAGATACAGGGCCAGAGAGCATCATTACCAAGACGTTAAAAATTCATTGGTCCTAATTGCATGCCACGGGAGTCTCTCCCTCCTGGTGTATATCCACACAGCTGTCACAGCCAGGCTGCCCTTTCTGGGAGGATACAGTTTTCTGAAAGGCATCTAATTAAGCAGTTCTTCGGTAGCTATGAACTTCTGCCCTTGTTCATCGGGGCCTCATGTTGGCAATTTTCTCCAGCGTGTTCTATAAAGGAAAGGTTAAATACCTGGGGCTTCTCCTCACCTCAGCAGATTTTACTATTGATCTGTAAATATCACATCAGTTTCACCAAACTTACAGAACTAAAGGCATGTAAAGGCTGAAAGTTTGCATTCTCCTGGTTTTATGCATTAAAATGAAAATTACCAACTAAATAAGAATAAAGTAAATTCTCGGTATGAGAGCGTAGACGGTGATCACAGCCGTGTGCAGAGTCACTCTGTAGTTGTGATGGGTGGGGCATGAGCAGGCCTGGAGCTGTGGGTCCAAAGCCAAGCGTGCCAGGGTCTGAGTCCCACCTCTTCTGCATACGAGGCAGGTGATTCTGGGCGTCTCACTGAACCTACCTGTGCCTCGGTTTCTCTACCTGTGAAATGGAACACATGGGATGCCTGGGGATCCCTAATACTTGTGATCTGTTTTGATTTGAAATGTGCAGGGAATATCAGTCTGTCACTGGGATGACTCAGCAATGCCTGCAGACACAGTGGCTAAGGCTCTTTACTAGCAGAAAATACCATGCAAGGGAATGGCAGGCTGCGGTGACAGTGGCTGCCTTCAGAAGCCCTGGTTGTTTCATCGCCGAGTACTCTGTGGGTGAGTTTGCCTCACACCCCTGGCTTGGAAGCAGAAATAGCGGACTTCCTGCCAGCATGTCCTTTGCACTGGATGACGGTGTGGTGGGAGCCCCAGGCTCTGCTCCCGTGATGAGACCCTGATTCTGCTGCCGGGCTTCAGAGTCATGAGGGAGGCAAAAGGGAGCTGCTGCCGGGTGGCCGTGGCACCCCGTGGGACCAGCGTGATCTTGGACACGTCACTGCCTGTGGGTCCCTGTTTCCTCAGCTCCAAAGAAGATGAAGTGTGTACCCTGCTGTACACACTTGCTGCTGATGGGATGAGTCCGCTTATCTGTGGGAATGGGTTTTGAAGAAACATGGTGGCCACATGGAGGTCAGCTCTTGCCATGTGGGTTGGAGGCCTGAGCCAGGCTGACTGTGCAAACCGTGCTTTTAGAGGAGTGGGAAAGCCCAGCAGGGTCATGGTCACACCCTGAGGGATGGAACCCAGAAAGGAAGACGCCTCTAAAGCTCTTTTTAACTTTCTTTATTTCATTATCTACTTTAATAAAAGAGGTAAAATATGATCACTGAAACAAGTAAAATAATGCAGCAGAATGTAAAGAAAAAGTTAATAGTCTCTCTTCTCCCACCCCAATCACCACTAACACTTTGAAGTGAATCTTTTCCTTCCTTCCTTCCTTCCTGCCCCCGCTCTTTCTTTCCTTCTTTCCTTCTTTTCTTTCCTTCCCTCCCTCCATCCCTCCCTTCCTCCCTTCCTTCCTTCCTTCCCTCCCTTCCTTCCTTCCTTCTTTTCTTTATTTTGTAGAGAGAGTCTTGCTGTGTTGCCCAGGCTGCTGTTGAACTCTGGCCTCCAGTGATCCTCCTGCCTCACCCCCGAGCCTTCCATTTCTCTCTTGATTTCTTAATGCTTCAATAAACGTATATAAGTAGTCTGTCTTCCATTTTTCTCCCTCTCTTCCTCTTTCTCTCCTTCCTTCCCTTCTTCCTTCCTTCCCTTTCTTCCTTTCTTCCTTCTTTTTAGCCAGTATGGGATTGCATCATTCATATTACACTGCAGTTGAATTTTATAACCTGAAGCTATCACAGACATTCCTGTAGGTCAGTATATGGAACGATCATGTTAAACTTCACGGGTCCATGTCAGTTACTGTGTGATGTCAGCTACTTGTCATTTCTTTATCTGTGGATACTCGAGTTGTCTCCGGTTTTTGGTGCTGGTGTTGGTTTTGGTTGTGCTGGTGCAGATGGTGTGATGGTAAGGTCTTTGTGCAAACAGCTGTAGCTCTCTGAACGCCTCTGCTGAGCCGTCAAGCCACGTAAGCATGGTTCTCCCTCATGGCTGCAGAGCACACTGCCTGCCGCCCACAGTACAGATCCCTGCTAGAAGCTTCCGCATTTCACGCCTGCACCATTTCTGCTCCAAGAAGCTGGGCTGTAAGCCTTCCAAGGGACAGTTGTAGCTATTCCTAACTAGCTTATGCCAGTGATATTTGTTGTAATTACATATTCTAGTAATGTGTAAACCCATGAAGTAAGAGTGCAGAAAGATAATTGTTTCTGTTATAACAGTCGAGTGCTTTTGAAAGATTCGGTGAAATGGTGCTGCTGAATGTATTGCTATCCATTTAGCTGTGAGTGAGACAACTATGGGGGTTGCAATAAATGCTGATAAAAGTCTAGAGGAGCCGGGTGCAGTGGCTCATGCCTGTAATCCCAGCACTTTGGGAGGCTGAGACAGGCGGATCACCTGAGGTCAGGAGTTCAAGACCAGCCTGGTCAACATGGTGAAACCCAGTCTCTACTAAAAATACAAAAATTAGCCAGGCATAGTGGCATATGCTGGTAGTCCCAGCTACTTGGGAGGCTGAGGCAGGAGAATGGCTTGAACCTGGGAGGCGGAGGTTGCAGTGAGCTGAGATTGTGCCATTGCACTCCAGCCCGGGTGACAGAGTGAGATTCCTTCTCAAAAAAATAAATAGATACATAAATCTAGAGGGAGTCCACTCGCACATTGCTTGACAACTGCCTTTCAGCTGTAGCCCCACTTTAAAAACACAGAAAAGGGTTGTTAGATCTATGTCTTATGGATGCAGCTTATATAAGAAAGATCACAGGGCACTCCACACAGCAGACTGACTCTCAAAGAGGCTTTACTCACGCAGAGAAAGGTCCATCCATGTATGTTCAGTCAGCCCCCCTTCAGCCAACCATGGATTGGCACTATTCAAGGAAAAAACACAACAAAAATATAAATAAAAAACAGTGCACCATAACAGCTATTTCCATAGCATTTACATTGTATTAGAAGTTAGAAATATTCAAGAAATGATTTAGAGTATACAGGAGGATGTGTGTAGGTTATGTGCAAATAAGACACCATTTTATATAAAAGACTTCACCCTTCACCGATTTTAGCACTCTGTGGCAGGAGAGGTTCTGGAAGCAATTCCCTGTGGATTCAGAGGGACACTGTATACATGGTTTTTCTTTTGCCAAGGATCGGTGAGATGGAGAATTGGGTAACAGCTGTCTTAACATACAATTATTCCCCCATTTAAAAGTCAGCGGTTTTCTCAGCACTTTGGGAGGCTGAGGTGGGCAGATCACCAGGTGAAGAGATCGAGACCATCCTGGCCAACATGGTGAAACCTCGTCTCAACTAAAAATACAAAAATTAGCTGGGTGTGGTAGCGTGCGCCTGTAATCCCAGCTACTTGGGAGGCTGAAGCAGGAGAATTGCTTGAACCTGGGAGGCGGAGGTTGCAGTGAGCCGAGATCGTGCCACTGCACTCCAGCCTGGGCAACAGAACAAGACTCCATCTCAAAAAAAAAAAAATTCAGTGGTTTTAATATATTCACAGAATTGTGAAACCTTCACCACAATCCATTTTAGAGCATTTTTTTTTTTTTTTTTGAGACGGAGTTTCGCTCTTGATACCCAGGCTGGAGCGCGATGGCGCGATCTCGGCTCACCGCAATCTCCGCCTCCTGGGTTCAGGCAATTCTCCTGCCTCAGCCTCCTGAGTAGCTGGGATTACAGGCACGCGCCACCGTGCCCAGCTAATTTTTTGTATTAGTAGAGATGGGGTTTCACCATGTTGACCAGGATGGTCTCGATCTCTTTGACCTCGTGATCCACCCGCCTCGGCCTCCCAAAGTGCTGGGATTACAGGCTTGAGCCACCGCGCCCGGCCCATTTTAGAGCATTTTTATTATCCCCAAAAGAAACCCATACCCCAGCACTCAGCCCTATTTCCTTTCCAGCCTTCAGCCCTAGGAAACCACTAATCTACTTTCTGTGTCCATGGATTTGCCTGTTCTGCACCTTTCACATAAATTCAGTGATACAATATGTGGCCATTTGGGTCTGGCTTCTTTCAGGTAACATGATGTTTTCAAGGTTCATTCGTGTTTCTACAGGTACCAACATTTCATCATCTTTTACGGCTGAACAATATATTCCATTGTATCAGTACACCACATTTTGCTTATTCATCAGTAGATGTTCATATGGGCTGTTTGCCTTCTTGGCTCTTATTCATAATGCTGTTATGAACATCCTTGTACAAGTTTTGGTGTGGACATATGTCTTAGTTTATCTTGGGTATATACCTTGGAGGGGAATTGCTGGGTCATAAGGATGACTCTCTTTTTGAGGAACTGCAAGACTGTTTTCCAAAGTGGCTGCACCATTTTACATTCCCACCGTGAGACATGAGCATTCCAGTCTCTCCACATCCACACCAGCACTTACTATCTTTCTTTTCATTATAACCGTCTTAGTGGTGGTGAAGTGGTGTTTCATTGTAGTTTGGATTTGCATTTCCCTGATAATTAATGATGTTGAACATATTTTCATGTACTTGTGGCTATTTGTATATCCTCCTTACAGAAATGTTTTCAGACATTCTGCCTATTTTTAAAATTGGGTTGTCTTTTTTTTTTTTTTCCTGAGACAGGGTCTCACTCTGTCGCCCAGGCTGGAGTGCAGTGGCATGATCTCGGCTCACTGCAACCTCCACCTCCCAGGCTCAAGCAATTCTCCTGTCTCAGCCTCCCATATTTGTCTTCTTATTACTGAGTTATAAAAGTTATTTCTGTATTTTAGGCACAGCTCCCTATCAGATTTTTCTTTTGTAAATTTCTTTTCCACCTGTGGGTTATCTTTTCTCTTGAAGCACAGAAGTTTCCATTTGGATGAAGTTCAGTTTCTCTATTTTTTTTCTTTAGTTTTTTGTGCTTCTGGTGTCACATCTAAGAAACCACTGCCTAATCCAAAGTGATGTTTTCTTCTAAGAGCTTTATAGTTTTAGCTCTTACACTTAGGTCTTTTTTTTTTTTTTTTTTTTTTTTCTGAGATGGAGAATTGTTCTGTCACCCAGGCTGAAGTGCAGTGGCGCGATCTTGGCTCACTGCAACCTCCGCCTCCTGGGTTCAAGCAATTCTCCTGCCTCAGCCTCCTGAGTAGCTGGGATTACAGGTGCCCGCTACTGCTCCCAG
The DNA here is from genome assembly GCF_030222135.1 of Aotus nancymaae. Lineage (NCBI taxonomy): Eukaryota > Metazoa > Chordata > Mammalia > Primates > Aotidae > Aotus > Aotus nancymaae. Next base: position 123,575,727 of record NW_026988425.1, read on the forward strand.
CTAATTTTTGTATTTTTAGTAGAGTTGGGGTTTTTACCATGTTGGCCAGGCTGATCTCAAACTCCTGGCCCTTGTGATCTACCCACCTTGGCCTCCCAAAGTGCTGGGATTACTGGTGTGAGCCATGGCATCCAGCCTACACTTAGGTCTGTAGACCATTTAGAGTTCATTGTTTTACATTGTGTGAGGTAAGGGGTCAAGCTTTGTTCTGTTTCCAACACCCTTTGTTGAAAAATGAATCTTTCCCCATTGAATGGTCTTGATAACATTAGAATCAGTTGACCATAGATATATGTGTTTTCTTCTGGACTCTCAATTCTATTTCACTGACTTGTGTCTGTCCTGGTGCCAGTGCCACATGGTGTTGATTGCTGTAGCCTCGTAGTAAGTTTCGACATTTGGATGTGTGAGCCCTCCAGCTCTGTTCTTTTTCAACATTGTTGTGGATATTCTGTGCCCTTTCATTTCATATTAACTGTAGGATCAGTTTGTCAACTTCTGCAAAAACTCCAGCTGGGATTTTGATAAGATTGTGTTAAGCCTTGGATCAGTTTCAGGAGTACTGTCATCTTAACCAGTAAGTCTTCCGGCCTACGGACATTAGATGCCTTTCCATTCATTTAGATGTTCTTTAATTTCTTTCAGTTATATTAATGGTTTTCAGTGTACAAGTTTTTCTTTTTTGTTAAATTTATTTCTGAGTATCTTACTCTTCTTGATGCCATCATAAATGGAATTATTATCTTAATTAAATTTTCAGATCGTTCATTGTTAAAATGTGGAAACATAAATGATTTTTATATCGATCTTGTATCCTGAAACTATGCTGAACTCATTATGAGCTTTATTGTTGTTGAGTTTTTTTTCTGGATTCATTCTACGTGCAAAATCATGTCACCTGCAAATAGAAATCGATTTACTTCTTCCCTTTCACTCTGGATGTCTTTTGTCTTCTTCTCTAATTGCCCTGGTTGGAGTCTTTGTTACAATCTTCAATAGCAGAGGTGAGAGTGGGCTTGTATCTAGGGGAAGCATCCAGTCTTTTACCATTAAGTAGTATGTTTTTCATAGATGCTGTTGATCAGATTCAGGAAGTTCCCTTCTATTCCTAGTTTGTTGGGTCTTTTTTTTTTTTATCAAAAAGAAAGTTGGATTTTGTCAAATGCTTTTTCTGGATCTACTGAGATGACTGTGAGGTTTTTGTCCTCTATTCTGTTAATAAGTTGAATTACACAGATTGATTTTTCTGATGTTGAACCAACCTTGCATTAGTGAGATAAATCCCACTTGGTCATGATATGTAATCATTTTTATGTTAATAGAATGAATTTGGAAATGTTTCTTCCTCTTCTGTGTTTTGGAAGATTGTTTTGAAGAACTGTTTTTTTTTTTTTTTTTTTTTTTTTTTTATTGTACTTTAGGGTCTGGGGTACATGTGAAGAACATGCAGGATTGTTGCAAAGGCACAGACATGGCAGTGTGGTTTGCTGCCTCCATCCCTTGTCCCCTATATCTGGCATTTCTCCCCATGTCATCCCTCCCCAACCTCCCCACCCTCTGCTATCCCTCCCCCCACCAACAGACCCCAGTGTGTGGTGCTTCCCTCCCTGTGTCCATGTGTTCTCATTGTTTAACATCCACCTATGAGTGAGAACATGCGGTGTTTGATTTTCTGTTCTTGTGTCAGTTTGCTGAGAATGATGGTTTCCACATTCACCCATGTCCCTACAAAAGACACAAACTCATTTTTTATGGCTGCATAGTATTCAGAACTGGTCTTAATTATTCATTAAATGGGTGTTTTGTTTGTTTGTTAGTTGAGATAGAGTCTCTCTTTGTTACCCAGGCTGAAGTACAGTGGCTCCATCTCTGCTCACTGCATCCTCTACCTCCCTGGTTCAAGCAATTCTCCTACCTCAGCCTCTTTAGTAGCTGGGATTACAGGCATGCATCACCACACACGGCTAATTTTTGTATTTTTATCAGAGACGGGGTTTCATCATATTGATCAGGCTAGTCTCAGACTCCTGACCTCAGGTGGTCTGCCCACGTTAGCCTCCCAAAGTGCTGGGATTACAGGCGCAAGCCACCATGCCTGGCTGATTGTTTTTCTTTTTTTTTACGAGACAGGGTCTCACTCTGTCACCTTGGCTGGAGTGCAGAGGTGCAATCATGGCTCACTGCAGCCTCCACCTCCTGGGCTCAAGTGATCCTCCCACTTCAGCCTCCCAAGTAGCTGTAACTACAGGCACACATCACTATGCCTGGCTAATGTAGAGACAGGGTCTCACTATGATGCCCAAGCTGGTCTCAAACTCCTAGGCTCAAGTGACCCTCTCTCCTTGGGCTCCCCGAGTGCTAGGATGATAGGCATGAGCGCTGTGTCCGGCCCTTGTGCAAATGTTTGATAAAGTTCACCGGTGAAGCCATCTTAAGCTGCCCTTTCCCTTGTGGGTAGTTGTATTATTACTAATTCATTCTCTTGTCACACTTTCTATTTCTTCTCAAGTCTGTTTTGATAGTGTGTGTCTATGAAATGTGTCCATGTATACAGGATTTACGTTAAAGGTGGGTTGTGTATGTATTATGTTTGTGTGTGTGTGTGTGTGTGTGTGTGTTTCACTTTACATAACTTTCTTGTTCATTAACCAGGCAACCACCAGCCCCAGAGAGGAAGGCGACTCTTGGCATCCGTGTGTACTGGTGTTCTGTGCTTTCCCCAGCGTGACTTCCTCCTTACCCTGTCGTTTCCTTGGAGTGAGTTCACTTTCCTCCTCCTCCCACACCATGGCCTGCTTCTGGGTTTTCCATCATTTCATTTACATTTAGTTCCAGGCAAAGTGTGTTAGTGTCAGCCCTTTGGGATGTCCTTTCTGTGTCAGTCATCCTTAGTCCTTAATCACAGCATCCCGTGACATCTTCGTGACCTCTTTGGATTTCACTTTACAGAAGCGTTACTGCTCCCTGCTGCTTCTGTGTTCCTTTTCTTCCCCTATTGTGAACTCTTTGTTCTGAGTGAGTTTTCATTTCTTGCACTCCGTTGTGGCTTTTGTCATACTAACTCTTCATTCTGGTGTTTATTTGTATCTGAGACCTTCAAAGTGAGAAGTGCTAATGTATAGAGGGAGCATAATTAGGAAGGAAGGTCACTGTGGGCAAGCGTGTAGAAGGCCTTTGGCCACTTTCCTGATCGGCTAACCTTAATTTCTTTTCTCGGAAAAAACCTGTGGGAGCCCCCCAGCCACGACTCCAGCCCCCACTGCCCTTCTCTGGTGCCCTGTTTTGCCACCCCCTGCAGAGGGGTGCTGGGCTGAGGGGATGACAGCCAGTGCCCTGGCCTCCCACTAGAAGGAGCACCTCTTCCCAATTTGCCCCCAAGGCAGCCCTGCAGCCTGGCAGCTCTGCACCACTGTGCGGGTCTCAGCCCTTCTTTCTCAGAGTCTTTCTGGAAAACTGAGAGGTGTGTGTGCTCCCTTCAGGAGCCAGGATGTGTCAAGCACATTGGTAGAGGGAACGGAGAGTGGGTGCTGGGCAGGAGCCCACTGAATATAAAGGCAGGTAAGCAGACCTGGCTGGGACCTGAGGAACGGGCAGCTCAGAGCTCCACGGTGTTCCTGGAAATCCGAGGCCCTTGTCCACAGACTGCTGCCACCTGCCCCACCCTGTCCCCCATGGCAGGAGACGGAGGTGTGGGCTAGTGAACTCATACGATGATGCAAGCTTTCCTTTAAACCATACGGCACTGCTGTCTGGTCTGGGACTGAGCAATGGTGCTTCTCAGGGAAGGGGACCGAGACTCAAAGGGTCAGTCATGTGCTCACATCCTGTGGGTCCTCAGTGCCCACAGACAACTGACGTGCCGTCGGACTCCTGGTCCCAGGCCTGTTGAGCTCTTCATGCTGTCCCTCAGATCCCAGCCCCTGGGCTGTGTGGATAGACCGAAATGTTTGGGGCTCTGTATTAAGTGGGCTTTGGGAAGCTGCCCGAGGCCAGGTAGCCTTAGTTTTTGTCCTCCATCACTTCCACATGCACCCGGAAGGACATCACACACCCGAGTTCGGATCCCCTCTCCCCGGAGCAGACCGAGCAGGGCTTTTCACCAGCAGGGTCTCACATGCTCACTCCTGCTGTGCGGGGACAGCCCTGGGCACCCGAGTGCTTGAGCACCCCAGCTGGGCACCAGACTCGGGTGTACCTTTGCCACCACATAGAGAAGGCAGGTACGGAGCAGGGCAAGCAGAGCCACCTGGGAAAGAAGGGACAATTCAGAGCCCCTTTCCTGCCCTCCCCTCTGGGTGCAGAGTTGAGCTTTATCTCTGGCAATGAACAAGCAGGTGAGGCTCCAGAGCCTGGAGCTTGGTGAGGCGGGGGAGGAGTGGTTGCCTACAGGCTTTTCAGGGTCACAGGCATTTCCGCTGGTCCTGAAGGTGACTGGGAGGCACCAGATGAAAGGGAGGTGGAGAGCTGGGAGGAGGGAACAACACGTGTTTGCTAGTTGGAATTGGAGCAATTCCAATTCAAAGAGCGGGGAGTTTGGGGGCGCTGGTTGGTTAGGAAGCTGGAAACCAGATGGACGTCAGTGAGCCAAGGTCTCATTAAAGTATTTTCAACTGCAGTGACCCCATCAGGTTGGTTTAAAAACAGCTCTGCTAGCAGGATGGAGACCAAATTACAGAGACAGAAAATCAAGGCAGAGAGGCACCCAGGTTAGAAGCTCCTGCGAGGAGGAGGTGGGCAGGGGCTGAGTGGAGCACCCCTCGCAGGTGTCTGCCTGTCTCCTCTGCGGAAGTTTACTGAGCACTCGCTGTGCGCGATTGTGAGATGGAAACACAAAGGCGGATGAAACAGATGTGCCCCAAATGGTCAGGAAGAGAAACTGCCCTTAGGATTTCAACACAGGAGGAGCAGGTTACTTGGTGTGGAAGGCTGGAGGAACAGAGTGGGTGCTGAGGTTACAGAGAGAGGAATAACTGCAGAGAGCTCTCAACCCGCGGAGCCGGGGAACGGGAGGAGGTGGAAACATGCAGGAAACCCGCAGGTCCCCTGTTGCCCCACTGGCTGGCCAGGCACCCTCTGGCGCCCCCTACAGGCAGAGCCCACCTGCACCCCGGGCACAGCCCTCTAGCCCCAGCGTGCAGAGCAGAGTACAGACACACCCCCTGCCTTAATTAAATACACACTGATGGTGGGGAAGAGAGGGGAGACATCAAGTGCGACCTGCAGGTTTCTCGCTGGGGAGGCTGACGAGTCAAGGTCAAAGGATCCCTGGGAAAGAAGTCCAGGCTGGAGTCCAGGAAGGTGGGGGCAAATCACCCCTGAAAGGCGACCCGGAGCTTAGCGCAGATGCAGGTGCATCCTTTGACCTTGACACAGCCTCCGGTGTGCGGCAGCCTCTGCTCACTTGCACCTGCGGAGAGGGTCACTTGCAGCTCCACCCTTCCTCAAATGCTTGTTCTCTTTCCTGGTGGGATGGTGCCTTGAATTGGAAAGTGTTTTGGTGTCTGCATGTCTTTAGTTTTGCTTGAGTATGTCATTGATTTTTTTCTAATTTCCGATAGAGGCTAATGGAAACTATTTCCTGATTAGACCTGAGGGCATTTGCCCTCACCCTACCTCTCAGCTCTGGGCAGCAGGCATCTGGACTAACAGCCTCCAAGGTGGCGGACAACAGACACACATCCGCCCTGCTCTCAGCCAATGATTCGCCTGTTTCGGACAATTAAACACATGCATCCGTGGGTGGGTCCAGCCAGAGAGGCGAGGAGTGTGCTCTGTGTGTTAGGGAGGCTATGGGAGCCATTGTCCTGTGATTTACACCTTTAGACACGGCCACCGGCCTTTCTCCGTCAACCTACAGTGCGCTCATTTCACAGCACCTGACCCCATTCAGAATCGTCACCTCACTCTACTGGTGCAAAAGTGCTTCACGTCCTGGCCTCTGTCAGCTGCAGCCCACCCTACCCCTGCTGCCAGAAGGCCTCTCCTACCACGCAGCTCCAGCTCCCCTGCTCCCAGCTCCAACACCCTTACTGGCTCCCCAGTGCCCCAGAATTAAGAATCGACCTCCAGAGCCTTATCTCTTTGCTTTTCTTAAACACATCCGTCCCTGGCTTGCCTGTTGTGCAGCCTCAGTGTCTCCCTGCCTGCCCTCTTGATGAAACCCCACCAGTCTTTCGAGACCTGTTCAGATGCCTTCTTCATCAATGCTTCGGGGACTGCAGGCTCACACGGTGCTTGGAGACCTCATTGTTTTCTAAAGGAGCTGTCCTTGCTTGTGTGGGGTGATTCTGAGTCCCTTCTTCCCTCAGCACACACACACACATACACAGAGACACACACATACACATATACACATGCATACACATGCACAGACACACAGACACACAAATATACATGCACGTATACACACATACACATGCATACACACATGTACACACATACACACATGCACATACACATATACACAGACACCGACACAAATATACATGCACATATACACATGCATACACACATGTACACACATACATGCAGATACATATACATACACATATACATGTATACATACCCATATATACACATCTACACACATACATATGCACATACAGACACATGCATATACATACATATACACATACAAACATGTAGACATGCATATACATATATACACACATACAGACACACACACTCAACCTTCCTCTCCTTACCTCACCTGCCATGTGCAGGTAGGGCCCTTGGCCAGGAGCCCTTTGCAGCATGAGTCTTTTTGCCATGTAGACTCTCATAGGGCAGGGTTGACTGCAGCTGGAGCGGTGTCTCAGGCATCTCCATGTCACAGGGGACCTCTGGACAGCAGAGACGTGGAGGTGGAAAGAAAGGCAGTTGGTTGTTAGTACTTCACAAATGGAAAACTAGGCAGAAATGGGTTTCATTTTGTGAAAGTGATTTCACCTCACTGTTAAAGCAGCATCTCAGTGTTCAAGGTTGGCCCAGAGAAGGTTCTGGAACTCATGAAGTTGTCTCTCTTTCCTCAGAGCAGTGTTTTCCAAACTGTGAAATCCTGAGAACTGCACAATATTAATAGAGGCTATGTGTCCAAAGGGCCCATTATGAAATATTTGAGAAAGGCTGGGTTAAAGCATTGAACAGCTAAGTGAGTATTTCAGCGCAGGCCTTCTCAGATCCTTGAACACACAAATGCACGTTGCAGGACTCTACGAAGGGAGTATGTGGCATTTCCCACAGATTCACCACAGGAATTCTGGGGTGACGGGGGCACATCTCGAGGGGAGGGTCTAGTGTTTTCTCATGAACACACTTTAGGAAGTGCCGTCTTAAACCACCGACGTCAGGCAGCCTTCCAACAGCAGTCTTTGCGTACTGTCTTCAGAGGGGCCAGGTGGAGCAGTAGGGACAGCATTCAAGACTTCCCAGACCATATTTTTTCTTTAAAAACAGGCATTCTGTATAACAGCGTGGGCAGTAAAGCGTAATGAGGTTTCTGAGGCAAGGCGTTCCTCCTGGAGCCTTCGTTTTAAAGCGTGCGCTTAGCAGTCGTGGCTTGACAGTTGAAATTACAGGCATTCCAAACTGATCATTAAAGCTTGCATGTAATTAGCTTAATGAGACACAAGCCACACAAGATGTCCCAGATAACTCTGTGGTTGTCTGTTTTCCAGTTCCTTCCGCAGAGGTCGCATCCCGCCAACCCCGCCTGCGTGACTCCCCACGGCACCGTTCTCCACCAGACCCTGGATTTCGACGAGTTCATCCCCCCGCTCCCGCCTCCACCCTACTATCCCCCAGAGTATACCTGCACACCCTCCGCCGACGCCCAGAGGTTGGTGTCCCAACGCTGCCCCCATCTTGAAGCCACCGAGCTTAGCAGCAGCGTCTGGGAGGTGGGAGTTGCAGTGGTCCTGCAGGCATGGCACTGAGAACACGGAAGGGGCAGTGGAAGGAGAGCCCTTAGACGTTGACCATTCCCTGTGGCACCTTTGCGACACAGCCCAACAGAAACCAGAGGCAGACGGGAGTTGCTGCCTTATGTTCTCATGATGTGTAAAGCTGCCATCAAGTTAGTCATTCGTGTAACATTTAAAGTTGAATGAAAGATTTCATCAGCTGTATGATTATTTGAATTTTAATGGACAGGTTGGTAGAGTTTCTTGAAAATGATGTTGTTCTAAAACAAAGGTGCAAATAGCCCAGTGAGTGAAGCTTTCATTTCACCATGATGGGAAGTATTAGGAGAGGGAAAACCCTGGCCGCCCCTGCTCGGGCTGCTTTGAGAGCTGCCAGCCCTTCCGCCTCATTCCTCAGGCAGTGACGATGTGATGCTTGTGCCTTTTCAGGGGCCTCCACCTGGACTTCGCTCCATCTCCGTTCAGCACTTTGTATGACGTGGCCATCAACAGCCCCGGCCTGCTCTATCCTGCTGAGCTCCCCCCTCCGTACGAGGCGGTGGTGGGCCAGCCCCCTGCCAGCCAGGTGAGGCCCGGGGCCCCAGACAAGGCCAGTTTCTGTGGGAACGCTGGGGACACTGTCCTGGCTGGCCCTTGGGAGGCACCGCACACTGCGCCAGGTCCGAGTGGCTGTGGAGTGACCACCCGAGAGTGCCCTGTGCCGAGGCCCCCCGAGGCATTTGTCTGTCTTGAAGCGTTTCAGCAAACCTGTGGGACGTTGATCTTTTTTTTGTTTTTATTTTTGTTTTTGTTTTTTTGACGGAGTTTTGCTCTGTCACCAGGCTGGAGTGCAGTGCCACAATCTCGGCTCACTGCAACCTCCGCCTCCCAGGTTCAAGCGATTCCCCTGCCTTAGGCTCCCGAGTAGCTGGGATTACAGGCGCCTGCCTCCACGCCTGGCTAGTTTTTTGTATTTTAGTGGAGACAGGGTTTCAGCATGTTGGCCAGGATGGTCTTGATCTCTTGACCTCATGATCTACCCACCTCAGCCTCCCAGAGTGCTGGGATTACAAGCATGAGCCACCGCACCTGGCCAGGATGTTGGTCTCGTTAGCCCTGTGCAATAGATGAGGCCACAGGCTCGGAGAGCAGCACCTGCAGAGACACTGGGGCACCCAGTGTCGGCGCTTGTCCCCTTGTCTCCCCAGTTCCATTTCTGCAGCCAAGAGTCACAGCCCAGGTGCGTCTGAGCTTCATGCTGGTGGGTGTTCTAGGATGCAGGCAGAAGTACCTGGGACAGCTCCTGACCCGAGGGCAGAGCCCCCAGGAGCAGAGCTGGGTCCATGGACCAAGTATCCAGGGCGCTCCAGCCAGCTTTGATCACATACTGCCATCAGCGCCCTTTGGGGAGGGGAGGAAGCTGCCCTGGGTCCCTGCTCCTGTCTGAGGCTGAGACGCTTCAGGCCAGGGAAGTGCCTCCAACCGCCAGTGCTTCTGGCCTTCTCTGAGCTGTGCGTGCCGGGCACTCCCGCAGCCTCTCAGTGCCTGACATGTGACAGGCTGTATGTTCATGAAGCCTCCGTCTCCCCATCTGTAAAATGGGCATCATCATAGTACCAAGGTCATGGGACCAAATGGGAGGGTGTCTGAATGGAGCCAATAGGACCTGGAGCATAGTAAGTACTGAGCTCAGCAGACGTCAGCCACCCTTTTTGGGGATTGTCCTCCTCCTCCTCCTTGTCATCATTGTCGTTACTCAGTGTGAAATGCTGCTTCAGGGCAGAGCGATGGGGATATCTGGAAAGGTCACGTGGCCCATAGTGCAAGGGATCCTCCAAGGACCCACCCTCCAAGGGATGTGGGGTTATGTAAATAGACCAAATCGACAACTCACTGGTGCCTTGAGATACAGGGAGAGAAAGTAAGCGATTGGAAAACATATTTTAGGATCTTATCTGTGAACATTCCCCAGTCCTGCTAGAGAGGCCAACAGTCCAGTTTAGGAAATGCAGAGAACCCCCGTGGCAGATGGTTAGGGCGGTCCTGGAGGCCTCGGGGACTGGGGTGTGGCCGAGACACACAGCAGCAAGTTGGGGCAGAGGGCACAGGCAGGGGAGCCGAGGAGGTTCATCAGGGAGGGGCGGAGGGAGGGGCTGAAGCCAATTCTGAGCCCCAAGCAGCAAGCAGAGGAGAGCGGGTGACAGCATGACCCGAAGCATCCAGGCACACCCAGAACTGCACCCACTGTGGGCTTCTCAGCAGCCATGGAGCCCCAGACAGTTCTCTCTGCCCAGCTCATCAGCCAGGCAGTGGTACGGGGTGTCAGATCAGGCCTGGACGGCTGCCCGCTGTCTTTGCTGACTCTTGTAAAGCCACTCTAGCACAGGGCTCAGGCCTTTTGATGTCACCCCCAGCATTTTCCCTGTCACGTTGAGATCCCGAGGGCCCACATGCACGCAGGCCAGGTGGCAATGCTGGTCCCTTTGCCAACCAGGGACCAAGGCAGTGCTGACCCTGAGGAGCCTCCGTGGGTGGAACAGCAGTTTCCGTGGTGACTGAATAAGCTCATGAGCCCTGCTGACAATCACACCCACAAGGACGGGTCACCTTAGCAGCCTGGGTGGTCTTAGGACAGGAAGAGACATGGCCTCCCTGTGCGCTGTGGAAACATGGAGAGCGCGTTCAGACGCTGTAAGGTGCCATGCACCTGGGGAGTCACATATGCTGTAGGGACCTCCTTTGGGGTGGCTTGTGGTTTGCCAGCTCAGCTTCCAGCTGGCCCGTGAGCCCCCAGCGCCCCCTCACACAGCAGACAGTGACCCTGGAATGCCTGGAGTGGCTGGGCAGCTGCAGACGGCGGTCCCTGCGCCCCGGCCGGGACTCCCTTCTTCCTGTGGGTTCTAGAAGCGCACGTGTGAGAGCTGCCAGTGAGGAGGCGGGCGTGGCCCTGAAATCCATTCCCGAACCTGCAGTCGTGGAGATGTTCTTAGACGTTTTTATAAAGCCGAGCCGGGACCCCTGCCTTCCCAGTGTTGCTTAGCTTTCTGTTTATAGTAACAGTAATTCAAATCAGTGTTATTAGTAGGGACAGTTGGCTATGATACCAGTTATCATCAGTGCTCCGAGGGGAGCCCGGTGCACGTGGGGCACCTGTCGTGGTGTCAGGCCCAATTTAGGGGTCCAGGGAGGGTCTGGGAGGTCAGGCTGGGCAGGCATCAGGCAGGCAAGGTGCAGGGAGTGGGGCTGGAAGGGCTCCTGAGAGAGGGAACAGCCTGTGCAAGGCTCAGAGGAAGGAAGGGCAGACACAGCATATCCCCCAAACAGAGGGTCGTCCAGAAAGAGTCTCAGATGAGCGTGCATGGGTGGCGACCTGTCTGGGTGTGGTGGGTTGAATTCTGAGTGAGTGTGAACTACAGCAAGATGACAGGAGCTGTAGTTCAGAGGAATCCGTTAGCTGCTGCTGTCACTGGAGTCTGGGAAATGGGAGAGAGGTTGCCCCACAGAATGACACGATTGCAGACGGTGGAAGAAAGGCACCCCCACACTCGGTAGGCTGCAGGTTACCACGCAGGCTCCCAGGAGCCTGGATTTGCCACAGCCAGCAGTTCCGGAAGGAAGCGATGGGCCAGGTGCTTTCTAGAAGCTGACCCCCAGGGCCACGTGGCTCACCATGGAGGGGCTGCTGGTGACCTTGGCAGAGCAGCTTTGATGGGATGGAGGGCAGGGCCGGACCACACCGGGTGAAGGAGTGGATGGCACGTCCACAGGGCAGTGCGGGTGTGGCTGAGGTTCTCAGACGCCAGCGGGTGCCCCCCGGGGAACTTGTTAATCAAATCCTAATGGCTGGGCTCACCCCCAGGGTCTCTGAGTCAGTCACTGGGGTGTTGGGGTGGTGTGAGGGCTAAGGGTGTAATGCCTGTCAAAGCCTCAGCCCCGCTGCCCCGGGGATGTGTTGGAGAGCAGGAGTAGGTCACTCTTGCAGGATGTTCAGTAAAGAGAGAAGAAGGGATGGTAATTAGAGGGGAGTGTGGATCTAGGACCTTGAGGATGTCACCAGGCAGACAGGGAAGGACCTAGAGGGTGAGGGCAGCAGGCCCAGGACGGGACCCTCCATGAGGGAAGTCCCTGGGAAGGCGGAGGGGAGGCTGACCGAGGGTGCAGATGGGCAGCTCCACGCTGTAGCCAGCAGGGGCACTGGGCAGGGTGGCGGGTGGACCGGGAAATCCCTGAAGGCCGTAGGGGTGTGTGGTTCCCCACGGCTGCCTTGTGGCAAGGGAGCATCTCTGTCCTGTCCTCTGCCTCTACTCAGTGACCCTGCCTGCTGCCATCACAACTCCAGCTCCGCGCTGGGACTGGCCCTGCTTCCCCGTTCTCCCTTCTGCCCCTCGGAGCCCTCTGCCTCCCCACGACGGGAACTCCCGTCCATGGAGCCCAGGCCCTGCTTCTCCCGGTCCCTGACTGCTGGAAGTCGCTTCTGGACCTGGGTGTGACATTCAGTGCCTGACCGCATGGCGGCTCCGGGAAGGACATGGATCCCTGCTGTGTCACAGTTGGACTGTTTTCTCTGAAGAGTCGAATCTATGGGAAGGGATCGTGCCGGTCGTGAAGCCAACGCGAAACCCCTGTCTCAAACTCTGGGGAATTCTCTCAGTTGAGATTTCGTTCTCAGAACTGCAGTGAGAAGAGCTGTAAGGTCAGAGGCTGATCTCGGATTAGCATGGGTTGGCTCGGAGACCCCCAGCTCCCAGTGCTGGCAGGGGCACAGTACGACCGCATGCACAGCCTGTACCTGGGCGCCCGCCTGGCTCAGGGCAGCATCTGGTGATTAAGGGGCCGCTGCAGCCCTCAGGCCCACTTTCTTCGACCCCCTGGTCTAAGAGCACTTTTCAATTCACGGCCACGTCTGGGAATCTGGAAGTCAACGAAGCCCATTACCGTCCACAGAGGGAAGGCCGTGCCGCCAGCTGTCCCCTCCCTAGGCAGCAGGCACCCCCCCACTAGACAGCGAGGAACGCCCCTTCACGGCATGACCCTGCACCCCTCTGAGGAGGGGTCAATAGCGTTTCCTTGTTAGGACAAATGACGTAGAAATTGCCCTCAGCACTCATTTGGATAAAGATAGGAGGCTGCAGAAGGCAGACTCCTTGGAGGCACAGCTGGCTCTGGGGTCTGGGGGTGGGGAGTGCGCTGGGGAAGAGGTTTAGCACAGGAGGGGCAGCCTCCCAGAGGATGGGCTGAGGAGCACTCGCCTGGGTGATGGGCCGTGCACACTTCCCTTCTGGTTTAGGTCAGATGCCGGATGAGAGTAGGATTGGGTCAGACGCCATTCTCTTTCCTATGGCTGTAGTCTTCAGCCAGTGTTGAAGGAGTGAGTTTCTTTTGTGTTGGAAATAGATGCTCCAAGCCACAGAGAAAAATTAGCACCGAGACAAAGGATCTTTCAGCATCGCAATTTTTACTTCCCGGACTGCAGGAAGGGTACCCTCACTTACTCTCGCTAGCCATCTTGCCACGAGAGTACAAGGAGCAAAGGAAAAATTTATTCCTTGCCCATCTTGGGTCGTCCTTACTGTGTGTCTGATCTCCCTTGGCTGGAGCCAGACCTCACAATGTAAACTACAACCCGATTGGCTCACAACTTAAAACTTTTCTAAACAAGTAAAAACAATGGAGAGCTGGGACATGCCTGTGAGCACGTCCAGCACAGATATCTTGGTTAAAGCACAAGGACATAGAATGTACTACGTGCCTGTAAGCACGGCATGTCTAACAGCTACATAGGATAAGGCTTCACAAAGTTATTAGCACACTTATTCTTTAAAAAGAAAGGAAACTTTAAAAAGGGACTTTTTTACTTTCCACATTTTGATAGCAGGAAAGTGATTGAGAAATTACCAGTTTGATCTTCTTGTCCTGGTGGCAAGTGTATGTTTCAGGGACCACTGACAACAGTGGGTATAGGACAGAATCCCCCTGTCACATCACTCTCATGTAGTGACCCAACAAAGACAAATTTCTTTGAGGCTTCTGCAGAAGAACACGGCCTGGTGATCTGGGAGGGCTGGGGTGTGTGGAGGAGAGGGAGGTGGTGTGGGGGGCTGGGGCGTGTGGAGGAGGGGGAGGTGGTGTGGGGGGCTGGGGCGCGTGGAGGAGGGGGAGGTGGTGTGAGGGCTGGGGCGCGTGGAGGAGGGGGAGGTGGTGTGGGGGGCTGGGGCGCGTGGAGGAGGGGGAGGTGGTGTGGGGGGCTGGGGCGCGTGGAGGAGGGGAGGTGGTGTGGGGGGCTGGGGCGCGTGGAGGAGGAGGAGGTGGTGTGGGGGGCTGGGGCGCGTGGAGGAGGGGGAGGTGGTGTGGGGGGATGGGGCGCGTGGAGGAGGGGGAGGTGGTGTGGGGGCCTGGGGCGCGTGGAGGAGGGGGAGGTGGTGTGGGGGGCTGGGGCGCGTGGAGGAGGGGGAGGTGGTGTGGGTGGCTGGAGTGTGGAGGAGGGCGAGGTGGTGTGGGAGGGCTGGGATGTGTGGAGGAGGGGGAGGTGGTGTGGGAGGGCTGGGATGTGTGGAGGAGAGGGAGGTGGTGTCGGGGGTTGGGCGCGTGGAGGAGGGGAGGTGGTGTGGGGGGCTGGGGCGGGTGGACGAGGGGGAGGTGGTGTGGGGGGCTGGGGCGCGTGGAGGATGGGGAGGTGGTGTGGGGGGCTGGGGCGTGTGGAGGAGGGGGAGGTAGTGTAGGTGAAGGTCACGGCATCAGCTAAGGCCAACAGCAGGATGGCCTGGAGCCTGGCTGTGTGAGCTTCAGCTCACCAGGGCTGAAATAGTTTGGGCAGGTATTTTACGACCTTGGATGTCAAACTATCGAAGTGCTTTTAACGAGCTTGGCATGTTGCACATGACCTAGTGGTGCTGTGGGAGTTTAATTTGGTGACAGCATGGTGGGTGGAAGGGAACCCCAGAGCAAGACAGGAGTCGTGAGAAGGGAGGAGGATCAGCACAGTCTGAGACCAGCGCCAAGTCCTACAAGTTATGATCTACAAAAAATCTGTTAGCAAAGCATGTTCAGAGTTTGCCTTCAGCCACCAGCCTAAAATTTAACTCACATTTTGCATGATTGCTGGAATTGACCCAAAAGAACAGCTTTTCATAAATCTGGTTCTAAATGGTTGACCTCACCCAGGAGTGGGAAACGTACTGCAGAATTTCCATGCCGAGTGTCTTAGCCACAGAGCTTTGTACACGGTGAATTATTTGTTGAAATGCCAATCGATTTTTCAGTTACGACGACTGTTCAGAATAGCACATCGGCAAACCAGTAAGACTCAGGTGAAGTGATTCCCGAAGTGTCTCCCGTCCACAGCCCCCTCCCCACTCTCCTTCTGCAAAGAGCTGTGTTTATGAGCTTCCTCGCTGAACTCAAATTTCAACTTAAATTCTATGCCACAAATACATTTCTTCCCCACTCTTTTCTCCTGCCTTTATAGTTCATCAAAAATGCCGTATGAGAGGAACCGCTGCTTTCCCTGTGGCTTAGCGTGGCAAGGTGGCTTCTGACATCAGGGAAGGGCCACATTTAAATTAAACTCTTGACACTCTGCTGGTGAGAGGTGATAGATATGCTCCCAGGAACTGCCTCCTCTCAAAACTGAATTTGAATTTGACCAGGAGGTAGAGGGAAGTGAGTGATGCTTCTGCAAAATATGAAGCGAATCCGGTTTCCTCCTGAACTTACCCCACCGCGTGTTTTCTTTCTCTTGTTTTATTTATGTTTGTTTATTACCCTAAGATTTCTTTTAGACATCGGAGTTGTAAGTTACCACCCACCTATGATCCAGAAGAAAAGAAAGTGCAGGGGCAGGTTAGATGCGGGAAGGGAGCAGCGGATGAAACAGACCGTTAGGGCACTGCTTTCTTCCTGTGATTCGGTGGAAGGTTCTGGACAGAGATTTCCAGAATCGGTTATTGGCACATAATGACTTCAGTGGAAAGGCAAGTGAGCGCTGCTGGCGAGGTGAATTCTCCCTCACTGACTCCCTCCCAGCAGAGTGAGAGGGCTAAGGAAAAACAGCATGGACCATATCACTCAAAAGCATCTTAGTGAGATCAAAGGACACACTTAGGCGGCTCTCCCTCTTCTCTTTGTCTCAAAACCCCCTCTGGAGCCCCATGCCACGGGGGCAGCTCACACCCTTTGTGTGGGTGGGAAGGCTGCCGCTCCATCCCCCACCCCGCTGTCAGCCTGGTTGAAGAGGAGAGATGAAGGCGACCAGCTATCTGACTGAAGTGGCGGGAGATGAGGGAGGCAGAGATGTAATGACCTGAGCTGAAATCGGACAGAGCCGCAGGGGCCCCCCTCACCTTTCCAGTCTCCTCTGGAGCTCATTATTTGCAAGTGTATCCCCAAAGCAATTCTGAAATAACACAAGGATTGAAAACTTGTTTTCTGAGGTGGCATGGGGTGCCTGGCGGTGCCCACGTGACGTGTGTGTAGTGTGCATCGCATGCAAATGTCGAATCCGGGAGACCCTAACGCAGGGATGGCGCAGCTGTGCCCTCCAAGGTGGAAACCATGCCCCACACAGAATGGGCAGAACGAAGATGGGGTAGAGAGCAGAGGGGGTGTAGCCTTCCCCTCAGATTCCGAGGCCTCTCCAGGCAGAATCGACGTCTGTCCAAGAAGAAAGCTGAAAAAAGCAGGGCGTGGTAGCTCATACCTCTGCTCCCAGCTACTGGGAAGGATGAGGCCGGATTGTTTAAGCCCAGGAGTTTGAGGCTGCAGTGAGCTATGATTGCACCACTGCACTCCAGCGTGGGCCATGGCATGACACTGTCTCTAAAATATATAAAGAAAAGAAAAATAAATAGAAAGTCACAAAAGATCAATGACGGTGCAACTTGACATCAGGATTCTGTGGCCCTATTGGGCACACTGATTGCAAAAGTTCACAGAAATAGGCTTTGGGCCCAGCTCGGTGGCTCACGCCTGTAATCCCAGCACTATGGGAGGCTGAAGCTGGCTGATTGCCTAAGGTTAGGAGTTTGAGACCAGCCTGGCCAAGATGGCAAAACCCCATCTCTTCTAAATATACAAAAAACTAGCCGGGCACAGTGGCAGGTACCTATAATCCTAACTACTCGGGAGGCTGAGGCAGAAGAGTTGCTTGAACTGGGGAGGCCGAGGTTGCAGTAAGTGGAGATCACGCCATTACCCTCCAGCCTGGGCGACAGAGCAAGACTCCATTTCAGAAAAAAAAAAAAAAGAAAGAAAGAAAACTAGGCTTCGGCCTCTGCAAGG
Organism: Aotus nancymaae; assembly: GCF_030222135.1. Classification (NCBI taxonomy): domain Eukaryota; kingdom Metazoa; phylum Chordata; class Mammalia; order Primates; family Aotidae; genus Aotus; species Aotus nancymaae. The sequence continues at coordinate 123,592,904 of NW_026988425.1, forward strand.
GTGACTTGAACCCTCAGACCTCACCTCATAAATACAGGGGAGAAGAGCTGAGCTGTGCGTCAACTTTATTTTCTTTTGAGACAGAGTCTCGCTCTGTCGCCAGGCTGGAGTGCAGTGGTGTGATCTCAGCTCACTGCAACCTCTGCCTCACCCTCCCAAGCAGCTGGGACTACAGGCACGCGCCACCACGCCCACCTAATTTTTTGTATTTTCGGTAGAGACAGGGTTTCACCATGTTGGCCAAGACGGTCTCGATCTCTTGACCTCGTGATCCACCCTCCTTGACCTCCCAAAGTGCTGGGATTACAGGTGTGAGCCACCATGTCCAGCCCAGGAGACAAGTTTTAGTGCCTGCACTACTGTGTTGTGTTCCCACGGATGACCCACCTTGACGCTTTCTGTTTCTTACTGTAGGTGACAAGTATAGATCAGCAGGTGGCTGAGTCCAGCTCCAGGGACCCAGACACTAGTGCTGGCTTCAGCACTCCAGGTAATCGCACCTCGCTCAACTTCTGCAGTGGGTGTTCGTGTTTTCAAGGATGTCTCTTTTCTTCCTCGCTCCATTCCTTATTTAAGGGGCTGGAGTCTGCAACAGCCTTTCCCATTAAACACTCTCCATGTGCCCCACATTTCTTCCTGTGCCTGCGTCCTCTACAGTCGGCATCCGGGGAGACCTCGTCCCCTCTGCCCGCTTTCTCACTTGAGGGGTATGGATTTGAAGAAGAGCATGACTCCATCTAGGGTCGCTTTTCCAGAGCCAAAGTTGTACCTACCGGGTGAACGGCATCTCCCTCTGAAGAAGGTGGCTGGGCCGGGCAGCTGGAAGCGGGGCACAGGCTGGAAGTCATGTCCTGGAGGGCATTGAAGGACACGTGTGCAAGGGTCAGATCCCCAAACACACAGGTTGGGAGGCAGGTGCAGAGCCCGGGCAGGGGAGGTGGTCTAAGGCTCTAAGAAAGAAGGAGGGCCCTTTGTAGCAGAGGGAGCAAGGACACAGAGGCCAGGCGAGCCAGAGAGCCACCATCTGAGGCCTCTGCGAGGCGCCACGTGGGCTGGCTTATTTGGAGACCACAGTTAGATAACTCATTCGATCCCACAAAGGGCCAGGACGATAGTCCCAGGGCACTCTGTCCTCTCCCCAACGCTCACTCAACGTCTAAGAGAACCAGGAAGGGGCCGTCTTTCTGGGAGGCCACCTTGAGGCTGCAGAGCGCAGCGTCTTTGCAGTTGTGGGATTGGAAGTAATCTTGTCCTTCCCTTGGTCACTCCAAGCCATCAGAAGCTGTCCAAGAAGATGTTCAGTGGCCTTCCCAGGGGCAACCCAGGGTACAGTGTGTTTCAGTCACTGTCACAGGGTGGCCACACCTGTGGCATATCAGGGTTTGGGCTGAGGGGGGCCAGTGCTACCAGGCCCCTTACTGTTTGCCATCTCAGGGCAGGCTGAAATAGACAGGGGTGCTCCTCGCCCAGAATTCAGCAGGGCTGGATCTTCCTCCCTCCCAGGACCTGGGCGGTGAACTCTACAGCTGACTCAGGCACCAGCAGGGCTTCTAGCACCCAGGCTCCTGCTGGGCTATAGAATGAGGACTCTACCAAGTAGAGGAGCACCTTGGTGGCCATGTGGCCCTCAACCCTGCTCTGTCTAAGCCCATTTCTGCAGCTATGGGATGGGGGTAAACTAGGGCTGCCTCACAGACAGTGAGGATGAAGTGGAAGGTGGCCTGAAAGGCCTATCGCCCTGGGGCAAGCTCACAGACTCAGGGGAGAAAGGGGTGGCAGGAACAAACCTGAAGCCCCCACGCCTGGAGGATTTGAGGCTGCCATGATCTCCAAAGTGCCCCCATGCAGGAGATTCACCTTGCAGTATCCACCCCAGCGCTCGCAGGGGGCTCTGAGGGCACCTGGTGATTGGAGCGAGAGTGCAGGAGCAGTTCTCATGCTGTCACGTGCATGCACACCCCGTGGAGATGGCTTTAAAACTGACTCCCATCCAGCCCCCTCGGGGTCCAGCTTTGGAGTGGTTCCGGGCAGGAGCCCAGCCCTGACCCGTATCCTGGTCCGGAGCAGCAGTTCTTACAGTTTGGAGGGCATCAGAATTCCCTGGAGGGCTCGTTCCAACCCCGGTGGCTAGGCCCAGCACCAGGGTCTCTGCTTCCATGGATCTGGGGTCCAGCTGAGAGTCTGCATTCCGGGATCGTTCCCAGGCAAGGCTGCTGCTGCTGCTGGCTGGGCATTCACACCCTGAGAGTCAAGGCCAGTGTCATGTGGGCGGAGCTTATCCCACCTGTCTGCACTGCCCTGTCTGGCTGCACACCAGGCCTGGGGCTGCATCCCTGCACGGGCGGGCCAGATCTCAGGCCCACTAGGACCTGGCGGGGATGCTGCTGTGTATCCCTGCACCAGCCCTGTTCACCCAGACCAAAGCGTCCTGTGACCAAAGCGTCTGATTTCTAACTTTTAATCTCTTATGTAGTGTGAAGGGTCTAAGCCCTCCACCCATGCCATTCCTGGAATGATTTCTGGGAACTCACTTGGTGCCCCCAACTTTCAACAGCATAAAATCAGCGTTTGTCAATTTTTTTTTTTAAGACTTGGTCTCACTCTTGTCTACCATGACAGAGTGCAATGACACGATCTCAGCTCAGTGCAGCCTCTGCCTCCTGGGTTCAGACGATTCTCCTGTCTCAGCCTCCTGAGTAGCTGGGATTACAGGCACCTGCCACCACACCCAGCTAATTTTTGTATTTTTAGTAGAGATGGGGTTTCACCATGTTTCCCCGGCTGGTCTCAAACTCCTGACCTCAGATGATCCACCCGTCTCGGCCTCCCAAAGTGCTGGGATTCCAGGCATGAGCCACTGCACCCAGCCATGTCAATTTTATTCAGTGTTTCTGCACCCCCAGGGTTTCAGAGTTCATCTAGGTCTGGAGTTTGAGGGGCAGGCCCTGTCCCACATGAGTGTCCCCCGAGGTCACCCGCCCTAATGCCATGTCCCTTCTCTTACAGTACCAGCTGACAGCACAAGCCTCCTGGTGTCTGAGGGCACTGCCACGCCAGGTTCCAGCCCATCCCCTGATGGCCCTGTAGGCACCCCAGCGCCCCCTGAACCTGCCCTTCACCCTGGCTGTGTGTCTCTGGAGGATCCTGGCATGGGCTCGCAGGTGCAGCCAGGTCCTGGGCATGTGTCCCGCTCTACCAGCGACCCCACCTCATGCACATCTGGCACAGCAGGTATGGCTGGGGAGGCTCACCCATGTCCTAAGAGTGTGGCCGGCTTTCCCTGGATGCTGCAGGTCTCAATGACCCCTGAGAGTGGAGTCCCGGCCCTGGGAGTCCTGTCTGGGGCCACACTGGGAATGCGGTCTTGATGGCCCCTGAGCTGGAGGTGGGTGGGGAGCAGCCTGTGGGCCCCTCTGCACCCCACCAGGCTTGTCACTCTGACAGGGGAGGAAGGATTCAAGGGGCCCAGGGGCCAGTCCCAGACATTAGCTGTGAGTGCTGCACATGTGCTCCAGGGCCCAGAAAAGCCCTAGAGTCTGGCACAGGACAGATGACCCCCAATGATAACTGGGGGGTGGTGGAGTTTCATCGGCTGCAGCCGCCCCAGGCAGACAGGGGTACGTTTCCAGCAGCACTTCCCAGGCACCTTGGCAGCAGTCTGCACATAGCCCAGAGTTTTCCGGGAATCGCCCCATGCGACTGTGTCCACGGGCAGTGCCCTGGAGTCTAGGACCTGGCACCAGGTCCCTATGGCCAGCAGCCCAGGAATTTGCATTTCACACTAGCTCCCCCAGAGTCGGGCACCCTGGGGTTGGAGACCTCACACCCAGTCCTCATTGCTGTGTTTTGAGAGGAGGCACAGTTTCTGCCAATAAAGATTGGTGGGACTTTTTCATTACGTTGAAATGCAGGAACTGCAGTGGGTCCCGGCCCAGTCTCCTCTCTGTGGTCTTACCCAGCTGATTCTGACTGGAGCCCAGCCACACCAGAAAGAACCGAGTCCCTGAAAGGAACCAGGGCCTGCAGTGGCCAGTTGACTGGAGGTGCCCTCCTGGTGGAAACACCAGGTTTGGCACGTGTGGACTCCCTGGCTGCGGTCATGTCTGTATTCCCCCTCCTGCCTCCCACGGCCGGCTCACAGCGGGCAAGTCCTGTCAGGACCTTCTGAAACACCCCCCTCTGCTGGTTCTCCACAGTAGGGCCGCAGGGGCCTCCGGCTCACATTCACTCACTGAGGTTTGGAGGAGGATGCTCCGGACTTGGAGGGGCTCATGGGTCCATTCTGTGGGCCCCTGATGGCTTTGTGTGGCCTGTGCCCCTCAGTGAAATTCACACCTTGGCACCCACACACCTGATGCCTCTGTCCCCTCTTGGCTAGGCTGATCCGCACGCCGCAGGCACGTGCCTTCCGGGGGCCCTGGAGCCCTTCAGGTACGGGTGGGTATTCCCATGAAGGGTGCAGGGCTTTTTTTGAGTCACTGGCCCATTGCACTGTGCCGGGGTGGGACCCAGGACACCACCTGACCCACGGCAGACCTGGCCAGCTGCAGGGCGCTTCCTGTCTGATCTGCCACTGGGTGGGTATCAGTTTAGCAGGTTTCTCCTGCTTGCTCGCCATCTAAAATATATGTCTTAGTCACAGGCAGGTCATTAAAGTTTTATCGGTATTTCCTCTTTCCCTTTCATGTGTTCACTGAATTCTCCTGCTGGTTAAGGCAATGCCTCTTCATACAAGCAAGCCCTCGTGTAGCCAGGATTCTAGCCAAGGGGGCGGAAGGCGGGTCCCTGCCGGCTCCAGCGGCCTTTCCCCCAGGCCTCGCTCCTGGAGGCTGCAGCCCTGGAGGTTGACACCAGCTCAGCTCGGCTGAGAAGGGGAGGGGGATGCGGACAGCAGGGTGTGCCCAGAGCGCCGGCCCCAGGAATGGCATTTCCTTGCTTTGGCGCTGACCTCTTTAAGGCTGCCTTTTCTTTTGTTTCCAGTGAGTTTCAAATGGCATCTTTTCCCTCGATTTTTAGTTTCCATGTCTCGTTCTGCCACGGCTGCCTGTCGGGCCCAGCTTTCACCAGCGGGAGACCCAGATACCTCGAAAGTTGACCAATGGCCAGTGCCAGAGGCCTTCCCGGCGGCCTCCAAAGAACGGCCGCGCTCTTTAATGGACAGCAAGGCCTATACGGACGCCAGGGTTTTGGTGACTAAGTTTCTGGAACACTCACACTGTGCCCTTCCCACCGAGGCGCAGCACGTGGCGGGTGCCATGCACGTGGCCGTCACCTCCGAGGAACGCCCCGAGGAGGAAGCCGTCTTCAGCGCCAGCGTTCTGGACCAGGTATGAAGGAGCCACAAGTCTGGCCATGGACAGCAACGGGCCTGGCGCTACAGATGTTCTTGCCAGAAGCCGCCTTGCCTGACAGAGGCTTCAGGCCCAGCTTGGCTGAGGACAAATCGGGGGGCGGGGGGGACACCCAGGATCATCTGGGGGCAGCGAGGGCAGGAAACCGAGCAGTCGTTTCCTTGGGGATTGCATTTCCTACCTAGCCTGGTAATTTGGAAAGATTACTCTCACGTCCACAGTGAACTCTCTCTGGCGTGGAGAGGCTTGAACTGAGCAGCGTTGCACGAATGTGAATACAGCAACAGGGGACACTCTTGTCACCTAAAGACTCAAGTATCTCCAAAATCAGGGCCATCCAAAGCAGGAGTCTCCCACCCCCAATTTAACTTAGTGTTCAGTGGACAGAGTGGCATCGAGTCGTGAGACATTTTCTCATGTGGTTCGATAGCTCTAGAATCCAACGTTCATCATGCTCTGGCCTATTTCCTATGAAAGGAAATAGGTAGTTTTAGCACAGATGGTAGCCTGGGCCCAACTTTCTGCCCCCAGGGCTACGGTACAAACAAATGTCCAATGAGGGCCTCTGCCACAGCCCGGCCACCCCAGGGGACAGGCCAGCGTTATGGGGGGTTGGAGGTACCCACCGTCTCCTGGTCTCCTGGGCCTCGAGCTCAGCTTCCCTCTGTGGGCCTCCCTCTGTGGGGTGCCGCCCTCTGTGGGGTGCCTCCTTCTGTGGGGTGCCTCCCCCACCTCCTCCTGGGCCCCCTTTCTCCAGGCTCCTGTCCTGTTCCTGGAGCAGACCCTAGTTTGATCCATAACAATAAGCGCTGATTCCCAGCCCCTTTGGGGGTCTCCCTTGTCTCTGAGTTCAGCTGATTGAGCTCGGTGGGTCCAGGTCTGGCGGAGAGAGGCCGGTTTCTCTGGGAAGTGGTCCCTCTTGATAAAGCAGGTCCCCGGGACTCACTCAGAGCCACCCTCCTCCTGGCAGCAGACACACCTGCGCAGGAGATCGTAAGCCACTGACAAACCCACACAAAGAGGAAAGCAGACCCCCACTGTGCTGCTTATGCAGAAGCAGGCACACCCAGTTTGGGGCTGGCTTGAGCACCTTTGACTTTTTCGGCCCCCAGCCCCGTTTTCTGGTGGCATCAGTGGCGGCTGTTCCCAACAGTGGCCCTGGAACAGCACCATCCATGAGAACTTTCTGCAGTGATGGAAATGCCCGTTCAGGACCACTAGCAACAGCCACTGAGCTGCGATGGGTGGGCTCTCCGGCGAACAAAGCAGCCTCGAGCCCAAGATCTCCCCAGAGAGCCCGTGGGCCTGGCATGGGGACGCAGGGGGCACCAGAGGGTGCCCACCACTGCTGGGGGCCGGGGCTCACGCTGCTTTTTCCCTGGGCTCTGTGGGGCTTGTCCTTAACTGGGGCCAGTGTGCTGGGGAGCGTCTGTGTGGCTGGAAGCTAGGCAGGCGGTGAGGTTCCAGCCTAGCTGCACAGAGCCTTCCTCCAGCCCTTACCCCGCCCTGGGGCTGAGATGTAGGACTCCACCAGCTGTGGTCGCTTGAGAAGGCTTCAGCCGCTTTAGAGAGCTGAAGACACACAAACCAGGCCTTTCCATGACAACCCTCACTTTTCCAGGAGAGATGTACTAGAGATGAATTTATGAGCACTTTATTCAGACTATAAGACAGGAGACCTCTGATTTTTCTCAAGTGGGGGCTTCTGAATTCACACAAGGCAAGTCCCTTTGCAGGTGCAATTAATTGATGGATTTTCAAAATGGCTGCCCCGGAGCAGCGCTTCAGCCACGCCTGACGCCCCGGCCTCTGCATCTCCACTGTCTCTGAGGTACGCTGGGGCTGCGCCGCATGGGTGTCACCTGCTTGGGGGTGTCCACACAGCATTGTCCTTGGGCTGAGCCCTTGGGTGGGCTAGAGCCGCAGTCCTCAGGCCTAGCTGCAGTTCCAGCGAGGCCAGTGCCGCCCCCACCCAGTGGAGGGACTCGGCTTCTGGCGTGTTTTCATCATGCAGCCGGGGCGGAGGCCCCCTGGACCACCCAGCCTGGTGCTCGGTGTCGTTCCCTTCTCTGCAGCAGGGCCCGGACCCACCAGCCAGTGGGGCTTCTGCCCCAGCGGTGCCTCCCTGCGGTCCCCACACCGGCACCCCCCTCACCCAGTTCTGGGTTTGTGCTGGTGGCAGCTCTGTTTTGTGGATACAGAAACTGTACCCAACTTGATGCCACTGGGCTGGAACCCTCTGCCTCCTGGAAACGAGGCAGTCAGGGATGGGGTGGGGTGCCCCCCTCAGCCCAGCAGCTCAGGGCCACTCATGGACTCTAGGAGGGGCCAGGCTCTGGGCATCCCAGGAAGGTCCCCAGAAGAGAGAGGTGCTGGTAGACTAGGGAATGTGCTGGCAACTTGACCCAGCAGCTGTGGTGCCGTTGACCCTGGCTCCCTGGCATCCGGGTACCAGTAGCAAGAGCCCAAGCCCCAGGCTGTGTGTCGGCTCACAGCCAAAGGGAAGGCTGAATTCCTCCCCTCCCTGTGCGTCCTTTCCCCCACTCCAATCATGCTCCCTGTCTGGGATCTTAAATAGGCCAACGGTGGCTGCTTTGGGGGTGACACCCTCCTCCAGCTCAGCTGGGCCCTGGGCGTCCCCTGCCCTCCTAAGACCCAGAGGGGGCTGGGACCTGCTGTAACACCACCACTGACCCCAGCATGGGGGCCATGAGGATGCTGAGCGGGGAGAACCTGGTCCCCAACTCTTTGAGATGCAGGGTTGGAGAGGGGGAGCATCATTTGCAAGGACCTCAGGCCTCCCTTGGGTGGAGAGGAGGGTCCACATTAAATGCTTGTAACACACCAGGCCACAGAAAGCTTGTTACACACGGACGCTTCTCCCCACCCATGCTGACTCTCAGAGGCTGCTAAGGCAGAATTTATAGGAAATAGTTTTCAAGCCACCAGAGACCTGTTTGTACAAGTGGAAGGGTTGTATTTATTTAATGTACCTCAAGGTGTTTTAATAATGATCAGTGTTTTAATAAAAAGTATTTCTGGCCTCTGTGTCTCTGAGGTCTAACTGGGACAGAGGCAGGCTGAGAGCCCGTGTGTACTGCTGGCCAGGGGCAGGGTCCTGAGCGGGCCTTGCAGCAGCCAGCCAGGGAGCCTGAGACACCCACACCACTCGCGGTGCTTCCGGGAGCCTCGAGAGGCTCAGCTTTGGCGTAGAGTGGGGAAGGTGGGGCCTGGACACACGCAGGCCCGCCCACACCGGCCATGGCAGCCCCTCCATGGATGCAGCCTCCAAGGGCTGCTGGGAGGAATGCAGGCCCATAGCTCAAAGTTCTCCATGTAGGTTTTTAAAAGATGTGTAGGATTTGGTGGGAGTCCCCCCCACATGTCCTCAGCTGGCCAGGGCTCTCCTTGCCAGGATCTGCTTCCTGGCCCTGTCGTTAAGAAGGTTCGCCTTGGCCTGGGAAGGGGAGGCCCATTCCCTCCAGCTCTGACTCAGGCGCCATTTCTTTTCATTCCCCAAGGATGTGGCCACCTCTGGCATTTCTTGCTTGTTGGCCACATCAAGAATGTATTTGCTTTTCATTCTTGAGCATATTCAGAGCAAGCGCATACGCGTTTTAGCATACGTGCAGCTCTCTGATGGAGTTTCCTACAGAACACCTTTCTCTGCCTCTACAATGTATACTTTCTGGGAAGAGGAGGCATGGAGCGGGGGTGCGCCTTGAAAGGCTGTCTCTTAAAGGCCCCTGATGGCTAAGGTCAGCTGAGGGAAGCCCTCGGCACACGTCCTCCAGGCGGCCAGGTGATGAAAGTAAGTCTTCTCCTTACTCTGCAGTTCCCCAAGAATCCTGGGCCCTGAAGGTGGTCAGTGCTCAGAGCGTGGCATGCACGCTCCTGTGGGCAGGCCAGAGAAGAGGGCTCCTCCCCATCCAAGGCCCTCAGCCTAACCCAGCTGGACCCCAGTCCCCTGCCGGTGACCAAAGCCCATGCATGCTACCTGGCACACCAGCTGATGCCAGAACGGTGGCCATAAAGAAAGGTAAGTGCTGGCAGAGCTGCCAGAATCGTCGCTAAACAGGCTGCAGAGGCCTCACAGGTGCAGAGAGGGTGCTGGACAGGTGGTCCGGCTTTCTGTTACACACACTCCTCTCCAGGGGTCGTTCACGTCGTAATCTGAAGCAGCCCAGGGCTCTCTGGCTCCCTCATTCTGTTAGTCAGTGTTCTGCAGCCTGGTCTCCCCACTGGGGCAAGTGGGTTGAGAACCTGGTGCTGACCCCGTGACCTGGCACCATCGCTGGCACCTCCCGTTGCCCAGCTGACACCTGGTACCCAGAGTGCCCACCCTCCAACCTAATTAGTGACAGCTCCCAAGGCTCAGGGTCTAGGAGGGGCACTGAGCAGCTTTGGCCACCACCACACGGCAGACTTGCAGAGCCGCATCCAGGCTGTGAGTGAGAAGGCAGGCGGGCACCGGCTGCTCAGGGAACAGACCAGTCACACACGGCTTTTCATCACGACTTCAGGTTTATTAGTGATATGCACAAAGTCTTCCTACGGGCAGCTGCATGCAACACACGGCACTCCTCGAATACAGTCATCCTAAAGCTTTAGTTACTGCGTGGTAAGGCTTTTTAAGTCACAGTGTATTCTTCAAGGCCTGGGCCAAAAAGAGAGACTTCGGGACAAGATGACATCAGAGTACATGGATCGCTAATGAACTGAGCTGGACTAGATCTGACTTGATGTACACACACGCCACGACAGCTCAGGGCCGCCGCGCCACGCTGGCCGAGGGGTCTGTGCTCACGGCTGCCTTAGGCATGGCCGAGGTCGCGTTTTCTGGCATGGGTTTCTTCGGGGGAGCATGTGCGTGGATGAGAGTGTGTAGATCGATTTTAAAGAGGGGGGCAGACGCCTGGCCCTCATCTCTGTGGGAGCCCTGCCTGAGAGAGACGATGGGAGAGGCAGGTGTGGTTACAGGTCACGTCAGAAAACCCTAGAGTCTGAAAATAGCCTGCCAAAATAAAAGTCCAAACAAACAGTAATAGTATCTAAATAAATATGGAGTTTTCATGTTGTGGCCATCATCCTTTATTTACAATCAATCAATCACATGTCCCCACACTTTCATTACAAGTCATGTCCTGGGAGCTGGGCTGCCTGCGTTCCTGCAGTGACAGGCAGCTGTTTTTTTGTTTGTTTGGGACCATTGTGGGGGCCCACAGGACCCCAGATGTCCCTACCCAGGGGGCATGAGCGACGGCTGCCCTGCCCCAGGAGCTGCGTCCCTCGGAGGCACCAGTCTGCTCCGCACAGCTTCAGGGAGGAAACACACTCCACACCACGCACAGCTACCAAGACACACCCTGGCTGGCGGCAGGGAGCAGACAGTCCAGAACGTGGCAAAATACTTGAACGCTTTACAAACATACATTTGTTCTGTGACTCTCCTTTGATAAAGACATACCCCTTTTTGGCAAAGTGAAAAAAAAAAAGGTGGGTGGCGAGGGCACGCCCTTTGGGGAGCCAGTGTCCGTGGCTGGGCTGTGGCGTCGGGGTCAGGTCTGTGGCCCGGCTCCCAGCTCCTCTGGGCCCGGGCGGGCCTGCCCGGTATCCAGGCTGCGTGGCCAGGCTGGGGGGAGCCTAGATGTACAGTGGGGTCTCCTGGCCTGTGAGGAGCCTGAACATGGCGGCGGGCATGGTCTTCATGTGGATCTGCCGACAGAGACGGGGGGCTGAGCCGCTGCCCTCTCCCCGACCCCTCCCTCAATCAGGTGAAAGCAAATGACAGATGGACACCCCACCGAGTGCCACTTCCAATGCCCATCATCTCCTAGAGCTGAGGAGGAAGGCCAGCCTGCCCAGGCCCGGGGGGGGACGTAAAATGCCTTACAGGTGCAGCAGAGCAAGACTCCGGTCCCCCACCCCTGGCTTCAGAGGGTATACATGGTTGACTGCTAGTTTTGCTTCCAGTCCAGCTGACACCCGGGGGTTGAGAAATGGGACTTCTAGAGGGGACCACAGTTTGCCCATCTACTGGGGCTGGCTGGGGGTGCCCAGGCCTCTGCAGAAACTTTGAGGGGCACACTCTGCTTCAGTGAGGAGGTGGCCAATGAGGGAAGACACACACCCCTTCTTACGAAACTAACACCGGCCAAGCAAGTGTGCTGGCTGGGAGGCGGCTTGCTGGGACCCAGGGTGCCTCAAGGCCCCTCCTTTGGGGATTGGTGAGCAAATGATCCTTCAGGGCCTGGCCTCACGCCCTGGCTCCAAAGGGGCTGGGTATACAAGCAAGGCCTCAGACCGCCCTGGCAAGGCTGATGCTGTGGCCCGGCCCCTCCTCCTCCTGAGCCAGCCCCCTGCCTGGGACAACAAACCTCCCAGCTCCCAGCCGAGCCTGCAGTTCACAAAATGAGAGTGTCCCTCTGTGGCTCTGGGAGACCTCAACTGAGGGAAAGGAACCGGAGGCCCCTCTGCCCACGCGCCCGCCCGCCCGCCCACCCACCCACCCACAGGCTGCAAGGATGGTCTCCATGCCCTTGGCCCCGCAGGGCCACCGGGGGAGCCCACAGACCACGCGGCCTGCTTCAGCTGTCCCCAGACCCCACCCAAACTCGCTGCCCAGCCCCCAGGCGGGACTCCTCAGTTCTGTCTCAGCCTCCTCTTCGTGCGGCCAACACGCTTCCCAGATAGCCTGCAGCCCCTTCATGCTGACCACCCCTACACACACATCCACACACCCCTGCACACACCCACTCATGCAACACCCTCATGCTCACACACCCCATGCCGCATAAACACAGCCACACACCCCTGCACACACTCACATCCACACCTCATGCCTCACAAACACAACCACACACCCCTGCACACACCTACTCATGCAACACCCTCATGCTCACAACCCTACACACACACCCCATGCCTCACACCCCTGCACACACGACACCCCCATGCTCACCCACACACCCCTACACACACATTCACACCCCATGCCTCACACCCAGAGCCACACCCACATACCAGCAATGCCATGTTCATCCACACCCCTACACATTCACACCCCATGCCCCAGTCACAGCCACACACCCTCATGCGACACCCCCATGCTTACCCACATCCCTACACACCTGACTCATACTCATCCACACCCCATGCCTCACAAACACTTCAGCCACACCCCTGCACACACACACAATGCAACACCCCATGCTCACACACCCACTTACACTCCTACACACCCCATGTTCCCACATACACGTACATCTACACATACATTCATGCCCCCAAAACACTCCTCCACACCCATACTCAGGTACATTCACACAGCCACACACCTACACCCACTCACACACCCTGACACACTTCCCACACCTGCCCACACTTACACATACACATCCCACACACCCACATGCACACACCCACACCCGCAGCGCATTAGCCAGGCCCCTCCCCTCCGTGTACATGCCACGCCCCCAGCACTGTCCCCCACCATGATCCTGCCGCCTTGTGAGCTCTGGAGGAAAACCCTGCGCCGTCCCCCACACCATCCTCACACTGCTGTGGAGGCGATGCCAGAAAGAACGGGACTGTGGGGGAATCAGCCAGTGAAGCGGGACAGGGTGAGCAGCCTGGCTGTGGGAGGGGATGGCCAGCAGGGGCACAGGGCAAGCCTGCCAGGGTGGCCAGAGCTGTGTGCCCTGCAGAGCTCCTGAACTGGGCGTACAGGTCCAGTCCCAAAAGCAGTGTCCAGGGAGCTCCCCCAGGGGCCTGTGCCCTCCCAGTCACTCAGGTGGAGCCAGACCAGGATGGCTCCGCTCACCTGCTGCTCCACTCACCCTCGTCACAGCAACCCTGGGTGGGAGCCACAGCCTGGCAGGCCTTCAGACTCCCTGTGTCCTCTGGAGCGGGAGGGGCTCACGGAGGGTAGGCTGATGCACGTGGGAACCGGCATGCAGAGGCGCCCAAGGTCCCTCCTTACCTCTCCGACCGAGTTGGAGAGAGCCTGGACTATCTTCTCGTGGGCTGTGGCCACCACGCTCTGCCCGTTGATCTCGATGATGCGGTGGCCGACGCGGACGCCCCCTCGCTCGGCAATGCCTCCTCTCATAAGGCTGCAGATCTAAGCAGACGTGGCCAGGTCAGCACGTGTTCCCGCCACACCAGACAGGCGCTCCGCCATGTCCCCAAAGACCCAAAGGCAGGACGTGCATAGGGAAAAGCCCCACGCAATGAATATGTGCACATGCAATTCATCCACTGCCCTCTGCCCTGGCTTCACACGTGCCCATGGTACTCTCCTGCTCTCTAGGAAGGTGGGTACAGAGCCCTGCACCTGGGCGTGGCCAGGCTTCTTCCAGGTGATGTCCCCTCCTTTCCCATCGGCTTCATTTAGCCCCCCACAAAACAGTCCAGAGTCCTCCCCTTCTTCGTCTCTTCTCCCTCCCCACCAGTGCTCCACATGGCTGTGTGACCTGGGGCAAGTCACTAAACCTCTCTGTGCCCCAGCTTCTCCAGTTCCTATGCTCCTCATGGGGTTATATTTCCGGGAAGACCAGCAGACTGAGGGGGCATCAAACTCATCTGGGGCAGGGTTGAATTCACAGGTCCCCATGAGTGGGCAGCCCTCAGGCCACCCCATGGTGGGGAGAGCCAGCCCCTCCTTCAGGACTCACAGCAACGGGGCCATCAGTGAGCAGCATCAGCCACCAACCTGGGCCCACCTGCCTCCTAGGCTGGGCGAGGGGGTGCAGGAACGGACAGGCAGCTGCCCAGTGCCACTCAGGAGGCAAAGGCGATGTGGCCACCAGGCTTGGCTGGGCGGGGGCAGCCCTGGGGACACCACACAGCACCCCAGACTCTGCACTGCAGGGCTCCTCGTGAGGGCCCACTGTCAGTCCCCAGCTTCCTCCACTGTTCCTGGTGCTGAGGTGGGAGGCACACAGGCAGGGCCTGGTGATGGTCGGGGGTTGCGGAGCCCAGGAGGCTTTTCCCAGCCCTCCTCCCCGGGGCCCAGCCATGCCTGGCCACAAAGTGCTCACAGCAGCCGCAGACAGGGCCCCAGCTGATTTTCTGCAGAGCCCCCAAATGAGCTGGGGCAACTGCTCGTGCCCAGGTCACAGGTGTGCAGAGCAGCCAGGCAGAGCCAGAACGGGCCAGACCACCAGCTGGCCGGCTCCTGCGGCAGGCGCACCATCCCGGACAGAAGTCCCAAGGAGGGTGCAGACAACTTGTCCCGGCACCTGTGCCAGGTCCAGGGGCCACAGTGCTTCCTCTTTGGCAGGGAATAGGACCATGGGCCCACCATGGATAGCTTGCGTTACTTTATGGATTTTCTCAGCTGATCTTCACAAGTACGTTTTGAGGGGAATTCAGTGAGCACAAGTGACTTGCCGAGGGTCACAGAGCAGGGAAGGCATGGCTGACACTGGCTGATGCCCCGTCCCTCTTGGTCCTGGGCACTGGGTAGCTCTCCCTTCCCAGACTCCCCGTGGGTCCATGGCTGAGCTATCTGGCCAGTGGGCTGTGGGCAGTGACAACCTTCACGAGGTCTTCTGAGCCGCCTCTCTTCCTGCAGTGCCAGCCAGACACAGAGCACCCAGTGGGGGCTGCCAAAGCAGCAAGTTATGCCAGTCACTGTACCTCTCTGTGCCCCAGCCCCACCCCCCATCCACTGCAAATTAGACTGCAGCATGAATGAACAATATGCTTTCAGTATATAGAGATTTGCGGGATTTTTTATAGCAGCAAATCTGCTCTAACGCAGCAGGGTCAGAAATGGAGCCTGAGCCCAAGCCCTGTGACTCCACCCAGATGGTGGGTGCGCCCTCCATGCTGCTTCACCAGAAAACAACGGAGGCGCTCTGGTGGTTGTCTTTTTGCGACGTTCTCCCACCGTCTCCTCCACGGCTGTGGGGGCACACACCCCTTCCTGTCACCTCCACGCCACTGCCGCTAGCCCGCAGTCCCTCTCCCCCTCGGCTCCTTCATACTCAGGGCTGGTTAAACAATTTGGGTATTGCCAGCCCTTTTCTTTTCCACTCCATTTAGTGGCCACATCTCTGCCCTCTGGGTCCTTTGCAGGAGGAAACACAAAGGGAAGAGGATTCAGGCCAGCCAAACGCAGGTCAAAGACAGGGTGCCAGCTCTGGGCCAAAGAAGTTTGGCCCGGGGAACTGGCACAGGTTTTTGGGCGAAACTACACTCACTCAAACCCAGCATCACCTCCTCCAGACAGCACTCCTGCCTCCCCAGTGCCTGGCACAAAGCCTGGTCGGGTACTTCACAAATGTCTGCCGAACAGCTGAGTGAACAAGTGAATGATTGAGTAAATGAATGAATGAACGTGTGAACATCTGTTTGCTGAGCACAGTGAGTGATGCCACGATTGGCTGTGCCCAAGCTACAGTGGCTGGCAAAGCCTGCTGCCCTCCCTCCAAAGGCACCTGGGAAAGGCTGGAGGATCCAATCCACGGCCATGCTCTGGTCTTCCCCTTCTACCCAGGACCTCCCAGAGAGCCGTGGAAAGCGCGTGCCCCAGTGGCCTGGCTGCGGGCAGCTGTGCCTATGGCCCGGGTCCTGCCAGGCTGCCAGGCATAGCCTGCCCCATCAGACGGGAGCTGCTCCCCCTCCCTGGCCCCTGTAGTGGTGGCGGTGGCCCAGGGCAAAAGCGGGGACTCACAATGCCGTTCTGCACGCTGAAGCCCAGCTGGTACTTGAGGTCTGGCCGCTTGATGAGGACTGTGGTGACCGGGGGACAGCTGACGATGTTGAGCTTCACCTGTGTCTGGTTCTTCAGGCCCTGCAGAGCACGGGGACAGGAATCACAGGCTGGGCCTTAGATATCAAGCCCGACCCAAGAGGAGTGAGGCTGGCAGGGTGGAGGCCGGGGGTAGTGAGAATGCACACTGGGTGAGGCATGCAGTCCCCTCTCAGCCTCAGTGGCCCCTCTCTGCAGTGGCAGGGGCAAGGCCTGCCCTGGCCCTTAGGAAGGCTGCCAGGTTTCCAGGGTGGCATTGCGCCCTCTGTCCCACCATGCTCAGGGTGCCTCTGCCCTGAGGAAGATGAGCTGCTGCGGGAGCAAGGGCTCTGAGTGCCACTGGGCACAACCGACACGCCTGGCACCAGGTCACCCTCAGGGTGCTCGGGGGGGTGATCACAGAGAATCTCTGTGAGTGAGGATGCAACTATCAGTGGGTGCCCCAGGTCGCTGGGGTCTGGAAGGGGTGAGGAGGCACGGGGAGAAGCCCAAGCCTCCACCTGAGAGCTGTAGCCCTCGGCGGGGGGTGCTCGGTGCTGAGCCCTCTGATGCCACTGGCAGAGGCCTCTCCCGTGCCTCTCTGTGTGGCTGCCCATCAGGCAGAAGCTCTTCCAGGCCAGCTCCGAGAGCCGGTCCATGGGATGCTCTGGCCTGGGGAATACCCTTCCATCTCTCAGGCTGAACAACGAGGAGGAAGGCGCTTCCTCCAGCACCAAGACCACAGCAGCGTAGGGAGAACATGCCTCCCTACCTTGAGGGCTGGGGGTCAGGCCATGGTGGCTCACAGGAGCCGCCAGCAGCAGGCAGAGCCCACTCCTCTCCACCCCACCTGCCAGTGACCCTTCTGCCTGACCCCTCACAGCAACAGGCGGTCAGCACCTCCCAAAGCTGCAAGCCCATGAGTCTGACGATCAGGGTGGCCTTCTTACTTAAGGAAACCTGTGTCCCAGCACCCATGCAGGGTGCTCCAGTCCAAGAGCACTGAGGGCGTTTCCCGGAAGAGGGACTTTCAGTGATAATCTAGGGAAGTCCCAGGCAGAACAGGATAAGCTGGTCACCCCATACTCACTGGTCCTTGGGTCCCTGCCCAGGGCCATATGGCTCAGCATGGGGCTCAGACAAGCCCTCCCTTCCCACCCTGGGGCAGCCCGGGTCCACCTCCGATTCAGACATGGAGAATGGTCTTGAGTTCAAATTTTGACGCCATCATCGACCAGTCACCGGGTGGGTCTCCCTGGGCCTCAGTTTCCCCATGCGTGAAGTGGGGGGTTGCAGATCAAATGAAGTGGGGCTGAGGCAACCCCTGGGCAGAGGGTCCCAGGGCGCCCACCTTGATGATGCCTTGGCAGGTGGCAAGGGGCAGCCCCACCAGGCTGGTGCCATTGATGGACATGATCTGGTCCCCGATGCTCAGCTTCCCCGAGCGGGCGGCTGGGCCGCCATTCATCATGTTGGCCAGGATCACTGTGGGCAGGATGGAGCCCCAGCCTGACTCCACCACCACCACGCCCAGGATCTCGCCCTTGTGCTTCTCCAGCTGCAGCTGCAAAGGGATGGGCAGTGTGAGGGGCTGGCAGCGGGGGCCAGGCCTCTGCCAAGGACCCACGGGAGGATAAGGCTGATACTGTCCCAGCACATCCCACCCTGCCCTGGGATCCAAGGCTGGCTCATCTCAGCCAGGAGAGGTCTTGGGCTGGGAGCCCTGCCCACCCACCCCCAGCCTCACCCTACTCTGGCTCCCACGCCCTCCTGGGAACCTGGAAGCACAGACCCCATCCCCACCATGCCCAGCACTGACCCTCCTGCCCCAAGCAGGGCTCTAGTGTCCTGGTTCCTGCTCCTCCTACCCCACCACACCCACGAGGCCAGAGGAACGTTATGACTCCAGGACCCATTCCTTGCCCCTGGCCTTCACTCTTGTTGGAAAAGTCCTTCTACAGAAACTGGCTGGCATGCCTTCAGCAAGAAGCCCGGATCATGCATTCACTCATTCAACAAGCAGCAGAGACCATCATCCACTCATCACAGCAGACAGAATCATTCAACCATTCAACAAACAGTCAAGGTATGGGCCATCCCCAGGGTATCTGCTCCTCTGTCCCATAAGAACTTTCCAAAGACACCTAGGGGAAGCCACTGGGACCAGCTAAGCCTCTGCTGCTGGCAGCTTCCAGCCTCCCCTGCCAGAGCACCCACGCTCCCTTAGAGATCCCACATGCCTTTCAGAAATATCTCCTGGGTGCTGAGCGCTAGCTGACGATAATAGCAGCATTAAAAGGCACATTTTCAAGGTCATTAAAGCTGACTGTAATCAGCTTCTTTGTTACAAACACCTCATTTCACACGCAAGTGCTCAGCTGGGAGGTGGGAGCGAGTTGCACGTTCAGGGCCGCACTGGAATCTGATGGGAAGGCAAGGATCCCGGGAAGGCTCGCTTTGCAGGAGCCTGGGAAACAGAAGCTGGCAAATGTGGCCTCCCTGAGGCCAGCGGGCACAGCTTACCTCCTTACAGTTCTCGGAGTTTGAGAAGTGGATGAGGTCGTCGTTGTACATCTCCTGGGTGTTAATGATGTCGCTGTACTCCTTCTGGCTCAGGTCTTCAGGGTTGATGCCATTGGCTCGCAGGAATTCCTGGTAAGCCACGCTGAAGGCCTGACCGATGGACTGGGCGATGAGCTGGGCCTGTGTGGAGGGCAGGCCCGCTGGAGACAGGCATGAGGCACAGGCTCCCCGCGGCCTCCTGAGCAGGGGCTGCGGCAGGGCTGGGTGCAGGATGCACCCATAAGAAAGAAACTGGGGGCCCTCCCTCATCTGGTGAAGGCTGTCTCCACCAGCACCCCACTGCGAGCGAACCCTGGTGTTCCCCTGAACCCCGGAGGTTCCTGCCTTAGCTGTGGCCTGGCCCAGACGCTCCCGGTCAAACCCATTTCAAAGAAAGTCTGGGACCACGGTAAGTTATTTACTACATGTCATATTCGTGTTGCTTTTTTGAGATGAGGTCTCACTCTGTTACCCAGACTGGAGTGGGAATGTAGGTGAGCACAACCACATCCAGCTAATTAAAGAAAAATTTTTTTTGTAGAGATGGGGTCTTCCCATATTGCCCGGGCTGGTCTCAAACTCTCGGACACAAGTGATCCTCCCCCCTTGGCCTCCCACAGTGTTGGCATTGCGGGTGTGAGCCACTGCACCCGGCCCCATCTGTATTCTCTTTCCACTCATTCCGAAAATGGACTTTCAGTGTATTTTCCGGGAGCATCGCCTGTTAGTTGTCTACCCTGCATGCATTTCTCGGTGGCAACATGACCCAGTGCCCACTGGAGGCAGGGCATGCCTGGCTGCTCTCCTAGGGATGTGTGGCTATGCCAGGCTGGGCCTGCAAGACCTGAGACCTGGGACTCCACACAGGCCCCACAGAGCAAGAGGCTTCTTTCTACTTCCACTGAGCCGCATCAGAGGACACCACCGACTCTGACATGGCAGAGGCCTGGACAATGAAACAGTACTCAGGGCCTGGCCGGCCACCCGCTGATGCGCAGACAGGAGACAGTGGGAGGCGAGAGCTGGACTGAGCTCCCAGAGGTCGCCAAACAGGCTGGCAGCAGTGCAGCCCTGGGAGCGCCGCGGGACTCCTGGTGACCTCAGTGACGCCTCAGTCCACAGCGGGCCTCCTGCCAGGCTCTGGGATGTGTGAGCCCTACTTACGCTCTGTCCTGCTAATCACCTGCCTCCCCAACTACCCTCAAGGGAGTTCTGCACGGGCGCCCTCACCAACCGCTACCCAACAGGATCCCAAAACATGAAAACAAGGGCTTTGGCCTCAATTCCCTTCCCACTCTCCATGTGGCAGGATGTAAGAGCGGCAGATGAATATGCATTGGGAAAGGGAGGCTGGGCCGGATCAGAGGCGTGCAGCAGGAGGCCTGCCCTCTCCAACGGGTCCTAAGCGGTTTCCAGGACTTGCCCGTTCCCACGCCCAGCATCTCCGCCGCGGGCCCGCCTGGCTGGAGGCGCGGCGCCTGGGCACCGCCAGATGGCGCCGCCGGGCTGGCCGCTGCGGAGCTTGTGGGCACGTGGGGCTCGGCAGCAGGAGGGCCGGGGGTGGCGCCCGTGCAGGGGAGGATCGGGCCTCCGGGAGGAGCGGAGCGGGGGACCTGCCCCTGCCCCACACACTCGGGATCTGGGGGTTTGGGGGCGCAGAGCGGCCCCGAGGCTGGGAAAGGCGGCCTGAGAGCACTGGAGCCCCGGAAGCCCCGCTCCACCGCCCACGGCCCTCGGGCTCCACTCGGGCTCCCTCGGGCCACCCCCATTCTCCCTCCCCTTGGACGACACCCTCCGCCCCCGCGGAAGCTCCAAGCCCGGGGAGCCAGCTCCGCCGGGCTGCGCCTCCTTCAGGCGTCATCCGGGCCGTTGGTGTGCCGCCAGCCACCGCCTCCCCGTCCCTCCACGCGGGTCCCCGCTGCCTCCTGGGAGGTGTGGGGTTCGGGGGTTCTCTCTGCGGTTGGCCCTTCAGAGAAGGGGGTGCTCTGCCCGCCCCGGCTCGCAGCCAGCCAGCTCGCACCCAGGAGCCAGCCCGAGCCCCACCCAGGGACTCAGGCGGCCTCCTGCAGGTGGGCTGTGGCCAGAGCCTGCGGGCGCCGGGGAGAGGTGGGGACAGAGAGGCTGCGGTGCGCAGGACCACCCTGCAGCTCATCCACCCCGCCCCGCCCCAGCCACTGACCTCCACCGCACAGGGGAAACCAAGACGCCAAGCGGCCAGTGACCACCTTATGGTGCTTCCTATGGTCTCCTGGGTGCCCCACTCCACTCTCCCAGACCCTCAGACCCCTGTACTCACCCCAGCAGCCCACCTGGACGGAGCTGCATCTGGGTCCTCCTCTCCCGGCAGCTGCTCAGGGGCCCCTAACGTGCCACCAGCCAGGCCCTCGCCTCATTCCTTCAAGGACCACTCGGTGCCCCACGCACCACCACCTGCACTAGCTCTCACCCTCGCCTCCCACTGAACTGAGAAACCCGAGGCTGCAGCGGCATCCGCTGGCTTTAACCCTCCAGGTCCGCTGCACCGGGGGGCTCCTGGTGTGCCCCTCACAGCCTCTCACCAGCTGACTGCCAGCCTTCGCCACCGGGTCTGCTCCTGGCCTCATTCCACCAGCACCTGTTGCCCACGCCCATGCCAGGTCTCAGTCGCACAGAAATGCCCATCCAGGTGTCCAGAGGTCTCCATGTAGTGGAGGAAGGCATGTGTGAGTGCGCTGTTGAAACCCCTCTCTCCTGTAAATCTGCCATTGTGCCGAAGCATTTCAAGTGAACCCAACTTCTCAGGAAGAAGATGACTGCACCAGCCACAGGTTTGAACGCTGTGTCTTCAGAGTTCAAATTCCATGCCGTATTTCAGGATCATGACAATATGGGGACCTTTCCCTATTGTCCAGGTCCCCAAGACACCCTCAAGTCCTTATGTGAAAAAGAATGCCGTGGCCAACTGCCCATGAAGGATAGATCTTTTTTTTTTTTTTGAGACAGAGTTTCACTCTTGTTGCCCGGGCTGGAATGCAATGGCACAATCTCAGCTCACTGCAACCTCTGCCTCCCAGGTTCAAGCAATTCTCCTGCCTCAGCCTCCCAAGTAGCTGGAATTACAGGCATGTGCCATCACACCTGGCTAATGTTTTGTCTCTAGTAGAGACAGGGTTTCACTGTGTTGGCCAGGCTGGTTTAGAACTCCTGACCTCAAGTGATCCACCTGCCTAGGCCTCCCAAAGTCCTGAGTTACAGATGTGAGCCACTGTGCATGGCTATAGATCATTTTTTAAAATTTCACTCTGGCAAAAGCCACAAAACTGGCTCACCAGCAGCCCCCCTGCTGGTCTGTGAGTTAGATCAGCCTGCAGGAAGGGCAGTTTCTGAGTTCCCCTCTTGGCGCTGGGGCTCCCTCCTCAGCCCCTCTGTCCCCCTCCAGGCTAAAAACAATGTTCTTCTCCAGCCCAAGGCCTGCGATCTCTTCCTGAGTCTCTGGTATCTTATACTTCAGAATCACTTTCTACTTGCTCAGAAGACATACCACACGCAAAGGCAGAACTAAGCCTCATGTGCAAATGTGCTTTCTTAATACAGCATGCCAGTAGCATGCGGAAATTTGCAATTTAATAACAAAAATTACACAAAGATTAACTTCATTTTAAGTGGGGAAAATGTTTTGTAAAGGGATTTCTTCAAATAGATAGCTCCCTCATATATTTAACTACAGCTCAATTTATAAACAGCTCCTGAAGAACCTATTTCAAGACGTACAATAAAACTCTGTTCACAATCTTTGCAAGCCCAAAGAGTACGTGAAAGATCACTGATCCACTGGAAAGTCAGTAACAGCACGGAGAGTTTCCACCTGAGCATGGTTTCCACGGCGCCTGAACCCTGGAGCTGCCTGGGCTGTGAACCCGGGGGAGGGGAGTACCCTGGCGAGGGCTTACTTACATCCTCCGACTCGAACACGTGGCAGATCATCTTATACTGCTTCTTGCCTTCCTGGGCCCCGGGCGTGGTTTCGATGCAGTCCTGAGAGGCTGACCGGGGCATGCGGCGTCTGGCCATCAGCACCACGATGTTCCCAATGTCGGCGATGTAGGAGATGGTACGCAAAGCATGGTCCATCATGGTTTCCTGTTGGGAGGGAGATGACACCACGTCAGGGAACGCTACTGGGACAAACCGTTGAAAAGCACTCCAATTCCTGTTTCACCACCATGATTCTCCCGACATTTGGGGCCGGGTCATTCTTTGTTGTGAAGGGCTGTCACGTGCACTGCAAGGTGTTAGGAGCATTCCAAGCCTCTCCCCAGGAGAAGCCAGTAGCACCTCTCCCTTCCCAAGTGTGAGAACAAAAAATATTTCCAGCCATTACCAAATGTCCCCTGGGGGACAAAATCACATGGACTGAGGACCACGGCCCTAGTTAACAGAGCGTTTTAGGGCACTGATTCGCAGTCAAAGTCACTCTGCGCTCGTCTCAGTCCCAGCTTCCAAAATGGACTGTGTGGAACCCAGGGAGGCATGATGTCAGGCGAGCTCTCAGTGTGTCTCTGCTGGAGCAGAGGCTTGCCATGGAGTGAAGCCCATACCCTCCTGGATGAGAGGCCACCCATGGCTCTGGAGAAGGGTCCCTCCTGAACGTGAGCTCCCTGTGGGCTCTGCAGTGGTTTGCCACTCAGTGAGCTCTTAGGGAGCCCCAACAGCCTGGGCCTGGGTCCACAGACACCCAAGGCAGCGTACCTGACTCCAATTCCGGACGTCAGTTCCCTCGGCCTGGGCAGACCCATGACTCTTGATGGTTTTTGTCCTTGGACAGGAATCTCCAGCTAGCATTTTGCCAGCAACCCCTACCTAACAAGACTGCACACAAAGCTCAGAAAAGCTAATCCACTGGTCTTTTGTGCTTTTATCCTCTGTTCACAAAAGAAACTTGGGTGTTTCCGCAACCTGTGGACCCCATTTATTCCTCACAGAATCCATCTTGCAGTGGGTGCTGCTGCACTTTGTCTCCGTGGCCAGTTTTTTTTCTGGCCAAAGCCATGAGGGTGTTTGATAACCACAAGAGTCACCTTCCAGGGAGGGACACTGGAAACAGTTGGAGTGGCTCTTCAGCATGTCCTGATTTCTGTCACTGTCATAAATGCCTGAATCAATCCCCAGGTGTCAGAAACATGCTTCTTCCCCAGCTCCCCCAGGTCCTAGTTCACACCAACGGCAGATAGAGGCTCCTCACAGACAGAGGCTGCCTACCAACATGGCTGTATCTGCTCTCCTGCCCGACTGGCTACTGCGGCCTTACCAGTCTCTCTCACCTGTTCCCTCCTCTGGAGCTCCTCTGCCCCAACAGCTTTAATTTGCATGCCCTGTTCAGAATCAAGATTTCCAGAGGGGAAAAAAAGGGAAGACAAGACAGAAGGGGCTGGTGGGGTGAGCCCTGCACTGGGCCAGGCTAGGAGATTTCTCCTCTCTCCTTCCCAGGATCCAGCAGAGGAATTACCCACAGCCCCAGCTGAAAGAGTAGTAAGAGGCTCAGAGATGTTCAGGAACTTGTTTAAGGCTGTACAGCTCATGAGGATGGAGCCCAGCTTCAATTCCCAGCCCCATCCTCCCGCCCCACGTGTGGCGTCCACCATGAGCACTGGCGAGAAGGGTTTTGGTGGCAGGCCTAGCAGCTGTCCCCAGAAAGGCCCGCCTGCAAGGCTGGCCCTCGCTGGCATCTGGGAACGTGGATCTCAGAAGGGTTCCCAGCACCCAAACTGACAACCGTGGTTCCTTCTGCCTGAACTGTTTATGCAAACAACGTGGTCTAGGCTGCATACATCCTTTCCCTCCGGGGGTCTGGAATTTTGGCAGATGCCAGGCAGAGGGTGCCTATGCGGCCAGCCCCCAGT
This sequence comes from Aotus nancymaae, assembly GCF_030222135.1. Lineage (NCBI taxonomy): Eukaryota > Metazoa > Chordata > Mammalia > Primates > Aotidae > Aotus > Aotus nancymaae. Next base: position 123,617,434 of record NW_026988425.1, read on the forward strand.
AAACACCTCGAGTGCGGAGTGTCGGCGAGCCTCCCTGGTAGACACCACCTCACTGTGTTGTCACAGCCCCTTGCCAGGGAGGAGTTCACTGTGTCCTGTGTGAGCGTGGGGAGGGCTCTGGAAGCCTGCATCCCTTTTGCTGATTCTGCTCTGGAGCCGTCTGCTGAAATAAATCTTAGCTCTGAGTGCGCCGTGTCAGTGCTCTGAACCCATCCGGCCTGTGGTGGCCTTGGGGACCCCCAGCACAGATGGGTGATGAGATGTGGGGCTCAGAGGGTGTGGGGGGGGATCAGAAAATGAAGTCCAAGTCTGTGAAGTGTCGCAAGCCCAGTGCCTGAGCCCTGACACCCATCTCCCTGATTTCACACCAAGTGTCAGGCTCCAGGAGGGGCTGGTTCGGAGGAGTGGGGGAGTGCAGGACACAAAGATCATGCAACAAGGCGCAGACCTGGACACAGGGGACCGACGTGAGGAGGAAGGGCACTGCCGTGCCCGTATCAGGGTGTGCCAGGGCCTGGAGGGTGGGCAGGGCACGGCGCTGGGGTTGGGAGTGGGCTGCAGCATGAGCCACATGATGGGGCTGCTGCCTCCTCCGTCCCCAGACGTCAGGATCCCCAGGAGTGGGGAGCAGGGAAGGACCCAGGGCTCCCAGTAGGTCTTCCTGCCCACAGAGCCCTGGGGTGACGCCAGCACAACTGCTACCTGCTGTGTGCTCCTCACTCCTCCACAGCCCAGGCTAGGGACCTTGGATTGATGGGTGTGGAGGGCACAGGAGAGAAGCGCTGAGAACCAGGGCCGAGACCGTGGGACGAGGAGGAGGTGAACCTAGGAGTTTATGTGATTTGAACGACTGTCTTAAACGCTTACCTGCGTGTCCGCATTTAAAACCTTGATCCTCTGGGTGGAAATGAAGAGGTCCACTTCCGTCAGCGTCTGGGCATCCCCCTCAGAATTCTAAGAAAGGACAGTAGATACTATTAAAATCCAAAACCAACTTGGAATAGAGGACATGCAAATAGCATCATGACAGAATGCCCGGCATCACTAATCACCGCAGAAATCCAAATTAAAACCACAACGATGTATCATTTCCTATCTGTCAGAATGGCTGTTATCAAAAAGATAAGAAGTGTTGGCACAGGGTGGAGAAAAGGAAACCCTGGTACACTGTGTCAGTGCAGCCCCTGTGGAGACTAGCACAGCAGTTCCTCCAAAAACTCAAAATAGAACCACCACGTGATCCAGCAATCCCACCACCGGGCCCACTTCCAAAGGAAATGCAATCAGTGTGTCTAAGAGATACCTGCACTCCCATGAGCACTACCCACAGTGGCCAAGACATGGAATCAACCCAATGTCCATTCACAATGAACGGATGAACACGTTCACAGACACACTGGAGTCTTACTCAGGCTTAGCAAAGAAAAAGGTCACGTCACTTCCAACGCATGGATGAGCCTAGAGGACATGACGTGAAGTGAAATAAGCCAGGCACAGCAAGATAAATACCGCAGCATCTCGGGTGGAATCTAAAAATGCTGACCTCACAGAAGTAGAGACCTGAATGGTGGTTACCAGGGGCTGGGGCAAAGGAGTAAGGGGGAATTATTGGTCAATGGACTCAAAGCTCCTGCTAGACGGGAGGAATGACTTCAAGAGTTCTATTGTGCAGCATGGTGACTACTGTTAATAATATTTCAATTCTTAAAAATTGCTGAGAGTGAATGTAGTGTTCTCACTATAAAAATTATTACTGACAGCCTGTAATCCCAGCACTTTGGGAGGCCGAGGCGGGTGGATCACGAGGTCAAGAGATCGAGACCATCCTGGTCAATATGGTGAAACCCCGTCTCTACTAAAAATACAAAAAATTAGCTGGGCATGGTGGCGCGTGCCTGTAATCCCAGCTACTCAGGAGGCTGAGGCAGGAGAATTGCCTGAACCCAGGAGGCGGAGGTTGCAGTGAGCTGAGATCGCGCCATTGCACTCCAGCCTGGGTAACAAGAGCAAAACTCCGTCTCAAAAAAAAAAAAATAAATAACTGACATAATGCACATTAACTAGATATAGTCATTTCACAATGTATATATTCTTCAAAATATTATGTTGTATGTAGTAAATGCATACAATTTTATCTGTCATTGTACAAAGTAATAACTCGAAGGAAGGCTCGGCAATTTTATCAATTACGCTGAGTCCACGGAGAAGGAAATGCTACTCCATAAAGGAGCAGCCATCCGAAATCTCCCTGTGTGCCACCGGCTGCATCGTCTAGCTAAGCGTGAGTCCTCGAGGCAGCCTATAAGAGGCACCCAGGAGGGCGGAGGGCCGGCCCCCAGGGAGCATGAACAAGAGGGGTGGGACGCCTGGGTCTGCCACCACAGCCCCTCCTGTCAGTGGCAAGCAGGGCCCCTCTGGCTGACCCTCGTGGAATTTGTAGACTCAGGCTACGTTTCCTGGATTTGGGATGCTAAGTATCCTTAAGAAATGGGGAAGACATTTTCTGAGAAGCTGAATGAAAATGTCAGCCTTTCCTTCTGATTTAAACAGTCACCATCGTGTCCACTCCACAGTGGCCTTGGGGGACTGGGCCCTGGGACTGGCCTGAGAGCTGACTTCACAATGACAGAGAGAAGCCAAGAGAAGTGACACACAAAAGGCCTGAATTTGTCACCGCCACTGTAGTATGCCCAGCATATGGCTGTGAGACGGGTTTTATGGGCTGTTCTGAGCGGAGTGAACTCTTCAGGGTCTGCCCCAAACCAGGAGAGCCTTTAACTGGTTTTTACACTTGTAAGAATCCTAATAACCACTGCACAGTGGCAAAGAATTTCAAGTTCTACTGGTTTGCCAGCCGAGGTGAATAATTCTCCGTGGTCATTGGGGAGCCCAGGGTGGTTCCATTTCAAAATAGCAAAAACTGTGATTTAATTATTTGCTAGAAAATCTGAAATAAGAAATCTCCCTGCTGACAATTCCTCAAGAATTCTGAGTTGCAGAGAGGCCTGGTATTGTAATAATAAATGTGTATTTTAGCTCAATTGTCAAGGGAAAGGATCGTCTGGGCTTTCTCCCAGGGGTGATGCTGCTTTTAGCTGATGAGAGAGAAAGGAGTTGAAAGCAGTGCAGCTGACCATCGGCAGCCACAGTGGAGCTTTTCCTGTTTTTAAAAATTGGGTTACACTCAACACCAGCATGCATTTAAAGGTTATATTCATGGATTGTGGCTCAAAATGATCTTGCTAAAAAGTAGGTCAAGCCAGAAGTGAGTGAGAAAAGTTGCAGGTGAACCTTGGCATTAGTGATAGTTGTGCAGGAAACTGGAGGCTGGGATCCCTCGATGGGAGAAGAGGGGCAGCCTGAAGCCACCCAGGCTCGAGCAGAAACCCGTCAGTAACAGGGCAGGGAGAGGACACCCATCGTCCTCCTTGGCGAAAGAAGGGAGGGTGTCAACAGCACAGATCCTACAGACACCAGAGAACAGGCCACAGGGTGGGCCTCTGCACATCTGCAGATGGGGGTGTCACCTGCAGTCATCAGCATGGCCAGGTCAGGAAAGGGACCGTTGGCAATGACACTAAGCACCCATTTGCCAAAAAGCAAGAACAAACCATAATTAAATGTAATCAGGTGGTCCCCGGCTGGCCGCAGAGGACTGTTTGAGCCAGGTCTGCCTGTACCGACCCCTCCAGAGGCAGTAGCGACTCTAGGATTTCTGGTCCTGAAGCCAGCTGCAGTCCGTAGGGACTCCCTGCTCCAGCCGGACTAAGAGGCTGCAGGCAAGGGCACCTCCTTTTTTGGAAAAGGACACCCCCAGCTGCAAGTCTGCGGTGCGTGGCACGTTCTGCCTTGCCCCAAGGAAATCAGCCCAGGAAGAGGAGCATGAGCAAGTCCCTTCTCCTGTACCTGAGCAGAATCAAAGGAGATGCCGCTGGGCAAAAAGCAGACATCCTAGGACCAAAGTCTCACTGCAGAAGAGGGAGTCCTCACACGGGGTCCTCTGGCCACAGCGCCAGAAAATGGCATTACTTCAAAGCAGGGAGGGGAACTAAATCTCCTGCTGTTTAAACAGAAGAAAACAGTAGGCAACAAGCCAGTGCCAGGCCCCCGGGGTCTGCCCCCGGCCTTGTGACACCGACTATTTTGATATTTTCTGTATGAGGAGGATTGGAAAAGCTCCAGCATTTACTAAATGACTAGGTGACGAACAAATGACTCAGTGTCAACCCAATTTTTAAAAGTCTGCCAGTGTTTAAAAATCTATTTCCTTTTTTTCTTCCTTTTTCTTTTTCTTTTTTTTAATAGACAGGGTCTCACTCTGTTGCCCAGGATGGAGTGCAGTGGTGCAAACATGGCTCACTGCAGCCTCCACCTCTCAGGCTCAAGTAATCCTTCCACTTCAGCCTCCTAGGCAGCTGGGACTTCAGGCATGTGCCACCATGCCCAGCTAATTAAAAAAAAAAAAAAAAAACTGACCAGGCATGGTGGGTCATGCCTATAATCCCAGCACTTTGGGAGGCAGGTGGATTACCTGAGGTCAGGAGTTGAAGACCAGCCTGGCCAACATGGTGAAACCCCATCTCTACTAAAAATAAAAAAATTAGCCGAAGTGGTGGTGGGTGCCTGTAATCCCAGCTACTTAGGAGGCTCAGGCAAGAGAATTGCTTGAACCTGGGAGGCGGAGGTTGCAGTGAGTCAAGATCGTGCCACTGCATACCAGCCTGGGCAACAGGAGGGAAACTCTGTCTCAAAAAAAAAAAAAAAAAAAAAAAAAAATGTGGAGACAGGGGTCTTACTGTGTTGCCCAGGCTGGTCTCAAACTCCTAGGCTCCAGTGATCCTTCCCACCTCTGTCTCCCAAAGTCCTGGGATTACAGGTGTGAGCCACTGCACCCAGCCTAAAAACTCATTTCCAATTAAGAAAGCACCGCATGGGCAAACTGAGCTGCTCACCCTCCTGACTTAAGCCTAAGGTATCTTTACCCATCAGAACAATTCAGAAATACTGCATGGGAGGCCCAGGCCCTAGACCCACCACGCTGTCAAATCAACTAAAAGTCATATTAATTTACAATGTCCACATAAAACAGGGACATCACAGCATTATCCAGGCTCCAGTACACAGGAGATGCTAAGAAAGAGGAACTAATCCCAGCACTTTGGGAGGCCGAGGCGGGTGGATCACGAGGTCAAGAGATCGAGACCATCCTGGTCAACATGGTGAAACCCCGTCTCTACTAATATAAAAAATTAGCTGGGCATGGTGGCGCCTGCCTGTAATCCCAGCTACTCAGGAGGCTGAGGCAGGAGAATTGCCTAAACCCAGGAGGCGGAGGTTGTGGTGAGCCAAGATCGCGCCATTTCACTCCAGCCTGGGTAACGAGAGCAAAACTCTGTCTCAAAAAAAAAAAAAAAAAAGAAAGAAAGAGGAACTAATAAATCCTGGATGGTTGAAAAAATGAAGTGTCTGTGGTTTCATTCACAAATGTGTAAGATTCACCTGCCAAGGAAGGAAGGAAAAGCTGCTTTCCAACATTATTTGGATTCCCAGGGAGCCCCCTCAGCCCCCACTGCCCAGGACAAGCCACAGAAACACAAGCAAACACCACTGTCCCAAGGCCTCAAGGCCCTACACACCGCTTTTTTCTTGATCTTAGCAGCCTTTTGCATCCTCTGAGAGCATGGAAGATAAAAGAGAAACAGGTTGGCAGAGAGAGAAGGAAGGTGCACAAGGTTATGTTACACTGGTGGTCGATGCTCCCCACACTCTGGCCCAGTGCCTGGCAAAGCCCCTGCAGGGACGGGTGGATGGCCACTGCCCACGTCAAGCACACACAAGTGTCCCTGGAGCACTAGCAATGACTGTCAAACACCCCATCTATGGAGGACGGAAAAGATGCCATCAGCCAGCAGGAAAGTGAGCCAAGCTCCAGGCAGCAGAGCAAGGCAGGGGTCAGGGGTCAGGGGTCAGGGGTCAGGGGTCAGGGGTCTGGGGTCTGGGGTCTAGGGTCTGGGGCCGGGCCTCTGCTGAGGGGCACTGGCCGCCAGGGCTCAACACTGCCCTGGGTTACCTGGCTTTCTCCTGCCCACCCTGGATGGCCTCATGGTGCTCCTCTGCCTCTGTTAGAGGAGGCTGTGTGTGGTGAGGGCTAGGGAGGAGGCTGCCACCGTTTCTCACCCCCTGGGCTGGCGGGCATCTGCAGATCCTGTCTTGCTCAGAGAGCTGCGATCTCAGATGGCCGCATCCCCTACCTCAACCCCATTTAATGTTGCTGGGGTGGCCTCATCTTCCCTTTGCCTGGCCTCACCCACTGTTCAAAACCAGACAATCCAATGAGCACTTTGAGCTACAAGCAGGTCAAAGGCTTTCTTGAGGTCCTGAATTTAAATAAAACATGATTCATTTATCCCCCTTTCTGGAAGCACTTTGAATGGCACTAAAAATACACATACTGTGGAACTGGGATTTGGAGCTGTTTTATGACTAGAATGCTTTGGAGCGATGATCTTTAAAGGTCGTGCTTCTGGGATTTCATGGGCCTCTCACTAAGGAGCTGGCTGCATCTGCCCAGCCCAGCTTTCTGCCAGCCAAGGCGCAAGCTGCCCTCAACCTCACGGGCACCTGGGCCACTCCTGCTTCCTCTGTCAAGGGCTTTGCAGTCAGAGCTGGAAGAGTGCCTGCGCCTTGCCACATTCCCTCCCAACAGGGGCCCCCAAAGTATGTGGGCATCCCTGAGGGCCCTGGAAGCACCTCTACCTTGACCCGGCTGACGGCCTCCTGCGCTTGCATCATCCTGATGTTTTTGGAAGGGTTCCGTTCCGACAGCAGCTGGGTGGACCCCAGGTAATTGGCAGCAAAGATGATTCCATCAATGAGGTCTTCCGGTTCACAGGGCCCTGGAACTGAGGGAGGGCAGAGTCAGAGTCTCCCTAGAGGAGAAGTCCCCTGAACAAAGGACTTGCAAGCCTGGTCACAGCACACGAACACGGAAGCCAGGACGCGGGACAAAACAGAAGGGCCCAACCCTCACAAATCTGCAGGCAGCCAGGGGCGGCCGGTCTGCTTCCCTTGCTACTCGGTACTGCAAATAACTGCACAAAATCCAAACTCGGGCCAGAAAACGCAGCCCAAACGGTGTGAGGAGGACAATGCCAGTATTCCAGATGACTGTCACTCAAGGTGACAATCACAGGCTGCGAATCCAGAAGGCATCACACCCCAAACACGACAGCACTTTCCAGGCCTTCCCCGCAGCCCCGGAACCCATGCCGGTGACCTGAAACTGTGCTCTGGGCTTCTCCTTGGCCTCTCCCTGTGCATCTGTCCCGGGAGGCTCCAGCCTGCCTGCGGCCTCTCAGGATGCCCGTGTAGCTCCTCACACCCATCACACCACAGGCCCAGGCTTGGCGACATCATGCTTGTTCCATCTGCTGCCCCTAGACCATCGGGGCCCAACAGAACTTCCCACCAGCCACAGTGGAAGGTTCCATCTCTGTGGTGTCCAGTACAGGAGCCACTAGCCACATGTGGCTTTGAGCACTTGCACTGTGGCTCCTACAGCTGAGGGGCTCAATCCTTTTCTGGTATGTAATTTTAATTAATTGAAATATAAAGAGCTACATGTTAGAGCCATATCCAACCTACCCCCAAGTCCAACCTACCCCCCATCCATGTTGCCCACAAGCCGATCTTGAGTGGCTCCTATGGCAGAGAGTGTGGCTCCAGCTGGGGTAGGCAAACCTTTTCTGTAAAGGGTGAGATGGCACGTGTTTTAGGCTTTGTGGGTCTCTGTTGCAACCATTCACCGTTGCACCTGAGGCGCAAAGGCAGCCGTAGACGATTCATAAAGAGGGGGTATGGCTGCATGCCAAGAAAACTTTATATGCAAAATCAGGTGGCCAGGAGGATTTGCCACTGGGGCTGCAGTCCTCAACTAGTGGTGAGTGCACGTGACGGGCTGCGGAAGGTGTTAGTTACTACCCGTCAGCAGATCCGGAGACCCGGGTCCAGGGCGCCCGCCCGCAGGTCCCCGGCCAGGCTGCACAGGCACCTGGAGCCAGCAAGTGTTCGGCAGCAAGCAGGCTGCCTGCGGTGAGGCGGCCGGAGGTGTGAGCCTGCGGCAACTGCCACTGGCCCACACTGGACCCAGAGCACGTGTCCCAAGCTACCCTCTGAAACTGTGCTTCTCTTTAAGCCCACATCTTTGGAGCTACCTAGGAAGAAATCTGTGTTATATGTTCACTTCAGCAGCCCCCAGCCCTGTGGAATTGAAATCAAGCTCCAAAAGTGGTCACAGCGTGGATCCATTAGCCTAAAACTGTCTTTCCGAAGGCTGATACCAGGGGCTTACACATCAGGCCATAACACGGGAAGCCGCAGACGCAAAGATGCAGCAGCCATCTTTCTCACGCCACACCCACAGCTCACACACTAAGGCCAATGTCGTAAAGCACTTTAGAACAAGGCAAAGTGTTCTGAAGTGTCAGCATCTAGAATTTGGGCCCTGGTAGGTCCAAACTTAGGAATGTCCAAGGTCAGCTCCCCTCCTGCTGGCACCAGCTATCAGCACTGACTAAGTGGCGTTGAGCATCATGCTGTGTCCTGAGGCTGTGACAGCCGTAAGACCCAACGCTGGGGAAGCCCCCCAAGGACACCTGGAGTTGTGCAGACAAAGTAAACTAGGATGCCGGGTCTTTTCAGGGGATGTGAACTTGCGTGAAGGCAGCCAAACCCAGGACGAAGGGACAGCAACTCTCTTTGGATGGGACGGTGGGAAGGTGGCACTGAGGGGTGATGGGTGAGCGGAGACCCAGATTCCAGGAGGTCAGATGCCTGGCAAAGGAATTCAATCTGTAAAGTGACGTCATCTCAGGCCCCGTCGGAAGGGAGGCTGGCAGCTCTTGGGATCCAGAGACCCAAGTGAGTCTCCCAGCTCTTCCACCAGCCCTGCTCGGAGAGGCTTTGTGCCCCTGGGTCACGCACCCAATTTTTGTTTTTCGGCCTCTATTTCCTCACCAGCAAAACAGGGGGTGGGGAATTCCTTATTTCTACTTCTATGGAGTTACTGCAAAGATAAATCATATGAATCTCCTAAAGGCTAAAAGCATTTAAAATGCAAGACAGTCATTGATGAATTCTTAGTTTTTGTGTCTAGTTCAAAAGACAAGTCATAAACCGTGGCTAATGAAGGGCCCCCGGCAGCAGCCGTCACCACAGGCAGCATCCCAACCCAGGTCCTGCTCCCTCGGAGAAGCCCGAGAGGGCACTGGGGCATGCCCACTGCCACAGTGACATTGAAGACAGGGCAGGGACCAGATCCAAAGTTGGCCGCATCCCGGACAGTGGCCTCCACCATCGCCAACGCCCCAGAACCTCCCAGCTGCAGGTGCGAAGTGGCACGAACCTCTTCTAAACCCTGTGCCTGAAGGGGCAGTAGAGAGGTGACAGGTCATGGAGACATCTGAAGTTTAAGTCACTTGGGGAACAGTAGGGGGAGGAAAGCCCTGAGCAGCCCCGGCTGTGCCAGGCCTCCCCCGTGGGGCCTGCAGAGTCCCTGACCCCACCCTAGAGAGTGTGACTCACTAACCCTGGGGTGGGGACCAGGAGCCTGTACTATTCACACATACACCGTTCATACTGATGTGCAGCCAGTTTGGGGACACCAGGCCTCTAGCAGACATAACCTCCCGCCCCGGAATCATCTCAGGAGCAAATGAATCAGGAATCTCCAGCCAAACCCCTCTGGGAGGCATAGGCCTGTGCGTGCTTCCATGCAGGGGCAGTGCCAGGTGGGCTGCCAGGGACTGCTGTAAGGCTAATCCTATAACCCCAGTGGGAGAAGCCTCAGCCGGCTACAGGGGTCCGAAACCAGGGTCAAACCAGGTTCCTCCTTCTACCACAGGCCCCTCGCCCCTTGGCTCTGGAGTGGATAAACCTTCTCCTGGCTGGGCAGGGCTGCAGGCACCAATGTGGGGGACTGCAGGACTCAGGGGTGGCACCAGGGGAGGACGCCCTGCCCACCTGTCCCTCGGAGGGTGCACCGGGGCCTGTCACAGGGGAAGCAGCAGCCCCATGGAGGGGACAGGAGCCATGGATCCTAATGCAGCACCCCCACCCTACCTCGGGGCTTCTTCAGAGTGAAGTGCGCACATCTGCCTGGCTGGTTTGCTGGGACAGCATGTGTGACAGGCCTGACTGCCACAGGCTCGCCAGATAGGCCCTGTGCTCCCTTCTATGGCATCCGGCTGTTGGGCCGAGAAGGGCCCCGGCACCTGAAGTAGGCCCGTTTCTACCACCTCACACCACCTTGCAGTCCCCAGTGAGCATGGCTCAAGGGCACCCCTCAGTGAAGCCCAAGTCACCCCGTGGGACCCGATGCAGTGGCTCTCACTGACCACTAGAAGGCGTCACTTTGTTCTGCAGGAAAGTGCTGGCTCTCCCAGCCTCACAGCCCCAACGGGTGCCCAGGCCCAGGGCAAGTGTCCTCATGTCCTCTCTGTGGTGGGGGCTGCCTGGCACCCTGTGGGCTTCAGGCCGTGGGGAGGCCGGGAGGCCGGCCTTCCCTTTGGAATCTGACTCCCACCTTCCCAGGCCCTGCCCCCTGGTTGCTCCCTCGCCAGCCCCCAGGGTGGCCCTGGTCAGTACACCAGACCCTTCTGAGTTTCCCATTTCCGCGTCAACCCACGTCCTTGAGTGGATTTAGGAAAGACTGGCCCCACCTCTCCCTGAAGTGAGCATCGCCAGTTCTGGGGCCCCTCTGGGCACAGACTGCTGCGTGTGAAGGGTGCCCCATCCCAGGCAGGGGTGTCACCCCTGGCACCCACAGATGCCTGCTCCCAGGACAAGCCCGGCGAAGCACTCAAGGGCCTTGCCTCCATCCGCCACCCACCTCTGCCTGGGGGCCTTCCGTGCCTGCCTCACTCTTTGGTTCAGTGGGAAACAGTCCAGTCCACAGTGGCCCCCGAAATCTGCTTCCCACTCACATGTACCAGGGGAGGAGAACCCAGACCCAGAGAAGAGTCCGAAGGGGACAGCAGGGTGGGGAGAATATTCCAGATTCATAGGCACAGCTCTCAACTTCCGCAGGAAACGCAGAACCAGAATCCAACAGCTTTGTTAGGAAATGAAAGCAGCTGGCCCCACACGTCTGGCAATAAATTGCTGTCATTTTGCTCGTCTTGCACTGACCCTAAGCTGAGACCACCAGAGGGAGACAAAACGACAAGAGAATCAAGATACAGGTTTAAAGGAGATCGTGTCTCCCCAGAGAGGGATTCCTCCTTTTCACACCGTGTATCTTACTCACACAGGCATATGCTCTGTGTATCTGCACAGCCTGGAGAAGAATAAGGCGCTCCAGGGTCTCCCCTGCCAGAAGAAGCCTGTTTGAAAGGCCACTTAGGAAAGCCCTAGACCCTCTGGACAGGGAAGGGGTGGGGAGTCCCACAGCTTCAAGCCTGAGGGTCTCCACCCCGCCACCTTCAGAGAAAATTAACCTGAACATGGGTGGTGGACAGAGGCTTCTAAGGCGTCATTGTGGCCCCAGGGGGTCTCATTAGCTCCAAGACCTGTCCCTGCATCCCTGGTGGTCTGGGAGGAGGCGGTGAGCGGAGCAGGAGCACAGGTGCACGTGGGGCTGTGGGGGTGCCTCCACAAGGCCCACTGCTCTCTGCAAAGGCAGACCTCAGTGCGACAATGGTACACTGTCTGGGCGGATCACAAGGTCAGGAGATTGAGACCATCCTGGCTAAAATGGTGAAACCCTGTCTCTACTAAAAATACAAAAATTAGCTGGGCATGTTGCACATCCCAGCTACTTGGGAGGCTGAGGCAGAAGAATCACTTGAACCAGGGAGTCAGAGGTTGCAGTGAGCTGAGGTCGCACCATCGCACTCTAGCTTGGCGACAGAGAGAGACTCCATCTCAACAACAACCACCACCATGGATTATTTGAGAGTTTCCGTGATCAAGAATCTGGGCATGGCTTAGCTGGGTGACTCTGGCTCAGGACCTCTTACCTGTCAAGGCAGCAAGGTGCTGAGTGGCGCTGCAGCCATGTGAATGCTTGAAGAGGGGGATCCACTTCCAAGTTCTCTCATCAGGCCATTGGCCAGAGACATCAGTCCTGTGCCATGTGGGCCTCTGGATGGGGCGACTGCCAACCACACCAGGCTAGCTTGGTTCCCGCAGAGGGAACAAGACAGAACAAGAAAGGGCAAGCCAGACAGAAGTCCCATCTCTTTGTAACCTGATGTTGGAAGCCATAGCCCATCGCTTCTGCCATATTCTCTTCAACAGAAGTGAGTCAGTAAGTCCAGCCCCCACGCAGGGGAGGGAACGACTCAAGGCCATGAATACCAGGAGGCAGGGGTCACTGGGGGCCATTTCAGAGACTGCCTTCCACACAGACATATACACTGTCACCAAATCTACAGCAGTGAGCAACCACACCACCCAGGTTACAGTCTCTAAATGTTGTGTCACAGGCTCCTTGGAGAAAGAACCAACTGGTTCCAATCCTTGGGCACGAAATATTTAAGATGATCCTGGGATATACCAGAAAACAAGGAAATAATCAAAGACTACTGGGTTCACACTGATGGGACTCAGAAAACAACCTGAAGAGGCTCCTGTTGGTAACCATGGTAACGATACACAAAACACAGCAACCATGCGAACAACAGTGCACACAACCTGACTGGTTATCTTTAAACACTGTCGGGGAAACGCATTCATTTTTAAATTTTTCAATAAAGGAAGAAATCAAGCATTTAAGCTGCTTTTCTTACAGGAGCCATATTCGAGGTAACCAAATACTTTTTTTTTTGAGACGGAGTTTCGCTCTTTTTACCCAGGCTGGAGTGCAATGGCGCGATCTCCGCTCACCGCAACCTCCGCCTCCTGGGTTCAGGCAATTCTCCTGCCTCAGCCTCCTGAGTAGCTGGGATTACAGGCACACGCCACCATGCCCAGCTAATTTTTTGTATTAGTAGAGACGGGGTTTCACCATGTTGACCAGGATGGTCTCGATCTCTTGACCTCGTGATCCACCCGCCTCGGCCTCCCAAAGTGCTGGGATTACAGGCTTGAGCCACCGCACCCGGCCGGTAACCAAATACTTAAGGGAAGGTTTCTCTGCATAGAAAAATTCCAGATAATTAATGAAGAAGAAATGATGAAATTAGAACACCACCATATGGCCACCTCTAATCAATTAACAGATCTAGACAATGATCGTTAATGGTTGCTAATATCACCAAAAAAGAGATGATCAGATATCACGTGCCTCTGGATAGAACACCACAGTAACATGTATGAAAGTTTTTGCCTAAACAATCAAACTGAATCTGATCAAGCCTCTATGTCTAAAAATAACCACTATTTTATAGGACACAGAGAACAGAGGAACACATTAACCACCACCATGACGATGCAAACAGCAAAATCCACACTGCAGGAAACCCTATGGGATAAATGATACAGATTATTCCACAACAACAGCAACAAAAAACTGTAAGACAGAAAAAAAGAGATGGATGGACAACCTACAAGAGACGTAGGAGAATTAGGAAATGCATTTATCAGTCTCAACAGTAGATTTTGTCTGGCTCTCCATTCAAACAGCACCCTGTCAACTGGGAAAATGCAAACACTAACAAATATTCAATGCTATAAATAAATACTAACTTTATTTTAGTTGTGATAACAGCATTGACATTATCTTTAAAACAGAATTCCTATATTTTAGAAATTCAATGTGGAATATTTAAAGAGGCTGTAAGATCTGAGATTTGCTTTAGAATAATCTGGGAAAGGGTCAGGGTGTAGATTAAATAGCACTGGCCCTGAATGGGTAAATACTGAAGCTGGTGATGAGTATAATATTCTATTTTTTCAAATGTTTAAAATTTTTATGATAAAATTAAAAGTATAGATCTTTCAAAAAGGTGTTATTTTCAAGAAGCCACATCCTACTATCATGTAAAATTGTTCCTTGTGGTCTACCCAATCTGATTAGGCAAGAAGAAGGAATAGAAAAAAACAAGAAAGGAAGGAGCAAAAATCATTCTTCTTTGCAGATGGTATGATTGCATGCCAGGAAAAACTCCAGGAAACAACTAAAAATCTATTTTTAAAAAATAAGAGAATTCACTAAGGCAATGGTTTAAATTTGATAGCTTTCTTTGTACCTACAAACAGCAATATGTCGAAAAATAATAAAATGAAAGTCAGCATTTACAAACACAATAAAAGGGATAAACACCAAGGAACAGACAAACAAGATATGTGTTGGATTTTTATGAATAAACTTTATCGATGAAGATAAATGAGCTTGAATAAATGGAAAGATAAATCCTTTGTTGGCTAGAAAGACTCTATGTCATAAAGCTGACATTTTCTCCTAAGTGGACAGATTTAAAGCATGCCTAATAAAAATACCAGTAAGAGTTTGTAGTGGGCTGGGCGTGGTGGCTCACGCTTGTAATCCCAGCATTTGGGGAGACCAAGGCGAGCGGATTACCTGAGGTCAGGAGTTTGAGACCAGCCTGACCAATATGGCGAAACCCCATCTCTACTAAAAATACAAAAATTAGGCCGGGCGCGGTGGCTCACGCCTGTAATCCCAGCACTTTGGGAGGCCGAGGCGGGTGGATCACGAGGTCAACAGATCGAGACCATCCTGGTCAACATGGTGAAACCCCGTCTCTACTAAAAATACAAAAAAATTAGCTGGGCATGGTGGCGCGTGCCTGTAATCCCAGCTACTCAGGAGGCTGAGGCAGGAGAATTGCCTGAACCCAGAAGGCGGAGGTTGCGGTGAGCCGAGATCGCGCCATTGCACTCCAGGCTGGGTAACAAGAGCGAAACTCCGTCTCAAAAAAAAAAAAAAAAAAAAAAAAATACAAAAATTAGCTGAACGTGGTGGTACTCGCCTGTATTCCCAACTACTCGGGAGGTTGAGACAAGAGAATCACTTGAACCCAGAAGGCGGAGGTTGCAGTGAGTCGAGATTGCGCCACAGCATTCCCGCCTAGGCGATACAGTGAGACTCTGTCTCAAAAAAAAACAAAAACAAAAAGCAAACAAACAAAAAGAGTTTGTAATGAATAACTAGACAAGCTGATTTTAAAGTTCCTATGGAAAAACAAAAGTACAAAAATATCCAGGAAAAAAGTCTGAAATGGAATGATGGCAGCAAGGTCTGAAAGTTGCCCTACCAGGTAATAGAATGAACCATAAATCCCCAGTAAATAAAGCAGCTTGGGTCTGCAACCTGAATGGGCCATTCCCGTAACAGATCCAGAAACAGATCGAGACCACATGATGATTTGCGTATGGTAAAGGCAGCGTTTCAAACCTGCAAGGGAAAGATTCCTTGGATAGCACTGGCACAACTGGTTAGCTGTTACGGGACGAAACGCCTAAAATGTAACTTTTCCTGTATCCATCCCCCAAGATAATTTCCAGAAAAATCAATTATTTAAATAATTTAAAATAATATCGTCAAAGTTCTAGAAGACAACTTTATTTTTATTTCTAGGTTTTTCTTTTTCTTTTTTTTTTTTTTTGAGACAGAGTCTCACTCTGTTGTCAAGGCTGGAGTACGGTGGCACAATCTTGGCTTACTGAAACCTCTGCCTCCCAGATTCTCTTGCCTCCTGATAACTGGGATTACAGGCACACGCTGCTGCACCCAGCTTATTTTTTGTACTGTTAGTGGAGATAGGGTTTCGCCATCTTGCCCAAGCTGGTCTTAAAAACTCCTGAACTCAGGTGGTCCACCTGCCTTGGCCTCCCAAAGTGCTGGGATTATAGGCATGAGCCACTCTGCCTGGTCAACAAATTTATTTTTTCATTTTTTTTTTTTGAGACAAGTCTCACTCTGTCGCCAGGATGGAGTGCACTGGCAGGATCTCAGCTTACTACAACCTCCGCCTCCCAGGTTCAAGTGATTCTCCTGCCTCAGCCTCCTGAGTAGCTGGTACTATATTCGTGTGCCACCACACCCAGCTAATTTTTTATTTTTAGTAGAGACAGGGTTTCACCATGATGTTCTTGATCGCTTGACCTTGTGATCTGACCACCTTGGCCTCCTGAAGTGCTGGGATTACAGGCGTGAGCTACCGCGCCCAGTCAACTTTATTTTTAAAATTAGTCTCAGGAGTGTGATGGTCATGCTAACCTCAAAATGTCAGTAGACTCAAAGGAAAAAGACTGATACATTTGACTAAATGACATGTTTAACAAAGTAAAAAGCATGCCAAAAAAAGAAGAAAAGAATAAGCTGGGGTAAACTTTTACAATACAAACCAAAGGGTTAATTTCCTTTATATGTAAAGAATAAAACATATCAGTAAGAAACACCCAAATTCCCAACTGCCAGAGGCTGCGGGGCGGGAGAAATGGGGAGATATTGGTCAAATGGTACAAACTTTCAGTTATAAGATGACTAATGTCTGGGGTTCCAATGTGTCAAACTATGACTGTATTACAATCCTGTATTGTACACTAGTAATTTTCTGAGATGACAGATCTTAAATGTTCTCATCACACATAAAAAAGGTAGCTATGTGATTTGATGGCTATGTTAATAAGCTTGACTGTGGTAATCATTTCACCAAGTAACTTTATACCAACACATCACATTGTATGACTTAAACGTACAAAACTTTTATTTGTCAATTATTCGCCAATAAAGCTGGGGGTGAAAATCTAACAGAGGAATAAGCACAGGAAACAAACAGGCAATGCACTGAAAAGAAAAGCCACTTATGAACACATGAAATAGCGTTTGGCTTCACTTATTATGAAAGACATGTGAAATCAACAAGACACGTCTTCGCACTCATCAGCCTGGAGCTTATATCAAACAGCTGGTCATACAGTGTTGGTGACAATGTGGGAACCTCATACATAATCAACTCTCATACATAACTAACAGCAGCATACACTGTCCCCCCTTGGGAAGGCATTCTGCCCATATCTATCAGAGTCGGTACACTGTCCCCCCTTGGGAAGGCATTCTGCCCGTATCTATCAGAGTTGGTGTGCTCCTGGCCTGTACCCCTGCCACAGCCAGGAACTGCCTCTATAAAAGAACCCACACCTGAACACAAAGGCATAGCCCCAAGGCTGTTCATTTCTGCATTGACTGGAAATCTCCTAACAATTGGTCCAAGGGCGCTGGTTAACACCATATCCCACATCCACTAAATTGATCTTGTGCTGCCATTTAAACAATCAGGTGGACCTAGTATTGTCTCCAAGATCTAGCAAGAAATGAAAAAGCTAAGTACAGATCCATGTGGCCAGCGCAATGTCTACTTAAGGAAAAGGGTCTGTGGATAGGGTGGTATAGGTCTAAGAAATTCCTGGAGAAAATCACTAGAAATTTAAGTGGCTTCCCCTGTACAGAGGGACTAGGGGTCTCGGACGTACGAAGAGGTACTGAGGACGTACTGTGGGGATTTCCAGGGCAGAACTCTAACTCTCGCAGCTCTTGGTCTAATTCAAGCACTACTCTGAGAAACCTTTAACAACTTCTACTAGTGAACAAAAGTTCAAATTTTAAAACATGACTAATTCTTATTCCTGCTGACTACCTACAGTACTGCAGAAACATGATCTTGTTTGTAAAAAAGATAAAGTCATCTGGGTTTCCTAACTTCTCTTTAGAATGCTCCACATCCCTTCTAGTCCCACAGGGTGACCTTCCCTCCTCTCTTCCTGCCCATCCCCCACCCAAACAGGCAAAAGAGGAGGTGGGAGATGTCTTCACTGTAAGAGTCTTATCTGAAGAGGTTCACCCCAATTGTCTATTTTAAGAAACAGCAGGCCAGGCGCGGTGGCTCACGCCTGTAATCCCAGCACTTTGGGAGGCCATGGCGGGTGGATCACAAGGTCAACAGATCGAGACCATCCTGGTCAACATGGTGAAACCCCGTCTCTACTAAAAATACAAAAAATCAGCTGGACACGGTGGCACGTGCCTGTAATCCCAGCTACTCAGGAGGCTGAGGCAGGAGAATTGCCTGAACCCAGGAGGCGGAGGTTGCGGTGAGCCGAGATAGCGCCATTGCACTCCAGCCTGGGTAACAAGAGCGAAACTCCGTCTCAAAAAAAAAAAAAGAAATAGCAAACGAAGTCTCAGATCCCTTGTGCCCACTGCATGAAACCAACAAAGCAGCTTTACCGCTGTGAGGAGGCCTGAAGGAAGGGGTGATAGGTGAGCTCAGCTCCGGGTCTGGGGAATGGACTGGTGTGGACTTCAGCCCTTCTCCAATTCCTGCCTAGAACAAGAAGCAATGGCTGAAGCTGCCCACACACTGTGTGACGATGAGGTGACAAGCCTGAGAGGAGGCCACGAAACGCAGCGGTGCCGATCCGGACATCACAGAGCCACTGAACCGGCAGCCTCTTGCCTCTGGGCTTCTTTACGGAAGATACCGCCTCCTATTTGCACAAGCTCATGTTAGGTGGGTATTTTCACACTTGTACCCAAATGCATTCAAGCTGATACAGGTGTTTAACTGGAGAAGCTTTTGCCAAATTCATTCCATTCCAGGGCTTTCCCTCACCATTAGGATGATCTCTTCCTGGTGCTGGGTAAGATTTTTGGTCCATGAAGGCCTTGCTGAATATAAATGCTCTAATAGTAAGGGATGTTCTTTTGCTTAAGTTTTCTCCATTTTCATAACAAAGGGCTTCTGTTCTACAGAAGAAACTATAAATGCAGGCTTTCCACGTTGGCCCCAGTTGGTCACAGCGGTCTTAGCCCATTTGGATTGGCGTAAGGCAGCCGGCCTTGTTTGGATCTGTTTTGGAACAGTGTGAGTGGTGCAGGGAACTGAGTTTTCTGGGACGCCAGGAGCTAGAACCAGAGGAACCCCAGGCACTGACACTGTTTCCCAATCCCTCACAATCCCACTCCCTGCAGATATGAGATTGGTTCAAGGGCTGGGGAATTTAATGTCCAAATCATGTCTTAGACAGTGTGAGGGTTCTGTCTAGATGACACCATGAGACACGGAAAAGTGAGCTTCCTGGACCCATGAGACCCTGCCTCACTGGAGCAGTGTGACTGGCACCCCCACCCTGGCTTCTGCCCACCCAGGAAAATGGTGCAGTGATGCACTGCATTCGCCCAGCTCATGAGGTGCCAGCTCCTATAAATCAGGAGCCCCATCAAACCCTACGAACAGGATTGTGAGCAGCGTGGTCTCTCCCAGGAATCATCACAGCCTGCCCATAGCCTGATGTGGCCTGAAGAAAACCAGTTTCAGCCAGTTTAAACCAGATGAAATGTACCTAAAACCACATGTAAACTGCTGGCCAAAACCCATTTGAGCCTATTTGAATTGGTCAAAATGGAACCAAGTCTCCCTGAATTGCATGATATTAAGTCTGACAGTTTAAAGCAGATTTCTACCCAATCTGAGCAGCATTAAGCCAGTCATAACAGTCAAAATTGATTTGAGCCAGTTAATCCAGTTTCAACCAGTTGGAACTGGTTTAGCTTGGTTCAAACTAGTCCTCTAAAGGCAAATCTGGGGGCTTCAGTTTCCCAGGCTTTAGTTGTTTGCTAAAAAAGAAAAGCAGCATGGGAAGAGCTGAACGCCATTTATTTCTGAAGACTAATTTACCTTGCTCGCATAAATATTTATAAGAATTAATTACCAGCTTATTGAAAGAATTAATGAAATTCACATTGTTTATTCTAACACATTAGCAGGGGCAGGAAACATCCTCCTGACAAAGAGAGAGAAATCCTACTGAAGAAGCTCTTTACTCTGAGGCTGGAGCACTAGAAGCAACCCCAGCAGACCTCCTACAGGGGCCCCGTGGGGTCTCTGGATGCTCAGCTCCGTCAAAGCCAGGCAGGTGTGCTCCCCATCCCCAGGAGTGACACGGAACATATCAAACAGTCTCCTTCTTTACTGAATGTTGAAATGCACTATTAACCTCCTCAAAAAGGGTGGAACAATAAAGAGAAACAAAGGACAAAAAAAAAAACAAAAACCAACAGCCTGAATTTGGATACGATTACATCCACCCTGATGAGAAGTGTTAGCTATAACCAGCAGCTTATAAAGACACACTTCAATCTATTCAATCAACACTGTCGTCTGTGATGTAATTAGCAAGGGTGTAATTAAAGGAAGAGGCCTACTGTTCCTTGCATCAAAGCGGGCAGATCAGCTGGACCTCCCCTCCCCACTAAGTGGGGCTACACAGCGTTCAAACAGCCAATGGCCAAGCGCCTTGCTGGAAGGCGCACTTTGTAAACAAGCTTTGCAGGTGAATACCAAAAGTAAAAGCACCATCTGTTTTGATGTAAAACGAGGCCGGATGCCCCTTGAGAAATAAAATTCAAAGTCACTTACCAGCCACAAAACTTGGAAATGAGGCCACCTTCTTTGTCTGTTAGGAAATATGGAAAAATAAAACACATACCAGTTGTAAGTACGTAGTCCGCAGGGTGAAGGCTAAAAGCAGGGCTGTGACATGTGCCATGATGAGAAAAGCGAACCCCCACAAGTGAGGGCGTTCCCAAGATGGCAGCTCCATACAGCAAACTAGTTTGTGCAGGTAACATGATATTGGAGAGGGGCCCAAAAGCCCACTTCTAAAATGTAGGGACCCTCAGACTAGCAGATCCTGACTAGAAGGGAGCCTACAGACCATCCAATATACTGGTGCTCCAACTGCTGGGTGTGACACGCCTTTAAAAGCAAGATAAAGGAGACTGAATACCGGTCCATCGGTGGCCACTGTTATTTCATCAAAGTTAAACAATCTCATGTAAACTATGTTACGTAGAGAGGGAAAAGAACTTCCGTCACAGCGGCGTTACTTTATAGGAGATTGTTTGTCAAAACCTGTTGTTGATTTAGAACAGTAGCTCTCAACTGGGATGATTTTGTTCCCAAAGGGACAGTGGGTAATATCTGGAGACATTTTTGGTTACCACAAATCAGTGGTGGGGATGGGGTAGCTGCAAGGATCCAGTGGGTTGAGGCCACAGATGCTGCTCAACCCCTACAGTGCACAGGACAGTCCCCCAAACAAAGAATTACCTGGGCCTCAGTGTCAACAGTGACACTGTTGAGAAACCCTAGTCTAGAACATGGTTATCAGATAATGAATAGAACGGCTTTCTATCAAATTAAGAAGCACCAATGATCCCCCACCCCCATACATACACCATCTGCAACACAGGAGCTCTCCATGGCATGGTCCTAACAGCAGGGAAGCCCTCTCCTCCCTCCTCCCAGGCCTGCGTGCCCTCACCTCCTCCCCATATGGTGACGCCAACTTGGCTTGACTTGGACTCACTCTCCCCCAGGCACTGGGTGGGAGGAGAACATCATGGACAAACTGAGCAGACCACAATTCAGCGGGCCACTCCATCATTAGATGAGCGTTCTGGCCCAGAACTCTCATCCTTGAAACAAATTACCTCTGGGATGTTGTTATTGTCAACAGGTCCATTGAGATCAGAGCGCTGCTGCTTCCTTGGCTGCTCCAGACCATTGCAAACCTGGAAACGGGGAAGTTAAAGATTCTGTTTTTATATGTTAGAGAAAGGCAAGATGCAAAACCTGGATATGCAATGTGATACAATTTTGTAACATGCATGTGTATGTAGGTGTGTGTACAGGTGTGTATGCAGACATCTACTGAATTATACTTAAACTGCTATGCACTTAATATGCTATTTTCATACTTCTAAAAAAGTTATGTTAAATCATTTTTAAATGTATTATCTTTTAATTGCAGTCAAACGCACAGAACATCAAGTTCACCATCTGACCATTTTTAAGTGTACAGCTCAGAGGCACTAGGTACATCCGCATTGTCGCACAACCATGGTCAACATCCACCTTCAGAACATTCTCCTCTTCCCAAGACTAAAACTCTGTACTACTCATTAAACAAACTCCTCAATACCCCCAGCCCCAGCCCCAACCTGTGCTCCTGGCAACCACCATCCTACTTTGTTTCTGTGAATTGGGCAGCTTTCGGAACTGGCTTACTGCACTCAGCAAAATGTTCTCAAGGGTCATCCACACTGAAGCACGTGGCAGAATCTCCTTCCTTCTAAGGCTGAATCACATTCAACTGTGTGTTCATGCCACATCTTGTTTATCCAGTCATCTACTGATGACACTTGAGTTGCTTCCAATTCTTGGCTACGTTGAACGGTGCTGCTATGAATGTGGGTGTGCAAGTATCTGCCTGAGTCTTCACTCTCACTTCCTCTATGTACATACCTGGAGGTGAAATCACTGGATCACAGGATAATTCTATCTTTCATTTTTTAAGGAGCCTCCATACTATTTTCCACAGCAGTAGTACCATTTTACGGTCCCACCAACAGTGCCCAAAAAGTTAAATGTTTTTAAAAACTCTAAATTGTTGGATGAGAATAAATGCAAATTAGCAAATCTATTACTATAAAATGCCCCAAGTACATGTCATAAGTCTTCTCTTAAAGAAGACACAAACTACAGCTGCTTCTACTTCAATTAATAAAATTTAAGGTTAGGTATATTTTCTCTATTTAGTTCCTTATACCATCCAGAAGATGGAAGCCAGATCCATAGCCCTTAAATCCCCATCCAAACCCCAAAGGAGGATCCGGAGCCTGCACGGTAAGTCCAGTTCCAGAAATTTCTGAAAATAAATTATTAAGCAATAACAATATGATGATGGCAAGGAAGACACTGATGTAAAAGTTACATTTACCAGCTGGGCGCAGTGGCTCATGCCTGCAATCCCAGTACTTTGGGAGACTGAAGCAGGCAGATCACTCGAGATCGGGAGTTAAAGACCAGCCTGGCCAACATGGTGAAAGCCCATCTCTATTAAAAATACAAAAATTAGCTGGATGTGGTGGTGGGCGCCTGTAATCTCAGCAACTCGGGAGGCTGAGGCTGGAGAAGCACTTGAGCCTGAGGGGCAGAGACTGCCCCCAGCCCAGATGGCACCACTGCACTCCAGCCTGTGTGCCATAATGGAATTCAGTCTCAAAAAAAGTTACATTTACCTAGCACCTTCAGGTTTACAAAAGCCTTTTGCGTACACAATGAATATTCTCCCTCTTGCTCGACAGGTGAGAAAACTGAGACCCCCAAGTGTTGGGCTGGCTTGTCTTGGAGTCAGGTGAGGCCTCGAGGTGTGGCTGTTCCCTGTCCTAGTCTATCACTGTCTTGCTCTTTAATCGAACTCTGCCTTTCCAGGGGTTTGAGAAAAATTAAAGGACTGGGGCCCAAACTCCCGGAACTGATGGGGATAGACATGCAGTGCCCCAGGCAGTCAGAATGACTGTTGGCTAAGCCTCCCCTCCAGGATCACAGACACCACTGGATTTCAGAGGCGATGGGAGTGGAGGGTGGTGGGGGAGTGGGCGCCAGTGCTGGGCTTTAAGGATGGCGAGGGAGAAGGAAGTGAATCTGCTACATCTCAAGAAAGCTACAAGGGGCTGCCCTTCCTAGAGCTGAGGGGGTGCTACAGTGCAGCTGGTACCCAGACGGTCTAGATTCAGGTGGGTCCCTGCCTCCTTGTCCTGCTGTCCCTACCCCGAGCCCCATGAGCTCACAGGCCTGGCCAGACCACACCCTGCTGTCCTGGTACGACCCAAGGCCTGGCTCTGGCTTGTCTGGGGCTACTGGCATGCTGCCCTACTTTTCAAAGCCTAGCATCCCAGCAGCAAAACCAATCCTTCATGCACGAGAAGGCTGCGATCCACCCGGGCCTCCACTGCAGCAGACCCCGCGCTGACCAAGCTGAGCAGACAGTGTCCCTTTCTGTGGGGCTGGGACAGGCCCAGGTACTGCTCCTCCAAGGCTTCTTCCCCCCGCCCAGCCCTGGCACTGCTCTTCCTGCGATGGCCAAGGAACACCAGGCAAAAGCTTCCAAAGGATGCAGCAAGAGAATCTTGCCTCAGATGCCGCTCACATTCTCCTTATGTAAATCTAATTTAGGACATCCCCAGAGAGCTCTGTTGAGGACACTTTGCTGTTTCAAGGTGCATATAGCACACCTCAGTATTTTATACTCTTGTCTGAAAGTTCTCAACAGTGCCCTTCTGCATGGACTTGGTTTCCTGAAGGGCTTCCCTGCCCTACTAGCTGCTAGACAGGCACTGGTCATCTCCAAAAAACCCCCAAAGAAACCAACCAACCAACCAACCAACCAACCAGCCAATGAAATTAGGTTAACAACATCCCTTCTGCAAGCTGGGGATGGGATTTAATTTTTCAGGCAGAAGGAACACCGCAGATGTAAGGCCACAGACTCTCATCGGGCGGCCACATACGTCAGGGGTTGGGGGACACAACAGAAGCCTCACCCCCCATGGGCTAGGGGGCTTGCCCAGCCATTGTACCTTTGTACAACTTCAAGCCAGGGCTCAAGGCTTGGCCAGGGACACACACTGATTCCCACAGCCCCACGCTCTGCCCACAGGGCTCCTGAGTGGGGGGCCACAGTGTGGGGTGTCCCTGGGCAACGTGAGGTCTTCCCTAGGGGTGACCCTTTCCTACACATCAGCGTTTCCTCTAACTCCCTCCCAAGCGGGTGTCCACTCATCACCATGACAACCGCATCTCACAGTAAACAGCAGGGGCTGCTTTCCAAAGAGGCAGGAGGGTGGGCTTGTGATGCTTCTCCTTGGGAGAGCCCATCTGGTGCTCTAATTTCCATCTCAGGGGTGGCAGGGTTGGGGGGCTGGCAGCATCTGAAATTCACACGGTTGAAAGCCCACATGGATTTGGGGCTCCTGACATCCTAAAGATGCTATTTAAATCCTGTTATGCCCTCCTCAAGGTACAGCAGCCAGTCACCCCTCAAAGTCAGACGCCAGCCAGGGTCACGTCAACTCCCCACAGCCAAAAGGGGACATGGGGTCCCATCCCTCTCTGAGTAACTGTAGTGGGGCCTTCCCGATGCCATGAACTGAAACCCACATCCACTCGGAGGTGGCAGTGGGCACAGCATGAGAAGCAGTGTGTGCCCCCGGAGCTCTGAAGACAGAAAATTAATGTGTGGTGTGGCACAGACTGTTGACAGCACACTGGGACCGGGGCAGCTGTTCAGGGCAGAGATAAGTGCTTATAATAAAAATACACTAATGCCAATAAATCTTTCTAATAAACATCTTGGTTCCAGTTGATGAAACTAAAGCTTGATTTTTAAAAGTGTCGATTCTGATTTTGCGTGCTTGATGAAACTGAAAATACAGCAATATAATCACATTGCTTTGGATGAAACAACATCAAACCAGTGCACACCCAACTCCACTCAGGCCACCTGCAACAAAGGCAGCTTGCTTCCGAGCACGCTCCAGAATGACACACATGTCAGAAGCTGAGGTTAGGGACAGAAGGCATCAGTGGAAAGCCAGGCTAGTGGAAAGCCATCAACACATCCCCAGTGGCCTGTGAAAATTCTCCCCAAACGTGACCCTGTGACAGAAATCCTGGGCGGATGAATGACTCTGTTAGACGGCAGTCTTCTCTGGGAATCACTTCATGGTTCCTGTTTTCAAAAGAGGCGATCATCCCTACTCATCCGCTATTTCAACAGGCACTTCTTCCTCCACCCAGCTCAGGAGGGGCGGCCAAGACCTGCTGCAACACCAGAGCTCCAAGCAGGACCCGCGAGAGCCTGACCCCCTGGTTGGACGGAAGGTCTCACTCAGAAGCACGGATGCCTTCTTTCAGAAGCCCCTGGATCCGTCCCCTGACATCTGCGTGGCTCCGAAAACATTACAGTATTGTTCTTTTTCTTCCACACCTCTTTACAATTCAGGTCACTCCTGTGATATTTATCTTGAGGAGAATGGGCACTCGGATAGCATATTTATTCGTATAATAGTTACTCCCCTGGGGGAGATATCTTTTCAAAGCAGATCTGTGGCTTTAAAGTATCATGGCAAGACACACTGGGAAAACCAGCCAGTCAGTTTGTACTTAAACATCTCTAGGCAGGCCTGAGAATGGGAGGAGGAAGGGGAGTCCCTCCTGCATCTGGTATCCAGACATTTCATGAAACATACTAAAAAATTATCCATTCTCTATCTGAAGTGCAACTTATTTTTTCAATTGCTTATTATGGTAAAATATACATACAATAAAATGCACTATCTCAATCATTTTTAAGTGTATAGTTCAGTGTTATTAGATTCATAATGTTGTTCAACCATCACCACTATCACTATCTTTGTTTTTTTTAAAAAAACGGAGTCTCACTCTGTCATCCAGACTAGAGTTCGGTGGCACGATCTTGGCTCACTGAAACCTCTGCCTCCTGAGTTCAAGCAATTCTCCTGGCTCAGCCTCCCAAGTAGCTGGGATTACAGGTGTGCACCACTGTGCCCAGATAATTTTTGTATTTTTAGTAGAGACAGGGTTTCACCATGTTGTTCAGGCTGGTCTCAAACTCCTGACCTCAATATCCGCCCACCTAGGCCTCCCAAAGTGCTGGGATTACAGGCATGAGCCACCCGGCCCATCAACACTATCTTCCTAAGTTTTTCTTCTTTTACCCATCTGAAATTCAAATGTAACTGGGCACCTATACTGTTACTTGCTAGGTCCAGCAGCTCTACGGGGCAGACAGGCTGACAACATACTCTGGCCTGGCTTTGTTCTCCACTCCTGGTCTGAAATCTCTCCTCCATCACTGATCACTGGGGCCACCTGCACACATCCTCCACTTCATTGTTCACTGTCTCCTCACAGAGCCCTGTAAAGGGCAGGCAGTGGATGGCTGTGCCCAGTGCAGCATTTCAGAGCAGAATCATATTTGTCTAAAGTTGTCACTGCATTTTCAGGCATTGTCAAGTGCTGTCCAAAAGTGAGTCCACATGGCCAGGCCTGAGCAGGTGCCTGTTATATGTCTCACGCTGCACAGGGCAGCTCTTACTGAGGACACGACAATGTACACAACAAAGACCCTGACCTAGGACAGCTCATCTTCCAATGTGGAGACAGAACCCAGTGATCCTGTCAGCCTCAGACCTCCACAGGATGAGCCAGGATATCAACAGACACACACATGAACAAAAGCAGGCCCTGGGAGACCAGGCCAGAGGAGTTGAAGCCGTGAGCCCAGAGATCAAACCATTATGGCGACAGGGCTGTTTAATTTTTTTCCTTTGAAAGTAATCAGAACCCTCATGCATTGCTTGTGAAAATGTAAAATATTCTGTCACTGTGGAAAACATCTGTGGTTCCTAAAAAATGTAAACACTGAATGACCGTATGACCCAGTAATTCCACTCCTCGAGATACACCCAAAAGAGCTGAAAGCAAGTGTCTACACAAAAGCTTGTACACAGATGATCACAGCAGCACTATTCACATTAATCAAAAGGTAGAAACAACTCTAATGTCCATCAATGTTTGAGTGGATAAATAAAACATCATACAGCCATTCAGGGGAATATCACTCAATGCAAGCCACAAAATGCAATGAAGTACTGACACATTGAAATGCAAGCCACAAAAATGAATGAAGTACTGACACACGCTACAACAGAGATGAACCCTGAAATCACTATGCTGGTGAAATAAGCCAGACACTGAACGGTACACATTGTCTGATCCCATCTTTATGGAATATCTGGAATAGGCAAATCCAAAGTGAGAGAAAACAGATTTTTCATTGTGGGGGCTGGGGAGAGAAGGAAGACTGCTTCCCAAGTGCAGGATCTCCTCTGGGGGCAGTGAAAATGTTCAGGAACAGCGGAGGTGGTTGCACAACATTGTACTAAATGCCACTGAATTGTATGCTTTAAAATGGTAAATTATTATATTATGTGTCTATTACTACAATTTAAAATAGTGGGAGAATCGAGAGTTAAGGAGAGCCCTGTAAACATCTCCAACATCCTGGCCTATGAGAGCCCCTTCACCGAAGCTCTAAGGAGGTCACCTGCCAGCCTGTACTGAGCGAACACTCCCATGACTGACACCCAGGCAAAGTGGGAGATGGCCCAGGCAGGGGGTGGGTCATCCAGGTGACAGAGACAGCTGCCCATCAATCACTGACACTCCTCCTGGTCATCTGTCTCACATACCAGATGCCATGCTGGGTCCATTTATGCGGAAGGTGGGAGCTCCGCCTCTCACAGCCATCAGTGCTGCAGAACTAGGGAGTATTCCACTTGGTTTTGTTCAATTCCCAAATGAGAAAATCTTCAGCAACCCTTTCTAGACCACTGGCTCAGGAGCCAGCAAGACTGCTTCTGCTCTACATGTTTGTTGCAAACACCTGCAATTTTTCCATCCTGCTAATTTAAAAGCAAGAAGCCCTGTGTGTATAGTTTAATGACAGCAACCCACTGGGGCTAAAAATCAATCACGTGGCTTTATTGGAGGCTCAAGCCTGTGGTTCTCCCAGGAGGCATGACTGCTACCTCTCCTGTGTTCTCCCAGTGGCCTCCGCACTTGACCAGGAGCCCTGCACACATTCTGACAAAAGTAGCTTGACATGTGAGAAAGGAATGTAACGATGGTGCCCAAGCCAAAAGGAAATTAAATGACCAATAGTAAGTTGATATTAGACTTCGAATTCCAGAGGGTGTTTTCTACAGCATTTAACTTCCACTAATTTAGGTAGGCCAGTTATCTGTTCTCCTAATATGAGGAGTCCACGGTTCCAGTCAATAAGATTAGTCCTAATACAAAAAAAAACTGAGTTTATTCTCAGTGGAACTGCCTAAGGGTATAGACACTAAAATTAAGTCTTACAACTCATAATTTGAAAAACAAACTTCACCAGATGTTAAAGAAGACACCAATGATCCAGTTAACTTCCACTAAATCTACCTGTCTGCTTATATGAATATACAAAGTAGAATATCTGGGATATTTAAACTTGCAGAAAAGGCGAGAGGATAGCAGAAATAGCAGTCTTTTTTTTTTTGAGACGGAGTTTCGCTCTTGTTACCCAGGCTGGAGTGCAATGGCGCGATCTTGGCTCACCACAACCTCCGCCTCCTGGGTTCAGGCAATTCTCCTGCCTCAGCCTCCTGAGTAGCTGGGATTACAGGCACGCGCCACCATGCCCAGCTAATTTTTTATATTTTTAGTAGAGACGGGGTTTCACCATGTGGACCAGGATGGTCTCGATCTCTTGACCTTGTGATCCACCCGCCTCGGCCTCCCAAAGTGCGCGCATTCACTGCGCGCATTCACTGCGCCCGGCAGAAATAGCAGTTATTTAATGTGGAGTTAACGATATATGTTTATGTTCATGATACTCACAAGGCATTACCACAACCACTTTAGTGTAAGCCACATCCTGGAGGATCTACGTTCCTTCCACTCCTGCCAAGGTGGGATCATGACCAATACAAGACTTAGGAGAAACGGGGAGGCTCCCCTTCCCACTCAGGTTGTGGCTGTATTATTTACCCATGGCTCATGTTGGTCTTGAATGTCCTCCTGAAACCTCCCAGGGATGTGCCGACCCACCGTCCTACGACTGCACATACCAGGTCCACAGGTCCAAAGGCCTGAATGGGTGTAATCAGCTCATCCCTACTGTGGCTACATCCAAATAATTCTGATTAGCCCAAAATGTTTTTACTTCTTTGTGGTTGATATAGTTTGGATGTTTGTCCTCACTCAAATCTCATACTGAAATGCAATCCCTAATGCTGGAGGTGGTGTAGAAAGTAGAATGTTCTTTTTCTAAGTTTCCCTTCTTGTTAAAGAATAATAATAATAAATGTCAGAAATAATAGTTTCTTTTAAAGACTAACTTTCTTCAAAGCCTTCTTGCTTTTTGCTAGTAACTCTTTGTTTAGCCATATCCTATGTAAGCTATTAGATATAAGGGAATAAGAACATTCTATGTCCCTGTACTTTAACCAAGATATCTGGGCTAGACATCCTCACAGGCATGTCCCAGCTCGTAGCCTATGCCCCTTCCTTATTTGGAAATGTTATTACTTTTCTAAGTCCTTTCAAAAGCAACTTCCTCTTTTCCTTTGTTCTCCATTGCTTTACCTATTCAGGAAAGTTTTAGGTTATTAGCCAATCAGGTTTAGCTTAGACTGTGAGGTCTGGCTCCAACCAATGAGATCAGACACAGCAGTAAGGACCCAATGCATAAGGGATAAATATGCCTGCCTTTCCTTTGTTCATTGTGCTTTCACGGTAAGATTGCTGACAGACAGCACCCTTTCTGCAGAAAGTAAAACTGCCTTGCTGAGAGATCCTTTGTCTCAGTGCTGATTTTTCTTTGCAACACAGGGGCTGATGAGACAAAAGGGTGCATGAGTGATGCCACCACCGACAGCAGCAGCCTCCACCCTGACATCATGCCTGAGCAGCTCTGGGGAGCAGTGTCTCCCCAATGTAAGCCCAGCTTGGGCTCCCAGACCTGCACAGCCTGGCTGCACCCACAGCAGATCACGCAGGCCACCTGTGGGACAGACCCAGCAGTGAGTCAGCTCCCAGTGTCTCTGAAAAGGACCAGGACCAGATGGAGGCCTGGACCACAGGTAGCTGTTGACACTGGAGTAGACAACAGCTTCTGTGAGCCTACCCAGCCCAAACCTTCAGCTCCAGCAGGTTGGGCCTTGGCTTGGTCTCAGCTGGAGGGAGACCAACTTCTCTTCTGAGAAGGTTGACTGGAAAATTGGGGGCAGACATGGGCATGGCAGGTCCATTCCATTCCACATCTCCTTTTCCCACATGTCTGAGTTGTCTGTAGTTTTCCTGAGCTGCCCATGGTATTCTCTGACATAGGATAAGGAGTTATTCTTGGTCAGCCCCTATTACCATAGTCTCATGTCTTTTCACAGTAGCTGATTAGCACTGGTCATGATCTGAATGCTTTGGGGTAAAATTCCCATGCCTGCCACTGCCACACTGTCACATCTTGGGCAAGCACACCATAGGTGACAGCATGCATCTCAGCGTGTTCAACCACAGGGTCCTTCTTCCTAAACAGATGTTTCTAAAACTTCTTGCACTGAGCCCTGCACTTCCTAGGGAACGTCATGGACTAACTGATTTTGCCAGCTGGGTGTCTCTCAAGCCTCTGGTGCATGACAGGCATGATGCCCGGCACCACGGAGGCCCAAGAATGGGAGGCATGGAACCCCGAGAAACGGATGCATGTAGAGAGCTCGGGTTCCGTACCCAATGCTCTCACTCCCCGCAATCTGCCCGAGGCACACCGCAGGCAGATCAGTGCAATTCAAGTCAATATCTCTTACACACACACACGATGAGCACCTCGGCCTGCTGGCACCTCTTCAGCACCTCTGTGCAAGTCCTTCTAGACACTGCCCATCTACCCTCCCATGCTTCTCCCTTCCCAATCACCAGAGCTGCTCAGGCTCGGGGGACCCCGCCACTGGGTGGCCACCACCAATGGGTGTTTTCTTCCCTAGCCAAGATCTCTCCTAAGCGCCCTGCTGCATCTGGCCTTCCTGATGTCCCTCCCCTCAGCTCCTCAGGTCTGTCCTGGCTCCCCTCCACACCCCAAGTAGAACCCTCTGTCCCTCGCTCATCACCATCCCCAACCCAGGTCCTTCGCCTTCCCCTCATCTTGTTTCAGAGCTCAAAGCCCTGTCACAACTCCAGCCCCTCCATGCTGAGGACACTCGCACACCTCCACGTTCAGCCCCACCTTGTTGGCTGACTTCCCAAAGCCCCCCTCAAAGTCCCAGAGCCTCTCTGCCTGTCCCCCACTCTGGAGCCTATCCCAAAAGCCTGCTTGGAACTCAGCTCCTGAGCACATGGCCACACCTGAAAGGGGACAGGAGAGCCCCATGTGTCTGTCTCCCTCTAGAACGAGTTTCAAATGCAGGATGATGCCACTTTCACCCTGGCAGCCCCAGTGACTGGCATATGGCAGATGCCAATTCACACAGGCCATGTGGGAGGGAAGCAGGGAGGCCCAGCCCCCCACATCAGGAGCTGCTCAGCAGGGGAAGTTGGCTTTGAAGTAGAGTGTGAACTGGGGTGGAATCTGGAAAGAAGGTGTCCAAGGTTAAGACAGGCTTGGCTATCATTTGGAGTCAGTGAGAGACGGTGGTCCCAGGCCCAGCTCGTCTGCCTGGAGGAAGAGGTGTGTGGGCTTCTCAGCTAACTTCCTATTAGACATAGGGTGTGAGAAAACCAGAGCAGCCCTTGGGGCTGCGTGGCTGTGGCCCCACGCCCCAATCAGTGATTCTCAAGTAGAAAGAGGTGTGTGAGAACCCCCCAGCAGGGCATAAGCCACACTCAGGAGGGCCCTCAGAGGGGACAGTGTGGGGGCTCATTGGGTGGCCCTTAACCCACCTCACCTCCAGTAGCTCCGGTGTGGCCCTGGCCAGTCCTGGTCTTCCTCTTGTCCTGTCTCAAAAGCAGGGATCACCACCTCCCCTGTGTCACTCCCAATGACAGGGCTGTCATCTCCCTTCAGTGGTGTCCCCACCCCTGCCCAGCATGGCCTGTACCCAAAGTGGGTGCAGGGCCTTGCCCACCCACCTCCCCAAGACCCAAATCAGCTTCCCATGGACTGAAAACTCATCGTCATCATCTGCATGAGCACTCCACGCCCCGTACCATCCACACAGACACTGACCCAGATCAACTCCCCTCCCACAGCTCCAGGAGACGGGGGAGTCGCTGGCGCAGGTAACCCATCCAGAATGTTCTGGGACTCCGAGCTGCTGCAGCAGAGTGGTATGCAGGCTTCCTGGCTGTGGCCCCAGCATTCCTAACCACTGTACTCTGCTCTCTCCCTGAGGACTGGGGTGTGTGGGGAGGAGGTACTTTTTAGGTCACCATTAGTGGGAGAACTTTGTATGTCCACCCTGTCGCAGCGCTGGGAGGGGAGGAGCATGGGAAGGGGCTCAGTACAGATGACAGGGCACACAGGAGCCCCCAAGGAACCCTCCCATGCAGCCTCCCCAAGGACAGAGCAGGAGTGCTAGGCCTGATGCCATGGGCACGTGGGGGTGAGGAGCGCTGCAGAGTCTAGGGCAGGGCTGCAGAGAGGGGCAAGCCAGCTGTAATCCACTGAGGCCCGGGGGCTGGAGAGGACCTTCCCTGCCCAGGCAGACCATGCCTCATGCCCCCATAAGCTCCTGCCCTCAGCACCACCTACAGGCTCTTTCCTAAGCTCCATCCTACTGTGGGCCAGGTTTAGACAGATCCCAGGCCACCCCCTCCTGGGCGTGGTGCAAGCCCCAAAGCCCCTCTGTGCAGGACCGCCCCATCTGCACACCTGCTGCCTCTCTACCTGCTGATGGGGGAGGGCACCTGGGCGCAAACAACCCCATGCCAGTCCTGTCTCAGTCCTCTTCTGTAAAGCAGATGCTGACACTCACTTCACATGCCGCCCAGCAGGGCACATGTGTGAGGCCCTGGCTCGGAACACACGAAGTGCCACTGCCTCCCACCTGGGGGGTGCACCCAGTTACCTGTGCTCTTGGCACCTTCTGTCCCTACCTGGCACCAGACTCCTATTACACTCTGGCAAGGTTTTTCAAAAAGCGAACCGCTACTGAATGCCAAGTCACGCACAAAGCATCTCTAAACAATGGTAACAAGTCTGCATTTGATGTAGCCTTGGGGCCCTTGATCACGCTTCACTTTAACTGTTGTATTCAGGTGGCTATGCTGTATTGATTTTTCTTTTTTTGTTTCTTTTTTGTTTGTTTGTTTCTATTGTCAGAAGGCTCTTTCTAGAAAGCAGCAGCTGGGCCAGAGAGAAACAGAAATCATGAAAACCCAAAATAATCACAACGTGTATTTGGTTTGCCATTCCAAGGTGTGGAGCTATTTGGCACTTGTTGAGTAAATCAAATATCTCAACTCAACAGTCACAGAGGTCCTGGACAAGAAATGCCTGCTGCTCCACAAATCTCCACGGTTCAACGAAGTAAGCCTCTCCAGGGAGAATTTCATGCAGGGCTGCCTTTTTCAGAGCACCTTATCTCCTGATAGACATCACAAGGTAACAGGTGTGATGGTGGCACTAAAACGATCCGTCCGATCCTTGCCAAACCTGGCTGCTTCACAGGCCACCCAGAGACACCCAGAGAACATGCCATCCAGGGCCACCCCACAGACCTACAAAGCTAGAATCTTGGGTGCTGGACAAACAGGCTCTTACGGTCCCCCCTCCCCCAGCAGTGTGAGTGAGCTGCCCTAGAGAAAGCACTGATCTGCAAACTACTCTTTTCAAGGGAAGTGTGCCAAAGACGTGCCAGGTGCACACATCCAACCTCATCCCTGGAGCTGTGAGACTGAGCCAGGCACTGGATGCCCAGGTGGGGTCCTCCCTCCACTCACGCTTTACTGCCAGACGGTAGACAGCCACACAGGGAGGTGTAGGAATACCCATTCCATCAGGTCACTCAATGCGAGCCTGGCTGGACCCAACCAGTATATTCCTCAATCACTGTATGTAAACAAAAATGAATACTTCATGTCAACAAAGCTCAATAAAATTAAGAAACATGTCACATGAACAGTCTTTACTTGTTTGATACATGCCTGAGCCCTGGTGAAGTCAGGACGTGTTAGCACTGAGACGGGGACATTTTACAGACTGGAGGCCTCTGTGTGTGTTAGTCACCTCACTGGCACCATATCCCACTCACTGACAACAACAGGGCATGCCAAGCCTTTCAACAGCAAGGAAACAGACAACAGAGAAGGGACCATCGCTCTCCAGGCGGAACACCGCACAGCTCCCCCACACTAACTCACTCTCCAGCAAGCAGGCTCAAATGCAGACTGCACAGAACTGGACACTTCCTAAGGCTCTCCAAAGGCTGCATTTTGCAGTGTTTAGAGGCATGGGTTTTGGCATAACACAGTCTGTTCACAGGGGAGGTAGTTAACTGTGCCATCTGCAACACAGGACTCTAGCTCCATCTCTCTGGGTTGTTCTAGGATTTACTGAGATCATATTCCTAACACCCTTAGGTGTTAGGTGCTGGCAGTCACCACCAACACCGCTGCCACCTCCTCCGACACCCAGAGACTTTCCACAAACCACAACATAAGAAAGGTTTTGCTGGGCACGGCAGCTCACACCTGTAATCCCAGCACTTGGGGAGGCCGAGGTGGGTGAATCATGAGGTCAGGAGTTCGAGACCAGCCTGGCCAATATGGTGAAACCCCGTTTTCTACTAAAAATACAAAAATTAGTCGGCCTGGGGGTGTGCGCCTGTAATCCCAGCTACTCGGGAGGCTGAAGTAGGAGAATCACTTGAACCCGGGAGGTGGAAGTTGCAGTGAGCTGAGATCACACCATAGCACTCCAGCCTGGGTGAAAGAGTGAGACTCCTTCTCAGGGCAGCGGGGGCAGGCGGGGGAGGGGAGGGAGGGAGGGATCTGTAGAGGCCAAGGGTCCTGATGATAACACAGTGACAACCTTTCTTTCCAACATTACCATTTGGGGTCTCTGATTCATCCTGAAACGGAAGCATATATGGAGCGGTAATGGGAGTTCATGTGTCCTGGTCCTCTGCCCTCTAGGGTGTAAGGCTTGGGTGTGTATTCTCCCATAGGCCCCGTATGGAGGGAAAAGGGCTTGCTGATCCACCACGTTTGGGAAGCACTGGCCAGGCAGGCTCGTGTCTCCGCTACAGCAAACATAGGACTTTATGCCACTCATGTGTAAGAAATCAGAAAACTCCTTGAAAGGAAAAGCTTTGCCACAAAGTTTCCCAAACTCATTTACCAACCAAATGCAGCCAATTCTCATTCACACAGTTGTGTTCTGTAAAGCTGCCCTGAGCACTGAGTTGATGAATACTGAATACACTGCTCCTAGGGATGATACAGGGTTAGGTTCCTATGAGTCGGAACACGTTTTTGTCAATGAATCAATACACAACCTTGTTTTATGTGCGCTTTAAAGACACCTTGTTTAATACACATTTCTTACAAATAATTAATTACATGCAGTATTTCTTTATTGTAAAATACTAGCTGAGAAGAATTTAACATTTCCCTGACCCTAGATCACAAGACAGTAAAGTTCCTGGGCTTTCTGCCTATCCACTGTGCTTTTATTTTAATCGGTCACTGTCCCATGAACCTGCAAATTTAGCCATTCCTCCATCTTTTCCTTGACTTCATCACACACGACAGAAGTCACTTTAGCAGCTCCCAGAGTGGCAGCATAGACAAGTCAGCTCTGTTGCTCAGGCCTGAAGGAAGCTTCTCCGGCACACGTAAGGCACATGGCAGCCATTCTGTGCTCAGGATCACTAGACTTCAGCACTACACTTGAGGGCCATTGTATCACCCACACACACAAATCAACAAAATGCAAAGAACACTAAAGGGATTGTGAAAGGAACAGCTGTTTACAGCAGGAGAGCTGAAACAAGGAGGCAAAGCCCTGTTCAAGCTCAGCTGGGATCCCCTCTCCACCTACATCCTGGAAGAAGTTACAAATCAGTATTAGCAGTTAACAAAGTTGCAAATACGAAATCCATGAATAGTAAGGATCAAATGGTACTTTGTTTACAGAACACCTCTAAGAGGATGTTTTAGGAAATCCTGGCCTAGGTTTGTCTCTTTGATTCAAAAACTCTCTACAATGGAATTCTACAACGCCATATGGCAAAAGATTTTTTTGCCTATATTTTCCAAGTTTTCCTCAGTAAACTTGCAGTGCTTTGAGAGAACCTTTTTTTATTTTACTAAAATAATTCATGTGTAGATCTCTGTTCCCCATCCTGTCTTCCTACAATTTTAGAAATTCCATCGCCTTGTGTCTCTCCTATTCCAACCCCCGTGCAGACCTCTTGGTCTCAGCCGAGTTGCACAGGTGGTAGGGCTACCTGCAAACTGGAGCTTTTTCAAAATGCACGGCATCCTCCAGCTCAGGAGGGCTCTAAAGGCCACACCGTCCACTTCCCAGCACATGCGGCAACTCTTTTTTTTTTTTTGGTGGGGCGTGCGGCGGGCCAGAGTCTCGCTCTGTTGCCAAGGCTAGAACACAGTGGCATGATCTCGGCTCACTGCAGCTTCCACCTCTCGGGCTCAAGTGATTGTCCTGCCTCAGCCTCTGGAGTAGCTGGGATTACAGACGCATATCACTACGCCCAGCTAATTTTTGTATTTTTAGTAAAGAGAGGGTTGCCCCACTTTGGCCAGGCTGCTCTCAAACCCCTGATCTCAGGTGATCTGCCTACCTCGAGCTTCCAAAGTGCTGGGATTA
Organism: Aotus nancymaae; assembly: GCF_030222135.1. NCBI lineage: Eukaryota > Metazoa > Chordata > Mammalia > Primates > Aotidae > Aotus > Aotus nancymaae. The sequence goes on from NW_026988425.1 coordinate 123,654,634, forward strand.
CAGGTGTGAGCCACTGCGCACAGCCGGCAACTCATTTTTCATATCAACCAGACCAAAGCAATGCCCTTTGTGAATACATCCACCCAGACTGGGAAGAAGGAACCATCCAATTAAATCCTTCTGTACCCAAAGGAGGTGGAGGGGTCACAGATGAGTCATCAATGTCTTAAAATGCTGCAGAGATGATGAAAATAATATAAACAAAATTCAAAAGAAAGTGCACTAAAGAGAACAGCAGATGCAGCAGAAAGTCACACCTGAAGTGTAGAGCGTGCTCCCATGAGATGGAAACACATCCGAACCGAAAGATGAAGGGCACGTACCCAACATCCACAGAAGAAGGGAAACAGTTAGACGAGCTCATCGAGGGGAAATGGTCAATGCTGATGTACAGCATGGGGACTCACCCTCAGGTAATAAACCCAAAGAAGGAGAACATGATTTGTACAAAGATGTCTGTGGCAGCCTTACACCACAGAGAAAACACCACCCGAAAGCTGCATGCTCAATGGCAGAGTATGTGCAGAGCAATCAGTTATACGGCACGTCGCCCAAATGGAACACAAGACGGTCAGTAAAAATAATCGTGGAAATTATACAGCAACATGGAGAAACATTTATCACATGTCAGATTTTAAAAGCTGTAAGACAAAAATACATTTGGGTTACGATGACAGCCACGTGCATCGTTTACGCTCAACGCTATGGTCTGACAAGGAACACAGAAACGAAACAGCTCATCTGTTAGGGTAGCAGGGGCCATGGAGAATACATTTTTTATATTTCCATTTTTTCTAACCCTATCGTACTATTGCCATTCGTGCAATGACTAAATGCTACTCGGTGCTCTTAAAAATATCCAGGACCTAATTTTTCAAGCTGTGAAATGAGTAGAAGAGGTGAGGGATGCCATACGATCTCCTCCAAGTGAGTCTCCTACAGCATCACTTCTCCAGCTGGAATGTGGCATCTTGTTGAAATGAAGATTTGAATTCAGCAATGTGGGGGTGGGCTCCCCAGTAATGCCAATGCTGCTGGGTTAGGGTTAAAAAGCAAGACTCCTACAGCATCTAAGTGACCAACATTGCCCATTTCTTCCTTCAGTTTGTTGTTTTTTTTTTTTTTTTTACTGCAGCCTCAACCAGAGGCATCACTACACTAACTAAGTGGACAGCACTGGGAACAAAGAGACGGGCGTGGGACGCACGGCGCCTTATGCACCTGTTTGAGGCCAGGCCTTTCTTGGCTCCTGGCACAGCCTGGCTGTCTCTCAGGAGAGTAAGGGGATTGCTCTTAGGGAAGCAGGTTGTGATTTCAAGCAAGACACCACCAAGTCTCCCAGTGCACATGCTTCATATGGAATCTTGCTTTTGAGATGACTTCTACGGCTCTTTCTGGTCAGGTTTCAAAGAGATCCTCCTCTGGAACGGGGTACTCAGATCTACAGGTGTGGAGACCCTGCCCACGTGCAGTGGGTCTGCTGGAGTCCTCAGAAAAGAGTAGTCAGGGCCCCCGGCACCAGCGCCCTTGTCAGTGTGCAACTCTGGAACTGCCAACTACTCCCCTCGACAGAATTAATTTGTGAACTGATAAAGAAAGAAAGAAAAAGGACAAGACAGCACAGCACAGGACAGGGAAGGGAGGGCAAAACGAACAAAAAAAGCCATACGATCATTAACCAGCTTAAATGAGCTTTTCCAGTGTCTCAGACAAGAGCATTTCCTTCAAGGACACACTCTCCTTAGGGAGAGAAGCAGCCTCCTTTTCCATTCAATGCCTCTTCTGTGAAGAACAGACCTCCTCTTGACCCTCCACAATGGCTGGGGACGTCCTCCACCTTGATGTGCCTTTTTCTTTTTTATCTTTTTTTTTGAGACGGAGTCTTGCTCTGTCGCCAGGCTGGAGTGCAGTGGTGCAATCTCGGCTCACTGCAACCTCCGCCTCCTGGGTTCAAGTGATTCTTGCGCCTCAGCCTCCCGAGTAGATGGGACCACAGGTGTGTGCCACCACACCTGGCTAATTTTTGTATTTTTAATAGAGACAGGGTTTCACCATGTTGGCCATGATGGTCTCGATCTCTTGACCTCGTGATCCGCCCACCTTGGCCTCTCAAAGTGCTGGGATTACAGGCGTGAGCCACCACACCAGCCCTCCATGTGCCCTTTTAAGCAGCAACTACCACCCACCCATTCATTCATTCCCATTCATTCACCTCCCAGCTCTCCAACCCCAAGGTCTCTGGGTTTTTTACCAAAATTAACATCCGGTTAGCATGAAGCACAAAACCAGCAAAACATCGGGTCTTGCTTACTCCCCCACAAGCTCTAAAGATAATTTTCCTTGACAAGAACTTGACCAGAGATACCATTTGTCACAACAAGACACAGCGTGTCACACACTGTGCACAGCCCACGTCAATCCCTGCATTGCCTCCACCATTGTTGTGGGACAAGTCCAGGCCCTGCCAAAGACCAAAGAGAAACACAGAGAGGCGCTCTGGCCTAAAGCCCAGACACAGGGTCCAGGGCCTCCTGGCCTTAGGGGAGAGCTCCGCCAACATACGCTAGTACCATGGGAGTTCCTGTGCATCCCACAGCCCCGAAAACATGGAATTGCTGTGAATCACAGGAACACCCCCAAAGTGAAGTCAACTGACACTGAACGTGCTTTAGAGAAAACATAAGATATCTAAATACAAGTGCTGAAAATCCAAGTGACAATAAGATTTCTATTCCAAACCCAAGCTCTCAGTACACACACACACACACACACACACACACACACACACACACACACACACTCAAATTCATGAACTCTTCTCAGAAAAAATACCTAAGGCTTTAAAAAATATGAAAGCACTCCACATAACTGGACAAACAGAAGTTCCATTACACGAGTCCAATAATCAATCACATCTTCTTTATATACTCACAGTGAGGCTTTTTTTTTTTTTTTTTGGAAGGCAGCTTTTCAAACGTGTTTATTAGAATGCACGCTGACTCTGCCATAATTAAAAGAAAACACAGCTATGCTGACATCCACTGCCCTCATTAGCACGTGTTTCTTCCGCAAGATTTTGTCAAACTTTCAAAAAATCCTTTTCCAAATAGTTATTCACTAACTGCCCATCAGACCAAGGTCCCCAGGCTTTTAGAGACACTTCCATTGTGAAATGCACGGCAGCCCCAGCCCAGCCACCAGGCCACCCACCACTGGCCACGGCAGTGTGTGAGCAGCAGCGCCCCCACGTCTTTGCCACTGCCCTGCTGGTCTGAGTACACCCCTGAGGATTGACAGGCTCTCCCACAGACACTGCCCCACCATGACCAGATCCAGGGCATCAGGGGAGAAATGGACCTTCTTCTAGGGTGGGAGTAGGGGCGTCTTCTGTGAAACACCAGTGGCCAATCAGCCCTCAAAAAGACTTTACTCCTCAGTCTGAGGGGTGAGCATAAGAGTGGCCAGAGCATTCACACAACATGCTTCGTAACTGGACCAGTGAAGGGCTCAGCCACCATTAGAACTGCAAGGCACCCACCCCTCCCACTGCCTCACTTCAGCATCTGCAGGGGCTGTACCAGGAGGTTCCTTGCTCTCAGGCCCCTCTGCTCCCTTCCCCGGGACAGCCAGAGTCCTACCTGCTCGTGGGGCCACTTTGGCCTCTCCTCTGGGGTCCTGGTCTTGGGCTTGAAGCCTCTCGGGGGGTCTATAGGGTGCTTGGCCTCAGGAGGGAGATTCAGTGACTTAGGCCTCGCCTCATGCCTGCTGGGGCTGCAGCTGGCCTTGCTGGGCGGGCAGGCCTCTGCAGAGTCCCCAGGTTCTGGCTCAGGCCCATGCTCCGGGCTGGCCTCACTGGCACTGGTGATGCTGGTCATGCTTAGGCTCATCTTGATCTCAGCCACGATCTGGTCGATGTCCTCCTCCTGGTCCTCCAGGTCCCCGTCCCCACGCCTCAGGCGATAGGGGGAGGCGCTGGTGTTCCCGTTGGCCTCTGTGGGGTAGTAGTCCTGGTAGCCCTCTTTGCTGGGACAGTGGGGGCCATCTTCTTCCTGGTCGTCAGCCTCCAGGACAGAGGGCTCATCCTCCGGGATGGGCAGGTGGCCGTCTGGGTAGTCTTGGCTGCCTTCAGCACCATGGCCATGGGGGTGCGGGCCTGCCGAGTCCGTCCACTCCTCCACTGCCTCCTGGCACTCATCGGTGTCAACGGGGTGCGTGCCGTGGGCCAGGTACTCCTCCCCGTTGCAGTCCATGCCCTCCAGGTAGCTGTCGTCCTCAGGGCAGTAGCGGATGTAGTAGGTGATGCCCTCCTCCTCCTCGGGGAGACCCTCGTCGTAGTCCTCCTCCTCGGAGGTGTTGTTCACGTAGTCAGAGCTGGAGTCCCCATCGGGGCTGTGGTTGTGGCACTCCTGCTCCTCAGGCGTGGGGCTCTCTGGCCGCAGGGCAGCCAGCTCCAGGCCCTCGGGCACATAGCCCTCCAAGGGCAGCTCCATGTCCTTGCTCCCAGGCTCCTGGCTGTGGGGGACAGGACCCGGCCTCGCCCTGTGGTCCAACATGCTGCTCCCTGTGCTCTCACACTTCCGGTGGGCCATGGCGGGCACTCACGCAACCATCATCTCCTGGAGGCAGCCACTGTGGGGAGGAACATTGGGAAGGACAGAGTCAGAACCCCACAAAACCCAGCCACGCGTGGGGCCACTCCACTGCCACTGCGCCTCCCACCACATTCTCCCACAGCAATGTGAACACACATCTGTTCAAACAGTGCGCCATCCGCACCCCGGCTGACTCATCATCAGGAACAATGTGCATCTGTGCCAAGGAGAACGAGGGCACACGGAGCTCCATGAAAAGCAGACAAGGGAGGCACTGGCAACTTGCCAGGACACCTGCTTCTCCCCCAGAGCCCACCGGATCATTCCTGACTTCTCACTCAGTTCGGGTAGCCCAGGTGACCGAGACAAATGGTCATAAGATCGGGTTGTTTGCTTTCAAGGGGACAAAGGATGTGGCTGCAGCCTGCAGGTATCGTGGGGTGACAGAGGAGCTGCTGAGACCTGGTAGGCCAAACTGGGAGGAGGCCTGGACCCACTGCCCAGGACTCGGCACTTCATTCCTCAAACCACACTGCTATGGTTTCACTGTGTCTCCCAAAGTTCATGTGTTGGAGACTTAATCCCTAATGCAACCGTGTTGAGAGGTGGGACCTTTAAGAGGTGATTAGGTCATGAGGTTCATGACTAGATTGATGTCTTTATCTCAGGAGGAAGTTCTTCACTGTGAGAGTGGGTTTGTTATAAAAGTGACTTCAACTGAACTCACTCTCTCACTCTCCCTCACCTTCTCACGCTCTACCTTGGGATGACACAGCAAGAAGGCCCTTACCTAGATGCTGACACCTTGACCTTGGACTTCCCAGCCTCCAGAACTGTGAGAAACAAATCTCCATTTCTCATAATCACCCAGTCTCCAGTATTCTGTTGTAGCAACAGAAAACAGACTAAGACATATGCACTGTCCCCGAATAATTTTCAACAGTTTTTCTTTTAGCTCTGTCTCTCTGGGCCTGGCAATGGGGACAGAGGCTGGAGGCAGGGAGACCAGTGAAAGGCTATTCTATCCTCTACGAAAAGAAAGGGGCTAGCATCAGTAAAATGGCACAGAGGATGTCTAAAAGTTTGCTTACGTTCTGCTTCTTAAGGTAAGTGTTTCCCCAGATGTCTGTCATATTCTTTAAACTGTACTCTTACATTACACATGCCTTTTGCTTGAATGATAAATTATTTTTAAAAACCATATTCCAGTAGTAAGAGCTTGCACACTTAAAAATGCTTAAAATGGTAAAAATAAAAAAAAAAAAAGAAGAAAGAAAATATGTCTATTTTACTGCAATTTTTTTTCTTTCTTTTTTTTTTGAGACAGAGTTTCGCTCTTGTTACCCAGGTTGGAGTGCAATGGCGCAATCTCGGCTCACCACAACCTCCGCCTCCTGTGTTCAGGCAATTCTCCTGCCTCAGCCTCCTGAGTAGCTGGGATTACAGGCACGTGCCACCATGCCCAGCTAATTTTTTATATATTTAGTAGAGACGGGGTTTCACCATGTTGACCAGGATGGTCTCGATCTCTTGACCTCGTGATCCACCCGCCTCGGCCTCCCAAAGTGCTGGGATTACAGGCGTGAGCCACCGCGCCCAGCCCACTGCAATTTTTAAAAAGGAAAAAAAAAGGACAGCTTCAACTAGAACAGTGGCAAGGACAGAGAAATGGCTCAGTGAGCACCTCAGATGGCAGAAGCAAAGGGATCTGAGCTCAGATGGGAGCAGGGAGTGAAGATGAAGGGGAGCTGCTGGTGACCCCCAGCAGTCACTGCCCAGGCTCTGATCCTGCCTTCCTTTACCTCCTCTTCTTGCCCTCTTGTCTCTTTAGTTTAGGCCACAAACTCAAGGCCTTCCAAACTGTGTACCCCCCAGAGCTCCCGACACAGCACCTTGTTTGTAGTGGTGCCCAAAACACATCTTGTTATGAGACTGAGTGTACCAGATGGTCACAGTTAGAGCAGTATGAATATTCCCAAAAGGACGAAGAAGGAAATAATTATTTCATCCAGTCCAGACCCTCAGAGTGTAAGCGCAATCACTGATGGAGCCACATGCTTTCAACGTGTGAATTCGCCCCAAGGACACTTGACATCTAAAGAAGCCATGTTTACTCCGCCACCTGCACAAGGCTGGCCCACGGCCATGTCTCTATGTGGAGCAATTCACAGCACTCCCCCTAGGGTGGCCCACAGACAGCAAAGATGCCCCACACCAGAAAAACTGTCACTGAAAAGGACCCTGCAGGGTCTGTCACCGCATTCCCAAACTCTGACACTGGCAGGGCAATTCCAAATAGCTGTTCCCAGGAAGAGAACAAGGGACCAGCACTAAGACATCAGCGACCCAGATACAATCAGAGGACACATGAAGAACACTGAACTGCCTCAAAGACCACACATAACTTGACACCAGATTTATTTTTTCAGATGGATTCTCACTCTATTGCCCAGGCTGGAATGCAATAGTGCGATCTCAGCTCACTGTAACCTCTGCCTTCCAGGTTCAAGCAATTCTCCTGCCTTAGCTTCCTGAGTAGCTGGGATTACAGGCATCTGCCACCACCATGCCCGGCCGATTTTTTTTTTTGGAGACGGAGTCTCACTCTGTTGCCTAGGCTGGAGTACAGTGTTACGATCTCGACTCACTGCAACCTCTGCCACCTGGGTTCAAGTGGTTCTCCTGTCTCAGCTTCCAGAGTAGCTGAGATTACAGGCACCTGCCACCGCGCCTGGCTAATTTTTGTAGTTTTAGTAAAGACGAGGTTTCACCATCTTGGCCAGGCTGGTCTTGAACTTCTGGCCTAGTGATCGACCCACCACAGCCTCACCAAGTGCTGGGATTACAGGTGTGAGCCACCGCACCTGGCTAGATTTCTTATACTTCACAGAGGACAGCCAGCCACAGAGACAGGCTGGAAAAGTGATGTCAGGAACTTAGCAACCACAGCTCTCGGACACAATCACCAGTAGCAACGTTCCTCAAAACGGTCCCTCAGAAGCATGTGCTGAATGCAGCCACTCATATGCAACCAGACTGCCTTGTCTTGACTGTCAGGACAGCAAAGGGCAGACGGTGCATCACTGGCACGTGAGCACACGGCTCCCATTCCTTGCACAGAAGGGCCATCTCTACAGCATCCCTGTATCTCACCAGGCTCTCACACCAAGCCGTGCACACTAAAGGTATGCACATCCTTGTTAGAGAACAAACTAAAATACACAGTACTCTTACTATCTTAACTTCAAATTCTCTGTCATTTGGGGGATAAAATCTGTAATATGCAAGTAGAAATATGTGTATCAACACTCAATATTCTCGAGGCCAATATAAGACATAAAGACTAAAATACACATGTTACAGTAACATGGAACAGTCCCAATCCTATTAATATGTTATCCAAGTTTTCAAAAATGAAAACACTGAAGACATTGTAGAAGAATTATAATGGAACAAGGAGTTTATTTTCCACTGGTGTTTCTCATTAGCTCTCCAAGTCTTCAGATGATTTAAGAAAAATTTATTCCAGATGTACAACACTACTACAACCATATAATTTGGACTATAATTACTCAATTCATCACTTACCACTGCTTTCTATATTTTCTGCATTTCTTTCTCTTGAACTATTAAGTGGGATTTCATTTTTATTTTGTAAAAATAATTGTTAGGGTCATTTTGCTTAGTTAGGAGGTAACCCTTTTGTGTCTATAAAATGGCTCTGATCACACATAGAATGACATCTTTGCTGGGTATAAGATTCTTGCATTGCATGCTTTTGCTAACACTGTTTCACTATATTCTAGCTTATAGCCTTGAAGATGTGCACTTTAATACTAATTGGATTCTTTTTACCTTGATACAAAAATCTATTCCTTCAGTCTGGGAGCTGGTACAATTTCTTCTCCACTCTTAGAGTTCAGAAATTCCAGCAAACTATGTCTGGATGGGGGTCTTTTTTTATTTTATGAGGATCTCATTAATTTTATGTGAGATTCATTTGGTAAGCCCTTTCTGTATCAAGTCCCACATCTTACTTTAGGTATAGGAAGATTCTTGCTATTTCTTTTTTATTTCTCTCCCTAATGGCCTTTTTCTCTTTCTGGAGTATGTCTGGAATTTGCCCTCCAAATCACTTAACTTTACATTCATAGCACCCATTTCATATTTTTTCTGTGTGGCATAAATTAGTTCCTCCATTTGACCTTCCAAAACATTCACTTTTCAGCAAGATGTGGCATATGACCTGTCTTTGTTCTTGCTGGCAACAAAGGGCCCCTGAGACATCAGTGCAAGTCTCTTGGTGAGTGGTGGATGGCTGGACAGTGTAAGATACAGTGTAAGATTTTATGGTGAGCTGGAGGCAGTCAGGGTGGCCATCTGGGACTTCGCTGTTGAGATGTGCAAGAGGGGCCTGTATTTTTTAGGTATGAAAGAGATGGGCTGTCCTCAGCCAGATCAGCTTGCTTCCAGGGCAAATGTCCACCCCTCCTAGAGGTACGGGAATAAGGTGCTCCTCTGAAACTCCCTGAGTCTGTGTGCTGCACCTGCCCATAGCTCCAAAAGTTCCAGACTTCTCATGGGAGGAGTCAAAACTCTTCTCTTGGAGCAAGCAAATCTAGTCACTGTCTAGAATCCTTTCTTTACATAGAAATATTTAACCCATCAGCAAGTGCACACATACAAGGTAGGGAGCAGTTTCATGTTGCCCCCGATGGTGACCCCAGTGATTTTCAAGCTTTGTTACCCATTAAAAATCCTGATGCTCAGGTCGCACCTCTTGCCAATGAACTTGGAATGTTTCAAATAGGAACCAGGCATCAGTATACAAAAAGGTTTCACAGGTATTCCAATGTACAGCAATGTGTAGGCACCACAGCTTTCTCAGGTAACCCAATACCCTTTACTAAACAGACCATTCTGCTTCCCATGTCTTACAGCAACCAAGCATCTCAACTTTAACACTCAAAGTCTCATGTCCCAGGAAATCCCTCAGTCCCAGAGGAACTGAGATGGCTGGTCACCCTGTATGTCATACACTAAATTCTTACATAAACTTAGATCTGTCCCTGGACTTTCTAGTCTACATCATTTCTATCTTCCCAGCAATAGTACCATGCCATTTTCATTATTATGACTTTAGAGCATATTTAAATATGACATAAGGCAAGTTCTCCCTCCTTATTCTCATTTTTTCATCTGCCCTTGCTATTTTCACATTTATTCTCCCAAATGAACTTAGGAGTTAGTGGTTCCAAGTGTCCCCAATATTCCACTGAAATTTTGACTGGAGTAACTTTAGGTTGTAAATTACTTCAGGGAATGTTTTTTCTTTTGAGACAAGGTCTCACTCTGTCACCCAGGCTAAAGTGCAGTGGCACAATCTCAGCTCACTGCAGCCTCTGCCTCCTGGGTTAAAGTGATTTTTGTGCCTCGGCCTCCTGAGTGGCTAGGATTATAGGCATGTGCCACCACCCACTGGCTAATTTTTATGTTTTTTGTAGAGTTGAGGTTTCGCCATATTGGCCAAGTTGGTCTCCAACTCCTGGCCTCAAGTGATCTGCCCACCTCGGCCTCTCAAAGTGCTGGGATTACAAGAGGGAGCCACCACGCCCAGCCTCAGAAATTTTTCATACTTACAACACTAAGTATTTTTACCCAATTTCACCCAAAAATATCTTCATATTTATTCAAGCTTTAAGTGTCTGTCAACAGCTTTGTAATTTTCTTTACAGCTATAGGCATCTCCCATTAAGTTTTTTCTTTTTCTTTTTTTTTTTTTTTGAGACAGAGTTTCATTCTGTCGCCAGGCGCCAGGCTGGAGTGCAGTGGCACAATCTCGGCTCACTGCAACCTCCGCCTCCCAGGTTCAGGCAATTCTCCTGCCTCAGCCTCCTGAGTAGCTGGGACTACAGGCACATGCCACCACACCCAGCTAATTTTTGTATTTTTAGTAGAGACAGGGTTTCACCATGTTGGTCAGGATGGTCTCGATCTCTTGACCTCGTGATCCACCCGCCTTGGCCTCCCAAAGTGCTGGGATTACAGGCGTGAGCCACCGCACCCGGCAAGTTTTTTCTTAAATATAATATTTTGTGGCTATTGTGAATGGATCTTCTCTTCTTTACATATGTACCTGGTTATTGTTGGTATACAGAAAAAGAAATGATACTGATTTTGTAAAAACAGATTTTACTACACTATTTTTAAATCCTAACAGTTTTTAGTTGATACTGTTTTTCTAGGTAAATGACATCGCCTTCCGAAGTCACCATCGTGCCTCCCCCTTTCCAGCATGTGGTCATCCTGGCCACCCCGACCTGCACTTTCCTGTGTAATAAACAATGGCACTAAGAGGCACCCTTGACTTACTCATTTTAATGAAAATGCTTTCACTTCACCAGGGATGAAGCAGGGGAGGACAGTGAGACACGAAAAACTGAACCAATCGAAATAAATAATATTTTAGTGCAGTCCTTTAACAATCAAACTTAATGCAAAATAAATCCATGATGAACAAAATATCAAAGTTTTAAATGAAGATAGGACTGGTATTCCTGATTTTTCCTGTTGCCTCAGGCTGCAGTATGGCTTGGCTGTGGACTGCTAATGATCCTGTTTTTCACCATCGACTACAATTCTAGTGCTGGCTAACGGCAGCTCTTTTCCCGAGTTTGACACCACAGACATTCTGATCCAGTTCTCTTTCCCATGGATACAAAGGGTAAGGGACCCACAGTGGCTGCCCAGAAAGGCAGGCATGCCTTCAAAGACTCTGCAGAATTACACTGAACCTACCGGAGCACTTTTGGTATAAGACAAAGAGCTCGCCTGTTGAAGATGAAGACTGAAGGTCCTTGTTTCATTTCAGACCTCTGTTTACTGTGAGGCCTTGGACAAGACATTTAACGGAGAGATGGCCTTTCCCCCCTTAGGAAATTGAAAATGACAGTACACGCCTGCAGGGCTTGAAGTGAGTTCAAGAAGAGAGTAACCAATGCAGTCTGAACTCCATAAACTCTACATAAAGGGAGTTGAGGAAAATGTCAATGAAATGGTACCAGAGAGGATGCCTGAAGAGGTGTCTGTCTTAGATGGGAACAGGGAACTCTGCTGACACAGGTGGCTGGGAATGGCTGTGGCCAGGTGACACTGTCCCTGGCTATGTATGCAAAGTGCATCTCCATGGACATGGGTGCATCTCGGAGGGACTGTGGAAAGGGGAGAGGTACTTGTGAAAGAAAGCCAAGAGTTATTCCTCCAATGCAGTGATTCACTCTTTGGTGGGCACAAGGCCCCCTGGAGAGTGTGCAGGTTCATGGCCCAAGATTCCAAGGTGGTGGGCCACAGGGCAGGCCTGGAGCTGCAGGTGGTTCTCATGCCGCAGGTCCAAAGACTGCACTTGAGAACTCTGCCCTAGGTAGATGCTTGTAGGTCTCTGGATACTGCCCGGGGAATGGATCTGACCTCCTTGCCAACAAATACAAGGCCCTCCCCTGGAAGCCTAGGCCCACCACATCCCAAGCCTTCTTCCCCTACTCCTGGGGGTGGACAGTGAGAACAACTGTCCTCAGCTTCTTCAAACAAGGGCAAAAGTGGGTGGCCCGGCAGGACGAGGCTATTACAGCAGGTAATTCCCAAGCCACAAAGGTGGGGTGTGGCCAAGGGGAGGTGAGAAGGAAAGGTGGGCAAAAATGTAGGTAGAAACGAGTGGTTCTTTCAAAGAAATAGTTCTCCTACCCATTTCTGGTATCTCATTTAGTTCACTCAAAGCATACTCATGCAAGGAGCTAACACATTGCCTTTTGCATGGAAGCAGTTTGCAACCTGATGATAAAGAATTTCATTTAAGACACAGCAATGTAGAAGCGACTTTTTCAGGAAGCCCTTTAGGGAAAGAAGGTCCCATGTAGCTGCCAAATCCCACCGTTCTGGGCTGCCAGGCTCTCAAAACGTCTGGTGAAGGGATCTGCAATTACTTCAACTACATGCTCCTTCTAGGGGGACAGCTGCCCTGTAGGAGGGCAGCAGAGAGCCGGAGGTATGACTAATCTAGCACATCATCTGTGAAAGTGATGTGGGCAGATTCCTGCACTCAGAGGGCGACTGCTTCTGCGGGCACATTACTTCCCGGCAACGAGGACGACCATCTGTTCTGCTCTGTTTTCTTAATAGGAAATCCAGAGAAGGATGGACGCCCACTCACAGTTGTTCCACCCACAGAAAGCCAGTGTTCGTTTGTGGTTTACTTCTTTCCAATCTTTTATCTGTGCATCTCTTTTGCATAGCTGAGACCTTACTGTAAACACGGATCCATGCTGCTCTCTTTTAACATGCGGTAAGCAACACAAGCTCTCCATAGGTATCATTTTGATGGTTACCTCCCATTCCCCAGCTGAACAGACATCCTCTGACCACTACAGACTGAATGTTTGCATCCCCCCCAAATTCACATGTTGAAATCCTCACCCCCAAGGTGATGGCATTAGGAGGTGGGGCCTTTGGGGAGTGATGAGGTCATGAGGGTGACCATGATGAGGTCATGGGTGAGACTGGCCCTTATGAAAGAGACCCTAGACAGCTGCCTTGCCCCTTCCACCATGTGTGGACACAGAAAGACGGCGGCCACCTAAGAACCGGACAGCAGACAGACCTCACCAGACATGAATCTGTCCATACCTTGATCACAGACTTCCCAGACTCCAGAACTGTGAGAAATAAATGTCTGCTCTTTGAGCCACCAAGTCTATGGTGTTTTTTGATGCAGCAGCCTGAGCTGACTATGACACTAACTATCCCCCTGCTGAACCCACGTTATGTTCTGGTTTTACATAATAAGTAATGCTGTTTATTCTGTGTTTCCCTCAGAATATACTATAGGCCTTTTCTTCCCTCCCAGAGCCTTTATCCAGGACCCTTTGAAACTGTCTTTGCTGCATACAGTGACAATCCAAGGCCCAGGTCCTCAGGTGAGCCCAGGAGGGGTGTGGCCAGGAGAGAGTTCACCATCTCTACTGTGGGGGCTGGGGGCTTCCCACTGCAGAGCATGTATGCAAGCATACTCAGGTCTTTGCTTCTGGTCAATCATATTAAAGATAAATCCTGTACAACACACCATCTAGAAAGCAATTCAAATGTACAAGAGAAGCATGATTACCTGCTACATGTCCAAGAAAATGAGTCCCCATGTCCAGACTCAATTAATTCTCTAACAGCACATAAATCAATAGGAAATGCAGCCCCCGACACCGTGCTCACCACTCGCCTCCTGAAACATCCTAATGAGATGTGGGAAATAAAGGCTCATTGTCAACAATAAAGAGCCCCAGTGTCCTTATTCTGAACCATGGTTTTCTTTTGCACGGGCAAATAGCATTAGCTGGTGTTTAGAAGAGCTGGTGATATAGCAGACCAAATGAAAAATAGCTATTCAGTGACCAGAATACAGGCTGGGTGAAAGCGTATCATACAAATGAGAAACGGACTCAGCCAAATTGTTCCTGACACCAGTCTTGTCCCTCATTTGGTCTCACATATTGTAAAGATAATATTATTTTGTTCCTTTCAAATATAATTTAGTTGCTTTCACTATACACAATGTGGATTTGAACAGTCCTGGAGTACGCTTGTATAATCAGCCCAAGCACTCCAGACAAAAGTCACTAAGTATTTCACTTCAAGATCACAGGCAACCGCAAGCTCTGAAAAGATGCTAATAAATTAATCTTTCAAAATCCATATTGATGTCTGGCCAGGCGCGGTGGCTCACACCTGTAATCCTGGCACTTTGGGAGGCTGAAGCGGGCGGATCACCTGAGGTCGGGAGTTCGAGACCAGCCTGACCAACATGGAGAAACCCCATCTCTATTAAAAATACAAAATTAGCCAGGCGTGGTGGCGCATGCCTGAAATCCCAGCTACTTGGGAGGCTGAGGCAGGAGAATTGCTTGAACCCAGGAGGCAGAGGTTGCAGTGAGTCAAGGTTGCACCATTGCACTTTCAGCCTGGGCAACAGAGCAAAACTCTGTCTCAAAAAAAAAAAAAACGCCAATGTCCAACACTGTCAAGCAAGGCCCTCTGACCTAGCTTAGCTCTAACCTTAGCTTAGGGTCACAAAGGAATGTGTTTCTCTTTGGAAAATGGCAGTGAAATGGACAAAAGTACTGAGCACACACTAAACCTTCAATAACAGGATCCTGCATAAATCAATGCTAGCATATCACAAGACAATTTTGTGGCAAATGAAATATTTATAAAGGGCTTAGCATATAAAATACATTGTTATGATTTATTCACAACCAAGTAAACACAGAATAAGCTGTGAAGACATGCATTGAGACATTAGCAAGGGCTGCCTTTGAGTGATGGGAGAATGGTACCTACTTCCTGCCTTTCGTCATGACTGGCTACAGTACTTCTACAGACAAATACCATTAAAAAGATGAGCACCGAGGACTGCAAGCCCGCTGCAGCCCAGGGAGCCTTGGGCAGCCACGCCTGCCAGGCGACATTTCTGCGGTGGGAAAGGTGTTAAGTCTCAGCAGCCCTTGGAAGAGGCCTGGGGTCAATGTTGGGCCTAATTTCTTCCTTCTGGCATTCAATATGCCAGGACATCTGCCCCACTGCATCCTCATCGTGAAAGAAGCAAAGGGCGATGATCTGCCCTTTATCATTTAAAAAACTGCTGTCAGACCTTCACATCAGTAGGTAGTCTCCAGGAAATGGCATTTTCAATATCTCACAAGGTAGTCCACACCTGAAAGCAGCATTGATGCCATAACAGGAACAGGGTACCCGGGTGCACTTCTGGCCTGGCAGGTATTTGCTGTTCTTGCTGGGTTACGACTAACAGGAAGAAGTCAACTCTCTCCCACAAGAACTTCTGGAAATAGTGGTGGCTTGGCAAAGCCTGCCTCTGCATGCCATGTTTGCTCCTGCATGCCTTTAGGGGAAAAGCAAGGGTCCAGATAAGAGGGCAACGGAACACATTACCAACACTGACCATTTTCTTAACATGCTCAAGAAAGGGGCGTAACTTCTGCAGCTGCCAGGACCCCGTGCGAAGAAGTACACTGCTAAATACACCCCTTACCAGATCCATCCTCAGAGACAGAGAAATTTGCCATCCCCAGAGAGGCGGCCACAAGACTCTAGGAGAAGTATCTGTTCCTGCGGGTTACCCTGTGATTTTCACATTTTTTTTAAGTCATTTCCAAGTACATGCAACACTGTGTAGATATAAAATAAGCCACATCTGTGTTATGGCTCAACTATGTCCCCTCCAAATTCATATGTTCAAATCCTGATCCCCCATACTTCAGAATATACCTTGTTTAGAAACAGGATCACTGCAGATATAATTAGTTGAGATACAGTAATTTGGGTAGGCCTAACTCAACAGTGTCCTTTAAAGAGGGGAATTGTGGAGACAGTCACACAAACAGGATGAAGGCAGGACTTTCTCTAAAACCTAAGGAGCATCAAAGATTGCCAGCAAACTACCAGAAGCGAATGGAGAGGCAGGAGACAGACGTTCCCTCACAGCCTTCGTAAGGCACCAATCCTGACGACACCTGGATCAGGGACTTCAGCCTCCAGGTCGGAGACAGTAAGTTTCTGTTGTTTATGCCACCAGTGTGTGGAATTTTTTTCTTTTTTTTTTTTTAGACAGGGTCTCACTCTGTCGCCAGGCTGGAGTGCAGTGGTGAGATCTCGGCTCACTGCAACCTCCGCCTCCCGGGTTCAAGCAATTCTCCTGCCTCACCCTCTTCAGTAGCTGGGACTACAGGCATGCGCCACGACGCCAGCTAATTTTTGTTATTTTTAGTAGAGACGAGGTTTTGCCCTGCTGGCCAGGATGGTCTCCATCCCTTGACCTTGTGATCCGCCCACCTCAGCCTCTCAAAGTGCTGGGATTACAGGTGTGAGTCACCACTCCTGGCCATGTTTGTGGACTTCTTACAGCAGGCTTAGCAAACTATAGAAGTCCATAAGGATCATGTGCACTTTACTCAGAGTTCCCCTGGTTTTCATCTTCTGGGAAATTCTCCCACATGTAATCAGGAATATTTTTTCCACTTGGGATCTAACCATCGTTTCCACTATTGATCCCTTATTTTTCTAAATAAATTTTAGAATCCCATTATCAATATCTGTTTTATAAATCCTGCTGGAAATTTGATTGGGATTGCAATGAGTCTATACGTCACTTTGGGGAGAATTAACAACTATCCTGTATCTTCCCCTATATCAATCTATCTTTCCATTTAGTTGGGTCTTTGATTTCTCTCCTCAGGATTTTGCAGTCCACAGCATACAGATCGTGCATAGTTTCTTATTTATATGTATCTTTTTCTCTTTTTTTCAGGGGAGGGAATGCTATTGTAAATGATATCTTTTTTAATAATTGCTTTTTTTTTCTGAGACAGGGTCTTGCTCTGTCACCCAGGCTGGAGTGAAGTGGCACAAACATGGTTCACTGCAGCCTCAACCTCTGAGGATCAAGTGATCCTCCTGCCTCAGCCTCCTGAGTAGCTGGTACTACAGGTGTGTGCCACCATGTTCAGCAAGATTTAATTATTTTGTAGCGACAAGGTTTTACCATATTGCCCAGGCTGATCTTGAACTCTTGGCTCAAGTGATCCTCCCACTTCTGCCTCCCCAAGTTCTGAAATTACAGGTGTGAGCCATCACACCTAGCCTACTCATTTCTTAAACTCATTTTTCTCTCTTTTTATAGTTTCTATCAATCTACTTAGAGTTAACTTCAATTCTTTATTCTGTCATATACATTTTGCTTTTGAGCTCATCCAGTAATATTTTACTGGAGATATACTTTTCATTTCTACAATTTCTATTTTTTCTTTTTTATAGTTTATATTGCTCTGCTCCTTTTCCTGGTTCCTCCACCTGTAAAGTTGCGGCTCTCAGAGTTTTAGCCTAACACACCACACTCTTTCATAGTTTCTTGCAACTGCAGCCCCTGCTGACGGCAAAACAGAAAGAGAAAGAGGAAAACAATGGGGCTTCTTCCCACCATCTTTATACAATAACTGGTTCCTCCACCCAGAGAGCTGCATTTTCTCTCAGGGTTGTAGGTGCTATTGTTCTGGGTCTGGCAGAGCCAGGGGAGAGGAAAAGACAAAACTAAACAGCGATCCCTCCTCCCATCCGGCCTGCAGCGTTCCTCTTTCAATCCTCTGGCCACAAAGACAGGTTTCTCACAGAGTTTCCGCTGCCTCTGCCCACTGTGCTATTTCCCTAATCAGTCAGCCCTCAGATCAGAGGAAGAAACCCAACCGCAGAAACTCGGTTCTAATGTGCTGGGCACTCAAGCTCCACCCTCCTTCCCAATGGGGTTGCTTTTCATTCTGTTCAGTTTTGAGTTCTCATCAGTGAGTGGAATGGGCTAGAGTGGCTTCATCCATCCTGGACCACACAGTGTGTCCTCCACTGATCTTACAGATTTTGAGAGGTACATTAAGTTAAAACCTGCCTGTTTTTATTTCATTTAATTCATCAGACACCCATCACTGCCCCACAATGTTCAGCTAGGCTCGACATCATCAGCACTGTTATCAGCGGGAAAGGTCACGCCACGGGAAAACCGGTGAGCTCTGGTCCTCAGGCCTAAACCCCACTTGAATGCTAGAATCAACCTGGGAGTTTTAAAAAGTATCAATTCCTGGATCTTGCCCCAGCTCCAAGCAGTCTGAATTTCTGGGTGAGGAGAATTTGGACACTCTGGGTGGCTGACATGCAGCCAAGGCTGAGAACCACTGAATTGAATGGGACAAAAATGTGAAGGGCCCATGGCCCCATCATCTCTCAGGGTTCACAGTTTCTGATGGGGAGCTGGATGCCAGGAGGATAAGGAGGAACTGAGGAAGGCACGGGAGAGTCACGCTGTTGAGGGCTGGCCTGACAGCCTCTCCTCCACCACTGCCACTCGCAGGGATGTAAGTGTCTTTGTGGTAGTAAGATGTGACCTTCTTTAATAACACATACAACTTCAAAGGCCGTCTCTGACTCCCTCACAGTAATCTCCCTGGTGGGCCTTAGGGAAGCAATGTAACTTCTCAGCATCACACATACACACATACACACACACACACACACACACACACACACACCCTCTTCCTTCTCTTCACACCCTGACATATAGCTGAAATAAGGCTACATGTTCAAAGGACACTTTTCTTTTCTTTTTTGAGACTGAGTCTCACTCTGTTGCCCAGGCTGGAGTGCAATGGCGCAATCTCATTTCACTGCAACCCATGCCTCCTGGGTTCAAGCAACTCTGCCTCAGCCTCCCAAGTGGCTGGGATTACAGGGGCCTGCCACCACACCGGGCTAAGTTTTTGTATTTTTAGTAGAGACAGGATTTCACCATCTTGGTCAGGCTGGTCTTGAACTCCTGATCTCATGATCCACCCGCCTTGGCCTCCCAAAGTGCTGGGATTACAGGCGTGAGCCACTGTGCCCAGCTCAAAGGACACTTTTAAGGCAGCATATCTCCCCACCTTCAGCTTCTTCCTTCAGCAACAATAGTAAATCATCTCAAGCTCCTTCTAAAACATGCATGCACATAGGACGGAGCCAAGAAGGAAGTGGGTGTGTGTGCCCCCAGGTCCCCTACTCCAGATAGAGAGCCTGGGCTTCTGTCCCCACCCTTAATCTAATGCTTCAGTACTGTCTTGAGGTATCCCAGGACCAGGAAATTCAACTGTCAAAGTTTCAGAGTACTGCTTTGCTGATCTGGTTCAGCATTGTGGAGACAGGACAGGAAAACAACTTGTACCATGGAAAAATGCAAAATTATTTTCAAAAATTAACCCTTCAAGGATGACCCATGGTTTCAATCCCCTAAGTCTCTGTGCTTCTCCATAGCTGAGGTCCTGTTAATTCCCAAGTATCCCTCTGAGGCTAGCTCACTTGGAGCCAGAAAAGGGGATTTCTGGGATGCTGTGGAGGGAAGTGCCTGGGGAGGAGCTCTGTGGGGAGCCAGAGTCCTCCACACCAAAACAAGAAGAAGACCCCAGAGTTCAGACAGGGTAGGGACGGCAGAAGGTGTCATCGAAGCACAGAGCCGGCAAGCATACCACCAGCTGCCTTGGCTGGAACTCAGAGAGTCCTGGGGGCAAAACCAGAGGTGCCAGCAGCCAGAGAGTGGACTGGGCCCAGGGTGCAGGACACCAGGATCCACGGGTAAGGCAGCCCTTCTGCTCTGGTTCAGAAGTCCCTGCCAATACTCATGTGGAAATCTGATTGCCATTATAACAGTATTGAGACAGTATGCTGGAGAGGTGATTTGGCCATGAGGCTCTTCCCTCATGAATGGATTAATGCCATTATCCAGGGAGAGGGCTCCTGATAAGAGGTTAAGTTCAGCCCCTAGCTTGTCTGTCTCTGCCATGTTATGACACAGCACAAAGGCCCTCACCAGATGGTGGCACCATGCTCTTGGACTTCCCAGCCTCCAGAACTGTTAGCCAAGTAAACTTTTCTTTATAAATTACCCAGTTTGTGATACTCCATTACAAAAGGACAAAATGGACAAAGACACTTTGTAACAAAGGGAGTCAAGGGTCCCAGTCAGTCTGGGCTGATTTCTTCCAGCCCCACCTAACTCTGGCTGTCTCTCCCTGCCTGCCTAAGGTCCTCACCCACAAAAGACATGTTAAAGACCCTCCTGTGGGCCGGGCGCGGTGGCTCACGCCTGTAATCCCAGCACTTTGGGAGGCCAAGGCGGGTGCATCACGAGGTCAAGAGATCAAGACCATCCTGGTCAACATGGTGAAACACTGTCTCTACTAAAAATACAAAAAATTAGCTGGGCATGGTGGTGCGTGCCTGTAATCCCAGCTACTCAGGAGGCTGAGGCAGGAGAATTGCCTGAACCCAGGAGGCAGAGGTTGCGGTGAGCCGAGATCGCGCCATTGCACTCCAGCCTGGGTAACAAGAGCGAAATTCCATCTCAAAAAAAAAAAAAAAAGACCCTCCTTTCCTGAAAGGCCTGGAAGCTGCCCCTCTAATCCCAACAAGCCCTCAGAGGCATAGGCCCATAGTGATGGTCAACCTGTGATCTCCCACAATGATCCATATCATCCTTCCCGCAATTCACGCCAAGCTGTTTACCTGGTGCCTGGAACCGTCTTTAACTTTCTGTACATGGTGGCTACACACCCACCCAGTCCATAAGCCAATGGAGGCAGGGGCTGCATCTCATATTTAAGTGTCTGCTAGAGCTACCAAGAGGGGTTCATTGATAGGTGCTCAAAGGGTAAACATGAAACTCAAATGCTGAAATTCAACTCCTCAACTGGATAAATCACAGGTTACTTAATCACTTTGATAAATGATTATCTTCTGAATGAAAAATCTCCCACAAAATGTCTTTAAATAGTAAGTTTCTCTTGGCTTATTTTAAATAATTTAACTTTTATTTTAAATAATTTAAATTTATGCAAAACTTTTTGTTTTTGGAGACAGGGTCCCACTGTCATCCAGGCTGGAGTCCAGTGGTATGATCTCAGCTCATTGCAACCTCCACGTCCCAGGTTCAAGCAATCCTCCTACCTCAGCCTCCAAAATAGCCGGTATTACAGGTATGCACCAGCTCGCCTGGCTAATTTTTGCATTTTTTGTAGAAACAGGGTTTCACCATGTTGCCCAGGCTGGTCTTGAGGTCCTGGACTCAAGCAATCTGCCTGCCTCAGCCTCCCAAAGTGTTGGGATTTTAGGCATGAACCACCACGCCAGGTCTATTTAATGCACAACTTCTAAACAAACGTTACCACTGTAAGAAGCAGGAACTCTGGGGTGTTCAGCAGGAGATGATGCAGAAGAGATGTGGGAGTACCTGCTGGGCCTCTGGCCACGCCTCCTTTGAAGGCCACCTGGGGTCTCTGCACCCCAAACCCCCCAACACAGTTCCCCAGTCCAGTGGGGAGGCTCCACATCGCTTGCTGGGGCAGAGGCAGCTTCACCCCACACCCCACCAGGTTTCTCCAGAGCTGCTCCCACCACCCCTCGGCTCAGCAGCGCTGCCTCCCCTCCTGGCTGTGCACCTGTGGCTGCTAGTGAGGTTCCCTTTGAAGTAAGCATATCCGCCGAAGCACCCCTTCCTCAATATAGGTGATGCTCATCCTCCCTGAAGGAGACCTGGAATCCTTTGTCTACTAAGCAACATTTTCTTCCCCTAGAAAAGCCTGGCGAGGGGACGGTCTGTAGATATATTAAAAAAAAAGGGGGGGGGCCTGTCTCTAGTTTTTTAAGACAAAAACTTTAAAAAATACATATGTGTGTGTATATATATATATATACACATACATACACATATCTAGGCCATCTGCCCGGCCCTGAGGCCTGGGCAAGGAAGTGTGGCTGGTGGGTGATGGGAAGGCTTCGGGGCGAGGGCTCTGCCTACAAGGACACAAGGAAGAGGCAAGGCAGCCTCTAGCAATGAACCCTGGCACTTCTCCAGCTTCCAGGCCCAGCCCTGAGCCAGAGAGCACAGCCAGAGCCAGGTGAGGGGGTCACCAGGGGTGGAGTCCCTGAGCCTTGGCTTGGAATCGGGAAAGTCTCCAAAGCTTCCCCAGGTTGGGGGGTGCTCCAGGATGACAGCTGGCACCCTGAGGGGTCCATATTCAGCCTCAGGTCTTGGTCTGCTCCCGCCCTCTCTGGCCTGCTTTGTACCCAACAGTTACTTCACATGCAGCAGAGCCACCTGCGGGGGTGGGTCCCACTCCTAGAGCTTCCAGCTCAGGAGGTCAGCAGGAGACTGGGAGTGCATACTGCTCACACATGCCCAGGGGATGCTGAGGCTGCTGGTCTGAGGCCCACCCGTCATGAAGGACCCCTGCTTTAAACATGGAGTTCCACATCGATTTCTTTGTCACGTAATGAGCCACCAGTCTCGCTGTTGAAATCAATAATAAAAATCCCATGATTACTTTCCAGAAATACATCAGCAGCTTCCACATCTGAGAGAGACTACAGTTAATCATCACATGGCCCCTCCGATGTCCCCCACACATTCCTAATTCCACCGCCCTCATGAACATGAGAGAACACAGGATTTCCAGGCCACATCAACTGTCACTTAACTGGCCTGAGCAGAGTCCCCTCACAGGAGCCCCTACCTGAGATAGTAGTTGAGTCATGCTTTCCCCCCAAACCAGGAAAACACACCCAACTGCCCTCCCAGGCTGTTCCTGAAACCATTTTTTAACCCCGATGGCTATTTACTAATTAATCCTAATGAACCCTCAACTGCAACCATTCAATGTCGCCCCCCCCAAACCTCCCCACCACTGGTGGCAAGCCCTCACACCCCTGGCTGCCTGGCTCACGGGGGCCCACAGGACGAAAGGAAGGGCAGTGGCCCCAGGTGACCAGGCAGAGGCAGCAGCCTCGTTCATGCTGAATATGCACTTCACAGTCTGTGCCCCAGGAAGTCAAGGCAGCCTGTAAATCTGACATTGGTTCAAAGTGTCACTCTTCAAAGTAAACAAATAGCATGCATACATCCTTCCCAACACTTTCATTTCATGTGGTCTCTATCTGAGGAGTCGTATCAGGCCTGAACTCTAAAGGAACCCCAAGCCCCACTCTTTATTAACCACTAAGTCAGGGCAATCAGTTGGTATGTAATAAAGAACTTGGCTGGCCTGCTGGTACCTTGGAGGGAGCCTCTACATCCTTGGGGTCTCCAAGTGATAGGAGTGTCCTTGTTATTCATGGTGGGCTCCAAAGTATATGCAAAAGAGATGACTCAGGATGCAGGCTGGTCACGCCAGAGAGGCCAAGTAGCTACTAGATGGGTGGGACTTTGAGACAGGAAACACAGGCTACCGGCCTGACCTCTGGGAAGGCCAGATATTGAGCTCAACCACACGTCCAATGATTTCATCAATTCACTGATGCATTTCGTCATGCATCATCCCTACACAAAGAATCCCAAATAAAAACTCTAGACACTGAAGCTCCGGTGAGCTTCCCTTGCTGGCAATACCCTTTGATCACTGCCACACTTGGATGCTGGGAGGATAAAGCATCTCTGAGGATGCCAAAGCTTTGCATCTGGAAGCCTCCCAGTCTCTGGCCTAGGTGTCCCTTCCTTTCTCTGGAAATTTTTGCTACAATAAAACTGTCACTGTTAAGTATAGTGCTGTTCTGGGTTCTGTGAGTCATTCTAGCAAATTATCTAATTTAAGATTGGTCGTGGGAACCCCTGAAATTATAGTCAGCTGGTAAGAAGGATGGGCCTGGGGACCCCCGAATTTGTGGCTGGTGTCCAAAGTGAGGGCGGTTTTGTGGAAGACTGTGCCCTTAACGGCTCGCTTGGCTGAATTTGGAGAGCTGGTGAAGCAGGTTTTGAAACACGGATTTAAGGGGCAGGGAAATGTTAATAGATGGTAGGTGAACAAGATGGATAAGACCATTCCTGCTGCAGGCAGAGAGGTCTTAACACATAAACCAGGGAAAGAGAATGGCAAGAAGAGGTGTCAGGTACAGAAAGGACATCAAAGAGAAGAGGGCTGGGCAGCAGATGTGGGTCCTGTCTGACCCCAGTCCCCGATCGTCCTTCTGGAGGTGTGCAGTGCAGACCTTAGCAACCTGTAGCACGTGCACAGATCACCTGGGCATCTGGCTGCTATGCCAATTCTCATTCAGAGGCCGGGGTGGGGGGCCCACAGTGCAGCCTCAGGGGGCCGGCCCTGAGGGACCCAGCCTGGATAAGGATGGCAAACCAACCCATTCCTTGGCACACAAGAAAGCCAGATCTCACCACAGAGCCATCTCGCCACAGCTGTGGGCAGAGTCCATGCTCCCCACACTGCGGCTGACCAATTGGTGTGTCTGTTTGACCTGTCCACACATTCTGTCCACTTTCTGTGTGATTTCCATGGCAGCGGTGGAGCAGCCCAAAAAGAAAGGGTCTGGGATCTGGCCTCAGAGGCACAGAACCCGATGAGACGGACGTGCTGAGCGCCGCAGTCTTGTAGGAACTGGAGCTCAGAGAATTGAACAGGGCTGGGCAGCGCTACTAACGTGATGGCATGTTTTGGCATGGGGCTGTGATTTGGGGATGGAGGGTCTAAGAGACACGTGACTTCTGACTTTGAGGCTGCCCCAAGGCAGAGATAGCCAGATGGATCACCAGATGAAGAAACTACAGTATTAGTCAGGAATTTTCAGAGAAAGAGAACCAATAGGATGTATAAAAGGAGATTTATTTAGGCCGGGCGCGGTGGCTCATGCCTGTAATCCCAGCACTTTGGGAGGCCGAGGCAAGCGAATCACGAGGTCAAGAGATCAAGACCATCCTGGCCGACACAGTGAAACCCCGTCTCTACTAAAAATACAGAAATTAGCCGGGCGTGGTGGCATGTGCCTGCAGTCCCAGCTACTCGGGAGGCTGAGGCAGGAGAATCGCTTGAACCTGGGAGGCGGAGGTTGCAGTAAGCCAAGATTGCACCACTGCACTCCAGCCAGGCAAAAGAGTGAGACTCAGTCTCAAAAAAAAGAAAAAAAGGTATTTATTTCAAAGAATTGGCTCACATGACTGCAGAGGCTGGCACATCTGAAATCTGCTGGGCAGGCCTGCAGGCTGGCAATTCCAGGAAGAGTTGACATCGCCATCTGGAGTCAGAAGGAGGTCTGGGGCAGGCCTTTCTCTTCAGGGAACCTCAGCCTTTGCTCTTAAAGCCTTCAACTGATCAAATGAGGCCCATCCAAATAGGAAGGACAGTCTCCTTTACTCAAGGTCTATTATGTTCATCTTACCTGGCCAGAAATGACCTTCCCCACAACATCCAGACTGGTGTTTGAGCAAGCAACTGGGCACAAGGGCAGAGCAAAGTTAACGCACAAAATTAACCATCATGACTGCACAGGAATGACTCACGCCAGCCACAGGCACTGGGGGGAAGGGAGCAAATAAGACAAGGTCCCTCGTCTCATGGAGGTGTCACCTCTTCCTATCCTGCCCAGAGTTACTCACGCTTCCTCTACAGCCCTTCCAAGGAGAGCCCTCTGCTACGTAACTCTCACCCCTGGCCATGAAATTCTGCAGTTAACACCACCCACCTTCCTTTTCTCAGTATCAAGACAACATCCTGTACACGGCCTGCCCTTCACCCTCAACCTCCCTGGGGTAGCTGTGGCCGTCCTGGGATTCAGAACTTATGTATGATGTAGCCTGGTAGACCCTAGGCAGCCGTGGACATGGGTGCTGTGCTATCCCAAGCTCAGCTGTCACTCATACCTGCTGACCAAAGGAAAACAGTCCCTCCCGAGATACCTCCTAAAAGCACCAGATCTTCCTTACACCAGAGCAGGGGGTCCTTATCAGAGACCACCCTGTCTTCCAGTGTATGTGAAATTCTTACCATCCATACACAAACACTAGTTAACCACAGCATACACAGGCCAGCATTGTATATTAAGTTCTGTATAATTTAGGGGATGGGTCTCATAATTTATAAAAATAACATTGAAGTAGGTATCATTGATTAACCCTCAGGAATAAACGTGGAGGTCTTTCTACCCATCCCAACCCCTCGGGAGTTCTTCACCTTTCCTGAGCAGCTAGCGCTGCTTTTTCTTAAAATGACTCAGAAGCAGATAGAAACCCAAGGCAATGACTAAAACACTATTTCAGAATGTGCTGGGAGACGGGCCTGGGAATCTATCTTTGTATGAAACATCTTGGATAATTATTATGTATCTTAGAGTTTGAAAATATCTGGCCTAAGGGATCCCTTCTATGAATGGTTAGCCTACTTTAAAGTAACCAAAAACCCATGCTAGATTAAAAAAAAAAAGGGGGGGGTGACGTCGGTGGACCAGAATCTTTGTACATCACTGAACGAGAAGGCAGATGGAATTCCACAGAAGGATGAAACTGCAGCCCAGAGTAGGCACAGAAGAGCACTGCTGGGAACGTGGGGGCGACTCCAAGGGGGCTTCAAAGCAGCAGACTCCAGGGCAGAAGGGGCACTAGAGGAAGGTCCGCTGGGAGGTCTGCCACACAGGCTGCCGCCTCCCCGGCCGGGCGCCACTTGGAATCGCGATTTGTCAGTAAGGAAGGAAGATGGTGGGAGGACGGATGTTAAGAGGCCACCCGGCAGTTCTGCTGCACACATCATGTGGTACTTTCTGCACAGCAAAGATAAGAGAAAACCCTCAGAGCTTCAAAAGGCAGGGGTGGGCATTAAATACAAAGAAGCAAGACCAGATGATGAGACTGAAATCAGACTTTTCATCAGCAACACTGATGCAGAAAGACAATGGGAGAATGTATCCAAAGTTCCAAGCAGGAAAAACAAAATTGGTCAGAATTTGTATCCACTGAAACTATCATTTCACATGAGAGGGCAAGCTACAGATACTCTCCACCACACAAATAGAAAAACAATTCAAGAAAAATATGCCATTTCTGAAAGAAAAGACAAATGCCAGAAGAACAGCACTGATGAGGAGGAAAAAAAACCGAATCCTTACAATTCTTAAATAATGGACGACTGTAAAACATTTCACTAATCTGGTATTCTAGAACTAAAATCAGATATTGTATTAACATGGGAGGAGGAGATGGCTGGGGAGGAAGCAGAGGTGAGAGTGTGCTAATATTTTTATTCTGTAAGGGAGGAAGACGTATTTATTAACTATAGATGTCAATACAAAACACAAGTTTATCTTTGACTTATAAGAGTAATCAAAGGTATAATTTCTCAATCATTAGAGGTAAACAAAAATGCCCAGAAAACTCAACCCACTCAACAAAAGATAGAAAGGGGAAAAACAGAAGCAATTGGAAAAATTAAACCCAAATGTCAAAAATAGTCTGAACATACCAGTATCATTGGATCAAATTCATAAAGAGATTTTCAGATCAGACTGCAGAAGCCAAACAAAATTCAGTTAGGTGCTTCTCAGGGTCTAAGTGTCCCCCCAGATTCATATGCAGATCCCCTCACTAACCACCAGTATCTGAGAACGTGATGTATTTGGAGGTACTACCATAAAGAGGTGACTAAGTTAAAATTGGGCTGTTAGGTGGGCCCTAATCCAATCCGACTGGCATCTTGAAAGAAGATAAATTGGGTTACACAGAGAGACCCCAGGGGCGCACACGCACAGAGGGAAGAGCACGTGCAGAGGCAGCACGGCCATCTGCATGCCAGGGCGAGAGTCCCCGGGGAGGCCAGCCCTGCGGCACCTTGATGTTAGACTCCTGCCTCCAGGACTGTGAGGCAATACATTTCTGTGGATTCTGACACCAAGTTTGCGGTGTGTCATTACAGTAGCCTGAGAAAATGGATACAGTGCTCTTTATACTCTCTTTTAGTCCATCTGTTGAAAAACACAGGTTTTTAGACTGTTTTAGAAAATTAAACCATGAGTTGCTTAGTCTCTTGTGATGACACCTGAATAAAAAAAAAAAAAAAAAAAAAATAGGCCGGGCGCGGTGGCTCAAGCCTGTAATCCCAGCACTTTGGGAGGCCGAGGCGGGTGGATCACGAGGTCAAGAGATCGAGACCATCCTGGTCAACATGGTGAAACCCCGTCTCTACTAATACAAAAAAAATTAGCTGGGCACGGTGGCGCGTGCCTGTAATCCCAGCTACTCAGGAGGCTGAGGCAGGAGAATTGCCTGAACCCAGGAGGCGGAGATTGCGGTGAGCCGAGATCGCGCCATTGCGCTCCAGCCTGGGTATCAAAGAGCGAAACTCCGTCTCAAAAAAAAAAAAAAAAAAAAAATGGCACAAAGACCACTAAAAATAAAAGTATAAGAAAAGATACAAGAGGCAAGTGCTAACAAGAAGGCGGCTCATATGGCGATATTCATCAGACAAAATGAATGTAAACAACAAAGTGTGTCAAGGCACAAAAAACATTCCCACTAATAACAGAAATAATCCACCAAGAGCATCACGTACCTTTACCAACTCCACAGCACAGCTTCCAAACATAAACCAGGCAAATAATGACAAAAGGTGAAACAGCCACATTCATATTGAGATTAAAATTTAAAAATTAAAATTAATTTAAATTTAAATTTAAAAAGACAGGATATAAAAATTAAATAACAGTAAGATTTATTTAGAACCCAGTACCTAACACAGAAGGCAGAGGTCACACACACTCACACACACACACACACACACACAGCTTTAACCAAAACTGCCTATGTAGTATTAGGCCACAAAAGAAATGTGACATTCTACAAAGACTCTGTACTGGCTGTACCCACTGAATACAATGGGACAATTAGAAAGGAATGACAAAAAACTTGTGTCAGTTATCAATGTATTGCCTCCCAATTCTGAATGCACCCCTCAATATCTTCTCTAAATAAACAACGGAATTCCCTTAAGCATTTCTCCTTTAAAGTAAGCACGATGTTAAGCTTTCTTGGCAGAGGATGATGGAGGAACACGGAAGGAGGAAAAGGGTTCCCATGGTTGCCGACTCAGGCCACAGAGGCACCTAGTTCTTCTGCAACCCTGCAGCCTTATTCGGGCCACCCATTCATCCTGGAACCCAGAGCCCATATGGCCAGCCATCTCTGGACTCCCCCGACAAACCCCGTGTAGCCTGCGTAGTCTAGAGAGTCTTGCGTTGAGCAATCGTTCCTTTGCATGGCCGGCATCTCTGGACGTGCTGGTGCTTGAACTCCCACCGCAGGCCCACCTCCAGTTACTGCTCCCCAGCCTGCACTCCAGGGAGTGCCCTATTGTGACCAACAGCATCTCCAGACCAGCGCTGGCCTGCCTGAACCAGCGGCCGTCCCTGCTATCCCTCTGAACCACACCTTCCCTAACAAGCTGGTCCTTCCCTGGTCCTCTCCCTCTGAACCACACCTTCCCTAACAAGTTGGGGGAGGGAGAATATTAGGAAAAACAGCTAATGCAAGCAAGGCTTAATACCTAGGTGATGGGTTGATAGCAGCAAACCACCATGGCATGGCACACATTTACCTACACAAACCTGCTGCACACCCTGCACGGGTACCCCAGAACTTAAAAATTAAAAAATGAAAAGAGGGTTAATGTATAAGTCTAACAAAGGAAAGTGAAAAATCAAACTGCAGGAATCAGAAAAATGTAAGATTTTTTAAAATTTTAAGACATAAATTCATTAAAAGTTGGCCCAGTATAAAAAGAATATGTAACATAAGACAAATATCAAGAAAAGACACAAACATTAGAACTGAAAAGAAGGCCATAATTACAGATGCAGATAAGTTTTAAAATTATAAGACAATACTTTTCACAACTTTATGCCAATAAATTTGCAAACCTACCTGAATGAAATGTAAGATTTTCATAGAAAATATAAATTACCACAATTGGCTCAAGTAAAAAAAACTGAATAGCTATAGATGATATTTTAAAATAACAAGGTAACCTAATAAAGCCCAGACCCAGATGAATTTACAAACAAGTTTTATTAAATTTTCAAGGAATAAATTATTGTGATGTCACATCCCAGAAAAAGATGGAAAGCTGAAACAATTTATTTTATGACAGGATAAGCACAAACCAGTGTCCAGCGTGAGCGAGGCAAAGATCCTACCTCAAACTTGAACAAATAGGTTCAGTATTAGCATTAGAAACTACCACACGACCAAAGATGGTTTATATCATAAAGAAGACGTGTACCCTGAGAATTGGTCATACCATTAAAATTGGCTATTGCCAACTTCTTATCCTGAAAATTAATAATTGAAGGGAAATGAGGATTTGTTCTGTTTTAACGATACTGTTGTACTTAAGGGTGGTCTAACAGCTCCAGGTGATGAAGAAAATCTCTTTTTTACAGAAAAATACCAGCTAATAAATGAAAACAGCATGAGAGAACTGTGAAACTATCTATTTTCAACAAGTCATGAATTAACTGCTTCAGGCCAGGATCACTCATAGGTAACAGAGGTGGCCACTCATATACGTGCTGCCAAAGAACTAGCCACAGAGGTCTTGTCAGTCTCAAGCATAAGAAACTTTATAAAAGACGCATGCCATTACCAGCTGTAGGGTAAACACACCTGATAGAGATGACGTAGGCCTACCCTCATAAGGACCCTGTATGGCAGATGCACCTGAGTGTGTGTTCTGAGCTGGACAATCAGATGCAGCCAACTCATAGATTGAGTCCTTGTCTATGAAGAACACCTGAGCCCCGGCCCATCCTGTGGAACACGGGCCATACAGGGCATTGAGGCCCTGAGTTTTGGGGTAAATGAAGGTTGCCAGGTAGAGGTGGTTAAGAAGAGGGTGTTGAGTAGAAATGCTACATAAACTGCATGACGCTGGCAAGAAGTTGCAGCTTTCCTGCCCAGGCCCCTGCCCCGAGACTGTAGGAAGGCCGACATGTCATCCGGCCCGCCGTCACTGCACCATTTCTGTACGTAAGGCAGTTCTCCCATCCAACCCGCCACCACCCACCTCCCCTGTGTTGGCCCCTAATAAAACCCAAAGCCTTGGCCAGGTGCGGTGTCTCACAACTGTAATCCCAGCACTTTGGGAGGCCAAATCGGGTGGATCATGAGGTCAGGAGTCCAAGACCAGCCTGACCAACATGACGAAACCCTGTCTCTACTTAAAAAAAATACAAAAAATGAGCTGGGCATGGTGGCACGCGCCTGTAGTCCTAGCTACTCAGGAGGCTGAGGCAGGAGAATCGCTTAAACCTGGGAGGCGGAGGTTGCAGTGAGCTGAGAGCTCGCAATTGCACTCCAGCATGGGCGACAGAGCGAGACCCTGTCTCAAAAAAAATACAAAAAACCCAAGTCTCATTTCCTCGCTCTGCATTTCTTCGGCCTCGAACCTGGTGCTTTCCCTACTGAGGTTAATAGAGATTCAGCACAGCATCTTAATAATAAATAGTAACTAGTCACATCAGTCGCTAATGTGACAACCATGTATTATGTGAATTGTGACATGTTGCAAGAGAACACACACACCACCACTTAGGAAGTATTCTTGCCAAGAAATTTTAGTCATGCTTTGGTGAGTTGGATTTATCATTCAGCAAATGCCCCTTCCTCCTCCAAGAGACCAGCATACTGCCCACGCCATTGGTACTCACCAGTGGATGTGAATCACCCACCTGGAACTTCCAAGGCTACACCTCAGGGCATCTCCTGCTTTCCATCCACTCCTCCTGTGTTCCTCTGACTCACCATGGGCAACATGAGCCCCATGCAGCCCCTACCCTCTAGTTTGGATCTCAGAATAAACACGTCAGGCAGAGCCACCCCGGCAGACCTGCAACTTGAACAAACCTGCCCTTTTGCTGACCCTGCCTAGGAACAGGAAGAAAAAGTCTCTTCCTATGAGATTCTGCTGCTGTTGTTTCACAGCAAAAACGAAAACACAGAAGCCTTTGGACCGAAATTCCCACTTACAAGAACCGCAAGAGCTAGAGGGAAAGGTTAAATGCTATCCCAGAAAGCAATCGGGCGAATGCTGAAGATGGGATTTGATGCAGGACAGCTGGTCCAGGTGAGTCTGCAATAGAGAGGTGTCGTGGAAGGAAAGGGAAGAGGGTGATTCCAGTTAGAGAAGGTGTGGAGACATCAGAGCCCACCCGTCTGAGCAATGAATGGGCCCTGGTAAAGAAACCAGCTGTAGAGGATATTCCGGTAACAACCGAAGAATGTTTACCATAGATTGGGTATTAAATGCTATCGATGAATTACTGTGAATGTTGTTCCTATGATGATGGTCTTGTGGAAATGTAAGAAGATGTACTTATTTTTAAGGTGCACACTGAACTTGTATGGCCAAATAATTATGGCTACGACTTTTAAAACTTCAGTAAAAAGGCCAGGTGCAGTGGCTCATGCCTATAATCACAGCACTTAGGGAGGCCAAGGCGGGTGGATCTTTTGAGGTCAAGAGTTTGAGACTCCTAGCCAATATGATGAAACCCCATCTCTATTAAAAATACAAAAATTAGTCGGGTGCAGTGGCTCAAACCTGTAATCCCAGCACTTTGGAAGGCCAAGGCAAGTGGAT
This sequence comes from Aotus nancymaae, assembly GCF_030222135.1. NCBI lineage: Eukaryota > Metazoa > Chordata > Mammalia > Primates > Aotidae > Aotus > Aotus nancymaae. Next base: position 123,687,257 of record NW_026988425.1, read on the forward strand.
CATGAGATCAGGAGATCAAAACCATCCTGGCTAACACAGTGAAACCCCATCTCTACTAAAACTACAAAAAATTAGCTGGGCCTAGTGGCACACACCTGTAGTCCCAGCTACTCGGGAGGCTCAGTCAGGAGAATCAATTGAACCCAGGAGGCAGAAGTTGCCGAGAGCCGAGACTGAGCCACTGCACTCCAGCCTGGGCAACAAAACAAGACTCTGTCTCAAAAAAAAAAAAAAATTAGCCAGACATGGTGGCACACACTTATAATCCCAGCTACTCAGGAGGCTGAGGCAGGAGAATCACTTGAACCCAGGAGACAGAGCTTGCAGTGAACTGAGATCATGCCACTGCACTCCAGCCTGGGCAACAGAGAGAGACTCCCTCAAAAAAAAAAAAAAAAAAACTAATGCTAACAACAAATACTAAGCAAATATGGCAATGGATAGGTTGTGTTTATTATACTTTTTTCTCTTTTCTTCTGAATTAGAAAATGTTTACTTCCATGAAAAAGGTATAATGGGCCGAGTGCAGTGGCTCACACCTGTAATCCCAGCACTTTGGAAGGCTGAGGCAGGTGGATCACTTCAGGTCAGGAGTTTAAGACCAGCCTGGTCAACATGGTGAAACTGTCTCTACTAAAAATACAAAAATTAGCCGAGTGTAGTGGTGTGCACCTGTATTCCCAGTTACTCGGAAGACTGAGGCAGGAGAATCGCTTGAACCTGGGAGGCAGAGGCTGCAGTGAGCCAAGATCACGCCACTGCACTCCAGCCTGGGCAACACAGTGAGACTCCGTCTCAAAAAAAGAAAGGAAAAAGGTACAATGGCCATCAAAAAGAGTCTGAAATTCAACAACCCATTCCTCATTTAAGTAAACCTTAAAAGGTAGATGAAAAAGCAAATTCCTTTAACTTGGTAAAGGATATTTATCAGCCAAGTTCAGTAAAACATCTCATTTTATAGTGATGCCATAAAAGCATCCCCTGTAAATTTAGGGAAAAGATTAGGAAGCCTGCTATCACTGCCACATTTCAGTCTGGTGCTGGTCATCCTAGCTAGAAGTACTAACATGAAGAGACATCTCAAGAGTTGTACAGTTTGAGAAGGAAGAGGGGAATAAGGAGCCATTTTTTTTCAGATAATAATCTTGTCTTTATAGAAAAACAAGAGAATCAACAGACAAATTACTAGAACCAAGAAAAAGGTCTAGCAAGGTGGCCAGGTGTGAGTTCAACATATAAACCAATGGCTCTCCTAAGTACCAGAAATAACCAAATAGAAAATGTAATAATGAAAAAGATCTCATACACAATAGCGACAAAACTAAAAAGCACCTAGGAAAGAACGTAATGAAAATGTACAAAACTTACATGAAAAAATACACTATATTCCCGGAGAAAAAACAAGTAATACTGCACTTTGATACAGTAAATATTTCAATTTTAAGTATTTTAATTTGGTCCAAATCAACTTAGAAAGTCAATGCAATTCCAAAATAACCTCCACTGAGAATAATAAAATTTAGATGGCAGAGGAAATAACTGTAGAAACACTCTAGAAAAACAATGAAGGATATAAAAATAAAACCAAGAATTTTTATTAGTGTAAGAAGATAAAAATGGACCAGTGAAAGACAGTCCAGAACCACTCACCATCTACAATAATTTCCTATATGATAAAGGTAACATTTCAAATCAGTTGGTGGGGAGAATGGGTTTTAAACTTTGCAACTCGTTTTTTAAAAGCTATATCCCTGAGCTACACTATTCACAAAAATAAATTTCAAGTCAACTAAAGACTCATTGTAAAATAGATGACTCTAAAATGTTAGATACTCAGGTGACGGGGGATGGACACAGCAAACCACCATGGCATGTGTATACCTATGTAACAATCCTGCACGATCTGTACATATATACTCCAGAACTTAAAGGATAAAAAAAAAAAGTTAGATACTCTGTAAGGAAGGCCTTCTTAAATAAGACAATGAAAAATTACCAAGGAAAAGACTAATCGGGAAAGTACAAATCAGACCATTACCAGTAAGAATAAAAAAGATGAAAGATAAGTGCAGGGAGGGAAATCCTGTACCTTGTTGATAGGAATATAAATTGGTATCACCATTATGGAAAAGAGCACGGAGGTTCCTCAAAAAATTAAAAATAGAATTACTGCATGAACCAGCAATCCTACTGCTGGGCATACATCCAAAGGCACTGAAATCAGTATTTCAGAGAGAAGTCTGCACGCCCATGCTCACTGCGGCGTTGTTCACAATAGCCAAGATATGTGAATAATCTCAATGTCCTTTGAGGGACGAACAGATCAAGAAATGTGGTATATACTCACAATGGAGTGGTGTCAGCTTTTAAAAAGAAGGAGATCCTGCCATTTACAGCCTCATGGATGAACCTGGAGGACATTAAGTGAAATAGGCCAGGCACAGAAAGATAAATACCGCATGACCTCACTTATATTCGGAATCTTAAAAAGTCACCTCATAGAGGCCGGGCACGGTGGCTCAAGTCTGTAATCCCAGCATTTTGGGAGGCTGAGGTGGGCGGATCACCAGGTCAAGAGATCGAGACCATCCTGGCCAACATGGTGAAACCCCATCTCTACTAAAAATACAAAAATTAGCTGGGTGTGGTGGCGTGGGCCTGTAGTCCCAGCTACTCGGGAGGCTGAGGCAGGAGAATTGCTTGAACCTGGGAGGCGGAGGTTGCAGTGAGCCGAGATTGTGCCACTGCACTCCAGTCTAAAAAAAAAAAAAAATGTCACCTCATAGAAGCAGAGAGTAGTAGAATGCGGGTTTCCAGGAGATGGAGGTGGGGGAAGTGGAAAGCTGCTGGGCAGAGGGTGTGCGGTGTCAGCTACCCGAGCTGAGTAAGTTCTGGAGGTTTCCCATAAAGCACAGTGCCTAGTTGACAACACTGCATTGTACAGTAAAATTCTGCTGAGAGGTGAATCTTCTATTAAGTTTCTCATCACAAATCATCATCATCACAAATAAGGTAGCTGGGAGGAAACGTGAGCCGGTGACGGATCTGTTTATGGCACACACTGTGGCAATGGCGTCATGGGGGGCGGCTTAGCTCCAAACTCACAACGTTGTACATTCACTGTGTACAGCTTTTGTATGGTAATCTTACCTCAATAGACTGGGTTTTTTTGTTTGTTTTGCTTTGTTTTGTTTTGGTTTCAAGAGTCTCGCTCTGTTGCCCAGGCTGAGTGCAGTGGCGCCATCTTGGCTCACTGCAACCTCCGCCTCCCGGGTTCAAGCGATTCTCCTGCCTCAGCCTCCTGAGTTGCTGGTATTACAGGTGTGCACCACCATGCCTTGCTAATTTTGTATTTTTTTTTAGTAGAGAAGGGGTTTCACCATGTTGGTAAGGCTGGTCTCGAACTCCTGACCTCATGATCCGCCCACTTTGGCCTCCCAAAGTGCTGGGATTACAGGCGTAAGTCACTGTGCCCAACCTAAACTGGTTTTTTTAAAAAAGAAATAACTTCCAAAATACTAAGAAAAAGGAGTGTGCAAATTTCCTTTCTACATTTTCTTATAATTCCTAAAGAAAGTATTTAGCTACAACAATGTTTAAACCTGCAAGGAAAAAAAAATAACACCTAAAACAGAAGACAACAAACTGAAAGAAATTAATTGAAGTAAATGTATCAGAATGATCGTCAAGGATGTATTAAACCTTTTTTCCTTGTATGCCCACACACCAAACACTCATATGAACACCAAAAAGACCGTCCTATGTATCAGTAAGAAAAAGACAAATAACCCATGGGAAACTGAGCAAAAATTACAAAAGGGCAATTGACCGAAGAGAAAATACACATGCCAGTAAACACAGGCACATGTTCTTGACTTCACAAATAATCCAGGAAATGACAAAATAAAACTGAGATTTTCTTCCTATCACATCAGCAAAGTTACAGTGTCAGGAACTGATGACACTGTAGGGGTCAAACCACTCTATAGTCATTTGGGAAGGGAACCTGATCGTGTCTGTGAAACTGCAGAATGCAGATGACAGCCCTCACTTCCGCTTCTTGCTCTCTCCTCTGGAGAAGCATTAACCCACAAGCATCACTGTTTGTGAGAGCAACATTAGGAAACAGCCTAAATGTTCATCAGTAGGAAAGTGTTCATTAAACAGTATCCAGTACTGTACACACGGTCCCTGGAAGCCTCTGCAGCAGTTGAAACAAATGAGGCAGATCCTAAGACAGGCCTGTTTGTGCAGTCATGTGGTTCTCCGCAATACCGTGTCCTGAACAACTCCATAGCAGAACAATGCACAGACTGAGATGCTGTCTATGTGCATAAAAACAAAACACAGCCATCTACATGCACATATGCACACAAGCTTATGTAAGATAATGGAAGAAAACACGCTCACCACAAAGTGGTTTTCGGGGAAGAGGGAGGTTGTAGAGGCAGCCAGGGGAGAGCTATGCTTTATCTCTGATGTCTCTGAATTTTCTTCCAAAATGCACTCCTGTGTCACACAATTCTTCAGATGATTTACAAGGAAAATGCAAATCATTTCTGCCTAACCATATTATCCTTAGTCAAAAATAAGTGACAATAAGTAACGCACCAAAAGGGAATGCAAAAGGCCACCTTCCTCCTTCGAAGAATGGCCATGTTAGACCCAGCCCCGCAGAACAGGAGGGGGAAAGGGAGAGACACATATAGGCAGGCGACCCCCTCCTGGGCCGTCACCCCGAGAGCACAACTCCCCAGGGGTGAGGGGCCAGCCTGCAGTGTGCCCCGTCCTCTGCATACTCCTTTTCCTTTCCAGCTCTGGCCTTGGCTAGTCTGTAGGTTTAGGGGCAAACCTAGTCCCAGCAGCATGGGAGGAGGTTATACCATAAACTCCAAGAGTTATAAAAACACCACACTTGCCTCCCATGCCCCCCTCTACTGCCTCACAACACACATCAGCCCATTTCCTCTCCTGCATGGCAGGGATGGTTACAATCCTCACTTCCCAGTTTAAGAAGCAAAAACTCCAAGAGGAGGTGTGGCAGGTGCAAGGTCTCCAGTAGCAAGTGGGGGCCCACGTTCTGGCCACCTCTCTCGGGTGCAGAGTATCGCTCACAGGCCTCCCAGTGGTGTCCCTCCTCACTTCCCTCTCCAACTCCAGGTTCCTCCTCCTTACGAAGCTGCCATACCCTGTCATTCCTGGAATCCAGTGTTTTCCCAGAGCTTGGGAGAGGAACAATTGGCTTCACCTGAGCCCAACAGCCTCGTTATCTGGCCTCAAAGCTTCCCTGGCTGCTCCAGCTCCATCCCCAGCCAGGGGCAGCTCCGTGGCCACACCTGCCACCAGGTGACCCTTCCTGGATCCGACTCTGCACAGCTGGCCTTCCCACACTTTCTGTCCCAGCCGTTGACTGCTCTGGCAGAAGAACTGCCGGCCCCTCCTCGGGATGTCAGTTCATCCTTCTTGCTCACAGGTCCCTGAAACTTCATTCGCTGAAAAGTCTCTGCAGGGATACATAATCCCTCCCAATCTGCAATTTGCCAAATGCACAGAAAGAGAATCACTATGGATGCAATAGAAGTCTTCCAGGCACCCAGCGCAGTAAAGCGCTCTCTCCCTGCCAGGTTCACTGCCTGAGTTGCAAGGTGCACAGTAATTACAATGACTCTCAAGAGGCCCGGCACTGTCACCCAAGACTATACTCAGCCCTGGCTACACACTAGAATTGCTGGGAAGTGAGAATCTGTGTTTCTATCTACGTATCTTTACCAATGTCTGTATATATCAACTTATCAATACGCAGACCCCGCTCCAACAGATCTTCATCCAGTGGCCCTGGGACAGTCCCCCAGGAGAAATAATTTTTAATGCTTCCTTCCAGGTGACGCTAATGTGCAGCCACAGTTGCAGATATTCCAATCAGTTTTCAGTGCTTCACTCCTCAACGGGAATTAACAACCACAGCTCCCAGATCTGGGAGGAAGGCCTCAAACAGGAAGAAGAAAATCTAGGCAAGCAAGTGCAAGGAAAGCAAAGGAAAAAAGATAGTGAAGGAAACAGAAGTAATTGGCAAAAAAAAAACCAAACAAATAAAATAACAAAATGCCTTTAAGTAAATAAAAGAAGATATTGCTTCAAAACACAAAGATACAGTGCTACAAAATAGGAAATGATGGAAGAATACAAAGAGCCCTCCGAGAGCCCTCAGAAAGCAACAGTACAAGCAAGCATAAACATTTCAATAAAGGTTTTTAAAGTAATTGAACTGTCCAAGAAAGCAGAACAAAAAGAAAAGATGGTGCCAGCCACATTGGTTCATGCCTATAATCCCAGCACTTTGGGAGGCCAAATTGGACAGATCACTTGAGGTCAGGAGTTCGAGACCAGCCTGGCCAACATGGTGAAACCCTGTCTCTACTAAAAATACAAAAATAAGCTGGACATCGTGGCACATGCCTGTAATTCCAGCTACTCAGCAGGCTGAGGCAGAAGAATTGCTTGAACTAGGAGGTGGAGGTTTCAGTGAGCTGAGATCGTGCCACCTCACTCCAGCCCAGGCAACAGATCAAGATTTGGTCTTAAAAAAAAAAGGAAAGACAGAAAGACAGACAGTCAGAAAGAGAGACACACGGGCGGACAGACAGATGGATGGACAGACGGAAGGAAGGCAGGGAGGGAGGGAAAGAAAAGAAAAGAAGGTGGAGAAATATGAAAGAAAAGAGAGACTTCAAAGACAGAATGAAGAGGTCCAAAATCAGACAGATGGGAATTCCAGAAAGAGAGAAGAGAGAAAATGGAGAAGTTAAAATAGAGAAAACAAGAGGGAACCTCCCAGAAGTGCGGGCAGAGCACTCCAGGTACATCTGGCCTTGGTTCTGACCCTCTTCCCACCACAGCCCTTCAGATGCCCCAGCCCAGGGAACAAGGCCCTCAAACTGCAAAGCCTCCTGTCCTCAGGCAGGCAGGCACCACTGTATGCACAAACACCGGCCAGACCAGGGGGAGCCAGGGCCAACCCTGCTTCCTCCAAAGCTCTGCCCAGCTGTCATCATTACTGTCTTTTCACAGACTGAACTTATAGTCATTTTCATCGGCTTTCTTAGAAACAAAAATATAAATCACCAAATGTATTTAATAAGTATCGGGCCGGGCGTGGTGGCTCAAGACTGTAATCCCAGCACTTTGGGAGGCCGAGGTGGGTGGATCACGAGGTCAAGAGAACGAGACCATCCCGGTCAACATGGTGAAACCCCGTCTCTACTAAAAATACAAAAAATTAGCTGGGCATGGTGGCGTGTGCCTGTAATCCCAGCTACTCAGGAGGCTGAGGCAGGAGAACTGCCTGAACCCAGGAGGCGGAGGTTGCGGTGAGCCGAGATCACGCCATTGCACTCCAGCCTGGGTAACAACAGCGAAACTCCATCTCAAAAAAAGATAATAATAATAATAAGTATCATTTGATGAAAGGAACAGGTTAAAATCTGAAGATAAAAAAGGAAGGAAGAAGGAATAGAAAGAGATGAAAGGCAGGGAGAGAGAGATGGAGACTAAAGAGCAAAGAAGGAAGGGAGGGGAGGGAAAAGCCCAGAGACCATCAGACGAGACCCCTGCACCCAGTAACACATGGACAGAGAAAAAGAACAGCCACTTCTCTCCCCATCAGGCTCACTGCCTGAGTTGCAAGGTGTACAAAACAACCACTCCCTTCTCAACAGCCAGCCAGCTCTTCCCAGTCTTCCACTGGCTCCTGATCTCTAACCTTCCCTCCTGATAATCCAGGCCTGCACCCGTGCCACACACTGCCAGTGTCACTTAGTCCCCACCGCTTCTGCAAGTCAGAGGCTGGGATTGTCGTCTCCACACTGGGAGGCCTTCCCTGACTCACCAAAGGTCCCACAGAGAACATAGGGACCAGGAAGTGAGGGATCTTTCCACAAAAATAACAAGTGTACATTTGTGCCTCCTCATGACATGCGTGCTCATTAAGCTCCGCTGCTTCGTCTATCAAAGGGGATAATGGAAGCTTACCTTGTTCCTGTGTTGACCAGAGATAGATATGTTAACCCAGCTCCTGCAGATACACACACAGTTCCTCACAGTAATTCTGGGAAGCAGGAGGGGCAGTGGGTGAAACCAAGACCCAGCACTGCAAGGACCTGCCCTGGGTCCCATGGCTGGTGGCCAGGGTCCCTGCCTCCTGGCCCAGAGCTCCTTCCTCCAGTTCTCCCTTCACTCTTGTCCCCCCACATGCCTGGCTCATGATCTGCTACTTGAATGCAGTTGTCACTGAGCAAGCAAGTTTCCAAACAGTGGGTGGATTTTCAAAAATCCTATTAGCATAAGAGCAAGAAATCCCAAGTGCCTGACGAGCGCTTTCTTATCATTTTTAAAAAATGTATTCATTCAACTAACAATGATTTTTCTTCTTCCTGACTTGATAATAAGCTGTCCATTAACAATGCTCTCCAGGATCCGTCCTCGAAGATTCCCTCCCCCTCACTGTCCACCAGCAGACCAAACTGGTGAGTGTGCCTCCCAGGAGGCAGCAGGCACATCACAGACAGGAGACGGCTCCCCCCTCGGGAAGGGACTTAGAACTGAGACTGTCAACCCTGGGAGAGCTGGGGAAGTTTTCGTCTCTTAACACTGGAATTTTCTTCTACTACAGATGCTGTGAAGAAATAAATGGGCAGGTGGTGGTGGCTCACGCCTGTAAACCCAGCACTTTGGAAGGCCTAGGCGGGCGGATCACAAGGTCAAGAGATCAAGACCAGCCTGATCAACATGGTGAAACCCCATCTCTACTAAAAATGCAAAAATTAGCCGGGCATGGCGGTATGTGCCTGTAATCCCAGCTACTTAGGAGGCTGAGACAGGAGAATTGCTTGAATCCGGGTGGTGGAGGTTGCAGTGAGCCAAGATTGTGCCACTGCACCCCAGCATGGGTAATACAGCAAGACTCTGTTGAAAGAAAAGAAAAGAAAGAGAAAGAAAAGAGAGAGAGAGAAAGGAAGAAAAGAAAGAAAGAAAGAAATGACTCCAGACACTCATTGTCCAGTGTGTTTACTCTGCAGTTGCTCTGGACGACATCCGCTCCAGAAAGACAGCTTGATGGCTGATTCTCCAAGAGCACTCCTCTCACCTCCAACAGTACTCAGAAATGGGTATCCTGGGCCAAGCAATGTGAATCCCATTCATTTCTCCTTATTTCCCTGAACAATCACAGCAGTCCTGTAAACATCACAAGACAGAAAGTGCTGTTCTTCAGGCACAAATCCTAGAACACCAAAGGTGGCTTCAGCTCATCTGTAACGCAGCCTCATTAGAAACCGAAAAGAAAGTCCACATCTAACACCTACACTTTAGACTGGTTTGGGCACAACACCGAAGGTGATTTTGGAGGAAATGGAGAAAATGAGAGGTGACGGGAAAAACATCATGTAAATGTTTCTTAAAGACTCAAATAATGGCCTGGACTGGTGGCATGCACCCCTAGTCCCAGCTACTCAGGAGACAGGAAGGAGGATCACCTGAGATCAGGAGTTTGAGGCTGCAGTGAGCTATGATGGCACCACTGCACTCCAGCCTGGAAACAAGGTTTTAAAACAGCTCTGTTCAACAGAAATTTCTGCAATGATAGGGGTGTTCTATCTGCACTGTCCAATATGGCAGGAATTGAACACTTGAAACACGGTTAGTCCAATAGAGAAACTGCATTTTTCATTTGTTTTCATTTTAATTTCATTTGAATTAAATTTAAATGGCCACATGTAGTGAGCAGGCTGCCATTATAAACAGTGCAGTTCTAAAATGCATTTAAGGATTGTTCAGGGATCACGTCTAAAAAAAGTGGTAATTATTAGAGCTAAAAATCAATTCAGTAAGACTAAGTTTGAAATTAGCCTCACTTCTTTCTCCGGCGAAGGTGGATTAGGGAGTTCTGGAAGAGAGTATACCTGGACTTCAGCAAGCCAGGAATTTTGCAGGTGCTTCCCAGTGTTCTTGTGGATCATCTGAAATATGTGAGCTGCATGCAGGAAACTGAGATGGAGTAGGAGCTACCTGCATGAGCACACTAACCAGGCATTCAGTGATTCAGGGAAAACTGTCAGTCTGTGGGGATTCTCCAGTGATTTGGCTCTTTTCAACCCTGGATGACGATAAAGCACACAGCAGCTCTTCAGAACTGTAGATGACACAAAACTGGGATGCAGACTTGAAGCGGATGTAAAAATATTAAGTCAGGTTCAGGAATGGCAGCAGTAAAGTTTAGCAGAAGCACACATGACATCTTACATATCCTGCTTGATGGAGAAAGGTATGCTTTCATAGCCAGATATGCTAATGTGAGTCACAAACCTCATCTCTGAAGCAATCTCCTTATACAAGTCTATTATTAACCACATAGGGAGGCTTAATTTCTTTAAGGCCTAACTAGAAATCTGCACCAGTAATTATGCTGTCCCATTAGACTAAAAAGCCTGTTTTACATAGTTCACTCCAATTGTTCCTTGCATCAAACGCTTTTATGATGAAGACTGTCTTCCAAGATCATTATTTATTTCCTTACATTAAAGAGAGGGTGGAAGCCAATTCTTTGCTAAAGCCCTGGTGAGTAAGGGCATAAATGAATGAAATGCAAAGAACGGCTCATTTTTCTATATGATACAGCATCTTCATTAGTCAGGATAGTTGGTGTATGGATGAAAAGCATCAGATATTAAAATATTATGAGGCACCATCAACCATGACATCTATGAGAAGAAAAAAATATATTATGTCTGAAGAATTCTACCACCTGATAGGATGCACTAGCTTGTGTCAGACTAATCCTCTCACCAAGAACAACTAGAAACTCTTGATGAATTTTTTTTTTTTTTTTAATGATCTCTGTGGAAGCATCAGAGAGCTACCCAGGCAGCTAGGACTTGAGCGGCTAAGATCATGACAAGTAGAGAATTACCCAGAAATAAGCTCAGCATTCTATGCTGCTTTTCTCCTCAAGGCAGTTGGGGATTCATGAGTGATGGAAGGCAAAAGGTTAAAACACACACAAGAAGAAAGTGGTGGTTAAGAGGCAGCAGAGTTAAGCAGAGCTCCAGTAGTCTCGGAGGACTGGGGAAGTAAGAAATTGCAATTTATGGCTAATAAGGCAATGAGAAATTGAGGGTCCAAATTCACAGAGTTGAAACAACACAGAGGAGTGAGTCTGCTGTCTTAGAAAAGGGCTAAAGCTGGAACTATCTGAACAACAAAATTAAAATGCATTACTGGTTTATAACCCAAAGTATAAAACGAATAACCATGAGTCCATACAAATATAAATAAATGAATGAGAAAATAAATGAGTGAGAATAGACCAATCTCCGTGTGCAGAATGGCAAATGATTCGTGTAAATACTGTCCCCTCATGGAGACGGTGCACAACACCCAGACGATTGCGGGTAACATCAACAGTGATAAATGACATACCCCTGATTTGACAGGATAACAATGGCAGGTTTTTAGATGGGTCTTCTGCCCCAAAGCCCAATACCCCCTATCGAATCATGAGAAAAATGTCAGCCAAACTTAAATTGAAGGCTATTCTATAAAATACCTGACCAGTCCTCTTCACAACTGTCAAGGTCATCAGAACAAGGAAAGTCAGAGGAACAGTCTAAAAGAACCTAAAGCGACATGATAACGAAACTCGAAGCATATCCTATATGGAATCCTGGAACAGCAAAAAGATATTCAATAAAAACGAAGGAAATGTGAATGAAGTATGGATTTCAGTTAACAATAATGTATCGACACTGGTTCATTAATTGCAACAAATGTACCGTACTAATGTGAGATGTCAACAATAGGGAAAAGTGGGTACAGGATGGATGGAAACTCTCTCTGTTGTCTCTGCAACATCTCTGTAAATCTAAAACTATTCTAAAGCAATAACTTAAAAAAGAAAGTTTATATGCCTTTGTTTTTTTGTGATGGAGTCTTGCTCTGTCACCCAGGCTGGAGTGCAGTGGCACAATCTTGGCTCACTGCAACCTCCGCCTCCTGGGTTCTAGAAATTCTCCTGCCTCAGCCTCCTGAATAGCTGGGACTACAGTCACATGCCGCTACGCCCGGCTAATTTTTTGTATTTTAGTAGAGACAGAGTTTCACCATGTTGCCCAGGCTGGTCTCGAACTCCTGAGCTCAGGCAATCCACCTGTCTCAGCCTCCCAAAGTGCTGGGATTACAGGCATGAGAACCGCACCCAGCTGAGACTTTATATACTTACACTGGTAATTAAACAAACTAGATTTTAGGAAAAGAAGAATTCTTAAGGAAAAGAAAGAATTCATAATTAAAAAGGGCAACCTACTAGGAATAAATTCTAAATTAACATGTATCTAGTTAAATACACTCAAAATTTATAAGGGGAGAACTGACAGAACTAACGTGAGGCTTGGGAGGTAAGTGGTGGTCTCTCCTTGCAGCCCCCCACTCACTGACCCCCTGAGACCAGCACATGGCAAATGCCATGGACTTTCTTGTAATGAGGGTCAATTACGAGATGGTAACAGCCACCACTGCTAGGAGCCCTCCCACCATCCAGGGTGACATGCCATCACCCTTTTCTCTGCAGATGTATGAGCTGATTGAAGGACATTAAGTGCATTGCCAAGAAAGGAGTTTAGTTCACAGCAGCCCTAGACAGTATGGAGAGGAAATTCTTTGCAGTATGTTCTGCTTCGATACAGAAGACCCCTGGTGTGACTCTGGAAGACTCAGAAAACATCTCCATAAACATGTACATTGCTCATCAATTCGTCCCAGCACAACTGGTGGTGTGAGAGTTAAACGAGCATGTCTGTATGTGCCTAGCAGCACACATGGGATAAATGAGTTTGGGAAATGGTAGGTTACACAGAGTTTTAATTGTTCCCTTTCTTGCGGGACTTCTGAAGACCTTTTATGTGGTGCTTTGCGAGTGTCTGATACTGGCAGTAAAGACAGCACTTCGTGGCCTAATGTGAACATGAACTACTATATTCAGGAACATCCCCTGGGACTCCTCAGAACAGTTTGGGAATGCCAGTTCTAATTAATGACATTGCACACTAATGTCATTAATTAGAACTGGACATCATTAATTAGACCTGAATGTCATTAATCAAAAGTTACATACAGAAATGGCTAACTTCCCTCCGTTCCATCACACTAATTATATTGGCCTCAACCTAGTGGTAGTTCCTCGTGCTATTTTCTTAACCCATTTTCCATCTTTTGAAAAAAAAAGGGTGTTGAATTTTTTCTCTTCTGAAATGCAACTTGAAACAAGAACTGGGTGTCAGAGCAGGAGTTTCCAATCTGAAAGCACACACCGTCTGCAAGCAAACAGCAACAGCCCGCTCCTTGTTCTCTCTTTGGCTCTCCCAGGGAAGGAAATCAGCAGTGTCGGGAACTCGCATGTGCTACACATCCCCTATCCATTATGTGGCTTATTCTCACAATCTACCCACCCCCCAACTCATCAGTCTCCACTTTACAGATGGAAAGTTGAGCTTCTGAACATTTCTAAAAGCTAGGGGCAGTGGCTCATGCCTGCAATCCCAGCACTTTGAGAGGCCCATGTGGGAGGACCATTTGAGGCCAGGAGTTCGAGGCCAGGAGTTCAAGTCCAGTCTGAGTAATATGAGGAGACATCCTCTCTAGAAAAAAATAAAATTAAAATTAGCTGGGCATGGTGGCACTCACCTGTAGTCCTACCTACTCAGGGGGGCTGAGGTGGGAAGATTTCTTGAGTCCAGTTCAAGGCTGCCTTGAGTTATGATGGTGCCACTGCACTCCAGCCTGGGTGACAGAGTGAGACCCTGTCTCAAAACAATAAATAAATAAAAATAAGAAACTAGAGCTATGTGATGGCCACATACTTCTTGAGCATCCACTGTACATGAGGCACTGGGCTGGGCGCTGGAGGATATGGGACGAGCAGGCCTGCAAATCCACAGAGACAGAAGCCAGGCAAGATGGACAGGGACTTAGATGTCCACCCAAGGTCCCAAAAAAGGCAACCCACGAGCTTCATCTGTGAAGATGGAGAGAAGCACCCGAGACAGGAATCATCCACACAGGCAGGGCCAGAAGGAGTCTCCCGTGTGAAAGCAGCAGTTTAAGAGCAGAGCCGGCTCCATGTGCAAAGCCTGGCTCATTCAGAAATCCTACCCATTTCACACGGGGAACGGTAGCTCATACTTAAAGTCCTAGCACTCTAGGGACCAAGGAGTTCAAGACCAGCCTGGGCAACGTGGCGAAACCGCATCTCTATAAAAAATACAAAACTTAGCTTGGTGTGGTGGCACGTGCTTGTGGTCCCTGCTACTCAGGAGGCCAAGGAGGGAGGATTGATTGAGCCCTGGAGGTCAAGGCTGCAGTGATCCATGATCGTATCACTGCACTCCAGCCTGGGCAACAGAGCAAGACCCTGTCTCTAAATAAATAAATCCCACCCATTTCAATGAAGAGACAAACAGAACCGCCTGTAGAAAGGTGAGGCCAGGTGGTCAACTAAGGTGGAGAATGAACCAGCAAGACAGGAGTAAGACAGCCCCATCAGAGGGACCCACAGCACAGAACACAGCAGGGCGGGGGGTGCCTACATCCAGGTGCTTACCACAACATCTTTTCTCCTCAACTCTGCACATAGACACAAGCATAGAAAACAATGTAGCAAACCTCCATGAACACCATTCAGGCTTCACCATCACTGGCAGCCCCACCCGCTTGCATCCCCTTCCTCAGGATCACCATCATTCACTATGCAGAACAAAACCTGGTGTCTTCTATTCCGTTCCAATCTGGTTCATATTTTTAGAAAATGCTAGTTGTGACCCACTTGTGATGGTTAATTTTATGTGTCAACTTGACTGGGCCACGAGGTGCCCATTTGTCTGGCTAAACACTGTTTCTAGATAGTCTGAGAGGTGTTTCTGGAAGCGGTCAGCACTGGAATTGGCAGAATGAGTAAAGCAGACGGTCCTCCTCAGTGCAGGTGGGCAGCGTCCACTCCAGTGAGGGCCTGCAGAGAACAAAACGGCTGAGGAGGGGTGAATTCACTCTCTGCCTGCCTGCTTGGCTGGGACACTGGTCCTCTTTACCCTCCATGCTTCTGGTTCTCAGGCCTTTCGGCCTGGACTGGAATCTGGACCAGTTCTCTGCTTCCCAGGCCTTTGCACTACAACACTGGCTTTCCTGGGTCTCCAGCTTACAGATGGCAGACTGCGGGACTTCCCAGATGCCATATCATGCAAGCCAATACCTTTTATCAATCAACCAATCAATCGATCGATACATAAACTCTAAGATAAATTGATCCTGTTGGTTCTGTTTTCAAGAGAACTGACTCATACATCACTGAATTCATTTCACGGCCTGCTAAGGTAGGTCTGGAGTGGAATTTCCGGGCCACTGAGGATCCACATTTCAACCTTACTTGATAGCACCTAATTGTTCTCAGAGGAGTTTTACCACTTTTCCCTTGATAAACAGGACATGAAGGCCCCCTTGCTTCACACTCTTGACAACTCTTCGATTATCAAACTTTCTGATTTGCCAACACATGAGTATGAAGTGGCATCTCACAGTCCCCCTGGCAGTTCCCTGATTAGGAGCCAGGCAGAGTTCATTTGTCTATTCGACTCTCACATTTCTTCTTCTTCATACTATTTGCTCATTTTTCAATTCTATTGTCTTTTTAAAATTAATTTGAAAGAGTTCTTGATACAAACAATACCAATCTCTTACAGTAAATTCATCATGAGTATTCATTCCAGCCTGTAGTTCTCTTAACAAAGTTGCTAATACCGATGTGTTAATCCATCTTTTCTTTTATGATGTGTGTGTGTTTCCCACCTCAAGAGCAGCTTCTTCTATGTATTTTAACAATTTGTCTTCACATTCAGGCCTTTAACTCTTTTTTTCTTTCTTTCTTTTTTTTTTTTTTTTGAGACAGAGCCTTGCTTTGTCACCCAGGCTAGAGTGCAGTGGTGCAATCTCAGCTCACTGTAACCTCTGCCCCTACCAGGTTCAAGCAATTTTCCTGCCTCAGCCTCCTGAGTAGCTGGGATTACAGGCACTCACTTCACACCTGGTTAACTTTTTGTATTTTTAGTAGAGACAGGGTTTCTCCATGTTGGCCAGGTTGGTCTCAAACTCCCAACTTCAGGTGATCTCCCACCTTGGCCTCCCAAAGTGCTGGGATTACCGGTATGAGCCACCACACCCAGCCTAGGCCTTTAATTCTATGGCCATTTACTGGTACGTATGCTGTGAGGTAGGGATCCCACTTTATCTTTTCCTTTTTCCTATGTGGCCAACCAGCTGTCCTGCATCCAGGCTATTTCCCATCTGGTCCATATCTCTACCACCTCCTGGCTTCCTGTACATATGAGAGCTGGCTCCTAGCCTCGCTACCCTGTCCCAGCCATTGCCCTGTCTCTCCCTGCACAATCGTCATACAATCTTCATCATCCTGGCTCTCCAGCAGGAACCTCACTGCCTAGGTCTCGTGGCCTCCTCCCTTAGTGCTCTGGCTTTGTTTTCGCTTCATGCCTGGTAGCTGGGAATTTCCAAGCCTTTCTTTGGATCTTGTATTTTCAAAACAATTTGGCTGGATTTTACATAGCATTCATATGCGTCTATACTGGGGCACATGCTAGTATCACATCAGCCAGTCATTCTCAGGACGTGATGTCTTCTAACTTAATGTATGTTCTGAGACTCGCCATGACTTAAATACAGCTTATTAATCTTTTCAGTGTTCCTTCAGGATAATCACTGAATTTATATATTTCATTATTCACACATTATACAGATCAAGGGCCTATAGAATGAATATCATAGGGTAGTGAGGCCTATAATTGAAGAGGAGGAGGGAGGGGGGAGGAGGGACAAAGAGGAAGGAAGAAGAAGGAGGAAGAAAGGGGGGAGGAGGAGGAGGGGGGAGGAGGAAGAAGGAGGAGGGAGGAGGAAGGAGGAGGAGGGAGGAGGAAGGAGGAGGACGAAGGAGGAAGGAGGAGGAGGCAGAAGGGGAGAGGAGAAGGGGGAGGGGGGAGGGGGGAGGGAGGAGGAGGGAAGAGGGGGAGGGGGAGGAGGAGGAGAAGGAGAAGGAGGAGGAGGAGGAGGAGAAGGAGGAGAAGAAGAGGAGAGCCTCGAACTTTTCCTGTAAGTGGAAGCACATTCACAAATTATCCTATGAAAAGACATCAGGCACACCAAGGGTATTAGTATTCTGAAGCTACAGAATGATTCCATTTGCAGTAGAAAAATAAATAAACCCAGGCCCTTTCTTCTCTTTACAGATCTCACAGAGACTATTCTGGCATAATTGGCATTTAAAAATATCCATCTCCTTGCCGCCTTTCTGTCTGAGAAGGAACATGCTTTTCTGCTGGGAAGCTGCAGAGAACTGTGATGAGTATATTCACTTACATGACAGGCCTTTTACACTGCAGATGGGTGAGAGCAATCGGGAAGAGAGCCCAGCACCTTGTCTACTGCAATTGATTTTGATCATCTAATAGTATTTCAGGATACATAAAAATTCCAGTAGGTCTTTTCTAGGCTCAGAAGAAAAAAATACCTTATACCTTAGAGGCATAAATAGAACCACCTTATGACTCTCTCAGAATGTAATGACAACCCAGGTTCCATATGGAAAATGTCAAGAAGCCAGTTTCACAGTGGACAGTCTCTAGAGGGTGGATGGGTTGAGGCAGCTGCTTAACCCTGGGCTCCCAGAAGATTGGAATTTCATGGAATCGTGAGCTGTGTCCCCATAAGTAACATCTCCCTTTGTAAGCTGTCCTTACTGCCAGTGACAATCAAAATCTTCAGCACTTTCAGGGCTGAGAGTGGATGACGCATCTGATGTCATTACGGCTGAAGTATGTTTACAATGTTTAAGTAGAAAGTTAAACAGAGCAGGAAAGGCCTTTTGAGAGCATAAAAGTACATTCACAAACTCCGAAAACTGACAACTCAGAAGAAGTTCAGTAAACACTCCAGCTTATATGCAGACCCATTAAGAATCACACAGCTAGCCGGGTGTGGTGGCTCACGCCTGTAATCGGAGCACTTTGGGACGCGGGCAGATTACCTGAGGTCAGGAGTTCAAGACCAGCCTGACCAACATGGAGAAACCCCGTCTCTACCAAAAACACAAAAACTTAGCCGGTCATAGTGGTGCATGCCTGTAGTCCCAGCTACTCGGGAGGCTGAAGCAGGAGAATCACTTGAACCTGGGAGGCGGAGTTTGTGGTGAGTTAAGATCGTGCCATTGTACTACAGCCTGGGCAACAAGAGTGAAACTCCATCTTAGGGAAAAAAAAAAAAAAAATCACGCAGCTCCTCTACGTTTCATCCTGTTTCATGGATGAGGGCTGATTGTCCTACATCTCTTAAATGCCTTGTGAATGTGCCCCCTCCACAGAAAGCCACCATGGAATTCACCCAGGACATCTGTGACAAGAATGCTCCCCAACTGGAAGCAAGGGAATTCCGACCTCGCAGGCAGAACAGGGATGGTGAGTGGCTACCACAATGTGGGGAAGGCTGCAGGGCAGAAACTGAAATCCATAAAGCCCGCTGCTTCACAAGTAATGGCTCTCTAGGTCACTTCAAATAGCCAGACCTATGGCCTTGTGCTGCCCTGGAGCAAACACCGTGATTCTGAACCTGAGTCTTGACACTCCAGAAGCCCATCCTCACTGCTGCTGGTCTTCATCCATCCCCTCCCAATTGGCACAGAGCTTCCCCACTGGGACACACAAACTGTTCCTCGCCTTGGGAGGGGAGGGGGTCCCAAGGCCACTGGTGCCTTGCCTGTGACACTCTAAACTGCCACCCTGTCCCAGCCTACCACATGCTCCTTCCCAAGGATATATAAGAACCCCCAGAATCCATCAGAAGCTCAAGGCGGCTCTGGGATCAGGACGTGAACACCATCCCTAGCTCTGCTTCTTCAACTCCAGCAACTCTGCCCTCTGCTCCTCGATCTCCAAACACGCCCCACCCCGTACACCAGCTGCCCTACAACCACACCGTCCTGTGTGTCTCCGGCCACAGAACAGGGCCAATTCATGCGCAGTGCAGAACCTGTCCCTTGCAAGCCTCCCGTGTGTGGAGTACTCACTGGCACCAGGTTCTGCTCCTACCAGTCCTGCAGGGCAAGGGCAAAGCAGATGCTGACCGTGGGGTGGCATGATGGGGCCCACAGTACTGCATAGGGAGGTAGCATGGGCCACGCTCCATCCCTGGAGGCTGAGGAGGCCTCTTTTTATCAAAGTCAGATTTCTTCTGCTCAGCTTCCTGGTATCTCACAAAGCCTGGCCACTTCTCAAGTAGACCACGCATTCCCCACAGGGGCGGGCAGAAGGTTCGAGTGGTACCTACTGTTGCCGATATACATGTGTCTACTTTGGCTGTAACTAGGGACCTAGGTAGGGGTGACACAAATCAGTGACTGGGTCTGGTGAGGACCGTGGTTTACAGAAAGACCAGGGTAATGAGGAGGGGACCGGTGGGGAGCGCTTGTCCTGCTCTTGTCATTGGCTGGCGGGCAAGTCGGTTCCAGGCAAGGTAAGGGCCGGCAGCATCCCCAGCGTCCGTCCACTCCCTGACGGTGACTCAAACCCCAGCTTCACCCTCCCCCACTCACTCACACAGGATCCCAGTAAACAAAGAACTGTGGCAGCTGCCAGTTCTGCCTGCAGCAAAACGTTTTCCCTCCAGTGAAACATCCACTCCCCACACGGCAAAAGCAAAACCTCACTCCACGCAACGCTGCCTCGGATTTCTTACCGAAAATGAGTGGTTTGGTAACGTCCCGAAAAATCTCCCAGTGATCCAATCTTTCTGGAATAAAGCAGAAGAAAACAGAGGAAATTACTTTCGTTTCAGCAATGAAACAGGTACCCACACAGAGCTCCTTCAAGTATAAAAATGTAAATATGAGGCTTTGACTCACCTGTAAAAGTGAATACATTATAATTCTAATGAGATGATCAGAAATTACCGTAAACAAATAATTAAAATGTTTCTCTAGCCATTCATCGCATAATTATTGCCTTAAGAACAACGTGTTGGGCAAATAAAGCGATGGCTTATGTGCCATTCTGAAAGGAGAGACTCCGAATTTTAATGAGGTTCCTCAAAGCCCTCATGAATATGTATTCTCCCACAACAAAGCTTGACCCCAAGCAGAGCTGGTGCTTCATGACACTTTCAGACTGTGGAGGATGTGCATATGGAGGTGGGCGTGGAGTGGAGAGTGATGACAATGAAGGGGAGAAGAAGGACCACCTCTCCCTTCCAATGCCCAGGGTCTCAGCCCACCTTCTCCTGGGCAAGATGGTTTCATGAAAAGAATGAGAAAGCCATCAGGTCTCAGATTTCCCCGAACAGAGGAAGCTCTGCACAGAAGACTAAAGAGAAAGCTACTGCCAGCAGACTCAGGGGCTTCAAGG
Organism: Aotus nancymaae; assembly: GCF_030222135.1. Lineage (NCBI taxonomy): Eukaryota > Metazoa > Chordata > Mammalia > Primates > Aotidae > Aotus > Aotus nancymaae. Next base: position 123,707,755 of record NW_026988425.1, read on the forward strand.
CCAGGCCCTTGGGTTGGATCAGGAATTCAGGGCAAGGGCATTAGAAGGCTACAGGCAGGAAGCCAGGGGTGGAACAGGAGGAGGGGCATTCGTTTGTCTGCAACATCACATCTGAATTCCGCTTCTCCCTCCATGTTGCCTACAGACAGAGAGAGTTACAAAGGGCTTTCTGTGTTCCTTTCAAAAAGGACAGCAATATAGCCTCCTCCTGGGGGCATCAGCTGTCGGGCTGGGCCAGGCTGGGAGCCCTTCACAAATCGCTGCACTGCTGGACAGCGCACCTGCAATGTGGTCCTGGGGGCTGCCGTCGTAGGGGACAGCCCTGTCCACTAGGGAAGGAAACGGGACGCAGGCAGACAGTGCCTTCAACTTCATCACAAAGGTTTAGTCTGCACGCAGCGTCTTCACTTCGCTAACAAAGCGGCCAGTGGCTCTCACTTCCCAGGCAGACACTCCTAGCAGAGGGTTATAATTATGGAATTTCCTCCACCCAGAATGGCCCAGTGCAGCCACCTCCGGTCCCCATGTAAAGGACATGACCTGACATCTCTGAGGAGGCTGAAGATGTTTCCGTGTTAAACAAGGTACCATTAAGAGAACTGCAGAGTAACCTGCTTGCCTCTGCTCTGGGGAACCGGGCCGTTTGCATCGTTGTTCCATTTCTGTCCCAGGGTACGGTGCTTATGTGGCCGTTCAGGGCCTGTTCTGTGAGGCAACATGGTGATTCACAGAACCCGGCCCTTTGCAAAGAGGCCTCCTTATCACACCTAAAGTACGCACCACACATAAAGCATGTCAATCACACACGCTTCCCACAGTGGAGGCAGCGTGGGCTGCTTGCTTCCTGCGTGAACATCAGCAAATCCCTTCGCACCATCTCCATCAGTTTCACCGTGTGTAAAACCGCACAGTAAGAACTACTTCAAAGGTGGCTGGGAAGGTGAAGTGCAAGAAAACCTCTAGAACGTTGCCTGGAAGCACATTAGCATCGAATAGTATTCCCTTCCTCACTCCTAAGCTCACCATCTGTGGTCTTCCAAAAATAAGTAATTTCTGGGTGAGTGCATGAGCTAAAGGTTAGTCCAGGAGCAAGGGCCCTGCACTGGGAGTCTGGGGATGTGGCCTCAATTCCTCATTCAGTTACAGGTTAGCTCTGGGACCCCAAGAAGATCAGTGGGAAAGGCCTGCCAGCCCCTGTCAGCTCCAAGTACCCCAAACCCCAGTTCTGGGCAGCTGTAACTCGACCGAGAAGGGTGGCAGGAAGAGCCAAGCGGCCCAAGCTCACCAGCACGGGCCCAGATTCTCCCCAGAAGCCCACCACGTCCTCCCTGCCCCTCCTGGCCCATCTGGCCCACAAAACCCCCTGCACCACCCCAATCTACCATAGGCCTGGGGAGGTCCCCGTCTGCCCTGGAGTCCAGCTTCTCCCACTTGCTCCTGGCCCAGAAGCACCTTGGGAAACCCGGAGCCTGTCCCAGGATGGCTTCCCAGCCCTGGGAGGCCGGCCCACCGCCCACCGCCTCCTTCCCGGAGTCTGCAAGTCTCCAGAAAGGCCAGAGCTCATCCATCTGCACCCCCAGCAGCCCCCCAGGCTTCACACTGACTCCCAACAAAGGCACAGAATCATCGCACCGCCCGGGAGCAACAGCAGCACCGCACCTTACGTAAGGCCTTTCCATAAGAGGAAGCAGCCGCATCTCCACTCCGTTTAGAACGGGTCTGGAGCATCTATTTATAGGCATCACACACTCAGCCTTCACAGAGGGTGGAGGATTCAGGCCTCTGGTCCCTGTCCACCATCCTCATTTGCATTCTTTTCATGTTTCTCTTCTCTCATTTCCCGGCAGCATCTTCGCTCAAAAGCCAAGCCGCCTACCACTTGGACCCAGCACCACTTTTCATTTTCTCCAGAGAAAAACATTCCGTTTCTTTTCCAAGCAGGTGCGCCCTGTCCTCGCCCTCTCCAGGGCCCCTGGCTTGCATTCGATAAAGCACGGCTGTGTGATTGAAGTGACCTGAAAGGGGAGTCACAGAGGACTCCCCTGAAAGTCATGCCCAGCAAGGTCACAAGAGCCGGGAAGGCCCTGGAGGCAGCTGGCTCTGAGTCACCACTGGCCCAGGCACATGTTGGGGGTGGGCTCCGTCCCAGCGGCCAGAAAAACACAGAGGGTGAAACACTGCCTGGAAACCCCTGGCTTCTCCTCCTGCCTGGCCATTCCTGCATCCGCCAAGCACATCACTCCGTCCTCTTCCTGTCCCTCCGGGGACAGGACCAGGCCACTTCCCCAGTCCCCCTCGGCCACTCGTGATCAGATAGAAAGGCTGGGGTCTGCTCTTCTCTCACCATTTCTGAAACAACTGAATCCTTCTCAATCTTAAGATTATAAATTAAGTACACAGGTCTCCCCATGAGGTCAAAACACACTGCTCTCCACGTCTGTCCATTCACAGGCCTTTATTTTTGTTTGTGGAGGCTTCAGAGCTGGCTGATTCTGCAGTCCTGAATCCCAGAGGGACACGCAAAGGAGCTCCCTCCTTCTCCAGGGTACAGGGCCTCCCTGAGCCCCCACCCCCGGGAGCCAGTTCAGAAGGATAGAGGCAGACCTTGCCTAGAGCCCAGAACCCACAGCAGAACTCGGCCACAGAGAACACGTCCAGTACATAGCCCTCAGATGCCCAACTTCAAACACCACGCATGAGGTTCACTTCTCTCATGAATATTTTGCTGAGGCTATTGGCATTTGGTTTCAGAACTAATTAATTTTCTCACAGGATACCACTTCAACTGCCATCACAGGTTCTGTATTATTCTATGTGCAAATTTCTGGCAGTAAATTGGACTTGTGATCTAACAGAGCCTTTGAAATGCCACATTTCCAGGGACTCTGGAGTGAGCAGAAATACTAAATATTCCTTAAAGAAGATGATTCATACATTTCCTGATTACCTTTGATTATTATGTCACAGGAGTAGGTGGGTGGGGTCTGAGATCCAGAAGCGATCCTCAGGGCCCCAGTGTGACCCAAATGGTTGGGGAGGGAGCCAGAGACAGGAAGCCACTTAGATTAAGAGAAACTTCACAGACCCCCAGTAGGGCAGCTCACGTGAGCATCCCCTCCAAAGCAGGGGACACCGGCCTGGAGCCAGGCAGGCACATGGGTGGAGGAATGGGTGAAGGAACCCATCTCCCTAAGCATTTTATTTCCTTCTTTTTTTTTTGAGACGGAGTCTCGCTCTGTCGTCAGGCTGGAGTACACAATCTCAGTTCACTGCAACCTCTGCCTCCTGGGTTCAAGCAATTCTCCTGCCTCAGCTTCCCAAGTAGCTTGGACTACAGACACGCACCACCACGCCCAGCTAATTTTTTTTGTATTTTTAGTAGAGACGGGGTTTCACCATGTTGACCAGGATAGTCTCAATCTCCTGACCTTGTGATCTGCTGGCCTCGGCCTCCCAAAGTCCTAGGATTATAGGCATGAGCCACCGCGCCTGGCCTCCCTAAGCATTTTCTTAGCAAAGCTAAGGCAACAGTCACAACATCACAGACTCCCAGACCTGGCAGTTGTCCCAGGAAGACACACTCACACTCCTTCCTCTTGCTGGCCCCAGAGCTGCGTCTGCACTTCCTAGAGTGAAATGGGGCTGGCACTGGGCACACAGGTTTGGGAATATGATACACTTGGCCTCGGGTGTAGAGCACGTGGGATCTGGTGAGCAGTAATAACCCGAAGATAGTGACACACGAGTCAGCAGGAGGCTCAGGCCACACCGAGCAGAGGCCCTGGGAGGGGTTGAAAGGGGTCTGTGCAGAGCATCATGGTCAGAAGGATGGGGGAAGCATCAGGGTACATCAGATATAGAGCGTCATCCCAGTGCCAGCTGGACCTGGCTCCTCCTGGTACCAGCCTAACGGCTGAAGCCAGTACCAAAAGGCAGGTACTCCTGGGACTGTCAGCATCGTTTTATGAGGGAAAGCTTAGAATGGGGGTTCACACTCGTGTGGCCTTGGTGGGCTGGCTGGGCTGCCAGTGAACTCGCCTGCACGGGGCGGCCTCACAGTGGGGCTGGGCGGCTGGCAGAGCTCAGCACCTGGCAGGTGAGCTCCGGCGCAAGGAGGCCGCCTGCGGCCCAGCCCTGCAGCTCAGCCAAGCTGCCCCAAGAGGGATGCAGTGAGATGGATGGCAGTGTCCTCATAGCTGTGGCTGGAACCCCAGAACATCCAGGATGGGACTGGGGACACAGGGGATGGATGCATCCTTAGATGAGGAGAGACTTTTTCCTGATGGGACACACAGGGATGGTGCTGAGACAGGCAGAGCAAGGCCCTTCCAGGACAAGGAATGGAAATGGGGCCCCAGGAACTGCTCCAAGACCTGGCCAAAGACCAGTGACAGTGGGGAGGGAGGGGAGGGCTCAGAGAGGCTCCAGATCCTTAGAGCCAGACAGAGAGAAGGACACCCAGGTTTTGGAGGGAAGGGTGGGAGGGACAGTGACATTGGGGTGCTCCAGCTTGGGTGGATACCAAAGCGCTGTGTACAAATTAAAGGTTTAAGTCTGGATAACTGAGTCCCTAGGCTGGCTGCAATGTAAAGGACCCCAAAGCTATAACTTTATTTATAAACATCAGCATGTATTATTTTTCTCCTGGGCAAGAAGCTGAGCCTTTAGAAAAAGCTCAAACCTCAAGACTCTCTCTCATTTGTGCAAATGTTTTGGGAACAAACTGGATTTAAAGTTAAATCTTCAAGAGTCTAAGTGCCAAAAACAATTGTTTTGTTTGGGAAGGTGGCTTGTAAACACGGCATTAAAATTACTTGGGAATAAGGTACAAACTGCTATCATGAAAAAAGCCCTGTTCTTGGAAATTTATCTTGAAGTCTAGCAGTGACGGGTCACATGTGATGAGTAACATCCTGGCCTCAGGCCCTCACTTCCTACTCCAGATGTGAATTCGGAGACTCTTCATGGGTGATTAGTTCACCCAGTGGGGACCAGTTCTTTCAAGGAGACCACAGGGACTCACGCAGCCACCCCGAAGGCAGAGCTGGGGGTGCAGACATAGAGTATTTCAGCCTGTTTCAAGACTCAGAGATGTTATCTAAAACCAAAGGGGCTTTTAGAGGTCAGAAATTTGCCCTCAGGACAAATGTTCAATCTATCTGACTTTACTGCTTTTTCCACATTTGCATTTATATAAAGTTATCTGAGGCTTGCCTAAACAAACCCAGGAGCTCTTTGCAGTAGGATTGAGCTGACTTGTTTTTTGGTTTTGTTTTGTTTTAAGACGGAGTTTCTGTTGTCCAGGCTGGAGTGCAGTGGCGCAATCTCTGCTCACTGCAACCTCTGCCCCCAACCCCTGGTTCAAGCGATTCTCCCACCTCAGCCTCCTGAGTAGCTGGGACTGGAGACCAGGTTTCACCATGTTGGTCAGACTGGTCTTGAACTCCTGACCTCAGGTGATCCACCCTCCTTGGCCTCCCCATGAGCCACCGCGCCTGGCCAAGCTGACTTCTATGTGGGGTTGACACTAATGTGAAGTTGACACTATGTGGAGTTGACTTCTATGCGGGGTTGATACCGTGCCCTGTTGCCCCTGGCTGTAACCTTCGGGAAGTCTGACCTTGTGCAGCCCACAGCATGAGGTGGACAGAAACACAGTCCCCTGCGCCCTTCTCAGCAGGGCTCTGACACATTCCCCAGTGATTCTCGATATTAAACCGACCTTGTTTTCTGCAATTCCTGCCCAGCTTTAGGAAGTCAGGGAACGGTGTGACACTGAGGTATTAAGAACTGGAGCTTGGTGCCAAGACAGCCCACGTCCCAGGATGGACCTGGATGCCCACAGCAGGCCAGGATGAAGGGGCAGGGAAGGTCTGCAGGCAGCTCAGCCACGTCTGCGTCCGACCCCAGGGAGTGCGGGGGGGCAGAGGGTGTACCCAGCCTGCCAAGGCCGCCTCTGCTGGCGTGTCTCCTCATCATTGTTCTCTCCTAAGCATAGGAGGCTTCTATTTTTGCCGTGAGGAGCCTGATGCCTTGCAATTCCCAGGCGTCCCCTGGAGCGGGGCTGGGATTTCGTTTTCCATTCAGGCAGCTTGGGGATGGAAGCAGGGCCACCCAGGAGACCGGGAGCCAGAGTGAAGCAGCATCTGCCAATCTTCTCAGACACATATGAGCTCCAGCTCCGGCCACGGTGACGAGGCCTGTGCGTGCAGCCTGATGTGACCACACACAGGGCCCAGCACACCAAGTTGCCTTAGTCCGTCTCGTGCTTACTACGACAGGCACGAACTGCTTCACAGATACGGACCTGCTCATCCTCCAAGGCCCACCACAGGGAGCCGTCATCCCATTTCGCAGATGAGGACACCGAGGCTCACACAGATTTAAGCCTAAGGCCACACAGGAAGTGCTGGATCTGGGATTTAACCCTGGCCATGTGGCCCCAGAACTCACACTCTTAGCTTCTACATTATGTTAGGAGGAAGAAAAGAAAAAAGGTATTTATGGCACATAAACTCACTAACAGATCAGACTGATCAATAAGAAAACAGAAAAAAGTGGCTGGGCACGGTGGCTCACGCCTGTAATCCCAGCACTTTGGGAGAGCAAGGCGGACAAATCACCTGAGGTCACGGGTTCAAGACCAGACTGGCCAATATTATATAGTGAAACCCCGTTTCTACTAAAAATACAAAAAAAATTAGCAAGGTGTGGTGGTGCACTCCTGTAATCCTAGCTACTCGGAAGGCTGAGGCAGGGGCATCGCTTGAACTTGGGAAGCAGAGGTTGCAGTTAGCCGCGATCGCACCATTGCACTCCAGCTTGGGCAACAAGAGCAAAACTCCATCTCAAAAAAAAAAAGAAAGAAAATAGAGAAAAGGTGCAAAAGGTATAATCAGTCATTCACAGAATAACAAATATATGAAAAATATATATATGAGAAAATAAATATATGGAAAGATGTCAGGCTCACTGGCATGCAAGGAAATGCAAATTAATACTTCATGTAGATAGCACTTTCATGCATTAGACAAAAACGTGAAATGTCTGACCACACCAAGTGCAGTCAAGAAAAAGGAGAAGAGGAAACTCATATGCTGCCAGTGGGACCACTCCTGGGACACCCACCCACTTAGGAACAGAATTTAGCTGTTTCTAGTGCATTTGAAGATTCTTGTACTCTCTCCCATAGCAATTCCAATCCTTGCTAAATATTCTGACAAATCCAGCTCATGTTCACAGAAAGACACATACCTGAGTACTCATGATATCTCTGTTTGTAGCAGCAAGAATTTGGAAACCAGCTAAGCATCCATCAATGGAGAATGACAAATAGTTTTATGTTTGTGTGATGCAATACCAACACAGCGGTGAAAATGCAGGAAATACAGCCACCTGTTTCACATGGATGAATCTCACAAACACAACGTTAAGCAAAAAAGACACATTGGCTGGGCGTGGTGGCTCATGCCTGTAATCCTAGCACTTTGTGAGGCCGAGGCAGGGAGCTCACTTGAGGTCAGGGGTTCAAGAGCAGCCCGGCCAATTTGGTGAAATCCCATCTCAATTAAAAACACAAAAATGAGCCAGGTGTGGTGGCGCATGCCTGTAATCCCTGCTACTCGGGAGGCTGAGGCAGAAGAATTGCTCGAACCTACAAGGCGGAGGTTGCCATGAGCTGAGATCATGACTCTGCACTCCAGTCTGGGCAACAGAGGGAGACTCCATCTCAAAAACAAACAAACAAACAAAAACCCCACAAAGCCATACTACAGAAAAAATACAAGTTGATATCATTTACGTAATGCTCACAGACAAAATGCAAAACTAACAGACATAGGTATGCTTATACACGTACTAAGTCATAAACAAGCACCAAACTTCAAAAGTAGTTACCTCTGTGTGATACTAAGTCATAAACAAGAATCAAACTTCAACAGTAGTTACCTCTGTGTGATACTAAGTCATAAACAAGCACCAAACTTCAACAGTACTTACCTCTCTGTGATACTAAGTCATAAGCAAGCAGCAAACTTCAACAGTAGTTACCTCTGTGTGATACTAAGTCATAAACAAGCAACAAACTTCAACAGTAGTTACCTCTGTGTGAAAGACAAGATGCAACTGGGGAGGGGGTCCAGCTGCAATGCTGTTGTGATGCTTTAAAATATATCCACGGGCTGGGCGCAGGGCCTCACACCTGTAACAGCAGCATTTTGGGAGGCTGAGGCAGGCAGAGCACTTGAGGTCAGGAATTCGAGACCAGCCTGGCCAATATAATGAAATCCTGTCCCTATTAAAAATACTCAAATTAGTCCAGGTGTGGTGGCGTGTGCCTTTAAATTCCAGCTACTTGGGAGGCTGAGGCAGGAGAATCGCTTGAACCTGGGAAGGGAGGTTGCAGTGAGTCAAGATTGTGCCACTGCACTCCAGTCTGGGTGACAGAGTGGTGAGACTCCATCTCAAAAAAATAAATAAATAAATAAATATATGTGTGTGTGTGTGTGTGTGTGTGTGTATGTGTGTATACATACATATATACATTTCCACAAATTCTTTGACACTCCCTTCAAAAGAGTGGAACCTAATTCCTCTCTCCTTGAGTGTGGCCTGAATTTAGGGACTTGCTTCTAGTTAAGAGACATAAGCAGAAATGACCGCGTATGACTAATGAGGCCAGGTCATAAAAGGCACAGCAGCTTCCTCTGTACTCTCTCTTGAATCACTCAGGCTGGGGGAAGCCAGCCGCCATGTTGTGAGGACACTCAAGCAGCTCTGTGGAAAAGTATATATGGCAAAGAACCGAGGCCTCCTGCCAGCCAACAGCCAGGGGAAGTCGATCTTGGAAGTGAATCCTCCTGCCCCAGTCAAGCCTTCGGGTGACCCAGCCCACATCTTTCCCCTGCACTAGAACCACCCAGCTCAGCTGCTTCCAGATTCCTGGCCCACAGACGATATGTGAGATAATAAATGTTTATTATTTTTTTCTTTTTTTTGAGATGGAGTCTTGCTCTTGTTGCCCAGGCTGGAGTGCAGTGGTACGATCTTGGCTCACTGCAACCTCCACCTCCTGAGTTCAAGTCATTCTCTTGCCTCAGCCTCCTGAGTAGCTGGGATTATAGGCACGTGTCACCACGCCCAGCTAATTTTTTGTATTTTCAGTAGAGACAGGGTTTCACTATGTTGGCCAGGCTGGTCTCGAACTCTCGACCTCAGGTGATTCACTCGCCTCGTCTTCCCAAAGTGCTGGGATTACAGGTGTGAGCCGTGGTGCCCAGCCTATTTCTTTCATTTCTACACAGACATCACTATAACCTGGAGTCATTACAGAAACTGGCCCGTTCCTGCGATCTCTAATTTGGCTTCTCTAGAGCAGGCTGGACACCAGCCCTGCAGGCAGCCATGCCAGAGCCCCCAAGCTTGGGAAGGCATCATCAACATGTCCCTGAATTGGTCATGGTGGTCCAATGCCTCTTTCTAGTCTTGCTTTGTCATGACACATTGCTGCTTTATTTTATTCAGGTCCATCCATATCAACTTATTTTCTAATGAGTAGATTTTAAATAGGACATGAGGACTTTGAGGATCGAATAGAAATCCTCCATTGCCAAAGCAGAAATATATACCATCAGAATATCTTCCCTGTACCAGGCTTAGGATGAAGCTGATAGAATAAAAGGGAGGACTGAGGGAAAGAAATTGGACCTGTGATAATAAGGTCAAGCTGCTAGATCAAGCCTTGCCTGAACCAGGTATTCTGGACTTTCCAATTACATGAAAAAAAGTTTATGTCACCATACGATGGATACTTTGCTACATTAAATGTCAATGGATGTGGAAACAGCCCAGTGAGATAACCTGACTTTATTAGCTCAAAGGGGAACAAAATTACAGCCTAGTGACATTGCACTAAGTCCTGCCTTGCGTCAATATGTTGGGCTGAGTTCAATATGGTTTAAAATAAACACAAAATCCTTAAACTCTTTATAAGTATCGGGGAAAGTCCCCTTTTCCTTATTTTTTGACTAATTTCAACTTTTATTTTACATTCAGGGGGTCTATGTGCAGAATTGCTACCTGGTTATATTGTGTGATGCTGAGGTTTGGGGTACAATTAATCCTGTCACCCAGGTACCAAGCACAGTACCCAACAGTTAATTTTCAACCCTTGCCCTGCTCCCCCCTCTGCCCTCTAGTAGTCCCTGGCATCTACTGCTGCCGTCTTTATGCCCATGAGTACCCAATGTTTGGCTCTCGCGTCTAAGTGAGAACATGTGTTATGTGGTTTTCTGTTGCTGCGTTAATTTTCTTAGGACAATGGCCTTCAGTGCATCCGTGTTGCTGTAAAGGACAGAATTCTGTTCTTCTCTAGGGCTGTGTAGTATTCCATGATGTATATATAACACAGTTTCTTTATCTGGCCCACTGCTGATGGGTACCTAGACCGATTCTGTGTCTTTGCTCTTGTGAATTGCACTGCAATGAACATATGAGAGCCTGTGCCACTTTGGTAGAATGATTTCTTTTCTTTTGGGTATATACCCAGGAATGGGATTGCTGGGTGAAATGTCATTGTTTTAAGTCCTTTGAGAAATCTCCAAACTGCTTTCCACAGTGGCTGAGTAATTTATATTCCTACCAACAGTGTAAAAGAGTTCCCTTTTCCCCAGAGCCTTGCCAGCAACCGTTGTTTTTTCACTTTTTAATAAAAGCCAGCCTGACTGGTGTGAGATGGTATCTCACTGTGGTACTGATTTGCATTCTTCTAATGATTAGCGATATTGAGCATTTTTTCATATGTTTGATGGGTTCTTATATGTCTTCTGAGAAGTGTCTGTTCATGTCCTTTGCCCATTTTTTAATGAGGTTATTTGGTTTTTGCTTGTTCAATTGTTTAAGTTCCTTTTAGATTTGTGATATTAGACTTTTGTTGGATGCATAGTTTGTGAGTATTTTTTTTTTTTTTTTGAGTCAGAGTCTCACTCTGTTACCCAGGCTGGAGTGCAGTGGCACAATCTCAGCTTACTGTAACCTCTGCCTCCTGGGTTCAAGTGATTCTCCTGCCTCAGCCTCCCAAGTATCTGGGACTACAGGTACATGCCACCATACCCAGTTAATTTTTTGTATTTTTAGTAGACACAGGGTTTCATTGTGCTAGCCAGGATGGTCTCGATCTCCTGACCTTATGATCTGCCCGCCTGAGCCTCCCAAAGTGCTGGGATTACAGGCGTGAGCCACCACACCCAGCCGTTTGTGAGTATTTTCTCCCATTCTGTAGGTTATCTGTTTACTCTGTTGATAGTTTCTTTCGCTGTGCAGAAGCTCTTTAGTCAATTAGGTTCCACTTGTTGATTTTTGTTTTTGTTGCAACTGCTTTGGAGGACGACTTAGTCATAAATTCTTTCCCAAGGCCAATATCCAGAATGGTGTTTCCTAGGTTTTCATCTAAGATGCTCATAGTTTGAGGGCTTACATTTATATCTTTAATCCAACTGAGTTAATGTTTTTATATGGTAAAAGTAGAGGTCCAGCTTCATTCTTCTGCATGTGGTTAGCCAGCTATCCCAGCACCATTTATTGAATAGGGAGTCCTCTCCCCATTGCTTATTTTTGTCAGCTTTGTCAAAGGGCAGATGGCTGCAGGTGTGTGGCTTTATTTCTGGATTCTCTGCTTGGTTCCATTGGTCTATGTGTCTGCTTTTGTATCAGTCCCATGCTGTTTTGGTTACTGTAACCTTGTAGTATAGTTTGAAGTCGGGTAATTGATGTCTCTGGCTTTGTTCTTTTTGCTTAGGATCGCATTGGCTATTTTGGCTCTTTTTTGGTTCCATCTGAATTTTAGAATAGTTTTTTCTAGCTCTGTGAAAAATGGCCTTGGTAGTTTGATAGGAATAGCACTGAATCTGTCACTAGCTGTGGGCAGTATGGTGATTTTAACAATATTGATTCTTTCAATCCATGAGGATAGAATTTTTTTCCCTTTGTTTGTGTCACCTCTGGTTTCTTTCACCTCCTTAGTTAGCTGCAGTCCTAGGTATTTTTGTGTGTGCCCATTATAAAGGGGATTGTGTTCCCGATTTGGCTCTCAGCTTGAACATTACTGGTGTATAGAAATGCCACTGGTCTTTCTACATTGACATTGTATCCTGAAACTTTACTGAGGTTGTTTATCAGTTACAGGAGGCTTCGGACAAAGTCTTTAAGGTTTTCTGGTATAGAATCATATCATCAGTGAAGACAGATAGTTTGGCTTCTTTTCCTATTCGGATGCCTTTTATTTCTTTCTCTTGCCTGATTGCTCTGGCTAGGGAAGGTTCACTTTTCAAGTCTTACATGACCAAACTCTGGCAGAAACCAGATTAGACTCAATCAGATCATTTTTGGTTCCCCCAAAACAAGCAGAACAAACCTACATGGTGAGTACTGAATCCCAAGCGTTTAGCTAAAAGGCACAATTTACATTGAACATTTCTGCACCATTTCCCTCTCTCTTAAAGACAGCTTTGACCCTGGCTCACATTCTTGTGCTTACAGAAAATCTCAAGGCAGCTTTCAAAAAGAAATTTTCTTTTAATTAACCACATAAATAAGCCCTGCTGTGCCGATCAGACGAGTATGATTGTGTTGGCTTGCTTTTCTCTCTTTTTTTTAATAACTGATGCAAAGACCCAAAAAAAGATCAGAAAAATAGTCTCTCAACTCTACCGTCTGTCTCATTTTGAACCTGAGCATGAGGACCCAGAGGTAAGTGACCTGCTTAGAGTCACAGCCTAGGCCAAACCTACGGGGTCAGAGAACCCTGGGTCCATCTCACCCCGCTTTGGCTGCCCTGCCAAGAGACTGCACACTCCGCACAGAACACCATCTGCTCACACAGGGCCGGGGGCACTCCCCAAGGCCAGTAAGGGACCAGGTCAGAATTTACGCTGGACACAGCACCCTGCCGACACAGATGGAGAGGACCTGACAGGAAGAAACTCTGGACTCCACCTCAAGAGAAGGCTCATCACCCTGCACCCCCAGGAAAGCCTCCTTGTCCAACATTGACAGGGTCTTGGAACCCCCCGCCCCAGATGGGTGGGCAGCAGAGCCCTTTGCTGGATGAATCGAATGGCGTTAGGAGGACCACACACACACTGGCCCAAAACACGACAGAGGCCGGAAGCCAGCTCCAGCAGATAACATTTGTCCCCGCGTGACAGGAGTGGACCAGGACCCAGGAGGACCACCTGCTGCTGAGGAATACAGCTTGAGGGACAGAAGAGAATGGCAAGGAGAGGGCTTTGTGTCAGGGCCCAAGAGAAAGAGCCACAGACAGATGAGGAGGGGGACAAAGCTGGGAGGAGAACCAGAGGCCCAGCCTGCAATCGGGGCGGCCAGACAGTGGGTGCGGGTGGACATGGCTGCAGGGCACCTGCCGTGCTCCCGGCACAGCGCTCAGGGATCAGCTTGCCTCCAGCACTTCTGGGAAGATGACAGGTCACAGCTATTGCCGCAACCCTGAGGACCCGCCATAGTCACAGAGAGCAGAAGGGGTGAGACCTACAGGATTTGAAGACCTTCATGTCCCCTGACCTGCTGGGCACAGAGTCCTTTGGACTAATTGAATGCTTTCAGGCTCATTAAGCAGCTCAGGCTGCTTAAAATACTTAATGTGTTTGGAAAAATACAATCCAACTCCTGGTGTGAGCAGAATCCTTTCAACTGCCTGCTTCATTTCAACTTGCACAGAAAGAACGCTGTGCTCACCCTCCTGCAGACCTGGAGAAGAATGTGACACACGATTCCATGCCCTGGGAGGCACCTGCCGTATTACCATGAAGGGACAGAAACTTCATGTCAAGACAACAAACAAAAGTCCTCATGGGTGATTCTGTTGCAGCTCAGAAGCCATTACAATAGCTCTACAATTTAAAGAAAGGTGGGGAAGAAAGACTCCTCCTTTTAGAACATTCACCACCAAGGCTCCTGAAAGTGCACTGCAAATGGGCTGCACGGCCCAGCAGCCAGACTCGGGAACTCCCTGCTCTTCCTTCTGTACCATCATTAAAGTCATCCAGCCCCAGTTCTGGGTGTGCTACTGGCCTGGGGCAAGCCTCACCCCCTTAGCTCTGGTGGCTTGAAGCTCCACAGAACCCCAGAGCTCAGACCAAAGATCACCAAGGGTACCTTCTCATGGTCATCTGTGACAATGAAGGCAAACGCTGCTGTGTGAAGGAAGCAGGCCATAAAGCCAGGCTCACAGATAATACAGCTTATAGCTTCTGCCCTGCAACATGGTAACAGCAAACCGGGAAGTGACATGAATGAGCTGCTGGGTGTCCAGACCTTCCTTTGGCAAATGCCCAAGAGGGACAGGACCCTCATCCTGGAGTGAGAGGGAAGCTGGAAACGGAGAGAGGGGGAATGGAAACTAATCCACCCGAGCCACGGTCTACCGGTCCTGTGCCTAAGCTCTCATCACACCCCTTTGAAGATGCAGCCTATCTGCACACACAGCCCGAGTGGCAGAGCTGGGATTTGAACTGAGGCCTGCCTGAGTACACAGCCCAAACCGTTCTCTACCTTTCAACTGAAGATGGGTGCAGATAGGTACGTGGGTCCAACTGCTCCACACCCGACTGTCTAGGAGAGACACAGCAGCCAGTTGGTAGGGTTTTCACTCCTGTGCACTCGGCATTTCTGTGCTAGGCGGTGAGACACCTTCTGGAAAGGCTGTGTCCCTGTCACATCCGGGAGCAGGAAGGTCATCGGAAGGGTGGCTCACCTTCCCCGAATCCGGAATGTTTCAGGTGGTTGGTGTGCTGAACAGAGGTCACCCAGAGGAACTGGAAGCAGCACCGGGCACCCCAGCAGCTGAGCATGAATGCGTGTGTTCATCTCGCAGGCAGGAAGGTATGGGGCTGTATCACAGCCAATGGAATCAGGAAATTCCCACCTAGGCCAACCCCAGTCACGAGAAACCTCCTTCTAAAATGCTCTCAGAGGCCAGGAACAAGGCTGGGGGATGACTATGCATTCACTTAGGAAAATCGTAGGGGTGGGTTTCAGCTCAGGGCTGAATGTGCTCCTCCCAAATTCAGATGTTGAAGCCTAACCCCTAATGTGCTACTGTTATGATGTGGGGCCTTTGGGAAGAATGAGGTCATGAGGGCAGAGCCCTCACGAATGGGATGAGAAGAAAAGTCACGAGAGATGATCTCTCTCCCCCCGATGTGAGAGCACAGGAAGAAGGCAGCCATCTGCAAACCAAGCAGAGAGCCCTCACCAGGGACCACCAGCCCCTTGATGCTGGACTTCCCAGTCTTCAGAGCTGTAAGGAATGAATCCCTGTTCTTTAAACCAATCTATGATATTTTTGTTATAACAGCCTGAACTAAGACAGGCTCACATACTCACAAGTAAGAAGAAAAATGCTTAGAATGGTGATCATTAAAAAATCTGGGGACAACAGATGCTGGAGAGGATGTGGAGAAATAGGAACGTTTTCACACTGTTGATGGGAGGGTAAATTAGTTCAACTATTATGGAAGACAGTGTGGCAATTCCTCAATAGAATTAGAAATAGAAACTCCATTTGACCGAGCAATCCCATTACTGGGTATATATCCAAAGGATTATAAATCATTCTATTATAAAGACACATGCACACGTATATTCACTGCAGCACTGTTTACAATAGCAAAGACCTGGAACCAACCCAAATGCCCATCAATGATAGACTGGGCAAGGAAAATGTGGCACATATACACCACGGAATACTATGCAGCCATCAAAAACAATGAGTTTGTGTCCTTTGTAGGGACATAGATGAATCTGGAAACCATCATTCTCAGCAAACTGACACAAGAACAGAAAATCAAACACCACATGTTCTCACTCATAGGCGAGTGTTGAACAATGAGAACACATGGACACAGGGAGGGGAGCATCACACACTGGGGTCTGCTGAGCGGGGAAATAGGAGAGGGACAGAAGGGGGTAGGAAGGTTGGGGAGGGATAACATGGGGAGAAATGCCAGATATAGGTGACAGGGATGGAGGCAGCAAAGCACACTGCCACGTATGTACCTATGCAACAATCCTGCATGTTCTGCACATGTGCCCCAGAACCTAAAGTGCAATAAAATATATATCTATATTTTTTAAAAAGACATTAGAGCTTCTCATTAGAAACTTTAACAACAAAAAAAAAGAAAAATGGTAGTGCTGAAGGAAGCCAACCAGTGAGGTAAGGTTTACTTCCTCATTGTGAACAAACTTCAAACATTAAGGAAATTTAATTAGTCACTTAAAATCTGGACACTAGTAATGCACTAGAACCAAAAGGTGTTACAGGTGAGTTTTAACACCACCATGAGGGAAATATCACCTCAGTCTTATGTTAATTGCTCTCCAAAAGAGAAAAGGAAAAGATGCTGAATGTTATGGGTCTAATGTAATCTCCATAGTAAAACCAATGAAAAGGCAGAATGAGAAGGGTAAATTGTAGGCCAAGCTCATTTATAAACACAAAACATCCTAAATAAAACATTAGCCAAGTGAACTCAGCAACTCTTAAGAGACATATCATGGCCGGGCGCGGTGGCTCACGCCTGTAGTCCCAGCACTTTGGGAGGCCGAGGCGGGTGGATCACGAGGTCAAGAGATCAAGACCATCCTGGTCAACATGGTGAAACCCCGTCTCTACTAAAAATATAAAAAACTAGCTGGGCATGGTGGTGCGTGCCTGTAATCCCAGCTACTCAGGAGGCTGAGGCAGGAGAATTGCCTGAACCCAGGAGGCGGAGGTTGCGATGAGCCGAGATCGCGCCATTGCACTCCAGCCTGGGTGACAAGAACAAAACTCTGTCTCAAAAAAAAAAAAAAAAAAGAGACATATCATGATGAAATATGGGTTTATCCCAGGAATGTCAACTTGGTGTCATATTAGAAAAGCTATTATCGTAATCACAGAATTCACCACATTAACAGATCATCTCAACTGATGCACAAAAACCATTTCATAAAGTTCAACATGCATTCATGATTAAAAGAGGGGGAAACTCTTAGCAAATGAGGACCAGAAAGAGACTTCCTTAACAGAGTGAGGATCTAGCAGCAGCCCACAGCACACGCCATGCTTCACGGTGGACCATCAGAGATGGCCCTACACGAAGGAGTAAGACAAGAATTTGCAGCATTACTGCTTCTGCTTAACACTGTCCTGTCACTCCTAACCACAGAAATAAGAAATTAAAGGATGAAGATTGCAATGGATGGCTGAGATCCAACTGTCATTATATGCAGGAGACATGCTGTCCACAGAGAAAATCCCCAAGCTCCTCTTCAGACTATTCAGCAAGGTTGCTGGGTATCAGATTAAAACACAAACTCAACAAAGGTCGTTTCCAGAGAGCTGCCACTGGGACTGTAGCCAAAAGTTCATACCTAGGAATCAATTTAACGTAAAAATGGAAGACCTCTATAGAAAAATACCTATTACTTTATTGAAAGACCTAAAAGAGGGCCTATTAATTTAAGACCTCCAAATGTCATGAGCATGTTTGGATTTGGGGTGTTGTCTTCCGGGTGAATTCAGGAAGGAGGCTATGCAGGTGCACCAAGACAGACCCATGGCATCCTGTTTCCTCCAGGGAAATCTGAACTGCTGCTCCACAGCCTCGCCAACAGAGGGCGCCATCAAACTTTGAGTCCCCCCGCCCCCTCCTCACCAATCTTGCCTGTGAGAAATGGTATCTTGTTATAATGTATATTTCGGAGGAATGAGCTTTATGATAGAAGTTGCAAATATTTTCTACTGCTTTCTTACCTGGCTTTTCTGCTTATAGTGTCCCTCCCCCCGATATGAGAGCAGGTTTTTTTTTTTTCCCTAATGCAACCAAATTTCTCAATCTTTTCTACATTGCTTTTGGATTTTGAATCATAATTTTCCCTACCCACAGGTTATTTTAAAATTTACCCATTTCCTTGTGGTAGTTATTCTGGTAACTATCTACCTATCTAGAGACACTTGAAATGTACAATTGTATATGATGAAAGATATCAACAAAATTTTATCTTTTTCCAAATGCCTATCCAGTTGTCTCAAAACCATTTTTAAAGGGTTCTCTCTGCCACTGTTTTATTTAGGAATTTTACATCAATATTCCTAAGTGAGATTGGTGTGTGGTTTTCTTATTGAATAATCTTGAGGGTTCTTTTTCTATGATCTGGAATAATTTAAGTAGCACTGAGATATCTTTTTCCTAGGGAAGTTCCCTTTCTATCCAGGTCTTCACACTTATTTGCAAAGCACGATACAAAAGTAAGCTTTTATTGACTTTTTAAAAACATGCTCTGTTCTATTAATGTTATTTATTTTGTGTGTTTGGGGTCTTGCTCCCCTTCATTAGCTTAAGACTTGGTTTTCTCCTATGATACAGTATTTTGTGTATTTATTAGTTTCATTTTTTTCTCATTCCTAAAATTCGTGAATTTCCAATCTTTTATTTTTGTCATTCTGCTCTCAGTTTATTTGGCTACTTTTATCTAACATTTTTAGTTAGATGATAAATTCATTCATTTGTTTGGTTTCATTTCTGAGGTTATAACCACAGCTTTCTGTGTATTCCACAGAGAGATATATTTTAATTTTCATCAAATTCTAAAAATTATGCACTTGGTTTGTATATTTCCTTTCACCTAAAAACTCATTTAATAGAGTTTAATCTTGTAACTTTTCAAATTGAGGGGCCTTTTTGGTTTCTAATCTTATGATTAATTTTTGGTTTTATTGCATTGTGAGCACAGAATATTGTTTATATTATTTCTACGTTATGGAACTCACTGAGGTTGTCATTGTAACCTAATATATGTCAACTTTCATAAGCGTTCCAAGTAGTCTCGAAACAAAGTTGTATTCCCTATTATCACAGGACAAAGTCTGGTACATTTGGGGCGTGTGTCTCGGTCCCCCTTCACCTGTCTCAGGCTGAGCAAGGCGGTCACAATGTCCTGGAACTGTGTGTCCCTCCTGTCTCCCTGCCTCCCCTGTGGGTCCCACATCGCAGAGGTGCTGGTGACGTTGTGTGAAGCAGACATAACCACAACTAGTATCTCTTCTCAGCAAATTGCAGCCTTTAGCTTTGACAGCGCCCTCTCTGTTTCCATCAATGCTTTTGGCCTGACACTAGTTTGGTTGCAGTCAGGGTTAGAACTCCTAAGGTCTTTTTCTTCCTTCATTGCTATACACCCTCCTGTCATTTCCAGCCTTCCTGGATCACTTTGTTTTGGGTATGACTTTTTTTTTTTCTTTTTTTTGAAACAGAGTTTCACTCTGGTTGCCCCGGCTGGAGTGTAATGGTGCAATCTCGGCTCACTGCAACCTCCGCCTCCCAGGTTCAAGCAATTTTCCTGCCTCAGCCTCCCAAGTGGCTGGGACTACAGGCATGTGCCACCACACCCTGCTACTTTTGTGTATTTTTTTAGTAGAGGCAGGATTTCTCCATGTTGGTCAGGCTGGTCTCAAACTCCCGACCTCAGGTGATCTGCCTGACTCACCTCCCATGGTGCTGGTATTACAGCTGTGAGCCACCACACCCAGCAGGTATGACTTCTTTATGCAGTATACAGTTGGGTGCCACTATGTGAACCAATCTGAAAATCAGTCTTTTCTTGTAATAAGTGGGTTAAATCCACGCTAATTTCCTGATGTGGCTGCTATGTTTGATCTCAGTTCTATTCTTTGGTGTTATGTTGACTGTGTGTATTTCACTATGTGGTCTGTTTGCTTCTTTAAAAGTTGTTTTGTTTTGTTTTTGCATTCTTTGGGTATTTACGATGGTCTAGGCCAGAAGTGGTGGCTCACGCCTGTAATCCCAGCATTCTGGGAGGCCGAGGCAGGCAGATCATGAGGTCAGGAGATCAAGACCATCATGGCTAATAATATAGTGAAACCGCAGCTCTACTAAAAATATAAAAAATTAGCTGGGTGTGGTGGCACACACCTGTAATCCCCACTACTCAGGAGGCTGAGGCAGAAGAATCGCTTGAACCCAGGAGGCAGAGGATGCAGTGAGTCGAGATCACATCATTCCACCCTGGGCGACAGAGAGAGACTATGTCTCAAAAAAAAAAAAAAAAAAGGTCTGTATTTTTTTGTTTCAGTGGTCATTCTTATATACCAATGTTACCACTTTCTTACCTGCAGGGCAGTCAATGAGCTGATTCTCTGTTCTTCTTTTTCTCTTCCTACTCCAACTATTATTTTTATTCATTTTTTCTATTTTGTCAGAATATATAACATTTACAGCCATTTCTCCATATTTATCCCTACCCTTCTTTCAGTTGTTCATATACAATTTTTTTCAACATTTTAAAATACTTGTTTAAATGTAAAAATACTACCAGTGCTTTCACCAAAGTTTCCCGCATCATCTTTTCATGGGATGAGGCCTGTCCCCTGCTATGTGGCATACATAATGTGGCTAATTTTTAACACCACCATCCTCTATATGACAACAGTATTTTCAGTAATTATCACATAATAACCAGTAATAATCACTATTTCCTTAATCGGATCTGTAATTATAAAAACCACGAACCATTTTAAAAGATGAATTTCAGTCTTAATGGTACAGCTCATATTCAGTAAAATATTTCATGTGTCAACTAAAAGTTGCGCTAATCAAACAAAGATATCCAATCTCACCATCTGTGCTATTTACTCTTCAAATTTTACACGCCACTAAAAACCCCTAGTGAAGACATCCAAGTTCTGTTTCTTTGTCTTTACCTACTGTGCTATGACTGGTTATTCCTAATCTGCTACCAAACAGAGGAATACACAGGGCCACAGGAGGGGGCCTCAATGGAGTTTGCATGATTCTGGATTGCTACAAACTTCCTCTCAAAATAAACACGTGGACTGGGGGTGGTGGCTCAAGCCTGTAATCCCAGCACTTTGGGAGGCCGAGGTGGGTGGATCATGACGTCAGGAGATAGAGACCATCCTGGCCAACATGACAAAACCCTGTCTCTACGAAAATACAAAAAATTAGCTGGGCATGGTGGTGTGCACCTGTAGTCCCAGCTACTTAGGAAGCTGTGGTGGGGGAACTGCTCGAACCTGGGAAGCAGAGATTTCAGTGAGCCCAGATCAGGCCACTGCACTCCAGCTTGGTGACAGAATGAGACTCTGTCTCAAAAAAATAAAATATAATGAACATGGGTACCTCAGTCTGCAGATATCAGGGGCTGATTGCATACTTGGGAGTTCTCCAAATTAATTGTCATGTAGAATATAATGTTTATTCAATGTTTATCCAATGTTTCTACAGTGTTTATTCAATGTTTATACAATGTTTGTTTTTGCATTTCTTTGGGTATTTAAGATGGTCTAGGCCGGGTGCGGTGGCTCACACCTGTAATCCCAGCATTTTGGGAGCCTGAGGCAGGTAAGATCATGAGGTCAGGAGATCCAGACCATTCTGGCTAACATAGTGAAACCCCAGCCCTACTAAAAATACAGAAAATTAGCCGGGCCTATAAGTGATACAAATATGGTAATTTGAGGTTTACACGTATCATTAAAATGCAATTGTAATAAGAAAAATTGCTTAGAAATTAAACCAACAACAGATTTTGTTTAGGAGGACTATTTTTTGGCTGACATTGTTTAAAAGTGTTGGATCACAGTGACCATAAAAAGCAGACCAACTTTTAGTCAGTTTTATTATTGTTTTTGAATTATCAACAGATGATGAAACTTCTCATTGCCTGCAGCCAGGACAGACAATTTCTGCTGTCCAGCCCCTGACATATCACTAATTCCAGCAGATTCTTTAAGTGTGCCTGGTAGGCACAGTATTTTTGTTCCTCAATCACTTAAAGAACAATTCGCTGGGCATAAAATCCTTCACTTGTGTTTTCTTTCCTTGAGTTTAGCTATCTTGCTTTCAATGTTGCTGTTACAAGTCTGATACCAGACTTTGTAAATAACTTGCAACTTTGTAAATCACTGCAAGTTTCCTTTGTAAATAACTTGGTCCTTCTGCCTGGAGGCCCTGCTGATTCTATTTTTAGAATTTAGTCTTTATAGAGCGTTAAGTCTTGAGTCAACCACTCCCGGAATGGCAGTGGACTATATTTCCATGTACATTTGGGTCTTATTTTATTTTAGGAAAGTTTTCTTGACTTCCAGTTTTAAATTTTTAGTTCTGTTCCATTGCCTTTAGTTCTTAAGGGTCACCAGTTACAGGAAAATAGGATCTCTTTTCAACAGACACTTTGGTTTTGATTTTTTCTATTTCCTTCATTTCTATCCTTACTGTGCTTTCAGTTGTAACTACTATCCCTTTGGGGCACCTTATCATTTACTATTAATTTCAGAGATTATCTTCGACTTTTCTTCATTTTCTTTCCTTAATTAGCTCTTTTCATATCTCCCGTTGTTTATCCACTTCCCCAGTCTCATTTTATGAAGAGCTGGCTCGTGGTGTTTTTTCACATTTGCAATTGCCTGTTAATTACATTTCATTTGTGCTGTTTTACTCCTTGGCTGTTTTCGTGGCCAGTATTTTGTTACACATTTTCTATTTCTTTTCTTGTGGTTATGGTTATATTGTATGGATGCTAGGTGCTTAGGTTTCTATTAATTGACTTACGACTCCACAAGCTGATGAGTGCAGTCAGTAGGGAGGGAGAGACCCGTGCGGCTTGCTGAGGAATGCGGCTCAGCCGTGAGCTCTTCTCTTGCTTCTCTAAAGTGCGGTTTCTTTAAGAAGAGAGATTTTCCTACTCTTCCACCTCCCCCTGCCCTTAGGGGAGCCCTTCTTTGGGGGATGATTTGTTGTTTTACTAAGTTCCTTATTTTCAGCTAATTCTTCTCTTCCCTTTCACACCAAAGCTCCATGAAACATCTCCCAGGAGCAGAATCTCCCATCCCATGCCCTTTCCAAGACCCTGTCTTTTTCTTTTCTTTCTTTTTTTTTTTTGAGACGGAGTTTCGCTCTTGTTACCCAGGCTGGAGTGCAATAGCGCGATCTCGGCTCACCGCAACCTCTGCCTCCTGGGTTCAGGCAATTCTCCTGCCTCAGCCTCCCGAGTAGCTGGGACTACAGGCGCGCACCACCGTGCCCAGCTAATTTTTGTATTTTTTAGTAAAGACGGGGTTTCACCATGTTGACCAGGATGGTCTCGATCTCTTGACCTTGTGATCCACCCGCCTCGGCCTCCCAAAGTGCTGAGATTACAGGCGTGAGCCACCGCGCCCGGCCCGACCCTGTCTTTTATCCCCTCAAAAGCCAACGCTGAGTCACATTTCCCATCTCCTAGTATCTCCCCAGTGACGGTGGGACCGGCCCCTGCTGCACTGTCTTATGCCTGGTACTGATGGCTTGAGGCTCTGGCCTGGCCCTGAAACCCCGTCTCCTGGTCTTGGGAGGAAACAGAGGTTTGCTCCCAACCTAGTTCATTGTCCCCTAGTTGTGCTATAATCATGGACTATGGGCAACTATATTTTCCTCCTGATTAACTGTATGTTTTTCAGGGGGATATATGGAGAGATTCTAATTTGGTGGGTGCCATTATCTTAGAGGGATCCCCTATATCCAATTGTGATTTAAAAAAAATTGCAAGCACAGACAGAAATCAAATAAAAACAACTTCTTAACCATTAGAAATAGACTAAGAAATCACAGGGTTTTTTTTGTTGTTGTTTTTATAAAACCCTAAGATAATTACTTGTTGGAGAAAAGTGACATGAAATGAAAAGAGAAAACGCAGTTTACATGGTGAGAGTGAAATGGGCGTGCGGATTACTGCCCTGGTGTCCATGTCCTGGGTGTCAGGCGCGGTCTATGTCGATTAGGAGACATCAAGGCACAGCAGCTGATGACATGCATTTGCCTGGTAACTCAGAGGGGACCCAGTGGCATCTGTGTGCACAGCGAAGAGTGGCCTGAGACTGACAGGCTGGGACTCCCTTTCCTCCTTCAGCTACTTAACCCCTGCCTTGGGCTTGGTTTTTTTCTTATTGTTGCTTTTTTTTTTTTAATTCAGCAAGAGAAAAAAAAATGAGAATGTTCTTATTTTCCCTCATACCATATGAAATTTTCTCAAAGCAGCCTTCCTGGTGACTGTTAGAATTACAAGACACTAGCATGGATTTTCCAGGACACTTTCAGATGACAAGATGTAACTCTTTGCTACACAGAAAAAGTAAAGTGTGTTTCCAAAATTGTCCTTTAAAAATAGTCATAGGAAGCCAAGCGCGGTGGCTCACGCCTGTAATTCTAGCACTTTGGGAGGCCGAGGCAGGCAGATCACCTGAGGTTGGGAGTTCGAGACCAGCCCGACCAACATGGAGAAACCCTGTCTCCACTAAAAATATAAAAAATTAGCCGGGCGTGGTGATGCATGCCTGTAATCCCAGCTACTCAGGAGGCTGAGGCAGGAGAATCGCTTGAACCCACGAGGCAGAGGTTACGATAAGCCGAGATGGCGCCATTGCACTCCAGCCTGGGCAACAAGAGCGACACTCCATCTCAAAAAAGAAAAAAAGAGTCATAGGAATAATAATAAATTACTATTGCTAATTTTATTTTTTTAGAAAGGCAGGATCTCACTATGTTGCCCCAAGCTGGTCTCAGACTCCTAAACTCAAGCAATCCTCCTGCCTCAGCCTCCCAAAGGGCTGGGATGACAGGCATGAGCCAGTGTGCCTGGCCAATTATTTGTATTATAATAATTATAATATGTTATAAATTATTATATAGTACATATCATACATTATATACATTACATGCTATATAATGTATAATATTTCACATTGTACAAGTCAATGTATATTAACATAAGTTTTATTTTATAATTTAGAATAATATAATCTATAATAATACATAATAAAACAATCACGATTTGGAAACCACTCGTCTCTGTATTCCTTTCAGAACCACTGGCACGCGCACCTGCAGTGGTTTCGGGCTGTGGGGTGCGTGCTGCACTATTTGTTTTTTTGCAGCATGATGGGAAGGGTTTAATATTGTTCTGGAACATAAAGGAAACTACGAGAACAGACAAGAGTCCAAGTTTTCCAGTCCAAAAATCAGGTATCACCTTGAACAAGCAGTGAAGGCTGGAATGCGTGTCTGAAACTTATGAATTACAAAGCCAGCAGGCAGCGAGGAGGCTCTGCCTGCCCAGCCTGGCCTGCGAGCAGCTGGCAGCACCTTGGCAGGCTCCATGAGTAGGCACCACGCTCCCTCCAATTCTGGCTTCGGCACCTAAGTGGGAACATTCCAGGAACCAGGAAATGATTCAGACCCGAATCTGCCGATCAGCCCCCACACAGAATTTTGTCTGCTTTTGGCCCCTTCAGTCCTCAGTCTCCTCACCAGTCCTGGGAGCAGCAGGACCCTCAGGCAGTGAACATCCTGGAGGCCACCTCCGACACTGGACACCTTGCCAAAGCCCTTTCTGCAGGGCCAAGGGGTCTGGAACTGACAGTCATGTGTGACACGGTGGGACACCTGCTGATCAGGGAGGGGCACGTTTCAAAACACTCTGTGTGTCCTTGTATCTCTATGCTGAGAGCCCACGCAGAATTCCAAGCTATCTCATTTTTATTCGAAATTAAAGGGTAAGGTTTTTGTAGACAGGGTCTCCCTATGTTTCCCAGGATGATCTCAAACTCCTGGCTCCAGTGAGCCTCCTGCCTTGGCGTCTGAAAGTGCTGGCTTTACGGGGGTGAGCCACTGTGCCTGGCCCTTAAGACTTTTTGACAACCTCCAGAAAAAAATAGAGTAGCCTATTGAAGACACACAAGGATTTCCTGTCCAGTAAAGCTTTCAAGAATGAAGGACAAGAGACAGCCGTGTTTATGTTCATATGGAGTTACCACATCTTCCCATCCTCCCTCTGCACGTGTCTGTTTCCACATTTCTTCTTCTTAGAAGCACATTGGGCATACTGGAATAGGATCTACCCTAATAACCTCATTTTGCCTTGATAAGCTCTGTGAAGGCCATTTCTCCAAATAAGGGCAGGTTCTGAGATGCTGGAGCTTAAGACTTCAACAAATGAACTTGGAGGAGACACAGTGTTTCTCAAAACGGGCACTGAGCATTGACAGCTGCGGGCTCACAGAAAGATGGGTGAACAGGCACAGTTCTTCCTCTAATCCTGTAGAGGAAGCAGGATATGTGCTTTCTCTAATCCTGCCAAAGAGACAGAACCAAGTCCAGCGAAGGTACTGGATCCAGCTGCCAGTGTACAGGAGACAGAGGGCAAAGAGACACACCGAACTTCCCAGGAGTGCACCCATCCGAAATAAGACGGGAGACATTCCACGGGTCAAATGTCCCGAAGTCTTCAACAGGTGTTTATGAGGAAGAGACAGGGATGAACAGTATAGCAGTTCCTCAAAAAATCAAACACATAAATTTCCACATCATTCAGCAATCCTACTTCCGGGTATACACCCAAAAGAATTAAAAGCAGGGTCTATCTCAGAGAGATGATTTGTACGCGCATGCTCACAGCAACATTATTCATCGTCCCCAAAAGGTGGAAACAACCCAAGTGTCCCTCCTGGATGAATGTGGTCTCTACATGCAGGGTGGAATATTATTCATCCTTCACAGGGAAGGAAATTCTGACACTTGCTACAACATTGTGAGAACATTATGCTAAGGGAAAGATGTCAGTCACCCAAAAAAATATTGTAGGGTTCTACTTATGTGAGGTGCCTAGAATAGTCATATTCACAGTCAGAAAGCAGAATGGTGCTGGTCGGGGGATGTGGGAAGAGGAGAATGGACAGTTACTGGTTAATGAATGCAGAGGTTCAATTTTTGGAAGATGAAAACATTCTGGAGATGAATGGTGGTGACAGCCGGACAACAATGTGATTGTACTTAATGTCACTGAACTGTACATTTCAACAATGCTTAAGATGATGCATTTGTATGTATCTTTTACCACAATTAAGAATAAAAACTTGGAGCAGTGTGAAGAAGAGGAGGAGAGAATGACCCTCGGCCCGATCGAAGCCCACGCACCGCCGCACCCAGCGCCTACGTTCCGCCACCGTCGCCACCATGCCCAAGAGAAAGGCTGAAGGTGACGCTAAAGGAGATAAAGCCAAGGTGAACGACGAACCACAGAGAAGATCCACAAGGTTGTCTGCTATAACCTGCTCCTCCAAGCCAGAGCCCAAGCCTAAAAAGGCCCCTGCAAAGAAGGGAGAGAAGGTACCCAAAGGGAAAAAGGGAAAAGCTGATGCTGGCAAGGAAGGGAATAACCCTGCAGAAAATGGAGATGCCAAAACAGACCAGGCACAGAAAGCCGAAGGTGCTGGAGATGCCGAGGGAAGTGTGTGCATTTTTGACAAATGTGTACTTCTGGTGACTGTACAGTTTGAAATATTACTTTTTATCAAGTTTTATAAAAATGCAGAATTGTGTTTTACTTTTTTTTTTTTTAAGCTAGGTTGTTAGCACACAGAACCCTTCCCTGTTTTAGTGGATGCGGCATATGTCACTAATAGAATGTCTCCAAAGCTGATGGGGGAAACACCTTTCCCTTCTAGTTTTGAGAGACCTCCTCTTGGCTCCCAGGAGGAGGGATTCCCTGACTTTGACACACGTGGCCACCATATCACACAAAAGCCTTGTGGTATAGAAAAACAAATTCATTTTTATGTCCTCTTCTCCCTTTCAGCATAGACTTAACTCCCTTAAGCCCAGACATCTCCTGGGACCTGACCCCAGTCATTGGTTACCAGTGTGTCAGGCAATCTGGACTTGCCAGTGATGCCACTGAGTTGGCACCTGTCAAAAGAGCAGTGGTTCCATTTCTAGATGGTGGATCTTCAGATAAATTCTGCCATTTTCATTTCACCTCCTGAAAGTCAGGGTCAGCTCGTGAAAAGTTGTTAAACAACATGCTAAATGTGAAATGTCAACCCTCCCTCTAAACATTCCCTGTTCAGAGCATCAGATGAAGACTTCAGTGGGTTTTAGAGCGGCTTTCTGATTTTTGGTGGTCCATCAAAGAAGGGAGTTTGAAAGTTGTTGTATACTGTTAACGACTGTCTGCCCACGTCCTGCCTGAAATACCATGATTGTTTATGGGAAGTATCCTTAATAAAGCTGGATACAGTTTGAAAAATAAATAAATAAATAAATAAAAATAAAAACTTAAAATAACATTTTAAGAAATAAAGACGGGGATGGAGAGAGGAAACTTCAATTTGTAACACTTGAACACTATCAACTTCTAGATCCAGAGCAAGATGGTATAGACTACTCTTCCTTCTCCTCCCCTCTACTCTATGCAAAAAGTCAGACTTACAATTTTATTACATTAGATTGTGGTTATGATTCAAAACTCTGTGAATGCACTAAAAACCACTGAACACTGTACACTTTAAAGGTATGAATCACATGGTATGTGAATTATGACTCAATAAAGTTGCTACCAAAAAAAAAAGAAATGAAGGAGAAATAAAGATATTCTCAGAAGAAGAGAAGCTAAAAAACGTATTATTAGCAGACCCACCTTTAAAGAACAGCTAGAGGAAGGTCTCCAAACAAAAAATAAATAAATAAAGAGAAAACTAGGACTGTTCTTCACCTCATGAGGTTCTTTAATCAACTTTAATTTGAAGCAAAAGTTATGACATGATACGATAAGGTACTCAGTGGATATAGAGGAAATATTTAAGACAATTATATTTAAAAAGTGGTGAGAGTAAAGGGTCCAAAGTGGTAAAACTCTGACCCCAGCAGGCTGACATGATATTTACAACAACCATAAAGGACACTATACTTGGCTCACGCCTATAATTCCAGCACTTCAGGAGACCAAGGCAGGTGGATCACCTGAGGTCAGGAGTTCAAGACCAGCCTGATCAACATACAGAAACCCTGTCTCTACTAAAAATGCAAAAAATTAGCAAGGCATGATAGCATACGCCTGTAATCCCAGCTACTTGGGAGGCTGAGGCAGGAGAATCGCTTGAACCCAGGAGGTAGAGGTTGAGGTGAGCCGGGATCATGCCACTGCACTCCAGCCTGGGCAACAAGAGCAAAACTCCATCTCAAATAATAATAATAAAATTTAAAAAATAAGAACACTATACAAAAGCCGTCCATTCAAACACAGTATAAATAAGGAAATGTGGGACTCTCAAAAAATGTCACCCAGGAAGGTAAGGCAAGAAGAAACAGAGGAATGAGAAAGAGAAGAAAAAAAATCATAAAATGCAGACCTAAACCCTAACAAGTCAATAATTATTTTAAATATAAATGGTCTGACTACATCAAATAAAAGAAATGGGCAGAATGGATTTAAAAAACCATAACCTACATGCTACCTATAAGAAGTTCACTTCCAATAGAATATTGGTAGGCTGAAAGTAAAGGTGGGAAAAGATATGGCATGCCAACATTAATCACGAGGAAGCAAAAGTGGCTATATTAATATCCAAGTAGACTTCAGAGTAAAGAAAATTAATAAAGACAAGGAATAATGTTATATAATAATGCTCCACCTACCAAGAACATTCAGAAATTCTAAATGTGTACCCACCAGACAACAGTGCCTCAAAATTCATACAGCAAAAACAAATCTTGCCAAGGAGAAAAACAGACAAACGTACAACGGTATTTGGGGACGTCAATACCCACTCTCAGCCAACGACAGAAAGAGACAGAAAATCAGCAAGGAGACAGAAGTGGGCGCCACTGTCCTCCGAAAAGATGGAATTGATACTTATAGGACACTTGACCCAACAACTGCAGAATTCACATCCTTTTCAACTGTCCATGGAACATACATTCGGATAGACCCTATCCTGGGTCACAAAGAAGCCATAATAAATTTTTAAAAAATTAAAATCATGCAAAATATGTTGACCAAAATGGACTCCAACTAGAAATCAATGACCAAAAAAAAAACTACAAGAAAATCTTCAAATACTTGGAAATTAACCAACACACTTCTAAGTAATCCATAGGTCAAAGTGGAAATCTCAAGGGAAATTTTAAACTACATAGAATTGCACCAAAATGACAACACAATATGCCAAATTGGTGGGATGCAGCTCAGACAGCACTGAGGGGAAAATACAGAATTCAGTACGGTTTCAGGGTGTGAGATCAACATTCAAAAACTGATTGCTATCTATACACTAATAACAAAGAAGTGGAAATCAAGACTGTTAACTGTGACACCATTTAAAGTTGCTCCAAAGATAGTAAGAAGATACATATGAATATATCTAACAAAACATGTACAGGATCTGTAAAATAAAAACTACAAAATGATGAGGAAGGAAATCAAAAATCTAAACACTCAAGAGACATATTTATGGAGTGGAGAACTCAACATAGTTAAAAGGTCAATTCTGCCTAAATTGATTGATAGGCTTAACAAAAGTCCTGTTATTTTGTAGATGCAGACAAACTTATTCTAAAATTTATTAGAAGAAGAAAAGCTTGAGAAGAGCCAAATGACTTTGAAAAAGAAGAATAAAATGGGGGAAATCACCCCACTCTGGAAATCACCCTTCCTGATATTAAGGCTTCCTACAAAGAGTAATCAAGACAGTGGGACAGGCAAAGGGAGAGACACAGAAATCAAATGGAACGGAGTAGAGAGCCCAGGAAAAAATGATCCCTACAAATACGTCCAACTGATTTCTCACAAGGAGCAAAAGGAATTCCACGGAGGAGAGACAGCCTTTTCAATAAATGGGGCTGGAGTATTTGCACATCCACAGGCAAAAAAGGAAGAAAGATATCCGATGTAAGTTTCACATCTTCTACAAAAACTAATTCAAAATAAATCACAGGCTTAAATATAAAACCATAAAACATGTAGAAAAAAATCGAAGGAAAAGAACTCTGGCATCTTAATGATTAGGCAAAGAGTTCCTAGACACACACCAAACACCATATCCATAAAAGGAAAAGACTTGATAAAAGTTGGACCTCATCAAAATGAAGAACTTTTTGTTCTGTCAAAGGTCAAGACAACAGAAAAAAAATTACAGTCTGGGAGAAATTATTTGTAAATCATGTACCTAACAAAGGACTTGAATCTAGAATATGTAAAGAGCCCTCAAAACTCAACAGTGAAAAAAAAAGAAATAAAGAAAATCTAATTAGAAATGAGCAAAAGTGATGAACACACATTTCACCCACAAGGATACTCAGATGGCAAATAATCATATGAAAAGATGCCCGGCATGATTAGACATGAGAAAAATGCCATCTAAACCACAACTAGGTATCACCACACACCTGTGAGAATAGCTAAAATAAAAACGGTGAGAACACCACATGCTGGCAAGGATGTGGAGAAACGCATCATTCGTTGCTAACGGGAACATAAAACGGAAGAGCCACTCTGGAAAAGAGGGTGGCAGTTCCTTTCAAACTAAAAACGAATTTACCATACAATCCAGCAACTGTAGATAACTGATCCTAGAGGAATAAAAACTTGTTTTCACACAGAAACCTGTAAGTGAATGTTCATAGAGCAGTTTTGGGTTTGTAACAGCCCCAAACAGGAAACCCCAAATGTCCTCCAGTGGTGGAGGTGGGATGGGAATGATGGAAGAGGGACAGTGTGTGGCTACAGTGGGGTAGCATGAGGCAGACCTTCACTGACGATACAATTCAGTATCTTGATTATGGTGGTGGTTACGTGAAGTTGCACACACAATTGGACACACACACACGCACACACACATTATAACTGCTGGAGCCTGAATAGGTTCTGCTGACTACACCGCAGTGGAATTCCTGCTTTGACTATGGTACTGTAGTTATGCATAGTGTTAACACTGAGGCGGGACTAAGTGAAGGGTGTTCAGGACCTTCTTGAATATTTCTTTGCAACTTGGTGTGAATCTAAAAATATTTCAAAATAATAAGTAAAAAACAGAAGAGCCTATCAACTCCCCCCAAATTCCTTGAGCTTTGTATTCTAAAGCAAGCCTATTTGTTGGATCATGTTGTCCACGAGACCTTGGTCACAGCCCCTGTTTTCTGGACCGTGGCCGGCTTTCTCACCCGCTTCTGCTGCTAACAGAAATGAGTCACAGCTGAGTTCAAATCCCGACTCTGGCACCTGCCAGCTGTGTGGCTTGGAGCACCCATCTAGAAGGTTCTCATCAGTCCTACACTTCTCATCTTTCAGGCAATGTGTGGGGCACAGGGAAGGCCCCTCACCTGCTGAGGATCTTCAACGATGCCCCGCCGGGCCTGGGCTGCATGACTTTCCTTTCCTAAAGCACCTGAATAACAGAAGCATCTCTGACAAAAGGGCATGCCTCCTCCCCAACTCTAGGAAGACCTATACATTGAAAATGCTATATCCCACATCAGGCCAGACCAAACAAACTAACAGAATTAGAAAAATATTCTTTAAAATACGAACCTGATAAGCAATTAAAAAACTCACACCCAGCCATTTTCACAGGCTTTGGGTCTGGTCCTCTCTCCCACAGCGCCCTGTCAAGTCCTCAGTGCACCTGCCACCCACCCAGTGCCCCACCCAGAGTTTTCAGCCCTGGATTACCACCAAGGTCTCCTGGCAGCTTTCAAAACACACTGATCTCTGTGTGGGTGGCGTGTTGGTGAGTGTAGCTGCCTTCTACACCATACTGATATCTATATGCAAAGTCCCTGCTTTGTCCAGGCAGTGGTTAAAGTACTAAAGAAGACAATCATCGCTAGCATCTAATGAGTCTGCAGAACATACTCTCTAGGACAACCTAAAAGAATAATAAATTAACACATACTTCACAGGTTAGTGGAAGAGGGATGGGAAATAAAATTGCTTCACTCTTAAAAGGCAAGGAAGTTAGGTTGGGCATGGTGGCTCACACTGTATAATCCCAGCATTCTGAGAGGCCAAGGTGGGCAGATGGCTTGAGCCCAGGAGTTTGAGACCAGTCTGAGCAACTTGGCAAAACCCGTCTTTATTATTATTTTTTTTTAGATGGAGTCTCGCTCTGTCACCAAGCTGGAGTGCAGTGCTGTGATCTCGGCTCACTACAACCTCCACCTCCCGGGTTCAAGCGATTCCCCTGCCTCAGCCTCCCAAGTAGCTGGGACTACAAGCACACACCACCATGCCCAGCTAATTTTTGTATTTTTAGTAGAGACAGGGTTTCACCATGTTGGCCAGGATGGTCTCAATCTCCTGACCTCGTGATCCTCCCGCCTCGGCCTCCGAAAGTGCTGGGATTACAGGTGTGAGCCACCGTGCCCAGCCAAAACCCATCTTTATTATTAAAAAATATATATAATTTTTTTAAAGATAAGGAAATTATCAAAAATGACTAGAAGCAGGTGAAACGGTCTCAGAGGCCAAGCTAAACACGCTACCACCAGCCACAGTGAACTTTAACAAGGATAATGACTGCAATGGTTTGAAACCCAACAAACATGTTCCTGCCCCACGAGTTTATCATGATAGCTTAAAATAAATTTTTTAAAACCAACTTCAGAAGTTCATGGGAAACAAATTCATCATCTCTGAAACTGGCAAATGAAGAATCACATCACGCAGCCTTTTCTCTCTGAACTGTCCCACTGGGCGACCACATAAGGGACAAGGGGAGGTACCTCTTTATAGAAGCAACAAGCTGAGAAGTGAAAAGGAAATGATAGAGTATCACTTCATTTAAAAATATGCTTAAAAATACTAACATCTGGGATCTATACCCACGACCGATTAAATCCAAACCTCCAGGAGTGGAGCCCAGGCACCGGTTTTTAGAAATGGCAGCTGAAAATCTGCAGCCAGAGTTGAGAAGCCCTGGGCGTCCCTGCAGTTCCCTTCAATGCCCTCACCTGTGACAGGCTTCTCCTTCCATTCGCCTCAGTCGCCCACCCGGCAGCTTCCCCAGGATATTGTTCCTCCATGGGAGTCCCCTGCAGCTGTCTCTCCTTACCAAAGACACTCGGCCATTCACATTCAGCTCAGAGACTACTTCCTACACAAAGACTCCCTCGATTTTCACAGAGCTGAACTGAGTGGCTTCCTCAGCTTTCCTGAGAAAGAACTTAGGCCCTGGTCAGGTGCAGTGGCTCAGGCCTGTAATCCCAGCACTTTGGGAGCCTGAGGCAGGTGGATCATGAGGTCAGGAGTTCGAGACCATACTGGCCAATATGGTAAAACCCTGTCTCTACTAAAAAAACAACAATTAGCCAGGCGTGGTGGTGCTCGCCTGTAGTCCCAGCTACTACGGAGGCTGAGGCAGGAGAATCACTTGAATCCAGGAGGCGGAGGTTACAGTGAGCCGAGATCATGCCACTGCACTCCAGCTTGGATGATACAGTGAGACTCTGCCTCAAAAAGGAAAAAAAAAAAGAACTTAGACCCCACACAGTTCACCCTCCATCAGCGCAGAGGACTTCTAGTGAATGTAGCAGTGGCTCAGCCACGCAACGCACTTTTAGAACTCTCATCACCCTGAAAGCTCCTCATGGCTGCCTGCAGCCAGTCCTCACTGACACCCCAGACCCCGGCAAGCCCTCATCCACTTTCCGTCTCTGTCATTAGGCCCTTTCTGTAAACATCCTATACATGGAATTACACCCCATATAGTCTTTCGTGTCTGGCTTCCTTCAGTCAGCACTGTTTCTGAGTGAACTAGGTATTTTTAAGCGTACATGGGGATTTGGTATTTAAAGGAATCCTGGATGAATTTACCAGTGAGCAAATGAATCACTTCCCGCTGTGACTCATCATCTCCCTGGGTCTTCATTGTATAAGAATGATGGGTACATCCTGGTTCCTCCTGGGTCCAGCTCACTCCCATGGGAGGTCTGAATTTTGGTCCATGTGATAAGTTGGCTCTGATGGGGACAAAGCTGCTCAGGCCATGATTCTCATTCCTTTTTCATCCATTTACTCCACAAACCCTTCCCATACCTGAAGCCTCAGTTTCAAAATGGGAACCTAGAAGGGTGTGAGAATCCATCTGCACCCCCGGCAGACCACCAGCATTGGGTGTGACCACCCACCAGCGAGGGTGCTAAGGTAGACAGATGTCATGTGATTATGAGAATTCAAAGTGCTCTTTTCTTCTTTTTTGAGACAAGGTCTCACTTTGTCACCCAGACCGGAGTACAGTGGCACGATCACAGCTCACTGCAGCCTCAACCTCTCAGGCTCAAGCAATCCTTCTGCCTCAGACTCCTAAGTAGCTGGGACTACAGGCATGCACCACTATGCCCAGCTAATTTTAGTATTTTTTTGTGGAGATGGGTCTTGCTATGTTACCCAGGCTAGTTCTGAACTCCTGGCATGAGCCATTGCGCTCAGCCTCAAAGCGCCTTTTATTTTCCCTGAAGCAAGATCTCTGTCACCTTGGCTGCAGTGCAATGGTGCAATCTCAGCTCACTGCAACCTCCGCCTCCCGGCCTCAAGCAATTCTCCTACCTAGCCTCCTGAGTAGCTGGGACTACAGGTGCCTGCTAATTTTTTTGTATTTTTAGTAGAGACGGGGCTTCACCATGTTGCCCAGGCTGCTCTCAAACTCCTGGGCTCAAGTGATCTGCCTGCCTCGGCCTCTCAAAGTGCTGGGATTACAGGCTCAAGCCCCCACACCCAGCCTCTAAGTGTTGTTAACTGAAGCTTTTCCTCATGATTGTTTCCAGTTTCCGCAGAGTATAAGCTCAGGAAGAGCAGGGGCTGCCTAGTTCTCCGCTGTAGGTCCCACGCTCCCTGTGCATCAGAGGCAGTCCATGAAGATTGCTTCAAAACTGGAACTGCCGACGCTCAACAATAGCACATGGGTGCTGCATTAGTTTTCTAGGAATGCTATCACAAAGTACCACAGGCTAGGGGGTGTAAACAACAGAAATTTATTTTCTTCCAGTTCTGGTGGCTGGAAGTCTGAGACCACGGTGTCGGCAGGGCTGGTTTCTCGGGAGGCCTCTCTCCTTGGCTCCCACATGGCTGCTTTCTGCCTTGTATGTACAGGGCCATCCTTCTGTGCCTGTGTCTGAATCTCTTCTCATAAGGACATCAGTCAGATTGCATTAAGCCACCTTGATGACATCATTTTAACTCAATTACCTCTTCAAAGACCCTCTCTCCGGCCAGGCATGATGGCTGACACCTGTAGTCCCAGCACTTTGGGAGGGCGAGGCAGGTGGATCATGATGTCAAGAGATTGAGACCATCCTGACAAACATGGTGAAACCCTGTCTCTACTAAAAAAAAAAAACACAAAAATTAGCTGGGCATGGTGGCATTTGCCTATAGTCCCAGCTTCTTGGGAGGCTGAGGTGGAAGAATCACTTGAACCGGGAGACGGAGGTTGCAGTGAGCTGAGATTGCATCACTGCACTCCAGCCTGTTGTCAGAGTGAGACTCTGCCTCAAAAAAAAAAAAAAAAAAAAAGACCCTCTCTCCAAATAAAGTCACACTCTCTGAGGTCCTGGGGTTGAAGATGTCGACACATGAATTTTCAGGGATCACAATTCTCTCCATTTTTTTGTGTATATTTGAAAAGCTCAACAGAAGAAAGTTAAATTTAAAATGAAGATTTATTTACTGAATACTTACTGAATGACCAAAGCAGTACTAAAAACAAGACTATAGTCAAGTAAGGAAAAGCCTTAGATATTTTCTGATATTAAAAAGGCATTTCTGTAGTCAAAAAATAAAAATAAAAAGTTGGGAATAACATTTTTTTTTTTTTTTTTTTTTTTGAGACAGAGTTTCGCTCTTGTTACCCAGGCTGGAGTGCAATGGCACACTCTCGGCTCACCGCAACCTCCGCCTCCTGGGTTCAAGCAATTCTCCTGCCTCAGCCTCCTGAGTAGCTGGGACTACAGGCGCGTGCTGCCATGCCCAGCTAATTTTTGTATTTTTAGTAGAGACGGTGTTTCACCTTGTTGACCAGGATGGTCTTGATCTCTTGACCTCGTGATCCACCCCGCCTCGGCCTCCCAAAGTGCTGGGATTATAGGCGTGAGCCACTGCGCCCTGCTGGGAATAACTCTTAAAAACAGTGACTCTCCTGCTTTGGAAGTATAATGAGGTCCACAGAGTCTGAAGTTGTCTCCTAGAATGTAAACTGCTCTGGATTTGATAAGCACTGGAAAACACAGAGGCCATTAAAGCCAGGCAGAGCTGCAGGGTTCCTGAGTTCTCATCAGCTCCCTGCCCCAGCGGGGACAGGCCTCAGCACACACAAGCCAGAGTTCTGTGCCGCTGACAAAATGAAACCATCACCAGCTGATCATGAACTCCTCAGCAAGAGAATCACCTACAGGAAAGTGCCACTCCTTCACCAAGCCTTGAAACTGTCTGAGATACTAAGAAGCATGTGGAATTATCCCATAGTGCGACACATCCATCTTCACCTATCTGTACATAAGTGTTTTAAGAAACACTTTTCAGGTTCCTTCTGGTTCTGTGAGGACAGGCTGGGCTGTGATGCGAAAACAAACAGCTCCCATGCCGCGGGGCCTGGGCCCAGTAACAGCTGCTGTGTTGCTCACTCAAAGGCCACTGCGAGTCCAGGGCAGACTGCAGCCACCTTGCTACCAATGCCCCTCCTCCTCAGCATGTGCTTCTATGACCGATGTGACCGGAGAAAGGACAGCACAGAAAGTCCCTTCCGGCTTCTACTCACAAGTCACTTCTGCTGACGTGTCACTGGTGGAGGCAAGGCATATGGTCTTCTCTAACTCTGGGAAAGTGGAGAAGTGCAATCCCCTCATGTTCCCAGGGCATCAAAAATACTACTGGGCAGTGCAAGTGCTGACCACTTCTGCAAGGACACCAGAGCAAGGGACACATTCTTCAAATGCTCCCTCGCCTGTCTCAGCTCCTCCGACTTCAACTCAGTTGCAGCAGGACACGGTCATACGGCAAACATGGAGGGCCTGGTGTAGCACAGGCCACACACAGAATGAGACGGTGCTCCTCATGCCTTGGGGACGGCATCCTGGACATACCGTGTTCCCACAGAAGCCACCAAAGTAGCACGAGGGAGGCCTGATGTGCAGGTGCAAGGGGCAGCGTCCCCATCACCGCAAACCTGATGCACAGTGGGCAGCAGTGCCCGTTACCCTCTCCTGCAGCCCTCAGCACACGTCTCTCCACCACAGAGCCGCTGCTCACCAGGCCACAGTGCTCCCACACAGGACAGATGCTCCCCACCACTGTGCATCAGGAAAACGCCATCCAAACCACACGGAGCTGCTACCCCACTCCCATCGGGATGGCCACAGTCAAAAAACCAGAAAATAACAAGTGTTAGTGAGGACATGGAGAAACTGGCACCCTTGTACACAGTGGGTAGGAGTGTAAAATGGTGCAGCCCCTATGGAAAATGGTATCCTGAAAACATTGAACATAGAATTACCATATGATCTAGGAATGACTCCACTTCTGGGTGTATGCCCGAAGGAAGTAAAAACAAGAACCCAAAGAGCTTGTGCCCCTGTGTTCACCCCAGCACAAATGTTCACACCAGCATGAATGTTCACACCAGCACGAATGTTCACACCAGCACGATTCACAATAGCCAAGAGGTAAAAGCAACACAGGCATCCTTCACCAGATGGATAATCGACAAAACGTGGTGTATTCACACCACGAAGTATCCCTCGGCCTTAACAAACCAGGAGAACCTGACACAGGCTACAGCGTGTGTGCACCTTGAGGACACTGTAAGTGAAACATGCCAGTCACAAAATATAAATCCTGTACGATTCCACACATACGAGGCATGGGGAAGTGGTCAAAATCACAGACAGAAAGTACAACGGTGGGTGCCAGGGGCTGAGGGGAGGCGGATGGGAGGTAAGTGTTTAATAGGGACAGTGTTTCAGTTCTGCAGGATGAGGAACGTTCTGGAGGCGGATGGGGGCGATGGCTGCCTCACAGTGTAAATGTACTTAATGCCACTGAGCGCTGCACTTCAACATGGTCCAAGAAGGTGAATTCTATGTTATGTGTACTTTACACAATTTTTTAAATAAAATGGTATTTAATTTTTTTTTTTTTTTTTTTTTTTTTTTGAGACGGAGTTTCGCTCTTGATACCCAGGCTGGAGCGCAATGGCGCGATCTCGGCTCACCGCAATCTCCGCCTCCTGGGTTCAGGCAATTCTCCTGCCTCAGCCTCCTGAGTAGCTGGGATTACAGGCACGCGCCACCGTGCCCAGCTAATTTTTTTTTGTATTAGTAGAGACGGGGTTTCACCATGTTGACCAGGATGGTCTCGATCTGTTGACCTCGTGATCCACCCGCCTCGGCCTCCCAAAGTGCTGGGATTACAGGCTTGAGCCACCGGGTATTTAATTTTTTAAAAAAAGTTTATAGTGGCTTCCATGACTCACCAGATAAAGTTGAAATATCTAAACGTGGGACTTAAAGCTCCCAAAACCTGGCCGTCACTGCCACATTCAGACACTGGCTATTTCCTGACTGCACCTGCACCCCTCCAGCCTCTGTGCCTTTCTCGTGCAGTTCTCCCTGCTTGGGACCCCACCCCACCTGCTTTCCCTCCTTGCATCTGAATCCAGCCCACCCCTAGGGTCCACGGCACTCACGCTTTGTAAAACACCATGGTGTACAGCTACATACGCCGGCCCCTGCCTGCCCTGGAGACAGCAAGTCCCAGAAGGCAGGGAGGGCTCTGCCCACCCTCCTGTTAACCCAGCACCTAGCATGTTGCCCTACACATGGTAACCAACCACACTCCCTACTGTTGAGGATGACCAGCTGGATGATAAAAACTAGGAACCACAGACCCAAGTCCTCTGGCCAGAGCTGGACCAGCTGTGACATGCATACAAACCCCCAGTCTCATTAACATGCAGGTTCTGAGTCAGCAGAGCCAGGGTGGGGCCTGAGACTGTGCACTTCTCACAGCTCCTCTATGGCTGCTGAGCTACGGGTCCACTGCCGTGCCTGCAGGAGCAAGCAGCCATGGGCCAGAACCAACGCCTACCTCTAAGCACAAGGTTCTGCCCCAAACACACCCCAGTGCAATGGAACTGTGCCCCTGGCCCAAGGCCTTGGCTCTGCCCTCAGGGAACCCACCAAGGCCCCTACGCCTCCCTAGGCACCTGGGAGGTGCTCTAATGAGCACCCTTCTTAATTCAAATCACTCATATGTTCCTGCAGATGGAACCAGCTTTTGAGTTTAACTTCATTGTTATCTACAGTTAAATCAATGACTATAAAACTGGCTTCTTAGATTCTCTTAATTACCCAGAAGAAATCCCACAGAAGATGCATTTCCCTGAATAGAGCAGGTAGGCAACTACAATACAATTTCTTTAATAGATCTGATGTTCCTCCTGGGGTAATTTAAATAAGCCACAATGGCACAATCATTAAAATTAATGACACAAGCCCGAAAAAGCCACAGGACGGAATCCCAGGACAGAGTTCCAGTCCTGGCTGTTTGGTGAATTCACTGGTGTGACCTTAGCAAGACCCTAGCTCTCTGCTGCTCAGGTTTCTCCTCTAGAACAGGAAGTATGGCTGAGAAAGCTGGGGCTTACCAACTGCTAGGGACCGACAGGCAGACTGCCAAATGAATTTATGGAGCAGCACAAGAATTTTGAAAATGAAACCGAAGACCACACAAAACGCATCACCTCTCATGAGTTTAAGAAACGCTCCTGAAACTTCTGCCTGAGGTCTATAGAGGTGTCCTACGTGGTTAAGTAAAATGTATTTTTTACGGGGTTGAAAATCAAACTGTTTGAGAAAGTCCTACAATTGTAGGCTCTGTTCACTGCAACAAATACAGATGCACACAGCATCGGAAAGGCCCAGGGACTGGCTGAACCGTGGGTGATGGGGCTGGGGGTGGGCCAGCTGCGCCTCTGGCCCGGCTCTCTGTGTAGGAAACCAATCCCACTGGTCCGTGTCCACATGCACGTGGCCATGAGGGCCCCTCCTGGACAGAAATCCACAGAGCACACGGTCACCAAGCAGCTGGGTCTTAGAAAGGCCCCCAGGGTTGGAGGATGCCAGGGCAGATGGGGAAAGACATTCCCTGACTGTCCTCCAGGTGTGCCCAGGACTAGCAAGAGGCAGGTGAGGGGCCAGCGTGCAGCCGGGCAGAAGGCCCTGACTGGCAGGTGTCAACTGTGCATTTACTGCTGTATGCCTGTGAGCACCGTCTTCAAGCAGATGCCAGGCCTGGGAGCCCAGGGCTGAAGGAAGCAGACCAAGCCCCCACCCTCCCAGGCTTCCTGTCTTGGGGAGGGGGGGCACCGACAACCATCAATCAATAAGCTACAGAATTAACATGGGGGTGTTCGTGCAAGGCGGGGGTTACAAGCACAGGGTTATGGGCCAGTACCGAAGTCCGCAGAAGCCACCTGGAGAACAGAATGTTGGAACCAACACAAAGAAACTGATAAAGGAGTTTCTCCTCAGGCAGGAGTCTGCAGGATAGAATTTTAGGAAATACAGTCAGTTGAGGAGGGGCCTCCAGCATTTACTCTGAGTGGGATGTCAGGGGAATGGAGGGCTCTGGTCCGAGGAGCAATCTCATTTAAGTTTGTATGCAATAAACCAGCTGCTGAGCAGACACAGACTTGGGTGGGAAGGTATGGAGTCAGCGTGGAAACCAGAACCGTCAGC
Organism: Aotus nancymaae; assembly: GCF_030222135.1. Classification (NCBI taxonomy): domain Eukaryota; kingdom Metazoa; phylum Chordata; class Mammalia; order Primates; family Aotidae; genus Aotus; species Aotus nancymaae. The sequence goes on from NW_026988425.1 coordinate 123,749,385, forward strand.
AAACTGGCACAGCAATCTAGCAAGGAGACGACAGGCTCTCATGGCTCGGCAGCAGGGCAGGTGTGACTAGGGGCAGGTTCCGGAACAGATTCCATGTGGGTTTGAGAGAGACAGGAGTCAAGGCTGGCTCCAAGGCTACAGGCTAGGCATCCGGAAGCATGGAGCTGCCATTTACTGAGATGGGGAGATTGGGGTTGAGACAGCCCGGGACAGCTTGGCACCTGCTGTGTGGGGACGTCCATTAGAACTCTAAGGGGAAGTGCAGGATGGGCAACTAGGTGTACAGCCTGGAAGTCAGGAGAGAAATCGGAGCTAAAAGATAAATGTGGGATCCTTCAGCATGAGGATGGCATTCACAGCCACAAGACAGAATGAGGTCAACCGTGGTGGGAGTATGGACAGCGAAGGAGAGGAGCACGGACTGACTGCGGGGACGCTCCAACACTCACAAGACAGTAAGGGGACTGAGCAAAGTCCAGCGAAGCAGTAAGAAAATCCCAAGCACAACGTGCCCCCCAAGCCAAGGGAAGAAAGCGCTTCCTGGGGGAACAAGTGTGGCAAACGCTGCTGTGCTGGCCAGTCACATGGGACGGGACAGAGCTGACCACAGATCTGCAGACTTGGAGTCTTAGAGATCTTGATGGCAACAGTGATGGGGTCAAAAGTGTCAGGAGAGGGGTCAGCGGGAGGGGCAAAAGTCCCACCAGAGTGGCTGTAAGAGAGAATGGGAAGAGGAAATGGAGAAAGCCACTGCAGACAGGCCTTTTGGGAAGTTCTACTGCAAAACGAAGCCCCAAAATAGGCCCGCAGCAGGAGCAGGGAGTAGGAGCAAGAGACTTTGTCCTCTTTCCTACGATGGAAGTGGAAGGTAGTTGTTTCAACACGGAGTGTAAAGGCTGTGGTCCCAGGGATCACAGGCAATGCTGCTGGAGGGCAGAGGGAAGCTGAGGGGCAGCATCTGGTGCTAAAATAAGGAGGGGCTGACTTTTGAGGCAGCCACGAAATATTTCCAGGCTCAGGTGGAGAGGAGGATTCTGCAGAAATGCTGGTAGGGAGTGATGAGGGGGCGGGAGTCTCAACCAGCCATATGGATCCTCATTTCATCAAAACTCCTGGAGCCTGCAAAACTCAGAGACTGGGATGCCAGGCTAAGGGAGACACTAGGACCCCCAGGCTCCAGGGGAGCAACACAGTCACGAAGTGACCAAGACCCGCTTCATCTTCCTTTTCCTGATGAATCTCGACATTTGCGTTATACAAAGAGCATGGACTCAGGCTCTGAAGATACAAACGTGAGTTCATCTTCATTAGCTGCTTGAAGTTAGCAAAAATCATATCATTGCTCTACATTATCTACGTTATCAGTTTCTCTATCTGTACAATGGAGACAGTGACTCTAGCTTTTCTCAGGATTGCTAAGAAGATACATACATGTAAAACATCTCAGTTAATGAAAATCCAAGTTGCAGGAACACAGTAAGATGTCATTTCTACAAAGTTTGAAAAATATAACAATGGAACAGATCATTTAGGCATACATGCAGGATAAAAATAAAACACACCTCCAAAAAATAAACAGTAAATTCAATTTAGTGTGTTTCATAGGGGTGGTTGGGGAGGCAATGTTCATGGAAGGCTGAATTATATTTGTACCTGTCTTAAACTGGATAGTAGGTTCCCAGATGCTCCTTTTTTTTTTGAGACAGAGTCTTGCTCTGTCGCCCAGGATGGGATGCTCAGGGTTCACTGCAGCCTCAACTTTTCAGGCTCAAGCGATCCTCTTGCCTTAGCCTCCTGTGGAGGTGGGACCACTGGTGCACGCCACTACACCTGGCTTTTTTATTTTTTTTGTTTTTTGTAGGTACAAGGTCACCCTATGCTGCCCAGACTTTTCTTGAACTCATGGGCTCAAGCAATCCTCCCGCCTCAGGCTCTCAGAGTATTTCCTCTGATTACTCTCTGTATTTGTGTATACTTGGAAACTATTCTTTAAGCTTTCTGAGTCGTTTTTGTTGTGGCTGCTCTTGTCTACGCAGTCAGCTGCCCAAGTTTTCTCTCCTACTATGGGACACGTGGACGTGGCTCCCATGAGTGATCAGGAGGCTAGGTCCAGGGCTTGGCCGTTAGATAGGGCCATGCATTCAAAAAGCTATAGGATTCAAAAAATATCCAGGCGTGGTGGTGCATGCCTATAATCCCAGCCACTCAGGAGGCTGAGGCAGGAGAATCCCTTGAACATAAGAGGCAGAGGTTGCAGTGAGGTAAGACTGTGCCACTGCACTCCAGCCTGGGCATCAGGCGAGCACGCTTCATGTTCTTTTCCAATGTCTCTTTTTCACACTGAAGTCTGAAGTGGAGGCCTCTTCCTGCCCTTCTCTGCCCGTATCTCTGCACAGCACAGTTGTTCGACCCCTTCTTTAGTATAACCTGGTTCCTTCAGCACGCCAAGCAGGATACCAGGTTAAAATTGGCACTGCTTATCCTGCTCAACAGAAACTTACACCCTAGGGGACACCGACTCTAAGAAACAGATGGGCATGTGAGCAGAGGGGACCATGTCACTCCCGGGCAGAGGCAGGTCCGAGCTGTGAGCCCTGGAGCCTGGCTGGAACCGGTGTCCCAAGGCAGGGAAGAAGCCTTTAGCATGTTGTTTATGCCATGGGAGCTCACGCAGCCTGACCAGCCAGAAATCAGTCAGGCCACGGACACCCCTGTGGCCTCAGGTAGAGGGCCACTGTCTCATACTAAATGGTAGTTTTCAAAAACTCCGCGAACTGCATGAGGGAAGAAGGGGGATTTATAAATTCCTGATTTCATTAGCTTTGCTCTGTAATTTTGGGTGAGTCACCAGCATGCACAAATTAGAGGGATGAAAACATCTCCCAGGCAGTCTGGCAGAAGCCCCCACTGAGAATCAGGAAACCGAGGCCCAGGAAGGAGCAGAGTCGCTCAGGGGCTGCTCCAGTGGCCATGGGCCTCGGGGGACAATGCAGGCCCAGCGAGGGAGGAGCCCCAGGCCGCCTTCTCTCTCTCCCTGCAGGGAAGAGGCAGCCACACAACTGGGCGTGTCCTTCTGGCCTGTACACCTGGGTGTCTCCAACAGACGCTCACTCTGGTCCTGGGATGAGGATGCCTCCCAGGTCACTTACTGGAGAATGGGCCACATGTGTCCCTGGGTCTGATTACAGGAGGAAAAGGGAAGTGGAGATCCCATGCCAGCAGGAAGACCCCGGCAGCCTGCACCAGGCAGGTGGGTCCAACAACCAACCTCAGGGTGAGCTCAGCCTGCAACAAACCACACCGACTCCCTCCCCAGGAAACACCAAAGACGGCAGCAATATGTTCCACGTGCTCCCCATTCACCGCTCACGGGAAAGGCCAAAAGGCGTGAGTGACCACGGAGTCATCAGAAAAACTTTCCTAACACCATTCCTTATGGGAAAGAAAATGGAATGAGGTCACAGCCAACAACAGAACTCCAAGATCCCCTAGTAAAGCACAGACCCCAGACAACAAATATGTGAGTGGGTCGGAGTGAAGACAGAACACCTGGGAAACAGCAGCAGTGAGCTGCATGTGCTACAGGAAGGAGCAGGCCCGCAGTGGCGGGAGACGGTGCTCCCACGGCAAGGCGCTGCGTCCTGCAGGCAGAGAGTTCACAATTGCCCACCTGCAGCTTCAAGACCACTTCTGGGCACGTCTTCCTTTGACTTTTTTTTTTCTGAGACACAGTCTCACTCTGTCGCCCAAGCTGGAGTACAGTGGCATGATCTCGGCTCACTGTAACCTCTGCCTCCTGGGTTCAAGCAATTTCCCTACTTCAGCCTCTTGAGCAGCTAGGATTACAGGCGCGCACCACCATGCCCAGCTAATTTTTGTGTTTTAGTAGAGACGGGGTTTCACCATTTTGGCCAGGCTGACCTTGAACTCCTGACCTTGTGATTGCCCACCTCGGCCTCCCAAAGTGCTGGGATTACAGGCATGAGCCACCGCGCCTGGCCTCCTTGGACTTCATGCTGTTAAAATAATTTTATTTTTTTAGAAAGCGGAGTGTAAATATTTGGCTTAATAAATGGCTATGAAACAACCTTTAAAATCTTCAGGTGGGAAAGAAGAGGGGCCCTGACTCGCTCCAGTCCTAGGGACCCAGCCTCCCTGTGTGCCCGTCACCATGTCCTGGTTATACCACACCCTGCTTGTGGGGCCATCACAGCCCCCCTTGCTCCGTGTCTCACCACCTGGCGCACAACCCTAAACACACCATGTGTGCCTTGGTATGTCCCCTTTAACCGTCGGTTGTGCCTCCACGTCTCACTTTATTTTTCCTGCCTTACAAGTTATTAACTGAAGAACCGTTTGTCCCACAGCATTTCCCACGGTTGAGATTTGGAAGGCCAGGTGCCTGAAGCACAGCTGAACATCGTCCTCTGTGCTTTGTGCTGCTGCAAATTGGTGGTTGATTCTGGAAGCCAAATGAGATCCCCGTTAGAATCAGGGCAGACCAGCTCCCGGGCAGGGTGGCTCTTCCTCCCTCCCGTGTTGTCAGCAGGCCCCAGGGCCACCAGCGCCCAGCTTGTGAATTCACGCACAGATGTGCTGGGACACTTCTACACACAGAGGTTCCGTCAGAACCTCCCGATCTGCCACCTGCTCACCCAGTGGTGTGGCCTGCGTAGGAAAAGCAGGATACATATTTCAGAATTTTCCTTTATTTGCCAATGTTCAAAAACGAATAATTGGTTCCCTAGCATTGTCCAAAGGTGATGGATTAGGTCTGCTTCCTGAGTATCGTTACAAACTCATGGATTTAAACATACTCCATACATCTCACTGTGATTTTTACTCTTACTGATGTTCAGACTGTCCATCTCCAGCCTCGTCAGGTGAGCTCACGAGTCCTTTTAACACTATCCTCGTGGTCTTTGATTTTAATAGTTTATTTTAACGCTCTCTCTCAGCAGAATCGCAGCCTCAAAGTCCTGGGTGGCTCCTTTACTATCTGCTATGACAAAGCGTTCACATTCAACTTGTACTTTTCCTGCCTCCAACCTGGCATCAACCATTTGTCCAAGCAGCCCCAGCTTCTTTCAGCAGAAAACTGAACCTCAAGATATGACAAGGGCCCGACGCTGCTCCACGTAATTGGGTTGGCCACTGATTCCAGGCCTCTCCAGGGAACACTCCAGGCTGTCACGGGTTCATGCTGTTGCCAGAGTTCGGACTCCAGAGGCTTTCTTAACCCGGAGCACCTCTCCTCTGTATCTCCTTTCTCTTCCCCACTGAAAATCTTGGTCACGGTCCTCAGGGTTAAAAGATCATGTCGGGCCGGGTGCAGTGGCTCACGCCTGTAATCCCAACACTTTGGGAGGCCGAGGCGGGTGGATCACGAGGTCAACAGATCAAGACCATCCTGGTCAATATGGTGAAACCCCGTCTCTACTAAAAATACAAAAAATTAGCTGGGCATGGTGGCACGTGCCTGTAATCCCAGCTACTCAGGAGGCTGAGGCAGGAGAATTGCCTGAACCCAGGAGGCGGAGGTTGCTGTGAGCCGAGATCGCGCCATTGCACTCCAGCCTGGGTAACAAGAGCGAAACTCCGTCTCAAAAAAAAAAAAAATACAAAAAAATTAGCCGGGCGTGGTGGCGCACACCTGTAGTCCCAGCTACTCAGAGGCTGAGGCAGGAGAACTGCTTGAACTCAGGTGGTGGAGGTTGCAGTGAGCCAAGATCATGCCACTGCACTCCAGCGTGGGCGACAAAGCAAGACTCCATCTCAAAAAAAAAAAAAAAATCACATGAGTGATCACTTGCTTCATCTCACATTACACACAAAACATGCTGGGAATAACAATGCTGAGACTCTCACCACCCACGGGATTCCGGGAAACCACACAGAACATTTTCTCTCCCATCTCTCCCACTTTGTAGGGCTGTAAGCACGAAGATGGAGCCCACAGCCACATACACTGCACTCGCCCCTCAGCTGCCTCCGTGAATCGTGGTTCCGCACGGGAACCATGGACTGGACGCTCCCCTCAGTCCTTATGGCTCTGTTTCTGTGCTCATCTGCTCGTCTGAAGCTCACTGTCTAGTTTCACGGTTCCCAAGCTGCATGGAGGCACCCTGGGGCTGCTGCACCCACAGGGCCATGGCAGCATAACTCAGATGCCCACGGGGAAGGCAGCGACCCCTGGTAACTGTCAGCACCACGTGCACCAAGGCCTCGAGGCAGCTCTCGGTTCCAAGGTGAGATCACACCACAGTCCTCTGAAAGATATCTTTGTGAGGCCAGAAGTTGCCGTAATTAAAAGAAAATCCCTGCTATCACGCTTGTTGGGATAGTACTATTTTAAAAAGGAAGAAGAAAGAAAGAAAAACAAAAAAAAATAAAATAAAGAAACAAGTGCTGATGAGGATATGAGGAAATTGGAGCCCTTTACACTGTTGGCATAATAGAAGCGTAAAATGGTGCCGCTGCTGTGGAAAACAGTATGGCACTTCAAAAAATTTAAAACAGAGCTACCATATGGCCCAGTAATTCCACTTCTGGGCATATCCCAAAAGAACTGGAAGAAGGGACTCGGGGAGACATCTGTACACCCCTGTTCACAGCAGCCTTATTCACAGTATCCAAATGGTGGAAGCAATCCATGTGTCCAGGAGCAGATGAACGGATCAACAGAATGTGGCAGATTCACGCAATGGAGTGTTATTCGCACGGAAAAAAAACAATTCTGACTCATGTCACAACATGTATGACCCCTGAGGACACTATGCGAAGTGAAATAAGCCAGTCACAAAAGAAAAAATGCTGCATAATTCCACTTACATGAGGTACCTAGAGAGGTGAATTCAGAGAGAGGGAAAGCAGAGGGGTGGCTAGGAGGGGCTGGAGAAGGGAGAAAGGAGAGGTACTGTTTCATGCACATGATTTAAGTTTTGGGAAGATGAAAACGTTCTGGAGCTACATGATGGTGATGATTGCAAAACAACGCTGATGTACTCAGTTCTGCTGAACTATACACTTAAAAATCATGAAGATGGTATTCTATGTTATAGGTACTTTCCCACAATTAAAAATTTATATGCTTGTATCAAAATACCACATGTAGGCCAGGCATGGTGGCTCATGCCTGTAATCCCAGCCCTTTGGGAGGCCGAGGCAGGCGGATCACTTGAGGCCAGGAGTTTGAGACCAGCCTGGCCAACATGGTGAAACCCCATTGCTACCAAAAATATGAAAATCAGCCAGGTGTGGTGGCACACCTCTGTAGTCCCAGCTACTTAGGAGGCTAAGACATGAGACTCACTGGAACCCGGGAGGCAGAGGCTACAGTGAGCTGAGATCCCACCACTGCACTCCAGCCTGGGCGACAGAGCAAGACTCTGTCACGCTGTCTCAAGGAAAAAAATCACACATACTTCCAAAATATGTATGACTATGATATATATAGAAAAATTAAAAATAAAAAAAATTTAAACAGCAAGTCCCATTAAAAAGTCAGCATCGAACAGGAAGTGAGAATGTGCCAATCTCACTGAGCAGGCACACTTCCGTTTGTAATTGTGGTTTAGGGTGAAATACATTTGTTTCAATTTATGAGTATTATTTCTCCTGCGGCTTCCAAGTTGTTGGGACATAAACACCATGTGGTTTGGAGCCAGCTACTTAAAAAGCAGAGTTGTTAGATATGTGTTTTGGTTTAGAAACACCATGAATCGCTGCGATCCAGGGCGCTGTGATCTGAGAAAGTTTGGCAACGTCTGCTCTGGAGGCTGCTAAGGGTGCTGGTTGGTTTTTCATAACTAGGTCCAAATTCCCAACGACTTCAGGACACCTGCTTCTCAGGTGGAGGGTTGGGGATGTGCACACAGTGGCAGAGAGGCCACAGGACTGGAGCTAAAGAAACCAAGTCCAACACCCTTCATCCTCAGTGGAATCCCTGAGGTCCAGAGCGGGTCAGGGGCCTAACTCTAGTGACCAGGAACTTAACAGTGGGGCAGAGAGTAAGCAGCCACCAGGAGGCCCTTTCTCCTGCAACCTCTGAGCTTCAGGAACTGAAGGAACCTGGGCACAGCCCCCCAGAGCAGCCAAGCTCCATCTGACCTGCCAGAGATGCTCAGAGCCACACCCCAAGCACATTCTGCGACGCGGGAATTCAGTCACAACAAAATTGTTGTGAGAGGTCTGGTCCCTCAGAAGATGGTGCACCTGACCGTGACTGTCAATACATCCTTAGATATTGCCCTTCTTCCTCAGCATCATCCAAGCAAAGCACCCCCGGCCCACGAGGAACTGGAAGAGGCAGGAAGTGCTTCAAATCCTGGCTCAGCACGCCACTGTACGACGCCTCTTCTGGTGCCCCTCCTGGCAGCACAGTGTCCCTGGTATAGAGAGGTGGACAGTGGCTCTGGTGACCAAGACCATCACCAGGCACATGAGAGGCCTGCATCTCCTGAGACAGCAGAGGCATACTATCCTGGAGGTAGCACCAGGAAGACCTGAATAATGCTTTGCAGTTGTGAACCACTTTATCGTTCTGCAAAGTTATCACTGAGATGCATGTTTCTATTATACCCATTTTACAAACTGAAGGAAGGGAGACTGAGGCTCAGAGACGCACAGGGCTCCCAGGGGAGGCCACCACCCATGTGACAACAGGTTGGGGACCATTTCTGCCACTGGCCCCTGGTGTCCTGTCTGTCCCAAGAGAGCCCCTGCCTCCCATCCCCCACCAGGTCTCACTGTCACCACCAGAGACTCCAACTCACACCCTGTGCAGGCCCCACTGCACTTCCCTTTAACTTTACTTGGGGTCTATCTGTCTGTCCTTAGGTGGCACAGCCCAGGCAGGGAGCCCTAGGGCTCTGTGGATACTGGCTGTTACCAGCCAACTCTCTGCCTCCTCGCTCCCCTCTGTAGGGGACGGCAGGTGATAGAGAGAAACAAAGGAGATGGCCAAGCAGGCACCCTGCACATGCCTAACGCACTGGCACTAGTGTCTTGGGACTGGAGCTGCTGTCTCTTCTGCGGGATACACTAGGGGCTACACTGGCCTCCGAGACACATAACCAGTGGATCCAAACCTCCTTCTGACCTGAACAGCCATTCACCAGGTCCACACGGGCTCTGAGACAGGCCTAGGCCTGGGTGCTCTGCTCCTGGCTGTGCACAGATGCTTTTCCTGCCCATGACTTTGTAGCCTAGAAGGAGGCGCTCATAGTTCCCTAAGTAAAGCCAGCTGGCAGGTCACAGGACAGCAGGCTGGGGACTGAATGGACCATGGCTTCTATTTAGAACATCTCGTTCAAGAACTAAATGTGCAAGAGGGCTGGCAGAAAGAGAGCCGTGGGGCGCAACTGGAGGAGCGCACGCAAAACCACCACGTCTTCCACATTAAAATGTGCAGGGCAGCTTCTAACACCACAATCACTGCAAGCCGAGTCTGTGTCTGTTTTCTACTAGATTGGAAAAACTCTCAGGAGAAAAAAAAATTTCCAGAGGGCCAAACACTTTCATTCTTCTGCAAGCAATCAAATAAACATGCAACAAAACAAAATCAAGACCTCAAAAACTGATCTCAGCGCCCGTACTGCATTTCACCATGCTGGTGTGGAAATAGGGCTTTCTGCCTAATCATGTATCTTGATTTATAGAAATGTGGTCTGCATGAATAACCTATTATTAAAGAATGTGAACTAAAACTTAGCTGGACAGAAATTAAGCCTTTTCTTCTCTTGGACAATGAGGGGACCCAAATTAGGAACAAACTCACTGGCCCTTGCCCTGACTCCCTTCTTGTAACCTCAGCCGAGACCAGGTGGCTGTCCTCATGCAGGCCTGGCCTTGAATCTATAGTGTCTGATGAGAGGCTGAGGGGAGGGCCCAGATGACTCCTCTGCCCCCCCATGCCAGTCCTCCAGATTGAGCCCTGCCTGCTAGGATGGGCGCTGCAACCTTGAACTTCAGCCCCAGATGCCTCTGCTTCCTCTGCACACACCCTGAACAGCTACTGTCCATTTCCAGAGGGTCGCCCCCAGCGACTCAGACATCCCAGAGGCCCAGACAGCAGCAGCACTGAGCTCTGCTAGCTCTAGAATCCAGATCCCACGGGGGCAAATTAAAAGCCACCTGCCTGGACTCTAAACGGCAGGGTCCCAATACTCCCCATTGCCATCCTTGCCGTGCAGATGACACGTTCCAAACCCACGGGCAGTGCTGTGCACTCTGAGCAGGTAAAGACGGGGCCATGAGGTGCATCGAATGGAGGGGGGTCCCAAGGGTCCAGGCCACCGTGCAGGGCTCTTGCTCTTTTTAAGGTGAACTGTGATTTAGGGAAGTATCAACCAGCACAAAAATCCAAAGAAAGCTAGAGAGAAACACCAGTCCCTCCTCGTTCTACTTCACTCGGCAGGGACGTGGAGAATCTCTGCTTTTTTCTCTTACAGTGACAAGGCTATACTGAGCATGCCAGGAACTGTGTGGGGATCGTCCACGGATTACACTCACCATGCCCTGGTCGCGCTGAGAACGCGTGCCCTCGTTCCGTAGGCACACAGCTGGTCAGTACAACAGAGCAGAGGACACCCAGGTCTCCAGGTTCTATCCCGGTTCTGGGACCTGCCTCCCCTCCCACCTGCTCTCCTGCTGGGGAGACTGCCAAAGCAACCACAGCAAGCTGCAGGTGGCAGGGCAGAAATGAGCTTGGCCCACGTGGCCCATAACCCACCTCTGTGACAGCCCTGGGCCACCAAGCCACTGGGCACAGCATGGGACAGTCCTTCAGAAAATGAGCCATCTCCTGTGGCTCTGGGGAGGCCCCAGGTGATAAAACACTGAGACTGACAAGTGACAGCCCTGAGCCACCACCAGATCCAGTAACCAAAGCACCTACAGCCTAGGCAGAGCCCAGTGGGGCATTCGTGGCTGGCAGCAAGCCCCTGGTTCCCTGCCTTCCCACACAGGTGCCTACAGACCTCACCCACCTAGACCCCATGGGGATGTCACTGGTCACTACAAGGTCTTTGTTCTGCCTCTGAAGTTTTCCCTTTTCATTATCTCAGAAAGACAAGCGTTTGGCTCGACAACAGGGTCTACAGACCAGACAAGGACAGCTGGACTCCAGGCAGGTGGGCACCTACTTTGCCCAATCAGAACCTACACTGAGCCCTGACACTCGCCTGCAGACAGGAGTTCACAGCTGCTTGTTCTGCCTCCCACCTCACACTCACGATCACACACAGCAAGCTCCAGAGTCCCTCCCGGCTCCAAACCCTGCAGTGGCCCCAGCCCCAGGACACAGGACACAGTCCAAGCTCTTCACTCTGTTCGCAAGGCCACGGAGGCCTGCGAGTCCTGCTCTCCTCCACCCCGTCTCTTCTCCCCAGCCCTCTCTTCCCAGGTTTAGAGACTGGGGGAAGGGGCCACCTACTCCATGCCTCATTTTCCCCTGTGCAAGCTGCTCTCTCTGCCTGGAACCACCCCCACCCCCAGGCCATGCCCCCCTTTCTCCTGGGCTGCCTCTACTCCTGCAGCCTACCCACACAATCACTTCTTCCGGGACTTTCCCGGGCCCTCTGCTCTGCCCTCGTGGGCTGTCCTCCTTGGGCTCCAGCATCAAACCCCAGAACGTGGACTCCTCCAGGACAGGAGCTGTGCCTGTCATTATTCTATCCTCTGCCCCTGCTGAGCCTGGCACATGGCAGAGGAGAGACGGGTGCTCTGGAGAAAACTGCTCCACAGGCCAAGCGCACAACCTGTGGGGCTCCAGAAGACCCTGACTTCAGACCAATAAAGCCTCAGGTCGAGGACCTCGCTCCTAACCCGATGATAAGGTCTGAAAATCTGAGCCAGCGTGGGCTTGCCTTTGCTCCTACAACTGTGTTTACTAGCAGACTGTGAGCCCCACACTCTTTCAAAAAGCAAGACACTTGTTTAAAGGGAGTCTTAGTTCATTCAGGGTACTCCCACAAAGTACCATAAACTGGGTAGCTTATAAACGACAGAAACTGACTTTTCTCAGTTCAGGAGGCTGGGAAGTCCAAGACCAGAGAGGCAGCAGATTCCATGCCTGCTGAGTACCCACGTGATGGCTCAGAGACGGCACCTTCTCACTCTGTCCTCACATGGCAGAAGGCTGGAGGATCTCTCTGCAGCCTCTTTTAAAAGGGTATTGATCCCATCATGAGGGCTCCACCATCAGGACCTGATCACCCACTGCTATAGTTGGAATGTGCCCCCCAAAGTTCATGTGTTGGAAACTTATTCCCCAATCAACAATGTGGAGAAGTGAGACCTTTAAGAGGTGATTAGGTCCTGCAAGCTCCACCCTTGTGAATGTATTAATGCCATTATCTCAAGAGTGGGTTAGTCATCCAGGAGCAGGTTCCTAATAAAACAATGAGTTTGGCCCCTTCCTTCTCTCGCTCGCTGTATGATGCCTTTCGCCATGTCAGGACGCAGCAAGAAGGCCCTCAGCAGACGCAACCCTCAATCTTGGCCTTCCCAGCCCCTAGAACCATGAGCCAAATAACGTTCTGTTCATTATAAGTTACCCAATCTGGGCTGGGCACGGTGGCTCACGCCTGTAATCCTAGCACTTTGGGAGACTGAGGTGGGCAGATCATGAGGTCAAGAGATTAAGACTATCCTGGCCAACATGGTAAAACGCTGTCTCTACTAAAAAAAAAATAATAATAATACAAACATTAGCCAGGCGTGGTGGTGAGTACTTGCAGTGCCAGCTACTCGGGAGGCTGCGGTGGAAGAATCACTTGAACCATGAGGTAGAGGTTGCAGTGAGCCAAGATTGTGCCACTGCACTCCAGACTGGTGTCAGAGCGAGACTCTGTCTCAAAAAAAATAAATAAAATAAAAAACAATTACCCAATCTGTGGTATTCTGTTACAGCTGCAGAATATAGATTAAGATACCTCCCTAAGGCCCCACCTCCTTGGGGATAAGAATTCCAAAGGCCCCATCATCTTGGGGATGAGAATTCCAACATACGGATTTGGCAGAACACAAGCATCACATCACAGCAAAGAACCCCTCATTTTCATTCCCTCTGCAGCCACAATGGGATCTGGCTTTAAACAATCTACTACCACAACAGGCGGCACTGGCCACTAAGGCCACACAGGTCACTTCTGTTGGCGAGATGGGACCAACCCTCTGGGGGGCCGTCCACCATCTCCACCATCAGGAACCCTGGCTGTCCTGCCACAGGCCCTGCAGGAGACTAAGCCACCCTGGACATTGCTTTTACTGCCCTGGTGGATAAAGAGCACTGCATAGCCCACGGTTATCTCTGAGCCTGCAGCACCAGGTCTGTCTGCATGTCGCATCCTGCACGGGCTCAGAGGAGAGGGTCTCTAAGCACCTGAGGCTGTGCTCCAGGGAGGGCTGCCTTCTGGGTATTAAACCCTACCCACTTCAAGGGATGGGCACCTCATGGCACCTACATCCAGGATTCCTAGGTGTGGAGTCTGCACCTGCACTAGGGTACGGAAGCCAGCACCTCATGCTGTGGGCTGCAGAGGCGCCTCAGGCGTCCCCTGCAGCTCTCCAGGGTTCGGAAAACCCGCTCCTTGGTGAATGTCAACCTCTCTTCTGCCAGCATGAGTGTCTGCTCTACCCTGTCACTCCTCCTACCCCCGATCTCATTGGCTGGTTCCCTTCCCCTCCCAAGGACATCCTACCAGAAGCGGAGACAGTGATTCTGACATCAGGTCAATCTAGGTAACTGTGGCCCCTGGGATGGACAGCACAGAAAGGAGGGCTGGTCTCAGCTGCAGCCACGCCCAGACCCAGCTGGGAGGGCCACGTGCTGTGGAAGCTGTGCTGGATGCCCCTCTGCCAGGCTGAGACTCACCCACAGGGACCTTTCTCCACTTGAACGTCTGTGCATTGTAATATGACTTCCCAAACTATTACTCTGCAATTATTTCCAAAGACTTAAATGAGATCTCCAAATACATACAATTAAGACTAAAATTGTAATTTTAAATTAATGTTAATTTAAATAAACATAAAATGTTCCTCTCTCTAAGCCAAATGCAGGCAATAACATCCCAATTAACCCTTAGGTACTGCCAAACTCCTGCAAACGACCACTTTGGACCTTGAGAGGCAGAAACAACTCCTGAACTGTGTGGAGCCTGGCAACAGACTCTGGAAATGGCCATGATCTTCCACCTGTACAAAGCCAGCTGCCTCCCCAGCCGGGCCCTGCAAGCGGCGCTGCGTTGCTGAAAGGGCGGTGGATGACTTGGGCCCGTGGTGGCACCAGCACCAGGTCCCAGTAAACAAAGCACAAGGATGCAAGGTCATCCCTTGTCAGCCCCACTTTGCTAGGGGATGGGGCACAGGAGGCAGTGGCACGAGATTCCCTCTGAGTCTCAGCGGCTTTAGCTGGCTCTGGAACCTCTTCATAGCCTCCTGTCCCCAGGCCCCCACTAAGGTGCGGGAGCTACAGGGGACCAATTCAAGTAGTCTCTCGCCAGAGGCCACTGGCAGCAGGAGGAGATGTTCATGGAAGCTGTCCTGCTGCTCTGAGGGCCAGGAGAGCTGACAAGCACGCCTACATCCCACATCAACAAATGCTCCCAGCTCCCCACCCCAGCATGTTTTCTGCCTTACAGGGCACCAGGAGAGGAGCAGGGACTTTCTGTGGAGGGCTGTGCCCCATGGAGGGAGCTGGGGAAGTGGCTTCACCTTGAGTCCCAAACAGGGCTTCCAGCTGACCCATAGGAGGGCTGCACCGAGTCCCCGATGTCTGGGGGAAGGGGGCCAACACCTGGGTCTCCTGAGAATTCCAGAGGCAAGAGGCCATAACCAGACCGACCTCACAAGGGAAGAGGAGGAGTTGCCCAAGGAGGAGCTGCCTGCTGCTCACACAGTGTGGGATCACCCGGGGGGCCACCTTGAAGGAACACAGCCCTCCCACCAGTGTGGGGCCAGTCCGGGGCCACCTTGAAAACAGCCCAGGAGCACTCCCTCGGGACACAGGGGAGGTCGGGGAGCACTTGAGAGCATCAGCCCAGCGAGGCCTCCCCCAGGTTGCAGGGATGAGCTGCAAGTTGCCAGTAAGGGCATCTCTGAGAAACCCACCCGAGGGTCCCCAGAGACAGGAGGTCCAAATGAAACATCTGCTGGACCCTGGAAGTGCCACCCAGCCCATTTGTGGAGAGACTGCCCTCTCCCCAGGCACTCCATCCCTGGGGGCGCTCCCCGGCCAGCAAAAACAGAGGCAAAGGAAGAGAGAAGGGGACACACGGCCCTGCCTCCCCGGTCAGCTCCAAGACAGGTCAGGTGGGGGAAGCTCCAAAGAGTCTATAATTACTCCTTTTCTTGGCTGCTGGGACTGAAAGTAACCAAAGAACCTTTGATTGTCTTAGAATGACAGCAAGTTCCAGAGCCTGTCTGGAATGTGAATTTAAGCAGAAAAAGAGCCCACCCCCAGGGCCGGCTCAGAGGGACAGTAAAGGTCAAGGTACTCATTTCTATCCTACTCCCATTGTGGAGAACTCAGCACCCACCCGGATGGACCTTATGGGATTCTAAGGGGGAAGTCAAGCCAGAAACCAGGCCTTCTTCAGGAAACAGCCCCAGCAGCAGCAGGGACCACCATGATGCACCTCTACCCAACCATTCCCACACATACTGCGGGGGGCTGGAAGGCTGGGGGGCTGCACTGTCAGGGAGGGATGGGAGACATAGGCTTTGCCCCCCTTCCACTTCACCAACTCAGTTACTTCCACATTTTTCTACCTTGTTTTTCCAGAGCTGTGAACGGGCCAGTTTTACCCTCTAGGTAAATAACTGCTCAAGAGCTTTGATGATGGGCAGAAGCAACCTTTCCTTTAGTAGGTGGGCGGCAGATCTGCGCTTCCTCATACAAGAACTGTGGTCTTTAGGAATACATATTCTCCCTCTCCTTAACAGAATTAGGAAAATAATATTTTTTACACTTGCAATTAAAAGTGGAACAGATGGTGATGGTTTAGAAATCTGCTCATGAGAACTGATGCTGGCAGTGGGACCATCAACAAGACATGGAGAATGGGGGTAAACTGGCTTTTTGCAATGTGCACACAAGTTCCACTACTGCAATCTCAAAAACCAAGTACTGGGGATGTAGGACAGGTGTGGACAGAAGGTTCAGCCACAGGAAGAGGACAGAACAACTGGCAATGCAGAAGTGACCACAGAAAAGCCCTGTTTCTTCTGTGTCAACTGGGCCAACCTGCTGCTCCAGGGAAGCCTGGGCGCCAGCACTACACAGAGTGCCATGCTAAAGACAGCCCATCAGCTCCCCGTGACAGGCGGGAAGGGCTGCAGCCCTGGATCTGAGCAGTCGCTCCTCTGTTTGTTGAGGACATCTGGGAGTCACCCATTGGCAGCCTCACTCACCTGTGTCTCAAATTCACTGAAACCACAAGCACGAGGAATCCTGCAGATTAGCAGCCACCCATAGCCAGGTGGCTTGGCCTCCTCATTTATCCCTTTTGGTGGATTCATTCAGAGGGTGCCAGGCCGTCTTGTGGGTGCAAGGATGAGAGGGAACACTGACGCCACTTCCCTGGAGCTTACACTCTAATTAGGAAGACGGATGACAACTGAGTAAAACCATCAAATAACACACACGATTCCAGGTGGGAGTGAGAGTCAGGAAAATCATAAAAATATGTTCTCAGGCTACAGTGGAATTAACATGAGTAATAGGAAGGTGGGTTTCAGTGGTGAATTCCACCAAACATTTAAGGGAGAAATTATACCAATTCTTCACAACCTATTCCAGAAATTGGAAGAAAATGCAACACTTCCTAACGAATTTTATGAAGCTAGAATTATCCTAACATCAGAACCAAAGGAATTATAAGAAAACGACATATTACTATCTCTCAGGAGCAAACAACTTAAAAATCCACCACAAATTATTAGCAAATCAAATCTAATAATGTTTAAGAAGAATTATACACTATAACCAAGTGGCATTTTTTCCAAGGTTGCAATGTGGGTTCAACATCAGAAAAATCAATGGATATAATCCACCACATCAACAGACTAAAGAGAAAAAATCCTATGATCAGATCAACTGATGCAGAAAAAGCATCTGACAAACACCCAACACCCACTTCTGATTAAAAACCACTCACTAAATTAGGCAGAGGCCATCCTTAGCTTGATAAAGAACGTCTACAAAAACACCTACGCAGGAAATGCCAATAAACAGTCAGATCCCACTTCACACCCAGTAGGCTGGCCGTAATGAAACAAAGAAACAAAAAAACAGAAACTAACAAGGGTTGGCCAGGATGGGAAAAGGGAGAACCCTCTTAGCTGCTGCTGGGAATGTAAAATGGTGCAGCTGAAGGGGAAAACAGTTTGGCAGTTCCTCAAAAAGTTAAAACACAGAGTTACCACGTAAGGAAACAATTCCACTCCTAAACACATACACACAAGAGTCAAAACAGGTACTGAAACAAACACTGTCCACACATGCTCGCAGCAGCATGACTCCTGACAGCCAACAGGTGGAAACAACCCAAACTCATCAACTGAGGGCACAGACGAAAGTGGTGTCTGTGCAGAACGGAATACTGCTCAGCCCTAAAAAGGACGGAAGTTCGGGTACGTGCCGCAACAGGGATGATCCGTGTAAACTTTATGCCAAGTCAAAGCAGCCAGAAAGAAAAGGCTAAAAATTACATGATTTCTAATTTACAGGAAACATCCAGAATAGGTAAACCCATGAAGACAGAAAGCAGACTGGGGTTACCAGAGACTGGGGAGGGGTGCTGGGGAGTGACTGCTTAATGGAGCATTTCCCTCTGGGATGATGAAAATGTGTGGGAACTAGACACAGATGGTGTGTGCCCAACGCTGCAAATGCACTACGTGTTACTGAATGACACACTTTCAAATGGTTAATGGCTAATGTTATATGAATTTTACCTAAAATTTTTCAAAGTACCTACAGACAACATCATATCTAATGGTGAGAAACTGGCCACTTTCCTCCTGAGGCTGAGAACAAGGAAGGGAGAGGGAAAGCAACAGCACCAGGGCTGCCGGGCACTCGGGAAGGTGAGGGCGGAAGCCCCGTGTTGGGTCTGTCGTTGTGGGGCCTGTCACAGCAGGGTGACAGGGCAGGAAGCCCACTAAAGCAGGCTTAAGGGTGGCCAGGCTGACTGCTGGCTTTTAGAGGTGGGGGCACAGCCTTTCTGCATCTTCTCTTGAAATCACTCAAAACCAACAGAGAATGAGAAATGACAACTGCACCTGCAAATCTGGCCAGACCAAGTGCTGAGGCCACATAGGGATGAGGACTCCTGAGAAAGAGGGGGAGGCAGAGAAGCCTTTTCATGTCCAGCCTCACAGCTCACCTCTAAAACCCCAAAAGGCCCAAGCACTGAGACACCAGCATGGAAAGGGAGTGAGGCAGGAAGCAGGGGGCAGGGGCAGTCAGACCCCTAGCCACTCAGAGGAGGACACCCTGACCCCTGAGCAGGGATATCCTGGTGAAAGGGCACCACAGGTTCCATATGACAGGAGGGCGGGGAACACGGTGACACCAGTGAGCAGCTGCCTGCTGAGCAGTGATGCCCCTCCCCCACCCAAACCTACCACAGACAGCGCCCACCCCCAGGGCAGGAGGCTGGAGAAATGGAACTCTCTCAGCTCTGGGGATGCTTGTTCCTGCCTCATGAGGCAGCCTGTCCTGACTGATACCCTACACACTGCGTAAGGATTCACCTAATGATGATATAACTCTATACATTAGAGTCAGGGTTAGGGTTAGATGGAGCAGCTCTCAGGAGGGAAATCTATGAGTTAAACCATCTTGACCACACAGGGACTAAGAAATAGCAGCATGCCTATATTCTTTACAAATGTGGAGATAAATCCAGAGGACAAAGCGACAAGAGCTTGGAGTGGTGGCCTATCGGAGTGGGCAGGGCGGGGGCTGTGGGGAGATGGTGTGGGAGACCAGGGGCCTGCTATTTTTTTCATAAACCTTATAAAACTCTTTGACATCTTAAAATATGCATATGTACCATACTGACAACATAAACACTATGTCAGAAAAAGTAGACCAAGCCTTTGCGGTGTGAAGGGGGCAAGGGTGGGCGGTCTGGGTAAGTATCCCAAGGCACAAGCCCATCCTAGCTGCCTGGTTTCCCCAGCATCCTGCACAGGGCGTGGTGTGGTGACGGAGGCGTGGCTGAGGTTCTGAATTCCGGTTCTACCACGTGAGCAACAACCTCAGTTTCCTCACCCCTAGGAACCATTAGGAGAGTGACCGTGGCTTCCTCAGCATAACGCATGGTGCCTGTGGGATACATCCTGCTGTCCCTGCTTCTGAGGTCTCACCTAATACCTGAAGGAGCTGGAGTGCTCTGGGTTGAGAAGCAGGAGCAGGACAGGCTGGGCAGGTCAGGACGTCCCCTAAGACAGGGTGCAGAGCAGGATGGCGCCGAGCCAGCTCCTGGGAACAGGGTCTGGTTACAGATCAAAAACGTGGGGAAGCCAGTGGGAGCAGGGTCATCGGGGAGAGCAGTGTGTCGGAACAGGCAGCTGGAACACAGCTCAGAAGGCCCACTAAATGACAGAGCACAGCTGTGACACAGCTGTGGCCCCACTGTGCACTGCACCCAGGTATTCCGCTGGGCGCGGGGCTCCTGCAGGACAATCTCCTGCTGTGGAAGATGCTCCCATCTCTGCGGGAGGGGGCTGAGCTGCTCCCAAGACCAGACCCCGCAGGGAGCTCAAGAATGGGCCCTGCCCCTCGAGGAGGCTTGTCAGGGGTTGAATTATGTCTCCCCCAATCCCCAGCTCCTGTGTCTGGAACCTTGTTTGGAAATAAGGTCTCTGCAGATAATCAAGTTAAAATGAGATCCTTAGTGTAGACCTTCATCCAATATGACTGGTGTCTTTACTAAAAAGGGGAAATTTGGATACACAGATAGAGACACAGGGAGATGGTTATGCCAAGCTTAGAACTGTGCTACCAGGTCAGTGTGGTGGTCTATAATCCCAACACTGTGGGAGTTCAAGGCAGGAGGATCGCCTGAGGTCAGGAGTTCAAGACCATCCTGGCCAACACAGTGAAACCCAGTCTCTACTAAAAGTACGAAAATTAGCTGGGTGTGGTGGCGGGTAGCTGTAGTCCCAGCTACTTGGGAGGCTGAGGCAGGAGAATTTCTTGATCCCAGGAGGTGGAGGTTGCAGTGACATGGCACCACTGCACTCCAGCCTGTTGACAGACACAGAGACTCTGTCTCAAAAAAAAAAAAAAAAACTTCCCCAGGAAACTAACCCAGGCCTGGTCGCTAGCACTGCCCAGCAGATGACGGCCCTAAGGTCCCAACTGTGCAGAACATAGCCAGAGTGTCTTGCATAATCGCCTTGTGGGGACTAACTGTGGTGACCACCACTGTCTCTGGCTGCCCGGCTGCTGCCCCTGGGGTGGGCCCTGCTCACATGGCGATGCCTGGGACTGGCCACTTGGGTCAAGGTGAGCAGCCTAGGGTACAGAATTTAAGAATTGTTATTGCCAGGTCGGGCGGAAAGAGCCTGCCCACTTCCTGCTGGCCCCTCCTCCTGGGCCCTGGGAAGAACTGACCACCAGGATGCCCGGGCCCATCTGCACCCCATGGGGAAGGGAGGCTGCCCAAGGAAGCAGCACAGCTCTGCTGGAGGACAGAGGCACTTAGTGCAGCTGGGAGAAGAGACCTGGGGAGTCCAGGGACCGGATCTCAGAGTCAGACTGACGTGGTCACAGGAAATGCACGGTCTTCTCCTGGCAAGTGGTCCCCTACAAATACCTGTTCTTCCTCTTTCACCTCAAAATAAATGTAAGTTTGTAAAAGCAGGGAGCAAAAATATTTAGCGTAGCTGTATTTAAGCTTTTGTGCAAGAAAGGTGAGGCCATGGTGGCTGTAACTCTTCCTATAGCCCCCAGTTAGCACATCAGCCCAGACTTATGCACAAATGCCACATCGAGAGCGGTGGTGACCGTGATGGGCTCTACTCACTCAGAATCCCCAGGCACAAGAAGAGGTTCACCCCGTCCGTCCACGGGACAGTCTTGGCCTCTTGCTGGTTTGTCCACAGGAGATTTGGCAATGCGTAAATATTCAGGGCACTGTAAAGAACAAGAGCACAAATGAATGAAGTGTGAATCAGCTGAGAAAGGAAACCGCTGATTCACCCACAGAGGGGCGGTCATAGGTGGCAATGATGGGCCACATGCTGTGGAGTGAACAGCTCCCTCCCCAGAACCTCTAGAGCAGCTGGAACTCCAAGGCTCTCCAGAGCGGCCCAACGTCTGAAAAACCAAGAGTCACAGGCTGACTGTGATTCTCCCCATGTCTTCAAGTGAACCCTCGTGTTTATTCCCAGAGGTCAGTGAGTATGGACAACTAATGCTTTGGGGCCACGGGCAGCAGGGCTGCGTGCTAGGCTCGTGGGGAATGCATTTTTCAAGCCCTTTTGTAGGAAGATAAGAGAAATATGATGCCATTAATATTTCAGGTTTCATTTGCTCTGACAGGAAATGAAACACATTCATCAAGGTTCTCTTCCCAACTTGTTTTTTCAAATTACAAAATGCTGCATGAGATACAAAGCTCGTGGAATTTGGGTTGTTTATCTTAAAATAGTGCATGTCACACCTAGCAGGCTGGGGGATGTTCTACCAAACACACTAAACAAACCCCTTGCAGAGAAAGGGTCATGGTGCCCACGTGCTGTGCCCAGAGGAGCCATCAGATTAGCAAGTGACACTGTTTCTCCTTGAGATGCAGGTGATCATCAGTGCTCAGCCAGCACCCCTTACCGATCAGCACCATCTGCCTGGACTTCGCACAGAACTGAGGTGCAGAGACAGACACCTTGGTTCATGTCCTAGCTCTGCCACTGACATGCTGAGACTGTGTAACCTGCCTGTGCCTCAGTTTCCTTACCATAAAGAATGATAAGAGCACTGATATGGGGGTTCAGGCCCCAGCTCCAGCACCTGCGCTCAACCCCTCACCATCATCTTTCTACCACATCAAACGAGGGAGCTGACATCCATTCCTTACGAGGTTCCTCCAGCTTTAACATCCGCAGCTGCTGCCTTCCGACTTGCTACTTCCTCTAATCTGTTGCCTGCCCGGGAGCAGGCCACCTAGCTGGAGGTCTCCTAAACCCCAACATTTATTCCCACACCATGGGGCCACTCTGATACTGAAGCACAAGAGGGAGTACTGTCCATCTGGTGGAAACCCAGCCCAAACCCCACCTGCCTGCCCCCACCGTGGTGTGGGCATGAGGGGCACACCGAGAGCCGGGGACTCTAAAGGGTCCCATGGGGGCACAGTGCTGCATGACAAGGCCACTGCCTCCAAGCCACAGTGTGCAAAGCACCTGACGTCCTGGGCCTAGACCCTGCCCATGGCTGCCTGGCCCATCACACACCACATCCCTGTGCCATCTGTGCCTCACCTTTTCTGTGCCCATGTGGGAAGCTTTTTGTTGCTGTTGTTCCTCTAGAATCTTCCTAGCAAACTCCTATTCATTCTTCAAACCCCAGGTGGTGCAGGCATCCCTGAATCCTGGGGGTAATCACACTTTTCTCAGCCCTGTCTTCTTTCAGTCCTCACCATCATGCATGACCACTTCTCCCACTTCCTCGCAGGCTCCTACCTGGCCCCGAGAGGGCACACAGTTCATAGGCTGGACAAGACGCTGCTGGCCAGCAGACCCTCAAATGCAGCCTTGAAGAAGGAAGATAAATGCAAGCAACTGCCAAGGCTGGGCAAGGGCCTCTGGTGGGTGAGGAGGGAGCGTCGGGCTGGGGGTCAAAGATATCGGGCTACAGAGGAAGGAAACAGCCACAGAACATGCCACTGATGCCACACAGAGCACCGACAGCCATGCTCAAGCCCGTTCTTATCCCACGGACAAACGGGGCCAGTAGATGTTTCTGACTGTGGAGGGGATTATCACATCGATATGAAGCAGGATGATCTGGGGGAGCAGGGCTCATCTGGGAGCCCCCAGAAAGGAAATGCAGAAGTTGCCCCGAGGGCCGAACGTGCACAGACCCTCTGAGACAAGCGAGCTGGCTGCAGAACGCTCACCAGTTCCCTGCTGCAGAGTGTGCTGATGAAGCTGTTCAGGAGACGTGCACAGGGAAAGAGCTCCTCCCTGACCTCTGCCTGCTCTAGGAAGAGCCAGGCCTGCATCCCGAGCCAGAGAAAGCCTGGCTTGCCCCGCTGTGCCGAGAGCCGCACCGGCCCCACACCACACTGCAAAACCACCGGGACCTGCCACAGGGCTGCAGGCTGCCACCCGCCGCATGCACCAGAGGCTAAGCACACAGCCGGTTTGACCAGGAGCAGAGGTGCAGCCGCCTGGGAACGAGGGAGTCAGCAGTTGTTCATTCTCCCTCCACTCCACAACCACGGGTGGGGCTTGGGCTCCTGGCTCTGTGCGTGCCGCAGTGCCCTGCAGGGCAAATGTGGCATCCTGCCTCCCTCCCTTGGCTCAGCCTCTCTCCTGGTCCACCCAGGTACAAGGTTCGCAGGGAAGTGCAGAATGCTCCAACAACTCTCAGATAATCCCCACCATGAACTGGCAAGCGTGGGGATTATCCCCACCATGAACCTGCCTAGCCTGGCAGTGAGCGGGTGGGACAGAAACACTCAATGACCTGGGTAACAACCCCACACAGGCCACCAAGTGACCAGTTGCCTGCTCTTCAGCCGCCACGGTGACACCAGGACCAGCAGCAGCCTCTGAAGCAAGCCCCCTCCAACTGGGATCCTGCATAGGCCCCACTGCATCCCCACACACCCACTACCATCCCCGCCACACCCACACCCATCAGGCACTCCTTTAACACGCATCCCGCCACAGTGCTCCCACAGTGATGCGGGCACCAGGGGCGACAGGAGGGAAGGCTGGTGGAGAGGAGCAGCGAGACCATCCGGCTCGCCTCGTACACCTGGGAGTCCTACCACCCCTGAGGACAGGGACTCGGGGCCCAGAGGGGCCGCAGCGCATCAAGGCTGCTCCTGTGTCCCTCTCCCTTCAGGAGTGAGCCACGCCTCCTTTCCTGAGTTCTCCCCGTGTGCCAGTTGGCCAGGTGGCCGTTCCAAAATAAAGAAGGGGCTTGGCTACCGAGGACAGTGGCCTGGGTTGGGACCCGGCTCTGCCACTGCCTGGCTCTGTGGTGCCAGGAACGCTTCTTCACCTCCCTGTGCCTCTTCTCTCACCCACAGAAAGGAGACAACCATGGCCCAACGCAGGCAATGCTGCAAAACCCAAGGAACCCGCCTGAGCCTGCAGCCCTTCCCGCAGAACCTGTGGCTCCCAAGCACTCAGCAAACACTCACACTGATTCTAATCCCAATCTGGGCAGAATCCTCAGGGGCCAATTGGGGGCGGCTTCCTTGCCCCATGGCGGCATCTAAATAGCAGGCAGCTGTGCTGGGGTAGGCAGGTGAAAGGAGCAAGGGAGGGTGCTGAGACCAGAGAGCGGCAGAAGCGGGGGGCAGGATGCAGTGAGTGCCGCTCCCCAGAGACCCCAGCACCCCTGCTCCACACCACGGGAAGCCAGGGTGCAAAAGGATGTGACAAAAGGGACTTCTCAAAACGGGAGTCAGCTAGTCAGACAAAAAGCAACTAACAAGCTACTAAAACAAAGACGTGCTAGCCGGGTCATTCCACATTTGTCAAAATCCGTAAAATATACAACATGAAGAGTCAACCCTAACATGTTTTAACTATGGACTCAAGTTAATAATAATACTGGCTCTTATTACAGGGTGCAGTGGCTCACACCTGTAATCCCAGCACTGTGGGAGGCCAAGGCAGGTGGATCACAAGGTCAGGAGATCGAGACCATCCTAGCTAACATGATGAAACCCTGTCTTACTTAAAATACAAAAAAAAATTAGCCAAGTGTAGTGGCACATGCCTGTAGGCCCAGTTATTCGGGAAGCTGAGGCAGGAGACTTGCTTGATCCTGGGAGGCGGAGGTTGCAGTGAGCCAAGATGGCACCACTGCACTCCAACCTGGGCAACAGAGCAAGAATCCATCTCAAAAATAATAATACTGGCTCATCAATGATATTGAACATACCACACCAATGTAAGATGTTAATAATAAGGAAACAGGAAATGGGGTGAAAGGGTACAGGAGAATTCCCTCAACTTTCTGCTCAATTTCTCCATAAACCTAAAACTGCTGAAAAAATTAAGTCTATTAATTTTTTAACATGGGACTTGATTGACTCAAAGGGCTAAATGTTTGAATGGGATAGCATTAAAGAGCCAATGGGTAAAAAGAAGGTGCGGCTATGGGATTCTCCCAGAATGCAGTGCAAGCCAGAGCCTGGGGAGGAGCCCGGGAGGAAAGCGGGTTTCTCCTGATGCTGGTGAAGGCCATCAGGCTCCGGGCACCGTCCCAACCCCCCACATCACAGTCCCTCTCTCTCCAAATGGACGAGTGTTCATGAGAAGTCTCAGGATTTGTTATTTACCGACTTTCCCCAGTACTACTTTCCTGAGGGTGTGGAGGGAGAGCAAAGGAAACCTTAGTAACCGTGTCACCCTTTGCCTGGGTCCCTGGCTTCTCCCAGGCTGCCACATTTCCCTCCTCATAGCCTCAGAGAGTCCCCCTCTCTCTATTCAGCTGTTGGCAGAGAATTGCTTTTTTGCTAGCTTTCCCTTTTTTTGAAAAGTGTATTTCTTTAGAGGGCGTCCCAATGAAGCCTTTCAGAAAGGCAATTCAGCATTCTCTATCAAGGATTTAAATAGGCATATCCTTGTGCCCAAAAACTCCATTTCCAGGAGGACTCACATGTATAAAAAATGATGTCTGAAGATTTTCACTGCAGCAATCTTTTAAAAAACTGGAAACCTAAGTACCCATAAATAAGAGAACTGTTAAATAAATGACGGCAGAGTTTGCGTGCTGTTAAGAGTCCATGGTGTATATGGGGTATGTGTGTGATGTGTGTGGGGCATGTGTGTGCTGTGTGTGAGGTGGGCATGGTATCTGTGTGGTATGTGTGTGGTGTACATGGGTTAAGTGTGTGGTGTATGTAAGGTGGGCATGGTATATACGTGGTGTGTTGTGTGAGGTGGGTATGATATGGGTATGTGCATGGTATGTGATGTGTGATGTATATGGGGTATGTGTGTGGTGTGTGGTGTGTATGGCATATGTGTGGTGTGTGTGAGGTGGGTATGATATGTGTGTGGTGTGCATGAGGTATGTGTGTGAGGTGGGTATGATATCCGTATGGTGTGTGTGTGGTATATATGGGTTAAATGTGTGGGGTGTGTGAGGTGGGCATGGTGTATACGTGGTGTGTTGTGTGAGGTGGGTATGATATGGGTATGTGCTGTGTGGTATATATGGGGTATGTGTGTCATGTATGGTGTGTATGGCATATGTGTGGTGTGTGTCAGGGGGGTATGTGTGTGTGGTGTGTATGAAGTATGTGTGTGAGGTGGGTATGATATGTGTTTGGTGTGTGGTGTGCATGGGGTATGTGTGTGGTGTGTGTGAGGTGGGTATATGTGTGTGGTGTGTGGTGTGTATGGGGTATGTGTGTGGGGGGTGTGACGTGGGCATGGCATGTGTGTAGTGTGTGGTGTGTGAGGTGGGTATGATATATGTGTTGTGTGTGGTGTGTATGGGGTACGTGTGTGGTGTGTGTGAGGTGGGTGGGGTGTGTGGTGTGCATGGGGTATGTGTGTAGAGTGTGTGAGGTGGGTATGATGTGTGTGGTATGTATGGGATATGTGTGTGGGGTGTGTGAGGTGGGTATGATATGTGTGTTGTGTGTGGTGTGTATGGGCTATGTGTGTGGTGTGTGTGAGGTGAGCATGGTATGTGTGTGGTGTGTGTGCTGTATATGGGTTAAGTGTGTGGTGTGTATGAGGTGGGCATAGTGTACATGTGGTCTGTGAGGTGGGTACGTGTGTTGTGTATGGTGTGTATGGAGTATGTGTGTGAGGTTACTATGTATGTATGTGGGGTGTGTGTGGTGTACATGAGTTAGGTATGTGGTGTGTGTGTGGTGTGTATGGGGTATGTGTGTGGTGTATGTGAGGTGGGTATGTATGTTGTGTGTGGTGGGTATGAGGTATGTGTGTGTCGTGTATGTGAGGTGGGTATGCATGTTGTGTGTGGTGTGTATGGGGTATGTGTGTGGTGTATGTGAGGTGGGCATAGCATGTGTATAGTGTGTGAGAGGTGGGTATGATATGTGTGTGGTGTGCATGGGGTATGGGTGTGCTGTGTGTGAGGTAGGCATGGTATGTGTGTGGTGCGTGTACATATGCACACACATGCATACCTGTGCACTGCAGATGACAGGCCAGCCAGCAACCCAGGACACGCAGCAGTGACCATCTCAGCCAAGGCAGGGCTCAGCTGGGGAGTGGTCAGGCCCCCAGCAGCTTGGGACTCTGAATGCACTAACAGCCCAGGAGGAAAGAACGAGCTGTGTCCCCATCTCCACCCAAAGCAGTTTCACAAGGAGCTGATCAGGCAGCCCAGGAATCCTGGGGAAGACATTTTCTGTAACTTTTCCCAGGCAAGGGAGGTCCGGCGTGCATGCGTGGGCAGGACCAGTCCCTCCTGGGATGCGCAGCTGAGGGGGGTGGCAGGACCGGGGAAGTGCGCTGCATGGGAAGAGAGCAGCTGGGAGCACAGCCACCCGAGCTGCAATCCTGGTGGAATATCCAGCCGCACCCTCAGGCCCTGTGGGCGTCACAGAAGAACAAAGGCACTCCAGAAGGAAGCCATGCGCGAGATGGCCCAAAACCCCAGCCGTCCTTCGAACTTCTGCTGCAATTCTGAATCCTTCATAGATGAAGCTCAAATATACAGTATTTTCACATATACAGATCTTCTTCCAAAAACTGCTTTCCCTTCAAACGTCATCTAAATACCATTATGCTCTCTTACACCAGGCTTGGAGGTGAGCTGCTTCCCCAGGGCCTAAACCACAAAGCAGCCCCTGCGAGAACCCAGGAGGAGCAGGGAGAGCCTGACTGCTCCCCTCCCCTCCCTCAACTGCAACACTAATGGAAAGCGCCAGGAGGACATTTCTGACCCTTCCCTTAGGAAGCATGTTCGCAGAATTAAAAAGCAAGTAAGTAATTTTCAGACTAGATGCCTTAGAAGGCTAAAATATTTTTTTAAACTCCAATGTTTCACCTCAAGGACTTCCACATGGAGGGAGAAACAGCATGCTGCTGGCATATTCATCCAGGGCCCCAGTGTTCCTAGACGGCTGTGCGTGAGTTACCCCACCCGCCCGCAGTCTGTCACTGCAGCCCAGGACAGGAGGCTCTAGGGAGGGGGCCGGAGCTACTCAGTGACCCCGATGTCAGTCAGAACAAGGACTATTCATTGAAAAGAATCTACCAAACTGGCTTCAAAGTCACCAAACACACTGAAAGAAACTCAGTGACTTTAGGCTACAACTAGTAGAATGAATTTTTTTTTTTAAATTTAAATAAGTGCTAAACTTCTAAAGACGGTGAGACCCACAAGTGGAGGCTCCCCTGTTTCATGTGCTGCTGTGGCTCCAACTCCTAAGCAATTCCTGAATCCATTCAGACACTGCTGTGGAAAGACTGGAGGCGGCAGGCTGTCCCTTTCCACCGCCTGGTGCTGGACTACAGGAAACAGACAGGCACAGTTCCAGGGACAGTTTCCCAGGGAGTGGCTTGGAAACCTGGGCCCAGGAGACTGAAGTCAGAGCCCCTAGGATTCCGGAGGAAGGGACAGGAGGCAGTACTGTGGCCTGACAGGTCCCGGAGGTGGAACAAGGCAGCAGGTGCAGTGGTGGGTGTGGGCCGCTGCTGAGCAGCCTGCTGGTCCCTGCAAGGTGTGAACGGGCGCCAAGCCTCAACACGCTGCCCCACCTGCTCCTCGGGCTCCTGTGAGGACAAACCCACCTGACAGATGGGAAGGCTCTGTTGTCACACACAGTCAGCAAGGATCCCTGTATCAGGAGGGGTGGCACAGCCTTTCACCTCAGCTACTCAGCAGCCTGACCCAAGTCAACCCCTTTTGGCCCAGAAGTTTTTGCATTCAACCCTGGCCCATCTACAGTGCACACAAACCGCAGTGCAGACACACGCTGCTTTATATATAACAAAACGCAATGGTCCTTGTCCCAGATAGTGCAGATGTGTGAAAATAACTGAAATACTAGAATGCAAGCTCCTCGGAGCAACAAAGCCCTCTGGCTGGCCCACTGCAGTGCCTGGCACACAGTAGGTATTCAACAGGTATTTCCTGAATGATGAATGAATGGATCAATGGATGTTTTCAAAACCTTTTTCTTATACACACTTAAATGTGTGCTTTCACAGTAAATACACACACAAGGTATTCAAGATATCTGCAAGTAAAAGGCCTAGGGAAAAGAATAAAATAATCAAAATCAGGGGCCAGGCATGGTGGCTCACGTCTGTGTAATCCCAGCACGTTGGGAGGCCAAGGCAGGCGGATCACAAGGTCAGGGGTTTGAGAGCAGCCTGGGTAACACAGTGAAACCCCATCTCTACTAAAATACAAAAAATTAGCTGGGCATGGTGGCAGACGCCTGTAATCCCAGCTGCTTGGGAGGCGGAGGCAGAAGAATTGCTTGAACCTGAGAGGCAGAGGTTGCAGTGAGCTGAGATTGTGCCACAGCACTCCAGCCTGAGCAACAGAGCAAGACTCCGTCTCCAAAAAAAAAAAAAAATCAGGAGACATTACGGCCCTCCTCTGACATCTCTGCAGACTGGAGAATTGCTCAATAACCATAGCAGGGTGCCTGCCAGAAATGAGGCCAGCTCCTCTCCTGCCTCCAGGGAACCAGAAGAGGGTGCTGGGCCGTGTCCCCTGGGCCTGAGCTGTGTAACATCCTGCAACAACCAGGCAGCCATCAGGACTCCTCAGCCTGAGCCTCGCTCACCCTGCTGCTCCCAGAGATCAGTGGCTGACAGCTTGAACTCGGGGCTTTTATGAGCTCCCTCTCCTTAGCAACGCTGTCGGGGACTGGATGTGGTTCCCAAATACAAGATCCTGTCCTGATCAGCCCCCTTGCAGATCCTAAAACTCCTCCTCGGTGAGGCTACAGTTTCTACGTTTCAGATTCAAAGCACAAAAAGGACAGATCTTAGAACCCACATGTCCTAAACCACAGAATAGTCTCAGAAACACAAAGTCTCTCCTCTGGCCCTTCCTTGAAATGGCCTGACTCTACATGTCACAAAATGGATGGGAAGCAGCATGTCCAAAACCCAAAATATGAAAACTGGAAACACTTCCAGGTCTTCCAAATAGCAAGAAAAAATATTTATTATAATTTATTTAAAAATTATTTAATATAATTTCATATTAAGCCCATTTAATAGAAGTCAGAATATCTCAAGCACATACACTACTGAGGGAACTGATAGGAAACTAAAAATTCCAACAGATACAGCAACATAAATAAAAATGAAAATGTGAAAAAAAATCACTTCATTGCTATACAGGATTTCCAAAGATGATGCTCCTAAAATCGCTTTTAAAACAATATGTTCCAACTTCCCACTAATCCAAATTACTCTAGTGACGTCTGGCTTAGGCAGCTCACTGCAAATATGCAGCCTCATTATTTTACTTGGAATGGTAATAACGATGAAGCATCTATTTCCATCCCTCTATCACTAAGGCTAACATGAACCTATAATCTGCACTGAAACTGTTCCATTTCTGATTAGAATCAGAAACACTCCAGATGGGCTCAGCACAGCCAAGCGGGGTGGGGCGGGGGGGCTGTCCTACAAGGCCACGGTGTAGGCAGGCACGAATGCATCATGGAGGCAGCTACCTTTTGTTTTTCAAATGTGAAACATTTCTGAATGGCTTATGCAGCATGTATTTAATTTAAAACCTCTATTGAGATAAAGAAAGAAAAAGAATACACGTTCAGCTCCAGAGACATGTAAATGAGATTGGGGGAGAGAAGGAAGAGCATTAATTCCTTCCATCACCCCTGAATAGCAGCAGTGGGTCTCAGCATCTTATCTCCACCAAGCAGGCCAGCCAGCTGCCACCTCATCCTGTGCAAACCACAGGCACCATCCCCAAAAGCAGGCAAACGACTATCTTATTCGTTCAGGGATAGCAAAATGGTCCAGGGTTGGTAGCCGTGTTTTCTTTCCAACAAGACCTAATTGCTGTCATCTTTCTCTGGGACCCAGCCTCCCTGAATAGAGTAGAAAGGTGGCCAGTAGAACCCAAACTGTTCTGCCCACAGGCTCGTCCCTACATACCACACTTCAGTGCAACACAGTTTCCAAATCCAAGATGCAGCATCCATGAACAGAAAACCTTCTGGAGCAGAAGATACTTATGGCTCTTTTTTTCCTAACATAATCAGTATTTCTTAGTGCAAAACCTAGAAGATGTTTACCACTTATAACCAGAAACACTGTTTCTTATAAAATAACCATAAAATGTAAATTATTCAGTGACCTATCTTTCTGGAAAAGAATAACACTGTATGAAATTGAGGTACTGTCTGAAAAATCAAGATTATGGGTCCTGTAACTCTAAATATTTGAATTTTTAAATAACTCCATATCAAGCCCATTTGATAGAAACTATGTCAAGCAGACACACTATTAGAAAAAGTATGAAAATAAAATTTCAAACTGATGCAGCTATATCAAGAAGAAAAAAAAAGAGAGAGAAAAATCGCTTCATTGCTTTTTAGGATTTCCAAAGACGATGTTAAACCCAGCCACGGTTGTGACGTCCAGGAAAGCAATTGCTGTGGTACAAAAGGATGAGGGTTAAAAGAGATCAGTGGCAACTCTTTCCCAACGAACCCAGGCAGCGTGACAGAGGCTTTCAGCACAGCCCAGGGTGCTCGAGATTGAAAACTCCTTCACCAACCCCCTCCATGGGTGGAAAATGCCCAGATCTTCATTTCTATGACACAAGACCTTGAAGGGTGCTGAAAAACGCTAGTCCCATCTGACTGGGGCAGCATTTTCATTTATTGCACACCATTAAGGTTTTGACAAGAATCATTGTGCTAGATGCCATTATCCCACCAATCACCGAGCACTTCTCATTTCCTGCCCCTGGTGCTGTTGGATACTCCATGGCAAGCTGCTGATCCTGCCCACCCACCTGAGGCCAGAAACCTCCAACTCTGCCTTGCCAGGAGAACTGACCAGTGTGTCTGACAGATGGTGAGTCCTTTGCTGTACATGGCCCTAAAAAAAGGAGACAATTCTTTCACTCAGACCAAAGTAATCAAACGCTGAAAGGGCTTACAATGAAACATCATATTCCCCAATCTGGACTTGCCCACTCCACTGGCCATCCTTGTCATTATTTCTGATTTTAATTCTACTGGTAGCTATTTTTCACGTCTCTAAATAATTTTTAAACTCTCTTTCCGGGTAACAACTTCAGATAATATTTATTGGCATCCCAGTATGAGAAGTGAGCTTTGCAGGCCACAACCAACCTCCTAGGCTCTGGTGCAAGTGACCAGATGACTGCACCAGCTACTGCAGTCACAGTCACGCAAAGGGGCTATCCATTCTTACCAAGACCACTGGGATTAAAAAAACCTTCCAAGAGCTCCCACCTAACTCTAGGAATACAGAAGCATCCATTAGAAAGCCGGTGGTCACACAGCCTTCGGGATGAATAGAGGCTTTTTTCTTAACTTTATAAAGCCCCGGAGGGGTGGCACTAATATGGCATGTTAGTTCCCACCGCACTATGAGGGCAGGAACTGGATCCTGCTCCAGTTTGCATCCTCTGTGCCCAGCACCAGGCCCGTCTGCTCAATGCTGGATGAGCAGGTAGCCTCGGCCTGTCCACCCAACCCTCACAAAGGATGGAGCGGCAGAGAGCACGAGCGGCCAAGATGAAGTCCTCACAGGCTTCTTTGATTCTTTCTACTCTATGAGATAGTCTCGATATCTGAGGGATGAACAGCAAACAAAATGTGCTCTATCCATACAATGCGGACGGGAATCAACCCTAAGGAGGAAGGAAATTCTGATGCATGCTACAACACAGATGGGGCCTGAGGACTTCAGGCAAAGTGAAAGAAAGCCAGTTGCAAAAAAACAAATGACTATGATTCCACTGAGATGTGACACCTGGAGTCATCAATTCACAGAGACAGAAAGTAGAATGGTGGCTGCTGGGGACTGGAGGAGTTACTGTTTAATGGACAGAGTTTCTGATTGCAAGATGCAGAAAGTTCTGGAGATGGATGTGGTGATGGCTGCACAACACTGTGAGTGTATTTAATGCCACAGAATCAAACACTTAAAAATGTTTCAGATGGTAAATTTCATGTTATGTGTATTTACCACAATTTTCAAAAACTAAGAAAATGAAGATATCCTTGATTTCAGAAGCCAGGAGAGCGGTGCATCAAGCATGACATTAGCAGATTCTCCCAGAACGTTTCCTCCATCAGGTAACCACGAGCCTGGGCTATCCCAGAGAGAAGCCTCAGTGTAAAATCAACAACCTCAGTGGAGTGGCTCCATCAGGGAGTGACACAGGCATGACTTCCTACTGGAGGACAAGGCAGGAGTCAGGGAAGATGGCCCACGCCTGCTTTGAACTGTGCGGAGCACGCAGAACCTCTTATCCAGACCCAGAGGGCTGCCCTATCGACCACAAGCAGCTCAGGACCAGTGGCTTGGGCAAACCCCAGGGTCCAGCCAGGTCCCGGGCACAGGCCTGCACTCACCGGGCACTGCAGAGAGGATGGAGGTGTTGCTGCAAATGCATAAGAGGATATTTTCGCCAATGGTAAAATGGATTTTTAAATAACATTAAGGCTTTTAAACAGATTTTAGAAATGAAAGGGTTCCCCTGCATCTGCTGAGAACCGGAGTATCTTTCTGATACTTGAGAAGGCCCCTTTGGAGTTGATTCAAATAGAAAACACACCTATCGCAGCCAGTGCCCTGGAGAAGGTAGACTTTATGGCTGAACAGGACGCCTGAGTGCTCCTGGTTTTCAGCATCGCGTGGAGTGGCTCAGCAGCCCATTCATTTTATAAGCCAGCCCCAGGGAAAGGCATGGATACCAGGTCATATCTATGATGAGACACAAGCTCTATCCTTCCCAAGCACTGATCCTGAGATTGATTAACCCTGAGCATTGATGTCTGCAAAAACAAATCACTTAGGTGCAGAGACACCGCAGTGACCATCCCGCCGGGGTTCCCGCCTGACTCCTTCCACGTCCTGGTCAACATTTCCGGCCAACAAGGCAGGCCAAAGACAACTGCTCTGCCTTGCTCCTGCTGAAAGCCAACAGCAAAACAACTCGGCCCTGAATACAAAAGCCACACGGGCCCTCAAGGTGTTACTATGGCATCCCCTTTGCCCCCACTTCCTTGCACTGTGATCGGCCTAGAACTTGCCCTGGGAGATGAGCTGGGGTGGCCCAGGCTTGGGGGCAGAGCTGTGAAGCAGGCTTCAGCTATGCATTTTCCATTAAACAGAGGAAAATCAGCTATTGTGAGAAGAGTCACACGAAAGTACTTAAAAGCTGTCACAGTCCACTTATACAAAATAAAACCCATCCCATTAGAAACACTGTCAGTGCAGCCTGTCACCAGCACTCTGCTCTGTACAAAATGCTGACTGCTGGAAGATAAGACTTTAAAACTGAAAATCAACAAGCCATTCCTCAGTGATACCCAGGAAATGAGGCAGACGGGGCAGATACTAAACCCACGCCAAGAATCCTAAAAGTTACCGTATGAATTGCTTGCTTGCTTTTTTTTTTTTTTTGAGACAGATTTTCACTCTTGTTGCTCAGGCTAGAGTGCAGTGACAAAATCTCAGCTCACTGCAACCTCCACTTCCCAGGTTCAAGTGATTCTCCTGCCTCAGCCTCCCAAGTAGCTGGGATTACAGGCATGCACCACATCCGGCTAATTTTGTATTCTTAGTAGAGACGGAGTTTCTCCATATTGGTCAGGCTGGTCTCGAACTCCCAACCTCAGGTGATCCACCCACCTCGGCTTCCCAAAGTGCCAAGATTACAGGCATGAGCCACTGCGCCCAGCCAATTGCTTGCTTTCAAGCAATACATAACGATGCAAATAAGTCCTTAATAAGGCTGCATGGGTTGAGGCACTGGACGTCTAAAGATGCCATCTATCAGCTCAGGGGCCCACAACAAAGCTAACCCCACTGAGATGAAAAGCCACCTACCCCTTTTTCACCACTTCCAATACACATTTCTGAACCCATCCCAAACTGGAAGGAAGGAAGCACCTGAATCTGAACTCATGCCCAGCTAAACCGGGAAACACGCCCTCCTTAGATAATGGAGACCCACCAACTTCCGGGTGTCAGACATCACACACCCTCTACTCCCACCCAGGGCTGGGGCCCCTCAGGAAAGTTGGGTATCCCTGAGAAAGACCTAGCAACATGCAGAACCACAGGGATAAGGGAGGCAAGGTTCCAGGCAAATGCTCGCAGGAGACAGTTAAAGATTTCAGAGCTGGAGAGAGCTTAGGACACCCCAATCCTCAGACTGTAGACAGCAGCTAGATACCACTGAGCTGGCGACAGCCCCAAAAAATGGTCAGCTTGACTGGGATGAGGGAACCCCGTCTTGATTACCTGTCCAATGCTCTATGACATCACTCCCCCTGCCTCCTGTAGCTGTGTTCGATTTACATGGAATTAACCTCATGTATAAAAAAATGTTCATGGTTCATTTGCAAACAGGTAGCTCTGAGTAGCACATTCAAAGGTTGCCAACTCTGGGAGGCAGAGGAGTTCGAGACCAGTCTGGGCAATGTGGTACAACCCCATCTCTAGGAAAAATTTTAAAAATTAGTTGGGCATGGAGGCACGTGCCTGTGATCCCAGCTACTTGGGAGGCTGAGATGGGAGGATCACTTGAGCCCAAGTTGTCGAGGTTGCAGGGAGCTGAGATCCTATCACCGCATCCCAGCCTGGACAACAGAGCAAGACTATGTCAAAAAGAAAAGAAAAGAAAAATAAAAATAAAAAAAGAGGCTCTCAAGTTAATCCAGTAAACACTTCTTTAATCCTGTAGTAAATTTTGCGTTTACAGCCAATTCCCAAATTGACTCATAAAAATACCATCTTGGAAGCATGTGATTGATTTCCTGCTGAGAGGCCCTACCACTGGATGGTTAGGCTCAGAGGCCCTGGTGTCAGAAGAGGGTTGGAATCTCCCCTCTGCCATGCCTGGCATTTAGCCTTGCCCTTTCACGCATGTTCTCTCTTTCTCTCTCTCTCTCTCTCTCTTTCTTTCTCCATCTCGCGCATGTTCTCTCTCTCTTTCTCTCTCTCTCTCTCTTTCTTTCTCCATCTCGCGCATGTTCTCTCTCTCTTTCTCTCTCTCTCTCTCTGTCTTTCTTTCTCCATCTCTTGCTGATTCTGCAGATATTCTACAGGCCTTCCATGTCCCAGGAGCCAGCTCTGCCCACAGTGCTCTTCCTGTTCCTGCTCCCAGCCAGCTCTCCTGCCAAGGTCTCTAGGAGCCACAGGGAAGAGTGGGTTCTCTTGCTAGTCACTCTTCCACTAGGCTGTGACACTCTGGTCAAGCTCCTCCTCCACAGGCTCTGAAGACAGCACAGACAACTGTCCCACCTCTGCCACTTTCACTGAGTAGACAAACTGGGCCTGAATGAAGCCACAAATGGGGCATCTGGGGACACAATCAGCCTGGCAGATGGGATGACAACAAACTAACAAACACCCTAGGCCTTGAACCCAGGCCTCGAACCCACACCTCCAGTCAGGCTCCCTCTCCTTGCCATCAGACTCCAGACCTCCTAGGCCTGGATCAACCTTCCCTTCCCTGAGGGCTGACTACCTCCCATGCCCCCAGCCCCAGCCTACCACCAGAAGACAGCATGGGGCCACATGATGTCACCCTACAGATCCAGGCTCTGTTGGAAGAGGTTGAATTCCAGGCAACACCTACCCATCAGTCAGTCCCAAGGCCCCAAGCATCAGTACCTTTATGCAAAAGGCACTAGGCTGGCTGGTTACCTCATAACGTAAGAAAATGAAGCCCATCACCACAAACACACCGTTAGCTGGTATTGACAGCTATCATACCCTGAACAAAGACTCTGTAAGAAAATGATGAAAAATACTAAAAAGTCCATGCTGTGCAAAATAACAAAATCTAACCTGGCAGTAGCCACTCGCTACCACTTGTCAGAAGGAAGCACCAAGAACTCACAGCAACCAGCAGCCCCTGCAGAGTGGACACTCCAAGGTCAAGGCTAGAACACAAATGAGAGAAAACAATTGAGGGTGACCCACGGTCCGCTCAGCCACTGATTCACCTATGCTGGCCCTATCACCTACAGAGGGAAGCTTAAAGAACTCCTTCCTCCTCCCATCTCCCGCCACCTGCCTGTGCACCCCAGGGGCCACCACCACAGTCTGGGGGCCTCTACCAGTTTGTGGGAAGGAACAGAGGCTACCAGTGGCTATGAGCCTGCTAGCATGGGTCTCAGACATCGCCACCAGCACAGCCACCAACATCCCCTGAGGAGACACAGGGCCCAAAAAGGAGGCCCTGAGACCCTGCTTGAGGGCCGAGCAGCAGAGCAAGCCACATCCTCTCAGGCCCCATGGGTGAGCCCCCATGGGACAGTCCCCGCTGGACCACTGCCCTTGCCTGGAGAACCCACTCCACAAGACTGCTGTCATCCAGCTTGCCTCGGCCACACAGGGAAAAAAAAAAATTCACTTCCACTGGCCACCAGCTTGCTTCCACTCTGGGGCACAGCAGCTGCCCTGGGGACGGCTAAGCTACAGAGACCCCCAGTTTAAAAGTCAACCCACTGACCATGAAACAAAAAGGCCCTCCTGAGGACCTGCAGAGTGGGCTAACATCAAAGCCTCCCTCTACAATGAACTCCATAACAAAAGCCATAAATATGAGAAAGGAGTCGGGAGCAGGAGCAGTAGATCCTGCCTGTAATCCCAGCATTTTGGGAGGCTGAGGTGGGCAGATTACCTGAGGTCAGGAGTTCAAGACCAGCCTGGTCAACATGGCGAAACCCCATCTCTACTAAAAATACAAAAATCAGCCGGGCATGGTGGCGCATGCCTATAATCCCAGCTACTTGGGAGGCTGAGGCAGGAGAATCACTTGAACCCAGGAGGCGGAGGTTGCAGTGAGCCGAAATTGCATCACTGAATTGCAGCCTGGGCAACAAGAACAAAACTGTCTCGAAAAAAAAAAAAATCAGAAATAAAAGGTCAACATTGGCAAGTGATTCGCCAATCAGAAAATCCAAGAGGAAGAGCAAGCAAACCATTTACATCAACAGAGAGACTGAAGCAAGCTGGGCAGGCAGTCCAGAAATTCAAAAGGCAGCAGCCTTTCTACAGACCAGCCATAATCATCAGCTAGAAAACAAGACGAGAGGAGGGGATGATCCCAGTGACAAGAGCAAGAGAGACGAGAAACGCACAAACACACGTGCATACAGCACCAGCGAAGGAGGTAAAGGACCTTCTAAATAAATCAAAATCCAGATGAGAAGAAAATATGAAAGATGTCTCCTCTCCCCACCCCCAGCCCCCAACATAAAACCCACAGAGCAACCTTAATCAAAATCCCAGATTATGGGATGAATTCAGTTTATTCTAAGGTTTATCTAGTAGCTAGGTGGGATGGCTCATGCCTGTAACCCCAGAACTTTGGGAGGCTGAGGCAAGACGATTATTTAAACTCAGGAGTTCAAGAAAAAGCATGGAAAAAACCCATCTTTATAAAAAAAAAATACAAAAATTAGCTGGGTGTGGCAGTCTCTGCTACTTGGGAGGCTAAGGAGGGAGGATGGCTTGAGCTCAGAAGGTCAAGGCTACAGTAAGCCATGTTCACACCACTGCATTCCAGCATAGGTGACAAAGCAAGACCCTGTCCCATAAAATAAAGTTTATCTGGTCAAAGGAATATGGAAGAAAGGCTCGGGGTGAAATAGAAAAAGAGGAATGAAGAGGTAATGGCCCTTTAAGATAACTAGGTCTTACCAAAAGCCACAGTAACTTACACAGTAGATAGTGGCATGAGAATAAACCAGTAAATTAGAATGCAGAATCCAGAAACACAGGAGAGACACTCAGAACACAGCAGCAACTTAACCCATGACAAACCTGCCAGAACAGAGAGGTCAGAGTGGCTGACTGGGAAATTACGCTGGAAAACTGAATGCTCCTATTAAAAAACTCTACATCCCATCACACCATCTCTAAAATACATTTTAGATTGAATAAGACATGTAAATGTAAAAGAATCTGGACTATCAAGTATTATCAGCAGAACATGCAGGAAGGTGCTCATATTCATTAGGGTAGAGAAACTCTTTCTTTAAGTAAGATACAACATTTGGGATAATTAAAAGCAAGAGGGCCGGGCACAGTGGCTCACGCCTGTAATCCCAGCACTTTGGGAGGCCGAGGCGGGTGGATCACGAGGTCGAGATCGAGACCATCCTGGTCGACATGGTGAAACCTCATCTCTACTAAAAATACAAAAAATTAGCTGGGCATGGTGGCACGTGCCTGTAATCCCAGCTACTCGGGAGGCTGAGGCAGGAGAATTGCCTGACCCCAGGAGGCGGAGGTTGCGGTGAGCTGAGATCGCGCCATTGCGCTCCAGCCTGGGTAACAAGAGCGAAACTCCATCTCAAAAATAAATAAATAAATAAATAAATAAAATAAAAGCAAGATTGATAGATTTAACAATGTAAAAATTCCAAGTTTTTGCATTGCCAAAGATGTCTTTAAACAAAATTCAAGGACAAGTGACATCTTCGAGAAAGTATCTGCAATGTATACAGCAAATGAGGAAGAACTCTGTGTACCATGAACACCTATAAATCAACAAGGAAAACCTTCACAGGCCAAGAGAAAAACAGGCAAGGATAAACAAGAAAATTAGAAGGAGAAATTCAAATTAGTATTAAGGACATGAGAAGCAGCTTGCTGTCATTCACAATTTTTACAAATACAAAAGGAAATAAGCTACCACTTTATACCCACATGACTGAATAAAACTACAAAGACTGGTCATGTCCAGAGAGTGTCAATGTCCAGAGAGTGTCAGTGGGGACAGAGCTACCCCACACACCAGCATCATTTAAAATGATCACCACCTGTCCAGAGAGCAACTTGGAAATATCCACTGATACTCCGAATGCCCAAACCATTCAGCCCAGCAAGTCCACTTCTAGGAACCTATGTATGAAAACAATCCCACACAGACGCAAGGGTTTCATGCTTGAGACTCCACATGTCAGCATTCTCCGTGAGTGTGAAAATGGGAAAAACCCAAAAGTTCAATAAGTAAACAGTCACATATTGTGCAAGTGTCAGAATGCTGCTGCTTCCGGCTTCATCCAAGTCCCTCCAAAGGACATGAACTCATAATTTTTTTATGGCTGCATAGTATTCCATGGTGTATATGTGCCACATTTTCTTTATCCAGTCTATCATACATACTGCACATGTATCCCAGAACTTAAAGTAAAATTTAAAAAAAAAATTCTGCTTGCGTGACGGGTAAGGGACCACATCTAAGACACTCGGCTGGGGGAGGGGGTCAAACTGCAAATCTTATTTACAATAGGATCCCATGTTGTTGAAAATTCTTCTAAATTATGTATGTATTTGTATAAAAGAGAAGTAAAATATTTCCACGGACAGAAAAGAAAATGGGAGGAATATCCACCCCAAACTGTGAACAATGATTCTCTTTGTGGGCACTGAATGGGGCAGTGGAGAAGCTAGGGGGAAGCTTTCATTTTCTATTCTACATGATGCATTTCTTAAAGTTCGAATCTTAATTATAATTAGTACCTTTTAATTTCATAATCAGAAAAAATATTTAAAGGATCTCAACACCTAGCATGTTAGATGCCAGCCCCCACTGATGGAGCCAGGGTCCTTCTCAACCCCAAATTCCACTCCCAGAAAAATGGCTCCTTTCTCCTCCGAGATACAAGATAATTCCTACAAGACAGGTTTTTTAAAACAGGTATCAAGCCAGGTGCAGTGGCATGTACCTGTAGTCCCAGCTACTCAGGAGACTGAGGCGGAAGGATTGCCTGAGCCCAGGAGTTCAAGTCCAGCCTAGAGACAACATACCAAGACCTCCATCTAGAAAAAACAAAACAAAAACTAGAGATGTCGGATATATCTGTTTTAACGATTAGCTCTGGTGGGGAGTGCTGCCCCTCAGACCTTGACCTACCCAGGCAGCCTCTAGTTATTAAGACTTCTCAGTATTGGAGAATGAAACAAAACAGAGAAGTACTTTAAAATTCACCACAAGTTCCCAAGGAATATGCTTCCACTCAATTATAGAAAATAATTGAGTCCATTTTTCCAAAAACTTGCTTCAAAGTCCAATTTTGGGGAATTGATGTAGATGGTTTTATTTTAACTTCTTCAGCCAGAGGAAATCTAAAAATTCTTCCTTCCAGCTCAACAGCTCAACTGCTTCTGCAAAAGGAGGACAAAGAGCCTCCTGGGGCCACAGAATTCAACAGCTTTTCCTTGGATTCCTGGGGCAACCGAGAGCTCCGGGACACCAGGCCAAGCTTCCAAAGGCAGCCTGCCAGCCATCGGACTCCCAGGTACCCGAGCAGTCCCAGGCGGCTGAGGAACTGAGGGAGGGCTTGGTTTCAATCCAGTTACCAAATCACCAGCGAAATAAGACATGTTTAAAAGAAACAGGTGCACACCAGCCTGGGCTCTGGTTCCCCCGCCCATCAGGTCAGCGGCCCAGCCCCTCCATGTGCTGGCGAGGGGGACAATCAGAAGAGGCCTCTCTCCCTGGAATAACTGTCTCTCACCAGCCCCACTCCCACTGCCTCGTCTGTCACGGGAAGTCTCTGAAATCCTCCACAGGCTTCCCCACATGTTCTTGATTTCCTCTCAAATACCACCAGCCAGCCCTGGAAGCTGGGTCACAGGGACTGTGCGAGCTGCAGACACAGAGCGGGGCTGCAATGCTGTTTGCTGGACACAGGGGTTTTGTATGCTGCAGACACCAAACGGGGCCCCCGACACTGTTTGCTGGACGCTGCTCAATGGTGTACCATCGAATGGGTGTGGGGAGGAAGGGAACAGGGAAAAGGAAGGAAGAGGGGAGGGCAAGGAAGGAAACCCCTCCCTCTCACTGTCCATGGGCAATAAAACCTTCTGGATGTCAATCAAAAGCTTTAACACTTTGCCTGGCAATTCTACTCATGTAAATTTATCATAAAGAAGGGATCATGGGCCGGGCGCGGTGGCTCACACCTGCAATCCCAGCACTTTGGGAGGCCGAGGCGGGTGGATCACGAGGTCAAGAGATCGAGACCATCCTGGTCAACATGGTGAAACGTCATCTCTACTAAAAATACAAAAAATTAGCTGGGCATGGTGGCGTGTGCCTGTAATCCCAGCTACTCGGGAGGCTGAGGCAGGAGAATTGCCTGAAACCAGGAGGCGGAGGTTGCAGTGAGCCGAGATCATGCCATTGCACTCCAGCCTGGGTAACAAGAGTGAAACTCCATCTCAAAAAAAAAAAGAAGGGATCATGAA
Organism: Aotus nancymaae; assembly: GCF_030222135.1. NCBI lineage: Eukaryota > Metazoa > Chordata > Mammalia > Primates > Aotidae > Aotus > Aotus nancymaae. The sequence continues at coordinate 123,792,045 of NW_026988425.1, forward strand.
TATCTGCCAATAAAAAACAAACCAAAAAAACCCAACTACAAGGATATTTATTACAGCATTCATTCATAGCAGAAAAACATTCTCAACAACTTCAATGTCCAACCCTGGGGTCTAGCTCCAGAAAGGGCAAACTCGTGGGGCTGGATGTAGGAGAAACCGTCCACGATTGTGGAAAGAGCTCCTCATGCGCTGTCCAGGAGAAGGCACGCTGGCAGCCTGGGTGCCAGGCACAGGGAGGAATCGTGGGCCCCTGGCGGGCAGAGTCAGGTATCTCGAAGTTTCCTCCTTTTGCTTTCTGCTACCGCTATTTTCCAATACAATGAATGAATTCATAAGTAATAACTAAAAATAATGTTTTTTGAATAAAAGTGTCCTCTCTTGCCAAAAACTGCGGTAATGCTAAACTGCTGAGTTGAGGCATGTGAAGCTGCCTAGATTGGACCACTTTTTGACATACAGAAATAACAGTTTCATATGGTTCAACCTAATTTTGTCACAAAATCCGGATGAGTGGTAGGACCCGTAGGAATCATTTCCTCTCGCTTGTCCTTGTTCCTCCTCGGGGACAAGTGAGAAGGCTGTGACTTGCCCAGGGCACCAGCAGCATAGTTTTCCGCCTTCCAGAAATGTCTTTCCCACCACTGGCCCACCACACGGCATTGCCTGCCCCTCACCCAATGCCTCCCCTGTGCCAGGTCCCGGCTCTGTCATGACTCACATCGTCGTGCAAAGTGGATGTCACTGCCAGAGACAAGCCAGACCGCAGGGAGCTGGTAGGGTCCGAGGAAGGCCCGTCTGACTCTCCACTAAACCACAGCTGTCCCTGCTGACTCCACACCAGCAGGGGTCCACACCCACTTACAGGACAGCAGCTATGCCCTCCCTGGGCACTCTTTTTCATGTCATGCTGGGCCTTCACCACAAATACAAGAGCTGTTGCTTATGTAAGTTGAAGCTGAATTGGCCATTTCAGTGGCCAGAGCTGTTTTTCTGTGTCCCCAGCAGGCCACCCTTTCTGCGGGAACAAAGTGGATCAACCAGCTACTCAGCCACGCCATGGCCATAAATCCCCAGGTGTCAGCCCAGTTCACGCAGATGTCAGCTCTCTTCTGCCTCCTCACGGGATGGTCAACCGCACGTACAACAGTTTTGGTCACCACTGTCTATCGTGACCAGTGTCACTCCCCCAAAAAACCATGGCCTCTGTCACTGACTGTAAGTGAGCCCAGAGGCCGAACAGGGGCTGAAGCAACACAGGACATATTCTTCTTTTCCAGTGAACATAAGAGAAAAGCAAAGGCCAAGCATCCTCGGACCCATGGAGCCCAGCCGGAAAAGACCCGTCGAACCTGGCTGGCACCCCAGAAAGTGAACTGGGCCACGGGACGTCAGCAAGCCAAGCTGATGTTTTGTTTTTGAAATCCTCCATGCTCAAGTCACTGGGCTTCTCTCTCTCCCAGGGATGGTCCCAGCACCCAGGCAGGCTGCATCTGAGAAACTGGTCATTTTCAAGCACCCAGAAACTTGGGGCACTAAAACATACATATTTTAAGTACTAACCTGAGCTTGCCCCCCAGTTTTCATGGAGACAGTAAAGAGGGACCAACAAGGATGACAGGCTGAGGGTCCTGAGACAGATGGGGGAACAGTGAGGCTCAGAGTCAACGTCCCACACCAGGGACACAGTGGGCAGACGCAATCTGCCCTCCAAGGATTCTTAATAGCCTTCATTTTTAGAACAGTTCTAGACTTAAAGAACAACCGAGCAGACTCCACAGTTCTCATATACCTACAGCCACCTTCCACAATTATTTTCACTGGCATACATTGGCACACTATATTAATCACAATGAATGAATCTCCATCCACTATTATTAACTAACGTCCATCCTTCACTGGGATTTCCATAGTTTCTCCCTACCACCCTCTTTCGGCTCCAGGACCCCCTGCAGGACAGCACACCATGTTCAGCTGCTGTGTCTCCTCAGGCGCCTATTGGCTGTGACAGCGTCTCGGACTGTGCTTAGTTTTGATGGGCTTGATGGTTTAAAGAGCATTGGTGAGGTATTTTGTAGAATGTCCCTCAACTGGAATCTGTCTGGAGTTTTCTTTTCTTTTCTTTTTTTTTTTGAGACAGAGTCTCGCTCTGTCACCAGGTGCCAGGCGGGAGTGCAGTGGCGCAATCTTGGCTCACTGCAACCTCCGCCTCTCGGGTTCAAGCAATTCTCCTGCCTCAGCCTCCTGAGTAGCTGGGACTACAGGCGCACATCACCATGTCCAGCTAATTTTTGTATTTTTCATAGAGACGGAGTTTTACCATGTTGACCAGGATGGTCTCGATCTCTTGACCTCGTGATCCACCCGCCTCAGCCTCCCAAAGTGCTGGGATTACAGGCGTGAGCCACCTCGCCTGGCTGAGTTTTCTTCATAATTACATGGAGATAATGGATTTGCAGGGGGATCGGTACAGAGGGAAAGTAAGTGCCCTCCTCCCCCGACAGCACCCAGGGCACATGCCACCTACATTACTTGCTGTTGGCACCAACCGTGGTCCCTCCCCTTTCTGCACTGGGCTCCATGGACTGAGGTCATTGTGCGCAGCCCACCTGAGAGGGGTGAGGATGGAAGGGTACCCCGTTACCCTCGGGATTTTACCAGCCCCCTCCCCCCATGATGTCCACTTCATTCAGGCCTGAATCTTCCCTCCTGTTGTCATACCTTGCTGAAGCCCCATCTGGCCCTTTATCTTTATCTTCCCCTCCCCCATCCCAGGCCCCCAACACACACACACACATACATACCCCAAAAGCTCCCCAAGGGCAGGGTCCAGGCTTCCCCATGCTGGTGTATGTACCTGCCAGAACCCGGCATGATGTTTTCGGCACTGCAGGCACTGGAATGCTCACTCCCGAGCTGTTCCCGTTCCTGCAGGGTGGCCAGGAAGCAGTCCTCGGGCCAACATCGGCAGGGAGAGTCTCTGACCACAGTCCAGCTCCCAAAGGGGCGTGGTCAGGACACAGGGAGATGAGAAGGGGCCAGATCCAGGACCACTCAACCCTCCCCCAGGTGCAATAAACAAAGTGCCACCCCCCACCCAAGAACACAAGAGATGCAGCTAGAAAGCGTCCCGGGCACAGAGAAGTCATGTGTCTGCGCTTCTGAGCCTCACACACCACCACATACAGAAAACTCACCCCAAATCCCAGCTGTGCTAAAGGCAAGGGCAGGCTCATAGGAAGAGGGGCTCTCCATAGTGCAAATGCTGGCCAGGAGACCACAGAGAGAGCCTGGTCCAGGCCACATGGCCTGTTGTCCCAGGCTGACTCCCACTGGGTCTGGGAGGGTGGGGCCTGGGAGGGGAGGGTTGGGCTCAGACAACCCCAGATTGTGGGGGGCAGTAACACCAGGCCCACCCCTCAGATGCCCTTTCAGATCCTCAGGCCACAGTGATGGCTGTTGAAGCCACTGTGCCTCCCAAGCACTGGGACAGTCGAGTATGCCTGCAATACGGTTGGAGATTCTGAGGTCACGGAGTGACCACATCACATAACACCAGCTTGCTTCACACACATCCCTGGGAATGACCACTGGAGCAATGCTATGCTTGGTACCCTAGTCTCTCCAGCATGGGACAGGGGTGTGGAGCTGTTGAAACCATCTGACCACTTCCCTGGAGCAGGTACCCAGTTCCAAGCACTGTGCCAGGTGCTGGAATCCAGGGGTGAGCCCCAGCCAGGGGCAAGGCAGTGGGCCTCATTTATGTGGACAAAGATAAGTTGTAAATATACAATTTATAATACATATTACAAAGAGGCCCTAGGTGGAGGGGGCGAGTGTTCAAACAATTGAGTGCCTGCCTCTCTGCCAGGCAGCCCCAGGACAGAGACACATGAGATGTCCCTGCAGGGTGAAGAGGCTGCAGATGGGGCAGGACATCCTGGCAGGGCAACAAGACACACAGGGGCAGCGCCCAGGCTAAAGACCTCAAAACACCAGGAAGCAGCCCCCGACGGCTCATCCTCACATTTACAAATGTCACCAAACACACTGCAGTAGGAAAATGCCAAGGTGACAAGAAGTTTGTCAGGACAGCTCCCTTGGCTGGAAAGAAGATGACAAAGCCACAGGGAGGCTTCAGTTTGAGCAATGACAATGTGTCACCAAGCATAAAGTGACCTGAGTGAGTGGCCAGGGCAGCAGATGGTGGCCTCTGTCATGAGGGACCCTCAGAGCCCCTGAGACGGCACAGGAGACATTCCCTGAAGATCCACCCAATGCTGCTGTCACCACGACACTGTACATGGTGCCCAGCATTAGTGATTTGCACTGGGGCGAACGGCAGCTGTCACTCATTGACACACAGTGCCACACTGCCAGGCTGTTCAGGTCTGATGAGCTGCAAGAAGCCTGGGTCCAGTCAGGAGAGACTGGGAAGAAGGGCTGGAAGGTCCCCCGGGCACAGGGTCAAGGTCTGGTGCAAACACAGGCTCTTATTCTGCAGCCCATGACCACGGCCCAGTCCTACTGTCTGGGGCTCCAACTCCTCACCGAGAAAGGAACTGACACAACACTGAGGTCCTCTCTTGGGGGGTCCCTTGCCTCCTGCTCTCCGGCCCTCCACCCCTGCCCTGCCTCCTCCTCGCCTCCCCCGACACGTCCCATGCTTCACACCACTGCATCGCTGAGGGGAATGTCTGGTTTTTTCCTAGTATATCACAGATCTCTACTTTTGCAAAATAAAATAAAACTGAATTACTACCTAAATGAAAGTTTTAAAAAAGACATTCCCCACTTTATTATCAGATCCAACACACAGAGGCGCCCCTGAAGGTCTCGAAATGCTCATTCTGCATGTCTACACCCTTTGCCCTGTGAACCAGAAACAGCCCGAAGATAGCACAGTTGCAGGAATGCCGTGACCAGGCCTGCACGCGTGTCCAGCCCAGAGTATCCCAGGGCCTCTGTGGGAGGCCGAGGAGGAAGTGAGCTCACACGCACAGATGAGCTGAGCAGAGCAGAGCCGAGCACACACAACGCCCTGAGCATGCAAAAGTCTCCAACCGGCTGCAACGCAAAACAGCTTCCACGAAGCCTTAGGAGAACCCACGCCATGGCTGTGCTCACTCAAGCACACTGTGGCTCCTGAAGCTAGGGGTTACAAGGTCAACAGTCACCAGACAAAGAGTCTCTCTCCTCTGAAGTCAGCGAAATGGTCCTATCCTGGTGGGCTCACAGCCAGACCAAGAGCTCTGGTGGTAACTGGGAAGGGCTGAAGTAGAGTCCACAGGAATGAGAAGGAGTTCAGAGGTGGAAGAGGCAGGGAAGGCAGGCCAGGGAGAGACATGGGCAAGGGAGAGGGGATGCCTCTGGAGACCTGGGGGGTTGGGCCCTTGCCTGGGGAGGCAGGTGGCCAGGTGGTGCCATAGAACCTCCACCCACGACTTCTGGGCTACGAGGACATGGGGCTCCCCAGAGGGGTTCTCCACACGCAGCATCTCCCTGACTGCTCTTCTTAAAGCTCTTTGGTTTCCCACTGAACTGCAGCCAATACCATTGGATGCTTAAACACTTCGGTTACTTGTGTCTGGTTCTCTGTAAAAGCACAGCTTCTTTTACATGCAGAAATAAAAACACATTTCCTGCAGATAACTTACGCATACCAATCAAATCTATACAGATCTTAGCGTCCTACCCGGGTTTACATACCTGATCTCACTTAGAAAACACAGTGCGCGTCTAAACATTTAGAAGCATTTGTTGTAATGGCAAAATTTAATTATCTCACATAATTGAGTGTAATCTCGATTTGGATAGTATTGTTCCAGCAGTAAAAGAAGCCATGACTCACTCCATTCAGATTTCACCTTGAAAACTCCAAGATGATGAACTGCCCTGTTTTTATACTTTATCTGGAAATATACATAAAGTTCCATAGCATAAATGGAACCTTCCCATGCAAGCAGAGATGGAGAAAAGGGACGTTCTCAGTACCTCCAGAAGCTCGGCTTCCCTCACACAGGCCTCCTCTAAGTACCATCTCCCAAGGGCAGCCTGACTTCCACACAGGACAGCTGCCTGTTGCCCTTCACAGACACAGTATCAGGCAGTGCGCACTCCAGCATCTGGGGCTTTTGGCTCGACATTACATGGCAAGCCCCCTCGGCACCTGCACACACTTGCAGAGCGCCCTTTCTCAGCCTGCCGTATGGTCCGCCCTGTGAGAAGACCCTCGCTCTACTGATCCATTCTGCTGCTGATGGCCATCTGGTTAATCTGCACTTTGGCAGTTACCATCATGCTGCTATGGACGCTTCTGTGTGTCTCTTGATGGCTGTATCAGTTTCCAACGGCTGCTGTGACAAATTACCACAAAACCAGGTGGCTGAAAACACATTTCTTCTCTCACGGTTCTGGAGGCTAGACGTCTGCAAGCAGTTTCACTGGGCTGAAACCAGGGTGTTGGCAGGGCCGCTTCCCCAGAGGCACTGGGGGAGAATCCTCACCTTGGCCTTATCCAGTTTCTCTTGACTACTGTGTTCCCTGAGCTGCGGCTGCTTCACTCCAATTTCTGCCTCCTTGGTCACATCTCTCTCCGCCTCTCCCTTTTTTTTTTTTTTTTTGAGATGGACTTTCACTCTTGTTGCCCAGGCTAGAGTGCAATGGCACAATCTCAGCTCACCACAACCTTCGCCTCCCGGGTTCAAGTGATTTTCCTGCCTCAGTCTCTCGAGTAGCTGGGATTACAGGCATGCGCCACCACACCCGGCTAATCTGTATTTTTCGTATAGACAGGGTTTCTCCATGTTGGTCAGGTTGGTCTTGAACTCCCAGCCTCAGATGACCTGCCCACCTCGACCTCCCAAAGTGCTGGGATCACAGGTGTGAACCACCACGCCCAGCTCTCTGCCTCTCTTACTACAATCCTTGAGAATGGCATTTAGGACCCACCAGATAATTCAAGATAATCTCTTCATTTCAAAATCCTTAAACACATCTGCAAAACCACTACCATATAAGGTAACATTCGCAGGTTTCAGAGATTAGAACCTGATGTCATCTGAAGGGCACTAATGCCCATATGCCCATTTTACTCCGTTTTATTTGGATTGAGACTGCTGGTCATAGAGTGTATGTATGCTTAGCTTTAGTTAATTCTACAAAAAAGCTTCCCAAAGCAGTTGTACAAATTTCTGCTCTGACCAGCAATCAGAGGTCCATTTGTTCCACATTCTCACCAACATCTGCTATTTTCTGCTTTTTTTTTTTTTTTTTTTTTTTTTGAGACTGAGTCTCACTCTGTTACCCAGGCTGGAGTGCAGTGGCGCGACCTCGGCTCACTGCAACCTCTGCCTCCTGGGTTCAAGCAACTCTACCACCTCAGCTTCCCGAGTAGCTGGGTTAAAGATGCCCACTACCATGCCCAGCTAATTTTTTTGCATTTTTAGTAGAGACAGGGTTTCACCATGTTGGCCAAGCTGGTCTCAAACTCCTGACCTCACGTGATCCACCCGCCTTGGCTTCCCAAAGTGCTGGGATTGCAAGCGTGAGCTGGGATTACAAGCACCTTGCCTTTTCTGCTCTTTTGATGTCAGCCATTTTGGTGGGTGTGGAATGGTGTCCCATTTACAATTCATTTTGCATCTCCCTAATGACTAACGGACTGGAATACTTCTTCATCTCTTAAGTGGACGTACGTGTGTGTGTGTGTGTGTGTGTGTGTGTGTGTGTGTCTTTTGCCATTTTCCTACTCAGTATTCTCTCATTTTCTTGTTGATTACATAGTGCATTATTTTAAGATGAGTCATTTGTTAAAATAGATTCCACTAAGACATTGGCAGATGGAGGCCTAGTTTCTGGTGTCAGGGCTGGAGACGTGAGGTCCAGCTGTGTCCAAGCAATCAGATGACATGAATTATGTACCTTAAACATCCATAATAGACTCTAAGCCTCTGTCACCTTGCAAGTTTCCAATAAGGAACATGATTGAGAGTTTGGGGGCCTCGTCAGGGACTGGACGGGTGGGACAAAAATCAGTCCCAAATTAATGTGTTATATCTCCAGTTACTTCCTTGAAACCAAATCTAATTATACTTAAAAGAGTAGCCACTGGAAAGTAAACTCTATTAGGATTTCTATAAGTACACGTGGGTTTTATGGGACTTTGCGGAAGCAGCTACTGCTGACCCAGTCGGCATAATGATAGCCCATCTCCAGAATCAGGCACTGCCCCCACACCATGATGGGTGAGTGAGGCAGTGATGCCACTGACAATAACCATTTGAACTCTGCTGTGAAATATTAAACACACCAGAGTTTGGTTTCTCTACATCATAATAAAGAAAGAAAGCAGGTTTGAGACATCAGTTGATGTGAACTACAGCATAATATTAGATGTCTGATTAATACCATCAAGATGATAGAAAGTTCTACTCATAGAGGTACTTTCCTCCCCGCAACGCCCGCATCAAATAGAGCGCTCTCTTTCAAATCAGGTATTTTCTTTTTCAGACAGGTTCTCACTCTGTCACCCAGACTGGAGTAGAGTGGTGCGATCACAGCTCACTGCAGCCTCAACCTCCTGGGCTTAAGCGATCCTCCACCTCCACCTCCACCTCAAGTAGCCATGATCACACGTGTGAGCCACCACATCTGGCTAGCTTTTCTATTATTTGTAGGGACGGGATTTTCCTATGTTACCCAGGCTGGTCTCAAACTCCTGGGCTTAAGTGAGCCTCCCTCCTTGGCCTCCCAAAGTGCTGGGACTACACCATGAACCACTGCCCCCAGCCTTCACATCAGATTTCTAAGAAGCCTAAGGAGTAGAAAGCCTTTTCAGTTACGGCGCATAAAAGTAACAAAAGCAGCCTCAGCCATCGTTCAGTGCAATCCCAGCAGACAGGGATAATGAGGGGGACGTGGGCCTCATGGGAGGGAATACTGCCCCCCACGTCCACACCATGCCCGTGAGAAAAACAGACTGACTGCAGCTCCGAAAGATACAGCAACTTACCCGAAAAACAGGGACCTCTGATGCTTGACATTATCAGGTAAGAGATGTTTCTGACCCAGCAGCCCCCAGGGCCCCAAGCTGCAGATGCCTGGGTGTATCCAGGCCACGGACAGGAGGCACCCAAATGTCTCCCCAAAGCCCCCCACCACCACTGCTGCAGAGGCCTCTGGAGCTCATCACCCTGCAGCACTGCTGCTCCCATTCCCTTTCCCAAGCCCTCTGCAGTCCCCTCTCCTGACGCAGGGCCAGAAAGCGACCAGGAGCCCCGTAAATACAGCCTGCATGCCCAGCCGGGCTGAGGCCAGACACATGGTGGGCAGGCAGGAGACCACACATGCGCTGCCACCGCACCCCTTCACACTGGAGCTGCCAGAAAGACCCAGCCCTCCCTGTGTGCCCAGGGTAAGTCAGCAGAGCTGCACAGGTTAACACTGGGTGAGCAAATTAATAACGTGATGAATGGTTTGTCGCGGATTTTGTCGTTCTTGTAGAAGAACAGGAGCAATTTAATCTAGAAATCCTGTAAATCTCTAAAGGGTAAAATTAAACGTCCGCGCTAGCAAGGCTGGGACTTGGCAGCAGCCACCGCCTCCCACAGAACACAGTAGGGAGCGGGCTCCGGAGGCCCCCCCCCAACCATGACGCAGGTGCTGCCTCGGCCAGACACCTGCCCCTGCCACCCTCCAGCATCCTCACTGAGCCTCTGCCCAACCCACGCCGCGCATCATCCACCTGCACCTCCCTGTACCCTCCCCTGAACCTCCGAGTGCACCCCTGACCACTTCCTTCTCCCACATTGACCTGTCCGCTAGAAAAGCCGGCTGCAGAAATCACTCTCCGAGAGTTCGCTGCAAGGACTCTCCAGGGCCACCAAGCTCCTAATGGTCAGGAACTGCCCTCCAACCCCCATCTCCAGCTCTGACCTGCACAAACCACATAGTCCTCCTGCCAAAAACTTGGCCCTCCCTGTGCCCAGGGTGCCCCACTCCAGGTTGGCCCTTCTGCCTGGAGGGCTCTTCTGGCCTGGGCTCTGAAGGGGCAAACCCGCCCACTCTAGGATGGGGTCCAGGAAACACCCCAACCTACTGTGGGGCTCTCACATCTTCCAGACTGTGCCTCTCTAGGAGGGCCTTGGACCCAGAGCCAGAATGGGGCTCTGATGCCATTGCACATTCTCCAGCAGCCCCTTCCATGCCCTCCCTCCTAATCTCACCAGCTCTAAACTGGGAACAAGAAAGCTGGAATACGGTAGCTGCTCAGAAAATACCTACTGGATGCATGGGTGGATGGATGGACAGAGCTCTAGGCAAAGGGACTCAGGGGTAAGAAAAGTGAAAGGTACCTGCCCCCACTTCTACCACTGCACAGTCCCTGACTGTCAAAGGACTGAGAGGTGAATGACAGGCAAGGGGAGACCTACCATGTTAGTGTCCCACACAGCTGTTTCCATTATAGATAAACTATCCTACCTGACGTATAAAAGGAGCAACACATAAAAGGAGTTAGGCCGGGGTTGCCAATGTGAGGGGTGGGAATGCTGCCAGTCCACGGGTCCCCCAAGGCAGCTCCCCAAACGAAGTCAAGACAAGTTGGACGTGAGGCTGCCTCTGGGTGTTTCAAATCAACTGAATTAGTAGCAGCCCTCAGTGCTGATTAAGCACAGGAACGCCTGTGATCAAGAAGAAAACCATTACTTAGTAAAATGCAATTAATTTAGAAGCTGAAACCTGTGAAAGCCCAAGGGAAAGACACAGTCAGAAGTTCTTGGTCTGAAGAGGCTTCTGCTCTCCAAGCCTCCAACCCAAGACAGCACAAAGGCGTCTTCCCTAGCAACTGCACATACAACCTGCGGAACGATGGCAAGCTGCTCTCCAGGTACCTGAACCTGAGGCCTCAAAGGGTGGAGAAAGTTCTCAGGCAGAATCTTCACAATACATGCATAAAAGAAAGGCGCTTCTACTACAGGCTGTGGGTCAGGCAAACCTCAACTTCATCAGTGCCATTCCCTAGAGAATCAGCCATCAATGTGACCCACTCAGTTCTGCCTCAGGGGCTCAGAATCTAGCAGTCAGGCCAGGTGGGCAGTGCAGGACCTGTGGCCAAAATCACAGTCCATTCATCACTCTGCTGACAGCTTTCATGATCACTAGCCAGAACCAGTTAAGAGGCTTAAGGAATTGCCAGGTATCTGAAACCCAGCAGGCAAGTTGGTAAGAAATCACACACACACACCCCCCAACCCTGGTGACTGCACTGACCGAATGCTTTACCGCAGCAGAACACTTGCATGCATCTCATCTCCATCCACAGTAACTCAGTGGCAGGTGAGGAAGGAGGCACGGATCTCCACGTGCCCTTTTGGGATGAGTCAAACTCTGAGCAGTGACGCTCTACAGCTGGCTCGCTCGTGGGGGCAGAGCCTGGCTTCCCAGAGCTTCCAATTCCTAACACATGCCTGGCCCCACCGCATCACACCTGTGACAGCTGCCACCAGCTCCACATAATACAGACAGATGCTGGAGCACACGGCTCGCTTATTACACCAAAGGGTTGAGAAACAGAAACCATGTTTTATTTGCACAATGCACACACTTGCTTCCAGACGGACCTGAGACATCCACCATCCCTAAATGCATGAGTTCACTCAATTAGTGGCTTTTCTATTTTTGAAACAATGAATTTTCCCAAGACAGTTGATAATCAAACCAATTTCGGGAACCCATAAACTGTACTTCTTTATTAAATTAACAATGCACACAACAGTTCGGAAGAATTCATATGTAGAGCTGCCCTGCTGGGGAGTCAATTCTAGGAATGTAAAACCAACCAAATAAAAAAACTATATATACACACACACACACACATACACACACACACACATACACACACACATACACATACACACACACACACACAATCATGCGTCGCTTAATGACAGGGATGTGTTCTGAGAAATTTGTCATTGAGCAATTTCATCATTGTGCAAACATCACAGAGCATACTTTATACAAACCTACTCCACGCCTTGGCTATGGGGTGCAGGCCACTGCTCCGAGGCTACACACCTGGGCAGCGTGTTACTGTGCTGAATACTCTGGGCAAGTGTGACACAATGGTAAGTATGTGTGTATCTAAACATACAAAAGGCATGGTAAAAATACGGTATAAAAGATAAAACACGGTACCCCTGTCTAGGGCACTTACCATGAACGGCATTTGCAGGACTGGAAGATGCTGGGTGAGTCCGTCTGTACACTAGGGCAGACTTTATAAACATTGTACCCTTAAGCTACATTAAATTTTTTTAAAAAAGTAACTGGGCCAGGCACAGCGGCACACGCCTGTAATTCTAGCACTTTGGGAGGGAGAGGCGGGTGGATCACAAGGTCAAGAGATCAAGACCATCCCAGCCAACATAGTGAAATCCCATCTCTACTAAAATAAAGTTAGCTGGGTGTGGTGGCGCACGCCTGTAGTCCCAGCTACTTGGGAGGCTGAGGCAGGAGAATTGCTTGAACCTGGGAGGCAGAAGTTACAGTGAGCCGAGATCGCACCACTGCACTCCTGCCTGGTGCCTAGTGACAGAGCAAGACTCTGTCTCAAAATAATAATAATGATAAATAAATAAAGTAACCTGCACTACAACTTTACAAAAATGTTACTAGGAAATAGGAATTTTTGGGCTCCATAATAATCTTATGGAACTTCTGTCATAGATGCCATCATTGACCAAAACACTGTCATGTGATGCATGACAATACATATGTATCTCAACTGAAAATTCCAAATGTCAGTAGTGTTCTCTGACTCACTATTTACTAATAAGTGTTTGCTCAGAACTGTCTCTGCCTGAGAGTTTCAGAACCAACAGTTTCCCTGCCCAGTTAATTCTAGGGAAAAGAAGTGCTAAGAAGCCATATTGGCTTCAAGTGCAAAATGTGAAAACACCTTGGTGCCCCACCAACCATGTCAGCCTCTTCCTGGAGGGCAAGCCCTGGACCCTCTCCCAGCCCTGCAAAGGGCCCACGTTATCTGTGGCATTTCCATGACTTTCCAATGCCAGCCATAAGATTCTCTCAGCACGTGTTGAAAATCAGCCCCTGTACGTGCCCACCAGTGGTCATAAGTCCTATCATGCCCACCCTGTTAAAAACAAATCTGATACAAAATGGGCCCCAGCAGGAGACAGGGAGGAAACATGGGCCTCATACTCTCCAGTTCAGGCCCAAAGTCCAGCACTGCCCCATCTCAGCAGCGTTCTCAGGCAACCCACAGCTACCTGTCCTCAGCCTCCTCATGCAAACTTAAGACACGTGACCAGACGTGGTGACTCACACCTGTAATCCCAGTACTTTGGGAGGCCGAGGTGGGTGGATCACCTGAGGTCAGGAGTTTGAGACCAGCCTGGCCAACATAATGAAACCCCGTCTCTACCAAAAATACAAAAAAAGTAGCTAGGTGTGATAGTGGGTGCCTGTAATCCCAGCTACTTGGGAGGCTGGGGCAGGAGAATCGCTGGAACCCAGAAGGCAGAGGTTTCAATGAGCTGAGATGGCACCACTGCATTCCAGCCTGGGCAACAAAGTGAGACACTGTCTCAAAAAAAAAAAAAAAAGACAAGACACGCTGTCAGGAAATTATTTAAAATGACAAAGAGGGACGGAACTCAACAAACAAAACTGCCGACGATGTGTGTTTCATTCCAGTGGTTTCACCATCAAATGCACCTTCAAGTGTCGGAGGGCTTCACTTTCCAGAAAATTTCTAGAGATGAAACTATTTTCACAGTCACTCAATGCAGGAATTTCAACCACATATTTTTTTCTCTTAATTTTGATCCTTCAAACACAAAACAACAGGCGTAGCGCCTTACATTAAAACAGCCCCTTAGAGTTTATGACGTGCCTCCTCTGTGTTCTCTCACTAGGCCGTAGCTGTAACTCACAAACCTGACCCTTAAAACTCTCAGAACAAGAAGAGAAGTCGCACAGGCCGGAGCCCACGCAGCCACGCCACAGAGCCCACGCAGCCACGCCACGGAGCCCTTGCTGTCATAAAGTACCTCGCATCTTGTTTGTGCCTCAAAACAACCCCAGGCGAGAGGCCTCGTGTATATTACAGATGCTGAGAAAGACTCTCAAGCCAGGTGACTGGCCCAGGGCCCCAGGGATTAGTGGCAAGGCCTGGCTGGAACTGAGCTCTTCTTACTCCAGATCCCATCCTCTTTTCCGACCTCCCAGTCCCTTTCTCATAGAACCAAAGCGTCTTCTCCAGCCAGGCCCTGCCACTAATCCCTGGGGCCCTGGGCCAGGACACAGGCAGGAGGGACTCAGGCAAGAGGAGGCTTGTGGAAGGAAGGGAAAGCAGAGTGGCTGGGAGCCCTGGGACAGAGTCTGATGTCAGATACAAGACAAGTTTGGAAAGATCCACACGGAGCAGGAAGGGAATCTGGGTGCGGGGGTAAGGATACCTCCTTCCAAAGCCCATCCATATCTGAGGTGATTGCAGGGAGACGCAGAGCTGGCTTGGGCAGCAGGGACCGCCTGGGTTCAGAGAACCCAAATAACTGAAAATCCACAAAGGAATCTTAGTGCAGAATCAGAAAGTGCACTCTTTGGGCTGGTTACCTTCCCAAGCACATTCTCCTCTGGCCCATGTGAAACCGGTGTTGCCCTGTACAACTCTGCAGCGCTTTCCTGACTGCCCACTGAGTGAGGGTCTGTGCTACAGTCTAGAAGGATCCAAATGTGAACGCAGCTGGGTTTCAGTTCTGGGACTCAGGGAAAGGAGGAGCAGGGAGCAGGACATGTGCCGCAAGGAAAAGCAGTGCTCCCGTGTTGCATTCACTCGCTCATCCAACTATAGCGCTAAGGCTCTACCGTGTGCCGGGCACTTCTCTAGCGACTGGGGATCCAGAGGTGAACAAAGTCTTTGACATTTGAGTGGTAAGAGACAGACAATAAGCACAGAAATTACATGCTGAACGGTGAGTACTAAGGAGAAACACAAAGCAAGGTTAACAAGAAAAGGGAAGTAACGCTAATTTGTGTAGGGCTGTCAGGGAGCCGGCAGTAAGTGAGAAAGCCGGCTAGCTGGACATCTGGGGGCGAGTCATGCCAAGGGGGTGGGAACAGCAGGTGCAAAGGCCCTGGGGCAAGAGTGGCCTGGCCAATCTGAGGACCAAGGGATAAGAGGGAAAGAGCCCGCATTCAGTTGGGACTCTCCAGGATGGACATGGGCCAATGATGACAGGCGAGGATGGGGTAGGAACAACCCAGAGCGGATCTGGGCATGAGCCTGTCTGCCTGGAGCCAGGGCAGCCTGGAAGGACCGTGCTTGGGAGCAAGGGGGTAACTTGAGAAAATCCGGCCGAGTAACGTGGATGCAGAGGGGACACTGGAAAGCCACTGAAGGCCTGGGCAAAAGTGACACACCTGGCCTGGGCCAACCCACTGAGTTAGGGGTACCCCACAGCCCAATCTGGGAAACCTCACAGCCGGCACAGAAATCATAATGCACACAGTAATGGCACCCCATCAGTACACGGGGTTCCACAGAGAGAGCCTGGCTGCAGGACCTTGAGGTCACCTACCTCCCCTGGCTCCCTTGTTTGTCCGGACAGGGAGAGAGGGGAGGATTGGATTCAGGAGAGGCGAGAAAAGACGGTGCCCACGACAGCTGACTCAGCCTGTGCCAGCAGGCTGCTCTGAGACACAAGCTGGACCCAACCCAGGCAGTGGGCGGCAGTGGGGTAGGGAGGAACTCAGGGAAGGGAAGGAGCCAGAGAAGCCTCCCTTGGGCGCTCGGCCCAACCACCATCCAAGGGAACAAAGAGCATCCCCCAACCCCTGCCAGGCACACAGGCTGACTTCTGGTGAGCAGCCATCTCAAACTTGACCTACATTGGGGAGGCCTGCCTGGTGGTCAGTGGCTACCTCACACCCTACCTGTGCCTCCATGTCCGCAGTCCTCATGGTCACCTGGCAAGGGTGAGGAACTGAGGCTGTGCAGGGAAGGCACACAGCCTGTGAGTGGCACAGCCAGGACCGCCACCCAGGCCCTGAGCTCTCTCCAATTCTCTAAGGACCAGGCTGCAAGGCAGGGCATGCCATCTCCACCACTTGTACCGGAAGACATTTAAGGCCAGCCAGGAATGTGTTCAGGGTATCGATCCCCACCGACCACCAGCCCTCTCCGACTCCCCGGGACAGTCAAGGTTTCTCTAAGACTTCAGACCATGGTGTCACCTGAGGCCCACACCTGTTGAATCACCGGGGCAGGTATTCATGGCGAGGAGCACCAGAGAGGAGCTGAGGCCTGCGTGGGGCCTCTACAGCCAGGCTCAGACCCCACTGTCCCCACTCCAACAGCCCTCACCTCGGCCACCAAGGCCCCATCCAAACAAAGCCCAGCCTGATACCAACCTCACCATCAACTGTTTTTCCTCTGACTTCCTCTCAGTTTTGTCTAGGAAAAAATCAAGGTATCTTTATCACCCCTCTCAGCTTCCAGGGGTGTGATCAGCGTCTTTTACAATTATCTCTTATTTTTATCCAGTATTTCTTAGCTCAGTTGGCAAATTGGGTATTTACACACCTCCATTTCACAATCCATCCCCACCAATTATGCCTGTGAAACTAACATTTTGTTTAAGAAAAAAAGGTTAGAACTACTTAAGAAGGTTATGTAAACAAGTTAACTAGCAGGCCACAACTTGGGTCTAGGGTGTCCAAGAAAACAAGCAAGGTGGAAGAGAATGAGGAGCTGATGGTCACCAGCTCCACCTCCTTCCGGCACCCACCCCACCTCTCCTGCTTACACACACTCACACCCACGGGACTCAGCCTGCAGCTTCTCCCAGCCCAGGACCCCAGGAGCCCAAGAGCCCAACAGTGGGGAAAGGCACAGACCACACTTCCTAACAAATGAGAGGGAAGACTCAGTAACCCACCGCAGGTGCCAGTACCAGCCCAGACATGGAGCCCACTCCAAGGGCCCCCCTGCCAGTGTTGCTAGCGCCCACCGAGGGAGGCCCGCGAGCATACAGCCGCAAGCTCCAGCTTTATCCACTCATTCCCCGGACACCACCAGGAGCCCCAGCGGGTTCCACGACCGTGTAACATCAGCCCTCCTGCCCCACAAATCCTAGGCTCAGGAGACCCTCTCCAGCCCAGGCTGCAGGGGGAGGCAGCCTCCATGGTCAACCAGGAATCAGCACAGAGAGCAAGGCATCCTGGACGCCCCGGACCGGGAAACCCAGATCGCGTCCCCTGCATAGTGGCCACTCCTGGGAGAGGAGAAACCCCTGCCTCACCTCACTGGAGGGACCCTGACCCAGAGGCCTAAGAAAAAGCCACCTGCAGGCTCCTGGCACCTGCCAAGCTGCACCTTAGTAAAACTCGTCCCACTTCAAAGTGCAAAGCTCTCAGGTCATTATTTCTAAAACCTCTGTCCTTTCTCAAAGAGGACGGAAAATAGGAAAAAACAAACAAACAGAAGGAGGCACAGGAGGCTGAAGAGGCCAGAGGCAGTTTAGCCCAAAAACAAAGTGCCGGACACATGATGCCGAGTTTGGGGTGCTTCACCCTCCGCATGCCCATTTAGGAGCTGACTGCACTCAACCATACATTTACGTCTGGTGCCTGCCAAGTCGTATCTGAATAGAGCTGAAAAATTAAGACTTCCTTCTGCCAGTAAATACTAAGCTAAGACTGGCAGGCCCCTCTAAGGCTCTGATCTCCACTGGTGTCCCGCAGGGCAGGCCCCTCGCGGGCGTCCCCCCATCACCATCCCTCCGAGTAGGCCCTGGGGAAAAGAAGTTCGCCCCCTGCCTGGGCACACCGAGGCCCTCTGCCCGTCCCATACAGCCCTGCTTGGGGACCAGGGCGTCAATGTTCTCCTTCAGCATCTTCGGCCAGACCTCCCGCCGGCAGCCTTGCCAGGCAGTGCCTACCGTGGGGAAGGAGCCCCGCCGCGGGGCAGGTCCGCGCCGCGCCGCCAGCCCGGCACCTGCAGCCCAGGAGCCACGGGGTGTTTAATTGAGAAGTTTTCCCCGCTAGGCGTTATTAGAAAGGGAAAGGGAAGGGGGCAAAGATTCGGGCTCGGGTTCTCCCTGGCAGCGAACCCCGAGGCGACCCCAAACTCGGTAGTTGCCGCCGGCCACGGGGACTTGATGCCGGCGCCAAGCGGGGACACGGAACGCACCAGCGGCCCGGCCAGCCCGGCGGGACCCGAGCGGGCGCCACCCCCACCCCGCAGGCAGCGCCTCTCGCCGGCGCCCGGTGCTCCCCGCCAAGGATGCGAGAGCCGCCGCCCGGTCCCCGCAGCATCCGCCCGCCGGTCGTGGGAGGGGGAAGGGACGGTCCGAAAGGAGTGGGGCCGCCGGGCTGCACCCGCAAATCCCAGCAGCGGCCGCCCAGGGCCCCTCCGAGTCCGGAGGGCAGCGCTCGGGCCGCAACCTCCGCGCCGCCCCCCACGCGTCCTGGTCCCCGCGGCCCCTGGTGCCGCCGCCCGCGAGTCTGGCAGCCCAGGCCCCGGCTTACCTGCCCAGGGCGCGGGAATGTCCGAGTGCGCCGTCGTCCCTGCCTCGCCGCCGCCCGCTCGGTCCGCGAGGCCGAGCTCTTTGTGAGCCCGCGCCGAGCCGACACCGCGACTGCTGATGAGCCCGGGAAGCTGAATAGCTTCTCGAATATCGGCGGGCGCGCCCCGGACGCAGCGTACGGCACGCAGGGCCGCCTCTGCCGGGCGCACGCGGCGCGGCCGCGGGGCGCACCCCGCACCGGCCTGCGGCTGCGGGGCCAGAGCCCCGGCCCCGGCCGCTTCCGCCTCACCCTCGCCGAGCACACTGGGGCCGGAAGACGATTCCCGGCTACATCGCCCGGCGGGAAGAAAAGGAAGACAAAGATGCGTCTGTGCCGGGCGTGCGCGAGGCCCTGCGCACCCTGGCCCCGGCGCTGGGACAGTCGGCAGGGCGGATGGGACGCGGGTCCGCCGGGCGGGTCTCCAGGACCGGGGCTGGAGCCCAGACGTTGGAAGGCGCGGCGCCCCGAACGCCTCGAGCCCTGGGGAGCACACAGATTCCTGGGCGTGTCCCGGCCCTGCGGGCTGGGGAGCTGCAGGAGTCTGGTCCTGCGGGTAGAGCCGGTGAACGCTAGGCTCCCACCCTGCTCGCTCGGCCCGCGCAGCTGTAAGCGGGACCCTAGAGCGGGGAACCCTTGGGGATCGCGGCCTCCGAAAGCCCCATCCGGCAGGAGAGGCCCCCTGCTGCCTCCCCACCGCAGCTCACCCAGGCGGGTGCTGGACTCCAAGTCTTCCCTGCCGATTCCCGCTAAGCACCCCAGCACCCCGTTTCCGATACCCTGTAGTGCTTTAGCCCCCAGCTACGGCCTCACTCCAGGCCATTCTCTCCTTGCAGTCCTGAATGGAGAGAACCTTGACCTACGCGGGGCCCTGGGGAGCACACCCTCACACACATCCCCAGGGGAGCTAGTCTTCCGCCCCCGCAGCGCGAGAAATACCCTGGAGGCCCTGGAAGGTCGTTCTGGAGACTCCGATGTCACCTTCGGCCCTCTGGCCCTTTCGTTGAGTCCCAGGCAGATGTGGTAAGCCGTGGGAGACGCACAGGGTACCTTGCGTGGGCAGTGTGGGGCCTCAGGTGGCTCCTTTCCCCAAAACCTGGTGATTTGCCCTCGTTTTCTTTTCTCCTTTTGGCTGGATTACGCAAAACTGTGGCATGGAAAGTTCTGAAGAAGGGGGCACAGGGGGACAGGGGACCTGGGGGGTGAGGAGAGCCCATCTTCCTGCTGTCCTGAGGGCCCGAGCTGAGACCTTAAGAAGGGGCTGGGGGAAGCCGCATCCTAAGCTGCACTAGGGTTAGATATAGTGTGGACTTGGCCTCTCCACACTCTGCCCCCACCAAACACTCACAAATCCCCAGGGCCAGAGCTGCCAGTGGGGGCTGCTCCTGGTAGGGCAGCTTTGTAGCCACAGGACCAAAGAAAGGGGCAAAGGCAGAGCTGGGGCAGGCCAGCGAGGTTCGTGACCCCCTCCCCACTCAGGTTAGCATACCTTCACTGCTTACTTTCCACCTGGACAGACGTTCTGCTTACCTGGCCAACACAAAGTTCATCCAGCCTCCTGTGGCCCAGCCTTTCTCCAATGCCAATGGTGGGAAGCAGTGATTCCAGGAAGACAAATTCAGTCATCTTCTTGCCTGTTACATGATCACATCCCATAGGAAACCAGACACCTGTGCCTGAAGCTGATCCACACAACCCCCCCACCTCCTCAAACCCCCACCCCCGTCTATGTGAATGTGTGCGGGCAGGCAAGTTGCATGCTGTTCCTTCAACAGCCTCCCTTGAGATCTTCCCGTGGGCAGGCTCTGCGCCAGTCACTGAAAATTAAACCCCATCCCAGCACCCGGCAGTGAGTGGCTGATGTCCACAGTCCACAGGATGAAAGGTACAGGCCTAGGGCCAGAACAGTGGCTCCCATCTGTAATCCCAATGCTTTGGAAGATGAAGCGGGAGGCTCACTTGAGCCCAGCAGTGCAAGTCTGCAGTGAGCTATGATCATGCCGTTTGCACTCCAGCCGTGGTGACAGAACAAGACCCTATCACTTTAAAAAAATGAAATAAATTAAATAAATTTAAAAATAAAGGTACAGGCCTGCCCCCAGCCTTACTCAGATTCCCTAAATCTGGTGGGCTTGAGCCAACTGCCAGTATTCAGATAATTTTTAAAGAATCATTAGGACAAATAGCTAATGCATGTGGGACTTAAAACCTAGATAATGGGTTGATAGGTGCAGCAAACCACCATGGCACACATATCCCCATGGAACAAACCTACACGTTCTATATGTGTATCCAGGAACTTAAAGTAAAATTTTAAATAAAAAAAAAAGAATCAGGCTGGGCGAGGTGGCTCACACCTGTAATCCCAGCACTTTGGGAGGCCGAGGCAAGAGGATCACGAGGTCAGGAGTTCAGAGCAACCTGGCCAACATGGTGAAACCTCACCTCTACTAAAACACAAAAATTAGCTGGGCATGGTGGAGGTCACCTGTAATCCCAGCTACTCGGGAGGCTGAGGCAGGAGAATCGCTTGAACCCAGGCAGCAGAGATTACAGTGAGCTGAGATTGTGCCGCTGCACTCCAGCCTGGGTGACGGAGTGAGACTCCATATCAAAAAAAAAAAAAAAAACCTCTGGCATGGCAATCACTGCCATAAGCAAAGTCACAAAGGAGGAAAAAATTATTTGCAATTCACGTCACAAGCAGTTAATTTCCCTAATACATAGATAACATCGAGAAATTGATAAGAAAAAAATATCAAAAGAAGGCATCACGGATCATCACCGAGTCCCCACCATGGCTCACACCTGTAATCCCAGCTACTCAGGAGGCTGAGACAAGGATCACTTGAGCGCAGGAGTTCCAGGCTTCAGTGAACGATGATCATGCCAATGAAATACACCTGGGCAGCAGGATGAACCTATCCCTTAACAGAAAAGACAAAACAAAGAAACAAGTAAACGGTAAGAAGCAGATAATTCGCAGGGAAGGACATACAAATGTGTTTTAGACATCTGAAAAGCTGACCTCCCTTATTCATAATAAATGCAAATTAGGCCAGGTGTGGTGGCTCATGCCTGTAATCCCAACACTTTGGGAGGCCCAGGTGGGTGGATCACTTGAGGTCAGGAGTTCCAGAGCAGCCTATCCAACATAGTAAAACCCCGTCTCTACTAAAAATACAAAAATTAGTTGGGCGTGGTGGTGAGCGCCTGTAGTCCCAGCTACTTGGGAGGCTGAGGCAGGAGAATTGCTTGAACCCGGGAGGCGGAGGTTACAGTGAGCTAAGATCACACCATTGCACTTGAGCCTAGGCAACCAAGTGAGACTCCATTTCAAAAAAAGAAAAAGAAAGAGAAATGCAAATTGAAACTATGCTGAGATGCCATTGTGTTCACCGATCAGAGACCCAGGAGTTCAGTAACACAATATGTTCCAGAAAGCAAGGGAAAACTGGCAGATTCCCACACTGCCCATGGGAGTGTGAATCAGTACAACCACTATGTAGGAAAATTAGATGGTGTTTATCAAAATTACAGATGTACAAGCTCTTTGACCTAAGAATTCTACTTCTGGGAATTTTTTGACTTGTGTATCACACATGCAAACTAGGCATGCATAGAATCATTCACAGTGCTATGTTTCTGTAGTAAATGACTGCAGACAACCTTCATCTCCATGAAAAGGGGACTGGGGACTGTTCAATGCATGAGGGCGCTTCCACACACTGAAATAGTATGCAGCTGTCAAAGAAGGAAGAAACACGTGATAGATTAACACGAGAAATTCTCCAAGATTAATTGTTAAGTGAAAGACCAAAGTGCAGAAGGTATGTGTAGTATGCCACCATGTGAGTAAAAAAAGCAAAAAGGAAACAAGAGTGAGCCTATAGACACTCAGGTACAATCAGAAAGCCTTTCTGGAAGGATCACAGGAAACTGAAAAATGTTGGTTACCCTTGGGAAAGAAACTAGTGTCTGGGGTGGAGGTGACAGGAAAACTTTTCAGTGATTTTCCTTTTCATTTTTGAAGTATATGATATTATCTATCCCTGAAAAAAATTTTAATTATCATTCATAACCCTGGTTCTTAACCCTTTGGAGGGTAAAAGATCTCTGAAATCTTTGATCTATTGTCCTGGGGGAAAAAGAAGAACAAGGAAACTCTATGAGTGTATATTTAAACCACATGGCTGTGATCCCTACCACCACTTCATGGCAGCATACATGAATTGCAGGCTTAATGCCAATACCGTTCAGCCTAGAGGAGCTCTTGGAGCAGGCCAGATTTCCTGCAAGGTGTTAACAAGCGGAGTTGGAAACTTGTCAGTTCCTCAGCACTCACACCCTAATTTATTTTTTAAAAAATAACATGTGCCTTTCCTACATAGGACAGAAGATTAATGCATTGTTTTATAGGCTGGACAAGATGTTCCTTTACAAAACTTCCAAAATGTCAGAATACTAATTTTTCCTTCATTCTTTGGCTGACTGTAAAAATTTGCATGATTAATAAAGACATGTCCTCTCCCTGTGGGGATGGCAGAATAACTTCCCTCTCATAAAGTTACTGATTGGCACAGGCCTTGTTGGGACTGTTAATATCAAGCTCTTGGCCAGGCGTGATGGCTCACGCCTGTAATCCCAGCACTTTTTGAGGCTGAGGCGGGTGGATCACCAGGACAAGAGATCGAGACCATCCCCATGTCTACTAAAAATACAAAAAATTACCCAGGCGTGATGGCTCACACTTGTAGTCTCAGCTACTTGGGAGGCTGAGGCAGGGAAATCACCTGAACCCGAGAGGCAGAGGCTGCAGTGAGCCAAGATCGCACCACTGCACTCCAGCCTGGGCAGCAGAGCAAGACTCTGTCTCCTAATGCTATCCCTACAGTATCCTCCCACCCCCTGCTATCCCTCCAAAATACTTAATGTAGATGGTGGGGTGATGGATGCAGCAAACCACCATGACACATGTATACCTATGTAACAAACATGCATGTTCTGTACACGTACCCTAGAACTTAAAAAAAAAAAAAAAAGACTCTGTCTCAAAAAACAAAAGACAAAAAAGCTCTTAGGCTCCTCCTGCTGACTGCTCATTTTATTCTTGTGGAGTCAAAAGTGGCCTGAACCAAGAGCCAAGAGGCCTGCATTCTGGTCCCAGCTAAGGCAGCAGCCAAGGTAGGGACTCAGGTAAATCAGCCGGGACCTCCACGGTTCAGTTTCCTCCTGGGTTCAGGTGAGGAAGTTGGCCTAGAAAATCCCCAAGGGCCAGGATGTGTGAGAAGGAAATGCTGAACCCCACTGTGGGAGTCTGATTTTCTGGCCTTCAGGGTTTAAGTCAGTGGTTTAACCAGATCACACTCTAATAGGTTTTTCCAAGACCTACTGCTTTATTTTGGAAGACACAAAAAGCTAGCATGGAAATGTCTTTGACAACCGTAGAAGCTAGTATCTTCCCAAAAAGTAAATGCCATTGATTTATTTGGCTGATCTCAAGACTCAGATTCTTCAAAGTCCAGGCTTTGTAGAAATAAATGGATAATTGTAAACAACAGAAACCAGACCCTGGCCTTGGGAGCCACAAAGAACAGTCAGCAGGCTAGACTATCTGTGGAGGAGCTTGAAGTACAGCCCTTACCCACCAGCAGGGCCCGCGAGGAGGGATGCACCATGCAGGCGCTGGTGTGCTGGAAGGGTAGAGCTTTGTTCCTTTCATGAGATAAGTTACCAACCGCATTTTATTTTTTATTTTTTTAGACAGAGTCTCACTCTTTTGCCCAAGCTGGAGTGCAGTGGAGCTATCTCGGCTCTCTGTAACCTTCGCCTCCCGGGCTCAAGTGATTCTCCTGCCTCAGCCTCCCAAGTAGCTGGTACTACAGGCACCTGCCACCATGCCCGGCTAATTTTTGTATTTTTTGTATAGACAAGGTTTCACCGTGTTGGTCAGGCTGGTCTCAAAGTCCTTAGCTCAAGTGATCTGCTCACCTCGGCCTCCCAAAGTGCTGGGATTATAGGCATAAGCCGTCGCACTCAGCCACCAGCTGCATTTTAGTAGAGATAGGGGTGGAAAATCACTGCAGTGCAGACCTTCTTTATCCTAGAGACTCTTCTGTGTAGTTAACAGAGTGAAGGTTGCAGAGATCATCAGGTGTGGCTTAGATAGCATCTATAGTATAGACAGTATGTAGTAAAAGAGCAAAGTTCTTATTGTATAAAATGGTCTAGACAGACACTTGAGCATGTCTAGTTACAGGGACGTGGAACGAGTAAGCAAGTATCTTGGTGAGCCAGACAGTGATAGGATCGAAGCCACCCTCTAATACTCCCCTATGTGAGTCTGGTCAGTGGCAGAGTGCTGGAGGTGAGTCACTGTCCACAAGGAGGTCAGGGCTCCTGGGAGGGAAGGACTAAGATTGCAACTGCCCCTTTCCAAGGTACAGCACAAGAAACCTTCCTAGCGGGCCAGCATGACCCAGATCAGAGCTGGGAGACACCAAAGGGCAGACGGGCTGGCAACATACATTCCCCAGAGGAAGGGGCATCCAGGCAGGACCCCAGGACCAAGCCTGAAGGTTCCAGAGAGCACAGCCAGAGGGGATGCTGGAAGCTTTTCTGATCCCAGCCCCACAGGGATGTGTCTGGGGACAAGTGGCCAGGCATGGCTGCAGATCAGGAGCAGAACCGTGAGCCAGGCAGAGCCCACTGTGTCACCACAGTAGGGAACAAGAAGCAGGTCAGGCAGCACCCATCTGCAAGGCTGCCTGTGGGCATCAAGGGGCCTCCACCTGCAAGGCCTGACAGCCCTGTCCGATGCCCATGGGGCGTTTGGAAGGGAACTGAACCCCCACAGCAAGGAGCATTTCCAACCCAGAATGGGACGGCTTCCTGCTGGTAGGGCAGACAGTGCATCAGCAACTAACAGGAAAAGAGAAAGAAGCAGCACCCTGGATCTACCGTGCCTCATCCTCAGTCCCCTAGTTTAGAAGAAGGGACCTCTCTGCCCCACTCAACCCTCCTGTGTCACCTGGGGTGGGCAGGTGGCCGCTCCATGTATTCCATCCCCTTAACTCCAGGGCTCAGCTGAGGGGTGGCTACTCGACCCAAGCCCTTAAGATTCCACCCCAGGACTTCACTGGAAGTACTGGCAAGGCAGCCCTCTCTCCAATGAGCTTGTAGGCAGCAAGGACCATTAGAGCCTGGAGCTTCCCTGTTAGGGGGCCTGCAGGAGAGTGAGGCTATGGCAGAGGGAAGCGGAGCTGAAGGTGGACAGCATCCGTGGCTCTGGGTCCAGCCCTGCCTGATCTCCCTGCCCTAGACTTTTCGGTTACTTAAGTCAGCTCAAGTTGAGCTCCCATCTCGTGTAACCTTAAGAGTCCTCAGGCTGGGCAAGGTGGTTCACGCCTGTAATCCCAGCACTTTGGGAGGCCGAGGTGGGCGGATCACGAGGTCAGGAGTTCAAGACCAGCCTGACCAACATGGTGAAACCCCATCTCTACTAAAAATACAAAAATTAACTGGACGTGGTAGTGTGCGCCTGTAATCCCAGCTACTCAGGAGGCTGAGGCAGAAGAATTGTTTGAACCTGGGAGGTAGAGGTTGCAGTGAGCTGAGATCGTTCCACTAAACTCCAGCCTGGGCAACAGAGGGAGACTCTGTCTCTAAATAAATAAATAAAATAAGAGTCCTCACTGATACAGTGAGAATCATGGTGGTTATTTGTCATAGCTGTAAGTACTGGGAAGGAACGAAGCTGTGGGGTTCCAGAAAGAGCAGCAGCGTTCATTAACACAGTGCCTGTTTCGGTTCCTGAAACAAGCTGATGTGAGCAGCTCCCCTGGAGCCGTAGAACATGTCCAAGAAGGAACTGAAGCAATTATGTGCATAAAGTACGTGGCAGTAATGGCTCAGGGAGCTTTTTCTTTCTTCCTTTCTTTCTTTTTCTTTTTCTTTTCTTTTTTTTATTTTTTTTGAGACAGAGTCTTACTCTGTCACCCAGGCTGGAGTGCTGTGGTACAATCTCGGCTGACTACAACCTCCACCTCCTGAGTTCAAGCAATTCTACTGCCTCAGCCTCCGAGTAGCTGGGATTACAGACATCCGCCACCACACCCAGCTAATTATTTGTATCTTCAGTAGAGACCGGGTTTCATCATGTTGGCCAGGCTAGTCTTGAACTCCTGACCTCGTGATCCTCCTGCCTCGGCCTCCCAAAGTGCTGGGATTACAGGCATGAGCCACCATGCCCGGCCTCAGGGAGCTTTTTCGAGAGCTCCCTTCCGAGGCTGGACTGGCTGGCATGTGGGGTGACACAGACCTGTGCTGGGGCCAGTGCTGCAGAGGGGTCCACGGTGCGGAGGGCGCCTGAGGAGCAGCTGCAACCATGGCTAGTGCTGGGCTGCACAGTAACGTTCCACACTGTGGGAGCCCGCCTGATGGCCCTGGTGAGCCACACGTGGGGACTCTTAAGGACAGCTGCACAATGTGGCTTCTCCCTGGGCTGGAGACCGTGACCTGAATGACCTCACCCCAGGCTCCCCATTCACCTCTCCTGTTCTTCAGTCCTGCTTGTGCTTGGCTTATGCAAAGAGAACCATATTTCTTAGTCTCATCTGAGAACTTGGGGCCTGACCTTGTATATCAGTGGTTCTCAACTGGGGCTGATTTTGCAATGATCTGGTAACGTCTGCAGATGTTTTTGGCTGTCCAAACTTACGGGAGTGATGCTACCAGCATCTGGTGGGCGGGGTTCAGGGATGTTATTAAACATTGTACAATACACAGGACAGGTGCCCACCCATGCAATGGGCTGGTCTAAGTCAAGATATCATGTCAAGATGTGCTGAGATTAAGAACCACTGCCATTTTTTTTTCTTGCGATGGAGTTTCGCTCCTGTTGCCCAGGCTGGTGTTCAATGGCACGATCTCAGCTCACTGAAACCTCTGCCTCCCAGGTTCAAGCAATTCTCCCAAGTAGCTGGGATTAACAGGCATGGGCCACCATACCTGGCTAATTTTGTATTTTCAGTAAAGACGGGTTTCTCCGTGTTGGTCAGGCTGGTCTTGAACTCCTGACCTCAGGTGATCCACCCACCTCGGCCTCTCAAAGTGCTGGGATTACAGGCGTGAGCCACCATACCTGGCCCCACTGACATAGTATCTTCAAATATGTCCATTTATTTACATGGAAGAAAGTCTTATAAATATACAAAAGTGAATCACAAGTAAAGAATGACTTAGAACAAGAAAAAATCCATTGCTATATTTCTGTAGTATGGGATGACAGAGACCCAGGCGGTGATGGTACTGTGACCCCAGCCTTGGGGTTCAGCCAGAGACCCTGCAGGAGGCCACCCAGATGAGGTAAGGCCCCTGTACAATCTGCCCAGCCATCCTTCGCTGCTGCTCCCGAGCAGAGTAGTGGCACCTGTGTGTCATACCCGCCACCCCATGCCTATCCTTCTCCCCGTCAGTACCCCCAGTCCAGGCCTATAGAGGATCATCCCAGATCCAAGAGCAGATGCCACCCAGCACTGGAAAAAGGAGAGGGCTCAGGGCACCTGCATGCATTCTTCTCCCAGAAGCATAGTTGAGTGCCTGCTCCACTGGGCGAGGCCCCAGTGCTGCTGTCTGGCCAGGCCTAAGGGACTGGAGTGCTGAGTGACAAGGACAACCCTGATGCCTGCATTAGGGCAGATGACAGGTGGTTCCCCAGTGGAGAGAAAAGCTGCAGGGAGGGCTTCCTGGAGGAAGTGTGCAGGCTCTCACGGTGGAGCCCACCCCTCCTGCTCCTCCTCCACTGCCGTGCCCTGGGCTCTGTGCCCCCACCTCCTCCCCAGTGCCCCCACTCTCCACCCTCACCCTGCACCAGTGACTGTGCTGGGTCCAGGCTCATCTCCCTGGGTCTGATTGCCTGTCTTGGAAGCATTCCTGGAGCCCTTTACACAGAATTTAGTGATCCCAGGAAGCCGCCTTAGGCAAAGGCTTTGCGGCATTGTTCTCCAGGGCAAAGGCTTTGCGGCATTGTTCTCCTGCCACAGGGTTGCTTTCTCGCTGCTGTGGCCTCTTTGACACTTTCTCAGAGACCATCTTGTCAAAGCCACTCCCCACAGAAAGCCAGGCCTTGGAGGCTGGTAGTTCCAAATGGGCTGGCACAGGCTCTCCCCACCACACCAGCCTCCGCAGGCAGGGAAGGGAGGCCACTGGCCCAGCTCCCCACCGCTCCATGATGGCCCCACTCACAGCCTTCTCAGTGCTGGGGGCTCCTGGCCAGAGAGCACTTCCTACAGGGCCCTCGGCTCTCCAGGAAATCCTCCTACTGCCACCCCACTGGGCACGATCCTGAGGGCTGCATGCCCATGCCAGCCTGCACTGGCCTCCTGACTTCACCGCAGCTTGCAATCCTTTGTTTACTCACATGATTAGCAATTTTCTCTCTCTCCTCTGTCCTTCTTTCATAGGACTGTACCTGCTTTGATCCCCCCACCCCATGCATCACAGCTCATGTCACGGTTCCCAGATATGAGGAGGCCCTTAGTAAAGGTTGTGCTGGCTGACTGAAAAGAAAAATAGTTCAGGAGCACTTCAAGGCCGTCTTGACCCCAGTGGTCTGTCTTATCAGCCTTACACTCTGCCTTCCATTCCCACCACTGACCAGCTGTTCAGATAAGGTGTTGTGTTGTGTCCAGCTGGGCCCTTCCGTCACAGATCGTAGGTTGATTCATAAGCACAATGGGAGCCCAGATGCTTCAGCAAAGATTGGCAAAGAGAAGCTGGGGCAGGGACTGGGTACAGGTGAGGGGTTCAGATCCAGAGTCGGAGCTGCATTGCAGGGCTTCACCCGACTCCAAGCTGGTCAGCCCCTCCTGGGGAAGAGGATGGGGGCGGGGACTGACTCCAGGCTGGGGTCTCACCAAGTTTCCAGGCAGCAGGAATACTGGAACAATCTATCCCAGGCCTCATTTATTTCGGTGTGAAAGCATTGAGGCGGAGTCTTACTCTGTAGCCCAGGCTGGAGTGCAGTGGCACGATCTCAACTCACTGCAACCTCTGCCTCCTGGGTCCCAGTTCAAGCAATTCTCCTGCCTCAGCCTCTGGAGTAGCTGGGATTACAGGCATGAGCCACCATGCTCAGCTAATTTTTGTAATTTTAGTAGAGACGGGGTTTCACCATGTTGGCCACGCTGGGCTTGAACTCCTGACCTTGTGATCCACCCGCCTCAGCCTCCCAAAGTGCTGGGATTACAGGAGTGAGCTACTGCGCCCGGCCAAGATTGTCCTTATAGGTATGGAGGCAGCAAAGAGAAAGGACATGGGAAGAATGAGCCTCGCCTTGTGAGTTTCCACAGGGCCTTCAAGTCACAGACACAGCCTCATGCTTCCTCTGACAGGAATGCTGGGGAAGGGTGGAGTTCTTTGAGTTGTCTGAAGCTCATTCTCATTATTGGTCCCACCAGCCGCCCCACTATTACTGAACGGATACAAACATTTAAACGATTCGATTGTTTTTCTTTTTTTTTGGTTATAAATATTGCTGTAATAAACATTCTTGTACATAACTTGGCATAGTTTTGTGATAACATCTATATGTTATATTCTTTTCTCTTTCCTTTTTTTTTTTTTTTTTTTGAGACGGAGTTTCGCTCTTGTTACCCAGGCTGGAGTGCAATGGCGCGATCTCGGCTCACCACAACCTCCGCCTCCTGGGTTCAGGCAATTCTCCTGCCTCAGCCTCCTGAGTAGCTGGGATTACAGGCACGCGCCACCATGCCCAGCTAATTTTTTGTATTTTTAGTAGAGACGGGGTTTCACCATTTTGACCAGGAAGGTCTTGATCTCTTGACCTCGTCATCCACCCGCCTTGGCCTCCCAAAGTGCTGGGATTACAGGCGTGAGCCACCGCGCCCAGCCCCTATATGTTATATTCTGATTTATGCTATAACCAACAGTATGAAAGTAATTATTTTCTTAGCAACACCATTGTGAATTATACATTTAAAGATTTTGCCCATACCCAATACCATAGGATAAATATTATGTGTGGATATGTGTGTGTGTACATATATATGCTTTCATTTGCATTTTAAAAATTATTAGTGAGCTGGGCATTGTGGCTCATGCCTGTAATCCTAGCACTTTGGGAGGCTGAGGCAGGTGGATCACTTGAGGTCAGGAGTTTAAGACCAGCCTGGCCAACACGGTGAAACCGCATCTCTACTAAAAATATAAAAATTAGCCAGGCATGAGGATTGCTTGAATCCAGGAGCTGGAGGTTGCGGCGAGCCAAGATCATGCCACTGCAATCCAGCCCGGGCGACAGAACAAGACTCTGTCTCAAAAAAAAAAAAAAAAAAAAAGATGAATGACTTGGCATGTGGTAGCTCACACCTGTAATCTTAACACTTTGGGAGGCTGAGGTGGGAGGATCTCTTGAGGCCAGGAGATCAAGATCAGCATGGGCAACATAGCAAGATCCTGTCTCGGCAAAAATAAAAATATTATTAGCGGAATGTAGAGCCTGCACCTGTAGTCTCAGCTACTTGAGAGGCTGAGGGTGGAAGATCACTTATGAAAGGAATTTGAGGTTGCAGTGAGCTGAGATCATGCCACTGCACTCCAGCCTGGAAGACAGAGCAAGACTCCGTCTCAAAGAAAAAAATAAAATGCAACTTGCTTGTGTGTATATGAAGCGAATCAAACACGCGGTAGTAAAAGCCCATTAAGGGAACAGCCTTTGGCAGCAGACCATTCCCTGAGGATGCTTCCATCTCCAGGCCATGTGGCTCTGTAAATTAGTGGCGTCAATATTTGTAGCAAGTGTGCCTTGGGAGCATTAGTCTGGTTTGACAAGCTGGTAGGGAACTTATCGTAAAGCCACTTTTGCTTGCCAAGAGTCACTGCTTTTACTGAGGGTACAAGATTTTTTTTCTTTCTAATGGTCAACTAATTATTTTAGAGATAATTTTCTTCCTATAAACCAAATAGCCAGAGGGCTACAAATATATATGAATATATACGTGTGTGGATGTATTGAAATTTTTCCTTTCCTTCTTTTTCCTTCCAATCTTTATAGTTAGTCTTTACTTGAGACAGAGTATGTTTTAGAGGGGATTTATCTCCATCCATAAGAAGGAAATGGAAACATTTCTTGAAACAAATGATAATGGAAACAATGTACCAAAACCTTCGGGATACACAAAAGCAGTGCTAAGAGGGAAGTTTATGGCAATAAACACTTACTTTAAAAAAGTAGAAAAACATCAAATAAACAACAGTGCATTATTTTTTTGAGACCGAGTGTGCTAAGTGTGCTACATGCCTAATGCTTTCCACTACTATCTCATTTAATCCTCAGCACCTCTGTGAGGAAAACACTAACTTCCTTTTTAATTTAAAGAAACCAAGACTTAGAGATACAAAGTAGCTGAATGGTGACCAGTGGAGCTGAGGCCGGAAGCCAGTTTGAATTTAAGGAGCCTTTTTTTTTTTTTTTTTTTCCTGAGACAGAGTGTTGCTCTGTCACCCAAGCTGGAGTGCAGTGGCGCCATCTCAGCTCACTGCAACCTCTGCCTCCTGTGTTCAAGTGTTTCCCATGCCTCAGCCTCCCCAGTAGCAGGGACTACTGGCATGTGCCACCACACCAGGCTAATTATTTTTCCTTTGGTATTTTTAGTAGAGATGAGATTTCGCCATGTTGTCCAGGCTGATCTCAAACTCCTGACCTCAAGTGATCCTCCTGCCTCAGCATCCCAAAGTGCTGGGATTACTGGCGTGGGCCACCGTGCCTGGCTTAAGGAGCATCTTATACAACTGTCTCTTTCCCTATGATTAGGAGGCTCCATGCCTCTAGCTGGGATGATGATGTCCAGAGCTGGGAGGATCCCAAGGCTACCCACCTCTAAAAGTCAGAGGGCAGGAAGCAAGAAACAGTGATGGCAAAAAATAAATCACAAATTGTGCGACGGGGCCAGCATTCTGTGTTTTTTTGTGGTGCGTGGCTCTGTGTTTAATAGAGACAGGGTCTTGCTTTGTCACCCAGGCTGGAGTTCAGTGGTACAGTCACAGCCCATGGTAACCTCGAACTCCTGGACTCAAGCAATCCTATCTCCTCAGCCTCCTGTGTAGCTGGCACTACAGATGTGTGCCACCATGCCTGGCTGATTTTTTAACTTCTTTTGTAGAGATGGGGTCTCACTATGTTGCTCAGGCTGGTCTCAAACTCTTAGCATTCAGCCTTACTTTAGGAGGGTCTTGTATTTGTATTTGTTTTAAACCGGTAAAGAGCTTTGAATGCTTACTAAGTGGAAAGCTTTGTGTATTTATTTATTTTGAGACAGAGTCTCATTCCGTTGCCCAGGCCGAAGTGCAGTGGCACGATTTTGGCTCACTGCAACCTCCACTTCTTGGGTTCAAGCGATTCTCCTGCCTCAGTTTCCCAAGCAGCTGGGATTACAGGCTCCCGCCACCATGCCCAGCTAGTTTTTGTATTTTTAGTATAGATAAGGTTTCATCATGTTGGCCAGGCTGGTCTTGAACTCCTGACCTCAGGTGATCCACCCACCTCAGCCTCCCAAAGTGCTGGGACTACAGGCATGAGCCACCTGTAATTACATGCCCGGCTCAAAAGCTTTGTGTTTTTAAAGATGTTAGACGTGTTTTTTTTTTTCTTTTCTTGTTTTTCTTTTTTTTAAGACAGAGTTTTGCTCTGTCACTAGGCCCCAGGCTGGGGTTCAGTGACACAGTCTCAGCTCACTGCAACCTCCGCCTCCTGGGTTCAGGCATTTCTCCTGCCTCAGCCTCCTAAGTAGCTGGGACTACAGGTGTGTGTCACCACGCCCAGCTAATTTTTGTATTTTAGTAGAGACGGGATTTCACCATGTTGGCCAGGATGGTCTCGATCTCTTGACCTCATGGTTCTCCCGCGTCAGCCTCCCAAAGGGCTGCAATTACAGACATGAGCCACCGGGCCCCGCAGACGTGTATCTTTAAAAAAAAAAAAAAAAAAAAATTAAAAATGTAGGAGACTAAAAGAAACTTTTTCAAAAAAAAAAAAAAAAATCATTGTGATTATTTCATTTCATTGGAATGTTGGATAATACAGTCTGGTCATCGTCAAGCATGCTATGGATTTGAGGTAATAAAGTTTTAAAGTTTTTCAAATGAAACCCAGCCCTGCCCCTCTCTTGGAGTGGGTGGGGGCAGCTGGTGCATGGGCAGCCTTCATTGTGACTTCTCTGAAATATGCTGAGATTTTCTTGATGAAAAGATAATTGAGTTTAATTTTTGTAAATGTACCATGCATACTTAAAATGAATGTTGTTCCACATCCCCTCATCTGCCATCATCAGAGATAAAGGATGATGGACGATGGCTCCATGGATGTGATGGAGATGCTTTACTATTGGGACCTTCTGCATCCTTCTGATGTTTTGTTGCTTAGAATATGAATGGGGGAGAGAGGGCTGTGGAGCCTCCCACTCTGCTTGTGTTTGAGGTTCTTCCTGCCATCCTGCCATCATTTGCTTCTTATGTTTTGCAGCCAAGACTGACTGTGAGAAACCCTGGGAACTAAGGAAGGAAGGAGCCACTCAGAAGCAGGGACAGGGAGCTGGTGGGAAAGACCAGAAGTCAGGTCTGTGATAGTTCCAGAGAGGACCTGTCCTTAGGAGTCAAGTAGGGGGCCTGAGATGGGGGAGGGGCACTGGAGGACACAGGTGTTCCATGGAATGTCCACTGTGAGGTACCATGTTCCGGGGCCAGGGATTGGGGGAGAGGGAGTATAAAGCCCCAGGGTTGCTTAGGCAGTGCCCAGACAGGAGAAGGTTTAGTGGAAACCAGAGCTCTGGTCTCCATCTAATTGCTCCTGAGCCTCCTTTCTTGACCCACATATCCTGTTGCTTCCCTGATAGACTTTCTCCCTGACTTGTAGCTGAACCTCCCACTCTCGCTTGAAGATTTAGTTTAAACCAAATCCTTTCCCAGACCGCTTTCTCCTCTCCCTCCACCGGGTGCCCAACAGTCCCCTTCCCCCCATTCCCCTTCCCTCCCATCCCCCTCTCCAACTCAGATCCCAACCCATCCCCATCCCCTTCCTTCCCCCAGCCCTAAGCCACTGCCAGCTGTCCTGGCCACCTTAGGGCACCCTGAGAAGACCAGGAGATGAAGGTGCAGTGGCTGCTCTTTTGGCTCCTTCTGTTGGAGTTTCCCAGCCATCAATCCTCCCTTGTGAGTAGATACTGGACCCTCAGGGTTTCTTCCTTGTAATTGGGCTGTGCCATGTGGCACATTACACAGTGCAGGCCTGTAATTTCAGTGCTTTGTGAGGTTAAGGTGGGCAGATTACCTGAGTCCAGAAGTTCAAGACTAGCTTGGGCATCATAGCCAAACCCCATCTCTACAAAAGATTCCAAAAAAGATGAGTCAGGCCTGGTGGCTCATGGCTGTAGTCTCAGCTACTGGAGAGGCTGAGGTGGGAGGATTGCTTGGGCCCAGGAGTCGGAGGTTGCAGTGAGCCAAGATCGCCCACTGCACTTTTGTCTCAAACAAAATGAAACAAAACAAAGTGAAATGTCATTTGAGTTTTGTGTCATCTGGTTTGATGACTTTTTAGGAAATTCTGTGTCATCCCTGTCTTCTGCTCTTGGGGGCTGCCTCTAGGGAGTCTGTGTCCAGTCAGTGCAATGGGAGCTGAGAAGCCCATCAGATGGAGAGGAAAGGGCTGCACCTGCTGGGAGATTTGCAATGCGGGAGTCACTAGGAGTTACAGGACCAGGATGTGAATGACTGTATTGTCCTTGGTTTCTAAAGTGTGTATGGTGTAAGTCATTGATTGACCCAAAGAAGAAAGTGTCTTCAAGTCCTTATGTTATCCAAATATAAAGAAATAACAGGCCTGGTGTAGTGGCTCACTCCTATAATTGGGAGGCTGAGGTCAGGAGTTCCAGACCAGCCTGACCAACATGGTGAAACCCTGTCTCTACTAAAAATATAGAAATTAGCTGGGCATAGTGGCAGACACCTGTAATGCCATCTACTCTAAAGGCTGAGGCAGGAGAACGGTTTGAATCCAAGTTTCACAGGTTGCGGCGAGCCGAGATTGTGCCATTGCACTCCAGCCTGGGCAACTGAGTGGGATACTGTCTCAAAAAATATATATATATATATTTTTTTGGTTGGTAATTTTTCTTTTTTTGAGACAAAGTTTCCCTCTCATCTCCCGGGCTGGAGAACAATGGTGCGATCTTAGCTCACTGAGACTTCTGTCTCCCTAGTTCAAGTGATTCTGCCGCCTCAGCCTCCTGAGTAGCTGGGATTCCAGGCCCTCGCCACCACACCTGGCTAATTTTTGTATTTTTAGTCGAGACAAGGTTTCACCATATTGGCCAGGCTGGTCTGGAACTCCTGAACTCAGGTGATCCACCGGTTTCAGCATTCTCACAGTGCCAGGATTACAGGCATGGGCCACTGTGCCTGGCCTTTTTTTGATTTTTTTTAGATCATCAGCTATTATTAGTGGTAATGTATTTTATGTGTGGCCTAAGACAACTTTTCTGCTTTTAATATTGCCCAAGGAAGCCATGAAATTGGATATCCCTGCTTTACATCAAGAAAAAAACACACTCTACATTTGGAATGCCTCAAAACACTACCAGCCATGCAAAATCCATGAGACTGGTAACTTCCAATCTGTTTTGAAACAGTGGAATCCCCTGGTGATATCTGAGGGGTGTGGTTTCCTCTTGGAAGAGGTTGATGGTTTCTAAAGATTATTATTATTTACTGAAATACTATCAATGTCATTGACCTTTTCATTATTTCGACTATTATTATTCCAGGCGGTGAGGTTTGTACTTGATTATTTGAATCTTCGGCATGACTTTCCTCATGTTCTTTGGAGACTTATTATTGCTCTGTTGCTGGGAGATACTACAGTTGGCCTTTTCTTCCAAAGAATTATCTTCTGTGTGAGTATACTAACTTCCTGTGGAGGTATACTTCTAATCACAAAGAAGAAATTATTTAAAACAATTCATGGTTCAGGATTTTATTATGAAAACTCGGTTTTACCAAAAACGTCAGGGAAATGATTTATTAGCGTAAGAACTATAAAAATATCTGCCATTTACATTATGAAAATTAAATAGGTTGATGTTTGTTTAACAGAATGTCAACAGAGCTTTGGGTCAAAAATAAGTTTTTTTTTTTTAATCCTTTGTGGTCTTTATCAGAAATGGAGTATGAAGTTTTGGCACTTAAATAGGAAATTCTGTCTAAAGTTTTCTGCTTTATAACTCTATTGTATGGCTGGAAGGAAAGCTTTCACTGTCCGCTCTAATGGTTCACTGCAGAAATGAACTAACAACAGACAGCTTAACAGGAGAAGAAAAGCATAGAACAGGCATAAACATGGGAGCCAGGCAAAAAATGAGACTGCAAGAAGGGTCAGATGGTTAAAGAGCACCCTTTTTTCAGGGGCGAGGGAGATAGATGGAGATGGAGGCAATTTATTGGGACAGCAAATGAATTTTAAAGGAAATGAAAGAGTCCAAGGAACAAACGGTTGGCCTGAGACAAAGTTCCTCTGAGATCATAGGGACAAGGTGACAAACTGCAGGAAGGTGAAGGGCAGAGCTGCACTGCATCTCATGATGCAGGGAAAGCCCCAGAAAATCTGCTGGAAGTGCCCTTCAGATAATCAATGAAAAGTGTGTCTGGGCAGGGTAATTTTGAATGATATCATCAAAGTGCATGTTCCCAGTGGCAGGTAGAGAGGGATCAGTATGTCCAAAGTCTGTACTTGATAGGAATTTGGCTGCTAAGTTGTGCCATCATTTGCACTTTTTTGCCCATTGAGTAAATTGAGGTCTACATTTTCTCTTGCCTTTCATGATCAGTAGAGGTAGGGAGTTCCAGACCAGCCGAACCAACATGGTGAAACCCTGTCTCTACTAAAAATATAGAAATCAGCTGGGCATAGTGGCAGGCACCTGTAATCCCAGCTACTCTAAAGGCTGAGGCAGGAGAATGGCTTGAATCCAAGTGTCAGAGGTTGCAGCGAGCCGAGATTGTGCCATTGCACTCCAGCCTGGGCAACTGAGTGGGATACTGTCTAAAAAAAAAAAAAAATTGTTTTTTTTTTTGGCTGGTAATTTTTCTTTTTTTGAGACAGTTTCCCTCTCATCTCCCGGGCTGGAGTGCAATGGTGCGATCTCAGCTCACTGAGACCTCTGCCTCCCTTGTTCAAGTGATTCTGCTGCCTCAGCCTCCTGAGTAGCTGGAAATCCAGGCCCTTGACACCACACCTGGCTAATTTTTGTATTTTTAGTCGAGAAAAAGTTTCACCATATTGGCCAGACTGGTCTGGAACTCCTGAACTCAGGTGATCCACCAGTTTCAGCATTCTCACAGTGCTAGGATTATAGGCATGGGCCACTGTGCATGGCCTTTTTGTGATTTTTTTAAGATCATCAGCTGTTACTGGTGTTAATGTAATTTATGTGTGGCCTAAGACAACTTTTCTGCTTTTAATATTGCCCAAGGAAGCCATAAAATTGGATATCCCTGCTTTACATCAAGAAAAAAACACACTCTACATTTGGAATGCCTCAAAACACTACCAGCCATGCAAAAACCATGAGACTGGTAACTTCCAATCTGTTTTGAAACAGTGGAATCCCCTGGTGATATATGAGGGGTGTGGTTTTCTCTTGGAGGAAGTTGATGGTTTCTAAAGATTATTATTATTTACTGAAATATTATAAATGTCATTGACCTTTTCATTATTTTGACTATTATTATTCCAGGCGGTGAGGTTTGTACTTGATTATTTGTATCCTGAGAGTGACCTTCTTGGCATTCTGTGGAGAATTATGACTACTGTGTTTCTGAGACGTTCTAAAGCTGGCCTTTTCTTCCGAAGAATTATCTTCTGTGTGAGTATACTAACTTCCTGTGGAGGTATACTTGTAATCACAAAGAAGAAATTATTTAAAATAATTCATGGTTCTGGACTTTATAATGAATATTCGGTTTTACCAAAAACATCAGGGAAGTGATTTATTAGCGTAAGAATTATAAAAATATCTGCCATTGACAGTATGAAAATTAAATAGGTTGATGTTTGTTTAATAGAATGTCAACAGAGCTTTGGGTCAAAAATAAGTTTTTTTTTAAACCTTTGTGGTCTTTATCAGAAGTGGAGTATGAAGTTTTGGCACTTAAATAGGAAATTCCGACTAAACTTCTCTGCTTTATAATTCTATTGTATGGCTGGAAGGAAAGCTTTCACTGTCCTCTCTAATGGTTCACTGCAGAAATGAACTAACAACAGACAGCTTAACAGGAGAAGAAAAGCATAGAACAGGCATAAACATGGGAGCCAGGCAAAAAATGAGACTGCAAGAAGGGTCAGATGGTTAAAGAGCACCCTTTTTTCAGGGGTGAGGGAGATAGATGGAGATGGAGGCAATTTATTGGGACAGCAAATGAATTTTAAAGGAAATGAAAGAGTCCAAGGAACAAACGGTTGGCCTGAGACAAAGTTCCTCTGAGATCATAGGGACAAGGTGACAAACTGCAGGAAGGTGAAGGGCAGAACTGCACTGCATCTCATGATGCAGAGAAAGCCCCAGAAAATGTTGGAACTGCCCTTCAGATAATCAATGAAAAGTGTGTCTGGGCAGGGTAATTTTGAATGATATCATCAAAGTGCATGTTCCCAGTTGCAGGTAGAGAGGGATCAGTATGTCCAAAGTCTGTACTTGATAGGAATTTGGCTGCTAAGTTGTGCCATCATTTGAGGTTTTTTGTCCATTGGGTAAATTGAGCTCTACATTTTCTCTAGCCTTTCATGATCAGTTGAGGTCAGGAGTTCCAGACCAGCCTGACCAACATGGTGAAACCCTGTCTCTACTAAAAATATAGAAATCAGCTGGGCATACTGGCAGGCACCTGTAATGCCATCTACTTTAAAGGCTGAGGCAGGAGAATGGCTTGAATCCAAGTGTCAGAGGTTGCAGCAAGCCGTGATTGTGCCATTGCACTCCAGCCTAGGCAACTGAGTGGGACACTCTCTCAAAAAAAAAAAAAATTTTTTTTGGTTGGTAATTTTTCAATTTTTGAGACAGTTTCCCTCTCATCTCCCGGGCTGGAGTGCAATGGTGAGATCTCAGCTCACTGAGACCTCTGCTTCCCTAGTTCAAGTGATTCTGCTGCCTCAGCCTCCTGAGTAGCTGGAAATCCAGGCCCTTGCCACCACACCTGGCTAATTTTTGTATTTTTAGTCGAGACAAGGTTTCACCATATTGGCCAGGCTGGTCTGGAACTCCTGAACTCAGTTGATCCACCAGTTTCAGCAATCTCACAGTGCTAGGATTATAGGCATGGGCCACTGTGCCTGGCCTTTTTGTGATTTTTTTTTTAGATCATCAGCTGTTATTGGTGTTAATGTATTTTATGTGTGACTGAAGACAACTTTTCTGCTTTTAATATTGCCCAAGGAAGCCCTGAAATTGGATATCCCTGCTTTACATCAAGAAAAAAACACACTCTACATTTGGAATGCCTCAAAACACTACCAGCCATGCAAAAACCATGAGACTGGTAACTTCCAATATGTTTTGAAACAGTGGAATCCTCGGTGATATCTGAGGGATGTGGTTTCCTCTTGGAGGAGGTTGATGGTTTCTAAAGATTTTTATTATTTACTGAAATATTATAAATGTCATTGACTTTTTCATTATTTTGACTGTTATTATTCCAGGCGGTCACTTTTCTACTTGATTATTTGTTTCCTGGGTATTACTTTCCTGGCATTCCATTGATACTCATCATTACTATGTTTCTGGGAGTTTCTATAGTTGGCCTTTTCCTCCGAAGAATTATCTTCTGTGTGAGTATACTAACTTCCTGTGGAGGTATACTTGTAATCACAAAGAAGAAATTATTTAAAATAATTCATGCTTCTGGACTTTATTATGAATATTCTGTTTTACAAAAATCATCAGGAAAATGATTTATTAGCATAAGAAGTATAAAAATATCTGCATTTACTTTATGAAAATTAAATAGGTTGATGTTTGTTTAACAGAATGTCAACAGAGCTTTGGGTCAAAAATAAGTTTTTTTTTAAACCTTTGTGGTCTTTATCAGAAGTGGAGTATGAAGTTTTGGCACTTAAATAGGAAATTCTGTCTAAACTTTTCTGCTTTATAATTCTATTGTATGGCTGGAAGGAAAGCTTTCACTGTCCGCTCTAATGGTTCACTGCAGAAATGAACTAACAACAGACAGCTTAACAGGAGAAGAAAAGCATAGAACAGGCATAAACATGGGAGCCAGGCAAAAAATGAGACTGCAAGAAGGGTCAGATGGTTAAAGAGCACCCTTTTTTCAGGGGCGAGGGAGATAGATGGAGATGGAGGCAATTTATTGGGACAGCAAATGAATTTTAAAGGAAATGAAAGAGTCCAAGGAACAAACGGTTGGCCTGAGACAAAGTTCCTCTGAGATCATAGGGACAAGGTGACAAACTGTAGGAAGGTGAAGGGCAGAGCTGCACTGCATCTCATGATGCAGAGAAAGCCCCAGAAAATCTGTTGGAACTGCCCTTCAGATAATCAATGAAAAGTGTGTCTGGGCAGGGTAATTTTGAATGATATCATCAAAGTGCATGTTTCCAGTTGCAGGTAGAGAGGGATCAGTGTGTCCAAAGTCTGTACTTGATAGGAATTTGGCTGCTAAGTTGTGCCATCATTTGAGGTTTTTTGTCCATTGGGTAAATTGAGCTCTACATGTTCTCTTGCCTTTCATGATCAGTTGAGGTCAGGAGTTCCAGACCAGCCTGACCAACATGGTGAAACCCTGCCTGTACTAAAAATATAGAAATCAGCTGGGCATAGTGGCAGACACCTTTAATCCCAGCTACTCTAATGGCTGAGGCAGGAGAATGGCTTGAATCCAAGTGTCAGAGGTTGCAGCGAGCCGAGATTGTGCCATTGCACTCCAGCCTGGGCAACTGAGTGGGACACTGTCTCAAAAAAAAAAAAAACACCTTTTTTTTGTGGTTGGTAATTTTTCTTTTTTTGAGACAAAGTTTCCCTTTTGTCTCCCAAGCTGGAGTGCAATGGTAAGATCTCAGCTCATTGAGGCATCTGCCTCCCTAGTTCAAGTGATTCTGCTGCCTCACCCTCCTGAGTAGCTGGGATTCCAGGCCCTCGCCACCACACCTGGCTAATTTTTGTATTTTTAGTCGAGACAAGGTTTCACCATGTTGGCCATGCTGGTCTGGAACTCCTGAACTCAGGTGATCCACTGGCTTCGGCATTCTCACAGTGCTAGGATTACAGGCATGGGCCACTGTGCCTGGCCTTTTTTTGATTTTTTTTTAGATTATCAGCTATTATTAGTGTTTATGTAATTTATGTGTGGCCTAAGACAACTTTTCTGCTTTTAATATTGCCCAAGGAAGCCATAAAATTGGATATCCCTGCTTTACATCAAGAAAAAAACACACTCTACATTTGGAATGCCTCAAAACACTACCAGCCATGCAAAAACCATGAGACTGGTAACTTCCAATCTGTTTTGAAACAGTGGAATCCCCTGGTGATATCTGAGGGGTGTCGTTTCCTCTTGGAGGAGGGTGGTGGTTTCTAAAGATTATTATTATTTACTGAAGTATTATCAATGTCATTGACCTTTTCATTATTTTGATTATTATTATTCC
Source organism: Aotus nancymaae (assembly GCF_030222135.1). Lineage (NCBI taxonomy): Eukaryota > Metazoa > Chordata > Mammalia > Primates > Aotidae > Aotus > Aotus nancymaae. The sequence continues at coordinate 123,834,361 of NW_026988425.1, forward strand.
AGGCTGTCAGGTTTCTACTTGATTATTTGCATCTTGGGCATGACTTTCCTGGTGTTATGTGGAGGATTATCAGTACTGTGTTTATGGGAGTTTCTATAGTTGGCCTTGTCCTCCGAAGAATTATCTTCTGTGTGAGTATACTAACTTCCTGTGGAGGTATACTTGTAATCACAAAGAAGAAATTATTTACAACAATTCATGCTTCTGGACTTTTTTATGAATATTCGCTTTTACCAAAAACATCAGGGAAATGATTTTTTAGCATAAGAATTATAAAAATATCTGCCATTTACATTATGAAAATTAAATAGGTTGATGTTTGTTTAATAGAATGTCAACAGAGCTTTGGGTCAAAAATAAGTTTTTTTTTAAACCTTTGTGGTCTTTATCAGAAGTGGAGTATGAAGTTTTGGCACTTAAATAGGAAATTCTGTCTAAACTTTTCTGCTTTATAATTCTATTGTATGGCTGGAAGGAAAGCTTTCACTGTCCTCTCTAATGGTTCACTGCAGAAATGAACGAACAACAGACAGCTTAACAGGAGAAGAAAAGCATAGGACAGGCATAAACGTGGGAGCCAGGCAAAAAATGAGACTGCAAGAAGGGTCAGATGGTTAAAGAGCACCCTTTTTTCAGGGGCGAGGGAGATAGATGGAGATGGAGGCAATTTATTGGGACAGCAAATGAATTTTAAAGGAAATGAAAGAGTCCAAGGAACAAACGGTTGGCCTGAGACAAAGTTCCTCTGAGATCATAGGGACAAGGTGACACTGCATCTCATGATGCATCTCATGATATATCTCATTGATGCAGAGAAAGCCCCAGAAAATCTGTTGGAACTGCCCTTCAGATAATCAATGAAACGTGTGTCTGGGCAGGGTAATTTTGAATGATATCATCAAAGTGCATGTTCCCAGTTGCAGGTAGAGAGGGATCAGTATGTCCAAAGTCTGTACTTGATAGGAATTTGGCTGCTAAGTTGTGCCATCATTTCCACTTTTTTGTCCATTGTGTAAATTGACCTCTTCTTTTTCTCTGCCTTTCATGATCAGTTGAGGTCAGGAATTCCAGACCAGCCTGACCAACATGGTGAAACCGTGTCTCTACTAAAAGTATAGAAATCAGCTGGGCATAGTGGCAGGCACGTTTAATCCCAGCTACTTTAAAGGCTGAGGCAGGAGAATGGCTTGAATCCAAGTGTCAGAGGTTGCAGCAAGCCGTGATTGTGCCATTGCACTCCAGCCTAGGCAACTGAGTGGGACACTGTCTAAAAAAAAAAAAAAAATTTTCTTTTTTTTTGGTTGGTAATTTTTCTTTTTTGAGACAAAGTTTCCCTCTCGTCTCCCGGGCTGTAGTGCAATGGTGCGATATCAGCTCACTGAGACCTCTGCCTCCCTAGTTCAAGTGATTCTGCTGCCTCACCCTCCTGAGTAGCTGGGATTCCAGGCCCTCGCCACCACACCTGGCTAATTTTTGTATTTTTAGTCGAGACAAGGTTTCACCATGTTGGCCAGGCTGGTCTGGGACTCCTGTACTCAGGTGATCCACCGGTTTCAGCATTCTCACAGTGCTAGCATTACAGGCACGGGCCACTGTGCCCGGCCTTTTTGTGATTTTTTTTAAGATCATCCACTATTATTAATCTTAATGTATTTTATGTGTGGCCGAATATAAATTTTTTGATTTTAATATTGCCCAAGGAAGCCATAAAATTGGGTATCCCTGCTTTACATCAAGAAAAAAACACACTCTACATTTGGAATGCCTCAAAACACTACCAGCCATGCAAAAACCATGAGACTGGTAACTTCCAATCTGTTTTGAAACAGTGGAATCCCCTGTTGATATCTGAGGGGTATGGTTTCCTCTTGGAGGAGGTTGATGGTTTCTAATGATTATTATTATTTACTGAAATATTATCAATGTCATTGACCTTTTCATTATTTTGACTATTAATATTCCAGGCAATCAAGTTTCTACTTGATTATTTGCATCTTTGGCATGACTTTCCTGGTGTTATGTGGAGGATTATCACTATGGTGTTTCTGGGAGTTTCTATAGTTGGCCTTTTACTCCGAGGAATTATCTTCTGTGTGAGTATACTAACTTCCTGTGGAGGTATACTTGTAATCACAAAGAAGAAATTATTTACAACAATTCATGCTTCTGGACTTTATTATGAATATTCGGTTTTACCAAAAACATCAAGGAAGTGATTCATTAGTGTAAGAATTATAAAAATATCTGCCATTGACATTATGAAAATTAAACAGGTTGATGCTTGTTTAATAGAATGTCAACAGAGCTTTGGGTCAAAAATAAGTTTTTTTTTTTGTAAACCTTTGTGGTCTTTATCAGAAGTGGAGTATGAAGTTTTGGCACTTAAATAGGAAATTCTGTCTAAACTTTTCTGCTTTATAATTCTATTGTATTGCTGGAAGGAAAGCTTTCACTGTCCTCTCTAATGGTTCACTGCAGAAATGAACTAACAACAGACAGCTTAACAGGAGAAGAAAAGCATAGAACAGGCATAAACGTGGGAGCCAGGCAAAAAATGAGACTGCAAGAAGGGTCAGATGGTTAAAGAGCACCCTTTTTTCAGGGGCGAGGGAGATAGATGGAGATGGAGGCAATTTATTGGGACAGCAAATGAATTTTAAAGGAAATGAAAGAGTCCAAAGAACAAACGGTTGGCCTGAGACAAAGTTCCTCTGAGATCATAGGGACAAGGTGACAAACTGCAGGAAGGTGAAGGGCAGAGCTGCACTGCATCTCATGATGCAGAGAAAGCCCCAGAAAATCTGTTGGAACTGCCCTTCAGATAATCAATGAAAAGTGTGTCTGGGCAGGGTAATTTTGAATGATATCATCAAAGTGCATGTTCCCAGTTGCAGGTAGAGAGGGATCAGTATGTCCAAAGTCTGTACTTGATAGGAATTTGGCTGCTAAGTTGTGCCATCATTTGAGGTTTTTTGTCCATTGGGTAAATTGAGCTCTACATTTTCTCTAGCCTTTCATGATCAGTTGAGGTCAGGAGTTCCAGACCAGCCTGACCAACATGGTGAAACCCTGTCTCTACTAAAAATATAGAAATCAGCTGGGCATAGTGGCAGACACGTGTAATGCCATCTACTCTAAAGGCTGAGGCAGGAGAATGGCTTGAATCCAAGTGTCAGAGGTTGCAGCGAGCCGAGATTGTGCCATTGCACTCCAGCCTGGGCAACTGAGTGGGACACTGTCTAAAAAAAAAAAAAATTGTTTTTTTTTTTTGGTTGGTAATTTTTCTTTTTTTGAGACAGTTTCCCTCTCGTCTCCCGGGCTGGAGTGCAATGGTGCGATCTCAGCTCACTGAGACCTCTGCCTCCCTAGTTCAAGTGATTCTGCTACCTCACCCTCCTGAGTAGCTGGGATTCCAGGCCCTCGCCACCACACCTGGCTAATTTTTGTATTTTTAGTCGAGACAAGGTTTCACCATGTTGGCCAGGCTGGTCTGGAACTCCTGAACTCAGGTGATGCACTGGTTTCAGCATTCTCACACTGCTAGGATTACAGGCACGGGCCACTGTGCCTGGCCTTTCTGTCATTTTTTTTAGATCATCAGCTGTTATTGGTGTTAATGTATTTTATGTGTGGCCTAAGACAACTTTTCTGCTTTTAATATTGCCCAAGGAAGCCATAAAATTGGATATCCCTGCTTTACATCAAGAAAAAAACACACTCTACATTTGGAATGCCTCAAAACACTACCAGCCATGCAAAAACCATGAGACTGGTAACTTCCAATCTGTTTTGAAACAGTGGAATCTCCTGGTGTTATCTGAGGGGTGTGGTTTTCTCTTGGAGGAGGTTCATGGTTTCTAAAGATTATTATTATTTACTGAAATATCATAAATGTCATTGACCTTTTCATTATTTCAACTGTTATTATTGCAGGTGATCACGTTTCTTCTTGAATATTTGTATTTTGCGAATGACCTCCTTGTCATTCTGTGGAGGATTATCATTACTGTGTTTCTAGCAGATTCTACAGTTGGCCTTTTCTTCCGAAGAATTATCTTCTGTGTGAGTATACTAACTTCCTGTGGAGGTATACTTCTAATCACAAGAAGAAATTATTTCAAACAATTCATGGTTCTGGATTTTATTATGAATTATCTGTTTTACCAAAAACATCAGGGAGGTGATTTATTAGCGTAAGAATTATAAAAATATCTGCCATTGACAGTATGAAAATTAAACAGGTTGATGTTTGTTTAATAGAATGTCAACAGAGCTTTGGGTCAAAAATAAGGTTTTTTTTAAACCTTTGTGGTCTTTATCAGAAGTGGAGTATGAAATTTTGGCACTTACATAGGAAATTCCATCTAAACTTTTCTGCTTTATAATTCTATTGTATTGCTGGAAGGAAAGCTTTCACTGTCCGCTCTAATGGTTCACTGCAGAAATGAACTAACAACAGACAGCTTAACAGGAGAGGAAAAGCACAGAACAGGCATAAATATGGGAGCCAGGCAAAAAATGAGACTGCAAGAAGGATCAGATGGTTAAAGAACACCCTTTTTTCACGGGCGAGGGAGATAGATGGAGATGGAGACAATTTATTGGGACAGCAAATGAATTTTAAAGGAAATGAAAGAGTCCAAGGAACAAACGGTTGGCCTGAGACAAAGTTCCTCTGAGATCATAGGGACAAGGTGACAAACTGCAGGAAGGTGAAGGGCAGAGCTGCACTGCATCTCATGATGCAGAGAAAGCCCCAGAAAATCTGTTGGAACTGCCCTTCAGATAATCAATGAAAAGTGTGTCTGGGCAGGGTAATTTTGAATGATATCATCAAAGTGCATGTTTCCAGTTGCAGGTAGAGAGGGATCAGTGTGTCCAAAGTCTGTACTTCATAGGAATTTGGCTGCTAAGTTGTGCCATCATTTGCACTTTTTTGTCCATTGGGTAAATTGAGCTCTACATTTTCTCTAGCCTTTCATGATCAGTTGAGGTCAGGAGTTCCAGACCAGCCTGACCAACATGGTGAAACCCTGCCTGTACTAAAAATATAGAAATCAGCTGGGCATAGTGGCAGACACCTTTAATCCCAGCTACTCTAACGGCTGAGGCAGGAGAATGGCTTGAATCCAAGTGTCAGAGGTTGCAGCGAGCCGAGATTGTGCCATTGCACTCCAGCCTGGGCAACTGAGTGGGACACTGTCTAAAAAAAAAAAAAATTGTTTTTTTTTTTTTGGTTGGTAAGTTTTCTTTTTTTGAGACAGTTTCCCTCTCGTCTCCCGGGCTGGAGTGCAATGGTGCGATCTCAGCTCACTGAGACCTCTGCCTCCCTAGTTCAAGTGATTCTGCTGCCTCAGCCTCCTGAGTAGCTGGGATTCCAGGCCCTCGCCACCACACCTGGCTAATTTTTGTATTTTTAGTCGAGACAATGTTTCACCATGTTGGCCAGGCTGGTCTGGGACTCTTGAACTCAGGTGATCCACCGGTTTCAGCATTCTCACAGTGCTAGGATTATAGGCATGGGCCACTGTGCCTGGCCTTTTTTTGATTTCTTTTAGATCATCAGCTATTATTAGTGTTTATGTAATTTATGTGTGGCCTAAGACAACTTTTCTGCTTTTAATATTGCCCAAGGAAGCCATAAAATTGGATATCCCTGCTTTACATCAAGAAAAAAACACACTCTACATTTGGAATGCCTCAAAACACTACCAGCCATGCAAAAACCATGAGACTGGTAACTTCCAATCTGTTTTGAAACAGTGGAATCCCCTGGTGATATCTGAGGGGTGTGGTTTCCTCTTGGAGGAGGTTGATGGTTTCTAAAGATTATTATTATTTACTGAAATATTATCAATGTCATTGACCTTTTCATTATTTTGACTATTATTATTCCAGGCTATCAGGTTTCTACTTGAACCTTTGTATCCTGAGAATGACTCTCTTGTCTTTATGAGTATGCTTATCACTAGTATACTTCTGGGAGGTTCTACAGTTGGCCTTGTCCTCCGAGGAATTATCTTCCATGTGAGTATACTAACTTCCTGTGGAGGTATACTTGTAATCACAAAGAAGAAATTATTTAAAACAATTCATGCTTCTGGACTTTTTTATGAATATTCGCTTTTACCAAAAACATCAGGGAAATGATTTTTTAGCATAAGAATTATAAAAATATCTGCCATTTACATTATGAAAATTAAATAGGTTGATGTTTGTTTAATAGAATGTCAACAGAGCTTTGGGTCAAAAATGTTTGTTTTTTTTTTAAACCTTTGTGGTCTTTATCAGAAGTGGAGTATGAAGTTTTGGCACTTAAATAGGAAATTCTGTCTGAAGTTTTCTGCTTTATAATTCTATTGTATGGCTGGAAGGAAAGCTTTCACTGTCCGCTCTAATTGTTCACTGCAGAAACGAACTAACAACAGACAGCTTAACAGGAGAAGAAAAGCATAGAACAGGCATAAACATGGGAGCCAGGCAAAAAATGAGACTGCAAGAAGGGTCAGATGGTTAAAGAGCACCCTTTTTTCAGGGGCGAGGGAGATAGATGGAGATGGAGGCAATTTATTGGGACAGCAAATGAATTTTAAAGGAAATGAAAGAGTCCAAGGAACAAACGGTTGGCCTGAGACAAAGTTCCTCTGAGATCATAGGGACAAGGTGACAAACTGCAGGAAGGTGAAGGGCAGAGCTGCACTGCATCTCATGATGCAGAGAAAGCCCCAGAAAATCTGTTGGAACTGCCCTTCAGATAATCAATGAAAAGTGTGTCTGGGCAGGGTAATTTTGAATGATATCATCAAAGTGCATGTTCCCAGTTGCAGGTAGAGAGGGATCAGTATGTCCAAAGTCTGTACTTGATAGGAATTTGGCTGCTAAGTTGTGCCATCATTTGAGGTTTTTTGTCCATTGGGTAAATTGAGCTCTACATTTTCTCTTGCCTTTCATGATCAGTAGAGGTCGGGAGTTCCAGACCAGCCTGACCAACCTGGTGAAACCCTGTTTCTACTAAAAATATAGAAATTAGTTGGGCTTAGTGGCAGACACCTGTAATGCCATCTACTCTAAAGGCTGAGGCAGGAGAATGGCTTGAATCCAAGTGTCAGAGGTTGCAGCGAACCGAGATTGTACCACTGCACTCTAGCCCGGGCAACTGAGTGGGACACTGTCTCAAAAAAAAAAAAAAAAAAATTTTTTTTTTTTGGTTCGTAATTTTTCTTTTTTTGATACAAAGTATCCCTCTCATCTCCCGGGGTGGAGTGCAATGGTGCGATCTCAGCTCACTGAGACCTCTGCCTCCCTTGTTCAAGTGATTCTGCTGCCTCAACCTCCTGAGTAGCTGGGATTCCAGGCCCTCATCACCACACCTGGCTAATTTTTGTATTGTTAGTCGAGACAAGGTTTCACCATGTTGGCCATGCTGGTCTGGAACTCCTGAACTCAGGTGATCCACCGGTTTTGGCATTCTCACACTGCTAGGATTATAGGCATGGGCCACTGTGCCTGGCCTTTTTGTGATTTTTTTAGATCATTAGCTATTTTTAGTGTTAATGTATTTTATGTGTGGCCAAAGACAACTTTTCTGCTTCTAATACTGCCCAAGGAAGCCATGAAATTGGACGTCCGTGCTTTACATCAAGAAAAAAACACACTCTACATTTCGAATGCCTGAAAACGCTACCAGCCATGCAAAAACCATGAGACTGGTACCTTCCAATCTGTTTTGAAACAGTGGAATCCCCTGGTGATATCTGAGGGGTGTGGTTTCCTCTTGGAGGAGGTTGATGGTTTCTAAAGATTATTATTATTTACTGAAATATTATCAATGTCATTGACCTTTTCATCATTTCGACTATTGTTATTCCAGGTGGTCAGGTTTCTACTTCATCATTTTTATTTTGGGAATGACCTTCCTGTCATTCTGTCGATTTTGATGAGTACTCTGTTACTGAGAGGTTCCACAGTTGGCCTTTTCCTCCAAAGAATTATCTTCCGTGTGAGTATACTAACTTCCTGTGGAGGTAAACTTGTAATCACAAAGAAGAAATTATTTAAAACAATTCATGCTTCTGGACTTTATTATGAATATTCGGTTTTACCAAAAGCATCAGGGAAATGATTTATTAGCGTAAGAATTATAAAAATATCTGCCATTTACATTATGAAAATTAAATAGGTTGATGTTTGTTTAATAGAATGTCAACAGAGCTTTGGGTCAAAAATTAAGGTTTTTTTTTTTTTAAAACCTTTGTGGTCTTTATCAGAAGTGGAGTATGAAGTTTTGGCACTTAAATAGGAAATTCTGTCTAAACTTTTCTGCTTTATAATTCTATTGTATGGCTGGAAGGAAAGCTTTCACTGTCCGCTCTAATGGTTCACTGCAGAAATGAACTAACAACAGACAGCTTAACAGGAGAAGAAAAGCATAGAACAGGCATAAACATGGGAGCCAGGCAAAAAATGAGACTGCAAGAAGGGTCAGATGGTTAAAGAGCACCCTTTTTTCAGGGGCGAGGGAGATAGATGGAGATGGAGGCAATTTATTGGGACAGCAAATGAATTTTAAAGGAAATGAAAGAGTCCAAGGAACAAACGGTTGGCCTGAGACAAAGTTCCTCTGAGATCATAGGGACAAGGTGACAAACTGCAGGAAGGTGAAGGGCAGAGCTGCACTGCATCTCATGATGCAGAGAAAGCCCCAGAAAATCTGTTGGAACTGCCCTTCAGATAATCAATGAAAAGTGTGTCTGGGCAGGGTAATTTTGAATGATATCATCAAAGTGCATGTTCCCAGTTGCAGGTAGAGAGGGATCAGTATGTCCAAAGTCTGTACTTGATAGGAATTTGGCTGCTAAGTTGTGCCATCATTTGAGGTTTTTTGTCCATTGGGTAAATTGAGCTCTACATTTTCTCTTGCCTTTCATAACAGTAAAAACGTGGCTGTCTGGGGGCTGGCCCCCCTTCTGAACAGTGATCCAAGAAAAAAGCACTAATCCCACAATGCTGTTTTATATTCCAGGGAAGAGGAAGTATGTTTTATTTTTACAACCTACATAATTACCCACCCTTCGGGACTGCCTTTCAAGATACATAGAAAACAGAAAATAGATGCATTATGAAGATATCTAGGCACATTTAACAGTCTGTCCTTTTTTTTTTTTAAATGGGGTCTCACTCTCTGGCCAAGTCTGGAGTGCAGTGGCATAATCTCAGCTCACTGCAACCTCTGCCTTCCAGGTTCCAGTTGAGTTTCCTGCGCCAGCCTCCCAAGTAGCTGGAATTACAGGCATGCACCACCATTCCTGGCTAATTTTTGTATTTTTGGTATAGATGGGAGTTGACCATTTTTGCCAGGTAGGTCTTGAACTGTGAACTCAGGTGATCCACCTGCCTCAGTCTCCAAAAGTGCTGGGTTTACACGTGTGAGCCACCATGTCCTACCGCATTTAACAGTCTTTACCCCACTTAGTCCTGAACAGAGAATTGTCAATGTAAATTGGGGGAAGTTTTCTTTTTTTGACAGAATTTGGCTCTGTCACCCAGACTGGAGTATAATGGTGTGATCTTGGCTTACTGCAACCTCTACCTCCTGGCTTTGAGTGATTCTCCTGCCTCAGCACCACTGAGCAGCTAGAACTACAGGCAGTTGCCACCACACCCAGCTAATTTTTGTATTTTTAGTAGAGATGGGGTTTCACCGTGTTTGCCAGGCTGGTCTCAAACTCCCAATCTCAAGTGATCCATCCACCTCGACCTCTCAAAGTGCTGGCATTACAAGCCTGAGCCGCCATGCCTGCGGAGGGGATGTTTTTTAATGTGTCAGTTCTGATTTTAACTCCCAGGTAATACAAATTTCTGGAAGTTAAAATCAGAAAAAACAAATTCTACAAAGAACTTGAAAGATGTTCTTTCAGGCTGGGCATGGTGGCTTTTTCAGATCATCCCTCTGCAAGAAAGGGTAAGTTTTACAACTGCGTAAGTTTTGTTTGTTTGTTTTCCTTGCTTTTGGGCAAAGTCTGCCAGGTCAGGACGTGGATGTATTTTTCTCCCCACAGCTCTGTGCTCAAGCCTTGAAGAGGGAGATGGCCAAGAGGAAGCCTGCCTACAAGCAGCACAGGTAGGTCATTGTGATGGATTTTTTTTTCTTTTTGAGTCAGAATCTCGCTCTTTCTCTCAGACTGGAGTGCAGTGGTGCAGTCTCAGCTCACTGCAACCTCCAATTCCCAGGTTCAAGCAATTCTCTGCCTCAGGTTCCCGAGTAGCTGGGATTACAAGCATGCACCACTACACCTGACTAATTTTGTAATTTTAGTAGAGACAAGAGTTTCTACATGTTGGTCAGGCTGGTCTCGAACTCCCGACCTCGGGCGATCTGCCCACCTCAGCCTCCCAAAGTGCTGGGATTGCTGGCATGAGCCACCATGCCCTGTTGTGATGATCACTTTTAAGGATGTTTTTGTTTTAAGATCAAGCTTTGAGTGTCTAGTAAAGAACGTGGTGGTTTAATTCTTCTTCAAGTTAATTCTTTCTCTGTTTTCTATATGGGAAAGGAGGAGAAAGCAGAAAGTGCCAGAGAGACACATGAGTGAGGAGCCAGCCCAGAGATGCCTGTGCCTAGAGAATGCTCTCTGGAGAGGTAGGAGCTCCCATGAAGGCAGCCACTTAATTTCTGCTGCACAATCCACGCCCTGCTTCTCCTTTTGCGGGTGAGGGCTCAGGTGGGGTAATTGTCATATTTCCTGGAAAGAGTTCCAAGCACTTATGAAGAGTACAGTTGTCCCACTGGGTGCCCTAGCTGAATGGCTCTTGGCTGGTCCCCTGTGAATGGTGCAGTTCAGGCCCCTCCACTGACTGTGGACATTGCCCTACCCTGACATCTTGGTTACTTTTAACTGTGAGGATAAGCCTGCAAGGCAAATGGGCCAGCTCCCCTTCCCACCTTGAGTCAGTGTGAAGGCTTTTTCTTTCATTTGAGAAAAGTCACAACAATAGCATTATATTTATTTATTTATTTATTTATTTATTTATTGAGATGGAGTTTTGGTCTTGTTACCAAGGCTGGAGTGCAATGGTGCGATCTCGGCTCACTGCAACCTCCGCCTCCTGGGTTCAGGCAATTCTCCTGCCTCAGCCTCCCAAGTAGCTGGGATTTCTTCAAGAGTAGGAGCTATTACTTAAGAACTTTCTCCCTAGAATCTGACTTACATTATCAAAACACAATATTAAGGGTGAAAATTTAAAATTTTAAGAAAATAGTCACCTGTTTTGTGAGAAGTTCCATATGAAATGCTCCTCTACCCAATACATACCTTAAAAAAAAGAAGGAACCATACAAAATTCTCTCAGGAATTATTCCTCTGGAAACTATTTCTAAGTGGCATTACTAAGAAAGTATGCACACAAGTAAAGATGAGAACATGCAAACATAAAATAGTTGTGAGGGATACACGACTATGGGTATGTATTTAGTTATTTCTTTATTAGTAGGGTCTTACTCTGTTGCCCAGGCTGCAGTGCAGGGGCATGATCTCGGCTCACTGCAACCTCTGCCTCCCAGGTTCAGGGGCTTCTCCTGCCTCGGCCTCCCGAGCAGTTGGGATTACAGGCGCACGGCACCACCTCCGTCTAATTGCTGTATTTTTAGTAGAGGCAGGGTTTCACCATGTTGGCCAGGCTGGTCTCAAACTCCTGACCTCAAGTGATCCACTGGCCTTGGCCTCCCAAAATGCTGGGATTACAGGTGCAAGGCACCCCACCCGACGGACTACAGGTAATTTTAAAATTCTAATGCTTATTAACTCTAATCACTCTTAAATTCTAGTCAATTTTTTCAAATGGCTACTAGAACAGAATACTTTCAACTTTTTATGATGTCAGAAACTAAGAACTCAGCCCTAAATATTCCAAAGAATAGGGGCAGAAGAACCAGTTTCCTTAAATGACATTGGAGTGTTCTTTATCCTTAAATGACATCAGTCTTCTTTACCTCCAAAACTTTTTTGACCATCACGTTACAGTCAGGAGTTTTTCCTCCGACGATGGCACAGGAATCAGAAGGTGGTTCCAGGATGTGAAGAGCTGATGAACAGGGTTAAAAAGTGGCTATCAGTAAATGAGAAAGGTAATCTAGAGCAATGAAACGTATAACTGAGGCTATGTATGCACAGTGGCTCATGCCTGTAATCCCAGCACTTTGGGATGCTGTAATGGGAGGATCCCTTGAACTCAGGTGTTCAAGATCAACCGGGAAACATAGTGAGCCCTCCTATCTACCAAAAATCAAAAAGATTACCCTGGTGTGGTGGCACATGCCTATAGTCCAAGCCACTTGTCAGGAGGATCCTTGGGGCCTAGGAGACAGTGAATTATGATTGTGCCACTGCACTCTAGTCCAGGTGACAGAGCAAAGACCCTGTCTCAATACCAACAAACATATGACTGAATCCACCGCTAAGGCAGGAATGGAGAAGAAGAGCAGCTGAGATCAGCATGTTAATGAATTGCTGGTATAAACTATAATTACATATCCACAAAGGTCCAGGTTCTAGAGCTTGACACACACTTACACATTTCAATGGTCTTGCCTCTGAGTTTTCCTAATTTTTTCTAATATTGCCAAATTTTCTTTTTCAAGTCCACCATCCTCTGAGTTTTTCCCACTAATAGGCTCTTCTTCCTTCATCTCATAGTGATCTAAATCTTCTTTATCCTGCAAAAAGAAGAAAAATATTACCTTATTAAAGGTGTTATTCTTCATAGTTTCCTATGCCAAAAGTTAAAGTATTCTTGGCTCAGTGGAAGACAAGAACCAGAATATGTCTATACTATGGGGGACAAGAGGTTCCTTCCTTTTATATCCTATCTTTTATTTACAAGCTAGACTCTGGGTAAAGCAGATTAAAAGTTTTGTAAAGTCCCATTACGAAATAAGCCAACATACATACATACATACATACATACATACAACATACATACATACATTAATTCATTCATTCACTCACATGAAGTCTCCCTCTGTTGCCCAGGCTGGAGTACAGGGGTACGATCTCAAGTCAGAACAACCTCGGCCTCCCCGGTTCAACTGATTCTTGTGCCTCCATCTCCCGAGTAGCTGGGATTTACACACGTCCACCAACATGCCAGCGAATTTTTTTGTATTGTTAGTAGAGATGGGGTTTCACCATGTTGGCCAGGCTGGTCTCCAACTCCTGACATCGAGTGATCTGCCCACCTCTTGCTCTCCTGCCCTTCCGCCTTCTACCACGTGAGGATACAACAAGAAGGCCCTCAGACACCAAATATTGGTATTTTCATCCTGGACTTCCCAGTCTCAGGAACTGTAAGAAAATAAATGTCTGTTCTTTATAAATTACCCAGTCTTTGGTATTCTGTTATAACATAAAACAGACTAAGATAAAACTCCTTGATGATTTTTCAACAAGAGAGAGTTTCACTACTTCTGGTGAGTAGTCCCTCAAATCTTCTCAAATTCTTTTATGCAAACATAACATTTTTAAAACTTAGCAGTTCCTCTTCCGAAAAATAACCAAATACAGGTTAAAGACTGATTAGTATTAAATACAATATAATGTTGGTGCTAAAAGTAAATAGTTCTTGTTTGCCAGGAACCAAATCCAAAGAATTCAGATAAAGCCATTTGCTCAAAGGTGTGTCATCAGTTAGAGGTAAAGCCAGAGCTGAGAAATTATATTCCATTCCAAATACACTGTGCTTTCAATTATTCCACATTAACAGTAATTTACAAAGGAGATTAGAAAATTATTCAAATGTTCACAAACGAAGCACCAGGTGGCCATTCACTGCCAGGCTCCCCCACCCAACCCAGGGATGCGGGAGCCGCCTGCTAGTAACCGCTGCACGCCCCCTCCACCACTCGTGGGAGCAGGAAGTGGCCCATAGGAGAGGAGTGGGGCCGCTGGGCTGCTCCCCTAGATCCCAGCAACAACCGCCGCGCAGCTCTGCCGAGTACACAAGGCAGCACTCCAGAGCACTGGGGCCGCAACCTCCGGCCGCCCCGAACGCGTCCGGGTGCCTGCAGCGCCACGGGAGACCCCAGGCTGCCACCGCCTGCAAGTCACGCAGTCTGAGCCCCCCAGCTTACCTGGCCAGGGTGCGGAGCTGCTGCAGCGCAGTGCCATCCCGAGGAGTCGCCGCCCACTCCGAAAGCAGTCCACGTAACTGGACAAATAGAAGTTCTTTTACACAAGTCCAATAATCAATCACATCTTCTTTATATACTCACAGTGAGGCTTTTCTTTTTTTGGAAGGCAGATTTTCAAATGTGTTTATTAGAATGCACGCTGACTCTGCTATAATTAAAAGAAAACACAGCTATGCTGACATCCATTGCCCTCATTACCATGGGTTTCTTCCCCAAGGTTTTGTCAAACTTTCAAAAACTCCTCTTCCGAACACTTATTCACAGCTAATTACCCATCAGACCAAGGTCCCCAGGCTTTTAGAGACACTTCCATTGTGAAATGCACGGCAGCCCCCAGCCCAGCCACCAGGCCACCCACCACTGGCCACGGCAGTGTGTGAGCAGCAGCGCCCCCACGTCTTTGCCACTGCCCTGCTGGTCTGAGTGCACCCCTGAGGATTGACAGGCTCTCCCACAGACACTGCCCCACCATGAGCAGATCCATGGCAGCGGGATAGAAATGGACCCTCTTCTAGGGTGGGAGTAGGGGCGTCTTCTGTGAAACACCAGTGGCCAATCAGCCCTCAAAAAGACTTTACTCCTCAGTCTGAGGGGTGAGCATAAGAGTGGCCAGAGCATTCACACAACATGCTTCGTAACTGGACCAGTGAAGGGCTCAGCCACCATTAGAACTGCAAGGCACACACTCCTCCCACCCCCTCGCTTCAGCATCTCCGAGGCCTGTACCAGGAGGTTCCTTGCTCTCAGGCCCCTCTGCTCCCTTCTCTGGGACAGCCAGGGTCCTACCTGCTCATGGGGCCACTTCGGCCTCTCCTCTGGGGTCCTGGTGTTGGGATTGAAGCCTCTCTGGGGATCTCCGCGGTGCTTGGCCTTGGAAGGGAGGTTGACAGTGACTTGGCCCTCCCCTCGTGCCTGCTGGGGCCTTGCTGGCAAGGCAGGCAGGCCTCTGCAGAGTCCCCAGGCTCTGGCTCAGGCCCATGCTCAGAGCCGGCCTCATTGGCGCTGGTGATGCTCATCATGCTCAGGCTCATCTTGATTGCGGCCACGATCTCGTCGATGTCACCCTCCTGGTCCTCCAGGTCCCCATCCCCACACCTCAGGCAACAGGGGGAGGCGCCAGTGTTCCCGTTGGCCTCTGCCGGGTAGTAGTCCTGGTAGCCCTCTTTGCTGGGACAGTGGGGGCCATCTTCTTCCTGGTCACGGGCCTCTAGGACGGAGGGCTCAAACTCCGGGATGGGCAAGTAGCCCTCCAGGTAGTCCTGGCTGCCTTCAGCCCTGTGGCCCTGGGGGTGTGGGCCTGCCGACTCCGTCCATTCCTCCACTGATGGCCTCCTGGCACTCGTCGGTGTCCACGGGGTGCACGCTGTGTGGGCCAGGTACTCCTCTCCGTTGCAGTCCATGCCCTCCAGGTAGCCGTCGTCCTCGGGGCAGTAGCGGACGTAGTAGGTGATGCCCTCTCCTCCTCCTCAGAGAGGCCCTGGTCATAGTCCTCCCTCCCTGGAGGCGTCGTTCACGTAGTTGGAGCTGGAGTCCCCATCGGGGCTGTGGTTGTGGCACTCCTGTTCTTCGGGCATGGGGCTCTCTGGCCACAGGGCGGCCAGCTCCAGGCCCTCAGGTACATGGCCTCCAATGGCAGCTCCACATCCTCGCTCTTGGGCTCCTGGCACTGCGGGACAGGGCCTGGCCTTGCCCTGTGGTCCAACATGTCGCTCCCCACACTCTCACACTTCTGGTGGGCCATGGTGGGCACTCACACAGTCGTCATCTCCCGGAGGCAACCACTGTAGAAAGGAACACTGGGAAGAATACAGTCAGAACCACACAAAGCCTGGCCATGCGCCAGGCCACTCTACCACCACGGCATCTCCCACCACGTTCTCCCGCAGCAAGATGAAAAATGACAGCTAAAGGTTTTCATTGCAGCAATTTTTTTTTTTTTTTGAGACAGAGTCTCACTCTGTCACCGAGGCTGGAGTGCAGTGGCGTGATCTCAGCTCACTGCAACCTCCACCTCCCGGGTTCAAGCAATTCTCCTGCCTCAGCCTCCCAAGTAGCTGGGACTACAAGCTCGCATCATCACGCCTGGCTAATTTTTCTATTTTTAGTACAGACGGAGTTTCACCATATTGGTCAGGCTGGTCTTGAACTCCTCACCTCGTAATCCACCCGCCTCAGCTTCCCAAAGTGGTGGGATTACAGCAGTGAGCCCCCGCACCCAGCCGGTAATCTTTTAAAAAACTGGAAACAACCAAAGTACCCATAAATAAGGGAACGGTTAAATAAATGAAAGAGTTCGTGTGCTCCAAGGGTCGATGGCGTTTTTAAAGAGGCAGGGCAACAGGCACTACAGTCAGGGATCTTAAAGTCCTGTTTTGGAGGGAAAATATCAAGTGAGCTACACAGTCAGTGCACGTGTGTAGATCCCAGTTCCAGCTCTGTTAAGATGGCTAGAGAATACACACACACACTCCCCAGCCCACACACGGACGCGAAGGCACACAGAAAGGAGGAGCTCCCCAAAGGCTTGTCAGTCGTGTCCTCTGGGGAGGGGAGAAAGGTGGGAGCAGAGGGGCCATGCACATTTTACTTTATTGAAGATGTATGTACCGGTTGAGTTTTTTACCAAAACGCATTGGTTATTCACCAGCAGTATAATGAAACCCACCTGCGCACCTTTGAGGGTGTCTCTTCTAGCTGGGGAGATGTCAGACCTCAGACAGAATGTCCCGTGGGGAGGGAAGGAAGCAGAACTTCCTGCACCAGCCGCTGCTCTGGGCCTCAGGAGTGGTGGCAACAGGCCAGTCTCCGCCAAGAAAACGGCCACTGGGCCAGAGGGGCCAGCCTCTCATGTGATCAGGACATGAGGACACCACAGGGCACAGCCAGACATACCTGAAACACAGGAGGTGGCACTGACCCAAGGAAGGGCGGGACCAGGGGACGTGCAAGCCAGGACAGCCGGCGGCGTGCAGACGAGCAGTATTAATTTGGGGAAAACTAAACCATTCAGTTTCACTCAAGTAGTCTGAATGCAAAATCAGTAGTTTGCATGCAAATGTGTGTGGTGGTGTGTGGTGTGTGTGTGACATACAGTGCACGTGGTGTGGTAGGTAGGGAGCGTGTGGGGTGCGTATGTGTGCATGCTGGTGGGGCATTCTGGAGAGTGTGGTGTGTGGAGTGTTCTGTGTATGGCGTGTGGTATGTGGTGTGTGTGATGTGAATGTGATGTGTGCGTGGTGTGTGTGAAGTGTGATGTAGTGTGGAAGGGTTGAGTGTGTATATTTTCTGTGCATGGCATAGTGTTTGTGGTGTGTGGTACGTAGGAAGCGTGTGTAACGTGTGTGGTTGTATGAGGGGTGTGTGGTGTGTATGGGGTGTGTGGTGCCTGTAAGATGTGTATGGTATATGTATGTATGATATTGTATGGTGCGTGTGGTATCTTTGTAGTGTGAATAAGTTGTCTGTGTGGAATGTGCTGTGTTGTATGGGTGATGTAATATGTATGTAGAGTGTGATGTGGTGTGTACGTGGTATTTATGAAGTGTGTGTGGTGTATATGAAATGCGTATGGTGTGTGCATGTGCAGTATTATGTGGTGAGTGTGGCATGTGTGGTGTGTGTATATAAGGTGCGTTTGGTGGGTATGGGATACATGTGTGGCGTCTGGTAACTGTGAAGAGTACGAGGTGTGTATGAAGTATGTGTGTGGTGTTTGCAAGGTGGACATGATATGTGTGTGGTGTATATGGCGTGTGGGGGGGGTTTATGTGTGGTGTGTGACAGTGTATGAAGTACGTGTGTAGTATGTGTGTGGTGTATATGGGTTGAATGTGTGGGATGTGGGAGGTGAGCATGGTGTATATGTAGTGTGTGGTGTGTACGGGGTATGTGCGTGAGGTGGGTATGCTATGTGTGCCGTGTGTGTCGTGTATATGGCTTAAGTGTGCGGTGTATGTGAGGTCGGTATATGTGTGTGGCTGTATAGTGTATATGGGTTAAGTGTGTGCTGTGTGTGAGGTAGGTATGCTATGTGTATAGTGTGTGTGAGGTGGGTATGATGTGTGTGGTGTGTGTGGTGCATATGGGTTGAGGGTGTGGGCTGTGTGAGGTGAGAATGATACATAGGTGGTGTGTGAGGAGGGTATGTGTGGTGGGTGTGGTGTGTATGGGGTATGTGTGTGAGGTGGGAAGGATATGTGTGTGGTATATATGGGTTAAACGTGTGGGGTGTGTGAGGTGGGCATGGTGTATATGTGGGTGTCTAAGAGGTGTTTCTGATATATGTGCAGTGTGTGAGGTGGGTATATGTGTGTAGTGTATATGGGTTAAGTATGTGGTGTGTGTGAGGTGAGTATGAGTGTAGTGTATACGGGTTAAGTGTGTGGTGTGTGTGAGGTGGGTATATGTGTGTAGTGTGTATGGGTTAACTGTGTGGTGTGTGTGAGGTGGGTATGTTATGTGTGTGGTGTATCTAAAGTGGGTATGATATGAGTGTGGTGTGTGTGTAGTGTATATGGGTGTGTGTGAGGTGGGTGTGTATAATGTATATAGGTTAAGTGTGTGGTGTGTGTGAGGTGGGCATGGTATATATGTGGTGTGTGGTGTGTGAGAGGTGGGTATATTATGTGTGTGGTGTGTGTGAGGGGGATATGATATGTGTGTAGTGTGTGTGTGGTGTATATGGGTTAAATGTGTGGGATGTGTGAGGTGGACATGGTGTATACGTGGTGTGTAGTGTGTGAGATAGGTATGTCTGTTGTGTGTGGTGTGTATGAGGTATGTGTGTGGTGTATGTGAGGTGGGTATGTATGTTGTGTGTGGTGGGTATGGGGTATGTGTGTGTGGTGTATGTGAGGTCGGCATAGCATGTGTGTAGCGTGTGAGAGGTGGGTATGATATGTGTGTGGTGTGCATGGGGTATGGGTGTGCTGTGTGTGAGGTAGTCATGGTATGTGTGTGGTGCGTGTACCTATGCACACACATGCGTACCTGTGCACTGCAGATGACAGGCAGGCCGGCAGCCCGGGACACGCAGCGGTGACAAGCTCAGCCAAGGTAGGGCTCGGGGTGGGAGTGGCCAGGCCCCTGGCCGCTCAGGATCTTCGATGCACTAAGAGCCTAGGAGGAGAGAACAAGCTGTGTCACCATCTCCACCCAAGTTCATCACTCACGTGAACCTCTAAGATGCACTGAAACTGTTCCACTTCTGATTAGATACTAGCTCTGACTTTTATTGTGCTGAGGCATGTTCCTTCTACATCCAGTTGAGTTTTTATCATGAAGGGATGCTGAATTTCGTTGAATGCTTTTTTGGCATCTATAGAAATGGACATATGGTTTTTGTCCTTCATTCTTTTTATGTAATGTATCGCACTTGCAGATTTGAATATGTATTAGGTCGTTCACACACTGCTATAAAGAAATACCCGAGACTGAGTAATTAATTTAAAGAAAGATGTTTCACTGGCTTACGATTCTTGAGACTGTACAGCAAGCATGACAGCATCTGGTTGGCTTCTGGGGAGATCTCAGGAAACACATAATCAGGGCAGAAGGCAAAGAGGGAACAAACACATCACATGGCAGGGGGGAGTGGGCGAGGGGGAGGTTTAAACAACGAGATCTGGCAAGAACTCACTCACTATAAAGTAGCAAGGGGAGATGGTGCTAAACCATTCATGAGAACTCCACTCCCATGATCCAATCACCTCCCACTAGGCCCCTCCTCCAACATTGGGGATTACAATTCAACATGAGATGTGGGCAGGGGCACAGACACAAACCACTTCAGAATAAATATGTTGAGCCATCCTTGCATCCCTGGGATGAATCCCACTTGATTACAATGAATGATCTTTTAAATATGTAGTTGAATTTGGTTTGAGGATTCTGCATCTCTATTCAAAGATATTGGCAGAGAGGCGGGGGTGGGGGGGGGAGAGCGCGCGAGTGGACGCGCGATGTGTATGTGTGTGTCTCTCTTTGTCTGGTTTTGGTACCACAGAAATACTGGCCTTGTAGAGTGACTCTGGAAGTATTCTCTAAACTTTTTGGAATAGTTTGAGTAGGATTGATATAGTTCTTCTTCAAATGCTTGCTAGAATTCAGCAGTGAAGCCATCAGGTCCTGGGCTTTTCTATGATGGGAGACATTTTATTACTGCTTGTGCCGAAAAGATTTTTTTTTTTTTTTTGAGATGGAGTTTTGCTCTTGTTGCCCAGGCTGGAGTGCAGTGGCATGATCTCGGCTCATTGCAACCTCCACCTCCTGGGTTAAAGCGATTCTCCTGCCTCAGCCTCCTGAGTAGCACCATCATGCCTGGCTAACTTTTGTATTCTTAGTAGAGACAGGATTTCACCATGTTGCCCAGGCTGGTCTCAAACTCCTGACCTCACGTGATCTGCCCACCTCAGCCTCCCAAAGTGCTAGGATTACAGGTGTGAGCCACGGTGCCCAGCCAAAAAGATTTTTTTTTTGAACTTTCAAAAAAACAAAAACCAAAAAACCATTCCTGGAGGGATGGCTGGTGAGGACTTCAATTGTCATAGTCTCTCTGTGATGAGGCTCAGAGGCAATCCAGCTGTTTTCCTAGTGCAACAGTTAGCATATTTAACAACCAAACAATTGTGAGTTATATACCTCTCTTATCTCTATGTATCTTGTGATGACATTTTCTGGGCTGCCCGCCTGCTGAGGCAGGAGAATCACTTCAACCCCAGAGGTTGCAGTGAGTGGAGATCACGCCCCTGCACTTCAGCCTGGGAGACAGAACAAGACTGTCTCCAAAAAAAAAAAAAAAGAAAGAAAGATACAAACTACAAAAACAAACCCTAAGAAGGAAGGAATACATAAGCTATATATTCCTATATAAAATTAAAGAAACTGAATTTGTAATTAAAATCCTCACAAAGAAAACACCAGCATCAGGTTACTCTACTAGTGAATTCTAACAAACATTTAAGAAAAAAATACAATCAGTTGTACATGAACTCTACCAGAAACCACAAAAGGAAGGAACACTTCCCAACTCCTTGTTTTGAGGTGCAGCAGCTTTTCTATGATACCAAAACCAGATAGTAATATGTAAAAAAAAAAAAAAAAAAAAAGTACTGACCAATAAACAAGTATCCTCACAAAACATCAGCAAATCAATCCAGCAATACCTAAAATGCATAACATGTAACAATCAAGTAGAATTTATCTCAGGAATGCAAAGCTGTTCAACAAAAAGCAAGAAATCCACCATATCAACAGATTAAGAAGAAAACCCACATAATCCCAGTCATACATGCAAAAAATAGCACTGACAAAATTCAACATTCATTCATGATTAAAAACAACAACCTTCCAGAAAACTAAGATAAAAGGAACTCCCTCAACCTAATAATGGCAAAACAGAAATACAAGGGAACTTCCTTAACCTGATAAAGGGCATCAACCAAAAAAATACTTAATGGTGAAAGACAGAATGCTTTTACCCAATATTAGGAGTAAGGCAAGTATATCTGCTCACTATTCCTAATCAACAACATTCTGGAAGTTCAAGCTACTGTGATAAGGCAAGAAAAAGAAATAGTATTTGAAAGGAAGGAATAAAATTGCCTCTATACACAGATGATATGACTGCCTATACACAGGACAACACCAAGGAATCTACACAAGAAAGTTCCTACAACTAGTAATTTTAAGATTGTAAGTTTGCTATTAAAAAAAACTATATCTCTACATAGTAACAAGGAATAAAAAATTGAAATTAAAAAACAAAACCACTATTTACAACAGCATCAAGAAACATGAGATATTTAACTATAAACCTAACAAAATGTGTGCAGGATCTATTTGCCAAAAACTACATACCATACATTAAAAAATAAAACAATGGGAAGATAACATTACATTCACAGTTTGAAATATTCAATATTGTTAAGATGTTAATTCTCCCCAAATTGATTTGGAGATTCAAATGCAATCCCAATAAAAATCCCAGAAGGTTTTGTTTTGTCTGGAGGGAAATAAAAGTTGACAAAATTATTCTAAAATATACAGAAAGGCAAAGGAGCTAGAATACCACAATCATTTCTAAAAATTTTGGAGGATTTATACTACCTGATTTTCACATTTAATATAAAGCTACAGTAATCAACATAGAAGTAACTGGTAAAAAGACAGACACATAGATCAACAGACCAGACAAGAAAGTCCAGAAATATATGGCCAATTGATTTTTGACAAAGGGAGAAAGGCAATTAAATGGTAAAAGTATAATCTTTCCACGAAAATGCTTCTTCAAAATAAATATTGAACATCTCTATCAAAAAAAAATTATCTCTGCCCTTATCTCATTGCACAAACAGAAATTTAACTGAAATAAAACTTCTAATAGAAAACAGGAAAAACTCTTTTCGACTTTGAGTTTGGCAAAGATTTGAGATACAAAACCAAAAGCATGCAGAAATCAACAAATTGAACTTTATCAAACATTTTTTTTCTTTCATTTTGAAATGGAGTCTTATTATGTTGCCCAGGCTGGAATGTAGTAGCAGGATCTCAGGTCCACTGCAACCTCTGCCTCCCAGGCTCAAGCGATTCTCCTATCTCAGCCTCTGAGTAGCTGGGACTTCAGGTGCATGCTACCACTCCCAGTTAATTTCTGTATTTTTAGTAGAGACAGGGTTTCACCATGATGGTCAGGCTGGTCTAAAATTCCTGGCCTCAAGTGATCTGACTGCCTCGGCCTCCCAAAGTGCTGGGATTACAGGTGTGAGTCACTGCACCCAGCCAGGGCTTTATCAAAACTTAAAGCACGTACTGCAAAAGACACTGTCATTAACAGAAAGAAAAGGCAAACCACAGAATGGGAAAAAATATTTACCAAATAATACCTGATAAAGAACCTCTGTAATCCCAGCACTTTGGGAGGCCGAGGCGGGTGGATCACGAGGTCAAGAGATCGAGACCATCCTGGTCAACATGGTGAAACCCCATCTCTACTAATACAAAAAATTAGCTGGGCACGGTGGCGCATGCCTGTAATCCCAGCTACTCAGGAGGCTGAGGCAGGAGAATTGCCTGAACCCAGGAGGCGGAGGTTGCGGTGAGCCGAGATTGCGCCATTGCACTCCAGCCTGGGTAACGAACGAAACTCCGTCTCAAAAAAAAAAAAGAACCTGTATCCTGAATATATTAAAAAATCTTTCAAAACTCAGAAACTTCTGTGCACCAAAAAGAGTTAGCACAGAGTAAAAAGGCAATCCATGGAATGGGAAAAAATACATGTAAATCATATATATTTAATAACTGGTTAATATCCAAAATATATAAAGACTACTGCAACTCAACAACCAAAAAACAAGCAACGTAGGGCTTAAAAATGGGCAACGGACTTGAATACGTGAAGTCTATGTTATATTTTGCCACAATTTCTCAATAATAATAAGAAGAATTCAATTAAAAATGGATTTGAATGCATTTTACCAAAGATATATGGATGACAAATAAGCACATCAAGAGATCATTAGTCTTTAGAGATAAGCAAACTAAAACCACAGTGTGATACTAGTAGGCACCTATTACAGTGGCAATTTTTTTTTTTTTTGAGACACAGTCTTGCTCTGTTGCCCAGGTTCTGGACTGCAATGGTGCAATTCCAGTTCACTGCAACCTCCAAATCCTGGGTTCAAGCAATTCTCCTGCCTTGCCTCCCAAGTAGCTGGAATTACAGGTGCCCACCACCCTACCTGGTTAATTTTTTAAATTTTTAGTAGAGACGGGGTTTCGCCATGTTGGCCAGGCTGGCTCAAACTCCCAACCTCAGGTGATCCACCAGCCTTGGCCTCCCAAAGTGTTTGGATTACAGGTGTGAGCCACGGAGCCCAGCTTTTTTTTTTTTTTTTTTTTTTTTTTTTAATCTGACAATACGGATTGAGTATCCTTTACTTGAAATGCTTGGGACCAGAAGTGTTTCAGATTTCCAATGTTTTGGATTTGGGAAAGTCTGCATTATACTTACCAGTTGGGCAGCCTTACTCTAAAAATCCAAAATCCAAAATGTTCCAATGAGCATTTCCTTTAAACATGACATCATCACTCAAAAAGTTTTGAATTTTGGCGCATTTTAGATTTCAGATTTGGGATGCTCAACCCATATCAAGTACTGATGAGTATATAGAACAACTGGAGCTCTTATACCTTGCCAGTGGTGGTACTAGATGGTACAGACAGTTTGAGAATTTCTTTAAAACTTAAACAACGGCCATGGGAACCACGGCAAGTCTTTTCCTAAGTACTAACCCAAAAGAAATAACAAGTTATGTTCATACAAAAATCTGTACACTAAGGCAAGTTTGTTCATAATCACTGGAAACCGTAAAACTCAAATATACCACAACTGGAAAATGAACACACTATTATACATTCCTACAATGAAACGCTACAAGAAGAAACCAACTACCGGTATCAGTAACGTCACGGAGAAATCCTAAATGCATTAGGCTAAGTCTAAGAAAAGGGTACATATTGTATGAGTCCATTTACATGACATTCTAGAAAAGGCAAAAATGTACAAAAAGAAACCATATTATTGGTTAAGTGGAGGTGAGGAAACCGGGCTGACTAGAAATAGGTGTAAGGGAAAGTTTTAGTGTGATAAAGTTGTCTTGTATTTTTAAAATTGTGGTTATATGATTGTATATGCTTGTCAAAACTCAGAACTGCACACTAAGGGTAAATTCTACTATATGTAAATTATACCAATAAAAACAATAAAGGTCTGAATAAAAATAAAGGTAATGTGATAAAATAACACCAAATCACTGATATCACCACCAGTCATAAGAAGTTATCTTATATATTTAATCATATGTATCTGATTTAAATATGCTACCTATCGATACATTTCAAACAAAGAAAGACCATATGGCAGGTTTATGAAAGTCAAGGTTAGTATTATTTAATGATTTCCTTCACCATTTAATGAGACATTAAAAAGTTGACTGTATCTTATCTGAAAACCCACTATTTTTTTTAATAATTAATTTACCCATTATCTACTATGTGCAGATCCAAACATGCATGAGATAATCAGAGGGAGAGTCCAGGAACATGATTCTTTGCCCTTTCCATCTTCCTAATAATGGATACAACTGGTAGAAATAGTAAGTGTAAAGTATAAGGTGAGTATTTAAATATTCTCTCTTTCCATACATTCTCTAAGTGAGTACTCAGCAGATTCAGCTCTCTTGAAAGAGGAGAGTATTTTGAGAGGCATTTAACTTTACAAATTGGTAAAGCATGACTGTTATCAATTTGTTCCATTTTAAATATGTGAAAACCAAGGCTTTCAAAGGTGACTGAATCACTTCCCCATTTCTTTCTTTCTTTTTTTTTTTTTTGAGACAGAGTCTCGCTCTGTTGCCAGACGCCAGGCTGGAGTGCAGTGACGCGAGCTCGGCTCACTGCAACCTCTGCCTCCCAGGTTCAAGCAATGCTCCTGCCTCAGCCTCCCAAGTAACTAGGACTACAGGCGTGCACCACCACACCCAGCTATTTTTTTTTTTTTTTTAGTTAGAGACAGGGTTTCACCATGTTGGCCAGGATGGTCTCAATCTCTTGACCTCATGATCTGCCTGCCTCGGCTTCCCAAAGTGCTGGGATTACAGGCGTGAGTCACCATGTCCAGCC
Organism: Aotus nancymaae; assembly: GCF_030222135.1. Classification (NCBI taxonomy): domain Eukaryota; kingdom Metazoa; phylum Chordata; class Mammalia; order Primates; family Aotidae; genus Aotus; species Aotus nancymaae. The sequence continues at coordinate 123,860,225 of NW_026988425.1, forward strand.
CACTTCCCCACTTCTTTTTCTTTTTTTTTTTTTTTTTTGAGACGGAGTTTCGCTCTTGTTACCCAGGCTAGAGTGCAATGGCACGATCTCGGCTCACCGCAACCTCCACCTCCTGGGTTCAGGCAATTCTCCTGCCTCAGCCTCCTCAGTAGCTGGGATTACAGGCATGTGCCACCATGCCCAGCTAATTTTTTGTATTTTTAGTAGAGACAGGGTTTCACCATGTTGACCAGGATGATCTCGATCCCTTGACCTCGTGATCCACCCGCCTCGGCCTCCCAAAGTGCTGGGATTACAGGCGTGAGCCACCGCACCCGGCCCATTTCCCCATTTCTAAAGCAAAAGAAAGGTAGAACTAGAATTCAAACTGACAGCAGTCTCACTTCTGACAAAGTTCTTACTCCTACCAAGGAAGAACTCATCTCTTACTGCTACTCATCCCTCTTCTCACATCTGCAATTATTTAAGCAACAGCTTGGGTCAACATGTTTGAAATCAATTAAGTATCTTTTAGGATTTTATTATGCATACAACCTGGTTTAATTTTCAACCTCACTCCCACAATGCATGCATATATACTCAGAAAGGTTGAAACAGTTTATCATAACTTATACTAACATACAGAGTCCTTTATCTGATTTTAAAACTCAAAATTTTAAAAAGCAAATCATTTACTTTTTAAGTCAGGAATAAAAACAGCAAATATACAAACGGATATATGAAAAAGTAATCATGCTCACTTTTGACCTTAATACAAAATTATTTTAACTCTAATTTTAAACAAAAGAATATAGAAAAAGTTTCACCCTTCCTCTGGCTTCTTGACATCTGGCTTTCCTCTATTGTTTTCAAAGCTGCCAGTATCCTGAGTTATACACAGATTATTTACTGCAATACACACTTACCCTGTGAAGCGTCACTGTATGTTGTTCCCATATAGCTGTTTCCCCCATTGTTGTGCTCTGATAAAGGAAAAGAAAAACAAATCATTTACCTGTTAAGATAATGTCCTTAACAAGGTGAGCAAGAACATCAAGTTAACAATTCAGCACACTGAAATACCAAAATTCACACAAGTTGGGGTGGTATTATCTTAAAATATCTAATGCATGTAAACATTTAAAAGCATCTCATGTTTTATAAGGGAAGGGAAAGTTAAATACCTCTGAACACAGTAATTATAAATATACAAGTTACAGGAAAACAGATAAAACCACTGATAGTTTTGGCAAATGGCTGCTTTAATGTCACAAACACGACTGCTCTACCTAGTTTCAGTTTTGCTGCAGAATTACCTTCTCAAGCTTCATTTATAACCAAAAGAGAAAGAACAGCTTTTCTAGAATATGTATTAACACACATGTAGATACACACAACATGAAACAAAAAAGAACAAGCTCCCAAACTCCCCCAAGAATCATAAAATAAGTGATACGAGCTCCAATACAGGTCCCTGCCCAAATTATAGTGTACTTCAGTTTCACCTCCTGTCATGAACCTCTCACTAGAGAGGAAAATAAATCATTATCTAAAGCAGGGATGTCCAGTATTTTGGCTTCCCTGGGCCACAATGAAAGAATAATTGTCTTGGGCCACACATAAAATACACTAACACTAATGAAAGCCGATAAGCTTTAAAAAAAAGCAAAAAAAAAAAAAAAAAAACACCTCATAATGTTTTGAGAAAATTTACGAATTTGTGTTGGGTCACATGCAAATCATGGACCACAGTTTAGACAAGCTTATCTAAGGAATTAGCAGTAAATGATTCAAAATAATTTTTGTATGGCGTTAATTATTCTTAGAGGTTTAAAATATTTCAGTCTCTCTGAATGCTACCATTTTATGAAATTGGGACTCCTAAAATGCATTTACGAGTAAAATTAAAAAAGATTCTTCAGCATTATCAAAAGGTAGAGTAGAAAGGGAGAAGGCTAAGCATGAGATTCTCAAACCACTAGTCACCCATTACTACAAATGCCTATTTCATAAGTGAGGCCTGTTTTCTCATACACTACTGTTAAAAGCATCCTGAGAATATGCCTATCAAAGTGCCATGGGCCCATTTCTCCTTTCCCACAGCGACTTTAACTGAAGATTAGTGCCATTTTAGAAAGTAAATCCCTATAAAGAAAGCCTGCTTCCCTAAATTCAAAGCAACTAGATTAACTTTCCTGTCAGATGAATAAGAGAGGAGAGAGAAAGGATGTCTCTGTTCACCCCCATAGATAAGAACTGCCAACCTCACCAGCATTTTGTTTCAATCTTCCAATCAAGCGCAACAAAACCTCCCTTTAACGAGACCTCCACTGGAAACAAAGGTATTTTTTTTCTTAAACAAACATTGACTGGGATAATGCATTAAAAAAAAAATTCTTCCATCAATGAGAAGCAACAAAGTCAGTTAAACATCAACAGTCCCACTGAAGTATACATGATAAAAGTATCTGCAGTAGTTGCCAGTTTGTCCAATCTCAGCTGATATTGAGAATGACAACTGCTTGCACAGCTCTCAGCTCATCTTTTCTTGATCTATTTCATTAACCAGTGACATTGCTTTACTGCCTTTTTCATCCTTTTCCTATCAGTCCAAAACAGAAGTGATGGGATAACATGCACTTACTCTCCTTGATAACATACTCTTTGGTATGAAACAGTTAATCATCCTCGATAAGGTCTTAATGAACACACACTATTCCATTTTGTAAGAGGATGTTAATCAAATGGGAAAATTTATTTAACATTCGGGAGAGAGCAGGTTGTAAAACAGCATGTACATTGTCATCCTAATTTTGTTTAGACATTAGTAGGGAATAAAGGCTGAAAGAATAAACAAAATGTTAACACTGTTTATCATCTTCAAAGTAAAGGGACTGTGGGTGACATTTTTCTATCAGGTGTTTTATCTTCCTGCATTCTTTTCTCCATTCCCAATCAGAACAAACTGGCAATGTATTTTAAACCATAGTCACCAAATCCCATTCCTATTTGACATTTCAAATGCAGACAGTCCCTGGACTTAAAATGGGCCAACTTGATTTTTTGACTTTACAATGGTACCCATACAATCATTGTTTTTCACTTCCACTACAGCATTCAAAAAATTATATGAGATATTTAACACTTTATTGTTAAATAAGCTTTTGTGTTAGATAATTTTGCCCAACTATACACTAATGTAAGTGTTCTGAGCATGATTAAGGCAGGGAAGGCTAAGCTTATGATATTGGGTAGGTTGGGTGTATTAAATGCCTTTTTGACTTAAAATATTTTCAACTTATGATGAATTTAATCAGGACATAGCTCTAAGTGAGCTGAGAAGCATCTGTATCTGTTTTTCCACTTGGTTTTTAGGAAAATCAAATAACGCTTAAGAGGATTATTGTTCTTATTTTTAAAAAGTTTATTCTCCTGTTAGTAAGGAATCTATACATTAAGGCCTTAATGTACAGTCTCCAGGAGGAGTACAAGAAGATAAACTTACTTTGTGCAAGGGGGAAAACTAAAATACTAGAACATAATTGTTCTCACCATTCCACATTAAAATCATATAGTTTTTCTTTGGAGGAACTGGAAAAGTACATATCTCAACAAACTTCTCTGTTAAATATCAAATATAGCTTGATTTAGCAGAAGAAAGACCTATGTAGAAGAAAGTAATTGAGAATGAAACATCAAAAGAAGTGGTTAGACTCTTGACCAGCCACTAAACCAACTTAATCCATAATATAAGTGAGTGACTAGGCTTTACCACTCCTTATGTTATATAAAAAAAGAAAATATACATATTACTAGTTTAAATCATGGAACATGTCAACTCTCTCCATTCTCTAGCCTTTCATTTGCTTCTGTGGCAAAAGCAGTAAATTCTGTCTATGGTTGTTTATATAATCAGGCAATCCTGATGAAGAGTTCTGAATGAACTGAGGAATGCACAGCTGAACAAACACATAAATATATAATAATGCAAACAAAGTAAAATGATAATGGTAGAATCTTAGTGGTTGGTATTCAGGTATCCATGGTAAACTTCTTTCAATTTTGTTATGTATTTGAAAGTGATCAGAATAAAATGCTGGGGAAAAACAAAGAAATCCTTCTAGTAAATCATTCAGAAATAAAAGCTAAAATTAATATAAAACATTTTTGGTACCAGTAAATTTATTAACCACTATTTTCATGAGCATTCCATAAAGAAAAATGTTCACTAATGACTGAGAATTTTGATTCTTTTGAAAAGTGAGAAGTGGGGAGGATCCTTTGGAAGAATACCTAAGAAACACATGGCTTCTGGGGTGGAGAAATGAAAACCAGGTGGGAGGAGTTCCAGTTTTCACTGGGAGCCCTTGGCACTTTTTTACTGGAAGCCCTTTGCACTTTTAGTCACATTCACCTACTACTTATCAAATTGAATTTTTCTCATTTAAAAAATGCAGAAGGATTTGGGAGGTTGAGGCAGGTAGATCACTGGAGGTCAGGATTTGACACCAATGTGTTCAACATGGTGAAACCCTGTCTCTACTAAAAATACAAAAATTAGCTGAGCGTGATGGCACAAGCCTGTGATCCCAGCTACTTGGGAGGCTGAGGCGGGAGAATCACTTGAACCTGGGAGACCAAGGTTGCAGTGAACCAAGATCGCACCATTGCACTCCAGCCTGGGTGACAAAAGCAAAATTCCATCTTAAAAAAAAAAAAAAAAAGCAGAAGGAATAATTGCATAACTTGCACAAAAAGCTTCTGGTAAATTACCAGTCTCAGGCTCATTTAGGCTTGTAGGAGAACAAGGGGAAAAGTATTCTTCCTCTAAGCGGGATTCTAGCACTACACCACTCCCTAGTAACTCAGAAAGATGTTGGTAAACAGGAAACGAACTAGACCAGGCATAAGAAGACAAAAGCCCAAATGTATCTCAACTAGAAACATAATCTTAGTTTTCCTCACCTATAAAATTAGGGAATTGGATGAAATTATCTCAAATGAAAAGACCTTTCTAGCTCCAAAATTCTGTTAGACTATAATTCCAATGAACAGCCTACAAATTCAATAATTAGTGAAGCACTGCAGGCATCAAAAGTAACTGCAATTCATGGTTGCTGGATTCTGAGTTCTGCACACATTTCTAAGTCAGCATCAACTGACTAGAATCACAATTTCTGAAAAAGCAAAAAGCTGTATTTCAGAATCTGCCAAGAGTTTGTTTAGTTTCTTTGTTCTAAGCTCCAGCTGGCAAAGACACTACTCAGATCACCAACTCTGAAGGGCTTCCTGCCAAAACTTCAGATGCCAGTTCTAGGCAGTTTCACTGTCCTTTAGGACAGATTACTGAATGGGGAAAGGTAGGAGAGCACAAGAATTGACAAGACAGGAGGAGCCTGTAACTGGGAGAAGAACAAATCCGAAAGAGAAGATACAAACCATTCTCCAAATGAAGAACCCCTTAACATTATCTAAATACACAGGCAGTTCAATTTTACTATACTGATGGCTGTAATTTCAGAAACAATCCATGTATTATTCATTCATTGATTCACTGATTCATTCATTCAACAAACATGTATCAGACATGGTAAGTGTTGGGGAGGCCAAAAATAGATCCCTCTCCCTCCCTAGGGACTGACAGCAGCAGCTGAGAACACTAGATAAATGGTATTTAGGTTGGTGCAAAAGTAACTGCAGCTTTTGCCATTAAAATGAAATCAAGGCTGGACATGGTGGCTCACGCTTGTAATCCCAGCACTTTGGGAGGCCGAGGCAGGTGGATTACCTGAGGTCAGGAGTTCGAGACTGGCCTGGCCAGTATGGTGAGACCCCGTCTCTATTATATATATTAAAAACAAAAATTAGGAAAAAAAAAAAAAAAAGAAATAAAATGGCATCAAAAGATAAAAAGTTTTTTGCGGGCCAGGAGCGGTGGCTCAAGCCTGTAATCCCAGCACTTTGGGAGGCCGAGGCGGGTGGATCACGAGGTCAAGAGATCGAGACCATCCTGGTCAACATGGTGAAACCCCGTCTCTACTAATACAAAAAATTAGCTGGGCACGGTGGCGCGTGCCTGTAATCCCAGCTACTCAGGAGGCTGAGGCAGGAGAATTGCCTGAACCCAGGAGGCGGAGGTTGCGGTGAGCCGAGATCGCGCCTTTGCACTCCAGCCTGGGTAACGAGCGAAACTCCGTCTCAAAAAAAAAAAGCTTTTTGCACCAAAATAAATAACTTTCGCACCAAATAGATAACAGCTGTTACAGAAGATGCAAAAGGACTGTGTCTGCTGTGAAGATCAGAGACCTAATCCCTGAGAAAGCAACGTCTTGAGTTCAAGCTTAAAAGATGTCCAGGAAAAAAGTGGAGAAAGATGTTTCAGAAGAAATAGCATGTCAGCAAGATTGTGTGATGCTACACGTGATGCTGTCTTTGATATGCCTAAGTTGTACAATCTGTGAAACAGGGACAGAGTAAAAGAAGAGAAGTTGTAAAGGTACCAGATCACAACAGGCTTTCTAATGTAATGCCAAGACTTTAAACTAAAATGGAAGACATTAAAGAAATTTAAACGATCAAATTACACAATCAGAATTCATTCTGAAGGCTGTAATAGGAAAATGATTTGAGGAAGGGAAACCAGTTAGAAAGTTAAAGTGAAAAGTGAGGCCAGAGTTCAAAATGGCTCTTGAGTGGTCTACAAGGTAGTATTATTGAAGTCAAAAGGAAAAGATGTAATTACCCAAGGACTAAGGTGACCCTGTGGATGACCAGTATTTTTAAAGGAAGGACCGAAGGAATGTGAGAAGGAGCAGATAATGAGGACAGCTGAAAGCCAATGGAGCTTAAAAAAAAAAAAAAAAAAACACTACTTATTGTCCAGAGAATGCACCAAAACTTAAGATTCCTCAATATTTGAGATCAATATACCTCATTTATCTAACATCATAAAATAATAAAATTTCCATGAATCTGCAAGGAACACTCTTTCCTGATTACATGGAGTTCCCCATTAGGAAAACCAAGTAGTAAATGTGTTGGAGTACTCTGGGACCTCTCTGAGTTCCTTCTGTGAGCAAAGCTGCTACACTGAACTGTTTCTGATTGCTTCTGAACTCCAAAGTGTTTCTGTTTTGGTCTTTTTGGCTTTTTTCCATCCAAATTGAAAGCAAGATCATCTATGGAGGTGAGGTTGAGCCAGGAACTTAAGGAGAAGTGCAACGTAAGTTTTAGTGAATAAAACAGATGACCCCTGTCCTTCGTTACATAATTTCAAATTGTGATCACTGTGACACAAATGAAGTACAAAGAGAAGAGTGTTATGTGTTAAAAAGTAAGGCAAAGTATGTCTATTTGGACTGATCTGAAGGGCTGTCATTTAAATTTCAAAAACAGAAATGTCCAAGAGGTGGTAAAAAAGATCACTCTAAAATGAAACGAAGGAGAATCCTAAGAATATTCAGGGATTCAACACATTTCATGAATGCAAGATAAAAATTCATGAAGCATAAGAATGAAAATAATGATCAAAATAAGAAGGCAGCAACTACAGAAAAGTAAATTTAAATTTAGCATCCAACACCCCACTCTATTCAACACCAGTTAAATTTATAAATATATTATTGTGCCCACACCTTGGCTAACAATTTAGGAAACAAATGACGAGATGGTTTTGATCAGGAAATTTATTAAAGAGTTAAGAGATAAAGACATAGTGAACCTGTAATTTTTTGGTTGATCAAAGGTGAAGGTGTGCTAAAAACGTAAGTTCTCAGATAAGCTGCTATATTAGCAGCTATCCTAAAATAAGAGTGAAAGAACATCAGCTTGAAAGTTACCATTATCTGTACATTAAATACTGACAAAATCTCATTAGGGACAGTTACAAATATTCTTGGAAACTTAAAATCTAGAGTGCTTTCCAGTTATCAAAAATGAAACTATTTTGAGGTATAGCATCATCTAGAGGCTGAAAAGAAGATAAAAGACCTCTCACAGTTTGTTCAGGTAGAAAGGAGGGAGGGAGGGAATGGTATAGCAGGGATGAAAAGAGTGACATTCCTCTGAGCATATCTTTTTGTATAACTCACTTTCTTAGAACCACAGTATTATTTCATGATATTATCCTTCACAGATCAAAAACTAAACTATTAAAACCAAAAAGATATGAGGAAAAGGGGAGGAATCAAAAACAGAATAAAAACAGTAACAAGTGAACATAGCTATACTAAAAATGGAGAATGTAATCACACTAAAGAAGGAAGAAGAGCTTAAATTTCTATAAATCCAATAGTTTAAAATAAAAAGTTTAAAGAAAAATGTTATAATGGTATAGAAAAATGCGAAAAGATACCAATTTTGGAAAAAAATCGTTATTTATGAACTCAGAAAAAAAGGCTTTGTTTCAGTTGTGTATTTTAAATTTTTATATATCCTACAATGAACACATGAATTTTATAATCCATGAAAGCTGGTAAACATCAAATTTGAATTACAAAACAAAAAACAGGCAAAAGTGGGCAGGCGTGGTAGCTCACACCTGTAATCACGGCACTTTGGGAGGCTGAGGTGGGTGGATCATTTGAGGCCAGGTGTTCAAGACCAGCTTGGCCAACATGGTGAAACCCTGTCAAATAAGCTGGCCCGGGAGCACATGCCTGTAATCTCAGCTACTTGGGAGGCTGAGGCACAAGAATCACTTGAACCCAGGAGGTGGAGACTGCACCACTGCACTCCACCAGCCTGGGTGACAGAGAGAAGACTGTTTCAAAACAAAAACATTTAAAAAAAAAAAAAAAAAAAAACAGGCAAAAGTGATCTACATACACTGTTAGAAGTCGAAGTCGAACAGCGTAACCACTGTATACATGGTAATTGGAAGGGATGAAGGTAGGGGACCTTCTGGGACACTAGTAAATGTTCTTCCTTGATCTGAACTGTGGGCAAACAGTTCTATTCACTTTGAAAATTCATCAGTCTGTGCATACCTGTGATTTGTTTAATGTATTGTTATTTAAAAATTCAATATAAAGTATCTTGACAGTAAGAACTATAAGTAATTTGACTGCAATGGATTAAAATAAAGCAAATATGCTTCTATCCATCCCTATGCTCATAGTGATTTTTAAAAATGGTAAGTGCTGGCCGGGCGCGGTGGCTCAAGCCTGTAATCCCAGCACTTTGGGAGGCCGAGGCGGGTGGATCACGAGGTCGAGAGATCGAGACCATCCTGGTCAACATTGTGAAACCCCGTCTCTATTAATACAAAAAAATTAGCTGGGCACGGTGGTGCATGCCTGTAATCCCAGCTACTCAGGAGGCTGAGGCAGGAGAATTGCCTGAACCCAGGAGGCGGAGGTTGCGGTGAGCCGAGATCGCGCCATTGCACTCCAGCCTGGGTAACAAGAGCGAGACTCCGTCTCAAAAAAAAAAAAAAAAAAAAAAAAAAAAATGGTAAGTGCTAGCAGAACTCATTATTTTGAGAAACCGGTATATACAGGGAAAGAACAAGATATTTACTCTTCCTTTCCTATACAAACAGTACCAGTGGGTGATCAAAATAGTAGATGAAGGGAAGTTTCTTTTCTTAGAGGTATTTCAGCTAACCAAGGAAAAAGGAATAATAAAAATTGAATATCACCGTTTTGTAACAGCTAGTGAATTAAGGGATCTAGACAATGGTCATCAATGGCTGCTGACATCATCCAAAAACAACAGAAAAAACTCTGAGACTGAATGCCACTTATGAAGTAGAACTGTAAAAACAAACAAAAAAATCAAATCTGAATCTGATCAAGGCTCTAGATCTGTGCTATCCAGTACAGTAGCTACCAGCCACATGGGGCTACTGAGCACTTAAAATGTGGCTAGTTCAAATTGAGATATGGTATATGCAAAATATATATGATATATGCAATATATATGATATGCTACATGTAAAATATACATATATGACATGTAAAATATACAGGGAACGGCCTTCAGAGAGTAAATATGAAAATAATTTAAAATAGCTCACCTATAATTTTGTATCATTTCATGCTAAAATGGTAATATTTTGGATAGATGTGTTAAATACAATATTAAAATTAATTTTGCCTTAAAAAAAACTTTTTAGCATGGCTACATTATACAGATGTGGTATTTTCTATTAAACAGAATTGCTCTAGCTCCAGTTAACCAAAATTTACAGGAAATATAGTGGACCAACCACCACAGGGAAGCAAACACCAAAATCCATACTGTGAAAAGTTCTACAAACAATCCTGTTTCTCAACCGATAAAGCTGCAAAGGAAGAGGGGAAAGAGAAAGAAAAATGGGGGACCTCATATACCAAAAGGATATGTTAAACAATCACAGTAAGAGACCTTATCAAGGACAGTTAATATTTAAGACAATTAGACAACACTAAATATTTGGAGTTTATTTTATGTGTGCTAATGATAATACAGTTATAGTTCTTTAAAAAAAGACATCTTTTAGAGATATATACTCGAATATAGGTTGAGTATTCTATCTCTTCTATGAAATGCTTAGAACCGTTAAGTGTGTCCAATTTCAGGGTTTTTTTTTTTAATATTTGCATTATATCAGTTGAACATGTAAAATCCAAAAATCTGAGATCTGAAATGTGCCAAAAAGAATCTTCTTTGAGCATTATGTCAGTGCTCAAAAAGTTATGGATTTTGGAGGATTTCATATTTGGGATGTTCAACCTGTATTAACAGAAGACACCTGACATTTGCTTCAAAATAATGGGAAGGGAGGACACAATGAATGAAGGACAGATGAAATGAGACTCACCATAAATTAATAACTGTACTGGGTGACAGGGACATGGGAATTCATTATAGTCCCCACATCCACTTTTCTATGGGTTTGAAATTTTTCCACATAAAAGAAGGTAACTTGAGGAGACTAGAAATTAATTACTGCTTTAGGAAAGACCCAAACCAAGAATGCTGCTATCATGATGCAAGGATGTTAAGCAATATTTCCATGAGTTGGCTATTCCAGCAACTGCTTCCCCTTTCAGAATAGTAAGAAAAATGCAACCAGTCCTGGAGATGGATTAGTATCTTCTGCTGCTTTCTAAGCTGAATATAAGGTGGTCTAACATTACCAGAAAGTGAATAACAGAATTAAAAAGGCAGCTCTTGTCTAGAAGGGGTATCAGATATTAATCAAATAATAGCAGAGAACTAAGTACAGGTTGTCATAAGTGCTGAAAAGGGATACACAGAGTTCAAAGCACAGAGTTTTGACCCAGTTTCTTAGCTCTGGGCAAAGTCCTTGAGGAAAAGAATGAGGGATAGCTATGAAGTGTATGAGAGACGGAGGTGGGAAGCTTTCCGGGTAGAAAAAACAGCATGTGCAAGGAGCATCTCTCATTCATTCAAATAATGTTTGAGAGTTTACTATGTGCTAAACTATAGTACACAGCAAACTAACTTAGTTTACACTGTGTTAAACTGTGCGAATAATCGGACACAACTACTATGACCTTTGTTCTCATGGAGCTTATAGCCTAGCAGGAGAACCAGATGATCGCAAAACTCCACGACTAAATATATAATCACAAGTTTAAATAAGTACTACGAAGGAAGGAAAAAGTGCCATGAGGAACTCAAAGAGAAAGCTGGCAGGAAGTACACCTGCTAGGAACTAAAAAGAGGAAAGCACATTTTCAGAACAGGGAGTAAGAAGGAAAAAGATACACGATGAGGCTAAAGGGGTAGGCAGGGGCCAAATAACCTACTAGGAGCTTACTGACTATATTAAGAATTTGATCTTTTCCTCTAAAGGTAATTAAGCAGCCTAGGAATTTCAGGATGAGTGTTCCCGTGTATGTGTTGTTGGCGGCGGGGGGGAGGGGAGGAAGAGAAACTAATCAAACTTGGATTTTGAAAAGATTATTTTAGAAAAACAGATTGTAAGGGGAAGAGGGAGTTTTGACACTACTTAGGAGGCTATTACAGGAATCCAGAGATCCGGAGGACGGGAGGATTACTGGGGATGGGTAGGGGGAGGGAGAATATAAATGGTTGAAAGTACAGATAAAACAAGTAGAAAGACCTGAGGTGCTCAGCAGATCAAAGCTGAATAAACTACTTGCTAATCAACCATTCACCATACTAGGTAGATATCCAAACTGAGCCAGGTATCCTGGATTTGGAATAGTCTTTCATCTTTATTGCCTAACCCATCAGGCTAAAGACTGTATCTCTTACTTAATGCCATTGTAATAATTTTTTCAAAAGTATCTCAGGAACCCAAGGAACCTTCCTCTGAAACTATAAAACATCTTGCTGGGCTGAAAACTACTAACCTACAGGCTGATCTATGTCCTGAAATAAATAAATAAATGAATATATGAATCTTTCTTCTGAAATCACGAAACATCTTGCTGGGCTGAAAACTACTAACCTACAGGCTGATCTCTGTCCAAAATAAATAAGTGAATGAATAAACATCCTACATAATCTACGGCCAACTTTTGTCCACAAATAAATAAAATTCCTATATGCCTCCTCTCTGATATTAAAATGAGCTTCCCTTAAAATGTTTTTAGAAGACACAGCTAACATAATAGCTTAGTATGTGCTGAGCCCACAACCACCCTGAGATGGGTCCTGTTTGCATTTTCAGATTTGCATTTTGTGTACAGATGAGAAAACAGCCATTTAGTGGCAGACTCAGGATTCAGATTCCAGAGCCTAAACTCACATAGTTAGTAAAACCTAAAGGTTGCTCAATGATAATCTTTTCAGTCCTTAGCTTACTTGACTTCTCTGTGCAGGATCTGGCCTGCTGACAGGTGAATGGTGTTTACACAAGTGTTCATAATTCATTAATGTATATTTGCTTTATGTACTTTTGTACACATGGTAATATACTTCACAATAAAAAGATATAAAAAACTAAGTCAACTAGCAAGACTTAAGTCAGGGTAATTTACATGAAAATCCAGATTTACAACCTCTTTTGAAAAACTGGGAGATCTGGCCTGTCTTCTTCCAAGACAACAATCAGCTGGAGCTGAGCAAAAGCTGCTTCCTTTAGACAAACTGCCTTGTGCTCTGATGGCCCAGTGCCCTCTCTTACAGCTTTCATGATTCATGCTGCTTCTCTGTTCTAAGACTCACCTAACGCCATTCCATACTCTTCTCCCTGATGCTCTCTTTTAACACAAAAACATATAAGGATGTAATGTAGGAATTATAGAGCATGTAAGTAGATGTATCATTACTTAAGGCAAGTAAATTTAACCTCAGATCCCTCACCTGCAAAAACAGAGATCATCGTAGTATCCAACAGAATTCTGAAGATTAAATGGGGTCATGCACATAAAACACTTAGCTTGGTATCTGTCACAGAGTCAGCATGCAATGTTAGGAGCTACTGTTTGTTATGACACATATTTCTTACACTCATAACAAAAATGTAAGCCTACCTGCCATGGCTACTGACTTGATTTTTATAGGTGATACATTATCAAAATAGTGTACTTCTGTATTGAACACTCCAGTAAGTATTAATACTCCAGTATTTACCACTGTTAGAAAAATCAGTAAATAAATCTTTCTTAGTACCTTTACATATTACCAGGAAAAATTTCCTACAATTATATTTTGAAAGGCAGACACGTTTTTGCCAAATTCATGTATTTCTCCTGATTGTGGCTTTTGGTGATCTGATCAGTCAGTTAAGTGGGTATCTTACTACTAAAACATACTTTAAAATTTACTACTAAAACATACTTTAGTATGATAGAGTTAAGATCTTAAGACAAAAAATATCCTCAAAACTAAGACCAACTTGATTTTTCAAGATAATCACAGGACCACCAAAAGCAGTTTACTATCTTTTACTCCGCTGTTGGTACTCCAATGACTGTCTGATAACAAATACCTAATTCTTGCCCCTCAAACATATACAACATTTTCTCCAAAAAGCCACAAAAGTCTAACTGAAACCATTCTCTTCCAAAGCCAATATAGTAAAGGCCTCATACAATGGAATCCCATGAAGTATAAGAACAGAATGAAAACTCATGAGCTACAGTTATCCACAGCATAGATCACCTTACAAACATAATGCTGAGCAAAAGAAGCCATACACGGCAGAATTCACACTACAAGATTCTCTATGTGCAAAGTTCAGAGACAGTCAAAACTAAGGCTTTCAGAATGCAGAATTAGGTGGTAACTATAAGAAAAACTTGAAAATGAGAACCCTAGAAGACAAGACGATGTAATCTTTGAGGGAGGGAGGACATGACCCAGAGAAGGCATGTTAGGGATTCTAGCACTTATCATTATGGACAGAATTTTATTTGCTGCTCTCTACCCACACCATTAAAACACTCTTACAGGTACAGAGATGTGTTCACTGCTCTATTTCCAGCACCTACAACAGTGACTGGTACATAGGAGGTAACCAACAAATATCTGTTGAATGTAAAATTCAGCTTTAGGAATCCAAACTGTTACATATTTCGTGAGCTTCTTGGACCCTACGTGTAAACAGTAACAGCTAGTATAGTGTCCATTTGCCTTGTCAGTATATTCAAGGAATTAAGTATTTAAGCCCAATTACTTTATATTTCTTAACGTGTCCCTCTTATTGAGATATTTATACCTAACATATGCAGAAAACATTTACTGAATGTAACCAGATTCAATTCAAACAAACATTTAAAAATATTAACAAGGAAAAATACAGAAACTCTGCTGAACAGCAAGCCTAGGCTCTAGATAATGACTCTGCCACCTCCTCCAACAAAGAGCACACCAGAAGGCTCTGTTATTACAGGATGACCATAAGTTTGCTTATATTTTTAAGAGTAAACAATGCAAATCCTTTGTTTCTTGAACAATGAGTTACACATTTCACAAGGTGATCATTACAGCATACAGGAGTTGAAAACTGGAAGTTTCTAGAGGATAGGGATCCCAAACAACAGGATACAGATCCCAAAGAAAACGTATGCATTTAATATTTGTTAAGCTATCAAAAAGAATTAGTCATTACCGGTATACTCCTGAATTTTAAAATTACATACTGAATTAAGTAAGCTAATCTTATGTTAACTTGTGATATTCAGTTATCAGAAACTGTTGTATAATCTCTAAGATAGTGACAATTCCAAAAGAATGACAATTCCTAAGATAACCAAGAAGAAAAATGAACTTTTCAATCTTTGGAAATGTACATTAAAAAAAAAAAAAGCAAAAAATATTTCAATAAATCAAAAAAAATTTAGTTAAACCAGGTATATACTAATCTTATGTTACTAATTAGAATCCACAGAAAGTAATATGAGCTTCTGTTTTACCTCCTTTCTGGACATGATAAACTAGAATTGAGATCATTCATCAGTTAACTCACTCCCCAGTATTCTGCCAGCACAAAGAATTTAGGTCATTCTTGATATACAACTGAAATATACCCACAACACAAACTAATAAAAAATAAATAAATAAATAAATAAATAATATACCCACAACACAAACTAATAAAAAAAATCTCCTGATCTATCCCAAAGTAAGAACCACCTGAGATTCAGTATTGAACACTACATATATGACAGTCACGGTACATGTTATCACACTTCAAATGGTGTATACAGCACAAAGTTTGGTAATATTGGTGTTCTCATGATCTAAAGCAGTGTTCTTGTGGTATAGGCAACCATTCAGAGTCCATTTATTTTCATCAATTTTTAGGCTATAAAACTCCCTACCCACATATTCGCCACATACTTCTCATTATTAAGAATTTATCTGTTTAAGAGGAATGGAAATAAAGCACCTGGCTAACCCATAAAGGAGCAACCTGAAGCCACTCTTCTCTGCAATAAATAAATAAAGCAGCACTCCAGGTCAGAGACAGCAAAAGACTTATTTTTTGTGCTGCCTTATGCACGAAATACTGCAACATACCAGTTTTATAGGATTAACTTTAAAATCTGTAAACTATCCTAGTGTCTATTTCTTTCTACAAGACTACAAGTTGTTAAAGTAAAAAGGTTTTTCAAGATTTGCTTTCAAAATTCAGAGGTGCAAAGCAAGTTTCAGTCGAGTATCATTCTAGACATAGACTATCTTCTTATTTAACATATGATCAAAACTCTACTAATTAAAAATAACTGTGCTCATTCCACTAGCTTGTCTTCAGCTACTACAACACTCAGTCATTCACAACACTGAGCACACGAATGCTTTCAGGCAGGCCTGAAATGAGCAATGACTGAGCAGTCAGAGATGGGTGGCACTACACAGGAATTTACAGCTGGACTCGGGGTCTTTCGGTAAAGTGAATTTTTATGTTATCAGGGGTATGTCAAGCAACAGGATTACATCTCCAAATTTTCCACCAAAACTATTATTTTTAAAGACATTTTCCTTGCAGCATGGTGATTTATCATATTTATACAGAGTTTTATTCTTAGAACTGTACAAAGTTTACATTTGGTCTCTAAATAGAAAAGAGATTAAAGAGCAAGTAAAAGTCAGAGCCAGACCTTGTTTCCAGGATTGAGGGGGAAAGAAAATGGGAGTGGAACTACTGTAATTATTTTCCTTCAAATCAAACAGGAAGCAGTACTACATATACTGCGCTACAGACGGGTTTCAACCTCATTACTTATTGGTGTCTTTCCTTTTTTTTTTTGAGACAGTGTCCCTCTGTTGCCCAGGCTGGAGTGCAGTGGTGCAATCTCACTGCAACCTCTGCTTCCTGGGTTCAAATGATTCTCCTGCCTCAGTCTCCTGAGTAGCTGGGTTTACAGAATGTGCTACCCCCCGCGGCTAATTTTTGTATTTTTAGTAGAGACAGGGTTTTGCCATGTTGGTCATGCTGGTCTTGAACTCCCAACCTCAGGTGATATGCCCGCCTTAGCCTCCCAAAGTGCTGGGATTACAGGCGTGAGCCACCACGCCTGGCCAACTGGTGTCTTTCCTTATTAATAGTACAATGTAATTTGTGCCAATATTTAACCTGGAAGGGGGACAATATAGTTTGAAACATAACTGTCTTATGAAGCTGTCCTGAAACAAATTTCGGAGTTGTAAAATATAGTTAGAATTATCAGCCAACTATATAAATTAAAGCCTTAACCATGACTGTCTAAAATGCCAAACACACTAACACAAAAATTATTACTACAGTGAGGATCATTAAAAGTTGGGAGCCAAACTTCAGTGCCTTCTCATAAATCACGGTGAATTTTTTACTTTCAAAACCGTATGAAGCAAGTATGCATTTATCAGTGAATATCAAAATTAAAACTATATTGGTGGCCAGACTCGGTGGCTCACCGCTATAATCCCAGCACTTTGGGAAGCCGAAGCAAGCGGATCACAAGGTAAGGAGTTCATGACACCAGCCTGGTGAATATGGGGACACACTGTCTCTACTAAAAATAGAAAAACTAGCTGGGCGTGGTGGCACGTGCCTGTAGTCCCAGCTACCTGGGGGACTGAGGCAGAATCGCTTGAACCCAGGAGGCAGAAGTTGCAGTGAGCCAAGATTCTGCCACTGCACTCCAGTCTGGGCCACAGAGCAAAACTCCGTCTCAAAAACAACAACGAAACTATACTGACTATATTGTATCACTCACTCACGAAACAATCCCTATATGTAACGACTGATTTTTGTCATTAATTTTTATTCATTAGCTTGGCCATTTTCTGCAGTTCTTAAGGTTTCGAAAATGTTAAGGTATCAAGAAAATCCCACTGTATACACAAATTAACTCAAGAAAGATTAAAGACTTAAATGTAAAACCCAAAACCACAAAAATCCTAGAAGAAAACTTAGGCAATACCACTCAGGACATAGGCGTGGGCAAAGACTTCACGATGAAAACAACAAAAGCAATTGCAACAAAAGTTAAAATTGACAAATGGGATTCTAACTAAACTAAAGAGCTTCTGCACAGCAAAAGAAACTCTCATCAGACTGAACAGGCAACCTACAGAATGGGAGAAAATTTTTGCAATCCACCCTTCTGACAAACGTCTAATATCAAGAATCTACATGGAACGTAAACAAATTTACAAGAAAACAAACAAGCCCATCAAAAAGTGGGCAAAAGATATGAACAGACACCTTTCAAAAGAAGCCACTTATGCAGCCAAAAAAAGGGAGGCATTTATTCGGCCAACAGACATATGAAAAAATGCTCATCATCACTAATCATTACAGAAATGCAAATCAAAACTACAATAAGATACTATCTCATGCAAGTCAGAATGGCAATTATTAAAAAGTCAGGAAACAACAGATGCTGGCAAAGCTGCGGAGAAACAGGAACACTTTTACAAGGTTGGTGGAAACGTAAATTAGTTAAACCACTGCGGAAGACGGTATGGCAATTCCTCAAGGACCCGGAACCAGAAATGCCATTTGACCCAGCAATCCCACTGCTGGGTATATACCCAAAGGAATATAAATCATTCTAATATAAAGACACATGCACACATATGTTTACTGCAGCACTATTTGTAAAAGCTAAGACATGGAACCAACCCAAATGCCCATTAATGATACACTAGATAAAGAAAATGTGGTACATATATACACCATGGAATACTATGCAGCCATAAAAAAGAATGACATCATGTCCTTTGCAGGGACATGGATGAAACTGGAAGCCATAATCCTCAACAAACTAACACCAGAACAGAAAACCAAAACCCAATGTTCTTACTCATAACTGATAGCTGAACAATGAGAACACATGGACAGAGGGAAGGGAACAATACACCAGGGCCTGGGTTCTGTTGCAGGGTGGGGGGCAAGGGGAAAGAGAGCATTTAGAACAAATACCTAACGCATTCGGGGCTTAAAACCTAGATGATAGATTGATAGGTGCAGCAAACCATCATGGCACATGTATACCTATGTAACAAACCTGAACATTCTGCACATGTATCCATCCTGGAACTTAAAGTTAAAAAAAAAAAAAAAAAAACCCACTGTGCTCCACTTGATACAATAAATCAATTCCTGGGAATCATGTAAATCAATGGTGTAACAGTAAAAAATGACATAAATCATTTTCATACTAACCTACATTTTAATTTCAGATAACCACAGCGGGGAATACTAATATTCCCAAGACTTAACAAAAACAAACACTTAAGTATGCAGCAAAATCTAATAAGCGTACACAACAGCACAATCTTAAAACTTTATTGCTTCATCCATAGGTTAACAGGTTGAAAACACAGAAGCTACTGAAACTTCCTTCAGCCACTCTGTCAATCAGCCAATGAAACTGTTCCTTATAATGATTCACACCATTGTCTTACATATTTAAACAGTTGTTTGGTGAGGCAGAGAACCACCCTAATTCTTTTCAACTTTCTGATAATCTTATATCAAGTACACCAGTAAACAAAATTCTGATTGCAAATGCAGATATGTATCACACACATAAAAACA
The DNA here is from genome assembly GCF_030222135.1 of Aotus nancymaae. NCBI lineage: Eukaryota > Metazoa > Chordata > Mammalia > Primates > Aotidae > Aotus > Aotus nancymaae. Next base: position 123,879,657 of record NW_026988425.1, read on the forward strand.
CTTTTCCCTTTATTACTTTTCGTTTTTTGAGACTGAGTCTCACTTTGTTGCCCAGGCTGGAGTGCAATGGCGCAATCTCAGTTCACTGCAACCTCTGCCTCCCAAGTTGAAGTAATTCTCCTGCTTTAGCTTCCCAAGTAGCTGGGATTACAGGAACACCCAACCATGTCTAGCTAATTTTTGTATTTTTAGCAGCAATGTGGTTTTGCCATGTTGGCCAGGCTGGCCTCGAACTCCTGATCTCAAGTGATAAGTCTGCCTTTATTACTTCTTTAGTATCATGCAGAGAGAATTATTTTCAATCTAGGTATATATAAATAAATATACATTAAAGTAGTATTCTACATTTTCTTCTACTATTTTGTAATTTTTTTTATTGTTTGTCATTTAGATTTCCTTTGATTTTTTTAGGCTATGAGGCAGAAAACATTTTTTAAAAATGGATAACCAATAGTCCTAGGACCATGTACTGAACAACCCATTCTTTCTCCAATAGTCTATAATATTATTTTTACCACATAGTCGTAGTTTCCCCACTTGCTGGCTAAGTGAACTTAAAAGTTATTGTATCTGTTTCAATTTCTTCACCAAAAAGGAAAGAGAATCGTTCACTTCATAGGTTTACTCTGAGAATTAAATAAATTAAGCACCTAAAACAATATGACATACATTAATACTGATGATCATACTTACTAAAAGCCCACAAATGCACAGATGTTTCTGGACTCCCTGGTTCCTAAACTGACATGGTGCTTTAAATTTCTAACAAGTTTCCTGATAGGACCTTCTTTTTCCAAAATTTTGTGGCTATGATTTTATAAGACAGGTTTTCTTATCAATATGTCAAGTTTTCTACACCACCACACTAGAAGACACTGACTTCAAGAAAATTCGTAAATTCTACAATAGTGACTAGCTCCATCCAGAAAATACTCTGTTTCATCTCATGTATTCAGATTGCACTTTACGTCCTTCATTAAGATTCCAGTAGCTCACCAATATTTGTTACATTTATTCCTAGGTAGTTTTATTAGAGAAAGATTTACCGGTATATATCAGAATTTAAATTGCACATACCCTTTGCCTCGGCAATTCCATTTTTAAGAATCTGATATGCAGTAATAATATATGTGTACAGATATATAAAGGCTACTATTGCAACAGCAGAATCCCGGAAACAAATGTCTGTCAATAAAGCAAAGATAATCGAAACAGCAGCATATTCATAGGATGACAAACTACTCCACCATTACAGAGAAAACGGAATCAAAGCACTGGCTTATTAATTTTCGAAACTAGCATGCTAAAACAAAACAAAACAAATAATAAGTTGAAAAATTAATGTTGCTTTTTTTTTTTTAAACTGAGGGGGGTGGGGAAAACAAAAGCATCATATGTAAAGTATTGACTCCAGCCTGGCTCTTAGTAAGCATTTTAATCACCTTCAAAAATTAAATGTGACCTGGGCAAACAGGTCACTGAATATTGTTTCATTTCACTCTCTTATTTATGGCCTGTTTTACTCTATATAAAATTCTGAGGTGGCTCCATAATACAGCATGTTAAAAAATAAGTTTTCAACTTGCATTTTACTCGTAAATATTTAGAATGCAAAAAGTCCCTACAATATAATATTTAACCAGCGATGCTTTTCAATATGCCATACAAATCTCAATACTGTAATTCAAGAGGATAAGTACTCCTCCTACTACTAAATCACCTTACTTCGGCAAACCACTGAAAACGTGTTTCTCTCCATACTTGAAGTAACCTTTTATTTGTCCTCTTTTTTTTTTTTTTTTTTTTTTTTTTTGAGACGGAGTTTCGCTCTCCTTACCCAGGCTGGAGTGCAATGGCGCGATCTCGGCTCACCGCAACCTCCGCCTCCCGGGTTCAGGCAATTCTCCTGCCTCAGCCTCCTGAGTAGCTGGGATTACAGGCACGCGCCACCATGCCCAGCTAATTTTTTTTGCATTAGTAGAGATGGGGTTTCACAATGTTGACCAGGATGGTCTGGATCTCTTGACCTCGTGATCCACCCGCCTCGGCCTCCCAAAGTGCTGGGATTACAGGCTTGAGCCACCGCGCCCGGCCCATGAAGTAACCTTTTAAAAGTGTGTTGTCCCGCATATCAAGTACCAGAGATCACACTTCAGGAACAAAGTGACGTTCTGTGTAATATGGAAACAAAGTCTTTCCTCTTAGGAAAGGAAGCCCCAGAAAAGGCAAATAATGGGAGCTTATTTTAAAACCAAAACAAAATGTTGCCTTTTCTCCTAAATCTCTGGATTAAGTTTTACCTTTAGATTGTTCTTTCTCAATTCAAGGTCAAAAAGATACAAGTTAAATTTTTCTTAAACGAAGAATACTATATCCCTTAAAAGAATTCATTATTAAGTGTAACTGCTAGCTTCTTCCAGCCAGCAAACAAGCTTCCGTGAGAGTTCAAAAGTTGCAGAGGCATACTATTCCCGCTCCCAGATGTTACGAGTAAGCATTTCAAACAAATATACACACATGAAACCACTACCTGTCCAAGTATCTCGATACTATTTGAACTAATGAATTGATTTTCTCTTTTTAAAGGGGATATTTTTACTCTTCACATTTCTGTATTTCTCTAATTGTTTGGAATAACAAGTACTACTTTATGATAAAAAAAATTAATATACAAAAATGGGAGGAGGATTCTAGCTTTTTTTTTTTTTTAGGAACTTAGGCTTTTTAATGTAATATATAAGCTAGTTTCAAAGCACTGGAAAAATGGCATACTTCAGAGCACGTAGGAAAAGTGTTACTTTTTTTGGCTGAATCCAAGGGTCTTTCGTAATTTTTAAGAGCTCAACTTATTCTCCATTCGTAGGAAAAGTATTACTTGTGAAAGTTTAATTCAAGTTAAATTATTAAAAGTGTTAAGAGGTTGGCTTTTTTCAAAGTTACCTTAAGTAAGTGATACAGCATAAAAGAAAACCCGACCTACTACGCCTCACAGGCTGAGCTGAATGCTCTGCAGTCTCAAAGCCTTATCGCTGGCGTGCGCATACCGCAGGGAGTGACATCAGATCGAAACTACAGGGTTTCACCGGAGACCAACCACTCCTCCAGAGACAGCAGCTCCCGGCCAGCTGAAGGTGGCACCCCAAGCCCTGGCCCGCAGGGGCCCGCTCACGGTCGCCGCAGAACCCTCACCAGAGCCGAATTTCTTTGCGCAGGACCTGTTGCGCGTCCCCGCCCTCGGTGAGCCGCAGTCAGGCACAGGCACCCGCAGCGATGCACCTGCCCGGGACGGCGGCGGGCGCCCCGCAGCCCCCTCCCCCGCCGCCCCCGCCCGAGGGGCTCCCCGCGGCCCGCGGCCCGGCGCCAGCCCAGCCCACCCCGCCGCCCCGGCAGTAGCCGAGGGGGAGGGCGGGACAAGGGCCCGATGCCGAGGGGCGGGCGGCGGCGCTCGGCCCCGTACGGCCCTGGCGGCCGCGGAGGCGCTCACCTTGGCGGCCGCGGCTCTGGCGGACATCTTGTCTCTCTCCAGCGCCGCGCGAGGCTCCTCGGACCCGAAACTCCGCGCCGCCGGCCCGCCCGCTCCTCACGACACAGCCCAAATAAACAACTCCCGAGAGCGAGCGGGGCAGGGGCGGAGGCGGCCGGAAGAGCCCGGCCCACGGGGAGGGAATTCAACTCGGACGAAAGTCCGGGAAGCGCCCGCCCCGCCCGGGTCTTCTCCACGGGGCGCACCCGACCGGCGCCTCCCTCCGAGCGCGGCCACCCGCTCGGCCTCCCCCAGCTCTCGCAGCCGGGCCGCGTCGGCCCCGCCCGCCCCTCGGCAGCACCCGTGGCCTCCCAGCGTCTCCTCAGAAGCTGGCTTCCGCACGTAACTTCCCGGGAACCGGCGGCCGCCCAGGAACGCGGCGTCGGCTGACTTAGCCGACGCCGGCAACTCAACGGCCACGCAAACCTGCTGGCCCGGACCACTGAGCATGTCCGGCCCGACGGGGGCGGGGCCCGGCGGGGCGGGGCGGGGCGGGGCGGGGCGGGGCGGGGCCCGGCGGGGGAAGGAGCGGGGCGAGCGGCCGGGGTCCGACCCCAATCGCGGAAGGAAAAGCCGGGTAACCCAAGTAACTTGGAAGACAGTTTCCGCTGCCTTGCGAGCCTTCCTGTTGTTTTTATCCAAGGTCCGGCAAAATTCGCCCCCCAGGAGAAAGCCCCTGTGCACTAAAGCTCTCCTAAAGAGACCTGTCCAGTTGCTTCTCGACAAGCCACGCATGAGCCCCACGCATGAGTGCGACTGGAAAGGCCGGCAGAGTCGATACCTGGCAGTTGTTTCCTTCACTGCAAACAGCATGGTCACGGCTGTCACCGCGTGCCTGGGCGTTGCTTCCACGGAAGGCGGAACGCGTTTTCTGCAAGGCGCGTCATGGCTTTCATCGAGGAGCTCCAGCAGGGTCAGAAGCAATGCTCTCGTTCACCCGCGCCGACCGCCAAGGCTGAAAGTGGTGATGAGGTCATGGGCACCCGGAAGCAGCAGCCTGAGAAACACCCCAGAGACCTGTGACATCTCGGCCCACACCCCACATTAGGCCCTAAGGTATATCCAAAGTCTCTTTCCCGCCCATCTAGACAGGAATCTGAAAATTTTATTTTTGGCCTTCAAGATTGCTGAAGTTCTTGTTGACTGAACCGGTCAAGCTGCCCTGCATTCTAAAGGCTATCCCTCCAACTCAAAATTGGGCAGAAGAGGGTATAAACACGTGCAGTCCATGGTCCAGTTTAATCAGCCACTACACAAACTTCCCACAATGTTGACGGCTTTGCTAAACACTAAGGAACATGGTAAGAAACCATTCCTAGCCTCCCTAATCTACACTTGTAAAATGTAAAGGTCTTCAAAAATGCCAGAAATTCTTAGTAACATCAATGATAACATCTCAGTAGCATCAATGATAAAACCTGGTATAGTGCCACAATGGGCACAGAAGAAATGGGAGAAAGCATAAACATCAGGTTTTAGAAAAAGGTTTTCTCTTTAGAATTCAACTGTATGAAAAGAACAAATTTAACAACGAAATACCTGTATAAGATACATGTATATCAATTAAGGCTTCGAAGTAAAGTATGACACATCTTGCAACCCAAAGCTATCTGAACTAGAAAAGAGCCTTCTGCAAATCAAACTCTTATTCCTTTTTTTCTTCATAAAAATGCTGAAGTCATTTTTGTTTAAAAGTCATATTGTAATTGTTTTGCGTTTGGACTAAGTATTATTTATTCTTTTAAGAATTGTGGCTAGGTGTAGTAGCTCACGCTTATAATCCCAGCAGGTGGCCGCTCCATGTATTCCATCCCCTTAACTCCAGGGCTCAGCTGAGGGGTGGCTACTCGACCCAAGCCCTTAAGATTCCACCCCAGGACTTCACTGGAAGTACTGGCAAGGCAGCCCTCTCTCCAATGAGCTTGTAGGCAGCAAGGACCATTAGAGCCTGGAGCTTCCCTGTTAGGGGGCCTGCAGGAGAGTGAGGCTATGGCAGAGGGAAGCGGAGCTGAAGGTGGACAGCATCCGTGGCTCTGGGTCCAGCCCTGCCTGATCTCCCTGCCCTAGACTTTTCGGTTACTTAAGTCAGCTCAAGTTGAGCTCCCATCTCGTGTAACCTTAAGAGTCCTCAGGCTGGGCAAGGTGGTTCACGCCTGTAATCCCAGCACTTTGGGAGGCCGAGGTGGGCGGATCACGAGGTCAGGAGTTCAAGACCAGCCTGACCAACATGGTGAAACCCCATCTCTACTAAAAATACAAAAATTAACTGGACGTGGTAGTGTGCGCCTGTAATCCCAGCTACTCAGGAGGCTGAGGCAGAAGAATTGTTTGAACCTGGGAGGTAGAGGTTGCAGTGAGCTGAGATCGTTCCACTAAACTCCAGCCTGGGCAACAGAGGGAGACTCTGTCTCTAAATAAATAAATAAAATAAGAGTCCTCACTGATACAGTGAGAATCATGGTGGTTATTTGTCATAGCTGTAAGTACTGGGAAGGAACGAAGCTGTGGGGTTCCAGAAAGAGCAGCAGCGTTCATTAACACAGTGCCTGTTTCGGTTCCTGAAACAAGCTGATGTGAGCAGCTCCCCTGGAGCCGTAGAACATGTCCAAGAAGGAACTGAAGCAATTATGTGCATAAAGTACGTGGCAGTAATGGCTCAGGGAGCTTTTTCTTTTTTTTTTTTTTTTTTGAGACAGAGTCTTACTCTGTCACTCAGGCTGGAGTGCAGTGGTACAATCTCGACTGACTACAACCTCCACCTCCTGAGTTCAAGCAATTCTCCTGCCTCAGCCTCCGAGTCGCTGGGATTACAGGCATCTGCCACCACACCCAGCTAATTATTTGTATCTTCAGTAGAGACCGGGTTTCATCATGTTGGCCAGGCTAGTCTTGAACTCCTGACCTCGTGATCCTCCTGCCTCGGCCTCCCAAAGTGCTGGGATTACAGGCATGAGCCACTATGCCTGGCCTCAGGGAGCTTTTTCGAGAGCTCCCTTCCGAGGCTGGACTGGCTGGCATGTGGGGTGACACAGACCTGTGCTGGGGCCAGTGCTGCAGAGGGGTCCACGGTGCGGAGGGCGCCTGAGGAGCAGCTGCAACCATGGCTAGTGCTGGGCTGCACAGTAACGTTCCACACTGTGGGAGCCCGCCTGATGGCCCTGGTGAGCCACACGTGGGGACTCTTAAGGACAGCTGCACAATGTGGCTTCTCCCTGGGCTGGAGACCGTGACCTGAATGACCTCACCCCAGGCTCCCCATTCACCTCTCCTGTTCTTCAGTCCTGCTTGTGCTTGGCTTATGCAAAGAGAACCATATTTCTTAGTCTCATCTGAGAACTTGGGGCCTGACCTTGTATATCAGTGGTTCTCAACTGGGGCTGATTTTGCAATGATCTGGTAACGTCTGCAGATGTTTTTGGCTGTCCAAACTTACGGGAGTGATGCTACCAGCATCTGGTGGGCGGGGTTCAGGGATGTTGTTAAACATTGTACAATACACAGGACAGGTGCCCACCCATGCAATGGGCTGGTCTAAGTCAAGATATCATGTCAAGATGTGCTGAGATTAAGAACCACTGCCATTTTATTTTCTTGAGATGGAGTTTCGCTCCTGTTGCCCAGGCTGGTGTTCAATGGCACGATCTCAGCTCACTGAAACCTCTGCCTCCCAGGTTCAAGCAATTCTCCCAAGTAGCTGGGATTAACAGGCATGGGCCACCATACCTGGCTAATTTTGTATTTTCAGTAAAGACGGGTTTCTCCGTGTTGGTCAGGCTGGTCTTGAACTCCTGACCTCAGGTGATCCACCCACCTCGGCCTCTCAAAGTGCTGGGATTACAGGCGTGAGCCACCATACCTGGCCCCACTGACATAGTATCTTCAAATATGTCCATTTATTTACATGGAAGAAAGTCTTATAAATATACAAAAGTGAATCACAAGTAAAGAATGACTTAGAACAAGAAAAAATCCATTGCTATATTTCTGTAGTATGGGATGACAGAGACCCAGGCGGTGATGGTACTGTGACCCCAGCCTTGGGGTTCAGCCAGAGACCCTGCAGGAGGCCACCCAGATGAGGTAAGGCCCCTGTACAATCTGCCCAGCCATCCTTCGCTGCTGCTCCTGAGCAGAGTAGTGGCACCTGTGAGTCATACCCGCCACCCCATGCCTATCCTTCTCCCCGTCAGTACCCCCAGTCCAGGCCTATAGAGGATCATCCCAGATCCAAGAGCAGATGCCACCCAGCACCGGAAAAAGGAGAGGGCTCAGGGCACCTGCATGCATTCCTCTCCCAGAAGCATAGTTGAGTGCCTGCTCCACTGGGCGAGGCCCCAGTGCTGCTGTCTGGCCAGGCCTAAGGGACTGGAGTGCTGAGTGACAAGGACAACCCTGATGCCTGCATTAGGGCAGATGACAGGTGGTTCCCCAGTGGAGAGAAAAGCTGCAGGGAGGGCTTCCTGGAGGAAGTGTGCAGGCTCTCACGGTGGAGCCCACCCCTCCTGCTCCTCCTCCACTGCCGTGCCCTGGGCTCTGTGCCCCCACCTCCTCCCCAGTGTCCCCGCTCTCCACCCTCACCCTGCACCAGTGACTGTGCTGGGTCCAGGCTCATCTCCCTGGGTCTGATTGCCTGTCTTGGAAGCATTCCTGGAGCCCTTTACACAGAATTTAGTGATCCCAGGAAGCCGCCTTAGGGTTTCCAGGGCAAAGGCTTTGCGGCATTGTTCCCCTGCCACAGGGTTGCTTTCTCGCTGCTGTGGCCTCTTTGACACTTTCTCAGAGACCATCTTGTCAAAGCCACTCCCCACAGAAAGCCAGGCCTTGGAGGCTGGTAGTTCCAAATGGGCTGGCACAGGCTCTCCCCACCACACCAGCCTCCGCAGGCAGGGAAGGGAGGCCACTGGCCCAGCTCCCCACCGCTCCATGATGGCCCCACTCACAGCCTTCTCAGTGCTGGGGGCTCCTGGCCAGAGAGCACTTCCTACAGGGCCCTCGGCTCTCCAGGAAATCCTCCTACTGCCACCCCACTGGGCACGATCCTGAGGGCTGCATGCCCATGCCAGCCTGCACTGGCCTCCTGACTTCACCGCAGCTTGCAATCCTTTGTTTACTCACATGATTAGCAATTTTCTCTCTCTCCTCTGTCCTTCTTTCATAGGACTGTACCTGCTTTGATCCCCCCACCCCATGCATCACAGCTCATGTCACGGTTCCCAGATATGAGGAGGCCCTTAGTAAAGGTTGTGCTGGCTGACTGAAAAGAAAAATAGTTCAGGAGCACTTCAAGGCCGTCTTGACCCCAGTGGTCTGTCTTATCAGCCTTACACTCTGCCTTCCATTCCCACCACTGACCAGCTGTTCAGATAAGGTGTTGTGTTGTGTCCAGCTGGGCCCTTCCGTCACAGATCGTAGGTTGATTCATAAGCACAATGGGAGCCCAGATGCTTCAGCAAAGATTGGCAAAGAGAAGCTGGGGCAGGGACTGGGTACAGGTGAGGGGTTCAGATCCAGAGTCGGAGCTGCATTGCAGGGCTTCACCCGACTCCAAGCTGGTCAGCCCCTCCTGGGGAAGAGGATGGGGGCGGGGACTGACTCCAGGCTGGGGTCTCACCAAGTTTCCAGGCAGCAGGAATACTGGAACAATCTATCCCAGGCCTCATTTATTTCGGTGTGAAAGCATTGAGGCGGAGTCTTACTCTGTAGCCCAGGCTGGAGTGCAGTGGCACGATCTCAACTCACTGCAACCTCTGCCTCCTGGGTCCCAGTTCAAGCAATTCTCCTGCCTCAGCCTCTGGAGTAGCTGGGATTACAGGCATGAGCCACCATGCTCAGCTAATTTTTGTAATTTTAGTAGAGACGGGGTTTCACCATGTTGGCCACGCTGGGCTTGAACTCCTGACCTTGTGATCCACCCGCCTCAGCCTCCCAAAGTGCTGGGATTACAGGAGTGAGCTACTGCGCCCGGCCAAGATTGTCCTTATAGGTATGGAGGCAGCAAAGAGAAAGGACATGGGAAGAATGAGCCTCGCCTTGTGAGTTTCCACAGGGCCTTCAAGTCACAGACACAGCCGCATGCTTCCTCTGACAGGAATGCTGGGGAAGGGTGGAGTTCTTTGAGTTGTCTGAAGCTCATTCTCATTATTGGTCCCACCAGCCGCCCCACTATTACTCAATGGATACAAACATTTAAATGATTGGACTGCTTTTCTTTTTTTTTGGTTATAAATATTGCTGTAATAAACATTCTTGTACATAACTTGGCATAGTTTTGTGATAACATCTATATGTTATATTCTTTTCTCTTTCCTTTTTTTTTTTTTTTGAGACAGAGTTTCGCTCTTGTTACCCAGGCTGGAGTGCAATGGTGCGATCTCGGCTCACCACAACCTCCGCCTCCTGGGTTCAGGCAATTCTCCTGCCTCAGCCTCCTGAGTAGCTGGGATTACAGGCACGCGCCAGCATGCCCAGCTAATTTTTTGTATTTTTAGTAGAGACAGGGTTTCACCATTTTGACCAGGATGGTCTTGATCTCTTGACCTCGTGATCCACCCGCCTTGGCCACCCAAAGTGCTGGGATTACAGGCGTGAGCCACCGCGAAGGGCCCCTATATGTTATATTCTGATTTATACTATAACCAACAGTATGAAAGTAATTATTTTCTTAGCAACACCATTGTGAATTATACATTTAAAAGATTTTGCCCATACCCAATACCATAGGATAAATATTATGTGTGGATATGTGTGTGTGTACATATATATGCTTTCATTTACATTTTAAAAATTATTAGTGAGCTGGGCATTGTGGCTCATGCCTGTAATCCTAGCACTTTGGGAGGCTGAGGCAGGTGGATCACTTGAGGTCAGGAGTTTAAGACCAGCCTGGCCAACACGGTGAAACCCCATCTCTACTAAAAATATAAAAATTAGCCAGGCATGAGGATTGCTTGAATCCAGGAGCTGGAGGTTGCGGCGAGCCAAGATCATGCCACTGCAATCCAGCCCGGGCGACAGAACAAGACTCTGTCTCAAAAAAAAAAAAAAAAAAAAAAAGATGAATGACTTGGCATGTGGTAGCTCACACCTGTAATCTTAACACTTTGGGAGGCTGAGGTGGGAGGATCTCTTGAGGCCAAGAGATCAAGATCAGCATGGCAACATAGCAAGATCCTGTCTCGACAAAAATAAAAATATTATTAGCGGAATGTAGAGCCTGCACCTGTAGTCTCAGCTACTTGAGAGGCTGAGGGTGGAAGATCACTTATGAAAGGAATTTGAGGTTGCAGTGAGCTGAGATCATGCCACTGCACTCCAGCCTGGAAGACAGAGCAAGACTCCGTCTCAAAGAAAAAAATAAAATGCAACCTGCTTGTGTGTATATGAAGCGAATCAAACACGCGGTAGTAAAAGCCCATTAAGGGGACAGCCTTTGACAGCAGACCATTCCCTGAGGATGCTTCCATCTCCAGGCCATGTGGCTCTGTAAATTAGTGGCGTCAATATTTGTAGCAAGTGTGCCTTGGGAGCATTAGTCTGGTTTGACAAGCTGGTAGGGAACTTATCGTAAAGCCACTTTTGCTTGCCAAGAGTCACTGCTTTTACTGAGGGTACAAGATTTTTTTTCTTTCCAATGGTCAACTAATTATTTTAGAGATAATTTTCTTCTTATAAACCAAATAGCCGGAGGGCTACAAATATATATGCATGTTTACGTGTGTGGATGTATTGAAATTTTTCCCTTCCTTGTTTTTCCTTCCAATCTTTATAGTTAGTCTCTACTTGAGACAGAGTATGTTTTAGAGGGGATTTATCTCCATCCATAAGAAGGAAATTGAAACATTTCTTGAAACAAATGATAATGGAAACAATGTACCAAAACCTTCGGGATACACAAAAGCAGTGCTAAGAGGGAAGTTTATGGCAATAAACGCTTACTTTAAAAAAGTAGAAAAACATCAAATAAAGAACAGTGCATTATTTTTTTGAGACTGAGTGTGCTAAGTGTGCTACATGCCTAATGCTTTCCACTACTATCTCATTTAATCCTCAGCACCTCTGTGAGGAAAACACTAACTTCCTTTTTAATTTAAAGAAACCAAGACTTAGAGATACAAAGTAGCTGAATGGTGACCAGTGGAGCTGAGGCCGGAAGCCAGTTTGAATTTAAGGAGCCCTTTTTTTTTTTCCTGAGACAAGAGTGTTGCTCTGTCACCCAAGCTGGAGTGCAGTGGCGCCATCTCAGCTCACTGCAGCCTCTGCCTCCTGTGTTCAAGTGTTTCCCATGCCTCAGCCTCCCCAGTAGCAGGGACTACTGGCATGTGCCACCACACCAGGCTAATTATTTTTCCTTTGGTATTTTTAGTAGAGATGAGATTTCGCCATGTTGTCCAGGCTGATCTCAAACTCCTGACCTCAAGTGATCCTCCTGCCTCAGCATCCCAAAGTGCTGGGATTACTGGCGTGGGCCACCGTGCCTGGCTTAAGGAGCATCTTATACAACTGTCTCTTTCCCTATGATTAGGAGGCTCCATGCCTCTAGCTGGGATGATGATGTCCAGAGCTGGGAGGATCCCAAGGCTACCCACCTCTAAAAGTCAGAGGGCAGGAAGCAAGAAACAGTGATGGCAAAAAATAAATCACAAATTGTGCGACGGGGCCAGCATTCTGTGTTTTTTTGTGGTGCGTGGCTCTGTGTTTAATAGAGACAGGGTCTTGCTTTGTCACCCAGGCTGGAGTTCAGTGGTACAGTCACAGCCCATGGTAACCTCGAACTCCTGGACTCAAGCAATCCTATCTCCTCAGCCTCCTGTGTAGCTGGCACTACAGATGTGTGCCACCATGCCTGGCTGATTTTTTAACTTCTTTTGTAGAGATGGGGTCTCACTATGTTGCTCAGGCTGGTCTCAAACTCTTAGCATTCAGCCTTACTTTAGGAGGATCTTGTATTTGTATTTGTTTTAAACCGGTAAAGAGCTTTGAATGCTTACTAAGTGGAAAGCTTTGTGTATTTATTTATTTTGAGACAGAGTCTCATTCCGTTGCCCAGGCCGAAGTGCAGTGGCACGATTTTGGCTCACTGCAACCTCCACTTCTTGGGTTCAAGCGATTCTCCTGCCTCAGTTTCCCAAGCAGCTGGGATTACAGGCTCCCGCCACCATGCCCAGCTAGTTTTTGTATTTTTAGTATAGATAAGGTTTCATCATGTTGGCCAGGCTGGTCTTGAACTCCTGACCTCAGGTGATCCACCCACCTCAGCCTCCCAAAGTGCTGGGATTACAGGCATGAGCCACCTGTAATTACATGCCCGGCTCAAAAGCTTTGTGTTTTTAAAGATGTTAGACGTGTTTTTTTTTTTTTCTTTTCTTGTTTTTCTTTTTTTTAAGACAGAGTTTTGCTCTGTCACTAGGCCCCAGGCTGGGGTTCAGTGACGCAGTCTCAGCTCACTGCAACCTCCGCCTCCTGGGTTCAGGCATTTCTCCTGCCTCAGCCTCCCGAGTAGCTGGGACTACAGGTGTGCGGCACCATGCCCAGCTAATTTTTGTATTTTAGTAGAGACGGGATTTCACCATGTTGGCCAGGATGGTCTCGATCTCTTGACCTCATGGTTCTCCCGCATCAGCCTCCCAAAGTGCTGCAATTACAGACGTGAGCCACCGGGCCCCGTAGACGTGTATCTTTAAAAAAAAAAAAAAAAAAAAAAAAAAAATTAAAAATGTAGACTAAAAGAAACTTTTTCCAAAAAAAAAAAAAATCATTGTGATTATTTCATCTCATTGGAATGTTGGATAATACAGTCTGGTCATCGTCAAGCATGCTATGGATTTGAGGTAATAAAGTTTTAAAGTTTTTCAAGTGAAACCCAGCCCTGTCCCTCTCCTGGAGTGGGTGGGGGCAGCTGGTGCATGGGCAGCCTTCATTGTGACACCACAGGTCCCTCATGACACGTCACTGCCTGGCCACGCCTCCATTCCCTTTTATCTTTCTCATTGACCAATGAGCTTGAAGCATTCAGGCCACACCCATATTCTGGGTTCTAGTGAGGCCCTGGTTACGCCTCCTCTGGCTCAGTCACACAACTGCGTGGTAGGGTGACAGGAGGTATCTGACTGTCCTCTTCTGTAGCACGCCAATGTGGCCCCAACTGCACGTCCCTCCCCAACCCCAGGTCCCTCCCCAAGCCCACATCCCTCCCCAGCCCCACATCCCTCCCCAACCCCACATCCCTCCCCAACCCCACTTCCCTCCCCGACTCGACTTCCCTCCCCTACTCGACTTCCCTCCCCGACTCGACTTCCCTCCTGGATTCGACCTCCCTCGCAAGCCCCACGTCCCTCCCCACCCTGAGATAGCCAAAGAAACCACGGAGAGCAAATGGGCGGAAGCCAAGGAAAAGGTAAAATGCACCAGGTGGCAGCCTCCCAACCCAGCCCCAGGCCCTATCTGACAGGAGAACTCCTGCCAGAGTCTGTGCCACTCCTGAGGCACACCAGGCTGGCTCCCCAGTGCCTCTGGGCTCCCTGCACCAAAATCTTGTCAGCCAGCCCCACGCTGTCAGCGGTCCTGCTCCTGCTTTCACCAGTCACCCCAGGGTGACTTTGAGCCGGTGACTCCCGGGGCTCCTCACTCTGTACTCTGCCCTCACCTCTTGCTGCCCCAAGCCCTCCCTGGGCTCTTTGGGCTCGAATGTCCAAGGACCTGGGTCCCCTGGCACCTGCTCTCACCAGTTGCCTCAGGGTGACTTTGGGCAGGTGACTCCTGGTGCTCCCGCTCCATACTCAGCCCTCATCTCCTGCCACCCTAAGTCTGAGCTCTGTGGGCTGTTTGGGCTTGTGTCTCCAAGGACCTGCGTTCCGGCCCTGCGCCCCCACCCCATCTCAAAGTGGCAACTCGGGCATCACACTGATGTGTCCCCCCTACCCCACGGAGAAGTGGAATGTACTGACGTCACAGTCCCCCAGGAACTGTCATTACTGCCACTAGACTGGCCTGATCTTAGGACCCAGTCCCCTAACTGTTCTTGCTCTGTTTTTGGTTCCTCTGGTGGCAGCAGAGATTTTCAGCTGGAAGAGAAATGGGGGCCGTGGGACCTAGGAGTGAGAGGTTTCAGGCTGCCTCACTCCCTTTACACAGACTTTGACAGTGTGAAAGGCCTGCACCTCCCCTGTGCACTCAGAACGTTGACAGTGTCTCTGAGCAGTGATGGGAGAATGGGCTTGCTTTGGTTTGGTTTTCTCCCAGGCTTCTATTCTCCAGAGACTTTAACATTTTTTCTGAGTTCTCCACCTTATAGTTGAATTCTCCATGGTTCTGGGGCCAGAGTGCCCTTCAGTCAGTGGTTTCTGGAGTGAGATCTGCTTCTCTTCTCTGAATAGATCTTGGGAATCTGAACTCGACAGCTTGAACCTTCCTCACCTCATCTCAACCTGGGGTACTTTGAGTGCCACAGGGTAAATATGGGGCATCTTTCTGAAGCATCGGTGTCCCTTGATTCTCTTGAGAGAGACAAAACATTAGTGGACTTAGGGATGAGAGTCACATGGACTTCTAAGAGTATACCAGACTTGTCTCTGAAATGAGGCTTGGGTTGTCTTCTTCTGTTTAATTCTCAGATTTAACAGAAAGGCTGCCTTCTGCCATGAGGATACACTGATGTAAAAGTTGGAGAGGTACCAGTGCACTTCTTAACACTAACAGACGTGTGAGGATGTCTGGCTCTAAACCACACGGTGTACAGTTCCTGCCTACTTTGTATTGACTTTTCTACCACTGCCTCTGGTTTTGGTCCTTGGCAACTGCTGATCTGTGGCAAAATCCCAGAGGTCGGAGTCAGAAGACTGAGTTTAAGTTCCATTATTACCTTGGTTTTAGCCATGGCATCAGTCCCTCTCAGTCACTGATTGAGACAACACCTCGTACAGTTGTTGGTGGCGTTAAATCAGATGCTCTATAAGAGTATTTTGGAAAATCTGTGAAGTAGGGGCCGGGCGTGGTGGCTCACACCTGTAATCCCAGCACTTTGGGAGGCCGAGGCGGGAGGATCACGAGGTCAAAAGATCGAGACCATCCTGGCCACCATGATAAAACCCCCTTGTCTATGAAAAACACAAAAATTAGCTAGGCCTGGTGGTAACACAAAAATTACAGGCACACGCCTGTAGTCCCAGCTACTCAGGAGGCTTGAACCTGGGGGGCGAAGGTTGCAGTGAGCCGAGATCGCACTACCATGCAAAAATTACAAAAACACAAGTATTTTGTAAAACCTGTGAAGTAGGGGCTGGGCGTGATGGCCCACTCCTGTAATGCCAGCAATTTGGGAGGCCGAGGCGGGCAGATCATGAGGTCAAGAGATCTCAAGCAACCTGGCCAACATGATGAAACCCCCTTGTCTACAAAAAATACAAAAATTAGCTGGGCATGGTGTTATGCGCCTGTAGTCCCAGCTACTGAGGAGGCTGAGGCAGGAGAATCACTTGAAGGATTGCGGTGAGCTGAGATTGCATCACTGCACTCCAGACTTGTAAGAGAGTGAGACTCCATCTCAAAACAACAACAACAACAAAGAAAAAAAAAAAAACCTGCAAAGTAGGACGTGACTGTAGGGGCTTGTAGTTCTCATGAGTATCACTGCTCTTCTTTTCACAGCTGAGAGATTATCATCAGCACAACAGCCCTGGTGTTGGTACAGGAGCAACCGACACCAAAAGGCAAATAAACAGTGGCAGCGACACTGACACCACCACTTCTCCTGGCTGCCACTCACCTGAGGACGTGAGTCTTGGCTGGGCAGACTCCAGGGGACAGAGGGCCCAAGGGACAGTAGAGGGTAGCTGTGAAGATTGTGGAAGAACTGCCAGGTACTGGTTAAGAATCCTGAGACTCCATCTCAAAACAACAACAACAACAAATTTAAAAAAACACAAAAACCTGTAAAGTAGGACGTGACTGTAGGGGGCTTGTAGTTCTCATGAGTATCACTGCTCTTCTTTTCACAGCTGAGAGTATCATCAGCACAACAGCCCTGGTGTTGGTACAGGAGCAACCGACACCAAAAGGCAAATAAATAGTGGCAGCGACACTGACACCACCACTTCTCCTGGCTGCCACTCACCTGAGGACGTGAGTCTTGGCTGGGCAGGCTCCAGGGGACAGAGGGCCCAAGGGACAGTAGAGGGTAACTGTGAAGATTGTGGAAGAACTGCCGGGTACTGGTTAAGAATCCTGGGTTTGATTGCTCTCTCTCCATCTGCTAAGGGTATGATTTAGGGCCAATTGCTTGAGCTCTATGGGCCTCTGTTTTCACATCTGTAAAATAGGGGTGGTATTGTTTTACTTACGTTTGTGAAGTTTCAATGAGATTTGTTCTTGTTTTTATGTTAATCCCTAGTACAGGGCCGGCTGTGAGCACCTCTCCTCCTTGGGCTTGTGTTTCCTGAGGAGGTGGAGTTAGAGAGTATCACAGGTTTCTGTTAGCTCTGGGAGTCCAGGATTTCAAGACCAACGAGAGTGGAAACCTTGGGGCCAAGGGCTCCTGTCTGCCTTTTCCTTCCCATATCCCCACCGTGAAGAAGTGTAGCTGGCCCATATGTGCTCAGTGTTTGTTCAATGAATGCACCTTTGTAAATCACAAGCTGGCAGAAGGGTGGGCTTTTCTCACACCCCATCTCTGAAGATTGATGTGACTGTCCTTTGGAGAGTATCTAGTTTCAGACTTTCAGTTCTGTGACTGTGGGTGAAAACCGACAAAGACCCAAATCCTCTTTCTTTGGGAGCTTGAGGAGAGTTTACTAGTTTATGTTCCCACTGGGTCTGAGAACTTTTACTCTAAACTCCACTCCTGGCCCTTGCCTACTGCTTCCTGGCCTGGGGAATAGAGTTGAGTGGGCCACCCTCAGTCACCTTCCTTTGACTCTCCCCATACAAACAACAGAACCGAGCTCAGCTGGATGAAGTAATGTGATTTACTGGTTTGCCCTTGACATGACTGCTGGGTTTGGGGGGGCGCTGAGATGTAGAGGCCCCAGTCTTGTCTCACCCACTCCCATCCGGGGGAATAAGGCTCACCCTCCCAGATTCCACCCCATCCCACAGGGTCCCTGATAACCTGGTCCCATGGGTGGTCCTGTCCTGGGGCATTGGTGGCATTCTGGGGGGCATGTCTCGCTGTGCTGTCTCTGCCACCCCCCTAGTAAGAGCTCTGTCTTCCTCTTCCTATAGGAAAATAAGCCAGTCTACCACCATCTGGCAGCCCTCAAGTGGCAGGTAGAGGTGAGTGGAGGGTGTGGAGTTCCCTCCTGTCCTCTGGAGGAGGTTTCTTTGCTTCTCTTTCAGCATGTGCTTGGCTTTTCTCCCACAGGCTCAGGCTGATATCATCGGTGCCCAGGAGACAGCCCTATACTTCAGTGAGAATGCAGCCAGGCAGCTAGAAGGTGGGAATCTGGACACCCCGTCATCATCATTTCAACCTGGCACTTTGACAGGCTTTTAGGGGGAGTCCCTTGGGCCTCATCTCAACCTCTCTCCTTCCAGGAGACTGCAGATACCTCTCCGGCTGCCTGCAACATGCCTCCCGACAGGTGGAGGACTTGCAGCAGGCTTTGTCTCATGTATCCAGACAGAAAAACATGGCGGACAGGGTGAGTCCAAACACCTGCCCCATCCCCTGGCAATCCGACTTCCCAGATGGAGGAGTGATGGTAAAGGTTCCTCTGCAGGATGGAGCATCCTTCCCAGAAGGCAGCATGGGCCATTTCTTGGTGCTTCTGTGTGTGGTTGTCAGAGGCAGGCTGGGGCTCAGTCGGCTGCTGTGGGTGAGTTGGGGGTGCTGTAGGGAGAGAGCACAGGACACAGATCTCGGAGGCCAAGTGCCCGCCCTGCCCTTACCTGGCTGTGGCCTTGGCCAAATCCTAGGTAGGGGTTAGAGTACTTGTACCATGAAGGTCAGAAGAGTATCTTTAGTATGTTACCATTTGTGTAGAGAGAGAACACATGTTTTTGTGTGTTTTTGTGTGTGTGTGTGTGCGTATTATGGTAATATACATAAAACATGTAAGGATTCATTAAAAAACTCAGGAGAGAGGAGCAGTGTGAGTGAGAGATAGTTCCCTCTTGAATTCCTGACCTCAGGTGATACACCCACCTTGGCCTCCCAAAGTGCTAGGATTACAGGCGTGAGCCACCGCGCCCGGCGATATTTCTCTCTTGTACCTTCTGAGTTTTGGACTATGCCAACCTATCATCCTTTCAAAAAGTCAACAAAAGATTAATTTCCTTCTTCTTATCTGTGCCCCTACCCCCAGGAAAGAATGGGTTTAGAGAATCAGAGATACCTGGGGGTTGAAATCCCAGCTCTGTCTCAGTGATCTTAGGGAAGCACTTAACCTTTAATACCCAATGTTTTTCATCTGCACGATAGAGGTAATAATAGTAACCGTCTCCTGCTGGTTGTGAGCATTAAATGGGATTCTTAGCATAGTGCCTGGTAAAGCACTCAGTGAAGATTCCAACAGTGGTAGTAATAACAGTCATAACAATAGCAATATTATCTGACCTCTCCGGGCTCCTTAGCCAGCTATGAATTCAATCTCTTTCCCTGTCCTTTCCACCCTTACTGAGTTCTTTGAAAAACAAATGAGGGCCCCAGGCTCATTGGCTCACATCTGTAATCCCAGCACTTTGGGAAACCGAGGTGGGCAGATCACCTGAGGTTGGGAGTTCGAGACCAGCCTGAACAACATGGAGAAACCCTGTCTCTACTAAAAATACAAAATTGAGCCAGGTGTGACGGTGCATGGCAGGAGGCTGAGGCAGGAGGAAAAAAAAGAAAGAAGAAAGGAAAACAAAGGAATCATGGGTGTGCCTTGGGACATGCCAGGCGTGATTGAGAGTGAGGAAGAGTTGCTGTGGAGTAGTCACTGCAGCCGTTGTTCCTGTCGGTCAGCTGCTGCTCTGTCTCCTACATTCTGACTTAACCTTTCTGTATTTGCAGTGCAATGAGGAGTTAATAAAGGAGAGGGATGGCCTGAGTCTGGCACTGTACAGGAACACGTAGGTTTGGGGAAGGTGGGATGGGAGGTCTGGGGGCCCTTAGCGTGGGTGGAGTGCTGGGAGGTGGAGTGTACAGGTGAGCATGGTGAGGGGGTCACAGAGGTTTGCATGTGTGCCCAGCAAAGCTCTAGTGCTGACTGTGCCACTGACTCACGGGCTAGACTCGGGCAACTCATGTCTTCTCTCTGGCCTGCCGCCTGTGACTTTTAATTTCTGGGGTCCCTTCCAATGCCACAGTTCTGTGGTGGGTGTGGGGTTAGGGTAGAGGGTTGATCAGCAAAGCAGTCCTTTCTGTTCATCGTTCATGCCTTTCTCTACTGCCTCTGGCCATAGTATCATCAATGAGGAGCTGGAGAGGAAGAACACCAAACTAGAAGAAAAACTTAGACTCCTGCAGTCCGAAAAGTCCAGCATCCAGCTCAGTGTCCAGGAGCTACAAAGCAAGCTGGATAGGGCCAAGCTCCTGCTGCCGCAGGTGAGAGGCTGCAGCCCCGGGGGTCGGGGGAACCCCATCCACCTGGGGCCATGGTCTAGGGATCATGCCGGGTATGGGGAGGCTCCAGCCCAGAGCTGGAAAATCTGGGTCCTGGTGCTGGTCCCGCCATAGAATCCTCTAGAGTGTGCTATAAATCTACAAATTGTGGCCCTGCCTGGGGAATCAGAATCTTAGGGTTAGTACTGAAAAAAAATTTTTTTAAAGCATCATGGATGAAAACCATTGTTTTGTAGATGACATTTCTATGGCTAGCTCATGAGCCTATTTCTTTTTGAGGTTCAAACCAACACTTTGATTATTCCAGGTGCAGCTACAGGAGGAGATCGAGAACCTGAAGCAGGAGCTTCAAAGAACCAAAAGAGAGCTCCAAGAAGCGCTGGATGAAAATAATCACTGGGAACACCTCTACCAGCAGCAGGAAGAGACAATGAGGGAACACAAGAAGATGATGGTGGATTGGGAGGAGAAAATACTGCAGGAGGAACTAAACATGCGGCAGCAGGAAGAGACAATGAGGGAACACCAGCGGATGATGCAAAGGCGAGAGGAGAAGATTCAGGGACGGGAAAAGAAGATTCAGGAGCAGGAGGAAAAGATTTGGGAGGAGAAGAGGCGTCAGGAGGAGAAAAAGATTCAGCAGGAAAAGAAGAGGCTGTGGGATGCGAAGGAACAACTGAGGGAGCAGGAGAAGAAAATGAAGGAGGAGAAAGAACGGCTGAGGGAGTGGGAAGAGAAGATGGAGAAGCAGGAGGTGATGATGCAGGAAAAGAAGAAGCGGAGGGAGCAGAAGATGTGGGAGAAGGAGGGGAGGCAGGAGCAAGTGGAGAAGAGGGGAGAGCAGGACGACATGATGTGGGAGAAGAACATGTGGGAGGAGTACAGGCTGTGGAAATAGGAGAAGACAATGCAGGAGTAGAATTGTAAAATACTGGCTGGGTGCGGTCGTAAAATACGGTTAATATCAAATTTACCATTTTAATAAAAGTTATTTTAAAGTTTCTACCTGAGGACTCTCATATCTATGTATGTTTCTATTGTCTTTTTTATCTCTTGGTCTTTCTCTTTTAGTCTTGCCTGATGGCATGCCTAGTAAACTTTTATCTGCCTCCAGAGTGTATTGACTTTGACTCTATGGCACACAATCGGAGTAAGGGCAGATCACTTTCATCTAATTTGGGACTAAGCTGGTTCAAAGCAGGTTTTAGGTTTTGTGACAGCTGGTCTAATTTTTATCCATTTGGGCTCCTAGGGGCGACCCTTCCAGGGTCACCACCAAGGCCCCAACTCCTTACTGGGACCCAAGTTCTCATGAAGTCATTTGAGCCCTGTGAGAGTGCCAGACATTCAGCTCGGCTTTCCAGCCTCTTAACTATGCCTTCATAGTCGGTTTCTTAGCCTCTTGGCCCTATGCCGTTTACCAGTCACCAAATGTGGGGAAAAGACCTACAGACTGTCGGGGCCACCTCCAAGGCCAGGTCACTCAAGTCCTCGCTGAGGTCTCTAGTTACCTTCCAACAATTGTTTTTGGTGGGGGTGGGGGCACAGTTTTTCTAACTGTCCAGTTTCTCTAACTGTTCTTGTGAAGAGACTAATCTATAACAAGCTACTCTGCCTTTAAAGTTGAAAATCTCCTCCTGTCTTATTTATTTATTATTTTTAACAGAGTCTCGCTCTGTTGCCCAGGCTCTAGTGCAGTGGTGTGATCTGGGCTCAATGTAACCTCGGCCTGCTGGGTTCAAGCAGTTCTCCTGCCTCAGCCTCTCCAGTAGCTGGGATCACAGGTGTGTCGGCACTGCCTGGCTAATTTTTGTATTTTTAGTTCCACCGTGTTGGCTAGGGTGATCTCGAGCTTCTGACTCAGGTGACCTACCTGCCCTGGCCTCCTAAAGTGCTGAGATGATAGGTGTGCACCACCATCTCTTTTAATAAATGTTTTTGGCTGGGTGCAGTGTCTCATGCCTGTAATCCCAGCACTTTGTGAGGCTGAGGCAGGCAGACCAAGAGATTGAGACCATCCTGGCCAACATGGTGAAACCCTGTCTCTAAAGAAATACAAAAATTATCAGGGTGTGGTGGCGCGTGCCTGTAGTCCCAGCTACTTGGGAGGCTTACGCAGGAGAATCATCTGAACCAGAGAGGCAGAGGTTGCAGTCAGCCGAGATCGCGCCACTGCACTCCAGCCTGGTGACATAGTGACACTTCGTCTCAAAAAAAATAAAAAAATATTTTTAATTTGTGGTATAGCTCATTTTCAGTGGAATGCCTAGATCTGAAGTGTACATTTTGATGCGTTTTCAGAAATGCATTACTCACATAACCCACCTCCTTTCAAGATACAGAACATTTCTTATCATCCAGAAAGTTCTGTGCATTAATCCTGTCCTGCACTCCCGCAGCAGCTGCTGCTGCACGTGCTGAGGACTTTGGTACAGGACGCTGGCCTCCCCAACAGAGCTGTTTTCACAAGCCTACTTGCCTTCCCCAGCACTAAATCCCTGCCTGCTCTCTCAAACTTGCCATCTTTAAACTGGTTCTACCTATAACCCTCCCTCATCAATTCAATAGATAAACAAACCCTGAAAAACAATCCTTCCTGGCCCAGCAGCCCACAGCCTAATACTTACTGTATACCCAAGTTTTCAGAAATCTGACTCACAGGGGTGGGGCCTGGCAGCTGCCTCCTCTCCTCCTCCTGATGGCTTCCACCAGCCTACAGGGTCCACAGACCAGATCTGGCCAGGCAACCTGAGCCTGGAAGTACAGCGGAGCCTCCTGCTCCTTCACCCTCACTGGGGTGGCAGCTACAAGGCAGCAGCTGGGCTCCCCCATTAAGCCAGAAGCCCTTGGCTGGACACTGACACTCAGACCCCAGCCTGGGTGAGCCTGGCTGAAAGCCCTTCCCTTCCTGTCTGGCTGTGGAGGGAGGGAGCAGAGCATACACAGGTCTGCTGCCCTCCCCAAACTTCAGCCTCTTCCTTGGAGAGGGAGTCACTCTATTAATCTGGACAGTGCCTTCTTGAGGGCTGTAGTTTGACAGGCTGGGTGTGTGTGGGCCCACTGTGCTACAGAGAGGCTGGTATGTCAGAAGGCAGCCACCTGACCAGAGCAAGGTCAGCCTCCTCGGTGACCTCCTTCTCCCTTCCAGACACAGCGTCCTGCACTCTCCCCATGTGAATGCTCCCCTCAGAGCTGCATCCAGGGGTGGGGTTCTAACCCCGTGAGTGGGGACATTGTGTTAGTTTATGATGGGCCATGGTTCCGTCTGACATCTCCAACTCAGAGTCAGTAGAGAGAAGAGAAATTCCCCACACCTCCTCCCTCCTCAGCACCCCCACATCTGCACACATCCACACATGGAGACCCCGACATTTGTCCCTGGGAGTGCTGCCATCTGTGTCTCCATGCCTACAGCAGCCACACCCACTGTCCAGATCCTCCCCTGCCTGGCTTAGTAGGTGCTACACTGCCTCTGGTCCTGCCCCTACACCTGGGCCTCTGTATCCATCGGTTCCCCGAGTCTGGTTATTTTCCCCAACAACTAGGGAGCCTGTAAGGTCACCTGTTGAGCAAGCTGGGGGAGAGCATAGGCTGGGGCTGTGAGGATGAGGAGGAGAAGCTTATGGTCGTGCTGGGGACTCAGCCGAGCAGAGTCTCTGCAGGCCCACTGGCTGCCTGCCCAGTGGCCATCCCGCTCCCACCCTCATTCCTTCTTTGTTAACAAAACCATGACTTCGTTAAATATTGGACACCTATAAACTTCATGGACCCTCCTGCAGCCTCCCTTCCATGTATCGGTAAGTCTAAGTCAACTCTAGTCATTTCATTCCTCTGGCCAATGATTGCTGAGGGCTTGGGCATGAGCTGCCTCTTCGCCTGAGTCAGCCACAGCTGCCCTCTGCACCTACCACGCTGATGCGCTGGGCCAAGGAGAGCTCCATTTCGATGGAGACGAGCTGTGAGGAGCTGGTGGCTGGGAAGATCAGGTGGTGGTAACGGGTTTTGTTCAGAAGGTTGTTCAGCAGCTTCTTCTTGGCCTTAGCCATGAGGCAGTCCCCTGGAAAAACACACAGACCTGCCGGGCCCTTGTGCAACTGCCCCCACTGTAGCTGACAGCTATGAACAGAGAGCCCAGAGGGCCAGGGAGCACAGGTGCCTCGAGGGCCGGCTGAAGCAGTGAACATGCTGGCAGGCCTGGCTCTCCCTGGGCACTTCAAATGACATTCAGGACAGAGCTCATCTATATTCTCCCATGCCAGAGGTCTTCCTCCTTTTCTTCTCTTGAGCAATGGATGGCATCCCACGCTCTACACATCTGATACAAAACTGAGTGTCTCTTCCTGACCCATCCCTTGCTTCATCCAAGTAGCCACCGAGTCCTGTCTGTCCTCTCATCTCCACAGCTACAGCCATGTCCGTACATCCC
Organism: Aotus nancymaae; assembly: GCF_030222135.1. Taxonomy (NCBI): domain Eukaryota; kingdom Metazoa; phylum Chordata; class Mammalia; order Primates; family Aotidae; genus Aotus; species Aotus nancymaae. The sequence goes on from NW_026988425.1 coordinate 123,904,143, forward strand.
CAGCCCAGCCCTCCTCATCTCTCTATCCATACTCCGCCCCTGCCATCCACATTCCAGACAGTGGCAGGCTGGTCTTTCTACAGCAAACTGAACTAAGGCCCTTCCCTACCCACAGCTCTCGTAGCTAAAGTTGGAGTTAAGCCTCACATGGTTTGGCTTGGCATTCAGAGCTCTTTCCCCCTCGGCACTGTTTCATCCAGAGCACTCAGTGCAGGGCAGGGCAGGAGCCCCCTTCCTCAAATGTGGGTTTGGTGCAGAACTGGGTATGAGATGCTGATTTCCCTAAGAAGAAACAGGGCTGAGATGGGGGGATTTTCTGGGTTCAGAGATAGACCCCCAGAGTGCAACCTTCCTTTGAGACACCAAATGGAGGGGTCCAGTTGGCAGCTGGCTCCTGGTCTGGAGCTTTGGGGAGCGGTCTCAGCTCAGAGCCACATTCAAGAGCCAGCTTAAATGCAGCCTCCTGCAGGGAACCCCCAGAGCTTCCACAGCCTCAGATCTGCCCCTCTGCATACTCCAGATCTTTTGCCAAGTGGCGTTTGTGTCTTCATGTCATCTCCCTCCCATGCCTGGGAGTAAGGTGAGGTGCAGGGACTTAAGCTTGTGTTCTCTGGTGCCTTCAGGGAGAATGTGTCAAGTAGAGAGGAGGCGGCTTGGAAAGAGGGAGACTCAGAGGAGAGTCAAGGACATGTGAGCAGGCGAGTCTGGGAGTACGAAAAGAGATGAGAGTGAGCGGAGGCATGTGCCGGGGCAGGGGAGCAGGTGGGAGGATTGGGGAATCAGGGAGCTGGAGAGGTGGGGGTGGGGATGTGGGCGAGGGGCTGCCTGGCTGTCCAGACTCAGGCATCAATTACATCTTCCCGCAAGGGCCAGCTCACCCGGTCGCCCCAAAGTCCTCCCTCTGTGGGTGGGACCAGAGGGCCCAGAGCAGGGATGACTCAATTGAGCAGGACTGAGGCAGACTCGGGTGGGTTCTGGGCTGGACTCCTGGCGGTGGGGAGCATCCACCACCCTGCCTACTGCATCCACTTTCCAGCTGGCTGCCTCTCTGAGCAGATGCAATATTGGGTGCCTTGTGAAACACGCTCCCAGTGCACCTGCTGCCTGCTGTGCCTCCAGACTGCCCTGGGCTCTCCAGAGGGGGTTCCTGTGGAGGCTGGGCCTAGATTTTGAGCCCTGCCTCTCATACCTGGGGCCCCTCCCCCAGAGGCCAGCTGCTTGAGTACCCCGAAAGCCAGTCTATCCCCAGGATACAGCTGGGTTTGTTCCACAGCCCTTCATGGTGTACCTATTTGGACTGACTGCTCATTTCATAGAGGGGTGTGTCTTGCCCCAGCTCATCTGACACGTCTAAATCAACTGTGGAGTCAGAATCTGCAGCTCCCAGCTCCTAGCCCTGCAACATTAGGGGAGGCTGGATCCCACATCTCTAAAGTCCCACGGGGCTGGTGCAAGTGGGCTCCTGAATCCAGGGCTGCTCTGCAGGCTGTGGGGCTCATGCTTCAGCTCCAGGCCCGCCTGATGTGCTTGGGCTGCTCACCTTTGGGCCTCTCCTGCCTCTCAGGTATTCGGCTGACCCTGAGGGCCTCTCCCTCATCTTGACCACCAGCTACCGGCTCTGACTTAGAGGTTCCCAGAACCTCAGACCATTTGGCTCAACCGCCCATTTCCCAGCTGGGGAAACTGGGACCAAAGAGGGGAAGCAACTTTCTCATGGACTCCCAGCAAGTCAGAGGCAGAACCGGGTCTAAGAGCCTCTTTCCGGCAGAGGTCCTCCGTGACCGCTGAGCTTTCTTTAGTGGGAATAAATCGCAGGGATGCTGGGGACTGGAATGCACTCCAGCTGACCCCCCAAAGAAGGTGTGGGGGAGCTTAGCCGAGTATAGCACATGCTTAGAGTTTTTAATCTGCTAAATGCCTGTGAGACTGGCTGGGCTAAGAAGACAAGGTACAGGTCTTTTCCTCACAGATGGCCTGGATGGCCCAGGACAGGTGGAAGCTTATGCAGCAGCTTTGGGGTGTCACATCCCAGCCCATGAGCTGACTGTAAAGCAGGGAAGCCGCCACCAGGGGTCAGTCATGATCCAGCGATTCTGATGAGGAGGGGCCACGACCAGCCTCTGTCCAGGGTCTTGTCTGGGAAAAACGGCTCCCCGGCAGAAAGAGGCGAATAATTTGAGAGGAAGCCATAGCTGAAATTCTAAACTGTGTGAGTGTGTGTCCCATTTTAAAAAGAAAATTTAACCTAAACAGTTGCATTGAAAAATGGAAAGATACTCCCAGTGTTTTGGAATACGAAATACAGAAAGTAACAGTGACAGAATCTTATTGGAAAGGTAAGATTCTGCATCTGGAAAGGCGGAGTGATTTTCACCAGGGGTGTGTGTCCTTCACCGAGGAAGGGAAGATGAGATTTACGTTTGTGAAAAGGCAGCTGTGAATTCACCTTTACAGAGCGCTCACCGTATACTATTAGTGCTTCTTCAATCATGTCTGAATCACCCGGATGCCTGTGTAAATGCAGATTCCCAGGCTTCATTCCCAGAGATTCTGATCCTGTGAGCCTAGGGTGGGGCCAGAAATCTGTACAGGGTGGTTCAGGCTGCCCCAGGACCACACCTAAGAAACACTGCAACTGGCCGGCATGCATCCAAGTCCCCAAATATGTAGGTGGGCATGTTATCTCCATAGAATGGATGGGGAAACTGAGGTCCAGAGTGGGCAAAGAAATGGCATGGGGTCACCTGGGAAGTAGTGGCAGAGCTGCGATACACCCACAGCTCTGCCTTCCTACAGGAACCTTGCCTACCCAACCCCAGCTCCTGATGCCCGACGGTGGGTCTCTGTCCAAGGAAGACATGGCCCTGGTCCTCTAGGCTGATGGAGGCTCAGAGGAGAAGCTTGGTCCAGAGTGTAGGAGCTAGAAGGGTCCTTGGAATTCAGGTGGGGAAACTGAGGCCCAAAGAAGGCAGTCCTCGCGCTGGAATTCTGTCTGGAGAAGAGCTGGGTCTCCTTCCTGAGTGGCAGGTTCAACTTCACCAGCCTGGCCCTCAGTCTAGCTGGCTGTCCAGGCCCTCCACACCTCACGGTGGGTCACCAGAGGTGCCAATGGCATAAAATGTGTTTCCTGGGAGATCCGCCCCCAAACGTCAAGACATTCCAGGGCTGGTGATTTGGGCAAGCCCCCTCCCCTCTTGACCTGGTTTCCCCATCTGTACAATAGCTGTGTTGGAGGAGACTTCTCTCAGACTGAGCCGTACATTGGCTCCTGGGTGCCTACACCCCCCAGGTTGCGGCTCCTCTAAGCCCACTTTTCAAGAAGGTCACCTCTTAGGTGAGGAAAGAACCTCGGCCCTGTCGAGAGTGGGAGCAGGTGCACCCCCGGCCTCTCAGACCAGCAAAGCCTGTGCTATCCAGTGCTGCTGCCCAGCCAGCAGCCACCTACCTTGGAGGGTGGCCCTGGCCCTCACAGCAGCTCTGAGAAGGGACAGCCCCCACTTCAAACCTCACAGAGCCACCCACGCCTCCCCTCACCCCAAAGAGGCTTTTAGGAAAATGAATCATCTCACATTGATACCCATGGGGGTTGCTGAACGAAAGGGCAGTGCGGGATGAGCTGGTGTGAGGGAGCGCTGCTATCTGCAGACTTTGCAGGGAGGGCACTTGGGAAAGGGGAGTGGCATCTGGGAGGGTGACTAGCTCAGGGTTAAATGGAGGGGATGGGGCTGGAGTGGGCTGGCCTCATCCTCCCACTTGGGCCTCCCAGCCTGGGCTCAGGTGATTCAAGGGAGCAAGCACATCCCTCTCCCCGCCAGGAGTTCTTGCCACATTTAGGAATCAGTTCATTCCTTGGGGGTTGGGGGGCAGCTCCCACCTCTGGACCTGGCTGAACTGCTGCCTCAATTCTGGATCCCAAAGGGCCTCTCGCAGCTTCTCCATCTCCCTCTCAGTCCAGCTCCCTCCTCCCCATGCGGGCTCCAACAGGCAAGTCTGACACCTGGAGGAACCAGGCAGGAAGGGCAGGGTCTGAGGGAATGACCACCTTCAAAAGGCAGCTCTGCCACCTTCTCTCCAGGACTCTCAGTCTTGCTTTTGTATTGCTCCCTCCACATCCCTTCGCTCCAATCTAACATGCTGACATGTGGTCTTTAAAAATACCAACAGTGATGACATGGGGCAGACTTCCCTTTTGGGACAGTTTGGAGAAGTTAGGTTTGAGGGCATCCTCTCTTGTGCAAACTGCAGCGGTAATAGGTGAGATATATAAAGTAAATAAAGACTGGGCGTGATGGCTCATGCCTGTAATCCCAGCACTTTGGGAGGCTGAGACAGACGCATCACCTGAGGCCAAGAGTTTTGAGACCAGCCTGGCCAACATGGCAAGACCCTGTCTCTACTAAAAATACAAAAATCAGCCAGGTGTGGTGGCACATGCCTGTAGTCCCAGTTACTCAGGAGGCTGAGGCAGGACAATCTTTTGAACCACATGATTATCTATACAGAAAATGCAGAAGAATATACAGATAAATTATTAAGACTAGTAACAGAGTTACCAAGGTTGTTGAATTTGAGATCAACTTAAAAAAAAAAACTATTAGCATTCGTATATGTCAAAAATAAAAAAATTAGAAAATGTAATAGAAAATGAGATTTTATTCACAACAGCAACAAACCCCTGAGAACATATCTAGCAATATATACACAGACCTTTCATGAAGATTATTACTATAGCCAGAATGTATCTCCCAAAAGTCCTGTTACAACTTAACTGCCAGGATGATAGTATTAAGAAGTGGGGCCTTTAAGAAGTGAGTGAGTCATTAGGTCGAGCTCTCATGCATAAGATTAATGCCTTATAAAGGGCTTGAGGTGGTGGTAAATCTGTTGCTTCTGCCTCATGAGAACATACCATTTGTCTGCTCCAGCAGAACCAGCATTCAAGGTACCATCTTGGAAGCAGAGACCAGGCCCTCACTAGACACTGTACCCACTGGAGCCTTGATCTTCCCAACCTCCGGAACCGAGAGAATGAACTTCTGGTGTGTGTAAATTACCCAGTCTCAGGTGTTTTGTTATAGCACTACAAAAAGACTAAGACAAATATACAAATTACCCAGGGACTTACAGGAAGAACGGACTCTATGGAAATATATGACATATATATAATGAATGGTAGGACTCGATGCTATAAACATATTCCACTGAATTAATCTATAAATCCAAGCAATTCCCAAATTTCAACAGAATTGTTTGTGGAACTTGACAGGCTGATCCTGAAATTCATGTAGTCATTGAGGGGCCAAGAATAGTGTAGCAGGCCGGGCGTGGTGGCTCACACCTGTAATCCCAGCACTTTAGGAGGCCGAGGTGAGAGGAACTCCTGAGGTCAGGAGTTCGAGACCAGTCTGGCTAACATAGTGAAATCCTGTCTCTTCTAAAAATACAGAAATTAGCCATGTGTGGTGATGCGTGCCTGTAGTCCCAGCTACCCGGGAAGCTGAGCCAGGAGAATTGCTCAAACCTGAGGGGCAGATGGGGTAGTGAGCCAAGATTGCACCATTGCATTCCAGGTTCGGCGACAGAGGGAGACTCTCAAACAAACAAACAAACAAAAAAGAACTGTGCAGCAGACACAGTTGGTTCTTTCCCCATGGCCCTCGGCATTGCCAGCCACATACGTGCCAGGGGCTGATGCCTTCAAGAGCACCCTCAGTGTGTTCATCATGCTTTTTCATTTCCTGTATTTCCTGATGTTTTGACAGCTGGGCCCTTGCTGATCCTGGAGAGACTGCTCCACCCAGGGGGAGCCAGTTCCTAGAGACAGTAAAGGACTCACCTGCAAGTGCGCCTTCCATCTGCAAACCAGCCAATCCAAAGCCCATACCCCAAGCCACCTCCTTCATCCGGCTCTTACACTGGACCACTGTTCATCTGCCCTCATCACCCCAGGGCCATAAACCGGACAACTAAAGACAGTCCTATGCTCCAGAGCGGAGTGAAATTATTCAAACTATATAGATGTATGTGTGTGTGTGTGTGTGTGTGTGTATGTATACTTGTGTCTGTGTATATATATGGGTGTATATATATATATAACCACATATATATACACACACACACATATACATATATATATACACACACAGAGGGTATAGACATATGTGTATATATATACGTGTATTTATATATATACGTGTATATATGTATATATATGTATATATGTATAAATATATATACAAGTGTATGTGTGTTTATATATACGTGTATGTGTATATATACACATATGTACATATATGTACTATATGTACATATATGTGTATATAATATATACATATGCATGCGTGTTTATATATATGCACACACACATACACGTGTGTGTGTATATATACACACACACACACATACACGTATATATATTTTGAGACGGATTTTCGCTCTTGCTGCCCAGGCTGGAGTGCAATGGCGCCATCTCGGCTCACCACAACCTCCGCATCCCAGGTTCAAGTGATTCTCCTGCCTCAGCCTCGGTCCGTGCGCCCGTCCCCACGGCGACCTTCAGTGGCCCCCCCGTATTCACCTAAGGCGGCCCCCGCATTCAGTGACAGCAAGCGGCAGCAAACGTGCCATCTCCCAAGCTTCCCCACCAGCCGGGGACCGAGGGAGGTGGGAGGGTGGGGAGGAGAGGGGCGTGGCGACCTGACACGAGGCGAGGTTACCTGGCAGGGGGCGTGGCTAAGGCCGCTGCTTTCCTGCAGCATACAACTCGCTCACTACCTAAAGCAGAAATTTAAAGCCTGGACGCATCACCCCTTGTGGTCCCTGGAAAAAAAAACAAAAAAAACCACGAAATTTGGAGACAGTTCAAATGCGCTTACGTTGACCAGTGCCGAGTTTTGTTTCCCCGCCCCCACTGCATACCCTAAAGCGCTTGCAGCTGCCTTTGGCTCCGGCTGGGGGTGAGTCCGGAACCTGTGCGCCACGGAACTTTAGGCTCTGAGCTGCGAGTTGCGCCAGGCGCATCTTAGCGGAGCGGTTTACCAGCGGCCGTCTGTCCTTGCCTGCCATGTTTCGTCGGGAGTTGCGGACAGCCTTGGCCCGGCTGGCCTGGAACCTGTAGCGGTGTCTGACGGAGGTGACAAAGCCAACTGCGGGCCTCAGTGCTTCCTCCCGTAAGTGCGCAGATCCCGGGCTCCAGGTGCTACCGAAGTCTCTCATGTTCGCGGGTTGTCGGCCTCTGGCAAATTGTGAAGCTGGGGGAAAGTAAAGTGAAATATAAATCACTTTTCCGCACATTTCAGAGTTCATACTTTCCTAGGCTATCAACATTTTAAAAATGGTTAAAATGTTTACAATATGGATCTGTCAGTTGAATGTTATTGAAATGAAGCTAACCTCAATTATTAACGCCTAGAAGTTCCTCTTGAGGCTTATTCCGGCCCCCATCCCTCTCCACACAAACTGTGTTGGTTTCTCATTCCCAGCTCACAGCAACTACAGACTGAACTTAGTTTGAATTCAGTAGCACACAACTGGAATATCTGCACTGAACAGCTTTTAAAAGTTTGGTACTCTCAGCATCGCCGATTCACTGTGTCCAAAATAGAGTAGAAAGTTGTTTCTCCCCATTTCTACTCTGCAATCCCCTGAAGTCTTTTCCCCATGCCCCACCACTCAAGCCGTGCCTATTGCAGTAAATGGCACCTCTGTCTTTCCAGTTGCTTACACGTAAAGCTAGGCTGCTACTTTGATGTCTTAATTTTTCTCTATTCTATATCTAATTCCCTAGCAATCCTGTCAGTTCTGTGTCCACACTGTACTCAGCATACTCACTGCTGTACCTCCAGCTTAAATCACCATCATCCTTTGCCTGGAATGCTGCATCAACCTTCTAATCACTGTCCTTTCCTCCTTCCTCCCTTTCTTCTTCCGTCGTGTAAATCGTCATTTCATCCTTCTGCTTAAAATCTTCTAATGTTTTTTATTACACTTGAAATGGGAAACTCTTCCCCTTGAGCTCAGCAGAATTTGGCTCCCTTCAGTCTCCAGCTTCAGCTTCTGCCTCCTTCACACTCTAGCCATGCTCGCTTTTTTGCTCCTCAGGCTTACCAAGCTCAGTTGCATCTTAGAGAATTTGTTCTTGCTGTTTCTTCTGCCTGGAATACATGTTTCCCAATCTCCCCATCTTTATAAGAATATCTCGTTATCTGTAGTTTTCATCTTAGATGTCACATCTAAGAGAGGTTTTCTTTGACCACTATAGCCAAAACAAATAGTGATTATTGAATAAGCGAATGAATGAATGGAGTGGTATATAATGTAGCAGAGTTGATAATTTAAGGGTAATTCACTATCTGTCTCCAAGCAAATAGATTTGTAATGCTTTTCCAGCCTAAAATCTGTACAACTGATTCACACATACTTGGTTGACAGGTTTTATATATCAGTGTGGCTCATCAGCTTATATGTTATTGGGGCCAGAATCTATACTTACTTTATTCGAATTTGATTTTATATATATACTTTATTTTATATTATATATATATAGCTTATTCAAATTTGATTTTACAGAAGAATTGGGGTTTTTGTTTTTCTTTTAATTAAGAGTGCTGTGAAATTATTACCTATAACTCTAGGTCCTTTACATACATGAACACTTAAGCACACAACATGGAGGCAGGTACTATAGTTTCCGTTTCACAGGTGAGAAAATCAAGGTTTAGGAGGTGGGAGGGTGAGAGCTAACTCTGGGCCCATGCTGTCTGCACTGCATCATGTTCCTTCACCAGGCCCTACCCTCTCAAATGCTCCTCTCTTGTCTGTGTGACTGGCACTCAGACTTGGCTCAATACCGTCTACTCCCTGGAGCATCCACTCCTACTCACCAGCTTCTGTGAACCCGTAAAACATGCTTGTACCATCCTTCAGTCCTTGCTGACCTTTACCACTTGATACCTGTATTGTTGTCGGAAATGGAATGCCATTAATTAAGGACTAGTCTAGAAGTCAGAACCTGAGTTGAGGTCTGCTCCCAACTAGCTTTGTCATACAGGCCACCACTTTACATTTCATCCATACAGAAGAGCTCATCTCCGAGCTCCTTTCTGGTTAGTTGATAGGTAGGTTATTTTTTTCTATGCAAATATTTTGTCCTCTCAGACAGTAAGCTTTTATTACCTGGGTTTTTGTTTGTTTGTATGTATGTTTTTAATCAAATTGTAATTACATGCAAGTAAGTTCTTGCTGGCAGGAGCTACCTTTAGATTCCCCAAGTGCCTCATATGGGGTGTGTAAAATAAACAGGTGAAGATAAGAGTGGAATTTTTCAATTCCTCTTGTTCAGCAGGTCTTACTGATGTGAAGGACATGGGCCTTTTCTGGGCCTTACCTGTGTGATCTGGCTATTCCCACCCATTTGGTCTCCTGGGCTTGCTACCCCTAGCCCCACTCATCCTCCAATTCCTTCAGCAGATGAAGTCCCTTGCACCTTCTTGCTGTGCTCTTCCCCTGGCCCAGTAGGCTGTACTTCCTTTCTGTGTGGCTGGCCCCTTGTTATTGCCCAGGCTAGATGCCTTTCCTCCTCACAGGTGTTCCCTGGCTCCTTACTTAGGGAAGACCACCCCTTCCAGCCTTGCTGCCTGTGTCACCACCTGGCTCCTTTTCATCATAGCTGCATCGTACATTTGCAGTCATTGGCTGGTTGTTATTGCTCTCTACTTCAGGCAGCACAAAGTGCATCTACTGTTTCACTCTGTCCTTCACACTAGCAGAGATCTAATGCAGGGAGCCCTTAGACATTCCTTAGAATATTGGGAAGTGAAGGAGAAGTGAATGTATTTGTGTCTCTGTGCCCAAATGAAAAGCCTTTCTTTTTCCCCCATAAGAAATGTTGATCATGCCTGTAATCCCAGCACTTTGGGAGACCAAGGTTGGTGGATCATGAGGTCAGGAGTTCGAGACAAGCTTGGCCAAGATGGTGAAACCTCATCTCTACTAAAACTACAAAAATTAGCTGGGTGCAGTGGCGGGCCCTTGTAATCCCAGCTACTCAGGAGGCTGAGGCAGGAGAATCGCTTGAACTGGGGAAGCGGAGGTTGCAGTGAGCTGAGATCACGCCACTGCACTCTAGCCTAGGCAACAGAGAAAGATTCCATCTCAAAAAAAAAAAAAAGAAAAGAAAAGAAAGAAATGTCGAATTGCTAGTAGGTTCCCCTTGATGTCACTTTTCTCATGTTTAGGTTGGTATTTCACACACCATCTCTGTAAACTCCATTTACCAATCAAAGCCATCATTTTTTATGGCTTTTTGGACTGTCTTTGGTTTCTCCATATTTCTCTTTAAATGCTAGAATGGAACACAGTGTTATTAATAACAGTTGAACAGTGATTCAGTGGAAGAAATGATTTCTTTCACACTCTCATATTTCTCTTACTTAGAATCCAGGATTCCATTGTGTTTATGGCTTGTTTTTGTTCTTTGTGAAGTTTCCTTGAGCAGATAACTCCATGGACAGGATGGTGATAAGGAAGAAAGAATGCTAATATAACTGTAATATATAGTCACCCTTTTAATCACAGGATCAGTATGAAACCTGTTTGAATGACTGAATTTCTCAGGCAGTTCTTTCAAAAAAAGACAAAAAACTAAAGCAGATGGTCCTTCAATTAACATTGCATTATTTTCCCCTTTGTGTAATTGATAGGTCTGATTTATTTTGTTCCTGTTTTGGTTTTTCAAAGTAGTTCAATATGATTTCATATTGATGTTTACAGAGATGTTTTCAGTAGCTGAAAGATGAGGAAATTTATCAGGAGCCTATATTTGACTCTTGTTCTCATAAACATCTTTCTTTGCATCTTTTTCCATATACTTCTTAGAGCTAGATTCTTTTCTGTAAGCAAAGTCAAGATAATGTTAATAGAAATCGATAAATCTTACCAAACAGCATTTGCGATTGAGAATGTCCACGTGTGTGGCAGATAGGAATAGTTGAGGAAGAGATAAAAGAACTGGTGTTTGAAGATGGCAGAAATGTAACGGTGTAGAAATACGTGCTGTTGGAATGTTTTTGAGACAGAAAACCCTAAAATACCCATGTCTTATGGCATCCTGAAGCAGCTTGTGCCACCCCTTAGCACTGCCATGATGCCCATCAGCTTAGGACTTTGGCTGTCACCATATCTGACATTTTAAATAATCTCCATTAGATTTGCTGACTTTCAAGCAAATAAAAAAAAGATAATCTCCATAACGTATTTTGTAGATCATGCTCGAAGGTAATAGGTTCAGAATTGACACATTTTGTGTTAGATCCCCTTCTGACTTCCCATTGAATGTATTCTCTCTTTTCCAGCCCGTACCAGAGATTAAAGTTGTGTCAAATCTGCCAGCCATAACCATGAAGGAAGTAGCCCCATTGAGTGTTAGTGATGCAGCTCACCTGGCCCCAGAGGAGATCAAGGTAAGAAGCCAGTGTTAGGTTGCAACGAACCAAGATTGCGTCAGTGTACTCCAGCATGGGCGACAGAGCAAGACCCTGTCTCCAAAAAAAAAAAAAAAAAAATTCTGGGCACAGTGGTTCATGCCTTTAATCCCAGCACTTTGGGAGGCCGAGGTGGGTGGATCACGAGGTCAAGAGATCGAGCCTGTCCTGGCCAACAAGGTGAAACCCCGTTGACAAGGTGAAATATAAAAATTAGCTGGGCATAGTGGCATGCACCTGTAGTCCCTGCTACTGGGGAAGCTGAAGCAGGAGAAACTAATAATGTTATAATATTCAAATACCAGTCTCCAGTATTCTGGCTTTATTATGAGGTACAGGCTTGAGAGTTACTATAAAAGCAGTTTTTAAATAGCTAGTATCAATATCTTGTTATAATCCAATCCAAATACTAGCAGTGATGTTAGGTTTAAAACAAATTGCTTGCATTGCATCCATACTAGCAATACTTTAATATCAGCATTTCCTTCCTATTTTATCCATGTAAGCTGATTAGTAATGGACTCTGGGTCTAGAATCAAGCATTTGGTTATTGGAAGAGGTTGGATACATCAAATGCAGCAGTCCCCACCATGTGAACATTGAAGCCCATGCCTTACACAGTAATAATGGTTTCTGCCAGGTGCTCATCCTCCTGGCTGCCTTAGCAGCTAGGCCTTCTTTTTCCCTCCTCACTTGCTTTGCTACACCTACACTCACCCCTTCTGTCGGAGCCTCTGCCATCTCAGTGCAGGTGACAGCCCTGGCAGGATAGGCTGGCAGCTGAGGAGAAAAGAGAAAAGGGATCCTCACTGGAGAGGTGTTTCCTTCCCTTCGTCTGTTCCTTGGTCTTTGGGTCCTCTGTCCTCAGTCCAGTTGCTGTCATTAGCAGCTCAGAGCTGAGGCTGCCTCAGGCATGTCCCTGAAGCTGATAGGATGCTGCAGAGGGCTTGCTTCTCTTGAGCTGTTAGCTTCAGACCCCAGCTCTCCATGCTGCCTTTGCAAATTAGTTTGGGAATTAAACCGTTGCTCTAAGAGTCTGTGCTGTCAAAAAATGCATTCCAGGTTGTAAAGAGCTGAGTTACAAAGCTCACTGGAATGCAGGTGGGGATTGCTCTGCGTATTCATGCATTTGGCCATGTCTACTTGCTAGCTGCTTCCAGAGGCATTGTTAAACTCGATTAATGAGTATGTTGGTGGTTATTTTTTCATAGGAGAAAAATAAAGCTGGAGATATAAAAACAGCTGCTGAAAAAAACAGCTACAAAGAAATGAGAGTGGAGGAAAAACAAATATCAAAAACATATGAAAATAAAAGAGAAGGAAAAGTGGAGAAAACTGCTTGAAAAGAGCAGTCCAGATCAAGCAGGGAAATACCACAAAGCAGTAGCTTTGGGGGAGTTAAACAGCTGACTGAAACTGGCAAAGCTTCCTTTGTAAAGATGAGGACAAGGGAAAGGAAACTAACTGCTCAAGGGGACCTTTGGGGGGAAAGTGCTGGGTGACTGGGATGTCTGAGCCAGCCCACAGTCCCCGTGCGGGATGGACACACATGCTGCTGACTGGCAGGAATCACAGCCTTAAACCTTCTGGAGTTTTTCATCTAGGGTTCTCACAATCGCCTGGGTCCTGGCAGCAGCTTTTCTTCCACTCCCTTCTTCTTTAAATTGTAAGAACATTGTAGCAGTATAGAATGTATAAAATACCTCTATGCTGACTGATTTAGTTTTTTGTAATTCTAGTTCTTTTTCATATTTATAGTTGTGTATGTTGTTGTAATAATGATGTACTGTTATGTTTTTGGCTTTTTTCACTTACCAGTACATTTTACAGCATAAGTGAGTGGTTTTTGTTTGTTTGTTTGTTTTGTTTTGAGACGGAGTCTTGCTCGTCGCCCAGGCTGGAGTGCAGTGGCGAGATCTTGGCTCACTGCTACCTCTGCCTTCTGGGTTCAAGCGATTCTCTTGCCTCAGCCTCCTGAGTAGCTGGGATTACAGGTGCGCATCATCATACCCAGATAATTATTGTATTTTTACTCGAGACAGGGTTTTACCATTGTGGTTAGGCTGGTCTCAAACTCTTGACCTCGTGACCTGCCCACTTCGACCTCTCAAAGTGCTGGTATTACAGGCATGAGCCACCGCGTCCGGCCACGTGTGTTGTTTTTAATTACTGGATGAAGGTAAAGACAAGGCCTTAAAGTCCTCTCAAGCGTTCTTTTCTAAATTATAAGATCAAGTAAAATGCAAATCAGTGATGCAAAGAAAACAGAAAAGAAAAAGAAAAGATGCGATATTTCTGTTCATAAAGTTATATTTTGAATATAATGTAAAAATGTGTAAGCTTTATTTTTGCATTGTTCTGTTTTATAATAAAATTCTTGAGAACCTTTCTTTGCATCAGTGGCAGATATTTGAGAATTCCATGGTGTGAAAAGACAAACTCCAAACTATTTGCAAAGCCCGTCTGATTTTCACCAGGTGCAAAGCAGGACCTGGCTCCCCAGGCCCTTCCTTTTCGGGCACTGCCTGAGCTGATCCTGCTGTGCTGTTGCCATGGCCGGGGCCTGTGTGAAAGCCAGGCCAACGTGTCCACATGGGCTAGTGAGCAAGGACAGAGTCAGCCAAGCCCCTCACCAGCAGCTGTCTACAGCAGAGGTCCCCACTTTTTGGGTTCTTGATTTCCTTCTCCCACTGCCCTGTCATTTCACAAAACAATAGCATTTTCATGCCTGTGCCTTACTTCTTTCCCGCTTTGGGAAATGATCTCATGTCACCTGAACAAAGGCTTAGCGTAGGCTGTAGAGTGCTATCCACAATCATATGCAGAGGACAGCTATGATGAAGTGAATCTAGAAGCAATAGAAGCTCTGTACAGCCAGGGATGTAGACTGCAGTCTGCAGTGTTCTGTGACCACCTGATGCTCATTGTTTCAAGCTCCCCATCCAGGGAAAATTGCCTTTTGCCTGATAGGCTCCCATTGATTTGATGGAAATGCAGTAAGCCTCAGTCCAGATGGGTAGAGAATGCGGACTAAGATTCCACCAAAGCAACAGGTAAGATCCTTCTAGTTTTTCATCTGCAAGGGGTCAGTCATAATGGTCAAGAAGAGCCTGTTGAAGTTTGCACTCTGCATTCCTGTTACTGCAGAAGCTGGCTGCAGCAGGGTAGAGCTAGGCTGTATGGGGCTAAATTAAGCATCAGTTTTTACCTATTTGTGCTGCTATAACAAAATATGTGCAACTGGGTCATTTACAAACAACAGAAACATTTCTTGTGGTTCTGGAGGCTGGAACGTATACAATGAAGGTGCTGGCAAAGTCAGTGTCTGCTGAGAGCTACTCTCTGCTTCAAGATGGTTCCTTGTTATGTCCTTGCTTAGCAGAAGGTGGAAGGACAAAAAGCCACCAAAGTCACTCCGTCAAACCTTTTATAAGAATGCTAATCCCATCCATGAGGGCTTTGCCTTCAAGACTTAATCCTCTAAAGGTCCTATCTCCTAGTATCTCTTTGGCCATTAAGTTTCAACACATGAATTTTGAAGGACACATTCAGACCATAGCGTTCCAACCCTGGCTTCTCAAATTCATGTTCTTACATGAAGCCATTCATTCCATCCCAATAGCCCCCAAAATCTTAACTTGTTCTGGCATCAACTTTAAATTCTAAGTCCAAAGTCTCACGTAAACATATGGGTGAAACTGAAAAGGTAGGATTCATCCTGAGCCAAATTTCCCTCCAGCTGTGAAATCAAACAAGTTACGTGCTTCCAAAATACAATGGTGGAATGGGCATAGGATAGATAGTCCCATTTTAAAAGGGAGAAATAGGAAAGAAGAAAGGAATAGCTTAGTCCCAAGTGAGTCCAAAACCTAGCAGCGCAAGCAACATTAAATCTCGAGGCTTGAGGATAATCTTTGACTTTATGCCTCACCTTCCAGTCACACTGGGGTGAGGGCTGGTTCCCCAGGGATCCAGGTGGTCCCAGCCCCATAGCTTTATTGGGTGCAGCCTGTGCCCTGGTTCTCACTGGTTGGAGTCTTGTGCCTGCCGCTTTCCCAGGCTGCCATTGCCCGCTGGAGGCTCTATAGGTCCAGTGTCTTAGGGCCGGCGCTGCCCCAGTGGCTGTGCTGGGCCTTGCCTGTGAAGGCATTCTCTGCTGTGGGCCCACCCCATGGCAGTTCTCTGCCTGCATCTGATGTCCCCTAGTCCTTGACATATCTTGCTCGGTTTTCTGGCTGCCAGCTCTCTCTTCCTCCTACTGCACCAGCTCAGTCTCCTTTGTGGGCTCCTCCTCACTGCCCCGCCTTTTGTTATTGGAATGCTCAGTCTTCTGACTGTTTAGTTCTCTATCTACAGTCAATCCTTGGTCTCAGATTAATACCATTTAAATGCCAATAACTCCCAAATTTATATTTCCAGCCTGACCTGACTTGCTAATCAATTCAAGAGTTTTCATCTACAAGAATGTCCGACCAGTATCTCAAACTTACATGTCTGAAACTGAACTCTTACTCTTTCCCCTCCATCCTGCCAGTTGCTAGGCCAAAGCCTTCAGAGTTTCCCTTGACTCTTCTTCTCTTGTACCTTACCACCTTTACCATGAGCAGATCTTGCTGGCTCAGCCTTCTAAATATATTCAGAATATGATGGTTTCTTATCAATTGCAATGCAAATGCCATGACCCATGCCACCATCATCTCTCCTTGGATTACTGTGTCAACCTTCTGTTTTCCTTGCCCCCCCCCCTTCCTCTTCCTTCCCTCCTTGTGTGCCCCAGCTCTGTTTTTTTTTTTTTTTTTTTAATATAGTGATGAGGTTTCACCATGTTAGCCAGGCTGGTTTCGAACTCCTAACCTCAGGTGATCTGCCCACCTCGGTCTCCCAAAGTGCTGGGATTATAGGCTTGAGGCACCGTGCCCAGCCTTTTTTGTTTTGTTTTGTTTTTTTTTAGAGGGAGTTTTACTCTTGTTGCCCAGGCTGGAGTGCCATGGTGCAATCTTGGCTCACTGCAACCTCTTGCCACCTGGGTTCAAGTGATTCTCCTGCCTCAGCCTCCCAAGTAGCTGGGATTACAGGGTGTGCCACCATGCCCAGCTATTTTTGTATTTTTAGTAGAGATGGGGTTTCTCCATGTTGGCCAGGCTGGTCTGGAACTCCTGACCTCAGGTGATCCGCCCCCTTTGGCTTCCCAAAGTGTTGGGATTACAGGCATGAGCCACCATGCCCAGCCCCAAGCTGTATTCTTAATGCAACAGGAAAAGGGGTCGTTTTAGAGCTTATGCTACAATATCTTTGTCTCCCGTCCTCTCATCTTACTCAAATTCTATGCTCAAATTCATACAGTGACCTGTGGGGTCCTACATCAGGTGCTGGCTAACAGTAGGTGGATGGCAAGTTAGCCAGCTATTTTTGTAAATAAAGTTTTATTGGAACAAAACCACACTCATATGTTACATATTATCTATGGCTGCTTTCATGCTACAATAGCAGTGTTGCCTAGTTACGATGGAGGCCACTGTCAGGCCTCAAAGTCCAAGCCTGGCCATTATAGCCTTTGTGACCTGTACATACACCTCTGAATGGTCCCCAGGAGCCAGAAAGTCTGAAGTAACCACAAGTAACCAGGTGGCCACAGAAAGAAGTGAAACAACTTGTTCCTGCCTCAACTAATTGCTCTTCTGCAAACTGCAACCTTTGTCCCTGCTCAGCCTTTCGAACATTTCCCCCTGGACGTTGGGTTTCTCAAGACCCCCACCCCTATAACTATGTAATTTACCACACCCTCACCTCTGCTTGCAACCCATAATCCCCACCCTTATGATCATGCCTGATTGTAATGAATGACCCCTACCCTTGTGATCATGCATCCCTTGATGTCCTTCCCCTCCCTAAAATAGATTACCACCTTTAACCATTTGCCCCAATCTGTAAAACCAACTCCTATCCCACCACCCTCCACTGACTCTTTTCGACTCAGCTAGCTCACACCTGGGTGAATAAACAGCCATGTCGCTCACACAAAGCCTGCTTGGTGGGCTCTTTATGTGAGTGACCTGCCTGACAGCCATGTGGTCTCAGAAGCCTCAAACATTTACTACCCGGCCCTTTATAGAACAAATTTGCTAACACTTGCCCTCCATGATCCGGCTCTCTGCTGCCTCCCTCACTTTGTTTTCTTCCGCCTCCTTGGTGTTCTTAGAGCCTGCTGGGCAATCTTCTGCCTCAGGGCCCATGTGCTGTTGCTGTTTTCTGGCCTACTGTGGTCTCTCAGTCCACAGCCTTGCCTCTTTCAGGCCAATGTCAATCTTCAAATGTCATCTTTTCAGTGAGGCCTTTCCTTACCACTCTTTCAAAATTGTAATCCTCTCACCCCCAAGATTTTTCTGGCTTTTCTTGTCTTCAATTTCATTACATAGTTTACTTTTTAAATTTTATTTTCTCTATCCCCTTCCACCAGAATATATCCTTCATGACGACTTTCCCTCCCTCCCATGAAGGATTTCCTCCCATATGTTTTCAGCATCTAGAATGTTACCTGGAATGAGGTAGGCACTCAATGCATTCTAGTTAATGAATTCCACATTTAGGTCCTTATTCTC
Source organism: Aotus nancymaae (assembly GCF_030222135.1). Classification (NCBI taxonomy): domain Eukaryota; kingdom Metazoa; phylum Chordata; class Mammalia; order Primates; family Aotidae; genus Aotus; species Aotus nancymaae. The sequence goes on from NW_026988425.1 coordinate 123,922,222, forward strand.
TTTGGTTTGCTCATTTATTTATGCCCTCATTCAATGCATATTTATGAGTAATTACACAATGCTACCCACTAGCCGCTGCTGCAGGCAGCGTCAGATGTTATATAGTAAAGAGAACAAACACAACCGCCTGATCTCAAGAAGCTTGCATTCTAGATCATTCGTGGTGGGCTGGAACACGTTGGTGTCAGTGCTTTGGGGTTGATTGTTAAATTTTCAACTGTTAAACACAGCCATTAATAAAAGTTAAATAAATCATATAACTTTACAAATAAATTACATTAAAAACAGAAGTAATAAATACTCAAGACGCATCACTTCCTAATCACTACATTTTATTTCTTGATTCTTGATGTTATTACTTCAAGGGTATCAGATAACCGGTGATCAGCACTGTCTTTCGGAAAACCCAGCTCAGTGGTTTTCCAGCTGAAACTCCCTCTCGCTGATTCTCAGGAGTCTATCTAAGTAGAGTTCATGTTATCCGCCTATTGGTTACAGAAGTAGCCTGTCTTCCCCCAGCAGGCTGTTTGCTCGGTTTGACACTGAATGCTCCCCCAACAAACACGTTTAGATTGCTCTCCCTTCCCCCGACTGGAGAGAGGGGTATCATCAGAGTGCACAGCCGCAGTGGAGGCGCGCGGGGGCGTGCAGGGGCGCACAGGCGCCTGCCCCTACGGGTGGGAAAGGAAGGAGGTGCCTGGGTCTCCGCTTCGGGGCTCAGCCTGCCTTGGCTACTGGTATGGGAGCCTTTAATGTAGAAAGGAAAGGAGATCGATCACTCGAGCTTCCACTTGCCGAGCCTGTGGAAGAGAGACGCGGGGATTGGCTGGGAATGCCTGGAAGCGCCGGCGCGCGGAGCCAGATGGGAGGTGCGAGGCGGCTGCGCGGGGTTCTAGGACTACAGGGCACCAAAGGTGGGTGGACGCTAGGGCAGCCGGGTCTGGAGGGAGCAGGGAGGGCGGCTCAGGCTTAGTCGCGTGGCCCCAGGTGTGCGGCCTTCGCGCCGCAGCACCCTCGGTGCTGGCCGGAGCCTCGGCTCTGCAGCAGAAGTCGCGGTTGTGGCAACCGGCGCGGGCGCAGCGGGCGTTTCGTCTGTGCGGGCCCGTGGGGCGGGCATCGCCCTGGGCCACGCGCTGATAGTCTCCATCTCTCTCAGATAAAGTCATGCCGTGGTCTTGTAAAGGGTCTGTCCTGAAGTGGTCAAATTGTTCATTTTTAGAAACGGATAGTTTTATGTCGTAAAGCTCTGTCATTTACGAGTCCGGCTCTGTCATTTTATGGTAAGGGATACTAAGATCGCGTGTAGAGCTGGTGGGAGGGGCTTGGTCTTCTGTCTTACGCTTAGGGTGGTCTCTTCATCCCAGGAGACCTTGCTCTTCCACGTTTCAGAGTTCGCTTTTCCCCTTGCTGAATTCACAAAAATGTTTTTAATTCGTATGTGTTTCATCTTGTAGGAAGAAGAAATTGTCTAGACTAATAACATGAGATCATATAGAATCCCACTTTTGGTGCTTTCAAGTGAAGAAAGTAAAAGTAAACCATTGCTATCTTTCACCTTAAATATCCTGTGTTTTATTGCTCAGAACACCCAGTTTTTATAATATTCATGATGTCAGAAGGGAAACCTTCTGACAGAAAAAAGCCTCGTAGAAGCTTGTCAATCAGCAAGAATAAGAAAAAAGCATCTAATTATATTATTTCGTGTTTTAACAATGCACCACCTGCCAAACTTGCCTGCCCCGTTTGCAGTAAAATGGTGCCTAGATATGACTTAAACCGGCACCTTGATGAAATGTGTGCTAACAATGACGTTGTTCAAGTTGATCCAGGGCAAGTTGGCTTAATAAATTCTAATGTGTCTACGGTAGATTTAACCAGTGCTACTTTAGAAGATGTAACACCAGAGAAGTCACCACCGCAAAAGACAAATTTAACTGCTGGCCAAAGTGATTCAGCAAAAATGGCCATAAAACAGAAGTCCAGTCCCTACTTTAAAAGTAATGATGACTTGGTGTGCAAAAATCAAGATGAGCTGAGAAATCGTAGTGTGACAGTCATTTCTTTGGGAAGCCTAGCATCTAAATTGTCCAGAAAATACATAAGGGCTAAAAAATCAATAGATAAGGATGAAGAATTTGCCGGTTCTAGTCCACAGACTTCCAAATCCACGGTCATTCAGAGCCTGATTGAGAACTCTTCAGAAATTGAGGACAAGGATCAAATTTTGGAGAACAGTTCTCAAAAAGAAAACATGTTTATATGTGATTCTCTAAAGGAAGAGTGTATTCCCGAACATATGGTAAGAGGAAATAAAATAATGGAAGCCGAAAGCCAAAAGGCTACCCAGGAATGTGAGAAATCAGCCCTCACCCCTGGCTTCTCAGATAATGCGCTCATGTTATTTTCACCAGATTTCACTCTTGGGAATACATTAAAGTCTACTTCAGATGACAGTCTTGTAAAGCAAGAGTGTATCACAGGAGTGGTTGGACAACATGAAGCATGTTGTTGTGAAGAAGTAAAAATGACTGTTGCCTCAGAAGCTAAAATACAGCTGTCAGATTCAGAGGCAAAATCTCAGAGTTCTGCAGATGATGTTTCTGCATGGAGTAACATCCAAGAGGCTCCTCGGCAGGGCGACAGTGGCTTAAACAGTAATATCTCTCGTAGCATTCCTTTGGAGCAGGGGTCAAGCTGCAGTGGTCCTGATCAAACAACCAGTCATCCTTACTACCTTCGGAGTTTCCTTGTGGTGCTGAAAACTGTACTTGAGAATGAAGATGATATGATGCTCTTTGATGAGCAGGAGAAGGGAATTATAACTAAATTTTATCAGTTATCAGGTATCTTAAGCATGTTTTCAAGTTTTTGTTCTCCATTTGCTGCTCTGATTTGGGCATGATGTGATGGGCAGTAATCTAGTGACCACAAGGAGTCACTGTGGTGTAGTGAGTACTCTGTGGGAGTGTTCATGGGAGTCAGAGCATACTCAAAGGTTTTATTGAGAGGGATGCATGGAAAAGAGACAATATTTTGGGCCAGGTGATGTTTACTCTTGCTGAACTTTGGTTACATCGGAAGCAGCTGTTTTTCTTTTATAGGTATATTTGACAGTTATATATAACCTTTTCCAGATGAAAAAAAAATACAGTGTGACTTAGAAAGGATACTTTGCATTTTCAGCATGTAATCAGGCTTCTTGGGTTGTTTTGTTCCTCAAAGATGAAAGTAGAATAAAATAAAATACAGGAAAAAAAACAAACAAAGTAACCTGAGGCTAATTTTCTTTCTCCCAACAACATTTTAGACTCATAGACTGTGCCTTTTAAAGACAAGATGTGGAGGAAATGGAAACTTTCAAGTTGAAATTGGTACATTTAAAAATATTAGTCTATGCCTCAAGTCCTTGGCAGCCAGGGGTGGCTCCAAGCCAGCAGTGGAGGTTTGTAGTAAAAAGCCACCCTTGTGTCCTTGCAGTGTTATTAACAGGGGGCCATGATGGGTCTGTGGAACTGAGTCCCTGAGGATAGGAAAAAACTTACTTGGTGGCCACACTGTCCTTCAGTAAAATACAGCCATGCCCGACTCTTCAGTAGATAAAAAACGAAAAATCCTGAACATTACTGTTAATGCTTAAGAGAAGGATTTCTGATTTAAAAAAAAAAAAAAAAAAAGAGAAGGATTTCTGTTTTAAATTTGCATGGTGGAATTATGGTATTCCTTGTGTTACTTTTTAACATGTGAGCAGTATTCTCTGGGCTGTGTGTAGTATCCACTTCCATCTCTACTTTTGCCGTTCTCATCGGAAGAGGAACATAATAGTCACAGATCTTTGGTTGGGTGCTGATTGCATTCATGCGAGTATTTCAGTGATTGGTGGCTCTGTGCTTCCATATAATTGAGAAATATGAACAGTTTTCCTAGTGCAAGTTCTGCATATGCTTGTGTCTTATACTCCATGGAGAATCATGTTCAATCTGTTGGTGTGTAGAAATAATTACTGCTAAATGTTTTTGCCTTTTTATTTTTGTATTTTTAAGTTCTTTTAGAGACAGGGTTTCTATCACCCAGGCTGGAGTGCAGTGGCATAATTATAGCTCACTGTAACCTTTAACTCTTGGTCCCAAGCGATCCTCCTGCCTCAGCCTTTCAAAGTGCTGAGATTACAAGCGTGAGCCACAGGCTGGGCATGGTAAAACCCTGTCTCTACTGAAAATACAAAAATTTGCTGGGCATGGTGGTGGGCGCCTATAATCTCAGCTACTTGGGAGGCTGAGACAAAAGAATTGCTGGAACCTGGGAGGTAGAAGTTGCGGTTAGCGAAACTCGGTCTCAAAAAAAAGCGTGAGCCATCATGCCAGGTCAATTTTGCCTTTTTAAAGAAAAAAGGAAAATAAATGTTGGAAATATTGAAAATACAATTATGCCATTTTAGAGTTGGCTGAAATTTACAGATAATCTGGGTAATAGAGAGATTGAGGCCAAACAAGTTAATTAAGAAGCTTGGCCAAGATTACTGGGTTAGAGATGACCATCCTACTAAAGCTAGACATTTTTTTGGGAAAATTATTTTCAGATTATTTCAATCAAATTAGAATAATGCATATTAAACTAAAAGCAGAGAATTAAATAATTCTGGGTAGGGCCTCTCTGAGGGAGTAGAAATGTTGATGGCCAGAAAATGGGGAAAGTGATTTTAGAAGTTTTAAAATGACCAATTGTTACCAAATTTTTAAATGTACTTTCAAAATGGTTTATACAATAAAATGATGGTCTTATACATATGGTAAGCATATGTGTTTTTCCAAATAGTACATTTATTCACTTTAGGCTTAAAAGGTAAAAGCAGTGCATTTCACCATTTTTCTTAACTTTATTCCAGCTACTGGTCAGAAGTTATATGTAAGGCTCTTTCAACGTAAATTAAGCTGGATTAAGATGACTAAATTAGAATACGAAGAGATTGCCTCAGACTTAACACCTGTGATTGAAGAATTGAAGCATGCAGGCTTTCTACAGACAGGTATGACTAGTAGAAGGAAATGTGAAATGAAAATATGATTTGAAGAGCTGAGCTTCTGCAGAATGGTGGCAGTATTAGTATGGTGCCCTCTCCTGGGTGGCGCCTGGTAACTTACTGTTTTTTAATTGAATTTTTAATCTTAGAACAACAAATTGTTCATGTGCTGCTAAAGCCATTCTTAGCTTGAGTTAAGAATAATGAAAGATTGTCTGCTGCTGTTTTCTTGACTGTGGCAGGTTTCACCTGGGGGATAGACATGGGTGTGTGCCACAGAAGAAATAACACCCCTTCTTGGTGTCCTCTTTCCAGCAAGAACTTGACTCATCTTGCTCAGGTTCCTAATCTTTATAATAGAGTAAAGCTGGTTGTCTGAAACCAGTATGGCCTCTAAAAACTTCATCTGCTGCACATGCACATACATACAGCTCTTTGATTATGTTGATTGCCTGAAGCATTGTTGAATTGCTTTAAGCCTATGTGAGCACTAAGGAGACTCTGTCTCCTGCAGTGATACCTTCGTTATCTTATCAGTAGCATTCGTTAAGTACCTACCCATGTATTGGGTACAAAATTGTACTGTATTAGAAAAGGGAAATGTGAGCCTTGGGTTCACGTTGCTGACATTTTAGACCAAAAAAAGCAAATCAGCCAGATGGTTTCTTTGTGGCAGTTTGTTGTGGGGAGCAGTAAGTGGGGATGAAGCGAAGTAAGCAGGAAGTATTGAAGGGTGATTGTTAGGGTGGGGCTGGATGGGGTGGGCTGGGGAAAGTTTTGGGAGAGGCATAAAGCTCAGTGAAGGAGCTTAGATGTGGATAGTTAGTGGTGGGACAGAGGACATGCTGCAGAGCAGCGCTTCCCACACATCAGTGCCAGCAGGGTCACCTGGGAGCCTGGCTCAGTCCTCACCTGACTAGGAAAATCTGGTGCAGATTCCATAAATTCCTATGTGTGACAGGCATGCCAGGTGATTCCTGCAGGTGAATCTTGACTTACCTTCAAATGAGCAACAAAATCAGGATCCTAGTGCTCACTGTAGCACTCAGTCAAGTGCAAGTCCTACCCATACTCCAGCCCCATGAGACCTGGCCCTGGCTGTCCCTGTCACTCTCTGCCACGGCCACCCATCCCTCAGCATTCTTCACCAGGATGAGTGCACTCCTGTCTCAAAGTCTTGGAGTGACTTTCCCCTCCACCCAGGTCAGTTTCCACCACATAGCCACATGGCATATTCCTTGTTTCCTTCACCTCTGCGTGGTGTTGTGTTGTCCCAGTTTTGTCTGACTGCACTGTGTGAAATACAGCAAGCCTCCTGCCAGCTTCAGTTTGCCTCTCCAAGTTGTGATTTTCTTTAGAGAGGTTATTACCACCTGATATATATGCCTATTCATTTAACTATTATGCTGGGAGGTTAGTTCCTGTGGATGGGATTTCTTTCACTAGCATCATGCCCAGGGCCTTAGAACGTTATCAGGCACACAGTGTACACCCAATAAATATTTGTTGAATGGAGGAAGAAGGTGCTGCCCTAAACTGTGAAGCCTTGACAGTAAAGACCTGAGAGATCTGACTGAGCTGAATTCCTAGGTGAAGGTTGGTGTCGGGGCCCACAGTAGCAGAACAGGCTCATGAATGCTGAATGAGCAGGAGGGGCTTGTGGGAGGAGAGGACTGATGATCATCAGTTCATTCTGACCTGGTTTGAGAGGTCCTGTTTTGTAGGGGTTTTGTGATGAGAAAGGCAGGGAGTATATATTCCAAACAAGTGTTGGGATGCCCAAACCATAATGGCTATCCATGTGTGTCTTTATTTCCTTTACATTTTAGTGAGAAATTCTATTATTTGATTATTATCTTTTTTGAGATAGTGTCTCACTCTGTTGCCCAGGCTGGAGTGCAGTGGCGCAATCTCGGCTCACCGCAACCTCCACCTCCCAGCTTCAAGCAATTCTCCTGCCTTAGCCTCCTGAGTAGCTGGGATTACAGGCACTGCCACCACACCTGGCTAATTTTTGTATTTTTAGTAGCGACGAGGTTTCACCATGTTGGTCAGGCTGGTCTTGATGTCCTGACCTTATGATCCGCCTGCCTTGGCTTCCCAAAGTGCTGGGATTACAGGAGTGAGCTACCATGCCCGTTCTTGGTAATTTTTAAGAGATATGATAGTAGCGTTATGAATACATTAATAATACCATGTTAATAATTCCACATTAATGATTGGTTTGGCCAACTAGTTAAAATTTTCTAAGTAGAATTTCATTTTATCTTCATCTAACTGAGGTAAATAAAGCTAGAAAATGGTAAAAATTTTAAAAACCTTTTTTTTTTTAACCATTTCAGAATCTGAGTTGCAAGAACTCTCTGAAGTGCTTGAACTCCTTTCTGCTCCTGAACTAAAATCCCTGGCCAAGATCTTCCACTTGGTGAATCCCAATGGACAGAAACAGCAGCTGGTGGACAGCTTTCTCAAATTGGCCAAACAGCGTTCAGTCTGCACTTGGGGCAAGAATACACCTGGAATTGGTGCAGTGATTTTAAAAAGGTTTTGTTGGCTATCATTATAGTAAAAAAATTTAAAATGTTGATAGCACATAATGACTTATAATAGATTGTATATATGATTGAACTGTAATTGTATATTTCAGTTGCAATTAGATTGAGAAGGCTGAAAAAGCCTTAATTGTGATAGCCTGGATTCTTTCTTGGGTCATTATTCAAAATTTTTGTTATAACACTGTACTGATTTCCAGGACCAAGAAAAATCAAAAGGCAATAGGCCTTTGGTAAATTCTAGTATTTTATTTTCCAAGAAAAATATAGTTTTAAGTGATTCTTACAGGATTTTAGACTAAACTATTCAGTCACATTTTTATTTTAGTAAAGTTTTTGTTTACTAAACAAAGTATAATCAGGCAGTCTTAATGTGCAAATTTTCCTGAGTTTAAACACAGCAGTTTACCAAAACTGTTGGTGGTTTCTTTTGTCCTTGAGAAGCCCTTCAACTAATTTGAAAATTACACAAACTTTTAGAATTGATTTCTTTTGCCCATGTTATTTATGTAATCAAAGTATATCAACTTTAGTCTGGGAATTCACTACTCTGAAGTCATTGAGGATGAAATGAGAGGATGCTTTTGAAAACACTTTAAAATGAAGTTATTTATTTTATATATTTATTTTGTATAATTCAATTGTTACGAGCCCATCTTTGTTGGGGAGGTACTATAAATATGAATCTTTAATAAAACATAGGTATAGTAAGGCAGACATTAAGAAAAACACAATACCAACACTTCAAAAAAGTTTGTATTGTAGATTTAAAAAAAAATGCTTTAATTACTTATTTGTGATTAACTGACTTGAGAAGTATGGAATCCTTATCCATGTGATATGTTAAATGTCTTCTAAGTCCTTTGTCTAATTTTATTTCTTAAGTATTTGATGTTAACCTTATATGTAACATTTTGTGGGCAAGTAAACTTAAAATTAGCAGCCCTCTGACTGGGCATGGTGGCTCATGCCTGTAATCCCAGCATATCGAGAGGCTGAGGCAGGCAGATCATGAGGTCAGAAATTAGAGACCAGCCGGGCCAATATGGTGAAACCCCATCTCTACTAAAAATACAAAAATTAGCTGGGCGTGGTGGTGTGCATCTATAATCCCAGCTACTCAGGAGGCTGAGACAGGAGAATCGCCTGAACCCAGGAGGTGGAGGTTGCAGTGAGCTGAGATTGCGCCACTGCACTCCAGCCTGACTCCGTCTCAAAAAAAAAAAAAAAAATTAGCAGACCTCTCTTGGTATATGCACTTAGCATAGAACAGATAAAATAAATAAGATGAACATATTTTCTCATTGACTTTGGACTTGTAGGAAAATAGAATCCTCAAGGCAGTTTTAATTCTAATAAAAACCACTGTCAAGTTTGTCCTTTATTTCTTCATTTTGATGTAAAGCCCAGCAGTGGAATTTCAGAGTCCCTGGCAGCCCCATGTCAGGGCAGTGCCTGGTGCTCTTACTCTGCTGTTATTGTAAAGAAACAGAAAAAAGGCACATTATTACAGAAAAAGGCACATTATTTACGCTTTCTTTCTTTTTTTTTTTTTGAGACAGAGTTTTGCTCTTGTTATCCAGGCTGGAGTGCAATGGCACGATCTCGGCTCACCGCAACCTCCGCCTCCTGGGTTCAGGCAATTCTCCTGCCTCAGCCTCCTGCATAGCTGGGATTACAGGCACATGCCATCATGCCCAGCTAATTTTTTGTATTTTCAGTAGAGATGAGGTTTCACCATGTTGACCAGGATGGTCTCGATCTCTTGACCTTGTGATCCACCCGCCTCGGCCTCCCAGAGTGCTGGGATTACAGGCATGAGGCACCGCACCCGGCCTACGCTTTCTTAATCCTTGCAGGAGTCACTACTTAGTTTTCTGCATTTCATGCTTCCTTTTGCAGCCTGGAGGCTGTGTCCACTGGGGGCATCCCTGGGACTCTGCATGGAGGTAGATGAAGTGGGCACTTCGGGGCACTCTGTAGATGAGTGGCTCTCAGTTCAGTGGTGGTATGATAGGAATCCCACCCCTTCCACTTCAACTCTGTGATGGTGGCACTCATCTCTCCCATGCCCTCAGGGATGCAGTGTTGCTTTTGGCTTAATAGCTTCTGCACCAGGAGGGTGTGACATCTTTCACTAGGCCAGTGGTTCTAAACTGGGGGCATCTGGCATCATTTGGAGACATTTTTGGTTGTCAGTACTGGAGGTGGTGATACTAATGGCATCTAGTGAATAGAGGCCAGGGACACTACTGAGCATCCTATAATTTACAGGACAGCCCCTGACAACCAAGAATTATTTGGCCTAAATGTCAATAGTGCTGAAGCTGAAAAACCCTGCTTTCGATGGTGTCTAAGCTGCTAGAGTCAGAGGGTGCACATGATCCTGGATTTAATTCAGACCTCCAAGCCCACCTTGCAGACATCAGAGTTGAACTGAATTCACTCCAATGTTAACCTAGAATAGAGATGCTGCTGGACTACTCTATACACTAGAGCAGGGGTCTCCAAGACCCAGGCCGCAGACCGGTAACTGCCCATTGCCTGTTAGGAACTGGGTGGCACAGCAGGAGGCAAGCAGTGTGCCAGTGGGTATGACTGCCTGGGCTCCGCCTCCTGTCTGATCAGCAGTGGCATTAGATTCTCATAGGAGCATGAGCCCAATTGTGAATTGCGCTTGTGAGGGATCTAGGTTGGGCATTCCTTATGAGAATCTATTGCCTGATATCTGAGGTGGAACGGTTTCAACCCAAAGCACCTCCCCCAAACCCAGTTCATGGAAAAATTCTCTTCCATGAAATCACTCTTGGTGCCAAACAGCACCAAACTTTGGTGTATACGTTTGTACCACACCTTGGTACACAAAATCTGATGTTTTACCCAGAGCCTATGATAATGACATTTTAAATAAATACCATTATTTAATCTACATCATCACTTGAATCAAAAATTGAGAATTTCTTAATGTTGACCAGACAATACTTTTATGAAAGTTTTCCTCGTATTTGAAGTGCTCATGACCAGGGTCAACCCCATCCTACTCTACAGCCGAGGAAGGAAGCACTTCTATGGAGCCAAACCATGTGTGGAACCATTTGGAGATGTATATTCATTTATTCCCGTGTATCCCTGGGTGAGCTCTGCGCCCCAGAGCAGTTCAGTAATGCTCCAGTGTTTAAAATAGTGAATATCATTTCTCTTTATTTTAGATGAAAATAATTTGTAAAATCTGACATCCAAATGCTTAAAAAGCTAAAAGGTATTCTACATTGTACGTTTTTCAGAGCTAAAGCCTTGGCTGGACAGTCAGTACGAATCTGTAAAGGCCCCAGGGCTGTGTTTTCCCGGATCTTGCTGCTGTTTTCATTGACCGACTCGATAGAAGATGAAGATGCTGCTTGTGGAGGTCAGGGACAGCTTTCAACGGTCCTGTTGGTCAACCTCGGCCGAATGGAGTTTCCTAGTTACACCATCAATCGGAAAACCCAAATCTTCCAAGACAGAGATGATCTTATTAGGTGAGATGATGTTAGCTCACTATAATATCTATGTGTATATTTCACAATTTAGTAAAAGCTTTTATTTTTTTCCAGCCAAAATAGAAACATTAAGTCCATAGCCAAAACAGTTTTTAATCTTTCTTTGCCCCACTTGTCTATATTTCTGTGACTATAGGGAAGATGTAGAAATGTGCCGAGATTATGGTTGCCAAAACCAAGGAATTTTGAGTTAGAATTACAAAAGCTTTCTCTGGTTTATGTTTCCAAGTACCTTTAGCAGGGAGTTGTTTTTTATTTTTATTTTTATTTTTAATTTGAGACAGGATTTTGCCCAGGCTGGAGTGCAGTGGTATAATCACAGCTCACTGTAGCTTCTACCTCCTGGGCCCAAGTGATCCTTCCACCTCAGCCTCCCAAGTAGCTGGGACCACAGGCTCATGCCACCAAACTTAGCTAATTTTTGTTGTTGTTGTTGTTTTTTGGTAGAGATGGGGTTTCACCATGTTGCCCTGGTGGTCTCAAACTCCTGGACTCAAGCAATCTGCCCACCTTGGCCTCCCAAAGTGCTGGGATTACAAGTGTGAGCCACCACCCTTGGCCTGTATTTTTTTGACACAGACATTTTAACAAACTTGGCTTATGAACATGTTGTTGGCATGAACAAGGCTGAAGATGAATGTTTTCCTAGTAGTAGCACTTTAGGTAAAGCTATTAATAACTTGTATACTGTATATCATACATATGATAATCAGATATCATACAAATGATAAATTGGAAGTTTTCATTAATTTATATTGGCACATGGATTTAGTGAAAATTTGGTTTGTCCAGTAAAAGTAGTTTTTGAACTAAAAGTAGAACTACCATGTGATCCAGCAATCTCACTACTAGGTATATATCCAAAGGAAAGTAAATCAGTATATTGAAGAGAGATATCTGTACTCCCATGTTTATTGCAGTCTATTCACGATAGGCAAGATATGGAATCAACCTGAGTGGCCTTCAGTGGATAAATGGATAAAGAAAATGTGGTGCATATACACAATGGAGTACTATTCAGCCATCAAAAAGAGTGACATTCTCTCATGGTGGCAACATTGTTGAACTCGGAGGACATTGTGTTACATGAAATAAGCCAGGCACAGAAAGACAAATACTGCATGTTCTCACTTACATGTGGGAGCTAAAAAGGTGGATCTCACAGAAGTAGAGAGTAGAATAATGGTTACCAGAGGCTGGGAAGGATAGGCAGGCAGGGGACAGGGAAAGGTTGGTTAACAGATACAAAAGCACAGCTAGATAGAAGGAATAAGTTCTGTTGTTCTGTAGCAGTGTAGGATGACTATAATTAACAGTTTATTATGTTTTTTTAAATAGCTAGAAGAATGGATTTGGAATATTCCCAACACAAAGAAATGATAAATGTTTGAGGCGATGTCTGCTATGGCAGCACATGCCTATATTTCTAGCTACTAGGGAGGCTGGGGCAGGAGGGTCACTTGAGCCCAGAAATTCAGGACTAGCCTGGGCAACATAATGAGACCCCGTCTCTAAAACATTTTCAAAAAAGTTTTGAGATGCCGGATATGCTAATTACCCTAATTTGATCATTATACGTTGTATACATGCACTGAAATATCACACTGTACCTCATAAATATGTGCGGTTACATGTCAATTAAAAATAATAGGTGCAAAACAAACAATGGATTACAGTATTAAAAAGTAGGTTTTGATAAGAAAGAATAGCATAGATCTTACAGAAAACATAATTGGGTTTCCTTAAAAAACACCTTTTATAAGAAAAATTAATTTGGATTTCCTAAAATGTCACTTTTGATTCTTGATTTGGATTTCTGACTCAAATTTAACCAAAATCGATTCTGATACTTGATTTTAGGAAAGTCTTTTAAGTGTTTCTAGGAAAGCCATGTGCTTTAAGAAGTTCTTGAAATTTTTGAATCACAGCAGTGTCAGTATAATCTGATTTTAACCATTTTACCTTAGCTGTCAGGAAGCTTAGTATCTTATTTGTGTTCAATTGGAATAACTTTTTTAGTGAAATCTTTTAATAAGACTATTTCTTCATACTCTGTTTTCAGTTGTCTCATATCTTTTTTTACCTTTTATGTTTTTACTGGCTTTTTGCTTTTCCGGCTTGTGAGAATGTGCACTCTGAAGCCGAGTTCCAGTTTCTATACCAATGAACTATGAACCCCCCCGTGCCTCAGTTTCCTCATCTGTCATGGGGAGAATAACAGTATATTCTTACAGACATGTGCTGGTGTATGGGAAGGGCTTAGAGCCTGGCCTATGGGGAATTCCTACTACATGTTCATTACCATTTTAATCGTCATTGTTACTGTTATACCCAAGTTCTACAACAAAACCACAGTTCACAAGTTTAAAAGGCATCTCATATTCTTTCTAGAAAGTAAGTATGCTGTAAGTAATAAAAATAATGAAAACTTCCTTGGTTAAGCAGAGGGCCTTAACATGTAAATGAAGCTGGATTTAGTTGACTTATGGAAGGGTAATAGTATACAATATCTGGTAATGTGATACCTGGCATGGAAACTTTTGTTGTCTACCTCTGTACTTGAGATAATTTATCCTTTTTAAAATGTTCCCATTCATTCAATAAAAATGAGTGTTGAGTACCTATCATGTGCCTCGGTTGTAGCAGGGAACAAGAGAGGGCCTCAGCCATCATGGAGCTATGTTTCCCCAGGGAGATAGGAAATCAACAATATTTCAAGTGTGTGAGAAGTGCTGTGATAATTAAGGGGCAGGCTGAAGAAGTTCTTTATAGACAGAGTGTCAGGGAGAGTGGTCCTGGAGAGGTGACATTTGAAGTGGCACTTGAGGATGAGAATGAGGTACCCTGCGTCAGGGTCTGGGTGCCTGCATCCTGGCCACTAGGTAGTGTGTGCACAGGCCCTGAGGCAGGAAAAAACTTGTTGAGTTGGAGGAACTCAGGAGCCCCCTGGCTAAGATGTGGGGGTGGCCAGGACTGGGTTGGTGGCAGTGGAGACAAGTGAATGCGTTTGAGACAGTTTGGAAGCAGAAAAGACAAGTCCTGATTGTGATGAGGGCGAGAAGAGGAATGGACCAAGGATGGCTCTGGTGTTTTGCCTTGGGTGGTGGCACTATCCAGTGAGAAGGGGATTGGGAGAGGTGTTGGTGCTGGAAGCATCAGTGTGTTTGGTTGAAGCTGTCATGTGTGGCATTGGACTTGCTGTCAGGAGCTCAGGGAATGGGTCCAGCCTGGAAAAAGTCAACATTTTTGAGAGTCACTGGCATATGGACAGTGTTTGAAGCCATGGAACTGAATGAGCAGCATATTATAAAACAATTAGATCTAAGAATTTGTGAGCAAATTTTTACATTTGGAGGCAATTTCTTTACTCTTACTTTATAGTGTTTGTACATACTGATATTGTCTGCTTTTCTTTTAGATGTGAGACCAAAATACAATGAACATGGACTCAAAATGTTAACAGAATTTCTTGGTCAAATGTCTTTGTTTTTGGGTAGCTAAAGGAGCAATAAAAAATTGTCTTTCTTAAGCGAAGTTGTGTTGTAACATTTCAGCGTTGTCATCTCCCAAAGAGCATCCTTTAGTTATTTTGAAATATTCCAAGTAATTCTCTTAGTGTGGGCAGAATCCCTCTGGCTACCTCTGCTTGTACATGATTAGATAATCAGATCTACATCTGACTATAATTCTGACATGGCTTACATGTTTGCTGTCATATTGTTGAATGAGTGAATGGATGAATGAATGAATGAGTGCCAAAATCAGGAATGATGAGCTGATCCATATCATATTTATATAATGGAACATGTTAAATAACAATACAGCATAAATGTTTTTATCTTTCTAGTTGGGCTTTCTGTATCAGTTCTTCTGGGCCACTCCAGTGATGTACTTAAGTTAGATTTACTAGAATAAAGTTTAAGTGCCCTCATATTTTAAAAAACACACTTTTACCCTTCAGAATTAGATCTAGTGGCTAGGATGTGGTGGTTCTATGGGAATGCTCATTCATATCTGGAACTTGGATGCCATTTTCCTCCAGATATGCAGCAGCCGTGCACATGCTGAGTGACATTTCTTCCGCAATGGCCAACGGGAACTGGGAAGAAGCTAAGGAGCTCGCTCAGTGTGCAAAAAGGGATTGGAACAGACTGAAAAACCACCCTTCTCTGAGGTGAGAGTTTTTCTAGGTACCTGCTGCCAGTTGGCAAACACAGTAGTTTTCTTCATGAAGAATATACTCCTTTTGCTCTGTGGTTAAACCAGCTGTGAAATTGAATTTTTACCTGCTGTGCCTAGAGTGAAAGTGCTGTGTGAAGTAGAAGGAAATGTCTGAAGGTTTAAAGTGAATTTGATAGAACTCAGATTCCTGGGCAACACACGTGCCAGTCCCATTCTTGGCTTGTTGAATGCCATTTGTAGGGATGTTGGCCTCCCTGAGGACTGGTGAGCTGAACTGAAACGTGAGGGAAGCCAGCAGCAGGACGGATGTGGGTAGCATGATAGGTGTGTTCTTCTGAAGGAGATTCAAGTAGGTGTTAACTCTGAAAAAGACAGTCCAAGCGAACTTTCAGAGTTCCAAGTACACAGCAAATGATCTTTTTGTTTGAAAATGTTAAACATCTTCAATATTTGTTAAGACATTTTTTCCTCTTTTGTTACGTAGTGATGAAAAAAAAATTAGTATTTTCAGATGCCTCTTTCAAAAAACCGTTTAGGATATACAGTTGATCCTTGAATAACGGAGGGGTTTGGGCAGCAACCTCTCACACAGTGAAGAATCTGTGTGTAACTTTTGACTTTCCTCCTACTTAATTACTAATAGCTTACTGTTGACTGGAAGCCCTACTGATTACATAAACAGTCAATTAACACACATTTCATATGTTATAAGTATTATATGCTGCATTCTTACAATAGAGTAAGCTAGGGAAAAGAAAGTATTAAGAAAGTCATCAGAGGGCTGGGCGTGGTGGCTCATGCCTGTAATCCCAGCACTTTGGGAGATGGAGGCAGGCGGATCACCTAAGGTCGGGAGTTCAAGACCAGCTGACCAACATGGAGAAACCCCATCTCTACTAAAAATACAAAATTAGCTGGGCTTGGTGGCACATGCCTGTAATCCCAGCTACTCAGGAGACTAAGGCAGGAGAATCGCTTGAACCCAGGAGGTAGAGGTGGCAGTGAGCCGAGATTTCGCCATTGCACTCCAGCCTGGGCAACAAGCAAAACTCCATCTCAAAAAATAAAAAAAAGAAAGAAAATCATAAGGGACCAGGCGTAGTGACTCATGTGTGTAATCTCAGCACTTTGGGAGGCCAAGGTAGGTAGATCACTTGGGGACAAGAGTTCGAGACCAGCCTGACAAACATGGTAAAACCCCATCTCTACTAAAAATACAAAAATTAGCTGGGCATCGTGATGGGTGCCTGTAATCCCAGGTACTCGGGAGGCTGAGGCTGGAGAATCACTTGAACTTGGGAGACAGAGGTTGCAGTGAGCTGAGATCATGCCACCGCACTCCAGCCTGGGTTACAGAGTGAGACTCCATCTCAAAAAAAAAAAAAAAAAAGAAAATCGTAAGGAAGAGAAAACATATTGACTGTTCATTAAGTGGGTGAAAGTGGATCATCATGAAGCTCTTCATCCTTGTTGTCTTCACATTGAGTAGGCTGAGGAGAAGGACGAAGAGGAGGGCTTGGTCTTGCTGTGTCAAGGGTTGCAGGGGCAGAAGAAAATCCACATATAACTGGACCCATACAGTTTAAACCCATGTTGTTGAAGGGTCCACTGTATATTTATAAAGAAATAATGTTGTTTAAAAATCACAGAAGTTAGATTACTATAAACAAAGGTGATAAACTTCTTCTGTAAAAGGTCACATAGTGAATATTTTAGGCTTGCAGGCCATATGGTCTCTGGCACCAACTTGACTCTGCTGTTGTAGTGCAAAAGTAGCTACAAGTAGTACGTCCACAAATGAAGGAGCCTGGCTGTGTTCCACTTAACATCATTTGTGAACACTGCAATTTGAGTTTCACATACCAAAGTGTATTATTCTGTTTATTTTAACAATTTAAAAAGGTAAAAACCGGTTCGGCCCGGTGGCTCACGCCTGTAATCCCAACACTTTGGGAGGCCGAGGTGGGTGGTTCACAAGGTCAAGAGATTGAGACCATTCTGGCCAACATGGTGAAACCTTGTTTCTGCTAAAAGTATAAAGTTAGCCAGGTGTGGTGGTGGGTGCCTGTAGTCCCAGCTACTCAGGAGGCTGAGGCAGGAGAATCATTTGAACCCAGGAGGTGGAGGTTGCAGTGACCCAAGATCGCACACTGCACTCCAGGCTTGCAACAGAGATTCCATCTCAAAAAAAAAAAAAACAAGGTAAAAACTATTCTTAGTTTGCAGGACATAAAAAAGCAGGTGGCAGACCCTGGGTTTGGCTTGTGGGCTGGAATTTGCTGACCTTGGTTTAGGATGACTAGTTCTCATCTTACTCCACTGTCTGAGTGACCTAGGACATAGCAGCTGGCTGTGAGAATGTAGGTTTGTAGTGTAGAAAATTGTACACAACTGAAAGTATTTAGAATATATCTTTTTTTAAAAGATAGGAATTCAGTCTGCTTTGTCACTTCTTATTGTTGTCCTACAACAAATTAACCAAATTATTAAACTACTGGTGTATATCTTCATTTTAGATGGCACGAAGATTTACCACTCTTTCTGCGGTGTTTTACTGTTGGATGGATTTATACAAAGATTTTGTCTCGGTCTGTGGAAATACTGCAGAGACTTCACATGTATGAGGTTAGAGCGCAGGTCCCTGCCCCGCCCATTGCTGATGTGACAGCATTAAACATGTGAAGGACAGCAATCAGGCTCTCGGCATTTCCTACTTACTTGGTTAGCACACAGTAATATAATGGAGGTGTATTTGTTTTGTTCTGTTTTGTTTTGTCTTTTTGAGGCAGAGTCTCACTCTATCACCCAGGCTGGGGTGCAGTGGCATGATTTGGCTCACTGCAGCCTCTGCCTTCTGGGCCGAAGTCATCCTCCTGCCTCAGCCTCCTGAGCAGCTGGTACTACAGGCGTGCACCACCATCCCTAGCTAATTTTTATTTTTGTAGCAGAGACAAGGTTTCGCCGTGTTGCTCAGGCTGGTCTCGAACTCCTGGACTCAAGTGATTTGCCCACCTTGACCTCTGATGCTAGGGGGGCTGAAGTGCTGGGATTATACCACTGCACCTGGCCAGTGAAGGCATAGTTAATGTAGGCAGCCTGCTGTCTCTTGGATTAGTAGAGAGAAGACAGGTGAAGACAGACAACTGTTCTGTTTGCTTGTGTGTTGATGAATCTGTGTACCAGGACGGCCTGTTAGTGGTGGCCGGCATCCTGTAGGGTGCCCTACAGGTTTGCAGCCTAAGCCTGAGTTTCTTTCAAAACTCCGTGAGACTTGGGAGGTCCCCAGAAATCTCTGAGGGGGAAATCTCATGTTTCCTTACCCTTCCCTGTCAGCTGTCATGGATTGTCTGGAGATAATTTATAATCACAAATCAGAAATTTGTTGTATCCTTGTACTAAACTTTGTGAAATTGCTAGGTTTCTTTTGTTGTGTTTGATATTTCTATATTGAAAATGTTATCTCCAGGCTAGGCATGGTCAAAAATATATTTTAAAAAGGCCAGGCGCAGTGGCTCACGCTTGTAATTGTAGCACTTTGGGAGGCCAAGTCAGGTGGATCACAAGGTCAGGAGTTTGAGACCAGCCTGGCCAACAAAGTGAAACCCCATCTGTACTAAAAATACAAAAAGTAGCTGGGCTTGGTGGCAAGCGCCTATAAGCCCAGCTACTTGAGAGGCTGAGGCAGGCAGGAGAATCTCTTGAACCTGGGAGGCGGAGGTTGCAGTGAGCTGAAATTGCACGATTGCACTCCAGCCTGGGTGACAGAGCTAGACTATGTCTCAAAAAAGAAAAGAAAAGAAAATGGTATCTGACAAAGAGGATGTGCTAAGCTGGGTTCTTGGCCTGGAGTCTGTGAATTCCAGGGGATCAATGGGTGGGCTTTGGGGAAATCTGTGAATCTCAAACTTGGTTGTGTATGGGGGTTTATGCATTTGTCTGGTGTAAGTCATTCCATATTGCAAAGACATCCATGAGCCATAGAAGATTTACAAACAGAATGACTGAACAGTCTGTACATAAATCTAGACCAAAGAGTCTCCCTGTTGACTTGGGGTGTTTGTATGAGGACAGCCCTGATTACTTTCCTGCCCACCCCAAGTCCTTCTTGCAGTTGGTCCTATGACCTGCTGGGTTCCCAGAAGTATGTGGGTTTGCCAGTTCTGACCAGTGCTCAGCTGCCTCGAACTTGACCCTGTGCTACTCTGCACTGGTTGGTTGGTTTGCAGAGAACATTCTTCAGCACTCACAGATGTCTGTACTCCAGGGCCAGCCGGCAGGGACCCAGGTGAAAAGTAGGGATGCCTCAAGGAACTCATGCCCACTCCAGAAGGTACCTCAGAGTCCCTGTCCTATCAGTCCAGGGTCCTTGGCCTTATTGTAGAATGGAAAGATACGTATTATAAATAGACTTTACTAATCCTGTGGGCTTGTAAATATCACTACAGCTGGATTTTCTGTGAATCTAATGAGTTTTTTTTGTTTTTGTTATTGTTGCAATAGGAAGCTGTCAGGGAACTTGAAAGCCTTTTGTCTCAGAGAATTTATTGTCCTGACAGCAGAGGCCGATGGTGGGATCGACTGGCTCTTAACCTACACCAGCACTTGAAGCGCCTGGAACCGGTACTCAGTAATGAAACATACCTGACCCTCCTTTTTATTTGCAGTCAATTTTTAAAATGTGGCAAACTTAAATGCCTTAAAATCTCCATGTAATTAGAACACATATTTCTTTTGTTAATTCTTCTTTTGTCTGTGTTCTGCCGACCCCAAAGAATACCAGGGATGCCAGCACAGCCTGAACATAGAGACCAGAAGCTTTTGTCTTCTCTTCACTGATGAGCGAGATGGGCTGGCTGTGTACTCTGTGCTGGGATTTAGGAATCAGGATCTAGGAATTAAGGGAGAGGGAGAGTCAGGTGACTCAACCTTTAGCAGGTAGCTTCAGGGAAGGTGTTTTTGTGTTTTGGAAATGGTGACTGTTCATTTGTGGCACAGGGTCTCCAGGTAGAAAGACTGGCAGGAAGGGGTTCCTTGCTTTATCTTACTGCAGGGCCTTTATCAGTGACTCTTTGTATTTCTGTGAGGTGTTTTGCTCTGCCATTGGGAAGCGCTGTTTGACCTTGAGCAGGCACCGGTGCTCCTTGTGGTGGCGATCTTGAGGGACTTGGAAGCACAGGGATTCTGTGGCTGCCGCAGCCAGGCAGGGTGAGGCCGCAGAGGCTGGGCCTCTGGGCTAGGCACAACAGTGGTTCTTTGTGTGGCCGCCAGCAGGCCCCTCCCTTTCTCTCTTTCAGCCTTGCATTGGAGTTGAATGGAGAGGACTGTGCCTCTGGGAGCTTTTGATTTTTTTCAGTGGTCCATTAAGTGAATCAGGGTGAAGTAGGGGTGGAAAAAAATGACCACAGGATAGGAATTATAACATCTTGTTTTTATTGCCATCAGCTGAAAAAGTGCCTTGTTACCTAAAGTATCAGGGAAAGAGCCAGTAAAGCTATTTCCTCTCGTGGAGGAGGAGGGCATGGGGCTTCCTTACCACTCGGTGTTTACTGAGGCTGAAATAGCAAGAGAAAGCATCTGGTAGCCCAGAACCAAATACAGAAGGAGAAAGCTTGTGTTTCTGTGGCTTTCTTTCAATGAAATCGAAGTTCAAGAGAGTACAGGTATCCCTTTGTTGATAGTTCTGCTAGTGGGTAGACAAGCCACTGAGCTGATTTTCGAGCTTGGAGCTAAGCCTAGTCCCTCCAAACCTTTTCCCAGAGGTCTTACTGGCCACACTCCCAGCTCTTGTTATTTCATTAGTGTTCTTTCATCTTTACCTCAGTCTCCAGGGATGAGTGCTGGAGATGCAAGTTATTAGATGATGCAAGTTATTAGATGAGTGCTTATCCCTGCAAAGTGCCCTGCAGCCAGCCCAGGCCTGGCCAGGGCAGAGGTAGAGCCATCTGGGCCTCCTTCTCCGAGGCACCATCTTCTGCCGGTGAACAGGGTGCACTTCAGAGTCTCATTCTCCCATCTTCTTTCCTTCTGGCTACTCACCTCCTGATGGCCTGAGCCCTTCACTGATTTTCAATTTCTTCGTTTTTATTTTTTTTTCACTTTTTATTTTTCTATTGTGGTAAAATAAATTTAACATCCCTAAAATTTGGCATTTTAGTAATTTTTAGGCATACAGTTTAGTGGCATTAATGGTACTCGCAATGCTGTGTGACCATTGCCACTCTCCACTTACCACTCCAGACGGAAACTCAGCAACCGTTAGGTGACAATGCCCCGTTTCCCATCCCCCAGTCCTGGCCACCTCTCATCTACTTTTTGTGTGTGTGAATGTGCCTGATCATTTCATTTAAGTGGAATCCTACGATACTTGTGGTTCTGTGTCTGGCGTAGTTTGCTCATCATAATGTTTCCGAGCTTCGCTTGCATCATGGCATGGGTCAGGACTCTGCTCCTTTCCCAGGCTGAACACACTTCCACCGTAGCAGCCACCACATTTTCCTAGCCATTCATGGGTCCCTGGACACTGGGTTCCTCCCTGTCAGCCTTTTTGAAGAGTGCTGCATCAACCTCTGCTTTTGTCCCTGCTTTCAGTTCTTTTGGGAATACCTGAGTGGAATTCCTGGGTCCTGTGGTGACTGCGTTGAGGTTTTTGAGGAGCAGCTGAACTTTCTTCACAGTGTTTATACCAGTTTCACATTCCCAGCAGTCTGTGAGAGTTCTGGTTTCTCTGCCTCCTTGCCAACACTTATTTTCCATGTTTCTGATTATAGGCATCCTAATAAGTGTGAAGTGGTATCTCCTTGTGGCTTTCTGTATTTCTGTTTATTTGTCCGACTCTGGATTGCCTTGGGAAATACTTGTAACTCCTCCAAACTTTAGGTTCCTGTCCCTGTAAATAAGGAATCAAGCCGCTCCATGGTTCCTGACTGCATATGAGATTAACCCGGAGCTCTGATGTGGCCATATGCCTGAGCTCCTGCTCTGGAGGTTCTCATTGTGTGGATCCGAGGTGGGGCACATGTTTTCTTTCAAAGCTGCCTAGGTGATGTCCTGAGAAACTGAGCCAAGCTTTCTTGTAAAGTCAGGCATCCCTGAAGTTCACGCCCTTTGTGAGGGGCGGCTGCTGGGATCCGCTGTCCACCTGGATCACAGCCCAGTCACGTTCCAGCACGTTGACTGTGAAGGCTATGGTTGCCGTGTGCATTGAAAGCATCAGAATGAGATCTAAGGAAACAGCCTGAATCTCTAGAAGTGCTGTTTGCTCATTTGCTAATCAGCAAAATTCAGTAATAGTGGGCTTTTCTGTCAAGGAAGGCATGGAAGCTGTCATGGGGTCTTTTAGGAGCCTGATGTGTGACCACACTCTTTGCCAGGCTATCAAGTGCATCACAGAGGGGCTAGCAGATCCGGAAGTCAGAACGGGACACCGCCTTTCCCTGTATCAGCGAGCCGTGCGCCTGCGAGAGTCTCCGAGCTGTAAAAAGTACAAACACCTCTTGCAGCAGCTCCCGGAAATGGCTGTGCAAGATGTGAAACACGTGAGGAAAGAGCCTTTGGGTGCTTTGGACTTAGACGTGTGTACCTGGTTTTTTGGGACTGAAGCAACCTAAGAGCTGTTTTTAGTGTGTGTTTCTTTTAGACTTGGAATAATCTAAAGCTTGTTTTGGATGGCTGTGTGGCCATTGCTCCGTCTCCCCCTAATGCCCTCCTCCCTGAGGAGCGCAGGCTGCTTGGCGTGGTCACACCCTGGGTTGAGTGACAAATCTCCTGAATGGGGCCTCTCAGCATCTGCCAGTTTCATTTACTTGTCAGGGCCCTGGAGAGCAGTTCTGGTGGTTGAGGCTCTCCCAGGGTGGGGCCAGTGAGCTGTTGCATCCCCACAGGCAGGCAAGTGTGAGCCCTGCACTGTGCGCTCTGCTAAGTGACTGGCTTTGTGGTTAGGGAGGTTAATCCTCAGGATGCTACAGGCAGGTTTTCAGGGACTTTCGCTGACCTGAGGCTAATAGATGTTCTTCTGCTGCTGTTTCAGGTGACCATCACGGGCAGGCTGTGCCCGCAGCGTGGGATGGGCAAGTCTGTGTTTGTGATGGAGGCCAGGGAGACTGCTGCCCCCACCACAGTCCTGTGCTCCGTGGAGGAGCTGGCACTGGCCCATTACAGACGCAACGGCTTTGACCAGGGTATCTGAGCAGCCTTTCTCTCGTGACACCCAACCCCCATGTGGCTAAGTAGCAGCACTGGATGGGCTGTAGTGGTGGTCTGCTGTCTTCTCTCTGTCCTCTGTGGGCTGGGGGATGTCTTCTTCCCATTCTTCCCCTTATCAACATTAAGGATTAGGACAGGGATAGTTGTCCTGGCTCTGATCTTTTTTATTTTTTAAAAACTCCTTGTTGTGGAAGATACTGCGCAAGTCTCTGTACAAAAGTCAGGGGGACAGTGTACTCAGCCCCATGACCTACCCACTTCCATCCAGTCTTCATGCTGTTTTCTCCTGCCCCTTCCCTGGGATTTTAGAAGGTGACCCCAGATGTCCTCTCGGGGCCCTGCTGTGCAGCCCCTGCGAGTCATTTCCAGGAACACCCACTGAGCCCTCCTGTCCTCGTGTCTGGGCCGGACTCTCCCTGTGCCTGGGCTGTAGGGTTCCCACTGTTAAAAACACTGATATCTTCAAATGCGTGAAAATCAGGACATGATGTCAGTATTCCCTGAGTGTTCAGAAGATAAACAAGTACTATAGAAAGACAACTACAAGATAGGAGTTTACAAAGTGCAGGTTCTTTCTGATGAGTGTTGAGATTCATCTACATTGTATCTTTGTTACTTACAGGGAAGGGTGATGCTATTGGGGAAGAAGTGCAAACGTCAGTGAAGACAGAGAGAGACAGTAGGCCCGAAAAGGTTAGAAACAGAATAGATTTCACATTCAAGGCCCCAGATATGTTTCAGGAGACGTGGAAACTGGACACTCACTGGAAGGAAGCAGGCTGGGAGCTAGGAGCCCTAAATGCTTTTGGTTGAGCCATGAGCCTGAAAAACACACAATTCCTTTCCCAGAATAGAAACCATTTTTCCCTGGTTAAAATCGATGCAGTGAAACTGAGCTGAACTCTGGCTGCCAGGCTTTATGCCACAGGTAATTTTGTGTCAGAGCAATCTCAGCCTCTTCTGGGAGGTGATTTCTGAATTACTCAGAAGGACTCCACCAAAAATGATTTCACTTATAACAAATGCACAGCATGGACCACTTAGGAGTTAAGGAACAAACCAGGTGTGGTAGGTTACACTTGTAATCCCAGCACTTTGGGAGGCTGAGGCAGGAGGATCACATCAACTCGGAAGGTGGAAGAGGTGGGAGGATCTCTTGACCGCAGGAAGTCAAGACTGCGGTGAGCCAAGATTGTGCCACTGCACTCCAGCCTGGGTGACAGAGTGAGACCCTGTCTCAAAACAAAACAAAATAGAAGAAAAAAAAGGGGTTCAGAAATGGTCTGGCCTCCATATTCCTACCTGATCATCAGTGTATACACCAGGACCGAAAGCTGGCTGGAAATCAGGTCCTAACCTAATTCCTCGCTAGGTAAGAGCGTGAAATGTTCTAGGAAAAAAAGTCCTCCTAGAAGACTTGGCAATAGCCAGGAATCCTGAGTGAGTCACTGGCCTTTTGAATCCCTGAGACGGGCTGCAGGGATGAAGGGCTAGAACTTAGAGGAAGACAGGATGGAGAGCAGCACAGCCTTAGGAGTGCAGGACAGAGGTGACCCCGACAGGCATGATGGGCTGTGGCTGCCTGGTCTCTGCTCTCACAGCGCCCTCCAACCCTACTCACTGTGGTCTTGTGCAGATGGGCTGGGGCCTGTACATGTCAGGGTGGGACCAGCCAGAGGACCTGGCATGTCAGGATGGGGGTCTGGTGGTCAATACCTTCTCTGGCCAGTGTAGTCTTGTGGGGAGAGGTGTCCATGTGGCCTCCTCCCCTGTCGGGTGTGCTGATATGCAGAGAAGCACAGGCTTGGAGGGCAGCTGGATGAGCTGGGGCTTGCTCAAGGACACAGGTCTGTGTGTTGTGCCAAGGCCAAGCCCTTTATCCCACACCATCCCACACTGCCTCTGACTCTGTGCCCTCAGCACCTGACTTCCATCTCTCAGGTCATCTTCCAGTCAGTAAAACATTTGTGTGATGTGAGGAGGGGGACCGAAGTGGGTGGCCTTTAAGGCCAGAGGTCTCTGTGAAAGCCTTGGCTATTGGAAGCACTGGGCTAAGGCAGTGTAGTGCCCGGGGGGATGAGATGCATCAGAGCAGCACCTGCTGAGGCCAGGAATGGAGGAGGCCCTTTTAGGGAAGTGTTTCTTGAGGAGTGGCCCAGGGACCTCCTGCGCTAGGGCCCACACAGGGATTCTGTGCCTGCCATACCCTGCTAAGTCCCAGCCTCTGGAGCCTGAGGAGGGAATCTGCCCATTTTTCTTTTAAATATGTTTCTTAGGTTATTCACTAAAGTTTGTGAACCACTGCTTTGTGGCTTTGAGATGTTCATTTAAATTTTTCTATGATTACTAAGATTTTTGCCCTTAAGGTGCTGTATATAAACGATATACTGCACAAAATGAGCTAGGAATGGCATGAAAACAGCATTTGCTTCTGAATCTAAAATATTTCTATTATTTTCTTGAAATTGAGTGTGCAGTGGGTTATGGTGTTGTTTTGGGAGAAACAGATTTTTTTTTTCATGTGTGTGACCTTGTCTTAGGGATTCATGGTGAAGGCTCTACCTTCAGCACCCTGTATGGCCTCCTCCTGTGGGACATCATCTTCATGGACGGGATTCCGGATGTCTTCAGAAATGCCTGTCAGGTACTCCAGTGACCCTGCCCCATGAGGAGGTCCTTCTGCACACATCGTGGCTCTCACCTACCTGGGCACTATGTGTCCACCACTAGCAAAAACCATCTCTGTTATGGTCTTTTGGGTCATCCACAGGCCAAGGTGGTAACTTTTATTTTAAAAATCCGATTAATAGAATTTAAGTTGCAAGTACATGAAGTTCTAAACTTTAATTTAGCCTCCACCTTACATTTACACCTTTCATATAAAGTGCCTTCAGTGCCAGCCCTCCCCAGCCCCTGCTACGTCACAGGCACTGTGCCAAGGATCTCACAGACATGGGCACATGTGCCTGCTAAGAGGTCCACCCGGCGAAGCAAAAAGCTGTTTTTGCAAATTATTACTCTAAAAAAACATGTTTAATAAATTGCTTTTATATCAGATAATTTTTACATATCTTTTGAGAGAATGCATCAGTCAGTTGGCCAGTTTCCCAGTTTTGTAGGTCCTGACTAGTCCTTGGGTTCACTTTTCTCTCTGCAGGCACGGTATGACAGCTTGCTTTCTCTGTGACACAGGCTTTCCCCCTGGACTTGTGCACAGACAGCTTCTTCACAAGCAGAGGCCCGGCCCTTGAGGCCAGGCTGCAGTTGATTCACGATGCCCCCGTGGAGAGCCTGCGGGCCTGGGTGGCAGCCACGTGGCAGGACCAGGAAGGCAGAGTGGCTTCCCTTGTCAGCTGGGATCGCTTCACATCTCTTGAGCAAGCTCAGGTAATGGTTCACCTGCACAGCAGGATTTGCTCTGAAAGTAACATCTCCCCAGTGCTGTCTTTTCAGCAGCTTTCTCAAAATACACACATATGTGTATATGTAAATACATGTATGTGTGTGCATGTATATATATAGGAGAATACCCTATCCCCCTAGCCCTGATGCCACTGTTAGTGATGGAAACATGCTAAGGTGTTAGAAAAGCCCCAGCTGTGCCTTTGCCACCCCTGAGTTGAAAGCTTCTTTTGCTTGCCCTGTGGCTGAGGCAGGGAGGATACCTAGTGTGTTCCTTCAACTGCCGGCCTCTGAGTCTGTGCTGTCATGATCCTGAGTGGGTCCTCCACATCCCTCTTCCTCAGTGCTCCCCAGCATGGCCACACTGGCAGGAGCCTGGAAACTGATCACAGGACCAGTCTCCCACTACTTACCAGTGGGATTCCAGCCATGGCTGCAGCCCTGGTACAAGCAGCAGAAAAGCGCATGATGGGCCTGGGGTCCATGTGCACTCAATTACAGTTTTCTCTGTCTTGTGATCCCTGGAGCCTATTTCCGTTCTCTGTCACAAGGGAAGGGACTAACTGTTCCGTGTTTTGTGTTCAGGATCTCGTCTCCTGCCTGGGGGGCCCTGTGCTCAGTGGTGTGTGCAGGCGCCTGGCTGCTGACTTTCGACACTGCCGAGGGGGCCTCCCTGACCTGGTGGTGTGGAACACCCTGAGCCATCGCTGTAAGGTCAGTTGAGCCAGAATGGAAAGTCTGTTGGTAACCTTATTAGCAGCTGAATCAGA
This sequence comes from Aotus nancymaae, assembly GCF_030222135.1. Taxonomy (NCBI): domain Eukaryota; kingdom Metazoa; phylum Chordata; class Mammalia; order Primates; family Aotidae; genus Aotus; species Aotus nancymaae. The sequence goes on from NW_026988425.1 coordinate 123,949,886, forward strand.
GCCCGCAAATAGGCACTTTTTGAGTGGCTGTTGGCAAGACTGTATTCCTTGAGAGCTTTTGGGTTGAGGGCCTGGGTTCCTGTGGATCTCTCCCCTGAGACTGGCTTCATCAGAGCAGGTGGGCGAGAGAAGCCCCAGGGTGAGCAAGACAGGGCTCCATCTCTTATGACTTGATGTGGAAGTGACGTTCCAGCACTCCTGCTGTATTCTGTGGTTGTATTCTGTGGTTACAAACGAGTCTCTAGTCCAGCCGACACGCAAAGGGAGGGGGTCACACAAGGTGTGGACACCAGGAGCTATTTTAGAAGCTTACTGATAATTGTACATTTTAAAATGACTTAAAGAGTAAAATGAATTGTTTGTAACTCAAAGGATAAATGCTTGAGGGGACGGATACCCCATTCCCCTTGTGCTTAGTTCACATTGCATGCCTGTGTCAAAACATCTCATGTACCCCATAAATATATACACCTACTATGTACCCACAAAAATGTTTTTAAAAAGCTCAGTGAGAGTGAACACTTCCTTGAATGCTGTCCACTAGCCCAGCCTTGCTGCCCATCACTGGTGATTTGTTTTCTCATTATTGAGTTTTGAGATAACAAAATTATATACTCTGAATACAAGTCCTTTATCAGTTACATTTCATCCTGTCTGTGGCTTGTCTTCTCATTTTCTTAATAGTGTCTTTGAAGAGCAGAGGTTTTAAAGTTTGGCAAAATCCAACTTACTTGTTCTCTAGTGGATCATGCTTTTGATGTCACATGTCAGAACTACTTGCCTAATCCAAGGTCACAAAGAGTTTCTCCTTTGTTTTTTTCTAGCAGTGTTATAGTTTTAGGTTTTACATTTAGTTTTATGATCATCTGAGATGCTGTTTGTATACAGTGTGAGGTGTGGACTGGAATTCATTTGTGGCATGTGGATATCCACTTGTTCTGCTCCATGTGTTGAGAAGACCATGCTTCCTCCACTGAATTTCCTCTGTATCCTTGTCAAAAATCAGTGAACCATATATACGTGGGTCTGTTTCTGGAGACTCTTCAGTTCCATTATCTGTTTGTCTGTATTTCTTGGTTATTGTAGCTTTACATAAATCTTGGAGTCAGGTAGTATAAGTCCTCTAATGACTTGTTTTTCATAGTTGTTTTGGCTCTTTTGCATTTTTATTTGAATTATAAAATTAAATTTTAAATTTCCAAGAAAAAAGCCAGCTGAGATTTTAATTGGTTCCTTTGAATCTGCAGACCAATCAGAGAAGAATTGGTATCTTTTTTTTTTTTTTTTTTTGAGACGGAGTTTTGCTCTTGTTACCCAGACTGGAGTGCAATGGCGCGATCTCGGCTCACCGCAACCTCCGCCTCCTGGGTTCAGGCAATTCTCCTGCCTCAGCCTCCTGAGTAGCTGGGATTACAGGCACGCGCCACCGTGCCCAGCTAATTTTTTGTATTTTTAGTAGAGACGGGGTTTCACCATGTTGACCAGGATGGTCTCGATCTCTTGACCTCGTGATCCACCCGCCTCGGCCTCCCAAAGTGCTGGGATTACAGGCGTGAGCCACCGCGCCCGGCCAAGAATTGGTATCTTAACAGTATTAAGTATTTTGATCATCGAACATAGTGTATATCCCCATTTACTTAGATTTTCCTTATTTTGGCAGTGTTTTTAGTTTTCAGTGTAGAGGTCTTGCATATCTTTTGTCAGATTGATCCCTAAGTACTTTGTATTTTTTTATGCTAAACAGTATCGTTTTTAAAAGTTCTAATTTCCAGTTGTTTGCTGCTCTGTAGAAATCCTGTTGACTGTGTGTATTGGTCTTATATTCTGCAAACTTGGTACACTTACTTATTCGTTCTTGGAGCTTTTTTTGTATATTTCCTTGGATTTTCTAAATTGGTAATCAGATTGTCTGCTTAGACAATTTTACTTCTTCCTTTCCGGTCTGTTTCTTTTTCTTTTCTTTTTTCTGGCCTGATTGCAATGGCTGGAACCTCCAGGAAAGCATAGGCTGTAAATGGTGAGACTGGACACCTGTGCCTTATTCCCCATCTTGAGGGGGAAAGTAATTAGTTTTCCATTATTGAGTATCATGTTAGATGCAGATGTTTTGCAGATATCTTCTATTATATTAAGGAGCTTCCCTATACATCCAGGTTTTCTGGGAGTTTTTATCAGGCATTGATGTGAGATTTTGTCAAATACTTCTTAAAAAATCTAGTGATATTATGCAATTTTTCTGTTGAGTATGCTTATTAATCATGTGATTCATGTTGGTTTTTGAATCTTAAACCTACCTAGCATTTCTCTGGTAAACCTCACTTGGTCATGATGTATTATCCTTTTTATATAATGTTGGGAGTTGATTTTGTAAAATATTAAGAATTTTTGCATATATGTTCATGAAGGATATTGATCTGTAATTTTCTTTTCTTGTAATTTCTTTGTTGGGTTTTGGTTTCAGAGTCATACCGGCCTCAGAATGGGATGGAATAGTTTGTGTGGAATAAGTATTATTCCCTAAACATTTGATAGAATTCCCCAGTGAAGCAATATGGGGCTGGAGATTTTTAGGGGAGGAAAATTAGAGACTATAAATTAAATTTCTTTTTAAACAACATAATGCTGTTCATATGATGTTTCTTCTTGATTGAGCTTTGGTAGTTTGTGTCGTTCAAGGAATTTGTCCATTTAAATATTGGCTTAAAGTTGTTTCTATTTGTTTCTCTCTCCTTTTTTTTTTTGAGACAGAGTCTCACTCTGTCACCCAGGCTGGAGTGCAGTTAGCCTCACTGCAACTTCCACCTCCTGGGTTCAAGTGATTTTTGTGCCTCAGCCTCCCTAGTAGCTGGCATTACAGCTGTGCACCACCATGCCTGGGTAATTTTGTGTGTGTGTGTGTGTTTTAGTAGAGATGATGTTTTGCCATGTTGGCCAGGCTGGTCTTGAACTCCTGGCTTCAGGTGATCCACCTGCCTCAGCCTCCCAAAGTGCTGGGATTACATGGGTGAGCCACCCCCCGCAGCCCTGTATTTGTTTCTTAATGCATTTTAATATCTGTAGAGTCTTTATCTTTATCATGCTTTTATTCCTGATATTGGTAATTTGTGTCTTTTCTCTTTTTTTCTTGATGAGTCTGGCAGGAGGTTTATCAATTTTTCTGATTTTCTCAAAGAATCAGCTTTTGATTTCATTTGTTCTTTTTCCCCCTCGTTTCTTAAGGTGGAAGCTATGGTTATTGCTTTGAGACCTTTTCTAACAGCGTTTGCTAGTGCTCCAAATTTCCCTCTCAGTGCTGCTTTATCTGAACCTCACAAATTGAGTATGTTGTTTTCATTTTCTTTCAGTTCACCCCTTCTGATTTCCCTTTGGACTCTTCTTTGATGCTCAGCTTATTTAGAAGTCAGTCATTTACATTTCCAAATGCTTAAGACATTTGCAGGTATCTTTCTGTTACTGATTTGTAATTTAACTCCGTTGTAGTCAGAGGACGTATTTTGTGTGACTTGAACCCTATTAAATTTATTGAGACTTGTTTTATGGTCCAGAATATGGTTTTCCCTGGTTAATATTCTGTTTGTACTTGAAAAGAATGTGTCTTCAGCATTTGTTGTGGGCAGTATTTTTAAATGTCAGTTAGGTCAAGTTGGTTGATAGTGTTGTTTAAGTTGTCTGTCCTTACTGATTTCTTATTTATTTGTTGAATAAATTATTGAGAAGAATATTGACATCTCTGATTATAACCGTAGATTCGTTTCTTTTTTTCTATTTTTTGAGACACAGTCTCATGTCACCTAAGCTGGAGTGTAGTGGTGGTGTGATCTTGGATCACTGCAGCCTTGACCTCCCAGGCTCAAGCAATTCTTCTGCCTCAGTCTCTTGAGTAGCCAGAACTACAGGCAGGCACCATCATGCCCAGCTAATTTTTTAAAAATTTTTTGTAGAGATGGGGTTCCACCATGTTGCCCAGGCTGGTCTCAAACTCCTGGGCTCCACCTTGGCCTCCCAAAGTGCTGGGAGCATACTGTGCCTGACCGATTTGTGTATTTCTTCTCACATTTCTATCACTATTTTATTCATATATTTTGAAGGTCTATTATAAGATGCATTAACTTTTAGGACTGGCATGTCCTCTTAATGAGGCCACCCTTTTATCATTATGCAGTGACCCCCTTTATTCCTGATGATCTTTGCTCTGAAATCAACTTTGCCTGATACTGTTAACATGTAGCCACTTCAGCCACCTTTTGTTTAGTGTTAACATGATACATTTTTCTATTCTTTTACTTTTGACCTATTTTATCTTATTTTTAACATGGATTTCTTACTTAGAGTTGGGTCTTACTTTTGAATCCAGCTTAACTTCTGTCTTTTAATGGGGTGTTTGGAACATTTACGTTTAATGTGATGATTGATAGCCTTAGCTTTACATCCTGAAACTGTCTTCTCTTTGTCTCAAAACTTTTGTTCTTTGTCTTTTCCTTGAGTAGCTGGGACCACAGGGGCATGCCACCATACCTGGATAATTTTATTGTATTTTTTAGAGAGAGATGGGATTCCACCATGTTGTCCAGGCTGATCTAGAATTCATGGGCTCAAGCAGTCCACCTACCATGGTCTCTTTAAGTAGGTGTTGGGATTGCAGGTGTGAGCCACAGTGTCTGACCCTGCCTTATTTTTAAAGATTGCATTTTATAGCTTTGTTGGCTTGTTAACTGTAACTGTTCGTAGTGTTTAAGTGATTGCATCAGTATATATCTTAAACTTATCCACCTTCAAGTGATACACACTTTAATATAGAGTAAAAAGAACCTTTCAATAATATCTTCCCTCCTAGCCTTTGTGTTTTCATATGTTTTACTTCTGTGTGTTAGACATTCTATAACATATTATTTTTGCTTTCTACAGTTGATTAATAAGAGTCTATATTTACTCATGTAAATAGCATTTCCAGTGCTTTTTTGTATAGATCCAGATTTCTGTGTGATTTTACTCTCCTGCTTGCAGAATTTCCTTTAAATCCCAGCACTTTGTGAGGCTGAGGTGGGTAGATGCTTGGGCTCAGGAGTTGGAGAACAGCTTGGGCAACACAGTGAAACCACATCTCTATAAAACAATAAAGAAATTAGCCAGGTGTAGTGGTGTGTGCATTTGTAGTCCCAGCTACTTGGGAGGCTGAGGTGGGAGAATTGCTTGAGCCTGGGAGGTCAAGGCTGCAGTGAGCTGAGATCATACCACTGCACACAAGCCTGGGCAACAGAGTGAGACCTTGTCTCAAAAAAAAAAAAAAAAAATTTCCTTTCCTTTAACATTTGTTGAAGTGAAGTTCTGCTGGTAACGAATTATAGTAGTTAGCCCTCTGTTTCCATGGTTACTGCTTCTGTAGATACAACCAACCATGGATTGAAAAATAATTGGAAAAAAGAAAAACAATAAAAAGTACCTACAACAATAAACAAATCAAAAATACAGCATAACAACTATTTTCATAGCATTTATATTGTATTAGGTATTATAAGTAATCTAGAGATGATTTAAAATATATGAAAAGATGATGTGCATAGAATATGAAAATGCTGTGCCATTTTATATCAGGGATTGGAGCATCAGTGGATTTCGGATTCAGAGGGGTTCTTTGAATCAGTCCTCCATGGATACTGAGGAATGACTGTATTTAGGTTTTGTATGCCTTAGTCTTTATTTCACCTTTGTTTTGGAAAGATACTTTCTCTGGGCAAAGAATACTATGTTGACAGATATTTTTCAGTACTTTAAAAATATTAGTCTACTATCGTTTAACTAGCATGGTTTCCAATGAAAAAATCTTTTTTTCCTCTGGCGTTAAAAAATTCTGGCTGCTCAAATGGAGAGCAAAAAAAAAGCAGGAGTTGCAATCCTAGTCTCTGATAAAACAGACTTTAAACCAACAAAGAACAAAAAGACAAAGAAGGGTATTACATAATGGTAAAAGGATCAATGCAACAAGAAGAGCTAACGATCCTAAATATATACGCACCCAATACAGGAGCATCCAGATACATAAAGCAAGTTCTTAACGACCTACAAAGAGACTTAGACTCCCACACAATAATAGTGGGAGACTTTAACACTCCACTGCCAGTATTAGACAGATCAATGAGATACAAAATCAACAAGGATATCCAGGACTTGAATGCAGATGTAGACCAAACGGATCTAACAGACATCTACAGAACTCTCCACCCCAAATCCACAGAATATAATTCTTCTCAGCACCACATCGCACTTACTCTAAAACTGACCATATAATTGGAAGTAAATCACTCCTCAGCAAATGCAAAAGAACAGAAATCATAACAACCAGTCTCTCAGACCACAGTGCAATCAAATTAGAACTCAGGATTAAGAAACTAACTCAGAACCGTACAGCTAAATGGAAACTCAACTGGTTCCTGAATGATGACTAGATAAACAATGAAATGAAGGCAGAAATAAAGATGTTCTGCAAAACCAATGAGAATGAAGACATAATGTACCACAATCTCTGGGACACATTTAAAGCAGTGTCTAGAAGGAAATTTATAGCACTAAATGCCCACGAGAAGCAAGGAAAGCTCTAACATCGACACCCTATCATCAAAATTTAAAGAGCTAGAAGAGCAAGATCCAAAAAAGTCAAAAGCTAGCAGAAGACAAGAAATAACTAAGATCAGAGCAGAACTGAAGGAGACAGAGACACAAAAAACCCTACAAGAAAATCAACAAATCCAGGAACTTGTTTTTTGAAAAGATCAACAAAACAGACTGCTAGCCAGATTAATAGAAAAAGAAAAGAATCAAATAGATACAATAAAAAATGATAAAGGGGATATCACTACTGATTCCACAGAAATATAAACTACCATCAGATATTACTACAAACAACTCTGTGCACATAAACCAGTACACCTGGAAGAAATGGATAAATTCCTGGACACTTGCCTCCTCCCAAGCCTAAACCAGGAAGAAGTTGAAACCCTGAATAGACCAATAACAAGGACTGAAGTTGAGGCAGCAATTAATAGCCTACCAACCAAAAAAAGTCCAGGTCCAGGTGGGTTCACAGCTGAATTCTACCAGACATACAAAGAGGAGCTGGTACCAACCTTCTGAAACTATTCCAAACAATCCAAAAAGAGGGAATCCTTCCCAAATCATTTTATGAGACCAACATCATCCTGATACCAAAACCCGGGAGAGACTCAACAAAAAAAGAAAACTTCAGGCCAATATCCATGATGAACATAGCTGCAGAAATCTTCAATAAAATACAGGCAAACCGACTGCAACAGCACATCAAAAAGTTTATCTACCATGATCATGTAGGCTTCATCTGGGGGATACAAGGCTGGTTCAACATACGCAAGTCTATAAATGTAATTCACCACATAAACAGAACCAAAGACAAAAACCACATGATTATCTCAATACATGCAGAGAAGTCCTTTGACAAAATTCAACAGCCCTTTATGCTTTTAAGTCTCAATAAACTAGGTATTGATGGAATGTATCTCAAAATAATAAAAGCCATTTACGAGAAACCCACAGCCAATATCATGCTGAACAGGCAAAAACTGGAAGCATTCCCTTTGAAATCTGGCACTAGACAAGGATGCCCTCTCTCACCACTCCTATTCAATATAGTAGTGAAACTTCTAGCCAGAGCAATCAGGCAAGAAAAAGAAAGAAAGGGTATTAACCTAGGAAAGGAGGAAGTAAAATTGTCTCTATTTGCAGATGACATGATTGTATATTTAGAAGACCTCATCATCTCAGCCCAAAATCTCCTTAAACTGATAAGCAACTTCAGCAAAGTCTCAGGATACAAAATGAACGTGCAGAAATCACAAGCATTCCTATACACCAATAACAGACTAACAGCCAAATCAAAAGCGAACTGCCATTCACAATTGCTACAAAGAGAATAAAATACCTAGGAATACAACTAACAAAGGATATAAAGGACCTCTTCAAGGAGAACTACAAACCACTGTTCAAGGAAATAGGATACAAACAGATGGAAAAACATTCCATGCTCATGTTTAGGAAGAATCAATATCGTGAAAATGGCCATGCTGCCCAAAATAATATATAGATTCAACACTATCCCCATCAAGCTACCTATGACCCTCTTCACAGAACTGTAAAAAATCACCTTAAACTTCATAGGGAACCAAAAGAGAGCCTGCATACCCAAGACAATCCTAAGCAAAAAGAACAAAGCTGGAGGCATCAAGCTACCTGACTTCAAACTATATACTACAAGGCTACAGCAATCAAAACAGCATGGTACTGGTACCAAAACAGAGATAGAGACCAATGGAACAGAACAGAGGCTTGGCAGGCAATGCCACGTATCTACAACCGTCTGATCTTTGACAAACCTGACAAAAACAAGCAATGGGGAAAGGATTGACTTTAATAAATGGTGTGGGGAAAACTGGCTAGCCATGTGCAGAAAGCTGAAACTGGACCCGTTCCTTACACCTTATACTAAAATTAACTTCAGATGGATTAAAGATGTAAACACAAGACCTAACACCATAAAAACCCTAGAAGGAAACCTAGGTAATACAATTCAAGACATAGGCGAATTGTATTACCTATGACTAAAACACGAAAAGCAATGGCAACAAAAGTCAAAATAGATAAATGAGATCTAATTAAATTCCAGAGCTTCTGTACAGCAAAGGAAACAATCATTAGAGTGAACGGGCAACCAACAGAATGGGAAAAAATTTTTGTAATCTACCCATCTGACTAAGGGCTAATATCCAGAATTTACAAAGAACTAAAGCAGATTTACAAGAAAAAAAAAAACCCATTCAAAAGTCGGCATAGGATATGAACAGACACTTTTCAAAAGAAGATATATATGAGGCCAAGAAATACATGAAAAAGTTCTCATTATCACTGGTCATTAGAGAAATGCAAATCAAAACCACATTGAGATACCATCTCACGCCAGTCAGAATGGCGATCATTAAAAAATCTGGAGACAACGGATGCTGAAGAGGATGTTGAGAAATAGGAACACTTTTACACTGTTGGTGGGAGTGTAAATTAGTTCAACCATTGTGGAAGACAGTGTGGCGATTCCTCAAGGATCTAGAAATACAAATTCCATTTGACCCAGCAATCCCATTACTGAGTATATACCCAAAGGATTATAAATCGTTCTGTTATAAAGACACATGCACATGTATGTTCACTGCAGCACTGTTTACAATAGTAAAGACCTGGAACCAACCCAAATGCCCATTGATAATAGACTGGACAATGAAAATGTGGCACATATACACCATGGAATACTATGCAGCCATAAAAAACAATGCATTTGTGTCCTTCGTAGGGACATGGATCAATCATGGAACTATCATTCTCAGCAAACTGGCAAAAGAACAGAAAACTGAACACCTCATATTCTCACTCATAGGCGGGTGTTGAACAGTGAGAACACATGGACACAGGGAGGGGAGCATCACACACTGGGACATGTTGGGGGGTCGGGGGCTGGGGGAGGGACGAGGGAGGGACAGCGGGGGGCGGGGAGGGATAACACTGGGAGAAATGCCTGATGTAGGTGATGGGGGGATGGAGACAGCAAACCACCATGGCATGTGTGTACCTGTGCAACAACCCTGCAAGATCTGCACATGTACCCCAGAACTTAAAGTACAATTAAAAAAAAACCCCATATGGTAGACCTAAAGATAAGTTTAGAAAAATAGTAAAAATAAGTTCTTGCTGCTTTGACTATATCTCCTCTATTGCTGATTATACAGGTATAATATTTCCTAGGGTACTGTTACATTTGGGGGCTGAGATTCATTGATTTTCTTGAATCCTTGGGTTTATAGTTTTCTCCAAATCTGGAAAAATTTTGGCCATTTTTTTTCTTTATTTTTTTCTCTTGTTCCTTTGGGGACTCTAATTTAATGTCTGTTAGGCTGCTGAATGCTGTATTTAAAATGTTTTTTCTATACTTTAGGATAGTTTTTATTGTGTCTTCTAGTGGTGTGTAGTGAACAAAACACAATTCCTGCCATTATGAAGATGACATGTAGTACATATTTTTATGTTATGAATGCCATGAAAGAAATGCATAGGGAGGAGCTACTTAGAGCTGTGACCTCTCAAGATGAGTTTAAGCTGAGCATTTAAAGGTAAGAAGTCAGGCATACCAAGAACAGGGAGAAATGTCCCAGGCAATGGGAACAGCAAGTAGCAAGTGGAAGTGAGGGCCTTGGATAGGGAAGAGACTGGTCATGGCAAGAAGTTTAGAGCTAATTGAAAATGTAACAGATAACTGGAAGGTTTTAAGTAGCGAAGTAAAACCCAGTGCACGCCTTAAAAGAATTTTTCATTTGCTATACTAAGAATGCACTTACTGATCTTCTGTGAAGAACTGTGTAGTTTCTACAGAATAGAAACATTTCTGAATAAATTTCTTAGCTACATACAGACGGTCCTCAACTTGTGATGGAGATATGCCCTGACCAATCCTACACATCAACTGAAAATCTTAAGTTGAAAATGTGTTTAACATACTTAACCCCACCAAAACCTCATAGCTTAGCTTAGCTTACCTTAAATGTGCTCAGAACGCATGCATCAGCCTAGAGTTGGGCAGAATCATCTAGTCCTCTGCACACCGTAGAGTACTGGTTACCCTCATGATCGTGTGGCTGACTGGGAGCTGTGGCTCACTGCTGCTGCCCAGCATCGAGTATCATACTGGGAAAAGATCAAAACTCAGCATGGTTTCTATTGAATACGTATCACTTTTGCACCATTTTAAAGTCAAAAAATCCTAAGGTGAACCATTGTAAGTGAAGGACCATTTGTATATTTGTGTTACGCTTACAAATACAGTGAGAAAGCAGAAGAGCCGTTTAAATCGTGTCAGTGACAACTACGGTAACTTATTGGGAAGGCTTTTCAGTTTCAGTAAGATACTAATAACTTTTAAAAATTTCTCTTAAAGCTGGTGGAAGTTAAAGGCCCCAGTGATCGCCTTTCACATAAGCAGATGATCTGGTTGGACGAACTGCAGAAGCTGGGGGCCGAAGTAGAAGTCTGCCATGTGGTTGCAGTTGGAGCAAAGAGCCAAAGCCTTAGCTAAGAGCTATGGAATTGGGGATATTTGGTCATACACTGATGTAAGATTTTCATATAAAACATCATGTTTTAATTAATTTTGTTATTGTCCGTTATAAACCTGATAGTTTGACTTGTCATCGTAGTGTCAGTGTATCACAAAATAGTGTTTGCTTGAATACACTCATTGATTCCACACACAGTAAATAATGAGCTTCCCCCCCACGAGACAGAGTCTCACTTTGTTGCCCAGGTTGGAGAGCAGTGGTGTGATCTTGGCTCACTGCAACCTCTGCCTCCTGGGTTCAAGCAATTCTCCTGCCTCAGCCTCCCCAGTAGCTGGGACTACAGGTGTGCACCACCACACCCGGCTAATTTTTGTGTTTTTAGTAGAGATGGGGTTTTGCCTTGTTGGCCAGGCTGATCTTGAACTTCTGACCTCAAGTGATCCACCTACCTTGGCCTCCCAAAATACTGGGATTACAGGCGTGAGCCACCACACCCAGCCGGTAATGAACTTAAAAGGGAAAAACCTTGTTGACCATTTTTGGAGCTGGATGCATTTATGTGATTAGACATGCAAAAAGCTGGAAAACTCAAAAACAAGTGATGATTCATATTTTTAGATTTTTTGTAAAAAAGTAGCATAACCAACGTTTCCTTCAAGTAATTAATAATATGGGAAACCGAGAATCTTCAATTTTTCTTTACTGCCCTACACATTTAGCTGTTATTATGGTTATCTAAGGTGGCAGAAACAGTTGAAATTCCAATTTTAGGAATTATTTAAAAATTCTCATGAAGCTGTGTTAAGACATCTAAATGCTTGTTCTACTGATCAGGCCCGGATCATGAAAGGAGTGAAGTCTTTATCAGAGGTAGTTGTCACTCATTGTCCTTCTCCTTGGGACCACCCCTAATAACTAGATCAGGGTATTTTCTCTGTTGACAGTACAGTCAAATCAGGGCTGCTTATTTGTGGGAGTGTCTCAGGCTGGGCAAGGGGTGTGGTAGAAAGGTGATTTATCCATGCACCAGGCCCAGGAGTCAGGGACTGTAATCCCAGTCTCTTGACTTGTTCTGAGGCCTTCTTGGGGGAATATTACTCCTAGTTTTTATATTTATTGAATGGAAGGACCAGTTAGGGCACTGTCCATCAATATCCACATGGCTTTAACTTGAGCCACTTCTGAATTACTGTTAAAAAAAGTTACTGATCACTACCTGGCTTTAGAGGGCAAGCAGAAACGTCCCATGGATGACACGGAAGTATGGAACAGAGAAGATACCTTCACATCTTCCATCACCGTGTTCCTGTAGATGATTTCATACTGACAACCACAAACAGTTGCTGTGGAAATTTTATTAAGCAACCAAAATTTCCTTCACATTCATTACTTTTAAACAAGAAGATCGCACATCTTCCTGCTCATCCCACTTGAACTCAAGTCATCAATTTTAGGCACTAAGGTTTTAGTTTTCTCTGGAAATAAAGTTTTAACCACTTGAGGTTACTACTGCGGCAAGCGGATTTTGCTGACGGATGTCAACAGCTTTCACCCTCTGTTAGTACAAATTAATATCCTTTCCTTAAATAAAGTTAGACATTTTTCGTTTCAAAATTGGTTTCCATCATAAAATGACAGCAAGAAACTGTACACCTTTACTTTCAATACTAGAAATTTCATCCAGCGCATCAGCATCTGCGCGGCGTTCCCCCACACGGGCTCTGCTGGGGGGCAGCAGGGGTGCTGAGCTCTCTCTAGTGCGCTCTGTGCAGCCACAGCACTGCTGTCACCACGTGTCCTGACGGCAGAAGTACTGAGCAGCTAGCTTTAGCCTGGCCTGACTGAAGGCTGTCATAGTTGTTTTTCATATTATGCACAATAAACTGTGGCACAATAATCATGATATAACAACTGTCCAGCAAAAATAAAACTCTTTTTTTTTTTTTTTTTTTTTTTAGACAGAGTTTTGCTCTTGTTACCCAGGCTGGAGTGCAATGGCGCGATCTCGGCTCACCGCAACCTCCGCCTCCTGGGTTCAGGCAATTCTCCTGCCTCAGCCTCCTGAGTAGCTGGGATTACAGGCACGCGCCACCATGCCCAGCTAATTTTTTCTATTAGTAGAGACGGGGTTTCACCATGTTGACCAGGATGGTCTCGATCTCTTGACCTCGTGATCCACCCGCCTCGGCCTCCCAAAGTGCTGGGATTACAGGCTTGAGCCACCGCGCCCGGCCAAAAAATAAAACTCTTTCACTACATCTGGTTATCATAAAATAGGCATTTTTCCATTTTAAACCATTATTAATAGTACCTAATACTTTTAAACTTGTAAATTAACAACAAAAAAAATACTACAGGAGTTAAAATACAGAAATGTGAGGGAAGAAAATTACAGAGGGAAAAATGCTCAATCCAAACATTTAGTCATAATAAAAAAGCAGCTAAATGAAAAAGGGAGAATTACAATTACACTGTCAATGGTAGGATACACTGTGATGTTATAAGGAGACTGGGTCTGGTTTCCAATCAAGGACTGTAAAAATGTTTAATAATTCTATTTGTATAAACTAAAAATAGCCCTTATTTTCTAGGCAACAAGTTGGCAAAAACCTTGGGTTTACCCATAAAGTAAATTTCTTAAGATATTTTCTAAGAACTCCTGTCCTGTTATATCCAGAGACAATATAAATTTTTAAAAGGCAAATAATTCAAATAGAAACAGCTACTCAATACATATAAAATATAGCTATCTTGAAAAAATTTGTTTTAGAAAAGGAAATAAGCTAACTAGACACTTATTACTATAACAATTTTCCATATCTTAGGATGGCAGTTTAAGAAACGAACAGTCAAATTTGAAAGCGTCCACGTTTGAAGCAGGGAATAAGGAGTGTGGGGGAGGTGGTGCCCCGTTTCACTGCTGTAAGCTTCAGCTTTGACCTCTACAGTGGTGGGTAGGTTCCTGTCACACAGTTTGGAAATGAGGGAGTTTCAGATCAAGCAAACAACTGTCTGCTTATTCTCAACTTTGCTGTCAAAAGTTGGAGGTTGGGGAGCACTTCTCTCACTATTTATTCAAATGGCAGCGTTCTCAGAGAATCCATTTTTATTTCTCCTCTATTCCTAAGCATTAGGAGCTATGAGAGAAGGAAAATATCTGTGCAGGCGCCCAACTAATGACCTCGTTAGTTACTTCCAAGGAGAAATGCCAGCGATAGTTTACCATGTTAGAAATACTGATGGCCAAGCCCAGCATGCCTCCCAGCAAGCCTTGTTTTTGAGGGTGGGTTTTGGCATAGTTGGCACTCTCCTGTCTACACCACTAACCTCTCAGAGGAATCAGCCTCCCACAGGCCACTCCCCAGTGGCTTTCAGAGGAACAGGACTTTGGGGACTCCTGGCTATGACGCTTAATATGAAAAGCCTATTTCCGATATGCAATGGGATTTTCACACCCCAATTTTAGAAGTAAAATTATAGTTTCTTCTGTAATATTTGTATCTTAATGTCAAAGGCACTTCTAAGTTTAATTATCTACAGCAAATGCTTTAAAGTTAACAGTGCACATCATTTTAAAGTTAGCCCTATGAAGTTAAAAGCAAACTCCCGATTTCAAAACACAGTGATCTAAGGTCTCTAAGAAGGTGATCTAAAATAAATTCTGGCCACAGAACACTGAACCTTCATCAGGTGAGTTCAATTAGAGATGACAGAAAGTGACCAGAAAAATACATGAATACTTCCTAAAGCCTGCTGGAGGTTTTATCAGATGTAACTGAAAATGATACAAAATGCAAATTTCTTATCTTTCCTGTTTGCTGCTTGGGGTTGCTAATGTGACTATCAGATAGCCTTCAGGAGGCAGTAGGAAAAATGGATGGAGACAAAAATGTAGCAGACAGAAAAATGAAGTTTGATCACAGTTACAAGAGCCAGACCTGTAATGACAGAAAGAGGACAGAAACAAAATTTGTTTTACAGTAAGTGTGAAAAAAAGCATGATTCAACATGTTTTTAAATATTAGTGCAAATTCCAACTATTATTCTTACATATAAAGTTATTAGAGCTTCAAATGCCTAGGTTAGCAATTTGAATTTGGAGGAAAAAAGTTTACAGCTTCCCTCAAAATGTTCAGAAAACATCCTATTTTAGTCTTCATTTGCTAATGTCTCAGTAGACAACCATATTTTGGCCCCACTTAAAAATTTGCTTAATGGCGTTCCTAAAATGCTTCGTCTGCATAGATTCCCTACAGGAGAAAATGGAAATGAGGAGGAGAGAAACTCTGGCGTCCCTGAGGTGTCCTTGGGGCCACTGGCTCTGAAGTACATCCTGCTCTGGCCCAGCTCCCCATAGCAGGCCTCTAGGGGGCCACTGCGCTGCTGCCGCAGCATCCTGTTCAGCACGTCGACTTCATCGGCCAGGACGGAGAGCTTGTGAAAGGCTGTGATGGAGCCGCCTAGGCTGATCTGGGCCTCGGGAACCCAGCGGAAGTAGCACAGTTTCCATAGTTTTAAGTGTGTTCCAGAGACACGTGGCAGAATAACAGCGTGCAGGTCAACTGGCTTGGAAAACCATTCTCTAAAATACTGCTCCATATCACTGTTCTGGCTGTTGGTTTGCTGAGGTGGATCTGGCTTTAGTTTTAATATCAATGAATTTCTCCTTGGAAGTAATTCTTGGTCACTGATGATTCCATTCTTTAAGGAAGACGGCATTCCTCTTAGTGTGGAGCTGTAGCTTTTCTATACAGAAGAGATTTTACCATTATGTTCCGGGGTTTCCCTTTTTAGAAAGATTGTAAGGATGCAATGGCAAATATAAACTCAATACTATGAAAAATTAATGGAATTTTCACTTCAAAGAACATTTTCCTCCCTTCTTTGCAGTCCGTATTCTAATCCTCCTCCCCTTAAAATTTTTCTTAGGTGTTGACTCTACCTAGGCTGTCACCATCAGCCTGAATAGGAATAGGGATGAGAGTACCTGCTAGCCACTAATTTGCTCATGGATAAGTTCTAAGACTAGGGTTGGGAAAAAAACTGAGACCTGGCTGATTGTATCAAGAACAGCAGACTAGATGGGTTTCAGTAAATGGGGCCGGCAGGCTCAGAGCCGCAGTCTGCCCATGCTCAGGTACTGAGGCTTTGTGGGCCTCAGACACCAAGAAGTCAGTCGGGATATAGTCATTTCAGTTAAAAAGGGAATGACCCCTCAGAAACTGCCATTAGCAGTGTTACTGTTGGAAGTACCTTTACTTTTAATGCTCTCTGTTCTGAAAAAGATGTGTTTGGTTACATGTGAGCCAACATCAGGTTTTGTTAGCTGTCATTTACCTTTGTCCGTTTAAAAGACTTGATGGAGCCATTCTGTACACAAGGTGTGCTCTTTCCAATGTAGAAGGGATTATGGAAAAGGGTGCGGTCCTTTGCTGTAAACTGGAGTGACCAGTCCCAAACGGAGGGGAATTTTAAGCCCTTCTCATCACCCAATTGGATATTTTTGCTTATAGCAAATTCCTGCAAAATAAAGTATTTGAACATCTGTGAAAAGATGCAAAACTAAAGATTTTCTCATGAATTCCTTTTCTCAGATGAGCTATTCATCATTATATAGGTTAAATGTTCTGTACTGCAGCCCTCAAAACCCACCAGAGTGGCACTTTCACTTCAAGAGAGGAGGCGCTCCTGGCCCTTGAGCACAGAGAAGCCCGACAGTCCCCATAAACAAGGAGTGTGTTATTCAGGTGCCCTCTGCCTTAGGACCCCAAGGAAGCTGTGCCCTTTGTGCAATAAGAATATTATTAAGAGAAATTTCACTAACCTGATACCATAAAGTCTTAAACATGTTGAATTTATTTCTGTAATTATAATATTTTACTTTTATGAGCACACGGTCAGTACATTTAAGCAGTTACCTGTTGGTAAATGGACTAACAAAATCTTTGGATGGAAATCACTACCACCAATTTTATAAGTTAATTTTCTAAGTGGGGAGCTACACTTCACTGAGTCAGTGATCTCAAATCACAGGCCACAGACTCAGGATAGAGAGGAAGGAATTGACTCCCCTATAGTCCTAGCAGGTGGCTAAGACCATGGAGAGCATGTGCACAGGAGACCCCTCTTCACAGGATTCCACCTCTGGCCTGGTTATCTGGCTTCTCACTGCAGTAAACGGAGGCAACACAAGGCTACAGGGTGACAGCCAATCACTTCACTGTGAGGAAGACACGGAGCTCCTCTGGAAGGCAGCCTAGACCATCTCTGTGAAGCAGTCACATTTAGCAATGTGGAGAAAGGACTCTCAGCTGAGTGATGGCAGAAGACTACCACAGCAGCGTATATACAACAGTTCCCTGGAGGACATATCCCCAGAGTCTCTGGACGGTGGGAAATGTTGGATTCTTTGTTCTGTACCTTTTAGTACTCTCCAAATTTTCTACCAAAAAAACCCCAAGAATTTATTTGGAAATTATTAAAAAGGCAAAGAATGTTACTAAGAAAAAATATTTAGCAGTCAGGAGGTCAGGTGGCACTCCCTGCCACAGTGGCGGCCTGGAATCATCAAGAAATGGATACGCTGTGTAACAGCACAGAATATTTTTTAAATGTTTACAAAATTTTCTATTTCGAATAATTAAAAATTCATCAAGAACCAAATATACATATTCTTAAAAATTTTTAGTCACTTGCAATTTCATCATACACGTACATGGATTAAAAACAACTCATTTGCTTTAGACACTGTCAAGAGCTGAAATCTAGTAAAACATGAACCCGAACCTATTTTAATGGCCCTTCAGTAAGTATACAGAAACTGTCCTCTTGGCTAAGTGTGATGGCTCATACCTGTAATCCCATTACTTTGGAAGGCTGAGATGGGTGGACCACTTGAGTTCATGAGTTCAAGACCAGACTGGGCAACATGGCAAAACCCTGACTCTACAAAAAATACAAAAATTAGCTAGGTTTGGTGGCATGTGCCTGTAGTCGCAGCTTCTCAGGTGGCTGAGGTGAGAGGAGTGCTTGAGCCCGGGAGGCAGGGGTTGCAGTGAGCTGAGATCACACCACCTGGGTAACAGAGCCAGATTCAGTCTTAAAAGAAAAAGATGTACTCCTTTTTAAAAGGTGAAAATGAAAAATATTTATCTCCAAGGGATATCAGATTTTCTATAAACACTACCTGGCTACTAGCACCTAAGGTAGCCTCAGAATGGAAAAAAAAGAAATGCTTTGGGCTTTTGGCTGTGTGGAAGAGGCTGAGGACAGTTAAGAATCATGACCCTGCCAGGCGCGGTGGCTCACGCCTGTAATCCAAGCACTTTGGAGGCCAAGGCGGGTGGATCACCTGAGGTCAGGAGTTCAAGATCAGCCTGACCAACATGGTGAAACCCTGTCTTTTAAAAAAAAAAAAAAAAAAAAGAATCATGACCCTTAGTCAATGACCAGTTCTTGCTAGGGAGGAAGGGAGAGGGAGATTCATGTTAGTATTTGTCAGAAAAAGCTTTTTCTTTTTTTTGGGTGGGGGAGCTTTCTAGCAAAAACCAGAAAGCCTACTAGACAAATTCTAACAGAGCTATAACACTAGAAAAAGCTTTTGAAAAAGCCAAATTAAACAAATAGAGCACTAGAACATGAACAGAGAAAGCAGATGAAATACTTGTAGAAGGTATTTTTTACAGCTCCCTCGATACAATTCAGTAACACTCACTCCTGGTGAGAAGTCTCAGCATACGCAGCATCAGCCAAGCAGCAGAGGCAGTGGTGTCTGGGGGCTGGGAGTCCTCCACGCAGATACCCACCCAGTGCACTCCCCAGTCCCCAGACCCCAAAGTCTTTGTCCTTGCCTCATGCACCTTTTGTAGGCTCACACTGTGTGCATGGGGTAGTGACGGGAGAGAATGGGGAAGAGCTGAGAGAAGCAAACAAGGCCGAGGGCAAGCCTAGCTCAAAGCAGATGGGGGGCCCAAGAATGATCACGGTGACGACAAATGAAAATGAGCAACTGAGAGAGCGTGTATTTTAGCAACAAACAAGCGTTCCATGCCTCAGGAGCCTCTGAGCCTGTATCACTGGTCCAGGGGACAGACTCTGACTCTGTCACCCAGGCTGAAGTGCAGTGACCGTCTCAGCTCACTGCAATCTCTGCCTCCTGGGCTTAAGCCATCCTCCTGCCTCAGCCTCCCCAGTAGCTGGGACCACAGGTGTGCACCACTACATCAGGCTAATTTTTTATTTTTTGTAGAGACAGGCTGACAGTGTTGAGCTTCTTTGAGCCCTGGGCTCCCCAAAAGTGGCAATGTTGGACAATCCCTCCTGCTTTTCGTGTCCTGAGAACTGACTCCCGTGAACTGAAATCAGACTGCCCTCCCTCCTGATTCCCCTGTTTTCTGACTATAAAATATCCCAGGCTTTGGCCTTTTCTTTGGGACACCCATTAATTAAATTCTCCCTCCTACAATAGCCTGAATAAAATCAGCTCCTTAACTAACCAGTGTGTTTTGTCTTTTACACCAACAAATCCAGAATAATTCATATGTCTTTAGGAAAATTTGCATAATGCTTCACAGTTTACAAAATGTTTTCACCTCATACAATGAGACTAAAGGCAGAATTGTTAGTCTGACAGATCCATTTTACAGGTAAGGAACGTGGATTCAGGCTGAAGCCCGAGCGGAACATGGGCGGAGCACTTTTCCCAGACCAGGGCCAGAATTCAGGTTTCCTGCTCCCCAGGCCACACTTCCCAGCCCAGGGCCTTACTGCTGAGGCTGAAGACCCCGGAGCTCACTGTGAGGGTAATCGACTTCCTAGACAGGCTTCCTGAAGGCCCACAAGAGCTACCCCTTTCTGCTTCTCTGAACGGTCTCTGCAGCGATTGTCAGCTTCTGTTGTTGGTTCAAGTGTGGGTGAGACAGCACTTTGGTCCAGAATGGTTCCCACCAGTGGCAAGCAGTAGCTAGTTTCAAGTTTGCCTTGAGACCCTGCTTAGTCATAAATGACTCTTCCTCTAGATCAATGAATTGTGATGGGAAACTTAGAACTCTTGAAGGAAAATAATCTTGTTTTGTACAACTTTTTATCCTGCTGACCTAGAAAATAAACGTCCTATAACAGGGCTTTGGTTTTTACTACCCAATAGCCCAAATGGTTTTTACTACCCAATAGCCCAAATGTAAAATATAAATACAAAAGCATGACATTTAAGGTGGTTAATGTACATCTTTAAAGGGGTTTACTACAAAAAATTACATCAGAGTAAAACATAAAAAATGTTCACTCATAAAAATAATTTCCTAGATTTTTGTGTCTTTAGTTCATTCAGAAATTTCAGCTGAAAATGGTAGTAAGAGAGTTTTAAATCATATTAAATAGGCAGTTAATTATACTTCAGTTATGCCTTGATGAAGCTGTAAAAACAAGAAAAATGTAGCCAGGGCCACAGGGTCGCTTACCGTGCTTTGCTTCACTCGCTGGTGAGGCGAGTTGAACAAGAAGGTGCCAAACAGTGAGATCCGGGTGCTGTCATACAACACTGCCAGGTAGGTTTCTGAGAACTCGAAAGCTGCGGGATATTGTTCTAATAGCTGCCAGGTAGCATCCAAAAATAGCAAAAATAAAGGAGACTGGCAAATACAAAGATAAATGGGATCATTTAATGTTATCCTTCAGCCATTCACACTGACTTCAAAACGTACTGCTGATGTTAAAGAAGAGATGAATGAGAAAACATCTAAGCCTAAAACACTCGGCTCCTAAGCTGAGCTAAGGATAGATGATAAACATCTAACAAACCCAAGAAGTAATGTTCGACCATGATAAACATCACAACCCTTATTTGTCCAATAAGTGTAACAACTTGAATTGGCAAAGCACACGGCTGAGTAGGTTGCCACTATATAAAGGAGGAAGAGCAAAATATGTGTTTAAGCATGACCTAGAAGCAATTCTTTAGATTTTATAACAAAACCAAACCATCAACAAACTTCTGTAATTTTTGGTTGATCCTGTAGGCTCACCATCAGAAAACACTTTGCTATCAGCCTAGGTCACATGGTGTGTCCCCAAGTGCAGCAGCTGATGACCACTATTTTTTATGAGACACCACAAGTCAAATGGTGGTCTCTGAAACAATCTTCTAAAAACTGATCTGACTTGCCTGGCCTCTGAGATGTTTGTAAGGTCTTCCACAGTCTAACTATAAATCTAAGGCAACCACTAACTCCACAGCTGTTACAAAAGTGGCCCTCTCAAACTTTCCATCATAACCCGTGTATCCCATTTTAAGAAAATGTGATATTCCAAAAGTGATTTTTCCAAATAGCTAACGTGCTTGTCATCTGTTTGACAGGATTTTATTCAGAATTTTTTCAGCACTTTTCCACTAAGACAAATTCAATAGACAACTTTAAAAAACTTCACCCTCATAGTTACGAGAATCTTTATAATAAATACATCAATTTGAACTCTAATCCATTAGCTAGCTTTGGACTAAGGAAGCTAAGTTGTACGAAATACAGTATTTTTTAAAAGCCCCTTCATCTTTTAAAGACTGATAAAAAGGCATGAAGATTTTGTTACCTCTTTCTCTGATCTCTTCAGATGGTTGCATCTGTCTAGGAATTGATATCCTGCCATGACCCACTCCTTTTGTATCAGACTCTGAAATCCAACAATTGTCCTAAAATAGGGATCCAGCATCACTTGAACAAGAGAAGCGACTAAACAGCTCAAGTCTCTTCCTTCCTCCTCTGTCAATAAAATGCAAAGAAGATGATTACGACATACAAAAATGCTGAGAGAGAAAGGGAAGGAAAGGTAAACTAGATAATTTAGTGTTCTGCACACCTAGGCTGCCTTCCAGATAATCTGTATAAGGAAATTTTACTGGATTCTAGCAACTCTAAAATATTACAGACTTGTAGATAAACTAAATTAGCACTTAATAGAAGATGGTCTTTTATAATGGATATTTGCCAGATAATAAAGGCTCATCAGTCACACCTTTTATATTTGAATGATTTGTGGTAGAAAATTCTTCTAGACTCCACTCTACTGTTCTTTTGTTAAGGTATTAAGTATAAGGTAATCTTTCTACTGACAACTCCACACAGCAATACTAAGAAGTGAATGGGGAAAGTGGGACCATTTGCTACCACCTGGAAACTGTGGCTAACAATTCCCTCCTGTCTTTTACAGTTGTCCTTTTCAACGAGGTCGGAATTATCAAAGCCAGGGAAATCAGAAGAAACCTACTGACCAATATCCTTGTTGATTACAGATGTAAAAATCAATAAAAATATGAGTAAACCAAATTATCCAGGAATGCAAAGTTGGTTTAACATTTGTCAATCATAGTAACATACCACAGTAATAAAATAAAGGACAAAACTAACACGATCATCTTATCAGATGTAGAAAAATTCTACATTCATTCCTGTTTAGGAATAAAAGGAAACTTCTTTAAACTGATCAGAGACATCCATAAAAAAACTACAATTAATGTTATTCTCATTGGTGAAAGACTGGATACGTTCTCCCTAAGATCAGGAAGACGACAAGGATGTCTGTTCTCTACACATCGCCATCTGATTGTCCTGGAGAATCTAGCCAGAGCAATTAGGCAAGAAAAAGAAAAGAAAAGGCATCCAGATAAGAAAGAAAAAGGTAAAAACTCTATTTGCAGACAATATGATCCTATATGTAAAAACTCCTATGCAATCCACAAAATAACTACTAGAACTAATAAATGAGGCCCGTAAGGTCACAGAAATTCGATACACAACAATCTGAGCACACTATAAACCTGAAAATGAAATTAATAATTATATTCACAGTAATATTACTTAAGAGATTTAACAAAATAAGCATAAGACTTGCACAATAAAACACTGCTGATAAAATGAAAAATCTAAATAAATGGAGCAGCATAATTCATAACAGCTACAAAGAAGAAACAACCCAAATGCCAATCAACAGGTAAATGGGTAAGCAAAATGCATTTAAATAGTGGAAAACGATTCAGAAATAAAAAGGAACAGATTGCTGATACATGCTACATGAACGAACCTCAAAAACATGTATGTGGAATGAAAGAAGCCAGAGGTAAAAGACCACAAATTGTATGATTCCATTTATATGAACATGCTGAGAAAAGGAAAATCTACAGACAGAAAGATTAGTGACTGCCTGGAGCTGGGATGCAGGTCTTTTTGGGGTGATGAAAAATTTCTAAAACTAGACTCTATATTTACTAACAATTATTGAATTACAAATTCAAAAACGAGTGAATTTTATAGTATTTAAATTTTAACTAAACTTTAATATAAAAATGTTAGTAAAATGAAGGTTCAGTACTACTTCTGAGGTCCTTTGTATTACAAATGCAAATGGAGGATAAACAGGATTTTCCAATATGATGAGAACACCCGCTGGATGAGAGAGAAATTGTGACTATTAGGCGCTGCATGCATTTGTGAGTTAAACACACACTCTGGCTGCATCAGTTCAGGATTACTTTATATGACACATTACTATTTTATTTTTTTCCTAAAAGTTTTAAAGATTTTTGCCTCATCAAAGTCAATTAAGTTTGACATTGTTAAAAGTACTTTTGCAAGCTTGGCTGGGTGCAGTGGCTCATGCCTATAATCCCAGCACTTAGGGAGGCTGAGGCGGATCACCTAAGGTCAGGAGTTTGAGACGAACTTGGCCAACACAAGTGAAACCCCCGTCTCTACTAAAAACACAAAAATTAGCCGGGCATGGCACTACATGCTTGTAATTCCAGCTACTTGGGAGGCTGAAGCAGGAGAATCACTTGAACCCAGGAGGTGAAGGTTGCAGTGAGCCAAGACTGTGCTACTGCACTCCAGCCTAGGTGACAAGAGTGAAACTAGGTTTCAGAAAAAAAAGTGCTTCTTCAAGCTTAAGCAACATTTTGTATTCATACACCTATGCTACATGAATATATAGTCATCCTCAGTATCCATAAGGAACTCATTCCAGGACCTCCCTTGGATACCAAGATCCATGAATATTTAAGTCCCAGATATAAAATGATGTAGTATTTGCACAGAACCTATGCACATCCTCCTGTATACTTTAAATCACCTCTAGATCATTTATAATACCTAATACAATGTAAATGCTATGTAAATAGTGGTTATACTACACTGTTTAGGGGATAATGACAAGGAAAAAATGTCTGTTCATGTTCAGTATGGCTGAAATTTTTCCCCCCAATATTTTCAATCCTGAGTTGGTTGACAACAGATGGGAAACCCATGGATAAAAAGGGCCTACTGTATTATCAGAAGGTAGTTTTTAGTCTATCTGCAAACTTAGAAATTTTATTAGCTACAATGTTATTTAAAATTATCCTTTGCTTAACTGTAAGATTTTTTATGTTGCTGTTTATTCCTACCAAATATTACATTACTAGCTATTCAGTTCAGTCTATTTCTTTGATATCAAACTATTCCCTTACAGTGATAATTTAGCATGAGCCAGAAGGTATTTAAACTAAAACAAATTTGTATGAATTAGAAAGACAGCAAAATTAGAGAGAAAGCCCTGTCAAAATTATCACCAAGTATTAATCCAATAAAAGACGGGACCCACCCTTCCCATAAAATAGAAAGGATAATTTAATAAAGGGTAAAACCTGGACTCCCTTCTATTCTATTTTCAGTCCTTGTGCCACTGGTTTTTTTTGTTTTTTTTTTCTTTTTTTGAGACAGAGTCTCTCTGTGTTGCCCAGGCTGGAGTGTAGTGGTGTGATCTCTGCTCACTACAACCTCTGCCTCCAAGGTTCCAGTGATTCTTGTGCTTCAGCCTCCCAAGTAGCTGAGACTACAAGTGCACACCACCACGCCTGGCTAATTTTTGTATTTTCAGTAGAAATGGGGTTTTGCCTTATTAGCCAGGCTGATCTTGAACTTCTGACCTCAAGTGATCCACCCACCTCAGCCTCCCAAAGTGCTGGAATTCCAGGCTTGAGCCACTGTGCCCAGCCCGTGCCACTGTTTTACTCAAATAATGTGCAAAATCTGTAATGTATTTGCTGGTACTGTAGTAAATAAGAGATAGCTAAAACTTGAATGGGACAAGCAGTAAACCACAGTTGGCTGGCATGGTGCTCATGGTGCTGTCAGGAGTTACTTTAGTTACCTTGTAGGACTACAGAGAGATGTTTGCTTTCTAGCATGTATACAAGTTCTGCTGAATGCTTAAGGAATGCCCTGAAGAGAGAAAAGAAAAAATAGTGTTAACAATCAAATTTCCACTACAAATACATATTTAAAGTACTTGAAGTCAAGCAAATCTAATTTCTCTCACTTTACTGATACTCTTTTGATTCATGATGTTCTCATGAGTCATGATCCATGATGACTCAATGGGTTTATCATGACAATGTCTTAACTTATCATGACTTAAGTCCTGATGAATCCATTGTAAGCTGAAAATATCCTAAACTGAAAATGCGTGGCTAACTGGCAGCTGTGGCTCCCTGCTGCTGCTCAGCATCACAAGAAAGAATTGGCTGCTTTCTACTGAATGCAGGTAGCTTTCATGCTACTGTAAAGTTTCTTTAGTATTTTTATGACTCCTCCAAGGAGTACATTTTGTAATTTTTTTTTCTTTTTAAAAGACAAAATCTCATTTTGTCACCCACACTAGAGTGCAATGCCATTACCATAGCTTATTGTAACCCTGAATTCCTGGCCTCAAGTGATCCTCCTGCCTCGGCCTCCTGAGCAGCTAGGACCACAGGCACGTGCCACCATGCCTGGCTAGTTTTAAAATTTTTCTGTGGAGATGGGGAGTCCTACTACATTGCTCAGGCTGGTTGTCAACTCCTGGCCTCAAGTGTTCCTCTTGCCTCAGCCTCTCTAGGAAAACAGGCACAAGCCACCATGCCTGGCTACTTTTAAATTTTTTTGCGGAGATAGGTCTCATCATGTTGCTCAGGCTGGTTGTGAACTCCTGGCCTCAAGTGATCCTCCTCCTTCAGCCTCCCAAAGCTTTGAAATTACGGGCATGAGTTACCATAACTGGCCCCATTTTGTATTATTGTTTTTTGAGATGAAGTCTTGCTCTATTGCCCAGGCTGGAGTGCAGTGGCACAATCTCAGCTCACTGCAACCTCTGCCTCCCAGGTTTAAGTGATTCTCCTGCCTCAGCCTCCTGAGTAACTGAGACTACACAGGCACAGGTCACCATGCCTGGCTAATTTTTTTTATTTTCAGTAGAGACAAGGTTTCACCATGTTGGTGAGGCTGGTCTCGAACTCCTGACCTCAGGTGATCCACCCGCCCCAGCCTCCCAAAGTGCTGGAATTACAGGCATGAGCCACCATGCCTGGCCCCATTTTGTAATTTTTATATCAGGGAAATTCATTAACCCTTTATAAAAAGGAAGGGGTTGACTTATGACAGAAACTATAGAGATCGAGATTAGTGGTACCCAACAGACACAGATGGGGATGGGGGTGCACCTATAAGAGGGCTAGCACGGGGGAGCCTTGCCATGGAACAGTTCTGTACCTTCCTGTGGTGGTGGTTACGTGAATCTACACATGGTAAAATCGCATAGCTCTGTTAAGGGCATGCACACACATGAGAGCATGTATGAACTGGTGAGTAAGATCTATCCACTGTGCCAATCGAGGTCAGCTTCCTGGTTTGGATGCCGTATTCTAGTTACGAGATGCTTGTTACCACTGGGGGAAGCTGAATGAAGAGTAAGCACATGGCTCTCTGTGCTATTTTTGTACCTCCAGTGAGTCTGTAATTATCTCAAAATAAAAAGTTAAAGGAAAAGAAAGTAAAGAACTAGTACAAACCTTACGTATTCTAACCATCGAGTATTTTCCAGTGAAGATAACCATTTCTCTTCAGTTTCTTCAAAAGGCTCTGTAAAATACATTATACACATACATTTTTACTTTTTATTTTATATGATCTCTATCAGAGTTAAGCAATACATCAGTTTCTAATATTTAAAAGCTGGCTTTAAGTAAATATCATGGATTTTCACTTTAATAACATGAAATAAGCATTTAAGAAGACATTACAATTCTGGGCCGGGCACAGTGGCTCACGCTTGTAATCTTAGCACTTTGGGAGGCCAAGGCAGGCAGATCACGAAGTCAAGAGATGGAGACCATCCTGGCCAACAAGGTGAAACCCTGTCTCTACTAAAAATACAAAAATTAGCTGGGTGTGGTGGCAGGTGCCTGTAGTCCCAGCTACTTGGGAGGCTGAGGCAGGAGAATGGCTTGAACCCAGGAGGTAGAGGTTACAGTGAGCCAAGATCACACCACTGCACTCCAGCCTGGTGACAGAGTGAGACTCTGTCTCAAAAAGAAAAAAAAGACATTCACAATTCTATAACAAAACGAAGCATGGGGCTCCAGCATCTTCTCTCTTGCTCTTTCAGAAAAATCTTGGAAAATCCAACCAACTCTGACTCCCAACAACTAGGAATTCCACCCTTCCCTGCTCAGCCCATGCCTTGATCCTGGCCCTCCTGACCTGTGAGGTCAGGTGCCCAGGCCCTAGCCCTTGGCTTCCTCACTGCAAGCCTTGCCTTCCTGCTTCCCTGCCCCTCCCCTGCTGCCAGTGCCGCCTTTCTGCATGGCTATGTGGCCTGAGGGCTGACCACTGCATGATGAGGCACCTTCAATGCCCTGCCCAGAGTGCACACTAGTTTTTTCAACAACTTGCCCTTGCCCCACCCCTGCAAGGTCCTCCCCCAGGGAAGTGCTCACTCATTGCTCAAGATCTGCTGCAAGGCTGCCTTTGCCAACTCCCTCGTGACTTCGAGGCTCTCTCAAGGAGGACCCATATTACACCAAAGATGCTGTCATGTGACTCATCACCCAGGACACACTGAAGCCACCTGTTTGCTCAGATATACCAGAACTGGAGACTACAGATACAACACAGCTGTTTGATACCCATGTCCAGTCACCTATCTCAAAGTATAACCATATGCATTAAAATCTTAATAAGTTTGTCTGTAAGGTAATATAGTGTTCTACTCAGCAAACGCTTTTATAAAAGTATTGTACTATACCTTTCATGATTTGAAGGAAATTTAATACATTCATTTTTCCCTTTCTAAAACAAAAAGTAGTTTAAACTTAATTCCCTAGGAGGTTCTGAAGTTCTCATACAATAATAAATAATTCATACAAATACTTCCATAGTCTTCTTAAATATACCTTTTTCTATATATTTAAAGGAACGTCACTTTTCATGACATCTCATACAATTCTGTATCCTGTGTTCATTATTATATGAAATAAGAATGAAATTACCATTAACGCATAGCTGCTTCAGTTTTACAAATGCTGCCTGTACTTCTTGAATATTAGGCAAGGTCTTATCCAAATCTGACTTGTAAACATCACTTCTCTGTGGGTGACTTTTAGTTATTGCATTACAAATCCTAATAAAGACAAAAATCCTTTAGTCATTACTCATTCACTTAGCATGTATTTAATTAACACTCACTACAGGCTAGGGCATTATTCTAACAGCTGGGGATAGAGAGAGGAATGAGACAGGTAAGGTCTCTGTCTTCATGGTGTTCACTTTTTTTTTTTTTTAAGACAGAACGATCGCTTATTTTTTAGTTTTAGAGACTATTCCCATCAGGTTTCTTTGCATGATTTTTCTGTATCCTGGACAAACTGAGAGCGAAATTGAGAGGAAGACAAGTAAACTTTGTTTCCCTCTTATCATCCAAACTCTTACACGAATCTGGTTTTGACTATGGCAGAATGCTGCCATTCACATCACCCCCACCCCCACGTGCAGTGGACAGAATGAATTCGATCATTCCCTTATTTCTGATGGGAGAAAATAAGCGCATCCATTGGAACACTTGCCCAGGAAACAGGAACACTGCTGAGTGGGCGGCGTGGCATTTAGATTGAGGAGACCCTTCACTCCCACATCGTTCCACGTGATGTAGACACGAGGATGGCAAAGCAGACTCACATTCTCCAGCTCTAGAGAATGCAAAGCACCTATCCCCGGTCTTAACGATTTGCTGTGGGATGAACTGCAAGCACAGACATTCCCCCAAATTCCTCCCACCCCTCCTTTATTCTTAGGAGAGGACGAGCTGCTATAAATGTGTGCCATGGGGTCTCTAGATGTTTTCAAAGGCAACGGCCAGAACTGGCATTCCCATCTATATTCAAGAGGTAACTTCCACACCACTAAAACAAACAAACAAACGAAAACAAACTGCTATTTTTCTTCCCGAATAAAGTAGTATAAATTAGTGTGGAATGTTTAAAAACACCTTAAAAAGATAAAAATAAAATCACTCAGAATTCTAAAATTTTGATGTAAATCTTCCTGGATTTCTTCTATGCACCTTTATGGAATTGAATGTACACATGTATGGAATTTAATGTACAAATGTATACTGTACATTTGCTTGATAACTGATTTTTAAAAATCAATTAATCAACATGAATATGCTCTCATTTCATTAAAATATGTAATGCTTCATGAATCTGCATGTCATCTTTGTGCAAGGGCCATGCTAATCTTCTCTGTATCATTCCAATTTTAGTTGATGTTCTCGGTGGTGGTGGGGTAGATAATAACGTGGTGAATGCCAAGGATGATGTAATTAATCATGGGACTACAGGCTACTTTAGGTCACACGGTCAAAAAAGGCTGCTCTGTGAAGATGGTACAAAAGCTGAAACCTAAATAGAGAAGCAATGCAGAGATCTTGAGGAAGTGATGTTTAAACTGAGATGTAAAGGATGAGTGAGTGAGCTGGACATGGTGGCTCATTCCTGTAATCCCAGCACTTTGGAAGGCTGAGGTGGATCACCTGAGGTCAGAAGTTCAAGACCAGCCTGACCGACATGGTGAAATGCTGTCTCTACTAAAAATACAAAAAACAGCCAGAGGTAGTGGTGGGCGCCTATAATCCCAGCTACTCAGGAGACTGAGGCATGAGAATCACTTAAACCCAGGAGCTGAGATCATACCACTGCACTCCGGCATGGGTGACTGCTGTCTCAAGGAAAAAAAAAAAAAAAAAAGAACAAGTGAGTCCAAGTGGGTAAGCATGGAGAGCGTTCCCAGATGAGCGCAAAGAACGAGTCCAGAAGGGAAGAGCACTGGACAATGTCAGGAGGTTGAAAACACCAGGGAAAGTCCAGGTGGAAGGAGGAAATGATGACACACAGGCAGAGGTGGAGCTGGGTGGAAGCACACGGGTTTGTAAGGTGTCTGAAAAGTGAAGTGACAAAATCTGAGGAGGAACTGGAGATGGAGAAGAGAAAGAAAGAAGAAGGCATCCAGGATGACCCTTTGGTTTCTGAGAGCAGGCTGGGGGAGGGCATGGAGGCCATATCCTTGAGTTTGGTTTTAGACATAGTAAGTTTAAAGGGCCTTTGAGATCTCCATGTAGAAGTCAAGTTAGACTGAAGATATAAATGCGTTGGCCACTAAAGCCATATTCTTGGGGGAACTTCTTTAGGAAAGGAATACGTAACATGAAGAAGCAGCCTTAGAATCTGTGTAATGTCTGGAGAGAAAAGTATGGGTCTGCAGAAGGCACAGAGTGCCAGCGAGGAACAGGAGCTTCAGGAGCATGGAGAGGAGTAGAGGCTGAGGGTGTAGGCAGCTTTAAGGAGAGAGTGACCAATAGTACTCCCCACTGCTCTGAGCACAACTGAGAAAGGCCTCCTGCTTTAACGACATGGAGGTTACTGATGACCACAGCAGAGGATCCCAGACTAGTCTGGGGTGGCTAATTAAAGCCACTGTTCTAGCTATTGCAAATGTGTAGATCCAAATAAGACACAACAAACTACAGGAAAAGTTTGATTTATCCTGAAGTATCTCAACTGGCTATCACTGCACTTTGAAAGTATGTTACAGGAAACGTTATAGCAAGATGTCAGCACCCAATTAAATTACATTTAGTGTAACTCCACTGTCAGTTAATTTTAATATAATCACATTCTTTTCAAAATGGCAATTCTTCTTTTTTTTTTTTGAGATTGGAGACTTTTTTTTTAATTGCATTTTAGTTTTTGGGGTACATGTGAAGAACATACAAGACTGTTGCATAGGTATACACATGGCAGTGTGATTTGCTGCCTTCCTCCCCATCACCTATATCTGGCATTTCTCCCCATGTTATCCTTCCCCAACTGCTCATCATCACTGGTCATTAGAGAAATGCAAATCAGGAGGAGTTCCAAGATGGCTAGTTAGATCCAGCTCAGGATTGCAGCTCCAAGTCAAAGTGCAGAGGGTGAGTGGACACCGCATTTCCAGACGGAATTTTATTGCCCACAGACCAGGAGATTCGCAGGCGGAGGAGCCCCATGGGTCGCCAGCGTGGCTGTTTTGGTCAGTGCGGCTGTTTTGCCTGCGCCCTAGCGCAGCCACTCCAGATGCAGAGTAAACGGGACTGTGCCCCACTTAGGCAGCAAGGGGAGCTGAAACGGGGAGTCAGGCCAGGAGATTCCCAGGCAAAAAAGCGCCACGAATCTCAGAGCTGCGGTTTCAGCCGGCGCAGCTGCTCCCGGTGCAGAGTAAATGGGACTGTACTCCCACTTAGCCAGCAAGGGGAGCTGAAACAGGGAGCCAGGCCAGGAGATTCCCGGGCAAAAAAAAAAAGTGCCATGAATCTCAGAGCCGCGGTTTCAGCGGCGCAGTGGGTCGCCGCATGGGAAATCACACAGATCCCGGCGCCTATTCAACAGGCAATCAGGTCACCTGGTAGAGAGCTGACCGTTCAACGAAAAAATAAAAGGCTCTGAGGCAGGGAGCCAGGAGATCAGGCCCGGCTGGTCCCACCCCCCCAAAAACAAAAACAAAAAAACAGCAATTGGAAACGCTCTGGGTTGAGAGTTTCAGGACGGTCCAGCTCTGTGGGGAAGGGGCGTCTGCCATTACAGAGAAAGTCCGTTGGGCCAACATTGCGGAAGCAGCTCTAACTACACCCATATAAACAGGACTGCAGGGAAGTTCACACGGCAGCTGGGAGGAGCCCACAGCAGCTCAGCGAAGCCTCTGCAGGCTGAGAGTGACTAGGCTGCCTCCTTGTGGGCAGGGAAAACGGCAGCAGCACAGCGGAAACTCATAAAGCCCTAACTCCCTGGGACAGAACACCTGGGGGGAAAAAAAAGGGCTTTATGAGTTCTGCTGCTGCAAACTTAAACTTACCAAAATCAGAAAGTCAACAACTACAAAGCTGACAGGTGGATAAATCCACAAAGATGGGAAGAAACCAGCGCAAAAAGAATGAAAACACCCGAAACCAGAACACCTCTCCTCCTACAAGGGATCACAACTGCTCACCAGCAACGGAACAAGACTGGATGGAGAATGAGGGTGATGAAATGACAGAATCAGCCTTCAGAAAGTGGATAATAAGAAACTTCCGTGAGCTAAAAGAATATGTTCTAACCCAATGCAAAGAAACTAAGAACCTTGAAAAAAGACTTGATGAAATGCTAACAAGAATGGACAACTTAGAGAGGAATATGAGTGAATTGATGGAGCTGAAAAACACAACACGAGAAATTCGCGAAGCATGCACAAGTTTCAACAGCCAAATTGACCAAGCAGAAGAAAGGATATCAGAGGTCAAAGATCAACTCAATGAAATAAAACGAGAAGGCAAGATTAGAGAAAACAGGGCAAAAAGGAATGAACAAAGTCAACAAGAAATATGGGACTATGTGAAAAGACCTAATCTACGTTTGATAGGTGTACCTGAATGTGACGAAGAGTATGCATCCAAGCTGGAAAATACTCTTCAGGATATTATCTAGGAAAACTTCCCCAACCTAGCAAGGCAGGCCAATATTCAAGTCCAGGAAATACAGAGAACACCACAAAGATATTCCTCTAGAAGAGCAACCCCAAGGCACATAATCATCAGATTCACCAAGGTTGAAATAAAGGACAAAATGCTAAGGGCAGCCAGAGAGAAAGGTCGGGTTACCCACAAAGGGAAGCCCATCAGACTCACAGCAGATCTCTCAGCAGAAACCCTACAAGCCAGAAGAGAGTGGGGGCCGATATTCAACATCCTTAAAGAAAAGAACTTTCAACCCAGAATTTCATATCCAGCCAAACTAAGCTTCATAAGTGAAGGAAAAATAAAATCCTTTGTCAACAAGCAAGTACTCAGAGATATCATCACCACCACACCAGCTTTACAAGAGCTCCTGAAAGAGGCACTACACATAGAAAGAACAACCAGTACCAGCCACTCCAAAAACACATGAAATGGTAAAGAGCATCAACACAATGAAGAATCTGCATCAACCAACGGTCAAAACAGCCGGCTAGCATCAAAATGGCAGGATCAAATTCACACATAACAATATTAACCCGAAACGTAAATGGACTAGATGCCCCAATCAAAAGACACAGACTGGCAAATTGGATAAAAAGCCAAAACCCATCAGTGTGCTGTATCCAGGAAACCCATCTCACATGCATGGACACACAAAGGCTCAAAATAAAGGGATGGAGGAAGATTTACCAAGCATATGGAGAGCAAAAAAAAGCAGGAGTTGCAATTCTCATCTCTGATAAAATAGACTTTAAAGCAACAAAGATCAAAAGAGACAAAGAAGGACATTACATAATGGTAAAAGGATCAATGCAACAAGAAGAGCTAATGATCCTAAATATATATGCAGCTAATACAGGAGCACCCAGATACATAAGGCAAGTTCTTAATGACTTACAAAGAGACTTAGACTCCCACACAATAATAGTGGGAGACTTCAACACACCGTCGTCAATATTAGACAGATCAACGAGACAGAAAATTAACAAGGATATCCAGGACTTGAACTCAGACCTGGACCAAGCAAACCTAATAGACATTTACAGAATTCTCTACCCCAAATCCACAGAATATACATTCTTCTCAGCACCACATCACACCTACTCTAAAATTGACCACATAATTGGAAGTAAATCACTCCTCAGCAAATGCAAAAGAACAGAAACCATAACAGACAGTCTCTCAGACCACAGTGCAATCAAGTTAGACCTCAGAATTAAGAAACCAACCCAGAACCACACAGCTTCATGGAAACTGAACAACTTTCTCTTGAATGTTGACTGGATAAACAATGAAATGAAGGCAGAAATAAAGATGTTCTTCGAAACCAACGAGAATGAAGACACCACATACCAGAATCTCTGGGACACATTTAAAGCAGTCACCAGAGGAAAATACATAGCAATAAGTGCCCACATGAGAAGAAAGGAGAGATCTAAAATTGACACCCTATCGTCAAAATTGAAAGAGCTAGAGGAGCAAGATCAAAAAAACTCAAAACCTAGCAGAAGACAAGAAATAACTAAGATCAAAGCAGAATTGAAGGAGATAGAGACACGAAAACCCTTCAAAAAATCAATAAATCCAGGAGCTGGTTTTTTGAAAAGATCAACAAAATAGACCACTAGCCAGATTAATAAAAAAGAAAAGAGAGAATAACCAAATAGATGCAATAAAAAATGATAAAGTGGATATCACCACAGATTCCACAGAAATTCAAACCATTATCAGAGATTATTACAAACAACTATGCACATAAACTAGAAAACCTGGAAGCAATGGATAAATTCCTGGACACTTGCCTCCTCCCAAGCCTAAACCAGGAAGAAGTCGAAACCTTGAATAGACTAATAACAAGGTCTGAAGTCGAGGCAGCAATTAAGATCCTACCACCCAAAAAAAGCCCAGGTCCAGATGGGTTCACAGCCGAATTCTACCGGACATACAAAGAGGAACTGGTACCATTCCTTCTGAAACTATTCCAAATAATCCAAAAAGAGGGAATCCTTCTCAAATCATTTTATGAGACCAACATCATCCTGATACCAAAACCTGGCAGAAACTCAACAAGAAAAGAAAACTACAGGCCAATATCCATGATGAACATAGACGCAAAAATCTTCAATAAAATACTGGCAAGCCGATTACAACAGCACATCAAAAAGCTTATCCACTACGATCAAGTAGGATTCATCCCGGGGATGCAAGACTGGTTCAACATACGCAAGTCTATAAATGTAATTCACCACATAAACAGAACCAAAGACAAAAACCACGTGATTATCTCAATTGATGCAGAGAAGGCCTTCGACAAAATTCAACAGCCCTTTATGCTAAAAACCCTCAATAAACTAGGTATCAATGGAATGTATCTCAAAATAATAAAAGCTATTTATGACAAATCAACAGGCAATATCATACTGAATGGGCAAAAACTGGAAGCATTCCCTTTGAAATCTGGCACTAGACAAGGATGCCCTCTCTCACCACTGCTATTCAATATAGTACTGGAAGTTCTAGCCAGAGCAATCAGGCAAGAAAAAGAAATAAAGGGTATTCAATTAGGAAAGGAGGAAGTCAAATTGTCTCTATTTGCAGACGACATGATTGTATATCTAGAAGACCCCATTGTCTCAGCCCAAAATCTCCTGAAACTGATAAGCAACTTCAGCAAAGTCTCAGGATACAAAATCAATGTGCAAAAATCACAAGCATTCCTATACACCAACAACAGACTTAAAGAGAGCCAAGTCAAGAACGAACTGCCATTCACAATTGCTACAAAGAGAATAAAATACCTAGGAATACAACTAACAAGGAACGTAAAGGACCTCTTCAAGGAGAACTACAAACCACTGCTCAACGAAATAAGAGAGGACACAAACAGATGGAGAAACATTCCATGTTCATGCTTAGGAAGAATCAATATCGTGAAAATGGTCATACTGCCCAAAGTAATCTACAGATTCAACGCTATCCTCAACGAGCTATCAATGACCTTCTTCACAGAACTGGAAAAACCACCTTAAACTTCATATGGAACCAAAAGAGAGCCCACATAGCCAAGTCAATTCTAAGCAAAAAGAACAAAGTGGGAGGCATCACACTACTGGACATGAAACTATACAACAAGGCTACAGTAATCAAAACAGCATGGTACTGGTACCAAAACAGAGATATAGACCAATGGAACAGAACAGAGGCATCGGAGGCAACACAACAAATCTACAACCATCCGATCTTTGACAAACCTGATAAAAAACAAGCAATGGGGAAAGGATTCCCTGTTTAATAAGTGGTGTTGGGAAAACTGGCTAGCCATATGCAGAAAGCAGAAACTGGACCCCTTCCTGACACCTTACACTAAAATTAACTCCAGATGGATTAAAGACTTAAACATAAGACCTAACACCATAAAAACCCTAGAAGAAAACCTAGGCAAAACCATTCAGGACATAGGCGTAGGCAAGGACTTCATGACCAAAACACCAAAAGCATTGGCAACAAAAGCCAAAAGAGACAAATGGGACCTAATCAAACTCCACAGCTTCTGCACAGCAAAAGAAACAGTCAATAGAGTGAATTGGCAACCAACAGAATGGGAAAAAATTTTTGCAGCTTACCCATCTGACAAAGGGTTTTTATCCAGAATTTACAAAGAACTAAAACAGATTTATAAGAAAAAAACAAACAAGCCCGTTCAAAAGTGGGCGAAGGATATGAACAGATACTTTACAAAAGAAGACATACATGAGGCCAACAAGCATATGAGAAAATGCTCATCATCACTGGTCATTAGAGAAATGCAAATCAAAACTACATTGAGATACCACCTCACACCAGTTAGAATGGCGATCATTAAAAAATCTGGAGACAACAGATGCTGGAGAGGATGTGGAGAAATAGGAACACTTTTACACTGTTGGTGGGAGTGTAAATTAGTGCAACCATTGTGGAAGACAGTGTGGCGATTCCTCAAGGACCTAGAAATAGAAATTCCATTTGACCCAGCAATCCCATTACTGGGTATATATCCAAAGGAGTATAAAACGGTCTACTATAAGGACACATGCACACAAATGTTCATTGCAGCACAGTTTACAATAGCAAAGACATGGAACCAACCCAAATGCCCATCGATGATAGACTGGACAGGGAAAATGTGGCACATATACACCATGGAATATTATGCAGCCATCAAAAACGATGAGTTCGCGTCCTTTGCAGGGACATGGATGAACCTGGAAACCATCATTCTCAGCAAACTGACACAAGAACACAAAATCA
The DNA here is from genome assembly GCF_030222135.1 of Aotus nancymaae. Classification (NCBI taxonomy): domain Eukaryota; kingdom Metazoa; phylum Chordata; class Mammalia; order Primates; family Aotidae; genus Aotus; species Aotus nancymaae. The sequence goes on from NW_026988425.1 coordinate 123,987,160, forward strand.
AACATTGCATGTTCTCACTCATAGACGGGTGTTGAACAATGGGAACACATGGACACAGGGAGGGGAGCACTATACGCTGGGGTCTGTTGGGGGGGAGTGGGGGGACAGTAGGGGGTAGGGAGTTGGGGAGAGATAGCATGGGGAGAAATGCCACATATAGGTGAAGGGGAGGAAGGCAGCAAATCACACTGCCACGTATGCACCTATGCAACAATCTTGCATGTTTTTCACATGTACCCAAAACCTAAAATGCAATAAAAAAAAAAAGAAATGCAAATCAAAACTACACTGAGATACCATCTCACGCCAGTTAGAATGGCGATCATTAATAAATATGGAGACAAGAGATGCTGGACAGGATGCGGAGAAAATGGCAATTCTTATATAAAACATGGTGCTAACTAATTAAAAGACTATGCGTTTTGCTAACTATTTTCAATTAGTAGGCAACTCACTGTACTTATACATGACAAGTAAAACTATCTAAAGTGATGACCATTTCTTGATTACCTCTGGTCAATCTTCCTCTGCTGCAGCGCGTCTTTGATGAGGGCCATTCGCACGAGAGCACTGCCGTTAGAGTGGCTCCAGCACCAGAGCTAGGGGAGAGGCAGAGTCCTTACTTCACTGTGTAGAAACAATGCATGTCAGCATTCATAAAATCCAACAGAAATCACTTACTGGCATCCTTCTCCCAACAAAAGAATGGGAAAAGATCTTTAGATCTTGGTCTGCTAAAGAACTTGGTACTACAAAGTATTCTGGAAGGCTGGAGGGAAAAAAAAAACCCAACATTATACATGAGTCCTGTGCTAAAATCAGGAATAATGTGCTCCTGAAGACCCCATAAATAATTCAGCACATTTATCCCCAGTTAATGTGCATCACACTAGTAGCCACATGGTAGGCACCATGGGGGGCAGTGACAATCCTAGACATCTTCATCTAAAACGTGCAATATGGTCAATTCTTAAAAACTGAAATTTACAGCATGACAAAATTCCAAAGAAAGTATTATAAATATTTTCCAGAATGACTAATTAATCAAACATGTCCGTGTTAGCTGAAAAATATATCCACCTTTGTTCTCGACAGGCTACGGTTTAAGGAGACGCCAGGAAAACAAAAGAAAACCCCATAAATCTACCATAAGCTTTAACTCTCCTCTTCTCAAGTCCCTCTTTCACCTTTCCTCATCCCTAAAAGGCACAGTCAGACTCTATGACACCGATTAGACAACAATTACCAGTGGGCAAGTTCACTGCACTTTAAGACATCTTCCTTCTTTCCCCGACGTGGCTGGGCAGCCCGTCACATGTTTCTCAGTACATACACCAGAGTGTGCTGGCCGTGAAGCTTAAATTCCAGAGGAAGCAGAAGACACAAGCCACATGCTGCAAACAACCTTTCTAGAACTGTACAAGAAGTTCCTGGTACTGGATTAACTAGTAATAACAGAGTAGTGTTTTTCTTCTTTCTTCTAAAAAGCTGCTTATTTGCATAAACTAATGAGGACGTCAGTGACCTTGAAATAAGGCATTCCAGAAAATGCATAATACTAAATGACATTAAACAAATTAAAAAAACAAATTCCTAGTCACTTTTGGAAGATTCCCTAGGGAATGAGCTCACTATTTGGAAAACTGTTAAGTAAAGGAGAAAATATAGATATTTATATTGCTTTTCTTGTATGAACTGTGTTACAGGGCACTGAAGAGCTGGTGAGAGAAAAGTTCGATAAAAGCAGAAAGATGAAAGAAGATGAACAATCGCAATCCTCAGTGAAATAACACATCTGGGCAATGATCCTCCTTCCCAGTGCAAAACTATTTTTGGGAATAAAAACCATGATATAAAAGGGGAACTTTTACTGGATGGATCAGGTTGACAGCCTCTAAGCCCACTGGTCAGTCAGCATTATACAATGAGAGAGACACAGCCAGCCAGCCTGAGATGGAATGTGACCCCGCAGGAGAACACAGCACCAACTAATGAAACACTCTTGCCAAAAGCACTGAGCCTGAATCCAATTAAGCCTCTGTAGCTAACATCGTAAAGGAAATACTAGAGACAGAGGAACACATTAAGGGACAGCATGGGGATAAAACCAGCAATATCTTCAATGTGGAAAATTCCAGGGAACAAATGACCTGGTTTGTCAACAGATAGTAGGTAAAGAAGAGGTGGGAGGAGACTTGTAGATTAAAAGGCCTAAGGGACATATTAAGCAAATTCAATGTGAAGACTTTAAATTCTGATCTGAACAAACCAACTGTAAAAAACCAGTTACAAGATACAATGCAATAAACACTGACGAGATTACTGATGACAGTAAGGAATCACTATCGACTTCTTTTTAAGGGATACTGTAATTTATATTAAGAAGCCCTGATCTTTAAAATAAAATATTCATTAAAACATTATTAAAAACAAATATTCCATTAACAACAACTAGAAAGTCATCAATGACAACAGAGTTTGATTATTCTTCATAGGGAAGTGACTTCCAGCTATATATAACATTGCTAAAATTGGGCTTACCAAGTGGATATCATGTAACCTTCGTTAATAGAACAAACTCTCCACCCGGAAGCAGCTGTCCTCTTGATTTCTCTGTCCCAATCCGAGTAAATTTCAAAGAGTGGAGTTTTCTGGCTGTTGTCAACACCACCTCCATTACCTTCTCCTCCTCCTCCTCCTCTTCCTCCTCCTCCTCCTCCTCCATCTCCCGAAGGAATTCCATTAATTTTGTTGGCTGTAGGAAAAAGCAACATTATGAATTTTAAGTCACATTTTCCCCAGCATTCCCTCTCCTCTTTCTGAGCCTCCTGTCACATGCATACTCTGATGTGCTATCTCTAACCTGGTTCACCTTCCAAGTCTCTCCATGAACCGTCTTGCTCTTTCCATCTAAAAATAACTTTTTTTTTTTTGAGATGGAGTCTCATTCTGTTGCCCAGGCTGGAGTGTAGTGGCATGATCTTGGCTCAGCGCAGCCTCCTCCTCCTGGGTTCAAGCTATTCTCCTGTCTCAGCCTTCTGAGTAGCTGGAACTAGTACTAATTTTTGTATTTAGAGATGGGGTTTCACCATGTTAGCCATGCTGGTCTCCAACTCCCACCTCAGGTGATCCACCTGTCTCGGCCTCCCAAAGTGCTGGGATTACAGGCATGAGCCACTGTGCCTGGCCTAAAAATAACTCATTTAGTCTTGTCTTTATCCAGCTCTTTCCCAACTCTTTAAACAGCTTTGATTTTTCTCTCTTTATACTGGCTCTATCTCCTTTGCCTTCAAACGTAAACAGGTCAGTCAACATGATATTGAGAAGACTTTAATCTGATCACACTGGACCACTCTAGCTACTATGCTATACATTCTTCTTCCTTTCTTTTCCTGACCACCTTCCCCAAGAATGAAGAATGGCTGCTGCCTGTATTTCCTCTCATTTTCTTGTTAATTTTTAATTGTCTTCCATCCCTACCATTCTAATAGAAATTATTCCTAACCCTTCCTCATCTGCCTGCTACTAACTGTGGGGTAAATCCATGTCATTTGATTATTTTCTCCATATATTTTGCTTGAAAAAATGAAATATCCAACAATCATCTATGTTCTCAAGCCCTTCAAATCTTTAATTTTTCTAAAACCAACTTCTCACCTACCTGCTCTTTTCTATCTGCTCATTAGAAAATTCTTGGTTTTCTGTATCTACTTGATTTTCCTTTGAAAAGCTCATAAGGTTTCTTGTGCTTTGCTAAAGTGCTGTTCCCACATGGAGATTACAGCAGGGCAGGCCTAGAGATCTACATTTCCTTAGTAAGAAGCCTTTTCTGAGAGAGAAGTAATGCTGTCTTCTAGGTGTATGCCCACAGCCTCAAGAGTGCCTGCAAAGTGATTACTGAGAAAGAAGCTGTCCCACCACCCAGCCAGATCTATCTTGGCAATATCTGGTGACAGATGGCACAACCCATTCTAGTCCAGGGTCCTTCTGTTGCAGGTTGCAATTATGGCAAGTCTCCCAGCTGGCATCCCCAATGGGATGTTCTGCTGCATTTAAACCAGGCAGCAGCTTACCACAAGACACACTTCCTTAAAAAGATGCATTCATGATGCTAGTCCCCTGCCTTAAATTTTCAATCATGCTCATTTTTCAATTGAATCAAGTAAACCAAAATGGCTTTTCTTGGCCTTAAAGATCCCTCACATAACTTATCCGACCTTCATTTCCCATTCTCCTCTGCAGCCATGCAATACCCTCCACTGTCCCATGAACCTGTCATGTCCATTCCTATTGATTACTGATTAACTCCTGGTACAAAACAGGTATTTTCTGAGAACTCGCCATGTGCTAATGCCTCAGAGCAAAAAGATGAGTGAGATTTTAACTCTATCTTGAAAGCACTAAGAAGTGCAATAATCACAGAGTACCAGATGTCTGAGTGCAATGAGGATGCAGAAGAGAAGGCCCCTAACTCTCACCGGAGAGAGGCTGGGGCAGGAAAAGCTTCATGACTTGACCACATCTAAACAGAGTTCTAAGGAAAAAGTCAGAAGTTGCCAGGTAGCTGGTGAGGAGGAGGTAGGCATGCTAGACAGAGAAGAATCTAAAAACCATGGTACAACTGTTTGACATGAAGTAACTAAATATAGCTAGTGCATTAGGGATTCAAGAGGTGGTGGAAAAGAGGCTGGGAGATTAAATGGGGCCTAGGCTCTAGGTCTGTGCTTCCCTGAAAAATAACTTGTAGTCACACATGCCCATTTAAATTTAAACTGAAATGAAAAATAAAATTAAAAATTCAATCCCTCAGTTGCACTAGCCACATTTCAAGTGCATAACAGCCACATGTGGCCAGTGGCTGCCCTACTTCCATCACTGGACAGTGCTGCTCCAGATTACGGAGGGGCTTACGTATCATGTTAGGAACTTGGACTCCGCTAAGTGGTATCAGAATTATCCAGTGATTCTGATTTTAACAAAGCTCATTAAAAATTAAAATGTTAATTCTAAGCCCATATCCTAGAGTCCCACTCCATCTCAGTGCCTTCTCGGATTAACACAACTAAAAAGCGTGTCTGTGAGGAGGACTTAGGAGCTGTTATCTCTCCAGAACACAAAACCTACATGGAATCTTTGGGCAAAGCTCAATCTATACAGTGCTCCAGTGTACCAAAACACGGGAAGCTATGCAGTATTAGACAATCTAAGTAACTCATCATATGACTAAAGAGGAAAACAACTATATAGCTTAGTAAGTGCAGAAAAACATGAGTTACATATCTGATTACAAAAACAAAAAACAAAAAACAAAAAACCAATGTTAACAAATTTGGAATAAAAGGAAATTTCCTTAACCGGAGGGTGTTTATCAAAAAGTAATAGCTAACAGCATCCTCATTAAAAGCAGGAACTGAAATGGTGCCTGCTAATGTTACTGCTATTCAACACTGAACCAGAGGAACTAGCCACACAATAAAAACACCACACCAAAAAAGAATTATAAAGAACAAACTCAAAATTTTAAGAGTTATGTAAAACAGTTTGGTGACTGAGTCTAGCACGGAATACTTTTTAGTGTTTTGGGTTGCAGTGTGTGTAATGTATACTCAATCTGGCTTTATAGTCCAGGAGTTCGAATGCTTTCCAAAGTTCAAAAAACCTGATACCAGTGGCCTGCTCTATGAGAGGATCACTATGAAAAGTGGAACCAACACAGTGACAAGGTGGGTCATCTCAGGCAGACCTGGCTCTGTTGACTGCTACCTGCCTGAGGTTTTATGACACAGCTCCTCAGCAGATCAAGAGTCAAACAGATATTACATGCTCCTGATCTTGGCTACCTTCTGTGATACAGTACAAAAGTCTAATCCTATACTGTTGGGGTTACTTTAGAGAATTTCCACTGAATTGGCCTAATTGATATTTAGAATGGCTTCAACCAACAGAAAATACAAGTCGTCAACATATGAAAAGAAAGTCTGTCACTCTGATGATACTGCAGAAATTAGAAGTTATAAAGGAATAAGGTAAAAAGAGGACTGTGATTATTAATAAGTTCAAAAGCATGAGTCAACAAAGTGGTTCTTAACTGGAAGATTCTAACCTGTGCTGGAGCCAACATGGCTGTATTTCTAAAGGCTCCTCCAGTGATCCTGATGTATGTAGTTGGTTGGAACCACCAATATTCAAGAGACAATCATTTATAGCTATACTGAGAATCTTGCAAGAACTAACAAGCAACAACAAACTTAAAAAATTCCTATACTGTTTCAAATGGATTGTGTACCTCGTGTTTTTCAAATAAGCATTTTAAGGAAAATCTAAAACCAAGATCTATGTTAATTAAATTTCACTGAAAATGTACAATTACAATGTACATTGTACACTGATGTGAAATTTCATTACAATTTCAGATTACATCACAGCATCTGTAAGCAGGATGTCTGTTACGAAGCAGCATTGCTGACGCTAAGGCTGCAGATAACTTCATGAAGCTTTCAATATTTTCAGTCCAGAAGCATAATCTGACATTTTATCAATTATGTAAGAAAGATGAATCTGTACTTTTTTTTTTTTAAGATGACGTTTTGCTCTTGTTGCCCAGGCTGGAAAGCAATGGCCCAATCTCAGCTCACAGCAACTTCCACCTCCTGGGTTCAAGTGATTCTCCTGCCTGTCTCCTGAGTAGCTGGGATTACAGGCGTGCACCACCACATCCAGCTAATTTTGGGTTTTTAGTAGAGATGGGGTTTCTCCATGTTGGTCGGTCCGGTCTTGAACTCCTGACCTCAGGTGATCTGCCCGTCTCAGTCTCCCAAAGTGCTGAGATTACAGGCGTGAGCCACTGTGCCTGGCTGAATCTGTACTTTTTTTGACATTATTTGCCCAATGATGATCTGACTCATGAGCGTCCTCATGGTTTCTTTAAAGTTAGAAGAGAAAAAACAGAATCACTGTTCTTGTCCTGGGGTGTTCATGCACAGCGAAACACCAAAGCGTGGGTGCTACACATCTTACTGTACTCGGGAATACTCACACAAGTACTGGAATGACTGCAGGACCTTTCAGAGATGGCTTTTACTCATGGGATGCTGAATATGAATGAAAACCTAATTGACTAAGGCAAGCTAAAATATAGTTTTCTTAGATAATTGCAAGGGAGCTCCTCCAACTTTGGATCTTATTTGTGGAAACAGCTTTGTCACCTACCTGCCTGCAAAAAGGACTTCTTTAATCCAGCCAATGAATCAAGATGTCATCCAGAAGTTCAAGAGTGGGAGAGTGGACATCTTTCACTCACAAATTAATGAATTCTGACTGCAGTGTGTGGAACTTTCAGGCTCCTTTTGATCTTAAAGATGCAGTATTTATGCTTCTGTAACAGCATGGAAGGATATTAAAGGATGTTACCCTATGAGGAATCTTAACAAAACTATGGCCAGTGTTATGTTCATGAAGTACTTGTCAAAGGAGGAGTCTGAAAGATGTAATATAAAAAAGTATCCCTATTTTAAGTATTAATCATCAAATTTTATCAATAAGCTATATGAGAAGAAACAAAGGAACTAAACGAAGTAAATTTTAAAATTCCAGTAGTAGAAGACCTATGGGTGGATAAACTTCAGTACTATAAACCAGAGATGCCCACAAGGAATGAACAAAGAAAAATATGGAAAGCATTTCCACAGGAGGCACTGCCACGAAGCAGGCGTCAGGTTAGCAATTGTATAACAAAGTTTACTGTCTTTGCTGAGCCCAAGTCACTAGGTTACTGTAGAAGTTATGGATCTATACACTGGAATCAATCATTTCTATCGGAAAAAAATAGCAGCATGAAGAACTAGTCTGTATCATAAAAATTTAAGCAGGAATCAAAGAATCACTCCTATAACACTTGCAACTCTAGGTGAGGATCTTAGTGAAGATAACCTTGATCCCTGTTCTGTAGCCTGATAATGATCCCAAGGAGTGTTTACCTGACTAACAGTGCAGGCTCTATAATACTTTATTTTCAGACAGTAAGTGAATTTACTCACTATTAAGAAATAAACTTTAAAAAATAACTGTATTGCTTAAGCCTAAGTTACAATTATGTACCTCTTGAAAAGAAAAATTAAGTTACAAATACTTTTGCTATACAATTTCTATAAATATAATACCAAATGATAAAAGCTGTTCTGCAAAGCATGATTTTCATGTATTATCTCTACAGTGTTATGTTTCTTTTTTTTTTTCCTTTAGTCCTCTTAGTGCTTAACAGCAAGGTAAGTATCTTTTAAGGTACAGAAAATTTACTTACACGTACGTGCATCTTCAGATACCACACACTGATACATTTTAATGTGTTTACAATATAGTTATAGTTTTGCTGGAATATACTTTTATTATACTAGTTATTTAAATTACTACCGTATGTTTTATGGTAACAAAATAGAAAATGTCAGTACAATTAATAATTTATTTGTATGGCCCAGACCATGCTGGGTGAATGGATTTTTCATTATAAATACACAGCTGATTTATTTTTCTTACTTAAAACAGTAAAAGAACACATGCCTCACTCAGTTAACTGACGTGCAGTCACTAACTGACAAGGGGGCTAACAGGAGACACAGCTCTTTGTTTTTCTCTATCCTTTTAAGAGATTTTAAAAAATGGTTTATTAAAATTACATTTGTATAGAAACAGAATGTACAGAATTGTATGATCATCTGGAATCTTCCTTGGTCATGTCATGACTGTTAGATACATAGACAAAACTATTTACTTTCATAAAAACTGCCTAGACTATACCTGTCCTTGGAAAAATGCTCATCTTCGTTTCATCAACATTATTCAGAAATAGAAACTCAGTATTTTGAGAATCTTAATGAAGTACACAAAAAGTTTTTAACCACTTCCAACTTTTTCATGAAATCACACCTTGCCAGAAAATATTACGCTTTTTTTTTTTTTTTTTTTTTTTGAGACGGAGTTTCGCTCTTGTTACCCAGGCTAGAGTGCAATGGCACAATCTTGGCTCACCGCAACCTCCGCCTCCCAGGTTCAAGCAATTTTCCTGCCTCAGCCTCCCGAGTAGCCGGGACTACAGGCATGCACCACCGTGCCCAGCTAATTTTTGTATTTTTAGTAAAGATGGGATTTCACCATGTTGACCAGGATGGTCTCGATCTCTTGACCTAGTGATCCACCCGCCTCGGCCTCCCAAAGTGCTGGGATTATAGGCGTGAGCCACCGTACCCGGCAAATATTACGCTTTTAATATATATTTTAGTTTTCTGCCAGCTCTCTTAAAAGGTAAGATTACTTTAACTCAATCTATCAATTGAAAAGGGCAGGTTATATATTCTTCATCACAAAATACAAGCCAATGACTAGAGGTTAAATATATGCCATAACTCATAAGCTCATATTCATAGCATTACAGGTTCTTCCTGGTAACCTGTCAAGAAATAATCTGACAAACTACTGGCTCTTTTAACATATAGTTATGCTTACTTCTCTAAGGTATGAAGCTAGTAATTCTGCAATCATTAAAGCTCATGTACTTCGAGGCTTCTGGTAAACATAAGAGTAAAATTTATACATGTAATATTAGTCACAATATTTAATATTTTCATATTTACCTGAATTGTGGTATTTTTTCCCAACATATTCAAATGCAAAGAGTAGCTGGAGGTCTGTTGGCTGGGAATAATGAGCTATTGCAAGGCATACCTAGGAAAAATTCTACATTTAGAATTTGTTTTTAACACACTTAATTAAATGAAATGTACAATAAGGCCTTGGGTACTGGAAGCATCATCTTGGGGCAGTGATAGATACTATTTACATGTTTTTCTGTTGACCTAGAATATAAAAGAGCTCCTTAAGGCCAGGTATCTCATTCACTGTTGTGCCCCCAAGACATTGTTTATCTTTAGTTAGCACCTGGCAAGTATTCAGTAAGTATTTGCTGAGTTGAATTTTAATTGGAAAGTAATTTTAGTCCAATAAAGAAAACTTGAAACTAAAGAAGCATTCTCCAAAAAGGCAGTGACAAGATATTCATTACAAAAAAAGGCAGAAAAAAGATTCATTTTTGGTGGACTATAAAGGATTAATACAAGGCATAAAACATTAAAGTTTATACCTCATGGATTAAAAAATCTAAATAGAGAAACATATTTACAAAAAATTAAAATTAGCAAGAAACTCCAAAAATTCAAGGGTGGCTCAAAGACGTTCATAAAAAAATAAAAATAAAAAATAAAAACAAAAAACCCACACAAAAAAACTGTGTTTAAGTAAAATGGTCTGGGGCTGTGTTCCCTGTGGTGGAAAACGTACGGGCTTTAGAGTCAAACAGATCAGGAGGGCTTGAATCCCAGCTCTATCAAGCACTTGCTACATAACATGTGTGAAGTCAATTCCTCTCTCCTAGCCTCAGTTTGCTCACTTGTAAAACAAAGTAATACCTAGGCTGTGGTAAGAATTAACAAGCTTCAAGCACGCTAGGCCTTCAGAGGAGCTCCATATATGGAAATACGGCTGTTATTATTCTCAACTGCTGCTAGATAGAATGAGGGATGGTGCTCTAGGCTTACAAACCCTGGACTAGAACATGGTTTAAATACTCTTCAGTAAGCAAAGATGAAAGAAGAAATTTAAGACATATGCAAGAACACAGCAGAAAATCTTACTTTAAAAGATTAACTATCATTTAGAAGGTAAAGCGTTAAGCCAGAATTGTATACTTTTGACAGTGAGCAAGTCAGAAAAGTTAACTGTTAGTTCAGGGCAAGTTAGTGGTGTTTGGGGTGGGGGTTAACGTACATTCCATTAACCAGTAAGTATATGTCAACTTGTTTAAACTACATTTTAAAAGTCTTCTATAGAATAACTGTTTCCTGTCTTACTAAGTTAAAATATACAAACAAGAGGACAGAATTTGTCATTAGTTTTGACCAAAAAGAAAAAAAAAAAAACCTGCTTCTTGAAACTTAGGTGGTATCTTGACTTCTTAATACCTACAGGAGAGCTTTCTATGAAGGTCCCACTTGGAACATTTAGGAGCTGGTTATCTACATTCCCATTCCTAATCTTTTCAACAGTTTTCCATAAAGCATTCTAACAGCAAAACTACTGAAATCTGTACCTTAAAAAAGTTCTCTTCACTTCCTATTCCTTTGGGCACTGTTTAGCTTTGCTGCACTTTTCTCCAGACACTTTTCACATCTGTGCATTTTGCTACACTGCCATCGCCACGTCCTTAGGCCATACTCACCTTACAGCATCTCTGTGGGCTTCCCTACATTCTAGAAATTCACAGCACTTAAGAATTACCTACTAATGATGTAATTTTGACTAATAAGTTTGCTCTCTTAATAATCTGCTGTGGTTCCCAGACATCTGCGTAACAAATTAAATCTCCTCATTTTTGATTCTTCACAAAACTGGCTCTCCTCATCAGACAACTGTTACCTTCCCAATATTCTCTCAGTAATCTCAGGTCAGAGAAGAACAGGTTTGTACACATTCTGTTTGACTTAGCCCCAGCCATCTCCTCTGCCACACTCTTTGCCTGGGAAGTCCTACTCCTCTTAGCTAACTATGCTAAGAAATTGTCACGTCTGTTCAATGCTACTCTCTTCACAAGCCTTCCTAGAAGGAGCCAATTTCAGAGTATTAATTCCAGAAACGTACAACAACAGTTTCAATATAAAGTGTCTCTTTAGTTAGTTGTGCTGATGTTGCTTTATTTCCAAGGTAGTCACATAATAGTTACGACGTGGATGAAAAGTAGGACATAGGTGGTTCTTTATACTTCTATCATTAAGGGCAATTCCTTAAGGGTAAATGCTACATTTCTCATTCATTTAACAAATATTTACTGAGTACCTACAGTGTTCTAAGCCCTGGAGATTCAGTGAACAAAACAGACACTAATCCCTGTCCTCAGGAAGCTTACATTCTAGTGGGAAGACAGACACTAAACAAGATGAAGGAGAAAAAATACAGAAAGTTAGATAACTATGAATGCTAAAGGAGAAAAAAAATTGAGCAGGGAAGGGGAATATGAAGTGTTATAGTGAGAGAAGAGGGAAGCAGGCTAAAAAGTAGAGAAGGAGATGAAGAAAGACCTCTCTACACAGACTTGAGTAAAGACCTGAACATATTTGCATTTTGTAGCATCATTTCAGTAGCTTTCTAAAGGTGCTCTGTGACCAACAGTGGCTACACTAATACTAGCTGACAAAAGTAATTACCAATATATTCAGGAAAATGCTCCAAGCCAATAATAGTAACGTCTATCACATTCTCTAAAACAATTAGAAAGCAGTCACATGCTCTGTTTACAGAAAATAAATTCACAGATCATTGATTATGGACATTTTTTTTTTTGGCCATGAGGCAAAAAAGAAACAAAGCCTATTTTCAAGGCAAAATGCAACGCAGCATATTTTTTTAAAGCCCCTTAAAAATAGCACAATATCACATTAGGTTAGGAAACAAATGAGTATGTCTAATAGCATCTACATTGAAATAAGTCTATAAAAATGTTGTAAAACTGCAAGTCAGTTTAATTACTGACTGATTTTTTTTGGGGGTGGCAGAACTTGAACTAAATTTATTTAGTTTTTCAGTAGTTAATTGCAGGTGTATAACTTATGTTCATATGACCTAAGTAAGGGGTCTCTTTGGGTACACACACTAAGGCACATATAAACTTGTGCACCTGGATTGTCTTCAGGCTGTTACTGTGGAACACTCTGAGAAGGAAACCCAGGGCCCCATTCTTTGTACTTTTCATACACACTATTTTAAAAACGTAAGTCCAGATTCCTACCTTCCATCCTAAGAGTTTTTGAAAGATCTGAAATAGTTCATTTGTCCTAGATACCGTAGGAAATGAAGAAAATGTTGTTATTAAAGACATTAAATTACGGTAAATATTTTTTTGGAGAAAAAGAAGTAAACTACTTTTAAATCAACTTTTGGACCAAAGCTGATAATCTTCTCTGGACAGAAGCCAGAAGTAGCCACAGTAGATGGTTCTCTTCTAAGACCACCTCGGGTATAGTACCGAAGAAGCTCAAATCCAGGAAACACTCAAACCTCATTAAGTTCTATCTCATTTGCAAACAAAAGTGGTTTCCTTTATTTCTGTGGCCTGAAAGCCACCAAAAAATAACTAACAGATTCAAGTCAAAAATGACAGTTCATAAAATGGTCAACTTGTTCTTTAATTAGATGAATGGAATTCACTTCTATAAAGTATGCCTGAACAAGTGGTTCACAACGAACTAATCAGAGAATACAGCGGAGACAAAGGGCATATATTTCACTTGTCATCATGTATCTACATATTTATCTTTATCTACATAGATAGGTATATAGATAAATTATTAAAAACTTTTCTTTTTTTTATCCTTCAGTTTTGAGCAAAGGTTCTGTGCAAAAAAAAGGTGGCTCAAAGTTGCTATGAGGTTAGCTGTCCAATTCTGCATCATCAAATTCCTTCTTTTTTTATATAGACCTTTCCCAAGTATCACTACTTTCCTGTGACAGCTTAAGGATAATGAGGATGAATATAAGTGAGTACAAGTGCACAAAGCAATCTAATTTTGTCATAATACAAATGAGACAACGTCAACAAGACAATCAGAAGGTTTTAGAGCATTTAACAAAATGTGAACCAATTTAGTATTTTCAAATTTCATTTTTCAAAACAAAAATATAAATGTATTAGGTATTTCAAAATTAATCAATGGTTTACCCACCAGAGAACTCCAAAAATACATTTGGTCATTTTAAAGCAACTGATAAAATATCAAAGCATTTTCCAGAGAAAACAGTATTCAAAGCTTCCAGGAAGTAAAAATAAGCTGTAACTTCCTAACTGCTACCAAATTTTAGAGGAAAAATTTTTGCTTGCAGTAAAAGAATATGCCAGAATTTTTGTTTTTAATTCATAAAGTCATCAAGATTTGGTAGCCACATACAACTTAACCATGTGTTTGAAACGTGTAAATCAGACAACAAAAACAAAAACTCTATATTCTCATTGCATCTGTTTTTTTATTCTGTACCCTCCTTTGCCCTGCAACCCCCATGACTATACAAAAGACAAAGAGCCACATGCTTTTTATCTTTTAGAATACTGGGGAAAAGATTTTTGTCTGACACTTGGTCTTAGGAAAGGACACATGAGGGACTGGGTTGTTTTGTGCAGATGGTTTAGTGAGGCCCTCTCCATGAACCAACAGCACAACACACAGGCGATATTCTGAATTTCCACAGCACTCTGTTCATCTGGAAATCAACTGTGTAGAAACAACTTTTATGCAGCCACTTGGTACTATTACTTTTCATTTTTTCATGCTTTCTCTTCTTCACTAGATTTAAGTTCTCTATGGCAAGAAACTGCATCTTATCCTTTAAACTTGCAAAATTTAGCACACTGCCTCAACATCAAAAACAACCAACAAGTACTACAGACAACTCAAGAACTACCAAATAATTAATATTTCTACTCATTAAAATAATGTCAACTTAAAAATACAGTAAAAGAGAATTAAACTTTCTGAAAGAGATCAGGCCAATTCTATCAATTTCTTTAAGAATATGGTGTCCTAACTCAATCTGGCAAGTTCTGTGATGTCCCTAATCTTGAGATGCTACACATCTGGTTTTCATAAGCAGGTCCTTGATGCTTTAATCAATTAAATTACAAGCATAAATAAGCTTGAGGGAGTAACTTGTCTAAAATATTTTATGTACAGTCTAATACATAATGAATTTGGAAGTCCTTCTATGTAAGAATAGCCACGTTAAATTAGTAAAATGCCAAAATTAAAAAAGCACAATCGAACAGGTGAAAGAGTCTTTAAGAGTTATCTAGATGATTTTTCAATAACGCAGCATGCTGAGAGATAGCTGTACATACTATTTGAAAACTTTTACCCATAGAGGAGCCTACAACCACTCTACTATGCTAGACAGTCATATATTTTCAGACGTATTTTCAGATATTCACCTCCTGCTTGCACTCCTGTAAAGAAACTGTTGGTTCTCACTCTAAAAACAAATCTACCACCTCTTCACCAAGTATATGAAGACGGCTGCCTTACAATATTTTTGACAGCCTTGTTTTGATTATCTACAGAAAATATACTGCAGTCAGTTGACTGACCATGGAAAACAAAGGCACTCATTGCTTAGTGGTGCAAAGGCTGCCTCCATTCTGAGAGAAAGCCACTTCCTGTTCTACTGAGATCCTGTTGCTCTATTCTCAATACACACAAGCAGGCTTCCTACTGGAAACTCTGCATTTGCTGCAGCACAGACTAGAACAGAGTCAATTCATAAGCTAGACTTACATTATGTAAGATTTAGGTAAGTATATAGTTACAGGAAAGGCCTAATAATTATTAGTGGTTTAAAGAAATATTATGAATTGACTTGAGTGAAACTTCAACATGGGCAACTCAAAGCTGGTAGCTCTTTAACTCCCTTATTTTTCCCCGGCCTTCCAGATGTTTTATCACCCTACTTGTAAAGTATGAGTCAAGGCCAAAAAGTTCCTCTTCTTTGATTCCATGTTTTGCTTGGCCAGAAGAGTGAAGCTGGTAGACCTAATATGCCCCTCCTGTTCTAGTCTGTGCTGCAGCAAATGCAGAGTAACAGACTTTCCAGTAGCAATATACTGTAATTAAGGTTTTTTTAGGCTTTTAAAGTTCTGCAGTACTGAATTAAAAGCCTAAACAAACCTTAATTATAGTATACTGCCAACTTTTCAACCTTTTAAACCAAGAAAGAAACTGACAACTAATGACCTTAATGTAAAAAAAAAAAAAAAGCTAATTTCCACGTGAGTCTTTAACATTTTAGAAGCTGATTAAAAATTATATAGAATATTTTAAAACAGCCATAAAATAATCCAAGGAAATAGTTCTATTAATATTATTGGCTTTGACTTTACTTAAGAAGGTATCTGATAACTTCTTCTAAAAAACATCTGAGCAATTGAGAAATGGAAACTGCCATACAGAACTGAAATCAGAAAATATAGTGCAGAACCCAGAATGTCATAAAATTTAACAGTATTACCTTTTTAGCACTTTCGGGACCTGATTCATCAAAGCGAAATCTGACAATTCTGAAGTCTTTACAATAAATAATTAACTCTGTTGGATTAAATTTCAGTTTCTGGTTGGGGCCTAGGACCTTCTGCTTCCTCTTGTGGTCATTTACTAAAAAAGAAAAAAAAAAAACAGAAAAAAAATAAAATGCGTAACAATTATTTCTTATTACTCACCCTATATTACAAATTCTTAGTGAAAATAATTGCAAGGTCACCCATCACTTGTGCTCTGCTTGTCTAGAATATTTCATACTTGTCTATAATTCCTAGAACTTGGGGGTTGGTTTTAACTTTGCCCTGGAAGATACTTTAAATGATTATTTACATAAAACCACCAGCTAGATAGATTTAATGATTAAAATTTTAATTAAAAAGAGGACAAAAAACTTAGAAACTATGGAAAGTTACATTTTATATCCTCCTTTTAAAATAATTTATTGACATCTCCTTGTTTCATTAATGTTCCTAAGATTCAAAAAAATGGCAAAAGTAAACTTACAGAAATAAAACTCCAATCCAAGTATGCTGAGAGGTGTGAAGTTATTTTCAAACAATACTTCTAGAGTGGAATCGACGTTTAGAGTATGTACAGAATACTACATACCTGTGACAATTTGCTCAATACATGTTAAAGGGACATCATGGTCACCAAGAAGAAGGTTTCTGTAATGGAATTTCTGGAATAAAAAATTATGTTCATATTAATTCTTTCCCCAATAATCTCACAATGGTAGTATAAGCCTTAAACTGTGTCAACAAACGGTGACAACTATCTCTTTTATTTTTTTTATTATTTTTTATCTTTTTATTAAAAAGACAGGGTGTTTCACCAGGTTGGTCAGGCTGGTCTTGAACTCCCGACCTCAAGTGATCCGCCCGCCTTGGCCTCCAAAGCGCTTGGATTACAGGCGTGAGCCACCACGCCCGGCCGTGACAACTATCTCTACAAAGCATAAAATGCTTTTGTCTAGGTAGCTAAGGCCATTCTAATGTTTACAGAACTTAGGTTAAAATGTACACCACAATCTTAATATCCAAGATAGGGAATATCATCAGTCACTTTACCAGCAAACATCTGCATGTCTAGATCTGGATAAGCTGGCCACAACATATTAAAGAAAAAAGGGCCCTTAGGTCATCAGATTTTAAATGGGTAAAATCATGTTTGATTTTCACAATGAAGATTTTAAAGTGGAAAATAACTATCTTTTTAAAGCACCAAGTCCACTAGAAATAAAAATCTTTAGAAAAATGTTTTGGCAAACCATAGCTCTTTTTTTTTTTTTTTTAACTTGTTAACAAACACTTCATACGTATTTTCAAACTAAGGACATAGTTAACACTATCAATCTGCTGTCAGTAGGCCATTGGTTTATTTTTTTCCTAATAGTGGTACTGGATTTAAGCTGTTTCAGGTATCTGCTTCTTATTTACAGTGAAATCTGGGGCCAAGGATCATTATGAAGCTAAAAACAAAGAGAAACACCCAAAGCATACATCCAAATAAGCTACTGTCCCTACACAGTAGATATCTTTAAGTTCCTTAAATTTAGTCTAAATAATCTGGGCACAGTGGCTCACACCTGTAATCTCAGCACTTTGGGAGGTCGAGGCAGGCGGATCATCTGAGGTCTGGCGTTCGAGACCAGCCTGACCAATATGGAAACCCGTCTCTACTAAAAATACAAAATTAGCCGGGCGTGGTGGCACATGCCTGTAATCCCAGCTATTTGGGAGGCTGAGACAGGAGAATCACTTGAACCCAGGAGACGGCGGTTGCAGTGAGCTGAGATTGAGCCACTGCACTCCAGCCTGGGCAACAAGAGCAAAAACTCTGCCTCAAAAAACGAAAAGAAAAGAAAAGAAACTTTAGTCTAAATATGCCTACACAAGACTGTAATGAACACACAAATATATAGTACAGTAAGTATTTGTGCAGTACAGTAATATAGTAAATTAGTGGATGACTACATGAAATATACTTACACTAAATTATTAGACCCTTAAATTAAAAAGTTTATAGTTCATATGCAAATATTTCATTAGCGAACAATTACTATTGGCAGGGCGCAGTGGCTCACGCCTGTAATCCTAGCACTTTGGAAGGCCGAGGCGGGTGGATCACGAGGTCAAGAGATCGAGAACACCCTGGTCAATGTGGTGAAACCCTGTCTCTACTAAAAATACAAAAATTAGCTGGGCATTGTGGCGTGTGCCTGTAATCCCAGCTACTCAGGAGGCTGAGGCAGGAGAATTGCCTGAACCCAGGAGGCGGAGGTTGCGGTGAGCCGAGATCGCACCACTGCACTCCAGCCTGGGTAACAAGAGTGAAACTCCGTCTCAAAAAAAAAAAAAAAGAACAATTACTATTATAAAGAAAGATCTAGGGGTAACTGTGTATAATACTTTATAAATCAAAAAGAAAATGGCTGGGAGAAAGTCCAGGGTTTTTAAGTTAATCACATGAATGCCTGAACTTCTAAAAACCAAAATTATATGGAACTATTACTTTCCATTAAAAACTTAAAATATCAAGAGGACTATTAAATTTTTAAATCGATACTTTTCTTCACTCTTCCTAGAAACTCGAATTTGAATTTTAGGAAAAGAACTAATCAATTAAAAAAAAATGGTAGGCTGGGTGTAGTGGTTCACGCCTGTACTCTGGCACTTTAGAAGGCCGAGGCGGGCAGAATGCTTGAGCTCAGTCTGGGCAACATAACAAAACCCTGTCTCTACAAAAAATAAAAAAGTTAGCCAGGAGTGGTGACGTGAGCCTGTACTCCTCCAGCTACTCAAGAGGCTGAGGTGGTAGGACAGCTTGAGTCCAGGAAGCAGAGGCTGCAGTGAGCCGAGATCGTGCCACTGCACTCCAGCCTGGGAGACAGAGTGAGATCCAGGCTCAAAACAAACAAACCAAAACCCAACAACAAAAAAAAACAATGAAATCAGTAAAATGTGTGCCATTTATAAAATCACTTAGCAAGTAATTTTTTCTCTTTATGTCATTTTTATAAGCAGGTTAAAAGATCTTGAAAAGAGGGAATAACTTCCTTAATGAAAAGGACATATAACCAATGATCACAGAGGATAAATAAAACAAGGTGACTTACAATCCTCTCACTAATTATACTCCTCACGCAAGTTCCAACATTCTTCTTAAACTTTAAATTTTAATATAATTTATCCCAAATATTGCCTAATAATTTTATCATTTTTCCATACCTAATGTTTTATAATATATACTAAGAGAGTTGAAAACCTTGATACAATTAAACAGCGTACAAATAAAACACACCTGTAATGGCATTGGGTCATCTGTAATAAAGGAGATTTTGAAGTTACTGCATATCAGCTTTCCCCACAAATCGTACTGGCTTGTGTCTGTTGCGATGCATTTTCTCACAAAATTGACTTCATTTACGACAATTTCTCCTTCAAAAAAAGAAAAATATTGTGTAAGCTACTTTGTCATAAAATACTAATGGTCACTGTGGGACCTAGAAGGAGTGTTTTAAGAGGACACTGATGAGGATAGTAAGAGCATTCATCATTGCCCACCAGGTGCTAGGCACTGCACACACTTTACATCCTCATAAAGCGAACAGTAATGACAAGGCATTGTTCTCTTGTTCTTCAAGGTGTGGAAAGAGGCAAAATTAGCTCAGGGGTCTGAGCTGGTTGAACTAGAAAGGCTGACCTGAGTGTACTTGTACTTTTTTTCCTATGCCATACTACCTCTCATTTATCAGTTGGAAGACTTTCTGGAGAAGAAATAAACTACACCTTCTCCTTCAGAGTATTTCTTGATGGAATATTTGTGTTCTATTAACACATAACTTAATCTCTCAAACCAATGTCTTTGATCCCTTTTCTAAGGGAGGAGAAACAGAGCTCAGCTTCACTGAATGTAAAATGTTTGGTATGTAAAATTTGCATACCAAATCAAGTTTCCTTCCGCAGTCAGACTATAATTTAGTAGGCAACAAAACCTTAATATATAGTTTGAGTTAAAAGATTAAAAGAAATAAATATAAGAAGCCAATACAAAAGGCATAATATGCTTTTGAAAGAATAATTTTCTACAATTTAAAGCTTGCTCATCATTAAACCTTAATTTCAAGAACTAAAAGTCAATTAGATACAGAACATTTTAGCCCATCTGTCTCCAGGATCAACAGTAGAAAAGTGAGTGTCCTGATCAGCTTTGCCTATTTCTATCATTATAAAAACCTTTAGCACTGACAGAATGTTTGCTGACAATCTGCAAACACCTACCAATTCATGAAGAATGAAACTACAGTCTCAAAACAATTCTCTCTTTAACAAATATGTTATAACAAAATCTGAGTTGCAATAACTGATTTGAAGTTCTCAAAAATGTACAAGGCTAGTTTTAGTAACTGCCCCTTAACATTTACTTAAAATCTGCTCACGTCAAATTCAGTGCAAATAGCTTGAGCTAACTTCTATTTTGAAGACAAGCCTCCTCTCATGGCCTGGGAACCCTGCATACCCAGCCAGCTACCAGTCTTCCTCACCCTTATTCCTCTGCCTACAGTGGCGGCCTATTAATCCCTCATGGGACAATGCTTCTTTCCATTTCATGGAATATTCTTTCCTTCTAGCTTAGTCCAGCCACTGTTTGGGGAATGCTTTTTTTTTTTTAAAAAAAAAAAAAAAAAAAAGCCTTCCTATCTAAATTCACATATCAAAGCACTATATACTTGTAATTCTACCACTCATCAAAGCTACAATTATATTTATATATTTTTTAATTAATGCCTCGTTACTCACAGGATTACATGCTCCATGAGGGTAGAAGATGTATTGATTTTATTCACTGCTGAAACGTTAGTGCCTAGAATGGTGTCTGGCACAGGGTAGGTGCCTGTTAAAAGAGTGCTGAATGCAAGAATGAATAAAATCACTTCATGACACATGGTTCTGTCCACCACGAGTTGGGCAGTTGCTGTTCTAGTCACAAAGAGAAACTAGTAATTCAATATGGCTAAGCAGTCAAGCTGGCTGGAAGATAAGGGCTGTTTGGGTAAACAATATGTAAGTTAGAGAAAAGTCACAGAACTGCCACTGCTTGCCTACATACCCATTAAAGAGCTATAAATAGGACATCTGTCCTGTCTGATTCTTTCAACAACCTGTAAGGTAAGGAAGGCAGATGGTTTCCTTAATACACAGATAAAGGATTTGGACCCAAAGAGGTTAAATCACTTTCCTAAGATCTTAAAAATAAGCAGTAAACTTAGCACTTATAACCAAGTGTTCTGACAGCAAATCCAATAGTCTTTCTCTATAATTACACACAATTAAATGTACTGTAGTGACATATAGCAAGTACCAAAACTGTATTAAAGTTCAAATATTGGCCTTAATTGAATTCTGAGAAAAAAATTTAGGATAACGAGATATATGTGTGTGTGTGTATAAATAAAATGCATTGAGTAATTCAAATGTATATAATTTAAAGCTTCTCTAGCTCCTTGAACATAAACCTTATCAATTCCCATAGCAGATTCTGGGCCACTGAATACTCAACCCTCTCTCCTCACCAGCAAATCTTAGCTACCAGCTATAAGCAGGCCCTTAATTTACACAACTAAACTAAGATACCAGCTATAAGCAGGCCCTTAATTTAAATAACTAACCATGCCAGTTCAGACAGGGGACACAGTCCTATAACACTGACTTCTTTACATGGAATCATCACATACTGTGCCACCTTTCTTAGCAAACTCATCTAAAAACAGACTCTTCAAACAATGCTAAAAAAAAAAATTCATCCAGTCCTAAGACTTATCCATACAAACTTGTTATGCACGTTATACTGAAATAAAAATTCACTTAAAGGCCGGGCACAGTGCCTTACGTCTGTAATCCCAGCACTTTGGGAGGCCGTGGTGGGAGGATCACCTTAAGTCAGGAGTTCAAGACCAACCTGGCCAACATGGTGAAACCAGTCTCTACTAAAAATACAAAAAAAAATTTAGCTGGTCATGGTGGTGCATGCCTGTAGTCTCAGCTACTTAGGAGGCTGAGGCAAGAGAATCACTTGAACCCAGGAGGTGGAGGTTGCAATGAGCTGAAATCGTGCCACTGTACTCCAGCCTGGTCAACAGGCTCAAAAAAATAAATCACTTAAAAACAAAAAAGAAAACTACCACAGGATTTCAGGTTCCTGAGAAGGGAAGCAGAAGTAATAAAGGGAAGGAAGAGACAGAGCTTGTGTGACCACACTGGTACCATAAACCAACTGTATTTAGGAAGAGAAAGCTCACAGACAGCCCTTCTTTTCTAGAAACCAGATTCTTTTACTGATGCACAAATGTTAATGTATCAAGCCCAAGAACTCAGTGAGAATGAGACAAAGAAAAGGAGAATATATTTAATGGGTCCAAGGGATGGTAAACCACGGCCCACGGGCCAAATAAAAACCCTTGTTTTTGTAAATAAAATTTTAGTAAGACACAGTCATACTCATTCGTTCATGTACCATCTATGGCTGCTTTCACAAGACAAAGACAGAGGTGAGTACCTGAAACAAATACCTTATGGTCCACAAGGCCTAAAACATTTACTGCACTTCACAGAAAAGGTTGCTGACCCCTGTGTTAGAGACGGTTATTAAAGTGACAACTCTTAAAATTCTCTGAAACAAAGCTTAGAAGATACAACTGGGCATGTACCATGTGAAAGGTGAGAAGTGAAGCACCTGAAAAACAGGTGTTTTTCACCTGCAATGTTGTAGCCATCTCAGAGAGCTCTGGAGGACCACTCAGAGCTGTGTGATGAGGACAACTTTCCTGATACAATGTGTCCATGAGAGTTAAGCCAAAAGACCCCTTTCTCATTATTTTTTGCTTAGTGCTACAGCACTAAGCAAAAAATAAATATGGAAACCAGGTTTAACTGCTTTACTGCCCATACTCCATCATCAAAAAGCAAAAGCATGAATCTGGGAGTGAACCTCAAGGGGCTAGATTAGAGCCTGAGATAGCAGAATGAACTTATGCCTGCCTTAATAAACATATGAACAGAGATGCAGTAACAGATGTGTGTACACCTGGGCCAGTACACGTATGTATGCTTTCTAGCTCTGCCCTCTGAAAGTTCTCAAGGAAGTGACCCTCCAGCAACAACATGCAAACTCAGTACCCAGATCATGCTTTTAAAGTACCATTTTCCAATAAAAAGAACCAGGGCTCTTTGGAGAAATGGCTGATTCCCAGGCTGGGGCAGGGGAAACAGAAGACGAATCTGTGGCCTCCAGTAGTGCCAGAATACCAGAAAATAAGGAAATGGGGTTGAAAAAAGGAGGGGACAGCATTTCCATAGGATACAAGAGCCAACATGAAAGAACTCCCAATAGCCAAAGCTGGAACAATCTGAGCAACCAAAGAAATAACAAAAATGCCAGATTAGAATGTAAATTAAAAATTATCGAAATGAGAGAGATCCAAGATGGCTGATCACTAGCAGCTCAGGCTCGTAGTTCCCAGTGAAAGTGCAGAGAACGAGAGGACGCCACACTTTCAGACGAATATTTGTTGCTCACAGACCAGGAGATTCCCAGCAGAGGAGCCCCACGTGTTGCCAGGGCGACTCTTGTGGCCGGCGCGGCGGTTTTGCCGGTGCCTTAGCGCACCAGTTTTTGGTGCAGAGTCCGGAGATTCCTGGGCAGAAAAGCACCATCAATCTTAACACCGCTATTTTGGCCGGCGCGGTGGATTGCTCAGATTTCGTCGAATTGATCAAGTAGAAGAAAGGATATCAGAAGTCGAGAACCAACTCAGTGAAATGAAACGAGAAGACAAGATTGGAGAAAAAAGGATGAAAAGGAATGAGCAAAGTCTCCAGGAAATATGGGACTATGTGAAAAGACCTAATTTACGTTTGATAGGTGTACCTGAATGTGATGAAGAGAATGAATCCAAGTTGGAAAATACTCTTCAGGATATCATTCAGGAAAACTTTCCCAACCTGGCAAGGCAGGGTAATATTCAACTCCAGGTAATACAGAGAACACCACAAAGATATTCTTCAAGAAGACCAACCCCAAGGCACATAATTGCCAGATTTATTAGGGTTGAAATGAAGGAGAAAATGCTAAGGGCAGCCAGAGAGAAAGGTCAGGTTACCTATAAAAGGAAACCTATCAGACTTACAGCAGATCTCTCAGCAGAAACCCTACAAGCCAGAAAAGAGTGGGGACCAATATTTAACATCCTTAAAAAAAAGAACTTTCAACCCAGAATTTCCTATCCAGCCAAACTAAGCTTTATAATCGAAGGAAAAATTAAATCCTTTGTGAACAAACAAGTAATTAGAGAGTTCACCACCACCAGGCCTGCTTTACAAGAGCTTCTGAAAGAAGCACTATACATATAAAGGAACAACCAATATCAGCCTTTCCAAAAATATATCAAAAAGAAAAGAACATTAACACAACGAAAAATTTACACTAACTAACGGGCAAAACAGCCAGCTAGCATCAAAAGCCAGTATTAAAGTTATATATATTCTAATTGGATAAAAAGCCAAAACCCATTGGTATGCTGCATCCAGACCCATCTCACATGCAACGATACACAAAGACTCAAAACAAAGAGAAGGAGGAAGATTTATCAACCAATCAGAGAGTAAAAATAAACAAATAAACAAAAAGCAGGAGATGCAATTCTCGCCTCTGATAAAGTAGACTTTAAAGCAACAAAGAGCAAAAGAGGCAAAGAAGGACATTACATAATGGCATAAGGATCAATGTAACAAGAAGAGCTAACAATTTTATAGATCAACGAGACAGAAAATTAACAAGGACATCCAGGACTTGAACTCAGACCCGGAACAAGTAAGCTTAATAAACATTTATAGAACTCTCCACTTCAAATACATAAAACATACATTACCACCTCACACCTATTCCATAAGTGACTACATAATTGGAAGTAAATCACTCCTCAGTAATCGCATAGCATTTCATAGGTTTAAATGAAATATTGGTTGGCTGCTCGTTTGTTATTTTCTTCCCTTATTCCTTCCTGTTTACATCAAGTATAATTATTGGTATAAAAGAGGTTTTCAATACCCATTGCTAAAATGCATTCTAGCCTGGGCAAGAAAGCAATACTCCTATTCTCTCTCTCTTTTTCTCTTCCTTTTTCCTCCTCTTTATTCTTTTTCTTTCTTTCTTTCTTTCAAAAAAAAAAAAATTATCTGTGAATCCATACTGTTGTAAACAGATGACTGAATAAAAGATAAATGGAGGAAAAGAGACAAATCTTCCTTACAAAGGAATTCCAATTAATAAATGTAGGAGAAATAAGGGAAACAAAATCATGATTAGAACATCACAGTAAAGATCAAGAAACTATCGAAGACTCAATGTCAGAGACTGAATGGTTGCTGTGTGCAATGTGCATTGTTGAATGCTAAATTCAGTGAGCAAACTTTTAAGGAGAAACAGGTTATTTGTATAACCACAAAGGTATCTTCCCCAAAGTATTAACTAATTACTGTGGTAGTTTTAAGGTATGTCTACAAATTCGTGATTCTCCTCCCTCCAGGATGTGTAGCTTAATTCCCAATCCCGTGAACGTGGGCTAGACTTAGTGATTTGCTACTAACAAGCAGTATGGAAAAGGAAAAACAGTCACTTTCTAGAGGAGAAACCTGACAGATACCACTTTAACCTGAAGTGATCAAGGTTAACATCACCAATAACCAATCATGTTGCTGTCTTGTGCCTGCTCACATGACACAAGGGAAAGGGATACCACCTCTCTGGTGGCCTCCCCCAATGTCCATAACCTCTGCTTAATCAAAAGAAAACATCAGACAAATCCAAACGCAGAGGCACACTACAAGACACTAACTGAACAACAATCTTCCAAAGTGTCAAGGTTTTGTTGGGAAATCTGAGGAAAGGGCATCCACAGATTCTTCTGTTATTTGCAACTTTTCTCTAAGTCTAAAATTATGTCTATATTTTAAAAAGTCAATTTGATGACATTTTAGGGGGTGGTTTATTATAACAGAAATCTAGTAATTATAAAATCATTCCTTTTGTATTAGTATATTTCTATGTTTAAAGAGCTTTAATATACATTATTTGAGGTGAAATAAAAATCTAATTCTCATGTCTATAATCCTAGCACTTTGGAAGGCTGAGGCAGGCGGATCACTTGAGGTCAGGAGTTTGAAAGCAGCCTGGTCAACACGGTGAAACCTCATCTCTACTAAAAATACAAAAAATTACCTGGGCGTGGTGGTGTGTGCCTATAACCCCAGCTACTCAAGAGGCTGAGGCAGGAGAATTGCTCAAACTTGGGAGGCGGAGGTTGCAGTGAGCCGAGATCGCACCACTACACTCCAGTCTGAATGACAGAGCAAGAATCCATCTCAAAAAAAAAAAAAAAATCTAATTCAATAGAAAAAACACATCAAGGTCTTGAAAGATGAAATGAAAAAACTGCAACAGACTGAGACACTGAGAATAAGGAGACATGACAACTAAATGCTATATAGTATCCTGGATGAGAACCTGAAACAGGTAAAGAATGTTTGTGGAAAAACTAGGGAAATGTGAATAAAACTAGGCAAATGTGAATAAAACCTGCAGTTTAGCTAATGGTATTGTTAGTTTCTTAGTTGAGTTACATTTACCAAGGTTACATAAGCTATTAACATTAGCGGAAGCTGGCTGAAGAGTTCACATTAACTCTACTTTTTTGTACAATTCTTACGAATTCAAATCCATTCCAAAATAAAACTACTAAAGAAAAAAATGAACAAGAGACACATTAACAACAGCCAAAAAAAAAAGTGAAAGGAGGACTTTCTGGGCCAGGGTCTTTTAAGTGTCACACAGCTTTTTCTTACGGAATGGAAATGAGCCCTTGGAAGAGAGCAAAGAACAGAAGTACAGCGGGATAGAGGGGAAGAAAAAAGTAAACAAGGGCACTTCTGAGGATATGCTACAATTGGGTCTTCCTATTATGACAATCAAATAAGTGTCAAGTTAGTGACATGAGTTTTATTTGATAACGCTAAATTTTGCTCAGGCAGAACCAGTCTTTAAAATATTTGGATCACGTAGCACAGCTGTCTGCTCATGTAAGTTATGTGCTCTTAATTTAAAAAAAAGAAAAAAAAAAAGGAATGCTGAAGAGGTGCTGTCATAAGCTACTGCCATGCACTGAAACACTGTGGGCCAGAAAACTAGCTTATAGACAGGGAAGAAAAAGAAGACACAAAGTGGCCTCTTTCCAGATAGGATATATAAAGAAAAGGGTACTGAGACTGCTCTTGTTCACATGTTAAATTAGTGATCTTGAAGAAAAAAATCCTAATAAAAGCTTCAAAGCTCTGAGAGATGTGAAGTTTTTAGGGAGACTATACGCTTGTGCTTTTTATAAGCAGTAAAAGGGTGGTGTGCTAGAGATGGCTGGCTGGCCTGCCTGTGAGAACCCACCAGGCTCATCTCTCCCAGCTCTGTGCTATGCCATCAGGCACGGTGGGATCATTTACACCACCAAGCACTTCCTAGGACACCACAAGGAAGTCTCATGAATATAGAGAAAGCAGGAAATTAGCTTCAGTGTGTGGTAAGCAAAAAGCGTCACAGAAAAACCTTCTAAATTAGAAGGTTTTTGTGCCTGCTCACATGACACACGGGCAAGGGATACCACGATGGGCCAAGGGTTTCACCACTACCTGGGAAGAAATCAAGAAATCCAAGTTTATTTTCTCAAGACCCTTTCATCTGTAAATATAAATGAGAAGGAAAATATAATTACAGTTAATAAACCTCTAAATGATATGGCTAGGAAAGTTTTAACTCCCTGAGGACCACAAAACCATGTTGTATTATCTTTCTTAACATCTTATACATTTAGAAAGTCAGCACATGTTTGATGGGTAGAGATAATAGTTCCCATACATTTTAGCTTGGAAAACAGTTTAAGGCAAAGTCTCACTGCACATGTGGCTAATTAACCTGTGGGACGTGTAAAGGCCAAACGCATAACTTAACTTGGGCTTTTAACAGTAGGGTGACTGCCCCAGTTTGCCTGGCACAAAGGGGTTTCCCTGGGATGTGGTACTTTTAGCACTAAAACCAGGACAGTCTCAGGCAAACTGGGACAAGCTGGTCACCCTATCTTTAGGTAAATTCAGGAATTAAAGTGGCTCAAAAGTTATTACAGTAAATTGAAACTATGCGGAAAATAAACACAAAATACTTAATGCTGGTACTAACACACAATATAAACAAGCAAGTACCATATCCAGTGAGTAGCATCCAGGATGGGGGCAGGAGGAAGGGTATAGTGCAGATCTCAGGAAGAGACCAGAATGAAATCTTGAAGGAAGAAGAGCGTTGAGATAGTAGAGAATGTGTAATAATAATAGTAACAAGTTCCTAAATAAGGAATAAGGCATCTGGAAGAGACCAAGGAACCAGCATGATTGAAGCAACTATCAATACTAGGAAACAGTGAGAAATGAAGTCACTGAGGTACGGTGTTAGCAAATTACAAATGTTAAAGAATTTGGATTTTATATACGGAAGCTCATGAACGGTTACTGAGCAGAGGTGGCATGGTACCGATAATAGATAGTGAAGGGTGGAGAAGTTCCAAGATGGCCGGTTAGGTGCAGCTCAGGATAGCAGCTTCGAGTGAAAGTGCAGAGGGTGAGTGGACGCCGCATTTCCAGATGGATTTTTATTGCCCACAGACCAGGAGATTCCCAGGCAGAGGAGCCCCACGGGTTGCCAGGGCAGCTGTTTTGGCCAGCACGTCTGTTTTGCCTGTGCCCCAGCGCAGCGGCTCCCGGTGCAGAGTAAACGGGACTGTGTTCCCACTTAGCCAGCAAGGGGAGCTGAAACAGGGAACCAGACCAGGAGATTCCCGGGCAAAAAAGCGCCATGAATCTCAGAGCCGCGGTTTCAGCCAGCACAGTGGGTCGCCACACGGGAAGTCACACAGATCCCGGCGCCTATTCAACAGGCGACCAGGACACCTGGGAGAGAGCCGACCGTTCAGCTAAAAAACAAAAGGCTCTGAGGCAGGGAGCCAAGAGATCAGGCCCGGCTGGTCCCACCCCCACAAAATCAAAAACAAAAACAAAAAAACAGCAATTGGAAACACTCTGGGTTGAGAGTTTCACAGCAAGCACAGCTGAACCCGGGACGGTCCAGCTCTGTGGGGGAGGGGTGTCCACCATTATGGAGGCAGCCTGCTGTTGCTGAGGCAACCAGCCATTGCCGAGGCAACCCGCCATTACAGAGAGAGTCCATCATTACAGAGGCGGGGCAACATTGCGGAGGCAGTACTAACTACACCCATATAAACAAGACTGCAGGGAAGTTCAAAGGGCAGCTGGACGGAGCCCACAGCAGCCCAGCGAAGCCTCTGCAGGCTGAGAGTGACTAGGCTGCCTCCTTGTGGGCAGGGCAGCCCTGAAGAAAAAAAAAAAGGCAGCAGCACAGCAGACACTCATAAAGCCCTAACTCCCTGGAACAGAACACCTGGGGAAAAAAAAGGGGTTTATGAGTTCTGCTGCTGCAGACGTAAATTTACCGGCCCAGCAGCTCTGAATGAACAACGGGGCTCACAGCTCAGCACCTGAGCTAATATAAAGGACAGACTGTTTCCTCAAGCAGCTCCCTGACCCCCATATATCCAAAGAGTAACCTCATAAAGGAGAGCTCAGACTGACATTTGGCAGGTATCCTTCTGGGACAAAGCAGAAAAAGAAACTGGTAGCAACCTTAACTGTTCGGCAGCTGCTGCAAGTGATCCCCAGGCAAGCAGGGCCTGGAGTGGACCTCAGCAATCCTACAGCAGAGAGGCCAGACAGTTAAAAGGAAAACTAAGAAACAGAAATAACTTCATCAACAACAAACAGGATGTCCACTCAGAGACCCAATCAGAAAGTCAACAACTACAAAGCCAACAGGTGGATAAATCCACAAAGATGGGAAGAAACCAGTGCAAAAAGGATGAAAACACCGGAAACCAGAACACCTCTCCTCCTACAAGGGATCACAACTCCTCACCAGCAAGGGAAGAAGACTGGATGGAGAATGAGGGTGATGAAATGACAGAATCAGCCTTCAGAAAGTGGGTAATAAGAAACTTCCGTGAGCTAGAAGAACATGTTCTAACCCAATGCAAACAAACTGAGAACCTTGAAAAAAGATTTGATGAAATGCTAACGAGAATGGACAACTTAGAGAGGAATATAAGTGAATTGATAGAGGTGAAAAACAACACGAGAACTTCGCAAAGCATGCACAAGTTTCAACAGCCAAATTGACCAAGTAGAAGAAAGGATATCAGAGGTCAAAGATCAACTCAATGAAATAAAACGAGAAGGCAAGATTGGAGAAAACTGGGTAAAAAGGAATGAACAAAGTCAACAAGAAATATGGGACTATGTGAAAAGACCTAATCTACGTTTAATAGGTGTACCTGAATGTGACGAAGAGAATGAATCCAAGCTGGAAAATACTCTTCAGGATATTATCCAGGAAAACTTCCCCAACCTAGCAAGGCAGGCCAATATTCAAGTCCAGGAAATACAGAGAACACCACAAAGATATTCCTCAAGAAGAGCAACCCCAAGGCACATAATCGTCAGATTCACCAGGGTTGAAATGAAGGACAAAATGCTAAGGGCAGCCAGAGAGAAAGGTCGAGTTACCCACAAAGGGAAGCCCATCAGACTCACAGCAGATCTCTCAGCAGAAACCCTACAAGCCAGAAGAGAGTGGGGGCCGATATTCAACATCCTTAAAGAAAAGAACTTTCAACCCAGAATTTCATATCCAGCCAAACTTAAGCTTTATAAGTGAAGGAAAAATAAAATCCTTTGTCAACAAGCAAGTACTCAGAGATTTCATCACCACCACACCAGCTTTACAAGACCTCCTGAAAGAGGCACTACACATAGAAAAGAAGAACCAGTACCAGCCACTCCAAAAACACACGAAATGGTAAAGAGCATCAACACAATGAAGAATCTGCATCAACCAACGGGCAAAACAGCCGGCTAGCATCAAAATGGCAGGATCAAATTCACACATAACAATATTAACCCTAAACATAAATGGACTAAATGCCCCAATCAAAAGACACAGACTGGCAAATTGGATAAAAAGCCAAAACCCATCAGTGTGCTGTATCCAGGAAACCCATCTCACATGCATGGACACACAAAGGCTCAAAATAAAGGGATGGAGGAAGATTTACCAAGCATATGGAGAGCAAAAAAAAGCAGGAGTTGCAATTCTCATGTCTAATAAAATAGACTTTAAAGCAACAAAGATCAAAAGAGACAAAGAAGGACATTACATAATGGTAAAAGGATCAATGCAACAAGAAGAGCTAATGATCCTAAATATATATGCACCTAATACAGGAGCACCCAGATACATAAGGCAAGTTCTTAATGACTTACAAAGAGACTTAGACTCCCACACAATAATAGTGGGAGACTTCAACACACCATTGTCAATATTAGACAGATCAACGAGACAGAAAATTAACAAGGATATCCAGGACTTGAACTCAGACCTGGACCAAGCAAACCTAATAGACATTTACAGAACTCTCTACCCCAAATCCACAGAATATACATTCTTCTCAGCACCACATCACACCTACTCTAAAATTGACCACATAATTGGAAGTAAATCACTCCTCAGCAAATGCAAAAGAACAGAAACCATAACAAACAGTCTCTCAGACCACAGTGCAATCAAGTTAGAACTCAGAATTAAGAAACCAACCCAGAACCGCACAGCTTCATGGAAACTTAACAACTTTCTCTTGAATGTTGACTGGATAAACAATGAAATGAAGGCAGAAATAAAGATGTTCTTCGAAACCAACGAGAATGAAGACACCACATACCAGAATCTCTGGGACACATTTAAAGCAGTGTCTAGAGGAAAATATATAGCAATAAGTGCCCATATGAGAAACAAGGAGAGATCTAAAATTGACACCCTATCGTCAAAACTGAAAGAGCTAGAGGAGCAAGATCAAAAAAACTCAAAACCTAGCAGAAGACAAGAAATAACTAAGATCAGAGCAGAACTGAAGGAGATAGAGACATGAAAAACCCTTCAAAAAAATCAATAAATCCAGGAGCTGGTTTTATGAAAAGATCAACAAAATAGACAG
Source organism: Aotus nancymaae (assembly GCF_030222135.1). Lineage (NCBI taxonomy): Eukaryota > Metazoa > Chordata > Mammalia > Primates > Aotidae > Aotus > Aotus nancymaae. The sequence goes on from NW_026988425.1 coordinate 124,019,494, forward strand.
ACCACTAGCCAGATTAATAAAAAAGAAAAGAGAGAATAACCAAATAGATGCAATAAAAAATGATAAAGTGGATATCACCACAGATTCCACAGAAATTGAAACCATCATCAGAGATTATTACAAACAACTCTATGCACATAAACTAGAAAACCTGGAAGAAATGGATAAATTCCTGGACACTTGCCTCCTCCCAAGCCTAAACCAGGAAGAAGTCAAAACCCTGAATAGACCAATAACAAGGTCTGAAGGCGAGGCAGCAAATTAAGAGCCTACCACCCAAAAAAAGCCCAGGTCCAGATGGGTTCACAGCCGAATTCTACCGGACATACAAAGAGGAACTGGTACCATTCCTTCTGAAACTATTCCAAATAATCCAAAAAGAGGGAATCCTTCTCAAATCATTTTATGAGACCAACATCATCCTGATACCAAAATCCGGCAGAGACTCAAAAAGAAAGGAAAACTACAGGCCAATATCCATGATGAACATAGATGCAAAAATCTTCAATAAAATACTGGCAAGCCGATTACAACAGCACATCAAAAAGCTTATCCACCATGATCAAGTAGGATTCATCCTGGGGATGCAAGGCTGGTTCAACATACATAAGTCTATAAATGTAATTCACCACATAAACAGAACCAAAGACAAAAACCACATGATTATCTCAATTGATGCAGAGAAGGCCTTCGACAAAATTCAACAGCCCTTTATGCTAAAAACCCTCAATAAACTAGGTATTGACGGAACGTATCTCAAAATAATAAAAGCTATTTACGACAAACCAACAGCCAATACCATACTGAATGGGCAAAAACTGGAAGCATTCCCTTTGAAATCTGGCACTAGACAAGGATGCCCTCTCTCACCACTCCTATTCAATATAGTACTGGAAGTTCTAGCCAGAGCAATCAGGCAAGAAAAAGAAATAAAGGGTATTCAATTAGGAAAGGAGGAAGTCAAATTGTCTCTATTTGCAGACGACATGATTGTATATCTAGAAGACCCCATTGTCTCAGCCCAAAATCTCCTGAAACTGATAAGCAACTTCAGCAAAGTCTCAGGATACAAAATCAATGTGCAAAAATCACAAGCATTCCTATACACCAACAACAGACTTAAAGAGAGCCAAATCAAGAACGAATTGCCATTCACAATTGCTACAAAGAGAATAAAATACCTAGGAATACAACTAACAAGGAACGTAAAGGACCTCTTCAAGGAGAACTACAAACCACTGCTCAACGAAATAAGAGAGGACACAAACAGATGGAGAAGCATTCCATGTTCATGGTTAGGAAGAATCAATATAGTGAAAATGGCCATACTGCCCAAAGTAATTTACAGATTCAACACTATCCCCATCAAGCTACCAATGACCTTCTTCACAGAACTGGAAAAAACCACCTTAAACTTCATATGGGGCCGGGCGCGGTGGCTCAAGCCTGTAATCCCAGCACTTTGGGAGGCCGAGGCGGGTGGATCACGAGGTCAAGAGATTGAGACCATCCTGGTCAACATGGTGAAACCCCGTCTCTACTAATACAAAAAAATTAGCTGGGCACGGTGGCGCGTGCCTGTAATCCCAGCTACTCAGGAGGCTGAGGCAGGAGAATTGCCTGAACCCAGGAGGCGGAGATTGCGGTGAGCCGAGATCGCGCCATTGCGCTCCAGCCTGGGTATCAAGAGCGAAACTCCGTCTCAAAAAAAAAAAAAAAAAACTTCATATGGAACCAAAAGAGAGCCCGCATAGCCAAGTCAATTCTAAGCAAAAAGAACAAAGTGGGAGGCATCACACTACCAGATATCAAACTATACTACAAGGCTACAGTAATCAAAACAGCATGGTACTGGTACCAAAACAGAGATATAGAGCAATGGAACAGAACAGAGGCCTCGGAGGCAACACAACATATCTACAACCATCCGATCTTTGACAAACCTGACAAAAACAAGCAATGGGGAAAGGATTCCCTGTTTAATAAGTGGTGTTGGGAAAACTGGCTAGCCATATGCAGAAAGCAAAAACTGGACCTCTTCCTGACACTTTACACTAAAATTAACTCCAGATGGATTAAAGACTTAAACATAAGACCTAACACCATAAAAACCCTAGAAGAAAACCTAGGCAAAACCATTCAGGACGTAGGCGTAGGCAAGGACTTCATGACATTGGCAACAAAAGCCAAAATAGACAAATGGGACCTAATCAAACTCCACAGCTTCTGCACGGCAAAAGAAATAGTCATTAGAGTGAATCGGCAACCAACAGAATGGGAAAAAATTTTTGCAGTCTACCCATCTGACAAAGGGCTTTTATCCAGAATTTACAACGAACTAAAACAGATTTACAAGAAAAAAACAAACAAGCCCATTCAAAAGTGGGCGAAGGATATGAACAGATACTTTACAGAAGAAGACATACATGAGGCCAACAAACACATGAAAAAATGCTCATCATCACTGGTCATTAGAGAAATGCAAATCAAAACTACATTGAGATACCATCTCACGCCAGTTAGAATGGCGATCATTAAAAAATCTGGAGACAACAGACGCTGGAGAGGATGTGGAGAAATAGGAACACTTTTACACTTTTGGTGGGAGTGTAAATTAGTTCAACCATTGTGGAAGACAGTGTGGCGATTCCTCAAGGACCTAGAAATAGAAATTCCATTTGATCCAGCAATCCCATTACTGGGTATATATCCAAAGGAGTATAAATCGGTCTACTATAAGGACACATGCACACAAATGTTCATTGCAGCACAGTTTACAATAGCAAAGACCTGGAACCAACCCAAATGCCCACAGATGATAGACTGGACAGGAAAAATGTGGCACATATACACCATGGAATATTATGCAGCCATCAAAAACGATGAGTTCGCGTCCTTTGCAGGGACATGGATGAACCTGGAAACCATCATTCTCAGCAAACTGACACAAGAACACAAAATCAAACACCGCATGTTCTCACTCATAGACGGGTGTTGAACAATGAGAACACATGGACACAGGGAGGGGAGCACTATACACTGGGGTCTGTTGGAGGGGAATGGGGGGACAGCGGGGGGTGGGGAGTGGGGAGAGATAGCATGGGGTGAAATGCCACATATAGGTGAAGGGGAAGAAGGCAGCAAATCACACTGCCACGTATGCACCTATGCAACAATCTTGTATATTTTTCACATGTACCCCAAAACCTAAAATGCAATTAAAAAAAAATAGATAGTGAAGGGTGGAGGGGTAACAGAATGTTGGTCTAAGGTACTGCAGCAGGAGCCTAAGGAATGGACAGCTCCAAACATTCCTAAGGCTCGACGAGTTAAGGTACAAAGCTAATGCTAAGACAGAACAGTTACACTGTTCACTGTTCTAAGGGTGTGTTACAAGTCCTTTGGTCTTTCAAAAACAATGTATCCACAAATTAAAATACTACAAAAGTCAGTCTACAATTACTATGAAGCCTTCCTACAAAAAGGAATTACATAAAACACCAAAAAGATTAAGTCTTTGCCTTTAAGGGATTCACAATCCAACTGAGGAAATAAGACGTATGGTGAGGCAGAAAACAAGAACAGTATGGGCCAGTGAACATGTCAAAAATAAACAAGACATCTATGCAACAATGGCTATTTTCATTTCCCAGATGGCCGATGGCTGTATGCTTTTCTGATCTGATTACAAAAGACTCTGACAATCAGTGCATTCATTATCTAACAGTTAATCTCAAGAATGAAAGTGCTGTGAGCACTGTAGACGGGAACAGGGAAAGAACTGCGCTGACGCACAGCCTTAGCACAGTGGGCCAGGCACAGCAGGAACTTAAGATTCAGAGCACAAGCATTTGATTCCTGAGTCTTTCTTGACAGCCTTACCCCACCCTAAATCTGGCTTAGGTGACCTTCCTCTGAGCTCTCATTACCTTTTCCTCTCCTCTACTGAAGCATCTCCCTAGTGAACTGAAACTGCCTAAGAGCAGGACCTCATCTCTTCACATTTTACCCTTCTGCCAAACTGCATCAAGCAAACACTCAATACCTGCAGAACACAGTAATTCATTGTTAGTCATGGCATTTCATCTCTTCTCCCTTAAAAAGAGCATGCCCTGGGGTGAGGAGAGCGCAAAGGCCATCAAGCCCCACTCACTGCAAATCTTAAGTCCTCAATACAAAGCTGCTAGCATTTCACCAGCCTCTGCTTCAGCATAGCCAGCAACAGGAAGTCCACTGCCTCCCCAAGACATTCCATTTTCTGGCAGCTGAAATTCTTTGAAAGTTCTTCCTCATGCTGGGTCAAAATCTGTCACTGCTGTGAAAGGGCAAAGACAAGGACAGAGCTCTTTTTACCTCACTGGAGAACTCCCTCCAGGCTGACAACCAATCTCCTCCCCAACAGTTCTAAAGCACAAATCCGTACCCGAGTGTCACCAGTGCAGCCAGGTGGGCTATACTGCTTATTGGTTAATGGTAGAGTCTGGTAGCCAGACACAGAACTCTGGCTCTGCCTTGCTAGCTGTGTGACACTGGGCAAGTTATTTAATCTCTGCAAACTATAGTTTTCACATCTGTCAAATGGAGATAAACTGGTATCCTACCTGACAAGGCTGTTATGAGGATTAACCTGTTAACTCTATTAGTTAAGGATCTTAGTTTAAAGTATGTTCAGAAACATACCTGGTAATAGCTTAGCAAAAAGAATACAAGGTTTTTGTGTTAGTTGGACTGCAAGGACAATGAAACCGAGGGACTTCAACATATTAGTATACTCCCTTGGGGTTCTTCACTCTTTCAACAGATTTTCTGGAACTGTGGCCACTTGCAGCATTACCAAAGCGGACCTCTTCCCTTAGTACCAACTTAATAATATCCAGAGGCAGACCCGGTTTATGCTTGCAGTCCAGGGTGGGTTATTACCCTTGCTAGCCACACTGGAACCCAAAGTTGGGTAGAGTTAGGACTGAATAATTTGTCAAAAGAGGGAGGATGCATTTTTCAGAGGATGGTAGAAGGGGGCCAGATGTGGTGGCTCACAGCTGTAATCCCAACACTTTAGGAGGCCAAGGTGAGCCAACTGCTTGAGCCCAGGACTTTGAGACCACCCTGAGCAATATAGTTGGACCCCATCTCCACAAAAAATACAAAAATTAGCCGGGTATGGAGGTGCATGTCTGTAGTCCTAGCTACTTGGGAGGCTGACGTGTGAGGAGGGCTTGAGCCCAGGAGGTCGAGGCTGCAGTAAGCTATGATCACACCACTCCAGTCCAAACTGGGTGACAGAGTGAGACCCCATCTCAAAACACAAACAGAAAAATGGCAGAAGTACTCCTAGGCAGACCAAATAATTAATGTTCTCTGTGTGAGTGCTCGCAAAATTGTATCTATGGTATTACAATAATCTCATCTAGTGGGTTCAAGTTTAGATTCCAAACCAGGCACAGTACAAAACTAATTTAAGGGACCAATACAGAGTTTTTAATCTTTTTATTTTGTTAACTTAAAAACTTTTTTTTTTTTTTTTGAGATGAAGTTTCGCTCTTGTTACCCAGGCTGGAGTGCAATGGCACAATCTCGGCTCACTGCAACCTCTGTCTCCTGGGTTCAAGCAATTCTCCTGCCTTAGCCTCCCGAGTAGCTGGGACTACAGGCATGCGCCACCATGCCCTGCTAATTTTTGTATTTTTAGTAGAGACAGGGTTTCACCATGTTGACCAGGATGGTCTCGATCTCTTGACCTTGTGATCCACCCGTCTCAGCCTCCCAAAGTGCTGGGATTATAGGCGTGAGCCACCGCGCGCAGGCAACTTAAAAACTTTTTTAAAGCCACAGCTATTATCACCAATATTTAACAAAAAAACCTACCTATACCAAGTAAGTTAGAACATAATCTCAGAGTAAAAGACAATCTTTTAAATCAAATAAATTTAGCTTTATTAAAGAAAGCCACACTCCGTAATTTTCTCATTTTGACGAGAGGCTGGTAAAAACTTCATCCAAATCTGATGCCAGGCCCTGGCTAGAATCTGGAAACCAGTGATCCAGGTCACAGTCTTCTATCTTGTCAACAGGCAGCTTGGAGCTCACCCCAGCCTTGCTGTGATACAGGCACACGACACCTCCAGCACTCTCCCTATCCAGCACAGACCTGGCACCCGGGAGATACTCACACCCTCACCGAACCGATCCACCAGTCCAGCAGCTAAACAGGGCACAGTCTGGCATTACATGCTCTTAATAAATATATGTTGGACACACACACTTTATAAGTCAAACTCAATTTTCAAGTACTGGAGTGATTTTACACATATACAATATAATCACTCAAAGAATGAGATTCACGTAATGAAAGGAAGATAAAGAGAAAGCCTACACAAAAGCTTACTACTTTGACAGAGTACTCTATTTCAATGCCAGGCTCAGATATAATTCTCTTGAAATGTTTGGCATAAAATAACGCAGTCCTTCCTTTACTCCTAAATCTGAAAGTCAGTCTGTGTGTGTGTGTGCATGGCCAAGGTAACAGTTTAAGCAGGTGGTCTGAGGGGTCCTTTCATTCAGTCACTCAGTAAACATCTAAGTGTCTGTCACATTCCTGGCACTTTGCAAGACATTAGGACCACAAAGTTGATGTAGGTACAATCTCCATGTCAAAGATGTTCATGAATCAAGAAGCCTGCAAATTACTAACATAAACCACAATCTAAATTAAATTACTAGTCATTTTCTTCTGTTTTCTTTACTTAGTAAAAGATGAACATTCTGAATTTAGCCTCAGGTTCCAACAGTGCACATGGTGACAGCACACAAATAACTGATTTTGTGTTCTAATTTTCATCTGCTTATTGAATTAAAAGTTCAAACTTGGGGCAACTGAAGTAGGATACCCTTGAACTCAAGGCATTATGCCAAGGCACAGCATGCAATACCATATCCCTGAACAATTATTTCTTTTTTAAAAATTTTACTTTAAGTTCTGGAATACATGTGAAGAACGTGCAGGTTTGTCACAGAGGTATACATGTGCCATAGTGGTCTGCTTCACTATCAGCCATCATCTAGGTTTTAAGCCCTGCATGCATTAGGTATTTGTCCTAATGCTCTCCCTCCCCTTGTCTCTCATCCCCCAACAGGCCCCAGTGTGTGATGTTCCCCTCGCCATGTCCATGTTGAACAATAACTTCTGTGTCCCTGTATATAGCCACAGGTGACGTGGCCAAGTTTTCTATTGATTTTGGATAGTAACGAAAACCAGAACTATATTCACTCCTGCTTAGTAAAAGACCTATCCTAGTCTAGGTCTTTAGATCATCAATACTTCAGTTACTTTCCACTTGCCTTCCAGATTTCATGGGTAGAGCAGTAGGCTGCAGGCCAACAAAGAGCAATGGCAGCAGTGAGAGACGTGACAGGAGAGGTGAAGCGGGAAACAGAGACCACATCAGGGCAGCTGGACAGAACACAGCCAGGATGGGTGCAGGAAGGCCAGAATGAGAGGGTAAGAACACAAAGGGAGAGGAAGGGGGCAAAAGACATCCTAACTCAGGACCGGCTAAATGTTGGTAAGGATAAGTCAGGTACAAACAGAACGCTAGGTGATACAGCCATCATGTATGCATGCACAGATTTCAGCTATGATTTGGCCACCAATGCAAGAAAAATTAACACAGGTCAGAGAACTCCTTAAGGGACAACTAAAAGGCTCAGACTTAGTGTTACAGCTCTTTTAGAATTTGTCCAGAAACAATTCAGATTTAGCTGCTATTTCTGGGACAAGAAAAGCACAGTCAGAAACTGGGTTTAAAATTTCCCAGAAAACTCAGAGTTTTCAGCAGAAAGGTAAGCATTTAGTAATTTTATAAAATGGATAACCCTTCAGTGAGAAAGTTCTTCAAGCTTATGCATATTTAGTAACACTTTTTATTAGCATATCTTAAATTTAAAAGCTAATTTTTAAAAAGTGGCCAGGCACGTTGGCTCACGCCTGTAATCCCAGCACTTCGGGAGGCAAGGCGGGCAGATTACCTGAGGTCAGGAGTTTAAGACCAACCTGGCCAACATGCAGAAACCCTGTCTCTACTAAAAATCCAAAAATTAGCCAGGCATGGTGGCAGGCACCTGTAATCCCAGCTACTCAGGAGGCTGAGGCAGGAGAATCGCTGAACCTGGGAGACAGAGGTTGCAGTGAGCTGAGATCATGCCACTGTACTTGAGCCTCAGTGACAAGAGACTTTCTCAAATAAATAAATTAATTAATTAAAAAGCAAGCACTGGCATTTATAGCTAAGACCACGTTGTTTCTGTGTGAAATCACAGTATGCAGTGTGGAGGAATCAAAGCCTAAGAACCAGGCCTGTTCAAAGAAAAAGAAGTCAAAGTTCAATAGCTCATAGGCACTCATTCAAGATGAGTACTGCTTCCCATCCCTGCATTTTAAATGCTCACAGTGACTAAGACTAAAACAGAGTACATAGGGAGCAAGGGTTACTTAGCAATTCTATTGTTCACTCTGAGGAAAAGTACAAAGAATTAATTAGTACACACAGTTGAGTGAAAAGCACTAACAAAATCAAGGGAAAATATTTATGACTCCCACAGAAAAGTTTAAAAAGCACTTTTTAAGAGTTAGCATCTACCATACAGAACCAAAGTTTGATGTTTTTGGTATTTTGTACCTATATAATATTTAAATTTCTTTTTTTTTTTTTTCTTCTGAGACAGTCTCGCTCTGTCACCCTGGCTGGAGTGCAGTGGCTCAAACTCAGCTTACTGAAATCCCCGTTTCCAGGGTTCAAGTAATTCTCCTGCCTCAGCCTCCCCAGTAGCTGGGATTACAGGAGTGTGCCACCACACCCGGCAGATTTTTGTATTTTTAGTAGAAACAGGGTTTCACCATGTTGGCCAGGCTGTTCTGGAACACCTAACCTCAGGCAATCCACCCGTCTCAGCCTCCCAAAGTGCTGGGATTACAGGCGTGAGCCACCACGCCTGGCCTATAATATTTAAAATTATAAAGTTTCCATATTTGTTCAATTTTTACCTACAAAGTTGTAATTATTTTATTAGATTTGGCTTTAAGTAGTGACTCAGATTTCACAATGTTGATAGCAGCTACACAAACTAGTATTTGATTTCAGGTTTAAAACAGGGTTTCCTAAGTATCTGGCTACTTCCCCTAATAATCTCATTAAACGGACTTTTCCTAATTATTATACAATTGTTATGCAATTCAAAATACCAATGAAACAGTATTTTGTATGCTCTAAAACAAATTCCTCTCTACCATCAATCCCTATGTCTATCTCTAAGGTCACCTATGGTAAATTTTCTTCTAAAGCAGTGATTCTCAATTGCGAGATTTTTGTCCCTCAGAGGTGGGGGAGAAAAAAAAATTGGCAATGACAAGAAGCATTTTGGCTGTGGCAACTAGGTCGCAACTAGGTGGCAGGGGCTAAGGGTACTACTGGCATCTAGTGGGTAGAGGCCATCTTTGCTGCTATACAGAGGAAAGCCTGCTCCTCCAACAATGAATTATCTGGCCCCAAATGTCAATTAAGTGTTTCTGCTGGGAAAAGCCTGGTTCTAATTGAAAGAAACAAATTTGCAAATACAACTGACAACTTCAAAATACAATTACCCAGCAAGTAATTCAAAGTTAGAGACACAGACATAGTAAAGGCCTCTTTTCATACTATCAAAATGCATTAAAATGATTTGACTATTAATCATTACTTCAGTAAGTGGCAGACAAACGTGTAGGCAGAGTACTTTTACTACCCAAGTAATTAAATATATACGTCTTTTCAAAAAGAAATTCAGGAGATAAAAAAGGAAATGAGGTAATGATATTGACAGTTCTTTTTTCTCCTCTCAGTCACTAGATTTTTAACTGGAGAAAGTTTAATGAGAGAAGGGAAGTTAACCACATGATACTATTCGGCAGAATAGTCTTAGACCAAATTACGTTGCTAAAGTATCTGTTAGAATTTCAACTAAGGTTTACCTGGTAAAAGGACTGGCTCCAGTTTTTTAATCTTCGGTTCCGAATTGATCTTATCGTCAGTCTGAAATACATCAGCAAAATAAATCAAAATCTCAATCCTCCCCAACCTCCGTAAAACACTACAGCAAATGTTTTCTAAGTGATGACACATGTGAAAGACCCATACCCTCCCCCGCCTATTTAAATTCTTTCACATATTAACAGCTTTTTTTTGAGATGTGCTCATTATCGACTTGGAAGGCTGATGATAAAAAACATTTAAACTGCCAGTGTCTCTTCCAGGTGTTCACATTTGAGTAGACGCCTTGACCAGTGGCCCCAAGAGCTGCAATCATGCCGGCGGTCACAGGAGGTGCGGTCGACGGGTTGGAAACTAAAAACACCCAGCTCTCAATGCTCCCCTGGGTCTCAACATTTAGCACAACTACGGACGACAGGACTTCGGACAGAAAATGGGGGCACAAGAGTTTTACAAGTTTTAGCCGAGCCAGTGGGGGCTCCCAAGAAGGCGCATTTCGCAGCGCCGGGGATCTGACACCCGTGCGGCTGAGGGCAGGGAGACGCGCGCAGCCTCCCGGGTCCTCCAGTTCCTGGGGGTCGGCCTGGAGGCTCCACGGAAGCGCCCAGAAAAGGGGCGCTCGCGGGAGGTGGGGGGGGTTGTTTACCTGGAGCGGCGGCAGGAGGTAGGACCTGAAGGTGGGTCTGGGGGGCTTGAGGGAGAACATGGTGCCGCCGCCTTTTCGCCCCGTTCCCGTCGCGGGCCAGCGGCAGCGCCGACGCCTCCCGACGCCTCCGGGCGTAGAACTTTCAGTGCGGCCGCCCTGGCGTCTTCTGCAGCCAGCCGAGCCGGGCGAACTGACGGGCGGGGACGCGGCGCAGCGCAGCGCCCGCCCGAGCGGGGAGGGGCCGGGCACGGCCAGACAGACGCGGGCGCCGGGGCCCATCCCCGGAAGGGGCCTAGTGCCCCGCCCCGAGAGGCGGCGTGCGCAGGGCCACGGCCCGCCACTGCGGCCCGTAGCCCGTGCTAGCGCCGGGACGCAGGGGTGGTGCTAAGCGCCCGCCGGCAGACCCTCAGCCAGGGCGCTGCGGGGAGCGGAGCCCAGCAGCCGTCTCGAGAACGCAGCCTCCGGAGGGCGCTCCTACGGCGGCCCGCAGGGGTCAAGCGGCCGGCAGGGGGCTACGGCGGCCTGCGGGGGCCACGGCGGCCGCGGTAGGCGGCCCTGGACGGCGGCGCCGGGCATCCTCTGTTTGGACTGCAGTCCTGGGACAGTTCCCTTGATTTACGCACAGGCAGACTTCGCCCTCCGGGCCGGGCGAGCACTATTTTGAAGCTCTCGAGGAGGAGCCCGGGGTAGGCGAAGGGGACTCGGGTCACGGGGTCAGGCGGTCACCCCCGTCTGCCCCCAGCGTGCTAGGAACCTGCACTGGGAAAGTCGGCCGGTGCCGCCAACGACCACCAGGTTCTGACGTCCAGCGCGGTCCTCACCGCCTGTGGTAAAAAGCCCCTCCAGGCCGGGCGCGGTGGCTCACGCCTGTAATCCCAACACTTTGGGAGACCGAGGCGGGTGGATCATGAGGTCAAGAGATCGAGACCATCCTGGCTAACGCGGTGAAACCCCGTCTCTACTAAAAATACAAAAAATTAGCCGGGCCTGGTGGCACGCGCCTGTAGTCCCAGCTACTGGGGAGGCTGAGGCAGGAGAATCGCTTGAACTTGAACCTGGGAGGCGGAGGTTGCAGTGAGCCTAGATGGCACCACTGCCCTCCAGCCTGGTGACAGAGCGAGACTTTGTCAAAAAAGATAAAAGCCCTTTCACAGCCTCACGCTTGGGGAAGAGTTTCTTCCATCACTCCATCTGTTGTCCTTGCGCAGAACTTTAAGACAGGGATGTCCTCCCACCAGCTGAGCTAAGCACTGGTTTCTATGGGATGCTGAGCCTTGCGGTGGGGCCTGGACTCCTCAATGGAGTTAATTTCTACTGTCCTTATTAATGTGAAAAAAGATACTAAGCATGTTGCCTTCCTTTCCTTTCTTGCTTGTCCTCACAAAGATGCTAACGAGCAGATAAATGATCAAAAGTCCAGCAAGAGGAAGGCCCTAGCAGTGTGGGGGCTTCAGCGGACTATGAAAGGGAAAAATCTGCCAATTAATTGCAAAGAACAGACGAATTACAGCATATCAAGGGCAGGTCACTTCTGAGCTCTTACCGTAATTCTGACTGGAGCCGACTTTGGAGGGAGAGGGCTAGTGGTGTTAATTTTGTTACTTGAGACTAGGTCCTTATAACTTCAAGAATCAAACCCCAATCCAGCATTTTATGATTAATACCACAGGGAAGCTTCCATGTAGCCATACCAGTCACAATCATACTAATGAGTGCTACTCACAGCAACATTTAGCAATTTAAATAAAGATTCAGAAAGTTATTCTTTTTCTGAAAATAATTTATTCTGGATTTAGGACCCTACTGATCTTTCAGGTTAACCTGTTTGAATTCCACTCTACCCAGGAACCATAACTGTAATTATATATTTTTTTAAGAGTCAGAGTCTCACACCATCACCTGGGCTGAAGTGCAGTGGCATGATCAGGGCCCACTGCTGCTGCCTTGACCTCCTGGGCTCAAGTGATCCTCTTGTCTCAGCCTCTCAAGTAGGTGGGACTAGGGGCATAAGCCAACGAGCCTGGCCATGATTGTACTTTAAAATGTTAGTTCCATCGGATTAGAAGTGTTAAAAACACTGTCGTGCACACTTTTAAAAAAAATTTTTATAAATATTCTGTTATTCCTTTATACTCAATGGATATTTCCTGTAAATACTCTTGAAGTAATAATTGGCTTTTTCTTTACAGTTAAATGACTCTGTGATTTGGGTTTTTCTGTGCAGGTTTTCTTAGGATCTGCAACTCTTAATGTGTGACCATACAATTGAAAAGTGGAAAAACTCTGATTTCCAGATTTGTTACTGTCTTAACAATAAATTTTATGACATCTCCCAGGTATCTGGTTGTATTAGTCTGCTCAGGCTGCCATAACAAAATACCATAGGTTGGTGGCTTAAAGAGCAGACATAAATTCTCCCAATTCTGGAGTCTGGGAAGTCCAAGATCAAGGTGCTAGCAAGGTAGGCTTCTGCCTGACTTGTGGCAGGCAGACAGGCGAGGGCTCTCTGCCAGACTGCAGATGTCTGCCTTCTCACTGTGTCCTCACACTGCGAGGGGAGGGCAAGCTCTCAGGATCTCTAGGTGTCTCTTCTTGTAAGGACACTAATCTTATCAGATTAGGGCCCCACCCTTATTACCTTATTTCCCCTTAATTACCTCCTAAAATCTCTGTCTCCAAATATAGCCATACTAGGGGTTAGGGTTTCAACATAAGCATTTTGGATGAACATAATTCAGTCCATAGAACTAGTTTTATAACCTCTTGTCAGATCTTGATGCCTGTGACTACTCTGTATGTTTGGTGTTCTTGCCTACCCCCTCCTTTGGGCTCTAATGTCACTATTTTGTCCTGCTTCACCCATTTTTCTGTTTTCTGTTTGTTTTTTTATTTTTTTGAGATAGCGTCTTGCTCAGTCACCCAGGCTGGAGTGCAGTGGCCCGATCTCGGCTCACTGCAACCTCCGCCTCTCAGGTTCAAGTGATTCTCCTGCCTTGGCCCCCTGAGTAGCTGGGATTACAGGTGCCCGCCACCACACCTGGCTCATTTTTGTATTTTTTAGTAGAGATGAGGTTTCACCATGTTGGCCAGGCTGGTCTCAAACTCCTGACCTCAGGTGAACTGCCGGACTTGGCCTCCCATCACTCATTTTTCTGACCACACCTCTGTTTCCATTATTGGCTCTTGTATCATTGGGAATGGTAGCATTCTTTAAAGATTACTTCCTTTACCCTATCAAGAAAAAGCAAAGCTAACATTTCTTGAATACCAATTCAGTGCTAGGTACTTTATATATTCATTCAGCGCTCATTCAGTGAACTAATGAATTTGTACTGAGTACTAACGTTGTGGCAAGTACTGCTCAGGACACTAAGACAATGTTTCTACTTTCATGGCATTTTCATTCTTGATAAAAAGATAAAAAAATTAATACAGGCCGGGCGCGGTGGCTTAAGCCTGTAATCCCAGCACTTTGGGAGGCCAAGGCGGGTGGATCACGAGGTCAAGAGATCGAGACCATCCTGGTCAACATGGTGAAACCCCGTCTCTACTAATCAAAAAAATTAGCTGGGCATGGTGGCGTGTGCATGTAATCCCAGCTACTCAGGAGGCTGAGGCAGGAGAATTGTCTGAACCCAGGAGGCGGAGGTTGCGGTGAGCCGAGATCGTGCCATTGCACTCCAGCCTGGGTAACCAGCCTGGGTAACAAGAGCAAAAACTCCGTCTCAAAAAAAAATAATAATAATAATATAGAGCATGTCAGGTGGTAATGTGTGCTGTAAATGTAAGGCCGGTGCCTCCTTGGGAGCCGAATGGACATGCCCTTCTCTCTCCGTGCCTAAAAACTACATCATCATACTGAGCACATTGCTCAGCATTTGCCCTCTCCACGCAGGCTCCCCTTGCCCATGTCCGCATTCCAATCTCAGCCCTGCACCTGCCATAAATTTTGAAAAGGCCTGCCAAGAGCCTGCCCTATGGTAGCTCCCCCGTACATCCTCGGCCAGCCCCTCGTCCATGCTCACCCCCTTCATACCCAATGGAAATGCCCCCGCTTTGTTCACCTCGCCCGTCCCCAGTCTTTTAACACCCAATAGAACTACCTTGTCTTTGTTTCCCCCGTAGTCAATCAGCCACTTCTACTCCCTATAAAACCCCACGCCCCAAGAAGAGAAGCGCGACTTCTCTGGCCCCTCCCGGACCATAGAACCTCGCCCGGGAGCCGAATAAATTGGCTTTTAATTTCCTCACTCCGGTCTCTGTTTCCTCATTAAACTCGGAGAGAAGTCTAACGGTAAAGAAAAGTAAAACATAGGGACAGAAAGGTGGTTCCATTTTTCAATGGGGAGTTGGATATGGCCAGGGAAGGACTTTCTGATTATAGGACATTTGAGCAGAGACAAAAGGAGGGAGGGAGCAAGCCAGGTAGACATGAAGAGGAAGAGCATTTAGGGAAGAGAAGATTAGCAGTGCAGATGCCTTGAGGTAAATGCCTTTAAGGGGTGTTTGAGGCCCGTGTGGCTGAAGCAGCCTAATGTAGTCGGGGAGGAGGACAGAGGGAAACAGGCCAGATCACAGAGACCCCAAAAGTTAAGACGATTTTACAAGGTTTTGAGATAAGAGTGATGTGATCTGACTTGTGTTTTAAAATAATCATTTGACTGCTGTAGTGGTACAGCATGGCGGCCTGTGGAAGACCAGTTGAAGTCTTCTATAACACTCCAGTAACAGAAGGTGATGGTGGTAGCAGTGGAATCAGTTAGAAGTGGTTAAACATAATGTCTACAAAATGAGGCCATTGCTTGAGTATATGGTTTTCTTTTCTTTTTTGAGATGGAGTTTTACTCTTGTTGCCCAGGCTGGAGTGCAATGGCACAATCTTGGCTCACTGCAACCTCCGCCTCCCAGATTCAAGCGATTCTCCTGCCTCAGCCTTACCAGTAGCTGGGATTACAGGTGCCCGTTAGCATGCCCAGCTAATTTTTTTGTATTATTAGTAGAGATGGGGTTTCACCATATTGGCCAGGCTGGTCTCAAACTCCTGACCTCAGATGATCCACCTGCCTCGGCCTCCCAAAGTGCTGGAATTACAGGCATGAGCCACCACACCCAGCCAAGAAGATGGTCTTTTAAGATGACTACTAAGTAGTTTAATAAATCTACTTCTTGAGAGAGAACCGTGGAACGATGACAACAGCAGCAGTTTTTTCAATCTCCACATAAAAAACAGACAAAGCAACTATATGGCAAAACCAAAACCCAAGGACAACATCTATAACAAATCCAAGTGAACTGGCATCCCCTTGATCTATAAAATGTAAGTGTGTGGGAACAAACCAATAGCAGTAATATGGCAGAAATAAGATCCTTGTGGTATCAGCATAGAGAATCGATGAAGCATCTGGAGAATGCCAAAATAGCTGAAAGGTGTCCCTAGAAGGTCTAGCCAGTCAAATTGAGAATAGCAGCAGAAACAGGAAGGGGTATTTGCCTTCTCTAAAAACATGAGAGTGCAGGAGTCTCCTGTAAAGTCTGGAGGGGCTGGAGTAATATAGCTGCAGGAACTCTTGAAACTAATCTACTAGGCTTCCTTCCAGGAAACAGACCTACACTGATGGCAAACTGTGGAGCATGGAAACAAATTGAGCAAAATAGAGACAATAGAGAGAAAGGAAAACGATGTTCCAGATAAAAATGGAAGACCAGGAAATCTCCAAATAAGCCAACTCTTAAAATTAAAAAAAAAAAAAAAAAAAAAATTCCACACCAACACTACACAGTAAAAACAGAAGTTCTTTATGAAGTTAGAAAAACTATCCTTAAAACTGCCTCCTTCAAAAGTTCTATAAAACCAATTTCACATAAAAATAATCACGTGAATGTATGGAAGTCAAATCACATAGAAAATTATTGTAATGAAAGAGAGTGAGAACAGAATAGCACTCATACTGACAATAAAAGCACACCAGAAAGGAAGCTCACAAAAGAGATAAAAACTAACATCCAGTATTTCAAAATGAGCCAAAAGATCCTAAGAAAATGATATGAAACATGAAAAGAACTTTATAAATCAGAACTAGAAACATTCGAAATGAAGTGAATAAATTCAAAATAGAGGCCGGGCGCGGTGGCTCACGCCTATAATCCCAGCACTTTGTGGGGCTGAGGCGAGCAGATCACAAGGTCAGGAGCTCAAGACCAGCCTGGCCAATATGGTGAAACCCCATCTCTATTAAAAATACAAAAGTTAGCCAAGCATGGTGGCGGGTGCCTGTAGTTCCAACTTTTCGGGAGGCTGAGGCAGGAGAATCACTTGAACCCAGGAGGCAGAGGTTGCAGTGAGCTGAGACCACGTCACTGTACTACAGCCTGGGTGACAGAGAGAGATTCCATCTCAAAAAAAAAAAGAATAAAGATGAAAATGAGAAAAATTCTAAAAATCAAAAATCAATGAAGGAAGTTGAACAGATTAGAAAG
Organism: Aotus nancymaae; assembly: GCF_030222135.1. NCBI lineage: Eukaryota > Metazoa > Chordata > Mammalia > Primates > Aotidae > Aotus > Aotus nancymaae. The sequence continues at coordinate 124,036,639 of NW_026988425.1, forward strand.
AAAGTCTAGATATTGAAGATACGCAAAGGAGAACTAACAGATAATAGGAGTCGGAGTGCGGGGAAGGAGGGAGGACACAAGGAAACAGCACAAATACTATAAACTGTATTTAAAGAAACTTACTTGAAATTAAAAGAAAATATTTGAAACTACATATTGAAAGAACACACTGCACCTTAGAACATTGATCTGGGCTTACCAGCACTAAGACGCATTCTTCTAAACCTACTGAGCCTTAAATAAACAATAATGAAAATTTCTTTGGCTATCTAGACAAAAAAAAGCAAGTGACTTTCAGGTGAAAGAAAATTAGATTATTACCAGCAATGCTGTTTTGGCAGCAATGCTTTATGCCAGAAGAAAATGGAGTAACATATTTAAGGTACTGAAAGAAAGAAAATGTGAGAGAATAATAATTATGGCCAGGAGCAGTGGCTTAAGCCTGTAATCCCAGCACTTTAGGAGGTGAGGTGGGTGGATCACCTGAGGTCGGGAGCTCGAGACCATTTTGGCCAACATGGTGAAACCCCATCTCTACTAAAAATACAAAAATTAGCCAGACATGGTGGCACATGCCTGTAATCCCAGCTACTCGGGAGGTTGAGACAGGAGAATCACTTGAACCTGGGAGGTGGAGGCTGCAGTGAGCTGAGGTCATGCCATTTACAATGGATTAAAATACATCACACGTATTTAAATTCATGAGGTCATAATGGTGTTTAAATAAACTAAACCATCAGTCACCTGGAAAAACTCTGATATCCGGATTTGTTATTGACTGAACTGTTATGACATTTTCCAGGTGTCTAGTTGTATTAGTGTGCTCAGATTGCTGTAGCAAAGTACACAGACTGGTGGCTTAAAGAACAGAAATTTCTTTCTCACAGTTCCAGAGGCTGGGAATTGTAAGACCAAGATACCAGCACGGTAAGAGTTCTGGTAAGGACTCTGCCTGGCGTGCAGACCACTTTCATCCTTTGGAGGATAGTAGAGAACCAATTTGTTGTTTTTAAAACTGGTAAATAAGTGGGAAAAATCAATCAGTCTTTATTTCTGCTGTGTAGTATGAACTAAACCACTGTGTAATCAACTAGTAGATGAAAAGAATAATCTCTTTATAAATAATAGCGTTTGAGTATTATAATTTTCAACCTCCTATAAATTAAAGGATCTAAGCATTGAGTATCAACAGCTGCTGACATCACAAAAAGAGACACAAGTAGACACATGTGCCTCCTAGTAAAAGAAGCAACACCATCTCTGTAGCCTTGCCAAAGGGATCAGACCTCAGCCTGAATAAATCTCTGATTCCTCCCGCGTAAACAGCAGAATATGTCAAAATGCCTGAGTATTCAATAAGTAAAGTTTAAACTGTGGGAAACTTTGCAAGACAAGTGGCCCATGTTCTTCAACAAAGAAATTGTAAGGAAGGGAAAGAGAAAGGTAATACCAGATTAAAAGATATTTAAAAGACCTTCAAATGAAAAAGAAGAGTGAGGCTAACTATAGTGCTAAGGAACATTCAGGCAATACAACTGTAATAAAATACAAGTATGGTGATTTTAAAATGTGTCTGCAAATGTTTTAAGCACTCCCCTCTATGTGACCCCTACACTTGAATCTGAGCTAGCCTTAGTGACTCATCAATAGAATGCAGTAGAAGTGACTCTACAGGACTTCTGAGGCTTGGGCATAAAAAAAACTATATTTCCTTCTTCCTCAGTGGGACACTCACTTTTGGAGCCCTGAACCATCATGTGGGCAATCCAACCTCTATGAGACTGCCATGCTGTGAAGAAGCCCAGGTTGCTTGGAGAGGCCATGTGTATGTGCTCTACACTGAGACTGAGATCTCAGTTGAGAGCCATTATCCATTTTCAGACATGTGAATAAAGACATTTCTAGATAATCCCAGCCTCCAGCTGTTGAGTCACCTCTAGATACTGAGTCTTCCCAGCTCAGGCCCCAAATATCATGGAGTAGACAGTAGTGTGCTATAGCCAGCCTGTACTGGCTTGCAAGAACCGATTATTAGTATGTCTTCCTAACTCCATATTCACTGATGCCATATTGAAATTAACATTGGCTATGGTAGGAATATTTACACCATGGAAATCAGCAAACACTGCAAAGCAGGGGCATCCCTGCTGTCTGAATTCCTGACCCACAGAATCCATGAGCATAATCAAATGGGTATTTTAAGCCACCCATATTTGGAGTCACTTGTATTAATAATAGAGTGATAATAATTGGAACAGCGAGGAAAGGATTACTATAAAAAGACAGTTACTTTTCAGGGAACAGAGGTGGTTGTTAGGGACTTCTGAGACTTTGGGGGCAGCTGGCAAATTCTATTAATCTGAGTGGTGGTTACAAGGATATTCAGCTTACAATAATTAATTAAGTCAGTTATTAGTGTTGAGTGATTTTCTGCATTTTTATCTTAGGATAAAACCTTCTGTAAAAGTCTTTTTTTGTGTAGGAGGTAGTAAGATGATTTCATTTCTCTTCATTTTTAATATATATTTAGCAAAAATGCATTTTTGGTATAGAATAACTATATGACAACATTAATAGTGTGAATTTTAGATTTTGAAACCTAAACTATAGGAGACTATAAGGACCTCATGATGATGCAACATATATATGCATTCAGAATGTAAGCAGCCGTATGATCTTAAAGCAGAGAGCCACAGATCATGAGGTCCTTTGATAGTTCAAGTCTTAATTTCCATTGACCAAAATTCAAAACAAGCTTACTTTATACCAAATATAATATTATAGCTCATTTGTGAGTGTGCCAGAGTTTTGGGGATAAAAGAATAAAAAGCCTTCTTCTTATGTTACTATGTTTTACATAGCACAGAAATATAATTCTTATTCATTTATTAAGACAGTTCTACATTAAATGATTTGAACATATGCAGTATTCTTAATGTATTAGATACTGCTAGATTTGATTAGAGTGGATATTAGTTCCCAGTATTGGTTGTCCATATTTAGACAAAATCGTGATGACATTGGGAATAATAATGTAATAGTTAACAATGTAGTACCAATAGTCTGGCACAGTACCCTACATGGAAGACTGTCAATATTTGAGTTGTACTGAGTTGGTAAAGTACTAATCAACTATATATATGATTTAAGGTGTACAAGAAAGGTCTCAAGAATAGTTGGCCCAGTCACAGGTTCTGAAATTACACCATTTGAATTGATCTATTTGGATCCATAAGACAAATATCCTTAGAAAATCCTACATCAAAAGTCCCTTTCAGCCGACACCTGGGCAGGAGACAGGTGTCACAGATCTTAGTGAGACTTAAGAAAATGAGAATTAAGGAAATGCCACACCTTAGGCACGGTGGGACGGACCTTGGTAAAGGGAGACTGTGTAATGAACAGATACAGGGAGAATTCCAAAGATAGGCTTTATCTTCTGCAGACCAGCTCTGCTGAGATGTTATAGATTCCCAGTTTATTCTGAGATCTCTCTTTTCTAGGATATGGCAAAAGGCTGAAAGTTTTTTTGACACCCAAAGGAAAGAATTAGGAGATAAAATGTAATGGGTTAAGTATTGAGTCAAATAAACACATGTGGCAGGATAGATTAAATAGTCTCAATGTAGCAATATGCAAATAAATAATAGTTTATGTTAAATAAATGTTATCACTTTTCAAATTTTAAAGCCCTTCCCCTCAACCCAGGCAATGGTATATCAGTCTTTTTTGATAAATTCAGCTCAGTTCAAGAGTTCTAATCTGACTATTAATCTCAGTTGTATTTTGAGGAAAAAGATGCAAAATCACATTTTGGTATTGTCATGTCTGATCACTACCTTTGGCATAACTGCAATGAGTCTCTGTTGTAAAACAGGCTACAATCTTCCTCTCTCTGTTTCTGGGTCTCCCTCTGTATGTTTCTGTCTCTCTGTCTCTTTCTCTCCTCCTTTACCAGTTTCTGGCAATGCTAGAGTCTGCACCTCAGATGAGAATGGGGATGTCGGTCTCATTTTTTGTGATCATCACCCATTTCTGTCTGACATGTCTCCCAACCCTACCACCACCAATTACTGGTTACTCTACCCAGTGGTCCTTTCTCGGTATGAGGCATTTTGCTTCGTGAAGTATCAGCTGCCAGTAACTCCAGGCAGGAGGCTGACCCTCTCTGTGCACCAGAGACCTTCTGAGACCCGAGTACCCTGAGGTTCTCGTGCGAGATGGTGAGGGGCTAGGGTCTAACTCTAACCTCTGCTCTAGCCAGAGAAGACCCCTTTCTGCCACCTCTGCTTCTTTTTGTATAGCTAAGAGTGATGGTGGTGTGGCCTTCAGGGTTCCTAGACAGTGGCCCCCCCTTATTTTTTTTTGAGATGGAGTCTCACTCTGTCACCCACACTGGAGTCCAATGGCATGATCTCGGCTCACTGCAAACTCTGCCTACTGGGTTCAAGCAATTCTCCTGCCTCAGCCTCCCCAGTAGCTGGGATTACAGGCACCCACCACCATGCTCAGCTAATTTTTTTGTATTTTTAGTAGAGATGTGATTTCTCCATGTTGGTCAGGTTGATCTTGAACTCCTGACCTCAGGTGGTCCTCCCACCTTGGCCTCCCAAAGTGCTGGGATTAAAGGTGTCAGCCACTGTGCCCAGCCTACAGTGGCCCCTCTTGGAACCCTTGTATAGGGGTTCTATTACTCTTGTGGATATTTGTTTGAACCTCGAGTTGAAGCACAACACGTGGTGTTCTCAACTAAGAGTAGTCTCTGTGGTTTGTGAATATATATCCTTTAGATTTTAGCTACAGCTTTGTACAAAGCATTGTGTAGACAAGTACAATTAATTTGTATTTGCTATTAAGGACTCTATGAAAACAAAAAAATGCATACTTGATACTTTATTTTTGCACATTAACAAAACTCTAGGTCACCCTAAATTATGAGAATATGATGTCTGATATAATGGTATACTTTTTTCCCATTGTGTAATTTAAATCATTAAAACAGAAAAAAAAAAAAAACAAAAAAAAAAGACCCCATAAAAACATATTTATTGCTCCTTCTCACTTCTCACATCTCATATTTTTCTTCTTTCTACCCCTCCTGTTTTTCACGCTTGCGTTCTCTTTAGCTTTTCTTTCTACATAAGTGCTTACTTCTTCTTCTTTTTTTAAATAGAGATGGAGTATCACACATTGCCCAGGTTGGTCTGAAACTCCTAGACTCAAGTGATCTTTCTGTCTTGGTCTCCCAAAGTGCTAGGATTACAGGCATGAGCCACTGTGCCCAGCCAGTTGCTTATTTCTTATGTGACCTCATGGTGACTTCAGTGCTCAAGGGCACTTCCTAGGCTATCTGGTGGCCCTCAGTAATAAAGAGATTGTATAATCTTGTATACTGATTAGCCAATTTATCTTCATTATAGTATTGTCACTTTCATTTGATACTACTCCAACTGAAAAAACTAAGCCTACTAACATATACCAACAAAATACTACTTTTAGTGCATTAAATTTTAAATGAAGTCTGAATTTCCAAAATTGTTTAAGGAAAATGTTTTCAGAAGCTGATGATGTTTAGGTGGCGAAGATGACACCCATTAGTGGCTCTGACTGTTGAAAACAAAGAAACAAAACAGACTAGCATTCAGTTTCTGTGGAAGCTTTCTCTTTCTTAACCTTTTCTTCTTCCGCTGTAATTCCAGACACAATTACTAAGCTACTTATGCTACTGGCATGTCCAGATTTGTCTAACTTTCCCTGAACAGATTTCACATTCCTAGGATGTCCATGTAAACTTTTTGATCTGAGAGATGGGAATCCCAAAGTTTGATCTGGTTTCACAGACAGTAAGTTTTCTGTCCCACTTCTGTCAGTAATGGTTAGGGATAAGCGAGGGATTTGAGGAATTGCTTCAGTGACACAGTGTTCATCTTCCATATCTGCAAACTGCTCTTTATGCTCGGCTTGCGCTGCAGCTTCTGACACAATGTAAGGAATATCTGTGCTATGAGAGCGTGTGATCTTCTGAACTTGGCATTTCCATTCTGTCGTCCATTGCTGGTCCATGATTGAACTGTACTCTACATCCTGGTTAACCCCACCGACCAGCTTTCTTCCCCGGGAATACATGACGCTTCTGGACTTCATTGTTTTAAAAGCGTTGAACGCTTCATCAGGGTAATAGCGTGTAATTTTGGTTTCTTCCAGGGGATAGGAAACAGTGCCTTCTATATTTGTCATTTTCACTGTTAGCTGAGTGGTTTGAACATCTGATTTGTCCTGTCCAGGTGTCACATCTGTTTTATTTAAACTTGGGGAAATAGTTTCTTCTTTTTTAGAGTCTGCCTGTCTTTCATCATCTTCCTTTGAGATCCAAGTATCTGGACCTAATTTTGACTCTTCAGCATTCTTTAAGTCATCTACAGCAAGGTGACTGCCATCTGGGGTTGCTGATGTGCTGGTGCCGAGTGAAAGGTGAAGGCTGTTCTGACGTTCTGGGACTAAATGTGTTTTTGCATCCTTCTCTTCCTTTATACGGAAGGAACAGGTTTTTTTCCTGACTCCTGTCCCCGGTGACATGGAGAGAGAAGTATCCTCAAACAATAACTCTTCTCCATTAAAATGATATCGATACAAGCTGTAACCATCAGCGCTATTGATGCTGCTTTGCCGCAGAAGATACGTCGCCTCACATTCAGAAGAAGCCCGGGACCGTGCCTGGATCAGGTCAGACCTGTCAATTCCCACAAGATTTTCAAGAGCGTTCACCATTCTGTTAGATAATTCTTCTAGCTGAGCAAGTCGAAGGTCAACAGTCTGTAGGGAAGTTTTCATAAAAGTTTCTCTTTCATTGATTTCTTCCAACCTCATTGACATATTTTCAACTCTGGCAAATATAATGGGATAGATTTATTAAACTGAGATTAAGTAGATATTAAAAATCAAAATATAATGTCATTGCTATATGACTTTTCAGTCTTTTAATAAATACGGAACTGTTTGAGCATATTTATAAGCTTCACAAACCCTTAACATGACAACTCAAATTACCATGAGGAGCCACCAGAAAATAATGGAAATATTAGTTAAAGCATATAGCACTTACTGTTCACCAGTCATTGCTCTAAATGCATTATGTATTCACTAACAAGTACTCACCGAAGTTCAGTCCTCGGCTTACTTAATCTTCAGAGCAGTCCTTGGAAGTAGGTCTATTATTGTCATCCCCATTTTACAGATGAGAACATTAAATCATGGAGAGTATAAGCAATTTCCCCAAAGGTAGGAAGCAGTGGAGCAGGAATTTGGGCACACGCAGCCTAGCTCCAGCACTCACTCCAGTCCTTGTCTCTTAGATGGTACCTCACGCTGCCTCTGGTAATCACGGAAGCTACTAGTGCTTAGTTTTTAGAGCTTTGACTATGGCTGTCAGCACTGAATGGTTATAACAAAATAAAGAAAATCCTTATTTGAGGTTCAAGGGATTCAGAAAATAAACCGTTAATAATTAAGCTCAGATTATTAGATAGTTTGCTTAAGGGACAGTAGGTGATTTAATTGTCTGGAGAATTATCAGTAACTTTAAATGATTCTTTATATTTAATAATTTCCTTAACAAGGTTACACACAGAAAAGATCATAGGAGATTATAAATGTCTGCTGTTAGATATTTTTTAGAAAATTATTAGAAGATCAGGCAACAGCCTGTGAAACCATAATGTTGCCTGGCCTAAAATCCACTGGTGAAGACTTTATTTTATATTTTAATACACATAGTATGAATTATTTCAACAGGAATTTAACTCTAAGAGGTGAGATAGGCCCAGAATTGAAGATTGTTTTCTAAAAGTTGAATTTGTCCCAAGGATGGAGCTGGGAGTCCTGGCCCCTCTATTCTGGCTGATTCATCCCTGTGTGAAGGCAAGCACTTAGGGCTGATTCTATTATGCTTTGATTTTCTCCCACCTTCCTTAAAAACATAAAGAGACTTGGCTTGCGTTGCAGTCTATATGACCTAAGATCTTTGCTACTTTCTCTGCGTATCCTTATACATGTCCTTACTCGTTCTGCTGGCTCTCCTCTTACCCACCCATTTCATGGGTCCGCCACCCCACTCTTTTTTCTTCTGGGCAGTTTGCCTGCTGCTCTTTGCACTGCGAAGTCTGCACTGTGCTTGATTGCTTCTCCTGAACTCCATCCCCACCCTGAAGCTTCTGTGGCTACGTTACCCCACCTTCTCCCAGAGTTTTTTTTTTGCTAATGCCACTCTTCTGTTGGCCACATTGACAGCTGTGCTCTGCCATGTGTGTGTTTGTATGTGTGGTTCCTTGGCTTCTATTCTTAACTCTTTTCGTGGGGGAAGAACTATTTATATGTACGATAGGAAACCACATCATCTGAGCAGGAAGGGTCTGGCTTCCTGGAAGTTTGACACCAGGGAGGACCAAATTCACCACGTATGAGAAGTCCTGGCTTCCTTTTATTAAAGCCTCTCTATCATAGGCACTATAGATTGTAAGGGTTATCCCTCCTCTTGCATTTTAGAGGCCAACAGAAGAATTTCTCACGATTAACTTTTCATTACTTCTGAGTAAGACTTGGTGTTCTCCATTAAAAATAATGGCTCCCGGCCAGGCACAGTGGCTCACACCTGTAATCCCAGTACTTTGGGAGGCCGAGGTAGGTGGGTCACCTGAGGTCAGGAGTTTGAGACCAGCCTGGCCAGCATGGTGAAACCATGTCTCTACTAAAAATACAAAAATTAGCCAGACATGGTGGCACGTGCCTGTAAACCCAGCTACTTGGGAGGCTGAGGCACGAGAATCGCTTGAACCCAGGAGGCAAAGGATGCAGTGAGCCAAGATTGTGCCACTGCACACCAGCCTGGGCAACAGAGCAAGACTCTGTCTCAAAAAAAAAAAAAAAAAAAAAAAAAGGCTCCCTTTAAATTTATTACCCTGACAATTCCTTTTGTATCAAAAAACCACATTGCCCCAAACTTGAGTTCCTTTACAAACATACACTAAGAGATATTGCAGCTGTGCAAACTTTTCAAAACAAATACAATGGTGAAATGAAGATAAATACCTTTCCTTTCAAATCTTTTATAGTTTTTGTCTATTTCCGCTTTATTACCTAATTCAGATATCAGCATTCTCAGTCACTCATATATGAAAGAGAAACCCCAAAGTCATTGGATTCTTTGGTCTCCCTTATACTAACTCTCTCCCCTCCCCTCTGCATTGAATCAGTTACCAAGCTTCTTTTTTGGTGTCTCAAATCTCCCATCCCTACTGCTCCTCCCTTACTTGAAGCTGTGGAAGAAACAATGCTTAATGATGTGCCTTGGATTGAGAGAAATTGTCAGTTGCTTGTTTGGACCTTGTGAACTGCTATACTGCGGATACAGCAAATTTTAAACAGCTATGCCAAATGAAGGGAAGTTGTATTGAGTTTTGTAGTGCATATGAAAGAAGAAAGAAAAAAATGAGTTTAAGTTCACTTACATCTGAAATGATTAACCTAAAGGACAAATGAGGATCTATCTCCTTTGTTAGCCATGGTTGGTGACTTCCATAATTATTTAAAACATGCTTCACAAACCTTGACACCCACACCAAGAGTGGTTTCCATTTCAGATGGAGAAAGGCTATCTAGGAATCAATCAGACAAGAGCCCTACATTTGTTTACATATTGAATGGCAGAAAAACACAAGAGACTCCATCATTCATGACAGAGTTCATAGTGAGATATGATTAAACAGCAAAAAGTTATTTATGTAGCTTTCTAAGTCTTAGTCCAGCTTTTCTTTCAGGACATAGTGAAAAATATTTTTCATCACATCACAGAATACAAAAGCATTCCAGATCCAACTAATTCTCTTGGCTTTTCCTTTAAATATAGTTGATGCTCTCTTAAAGTTACATTTCTTTCTTTCTTTTTTTTTTGAGGCAGAGTCTTGCTTTGTCATCCAGGCTAGAGTACAGGGGCACGATCTCTGCTCACTGCAACCTCTGTGTCCAGGTTCAAGCAATTCTCCTGCCTCAGCCTCCTGAGTAGCTGAGACTACAGGCACCTGCCACCACACATGGCTAATTTTTGTATTTTTAGTAGAGATGGAGTTTTGCCATGTTGGCCAAGCTGGCCTCAAACTCCTGACCTCAGGTGATCCACCTGCCTCAGCCTCCCAAAGTGCTGGGATTAAAGGCATGAGCCACCACGCCCGGCAAAGATATATTTCTAATAATGGATGGGCCACAGTACCTGTTGAAGGACATTTGGGTTGTTTCCATTTTTTGACAAGTAAGAAAAGAGCTGCTGTAAACATTCATGTACAGGTTTTGTGTGAACATGTTTTCATTTCTCGAGGATAAATACGTAGGAGTTAAATACCTGGGATTGCTGGTTCATAGGATAAATGTATGTTTAACTTTATAAGGAACTACCAAACCATTTTTCAGAATGGCTGAACCATTTTTTATTCCTACCAGCAGTGTATGCAAATTCTAGTTGCTCAGCATCCTTCTTGGCTATTGGTATTTTTAAACTTTTTATTTTTAGCTCTTGTATTCGGTGTGTATTTCATTTCACAGATAGCTAATGATGTTGAGCAACTTTTTATGTACATATTTAACAACCTTATATCCTCTCTGGTGTGTCTAGTCTAATCTTTAGCTCATTTTTTAAATTGGGCCATTTTTTCCTTATTATGAGTTATGAAGGGTTTTAGAGTTCTTTAGACATTTTGTATAAGTCTTTTGTCAGATATATGATTGACATGATTATGCTTTTGGTGTTGCATTGAAGAATTCTTTTTCTATTCCCAAGTCATGAAGATTTTCTCTTTTGTCTTCTTCCAAACGTTTTATAGTTTTGTTTTATGCTTAGATCTGTGATCCATTTTTAGTTAATTTTTGTATATTGAGATCCATTTTTTGTATAAGAATGTCCCAGTGTCCTAACACCATTAATTGAAAAGATGATCATTCCTTGTTGAATTACTTTTGCACCTTTGGGGAAAGAAATCAATTGTCTCTGTTTGGGTAGATCTACTCCTGGACTCTTTATTCTGTTCCATTTATGCACGTGTTGGGCCCTTCACCAATACCACATTGCCTTCATTACTATAGTTTCACAGTAAGCCTTAAAACTGGGTAGTGTGATTTCTCTAATGTTATTCTTCTTTTTCAAAATTGTTTTACATAGTCTAGTTCCTTGGCCTTTCCATTTAACTTTTAAAATCAGTTGACATAGCTGGGCACAGTGGCTCATGCCTGTAATCCCAGTGCTTCGGGAGACTGAGGTAGGAGGATTGCTTGAGCTCAGGAGTTTGAGACCAGCCTGGAAACATAGGGAGACCTCGTCTATAACAACAACAACAACAACAAACCAGTTGACCTATATCTACAAAATATCCTGCTGGGATTTTGATTGGTACTGTGTGAAATCTGTAGATGAATCTGGGGAGAACTGACATCTTACCACACTGAGTCTTCCAATACATGAATATGGTATATCTTCCCATTTATTTAAGTGATCGTTGATTTCTTTCATCAGCATTTTGTAGTTTTCTGCATGTAGCTCCCATACATATTTTACGAGATTTATACGTAAGTATTTCATTTTTGTTGGAGCTCTGTGAGAATGGTATTATTTTTAAAATTCTAGTGTTCAATTACATACTGATAGTATATATAGAAATAAGATTAATTTTTGTTTGTTGACTTTGTACTCTGTAGCCTTGTTAAATTCATTACTTCTAGGAGATTTCTGTTTCATTTTTAAAGATTTTACGTGATTTTCTACATAGAGAATCATGTCATATATAAACAGGAAGGGTTTTATGTATTTATGCATTTCTCTCCAAGACGTAAGGCTTTTTTTTTTCCCTTGCCTTACTGCATTGCCTAAGACTTCCAGTACATTGTTGAACAGCAGTGGTGAGAGTGGTCATCCTTCCTTGTTCCCAGTTTTAGGGAGAAAGCATTCAGTCTTTTACCATTTTAGCTATAGGTTTTATGTAAATGCCATTTGTCAGATTAAGGAGGTTCTCTTCTGTTCCTAGTTTGCTGAGAGGCTTTTAGAAAATGTATTTTTATTATCATGAATGTTGAATTTCATCAAATGCTTTTTCTGCACCAATTGCCAGAAACATACAGTTTTTCCCTATTATTAATATGGTAGATTACATAGATTATTTTCAAATACTGACCCAGCCTTTCATTCCTGGGATAAGCTACCTGATCGTGGCTAGACTCAATTTGCTAGTATTTTGTTGTGAAATTTTGTGTCTACATTCAGGAGGAATATTGGTCTGTAGTTTTTCTTTTTTCAGTTGTCTTTGTCTGATTTTGGTATCATGGTGATGCTGGCCTCAGGGAATGAGTTGGGAAGTGACTAAAGTATTTACTACGGATTTTACAGCGGTTGTTTTAGAGATTACAAATAGATAGTAACGTTTCACAGTGTACTTCATGTCAGTATTTCACCACTGCAGTTTGAATGTAGGAACATTACTACCATACAGGTCGCTTTCCCATAGCTCTTTGTGCAGCAGTTGTCATATATTGTATCTACATATATTGAAAACTCCATCAGACAACATGACAGTTTTTGCTTTCAACTGTCAAATATACTTTAAAGAACTCAAAGAGAAGATTCATCTTTACGTTTATCAACATATTTACTATTTCTGATGCTCTTTCATTTCTGATGTTCAAGTTCAATTCTGGTATCATTTCCTTCTGTCTGGAAGAATTTTCTGTAGTAATTTTTTTAGAATTGGTCTTTTAATTCTTTGTCTGATTTTTTTTCACTTTCATTTTTGAAGAATATTTTTGTTGGGTATATAATTCTGGGTTGATTATTCTTTTCTTTCAGCACTTTAAAAACATAATGCAGGGTATGGTGACCTGTGCCTGTGATCTCAGCTTCTCGGGAGGCTGTGGTGGGAGGGTTGCTTGAGCCCAGGTGTTTGAGTTTAGCCTGGCAACATAGGAGACCTGATCTCAAAAAATAAATGAAAATTAAAATGAAAAACATAGTGCTACTTCCTCCTGGCCTGCATTGTTTCTGATGAGAAATCTGCCATCATTCAAATCACTGTCCTCCAGTAAGTAATGTGCCATTTTTCTCTGGTCAATTTTTACTTTGCTATCAATTTTTTTTCCTCTGTCTTTAGTTTTGGGCCCTTCATTTGATATGGATTCATTTGAGTTAGTCCTATATAGCTTTCTCTAAATTTATTTAATCTGTGGGTTTATGCCTTTCATCAAACTTGGGAGGTTTTTAGTTATTTCTTCAAGTAGTTTTTCTGCATCATACTTTTTCTCTTCTTCTAGGACTCATACTTCAAATGTTATACCTTTTATTATTGCCTCAGACTTCTCTGAGGCTTTGGCCTTTTACTCTCTTGTTCAAATTGAGTAATTTTCTATTGAAATACCTTCAAGTTTACTCTCTCCTCTGTAAACCCTGTTTTGCTATTGAGCCTATCCAATGAATTTTTCATTTCACTTACTGTATTTTTTGGTTAAATTTTCTTTGGATTTTCTTTGTGTAAGGCCGGTTGCCTCGCCGGGAGCACGGATGCACCCCCCCGCCCACCACCTTTTTTTAAAAGCTCGGACAAGCCTGGACGAGCTCAGGCAAGCTCAGACATGCTCAGGCTTGCTCCCTTCTCCCATGCTCACACAGCCTGACCTTTCCTTAAAGAGCCCAGTATGCAAACAAGGTGCTGCAACCCTAGCTTCTTAACAACCAATAGCAGTTGAGTCTTAACAACCAATAGCAGCCGAGTCTTAACAACCAATAGCAGCCGAGTCTTAACAACCAATAGCAGCCAAGTAATTCCAACCAACAACAAGCCAAGTCCTAGGTAAAGGCTTGTAACTTACCCAATAGCAGTCCTGCTCTCCCACAACCAATCCAGCTCCCTCACTCCGTATAAAACCCCACGTCTGAGAGAAGTCCGTGCGACTTCTCTGGCCCCTCCTGTCCAGACTGCAGAACCTCACCCAGGAGCCTGAATAAATTCCTTCGCATTGGATTATTTTCATGCTGGCCTCAGTTTCTTCATTTTAAACACAGCAAGAACCCAAGAACAAACCTTACACTTTGTATCTTCTATTCTTTTTCTCAGACTTTCTAGTTTTCTATTAGTTTAAAGAGCCTTTGCAATTTTGTTAAAGCATTTTCATAATAGCTGCTTTAAAGCCTTTGTCAGATAATTTCAATATCTGTGTTATCTTGACATTGACATTTCCTGATTGTCTTTTTCTCCCAAGTGAGTTGAGATTTTCTAGATTCTTCATACTTCAAATGATTTTGGACTGTAGCCTGACATTTTGAATATTATGCCACATGACTCTGAATCATGTCTAATTTTCATGGAGAATGTTGATTTTTTTTTTTTTTTTTTTTTTTTTTTGGTTTTAGCAGGTGATCAACCTGGTTAGTTTCAGGCTGCAACTTGCCACACGCTTTCTATGGACAGTGATTCCAATGTCAGTTTCATTTTCAAAGTCTTTGCAGTGCTATTGAGATCTGACCTATGTGTGTGCAGCCCAGTAGTCAGTCTGGGACCTTGGTGACAGTCTGTTCATTAGTTCAGTTCTTAATGTCTTTGAGATCTTTCTTCTTTTTACATGTGGGCCTTTACAGTTATAAATATCCTTCTGAATACTGCTTTTACTGTTTTGGTATGTTGTGTTTTCATTTTTTTCACCTTGAAGTATTTTCTAATTTCTCTTGTGATATTTTCTTTGATCTATTGATTATTTAAGAGTGTGTTGTTTAATTATCACATATTTGTAAATTTTCCAAATTTTCATTTGTTATTAATTTATCATTTTATTTTATTGTGGCCTGAGAATACTTTGTTTAATCTTAATCCTTTTAAAACTTATTGAGACTTGCTTTATGGCCTAACAGATGATGTATATTGGAAAATGTCCTATATGATTATAAGATGAATATATATTTTGCTGTTGTTGAGTATTCTGTTGATGTCTGTTACCTTGAGTTGGCATATAGTATTGGCCAAGGCTTCTATTTTCTTGATGTACTTTTGTCTAGTTCTATTATTAATGAAAGTGGAATATTAGCGTCTACAACTATTATTTGAGAACTATCTGTTTCTCCCTTCGATTTTGTCAGTTTTTGCTTCATATCTTATGAGGTTCTGCTATTGGGTGCATATGTGTTTATAATTGTTATATCTTTTTGATATATTGACCTTTTCATTATATCATTCATTATGTCATGTCCTTCTTTGTCTCTAGTAACAATATTTGTCTTAGAGTCTATTTTACCTGATAGGTATAGCCACTACAACTATTTTTTGATTACTGTCTGCATGAAATATCTTTTTCCATCCTTTTACTTTAAAACTTTAAAAATTTTTGAATCTGAAGTGAGACTCTGTAGACAGCATATAATTACACCATATTTTAAATATTCATTGTGCAGTCTCTGTCTTAAAAAGTCTAATCTATATACACATAATATAATTACAGGTATGGAAGAACTTACCTCTACCATACTGCTATTTGTTTTCTATATGTTATATCTTTTTTTTATTTTGTCCCTCAACTCCATTATTACTGCTTTCTTCTATGTTAAATAGGTATTTCCCAATGTATCATTTTAATTCACTTAATATTTCTTTTCTTTTTTAAGATATGGGGCCCCACTATGTTTCTCAGGCTAGCCTTGAACTCCTGGGCTGAAGTGATCTTTCTGCTTTAACCTCTTGAGTAGCTGGGACTACAGGCATGCACCACCACACCTGCCCCCTGTTATTTCTTTTCTCATATGTTTTTGAGTTATTTTCTTAGTGCTTACTCTGGGAATTATCACTAACACCTTAATTTATAACAGTCTACTTTAGTTTAATGCAATTACTTTTTTTTTGAGATGGAGTCTCATTCTGTTTCCAGGCTGAAGTGCAGTGGCAAGATCTCAACTCACTGCAACCTCCACTTCCCAGGTTCAAGTGATTCTCATATGTCAGCCTCCCAAGTAGTGGTAATTACAGGCATGTGCCACCACACCAGTTAATTTTTGTATTTTCAGTAGATTTTTGTATCAGTAGAGATTTTCACCATGTTGGCCAGGCTGGTCTTGGACTCCCGACCTCAGGTGATCCACCTGCCTTGGTCTCCCAGAGTGCTGGGATTAGAGGTGTGAGCCACTGCACTTGGCCTAATACCAATTACTTTCAATTATATACACAAACTTTACTCTTGTAAAGCTCCATCCTTCCCCAACCATGTTATGCTGTTATTATCAAAAATTACATCTTTGTACATTGTCTACCCATCAACATAGATTTGTAATGATTGCTTTATGCAGTTGTCTTATAAATCATAAAGAAAATAAAAAGTAGTTACAAACAAAAAATACATTTATAATGCCTTTCATATTTACCTAAGTAGTTACATTTACTGGTCCTCTTTATTTCTTCATGTATTTTAGTTATTGTCTTATGTTTTTTCATTTCTGCTTGAAAAACTATCTTTAGTATCTCTTGTAATAGGTTTGCTATTAATGAATTCTCTCAGTTCTTGGCTATCTGGGAAAATATCTTAATTTATCCTTCAAAGGAGAATTTTGCTGGATATATAAGTTTTAGTGGACAGTCCTTTTCTTTCAGCATATTGACTATGTCATCCCAAGGTCTTCTGGTCTTCCTGGCTTCTGATGAGAGCTCAGCCTTTTTATCTGATTGAGCATCCTTTGCATGTGATAAGTTGCTTCTTTCTTGCTGCTTTCAAGATTCTTTTCCTTTGGCTTTTAACAGTTTGGCTATAATGTTAATTGGTATGGATCTCTGAGTTTATCTTACTTGGAGTTTACAGAGTTTCTTGGATATGTAGATTCATATCTTTCATAAAATTTGTAAAATGTTGGCCATTAAATATTATTTCTGCCACTTTTGCTTCTCTCCTTCTATAACTCTCATAATGCCCATGTTGTTATGCTGGATGGTGTTCCATGGGTCTCTGACACTGTTCATTTTCTCTTCATTTACCCCCCTGTTCTTAGACTGAGTAATTTTAACTGATTTATTTTCCAGTTTGCCAATTCTTTAATCTGGCTGCTCAAATCTGCTATTGAGCCTCTGTAGTCAATTTTTCATTTCAGTTATTGTATTTTACAATGTCAGAATTTCCCTCCCTCCCTCCCTCCCTCTCTTCCTTTCTTTCTTCTTTTTGAGACAGTGTCTTACTCTATTGTCCAGGCTGGACAGTGGCAAGATTATAGCTCACTGCAGCCTTGAATTCCTGGGCTCAAGCAATCCTCCCACTTAGCCTCCCAAGTAGCTAGGACTACTGGCACCACCATACTTGGCCAGTTGCCATGGTATGCACCAGCATTCTTGTCTAGTTTTAAAAACAATTTTATGTAAGTTAAAACAGTCTTGCTATGTTTCCCAGGCTGGTCTTGAACTCCTGGCCTCAAGCAATCCTCCCACCTTGGCCTCCCAAAGTTCTGAGATGACAGGCATGAGTCACTGTGCCTGACCTATTTTTTTTAAATATATATAATTTTGACCTCTTTTTTTTTTTTTTTTTTTGATACCTCATCTACTACTTGATATAATTTCTACCTCTTTATTGATAGTCTCTATTTGGTGAAAAATCCTTCTCACACTTTTCTTTAGTTCTTTGGAGATGGTTTCCTTCAGGTCTTTAAATGTACTTTAAATAGCTAAAATAATTGAATTAAACTCTTTGCTAAAACATCTAATATCCAGGATTCCTAAGGGACGGTTTTTAAGATTGTCCTTTTTCCTGTGTGTGGACCATAGTTTCATATTTCTTTACATGCTTTGTCATTTTTATTTAAAAGTTGACATGTTGAGTTTTATAATGTGGCAACTCTAGAAATCAGATTCTCTCCCCTCTCAGGCTTGTCAGTATTGCTTTTTAACATAGTTGTTGTTTGTTTAGTGATTTTTCTGAAATAATTTTGTAAAGTCTGTATTCTTTGTGTTGTATGGCCACTAAAGTTTGTGTTTTATTAGCTTAGTGGTCAGTTAATACTTAGAGATTTCCTTAAATGTGTGGAACAACAAGAAAAAAATCTAGTCTTTTCTGAGAAGCTATATGTGTATATAGGGGCACATTTTCAATACTCAGGCAGTTTACATCTTTGCCTTAGCCTTCACTTCCTGCTTTCATAGAGCCTCAAGGTCAGGTCAGCCAGAAACAAGCTTACAGCTTTCTCAGGTCTTTCCTGAGCCTATGCACAGCCCTAGCATGCATATAGCTTTCTAGATTCCCAGGAATGTGTCAGAGCCTTTCAAAGCTCTTATGGACATCTGTTTTTCTCCCTAACTTTTTGGTTAGTCTATTGTTTGCCCCAGTTGTCATCTGTCACCTCAGAGAGCAAGCACTAAACGCTTTGCCTGTAAATGGTTTTGACAACCCTTCGTCCACCCCTTCTAACTAGAAGCTTTAGTACTGGGCCTGTTCCAGCTCAGGTGAAATAAAGACGAGACTTTCAGCCAGACTTCCAAGGAACTGCCTTGTAATTACAAAACAAGTAATTATAATTCTTTGCATATGAGATTCTTTCTGCTCCTACTGGTACTAGGAATGCAGGTTGTTGTTTTCAAGGCGACCACTAAACTGGAGAGCAGAGGATAGGGCAGGGGTAAGTTAAAATGTCACAAAGCTCACTTTAAAAAAAAAAAAAATCAAGATCCAGCCATTTCATTTAAATAAGAATGCCCTAAGTTGCCTAATAAGCCATTGCTTAATTCCCAGAGTTCCACAAAATATAGACTCTGACAGTTTTTGCCAACTTTGTTATTGCTTTTATGGTGAGGCAGAGTTCCAGAGTTCCTTACTCTACCAGCTTTTGTTCATTTTGCCCCACTCAATGCCTTTGGTATGTGAATAAGAAGCAGACTCCCCAACCTTTGACACACACAGTCTGGGGGTGAGTTCATAAATTTATGGCATTACTTTTCCAAGTTCCCCACCTCACTATCTCCCTGATGTCTCTAGTTCCTGGGAGCTCCCCTTTGCTATTCTCCAGCCAGAAAGCTGGGGCTCACATCAATCCTCTGTGCCCTGCACTTCCACAATTGCATTTACTGTCAGGGCCAAATGACAGGAGGACACAGAGAGCAAAGAGCAATGATTGGTTTCGCCATCTTGAATTTTGATGCAGTGTGTAGGGACTTCACCAGACTACTGGATTTCCTGCACCTGACTCAAGGTGGGGGGTGAGGGTGGGGCGATGGGACAATAGCGAGAGGAAAAATAACTCTTAGAATAAGCAAATGAGATGAGGTCAAAGAATAATTTCACATATTAAAAGATATATGACCTTGGCTGGGCATGGTGGCTTATGCCTGTAATCCCAGCACTTTGGGAGGCTGAGGTGGGTGGATCATCTGGGGTCAGGAGTTCGAGAGCAGTCTGACCAACATGGTGAAACCCCATCTCTACTAAAAAATACAAGTAAAAAGTTAGCTGGGCATGGTGGCACACATCATAATCCTAGCTACTTGGGAGGCTGAGGCAGGAGAATCGCTTGAACCCAGGAGGCAGAGGTTACAGTGAGCCAAGATTGCGCCATTGCACTCCAGCCTGGGTGACAGGGCGAGACTCTGTCAAAAAAAAAAAAAAAAAAAAAAGGAAAGAAAAAAGATGTATGACCTCATTTTGTACCCCCAAGCTGATAAAACAAAAAATGTTAGTTACAAGGAATAGCCTCTTTGCCTCCAATGTCTTCTCATTCTAATCCAAAAAGATATCACAGAAATACAACCATGTCAATCTTTGCTTAAAAACAGTAGCAGCCTCCCATCATGCTTAAGATAAAAACACAATTTCCCTGTAGTGTTGGGTACCAAAAAGTGTATTAAAGGAAGACCTTATAATCTCCATTGGCAACCCTATTCTGCGATACAGAGACTGACACTTTCTCATACCATGTAAAATGCTATGAAAATGTAGCTTTAATTCTTCCCTTCCATCCATGGCAGCCCTTAATCTTAACATCCTATAGAGATTTCTGTTTCCCATATACATTCAAAGCTCTTCAGAATCTGCCCTTATCTTCCCATCCTGCCCCATCTTGTTCTTCATCCCCACATTTGCTCAAGGACCCTTTGCAAACATGCCGTCATCATCAAAGTTAAAAAATAAAGTTATCTTAGAACATGAGAAACCCACATCCCAAGTCATTTGATGACCCCAGCTGTGAGAAAACTGGTCCTAGAACTTTCAGCTACCTCTAATGGCTGTGGAAGAGCTAGATGAATGAAAGCTGCCTTGGTGATGTCAGGGACCTCAGCCATTGCATGTAAACATATGTTGCTATGCTGGCTTTAGGCATGATTTAATTAAATTATCATGCCCGTGTTATTTATTATGGGGTTTTCAAAAATTTTCAAAATAATTCTTACTTTACAAAATATGCCAATACCCTCAAATATTTCAAATCACACAGTCAAATAACTTATCACTATGTTTTCAGTATAACAAGTATTCAGCGCAAATAAATTATTTCTTTGATTAGTAGTAGTTTTATGACACAAAGTGTGCTTTCTTACACATGGTGACACTGATTTCTGATCAGATTGATTATCTTCCTTTCTCTCCATGTGAAGTTTGTGGTTTCTGTAACTATTTCTGGGTTTGGATTTACTTGTAGATCCTATAAGTAGCTCTACTAGGTTTTTATTTTTCACATTACGGCAGCATTGACTTTACAGAAAAAATTCCGCTTACGAATACTTTTGAAAAGGGCATTGAGGCCATTTTTCTAACCACCAAACACATGATTTCTCAACTGGCAGACCTGAAGAGCAATTCCTAACTGCCACCTTCCATCGTTCTGTATCAGAGGAAACGATAAGCAATGAAATATATAAACTGTCTGGGCCCCAATTAATCATTCTCCTGACTTTGAATAGAAATTTAAGCTACACTTGATTTATTACAATATTTGCTCTGTTCTTAACTGCATCATGTGTACTGCTCCTAAAGTCACGAGGAGCCCAGAACCCCATGTGCAGCCAGGCTGGTCTCGAACCCCTGACCTCAGGTGATCCACCTGCCTTGGCCTCTCAATGTGCTGGGATTACAGGCATGAGCCACTATGCCTGGCCTTTTTGAACTTTTGAGACACAGTCTCATTTTGTTGCACAGGCTGGAGTGCAGGGGTGCAATCTTGGCTTACTGCAACCTCCGCCTCTGAGGTTCAAGTTGTTCTCGTGGCTCATCCTCCTGAGTAGCTGGGATTACCGGCATGCACCACTACACCTGGCTAATTTTTTGTAATTTTAGTAGATACAGGGTTTCACCATGTTGGCCAGGCTGGTCTAGAACTCCTGGTCTCAATCAAGTCTTGATTAATAATAGTTGTGTCCCTCTATGCCCACATTTCTCTTTTGACTCAGAGATTTAATCTTTAGGCTTTTCTGTTAAAAGGATACACCTGAATGCCCTAATCAGTCTCAAAACCTGGCGTACACACACACACGCACACACATGCACAGACACATACTTGTTTTCTAAATTAAGAAAGTGAAAGATTATACCAGATTAACAACTGACATTACATATCATGACTCTTTTTGTTTAGTTTGGTTCTGAGAAAAAACAAAAGCTGTTTCTGATTAAGATGTGGCCAGTGTCAGCGTTCCCTTTGAGATGTGCCCATCCACATTTGCTTTTGGGATGAAGCTACTCCACCAGCCCCTCTCTAAGTGTTTCTGTCCCTGGGGAGTGATTTATCACACATTAACCACAGTTGCAGGCTGATAGCAACTAAATTAAGTTAACTAAATGAAATTGTGTGCTCTGTGAACTGCAAATGGTACACAAGTGTCAAAGGACATGGCTGTGTGAGTAAGATACCATTGCAAATTTTCTCTATACCTTGCTATATCTATTATTAAGGATACTTGATTTTGAACATGATGCCACTAAGCCTGAAGGTGGTTAAATGAAAACACACTTTTTGTTAAGTGGTTGTAAATAATGTGTTCTGTTTCATTCAAATAATAGGTATGACAATATATGAATCTGTGGAACTTTCCTATTAATTTCCAAGAGAATACCTATGTACGGCATAACTTTATTGGACTTTGCATAGACTCTTGCCTATGAAACATAAGGTCCAAATTCATGTCCTTGTGGAAAGACTGAAACATTTGGAGTTCTGTAGTAAGCCAGTTGTTAAAACTTGTTTTATTTTATGTGTTTATTTTTTAATTAATTAATTAATTTTTTATTTTATTTTGTTTTTGAGATGGAGTTTCGCTCTGTGGCCCAGGCTGGAGTGCAGTGGCGCAATCTCGGGTCACTGCAACCTCTGTTTCCCGAGTTCAAGCGACTCTCTTGCCTCAGCTTCCCAAATAGCTAGGATGCCCATGCTACCATGCCCAGCTAATTTTTGTATTTTTAGTAGAGACAGGGTTTCGCCATGTTGGCCAGGGTGGTCTCGAACTCCTGACCTCAGGTGATCCACCACCTCAGCCTCCCAAGCTGCTGCGATTACAGGCGTGAGCCACCGTGCCTGGCCTTTTTAAATTTCTGAGACAGAGTCTCACTTTGTCACCCAGACTGGAGTGCAGGGACGCAATCTTGGCTCACTGCAACCTCCGCCTCCTGGGTTCAAGTGATTCTCCTGCCTCAACCTCCTGAGTAGTTGTGATTACTGGCATGCACCACTACACCGGCAGAGTTTTGTAATTTTAGTAGAGATGCATTTCACCATGTTGGCCAGGTTGGTCTCGAACTCCTGGCCTTAAGCGATCCGCCCACCTTAGCCTCCCAAAGTGCTGAGATTACAGGCATGAGCCACTGTCCCTGGCCTAAAACTTGTTTTATATGCAGTCATATTTTTATGGGAAACAATCACCCTTCACCTGCAAGGATCTTATAAATTATATGGGAACATTTCCTTAATGATAGAGTTAAATGAAGATGTGATGTTAAGGGAGCTAGCTCCAGTTCATACTTGCAGAAACCCCTGTTTCAAGATCCAATGGTATTCTATACTTGAGTTCTAAAGCTATTCCTACCCTATAATTTAATTCCAGAGCTACTGATCATAAAGTTGTCTTATCCACTCTAAATTTTATATCCAGCTACCTTAATTTCCATCCACTTCTTCACACATGCTCCCTTTTACACTTAATAATTATAGGAAGAACACCAGGATAGAACCTTGTTGTGCTTACTGACAGAGTCGTTATGTGTGAAAGACTAAATTAAAACTAGTCATAATAGAACAAGACTCAAATCTTTCTTTTCTTTGAGATGGAGTCTCACTCTGTCGTCCAGGTTAGAGTGCAATGGTGCGATCTTGGCTCACTGCAACCTCCTCTTGGGTTCAAGCGATTCTCCTGCCTCAGCTTCCTGAGTGGCTGGGATTACAGATGCCCGGCACCATTCTTAGCTAATTTTTGTTGTTGTTGTTGTTGAGACAGAGTCTTGCTCTGTCACCTGGCTGGAGTGCAATGCTGTGATCTCGGCTCACTGCAACCTCCACTTCCAGAGTTCAAGCAATTCTCCTGCCTCAGCCTCCCGAGATACTGGGATTACAGGCATGTGCCACCACGCCAGGCTACTTTTTGTATTTTTAGTGGAGATGGGGTTTCACCATGTTGTCCAGATTGGTCTTGAACTCCTGACCTCATGATTCACCCACCTTGGCCTCCCAGAGTGCTGGGACTACAGGTGTGAGCCACTGTGCCTGGCCAAGACTCATGTCTTTCTTCTGGCTTTTTCATTCTTTGTAATAAACAGCATACTGAAGAGTTACTAAAAGAATATTAGGCCAGGCGTGGTGGCTTACTCCTGTAATCTCAGCACTTTGGGAGGCTGAGACGGTCAGATCACCTGAGGTCAGGAGTTCAAGACCAGCCTGGCCGACATGGTGAAGCCCCATCTCTACTAAAAATACAAAAAATTAGCTGGGCATGGTGGCACATGCCTATAATCCCAGCTACTCGGGAGGCTGAGGCAGTAGAATCACCTGAACCCGGGAGGCAGAGGTTGCAGTGAGCCCAGATTACGCCATTGCACTCCAGACTGGCAACAAGAGTGAAAGTCCATCTCAAAAAAAAAAAAAAAAAAAAAAAAGATTAAGCTCTCTGGGATTCTAGCTCTCTGCTGCCTCATTGAAATATATCCCAGACTTCCCAGGTTTCTAGAATTCAAGTCATCTAATCATTAGCCTTTTCTGGTTATGTTCTATTTTCTATTCAGGCCAGATTCTGTGGTTGGCCACGAAGTGAACCCACCATTAATTGCCTACGTTGTTTCTCCCTTACCTGCAACACATTAGTGCCAATCCCTACCCTTCACCTATTGCTACCAGGACTCAGGGCTAAGCAAGGAGATTTGGTGCCTGGAGGCAATGTCATATGTTTATGCTTCCATGTGCAAACACTAGCTTCTTAGAGGTCTCTCCACGGATTGGTTCTTGAGCACATGGCCCTCTTCAGCGTCCATGCCCCACGTGCAGTTGTCTTTCTGCATCCTTGCCTTTGGGCTGTACAGTGTCCCAACGAAGGCCATGAGAGCCACACGAACCTGGTCCAGTACAAAGACATGGCATCTAATTTCACTTGCATCTTCATTATTCCTGCCAAGCAATCCTGGTTATCTCCCTTCCTGCCGTATTTCCTCTAAAAGTGAACTCACTTGACTTGAATTTTTCCTACTGGCTTTAAGTCAGTAATGTTGATTGTCGGGGAGTTACACTTTCTCCATGCCCAGTTTTTCTTTCTATGTGAGTGTGCTTTTCATTAGTAATGCTCTGACCTCACTCCAGGCCTTTATTTACTTTGGAGGAGGACTGCTCATCTGGTTGGAGATTGGGGCCCAGGAGGCCGCATGCTTGTCTCTCTCTCTGTCTTGGTCATCTGGTAGGCTTGGCGCACAGGCTGACTCTGCCTGTGGGAAGGGAGGCCTGTGGTGGCTGCTGCTGCCTGTGGCTGAGTGGCTATTCCTAATTCTGGGTGAGTATTAGGCAAGAATGAAGCCTCACCCTCTGGTACAACTGTTATTACTAATAAAACTGATATTTTTTATCTCTATCCTTCTGAAGTTTGCATCTGTCTCTGAATTGGCTTTCAAAGTCAGATCAGGAATAAGGGTGTCATCCACTGGCACATCAAAACTCCAACATTTAATGCCATCCCCTTCCTGTTATCCAGGCAACCTTGAACCCTATTAATTTAGAAGATTAAAGCATTCAGACAGGATCCTCCCCGAATGTCTTCCCCATCACTGGGCCATGCTACAACCTTCTCTACATTCGAGGAATCCTGCACTTCCTTCCTATGACTGATCTCTCAGTTTCTCTAGTTACTATCTTGTCCTCTTCTTGGTAGGTCTCCATTACCAGCCACTTCTCTTTCTGGTCACATGGGAAGAGGATGCCAAATAAAAAGATTTCAAAGCCACAAATTGCTGATTTCCCATCAAGCCTGCAGGAAATCCAAGACATTAATCCAGGATGGGGCATGATGTCTCATGCCTGTAATCCCAACACTTTGGGAGGCTAAGGCAGGAGGACTGGTTGAGGCCAGAGTTCCAGACCAGCCTGAGCAACATAGTGAGATCCTATATCTACAAATAATACAAACATTAGCTGGGTGTGGTGGTGCATGCCTGTAGTCTCAGCTACTCAGGAGGCTGAGGCAGGAAATTCACTTGAGCCCAGAAATTTGAGGCTGCAGTGAGCTATGATCATGTCACTGTACTCCAGCCTGGGCAACAAAGCAGTACCCTGTCTCTAGAATTAAAACAAAACAAAACACTTCAATCCATATCCACAAATCTGACAAGAAACCACTTAACCCAGAAGTTTTGGGGCAATCAGAAATGCCATTATAGGTTTGGCTTATCTAAGACCCATAGCTTTTTAAGTACAAGGCCAACTACATTTTAAATTTATGACTTATGAGTTATATCCTGCATATTGTGAAATGACAGACATTAATATGTAAATGAAAGTAGGAGATAGAAAAAAATCAATGAAGAGGCAATGTGCTGCACATATTTCAAAATCCTACAGTAATATACTTTTATAATTTAAGTTTGGTGTTAAGCTTCCTTGAAGCCATGGAAAAAGGAAAACATGCTGGATAACATAATTCTCATTGTTTGAGGAAAGGAAGTTTGATCTCTGACAAAATTTTGTCAGGAAAGATTCTTTCTAGCCCAATTCTCTTGAACTGTGAACCTATGATAAGGGATGCTGAACCACAAAGAGAACTTCTGCTCCACAGTGGATGTGCAGAAGACACAGATAGCCTCGAATCTCCCAATGATGAGGACTCATCTTGCCAAATATTCTCCTGACATGATGAGGACAGAACACTTGGGTAGACAAGGTCTACCTTGGCCAGGCTGCCAGAAACTGACCAGACATGGTGGCTGGCCCATGCCTGTAATCCCAGCACTTTGGGAGGCTGAGGCAGGAGGATAGCTTGAGCCCAGGAGTTTGAGACCAGCCTGTGCAACAGAGTGAGACCCTGTTTCTACAAATAATAATAAAAAAGAAGTTGTCTATAAAATGTTCTTATCCCACCAGCCCTTGGCTCTTTGATGTTATCTTTTTGAGCAGAGATGGTGCCAACACCAACACTTGTTGTCTTCCTGACCATTATAGGTGGCCTAATGCTTTGGTCTTGAGTCTGCTCCTACTTCCTTATAGTAAAACCAATGCCTTGAACCCAGAAGGAGCGCAGTTGGTTTCCTTTTTGATATTCCAGGAGGGAACTCATTGAGGGTGGGATAGAAACTTATATTCAAATCAGGAGACAAACTTTTGAGTCATTCACTCATTCAGAAAAATCCTGAGGCTGAAGCAGGATTGCTGAGGCCAGGAGTTTGAGACTAGCCTGGGCAACACAGTGAGACTTCCTCTCTACTAAAAAAAAAAAAATTAGCCGGGAGTAGTGCATGCATGTAGTCCCAGCTACTTATGAGGCTGATGCAGAAGGCTCACTTGAGCCCAGGAGGTTGAGGCTGCAGTGAGACCTGATTGTGGCACTGCACTCCAGCCTGGGCAACAGAGTGAGACACTGTCTCAAAAAAAAAAAAAAAAAAAGTCTCACTCCTACTGTGTGGAGATATGCAGGCTCTGGGAATATCATAGTGGACAAAAACCAGATGTGGCCCTGCCTTCATGCAGCTTAAGGCCTGAGGGTTCTGATCTAGTCTAAGGTGTGAGGTGGTCAGGGAAGTTTTCCATAAGGAATTGGCATTTGGGCAGAGATCCGAAGAAGAGAAGCAGGGAAGGAGGAAGGTATGAGGTACCGCACATACGTGGAAGTGAAAAATGATGGAAGCAGAAATGAATATGGAGAGCTCAGGTAGAGGCAGCTACAGGAATGGAAGTGAAAAATGATGGAAGCTTGTACTAGGTGCGTCGGGGTAGGGATAAAAAAATAAATGGACCAGGATTTATTATGAGGGGAAGTAAACAGAACTTGATGATAGTTAATGACGAAGAGGGAGGTACCACAATGATCTGCCAGTCTGCTCACTGAGCTTAATGGTGGTGGCATTCACAGAGACTGGAGCACTGGAGATGTCCAAGTTCAGGAGGAGAACCCTGACAGCAGGGCCCCTAAGACGTCTAAGTGGGCGTGCTTGGTAGGACTTGGGGTTCAATATCCTGCTGCAACCCAGTGTTGTGTCAATCAATGCTGAATCGTATTGCAAATCTCATTGCAGGACTGAATGTTGGATCTGACAAAATGTTGGAACTTTATAATAAAAATAAACAGTTAAATTGTTAGCATTTTATATGTAACTTTCCAAGCATTAGGAGAGACCCATGAATTTGGATTCTGCACAGAAGCACTAAAAGCACCCTGCGTGGAGGAGCATGATTAATGGGTGCCCACCCTGTGTGAACACACTTGTAAGACTGAGTCACGAGAATCGGTGGCTCAGCTCTGAAAGTTACCAAGACAACAGGGAGACAAGGCAGAGGCTGACGTGCTCCCAACCAGACCCTACAAACTGAATGGTGGTGGTGAAGACATCACCAAGAGAAGAGCAGGAAGACCATTAAATGGGAAATGGTGATGCAGAAAATAAAACTAATCTTTTTTTTTTTTTTTTTTTTGACGGAGTCTCGCTCTCTCACCCAGGCTGGAGTGCAGTCATTTGATCTCAGTTAACTGCAACCTCTGCCTCCTGGGTTCAAGCAATTCTCCTGTCTCAGCCTCCTGAGTAGCTGGGATTTCAGGTGCACGCCACCACACATGGCTGATTTTTGTATTTTTAGTAGAGAAGAGGTTTTACCACGTTGGCCAGGCTGGTCTGGATCTCCTGACCTCAGGTGATCCACCTGCCTCAGCTTCCCAAAGTGCTATTACAGGTGTGAGCCACTGCGCCCGGCCTCAAAACTAATCTTATATGGAAAGAATATTGAAGAACTGGCAGAAATGCCTAAGTACTTCAAGTATGATTTTTAAAGTAGTCACAGGCACCCAAAGCTAGGTACAAATAACTACTTTTAGCTGGCCTAGCTAAGAGGGAAGGAAAACTCCCTTTTCCTCAAGCTGCCTCCTCTTTCTGTCTCGGGCATTCACCTGTGAGTCAGCCTAGACAAGGCCAAGGGAGACGGAGGGGCAGGCATGTGCTCCCATCACTCCTGGGACCTCAGCCGAGAGAAACAGGAAGCAGCATGTTTTTCTGCCCTACACACTTTCATCCCTATTACGTGTGCACAGAGCCCCCAGAGAAAAATGCTATTTGGTAGTGACCTGATAACCACATTCTTGGAGCTTTGGTCCAAGAATGGTAAAAATCCAAGGAATGCCAGGGAAGGGAGAGGAGGAGGAGCAGAGCAAAAAAAACCCACAATCTCCACTGTAACTGGCTGGCTAATATTACATTCAAGTTAATGTCTCACTAAGAAGTGGACATTTTAGATGATCTACATGGGGTGCCTTATCCTTCTCATGAAGAAATAATTTTTATATTTTGAAAGTTTAGCAATTACTCTTAAAATATCAAACAAGCATTCCAAAGTTTTATTAAAGATTTACCTTAGTAAGGTAGAAGGTGGTGCATGTAACCCTGGAGTTTGGCTGGTTGGATCACAAGGTAACTGGGTCTAGAAGGGAACGGGGTCCAGGGACCCACAGTTGCCATCTCCCCTCCTGTGGGCTGAGGAGAGTTCATTGGCCTGAACGTGCGCGAGCGAGACCTAAGGTGCATCTGTGAATTCCCGTGACTGGGAACTGCCAGCTGCAGTATCTTTCTGAAGTCCCACCCCGTTACTATGGCTCTCAATGTGTCTGTATTCGGAAACTTGAATTCTGTGTGCTCAAGGATAGAATGCAGAGCTAGCATCGCGTTAGGCATGGCTGCTCTGAGCTCATCCTTCTTCCAGCCACACTGTTAGCGAAACCCTTTGGAACAGTGTGTTATCAGTCCCAAGATCTTTAGCAAGCAGAAATTGCTTTTAGAAAGTGGTAAGGGCTCTCAAAACTTACATGATAAAAAGCGCAGAGAGTGAAGGTCGATTGCTCCTGTCTACCCTTTGCCAGTTGCTCTTTCCCAGCTTAGGATAGAGCAATACTATAAAGTTTGGAAAATGTCACCATTTCTGTCCCTCCCAGCCTGATTTCGTTTACTTATTCATTGATTCACACATCCTGCATTCATTCACTCTGCATTTGTTAAGCATTACCATGGAGATTAGGCTGACCTTGCTGGGTACTGAGGATGCCAAGGTGTCTGAAAGACAGACCCTGCCCTAGTTTAGCAGCTCCCACCCTCATGGGGGCAGACACCTCAGCCCCACCCTGCACCCCCACTCCAGTTCCCACTCACGGGGGAGCCCCAGGAGGGCGCCTTTCCTCTGCCCCGTGAGGCTGGGAAAGGTGTTGCGAAGGTGCAGCAAACAGCTAGGCAGGATGAGGAGGGCAGTCCCCAGGGGAAAGCACGCTGGCAAAGGGAAATTAGTAGCAAGAGCAGGGAGAAAGATGGCTTTCTGTAGCTTCCATTAACCTTGTGGAAACGCCCCCACTTTGGGGTAGAGGGTGAAGGTAGGCAAGAATTGTTAGGTTTTCTTTTGGCCCAGAATATTTGGAATAAATGTCATTCCCTTCTATAACCAACGCACAATCATCACCTAGGAACTTCCTCAGTTTCGAGGGAATAAAACCTGAAGTTTAAATAAAACATGCGAACTCGGGGTGAATGTTTAAACGAACACTGGCATCCCCCATAGAGTCGGGCGCCCGACTCCGCAAACCCTCGGCCCGCGGGCCCGCGGTGGGGACGCTGCGCGTACCTCTCACAAGTGACGCGGATGCGCTCGTCGCTGGACGACTGCTGCTCGTCCTCCTTCTCCCGGAAGTGCTCCTGCACGCACTGCTCCTCGAACTCGTGCAGCCTCTTCAGCTCCTCATCGCTAAGGAACAGCTCTGTGTGAAGGGAGAGGTGTCGGACACGGGAAAAACAAGAAGAATGTTTTGTGGCCTTAGTGTGAATTTCACAGCCTCACGTTAATTACGCTTTCTTCAATGCCACTCCTACGGCAGTTCACCACTACTCCAATTGGTTTGTATCCAAAAAGGGATTGGCCGGGTGCGGTGGCTCACGCTTGTAATCTCAGCACTTTGGGAGGCCGAGGCGGACAGATCATGAGGTCAGGAGTTCGAGACCAGCCTGGCCAACACAGTGAAACCCTATCTCTACTAAAAATACGAAAATTAGCTGGGTGTGGTGGCGGGTGCCTGTAGTCCCAGCTACTCAAGAGGCTGAGGCAGGAGAATCACTGGAATCCGGAAGGCGGAGGTTGCAGTGAGCCGAGAATGGTGCCACTACACTCCGGCCTGGGCGACAGAGCTAGATTCCATCTCAAAAAAAAAAAAAAAAAAAAAAAAAAAAAAAAAAGTGTGTGTGGGGGGTGGTTGTCATATGCCTCTATCAGTTGGAGCCAAATGGCCTGCTTTTAAACATAAAAAACAAAACTACATCTACTGGGAAAGTAAGGCCAAGTAATATTTCCTAGAAAACTTTTTGTACCTATTTTTATGAATAGAGTCAAGCCTATAGAATTATTTTCTCATTTCCTTTAAATGCAACAAATTAAGATGTTTTGAAAGGAGCATTGAATTTATATAGAAACTTATAGAGTTATTTTAGAGAATCAGCTCAACTGATCTCCATGAGCTGGCTTTCCATGATGTTAATTACTAACAAATTAACAAAACTAGAATAAAATGGATACAAAATGAGAAGCCTTTTGCAAAGAGCAGCAGTTGGACTGAGTGTGGTGCTTTTCACACGTGCAATTAGTTGAGTGAGATTTCTGTGAGGATGTTCAATTGGAACACTATTGTGAAATCAGCCCAACCTAGAAATGAAGAGCCCTGCACATACTCAATCCACGATCCCGTTCCTCTTGGTCCCCTTCTCTCTTTTTCCTGCAGCGGGCACTGAGACGCATAACGATGATATAGATGTGGCTTAAAATGATCATCGGTGGGGGCAGGACTGGCCTGTCATGAAATGTCATAATAAGCTGATATCGCTGGAACTTCCACACCTGGTTTGATATTGATTTCACTTCAAAGAAGGTATTGCTTTAAAAAGAAGACATTTTTACAGTTAGTTATATTACCTTTTATAGTGATTGCCCAGAACAGTCAGAGTTACTCATATTTAAATGAAAAAATGAAATGGCCTTTTAGTGCCCTTTAGTACTGATCCCTTGATCATCCAATCTTTTGGTTTATCCACCAATGTGGATTATCTATGCTTAAGGACATTGTACTCATAAATAGCTAAGTGTAATAAATTGCTATGTACTACTTTCTTGAAAAACCACACCATAATCTACTCATATACTCAGGAAACTTAAGTTCCTATATATAGACGTATAAGCCATTTAACTAAGCATTTTATCATGTTTAAACTTTCCATTAGTCTAACAAGTAGATGACTACTTTTTTTTTCAACTGAATTGATTAGTTATTGAACTTATTTGATTGAAGTTTCATTATTTTGGACGTGGGGTAGGTACAATCTTTGTCTTACTTTAGCTTCCATCAGGAAGCAGTAAGTGGATGATGTCATTGCCTACAACACAGACCTTAGGAAAGCCAGTTACCTTCCACGACCTTAGTTTTCTCATCTCTCAAGCCAGAAGTTTGGACCAGGTTTTCCCCAATGCCCTGTTCAATTCTAAGATTGCATATTTCTGTGAGGGCTTTTTCCCTCTATATTTTTCATCTTAGATGCTAAAATCATTTTTTTCAACACTTATTGAGCACGGTCAACATACTCAACACACATGCCAAATAGGTTTTATAAGAAACTTAATACTTTAAGCCATTTTTTTAGGCCATTTTATCTTCTATAAATGATCAGAACAAAATGCTTTACATAGTATTACAGTAATTGTAACAGCTTATGAAACTAATACTGCCTTTTGCACCTCTACTGATGAATGAAAAGCATGACTTGATCAAATCTTCTGTACCCAGGAGACTTCCATCTAAGAAAATATTTTCATTAGATTAAGATACACGATAAAGTGCTAAAATACTAATCGTGATTACATTTAAATGTATTTAAATGTCAGCTCTTAATTTATGAATACATTAAGACTGATTAAGTTTGAACAAAGAGACTGCAAAAATTGGATCTACTTAAAAACCCTAATGAAATTCTCTGCAAATAAATTAGTAGCCTGGGAGATTTCTGAGATGAAATGGAAAATCTGTACAGTAATAAATAATAAACATGTGGTCCTCGGCTGTGACACATACTTGAACACAGCAATCAGCAGGTTCACCAGCAAGATGTTGGCCACCAGTAGGTAACATGCCATGAGTGCTGGTGTGAGCCAGGCGCCAGGGATACAGGGAGGAAGCCGCTTGCCCTCCTCATCATATAGGTTCTCACCACAAGGAGCTGAAAGAAAAAAATTGTTTTGTGCTTGCTTTTTATTTATGATGAAAAGGATAAACATCTCTTGAAAAACATATGTTTTTCAATGACCTAGCTCTTTTTTAATATGATTCTTTATTTCATAAGCAATATTTTTCCATGGGAAAAAATAAATGCATACAAAGAAAAAGGTCAGAAACTCCTATCTGTAATCCAATATAGTTATTGTTTGTCATATTTCTAAACATTTTCCCATTTCTTTATTGTGGCTTTCAAATATAAAAGTCTTCATTTTTAAGCAGACAAATGAATCTTTATGTTTTTTCTCTTTGTTGTTATCCATTTGAAAGTCATTGTGGTGGCTGGGCGCGGTGGCTCACGCCTGTAATCCCAGCACTTACAGAGGCCGAGGCGGGTGGATCACCTGAGGTTGGGAGCTTGAGACCAGCCTAACTAACATGGAGAAACCCCATCTATGGAGATTGAATTTAAAAAAGAAAGAAAGAAAGAAAGAAACCCCGTCTCTACTAAAAATACAAGAATTAGCTGGGTGTGGTGGTGCATGCCTGTAATTCCAGCTACTCGGAAGGCTGAGGCAAGAGAATCACTTAAACCCGGGAGGCAGAGATTGCGGTGAGCTGAGATCGCACCATGGCACTCCAGCCTGGGCAACACGAGCAAAACTTGGTCTCAAAAAAAAAAAAAAAGAAAAAGAAAAGAAAAAGAAACAAAAAAGAAAGTCTCGGTGGCTTCTAATTATTTAACATTAGCTTATGTTGTCTTCTGGTTGCTTTTTTGGTTTCACTGACAAATTACATTTGAAAATATTTTTGTTATGTCATATGGGGTAGTGATCCCCTCTACTTCCCAAATTGTTTAATCAACTGTTTCGATGTCATGTTTGAAAAATAATCTTTTCTGCCTCTGCTCATTTGAAATGCTACTTTATGTCATAGGGGGTCTATTTCTCCCCTAAAAAAATAGGGTGATCCCAACAGTGAATTTATGGTTCTCTTTACTTTTTACTTACAGTTTAAAAAGTACTGGCACCAAAAAACAGTTTAAGACTATTAGTAATCAGCTAAGGAAAAGGTAATTAAGAAACACATTCCATAGACTAATCAATTCCATGTAAACTTACGATTAATTTCCATGGCGTAGACTACATAACGATTGGAAAGCAGGATTTTTGTTTTGTTTTGACAGGAGGGGAGGAAAGAAGATAAGATGATGGTTGAGAGAAAAGTAAAACAAGTGATTTAACAACAGAACTGTTTTGCTGTGAAGAAATGCAAATATTTTAAGCTTGGGAATTACTGATTCACACTTAGAAACAGTGATCTACTTAGAAGAATTATATACATTATATATACATTATAATTCTAGAAATTGTAGAAATGCAAATATTTTAAGCTTGGGAATTACTGATTCACACTTAGAAACAGTGATCTACTTAGAAGAATTATATACATTATATATACATTATAATTCTAGAAATTGTATTTCATGGATATTTATTTTACCATATGTCATAAGCAAGAACAAAAGCTCACTAGTTAAAAATACTGTGAAAAAGATATGATATTATTGGCAGACGATCATTCTAACTTACAGGTTAACCAATGACACACTCCCTATATTCCAACACAAACATCTCATAAGTGCAAATAACTACAAGATTATTAGTTAATAGTCAGATAAAGAATCAAAAACTTATTTAATTATGTTCCTGAGAATAACACAGCCTAAAGTTTACCTCTTTACCTTCTCTCATAACCCAATATAATTTTTAAAGAAAGCCCAACAATAAAAATATTACAGTTTGTGTGTGGAATCCAGGGACTTTCAACATGTATGTACGTCTATCTAAACTAATATTCTTTTGAAACCAAATTAGATTTTTATATTCTGGCTTACCAAGCTACTAAGACATTTCAGTAGTTGACTCTGTGACACTTGCAATAGTGATATGGTGAGAATGACATTATAAAAGTTACAAAGATGGTAGTGCATGAGCTGGTTATGATCTAACCTAGAGGCAATAGATACATGGACAGTCCTACATTGTATATGAGAGGAAGATGATAATAACTTTCTGTTCTCAAATAGCAGAGCTCTGGAAACAGCAGACACGCTATTATGGCTGATGCTTTATGATAAAGTACAATATGCAAATGGAAATGTTGGTCCTGAAATGAAAATGGGACTGAAGTGCCTCCTTCACTGGTGGAACATTTATTGAACTGTCCTGGTGAAATAGGTACAAGAACATTTAAGCTTTATATCCCCTCAACCCAGAAGACACCAGCTCAGCCTGCAGGGGAGCTGGGGCTACATTCCCCAGAAATCTGTGCAGGATCATAGCCCATTTCCTCTGCTAACATCCAGATTATTTTTGATAATACAAAATAGCACTCTAATAGTGAAGACAAAATGAGTAGCTATGTGGAAAATGGGCTCTGATGGCTTGAAGAAGAGGATGGTGGGACGTATCAGTTACTCTGCCATGTCACCAGTTTATTCTACTGGAAAACACTACCAGCCTTATCCTGGGGTGGGGAGATATTGAGTTGAAGACAAACTAGGCTATTGGCATTGGAACTGCATTCATGTGACAGGATGTCCATCAGATCCAGCTCAAGGGAAGTGAGACTCTTTTGGAGTTCTAGTGAATTATTTTTAGAATAAAAGAAATGATTGATGTCTGAGAAATAAGTACAAAGTTCCATAATTTGTACTTATTTCTTTGTAAAATAATTTGATGCCTATGATGGAGTGACAAATATTTTTTATTTCCAAATTAATACATGTTCTTCCATTAATTTGGAACTCATCTGCCTCAGAAGCAGGGAAGAGAATCTTACTATGAATTCTACTCTTACGGTCTATCTGGTCTGCAAACACCTCTCCATAGATCATCCAGTAGGGCATGTAGAAGATGTTTCGGGCCAGTTTCCAAGAAGGCTTCTCCTCTGGGTGCAGAATGGCTTGACGGGCTACTCCGAAACTCATGAGCACAACCAGCATGATGACCACAAAATACAGCATGTCGATCATCTGAGGAGGGAGAACATATGTCTGCCACTGTCTTGGCTCAATGGACCAAATTCACCCTGGCTCATTATATTGCTTTCTCCAATTAAGCACTTCAGGAATCCTTAATTAGGATGAAGAAAGCCTCCTTCCCATCCATGGGAAGGCTTTTTCCTACTTCATGCAATGCTTTATGTCTAGAATGTCTTCTAGAACATTGCTATCCTCATCTGCTCTTCATCCTTCTTCCTTCTCCTCGTTACCCTTAATAACTACAACTGCAAATGGAGAAAGGAAAGAATTATGAGAAAAGATAGGAGTTTGTAAGGAATACTAAGGAGTAAGAGGAGGAGATACCTAAGGAAATAAAAGGATAATTAATTGAGAGTACAGGCCAACATTTATTCATTTATTACACAAGTGCTGAGTGGCTACAGTGAGCAATGCCATGGTTACTGTGGATCCTAAACTGGTATAATTCCTAATTTTGAACATCCATGAAGATGGAGGCCCTTGCTGGAATTAACTAAAGCATACATCCCTTAGCTGAAAACCACTTGCTCTATAAAGAGTCCTTCCTAAATATAGGTGGCTTACTTTCTTCTTGCACCTGTCCTAACACTGAGGCTCTTTTAGGTAATGTAAGGATGATCTGCTGGTTCATTTTCAGTTTCATATGCTCTGGCCTGATCTGGAGTAGAAGTTATCATGGTCTAATCATGTTAACTTCCTGTGTTCACTGCAGGTCGGAGGACATGAGTTGAAGATCATCTGGAGTACAGGTTGGGGAATGGCCCTGGGCTCCCTTTATCTCTGGCTTCTACCACATGTCAGGAGGTTATAAATCAGGTGCGTTGTTTTTTGGGGGGGCTGCCTTATATGCATTCCAAAGTGGATGTAGTCTCATAGAACATCAAATCCATGTCCCTGTGCTAAAGAATGCTGAAAATATGTTTCTAGCCATCAAGAAGTAAATATTTTGAGACATCTATTTTGCTACTGAATTCCTATTGCATCAAAACTTGATGTTCTCTTATGCCCTGGGAAAGTGAAGTAAGCTTTTATTAAAAAGGAGGCTATTTTCTTTTATATTGCTGTCAAAATAGACTCATTAATAATAAATCAAAAGGAATAAAAAACAAAAGTAGGCTGGGCTTGGTGGCTCATGCCTGTAATCCCAGCACTTTGGGAGGCCAAAGCAGGTGGATCACCTGAGGTCGGGAGTTTGAGACCAGCCTGACCAACATGGAGAAACCCCATCTCTACTAAAAAAATACAAAATTAGCTGGGCGTGGTGGTGTATGCTTGTAATCCCAGCTACTCAGGAGGCTGAGGCAGGAGAATTGCTTGAACTTGGGAGGCAAAGGTTGCAGTGAGCCAAGATCACGCCATTGCACTCCAACTTGGGCAACAAGAGCGAAACTCCATCTCAAAAAAAAAGAAAAAAAAAAAAGCAATTAGTTATCCTACAGTTGAAATATGGATATAGTATGGAAGAAGGAAGACAGTATATATTGAGTGCCTGATATATACTGAGAGATATATATGTGTGTGTATACACGCACATATATAATATAGGTATGTACACTATGTATGTATATATACACAGTAGGCCCTTAACTCATGTTTTTCTGTTGGATTTTATTAAGTTATCAACATGTAGGAGAACTGTGTATCTTAAAGCAAAGAATGATTCCTTTAAAAAGCCAACTCAAAAGAAAAACCAAATTAAATTGAAGGAAGCCATGCCTAAGGCCTGTTCTTATGTCTTAACCACAGCCAAAGTCTCTCTGGTTACCCACAGGATGTCATTACTAACCATCTTTCCAATCATCATCACATATGGCCCCAGATATTTGTTGACACCAAAGATGTCCAGGACGCGGATGTACCAGAAGATGATATCCACACAGTAGATCACCCGGCCGTAGCCCATATAGGGCTGGTTCTGTAGGCGAAGAATTGCTCCAATCATGAATGTGGAAATGGCCATGAGATCTGTGATGTTCCAGTACTCCTGAAGCCAAACTTTGATTTTCTGGCTGAGTTTGCCTGGTTCTGACATGAGGATCTGAAAACAAACCCCAAAGAACAATACACTGAGATGCCGTATTATAAGTCTTGTCTTAGAATCTTGGAACAATAAGACTGGTGAAACATTCCAGGGCATCTGGCCCCTTTCCTGATCAAAACCTCTTAACACTCTTCTTCTCAGGCACAGAGAGACATCTAGAAAGGGAAATTCCACAGAATCCTCCCTATTCTTAGATTTAGGGTTTTACAAACTCAGGAAATGCCTTCCAAATTATGTCCTTCTGGCTGCAATTAAAGCAGCTGCATTTTGATTTCTTTTTTAATTATCTGGACATGTGCCTGTTAATCCACATTCCACACTCACACAGAACAAAAACTCTAGGCAGGGATGAGCCCTACGTGGCCCCACAGAGGTTCAGTTCACCCAGTGGAGATGGCAGAATGGGACTAGGAAATGTTTTGATTTGCCAAAATTCCTTTGCAACTTAGACATGAGAAATCAGGGGAAAGTTAGACCAGGTTTTCCCCTCTGTGAGATATTATCCTTTCAAAATCACTGCTGCTTAAGGAGAGACTTCCACAGAGTAAAATGCAAGCTATTTAGCAAGCAGCTAGCACGGGCATGCGCAGAGCCGTTCCAATGGCACAGCTGTCTGTGGTGCCGCAGCGGGGTGGGGGGGTTGACATGCCAGGTGGTACCCCTTCAGTTGCAGAGGCCTTGGGGATCTCTGTGGTAGGATGGGGCAGTGGCTATCTATCAGCCCACACAGAAGGGATTCACTAGTTTAACAACCCTTGCACACCAGCTGATGGCCACCCTCTCTCTCCTGTAACTGGGGACAGGTTCCCGGAATAAAGAACAGCGTCTCAGTATATGGTGGACCCTCAGCAAGGTCATGACAGCACAGCGATGGTAAGGCAGGCCACTCAGGAAATCCCAGTTGCAGCGCCTGCAGAATTTGAATGAAGCCCAGCTAGAAAAGGAGGAGTAAAATATGGAATGTATAATCTAGGTTCAGTGCTCTTTTAGTTTCTCAGGCTCTCATTAGACCGATGCCATCAGATTCCCTCTGCCTGGAATAGGTTAGTAATGTTTTTCAGTTCAGTGAAAGGGTCAATAGTAATCGTGAAATAATAGTATTGGTTCTATACCAGTTGGAGAAAGGATATGAAATGGTGCTGTGGGCTTTTTCAGTTCAAGTTGCTTTTTTGCTTGGATATATGCTTTCTCTTTATAAGCAAATGTAGTGAATTAAAACTTCTGGATGACATTGGAAAGGGAAGTACCTGGCCCATCTTTCCTCTGCTGACTGCAGAGATTGCCTTCTAGGAGTTACATTTTCTCTTGAGCCCTCTGGGATAATAAGAGTCATGTGTGAGATGGTATCTGTTCTTTTTCAACACTGAGTTGAAAATCCTGTTCCCTGTTTGCAGCAAATGCTCCAGGCCCCTCCCACATGCCCTGGAGCTTTTCCCCAGGTAGGCTTGCCCACCCTACCTGCTGCAGGCACTGCTGTTAGGCCCACCCCTGCCCCCTTCTGGGAGGCTTGCTTTTGGACACTTGGAGCCATGTCTCCGGTGGGTACCAATGACTGATTGAGGTGGGGCCCAAAGGTGAGACAGATTCCACGGTGTCCAGTCCACGCAGAGCCCCCTGCAGGATTAGGCCAAGGGCAGGGTCCACCTGAAGCCACACCTCGCTTAGTGCCTTTCCCTCCTCACCGGGAGCCCTCCTTTCATCACCCTCTGGCACAGGGAGGTAACATTTTTCTCCCTGTAACTTTGGATTTTGGAGCACACTGTGCAAGTGTCTCTTGTAGCTCTCTTTCTTGTTTCCAGTCCCCCCAAAATAAGCTGATACTCGTACCCAGTTGCAGTCACTGGGTTATCTCAGGTTGCTGGCAGCATTTGCTGATGTTTTCCTACCGATTCATCATGAAATATCATTTATTTTGCTTTGTGTTTTGGTTTTCAAGTTCAGCTGAAGGAGAAGATGATACATATTCAAAAAATGAATGAAATAAACTTGGGATTCTGACACCTCCAAAAAACGTCCCACAGTATGTATAATTTGGTTTTTTGGTTTTGTTTGTTTTGAAATGGACTCTCACTCTGTCACCCAGGCTGGAGTGCAGCGACACAATCTTGGCTCACTGAACCTCTGCCTCCTGGGTTCAAGTGATCCTCCCACCTCAGCCTCTTGAGGAACTAAGATTACAGGCACCCACCACCATGACTGGAAAATTCCTGTATTTTTAGTAGAGACGGGGTTTCATCATGTTAGCCAGGCTGGTTTTGAATTCTGACCTCAAGTGATCCTCCCACCTCAGCCTCCCTAATAGCCAGGATTACAGGTGCGCAGAACCATGCCCAGCTAGTTTTTGTATTTTTAGTAGAGATGGGGTTTCACCATACTGGCCAGGCTAGTTTCGAATTCCTGATCTCAAGTGATCCATCTGCCTCGGCCTCCCAGAGTGCTGGGATTACAGGTGTGAGCCACTGCGCCTTACCCAACACGTGTAATTTGCATGAAATATTTTTTCAGTAAGGAGCCATATCTGCATTTGCAGTCAGTGGTTAGTAGGCCAGGGCAGGCCTTTGGGGTGGTCACCTCTCGTATCTTCTCTAACGCCAGGCTCACAATGTAGGAGATGACGATCCACTCCTGGAGGGAGGGCCAGCCGTCCATCCGCACCAGGATAACATAGTTAAACAGCAGCAGGTACCCCAAGTACGATATCTGAAAGAAAGAGAAGCTGGTAGCCAGGTGTGGGGGAATCATGTTGCAATCAAATTTTGAAACCCTATTTTCTTTCAGGTTGACAAATCTAAAAAAAACTTTGTTTCCAACTGCACTGACTTATTGGGAGGAAAGCTTCCCTGCAGCTCAACAGTGCAGACAGAGGACCTGGAGGCAGGATGGGAGGTATTTTATGCTTTATCCCATAAGGGTCCTGACTTCTCATTTTCTGCACGGAGACAAATTTGTTGGTGCTGTCATCCTTGTGGGGAAAGTACGAAGTTGCAAAAATTATGATAAATGGGAAACTTTTAATAGTTTGCTGGTGTGTCTTCTACATTCCTGGAAATTGGAAAATGTTACTTACTCCTCCCTGCCTCACAAATTTCCTTCCTGATTCTTTCCACAACTGGGAAGTTAGATGAGAGGACTGTGGATGAGCTGCCCGCCCAGACTGCGAGCTGCCCTAGAGTCCCCTCAGGTAGCGGTGGCATGTCCAGGATTTGCTGTGGCCGCAGCAGGGTCCCTATGTCTGTGGCAGGGAAAGAGGCAGAGCTGCAGGTAAGGGTGGGGTGAGGCAAAAGCGGGGAGTGAAGGGGTCGGGGGAGGACAACTGAAGTCAATCACCTGTCCCCAGTGATTCACCGTGACACCAAGGAAACTTCAGCTTCTGGGTCCCTCACTGGCACAGGCCCCTTTTGAAGGATTGGGGGAGGGGTGCTAGAAGTTGAGTATTTGTAATTGGGCAGTTTTTTTTTTTTCCAAGATCCCACCTCCCAATTGTGTAAGCTTCACCAGGAGACAGACAGGCACCTCCAGATCCACCATCCACTCCTTGAAGAAAGATTAGAGCCAGGTTCTCAGACTTTGGGCTGCATCCTAATCCCTGGGAAGCTGTAAACTGTGTGATGACTCCACCTCCACCCAATCCAGAGGGTCTGGGGTGAGGCCCAAGGCTGAGAAGCCTCAATGGCTTCCTGACCCAGTCCCCAGCAGCAGTCTCTGTGGCTGAGTTCTCCTGCAGGCTGGGTGCACCCCAGACCCTCAGATGGTTCTGACCAGAACTGGTGGGCAGCAGTGGCTTCAACTGTATCATCAATCGTGGCTGCCACAAGGTTGGGTGTGCAGGCCCACAGCTGACCCTTGAGGTGGGGCCACACACAGAGCTTTGCTCTGCCCCCAGCCCACCTTCATTCATCACCCAGACCATGGCCAGGGACCCAAATCCTCATGTCCCATACCCTGCTCTCACCTCATCCCCCATGCAGCCATAGTACCCAGGCTGGCCTGGCATGGGCTGTAGCTTGGTGCTTGGGGTTTCATGAGAAGTCTCTCTCCTCCTGACTGAGATGATTGTACAAGGCACAGCGTGTCTGGCCACCCGGACTGGGACTGCCTGCAGCTCTGCCATTTCCCCCAGAGGCGCTCTGATCTGCCCTCCTGCCTCCTCTCCTGCTCTTGTTACCAGAGAGCCACACTCTGGGAGCTGTGTAGACCTGGGCCTCGGAGGGGGCTGGAGGATGGCTTGCCGGCCAAGCGGGTCAGCTTGGTGAGCACTTCAGAACGGACAGGCCTTGATTTTCTTCCCTATCCCAAGAGTTTACCATTTGGATTTAGGCATGCCCTTGTAATAACCCTGCCAGTTTCATGAGAAATGGAGTCTGTGACTTTGCTCTTCAAACCACTAGTCATTTCTGTTCATTTAAAGATAAAATTACAGTTCCCTAAGTTTGTGTTGCTAAAGGCATCAAAAGAGTTCATCTTAAGCAAACAGCATATGACTATTTCGCCTTATGAGATGGTACATTTGGGACTAGGATGGCCATGTATCAATATATGACATATATCAATATATGACAGGATATCAAGATCCAATGTTAGCCAGAGATCTCAATTAGTCCCAGTTTTATTTTCATAATTCATTTTAATTCAGTGAATTTTTAAATACTTTTTTAAGCCCTTGAAATTTTTCTTGATTCAACATATCAAAGCATTCCAAACATGCTGTGTGTCAGCTGTTGAGGAGGAGGCCTTACCGTGTAAAACCAGAACTTGACAATGGGTGCATTATAGAATTCACAGATCTTTGTTCCGATGGGAATACTTTTTTGTTTTTTGTGCTCGTTCTCCTCGTCCCCTTTTCTTGAGCCAGCATCTGCGTTTGCATCCTGGAAAACAGAGCACAGCACATGGCAGGCAAGTTGCTAAATGGGAAATGCGAAGCACACAGGCACCATATAAAAAAACAGAGTTCTAAAAATACCCTTAACCTAAGAGATTTCTCAATCCATGGTATGAGAAGTCTCAACAGTTTTGAAAACGAGATCACATTGATACTCTCAGGGTCAAGTGTGTCACTGACCATATTCTCCTCTTCTCTTTCTTTGCCATCTTCGTTTTCCTTGGATGTTTGATACGAGAAATCATCATATGTGCGAAATTCCAAAAACAAGATGGTAGGGGGAAGAAGAATCCCCATGATAACCTATGGGACAGAAATAGATTGTTTTAAGCCGTGGCAATTCTAGAAGAATTTCCCAGTATAGTTAAAATTTTTAAATTATGACCTTCAACATTATTCAATGACCTAGGAGCCCTGGAATGTATATCCCTACTCTGATGTTCTCTGACTTCTGCTTGGTAGCTTGGTAGAATTGCAGACAGTAAAAAATTTAAGAGCATACACTAAATTTTTTAGATGAATGACAAGCAGCACTATTGGTAATCCTGACTTTAAAAAGAAAAATCCTGGCTGGCATGGTGGCTCACACCTGTAATCCCAGTACTATGGGAGGCCAAGCGGGGTGGCTCATATGAGGCCATGAGTTTGAGACCAGCTGGGCCAACATGGCAAACTCCGTCTCTACTAAAATACAAAAATTGGCTGGGCATGGGTGGTGCACATCTGAAATACAAGCTACGTGGAAGACTGAGGCACAAGAATTGCTTGAACAGTGTAATATCAGCTATTTGGGAGGCTGAGGCACAAGAATCGCTTGAACCCGGGAGGCAGAGGTGGCAGTGAGCTGAGATTGTGCCACTGCACTCCAGCCTGGGTGACAGAGCAAGACCCTATCTCA
Organism: Aotus nancymaae; assembly: GCF_030222135.1. Lineage (NCBI taxonomy): Eukaryota > Metazoa > Chordata > Mammalia > Primates > Aotidae > Aotus > Aotus nancymaae. The sequence goes on from NW_026988425.1 coordinate 124,080,430, forward strand.
AAAAAAAAAAAAAAAAAAAAAAGGCCTTACATGAAATTTCTAGGAATGCAAATCTTTAAAATATTATATAAATAAAATACCTGTAGTGAAGTAGACCAGAAGTATTTTATATAGAAATAATTTTGACACAAATGAGATTATGTGAACTAAGAGTTACAAGACGAATGTGACTCACAAAAGAAGGACTAACTTGGGCTCAGCCTAGACAACAAAAGGATGCCCAGGCTCATAGATAGAAAACGTGCTTCCCTTTTTTTATTTTTTGAGACAAGGTCTTGCTCTGCTGCCCAGGTTGGAGTGCAGTGTTGCAATCATGGCTAACTGCATTCTCGATCTTCTGGGCTCAAGTGGTTCTCCCACCTCAGCCTCCCGAGTACCTGGGACTACGGTGTGCACCACATTACCTGGCTAATTAAAAAAATTCTTTTTTATAGAGATGGGGTCTCACTATGTTGCCCAGGCTGGCCCTGAACTCCTGGCTCCAGTGATCCTTCTGCTTCGGCCTCCCAAAGTGCTTGGATTACAGGCATGAACCCCTTTGCGCGGCTGTGCTTCCCTTTCTGTAAGTGTTTTTCTATACTCTACCAATGGCTCCAGATCGTTTTAAACTTTAGTTTGAATCATACTGAACTTGACCTTTTATATGAATTTTACTGTTTTTCCTAAAATGTATGGATTCACCTTCTATTTTCTTGTTAAGGATTATAAATTGTTTTGTTTCCCTAACCTGTATTTCTGACACGTGGTGGCTTCTCAGTCATTCTGTCTATTTATCAGAATCATTTCTATTCTTCTTGAGCGCTTCCTTTTTGGATCACACAGACTCCTTGGCCTCATTTAATCTGACCGCCTTTCTCCTGGCTGCACAGCTTTTGTATGGCAATTTATAAATCTTGGGTCTTGTTTCCTACACTCCACTCGACATTTTTCATTGTAATGTTTACTTTTTTTTTTTTTTTGGCTTAGACTACCCACCGAACTAATTCTTCTAAATGGGGAGGTTGAAAGTGTATAGTTTGAGTCTTTGCCTGTCTTAAACAGATATCCTTTTCTCATGCTTTTAAATAGTTGGCCTGGGTTAAAAACATTCCAGGCTCCAAATGCTTTCCCTTCAGAACTGTGAAGGCCTTACTCCACTGCTGCCTTCCAGGTTTCAGTGTTGTTGATGAAAAGTCTGATGCCAATTCAATGTTCATCTCCATGTAGGCGATCTACTTTAGTTTCCTGAAAACCTTGAAGAGCTCTTTATTCTTGGTATTCTGAAAACTGTTTATTAATATCCTAAGTTATGTATAATATCAGCTTAGCATATTACATAGAATTAGACAATTAGGCGTAACATTCATATTTCTAAGAAACAAAATGCTATTTGCTGGAACCATACTACACAGTATAACTTGTATAGTCTTTTCTTTAGCCTCATGGAGATCTCTAAGGTAGGTATAATACTGCCATTAGATTGTTGAGTCATCTGCAGACTAGAATCTCTTCTCAAGATATCCTAGTATTTAACAGCAGTAAAATCCAGAGACAGGGTTTGACTACAATATAGTTTTCCCCCGACTATATATTTTCCAAACCTTTTCATAGCTTCGTATTTTCTTGTAATTTTCTTCCATGTCATGAAAATATCCTCACCAGTTAAAACAATATGCAATCTCAATAAGGGATCTAGAAATAAGTTCCAGTCCCTGCCTTAATGGTGGGTAGACCACCCAACCAGGTGTGTGTGTGTGCTGAGTTATGGGGGGGGCTCTGTTAGGAGACTCTGACCGTGGCAGGGCTTTGTGGAGCCAGGTGGGCCGGTAAGGTGGGGCTCTGGGGTTAGACCACCAGGGTGTGGGTCCTGATCCCATGCTGACCAGCTAAGATCCTAGGAATGTCATGTCATCTCAAAGCTTTGGGTTCCTCGTCTGTTAGACAGGCATTGTCCTGGCATCTCCCTCAGGGTGTTGCTCAAAGGAATAAATGAAATAACCCACAGGAAGTGCTCAGCTCACACTGGCAGGAGTTGCTTGTCACTGTCACCCTGGCCCGCCTCCCAGTGCATTGCACGCACCTTCAGGCCAGGGTTCTTCCGCATCCGCAGCCTTCCCATCCACATGTCAGTCAGAAGCATCTGGCTGCAGGTGTGAGCAATGAAGTCCCGGTGTTTGGCTGCCACCGCCAGTTTGAGGCAGGTCGAGTTGCTCCAGTTTTTCAGCTCATAGGTCAGGAGTTTCATGGCGATCTGCTCGTCGTGCTTATAGGACTGGTCTAATAACTCCAAAGCAAGCTGGCCGAAGTCTCTAGGGGGAAAGAGAAGGGACCAGGGTGAAGCCACAGTGGCTGCAAGCTTTCTTTGACAAGCGTATCCACAGGGAATTATGGAGCCATGGGACACAGAATCCTTCACTGGAGGGGCTTTACGGTTCTCTGCAAGCAAGAAGCTCCAGAGATGTGTCCCCAAAGGGGGACAGCCAGGGACAGTGGCTGGGAGCTCAGTCAGGAGGTGGGCTGACTGCTCCAGCTGCAAATGGAGCTGTAGGTTGAGCCCACATCTGCCCCTCAGGCCCCAGCGACGTAGAGACAAGAAGACAAAGTCCCTTCCCTCAAATTGTGCACAGATCAGGGAGGCAGACAGAAAAGACAGCAAAAGTGACTTCAAAAGCAGTACCTGTGGGGTTGGAGGCTACAGTAGCGGGGCTGCCAGTGATGGTAGCGGGGGGAGGTGGACACTGAAAGGGGTCATAGGAGGGCTGGGGGGTGCCGACTAGGTTCTTAGTTGATCTAAGTGCTGTGGTACCGGCATGTCCCACCCATGGACTGTCACCAACTGGGCATTTTGGATATACGCCTTTCTCTGCGCGTAACGCTTCCCTATCACAGTGATTACAGAGAAGCCAATATTCTCAGTGCTATGACAGAGATGAGGCATAGTTGTCATAGGGCCCAGGCCAGAGGGTGCCTAAGGACTGATGGGGGCAGTGTTAGAAGTTTAGGGGCATGGAGAAGGTGGCAGAAGCTGAATTTTGAACATAAAGTTTACTGCCTTCCCCACATGACCCAGATTCAAATATTTGGCGATAACCATAAACATTCCAAGTTCCTCCAACTTTTTGATAATGGAATATGGTTAAGACGAGATCTCGAAGTGATCACCCGCCTCTGCTTTTGTTTCTCCAGTTTATAGAAGATTTTATTCCAGTGACGAAGAGGATGAGGAAGGCAGAACCATTGTGGCAGAATGGCCTTCTCCGTCCTTGAAGAGGAATGCTATCTGCAGTACCTCCCGGCCTTCCTGCAGGCTGCGGGGTGATGACACGTCACCATGTGGGGACTCTAGGAAGTAAAGGTTGGCATCGACAAACCCATGAGGTAGGTGGACATGGCCCCATTATTAGGAAGTCTTGAATTCCTAACGTTTAGAAATCAGCTAGTAATTTTAGGAATAATTGAGTCCAAAATAAAAGCAGTGAACTTCAGAAAACAAAAGTGTTAGATGTTGGCAGAGATGCCTGTGCCCACCTCAAGTTTAGGCTCCTATAAAGTTGTGCTGGAACCGCTGGTTTCCAGTGTGGCATGGAAGGAACTTGGAAGTCGCCATCCATCCTAACAAGTAACAAACTAAACAAGCTGAACATCACATCCTTTTAGCTCCACCGGAGAAGTGGGGTCACAGGGCAAACTGCTGTCCCCCAAACTGGAGAGACAGACAGGCGGATACTGAAAACCACAACTTACTGGAGCAGAAATCTCTTTGGGAACCAGTGCAGAGTTAAGAAAATGTGAACTGTGATTGAGTTTCAATTTCAATGCAAAGAGAAGGAAATTGTGTTTCAATTTTAATGCAAAGAGAAGGCAGTAGATAAAAACAGTGACAGTCTAAAAACACCTCTGAGAGACAGACAGAAAAATGCTGACGTGACGGACAAAGTGATTCGTGAACAAGCTTTAACCACCGCTGTCCTTGAGTGAGAAGTACACCGGCCACCCCTCCCTGCAGAGACAAGTACTCAGGATGGTCGTCTCTGCTGGCCTTTAAATCCCTCCTAGACACTAACTTGGAATTGTTATCCAAGTCCTGGGAGATGTCATCCACCAGGTCGCTCTCGGAGGACTCGTGGGCCATGGCCTTGTAGAGCTTGCAGGCGACCAGGGCCTTGGCCATGCTCTCTTCCCCTCGCTGCCACAGGAACACCGCCATCTTCTGGCGTTTCATCAGCACGGCCCACACCATCAGCTCGTGGAAGGGGTACTGGAACCGACTCACAGCGGGGTCGTCCACATCGATGTCGATCTCTTCCTCTTTTTTCTTCTTTTTCTTTTTCTTCCCTTTAGCTGGAGGCTCATCATCCTGAGGGGAGAAACATGGATGTCGTGGTTTTGCCATAAAAGTATGCAACAGAGAGTTCCAGAACTCATTGAGAAAGGGACACCTTCCTGTCAGAGGTAATGAAGAGACTTCTGAAGTACGCCTTCCATTTCCACTCTGCATATTAATTCTTTTGAAAAGATGCACAAGTTTATTATGAGAAGTAAACTATATAAAACCAAATGAACTGAGAAGCCATACTACTGTTTGAATGACTTGCACCGCTGAATCAGCAGTTTTACTTAGAAGCCTTTAGCTGAGGAGATGCTGCAAAACTAGAACAAACAAGCAAAACTTGCCCCGAAACTAAACACGAATAACATCATGGAAGAGGGGAGGTCCACAGTTTATTTCCTTGGGGAGTTCTTCGCAGTGTAGCAAAAATAACACTCATTTGCCAGACATAGCTGAACCAGAAATTAATAAGAAACACGCAAAAGGGGCTAGAGAAAAATGTTTTAGATTTCCCTCCAGTATTTTAAGAAAGCAAACATTCCATTTTGAATGAGCATCGTCCTTTTCCCCATATGGCGCAAAAGGGAAGGCCAACATTTCCCATTTCCTAAAGGGATTACGAGAACTGTTCTGCAAACGGCTCAGGATGCGTAAGAAAGGCAGATCATGATTGGGAAAACTGGCATGAAAAATGTGCGTCTCAGACTATTCCAGGCTAATACTTTAGTATTCAATGGAATAACAGAAACAGATGTTTGCTGTTTTGCAAACGCGTTCCCATCAGTTAGCTTCTTTTATTCTTATGAGGACTCTGAGAGGTTGTGAATTCCTTCCATTTCCTCAGATTAGGAAGTTGTGGCTCAGTCCGAATAACTCGGTAGCATTCACACAGCTGGAGTGGGCTGCAGCGTGGAGGGTTATGGGGGACAACCTGGCCCTCCAATTCCTATCTTGAATTGTTCACTACTGACCCAGTTTTTATAATATCATAATGAGCTGTGATAACATTTTAATGGAAACTATAGTATCTTGACTCCAATTTAAATTTCTTTGTTCTAATTTTCTAATTTTGTCACAGTGAAGCTACAGTCAAGTGATATAGGAAAGGTTGGTCTGCACAGGTTAAAAATGAACATTGTAGAAATTTTAAGATAAACATAGACTTATTTTCAAGAATATATAAGATAAAATAAGGGCTGGGCATGGTGGCTCATGCCTGTAATTCCAGCACTTTGGGAGCCCGAGGTGGGCAGATCACTTGAGGTCAGGAGTTTGAGACCAGCTTGGCCAGCACGGTGAAACCCCGTCTCTACTAAAAATGCAAATTAATGCCTAATGAGATGTTATAAAACAGAAGTCCTTTTAAGCCTACCTTTCAATAACATATATTATTAAATACTAATTGTATGTAAATTCTCTTTAAAACTGCCAGAGAAAGAATATGAGAAACAAAGAGTTAGTTTTCCTAAAATGCAAAAGTCTGTCACAAATCAGTGAGGAAAAGGGAAAGAAACCAATAAAGTAACAAGGGATCTGAACCAGGTAAGGAGAAACTGACATATTAAAATCATAGTAAGAGTCCAAACACACCTTACTTAGCAGTGAATTTGAAACAAATTACAGGGAATTTCTAAACAAGGAATAAAATTTGAAACCAATAACCGTGGGGTAACGACAACAAAGGTCTGTATCTGGGAAATTTGAAATGCACTTCTAAATAAGTCTTGGATTGTAAAGGAAATAACAAATGCCCTAGAAAGAATGACAAGGGAGGTTCTATTTATCCAAACCTGTAGAATACCATGAAACAATGCTCAGAAAAATTTATACCTGTAATGCATTTATAGGAATACAAGGAAGATAGAAAATGAGTGAATTTTCCTTCAAACTGAGTTAGCACAGACAATACAATAACACTAGGGAAAGTACATGGAAGAAATGAATAAAAATAAAAGCAGACATTAATAAAATAGAAACAGAAAAAGGAAGTTGCTTGATAAAGCAAAAATACCAATAAAATATGTAGGAAAGAATGCTTAAGAAAAAAACAGGAGATATAAATTTTTAAAAAATTGGCATAAGAGGCTGGGCTTTGGCTCATGCCTGTAATCCCACCTTGGAAGGCCAAGGTGGGTGGATCACCTGAGGTTAGGAGTCTGAGACCAGCCTGACCAACATGGTGAAACCCTGTCTCTACGAAAAATACAAAAATTAGCCTGGTGTGGTAGTGTGTGCCTCCATTCCCAGCTACTCGGGAGGCTGAAACAGGAGAATTGCTTCAACTCGGGAGGCAAAGACTGCAGTGAATCGAGATTGCACCACTGCACTCCAGCCTGGGTGACAGAGTGAGACTTCGACTCAAAAAAAAAAAAAGGTGCAAGAAATGACATACAATTGACGATACTGAAAACTATGTTAAAAAAAGTCTATTCCAGTGCTCGCTTCGGCAGCACATATACTAAAATTGGAACGATACAGAGAAGATTAGCATGGCCCCTGCGCACGGAGGACATGCAAATTCGTGAAGCATTCCATTTTTTTTTTTAAATGAAAAAAAAGTCTACTCCAGTGAACTTGAAAGTCTAGATGAAATAAAAAACTTGAGAAAACTATAAATAACCGAAGTTGACTCTAGAAAATAAAATCCCGAATGGACTTATATTTATAATAGCTATTATGAAGTAGTGAAAGGTACATGTCTAAGAAATAGGACTGGACCCGGTAATTTTACAGGTGAGTCCATCAAACCTTCATGGAACAAATAAACCCTGACATGGAGAGTTTGAGAGAACAGGATATCATGGAAGGCTCATAACCCTTCCAGGAGCACCATGTTAAAGGTCAGTCTTACTTGTCAACACAGAATGAAAGCCGTCTACACTGAATCCATGAACAATCAGGATGCTATTTAGCTCATAAATTTATTTGAAAAGAATCTTTCCAGGGCTCAATCCTAATATTCCATAATATGGCATTTTTTCCAATCATTTAGATATTTTTAGGTCTGAGACATTGTTCTTCAGGTTTCTGGTAGAAGTAATTTCTGGCACTTTTGTCCTATTGTAAGGGAACTTTAGTTGATTTTCCTGGATTTTCTAACTCCCCCCAAATGTTTTTGCTGATGATAACTTCTCCCCTGCTTGCGTATTCTTTGTTTAGCATTTATTTTGCCTTGTGGTTCAATTTCCAGAACACTTTTGGCCACCAGCGGGAATAATGACGTCTACAGTACTGGGTGTGCTTGTCTCGTTGATTTTCATGGACGTGACTTCAGGTCTGCATTGCTCATCACACATTTCCCTCGCTCTAAGATACACGTGTATTTTAATCATCCCAAAAAAGTATTTTACCATTCTACTCTGAGAAAACTATGTACTTTTTAACAAAGTAAGGAGTATGTTTTGCATGTGTTTCAAATTCTTCATTAGCACCTACTGAGAAATGGTCATGTTACACTTTCTTCTTTGATTTATTGATATGATGCAATATATTAAAGACTAACACTGCATTATATTTGCATTCTTGGAGGACTCTACTTGTTTAGGACTTTGAAAATAGTCTATTGAGTTATTTTGGTATTATTTATGATTTTTGCATACATAAGTGGTGTTATTCTATAGCTCTGTTTATCCTTTATTTTTGAAACCGTGGTTTTGCTAGCTCTAGAAAATGAACTGTGCAGTTTTTACCCCCTTTAAAGAAAATGTATGTATTGTCCTTTTATATAATTTGACTAAGACACCTAAGTAAATTTTGGTGAGTAGTATGCTGTATTTGCAAATACAGAACTTAAAGGGCTATGTATATTTCACCAAGACATTATAAAACTTTTGAAAACAAATTCTACTTACTTCCATTCCCAGAAGTTTAAGAGCTTTAGGCTGCATGGTGAAAGGGGAAGAAAAACATCAATTTACTCAGATAACCAATGTCAGCAGTTCATTAGTAGTACTGTTGGTAGTGGACATACTAATTGATTAAAAAGCACTTTGTATCATTAACAATTAATGATAATATCCAAGGAAAAGAAGTGCTTTAATATGGAAACTCTTCTTTGGTCAGAAGTTAATTGAGAAGAAAGCTTTGCAGACAGACACATGCCCCTTATTACAGAAGAAGCAGAGAAGTTCCCTAACAGACACCCAGAGAGCTGGGTGAGCTGTAAGTGGGGTGTGAGGGGAGGGCGTCATGTAAGATCGGACATTCGATTTGGACTCTTGATAAGAGTGGGAAAGGCACTCATAACTGGGAAAGACATGGCAGGTACATGTCTTTGATTTGATCACAGGATTGGATTTTGGTGCAGGTACATGGTCTCCCAGGTGGGTTGGGGCCAGCTGGCGGAGGGCCTTGGCTGCTGTGATAATGAGTTTGGCTACGATTCTCCAGACAGTGAGGGGCTCCGGGAGGTTTGGAGCAGGGTATGCTGGCATGTCCCTTGTTTTGGAAGATTATAGCAGGCACAGTGGTGGGACGGTAGGACAGGCTGGAGCAGGCAGACAGTAGCCCTGGAGCCCAGGAGGAGGTCTGCTGTGGATACAGGAGGGCAGATGCAATGGGTGGGCAGCGTGGCCCCACGTGCTCAGGGGAGCTGGAGAATGCTGTGGCTTGGGCCTGAGAGTGCTGGAGGAGGCAGGGCAGGTGTGCTGGGGATGGGCGAAGGGCTTGGCTCTGAACCAGCCATTTGTGAAAAGCAAGCGAGGAACCACGTGCCACTCCGAGAGCCACAGAACACTACACAGGCACCAAGTTCTACCCTCTTGGGTCCGAACAAGTTGTTGTAAAGGGTGCGAAAGCTCTTCCGAGTGTAGTTGCAGCGGTAGGCTCCTCCCATGAGGTACTCCAGCACGAGCCCGATGTCTATGAGGCTGATGTGGTAATCGGGTGGAAGGTTGCTCTGTAAGAACAGAAGTCTGTCTCAGGTCCTGTGAGAATGCATTCGCAGTGTGGACCTCATCACATGCCTCGGGCGTAAGCGGCTGTACTGGCCCCCACTTGGGGTTCATGGAAGGGGTGGCTAGGTAGGGGACTGAACAACATTTCGGCTGGGAAAAGCATCTATCCCTTGATAACAAGGTGGCAGAAAGGGCCAAGAACATCAGCTGCAATCAACAGGACACAGAATGACTTGAACCTCCTGCCAGTGCTTCTGGAAAGAGGCACGAGCAGTGGGTGAGAGATCTCAAAGGAGGGACAGAAGGAGAGGCTGCGTGGACAGACGGCAGTGCTCGGGTCAGCGGCCAGGACACCCCCTTCCCCAGCCCCACCCAGTGGCCGCCCTGGCCTTGTGCTGGCATCAATCGGTAATCCAGCTGTCCCTGAGCGTGTCCCTGTCATGAATTCGGATGACCCTGCAACTTAAAAAAGATTATCCTTGGCCAGGTGCGGTGCTCACACCTGTAATCCCAGCACTTTGAGAGGCTGAGGTGGGTGGATCACGAGGTCAGGAGATCAAGATCATCCTGGCCAACATGGTGAAACCTTGTCTCTACTAAAACACAAAAAACTAGCAGGGTGTGGTGGTGCGTGCCTGTAGTCCCAGCTACTCAGGAAGCTGAGGCAGGGGAATTGCTTGGACCTGGTAGATGGAGTTTACAGTGAGCCAAGATTGCACCACTGCACTCCAGCCTGTGACTGAGCAAGAATCCATCTCAAAAAAAAAAAAAAAAAAACTATCCTTTTGCTTTATTTTAAATAGACCCTTTTTGAAAGAAGGAATTCATTATCTCCTGTGCCTGAAATAGTAATACATTTTGAAAATTTAAACATTGCTCTTAAGAAATGTTTCTGTGAAAGATGCCAATAGGTTAGGATTATGAAACAGTAGACTGACCTTTTTCACATCCCTCACCAGCAGATGAAGTGTGTTTGGTGGACCCAGTCTCTGAAAGAGAAGCATTCATGTTTGTTAAGTTTATTTTTCTTGGTTGGGAGTGGTGGCTCATGCCTGTAATCCCAGCACTTTAGGAGTCCGAGGCGGGTGGATAACTTGAGGTCAGGAGATTGAGACCATCCTGGCCAACATGCTGAAACCCCGTCTCTACTAAAAATATAAAAATTAGCCGGGCGTGGTGGCGCACACCTGTAATCTCATCTACTAGGGAGGCTGAGGTGGGAGGACCACTTGAACCTGGGAGGTGGAGTTTGCAGTGAGCCGAGATTGCACTACTGCACTCCAGCCTAGACCATAGAGCAAGACTCTATCTATAAATAAATAAGGTTTTTTTCTTGAACTCTTCAAGCAAATTCCTGCCCTACTGTATATGATTAATGAATTGTGAGAGATAGAGTGTAACCCATACCAGCCTTTTTCTTTTACAAAACAGAACTGGTCATGGTTAAAAATTATCCGACAGAAAGTTGTGAAATACTTTCTGTTCCATTTTTTTTTTAAAGAGTATCTTAAAGTGCATGATATAGTGTTACAAATTCACCAAGTTGGCCAGGATCAGTGGCTCACACCTATTATCCCAGCACTTTGGGAGGCTGAGGGAGGTGGATCACTTGTGGCTAGGAGTTCGAGACCAGCCTGGGCAACATGCAGAAACCCTATCTCTACAAAAATTACAAATATTAGCTGGGTGTGGTGGTGTGCACCTGTAGTCCCAGATACTCAGGAGGCTGCGGTGGGAGGACGGCTTAAGCCTAGTAGGCTGAGGCTGTGGTGATCATGTCACTGCACCCCAGCCTGGGCAACAAGAGAGACCCAGGCTCAGAAAAAAAAAAAATTCACCAAGTTTTAGCAAGCAACTGCTGAGGACCATTTCTGCTACTTAAAATCTTAAAAGAGAGAAGGAAATATAAATTCTCAAAACTTATATTGTGATAATATAAGCCAAGGGAATTTTATTCAAACCCTTCCAGCAGAGCTCTTGGCTGTGAAGCTTAGCTCTATGTTCTCCCCAAAAGCCTCATGAGATGTGAAGGTCCCGAGGAGCAATTCACTTCTCATCCTTGGTGACACTTCGCTCTGCTAATGGCTTGGGGAGCTAGATTCCCTCTTTGTAGAAACAAGTGCTCAGAAGCCAACCTCAAATGTGGGACAAGAGTTGACACTGCCCGAGAAAGGAGTGCCTGGCGAGGCGTGGCAGTAGGCGGTGAGAATGTAAACACAGGCTGCGGCCAGCAGCTGGGGAGAAGTAGCTGCCTGCCGTTAGATGGGGACCTCCCAGCTGAACGAGGTCAGATGTGCTCATCTGACCACATTTATGCACAATATGCACCAGTGACAAACACATTCAGATGGCTGCCTCCCCCTTCTCTCCCTTTTTCTAGAGCACTCACTGTGTTATAAAGCTCCTCCAGCCTCGGAATGGTCAGAAAGTGTTGCATGTTCACTCCGTTTTCAATCAGGAGCTTCACAAAGTCGACGCGATCTAAGACTAAAGCATCCAACATCGCTTGCTCCAAAGCATTCACCTGCAGGGACCGAGAGCCGGGAGCCCGTGAGTGGCCTCTCAGACTGGAAACGCAGAGGAAAGGATATTCCGAGCCCCAGATCCCTGAGCACTCCGACATGGTTCTCTTTGCTCTTTAGATTGGATAAACGCCCCCATCTCCCCTCTCCTTTCTTCTCAGTTTGGCCTCTACATGTTCCATCCATGTTTATAAATTGTTTTTTCCTTTTAAAGATAAATTGAAGAGAATTCAAAATCTCAGCCCTCCTGGCATTGCCCCACCCAGTCTCCACCATTTGTCTCCTTGACTGAGTTCTGCCAGGCGGAGTTAGCTGGGCAGGCAGCATGACCAGCATCACTCATGCCACGCGGGTGAGTGGCTGTGACAATGGCAGGCACATGTCACCGCAGAGGCCTGGGCCCCTGTCTTGCCTGTGTCCTGGCGGCAGCAAGACCGAGAACTGCTGTGCAGTGTGTGGCTCCAGCCTCCCGCCCCCAAACTGCTGTTACCCCCACATACCCAATCATGGGCTCTGTCAAAAAAAAAAAAAAAGGGATTTTTGCACGAATTGCGTTTATTTGGTGACAACAGGCTTGTCTGCCATATTTTCATGCATCAAGCATTGGCATGTCTGCCAGACAGAGAGCCACTGCTGAGCAGGGTGACCCAGGGCTCCTCTCTGGGTGGCATCATTCCCCCCAATGCAGGAACATTTGGTGTTTTGGACAATCTACAGGGTTCATCACAATGAATGTGCTGTTGTAGTTTGAAATGCTGACACTACCCAGTCAAGCCTTTACCCACCCCTCCTGGGGTCAGGGCCCTGGATAGGACTGAAGCAAGGGCAAGAACCATCCCTTCCCCTAGGGAAGCGTGATGCCAAGCTGGTGATCTCTGTGACCTTCCACATACCCAGTTCAGCAGCTCTATCTTCCGGGGATCAGTTTCTTCCTCCACTTCCTCTTTCACTTTCCCTTTCTTCTTGCCTTTTCCTTTTCCTCTTCCTCCCTTGGTGGTTGCCGTGGGTGGCTTCTTCTCTTTCTCTGTGGCTTTGCTGTCCGCTGGCGGGGCCAGGCTTCCCAGGGGCTGCAGTCCACAGCAATCAGAGTTGAGAAAAGGTATTAAGGCTCTTTCTTGTCCCCAAACCAGCTCACTGACCCTCCCACCTCTGTATGTGCAAACATGCACACCATGCATGCACACATGCATACATGTATACATGCACACACATACATACAATGTACATGTGCACACCCACACAATGCACACACATGTCCACACACAGGTACACGTGCACACGGGCTCCATCCCATACACCTACACACTCGGTCATCGCAGGCCTGGCTGTCTGAAGAAGGCTGTGATACTGTGAACCTCTGTTACTCATGTGCACAAACACACACTTGACTTGATGCAGCAGCTTTGCATACTTAAAGTGGCTGACATTTTGATAGATGCGCGCTTTTGCACGAAAGAAAGGGTGCTGAAAGGAGAGATCGAAGGCACCAAAGAGATGTGCCCGTAGTCATTTATGATGGGAGAAAGTGATTGTGAAGGGGGTCTGAGACAATGGATAGAACTGAGGATGCCTGCCTGGATATAAACGTAAACCGGAGCTTATCAGTGGGTAAAGAAGCTCTCTGGATATCACTGAGATGCATGCAATGTGGCAATAGACTCAGTCATCAAGGGGAGTGTGTGCTCTACTCCAAAGAACAGGAAAGAGAGCAGAAGTGGGCCCGGCTCTGTGGCCTTGTCTCCTGGTCCAGTGGAGAACGTGGGAGTGTGTCCTGGTGCAGACAGAGCCAGCACCTACACAACCGGACCCTCCAGCTGGCGTCCTCTGTTGCCAGACCCACCCGCTCCTCCCACCAAATGCTCCTGGTGGGTTGGCTACCCGCGGAGCCTCCATTCCCTCCCCTCCCATCTCTCCTGCACATGCCCTGCTGCTTCTTCCCTGTCTGTCCTGAGCTCTGCGTTTGGTTGCTGAGAACTGTGCCGGTGCCTGCCTTGTGGGCATTTCATGCAGGGTTCTCAATGCATCTGACTCCACTGCCTGCTTCCTCCCAGAGTCTCTTCCCTTGGCTTCTTGGCACCACAAGCTCCCAGCTTTCCTCTTCCCTGTCTGGCCACTGCTTCTCAGTGCAGGTTTAAATGTCAAGGTTCCTCTGGGCTCTGTCCTCAGCCTCCTTCCCTTCCACTCTACTCTCTTCCTTGACAACCTCATTGACGCCACACCAGCAGTCACCACTGACTCGTGCATAACTTCTCCTTTCTGGCTGTGTCCGCCTCTCTCCCCAGAGCTCCTGCTGTCTGCTCAGCATCCCTGCTTGCATGTCTCAAAGACTTGCAGCTCCTTATGTCCCAAACCACACTCAGGACTGCCCCCAACCCAGTCCTCTTCCAGGGTCTCTTATATCAGGGAAATGGCACCACAGCTTGCCAGTTGTGGAAGCCAGAGAACTGGGGAGCACTGCTGACATTTCAGCCCCTCCAATGCCCTCAATGATTCATCTACTCCTATAAGCAGCCATGTTTAATGTGAAATTTTGCTTAATACTCTGATGCTTGCCTTCTTCTCTGCCTCTGCTCTAGTCCAAGGCACCCTCTTTCACCTGAATTATTTCCATAGCCTATTAACAGGACTCTGCACACCTACCATGGCACCCATGCGATGCATTTTCTACAGTAAGTCCAGAGTGACCTTTAAGTATAAAAACAGAATCCAGTAACTCTCCTGCTTAAAACCCTTAAGTGCAGTTTAGGCAGAAATTACATCAGTGGAGGTGTGCATTTATATAGTTCCTGGTCAACATACAGATATGGATGAAAAATTGTCTTGGCTGACTCCTCATGCAGATAAGACCATTATGGTCCTGAGTGACAGAGTTACACCACATTCAACAAATGATGCTGGGAAAAATGGATATCCACATGCAAAAGACTGGAGTGGGCCCTTTACCTTACACCATACACAAATACTAACTCAAAATAGAACAAAGACCTGCATGTAAAATCTAAAACTACTAATACAAAATGCGGCTGGGCATGGTGGGTCTGCTTGTAATCCCAGCACTTTGGGAGGCCGAGGTGGGTGGATCACCTGAGGTCAGGAGTTCGATACCATTCTGGCCAACATGGTGAAACCCTGTCTTGACTAAAAATACAGTAATTAGCCAGGCGTGGTAGTGGGTGCCTGTAATCCCAGCTACTCAGGAGGCTAAGAGAGGAGAATTGCCTGAACCTGGGAGGTGGAGGTTGCAGTGAGCTGAGATTGTGCTGTTGCACTCCAGGCTATGTGACCAAAGTGAAACTCAGTCTCAAAAATAAATAAATAAATAAATTTTAAAAATTAAAATGCTTAGAAGAAAACACAGGGCAAAAGTGTCACTATATTGGATTTGGGAATTCAAT
Source organism: Aotus nancymaae (assembly GCF_030222135.1). Classification (NCBI taxonomy): domain Eukaryota; kingdom Metazoa; phylum Chordata; class Mammalia; order Primates; family Aotidae; genus Aotus; species Aotus nancymaae. The sequence continues at coordinate 124,095,551 of NW_026988425.1, forward strand.
TCTTGAATATGACACCAAAGGCACAGGCACAAAGGGAAAAATTATTAATAGCAAATTTGATGGACTTCATGAAAATTTAAAAGTTTTATGCAGCAACAGATACCATTAATAGAGTAAAGGCAGCTACGGAATGGAGAAATGTATTTGCAAATCACATATATGATAAGGGGTTCACATCCAGAATATACAGAGAACTTCCAAAATTCAACAACAAGAAAACCAACCTATTTTACCTATTTACCAAAAATAGGTAAAAGACTTGAATAGGCATTTCTCCAAAGAAGATACACAAATGGCCAATAAACACACAAAAAAATGCTCAGTCATTAGGGAAATACAAATCAAAACCATCTGAGATACTACCTCATACCCATTAAGATGACTATTACCTTTTTTATTTTCTTTTTGTTTTGAGACGGAGTTTTGCTCTTGGTGCCCAGGCTGGAGTGCAGTGGTGCGATCTTGGCTCACTGCAACCTCCACTTCCTGGGTTCAAGCGATTCTCTTGCCTCAGACTTCTGAGTAGCTGGAATTACAGGCACACACCACCACACCCGGCTAATTTTTTTTGTATTTTTAGTAGAGATGGGGTTATACCATGTTGGTCAGGCTGGTCTCGAACTCCTGACCTTAGGTGATCCACCCTCCTCAGCCTCCCAAAGTGCTGGGATTACAGGTATGAGTCACTACGCCCGGCCAAGATGGCTATTATCTAAACAACAGAAAATGACAAATGTTTATGAAAATGTGAACAAACTGGAACCCTGTGCACTGCGGGTGGAAATGTAAAATGGTGCAACTGCTATGGGAGGAGTTTGATGATTCCCAAAAAATTAAAAATAGAATTACTGTATGATCCAACCAATACACTTCTTGACATATACCCAAAAGAACTGAAAGGAAGTCTCGAAGAAGTATGTGTATGCCTACATTCATAGCAGCATTATTCTAAAACATGGGAGCAACCCAAGTGTCCACTAACGGATGCTTGGATAAGCAAAATGTGGTCTATCCATACAAAGGACTATTATTCAGCCTTAAAAGGAAGGAAATTCTGACACGTGCTATAACACTGATGTACCTTGAGACATTGTTCTGAGCGAAATAAGCCAGCCACATAAGGGTAAATACTACATGATTTCACTTATATGAGGTACTTACAATATTCATATTCATGACAACAGAAAGTAGAATGGTGGTTGCCAGGGCACAGGGAAGGGCAGGATGTGGAATTATTGTTTGATGGGCATAGAGTGTCAATTTTGCAAGACAAAAAAGCTCTTGAGGTAAATGTTGGTGATGATTTTCCTTCAAAAATTGTTAATCCAGGAGGGGATCCAAGATGGGCAAATAGGAACAGCTCTGGAGTGAAGTTCCCAGGGAGAACAACACAGAGGCTGAGTGATCACCGCCATTTCCAAATGAGTTATTACTGCCCACAGACCAGGAGATTCCCAGGCTGAAAAGCACCACGAGTTTCCAGCACAGCTGTTTCAGCCGGCACAGCATGTCTCCGCACAAAAACTCACACAAATCTGGGTGGCCATTTCAACTGCTATCTGCAATGCCTGGGAGACAGCTGCCCATTCAACTGAATAAAAGGGGACTGAAACAGGGAGCCAGGTGATCTGGTTCAGTAGGTCCCACCCCCACAAAGTCCAGCAATCTGAAATGCTCTAGATTGAGAGTTTTGCAGCAAGCGCAGCTGGACCCGGGATGGGCCAGCTCTGTGGGGGGAAGGGCATCCAACGTTACTGAGGCAGTCCACCATTACCAAGGCAGTCCGCCATTACCGAGGCAGTCCGCAGTTACAGAGGCAGTTCACCATTACTGGGGCAGACCACCATTACCGAGGCAGTTCTAACTATACCTCTGTAAACAAAACCATAAGGAAGTTGACACAGCAGCTGGGCAGAGCACACAGCAGCTGAGAAACACCTCTGCTGGCAGACTGTGACTAGGCTACCTCCTTGCTGGGCAGGGCATCTATGAAAAAACGCAGTAGCACATTAAGAACTTATAAATAAAGCCCCACCTTCCCAGGACAGAGTACCTGGGGAAAAGGTGGTTATGAGTTTCCCTGCAGCAGACTTAAATGTACCTGCCCAGCAGATCTGAATGGAACAACAGAGCTCACAGCACAGCACTTGAGCTCCTATAAGGGACAGACTGTCCCTCAAACAGCTCCCTGACCCCTATATATCCAAAGAGACACCTCATAAAGGAGAGCTCAGGCTGACATCTGGCGAGTATCCTTCTGGGACGAAGATAACAGAAGAAGAAAGTGGCAGCAACCCTTACTGTTCTGCAGCCACCGCAGGTGATCCCCAGGCAAGCAGTGTCTGCAGTGGACCTCAGCAGTCCTACAGCAGAGGGGCCTGACTGTTAGAAGGAAAACTAAAAAACAGAAATAAATAACTTCAACATCAACAAAAAGGACATTCAATCGCAGACCCCATCTGAAAGTCACCAACTACAAAGACTACAGGTAGATAAACCACAAAGATGGGAAGAAACCAGCGCAGAAAGGATGAAAACAGTCAAAACCAGAATGCCTCTCCTCCTCCAAGGGATCACAACTCCTCACCAGCAAGGGAACAAAGCTGGATGGAGAATGAGTCTGATGAATTGACAGAAATGGGCTTCAGAAGGTGGGTAATAACAAACTTCTCTGAGCTAAAAGAACATGTTCTAACCCAATGCAAAGAAACTAAGAACCTTGAAAAAAGGTTTGATGAAATGCTAATGAGATTAAACAGCTTAGAGAATATAAATGACTTGATGGAGCTGAAAAACACAACACGAGAACTTCAAGAAGCATACACAAGTTTCATTAGCTGAATCAACCAAGCAGAAGAAAGGATATCAGAGATGGAAGATCAATTCAATGAAATAAAATGAGAAGGCAAGATTAGAGAAAAAAGAGTGAAAAGAAATAAACAAAGCCTCCAAGAAATATGGGATAATGTGAAAAGACATAATCTACGTTTGATAGGTGTACCTGAATGTGACAGAGAGAATGAATCCAAGCTGGAAAACACTCTTCAGGATATTAATCAGGAGAACTTCCCCAACCTAGCAAGGCAGGCCAACATTCAAGTCCAGGAAATATAGAGAACACCACAAAGATACTCCTCAAGAAGAGCAATCCCAAGGCACATAATCGTCAGATTCACCAGGGTTGAAATGAAGGAGAAAATGCTAAGGGCAGCCAGAGAGAAAAGTTGGGTTACCCACAAACGGAAGGCCATCAGACTCACAGTAGATCTCTTGGCAGAAACCCTACAAGCCAGAAGAGAGCGGGGGCCAATATTCAACATCCTTAAAGAAAACAATTTTCAATCTAGAATTTCATATCCAGCCAAACTAAGCTTTATAAGCAAAGAAGAAATAAAATCCTTTATGAACAAGCAGTTGCTGAGAGATTTTGTCACCACGAGACCTGCCTTACAAGAGCTCCTGAAAGAAGCACTAAATATAGAAAGGAACAACCAGTACCAGCCACTCCAAAAACGTACCAAATGGTAAAGAGCATCAACACAATGAATAAATTGCATCAACTAATGGGGAAAACAACCAGCTAGCATCAAAATGGCAGGATCAAATTCACACATAACAATACTAACCTCAAATGTAAATGGGTTAAATGCCCCAATCAAAAGACATAGACTGGCAAATTGGATAAAAAATCAAGACCCATTGGTGTGCTGTATCCAGGAAACCCATCTCATGTGCAAGGACACATATAGGCTCAAAATACAGGGATGGAGGAAGGTTTATCAAGCAAATGGAGAGAGGAAAAAGAAAAGCAGGAGTTGCAATCCTAGTCTCTGATAAAATACACTTTAAAACAACAAAGATCAAGAGAGACAAAGAAGGGCATTACATAATGGTAAAAGGATCAATGCAACAAGAAGAGCTAACGATCCTAAATATATACGCACCCAACACAGGAGCACCCAGATACATAAGACAAGTTCTTAATGACTTATAAAGAGACTTAGACTCCCACACAGTAATAGTGGTAGACTTTAATACTCCACTGTCAATATTAGACAGATCAACGAGACAGAAAATTAACAAGGATATCCAGGACTTGAACTCAGATCTGAACCAAGCAATCCTAATAGACATCTACAGAACTCTCTACCCCAAATCCACAGAATATACATTCTTCTCAGCACCACAGCACACCTACCCTAAAATTGACTATATAATTGGAAGTAAATCACTCCTCAGCAAATGCAAAAGAACAGAAATCATAACAAACAGTCTCTCAGACCACAGTGCAATCAAATTAGAACTCAGGATTAAGAAACTAACTCAGAACCACACAACCTCATGGAAACTGAACAACTGGCTCTTGAATGTTAACTGGATAAACAATGAAATGAAAGTAGAAATAAAAATGTTCTTCGAAACCAATGAGAACGAAGACACAACATACCAGAATCTCTGAGACACATTTAAAGCAGTGTCTAGAGGGAAATTTATGGCAATAAATGCACATGTGAGAAGCAAGGAAAGATCTAAAATTGACACTCGATCATCAAAATTGAAAGAGCTAGAGGAGCAAGATCAAAAAAAGTCAAAAGCTAGCAGAAGACAAGAAATAACTAAGATCAGAGCAGAACTGAAGGAGACAGAGACACAAAAAAACCCTTCAAAAAATCAATAAATCCAGGAGCTGGTTTTTGAAAAGATCAACAAAATAGACAGACCACTAGCCAGATTAATAAAAAAGAAAAGAGAGAAGAATCAAACAGATGCAATAAAAAAATGATAAAGGGGATATCACCACCGATTCCACAGAAATGCAAACTACCATCAGACATTACTACAAATGACTCTATGCACATAAACCAATACACCTGAAAGAAATGGATAAATTCCTGGACACTTGCACCCTCCCAAGCCTAAACCAGGAAGAAGTTGAAACCCTTAATAGACCAATAACAAGGGCTGAAGTTGAGGCAGCAATTAATAGCCTCCAACCAAAAAAAAGTCCAGGTCCAGTTGGGTTCACAGCTGAATTCTACCAGAGGAGCTGGTACCACTCCTTCTGAAACTATTCCAAACAATCCAAAAAGAGGGAATCCTTCCCAAATCGTTTTATGATACCAACATCATCCTGATACCAAAACCCGGCAGAGACTCAACAAGAAAAGAAAACTTCAGGCCAATATCCATGATGAACACAGATGTAAAAATATTCAATAAAATACAGGCAAACCGATTGCAACAGCACATCAAAAAGCTTATCCACCATGATCAAGTAGGATTCATCCCAGGGATGCAAGACTGGTTCAACATATGCAAGTCTATAAATGTAATCCACCACATAAACAGAACCAAAGACAAAAACCACATGATTATCTCAATAGATGCAGAGAAGGCCTTCAACAAAATTCAACAGCCCTTTATGCTAAAAACTCTCAATAAACTAGGTATTGATGGAACGTATCTCAAAATAACAAAAACTATTTATGACAAACCAACAGCCAATATCATACTGAATGGGCAAAAACTGGAAGCATTCCCTTTGAAATCTGGCACTAGACAAGTATGCCCTCTCTCACCACTCCTATTCAGTACAGTATTGGAAGTTCTAGCCAGAGCAATCAGGCAAGGAAAAGAAAGAAAAGATATTCAACTAGGAAAGGAGAAAGTAAAATTGTCTCTATTTGTGGACGACATGATTGTATATTTAGAAGACCCCATCGTCTCAGCCCAAAATCTCCTTAAACTGATAAGCAACTTCAGCAAAGTCTCAGGATACAAAATCAATGTGCAGAAATCACAAGCATTCCTATACATCAACAACAGACTAAAAGAGAGGCAAATCAAGAACGAACTGCCATTCACAATTGCTACAAAGAGAATAAAATATCTAGGAATACAACTAACAAATGATAAAGGACCTCTTCAAGGAGAACTACAAACCACTGCTCAAGGAAGTAAGAGAAGATACAAACAGATGGAAAAACATTCCATGCTCATGGTTAGGAAGAATCAATATTGTGAAAATGGCCATGCTGCCCAAAGTAATTTATAGATTCAACGCTATCCCCATCAAGCTACCCATGACCCTCTTCACAGAACTGGAAAAAACCACCTTAAACTTCATATGGAACCAAAAGAGAGCCTCCATAGCCAAGACAATTCTAAGCAAAATGAACAAAGCTGGAGGCATCATGCTACCTGACTTCAAACTATACTACAAGGCTACAGTAATCAAAACAGCATGGTACTGGTACCAAAACAGAGATACAGACCAATGGAACAGAACAGAGGCTTTGGAGGCAACACCACACATCTGCAACCATTTGATCTTTGACAAGCCTGACAAAAACAAGTAATGGGGAAAGGATTCCCTGTTTAATAAATGGTGTTGAGAAAACTGGCTAGCTAGCCATGTGGAGAAAGCAGAAACTGGACCCCTACACCTACACCTTACACTAAAATTAACTCCAGATGGATTAAAGACTTAAACATAAGACCTAACACCATAAAAACCCTAGAAGAAAGCCTAGGCAAAACCATTCAGGACATAGGCATAGGCAAGGACTACATGACTAAAACACCAAAAGCATTGGCGACAAAAGCCAAAATAGACAAATGGGATCGAATTAAACTCCAGAACTTCTATACAGCAAAAGAAACAATCATTAGAGTGAATCAGCAACCAACAGAATGGGAAAAAACTTTTGCAATCTACCCATCTGACAAAGGGCTAATATTCAGAATCTACAAAGAACTAAAACAGATTAACAAGAAACCAACCAACCAACCCATTCAAAAGTGGGCAGAGGACATGAACAGACTTTTGAAAAGAAGACATATATGAGGCCAACAAACATATGAAAAAATGCTCATCATCATTGGTCATTAGAGAAATGCAAATCAAAATCACATTGAGACACCATCTCACACCAGTTAGAATGGCAATCACTTAAAAAAAAATTTATTTATTTATTATTATTATTTTTATTTAATTAATTAATTAATTTTTTTATTGCATTTTAGGTTTTGGGGTACATGTGAAGAACATGCAAGATTGTTGCATAGGTGCATACGTGGCAGTGTGATTTGCTGCCTTCCTTCCCTTCAGCTATATGTGGTATTTCTCCCTATGTTCTCTCTCCCCAACTCCCCACCCCCCGCTGTCCCCCCATTCCCCTCCAACAGACCCCAGTGTATAGTGCTCCCCTCCCTGTGCCCATGTGTTCTCATTGTTCAACACCCACCAATGAGTGAGAACATGTGGTGTTTGATTTTGTGTTCTTGTGTCAGTTTGCTGAGAATGATGGTTTCCAGGTTCATCCATGTCTCTACAAAGGACGCGAACTCATTGTTTTTGATGGCTGCATAATATTCCATGGTGTATATGTGCCACATTTTTCCTGTCCAGTCTATCATCGATGGGCATTTGGGTTGGTTCCAGGTCTTTGCTATTGTAAACTGTGTTGCAATGAACATTCGTGTGCATGTGTCCTTATAGTAGAACGATTTATAATCCTTTGGATATATACCCAGTAATGGGATTGCTGGATCAAATGGAATTTCTATTTCTAGGTCCTTGAGGAATCTCCACACTGTCTTCCACAATGGTTGAACTAATTTACATTCCCACCAACAATGTAAAAGTGTTCCTATTTCTCCACATCCTCTCCAGCATCTGTTGTCTCCAGATTTTTTAATGATTGCCGTTCTAACTGGCGTGAGATGGTATCTCAATGTAGTTTTGATTTGCATTTTTCTAATGACCAGTGATGATGAGCATTTTTTCATATGTTTGTTGGCCTCATGTATGTCTTCTTTTGTAAAGTATCTGTTCATATCCTTCGCCCATTTTTGAATGGGCTTGTTTGTTTTTTTCTTATAAATCTGTTTTAGTTCGTTGTAAATTCTGGATATCAGCCCTTTGTCAGATGGGTAGGCTGCAAAAATTTTTTCCCATTCTGTTGGTTGCTGATTCACTCTAATGACTGTTTCTTTTGCCATGCAGAAGCTGTGGAGTTTGATTAGGTCCCATTTGTCTATTTTGGCTTTTGTTGCCAATGCTTTTGGTGTTTTGGTCATGAAGTCCTTGCCTACGCCTATGTCCTGAATGGTTTTGCCTAGGTTTTCTTCTAGGGTTTTTATGGTGTTAGGTCTTATGTTTAAGTCTTTAATCCATCTGGAGTTAATTTTAGTGTAAGGTGTCAGGAAGGGGTCCAGTTTCTGCTTTCTGCATATGGCTAGCCAGTTTTCCCAACACCACTTATTAAACAGGGAATCCTTTCCCCTTTGCTTGTTTTTGTCAGGTTTGTCAAAGATCGGATGGTTGTAGATATGTTGTGTTGCCTCCGAAGCCTCTGTTCTGTTCCATTGGTCTGTATCTCTGTTTTGGTACCAGTACCATGCTGTTTTGATTACTGTAGCCTTGTAATAATAGTTTGATGTCCGGTAGTGTGATGCCTCCCACTTTGTTCTTTTTGCTTAGAATTGACTTGGCTATGCGGGCTCTCTTTTGGTTCCATATGAAGTTTAAGGTGGTTTTTTCCAGTTCTGTGAAGAAGGTCATTGGTAGCTTGATGGGGATAGTGCTGAATCTGTAAATTACTTTGGGCAGTATGGCCAGAATGGCAATCATTAAAAAATCTGGAGACAACAGATGCTGGAGAGGATGTGGAGAAAAAGGAACACTTTTACACTGTTGGTGGGAGTGTAAATTGGTTCAACCGAAGACAGTGTGGCAATTCCTCAAGGACTTAGAAATAGAAATTCCATTTGACCCAGCAATCCCATTACTGGGTATCTATCCAAAGGATTATAAATCATTCTATTATAAAGACATATGCATATGTATGTTCATTGCAGCACTGTTTACAATAGCAAAGACCTGGAACCAACCCAAATGCCCATCGACGACAGACTGGACAATGAAAATGTCCAGTCTATGCAGCCATAAAAAACGATGAGTTCATCTCCTTTGTAGGGACATAGATGAATCTGGAAACCATCATTCTCAGCAAACTGACACAAGAACAGAAAATCAAACACCGCATGTTCTCACTCATAGGTGGGTGTTGAACAATGAGAACTCATGGACACAGGGAGGGGAGCATCACACACTGGTCTGTTGCAGGGGAACAGGGGAGGGACAGCGGGGGGGTAGGAAGGTTGGGGAGGTATAACATGGGGAGAAATGCCAGATATAGGTGACAGGGGGACGGAGGCAGCAAACCACATTGCTATGTATGTATCTATGCAACAATCCTGCACGTTCTGCACGTGTACCCCAGAACCTAAAGTGCAATTTTATATATATATATAAAAATTTCAAAAGAAAAAAATCACTGGGACATGGCAAATATCTGAATAGTATAGCAGGCTATATAGTGACAAAGTGGGCTTCCCTCCACCCTAATGTCCTCTCCCTCCGAGGCACTTGCTGTTACCAGTCTCTTTGTGCGCTTACAGATTTCAATACACTTACCAGCCCCCACACCTTGCCCTCAACACATTGGAGAAACACCTGTTCTATGCATTCTTTGCTCCATTTACGATAAATCTTGAGAACTTCCTCAGAAAAAAAAAATTGTTAATCCAAAGTTTTCATGATTCAATAAAAATAAATAAATTGCCTTTTTGTTACTTGTATATATCAAACACCTCTCCTTTTCTCTCTCTGTTATGTTTTTTGTTTGTTTTTTGAGATGGAATTTTGCTCTGTCACCTAGGCTGGAGTGTAGTGGCAAGATCTCAGCTCACTGCAACTCTACCTCCTGGGTTCAAGCAATTCTCCTGCCTCAGCCTCCTAGGTAGTTGGGATTACATGCATGTGCCACCACACCCAACTAATTTTTGTATTTTTAGTAGAGATAGGTTCTTTCCATGTTGGCCAGGCTGGTCTCAAACTCCTGACCTCAGGTGGTCCACCTGCCTCAGTCTCCCAAAGTACTGGGATTGGATTGCAGGAGTGAGCCACTGTGCCTGGCCTCTTCATTACATTTAAAAGCATGTTTTAAGAATTTTTTTTTTTTTGGCAAACCTTTTAATTAATTATTTTAATTAACAAGTGATGGGCCTGGCGCGGTGGCTCATGCCTGTAATCCCAGCACTTTGGGAGGCCGAGGTGGGTGGATCACGAGGTCAAGAGATCGAGACCATCCTGGTCAACATGGTGAAATCCCGTCTCTACTAAAAATACAAAAAATTAGCTGGGCATGGTGGCGCGTGCCTGTAATCCCAGCTACTCAGGAGGCTGAGGCAGGAGAATTGCCTGAACCCAGGAGGCGGAGGTTGCGGTGAGCCGAGATCGCGCCATTGCACTCCAGCCTGGGTAACAAGAACGAAACTCTGCCTCAAAAAAAAAAAAAAGTGACAAATTATATATATATATATATGGTATAGGTGATGCTTAAATATATGTGTACACTGTGGAATGACGATATCAAGCTAATTAACATATCTATTGCCTCACAAACATCATTTTTGTGATGAGAACATTTAAAATCTACTCTTTTAGCAAATTTCAAGTGTACTACACATTATTATTCATTATAGTCACTATGTTGTACAATAGGTCTCCAGAATTTATCCTTCTTAAGTGAAACTTCATACTTTTTAACCAGTATCTCCCAATCTCTCACATCCTAGCTTCTGATAATCACCATTATACTCTTACGAAGCTTTTATTTTTGCATTCAATAATAGAAAAAAATAGAAGAATTTTGAATAGCAATATATAACAAATCAGACCCAAGATTGATTTGCTGTGTTGGAATTCTTATGTCCTCTCTACCATATATTTTCTGTTATATGAAGAATTCTAGATAGACTACAGATTCAGAGGCTCACAGTTTCTTGAGTGCTTCAACTATTAAAGGAAGACTTTGGAGACCTTATCCCATTGTAGGGAGACAGAGAAGGACTTTTGGCTCCAGGTTGCAGCCTGAGCATGTGTTTCCTGCTTTCCCTCCCTCCCCAAATACTATTTAAATGACAGCAGAGGACTATAAAAAAGAAAAATCTATTTCGGGGGAAGAGGCAGGCCAGAGAGTTTTTGACAAATTTCTGGAAGCACTGATGGACCAGTTAAAACTATGGAGAGGAAGCCAAAGCCCAAAATGTGTAATGTGGAGATTGCTGTTGAGGTGAGACCAGATTTTCCAAGATACAAAGAAGAGGGCAGGTGGTGGGCAGAAGGCATGGTGACTGGAAGATGGTCTACAGAGCAGGAGGCCACTCATCCCGTCCTGGGCTCCAGGCTGCCACTGTGGTGCATGGGTGCAGAGCAAGCAATTGCATTCCTGGGCTACACTTCTAGGAAAAACTGGGAGGATGTCTGCTAAAGACTAGGGAGGCCCAGAGCCCATCAGCCCTCTCCAGTCTGCCCTCAGCAAAGCAGAGACGTTCAGGCATCACTCGCCTTTCTAATCAGAGAATTCCTGGGCAGTCCTCCCAGGGAGGAGAAAAACCTGTTGGCAAAATGGGATTCCATACTAATTAAGCAGTTCTATCCCTCATTCTGTAGTGTGATGGACAGCCAAGGATCTAGAGCATTTGAGAAAATCAACAGCACAACAGAAAAACCCAAAATGAACAACGAAACAGCTGACCGGGGAGAAAACAGAGATCATCTAGGGAACAGAAGAGAACTTGAAAAAATCTAATTCATATCCTTAGATATTGCATCTGTGAGATGAAAATAGGTTATTAAGAAAATGAAACTGTTAAGGAACAAAAACAGTTTCTTAAAAAGTATGTGCACCTAAAGCTTAAAAAATTGTATAAAAGCTAAAGAAAAAGTTGAAATTTCCAAAAACATACATCGAAATGATAGAGAAACAAAAAACTGAAAATGGAGGATCAATCTGGGAGGAGGGGACCAAGAGTTGCTTGACTAACAGAAATTCCAGATGAAGAAAAAGAGATAGTAAAGAAAGAAATACTCAAAAAAGAGAGAGAAGAAAATTTCACAGAGCTGATTCAGGTCTTCAGCATAACGGGACCTTTGAAAGCCAGAATAATTAAATGCCTACATGTGTGAAAATATGGGTGCTTGAGTTTGTATTCTCGATACACTTCTATTTTTCATTTGCTTGAAACAGAAGACATATTTTTGTGAAATTTCCAAGCACCAAAAAATCAAAGAGCAGAGAGAAAACAATGGTTCATCTATAATTGAATGAAAATCATAGGACAATCTTCAGCCTCATGTTAGGCAGACTTTTTTCAGATGTGTAAAGACACAGAATAGTGATTGATATGGTTTGAAAGTGTCCCCCAAAGTTCATGTGTTGGAAACTGAATTCCCAGTGCAACAGTGTTGAGAGGTGGGACCTTTAAAATGGATTAGATTATAAGAATTCTGTCCTCATGAATGGATTAATGCTTTTATAGAGGGAGTGGGTTCATGATTTTGAGAGTAGATTTGTTTAAGAGTTCAGCCCTCTCTCACTCTCTTGAGCTCTCTTACCCTCTTACCTCCCATCACGGGATGATGCAGCAAGAAAGCCCTGACAAGATACCAGCCCCTTGATCTTGGACTTTCCAGTTTCCAGAACTGTAAGAAATAAATCTCTGTTCCTTATCAATTACCCCATCTATGGTATTCCGTTACAGAAACACAAAACTAAGACAGTAATCCTCCCATATGCTTTTATGTAAAAGTTACTTGAAGATATACTCTAGCAAAATGAAAAAAGAATCTGAGAGGTAGGAAGACATGGGGTCTTGGAGGCAATGGCCAGTCTCAGAGTGCAATGAAGGGATGTCTAATGTAGACAGCTGTACAGCAGGAATTGAGAGCATTCAGGGAAGATGGGGGTAGGAACTCAAGGGGCTCTGAGAGATAGTTCAAGAAGAAATGGGCCAGTAACAAGAGAATAGATATGGCTGCAGCCATAAAAAATAACAAGATTATATCCTTTGCAGGGACACGGATGGAGCTGGAGGCCATTATCCTTGCAAACTAAGGCAGGAACAGAAAACCAAATACTGCATATTCTCACTTAGAAGTGGGAGCTAAATGATGAGAACACATGGGAACAGAGAGGAGAATAACAGACACTAGGGCCTTTTAGAGGGAGGAGGGTGAGAGGAGGAGAGGACCAGGAAAAACAACTAGCAGGTACTAGGCTTAATACCTGAGTGATGAAATCATCTGTACAACAAACCTCCATGACACAAGTTTACCTACATAACAAACATGAACTTGTACCCCTGAACTTAAAGTACAAAACATATTTTAAATATAAACTATGTGCATGCAAATAAGAGTACAAAATGGCATTTTAAAGTAATATCTACATGGCCTCAGTTTGGAAAGAGTGCAGTAATTTTGCCCTCGCTCTGCGCTAACGTGGCCTTTGCCACAGTCATGCTTGATATATCCACGTTGCTGACAAGAACCCTGCGTCCCACCCAAATCTCATCTCCAATTGTAAGCCCCAGGTGTCCAGGGTGGGACCTGGTGGGAGGTGATGGGATCATGAGGGCAGTTCCCCCATGCTGTTCTCTTGCTGGTCAAAGAGTTCTCATGAGAACTGATGGCTTTGAAAGTGTTTGGCAGCCCCGTGTGCTCTTTTTTCTATCTCGCCTGCTGCCATGTAAGATTTGTCTTTGCTTCTCCTTTGCCCTCCCCCATGGCTGTAAGTGTTCTGAGGCCTCTCCAGCCATTTGGAGCTGGGAGTCAATTAAATCTCCTTTCTTTATAAATTACTCAGTCTCAGAATACTGCTATTCTTTATAGCAGTGAGAAAACAGACTAAGATAAGCCTCAACATCAGCAGTGGCAAGTGCATGTAGGCGTGTACCAAACTTTACATCTATTTGTTTGGAACAAACTAAAGATACAGTAAAAATACTTTTAAAAAATAGATACAGCGATGACACCAAGGCAAATGTTTGGAAGAAGAAAGAGAATCAATTAGAAATGTGGAGAAAAGCAAATATCTATTCAAAGAAGTCATGGTCTAAATATGAAGGAAACTAAAATGTCACATAGTTTTAAATAGTTGATGAATGACAGAAACCTTGATGCCTGTCACAGTTTCCTTTGTGTGAGCCAAAGAAGTGACCCAGGGCTACCTTTTCTTCTCTTTGAGTTCAATCCTACTTTGCGGAGCAGCAGTGAACAATCTCCATGTAATCCCAATGATGTCAAAGCTGCTGGTTTCTCCATGTTTTAGAATCAACACAGAGACCAAGTATGAAAACTGAATGATGATTAAAGAGCAAGATGTAAGCAGAACCTCAATAATGATTAAAGAATGATATGTCCATGTTCACCACATCAAGTAGCATGTGAAAGGTAGGAAGATGGAACTTGTCAGGAGAGGAATGAGGAGTACAGAGTGAATTTCCTCATTTAACAAAGTGGGAATCTGAAGTGGACAACACAAGTAGATGGTTCCAAAAACTCTTCACCATGATAAAGGGAACCAATATAAGAATTAAACAGGGCTGGACGCGGTGGCTCATGCCTGTAATCCCAGCACTTTGGGAGGCCAAGGCAGGCGGATAACTTGAGATCAGAAGTGTGAGATCAGCCTGGCCAACATGGTGAAACCTCGTCTCCACTAAAAATACAAAAAAAGTTAGCTGGGCATGGTGGGCACCTATAGTCCCAGCTACTTGGGAGGCTGAGGCAGAAGAATTACTTGAACCTCGGAGGCGGAGGCTGCAGTGAGTTGAGATTGTACCACTGCACTCCTGCCTGGGCAGCAGAGTGAGACTCCATCAAAAAAAACACATATATTAAACAGGCAACTAACAAATGCAGGAGGAACAGGAGCAGTGGAAGCAGAGTGAGCAATCCACTTGCTTCTATTTCCAAGTGGAGAATTGATGGAACCATCTGCACGTGATCCATCAATAAAGAGTGATAAAACGCGGTATGGCAAAGTGTTGAGGCAACTTCCAGCAGTTAAATGCTTTGGGAGACCTAAACGCAGAGGCAGTTAAATAAAATGCATTGTGCAGCAATATGCCACGGATGTTTTGAGAAATGATTTTGCATTGTTTTTTATGTTTTAGAGATGGAATCTCACTCTCACCCAGGCTGGAGTGCAGTGTGTAATCATAGCTCACTCTAACCTCAAATTCCTAGGCTCAAGCAATCCTCCTGCCTTAGCCTCCAGAGTAGCTGGGACTATAGGCATGCACTCCCATGCCTGGCTAATTTTTTAATTTTTTTGTAGAGATGGGGTCTCGCTTTGTTGACCAGGTTGGTCTTGAACTCCTGGCCTCAAGCAATCCTCCTGTCTTGACCTCCCAAAGTCCTTACAGGTGTAAGCTATCACGCCTGGCCAAGAAATGTGGTTTTTAAAACCAACATAAACCCTCTAGGTATTCCTAATACCTTTCCTAAGCAACACAACCCTTTTTGCAAACACAAATTTATCCTGACTCATAATCTATAAAATAGATCAAAGAAGCTGCTTTGATGGAAGGAAGACTAGGTGGCCTGGAGTCCTTTATCATGCAGACTTATGTGTGTTCACACACACACACACACACACGCACACGCACACACATACAACACATGCTTATCCCCATGTCACACACATGTGCGCACACGCTCATCCCCATGTCACACACACACGTGCATGCACACACGCACACACACACGTGCTCATCACCATGTCATGCACACACACATGTGCACACACACACGCTCATCTCCATGTCACACACGTATTTCTCAACACCCCCCACACTGCTCATCGCTGATGACACACACATACACGCATAAACACTATACCACCCATACCCACACACATTACTCACCTACACGTAATCCTACCACATATAGGCACACCACATATCACACACTCACAGACACCCTATACACACCCACACCCACCCCACACAGACTTCTCTAGGCCTCCAGGGTTTCATAGAACATAGTTTGAAAAATCAATGCCCTGGATGGAAGCATTGCATTTAATTTTAATAAGCTATGTTATTTCTTTTTCTTTAAAAAGGTAAAAACCCACTTTCACCAGCAACGATAACATATTTGGTGATTAATTTCTTTAGGAGTACTGGTTTGACTCTGGAATTTCTGTTAGCAGCTCTTACTTCTTGTTGGTTCTTTGAAGTTAAACAGTAACATGTTCTAATGACCCTAATGGATTACACATCGTACCGTCAGAAACCCCACATATTTCCCGAGTTCCATGTTACAAGGGAAAACATACTAATATGTCACTTGTACAAAGTCATGAAAAATGATATGAATTGAAAAAAACAGTTTCACCGGCCAGTGGGGCCCAAAGACAAAGATCTGGCTTCGTGCTATGTCCACGCGGTTCCAAGCCAGTGCCAAGCTCAGCTGATCTGGAGCAGATACATTTGTTCCTGGAAAGGCAAGAAACCAGAACGATTTTCACTCCACGCCTGGACCACCAGGGTTTGGCGGGTGCTGGGCAGTGAGCACAGGCATCCCCTGGGCTGCTGGCCTGGAAATAAGCATTGCTGCCTTTACTTTCACCCTGAATGACCACTAAGGCCCTAAACTCAAATCGCTTCCCGGGAGGAAGGTGGAGGCAGCTTCTTCTCATGCCAGCTTCTCATGCATGGTCTCCTTGGGAGGGACAGAAAAGGAACCCAGTGACTCAGGGACCCTCATCTCCATGAAGGGTGGAACCCTGGGACTGCCAGGCCAGGCCAAGGGACATCAAGAAAAGCAGCCCCCCTACCCTACAGAGATGAGCCCAGTGCTGCATGGCAGCCAGCCTGACAGTGACCCCTCTCCTTTCTGTACTCCCTGTCCCCTCATGGCACCAGGCTAACCAAGAGGCAGGGAGGAAGTGTGAAATCCAGAGCCAGACTCCCCCTGCCCATCAATGCCAGCTTGAAGCCTATCATTAGAGCCAAGACGGGGAAATTGGACAGAGCACTGTGGAATGTAGTGACTGCAAATGAACCCATCTCGTGTTTACACTGTAAGAGCCGAAGTCCTCAGTGAACCAGTTACAAATAGAAACGGTTCTGACCTCAGCCCATCATGGTCCAGAAGCACCCACAGCCCTCTGCCCCACAGGAACCTGCAGTAAGCCTTGTCATTCTGCACGGCTTCACGCTGAGATTGCCCAACTGGCCTGGCTCAGGGCCTAGCACCAGCAGACATGGTCCATGGAGGTGGGGAGGGGAAGGATTACCGGCCAGGCCAACATCAAAGGCACAAGAGTCACCATTTCCCAGAGCTCACCTTTCAGCAGGGCAGTTAAAATCGCCATCTCGATGTCCTGCTGGCCCTCAGAACCCATTCTGAATACAGTGACCTGAAAATGTGAAAAGAATGAGGTAAAGCCAAGTTGAAAACAAGAGGGAGACATGGGGTGTTGTTACAAAATGACCAGAGAGACTGACACATAATAAAATGATCCTGAGCGCTGAACAGTTTCAAACCAAGTGCTGGTGATTTCTTTTCTTTTTTTTTTTTTTTGATAGAGTTTCGCTCTTGTTGCCCAGGCTGGAGTGCAATGGCGCAATCTTTGCTCACCACAACCTCTGCCTTCTAGGTTCAAGCAATTCTCCTGCCTCAGCCTCCTGAGTAGCTGGGATTACAGGCATATGCCACCATGCCTGGCTAATTCTTTTGGTATTTTTTAGTAGAGATGGCGTTTTGCCGTGTTGGCCAGGCTGGTCTCAAACTCCTGACCTCAGGTGATCTGCCTGCCTCAGCCTCCCAAAGTGTTGGGATTACAGGCATGAACCACCATGCCTGGCTGATTTCCCGAAGTTACAGTATTGCTCTGGGGTCCCTGCCTGTGTGCTGATTTTATTACTTTCCCCATCCATTCGAGAGGAGAGGAGCTACACTCCAAAATCTCAGTTGCCACGGGAGATGTAAAGTCATATCTAATCAGACAGGAGATATTTGTAGGAAATATGTGTGTTTAGAATTTTAAAGAGGCTGTCTTATGTGCACAGGAGTGCCTTTTTCTTATAAATACCACTGAAGGGCCAGGCGTGGTGGCTCACACCTGTAATCCAAGCACTTTGGAGGCCAAGGCGGGCGATCACCTGAGATTGGGAGTTCAAGACCAGCCCGACCAACATGGTAAAACCCCGTCTTTATTAAAAAATAAATAAATATAAATAAATAAATAAAAGAAATTAATGTTTTTAATATTTTATAATAATGAAAAAATATACCACTGAAGAGGGAAGGAGTAGGAAATTATTATTGCATTTGGAAAATAAAATAACATAACTTTGTAAGCACGTCTGACAGGGTGCTCTGCGGTCCTTTCCCCCAAAACTATCAATCTGAGTAATGTGAGCCTTGGAGGATGTTGTGTGGTGTCACGTCCCATTTGCTAATGTTCGAAAGCGCCAGGGGCCCTCCCCTGCGTGGGCGTGTTCAGCTGCTGTCATGTGCACACAGCTGCCAATTTGGTATACATTTGTACTGCCTCTCAGAAAAGGCCAGACTAAAATATGAATAACCCTGTCATGCACACATGGGCAGAATTAGAAAATGAAACGTAATTCTCTCCACAGAGCTTTTTGGAAATAAATGCAAGACACTTACGAGTTCTTTTTTCTTCATGCACTCCATTATAATTGCAAACAGCTGATGCGATTGTGCCTTATTGTAATTAAATGTTTTCTGAATGGTAACTAGAAGCTGCTCCTTGAGGGACTCATTTATTATCCTGTTCAAAGAAAATGCAAGAGAACAAAACAAGGCAAGTTAAATCTATATACGAATAAGTCAGACATCTCTCTGTCTTTGATTTGAGACTTTGCTGTCTCCGTATTCTCACTCGTCCTAAATTCCAGCTTCGTTGCGAACTTTCTAAGGGAAAATGGAGTTGGAAGCAAGGGAGAGAGCATTCCGTCGGGAACACCCTGCTCCTGAGAGTTCCCCTGGATGCTGACCTCAGAAAATGGGGAGAGGAGAGCTAGCAAATCTTCCTGATTTAAACATGGAATGTCCAAGCAGACCACTTCAGATTTTCTCCTTGGCCCAACAAAGAGGCAGTCACGCACCCGCCCTTCCTCACGCTCAGAAATCCTACCCGCCTTCTTCACAGTACTTGTGCGCAAAGGACAGGATGTCCGAGGCGCGTCCGCTGCCATCGCAAATCACCACGGGGACGGGAGGGTCTTCTCGCAGGTATTCCAAGACGATGGACGCCACGTTAGGGCCCCCCTCCACCACGAGGCCCACGAGGGGCACGCCCTGCCCCAGTCCTGCAACACAAACCACATTCACCAGTAGCACCTGTGCCCTGTACCGACGGCCCGCTCGTTTAACTCCTGAAGTATGGGGAAGTGTAAAAACATTATGACTTGGGGCATGCTACGTCTGGCTGGAAGGAATTCAGGCACATGATAAGAATTTTCTTTTCTTTTTTTTTTTTTTCCTGAAACAGGGTCTCACTCTGTCCCCCAAGCTGGAATGCAGTGGCACAAACATGGCTCACTGCAGCGTCAACCTCCCCCAGTTCAGGCAATCCTTCCACCTCAGCCTCCTAAGTAGCTGGGACTACAGGCGCATGCCACCACACCCAGCTAATTTTTGTATTTTTGGTAGAGATGAAGTCTCGCCATGTTGCCCAGGCTGGTCTCAAACACCTGGGCTCAAGTGATCCACCTGCCTCGGCCTCCCAAAATGCTAGGATTACAAGTGTGAGCCACTGCGCCCAGCCCGATTTTTATTCTTGCATTCTGTCACATATTGTGGCCTCACAGGGAAAATGAGAATCTCAAAATCGGGAAATTTCTGACCCAGACATGGTTAAACTCCTGAATAACCCACCCTCCTGATGTTGGGTCTACCTCAAGGTGAGCGCTGAGAAATACTGGAAGATATTCCTTGCTGGAAAAATACCTCCCTGGCTGTTTTAGCCCATGGTCTGAAATTCCCACCCTGATAGCTGTCCCTGAAGAATGAGACAATGAAAGGGGATCTGGACCAGCCAGGGAAATTGCAGTTCGATTCCTGGCCTCTCCCTTATGGCACTGGGCCAATCACCAAATCACCAGAAGCCTTAGACAGACATCTGTAAAAAGTGAACAATTACAGTGCCTCCCTTACCTCCTGCAGGTGTAAAAATATCAGAACATGTGTTTGGCTATCAAATAATTTTGTGAACGTTAAGTAGCATACAAATGTGGTATGCTGCTCTTGTTGACATTTCTGTCTTCAATGGCGGGAATAAACCACAGATCTTGGAGGCAGCCACATGGACCACTAGTAGCCTATCAGTTAATGACCTGTCCCCAGAGTCCTCTGTCTGTCTCTATCAGTTAATAGGACTCTTCAAGAACACAGTGGGCACCAGTTAACTTTTGGTGGCAGAGCGTGCAGGGATGGCTCTGGGAGGCAGGAGGTGGTAGGAGGATTCCAGGAAGTTGGGATTCTGGAGTGGGAAGGAAATGGGAGTGGAGGCACATTTGCCTGCTTCCCAATTTTACGCCCAACAGGCCATCACGGATCACCCTCTGAGCCTGTTTCACCAGCTGTCCGTTGGTTTGTGATGGGAATTAGTCAATCTGCATTAACTAAAGGCAAGTAGGAGAAGTGCTGTTGGCCTCAGCTTTGAAGGGCTTCAGATAAAATCTGCTAGCATTGGTTATGAGAAGATTGGAGAATTTCAAATTAGCTATTTCAGGGTTTCTAATTTGCTTCCCTGATGCATTTCTACAGTCAGGGACTCTTACATATTTTGAAGGACTCTGCTGCGTCCTACCAGAGTAATTATGGTTAAGTTCATTTCAGCAATCATGCAATGAGGGTCTGCATTGTGCCAAGCCCTGACCAAGAGACATTGGAAAATTGAACTAAGATATCCCAGACTCTGCCTTTGAGATTTCCAACCCAGGCAAGGCTTGGTATTTTCAATCTTCAGGAATATGGTGGCCAAATCACCTTCTTTTCTAGAAACAGTGTAGAACAGATTCTTCTTGGCCTAGGCTGGAGTCCTTGAAGCTCCGTGCTGTAGGAAGTGACAACTGAGCACCCCTTTGCTGTCCCTGCCCTGCTCAGAGCCCTAGGCAAAGGATGACAAAGGGAAGCCCACAAGTCACATGGCCAGGTGAAGTGGGGTGTTATAAAAACTTCTAAGTCCAGAAAAATTAGAGATGTGAGAACAAAAAAATCAGTCATCGACCAATTTATTCATCGAGACCTGATTCCTGGAAATCCACAGTTTTTTCTAGGAGGCCATCCCCATTCTACCCACTCCGCAGTATCACAGTCCCATACATGGTGCTTCACAGTGACCATTCCAGGACTAGATGCTCATCCACAGAAATCTTGCCAGTAATGGGAAAACCAAACTACACTTTCAGACTGTTTTACAACTGTCTGATGTTAAGAATTACTGGAGTATAAACATGCTCCGAGATTATACCAGTTATTTTAATTCTAACCAGTTTTACCACTGTTTCATCTGGTTGAGGTTCGTTTCTTTCTCTCTAGTTCGACCTCAGCTTTCACTTGATGGTGACAGCTCCCGCTCAGGACCAGCAAGGATGATGCCCCTTCAGGAGCAGACGGCTCCTGCTGTCCTCTCCAGAGCTGTCCCCATCTAGCCATCTTAGTCTACATGAGAGGCCCAGAGTTACAGAGATACTTAATGATCACATAAGACTTATCACGAGATAGAAGGAATCATACTAAGTCTTTGAAATTTTTTTTTCCCTGTTAAAACATTTTTTAAAATAACAACTAATTGTAGGGAAAAAGAACCACTGGGTAACTATGGTGGGCAAGGCCATCACCACGGCAAGCACCGAGGGTTGTTTCTTGTGCCAACTTGTGAACCTGGGGCAAAGCAACCCCACATAGCCCAGTGGAAGTGATTTGGTGGGTGACTAAGTAAGGCATCTAGGTAAGACATTTTTGATTGACCTAACAAGAATCAAAGTTAATCTCCCAGTCCCCTTGGGCAATCTCCTTCTCAGGCTTATTTTCTCGGTGCCGGCACCAGCCCAGCAGGAACACGTGCCTTCACCAGCACTTACTCGTGTTGATCTTCTGCAGGGAGATATGCTTCTCCAGCAGCCTTCGCAGCTTCACCTCGGCACCGTACTTGCCCAGGGTGCCATTGTCAGCCAGGATGAAGTGGGTGTGGGAGTTGTTGAGCACAGAGAGCTTACTTAGAGGGTTGGACATGGTCTGGTACACTCTTGTTACCTGGTGAAGTGCACAGCGCAAATCAGACCTGCAGGACTTGGACGTTAAGACCAACAAGGGAAGCAAGCACAGTACACATGTGCAGAGACCACTGCACTAAGACCTATTCTCGCCTCTCTACCCTGCCTTTGAAGGTTTTATTTTTGCCACTTGTTACATTAAAATGGAAAGAAAGTTAATTGTTTTAGATCATGACAATCTAGCAATTACACTCCTGGCACTTATCCCAGAGAAATGAAAATTTATGTTAACCTCAAATCCTGCACAGGAATGCTTATGGTTGCTTTATTTATAACAGCCAAACTGTTCCTCAACAGATCAATGGTTAAAGAAACTGGCTCATCAATACCACGGGATGCCATTCAGCTATAAAAAGGAATGAAGTCCGATACACATGGCAACTTGGGCGCATGTTCAGAGAATTATGTGGAGTGAAAAAAAGCCAGTCCCCAAAGGTTACAATACTGTATGATCCCATTTACAGAATCTTCTTGAAATGCAGTGGAGACAGATGAGTGGTCTCCAGGGGTTAAGGAGGAAGAGGGGTAGGAAGGAATGAGGTATTTGCATGTGAAAGGGCAACAGGAGACCTTGACCATATCAATGTCAGTATCTGGGTTGTGATCTTGCATTATGGTTTTGCAAGATGTTACCATTGGAGGAACGGGACAGGGTGCAAGGGAGCTCTCTTATTATTCTTACAACTGCATCTCAATCTACAGTTACCTCAAAATCAGTAATTAATTTTTTTAAATTGCCAACATTTGCAGAGAAAGTACTTACATCCTTTCCAACCAGGTCTTCCTTATTCTCCACGATGCCCCATGGAGCAATTCCTATAGCACAAACCCGGCCTCTGGACTTGGAGGAGTGGTCTTTCAAGGCATCCCCCACGTGGCTGATGACACCTGTGAGCAGCCATCGGTCATATTTTAGGCCCTTCTACTTCCCAGCATACCATCATTCATGAACTTTAGGGACACCTGCCCTGAGTCCCTACATTCCCTACAGATAGGGGGTGAGACATACTCATCTTTATCATTAAAATAAAGTACACTGAAAGTCTGAGCTCATGATAACTAGTGATCTTGCATTAACTCCAAAAACAGTAAAAGAAAAACAGAAACCAAAACAGCTGTGCAGGGAGTTCCTTTATGGATGTCTAAGACCTAAGGTTGGAAATAACTGGAGTCTTTCTGGCATTCCTTGGCTGCCTTCAGTGAAAGCTGAGAGCCAGAGTGCCTCCTATGTTCCTTTATGTCTTTGTGCCTCAGTTTCCTCTCCTGTAACAGGAAAAGGATTGTCAAGAGGTCTAATGAAGATGCTTGTACAGGGCTCAGATCAAAGAATACTGCATGTAATGGGTGACCCAGAGATGCTGACCATTATGACAATCATTATTATACTTGCTGGTCATTTTATTTATTTATTTTTTTAAGAATCATACCAAAGTAAAATCACAAGTCAGGGAATAAAGACTTCACTTTCGTCATAAACGTGATCAGGATGCAATATGTTTTGTTGTCTTTAGTTATTAGAAAGCTCTTTGGGGACCACAGTGAGTTCTGGGTGGTACATTTATTATCAGGAGGGAAAAGGCCTGCTCTTACCTGTGCTGACACCCCCGGTGAAGATCCAGGCCCCCGTGGTCATGGCAGCCTTGATCAGGCCTTTCCCAAAGACTTGCTTCAGCTTGGGCTGCATCTCAAAGTTCTGGAGGCCTCCATGCACAGATATTAAGAGCTTGGGGAGTTCCAGCTGCCAGTCTTTCACCATGAGATGCAGCAGCGAATCTGGCTTGGTGTCATAGGACACACGGATATACTGTGAAAGAGTGTGTGGTGCTCAGCCTCTGTTCTTGGTTTTGCTTCTCATATCAAAGGGGAGTGAGGCTATGGCTCATGTCCAAACAAGAACTGTCTGGCTTGTCTCTTCCTCAGGGCCCTGGAGACCTCTGTGTGAGTCTGTGGCCAAGTGACGGAAGGGAACTTTGGGGAAGACTGTCAGGTTTAGCAAATACAAATACAAGATGCCTGGTGCCATGGTCTGAATGTTTGTATCCCCCCAAAATTCATGTGGAAACCTAATTCCCAATGCAATAGTGTTAAGAGGTGGGGTTGAGCGTGGTGATGAGAGTGGATCCCTCATGAGTGGGACTAGTGTCCTTATAAAAGAGGACGCAGAGGCTGGGTGCAGTGGCTCACGCCTGTAATCCCAGCACTTTAGGAGGCCGAGGCAGGCAGATCATGAGGTCAGGAGTTCAAGACCAGCTTGGCCAACATGGTGAAAGCCCATCTCTACTAAAACCACAAAAACTAGCTGGGCATCCCAGCTACTCAGGAGGCTGAGGCAGGAGAACTGCTTGAACCTGGGAGGTGGAGGTTGCAGTGAGCCGAGATAGTGCCACTGCACCCCAGCCTGGGTGACAGAGCAAGACTCCTCAAAAGAAAAAAAAAAAGGACGCAGAGAGCTTGTTCTTTGCTTCTGCCATGTGAGGACACAGCAAGAAGGCGCCATCTGTGAAGCAGAGGGGGGCGCTCGCCAGATACCAGATCTGCTGGCACCTTGATCTTAGGCCTCCCAGCCTCTAGAACTGTGAGCAATAAATTTCTGTTGTTGATAAATTACCCAGCCCAAGGTGATTTGTTATAGTAGCCGAACAGACCAAGACACCCAGTTAAATCCGAATTTGAGAGGAACAATGAAGAATGTTTTAGTACAACATTTTTATTAAATGCAATAAATCATGCAATATTTGGGACATACTTGTACTGACAATTTATCCATCATATGTCTGAAATTCAAATATAACTGGGTGTCCTGTATTTTATCTAGCAATCCTAACCTGGGAGGAATCAGTTCCAAAGCTGGCTTAGTTAGAACAGTGGCCCAAGAAGTTGGATGAGGATGTTGTCGAGTAAACGGGAAAGGGGATCATGGGCCCACATGTGAACTTGACTTTCTCTTCAAAGTGAGGAGGAGGTTAACAATGCTCAGATGCCGTGTCTCCTATGAACTGCTTCTTTGTGTCCGGGCTAATATGTAGGGTGCCATTCCTGAAGACTGTATATTGTGGCATTTGAAACATGACTGAATTTTATTTGAACGATGACGTTGGGCCAGTGAAATAAAATGAAATTGCAAAAAGGCTGTGACTGGGCATGTGGGAGTGTAATTCAGAGTGAGCTGGAACAGATCTCAGAGCTGAAGCTTCCCACCTCTGGCAGGGCTCACTGGAAGGGCAGAGGGCACTCCCTGTTTACATGCAAATTTGAGGGACCTTGGTCTTTCCCGGGCCAGCTGGGTGCAGGCCCAGGGAAGCTGTGGACAGACCTCAGAGGAAAATATTTCCAAAGACTCTCAACCCATCTAAGGGGGCTGCAGGTCCACAGTTATTAGAAAAAGGAATTTGTCTTTCATTACTGAAGATGGAGCAATGGAATATGGTTGCAGGGCTGGGTCAGAGCCTGGTTTGTGGATTCAGCGCTTTGGTATGGATTTACGGGACACTACACGTTCTCTACAGTGGTGTCCAGTTTCCAAGCCTCATGGCTAAAAGCCATGTGCACAGATATATCTCTTGGTTTTTCAATGAAATTATCTAGGAAGATTGAGCCATAGCCATAAAGGAGACCAAGTGTCTGCAGTTTGGGGCTGGGAGACTGGCCGCCAGTGACAGCTGTGATCCCAGTGGCACCACGTCTGAATGCCTGTCTTACCATGGCTTTATTGGAGTATCCGCCACCCTGGAATTCAAGAACTCCATAGGAATCGGTTGGGTAGCTCTGGGTGTGCTTGGAGACGGACCATTTCTCAGGCTGAGCCTCCACCTGTTGGTTTTCCTCTTCATTTTTGCTGGGTGTTGCACTCGGCAGAGGAGGGATATGCTGGTTGGTGAACTGGCCACAGCAACACCTGAAAGCAAAGGCAAAGCAGGGTCTTTCTACAACAATCTTCCCCTTTCCCCTTCATTAGCAAAGATAAATTAACCTCAACAGGAGTCTACCAACACTTTAGTAAGCCAGCTTTATTAGGGACAGAAATGCCCCTTCTGACGGCCTTTTCCAGATAATCAGTGCATATCTCTGTATATGCCAGTCAATTTTAGACACATTGGATGGTTGCCCTTCTTTCTGAAAATATTTTAACCCTTTTTGATATCTTGAAGTACTGAATATTCCGTGACAAGGTATGGACATGCCCTCCAAACACAGAGTTGACCTTCCAGATTTTTCTTTCCCTTGTCTTTCAGGTTGGAGTGTAGCGGTGCTATCACAGCTCACTGCAGCCTGGATCTCCCAAGCTCAGGTGATTCTCCCACCTCAGCCTCCCGAGTAGCTGGGACCACAGGCATGTACCACTATGCCAAGCTAGTTTTTGTATTTTTAGTAGAGACAGCATTTTGCTATGTTGCCCAAGCTAGTCTTGAACTCCTGGGCTCAAGCAATTTGCCTGCTTTGGCCTCCCAAAGTTCTAAAATTACTTACTTAGGTGTCAGCCAAATTTTTCAATATAGTTGAATTCTTCTGTTCCTTAGTAAAACATTTCTCCACCCAAGTAATGCTAAAAGGCTATTTCAAAAGTGACCAATATGTCTTTCTCTGCCTTGGACGGATGGCCCACTGGGCCATAACATGCCCCAGCCTCAGGGATCTTCTAGTTCTACGGCGTCTCTCCCAAAACCCAGCCCGTCTCTCATGCCCTCCCTGTGCTCTGGCTTCTAGGCTTCTCTGAACATGTTTCCTGGCTTTGTGCCAGCTTTCTTTCCTTGTGTGCCTAGGATTTCATCTGTTTTTCTGTCATTTTAGGCTGCCGCTCTTGTGAGTAGACTGGACCCACCAAAAGCTTGAACAGTTTGTAAGGAAGAACTACAACAGCTTGGAGTGATATCTTGGAAGAGATGGAATCCAGGGATGGCATGTAGGGCAGGTCTGTTCCTGGGCCCACTAGAAGTCTGTGGGGGCAGTTGTGCACCCTAGCAGGTGGGGCGGGTGAGCTGGGGGTGGAAGAGCTAGGGATGGAGTCGGCTTGAGGACTAGAGAGTCCTTGAGGACTAGGACTGTAGGGCTGGCACAGAGAGTTTTCAGGATGGCCTACGTGCCATTGAAATAAGGAGGGACATGTAGGTGTAACAAAGAGGAGACTTTTGTGACCATTGGCATTGTTTCATAACGGCATGTCTTACCTCTGCAGTAATTGCTGGGGTTTAAGCAGGGAGAAGAATCTGCAGGTGGTGTAGGGCAAGGGGCAGGCTGGGGATGTGGAGGGACTGATTGTGTGCGTGAAACAAATTTGAGCCAGGTGATCTCAAAGAGTGTGTGCTTCCAGGTCATGATTCTACCTGCAAGGATTTCATATTGTATGAATATATGGATAAACTGTTCCCCCTCCCCCAGACTCAGCCTCATAGCTTTTGCCCTTAGAGGTGAGACATTTTAGCTAAATTAATCTCTGCTTGCACAACTTTACAAGGCCTCTGTAGCTTATAACAGATGCATTTTCACGTAGGTGAATAAAATTGTTTGACATTTTGTGTACAAGCCAAATCCTTTAATAAAGTTATAGCTAGTTCATCCAACCGCTCAGATCTTTCCTGTGATGGAAATTCCTTTTCGTCTAAATACATTATGAAATGCTATTGAAGAAGCCTGGAAAACATCCTGGAAACCTATTGAAAGCCCTCAGCTCCTTGATCTTGCTAAGACTATGTGGGCCCATCTGGTTATGAGAGTTTGCATCAGGGTGAATGGTGGATAGAAACTCTTTCTTGAAGCCCTTTGCACGTCAATGGAGTAACAAGGAGCCTGAATGACTCCCATGGGGAATAGACGCTGGCCACCCTTCTGGACTCCTCTTTCTGACTCCTACAAACACTAGAAGAGTGGTAGACAAGCATTGGTTTGGAGAATATCGTTAATTACGGCTTCCAATTTACCTGTTAGGGTCTTTCGGGCTAGGAATTACAAAGATGCATTCCCGTTTACAAAAGGTTTTTTCTATCCAACATTTCTGACCCTGGAAGAGAGAGAAGTAGATATTAGACCAATATATTCCCAAGCCATCATCAGACTCCACTCTTATACTTTTATAAAACAATATGTCTGCCCACAACATCTGAATAGTCATCTCCAATAATGGTGGATGCAAGTCTTTCAGGATCTTAGCTCTAGTACCTTTTAAGAGAAATGGCTTGCAAGTATGTATTCGATGGTTCTCATTTTGCACCTTAATTCATTCATATCTACCTGTTGAAGATGTTTTTTGCGCACAGCTCTGTGCTGGGAGCTGGGGGGATTTCCGAGGATAAACTGCAGTGTAAGTGATCTTCACCATCTGGAAATGGCATGTTAGGGGCGCAGCTCAGGGAGGCCACCTGGAGCAGAGGGAGGTGGGAAGGAAATCCCCTGTGGAGGCCCTGCTGGTGCCGGATGCTCAGCGGTTGCTGCTGGCTTTATGCCACATGGCCTCTTGTTCTCAGTCACCAGGGACACCTCACACAGAGAATGGGCACTGGGAAGTGAACTGGCCTGCATCTGAAGGGCCCCATTGGGCCTGCCTCTCAGGGTTTGTGGAGTCAGTTGGTGGAGAGAGCTGGGGAGAGCCCTTCCTGCAGGCAGGAGGTAGGTACAGGCAGGCTGCAGGGCGGGGGTGTCCAGGTTCCCCGGAAGGACATGAGGGAGGCAGGGAGAGAGCCAACTCCCTTTGCTGGATCTCCACGAGGCCTGGCTCAGTGCGTGTTTGTGCTATTTATGGATGTACGATGTCTGTGTGTGTGTGTGCTATGTTTGTGTGTCTGATGGATGTCCGTTGTATAAGTGCAGTGTGTTGTGATGCATGTGTGTGTATGTGACGAGTCTGTGTGTTTGTGATGTGTGTGTGGTGTTGTGTGTGGTATGTGTGCAGTGTAGTGTGTGGCCTGTCCATGACTATAATCTGTGTAGTGTGTGTGTGTCTGTGGGGAGCTTATAGGGTGTTTGCAGGTATGGGGAAGTGAAGCACTTAGCATGTGACAATCCTGAGTCAGATCCTAGAGAAACCATGGTTGGCTGAACCTTGTGTCCTTGGCCACTTTCCCACAACTGCCATGAGGAGTGCCCCATGTGCCTGTGACCAAGTGGGACTGAAGTGTCTGTGGGGTGAGGCTTGGAGCTGGCCTCCTGGCTGTCCCCATCCACCCAGGCAGCAGTGCTGCTCTGGGAGGTCCCTTGTCTCTCGGGAGATCACCTCTGCAGAGGTCTGCAGTGACAACCTCATGTCACAGAGGCCATCCACAGCAAGGTCATGCCGATATCCCATTTGTTACTTCAGGAGAGCCCCAGCCCTAGTCCCAGCTGTGCAGACTAGAGCCTGCAAGTACCCCCCAAACTCAGCCTTTTTGGGGAGATCCAAGTCAGTTTGTTACTTGGCCTTTTGAATAATGGGAATGGTATTAATTCAAACCTTCCCCAGAAGCCTTCAAAAAGCAACACCGTACACTTTTCTCTGTAAATAATTTAATGACTGCTTAAAAACAACACCACTGGCCTCAGAGGTTGGTGTTTTTGTGCTAACGCAAGGGAGGCAGGCAGTGTGGGCTCGGGGAGAAAGCACGGAGCAGGAGCCTCTGAAGCTCTGCCCACCCTTCTGTTTGCACTTCTCCAGTGCAAGACAGTGAAGCCCAGCACGTGCTGCCTGGAAAGAAACTGTGTTTTCCCCCTTTGCATCTCATGCCTTACTTCCCAGAAAAGCAGAGAAGCCCTTGTTTTTTTATAAGACAGGGGTTGCAGTATTTGGACTCTATGCCAACTAAAGACAAGAACTTTAAACAAAGATTGAACTCCCATGAGTAGGTTACTTTTTCTGGAACATAACATAGCAATTCTGAAGCTGCTTTTTATGTCTTCTAGGACTGAACGAAGAAATCAATATATTGTAGATGATTGGAGCTGGGTTTCTACTGCTAGAGAAAGGAGTTACAAATGTGGAAAGTGGGGAAGGTCTCAATGAACCCTGTGGCACTGAACTAAAATTTAAGTTATCGGTGTGAACTCATGGTTTATAATATATAGAGACAGGTATAAAAACAGATATAAATGTGTGTGTCATCCCTTTCTCTATACACACACACATATATGTAAATATAGCTGTTGTATTAATTTTCTGTTGATTAACATAACAAATTGCCCCAAAACTTAGTGGCTTACAGCAACAAACATGTATTATCTTTCAGTTTCTATGGACCAGGAGTTGAATGTGGCTTAGCTGGGTGCTTCTGACTCTGGTCTCTCACAAGGATTTGATGGAGCTATGGGTGGGGGCTGTAGATTTATGGGAAGGAATGAGACCCAGAAAGATCCATTTCCAAGCTGACTCCCATGGTGGTTGGCCCCAGGCCTCCCTTAACTCTTTCTCAGGAGATCCTCTCTCCGGGCAGCTCACGAAGGGGCAGCTGACCTCCCTCTGAGCAAGCAAGCCGAAAGAGGGCATGCAATACAGAAGCCGGTTCTCTTTATAACACGGTGTCAAAAGTGACAGCCCATGGCTTTTGCCATAGTCCATTCATTAGCATTGAGTCACTCAGTCCATCCCACACCCAAGGGGTGGGGGCTACACAAAGCATGCATATCAGCAGGCAAGAACCTTGGGGCTGTATGCCTACATACATATGCATATACCCATGCATGTCTATATACTTACACTCTCATACATTCCCTGGCTCCCTGAACGGGCTTCGCAATAACACCTCAATAGCAATGAGCATGCCCGTGCTCCAATACTGGTTTCTAAACACCATTCTTCACTAAAAGGAATCCAGGGCTGGGGCAGGGAAGTATAAGAGCCTGGAACATCTTATTGTACCAGCAAGTGAGAAACTTTGCTTTTGACATGGGAACATGCCAAAAGAACACAGTAGCCACTTGAAGCGGCCCCCAATGGCTTTCTCTGGGGTTACTTGAGCACGAAAATAAATGACTACAGTGAAGAATTATAACCCTTAGACTTAAAGACCCATTAGTCTACATTGATATATAAACATATGTAAATAAATGCACAGGGGAGAGAGAAAGCTCTCTCTTCCGTGGCAAGTCCCTATTAAATGTGGAAGGAACGATGAATCAGAAAATCACCATTTGGCAACCATCAAGAATCTTTGATGAATGCTAAAAGTAGTGGGTAAAAGTTTGAAGAGTAACAATGTATTTACATAATCTCAGAGTATCTCCCATGGATACTTATTAATTACAAAGGAGAAATTAGTAACTCGACAGTGGAGAATTCTGGGAAGAACCACCTCAAACAAAGTGCACATCGCCTGTCATGAAACAAATATTCATCATGAGGCTCTGGATGAAATGCACCAAGAGGAACAAAGTGCCCAAAGTGCATCATCTGAACCTGATCTGGAGGAAGCATCATCAGACAGCCCGAACTGAAGGGCATCCTACGAAATAACCCATTTGAGTTCCTCAAAAAAACAAGGCCACGAAAGACAAGGAAGGACAGAGGGAAGATTCCAGAGGCTGCAGACAAGACCTGGCACTGTCCCGCCCTAGCCCCAGGCCCGCTTCCAAGCCCTCCCCCATCACCCTCAACCCTGCCCCTCACCCTGCCCCCTGCCCCCTGCTCCTTCTCATGGCCCGCCCTCTCAACCCTGTCCTCCAGGCCCCACCCCATGCCCGGCTCCAGCACTGCTCCCCCTCACAGCCCCGCCCATCTCCCCGCCCCCTGCTCCATCTCACGGCCCCGCCCTCTCAGCCCAGGCCCCGCCCCCAAGCCCCACCTCCAGCTCTGCTCCCCCTCACAGCCCCGCCCATCTCCCCGCCCCCTGCTCCATCTCACGGCCCCGCCCTCTCAGCCCAGGCCCCGCCCCCAGGCCCCACCTCCAGCCCTGCTCCCTCTCACGGCTCCGCCCCTCGTCCTTTCCCGCACACCTTCCCAGGCAGCCCCTCTCACCACCCTAGAATAAGAAACTAGCGCCGGGGCCCTGCCCAGAAAACCTGTGCCAGCACAGCTTGGGGAATCAGAGACTAAAGGCCAAGCTCCGAGGCTTAGGCCCCACATCGTGAAAGGGGGAAACGCCGTCTGCCCTTAATGGACTTAATGCCACCGGCGGATGAGGGAGCAGCAACGTGCCCCTTGCTTGCTTTTATGGCTAAGTCTGTTCCATCACAGGGGGTGTTTAGATGCCTCCTTCACAGCGGGGCCCCCAGTGCCCTTGTCATGCCATCTGTGACACCTCTGGGGCATCGGCCTTGCATTTTGTCCCCCAAATTCCGAAAAGAAGGGCTTTTCACGGTGCCGAGCGCCAGCGCTTGCTGTGGCTCGGCACCAGGGCAAGTGCAGCTGGAACCATGGCCCGAGACGGGCTTAATCCACTCCTTCTGCATCACTGGAAATCCAGTGTTTCCTAATAAAAACGCTAGCCTGTGACGAACGTACTTTCTCAGGGGATGGGGAGAACGGAAGTGCTTTACTTAGGTATTAACCATTAGTTTTAAAAAAGTTGATATAAGGGAATAGCCTCAGTCCAGCACTGCAAGTTACTGCTGAGTCCCCAGAAATCCAGAACCTATGAGGATAAACAAGAGGAATGAGAGCCACTTTGCCTGCAGCCTCTCTCTTGGGAAGCAAGATGAACAAATCCTTGCCCTCTCTTTGTTCTAGCCTCTGCTCTAATGTGGCCTCTTCACCAGGGCTCCTTGACTCCCCATCTGACCCCAACCCCTGTGCCCTGTTCTCCATACACCCTCTCCCCACCTCTTCCCTCTCCCCTCCTCCCCAAACTCGCACCAAAGCCACACAGGCAGCAGCCCCCTTCCGTTCTCTGCTCTACCTCCTGTGCCTCCAGGAGTACCTGGCAAGAGCTCAACATCTCCTAATGACTCAGCGATTTACTCAGTCTCCCAGAGGAGCAGCGCCATCTGCTCAGCCCTTGCTAATGCCACCTACAGCAGCAGAGTCCTGCCGCCCACACTTGCCAGCAGGGCACACACGAAGTAAGCCAGGTCACCCCAGGAGAGGCACAGCTCACGCAGGGAGGAGCTGGGTCTCCTGAATCTGCTCAGAGGCAGTGTGCAGGTAAAAGGCAATGGGTGGAGGCCCCTCAGTCAAACTTTCCTCCTTCACCTCCTGCCACGCTCCAGGGCTGAGCAATGCCAAGGTCATAACCAACAGCCGAACCCGCCCTGACTCCTTACAGATTGGTCATACAAGTTCCAGTGCAACGATAACCCACTGCAGGGGAGACCCACCTGTCCTTGTGAAATTAAAGGAGAGAGCAGGGCTTCCTGTGCTTCGTTGACAGGCCCTTCAGAACCTCCCCACCCCCATCAGGTGAGATACTGCCCACTTGCGCAAAATATTCCAATCCATCAGAAATGGTTATTTTGAACGCCTTTGTGCCAAATGATAGAAGTGCTGGCACTGGAGGTTGAAATCCCACTGACATTTTAAGAGTGCTCGTCTCAGCTAGGAAGTCTGTCCACCCTGGCTGAGTGAAGGGATAGTGGAGGTCATGCTGGAGGCAGACTGCTGGCACTACCACCACGCCCCCAACCCCTCTGAGCTGTGATTTTTCTCATCTCTGAAAAGGAAACAGGTTTGAGTGGTTTTGAGCCTTAGCTGGGATCATATCTCCACAGTGTTTGGGAGGTACCAGATTTACATGCTATCCTGGTCCACACTTATGAAGAGTAAATCCCTTATTCATTCTTTAAAGAAAGAAATATCTGCTACAAACATGGCCAAGGAAACCTTTGTACCATGTGGGTGGTGGCTGCTCAGGTGCACATTGTTACGTTATTCCCTGGGCTGTTTAGAGTGAGGGCCAAGGGAGTGTGCCCTGCTGAGGACCCAGCAATTTTTCCTCTGCAGCCAGGACCATGTGTCCATGCAGGGCCGTGGGGAGGGTACAGGAAGAAGGTCTAAAAGGTGGGCTGAAGGGCAATGGGAAATGTTCTGCCAGCTCTGTATTTTTTTCTTTTTTTTTTTTTTTGACATGGAGTTTCACTCTTGTTGCCCAGGCTGGAGTTCAATGGCCCAATATTGGCTCACTGCAAACTTCACCTCCCAGGTTCAAGCAGTTCTCCTGCCTCAGTCTCCCGAATAGCTGGGATTACAGGGATATGCCACCACAACAGCGAATTTTGCATTTTTAGTAGGACAGGTTTCTCCATTGGTCAGGCTGTTCTCAAACTCCTGACCTCAGGTGACCTACCCACCTTGGTCTCCCAAAATGCTGGGATTACAGCTATGAGCCATTGCACCCAGCCCTTATTTATTCTTTAAAGAAAGAAATATCGGCTACAAACATGTCCAAGGAAACCTTTGTACCATCTGGGTGGTGGTTGCTCAGGTGCACGTTGTTATGTTATTCTCTGGGCTTTTTAGAGTGAGGGGGCTGACAAAGTGTGGACAGCAAGTGTCAGCCCCGTGGAGAAGTCTTCCCCTGAAGGGGAGCCCAGAAATGGTGGGAGTGAAGAGTCACAAGGGGGGCTTTAACAATCTGACATTCTAGGAGGTGTTTACACACACAGGTGGGGGTGACCTACAAGGAGGGGTACAAGAGGGTGCAGGGGAATGCCTTGAGAAGGCTGGACAGAAGCAAGGAGGGAGGCTGCAAAGACAAGGGGTGACTTTGGTCTGGGAAGATGACTCGGGGAAGTGGCTTCTGAACGTTGTTTACTCATGCCCTGTGTCTTGGGTCTGGGAATACGTGGCTCGGGGAAGTGGCTTCTGAATGTCAGAGCTGGTGTACTGCCAGGCGAGGCTCTGTTTACTCAATGCCCTGTGTCTTGGGCCAAAATTAACAAGCAAACCCCACAATGAAATGACTGATGTGTGGACCAGTTTATCCAGAAGAAACTGCTTGTTTTGTGTATATATTTAGAGCAGACAACTCAAACTCTCATTCCCACAGCTGCATGTGGCCCACACATGGGCTTGGTCTGACCCTTGTATAAAAACTACATTTAGCTGCCATTATTAAGCAAAAGGGAGATTATACCTATTGCTTCTCTTGAAAGCCCTCGGGATGTGGGAACGCTGGCTTGAGTCCCTGCACAGCTGCAGGTGGTGGTGGGTTCTCACATCTGCACTGACGGCTCCCTGGGACCTGCCCTTGCCTGGCTCCTGGGGGCACCTGTGGGCCCCACCTGGGTTAGCACCTGCGTGCCTGAAACTCTCCATGCCAGAAAATCAAACAAGCTTCCCAGCCAAAGCACTGCACAAGCCGCCCAGCCTTACGTGCACAAAGGATGAAAAGCCACAATCACTCCTTCCTGCTCCACCCTCCCACCCCCTTGCTCCGCCACCACTGAAGTTCCTGGCCTGGGTCCAACAGGCCACTTCTGGGTGGCTCAGCTGAAAGTCGCTTTGGCTTCTCAGGGGAACTCTCAGGTCTGATGCAGCCTCCTGCCTCTAGCTGCAGATAGCACAGGTAGGAGGGCCCAGCTGAGGATCACCTTGGTCCCACCTTGTGGAGCCTCATCTGCAAAATGAGGACAATGATGTCCCTTGTGTCTGCCCCACAGGCTGGTGTGAGAGCCTAGTGACATCAT
This sequence comes from Aotus nancymaae, assembly GCF_030222135.1. NCBI lineage: Eukaryota > Metazoa > Chordata > Mammalia > Primates > Aotidae > Aotus > Aotus nancymaae. The sequence continues at coordinate 124,131,239 of NW_026988425.1, forward strand.
GCTTGAATGAGCTTTGAGACTCAGTGTCCTCTGCTTCATCATCACCATCCTCAGGAAGGTGACAGGGCTGGCTTGTAGGAAACGCTGGAGGTCATCGCAGCCGACCCCTCTCTTGGGCCAGGGTTCCCTCTCCCCTGGATTTCTAGCCCTCTTCTCTCCCAGGGCCTCTCCTCTGGGGACACCGAGAGAACCCCCTCTAGACTAAAGTCCAGGAAACAGAGCTGGATCTTTAAAGAAAGTGACATTTATCTTTTTACTTTTTAAAAAATCGAGATATAATCCACATACCCTAAAATTACATTTTAAAGTCTGCAGTTCAGTGTGTTACATATAGTCCCAAGATTGTGAAACCATCACCGCTACCTAATTCCAGAGCACTTTGATCACCCCTAAAAAAAAGTCTGTACGCATTATCAGTCACTCCTCCTTCCTCCCTGACCCTGTCCAGCTCCTGGCAACCACAAATCGACTTTCTGTCTCTATGGATTTGCCTATTCTGGGCACTTGATATGAATGGAATCATTCAACATGCGGCCTTTCACGTCTGGCTTGTTTTGCTCAGCATGTTTTCAAGGGTCATCCAGGTAGCACGAGTCAGGACTTTATTCCTTTCCATGCCTCTGTAATGTTCCATTACATGAATTCATCAGTTGATGAATTTGGGTTGTTTCCACTTTTGGCTATTGTGAAGAGTGCCATCAGTAAAACATTTTTCTTGTTAAAGGGAATACAAAATAAGGCTAGGAAAAAAGGAAGGAAATTCATTAGCTTGTTCATTTTGGGGTTGTGGGAGGGGTTACAGACTTTTTCTTCAATTTCTTCATTGTCCATGTTGTGTCTTTAATTTTCTAAAGACAAACATAGCTTATTTAAAAAAGAGAAAAAGGAGAATATGCCCAGGGTCACCCAGCCAATACCAGGAGGCCTCAGTCCAGGGTCTCCCCAGCCATGGCCAGTTCCGAGAGTCCAGCCTCAGTTACACCCTTGGAATTTCTGCAGCGACACTAATGTTTGCATCTTCCAGTGCACTGCTGCTTGTCTCTCTAGAACATGCGTATATTTAAGCTGCAATTGCAAATAATGGAATCACAGGGCATGTGTCTACTGCCAACAGTTGTCATTAAGAGCCATGAAAAGATCACAAAATGGAAGGAAGTTGTATCAGAATTCAAACACTGGATTTTGTCAACATTGCTGGGTTGTACTCTGAAAATGTGAGCATGTGCCGGTTTGATTTGAGAGTTTTCACTGGAGTTGTCATGACATGATTTACAGTCTAATTGCGTGTGTCGATATCTTAATTCAAGGTGGCGCTGGCCAGATACCAGGAACACTGTGCTGTTGCCCCTGCCAGGCCACCCTCATCAGGGGTAATGGGGTAGCTGACTTTCCGGCAGAATGCTGGGTGTTACTAATGAGCCCTGACCTGGTAAGTGCGAATAGCCAATTAGGAGAACAAACCAGAACAAAACCAGAAGAGCTGCAATGCAGACCCTCAATCACCCAGGCGGGCCACAGACAGCAGCCAGGGTCAGGCTTCTGAATCTTCGATATTCGCTTCTCATTTTTGACCACGGACAGAAAAGGTACCCTGGATCCACAGCCACAGGCCCCACATGCAATGTCCTCGAATGAAGACCTGTGAGACTAACTCGTATGGCCACTGCTCTCTGACCGTTCCCGGGATAGCAAAGGGAAATGGGCTGGGTATTGGAGTATCCAATTCTCCCACCCTTCAGAGCGCTACCTTCATACTGGTCACAAACAAAGGCTGTCACAAGCAGATAACTCCAGCTAGGGCATCTGCTGGGCCTGAGGAAAAGGGGCGGACTGCTGGGGAACACCTGGGGGCTATGGGGAGAACCATGGGCAATCAGCCCAGGCTGGGAGGAAGGGAGAGGAGGAGAGGGACAGCAGTGAGGCTGGCCTCTAGCCCCTCAGGTGGAGTGGGCAGAGCTGGGAGCTCCTGCTGGTGTCAGACTGCACTGCTCTCCATTTACAGTCACACAGCGATAAGCCAGGCAGGCGCTTCTAGCACAAGCTGCGCTTTGCAGATGTGTGTGGCCCCCCTCCCATCACAGAGGGGATCCTCTAGCTTTCTGGCATCATGCTCTTTCGAGGGGTGGTGACCAGGGACATGACGCGCCCTGAAAATGGGGGAAGGCCCTGTTTCTGGGTGCCTGTGGGTGCTCAGGTCAGCATCCCCACCTCTCCCAGCAGGGGCCCCAGGGGCTGAGTGGAGCCAGCACTCCTCCCTGTCTCCTCTCCTCAGGCCCTGCCCCTAGGTGGAACCTGGCCCAGAAACTTGCTTCTAGAAAGGGGCCGAGAGATCCTGTGCTGGTGTCTCTCAAAGCATTCCTTCCCTGGTCCAAGGGAAGTTGTTAAAAATGCAGATATCTGACAACCTATACAATGGGAGGGAATATTTGCAAATCATATATCTGATAAGAGATTAATATTCAAAATGTGCTAATATTTAGAATGCCCTACAACCCAATAACAACAAACTGATTAAAAAGTGGGTGAAGGACTTTACATATTTCTCCAAAGAAGATGCATGAATGGCCAAAACACATGAAAAGATGCTCTACATCACTCATCTTAATTAGGGAAATGAAAATTAAAACCACAGTGAGGTACCATTTCACACCCATTAGGATGGATACTCTGAAAATACAGGAAATAACAAGTGCCAGTGACGATGTGGAGAAAATGGAAAACTTATTCATTGCTGGCAGGAATGTAAAAGAGTACAGCCACTATGGAAACCAGTATGGCAGTTCCTCAAAAATGAAACACAGGATTGTCATATGATCAGAGTTCTACGCGATCTAAACCCAACAGAATTGAAAGCAGGTCTCAAGAGGGATTTTTATGCTGTGTTCATAGCAGCATTATTCACAATAGCCAAGAGGCAGAGGTAACCCAGGTTTTCATCAACAGATGAGTGGATAATAAAATATGATCTATGCACACAATACAATATGATTCAGCCTAAAAAGGAAGGGCATCCTGGTTGGACGCGGTGACTCATGCCTGTAATCCCAGCACTTTGGGAGGCCAAGACGGGTGGATCACCTGAGATCGGGAGTGAGACCAGTCTGACCAACATGGAGAAATCCCACCTCTACTAAAACTACAAAATTAGCTGGGCAGGGTGAGCATGCCTATAATCCCAGCTACTCGGGAGGCTGAGTCAGGAGAATTGCTTGAACCCAGGAGGTGAAAGTTGTAGTGAGCCGAGATCGTGACATTGCATTCTGGCCTGGATGAAAGGAGTGAAACTCCATCTCAAAAAAAAGGGAAGGGCATTCTGACACATACCACACCAAGGATGGATGTTGAAGACACGATGCAAAGTGAAATAAGCCAGTCACAAAAGGACAATTGCTGTGTGATATGAGGTACCTAGAGCAGTCAAACTGACAGAGACAGGAAATGGAGTGGTGGCCGCCAGGAGCTGGTGGGAGGGCGGAATGGGTAGAGTTTCCAGTTTCCAAGATGAAAAGAGTTCTGGGGATTGGTTGCACAACAATGTGAATGTTCTTAGCACAACTTGTACATTTAAAAATTGGTAAGATGGTACATTTTATGTTATGTGTATTTTACCACAATTAAAATAACCTTGTAAATTAGAAATGCAGATATCTGTACTCCACTCTAGTCCTTAGACTCAGACTCAGGGACTAGGAGTGGGCATTTCACACTAAGCCCCCTTGGGATTTGGGGGCAGTCATGTGAGACTGATCGTACATGCAGCACTCAGCTTCCTACCATTTGTTGGGGCCTTCCAAGCCAACCTCTCAAGAAACTGCAAGTTCATCGTGTTGGGGGGATGCGTCAGAGAGGGGCCCTGATGGCAGTACCAGCACCTGGACGCCCAGCAGGAGATCAGCATCTGCCCATCAGAAGTGTGTTTGCGGAAGCACCTGGAAGCTGACGAGCTGGCCGGATGCTGCTGGGCTCCCGGTGCTTTCTTGGGTGATGGGCAGGGCTAGATTTAGGGTGAGGCAAGTGAGGCACACACCTGGGGGTATCAGAAATCTAGTCATTAGGATAAGTAACACTTAATGCCATATTTAAAATAAAAATAAATATCAAGGCCTGGCGCAGTGGCTCAAGCCTGTAATCCCAGCACTTTGGGAGGCCAGGGTGGGTGGATCACCTGAGGTCAGGAGTTCAAGACCAGCTTGACCAACATGGTGAAACCCTGTCTCTACTAAAAATGCAAAAATTAGCTGGGCATGGTAGTGCATGCCTGTAATCCCAGCTACTTGGGAGGCCGAGGCAGAAGAATCGCCTGAACCCAGGAGGCAGAAGTTGCAGTGAGCTGAGATCCCGCTATTGCACTCCAGGCTGGGTGACGAGAGTGAAACTGTCTCAAAAATGGTGTCATACATAAGCTTTTGGGCTCCAGAGCACCATGGAATGCACTCCTGGCTGCCCCTGTGAGGGGACACCCGTGCCATGTGGCCCACAGGGAGCTGATGTCACTTGGGGCAGAGCATCCTGCACTGACCTGGAGAACCTGTGGGTGTGGGAAGTAACTATGGTGTGTGTGTGTTTGGTTTTTCTTTGCTTAAAATTAAAAACAAATGAAAAACCCCTAAACTAATACATGTTCAATGGAACAAAAAAAGAAATATACGGCAATATTGAAACAGAAAAGTGATTCTCTTTTTCCCTCTGCAACCCTAACCTCCAGCAGTAACTCCCATGAACAGTCTGGTGTGTTCCCTTCAGCTACTTCCTCCTGCTTCTCAACACACATACTCCTGTAAAGGACTTTTTAAAAGGAAAGTTTAGCAACATTTGCACGAGCCTTTTTGAGCCGTTATGCAGAGAGCCTCCTCACCCTTTAACCAGCTGCATGGTATTCCCCAGTGTGGCTGTCGCCGGCATTCTTGCTTTCTGAGAGTGATTCCATCTGGTATTTTCCACATGAAACTGTACCCTGGGGCTGGGCGCGGCAGCTCACGCCTGTAATCCCAGCACTTCGGGAAGCCGAGGCAGGCAGGTCACCTGAGGTCAGGGGTTTGAGACCAGCCTGGCCAACATGGTGAAACCCCATCTCTACCAAAAATAAAAAAATTAGCCAGGTGTGGCGGTGGGTGCCTGTAATCCCAGCTACTCGGGAGGCTGAGGCAGAAGAATCACTTGAATCCAGGAGGCAGAGGTTGCAGTGACTCAAGATTGTGCTGTTACACTCCAGCCTGGGCAACAGAGTGAGTCTCCGTCTCAAAAAAAGAGAAACTTTACCCTGGAAAAAAATCTTCCCAATAGGCCTGAATGGTGCTGAAAGGCTTTCCTCTTCAGGTCATTTTTTCAGGTTTAAGCTTTGAAATGTCTCTTAAAGTAAAATACAGTAAACAGTGTGGTGGAAGGAGAACTTTGGATTTAGATGTACCTGAGTCAGCTCCAGATCCACCATTTCTTATCTTTAAGACATTGGCTGACTTACTTAACTTTCCTGAGTCTCCATTAGCTTGTCTATGACATGGGGTAATGAGGCTGATTTTCCATGGTTTTTGTAAGGATTAAGTGTGTAAAACTTCAAGCTCAATGTCTAGCAGAGATTGTATTCAGTAAACAGTTTTCAAGTTTCTTCATTTTGAAACGGAGTCTTTATCGCAAGGCTGGAGTGCAGTGGCATGATCTTGGCTCACTGTAACCACTGCCTCGCGGGTTCAAGCTGTTCTCCTGCCTCAGGCTCCCGCGTAGCTGGGACTACAGGCATGCGCAACCATGCCCGGATAATTTTTGTATTTTTAGTAGAGATGGGGTTTCACCATGTTGGCCATGATGGTCTCAATCTCTTGACCTTGGGGGCCACCCACCTCAGCTTCCGAAAGTGTTGGGATTACAGGTGTGAGCCGCTGCACCTGCCCTTCCGGTTTCTTAAATAAGGATTAGCTGATTAAAAAAAAAAAAAAGCACAACGAGGGTAAGAGTTCTGCTTCTGTTTCTGTTTCAATGCCTGGGATCTGTTGGGTAGGTCGGGGAGACTCGTGACATTGTCTGCAATTCCCTCATCCGTGGCCAAGGAAGCAGGAGGTCAGTGGGATGGCAAAGCTGAGAGCGAAACCGGGGCCTCACCCACTGTCCCAGAGATCAGACATAATGAGACAAAGACCCTTTACTCCAGAACTCACAGCTCAATCATCAGCCCTCACAGTACTGGAGATAAATCTTGGTTTGGTTTTTGCAAGGCTTTCGCAAGCAGCTGCCCACTTTGCCCTTGTGGACAGTGTCACCATCCACATTCAATGGGCTTCTGGGGCTGCCAGGGGACCAGTGTGCACATGTTAAGTCAATAAGTGCCTCTCAGGCCTCAGCACTACCTGTTTAGCAGATTGGCCAGTTCTCAGCGGTTGGCTTTGAGGGATGGAGACCCAGGATGGGGCAGATCCAAAGGACAGGGAAGGGCACTGAATGGGCACTCCTGAAGGGCTGGGGTTGGGAGCTGCAGGGATTGCTTCTGGCAGGCAGGCCGGGTGGGAGTGGTCCTGTAGAGAAGGATGGCGGGGTGGCTTGTGGTGGTGATGGTGGGCGAGACCTCCCAAAGGGGTTCACATGTGCGCTGTGTTCCTCTGGGGCTGTTTTGACCCAATGTAGTCTGCAGTGACCAGTGACTCATGCTCAGTGTCTGGGCTGCTCATATATTTATAGATAAACATTCCCTCACGCCTCACAACTCAGCTTGTAAAACTTGGGAGGGTTATGGGAAAAAAAAAACCCATCTTCAAAAGTTCCGTGGGGCCTTTGTAGCCTGGACCACTTTGAATGTCACACAAAAAGCCCAGCATGCATGTGGCTCACAGTTAGCTTGCGAAGCACCCTTATGTGGTGGGCTCTGCTGGCTCCAGGTGTGTCAAGTGGACTCAGCCCCTACGAGCTCCCAGGTGGGCCCAAGCCCCCACAAAGTAGGCTAAGAGGGGTTAGGATGAGAGAGAAAGTTTTTCTCTCTGGTTGATTGTGGAAGCCCTTGAGGGGTGGGGCGGGGCATTGGAGTAGCCCTGAGGGATGGGAGGACTGGTCCCGGCAGGAGCCCTGGAAAGTGCTCGTGTGGGAGTGAGAACAGCAGGGGCAAGCCAGAGTGCGGGGTCTCATTTCTTTACTGCGGTGACCACCGTGCCTGTCCCACAGAATGAAGGTGTGGTGTGAGCGCATGGTAAGTCTGCAGAGAACGCCAGCTCCCCTGGTTTTACAAAGGAAGAAACTAGGGCTACGGAGGAGTTAGGGTTTTGGCAGGGGCTCTGGGAGGCAAGCGGCACCAAGAGAGGAGGTGGAGCCCTCAGCCCAGGCCGGCCATGTGGCCGGGCAGTCAGGCCCGGACCCCCACCCCCAGCCCTGTCCCTCATTACTTAAGGCCTCCTTTGGCAGATTCAAAATGTTTTCTCCAAAATGGGCTTTTGCTTTTGAGCCTCCCTCTTTCAGGAGGACAGAAAACAATTTCTCATTGTCTCAGGAAGTGGAGCAGACACATTCTCCACAGCCCAGCACTTCCACACTGAGGTTTACTCCAAATATACTTGTGCATGTATGTGTGTTCCAGGAGACCACACGCGCATGTTCTCAGTAACACTGTTCATAAGCACTCAATGAGAGCCGCCTAGATGCCCTGCTGTGGCAGGATGTTTGAGGACATGGCTGTGCAGTCCTGTGGGAATATCACACAGCAGCGAGAACAGATACACTTCAGCTACCATATGGGTGACTATCCAAGCACAGCATAGAGGAAAGGAAATGAGTCATCAAAGATAGACACAGTGTGATTCCATTAGTATAAAGTTCAAAAGCAGGTAAAGCTAAAGAATGCATTATTTAGGCATATAGACGAAGTTCAAAATAAAATAAGAGGCCGGGCACAGTTGCTCATGCTGTAATCCCAGCACTTTGGGAGGCTAAGATGGGTGGATCACCTGAGGTCAGGAGTTCGAGATCAGCCTGGCCAACACGGTGAAACCCTGTCTCTACTAAAAATACAAAAATTAGTCAGGCGTGGTGGCGCACGCCTGTAGTCCCAGCTACTTGGGAGGAGAATTGCTTTAACCTGGGAGGCAGAGGTTGCAGTAAGCCAGTATTGCATCACTGCACTCCAGCCTGGCCGACAGAGCGAGACTCCATCTAAAAAAAAAAAAAAAGGTAAGAAAAAAATCCCAAAGAATTCACAAAAAAGCTAGAGCTAATAAACGAATATCACAAAAGTGCAGGGTGAAAGATCACCACACAAAAATTAGATGTATTTCTGCACAGTGAAAACAATTCCATTTATAATAACATCAAAAATCTGAAAGTATTTGGAAATAAATTTAAACAAGGAGGTGAAAGGCTTATACACTGAAAGTGACAAGAACTTGCTGAAAGAAATTAAAGAAGACACAAATAAATAAATGGAAAGACATCCTGTGTTCATGAATTGCATTGGGCTTAACAGACAAAGCAATCTTTTTTTCTTTGAGATGGAGTCTCGCTCTCTCGCCCTAGCTGGAGTACAGTGGCATGATCTCAGCTCACTGCAGCCTCTGCCTTCCCGGTTCAAGCGCTTCTTGTGCCTCAGCCTGCGGAGTAGCTGGGACTACAGACATGTGCCACCATGCCCAGCTAATTTTTTTATTTTTAGTAGAGTCAGGGTTTCACCATGTTGGCCAAGCTGGCCTCCGACTCCCGACCTGAAGTGATCTGCCCACCTTGGCCTCCCAAAGTGCTGGGATTACAGGTGTGAGCCACTGCACATGGCTGACAAAGCAATCTTTAAAAAAAGAACGAAGTTAGAGGACTCACACTTTGATTTCAAAACTTCAAAGTACCAGTAATCAAAGAAGTTTGATACTAGCATAAAGACAGACATTCAGGCCAATGGAATAAGATTGAGATTTTAGAAATAAGTCCATATATCTACAGCCAATTGATTTTTAGCAAAGGTGCTAAAACCATTCAATGGGGGAAAAGACAGTCTTTTCAACTAATAGTGCTTGGAAAATTGGATATCCACATGCAAAAGAATGAATGTTGACCCCTACTTCACATTAGCTATAAAAATTAAGCCCAAATGGATCAGATTAAACTGTAAGAGCTAAAACCATAAAACTCTTAAAAGAAAATATAGGCATCAATCTTCATTATCTTCATGACCAATGGATTTATAGATATGATACCATAAGCATGAACAACAAAAGAAAAAGCAGGTAAGTTGAATTTCATTAAAATAAAAACCTGTTCATCAAATTCATCAAAGGACAAGAAAGTAAAAACCAAAAACCAAAAACCAAAAACCCAAAACCTATAGAATGGAACACAATATTTGCAAATCAAAATCTGACAAGGGTCTAGTATCCAGAATATATAAAAGAACTCTTCCAACTCAACGACCAAAAGACAACCAGATTAAAAACTGGGCAAAGGACTTGAACAGACAATTCTCCAATGAAGATATACAAACAGGCAACAAACTCATGAAAAGATGTTCAACATCCTTAGGCATTAGGGAAATGCAAATCAAAACCACAGTGAGGTGCTGCTTTACTCCTACTAGGATGGTTATAACTGTAAAAATCCCAAAACAAAAAATAGTAACCAGTGTTTGCAAGGATGTGGAGAAACTGGAACCTTCAGGCATTGCTGGGAGAAACGTAAAATGGTACAGTCACTTTGGAAAATGATTTGGCAGTTCCTCAAAAAGTTAAATGTAGAATTACCATATGACCTAGCAATTCTACTCCTAGATATATAGCCGAGAGAAATGAAAACGGAGGCTCAAATCAGCACGTAGCATCGCAGCACTATTCATGACATCATGACAGCCAAATGGTGGAAATGGCTCAGATGCTCATCAGTGGAGGGTGGATAAACAAATTGTGGTATATGTTATACAAACAAAAGAATATTATTTAGCTGCATAAATGAATGAAGTTCAGAAACATGCCAAACGTGGGTGAACCTTGGAAAAATGATGCTAATTGAAAGAAGCCAGATGTAAAAGGTGACATATGTATGATTCTATTTAGATGAAACATCCAGAATAGATAAATCCATACAGACGACGCACAAACTAGTGGTTTCCAGGAGCAAGGCCACGGGGAGCGGAAACGGGGAGGAACTGCTTGATGGCTAGGGGGTTTTACTTGTAGTGTTGGAAGTAAGGACAGATAGACAAGGTAGTTACATGACCTTGTGACTGTACTAAATACCACTGAATTGGTCACTTGAAAGTGGTCAATTTTATGTGATACAAATTTCATCTTAATAAATTATTAAAAAATAAAAAATACATAAACCCCAAAATGAAACATAAAAGCCAGGAGCTGGGTACAGTGGCTCACGCCTGTAATCCCAGCACTTTGGGAGGCTGAGGCGAGTGATCATGAGGGTCAAGAGTTTGAGACCAGCCTGGCCAACATGGTGAAACCCTGTCTCTACTAAAAATACAAAAAAATTAGCCAGGCATGGTGGCGTGTGCCTGTAATCCCAGCTACTTGAGAGGTTGAGGCAGGGGAATCACTTGAACCCGGGAGGCAGAGGTTGCAGTGAGCTGAGAGTGCACCACTGCACTTCAGCTTGGGTGCCAAGAGCAAAACTCTGTCTCAAAAAAAAAAAAAAAAAAAAAGAAAAGCCCTGCAGAAGTCAGGCAGTGCTGCCTCTGGGAGGGAAGGAGTGCAGTGGGCAAGGCCATGGTAAAACACAAGGATCTGTTTTATCATTCTATGAACTATGTGCAGACATCTTACACACTTTTAAAAATGCTTTATTTAGCAATAAAACATTTTAAAAGAATAAACAAAAAGGGGAGAGAGAAGCAGAATCTTGTTGCTTGGGATCCATGCGTGTCCCCATCTTCCTCTCCCGTCACCAACTCTACCCTGATTGGGAACCTGGGGATTCCAGCAAGGATCTTGGGGCCCCTCAACAGCTCCCCTTCCTGTTGAGAAACATTAAGTTCACCCTGCCCCCATGGTTCCTCTGTGGAGGGTACCTTTTAGTTTGTAATTAGTGGTAGGTGGGCAACAGCTGCCTACTTGGTATATTGAGTTATGTGTAAATGTAGAACATCTGTGTGCCAATGAGAATCACCTGTCTAAGAGCAAATACGAGGATGAAAATCTGCTTGAAGCCTTCAGTCTGGAGAGCTGACAGCCCCAGAAGCTCTCAGGCTCTTGGTCCCCAAGACAGATCCACTCTACTGGGCTTTCTGGGTATCTGCCTCTCAATACCTTCAGCCCACCTGGGTGGGGGTCTCCTGATCGAACTGGTTCTTGGTACCTTCCTACTTTGGCCAATGTCACCTGACCAGCTCACTCAGAAGAGCATAGCAGTTGGGAAGGTGCTGTGTTGAGGGGCTCCCCTTATTGCCTGAGTGCCTGGTTTGGTTTTCAGGGGCTAAGCAGGTGCAGCCAGTGCCCACAGGAGTGAGGTGCAGAGGCTCAGGGCCAGCCTCCTGTGCCCGCCTGGCTCCCACAAGTATTACCCTCTCCTTTCCAGGTGTTCTTTGTCCTTTGCTACTCCTCCAGGTCCCTGCCCTCAAGCTTCCTCTCTTAGGGCTCCCACAGTCCAGGGAAGTGCCCCACCAGAGTGCCCAGACACTAGGCCTGTGAGGTGTGGGCATCTGCGTACCCAAGCCTCCTGACCCTCAGGGACTGTGATACGTGCTGGGGCCACCAGGGTGGGGAAAGGGTGCACACCAGCAGGAGTGAGGGGTGGGCGGGTGAAACCCTAGACATTCACCACAGCTCAGTGTGACGGTGGAGGCTGCCAGCCCCTGAATCAGACTGCCAAGCCCCCTTGCTGCTCTGCTCTTTTTCTATGATGACATTTAATGAATGATCCATACTCACGAAAATTAGCCAAACAGCAATTTTACAAATAAAAGAGTTGGGGTCTTTTCTGAGCGTTTTCTGCTGACCTAGACAAGGCATGTGTGGTCAGTTTATCTGCCTGATCCAGGCCTGCGCTGCAGTGGGAACAGGTAGCTGTCACCCACCCAGCCAAGACTACGTTTGCCAAAGGCATTGGTGGGAATTGCCACCCTTCAGGCCAAGGAACTAAACATTTAGGAACTATACAGGGTATCCAGCCCAACTCTTTGCTTTTACCTCTAAGGAAACAAGGTCCAAATCCCAAGGCCAGCTGTGGCCAGCTTGGCTGAGAACTCACCTGCCTCTCAGAGCAAAGTGTGCGCACCTGTCTTTGACCCAGCAGTTCCACTTCTACAGACCTATCATCTGGAAATACTTTTGCCTGTAAATAGGCAATAGATGGATGTTTGTTGCAGTGTATTTTAAACTAAGTGAAAAATTGGAAACCTCCACTTTTTTGTTAGTCTACCTTGGGGACTGGATTAAACCAATTAATGATGTACCAAATCATGGACTATGCAACCATGAAGAAGACGAGCACGTAACTCTAAAGTATAACCATCTCCATTATGGACTGAGTAAAAAACTGTAGAACAGTCTTTCCAGCATGATCCAGCTCTACAAGAACAAACTTCCCAATGTTCAAGGGCAGAGCTGCCCGTGTGGTAGACCCTGGCTACCTGGGGTTGCTGCACACCTGAGATGTGGCCAGGGTGAATTGAGACATGCTGTGAGATGCCACGCTAGTGTTCAATCTGACATGGGAGCTGAAAATGAGGTGTGCGGCAGGATTTCAAAGACAGAACAACAAAAAGATACAAAAAATATCTCATCAGGGGCCGGGCACGGTAGCTAACGCCTGCCATCCTAGTACTTTGGGAGGCCAAGCAGGAGGATCACGAGGTTAGGAATTCGAAACCAGCCAATAAGGTGAAATCCTATCTCTACTAAAAATACAAAAATTAGCCGGATGTGGTGACAGGCACCTGTAATCCCAACTACTCGGGAGGCTGAGGCAGGAGAATCGTTTGAAACTGGAAGGCAGAGGTTGAAGTGAGCTGAGATTGTGCCACTGCACTCTAGCCTGGCAATAGAGTGAGACTGTGTGTCAAAAAAACCCCAAAAAACAAAAAAAAAACGGAAAAACCTCATCAGTATGTTTTTGATATTGACTACATGTTGAAACAATATTTTAATATATTGAATTAAATGAATTATAGAATTAACGTTAATTTCACTTGTTTTTACTTTTTTTTAAAAGTGGCTACTACACAGTTTGAAATTATTTCTATGGTGTATGTGCTATTTCTGTTAGGCAGCAGAGGTCTAAAATAATACACATCAGGCCAGTCGCGGTGGCTCATACCTGTAATCCTAGCATATTGGGAGGCTGAGGCAGACGAATCACCTGAGATCAGGAGTTTGAGCCCAGCCTAGTCAACATAGCGGAGCCTCGTCTCTACTAAAAATACAAAAACAAGCTGGGCGCGGTGGTGGGCGCCTGTAATCCCAGCTACTCCGCAGGAAAATCGCTTGAACCTGGGAGATGAAGGTTGCAGTGAGCTGAGATCACGCCATTGCACTCCAGCCTGGGCAACAGAGTAAGACTCTGCCTCAAAAAAAAAAAAAAAAAAGAAGAATAAAGAAGAAGAAACATCAAACACTAAGCATGGTCCACAGCACAGCAGAGTGAGAATCAAGAGGAGTGTGTAAGCAGGACTTCATTCGGCTCTGTGGGGCTTTACAACTTTATATATTCATGCAGTATGCTTTCTAATGATTAACAAACAAAAAAAGGCACTGTGGCCGTGATTCCTGAGCAGCAAGCTTTCCACTTCACCATGTCTGCAGAATTTGCCTGCTCTTGTGCCCTGTCTCCAGGAGATCCAGGGCCACCTGCCACGAGCATTACCCCTACCTTAAAGCATTTCAGGCACTACTCACCCTGGGAGAGCGGACACAGGATGGCTAAGCTGTGTTGGAGGAGGAGGACTGCCCCTTGCCACTTTCATGGCGGGGGTAGACTGCAGTGGGTGGGGGGAGGAAGCCGGGAGCCGGAAGCCGGAAGCTGGAAGCCGGAAGCGGCGAGGGAGAGGACAAGGTGCACAGCAACAAGAAGGCCTCGGCGGCTGCGGAGGGAAGTACTATGGCCTAAGGTTAACTTGTTTTCTTAAAGTCATCTCTAGCATTGTAAATGCATTTTTCCCCACTTGGCAATTGAAGATACAGTTTCTGAAAAGCAGTGAGATAGATACTAACAGGTGCTTTCTACAAGAGGCTGGGAAAATTGCTCCTGGCATGATGGGCATCTGGGGTAATGGACCAATCTGTTTCCTGGACCCTGCCTGCTCCCAACGCATGCTGTAATTCCTTCACCCGTTGCTAAGTCTAACCTCAGAGCTTGCAAAAGAGGAGAATGGCAGGTACTGACCCATCGGATGCCTTTGCATATCACTGAAGGCAACATGTCTCTGGCTACTGTCTGTTTAATGGAGGTTTTAAGACGTTGAATCCCCTTAACCTCTAGGTCATGGAAGGCTTGAGGGTATTAGGTCCTCTTGTTCCCCCGGCTGAGGGCTTCCATTTTTCCAGGCCCAGTCTTTACACACATACCACACACACAAATTATAGGACATCTTCCAAACATTTTCAACCAAAGCCAAAGCCAATTTTCTAAAAACATCTACTGCCCCCAATAAGAGGATTTTAGGTTGATAGAAAATGTTTTGTTTTTACTTAGTTCAGAATGAAGATGACTCGCATGTTAAAATGCCTGAATGTCGTTTCACTTCTTGTGCTTGTCAACTTTACAAAGCAAATAAATGAGGTTGCACGGAGCCAGACCAAACACAACTCCCAACTTCTCCCAGAAAATACCCAATAAAGCAGAAACAGTTACAGCAAACACATCCAACATGAGTTGATATTTCCAATTACATTTTCTGGGGCCTAAAAAAAATACACTGCAGAGAATAGCCAATTTATGCTATAAACATAATTGCAAACGCTGTGAATTAAAACTGCTGCTGGACAGTTCAAAACAATGGTGTTTGGAGAACGTTACCAAAGACAGTCTTTCCCAAAATCAAACCTGTATTCATCAAGCACACTCAGAGAGAGGCAGGGCTCCGTTCTTAATTCCTCCCTAAATGTCTGATTCTGACAGGGAAAATGTGTCTCATCTTCCTTCTCCATTCTTGGTTCCTATCCCTTGTCAACCCAAACACAATTCCTGCAAATATTTTCTTTTCTTTTCTTTTCTTTTTTTTGAGACGGAGTCTTGCTCTCTTGCCAGTCTGTAGTACAGTGGCGCAATCTTGGCTCACTGCAACCTCTGCCTCCCAGGTTCAAGCGATTCTCCTGCCTCAGCCTCCTGAGTAGCTGTAACTACGGGCATGTGCTACCATGCCCAGGTAATTTTTGTATTTTTAGTAGAGACGGTTTCACCATGTTGGCCAAGATGGTCTCTATCTCTTGACCTCATGATCTGCCTGCCTTGGCCTCCAAAAGTGCTGGGATTACAGGCGTGAGCCACCACTCCCGGCCCTGCAAATATTTGCATTGCCCCCTTCCTCCGCCATTACTCTTGCTAACTTTTGCTATGGTTTTAAAAAACATGCACATTGTACACATGCACCAAAATAATCACATGTACCCCCAAAATATGTACAACTATGATGTAATAAAAAGTGCAAAAGATATATTTTCTGGGATAAAAGGAAAATTAATTTGTGATAGAAAATGATTAAAGAAGCAGAAAAATGTAGAAATGTACAAAGGAATAAATAAACACCACCCAGAAGGCCTCCATCCTAAAACAACTGACATTTCAGTGTATTTCTAGGTTTTTATTTTATTTTATTTTATTTTTTTAAAGATGGGGTTTCACTATATTGGTCAGGCTGGTCTCGAACTCCTGACCTCAGGTGAACCACCCACCTCAGCCTCCCAAATTGCTGGGATTACAGGTGTGAGCCACCATGCTTGGCTATTTCTAGGTTTTTTCTATGAATAGATTAGACACGTGTGTGTAATGAAAAACACGATAATTCTGCATGGTTATTATGCCTTTTTCTCTGTCTTTTTAAAAGTGCCTGTATGATGTTTCATCCCATGGACAGACTGTGATTTATGTGTCCAGCCCTCTGCTTCTGGGCATTTGGATTGTTCGCTGTGCTTCCCAGTAGCAGGTGATGCTGTGTGACTGTTGGCATCCCTTCAGGATTCTCTCCTGAAGAGGGGTTCCTAGGTGTGGACTTTCGAGGCTTTGCCACATGTTGCTGAACTGCCTTCCAGAAACCAGTTGGCACTCCTCCCAGCATGAGAGGGTGTAATAATCTCCCCTCCCGATGCTGTTCTGTGTAACCATGGAACATATGGCTGTTCCGTCTCTTCCCCAAGGCTTTCACAGGTAAGATATCAGCTGATAAAGGCTTATGAGTATAAGCCGTGTCTCTCCTAGAACTTCAGCATTTTCTGGGGTTCTAAGGAAGGTGCACCTTTTCCCCGAAGCAAAGTGAGATGACAGGCAAGAGGTGGAGTCCTGGAGCTGGGGCTCCTGAGCAGATCCCTGGCACCTGTATTTAGAAGCTGGCCCTCAGAGAGGCTCAGAGGGTTTCAGCCTCTCTGTGACCAGCTGACAGAGTGCTTGTCCCCTCTGTGAATCAACCTGGTGGGTCCCTTCTGCTGAGAGAGCCTCTTGGAACCCAGGCTGAGCACGGGTTCACCAGCTGCTCACATACGGTCCTGTCCAGCAGCCTCAGGAGCAGGGGAGCAACAGGCCCCAGAAAGCACACCTGAACTTGCCTGCACCTGACCTTACTTGAACCGGAGCCTACCTGCACCTGAGGTTACCAGCACCTGCGCGTACCTGCGTCTGCGGTTACCTGCACCTGCGTTTGCCCATGCTGGCGTTTACCCACACCTGAGCTTACCTGCACCTGAGCTCACTTGCGCCTGTGCTTACCCGCATCTGAGCTTACCTGCCGCAGCAGTGGAACGGAGAGGGCTTGACCCAGGCTCCTCCAGACTCCTTGTTGGCCAGGGCAGGGAGCTGGGAGAGGAGGGCCCACCCTTTAAGAGGAGCAGTCCCCATGAGGAGCATGTGAGCACTTGGGCCTGGGCCCTCATGATCCTTGTGAGGTGATGGCCCCATGACCTGGCTCCCAGGCCAGAAAAGGAAGCCAGGGCCCAAGCTCCCAGGCTGTGCTGTGTGGAATCCCACAAAGGCAGCCTTGGGATCTGAGAGAGGTGGGGGAGCTAGAGCCCTTCCTTTGAAGTGGCCCGGCCATGTCCCCCTCCCACCCAGCCAACCCTTCCCCAGCTGGAAATGTCAGCAGGGTTTGCATAATCGAGAAAATTGGACATAATCGTTCTTTCAGAAGCCCCTCATCAGCGCGGCAGTGATCTCGCCCCGGGGAGCTGGGAGAAGGGGGCACGTGGCATTAATTACCGCTAATCCTTCTTCAATTCATCTGAGGTTGGGCCTGAGGTCAGGATGAACCCAGCTGCAAATGCAGTGTGAGCCCCATATGACTCTCAGCCCCTTCTGGGTGCTTCTGATCCCTGCTCTCCCCACTTCACCAGCAGCATGCCTGCCTGGCATCCACAGTCACCTGAAAACCACAGTGGTGGGAGCTTTGTTGGATTTGTTGAAACAGTATGCATAGCTATTCCAGCTTCCCATGAGCGTTCTCAGCCCAATAGGAAAGAAAAAACCCAAACCCTGAACTATCCCTCTCTGCAGAGGGGTTGGGTCTTCCTCAGCATCTGTGAGGCTCTTGGACATCGGCCACTTCCCCCTTCTCACAGGAGCAGACAGGCTGGACCCAAGGGCAATGAGGGGTGTTCCCATCTTACAGAGAAGGACGCTGAGCCATGCGAGAGGGAGGCTTGCCCAGAGAGCAACTGGGGTGGAGCAGGAGTGCCCAGGTTGTCATGTTCGGCCTATATGTAGAGTCCAGACGCTGGAGGCTGGGCTCACTCCCCCACCCCATGCCTGGCAGACACCTGGGGCTCAGGGAGTCTCTGAACTTCTGATGGAAGCACATGTGCCAGGCCATCTTCTGGGTCTGTCTTTGCTTTCATCAGCTTCTCTCAGGATCTGTCCCCACAGAGTGGGCGTGCAGAGAGTCGAATGAGCAGCTCCCACATGCTTTGCTGGAGTGCGCACAGCCCTGGGGCGCACAGGGTCCACAGCAGCAGCCCTGGCCTCACTCCTGGGTCTTCTTTCTTGAACTGGTGTTGGCTCTTGAGACCTGAGAGAGTCTCAGCTTCAGCGGGAGCCCTTCTGGGGGCTGAGGGAGGGTGGCCAGAATTCTGATGGCACAGTCAGAGCAATACAGGACATCTGAAATCAGTCTTGGAGCAGTGGGGAAAGGCCACATGAGGAAGTGAGCCGATGGCCAGCACTGCCACGGCTGGGAGGTGTGGAGGCTCTGTGGTTAGTGCCAATGACAGCTCTGTGTTTAGCGCCAATGACCAGCCCCAACCTGGCTGGCTGCCCGTCAGTGGCTCTCCAGGCAGTGGGCCCTTCACTAGACAAATAGGCTCCTTTTCAGGTTCAGATAAGGTGGAAACAATGAGCCCCAATCTTCCCCAAGAGAACACCCCTCCTCCCCAGGGTCCATGCAGTGGGGACTGCAACTGGGAGCTGAGATGTCCCACATAATGGCCACAAGCCACGCGTGGCTACGGAGCACTGAAAACAGAGCCAGTTGGAATTGAGATGTGCTCTGAAATAAAATATATATGGGATTGCCAAGACTTGTGATAATAATTGATTGCACATTGAAATATTTAGAATGGCTAGGCGCAGTGGCTCACACCTGTAATCCCAGCACTTTGGGAGGCTGAGGCAGGCTGATCACCTGAGGTTGGGAGTTCAAGACCAGCCCTACCAACATAGAGAAACCCTGTCTCTACTAAAAATACAAAATTAGCCAGGTAGGGTGGTGCATGCCTGTAATCCCAGCTACTCGGGAGGCTGAGGCAGGAGAATTGCTTGAACCCAGGAGGCGGAGGTTGTGGTGAGCCAGGATCATCATGCTGTTGCGCTCCAGCCTGGGTAACAAGAGTGAAACTCCATCTCAAAAAAACAAAAACAAAAGCAAAAAAAACCCAAAATATTTAGAACATATTGGGTTGGATAGAATGTTACTAACTTTTTTCACCTGCTTCTATTTACTTTTCAAAACCGACTACTAGAAAATTTAAAATCGGCCAGGTGTAGTGGCTCATGTTTGTAATTCCAGCACTTTGAGAGGCTGAAGTGGGCAGATCACCTGAGGTCAGGAGTTCAAGACCATCCTGGTTAGCATGGTGAAACCCCCATCTCTACTAAAAATACAAAAATTAAGCAGGCGTGATGGTGTGCACCTGTAATCCCAGCTACTTGGGAGGCTGAGGCAGGAGAATCCTTGAATCCGGGAGGCAGAGGTTGCAGTGAGCTGAGATCATGCCACTGCACTGCAGCCTGGGCAACAGTGAGACTCTGTCTCCAAAAAAAAAAAAAAAAGAAAAGAGAAAGAAAAGAAAAGAAAATTTGAAGTTGCCTCTGCTCTGTGGCTCACCTCATATTCTGCTGGGCGGCATTGAGCTGCGGGTGTTGGGGAGGGGGCCCACCCTCCAGAGATGTCCTCCCCCATGAAGTCACCTGGATGACCTGGTGCATGGACACCATGTGTGAGGACTGTGGAGAGGCGCTGTAAGGGCTGAGACTTATTCTGAGGAAACAAGAACCCCACCATGAAGGGTGAATACTGACCACTCGGTCCTTGCCCAGCTGTGGGGGCGGGGTCCTTCTTGTCATGGGTGAGGAATGAGGACACATTACTCAGAGGAAATAAGAGGCCGGCTGGCAGTCACAGTTGGTGAGAGTGTGAGGACAGTGACCTGTGTGCTCACCTGTGCGGGGCCCTGAGGAGGTCATGGGAGGTCCCCAGGCTGGCAGGGGACCCCCAGGTAGAGGCCCGAGGGTCCTGGTTGGACTCTGAGACAAGACAGCGATGTTGTTTCTCACGCTCCTTCATTCCCGGCATTTCCTGACCCACAGTTACGTCTCAAAACCTGTTCCGATTCAAAGTGGACTTCTGCGACAAAAGCCTTTGGTGGTGGTGTATCCTCCCGTCTGGAGACATCTCTTTCGCCATGTCACTGGACTTCGATGATGACTGTCTAGGACCATGATATCCCTAGGACTTGCAAAATGGTGATCTTCTCATAAGGTCGACTCTTCTTTATTTGTTAGCTAGATTCATCCATAAAGAGAAACTTCCCTGGGCAGACTGGGTCACCCTGAGGCACAGTTTGCAGAGGAAAGGCAGGAAAAAGGTTTCTGTCTCCAGAGGAATCAGCTGCTTCCCTGGCCTCATTCCAGTGTGGCTAATGCATTCCTTTTCTTCAGAGTGTCAGTATGAATTCATGGATTTGAACATATTTAAAATCTTTGGTGGTGTTGTAAAAGATAATTACAAAAAATAAACAAATGGATAACTAGATTAGGCAAAGACATAGAGGTCTATCCATGCTTCTGATTATCATCAGCTCCGCTTCCATTTCTCCGCTCGCTGACAAAAAAATATAGTAGGTTCCCCACTTGGAGGAAAATAAGATCCTCAAACATTTGGAACATGGGTCTTGGAACCTCCTCTCTTTTTCTGGAAGGCAGAGGGTCTTCCTGGTGAGCCTTGAGATCCAAGTTGGCCAAAATATGCGGCCATTCTCTGTAGGCTGCCCAGCCTTGTCAACAGGTGAACATTGGCAGCAGCCTTTTCACACCACTCTTCACCCCACGGCTCAGGGTTCAGGGAGTGGGAGTTCCCGAGGCCCCTCTGTTGCTCCTCATCTTCCACTGGAGGACACAGGCCCGTGAGGACCGGCCATGGAGGTATCAGTGGGAGGATCGAAATTCGACAATGACTTCCTGTCTGATTGTAAGAACCTTCTCTTCATTTTTTTTCTTCTTTCCTTCTTTCTCTTTTTCTTTTTTCCTTTCTCTCCTTCCTTTTCCTTCCTTCCTTCCCTCCTTTCCTCCCTCCCTCCCTTCTTCCCTCCTTCCCTCCCTCCCTTCCTTCCCTCCCTCCCTCCTTTCCTTCCTTCCCTCCCTCCCTTCCTTTCTTCCCTTCCTTCCTCCCTCCCTTCCTTCCTTCCCTTCCTTCCCTCCCTCCCTTCCTTCCTCCCTCCCTCCCTTCCTTCCTTCCTTCCTGTTCTGTCTGTTCTGTCTATCTGTCTTTTTTTCCTGGTCCTCAGTGGATTGTGTTGCAATGCTGGCAGATGATGTGTGCTAGAATAACAAACACATGGGTTAAAAAAAAACCTGCCAAGCATTCAATGTTGTTTTTTTAATCTTTAGAATACCCTCTACAATGAAAATAAAACCAGTGACTTTGTGGTGGAGATAATCCATTGTGTTACAGCCTCTTAGCTGTAAACCCGGTGTGGCTGTGGAGATTGGTCCTGGATCCTGCCACGAGATGTTGCAGCTGGAGCTTCTGGACGTTCCAAGGAGAGAGCATTATCTGAGTTGGTTTTCCTTCTCACCAAACTCCTGACATCTCATTAATCCGCAACTCCACCAACTGCATGTAAGACGCCCCAGTGTGTCACTGTGCTGGCATCCCTGCGAGTCTGAGTGTAGCGTTCCGCCTTCTGCTGGGACCTAATGGAGGACTTGCAAATCCCAAGCACCATGGCTAATGCTTCTCAAGTCTTTACTCTGGAGTGATGGCAAAACTCCCAAAATGTGGGTCCAATTACATGGAAGTTGGTTTGACCTTTTCTTCCTTCAAGATGTCCGTGTTCCTGAGAAGAATTCTGGGCAGGAATGGTGGCGAGAGATGATTTTGCCTCAACGTGACTTCAAGCTTCTTTTGTTGATAGCAGCAGACTGCACAAGAAGGGGATCTTTGGGGGACAAAATGATGCGCCTGAGCCCCATGTAGCCAGCTGTGCCTCCCCACAGTCCACATGGGAAGACGTCTCAGTGTTTGCAAGAGTTCAACACATGGCACTCCTCTTCGTCACCTGGCACACGGGGCATGGTTTCTGCCTCCTGTTGGAATGGGGGAGCTCACAACAGTCTTCAAGTTGACCTCCTGTCAGTCTCATCTCTCTCTCTTTCTCTTTTTTTTGGAGACAGAGTCTCACTCTCTTGCTCTGTTACTCAGGCTGGAGTGCAGTGGCACAATCTTGGCTCACTGCAACCTCTGCCTCCTGGGTTCAAGTGACTCTCCTGACTCCAGCCTCCCAAGTATTTCTAGTAGCGACAAGGTTTCACCATGTTGGCCGGGATGGTCTTGATCTCCTGACCTGGTGATCTACCCACCTCACCCTCCCAACGTGCTGGGATTACAGGTGTGAGCCACCACGCCCGGTCTAGTCTCATCTCCTTTAATGTTTTATACCTCCTAAAATCTGAATTTTACCCCATTTGGTTACAATAACTCATGAAGAAAAAAAAAAAGCACCCCCCCCCAAAAAAAAATATGGGTGTACCTAGTAAATCACAGTGAAACTTTTGTTCTGGGAACATTGTTACCTGAATCTTTTGTTTAAATAAGCAGAAAGACTTTGCATTTTAATCTTTTGAAAAAAATCTTTAGAAAAGTCGGAAACACAGGCCAAGGCAAGGCCGTGAAGAGAAAGGCACACAGAGCTTACAGGGCAAAGACCAGCGCTGGAAAGCGTGATGACAGAGAAGGAATTGTGGCATTCTGCTTTTTAAAGCTCAGTTCTTCTTCCTGAGTTGATTCAGAAATTGAGCAAACAGCAAACACCCTGGTTAAAGATTGTTAACAATTAGTCCCAAATCCTCCCCAGTCCTGGGAAACTTTGCTTAGCAGAGATTTCTCCTTCCCACCATTCCCAGCTCCTTCCTCCCAAGGAGCCAATTAAACTTTTTTTTTTTTTTTTTTTTTTGAGACAGTCTCACTCCGTCGCCAGGCTGGAGTGCAGTGGCAGTTTCTCGGCTCACTGCAACCTCTGCCTCCTGGGTTCAAGCAATTCTCCTGCCTCAGCCTCCCAAGTAGCTAGGACTATAGGCGTGCGCCATCACACCCAACTAATTTTTGTATTTTTAGTAGAGATGGGGTTTCACCATGTTGGCCAGGATGAGTTTGATCTCTTGACCTTGTAATCTGCCCACCTCGGCCTCCCAAAGTGCTAGGATTACAGGCGTGAGCCACCGGGCCTCGACACTTTTTTTTTTTAAGTGGCTGAAATGAAAAGGAGTGGTGTCCACTTTGAGGGGTTCCTGGCTCGGAGACGGTTCTTCTTATAGTATTGCATCTGCCCAGGGGCGATATTCTCTAAACTGGACTCCTCAGAGCTCAAGTATTCTCAACAAAAAAGATTCCATGTAAACTAAATTTGGACAACTCTGCTTCCTATATTTTCCGCTTGGAGATTCACAATGCAGATCAGGATAGTGAAGCTCTGAGAAGTCCTGCAACAAAGAAATCCCTTTCCTTTTATGTAAACCAACATTTCCCAAACTCGTTTGCCCATAAGATTTTTTTTTCTTCTGAAATACCTCTTAATATTCTGCATAACCAAAGTATCACAGTGGAGGACTTGGGAAGAATCCGGTTAACATGAGCTTTCCCGCCTGAGGTGCTGGTGTTGACTGTTCTGTGTTGGAGCACGCTGCTTCCTGAAGTCCCGTTCAGTGGCTGGAGCAGGTTCCTGACAGTAGGACCCTTGTTGAGGGCTGCTGTCTTGACTTTGGTGAGATAGGGTCATCTCCCAGTGTGTCTTCTATCTGAATCATCCCCATTGAAACTCACCATGGCCCATCTGCTCCAGTTGGGGAGTGGTATCTCACAGGAGCAAGTCTCCCAGCTGAATCAGCAGGAAGGGGAGGGAACCCTGAGTCTGCCTGCTCTTCCCTGATTCTCCAGGAAGACTGCTGCCTCCTGAGCCCCACACTGGGCAAGATTTGGAAAGAGCCAGGGCCACAGAGGACACTCCCATGGCCACAGGGTTCTTTGAAAGGTCACCTGTGCTCAGTCTTCTGTGCAAACTCACCCTCATTGGTTCTACGCCCTCCCTATCAAAGCAGCTGCCTCTGCCCTTTCCCATGCAGAGGTCTTCTATATGCCCTAGGAATCTACCCTCCTTCCTTCTCCTTGCCTTTGACATTTGTTAAGCTGGAGCCTGCCTTTCTGTGCCCCGACATGGGGGCAGCATCTCCACCAGGAGGCCTTCCCTGATGCACCCATCCTGGGGGCCGTGTGTGTTACCTGGGCACCCTCAGCACCTTCTGCCCTTGCACCTGCTGGTGCGGGTGGTTCTCTGCCAGGCCGTGACTTCCCTGGGGGCATCATCATGGTGCTGGAGTTCCAGGCCTAAGACTGTTGGGCACTCTGGAACTATTTGTTCAATCAAGCCTCATCTGCCCTGTGACTGTGGATGCCTGCCCTGTACTACACCTATGCCCTGAAGCCTGTGTTTGTGCAGCCCCTTTGGGTGACCTGCCTGTTGCTCTCAGCTCTGATTGTGCCCTTGGCTTTTCCACACACCATATCTGGCTGCCAAAGCTCTTCCAAGGTCCCTGCCCCCTCCCACTGCCTCTCCTCCAATGTGGACCACCTGGCTTTCTCAGCCCACCTTCTCCTGCCTCGGGCCCCCATCTCTGCCCCTCCTGGGAGCTGCTGGCACAGGCCTGGGTCTCCACTCCAGAAGGTCAATACCTTCTCCCACCTGTGCTTCACTCAGCCTGCAGGGCAATCTACAATACATAGACCAAGTGAGGACACCAGTCCCAATCTGCAGAATAATGTCATCAAACTAAATGTCTTGCTCTGGTTTTAAAGAATGCAAATGAAAATTATTATTGTCATTATTAAGACAGGATCTTGCCCTGTTGACCAGTCTGGAGTGCAGTGGAACCGTCATAGCTCACTGTAACTGTCACAGCTCACTGTAACCTTGAATTTCTGGGCTCAAGGGATCGTCCCACCTCAGCTTCCTAAGTAGCCAGGACTACATGTGCGTGTCACCATGTCTGGCTAATTTGTAATTTTTTAGTAGAGTCCAGGGTCTGACTACATTGCCCACACTGGTCTTGAACTCTGGGCCTCAAGTGATTCTCCCATCTCGACCTCCCAACGTGCTGGGATTATAAGCATGAGCCACTGTTCTCAGCCTAAAAATTATTTTTATTTGTAATTAACTTAATGTTTGAACAATTTATATATTCACATGGCTCAGACACTTAAAAAGCGTGAACAGGTTTATGGTGAAGTCTCCCTCTCATAGCTGGTAACTGTGCAGTTTCTATATCTCTAAAATTGGTAATACAGGGATTGGTTTATTTAATTACCACCTAAAGATTTTTCTGTTTGTTCAGAAAATATGACTACAGGTTCAGCCATGGCAATGCTTCCGAGGGGTCTGCTCTGTCGCTCTGGAAACCACTTCCCTAGTGCCAGGTCATCCTTGGGCATGGTGGGGATGTGGGGAGTTGCCTGATGGCAAGGATTTGGAAAACTTTGGGGGCTGGAATAGACTCTAGCCTGGGAGGAGAGGAGAGGCAGGATGGGGAGAAGCAGGTGGCTTCTCCATGACATGTTCAGATACCCTGAGATCCCTTTACAATGAATTGTGATCGCCTCCTTCTCTTTGTCCCCATCTCATAACAGCCAATATTTTTTATACTTTTTTTTTTTTTTTTTTGAGAGGGAGTCTTGCTCTTGTTGCGCAGGCTGGAGTGCAGCCATTTCATGGGGGAAATGGCGTGATCTTGGCTCACTGCAACCTCCGCCTCCTGGGTTCCAGCGATCCTCCTGCCTCAGCCTCCTGAGTAGCTGGGATTACAGGCATATGCCACCACGCCCAGGTAATTTTGTATTTTTAGTAGAGACGGGGTTTCACCATGTTGGCCAGGTTGGTCTCCAACTCCCGATCGCAGGTGATCTGCCTGCCTCGGTCTCCCGAAGTGCTGGGATTACAGGCATGAGCCACAGCACCTGGCCTTTTTATACTTTTACAAGCACTTTAACTCTTATTTTTAAAAATGTACTAAAATATACACAAGAGTTACCATTTTAACCATGATTAAGTGCACAGTCCAGGGCACTGAGTACATTACACAGCATTGTACAACCATCACCACCATCGCTTTCCAGGACATCTTTCATTTTAGAAAACTGAAACTACATATCCAGCATACAGCAACTCCTTCCTTTTTAAAGGCTTCCTATAGTTTGAACGTTTTTGTCCTCTCTGAAACTCCTGTTGAGATATAATCCCCAATACAGCAATGTTGGGAGGTGAAGCCTAATGGAAGGTATTTAAGTCATGAGGCCTTCTCTCTCATGATTGGGTTAACATCCCCATAAAAAGGGCTTGTGGGGTAGGTTCACTGTCTTTCACTCTTCTGCCATGTGAATAACAGCATCCCTCCCTTCCAGAGGATGCAGCATTCAAGGCGCCATTTTGGAAGCTAAGACCATCTCTTACTGGACACAAAATCTACCAGCACCTTGATATTAGATTTCACAGCCTTCGAAACCACGAGCCAATGATTTTCTGTTCTTTATAAACTACCCAGTCTCAGATATTGCAGCGTAAAATGGACTAAGACAATGAACGATATTCCATCATGCATACACACCACATTTTGTTTATTCATGTCTTAATGAACAGTTTAGTTGTTTCCCCCTTTGGACTGTTGTGAATGATAACGCCACGAATGGCCGGGTGCAGTGGCGCACGCCTGTAATCCCAGCACTTTGGGAGGCCAAGGCAGGCAGATCATGAGGTCAGGAGTTCCAGACCAGCCTGGCCAATATGGTGAAACCGCCTCTCTACTAAAAATACAGAAATCATTAGCCTGGCGTGGTGGCACATGCCTGTAGTCCCAGCTACTGAGGAGGCTGAGGCAGGAGAATCGCTTGAACCCAGGAGGCGGAGGTTGCAGTTAGCCAAGATTGCACCACTGCACTCCAGGCTGGGCCACAGAGCAAGACTCCATTTAAAAATAAAAATAAAAATAATAATGCCATGAACATTGATGTCCAAATACCTATTTAAGTTCCTGCTTTCAGTTCTTTTTTGTATATACCCAAGAGGAGAATTGCTAAATCATGTAGTAATTCTGTTTAATTTTTTTGAGAAATTGACATACTATTTGTCTTAGTCTGTTTTGTGCTGCTATAACAGAATACCTGAGACTGGGTAATCTGTAAAGAACAGAAGCTGTATTGGCTCATGGTTCTGGAAGCTGGGAAGTCCAAGACGGAGGGGCTATGTCTGGTGAGGGTCTTCTTCCTTCATCATCACATGGAGGAAGTCGTTGCACAGCAAGAGAATGCATGAGGAGAGAGAGAGGTGGCTGAACTGACTTTTATCACAAACTTACTCTTGAGGTAATGCAACTAATGCCATGGTAATAGAATTCATCTTTTCATGAGGGAAAGGCTCTCATGACCTAATCACCTCTTAAAGGTCTCACCTCTCCCCACCGTTGCATTGAAGATTAAGCTGCCAACACATGAGCTTTGGGGGGCACATTCAAACCATAGCCCTGTTTTCCACCGTGGCTGCACCATTTACATCCCCCCAGTTTTGCAGAAATATTCCAGTTTCTCCATATCTATATCGAGGTTTGTTGTTTTGTTTTTAAGTAACAGATATCCTAATGGATGTGAAATGGAAATTAACTCAATACTCACAATGTTAAAAGGGAAGTACTACAGTTATCTCTATTTTACACATAAGACACAATAAGACATTGTGGGACTAAGCAAGTCATTTAAGGTGTCACAGCTTAGTCCCACAATGTCTGACTCTCTAGCCATGGTCGGGGACCGTGGTAAACTCACTGTGTTAGGACGTTGAAGAGCTATTCTCTGGGAATACGGGTGGGTAAAGCAGCTTGCGCAGGAACTGCAGCTCAGATTAGGGTGATGTGGGTGACCTAGATAATTTCAGTTCTTATCATTGAATTAAGTTCATCCTAGATTGCTAACGCCTCAAGGAGAAAAAGGATAAAAATCTCCTCTGGAAGAAAATAACATCATCCTAAGCCTCAAGTTATTTCTACAAATAGTTTTTCAAATACGATACATGGGACACAGTTAACGACAACCAGATACATTGGGGCACAGAACAGCATGAAAAGGAAGCAGCAGGAACAGCGAAAAGGGGGAAGAGACCTGCAGGGGGTCCATATACTGAAATTATCAGACACGAACGTTACTGCAGTGATACTTATGTCATCAAGGTTATGGAAGACAAAGCTGAAAATTTCTGCAGGAAGTTGAAATCTGTAAGTATCTTAACGGCTTTGGGAAACAGCCAACTGTAAATTGCAGAACTGAAAAATCTAATAACTAACATTAAGAACCCAATGGATTAGATGAACAACAGACAGGTTGTGGAATCATTGAATTGAAAGCAAAGTTAGAAGAAATTATCCAGAAGGGAGTGGAAGAGCAAAAAGTAACAAAAACACAGAAGGGCACGTTTTTAAAAAAAAGACATGCAGAATTTAAGGACAAGGTCCGACAGTGTTTATTTGAAATCCCAAGGGAATAGAGATCAAATGGGTCAGAAACAGCATCTGAAACAATAATGAACGAAAATTTTCCAAACTGATGAAAAGTGTTTTTCTTCATACTTTAAAATCGTTTTCATTTTTAAAAACTTTTCATTTCAGGGGTACAAGTGCAGGTTTGTTACATAGGTAGACTTGTGTCACGGTACTTTGTTGTACAGATTATTTCATCACCCAGGCTTTTTTTCCATTGCTCGGGTTTTAAGCCTAGGATCCCTGTTTTTTCTTATCTTTTCCCTCCTCCCACTGACCAGCCTCCAAAAGGCCCCAGTGTGTGCTGTTCCCCTCTATGTGTCCGTGTGTTCTCATCATTTAGCTCCCACTTATAAGTTAGAACATGTGGTATTTGGTTTTCTGTTCCTGTTAGTTTGCTAAGGATAATGCCCTCAGCTTCATCCATGTCCCTGCAAAGCACATGATCTTGTTCTTTTTTAGGGCTGCATGGTATTCCATGGTGTATATGTACCACACCTTTTTATCCAGTCTATCGTTGATGGGCATTTAGGTTGATTCCATATCTTGATGAAAGATGTTAATCCACAATTTAGGAATCTCAATGAACTCCAAGCATAATAAACACAAAGAAATGTACATCTAGTCAAACAATAGTGAAATTGCTGAAAACCAACGATAAAATTTTAAGATATTGCAAAGGGAAAAGATTATCCTCTATAGAGCAGACAGCTACTAAAAAGGCAGCTGACTTCTCAACAGAAGCAATGAAAGTCAGAAGGTAACAAAATGATATATTCAGAATGCTAAAAGGAAATAATTGCCAACCTAGAATTTTGTGTCCGGAAAAAAATATTCTTCCACAACAACAAAAAAATGGAGACAGTTTTAGACAAACTAACAGAGAGTTAATTCATAATAGACTTACAAAGAGCATTCTTCAGACAGGAGTAAAAATGTCAAAGATAACGGCATGGAACACAAAGGAATAAAGAACAATGAAAATAGTAAATATGTGTGTATATCTAAATGGATACCAATTGTATAGCATAACAGCACTAATACCTTGCAGGATTTAAAACATATCTGGAATTAAATACACGACAAAAACTTCTGATTCCTGCTTGGAGGTATAAAAAAGCCATCACTTTCATTCTCATGATATAAAAAAGCTGTTTAGATTGATCAGAGAATTGAGGTTACAGGGGCAAACTGACACTCTGAAAAATGAAGAGACAGGGAAATATGGAGAATTACAGCTTCTAGAATTGCAGAAAATGCTAAGGCCAGAAATAGGTAGGAAAATTGAAGCTGTAATTGATGAATTTCTGGCTGTGGATTAGCTTAGAAGTTAAAGGTTGCAGAGAGGCCCGGTCTTAGGGTACCCCTCACACTTTCATGAGTTTTACCTCCAAGCACTCCACCAGATTCTCACAGTGAAGATCGCAGGGAAGTCCCCACCTGTTTCCAGCAGGATGAGAAAAGTAACCACGTTGAGACACACCCAGAGCACTCTCTCTTCTGCCTGCCGTCAAGGGAAACTACCTCATCAAAGCCTGTCTTTGTCCATTCAGGATGCTAAAACAAAAATAGCATAGCTGCCTGGCTTATAAACAACAAACATTTATTTCTCACAGTTCTGGAGGCTGGGAATTCCAAAATCAAAGAGCAGGCAGATGTGGGGCCTGGCAAGGGCTTGTCTTCATATAAGACTCACCTTCTAGCTGTGTCTTCACATGGCAGGAGTGAGATAGCTCTCTGGGGCCTGTTTTATGAGGACTCCATCTCTTGATCTAATCATCTCCCCAACATCCCATCTCTTAATACCATCACATTTGGGGTTGCATTTCAATAATTTGTGAGCAGGCTCGGAGGACATAAACATTGAAACCGTAATGGAGCCAAACCAATGTGGGGGAGGAAAAATACCACACTCCAGCTCTCTCTAGTCTTCCCAGTGTTGGAAGGGAAACACCACACTCCAGCTCTCCAGCCTTCCCGTCTCACATTAAGTGGGGGAAAAGCTGAAGCACTGGTGGAAGTCACAGCCCAGGAGCACAGAGTGAGGTCTTATTATAGCATTCTAAAGGGCTTCCCTGCCGGCGTGGTGGCTCACATCTGTAATCCTAACAATTTAGGAGGCTGAGGCGGATGAATCACCTGAGGCCAGGAGCTGGAGACCAGCCTGGCTAACGTGGCAGAAACCCTAACTCTACTAAAAACACAAAAATTAGCTGGGCATGGTGGCAAGTGCCTGTAATCCTGGCTACTTCGGAGGCTAAGGTAGGAGAATCGCTTGAACCTGGGAGGCAGAGGTTACAGTGAGCCAAGATTGAGCCACTGCACTCCAGCCTGGCAATAGAGGGAGACTCTGTCTCAAATAAATAAATAAATAAATAATTGAAATTTAAAAAAAAAATTAATGTGTATGCATCTAATAATATAACAAAACACACAGAGTATGGATGGGCATGGTGGCTCATGCCTGTAATCCAGCACTTTTGGAGCCCAAGGCAGGTGGATTACCTGAGGTCAGGAGTTCAAGACCAGCCTGGCCAACATGGTGAAACCCCATCTCTACTAAAAATACAAAAAAATAGCTGATTGTGGTGGCACGCACCTGTAATCCCAGCTACTTGAGAGGCTGAGGCAGGAGAATCACTTGAACCCAAGAGGCAGAGGTTGCAGTGAGCTGAGATCAGGCCACTGCGCTCCAGCCTGGGTGAAAGAGTGAAACTTCATCTCAACAAACAAACAAACACAACAACAACAACAACAAAAAAACCCAGTAAAAATTGGCATAATCACAACAAGAAATCACAATGAGAAATCTAAACACATCTTTCTTTCTTTTTTCTTTCTTTTTTTTTTTTTTTTTGAGACGGAGTTTCGCTCGTTACCCAGGCTGGAGTGCAATGGCGCGATCTTGGCTCACCGCAACCTCCGCCTCCTGGGTTCAGGCAATTCTCCTGCCTCAGCCTCCTGAGTAGTTGGGATTACAGGCACGCGCCACCGTGTCCAGCTAATTTTTTTTTTTTTGTATTTTTAGTAGAGATGGGGTTTCACCATGTTGACCAGGATGGTCTCGATCTCTTGACCTCGTGATCCACCCGCCTCGGCCTCCCAAAGTGCTGGGATTATAGGCGTGAGCCACCGCGCCCAGCCCGAAACACATCTTTCTTAGTAATTGATAATAAAACAGACAACAAATTCAAGGAGGATACAGATTTCAAGAATGCAATTAACAAAACTGACCAAAGATCATTCATAGGACCCTGCATCCAACAACTGCAGGAGGCCACTGCAAAACTCACGTGGGGATGTGCTGCCCTCTCTTACAGATACCTCCTGTGAACAACGCATGCGCACACAGAACCCAGCAGTTCAGTAGCTATTCCCCTTCTCCTCCCCTCTCCTCTTCCTTTCAGAACTTTCCCATCCTCTGCAGGGTTAGATGTACCTATGGTCCCTTAGAGTGGGTCCAGTATCCTAGGAGGTGGTGGCCAGGAGCTGGGAGTATGGAGCTGTTGCTGGCAGTGTAGGCTGGGTGAGTTGCCAGAAGTTTTTTTCTTAGGTATTTGAGAAATTGCTTGCTTTTCAAAGCACTTTAGAAATGCATTTGCCAACCAGGCACAGTGGCTCAAGCCTGTAATCCCAGCACTTTGCTAGGCCAAGGGGGGCAGATTACTAGAAGTTGGGAGTTCAAGACCAGCCTGGCCAACATGGTAAAATCCCATCTTTACTAAAATAAATAAAAGAGTTAGCCAGACACAGTGGTGAACGCCTGCAATTCCAGCTACTCAGGAGGCCGAGGCACGAGAATCAGTTGAACCAGGGAGGTGGAGGTTGGAGTGAGCTGAGATTACACCATTACACTTCAGCCTGCGTGACAGAGTGAGATCCTATCTCAAAAAAAAAAAAAAAAAAAAAAAAAGCCTGGAAAAGAAATGCATTTGCCTGTGATGTTCACAACTGTAGAAGTTAATGGAAAGGGTGCTATTATCCCCATTTCTCAGCTGGAGAAATCAAGGTGTTAAGCAATTTGCCTCATGGAGCTGTTTGTGAAGGCCTCAGGCTGAACCCCTGAGGTTTCTCATTCCTCTTGGGTTTCTAGGTGATTCCTGATCTTGATTGTGGAGAAAGGGCCATTGCAAAGGGTATCTCGTGGAATCCCCAAGGATGTCCAGTCAGTTTGTGTATGTTTCTGATTCTCCGCTACTCAGGGCCTCTTGTGGGTAGCTGCCATCTGGGTGTAATTCAGAGTGGCCAAAGGCCTACCAGTCCCCAGAGGCAGGTGGTCCTTTGTTTAGCAGAAATGCATCTTAATGGCTGAGTTTCTGCAGAAGGCAGAATTCTCAGAAGGGCTCAGACAGAAGAATTCAGAACAAAGCCAAATAACACAGGAGAATTCAAAATTCCACAAGAGAGACATGGGGCGAAAGTGGAAGGTGCCCTGTGGCAGCTGAGGGTAGCCCAGGACAGCGGGGAGGTGAGGACATTCTGTCTGGGTCCCACAATCGTTCTCAAATCTACACTCCAGCTTGACCTCACACAACTTTCTCAGCTAAGTCTTGTCTTGTGGAGTCACAAAGAGTTCAGTTCCCACTTGGGTGGGACGGGGTGGCAAGAAGGCAGAGCTACAGGACCTTCAGGAGGCCCTGGGTGGAAGGAGTGGAGGGTGGGCATCGAGATCTCACAGGAACAAGCAGTGACTGTAAAGTGAGGGCATCCAGGGAGTCCCAGAAATGGGCAGGCATCCTCCCAGAGGACGAGAAACAAGGACACAAGCCAATGGGGTTTAAGTGTTGAAGTGACCCCGAGGGGGCTGGAAGAGGAGGGGTAGCTAGTGGAGTCTGTGCCTAGGGTCCAGGAGGAAAGCGCTGGCATTCCTTCCCTCAGGCTCAGAGAGGCAGTGACTTGGCTGACATCGCAGAGCTGGTCCATGGCAGAGCCAGGGCTGAAACCAGATCTTTTTTTTTTTTTTTTTTTTTTTGAGACGGAGTTTCGCTCTTGTTACCCAGGCTGGAGTGCAATGGCGTGATCTCTGCTCACCGCAACCTCCGCCTCCTGGGTTCAGGCAATTCTCCTGCCTCAGCCTCCTAAGTAGCTGGGATTACAGGCACGCGCCACCATGCCCAGCTAATTTTTTGTATTTTTAGTAGAGACGGGGTTTCACCATGTTGACCAGGATGGTCTCGATCTCTTGACCTCGTGATCCACCCGCCTCGGCCTCCCAAAGTGCTGGGATTACAGGCTTGAGCCACCGCGCCGGGCCGAAACCAGATCTTTATTATCTGGACTGTCATCTGCAGACCCCGACCTGTGCCTCCCTTCCCTGCTCTGCTGACCAGTGTGTCAGTCACAGCACACAGGCTAAGAGCTCCCCTATTGCCATGAGCTCAGGATTGGTGACTGTCTCTGGGGGGAACCGACCTGCTGGCACCCAGGTACAATATTTACAGTAATCAACAATTAATGATTGTGGGATGAGAACGCCATCTCCCTGTCCTGGGCTGTGCCCGCCAGCTGCCATCGAACTCTGCCCCCCTCCCACCTTCCCTAGCCCACCCGCCTCTTTCGCTTGTGGGCTGTACTGTCTGTCTTTGTTCTGAATTCTCCTCTGTGAGCTCTGCTCCTGACTCATGAACCATAAAGGAGGCTGGTCACTGTCACCTGGCCCGGTGACACCTGTGCACACCTGTGGTGCACTCTCCATATCACCAGGAGGGTGCCCAACACCACCCCTGAGCCGCAGGAGCTCTGTGCATTCTTATTTCAGGTGCCACAACCCCCTTCCTGCTCACAACTAGGGGAGATGGTGCTGGATGGGGAAGTGCCAGGGATTCTCTGCTTCCAGAGCCATGAAGGCACCGCATCACTGACGGGCACAGGCAGGCAGGCAGAGGCAGCCCGAACCCACCCCTTACCACTCCAGACAGGCTCTCCACCCAAGACAAATGCCAGGGCTGGCCGCTTGGGTGGGCGACCTTTCCGTGCATGGGGCTCTGCCGTCAGAAACTTGCATTTGGTTTTGCACTTTGCTGTTGCCATCTTGAAATTCTTTACAATTTTTGAATGGGGGCCAGCGTTTTTATTTTGCATGGAACTCAGCAAATTTTGTAGCTAATTCAGATGAAAGCCAATCAGAGGTGGCTGCGTCACTGCACTGGTTGAGAGTGCATCATCAGCATTTCTAGCCAGTGCTGATGGCCACGTGCCATTCAGGTGGCGGCCTCCTCTGGAGCTTGCAGGAGGGGAAAGGAAGGCTGCTGGAGGCTCAGGAGTCGAAGACTCAGGTGCTTCAGCCACAGAGAATGTGGATCGGCGTTTGGAGCTTCCTGCAGCACTGTTTTTGGACAAGCGCTGTGTCATCTCTCCACTGTGGAGTGTGGTGAGGAGGAGCTGGAGCTTGGCAGGTCCCTTGTCCTGGACACTTGGCCTTGAGGGTTAGCAGGACCAGACCTGGCAGGTGCCCCTAGCTCAAGTGCTGATGATGCTAGTGCCACAGCGCCAGTGCCGACGTGTGCTTCCTGTGCAGATCTGTTTAGCTAAGGGGCCCAGGCCCGCCTGGCCCTCTCCACTTTGGGTCATTTGGTGGGACCCTGTAGGGTCACTTCTCTCGCAGCTCTGTTGAGAGCCCTCCCTGCCTATGAGCTCCGGTTTCTGCCAGCTCAGCTCTCTGCTGCCCCCACCTGGCCACCTCCAGTGCCGACCTGATCCTCAGTTGTAGTTTGTCAACTTCCTAAAAAATACATGAAATTGCTGCTACCTATGTTTGACCTACAAAGATGGCCATTTTAAGGGGTTCAACATAATACCATTACTTAGAATGGTCTTATAAATGGGAGCAGAGGGACAGACAGGAGTGAACGGTGTGTGTCATTACAGAGAAACCTGGCATACAACGTAGTATATGCTCAAGATAGCCCAG
This sequence comes from Aotus nancymaae, assembly GCF_030222135.1. NCBI lineage: Eukaryota > Metazoa > Chordata > Mammalia > Primates > Aotidae > Aotus > Aotus nancymaae. Next base: position 124,166,532 of record NW_026988425.1, read on the forward strand.
ATGTTTGTGTCAGCTGTCTGTGGTCACTTTGGGGCCATCTGACACCTGTGTGTGGTGCCCTCCTTGCCCAAGTATTGCAGAACACTGGACAGTGAGTGAGAGCCCGCCCATGGGCCAATGGCCATGGTTTCCGGCAGGCCACCTTGGCAGAGAAGAGAGAACATGTGAAATTCAACCAGTGGCTGGCTCTGCCAGGGACATTCTGCAGACTCCAGAAGCTCTCTAGCTCTCTGAGCCTTAGTTTTCCCATCTGTGATTTGAACCAAAGCACCCACTTCCTCCATGTCCTGGGCAGGGCTGGTCTTCAGCAGGGATGCACTTCCAGGTGAAAGACATCAGGGTGTTCCACACACATCAGGAAGTAGCCACTGCTCAGAGCTGCCTGGGTGCTGTGGCTCCCCTGAAACCTTTGGATGCACCCTTCATGACCCAGCAACTGAAGGGCTAATGCCGGGCACATTGGGACCTCCAGCCTACCCCAGTGTCCTACCTGGCATCTGACCTTTGTGCACCCACCCTGCTATTTACAGGATCAAGGTGAGAAGCAAAAGAGATCATAAAACCACCTGTGCAAAGATTATAACTGAGGAAATTATGACAGTGAAAGACCCAACCGATTTCCATCGTGCTTCTAACCTCCAAGCTGTCCTTGTTCATTCCTGGGCATACACCGAACTAACTTTGGGAGGAACTTCATTTAAAGTTTAACTTTGAAATAAGGATGATAACAGCCCTTTCCAGAAACAAACCCAATCTGCCTTTGTAAGACTGACAAATTAGCTACAAGATAAGAAGTGGGATTCGGGAGTCATGACACCGGAGGCCGCAAGGTTCCAAACCTTCTCGAATTGCTTCTGGAAATAACACCACTGTTGTAAAACCTAACATCAGTGCTTGAGATATTTTGTAGACCCTGCGTTCTGATGCACCAGCTGCCGCCACCCAGGCTGGTGGTAATCAGGCTCATCTGGTCTTGTGGCCCCCACCCAGGAACTGCAGCGTGGGAGGACAGCTTCGACCCTCCATGATTTCGTCTCCAGTCCAACCAATCAAGGCTCCACTCTCCCGAGCCCGCTACCCGCCAGAGTATCCTTAAAAGACCCCAGTCTCCGAATGTTTGGGGAGACTGATTTGAGCAATAATAAAACTCCAGTCTCCTGTACAGCCAGCTCTGCGTGAATTACTCTCTTGATCGCAGTTCCCCTGTCTTGATAAATCTGCTCTGTCTAGGCAGAGGGCAAGAAGAATCCATTGGGCAATGGTTACAAACAGGCACAGAAAAAAGATGTGCAAATCAGTAGTCCCTTCTTATCTGCAGTTTCACTTTCTGGGGTGTTACCCAGGGTCAAATAGAAAACTCCAGGAACAGACAATTCGTAGGTTTTAAATTGCATGCTGCTCTGCCCTGTCTTGGGTGTGAATCCGCCCTTCGTCCTGTGTATCTGCGTTGTTTACACCAACCATTGGATACTTAGCGTGACTGCCACGGCAGCACAGTGCTTGTGTTCAGGTCACCCTTATTCCACTTAATCACAGCCCCAAAGCACAAAACTAGTGATGCTGGGAATTCAGATATGCCAAAGAGACCAGCACAGCACTTGTTCCAGTGAAAAGGTGAAAGTCCTCAACTTAAGGGAAAAAAAAGCATATGCTTAGTTTGCTAAGAGCTGCAGTAAGAACGAATCTTCTGTGTGTGAAATTATGAAGAAGGAAAAAAAAAATGTGTGCAAGTTTTGCTGTCACAATTCAAACTGCCAAAGTCACAGCCACAGTGTGTGATAAGAGCTTAGTTAAGATGGAAAAGGCGTTACATCTGTGGGTGGAAGACATGACTTGCCTCATCCCCCTGCTCACCCCTCTCTGGGCTTTCCGTGAGTGTAGTTCCCACCCCTTTTGTTTTTTTTCCTCACATACTAAAATGACAGCTTTATTAAAAAGAAAATCGCCGGCTGGGTGCGGTGGCTCACGCCTGTAATCCCAGCACTTTGGGAGGTCGAGGCAGGCGGATCACCTGAGGTCAGGAGTTTGAGACCAGCCTGACCAACATGGTGAAACCCCGTCTCTATATAAAAAAAAAAGAAAGAAAAAGAAAATCGCCAAAATGACTCAGGCTCCCAGCATAACCAAAGTGGTGCTCCTGGCTGGGCTTAGCCGCTGGGCCTGCTTTCCCGAGATCAAGGGTTTATCCACAGCCATTAATCACATAAAAGCAGATACGGAGCAGCATTAGCCCCAGCCAGCTGCTGTGCCGAGTCCTGGGCCATTACCTGGATTACCCTCCACGGTGCCTTTCCCATGGCCCAATGTCTGGGGTTTGCATGGGCCTATTGGCAGCCGGGTTGACCCCAAGGTTGGGCACAAGCTCTACCTCCCCTGACCCCTCCGTGGCCCCAGAAGCAGCTCCTGTTTCTTGGGCCTACTGACTGAGGGGCCTCCATCTCCCCGAGGACGTCCATGGCCCCTTCCCCCTAGGCTCTGCACCCCAAAAGCTCAGGTGCTTGGCTCCTGATTCAGGGCTCCGGCCCCAGCTCCAGTTCACACACACGGACATGGCCGGACAGACCCATTTCTTTCACTCTCTACCCAAGGGGACCTAGCATTGCAACAGAGCAGCCGCTGCTACCCGGTGAAATGAGGGCTCCAGGTACCTCTGGCTGATGTCTCTTTGGTGAATCACTGTGATCACTCATACGAAAAAGCACATTTGCTTCAGAGAACGCGAGGGATATCAGACACAAGGGAAGGAAGCCGTGCCGTGGTGGGCTCTGGAGTCTCCTTCTGGGTGAAGATCTCTGGTACCTTTACTTTAAGCACCACCAGTTCCTTGCAGTGGACCAGTGAAATAGTTCAGCTGTGTCCCCACCCAAATCTCATCTTGAACGGTAGCTCCCATAATCCCCACGGGCCATGGGAAGGAGCCAGAGGGAGGTAATTGAATCATGGGGCAGTTTCCCCCGTGCTGTTCTCATGGTAGTGAACAGGTCTCACGAGAGCTGATGGTTTTACAAAGGGCAGTTCCCCTGCACTCTCTTGCCTGCAGCCATGTAAGACAGCTTTGCTTCTCCTTTGCCTTCTGCCATGATTGTGAGGCCTCCCCAGCCACGTGGAACTGTGAGTCCATTAAACCTCTTTCCTTTTAAAATTACTTAGCCTCAGGGGTGTCTTCATTAGCAGTGTGAGAACAGGCAAATATAGTAAAACTGGAGTGCAGATGCGTTTCACTCGTTTTGTCACGAATCCTCCTCAGAGTGTCTCTGTGACCCTGAGGACTTTAGAGACACCGACCCTGGGAGTCACGCTGCAGTAAGGAAACTCAAGTGGCCGGGCGCAGTGGCTCACACCTGTAGTCCCAGCACTTTGGGAGGCAGAGGCGGGCGGATCACTTGAGGTCAGGAGTTCAAGACCCAACCTAGCCAACATGGCGAAACCCTATCTCTACTAAAAACACAAAAAATTAGCCGTTGGCATGTGCCTGTAGTCTCAGCACTTTGGGAGGCTGAGGCAGGCAGATCACTTGAGGTCAGGAGTTCAAGACGAGCCTGGTCAACATGGTAAAACCCCGTCTCTACTAAAAATACAAAAAATTACCCAGTGGCACATGCCTATAGTCCCAGCTAGTCAGGAGGCTGTCGGGGGAGAATTGCTTGAACCCTGGAGGCAGAGGATGCAGTGAGTCGAGATCACACCACTGCACTCCAGCCTGGGTGACAGAGCGAGACTCTGTCTCAAAAAAAAAAAAAAAAGGGAAACTGAAGGGAAAAGACAGTAATGAGCACAACAGACGATGGAGAGGCCCCACCCAGCCTAGGCCTTCTCCAGACGAGATCCCCATGGCTCTCTAGACGGCAGACAGAACAGTATTTGTGGGGCTAGGACACAGAGCGAGGCAGAGCCTGCCCTCTGGAGCTTTTCCTCAAGTGGGCCTGGGGATGCCGAAACAAGCAGTAATCATACAGGGCAGTGATAAGGGCTGGGAGGCGAAATAAAGGGGAGTCCATGCGAGTGGCTCCTTCAGACAGAGCGTGCCACAGCAGTCTGTGCAAAGGCGCCCTCTCTGGATGGGTGGATGGGAGCCGCAGGAGGACTGTGTGGCTAAAGTGTTGAGAAGGGATGGGAATGTGGCAGGGGCAGGTCAGCCACGGTCAGCAGGTCACCCCTTTCTGGGTGTCAGTTTCCTCAAATGAAGGGATTGGACTGCTTCTAAGAATCTCAGAGATCATCTATGTTCTAAAATGCGGAGAAGCATATTAGTTATGATGGTGATGGGGTCCAGGATATGCCAACCCAAAATATGACTGTAGGAGACTGGAGTGTGCCACCCCACGTATGCCTCTTTGGCATAAGAGTTATTTTAAGATGGTTATTTTGGGAAACTGCAGGCACAGGGAAAGCTTTGAAAACACTATAGAAGTTATCCTTTGCAAGGGAAATGTACATCTATAAAGGAAATCTCCATTTGTAAGAGTGTCTGCCTCTCTGCACCAGGAAAAGGAGAATAAATCACCAGAGAATCTAAGTCAATGCAGAAGACACCTACTTCAGTCTGCGTAACAAACCTAACCTCTGGTTTTCCAGTGCTTTTTTGGGCAATCTCATTTTAACCAAGTCTTTCCCCACACCCTTCCTTCTTGATTTCAGAAAAAGCTGCTATTTAAACCTGAAGTCTAAGACCACTCTTTGAGATCTGTTAAAGAGATTGACTTGGCCGGGCACCGGGGCTCATGCCTATAATCCCAACACTTTGGGAGGCCAAGGGGGGCGAATCATGAGGTCAGGAGTTCTAGACCAGCCTGGCCAACATGGTGAAACCCCGTCTCTACTAAAAATACAAAAAATTAGCTGGGCATGGTGGCGCGTGCCTGTAATCCCAGCTACGCAGGAGGCTGAGGCAGGAGAATTGCCTGAACCCAGGAGGCGGAGGTTGTGGTGAGCCGAGATAGTGCCATTGCACTCCAGCCTGGGTAACAAAAGCGAAACTCCGTCTCAAAAAAAAAAAAAAAAAAAAAAATACAAAAATTAGCCGGACGTGTTGGTGCATGCCTGTAATCCCAGCTACTTGGGAGGCTGAGGCAGGAGAATTGCTTATACCCAGGAGGAGGATGTTGCAGTGAGCTGAGATCATGCCACTGCACTCCAGCCTGGGTGACAGAGTGAGACTCCATCTCAAAAAAAGAAAAAGAAAATATAGAAAAAAAAGAAATTGATACGTATCCTTCCTGTAACCCGGGGGATAATCGGAAGGATACATATGATTAAACTTTTGTTTGTTTCTCTTGTTAATCTGTCTTTTGTTACAAAACGTCCCACTAAGAACTCATGAAGGGTGAAGGAGAGAATTATTTTTCCTCCCCTACAATACCATCTTTAGAAGTAAACACTGACAAAAAACCTTAGATATATGCACACATTCTACATACATACACATTAGTGCATGTTCACTCAAGCAGAGAATTATGGCAGGTTACACACCACCATAGCCAATATGGGCTACCTAAGAAGAAGGAAGGCCAAATAAAATAAACAGCTTATTAAAAGATTTTTTTTTTTTGAGACAGAGTCCTGCTCTGTCCCCCAGGCTGGAGTACAGTGGCACAATCTCAGCTCGCTGCAACCTCCGCCTCCTGGGTTCAAGCAATTCGCCTGTCTTAGCCTCCCAAGTAGCTGGGATTACAGGCATGTACCACCACACCCAGCTAATTTTTGTATTTTTAGTAGAGCGGGGGTTTCGCCGTGTTGGCCAGGCTGGTCTTGAACTCCTGAACTCAGGTGATCCACCTGCCTCGGCCTCCCAGAGTGCTGGGGTTACAGGGGTGAGCTGCTGCGCCCGGCCTGTTCAAAGATGTCTAAACATCATGTTGAACATCATAAATGCATACAATACAATTTTTGTCAATTAAATAAATTAAAAATAAAATTTTAAATTAAAAAGAGAATGATTCATTCTACCCAAGTACATACGTATGGATGAAATAATCAGAAATGCAAGATAGAATTAGATCTAGATCTGCTACATTTGTAGGGATACCCATCGCTATAGGGTGGCTATTTGTCCCCTGCAAATCTCATGCTGTAATGTTATCTCCAGCGTTGGAGATGGGGTCTAGTGGGAGATGTTTGGGTCATGAGGGCAGGTCCCTCAAGAATATCTCTGTGCCTTCATCCTTGCAGTAATGAGTGAACTCTCACTCTATTGGTTTCGACAAGCATGTATTGTGAAGAGCCTGGCACCCCTCTCCCTTGCTTCCTCTCTCGCCACAGGATCTCTGCACATACCAGCTCCTCCTCCCCAACCACCATGAGCGGAAGCAGCCCGAAGCCCTCATGAGAAGCAGACGCTGGCCCCATGCTTGCTGTACGGCCTGCAGAACTGTGAGCCAAAGAAACCTCTTTTCTTTATAAATTACCCAGCCTCAGGTATTCCTTTACAGTAATACAAAATGGACAAAGAAACCCTTGAAAAAGTAAGTGGAGCAGTAATAAAGTTGCAGCGATAAGAATTGCGTAATTTTAGTTCACTAAAGACAAGTCTGTCAATAAAGCCCTGAACGTGTGCACGCATTTCAATCTGTGTCGAACTGTGAGGAAGGCATGGCCACGGTCCTGTTGGCCATCTCCTTGTTATCCCTGGGAGGGTGGGAGGAGGGGTGGGAGGAGGTTGCACTGCCTCCTCTGGATGGTGGTAGGAAGAGGAGGGCACCAGATCGGGGCTCCATGGGGTCGCCAAGGCAGCAGGTGTCTGGAGGCTGAGACCTCAGCTGTGTTTCCACGTGCCTGTCTCTCCCACACCCGCCCCTGCCATGCTTGCCGTCTGAGCATGGGGACTGTTGTCTTCCACCACAAGGTGCATGTCACAGCATCATTTAAAATTGTGAGGCATTTGTAGCACTTTATTGTTCAAACAAGGGAATGCCATGTGTGGTAAATCCAGTTAGTTCCCTCTCTCTCCGAGGTAACTGATCTGCCATCATCACAGGTTGGGTTAAGCTGCTTCTGAAACAGACAATGTTGCCATTGTGGGGACCAAGGCCCTAACTGGCCAAATGGGCCACCTTCAGTCTTCAATTGGCATGATAATAAGTTTCCTCTGTTTTAATCCTTAACCCGAAGTAACTGGTGTTGGCCAATCAGCTTGCTATTGTTCCAGCTCTCTGTCCTTGTCTTATAGGGAAAGCAACTTTGAAGTGACCAGTCTGCTTTTTGGTTCTTTCTTCAGCCCTTTTTTTTTGCCTATAAAGCCAGCCTCCTCTGCTCAATTCATTGGAACACGAATTATTTTTTATGGAATAAAGTATTGCTCAATTCTAGAATTGCAAATAAAGGCAATTGGGGTATTTAAACTAAGTTTGCTGTAATTTTGTCTTTTGACAGATCTGACAACCCTGAGACCCCTGCAGGAGCACAGGAAAGGCCCTGCTCACTCTACCTTTTGGGGGTACCCCGTCTTCCTCATGGAGCCCTGAGAAGTCCTGCTCTCCTTTGCATTAGTGCTCCCTGATACTTTTGGCATTTGGGGTAACAAGGTTAACGCGTGCTGTGGCAGGGCAAACCACCTTTTGGTTTGCAGTATCCAGAGACTCACTCTGGGAACAAAACTGTCATTTTTAAGGTAACTGATAACAGTGGCAGCAAGTGGTTATTACTGCAGGGGTCCTCGTTGCTTCCCTCTTCTCAATGGTAAGGTCCCAGAGCAAAAGCCATCCTGGCTCTGAGAGACCCAAGAGCCAACATATAAATGGAATCCCTAATTTCTAAAGATGTGAGTACTCTGCCTTCTGATAGGCCTGCCTTTTTCATGGACAAGAATTATGGCCCCAGAAGTTGCAAATATTCTCAAAAGTGGCCAAGTCTTACTAAAGATAATTCAGAATGACGATGGTTGTTGCATGGAATGTTCCAGATGAACACAGAACTGGTTGTCTAAGAAGTGCACTTGAGTCTGAAGCCTCTTGAATTAGTGAGGGAGAATGGATTATTCTTTTTTTTTTTTTTTTTTTTTTTTTTTGAGACAGAGTTTCGCTCTTGTTACCCAGGCTGGAGTGCAATGGCGCGATCTCGGCTCACCGCAACCTCCGCCTCCTGGGTTCAGGCAATTCTCCTGCCTCAGCCTCCCGAGTAGCTGGGATTACAGGCACGTGCCACCATGCCCAGCTAATTTTTTGTATTTTTAGTAGAGACGGGGTTTCACCATGTTGACCAGGATGGTCTCGATCTCTTGACCTCGTGATCCACCCGCCTCGGCCTCCCAAAGTGCTGGGATTACAGGCGTGAGCCACCGCGCCCAGCCATGTCAAGTCATTTCTAAGTTAAGACACTGAAACATTAATTGCTGAGCGTAAGTTTAAGGTTGATACGCTTTGTGCTATAGTTTGGATATTTGGCCCTCCAAACCTCATGTTGAAATTTGATTCTCAGTGTTGGAAGTGGGTTCTACCGGGAGGTGTCTGGGTCTGGGGTGGGATCCCTCATGAATGGCTTGCCTCCATCCTCATGGTAATGAGTGAATTCTTGCTTCATTCATACTGGATCACCTTTACCTTCCTCCATGGGTGGGAGCAGGCTGACCCTCACCAGAAGCAGATGCTGGCATCATGCTTTTCATAGTCTGCACCAAACAAACCTCTTTTCTTTATAAATTACTCAGCCTTATGGCAACAATGAACAGAATAAGGCATTTTCTAGTCTTTCTTTGTATGTTTTTTGAGACAGAGTCTTGATCTGTTGCCCAGGCTGGAGTGCTGTGGTGCCATCTCAGCTCACTGCAACATCCGACTCCTGGGTTCAAATGATTCTCCTGCCTCAGCCTCCCGAGTTACTGGGCTCACAGGTGTGTGCCACCACAACCAGCTAATTTTTTTGTATTTTTAGTAGAGACGGGATTTTACCATGTTGGCCAGGCTAGTCTAGAACTCCTAGCCTCAAGTGATCCACCCACCTTGGCCTCCCAAAGTGCTGGGATTACAGGCATGAGACACCAGGCCTGGCCTCTAATCCTGTTTTTATATGGTATGGAGAAGCTAAATATGTTTGGGTCTGTTAGTAAACATTAAAAATTGTTCTATGCGGAATCACATATTTCTAGATATTATTACATGCATGTTTATAAAATGGTATGTGACAGTTCAAACTTTATTTCCTAGGTTTTCACTAGAAATTAAGGTTGCTAAATATTAAAAGTTTAAGTAATATAGGTAATTCTGTACACAAAATGTATTTTAAAAAGTAAGTGTGTTTTTGGTGAGAAAATTGTAAAAGGACATGAGGATATACCTTTGTTGAAGAAAAGAGTAATTTTATCTAACTTGGAGTTTATTTAAAGGATGTCTCAAAATATGGACTAAGGAAGAAAATAGAAAGAAGGCAGACAGAAACTAGGAAGTAGGAGAAAGTGGTGCAAAAAACATCTATAAATATGAGTGCGTATTTTTGACAGAAAAAAAATTGAAAGAGAAAGTAATTTTTTTTGTATGAGAGAGAATTTTGTGTGGTCATAATGACAGGGAAGAAAAGTGTATATTTGTCCCTAGTTAGAATAGTTGGGTTTTCTAATATGAAGAAAGAAATTTAGGACAAAACCAAAGATTTAAGCAAGCCGTAGAAGATTTGTGGATCTTATGAAAGAAATTTTGTGTGTGATCAAATTGTTTAAAATTGATTGTGAGGGATATCAAATTGAGCTCTATTAATGAGTCCAGGAATAGAATGCCTTCTTTGCCCTATTTATTCAAGGGCTGTGCCCTGAAGTCAATTATCTAATTAAGAAATAGGTTAAGTTGGCCGGGAGTGGTGGCTCATGCCTGCAATCCCAGCACTTTGAGAAGCCAAGGCAGGTGGATCACCTGAGGTCGGGTATTCGAGACCAGCCTGACCAACACGGAGAAACTCTGTCTCTACTAAAAATACAAAATTAGCTGGGCATAGTGGCGCATGCCTGTAATCCTAGCTACTCTGGAGGCTGAGGCAGGAGAATCGCTTGAACCCGGGAGGTGGAGGTTGCAGTGAGCCAAGATCGCACCACTGCACTCCAGCCTAGACAACAAGAGCAAAACTCCATCTCAAACAAAAACAAAAACAAAAACAAAAACAAAAACAGGTTAAGTTGAAAAGACCAGACTGGATGCAGTGGCTCACACCTGTAATCCCAGCACTTTGGGAGTCTGAGGCAGGAGGATCTCTTGAGCCCAGGGGTTCAGGACCAGCCCAGGCAATTTAGGGGGACCTCATCTCTATTTACAAGTGAATAAATAAATACTTTTTTTTTTTAAAAAAGAAAAGACTATGTATCAACTAAGTGATTTCCAAAACACAATTTCTTGGCACTTAGCTGGCTTTTTTTGATATTCTTTGTAAAAGAAATTCTATTTTTAAGGGTGTCTCCCTCTCTGCATCTAAAGCATTAGGAACTTTTACAATGAAGACATTGGTTTGAAGTTTACATGACAAACCTTACCTTTGTATAGGTTTTTCTAAAAAGTAATGTTTACTATCAAAAAATACACTGATGCAAAACTGAAATTTGATTTAAAAACAACAAATTTAAAAGCATTGGTTGCTCTTAGTAAATTATTGTGAGATTTTTGTATATAATTGGTCTAGAAAACAACACTTCTGTTTAATCAAAATAATTTCCTATGCTTCACATTTTCTCTACTATTAGGTCATTGATTACTTAGGAAAACAGACACTCATCTCTATTAAAGAGTTAAGGTTTTTGACAATTATGTTACTTCCTGTATTTGCTTTTGAAGTATTTTAATTATCACTCTGGCCAAATGAATGACTATTATTTCACAGATAGTCACTTAGTTTTGACCAAGTGTTTTGAACTTTTGTTTTTGACAAACTTCCCAAAATCCAATTCAAAATTAATTTTTGACCTCCAACTAACTTTTGGACATTACAGGAGGGCCCCTGAAAGTTTAAAAGAGAAACATTAAACCAACTAGGCTTATTTAATATGCTAAGTTATGTGGAAAACATCGTCATATAAGAAATGTTAAATTTTCTTTGAGTTATATTTGTATACATTACTAAGGTGTTCCAAAATTGTATGAGATTTCTAGAAATCTGATGTTATCAAGTTCATAATGTCAGTTATTATGTTAAAATGTTGCACACTGCAGAAATAACCAAATTTTCTTGTCAATTGCATCCTTTGTATAATAGACTCTCATCAGGCTTTTAACCATGGCCACTTTAAGTCTTGTTGTCTACAGTTAACTGCTTTATTCTGATGCCTTTCTAAAAGCTTTTTGCAGGCAACGATAATTCTAAAGCATTGTGTCTTCAAGGAGTTTCACAGAAAGAATGGAAAGAACTCTGACAAATACAGGTTTCCCATAACTTTGAGGTGCTATGGGACTGAGTAAGAAAGTCTAAAACTCAGTCAAAGAAACTGATGGGTTTGTGAAACTGCCAACTGAGATCAAACAGAGCAAAAATTAATTACGTGAAGCTGAATAAACTGATGAAGAAGAATTATGAGTTTTTATGGCTTTTTAATTTGAGGCATTGTTGGTTCATTTAATATTTTGTTTTCCAGGTTTTTTGTTTTGTTTTGTTTTGTTTGAAACAGAGTGTCCCTCTGTTGTCCAGGCTGGAGTGCAGTGGTGCTATCTCGGCTCACTACAACCTCCGCCTTCTGGGTTCAAGCGATTCTCCTGCCTCAGCCTCCTGAGTAGCTAGGACTACAGATGTGCCACCACGCCCGGCTAATTTTTGTATTTTTAGTAGAGATGGGCTTCACCATGTTGGCAAGGCTGGTCTTGTACTCCTGACCTCAAGTGATCCACCCACCTTGGCCTCCCAAAGTGTTGGGATTACAGACATGAGCCATTGCGCCTGGCCTGTTTTCCAGTTTTAAGGAGAGTTTTTTTCTTTTAAGCTATCTATAGCTTACAGCAATTTTGTAAATCATACTTTTGTAAACAAAAATTAGAACATTTGCTTTTCCTCCCTACCTGATCTTTCCAAAATTCAGAAGCTATTTGTGAGTATTCTTATTTTTATGGTAATATGGTTATTTGCATAACTCCAATAATAATTTGCTCTCTTTATAACAGGATATAATTAGAAACACTGGTTATACTACCAAGGCTTCGACTGGAATGTCGTATTTGAGAATGTGCATATAATGTTAGGCTTCAAGAGTTCTGAGCCTTACAGTGAATGAGCAAAAAGTCGTGATTTCCAGGTAGGTGCAGGAAATTCAATATATTAGACACTGCAGGCAAAGTGTGATATCTGCCTTGGTTTGGCTTCCTAGTGTCCAGGTTTTTCAAAGTCCGATCTGAGGCCAGGTGCGGGAGTTCACACCTGTCATCCCACCACTTTGGGAGGCTGAGATGAGCGGATCACTCGAACCCAGGAGCTCAAGACCAGCCTCGGCAACATGGCAAAAACCTGTCTCTACAAAAATACAAAAATTAGCCAGCATGGTGACACTTGCCTGTAGTCCCAGCTACTCAGGAGGCTAAGGTGGGAGGATCACTTGAGCTGGGGAGTTCAAGGCTGCAATGAACCATGACCGCACCACTGTACTCCAGCCTGGGTGAGAGAGCAAGACTCTGTCTCTAAATGAATAAATAAATAGGCTGGGCGTGGTGGTGGATGCCTGTAATCCCAGCACTTTGGGAGGCCGAGGTGGGTGGATCACAAGGTCAGGAGTTCAAGACCAGCCTGACCAACACGGTGAAAACCCGTCTCTATTAAAAAAAAAAAATTAATGTTATAGCAACAGAAAATGGACTTAAGGCAAAAAAAATTAAAAAAATAAAATAAATATATATATTCAATCTGAGATTATCTGTCAAAATATTCAACAATGCAAATTTAAAAGGAGCCTATGTGGTTACTCTTGCTGCACTTATGTAAATAATTTACATAATTACACTAATGCTAATGATAGCTGATGCACACAAAAAAAAATTGCAAAAAAATCTCATAACTTTTTAAGAAAGTTTACCATTTTGTGTTGGCCCAAGCTTTGAATGTGACATTCAAGGCTGTGCTGGGCTGTGGGTTGGACACACTTGGTTTATGAGGACGCTGGCTAAGAAGCATACTCCATACTCAGTATTAACCTCCTTAGAGTCATAGTAATAGTTTTCTTGGTGCACTGTATCCTCTCAAAAAATTTTAAATGTTTGCATGACATCCACCAAATGTCAAATGGTCCCTTTTCAGCTGGAATGACAAAAAAAAGCTCAAAGAAATGCTCGATCGTGAGGACATCACAACCTATGAATGATGTGTTGAGACTGGAAACAGAAAGATGGCGTCTGAGAGGAATGTTAACACTCTTAGCTCCAGTCACCCTCTCATCTAGGTGACAGCCCGACCAAAAAGGGCCATTTGTTAAATAAAAATTAAAAGAGGCCATTGCTTTGAACTAAGTTCCTGCTCTAGGCCCCCAGAGACCAGACTAAAAATCAAAATGGGATCACCCATGCTAAAGTTCCACATCACCAAATAAAAACTGCATTATACCTGGCCTTCTGGGAAATCAGGAGAGAGAGATAACAGCCTGATTTACCAGTTTCAGTCTTCAATTGGCATGACAATGAAGTCCCCCCCACTTAATCCTTAATTCAAGATAACCTGATATTAACCAACCCATTCATTTTCTATTTTTCTGTTTCCCTGTCCCTGCATTACAAGTAAAGTAACTTTGAAATGACCAATTCAGACTGGGTGTGGTGGCTCATGCCTGTAATCCCAGCACTTTGGGAGGACGAGCTGGGTGGATCATCTGAGGTTGGAAGTTCGAGACCAGCCTGACCAACATGGAGAAACCCCATCTCCACTAAAAACACAAAATTAGCTGGGTATAGTGGCACATGCCTGTAATCCCAGCTATTTGGGAGGCTGAAGCAGGAGAATCACTTGAACCCAGGAGGCGGAGGTTGCAGTGAGCCGAGATTGTGCCATTGCACTCCAGCCTGGGCAAAAAGAGTGAAACTCCATCTCAAAAAAAAAAAACCAACAAAAACAGAAATGCCCAGTTCAATGTTTGTTCCTCGTTTCTGTTTTCTTCAGCCCTTTTTCTGCCTATGAATACAATCTCCTTTGCTTGGCTCATTGGAAAACTTATTTTTTTGTTTATGGAATCAAGTATTGCCTGATTCCAGAATTGCAAATAAAGCCAATCGAGGCCTTTAAACTACATGTGTTGTCATTTGGTCTTTCACAGTCATCACTGGCTCCCCAGCTCCAAGAACACTGCCCGGCACGCAACTGTGCTGTGTGCACACATTATCTTTACTAAAGCACCTCAGTGGACTTGCAGAGAAAAATAACAAAGAACAATCCTGAATTTCCATAAACATCTTACTAGCTGATAGTAAGATGGTGCCCACCTTTTAGTTGGTGTTCTAAAATTAAATCTTGACTTGTTACAAGGGTATCCTTTTAATGGTATAAAATATGTAGAATGCAAGGAATTTTCTAGCGAAGGGGCCCATGCCACATTATTACACTTCCCAGATATGAAAACTCAGGCCCAGAGAGGTGGAACGGCTGTCCTGTGGCCACATATCTGAACTGGGATTTGGACTAAGGATTCCCAGTGACTTTTTCGCATCACTCCCAGTTGCTCTCAGATTAGCTGCTCCTGCAGTCCCCAGGCCGGGAACCGAAGTGCAAGCGAGCCCTGTGTATGGAAAGTGCAGCTGGATGGTGCCACTCAGGGTAACTTGGGTCTTCTCTAGACATTTGCTTGTGTTCATTTGGGGGAGCATTTCCAAGGACACAAATAGACTGATGTGGAAAAAAGCCTGTAACTTTTCTTAGTAGCTAAGACAACCCTGGGGATGGAGCTGCTTTGAATGGGACTAGGGGCCAGGGTCCCAGTCCCCAGGGAGGTGGGTGGCTGCTGAGCCGCCTGCCAGTGATGGTGGCTTTGGTTTCTGGTTCTGATTTGCTGAATACTGAAATCTCGCCTGGGGCTGGTGTGCCTGTGGAATTGCTGGGACCAATTAAAAACCAAAACAAATAAACAACATCAGCAGAGGCTGGGAAGAGGGAGATCCAGCAGGGACAACAGGGAGGCACAGAGACAGCGCAGTTTGTCTACTGTGTCCTCAGCAGAGACTGGGAAGAGGGAGCTCAAGCAGGGACAACAGGGAGGCACAGAGACAGCGCAGTTTGTCTACTGTGTCCTCAGCAGAGACTGGGAAGAGGGAGGTCAAGGAGGGCCAGCAGGGAGGCACAGCGACGGCGCAGTTTGTCTACTGTGTCCTCAGCAGAGACTGGGAAGAGGGAGGTCAAGGAGGGACAACAGGGAGGCACAGAGACGGCGCAGTTTGTCTACTGTGTCCTCAGCAGAGGCTGGGAAGAGGGAGGTCAAGGAGGGCCAGCAGGGAGGCACAGAGACGGCGCAGTTTGTCTACTGTGTCCTCAGCCTTCCCCAAGATTTCCATAACAACGTGTCCTTGCAGGGAGCAGGGCAGCCCAGGCTGACCCAAGGGTCTAACAAAGGGACAAAGCCCTGAGACAACTTTTCTGAGTCAAAGATCCTCAAATGAAATGGATCTGAATGGGGGGTGCGAGGACAGCAGGTCCCTGGCTCCTTGATCTTGGGAAATGTGTTAATGAGCTGGGGGTGAGCAAGGAGCAAAGGGGGTTGGAGGGCTGGGGGCCTTTGGGTGGCCTGGCTCCGGCACAGCTGCACCCTGGTTGTGTAGGAGAGAACGCTCCAGCCTGATTACGTAAATCAAAGTCCAACCGTCAACATTATGCGCTGGCAAAGAATTCTCCTCTGTGGTGGTGTGAATTTCAATAAAGCTTCAAGGCCTCCCTCAGTGGAGCAGTGGCTTTGTTCTGTGAAAGGAGAAAAGGTAAACTCTTCATCAAAAAGCTCCCACGCCTCACCAGGGAGAATGAAGGGGCAGAAAAGCAGCTAGTGTCATGCACCTGTCAATTTCAGCAGCCTGCCATCTGCACAGATAAGAACTCCCCTCCGCTTGGTGCTAGTCACCTTACCCCCTAGCAAATGTGTAATCCGAGCAGAAACCTGTGGGGAGCAGGAAGTGGCCGGCTGGTTCCTGCCAGTACACAGACACCACTCGAGCATAGCCTCAGTTCTGCTGTCTGTAAGATGGCTGGGTGGTCTGATGGTCCCCTAGGCATGCTGGGAGTCAGGCAGCCAGGCTGGGCACCAGGTCTCCTGCCTCCTCTCCCTGAAGGCCTGGGCAGCCTGCAGATGCCCTGCACAGCATACATGGCAACAGTGCAACCCACCTGTGTCCCTCCAAACTGCAGTGCAAGAATGACCCCACAGGTCTGACAGTGTCTGGTTCCTGTGAGTTGCCATGACCAACCTTTCCAAGGCAGAAAACACTCAGGTAGCCTGATAACCAACATCCCAGTTCTGCCTGGAAGGGAACTGAGGGCTGCAGAGGCCAGGGAAGAAACAAATCCTGGAAGGGCTGTGTTCATTCCTGCAGGGGAAGGAAGCGGAAAGAGGGGAAGGAAGGGTGGAGCCAGAGGGGTGCTGGAAGAAAGACTGCCTGCCAGGGGCTTGGGCCCACCCTGGAGGACACAGAAGCTTCCAGGTTGTCACTGTGAAGGGTGCAGCCAGGGCTCCCGGCAACTAGGGGCGTTCTGGGCTATGTTGGGAAATCCGTGAATGGCCAGAGGGAGACCCTATTGGCTTTGGGATGGGGGCAGGCAGGAGAAGGTGGCTTTCAGGGCCCCTGCCAGCCATGGAACTTACCCTGGTCTCTGAGGAGCCACTGCCAGCTATTGCTCCAAGAAAAGAACACCCTGGCTTAGATGAGGGACGGGTGTGTATGTTCTCTGACTGTGCTTAAGAAACTAAATTTTTCACGTATTTCAGCAATTACAAAGAGCTCTGTTGAATGCAGCATGCATAGGAACCAAAGGCTGTCCCCTGAGCCTTTGAGGATAAACTGAGAGCTGCCTGGGCCCTTGGGGTATATGGCCGCTATGCCTTGTTGTGTGCATCTTTAAAATCCCTCTTCCTAGCCAGGCGTAGTGGCTTACGCCTGTAATCCAAGCACTTTGGAGGCCAAGGTGGGCGGATCACCTGAGGTTGGGAGTTCAAGACAAGCCTGACCAACATGGTGAAACCCCATCTTAAAAAAATAATAAAATAAAATTCCTCTTCCATCTTAACATTCTGCCAATTTCTTCAATTCTGAAACTTGAAGATACTCTGTTGGTGAGCATTACTGATTTAGTAGTGACTTTGGGCAGCAAACTCTTTTTCTTTCTTTTTTGTTTTTTGAGATGGAGTTTCGCTCGTTACCCAGGCTGGAGTGCAATGGTGCGATCTCGGCTCACCACAACATCCGCTTCCTGGGTTCAGGCAATTCTCCTGCCTCAGCCTCCTGAGTAGCTGGGATTACAGGCACGCGCCACCATGCCCAGCTAATTTTTTGTATTTTTAGTAGAGACGGGGTTTCACCATGTTGACCAGGATGGTCTTGATCTCTTGATCTCGTGATCCACCCGCCTCGGCCTCCCAAAGTGCTGGGATTACAGGCTTGAGCCACCGCGCCTGGCCTTTTTTCTTTTCTTTCTTAAACATCCTGTGCTTGCTGCATCCCCCTGCCTGGGCAGCAGGAGGAGGAGCCCCATTCTCTAGCTGTGCAGGAAGTCAGGGGTAAAGCCCTTTCTCCATCTCCATTAGCAACCTTAGGAGCTAACTCTTAATCTTGTGTTGCTGGCAGCCCTAAGTGTTCTCAGATGTCCTCAAACTGGGCGATGTGATATATTTTGCATGGAAAGGGTTACTTCTACAGGAGACTCTGGGTTCAACGGAGGTTTATTTCCTGTGGGACTCATCAGAGCCTTTAGTGTGCTGATGTGCATTGTGGATCTCTATCAGAGGACTCCGTATTCCCTTTGGTTTGGAGCTGGGCATGCCCTGGGGCTGGTGTTCCCAGGTGCATTTGGTATTAGGCTATAGAAGGACCTCTTGAGAAGAGAAAGGAAGAAACTGGTCAGGCAGGCAGTTAGGGTGGCTCCTTAGTTGAATTCTTTCGACCAGAAGAACAGCCAGCAGACACAGGTAAGTATTTTACCCTAAAATATATTTCATTGACATATTTTGAAACAGTCCTTTACAGCTATCTTTTGTGGGGAAAAATCTACATTCTGTAGAGAATCCCTTTCCCTTTCCAGGTATTTTCCCTGATACAGGAAAGAATTAACTAAGAGTCTGGCACGGTTTTACGTCTGATAAGAAACACTTACAATCTATTCTCTCTGAAGCTCTGTAACTAGATGCTTCATCTGCATAATAAGAACCTTGGTCTCCCAACTCTTATCTTGACCCAGACACTCCCTTCTATGGATTCCAGGTCTTTATTTTTATTTATTTATTTATTTATTTGTTTGTTTGTTTTTGAGTCTCACTTTGCCACCCAGGCTCGAGTGCAGTGGTGTGATCTTGGCTGTCTGCAGCCTCTGCATCCCAGGTTCAAGCAATTCTCCTGCCTCACCACTAGAGTAGCTGGGACTACAGGTGTCTGCCATCATGCCCAGCTAATTTTTGCATTTTTAGTAGAGATAGTGTTTCACCATGTTGGCCAGGCTGGTCTCAAAATCCTGACCTCAGGTGATCCACCCGTCTCTGCCTCCCAAAGTGCTGGGATTATAGGTGTGAGCCACTGCACCTGCCCAGATTCTAGGTCTTTAGATGAACTCTTTTGACCAATCACCAGTCAGAAAACCTGTAAATTCACTTATGATCTGAAAGCCTCCCCACTCCATCCTTCAGGATTTCCCGCTGTTCCTGACTGAAGCAATGTGCACCTGCTGTCAGGACCTCCTGAGTCTGTGTCACAGGCATGTTATTGGAAACACTGACAAGTCTCAATCAATACAGACAGCTTTTGGTTTACAAGGCCCCTTGGATAAGGCTCCCACCTCCAAGAATCTTTTTCAGTTGGAGAGGGGACCAGAGCCCTGCTTCCCAGGACTGGGGAAAGGATTGAATGGGATGTGTAGAGTCTCTTGGATCCTAGTACTCAAAGTGTGCTCCATGCATGGGCTGCAAGCTGCTGGCTACCGGCCACACCCAAGGTTCAGACGTGACAGCCTGCATTCACACCTAAGTTTAGCAGTTTGAAGGAATCAATGACTGTCTGTGGAATTTAATAATTAAAAAACAAAAAGGGCTTGGATTTTGTATGTCATTTTAAAATTTCATTTTTTGGCAATTCATTTTTATTGCATTGTATGAAAGTACATGTTGGAAATGGGATTATAACATTGGGAAAAGTCCACACCGAGACAACAGATCACTCAGCAAGGCTAGTTTACTTCCCTCAGGAAGGGTGCAGCTCACCGGCAGTCTTGCCACGAGAGCACACCTGAACAAAGGAGACAGGGACATTTATAACTCTCATAACCTGACGCGATTGCTCTGCTGCTGTGTCATTTCCATTGGCCGGAATGGGACCTCACATTCTATGCTTGACCGGATTGGTTAAAAACTTGGAAATTTCCTGAATAGATAAGGGGGAAAGAAGACAAGGAAGCAGAGGAAGCTAGTGAGGAGGTCAGGAGGGTTTCCAAATACGGAATGGCATGCTCCAGGGTTTGCAGCTTGCCCAGTTCTGTTCAGACTTGCCTGAGTGAGTCAAGGTAGCTGATTTAAGACGTAGCTGATTTAGGGAATATATACATATACATGGGTATATGTTTATGCTAATAGTGGATAATGACCACAGAGCGAGAGATTGTAACTCCTTATAATGTAGTCTAAGACATAAACTTTGAAGAAAAACTCTCCCATGTCTCACAGTACAGGTCTTCAGTGGATTGAAAATTTAGCAAGACAGCAATGAGCCCTTCATCACAGATGGATTTTTGGTTTTATTCCTTGCATGATGTGAAGCCCTACAGAGATGGGTGAGGGTGGCATGGGGTCTGTTACCTTCAAGGCCTTTGATGAGGACTGGGGAACAGACGGGGTTTTCTGGGTCTCCTCCTTCTGTGAGACAGGAATTCTTTGAATCTGAAACTGCCTTTGAAAAATTATGACTGAGGCGGTGAAAGAAATCCAACTTAATCGACTCCATCTTGCTTCTAAACCCCAAGCTGTCCTTGTTTATTCCTGGATGTAGGCTGAACTAACTTTTGGGGAAATTTAGTTTAAAATTTATAGTTTAAACAAAGACTGTAACGCCCTTTCCCAAAGCAGACCTCCTTCTTGCCTGGGGACTAGGCTGCCTTTGTAGGACTCACATTAGCCACAAGATTAGAGATTATGCTTTAGGAGTCATGCAACTGGAGGCTACAAGATTCTGACCCTCCCTAAACTGCTCCTAAGATCAGTGCTTGAGATATTTTGCAGACCCTGCACTTGATGGTTCGGCTGGGACCACCCAGATCAATAAACTGGCTCATCTGATCTTGTGGCCCCCACCTGGGAACTATCTCAGCACAAGAAGACATCTTCGACTCCCTATGATTTCATCCCTGACCAATCAGCACTCCTGGCTCACTGGCTTTCCCCCGACCCACCAAGTTATCCTTAAAAACTCTACTCCCAGGCACGGTGGCTCACGCTTGTAATCCCAGCACTTTGGGAAGCTGAGGTGGGTGGATCAAACTCCTGAGGTCAGGAGCTTGAGACCAGCCTGATCAACATAGTGAAACCCCATCTCTACTAAAAATACAAAATTAGGCAGGCATGATGGCACGTGCCAGTAATTCCAGCTACTTGGGAGGCTGAGGCAGGAGAATCACTTGAACCAGGGAGGTGGAAGTTGCAGTGAGCGAAGATTGCACCACTGCACTCCAGCCTGGGCAATAAGTGCAAAACTCTGTAAAAAAACAAAACTCTGCTCCCTGAATGCTGGGGACTGATTTGAGTAATAATCTGCATGAATTATTCTTTCTCTATTGTGATTCACCTGTCTTGATGAATAGTCTCTGTCTAGGCAGCGGGCAAGGTGAACCCCTTGGGTGGTTACAAATTTACATATAGAATTCTGCATCCAAGCTGATTCCAAACACAGCCTATGTGAGTGTACATGAGAATGCCCTAGTTCCAGCAACACTCTCTGGGAAGTGGGGGTGCTGTGGCCTCAAAGGGAGTCAAGCATGGTGCTAGTGCTTCCATCAGGTCTCCATGTGCAAGGCTGGAGCCTGAAAGTCTAAAGTCCTGCTTGCCTCCGCTGATCCTCTCCCACCCCTGCCTGCGTTAGCCATTGTCCCTAATCACCCAGTGGAGCTTCCCGGGACGAGCCCCTCACCCCACCCTGCCATCTTAACTATTATGACAATGCGACTACTCCTCAACCACCCCCCCCCCGCCATCTTAACTACTCTTATCCCACCCGCCATTGTAACTAACCCTATAGTAATGTATACTCCTTGACCCTACCCCCACCACTGTAACTGATCTTACTCTGTAACGTTCCACTGCCCACCCCAAACCTATAACACCAACTCCTATCCCCCTGCCCTTTGCTAACGCCCTTTTCGGCCTTAGCCCACCTGCACCCAGGTGAATAAACAGCCGTGTTGCTCACACAAAGCCTGTGTGGGGGGTCTCTTCATTCAAACGGCACGTTTTTAACATTTGGTGCCAAAGCCCAGGACGGGGAACTCCTACGGGAGACCAAACCCCCGTCCCTGTTCTTGTGCTCCCTCCATGAAGAGATGTACCCACCGACCTGGGGTCATAAGACCAGCCCACAGACGCACACCGCCGGCTGTTTTGTTTGGTAAGTGGTTTCTTTTCTGCTTTCCCATCCTTTTGTCTTTTCCTTTCCATTTCCTTCCCCTTTTGGTTTCCTCCTTTTTCCACCGCAAAGACAAGGAAAATCAGGTAGACCAAGTTCTTCCATGACATTCATGATCGGAAAAATCCTACATAGGTCACGGATCCGGGAACCCAGGTTTCCCCAGGGGTTGGACTGTCATGGAGACGTTCACCCTAGTCACTCACCCACCAGGCTCCCGGCGGATACTGGTGGCAGGTCAACGTAGAGGACGCCCTCTTTGACCGCTCACCAATGATGAGGTTCAACCCAGGCTCAACTAGGGACGCCTATTGAGCGGCTGGGTTGTGTGCCTGTTCTCCTTGTCTCTGCTGGTTTCCAGAACCTTGGGCAATCGTCCATCCTCTGTCCCTCCCTTCTCTCTGCCGGCCTGTGTTCTAAAGAACCTCAAGCCACTTCAACTGCCTCCTGATCTAAAACCCAAACGTCTCATCTTCTTCTGTAACACTGCATGGCCACAATACAAGTTAAACAACGGCTCCAACTGGCCAAAAAATGGCACTTTCGACCTCTCTATTTTACAAAATTGAGACAATTTTTGTTGCAACACGGGCAAATGGTCTGAAATTCCCTACGTCCAGGCATTTTTTACACACCAATCCCTCCCTAATCTCTACTCCTCCTCTTCCCTTCCATCTGCCCCTCCTTCCTCTGCCGGTAAGTCAAAATCCTCCTTGTCCATCAACCCTTCTGGCCTTTCTCCCCACCTGTCCGAACCAGGCCCTAATCCAGGACCTAACCCCACCCCCTAGAGTCTTCCTCCTTCCTCTGCCCACAACCCCCACCTCCTTATACCCCTCCTGTCACCTCCGCACCTTATACGTGGCCCAGCTTACAGTTTAGTCCTGCGGCTACCTCCTCTGCCCCTCCTCAACAATTCCCCCTTCCAGAGGTGGCTGGAGCCAAAGGCATAGATAGGGTGCACATTCCTTTTCCTTTATCCAACCTTTCCAAATTGGCCACTGGTTAGGCTCGTTTTCATCAAATCCTCCAATACTTAACCCAGTCCAATAATCTCACCTGGAATAATATAGCGTCATCGTTACTTCCACTCTCACCCCTAAAAAATGCTTAATACGCATTTTATCACCCAATCAACCCCAACATTACAAAAAGGTACAGAAATTAAAATCTGGTCCTCAAACCCCACAACAGGAATAAAGCAACCTCACCTTCAAGGTGTTCATTAGTAGGGAAAAATCTGCCTGGTGGCAACGCATCTCAAAACTGAAGATGCTTGCCTCTTCCGTAAGACAAACCCCAGCCACACCACCGGCTCACAAAGACTTCAAAGTGCCCAGACTGCAGCGCGTCCAGCCACCCCGAAGCAACCTCACCTTCGAGGTGTTCATTAATAGGGAAAAATCTGCCTGGTGGCAACGCATCTCAAAACTGAAGATGCTTGCCTCTTCCGTAAGACAAACCCCAGCCACACCACCAGCTCACAAAGACTTCAAAGTGCCCAGACTGCAGCTCGTCCAGCCACCCCGCCAGGACCTTGCTTCAAGTGTCAGAAACCTGGCCACTGGGCCAAGAAATGCCCGCAGCCCGGGATTCCTCCCAAGCCCTGCCCCATCTGTGCGGGGCCCCCACAGAAGGTCAACTGTCTGACTCACGTTGCTGCTCCCAGAGCTCCTGAAGCTCCAATACTCGGCTTGGTGGCTAAAGACGAACGCTACCCGAGCATCTCAGAAGCCCCTTGAACCATCACGGACGCCAAACTTCGGGTAACTCTTACGTGGAGGATAAGTCCATCCCCTTCTTAATCAGCACGGAGGCACCCGCTCCACGCTGCCTTGTTTTCAAGGACCTGTCTCCTTGGCTTTCATAACTGTGGTGGGAATTGACGGCAAGGCCTCCAGGCTTCTCAAAACTCCCCACGTCTGGTGTCAATTAGGCCAGCACTCCTCTCCACATTCTTTCCTAATCATCCCCACGTGTCCAGTCCCCTGTTAGGCCGGGATATCCTAGCGAAATTGTCTGCCTCCTTGACTATTCCTGGGCTACATCCACGCCTCATTGCTGCCCTCCTCCCCAAACCCGTACCTCTCTCAATAGCTCCCCTTATGTCCCCAACCCTAACCCTAGGGTGTAAAACACCACCTTCCCATCCGTTGCTACAAGTCACTCATCCCTCATCATCCCCTTAAAACCTAACCACTCTTACCCTGCCCAGCCCCAGTATCTCATCCCACAACAGGCTTTAAAAGTGAAGTCTGTTATCACCCTCTATTGCAACATGGCCTTTTAATTCACCCTCCTGCTTCTGCAGCATCTATACTCAAAGGGGTATCGTGTATCCCCTTCCGAAGCCCAAATTTCTTCCCCATCTGTTATAATCTTTCGCCAGCATACACGTGCTCTCCCTGCCAACCGTATCCAGTTAACTTCCCAAACCCCAACCCGATCCACCAAACAACAGCTTTTCTCCTTCCTGGGTGTGGTTGCTACTGTCCCTCGGGATACCAGGTGTTGCTATTCTAACTAAGCCATTGTATAAACTCACTAAAGAAAACTTATCCAACTCTATTCATCCTAAATCCTTTCCTCACTCTTCCTTTGCCATATTTTGAAATGGCCGTTTTCTGCAGCTGTAAAGAGTCTCTATTAACACAATAGAGCTTTCCCCTTCCAGGCCCTCCCAGTCCTGAAGATATTAGCCGAGGGTCTAGCACCTGTGAAAGACCTGAATAGGAAACACTTGCCATCTATTGTCTCTAAGGACGGCCACCTCTGAGACTTCTTCTAGGTAATCAGAACCCTGAACTTCACAACCCCTTAACCCAGACACTTCTTTCCATTGGTTCCAGGTTTTTGATAATAACTCTTTTCAACCAACCAGAAAACCTTCGTATCTACCTATGACCTGTAAGCCACCCTCCCCACAAGTCGTCCCCGTTTCCAGACTGAACCAATGTATACCTCACATGTATTGACTGGTCTTTTACGTCTCCCTGTAATGTATAAAACCAAGCTCTGACCCATTGCCTTGGGCACATGTTCTCCAGACTTCTTGAGAGCGTGCCTTGGGCCATGGTCACTCATATTTGGCTCAGAATAAACCGCCTTAGATGTTTCACAGAGTTTGACTATTTCTGTCAACATTTACAGATACAACTACCTCCCTCCACTTTGAAGAGATATATGTATTTATTTTGGATTTCTTTTGTATGTTTTAGATTTTTCTGTAAATAGTGTGCTTTCGTTTTTTTTTTTGTTTGTTTTTTTTTTGAGATAGGATCTCACTCTGTTGCCCAGGCTAGAGTGCAGCTCACTGCAGCCTTGACTTCCTTGGGCTCAAGTGGTCATCCCACCTCAGCCTCCCAAGTAGCTGGGACTACAGGCACACCACGCCTGGCTAAGTTTTTGTATTTTTCATAGAGATGGGGCTTCACCATGTTGCCCAGGCTGGTCTCAAACTCATGGACTCAAGCAGTCTGCCCATTTTGGCCTCCCAAACTGCTGGGATTACAAGCATGAGCCAAGACGCCTGGCCAGGGTCTTATTTTGTAATTCAGCAGTTTGTTCTGAGGTTTATCCATGTTGATACACGTGGCTTGGTTCGTTTGTTTTAAGCGCTGTGTAGTATTCCACTATGTGAATAAACAAAAGCTCATCCATACCCTTTTGAATGAACTATTTGTTGTTTCTGGTTTTCTATAGCATGCAAAGCAAATGTGAGCATTTTGCACATTTCCTTGTACACATGTACTAGAATTTGTCTAAGGTAGATGGATACAATTGGGGGGCTGTACTATTACTAATCGTATTTAGGATCTTGAACTTTGACTCTTGACTTTATCTGTGTCTTTTAGCAACAACAACAAAAATGTAGACAGGGATGAAAGTGCCAGGCGTGGCCCGGCTCTATAGCTCACACTCGTAATCCCAGCACTTTGGGAGGCCAAGCTGGGTGGATCACCTGAGATCAGGAGTTCGAGACCAGCCTGACCAACATGGTGAAACCCCGCCCCTACCAAAAAACACAAAAATTAGTTGGGCATGGCAGCAGGTGCCTGTAGTCCCAGCTACTCTGGAGGCTGAGGCAGAAGAATCACTTGAACCCAGGAGGTGAAGGTTGCAGTGAGCTGAGATTGTGCCACTGCACTCCAGCCTGGGCAACAGAGTGAGACTCCGTCTCAAAAAAAAAAAAAAAAAAAGGAAGAAAGTGCCAGGCAGAATCACATTTTTCGTCTCTTGCATAAATATTTGGAGGCCGTTCCTGGAAGACGGACTGTTTTTGCCAGTGGGGCCTCCCAGCAGCAGGCTTCTGAGGGATGGCGCTCGAGAGTCCCAGGGTCTCCAGGGATTTGCTCACTGCCTCCCGAGTCCATGCTGTGCATCCCTGTTGGTCTAAGACCAAAGGAGGAGCTTCAGAGCTGGGAACAGCTGACCAGCCAAGGACAAAGGGTCAGATCCGCCTTGTACAGATAGAAGGGCAGGAGAGAAGACCCTGGAAGACTTGCGCATGGTGTGGCTTGTGTCTGTTTTTCTCACAGGGCAGCTGGTGTGTTGCAGCAAATACGGGGCAGAGGGGTGCTGCTTTCGGTCAGGAAACCGGGAACCAGCACCAAGCTACTGCGTCCGTGGAGGGCCAAGAATGCAAGGAGACAGGATGAAAACAGTCCACTGTGTGCCCGTGTGGTTTCACGGCTGCTTCCTAGCACTTCCTTCAAGAATGGCTTCCTTAAAGCTATAGCTATTGTCTTTCATTCTGCCATCATAATTTTACTTGTTTTTTTTTCAAGACGAGGTTTCAGCATGTTGATCAGGCTGGTCTTGAACTCCCGACCTCAGGTGATCCGCCCGCCTTGGCCTCCAAAGTGCTTGGACCACGCCCAGCCTGCTTTTTTTTTAGATGGAGTTTCTCTCTTATTGCCCAGGCTGAATGCAGTGGCGCGATCTCGGCTCACTGCAACCTCTGCCTCCCAGGTTCAAGCGATTCTCCTGCCTCAGCCTACCAAGTAGCTGGGATTACAGGCAAGTGCCACCACACCCAGCTAATTTTGTATTTTTAGTAGAGACGGTGTTTCTCTATGTTGGTCAGGCTGGTCTTAAACTCCTGACCTCA
The DNA here is from genome assembly GCF_030222135.1 of Aotus nancymaae. NCBI lineage: Eukaryota > Metazoa > Chordata > Mammalia > Primates > Aotidae > Aotus > Aotus nancymaae. The sequence continues at coordinate 124,193,361 of NW_026988425.1, forward strand.
GATGATCCACCTGCCTCTGCCTCCCAAAGTGCTTGGATTACAGGCATGAGCCACTGCACCTGGCCCATAATTTTACTTCTTAAGCAAGGGCTTTTATAAATAGGCCTTAGGGCAAACTGTGCCATCAAGACTCTCAATTCTTACAAGTTTTTGTAGGAGTTTGGCATGCACCAAACTCTTACAGGGCAGGAGTCCAGATCCCAAGAGAGGGTGCTTAGATCTCGCACAAGAAAGAATTCAGGGCAAGTTTGCAGTGCAAAGTAAAAGCAAGGTTATTAAGAGAGTAAAGTGGTGAAGGAACGGCTGCTTTATAGGCGAGTAGGGCTTGCCTGAAGTAAGAGGAGGAGCGCGCCCACCCTAGGTGCAATCCTCATACATTTGGGGAAATGTGCTCGGCTACGGGGGTTTGTGATAAAGGATTAATTTTCTTAATTACTATATTTTGCAAGAATCAATATTATTATCTTTAAAGCAAACTTAGAAATGCCTTTGTTTTCCAGATATTGGGACTTCTGGGCACTCGTAAGTCTGGATCTGTTTAGTAAACATGATTAATTTGTTCCCTTCACTGTAAACGTCCAGAAGTAAGGAAGGCCTGACTTTCTGAGGATGCAGCCCAGCAAGCCCCAGCCTCATTTTCCAGCCCTCACTCAAAATGGAGTCGCTCTGGTTCAAACGCCTCTGACACCACCACAGCATGGGATCACCTCAGATGGCGGGGGTTGTCTTTGTCCTTGGGCTTGAAGTAATGCACGGTGTGAGGTCCTGTAGGAATGGTTGTGAGTGTGCGGGTGTAAAGGTGGTGCTGTTTTTCAATCTGGACCAAAATCAAAGCCTCCCCTTTTGCTGAATTCCCTGCTCCCAGACCCTACCCATTGCAATTTCAGGGCACCAGACATACAGCAGTACGCTGGGCACAGGTGAATAGGTGACATCAAATTCAAGAACAACAAAAACCCTGTTCCTTTTCAGAGCTTATCAGCAAGAACAGTGTGGGCCACCTTTGTGCTGGGGAGGAGGTCACATGGAGTCATCACTGCTCGGCGAATGACAAGTCTCTTGTTCCTGCCAAATGCAGCAGTGCATTTGCAAATGTTCACTCACACAAGAACACGGGTGTGTGCCGTCTCTAAAAATAATGCTGGAATACTATGCAGCCATAAAAAACAATGAGTTCGTGTCCTTCATAGAGACATGGATGAATCTGGAAACCATCATTCTCAGCAAACTGACACAAGAACAGAGAATCAAACACTGCATGGTATCATGCATAGGCTGATGTTGAACAATTAGAACACATGGACACAGGGAGGGGAGCATCACACACTGCCGTCAGTTGGCGGGGCTAGGGGAGGGACAGCGGGGGATGGGGAGGGTGGGGAGGGATAGCTTGGGGAGAAATACCAGATATAGGTGATAGGGGGATGAAGGCAACAAACCACTTTGCCACGTATGTACCTATGCAACAATCCTGCATGATCTGCACATGTACCCCAGAACCTAAAGAACAATAAAAAAATGCTGACTCTCACACATGCGCACAAAAGCAGATATATGTGCCTGCCCCCAACTGAGCCCCAAGGATGGATCTTTCCTATTTTACAATAAAGGCAAGTTTTAACTCTTTATTTTTGTGTGTTTTTGATTTTTGTATTTTTTTTGAGACAGTCTCGCTCTGTTGCCCAGGCTGGAGTGTAGTGGCATGGTCTCGGTTCACTGCAACCTCTGCCTCCCAGGTTCAAGCTTCTGCCTCAGCCTTCTGAGTAGATTACAGGCGTGCACCACTATGCCCAGCTAATTTTAGTATTTTTGGTAGAGACAAGGTTTCACCATGTTGGTCAGGCTGGTCTCAAACTCTTGACCTCGTGATCCTCCCGCCTGGGCCTCCCAAAGTGCTGGGATTACAGGCGTGAGCCACCGCACCTGGCCTATTGTTATTATTTTTTATAGAGCCTTTTATTTTTTCCATTTGCATTTTCAGGCTCATGGGATGTCAGAGATTTGCAAACACCTGGTTTGACATCTGCCTGTGCCCCGTTTTATGCACGGGGAGACGGCAGCCTGGTGAGCTGAGTGTAGATGGGAAGCAGTTCCTGCCTGGGGCTGTGTTTTCAGCCCAGATAAATAACCTCTCTGAGTGTGGTCACCTGGCTTGCACTGCTTCAGCGGTCCGTCCCAGCTCTGGAGCACTGGTGGGCATGTCGCGGGTGCTCAGTAAGCGCCAGCTGGGGGGCTGTACCCTCCCCGGCCCACACAAGCCCTGTACCCGCTGCTACTCTGCCGGCTCCTCTGCTGCCTCCCCCGACCCTTCTGTGTACCATGGACAGCGCCCTGAAAGAAGCAGAGCTCTCCACTGAGCCCTCAGGGCTCGCAAGGCGTGTCCAGAGGCCTCCGGTGTGATCCAGGCGGGCCCCCCCCCCCGCCCACCCCGGGCCACGGTTCCCAGGATGGTTTAGAGTCACCTAAAAAAAAGCACATCTAAGATTCAAATCAGCATGTGCCGAGTGAAGTCCTGTCTGGGGTTCCTGGGAGAGGCGGTTTCCCACACAGCTAGCAGAGTCCTGGGAGCCTCTTACCCTCCTAGGTTCTCACTTAGGGCCCCTCTGGCTCTGGCCCTCCCTCCTGTTGGCTGCTGCTGTCGCCTTTCCTCTGCCAGACCCCGTTCCCTGAGGGTAAGGCCCACGCCTGAGTCATCCCTGGCTCCTCTGGAGCCCACACAAGCATCTGATGAACAATGGGTGAGCTTGAGTCCAGTAGAGAGAGCCAAGGGGTGCCACCGTCTCATGGAAAGCGAGAGATGTGCAACAGCTGACTCCAGATGGTGAAAAGATCTGTGCCGCCCAGACGCCTCCCGGGGTGCCACGACCACTCAAAGGTGGGAGCAACTAAGACCATACGGTGGCAGGAAATATAGGGCCACCTTCTGAGAAGGGACCCTGACGTCAGAGCTCTGAACACTCCATTCCCCATGCCCACCCAGCACAGTTTAGGAGGACAGGGCCCGCTGGCCCAGGACTCTGAGATGACGGAGTTGGAGACCAGCGTCCCTCTGCCCTTCTGCCCAGCTGCCCGCAGGCCACCGGCAAAGCTCACTCACCTTCTGGGACCCCGATGTGGAGCTCTTGAGTGAGCCCCTCTTGAAGGAGCTCATCTCTCGGAGACTGTGAGCCGCCTGCTAACTCGCTCTGGTGGCCAGGCCAGGGGCACGGGGCTGCCCTCTCTGGGTGGGCAGGAGCGGAGCCACACGCTCCAGGCAGCCCCACCACACTGGGCGAGGGGGCCCAGATCCTGGGGTGAGGCCAGCCGCAGGCTGGGTCAGCCCAGGAGGAGCATGTGTTGGCTTTTGGCGGCCCCTCCTGCCTGACCCCTGCCACCACCCCCAACATCTGTAATCAGGCTTAATCCCTCCATCCCTAAAAGGTTTAGAGGGAAGAGATTTAGCAAATGGCGATTGAAAGTAAATCTACTTTGAGAAAGTGGTGGCTGCAAAGGGCGGCGGCTGCGCATGGGAAGGATTTGGGCATCCAGAAAGGCATGTTGCGAGGTCACACAGCCCCCACTGCCGCCATCTGAGGCCCCTTGGAGGGTGGCGTCTAGATCCCAGAGGCCCGGAGCCCACCTGGCCAACCGCCTGAGTCTCAGAGCAGAATTCGCATCCAGGCCCAGGCCGTGGGTCTCAGCTCTCTCCGAGCTGCCAGAGTCCATTTTCTCCAGGTTATTCCAGCAGCGACACAGCGAGCCTTCTTCTGAAGAGCCTGTGGCCAGCGGCCCGCCCGTTTTGTGTGTGGGGCTGTCTGTGTCATTTCCAATTTCAGGGGTGCCTGTCTTGCCCTTCTTAAAGGCAGGTGGGGTCATGGGTCTTTGCAGCCCCAGCCTGGCCTGAAGTGTGCTGCATTGCTGCCAACCCTCCTGTCTCCTACAGGCACATGTGTGCCACCTCCCATGTGCGAGGGCACAGACTGGAGCTCAGAGAAGACAGGCCATATATTCCTGTCTTTGTAGATAGATTTTGTTTAAGGACCGACAAGCTGAAAATAAAATAATAGAAAGCTGTGGAACCCTCATAGTGGTGGGGCCAGGACCCGCCACCTCTGGGAGGCCTGTTGGCTGAGGAAGGCTGGAGGGTGGAGCCATGACCTCCCCCTCTTGCAGGTCTGGCTTAGGACCAACACATCTCTTATGGGGCGGGGCAGGCCTTCTGTTTCTTCCTATCTCTCAGCACCCCTGAGGTGAATTCAACTGATATATATTGAGTTTGTACTGTGGGCCACATATTGAATATATCAGGTGCTAGGGACACATTGGGGAACAGCAGGTGAGAGTCCCTGCCCTCCTGGAGCTGACCTTATCATGGGGAGGAAGATGCTCAAGCAATAAACGACATAGCATGCCAGAGAGTGTAAGAGCCAGGCAGGGAAAAAAAGCAGAGAGAAAGGTCAGGCAGGGGCGGTGGCAATTTTAAATAGGAGAGGTCTCTGAGAAGATGGCTTTTGAACAAAGATTGAGGGCAGATGGATGGTGAAGGAACCCACTGGGCAGGGATGTGGGAGGATGTCCAGGCAGTGACAACAGCCAAAGGCCTTGACTCTGGGGCTTGGCTGACATGTTCAAGGAAGACCAAGAACGCACAGAGAACTGAGAGAGGGGATGCAGGAAGAGAGGATGCAGGGAGAGGGGGTGCAGGGAGAGGGGATGCTGGGAGAGGGGATGCAGGGAGAGGGGATGCTGGGTGAGGGGATGCTGGGAGAGGGGATGCAGGGAGACGGGATGCTGGGTGAGAGGATGCAAGGAGAGGGGGTGCTGGGAGAGAGGATGCAGGGAGAGGGGATGCTGGGTGAGGGGATGCTGGGAGAGGGGATGCTGGGAGAGGGGATGCAGGGAGAGGGGATGCTGGGTGAGAGGATGCTAGGAGAGGGGATGCAGGGAGAGGGGATGCTGGGTGAGAGGATGCAGGGAGAGGGGGTGCTGGGAGAGGGGATGCTGGGTGAGGGGATGCTGGGAGAGGGGATGCTGGGAGAGGGGATGCAGGGAGAGGGGGTGTAGGGAGAGGGGGTGCAGGGAGGGGGGTGCAGGGAGAGGCGGTGCAGGGAGAGGCGGTGCAGGGAGAGGGGATGCTGGGAGAAGGGATACAGGGAGAGGGGATGCTGGGAGAGGGGGTGCAGGGAGAAGGGGTGCAGGGAGAGAGGGTGCAGGGAGAGAGGGTGCAGGGAGAGGGGATGCTGGGAGAGGGGTTGCTGGGAGAGGGGGTGCAGGGATGAGGGCAACTGCAGGGGTGAGAGTGCTGGACCTGGGAGCCATTCTAAGCACCTTGGGATTCGTTTCTGATTTTGATCCAATGTACAGTTTGAAAAGACCACTGTAATTCTTTTTTTTTTTTAGACAGTTTCTTGCTCGGTCGCTGGGCTGGAGTGCAGTGACACAATCTTGGCTCACTGCAACCTCTGCCTCCTGGGTTCAAGCAATTCTCCTGCCCTAGCCTCCCAAGTAGCTGGGGCTACAGGCCTGAGCCACTGCACCCGGCCTGTGGTTCTTAAGGTGGACTAGCTATCAGGACCAGAGCTGCGGCAGGAACCATGACATCCTGAAACAGGGTTGGGGAAGAAGCGTGATGGGCGGGGCTCTGACCCTAGAGAGGGTCTGAGGGTGGAGTCAGGAGGCCGTGCAGGAGGAACAGAACAGATGTGGGATGTGTGGGGAGGACAGACATCAGGAAGCTGCAAGGCTTCGGGCCAGGACTGCCTGTAAGATGGGGTCACCTGAGGCAACATGGAGAAGGGGTGGGAGCTTGGGGAAGGAGACCCGCCTTCTGTGCTGCCGAACATAATAGCTTTTCCAGTCCTCATTTTCTGAGGCCTCACAGAGGATTGGCGCTGCCATGTCCCCAGGCTGGCCCAGTTTGCCTCCTTGTCCTTAGGCAAATCCTCAACGCCCTGCATGGTCTGACACCTTGCCCCTAACTGGAATTGTTACATTCCTTAAGGCTCTGTGCAAGCCCTTCTCTCCTCTCACTGGACCCTGCATGACCTCCCCCTCCACCTCAGCTCTGTTACTATGGGATAATTCCCCAACGGCACCCTCCTGCCTTGACCACCCCTCTGGGGCTCTCTGCACCTCATGCAGGGCTTCCAAGCTGGCTCCCCATTGAAGACACGCACGTCAAGTGCCACGCTTCCCCACCATTCCGAGTCCACCTCCCTGACCTGGTCTTCCTCCAGGTTTCCTGTCTCAGTGATGGGTACCACATCAGCAATACAGAAGGCTCAGCGCTCTGGGACGCGATGCCCTAGCCACCTCTGTACTGTGGTCTCCCCGACAGCTGTCTACACCTATGCAAAAAAGGGTAACTTTAAAAAATATAGATCGGGTCAGGTAATGTTCCTGCTCAAAGTTCCTCAGAGCTCAGGACTGACTCCGATCCTCACCTGCCTCTAAGATGCTGCCTTTGCCCACCTCCCCGCCCTTCTCCCCCACCATATTCCTTGGGAAGCACAGAGTTCTTTTGTCCTCAGCAGTACTGAGGTGCTGGCCACGGCATGTGTGTGTAACGCTACTTGGCTAACCTATGCCTCCTTCTCTGGGCCTCCTGGTACCTGTCCTGGATTATCATCTGTCCAGTTCTAACATTTCTTTGAGTTTCAGAGCATAGCAAAAGTATGGAAATGCTCCGAACTTGTCTTACGAAGCTAGCACAATCCTAACACTGAAACCAGACCAGGAGAGGTCTGGGTTTCACTGGGGAAAATAGACAAAAAATTTAGAAAGAATACGGTAACGGCCCGGTACAATGGCTCACGCCTGTAATCCCAACATTTTGGGAGGCCAAGGCAAGGGGATCACTTGAGGTCAGGAGCTCGAGACCAGCCTGGCCAACATGGACAAACCCCGTCTCTACAGAAAATACAAAAAAATGAGCTGCACATGGTGCTGCATGCCTGTAATCCCAGCTTCTCCGGAGGCTGAGGCAGGAGTCGCTTAAACTCAGGAGGCAGAGGCTGCAGTGAGCTGAGATCGTGCCACTGCACTCCAGCCTGGGTGACAAAGTGAGACTCTATCTCAAAAAAAAAAAAAAAAAAAAAAAAAAGAATATGGTCATAAGTTGAATCTACTGCAGTTCTACAAGAACAATACCACATGATCAGCACAGGCACACCTTATCCACAGGAATGCATCGGTGACTCAACACTAGAAAATCCATTCATGTAATTAAACATGTTAACAGATTGCAAAGAAACGCCCTGTGATCACCTCAACAGCTGCCAAAACCACATGGTCCATCTCAGTAGGGCCAAAAAATCAAATCAAATCAAAACAAACAAACAAACAACAACAACAAAAACAAAAAAGCAAGAAAAAGACATCTCAACCAAAAGCAAACAAAACCCAAAAACATTTGGCAACATTTAGTAACAACTACTTATTAAAAGAGAAACAAAGAAAAACTCTCAGTCACTTAAGACTACAAGGAACTTCTGTAACTCAATGGCAGATACCTCCCAGAGGCGTCCCGCAGGCATCCACGATAATTGGTGAAATATTAGAAGTAGTTTCATGAAGATCAAGTACAGGATAAAGATGCCTGCTATCCCTGTAATTATTCAATGTTTTCCTGAAGGTTTTTTTTTCTTTTTTTTTCTTTTTTTTTTTTTTTGAGACAAAGTCTTGCTCTGTCACCCAGGCTGGAGTGCAATGGCGCTGTCTCCACTCACTGCAACCTCCGCCTCCCGGATTCAAGCGATTCTCCTGCCTCAGCCTCCTGAGTAGCTGGGATTATAGGTGCTCACCACCATGCCCAGCTAATTTTTGTATTTTTGGTAGAGACAGGGTTTCACCATGTTGACCAGGCTGGTCTTGAACTCCTGACCTCAGGTGATCCACCCACCTTGGCCTCCCAAAGTTCTGGGATTACAGGCGTGAGCTACTGCACCCAGCCCTTTCCTGGAGGTTCTAACCAATGCAGAAATATGGTAAGACAAAAAAAAAAAAAAAAAAGAGAGAGAGAAGTAGTATGACTATCGAGAAGGAATAGGAAAAGACAACTATCTGCCCCTAAAAAGCCAGGAAACCAAGCCAGGAAACTCGCAAGCAAACTATTCAAATTAAGAAGAGGATTCATCCGGGAGCGGTGGCTCACCCTCACAGACACACCCAGGATCAATGTTGCATCCTTCAATCCAATCAAGTTGACAGTATTAAATATCATAGCACTCAATATTTTTTTTGAGAAAAAAAAATGGGAAGTAATTTTTTTGAGATATGGCACATCTGAAAATATTATTTTACTTTCATATAAGATGGATAGTTTGGCTGGATATAAAATTTTGGGCTGGAAATAATTTTTCTCAAAATACTGAAGGAATGGCTCCATTAAATTTAGCTCTCAATGTTCTGTTGAGAAGTGCCAGGCCAGTCTGATTTATAATGTTTTTAATGTAATTAATTTTTTTCTCTCTGGAAATTATTACTCTCTCTTGTGTACTAAAATTTCAATATGATGTATCTTAATGTTTAAAAAATCCGTGGTCAGTTCTTGATGTGTCCTTTCACTTCAGAGAATTATGTTATTCCATTCTAGGAAATATTATTATGTTATTTATTGGATCCCTCCCCTTTTGTTTTCCAATTTCCTCTGCTTTTTCTTTCTGGAACTCCTATTCTTCTTCAGATGTTGGGCCTCCTAAATTGTTGCTCTTGACATTTAAAAATCTTTTATCTTTTAACTTCCTTTGCTTCATCTTCTGATTATGTCTTCTAGGATACTACCTTAACTTGTCCTGCTATTCCTTAAATTGAATTTGGCTAATTAGTTATAAATTTCCAGGAGTTATTGTCTTGCACTCTAAATTTTCTTTTTAAATACTATCTGACCATGTATCATACAGGTAATATTCTTCTTGTCTCTCTAAAGGTATTAATTATATATTTTTAAATGTTTCTTCTGCTTTCTGCCTTGTTTTTGTTTGAGTTCTTTTTCACTTGATTTGCTTTGGCCTGTTTTTCCTGTTGGGGGATTTTCTCAAATTTTCTTTTATTTAAGAGTAGGATCTCTCCGAGTGTTCCTGACTGGCAAGTTCAGTGAAGAGGGGTCTGGCATGAACCTGGTATTTGGGGGGCCTGCCAGTATCTATATATCTTGTCTATAAAGTAGTTCCTGCAGAGAAGAACTCTCCTGTATAAAGTAGTTCCTGCAGAGAAGAATCCTCTTGCCTCTTCCATGGGAGAAGAAATCTGACTGCCAAGGTTCCCAAAGCTATGTAAGGAGCAGGTCTACGCATCTCACATCCACTTACGCCTGTGTTCAGAAAGGTACTTGTAACCCTGGCTGTGTGTGCCCCACCCCAGACCTACAATTCAATCTCTACAGACAGTGAACTCTGTCATCTATCAGGATAGTGAAGGGAAGCCACTTGGGGGGTGGGTGAGGAAGGGGACAGGGAGACTTAACTGTCTTTTAGGCTGACTTGCAACTGCTCCTGTTTTTACATTTTCCCAAGGGATATTGGATGGCCCCCAAATATTGACCTCTGGGATCATCACAGGAAAGTCAGCTTGTGTGTTATCAGCTTCTCTCTGAAGGCAGTTAGGGCTCTGCTCTTCCTACTCCGGTCGCTCTGCCTGCTTTCCAGGTTCCTAAGTGTCATGGGCATTTCTCAAGAACTGTCTAGTGTTCTACTGATCCCCTTGTCCTTCAGAGATAATGCTTTTGCCATCCATTTGCTGACATTTTAGTAGTGCTTTGGGAGAAAGCAGAGGTTAATGCATATTTTTGATCCACTATGTTTAACTAGAAGCCCATAATAGATTATAAGATTAGTGCTTGAGGGAGGTGGGGCTTTGAAGGAAAAGAGATGAGTTCAAAAGAAAAATGTCTGAATTTAGAAAGGTGTTTTAATCTTTTTTTAATGCATACATGATATAAGTCAATCACTGTAAATCTGTGTGTGTATGTGTGTGTGTTGTGTGTGTGTGCATGCGCGTCTGCTTTATGAAATGTGAGAAAATGTAGTCACAAAAATGGCAATGTGTTTATCTCCAGGTGGTGAGATTTTAAGTGCTATTCATTTTCTTTTTCAAAATTTTGTGAAGAAAAGAAAAAATTAAATGGACAAAGAATATTTGCCCACTGATAAAGATGGCAGGTGGCTACACGTATGAAAAGTCAAAATGCACTTTTCTATCATCTACCTCTGAGAGAGGCACTGAACTTGGGGTGGGGGCAAGAAGGTTGATTCAGAAAGAATGGGCCCTAATGACTGATGTCATCCGCTCCAGAAACACCAGCTCAGTTTCAGTTTGAAAGACAGGATTCCGGCCAGCAAGGAGCTCACCTTCTGCCAGGGGGACGTGCCTGTAAACACTGACCAGGAAGAATAAAATGACTGCTCTGAGAGAGCTACCTGCCGGATACACAGTTGTGGTTGCCTGGTGCTCTGTGGGAAAGACATTGAGGCCAACTGGGAACAGCAGGTAAAGAGCTCTAATGGATCAGCTCCAACTGCCATGGGTCAGACAAGGTGGCTTCGGGCTGTGGAGTCATCATATTCACCATGTCTGGTTAGTAGCAGGGGCCACTGATTTTCACTAAGGGCATCATTTTTGCCAACAGATATCTGTGCCTAAATCTTCCTGTCTGTATCTTCCTCTCTATTTCTCTATTGCTCTCTCTCTGCCTGTCTGTGTCTGTGTCTTTCCTCCCTTCTCCCACTTCATGTTGCCCTGTAGTTTTCCCCTTAAAAATGTGTAAATTGGCTGGGCGTGGTGGCTCACGCCTGTAATCCAAGCACTTTGGAGGCCAAGACGGGCAGATCACCTGAGGTCGGGAGTTCAAGACCAGCCTGACCAACATGGTGAAACCCTGTCTTTAAAAAAATAAAAAATTTAAAAAAAATTTTTAAAAATGTGTAAATTGTGTTGGGGGGTGGCGGGTGGGGGAGGTGGGGGCCACCGGCCTGGCCTGGTCCGGTCCCAGTGCGCTGCTCCCTGGGAAAAAGAAACACACACACACACACACACACACACACACACAAAACGTGTAAATTGGTTTGTCAGGGAACAAAAAGTCTTTGGTAGTTTGAGGCCAGTGAAGAGAAGAGTCTCATGTTAACAGCACCCAAAGAAAAGCCCAGGCTGGAGAGCTCAGCGGGAGGGTTCTTCTCTGGGTTGGGGTCAGGCTGCTTCTAAAAGTGGATGGCCTCGGAACCTTCTGCAAAAACGGAGACCGAGGGAGCTCATGTCAGTAAATGCCATTAGAAATCTCCAGACCCCAAAGAGTGGAAAGAATTCACTTCACATTAAGCCCAAACGTTATTATTCACTCCATCCCCCAGGCTTAGCAGCCTGCATTTTGGAGCATCCTAAATCAGGATTAAAAGTGAGCATTCGGGGCCAGGCCAGAGCTGAGCCCCTGAACAGAGTGGGGGAGCGGCCGAGGCTGCCCTGTGGTGTCGGGGTGGGGGGTGACTTCTCATCTCTGTGGCCCATCTGGCTGCCCGCCTGCCCTTGTGTCACAGGACGTGAGACGTGTGGCCCTTCTCTGAGTCTGCTCTGTGCTAGGAGGGGAACTGGGCTCTGTGCAGACCCTGCTGTGCAGAGCGGCGGGCCTTTGGGCATGTTGGCTTTCCTTGCCCATAGCCGTAAAAGCCCCATGTAGCCCTGTTTTGGTAAGAGGTCCTAAGATGTCGGGGAGTTCTTTGTAAACTGTAGAATGCTTCCTAATTTAAGGCTTAAGGTATTGCTGCCATGTCAAGGTTTGAGGCTAGCCGACTCGCTGCCTTTATTGTGACAAATTTGGGCACGGTCATCCATAGACACAGGTCGCTTCATTCTAACATTTTTAACATTTATTAGTTGAGTGTCTGGTATTTGGACAGGATGGAATTTATTGCTAGGATTTATGGTGAGCCAGCCCTCTAAGGCTCAGGAAGGCTGCAGGGGCAGACGGAGTCTCATCACTGTGTGTCCCACGTCACACAGTTGAGAGACCCCAAATCACTCCATCCTGGGTTTTATAAAGTGGGAGTGACTGGGATCGCTAAGCACAAGCAACTTGGGATGTCCTCTTGTAGGAGGGACAAGAACATTGCCCAGGCTGTTCCGGGCAGCAACTCTTTATCTCAGGAGGGTGTATGCTCAGTACATTCTACTGTGATTCTCAGATCCATGAGCAGGTGGGGAAGAGCTGGGTTGGCCAAGGCCAGCCAGAGACCTGTCTTCCTGCGGTACAACTCGCAGTCCCTTCCCTCTGTCCTGTAGCTTCCTCCAGGCCCCTGCTGCTCTATGTCACATCTGGTATCTTCGCCCTGGGTCACTGCCCTCTTCCGTCCCTACTTCTAGGGCCAGGGTAGGCCCAGAGACTGGGGACCATGCTTGACAAGCTCAGTGGACAGGGTGTCATGTGCATATCATTTCTCTTCTGTGAGACTAGATCCCTAGGATGTGTGCACGGAAGGGCTCCCCCCAACACAGCTCCCAGGGGCTGCCTGAGGACCACCAGGCTCTGCCCAAGCTCCCAAGTGCTGCTTAGTGCACCATGAAGCTGCCAGGGTTCATTTTCGAGAGCTTGCAGACCTGCCCCCAGAGGAGCATGTCTCTCCCAGAGCAAAAATCGGAGGCAGACTAGGTTTCAGTGTGAGGTTGTAGGGGCTCGTATTGAGAGGAAGGCATCCCACTTGGTCACTGTAACCACGTGCTAGGACTACGAGCAAACATCTGCAAATATTAAAAATGCACTTTCCCTAGAGAGCTCCATGAACTGTCAAGGGCAGAGTGAGCAGGGAGGTATTGATTCATGTCTCTGGCCTCTACGGGTTCAAGGGCATAGTTACCGAGTCTTGAGTGAGGAGAGGGGGTCAGAACTTAGGGAATTGTTGGTTCATTTGGCATCGAGAGGTGTCACACCTCCACGGTGTGGGCCTTGGCTCCCTGGACCCCAGCCTCCCCCATCCCATTCTCCCATGTCTCAGAGGAGAGGGGAGCTGAGGGAAGGGTGTCCCCTGCAGGCCTCACCGCCCACCTCTGGCTCTGCACCCAGACTGGTCCAGCCCCTACCCTGGGATCACCTCCAGTGCTGGTCAAGCACCGCCCCAGTGAGCAGACACTGGGCCGCAGGTCACCCCAGCTCTGGCAGGACCACTTCTGTGCACAAAATAATTGTACGTGTGCCATTCAATGCTGTGTATGAGCTTTTCAAAAGCCAGGAGGAAAATGGATGAGAAATTTCGGTTTTATATAGAGAACATACCTGGGGACAAAGCCACCCTACCTGCTCTGAAAGCAGCAGACACTTGGCCTAGCGCTGACGGTAAGTCCTTCTCCTGAAAAGGAGAGCAAAGCATGAAGGCACATGCCCTGGACGGGGGGCACTGCCCCTGGGGGTCCTAGCAGGTCAATATTATCAGGGACTTGTTCCTTGTCCACCCCTGCAGGCCTGTTCCTGACACCAGGTACAAAATCCATGCCCACTAGGGTGTGGCTCAGCTCCATGGGTGGGAGAGCCAGGGTTCAGCGGCCCTGGGAACCCTCAGGGCTGCCTGGGTTCTGCTCAGCCACTGGTCACAGCTGTGCCTGTCCTCCCTTCTCCTCCAGGCCATGCCCAGCACCCATGCCCAGACACTGCCCTCTCTCCCTGACCCCAGAAAGGGATGGGCCTTCATTTCTCTGAAGCAAATGCAGCTAAACTTGATGTGTAACCCCAGCTCTGCCAAGGCCTTACACCTAAGATGGGAAAACCCACCTCTGTGTGCTCATAGGGGCCGGGGGCTGTGGTGGCTGCCAGGACCGGGTGAATTTGATGTCGTGCATACATGCGCTTGATATTGTTTTAACAAATGGTAACCAAGCCTCGTACTCCACTATCATGGGTGTCTGTAATAGGCCCGCACGCCATTAGTGCTGCAGAATGGACAGAGGGGTCTGAAAGGTGGTCCCTGTCTCTGAGGGGTCTCTCTGGAGCCAGTGAAGGAAGAGGAAGCTGAGGGTCCTACGGAGTCAGGAAGCACAGGGTCCTCTTGCCTTGTGACACCTGCAGTGACCAGTCATGGCTCAGTCATCTCTCCCTGCTTCTGCTTTTTCTTGAGGCTTGCATAGTTAAAAATAGAATAAAACCACACTTTTTGTATGCAAACCACAAAATACCCACTTTTAACTCTGACAGAATTTAGTAACTGTGTTCTCCCCATAAGAAGAGAGTGGAAGAGATCATTTTAAAGACACGGCATAATTTGAGTGAATTCTTTTGAAAATCTGATTGTTGAAATATTGCCCATTGTTCTTCATTAGATGTGAAAATAAAATCCTGGAAGAGTTCTTGAGATGAGAATTTTAGAGAAGAAACGATCCTAGCAGACTCGTTTTGTTTAATGCATCCGAGAACTCAGACATGGCTGTAAATCCCATAAAACTCCAAAACACAGAACTCCAGAAATGTCATCAAATCTTTGAAAGCATGAAACCCAGAGAGGAAGACTGAGAAGAAACCCCACCATAGGTGGCTAAGAGCAGAGCTGCTGCTTGGGCGTCCCAAGGAGTGACCGAAGTGCGGTCATCATCTGGTAGGTGACCAAAGTGACCTCTTAATCTCCCCTCCACAGCAGCAGGGATTAGCCTTGGGTTGGAGGCAAGGTCCATCCTGGCCCCTGTCCAGCAAGCCCTGCCTCTCACGCCTGAGTGGCCCGGCCAGACCTGGAGGAACTGCTGGGAAACTGCCCTCTCTGCTGAGAAGCCTGGAGAAGCTCACTGAGGAGGCTGCAGATCTTGGCACCAAGGTTTAATTGTTGCCCCTGCCTCACCACCAGTGCCCTGGGCAGAGATGGCTCTCACTTGTCCTGGGCTCTTCTTGCTCTGACAGGACCCTGGGTTGCAGCCAGCACAAGGATTGCGAGGTCCAGTTCCTGAGTGGGGTCGCTCACTCAGAGCATCAGGGCCTGACTGGCAGTGACTTTGAGGAGCAAGAGGAAGAAGATCTGGGTTCTGAAATCTCTCTCTCTCTCTTTTTTTTTTTTGTTGAGATGGATTCTCTCTCTGTCTCCCAGGCTGGAGTACAGTGGCGCAATCTCGGCAAACTGCAACCTCTGCCCCCCGGGTTCAAGTGATTCTCTTGCCTCAGTCTCCCGAGTAGCTGGAATTACAGGCATGTGCCACCGTGCCTGGCTAATTTTTGTATTTTTAGTAGAAACAGGATTTTGCCGTATTGGCCAGGCTGGTCTTGAAGATCTCAGGTGATCCACCCACCTTGGCCTCCCAAAGTGCTAGGATTACAGGCATGAGCCATTGCATTTGGCCACTGAAATCTTTATGTTCATCAATAAGACCCAGAGATCTTTCTACCCTGGTATTGGTACTATTCCAGAAAGCAGGCTTTGGTTATGGTCTTGGCCAATATAACCCTGGACAATGACGCAGCTATGCAACACACTATACAACACACCCAGCTTACTCAGGTTACATAAAAGGGGAAGAAGGCAAATACATATAAGAGTGTACAGAGAAAGACCATTTGTTTTGTTACTGAATTATTAATAATTTTATTTCTAATCATGAATTTAAAACGTGATGAGGGTAAAATAGCACAGAATTGGCATGCTGTGTTCTCAGAATTCACCCCACTCCTGTGGGCCTTCATCACCACCCACAGTGACCCCCTGCTGTGTACACCTACTTCTTGTACGATATGGTCTACACTGTCCACCTGTAGCCCACCATCAAAAACACCTTACTGTCTACACCTACTACTACCTGCATCTAATGTGTATACTTTTTTTTTTTTTTGAGATAGAGTCTTGCTCTGCCACCCAGGCAAGAGGGCAGTGGTGCAATCTCAGCTCACTGCAACTTCCGCCTCCCGGGTTCTGCCTCAGCCTCCTGAGTAGCTGGGATTACAGGTGCACGCTGCCATGCCTGGCTGATTTTTGTATTTTAGTAGAGACGGGCTATAATGTGCACTAGGAACATGCCACATGGACTGCAAATGACCCTGATCCTTCACACTCAGGGATATTGATCTTAGCTTAATTTGGGACTTAATGAAAATAGAGCATTACTTGAGAGAAGTAAAAATGTACTCCGTGGATAAAAAATACTTAATTACAGCTGTAACTTAAAAACTGCATAGAGCAAAAGAGAGGGCAGTAATTTGCCAAGCACCACCCATGTGCTGGAACTTTCTATATTTTACCTCTCAGTCCCTGCAAAGGCCCTGGCAGAATGGCTCACTGCTGCTGTGCAAACATAAGCCACAGACAGTGCAGGTCCACCAAAAAGCCGATGAGTTTCCACTCTGGGACCCTCCCCTTCCAGGACTTTCCACCCTGGAAATGACCCTAGCAACATGCTTGCACGGTTTCGTCTAATGTATTTACAAAAGTAGGATGTTTTTTCTTTTCTTTTTTTTTTTTTTGAGATGGAGTTTCGCCCTTGTTACCCAGGCTGGAGTGCAATGGCGCGATCTCGGCTCACCGCAACCTCCGCCTCCTGGGTTCAGGCAATTCTCCTGCCTCAGCCTCCTGAGTAGCTGGGATTACAGGCACGCACCACCGTGCCCAGTTAATTTTTTGTATTTTTAGTAGAGACGGGTTTTCACCATGTTGACCAGGATGGTCTCGATCTCTTGACCTCATGATCCACCTGCCTCGGCTTCCCAAAGTGCTGGGATTACAGGCGTGAGCCACCGCGCCCGGCGGATGTTTTTTCTTAAAGAGTGTCCCAGTTATTCTGGCTAACAAATCGCCCCCTAATTTAGTGGCTTCAAACCATAATAACCAGAGCTGAACTTTCTGTCTAGACAAGATAGTTTAAACTCTTCTCCTCTTGCTTCTCCCAACTAGATATACCCTGGAAATAACACAAAACACAACCAAAGGAGCACTTGGAAAGGTTGCAAGACGAAGGCAAACTGCTTGGGCCACAGAACCGGTCAAACAACACCGAGGTGGGCACCTTGCGACTCCTTCCCAGCCAGAAAATGATGACCTAGGCTTAGTGTTTCCTGCCAGCAGCAGAGGGTGGCCGAGGTGGGCTGATTTCTCCCCTAGTGGGAGCTGGAGTCCCACTGACAACATCAGGCAAGCGCAGCAGAACTGGCAAGGGAGATCCCGTCAGGAGCCCAGCGGGCACTCAGCTGCCAGGGGAAGTACTCTCCTTCCCCGTCAGGTCTGAGACTCCCTTCCTCAGCTGCAGAAACCATGCAGCTTGGGGGTCAGGGGGATCAGCAAAGAGGATCCCACCATAACAAGCCCCCAGCCTGGGAAACTTCTTTGTCTCTACAAGATTGTGACTCCCTTGCCTCCCTTGAGACTGATGCTGAGATGAATATACCAGGCAATGGGTGGTATTATTGAGGAGGAAGAGCCCTCACCACAAGCGCCTAGCCTAGGAAGCACTCTTCCCCTCTGTGGCCGGAGACACACTTCCTTCACCTAGGAAGCACCAGGCTGCATGTCTGAGGAAATTCCTTCTGCTCCCTCAATCAGCACCTGCAGGGACCAGTAGGAGTGCCCAGGCTCATGAGAAAAATTAAGCAGACTAAGAAAGTACAGCAAAGTCTCTGAAAATTAGATGTTATTGTAACCACAGCCCACAAAAGTAGGTCACACCTGCATTGCTAAACCTAAGCAGGGTAGTTGCCTACTAAAATAAAAATTTTAAATAAGACCTAGAGTTTGCTAACATAAGACCCAAAATTCCAGGCCACAATAGAAAGTCATCTGTCATACCAAGAACCAGAAAAATTACAACATGAGAAAAGCAATCAACTGATACCCACAGTGAGATGAATCAGATGTTGGAATTATTTGACAAAAATTGTATTTTATTTTATTTTATTTTAATTCTTTTGAGACAGAGTCTCACTTCGTTGCCCAGGCTAGAGTGCAGTGGCACAATCTCAGCTCACTACAAACTCTGCTTCCGGGATTCAAATGATTCTCCTGCCTCAGCCTCCCAAGTAGCTGGGATTACAGGTGCCTACCACCATGCCCAGCTAATTATTGTATTTTTAGTAGAGACGGGGTTTCACCATGTTGGCCAGACTGGTCTCAAACTCCTGACGTCAAGTGATCTGCCTGCCTCAGCCTCCCAAAGTGCTGGGATTACAAGTATGAGCCACCACGTGCGGCCAATTTGACATAAGTTTAAAGACAACCATAAAAATGATTCAATGATTAACTACAAATTCTCTTAAAATAAATGAAAAAATAGAAAATCTTAGCAAAGAAATAGAAGTTATATTAAAAAAGAACTAATTATAGAACTGAAAAATACAACAAAAGAAATAAAAATTCACTGAATGGACAACAAAATACAACAAAAGAATATAAAATTCACTGTTGTGAAGTGAACACAACAGAGGACAGAATCAGGACTTTAGGACGAATCAATAGAATTTACCCAATCTGATTAACAGAGAGAAAATAAAGAAATGGGCAAGTAGGCTGGGCGTGGTGGCTTATGTCTATAATCTCAGCATTTTGGGAGGAAGAAGTGGGCAGATCACTAGGTCAGGAGTTTGAGACCAGCCTGGCCAACATGGTGAAATACCATCTCTATTAAAAATACAATACTTAGCTGGGCACAGTGGTGGCACCTGTAATCCCAGCTACTTGGGAGGCTGAGGCAGAAGAATTTCTTGAACCTGGGAGGCGGAGGTTGCAGTGAAATGAGATCATGCCACTGCACTCCAGTCTGGATGAAAGAGCAAGACTCTGTCTCAAAAAGAAAAAGAAAAGAAAAGAAAAGAAAGAAATAGGCAAGTTTATAGTTGTAGCTACAGACTAACACCTGCCTGTCAGCAAGCAAAAGAACTACTATACAGAAAATAAGCAAGAATACAGATCTTAACAAAATGATTTGCCAACAGGATCTAATGACTGTATATAGAACACTCTACCCTAAAACAGTACAATAATTTTTTTTCTCAAGCACCCATGGAACATTCAACAGGAGTGACAGTATTCTGGGCCATAAAACAGATATCAACCAAAAACAAATTTTTTTTGAGACAGAGTCCCTCTGTTGTCCAGACTGAACTGTAACCTCAAACTCCCAGACCCAAGCCTTCCCATCTCAGCCTTCCAAGTAGTTAGCACTATAGGTGTGCACCACCATGCCTGGCTAATTTTAAAAAAGTTTTTTTATAGAGACAGGTCTTGCTATACTGTCTAGACTGATCTTGAACTCCTGGCCTCCAGCAATCTTCCCACCTCTGTCTCCCAAAGTGCTAGGATGAGAGGCATGAGCCACTGCATCAGAACAATAAATTTTTAAAAATTGAAATAATGCAAAGTTTGTTCTCTGACTATAATTGAAATAGACTAAAAATCAATTACAGTTACATAACAAGAAAATCTCTAAGCACTTGGAAATTAAACAAACATTTAGATAATCTATGAGTAAAAGGAAGTCTCAAAGGAAAAAATACATAGAACTTAATAAAAATAAAAACAGAATATATGACATTTATGGACTGCATATAAAGCAATGTTGAGAATGAAATGTAAACCATTAAATGATTGCAGTAGAAAATAGGAAAAGTTTCAATGTAATACTCTGAGATCTTTCTTCAAAAATGTACAAAGAGCAAGATAAAACCAAAGCAAGCAGAAGAAACAAGTGCAGAAATCAATAAACTGAAAACAAAAAATAAAATCAACAAAACAAAAAACTTGCTCTTAAAAAAATCAATAGAATTGATAAACTGCTAGCAAAACCAATAAATATAAAAAGAATGAAGGCACAAATCACCAATAACAGGAATGAAATAGAAAATATCGCTATATCATGCACACTTTTTTCAGCTAAATAAATAAATAGAAAATATTGCTACACATCCTGGGCCCATTAAAATGATAATAAGGAAATATTACAAACAACTTTATGTTCACAAATTTAGCAACTTAGAAAAGATAGACTAATTCCTTGAAATTCACAAACTACTACTCTCACTATGATGGAATAGATAATCTGAATAGTCCTATAACCATTAAATAAATTGAATTTGTAATTCAAAAACACTCAGAAAAGAAATCTCTAGGTCCAACGGTCTTATTGGAGTATCTTACCAAGCATTTAAAAATAATTAACACCAGTTTTATTATACATACATAGTAAAATACATATACTATATATATGTATATATATAGTGTATGTTGTATATATATATGGTAGAGAGTGAGAATATATATATTTGGTAGAAATGGAGCCTCACTGTGCTGCCCAGGCTGATCTCAAACTCCTGCTTTCAAGCAATCCTTGGCCTCAGTTTCCCAAAGTGCTGGAATTACAGAAGTGAGCCACCATGCCAGAATTACCTTGATGGCAAAGCTAGACAAAGATGATACAAAGAAAGAAGATTGCATTAATCCGTTCTCACATGATATAAAGACATACCTGAGACTGCGTAAATTATAAAGAAAAGATTCATTGGCTCACAGGTCTGTGGGCTGTACAGGCCTCTACCGGAGAGGCATTAGAAAACTTATGGCGGAAGGTGAAGTAGAAAAGGGCTCATCTTCACGCGGCCAGCGGGAGAAAGAGCAAGTGAAGGGGAGAGTGCTAACACACTTTCAAACAATCAGATCTCATCAGAGAACTCTAATCATGAGATAGCACTAGGGCGCTGGTGCTACCCATTAGAAACCACCTCTCTGAGTTAATCACCTCCCACCAGGCCCCACCTTTAACACTGGGATTACAATTCAGTGTGAGATTTGGGTTGGAACAAAGAGCCAAATGATATCAAAGACCATAGGCCAACGCCTCTCATGAATTTAGATGCAAAAATCTTCTAAAAAATTAGAAATGAAATCCAACAAAGTATCAAAATAATTATATACCATCACCAAGTGGGATTAATCCAGACTTGCAAGCCTGGTTCTACATTTGAAATCAATCAATGTAATCTATAAAAACCCTACAGCTGACATCCTACTTAATGTTGATAAACTGAATGCTTTCCCCCCAACATTGGGAAGAAGGCATGCAGACTGTTCTCACCACTGTTATTCAGTATGGTACTGGAAGCTCTAGCCACTTCAATAAGGCAACAGGCAAGAAAATGCAATACAAGGCATACGCAGGGAAAGGAAAGAAATAAAAACCACTCCTATGTGCAAATGATGTGATTGTCTATGTAAAAATCTCAAGTAATTAGAAACAACTACCAGAACTAAGAAGTGAATTCAGCTGGTTTTCAGGATACAGGTTCAAAACACAAAAACCAATCCCATTTCTTTCTTTCTTTTTTTTTTTTTTTGAGACAGTTTCACTGCTGTTGCCTTGTCGCCCAGGCTGGAGTGCAATGGCACAATCTCAGCTCACCGCAACCTCCACCTCCCCGGTTCAAGCCATTCTCCTGCCTCAGCCTCCCGAGTAGCTGGGATTACAGGCATGTGCCACCACGCCCGGCTAATTTTGTATTTTTAGTAGAGACGGGGTTTCTCCATGTTGGTCAGGCTGGTCTCGAACTTCTGACCTCAGGTGATCCTCCGCCTCAGCCTCCCAAGTAGCTGGGATTACAGGTGTGAGCCACCACGCCCGGCCAACCAATCCCATTTCTATATACTAACACGTAGAAACCAAAATGAGAAGCACAATACCATTTACAACAAAAGTGAAATACACGGGCATAAATTTAACAAAATATGTACAGAATCTGTAGGTTCAAATTCATAAAATGTTGATGAAATAAATCAAAGAAAACCTAAGTCAGTAAAGAGATGCTGTGTTTATGGATTGGAGGATTCCACATAGTAAAGATGTCAATTTTCTCCAAAGTTATCTATTAGATTGTTGCAAACATAATTGCAGTTTTTATCATTAAAAGTAATGGCAAAACTGCAATTACATTTGCACCAACCAAGTTTAATGCAACTCCTATAAAAATTTCAAAAAAAAAACGTTTTTTTTAACAGACATAGACAAATTTATTCTAAAAGTTATATGAAAAAACACAGGCAGGCCAAATGCGGTAGATCATGCCAATAATCCTAGTGCTTCCGGAGGCCGAGATGGGAGGATTTCTTGAGGCCAGGAGTTCAAGACAAGCCTGGGCAACATAGTGAGACCTTATCTCTACCAAAAAAAGAAATAAATAAATAAATAGTGGTGGCACATGCCTGTAGTCTCAGCTACCCGAGAGGCTGAGGTGGGAGGATTCCTTTCTTTTCTTTTCTTTTCTTTTTTTTGAAACAGAGTTTTGCTCTTGTTGCCCAGGCTGGAGTGCAATGGAGGGGCCATCGCTGAAGTCCCTGACTGGGGGCTGCCTCAGGGAGCAAGGGTGGTGGAAACTCCCTCCACTGTCGTGGAGAGATGGCCAGGAAGTAAGTCTCCACCTGAGGATCTGAGGAAAGCAAACGAAGCCCCGCCTGTGCCCCACACTGTACAGTTTTCTATTGCAGCACAGCAAATCACCACAATTTCATGACAAAGGCCAAACAAATTTATTATCCAAGAAATTCTGCGGTCGGGAGTCCAAGCACAGCTTAAGAAGACTCTCTGCTTGGGGTCTCACCAGGTTATAATCATTTGGAGCTCCATGTTCTCTCCAAGCTCATTCAGGTCGCTGGCAAAATTCAGTTTGCAAGTTCCAAGATTCGGTTATATCTTACAGTTCCAAGACTGGGGTCTCCACTTTCTTGCTGGCTGTAGGCTACCCTGGGACTTGTCTCAGCTTCTGGAGACCATGCTTGGTGCTGGCTGCATGGACTGTGTGTTAATCTACTCTCACACTGCTATAAAGAAATATCAGAGGCTGAGTCATTTATAAGGAGAGGGGTTTCATTGGCTCATGGTACCACACACTGTACAGGAAGCATAATGCTGGCATCTGCTCAGCTTTGGGGAGGCCTCAAGAAAATTACAATCAGGGCAGAAGGTGGAGGGGAAGCAGACATGTCTTAATGGCTAGAGCAGGGGCAAGAGGTGAGCCAGGAGGTGCTATTCACTTTTTTTTTTCTTGAGACAGTCTCGCTCTTTCACCCAGGCTGGAGTACAGTGGCGTGATCTCGACTCACTGCAACCTCCACTTCCCAGGTTCAAGTGATTCTCCTGCCTCAGCCTCCTGAGTATCTGGGATTACAGGCGTGCACCACCATGACCTGCTAATTCTTGTGTTTTTAACAGAGACAGGGTTTCACCATGTTGGTCAGGCTGGTCTCGAACTTTTATCCTCATGATCTGCCAACCTCGGTCTCCCAAAGTGCTGGGGTTACACGTGCGAGCTGCTGCGCCCGGCTGCTATCCACTTTTAAACAACCAGATCTCGTGAGAACCCAATATGGTGAAGACAGCAACAAGGAGATGGTGTTAAACCATGAGAAACTGTCCCCATGATCCAATCACCTCCTGTAAGGCCGGTTGCCTCGCCAAGAGCTCGGACACGCCCACCCCCCCTCCGAGCCTAGAAACTACGTCATCACTCCACGCCCGGCACCAACCTGTGCACTCAGCACCTAGTCCGCCGTTGGAAAACCCCGCCAAAATTCAAAAGAAGCCCCGCCAGAACCTGCCCAATAGCATTTTGTGCCATCCAGGTCCCACTCCCTCTGGGCGGCCCGCTCACCGGAAATCCCGCCTACCTGCCAATAGCAGCTTGTCACCACGTCCTGCTCTCCCACAATCAATCAAATGCCTCTACTCCCTATAAAACCCCACGTCTGAGAGAAGTTCGCGCAACTTCTCAGGTCTCTCCTGTCAGACTACAGAACCTCGCCCAGGAGCCGATTAAATTTCTTTATTCCAGTAACTGGCCTCAGTTGCCTCATTCGAACCTCGGTTGCTTCATTCAAACCTTACAAGTGGTGCCGATCCGCGCGACTTCTCCGGCCCCTCCTGTCAGGCCGCAGAACCTCGCCCGGGAGCCTGAATAAATTCCTTCATATTGGATCTTCTTGTGTTGGCCTCAGTTTCTTCCTTTTAAACTCGGCAAGAACAAACCTTACACGTCCCACCAGGCCCCACCTCCAATTACAATTCTACCTGAGATTTGGGTGGTGGCACAGATCCAAACCATATGAGACCCCACAAACAGTGCAACGCGACAGTCTGCTATCCTCTGGGCCACGTCTCCACGAAGCTTCACCTCCTTTTAAAGGCTTTTCTGTGGGCCAGGCCCACCCAGGATAACCTGGATAGTATCCCTCTTGATTAACCCAACATCAACTGAATTGTGACAATCACAGGAGTGACATCCTATCATAGTCACCGATTCTGCACACATTAAATAGGAAGGAATTGTATAGGGACTTTACACTGGGGCAGGATTCTTGGGGCCATGTTAGAATCCTGCTTGCCACGTACGGGTTTGGAGTCTGAATTTACACCTGTCTTGAGTTGTGGAAATCTCCATGACTAATATCCATTTGGTCCCAGGCAGAAGATAGCTTTGTAGTGCATGACAGAGCAAATAGAAAAATTCTCACAGAAAATCAAAAACAAAAAACTATCATCCCTGAAGATAACATCACAATAAAAAAATTGAACAAACACATGGAAACGCCATTCCCTGCTTAAGTAAGTCAGCAGGCAAAGTGAACAGGAACACTGGCATCCACCCCAGGAGCTGCAGACCGCAGTGCAGCCCTCTCCTCCTCTGTTCCTCTATAGGGGTGTGTAATACCGTTTCCCTCCTGTGTACTTCGCTATTGAGCTAGATATTGCTGTGAAAGGGCAGTGAGATTGAGTGAAAACCACCACCCACAAAGGTGACGAAAATTTTCATTATGAAATCAAAGTTTTAAAATATTTTGCGGCCGGACGCGGTGGCTCACACCTGTAATGACAGAGCAAATAGAAATATTCTCACAGAAAATCAAAAACACCTGTAATCCCAGCACTTTGCAAGCCTGAGGCAGGTGGATCACGAGGTCAAGAGATCAAAACCATCCTGGCCAATATGATGAAACCCCATCTTTACTAAAAGTACAAAAATTAGCTGGGCATGGTGGTGCATACATGTAATCCCAGCTACTCTGGAGGCTGAGGCAGGAGAATCGCTTGAACCAGGGAATGGAGGTTGCAGGGAGCTGAGATTGCACCACTGCACTCCAGCCTGGTAGAGTGAGATTCCATCTCAAAAAAGCAAAACAAAATAAAATATTTTGCAATGTTTTCCACATAAATTAAACTTTATCATATGTGACCCACAGCACTATTTGATCAAATTATGTACAATTTGTGATTGATTTGCAAACCTAAATATTGCCTGAAGAGTTTGAGTAATGAGGCCGGGTACAGTGGCTCACGTCTGTAACCCAGGAACTTTGGGAGGCCGAGGTGGAAGGATCTCTTGAGGCCAGGAATTCAAGACCAGCCTTGCCAACATGTGAAACCCCGTTTCAACTGAAAATACAAAAATTAGTATTAGTAGAATGTGGGCGTGGTGGCGCACTCCTGTAATCCCAGCTACTCAGGAGGCTGGGGTGGGAGAATTGCTTGAACTCAGTAGTCAGAGGTTGCAGTGAGCCGAGATCACGCCACTGCACTCCAGGCTAGGCAACAGCCTGGAGACTCCATCTCAAAAAAAAAAAAAAAAAAAAAAAAAAAAAAAAAAATTGAGTAATGATTCCAGTGATTACCACCTCAGCAGAGCAAAGCTTCTCCAAATTGAATTTTAAAATATAATATATATACATAAAACAACTATTTTGATGATTCAAGAAAAGTCTAACTTGGCTTTCCTATCATTTGAACATAAATCTGTGAAAATCTCATTACCTCAACATAATTAGTGGTTTTGCTAAAGCGAAGGCAGGAAAAATAAATTTT
Organism: Aotus nancymaae; assembly: GCF_030222135.1. Lineage (NCBI taxonomy): Eukaryota > Metazoa > Chordata > Mammalia > Primates > Aotidae > Aotus > Aotus nancymaae. The sequence continues at coordinate 124,219,113 of NW_026988425.1, forward strand.
GCAGAATAAATAACAGTTTATGAATTATGACTATAATTCATGCAAACAACGCCAACCCATCAACATCACACCTAGACGTGAACAATCATTAAATTAAGCCATCTATGATATTTTGCCAAGTTGGAATCATATAAAAACTATGGTTTTACACATATTAGCTTGATTTATTGCCCTTGCTTTTTAGACATGTGGTCACAGGGCCCTGGACACTGTCACTCTAAGAGGGTCGCTGGGAAAAAAAGCTAAGCCTGGGGATCACAGCAGAGGACATCCTGGCGCAGCTGGGTCTGAGGGAGTGGGCTCCCCTCTGGGTCGCGGTGCCCCTGCTGGAAGGGCCAGGCCAGCAGCAAAGCCCCACACAGCTTCGGATTTTGTTGGACCAGGCGTCAATGGCGCCACCACGTGGCAGCGTGGAGCAATGTCGGGAACCTGCTCTCCTCTTAGCAAGGAAACTGCCACCAAGTCCCCAGGGAATTTTTTTTGGATGGATTGATTGATTGGTTGGTTGGTTGGTTGGTTGAGAATTCAAGGCGACAGTAGTCTGCCAGAGGAAGATACAGGGCTTTCCATTTTTAAGGCACGTGAATACCAGAATGATTAATTTCAAAGATAATTTGCATTTTGAGTTTGTGGAGCTACACACCAAAAAGTAGACTGTTTTGTGCACAGCAGCTGGGAGCAGGTTTCGTAGACGTGAAACCACAGAACCTGGACCAGACCTGTGCACAAGTGCTGGCTCCATTACTGGTTAGTCGTGTGATGCCAGGCACGTTCTGTGTTCTCTCCACGCCTGTCTTCCCCCCAGTCAGTAGGAGTCGTGGGCAGCTTCAAAGCCCCAGAGTTGCTGTGATTGTTTGAGACAAGCTTTGCTTGGCTCTCACACTCAGTACGGGCTCCACCAACGTAGCTCTCCTTCCCTTCTCCCTTCTCTATCCCTAACCTCCTCCACCCCCTCCACCTCCTCCTCCTCCCCCTCATCCTCGGAAATGGCAATCCTTTAGTGCTTGTGGGGTGAGTTAATGAGTTTGCAGGCAAGTCACCAAGGGCGATGGACTTGACCTGTTTCTCCAATTGTCCTCCAATTGCCTGGACTCCCACCGCACTCCGCCTTCCCCTCCTTAGTCAAACGTGTCCGACTTCTCTTCTGTCTCTGAGTACCGGGCTCCCTGTTCCCCAGCTGAGGGCCTCGTGTCCCAGTTTGCAGAGAAAACAGAGGAATCTGGGCACTTGCCTTCCTTCCCCCATTTTGCTGTCAGCCAGCCTCTCTTCTGCTCTGCTTCCATGGGGCCAGCCCTGCCTTATTCCTCTATCCCCTGTCACTGGGTCCAAAAACTTCATCCTTCAATTACCTCCCTCACAGTTGGGTTACTAAGTCATGTTACATGTCCTCCTTCCCTCCCTCCCTCTTTTCTCTTTCTCTCTTTCTTTCTTTGTCTCACTCTGTCGCCCAGGCTGAAGCACAGTGGCGCAATCTCGGCTCACTGCAGTTTCTCCTTCCGCCTCCTGAGTAGCTGGGATTACAGGCACATGCCACCATGCCCAGCTAATTTCTTGTGTATTTTTAGCAGAGACAGAGTTTCACCATGTTGGACAGGACAGGCTGGTCTCGAACTCCTGACCTCTGGTGATGTGCCTGCCTCAGCCTCCTGAAGTGCTGGGATTACGGCCTGAGCCCCCGCGCCCAGTCCCCACTCACCTTCAAAGTTGCTCCAGGTCTTCAACCTTTCAAACAAAACAGCAGTGGTGCCCAGGCTGTCTGGAGGCCAGGCCATTCTCCCAAGTCGGCCCACTCCTCCACCGCTTCCCGCCCACCTGACCTGCCCTGCCACCTTCCCGTCCTTTCCTCCGCTGCTTAGAGTGACTTCTGAGATCTCCTGTCCCTAGAAACTGCCCTTTGTCAAGGCCATGAACAAGCCCTGGGGCCAAATCAAGGGGCGAAAAATGGAGACAGGCCAGGGAGGCGGAGCTCAGGGAGGTGGGACAGGGAGCGGCTTGTGGGCGTGGACTGAGCTCCAATTGTAGCCAGGGGCTACCGGAAGACCTTGGTTTTCCCACTGGTCTTCCTGTCTCCACCCCTCACAGCCTCATCCTCTGCCCACTGAGTCCAAATCCATGTCCGTGACACCCTTGTCTCAACTCCTTGTCCTTGTGTCAGGGGCCTGGGAGTCCCCGAACTGGGGATGTTACTGAACTCATGGTGGACTTTCCTACCAGGCTGCAAGGAGCTTCTGTTGGGGAGGGTGTCCTGGGGGAGAAACGTGTGGAGGGAATATCATTAGCCCCCATGGCCCTCACTTTCCTGGCAGAGACTCTGCGGCAGCAACTCCCACCCCCTCCACGATACGGCTGGTCCTCAGGGCCAGGGCACCCTGCCCTCGGGACCTCTTCCCACAGGTCAGCTTAGCCCGGAACACCCAGAAGCAAAACAGGACCAGGCTTCTTGGAATTTTCTTTCCAGTGAGGACCTGGTCACTGACCAGCTGTGAACACTGAGAAGAACTTGCCAGTGGTTTCTTTCTTTTTGGAGACAGAGTCTCTCTCTGTCATCGCCAGGCTGGAGTGCAGTGGCGCGATCTTGCTCACTGCAACCTCTGCCTCCCGGGTTCAAGCAACTCTCTTGCCTCGGTCTCCTGAGTAGCTGGGACTACAGGCACACACTGCCATGCTTGGCTAATTTTTTGTATTTTAGTAGAGACAGGGTTTCACCGTGTTGCCCAGGCTGGTCTCGAACTCCTGAGCTCAAGCGATCCTCCTGCCTCGGCCTCCCAAAGTGCTGGAATTACAAGTGTGAGCCACCATGCCTGGCCTTGGTTTCTCTTTTAAAGAGAGCAAGTGAGAGAGAGAGCGAAGGCAAGTGTGTGTGTGTTGTGATCAGTGAATGAAAAAGGTTCACAGCGGAGACAGTAGTGACCTCACCAGAGCTCCAGAAGAGGAGGAGGAGGAAGGGGAGGAGGCAGCACGGCCAGCTTGTCTGGGAGCCGGCTGGTGCTCCTGAACCCCCGAGGGCATCCCATCCACCCACGCCGTCACCAGCAGGTGGGGACTGTCAGCCGCTTTCTGGCAAGTCTCAGCAAGTCTGCACGGCAAGTTGAAAGAAGCCAGTGCCTCTGGGGAGAGCTTTCCCTCCAGAGCCTGCTGGGAAGAAGGAATTGGGACACCGCCTTCACCTGCGAAGGAGAAGCCTCGCGGGGCGGGAGAAGGCCCTGAAGCCCTGGCGAGCCGGGCTCCTCGGGGTGCTTGTCCCGGGCCTCCGCTTCCACGTACAGGACCTGCTGGCTGTGCCGCCTGAGCCCTGAGCCGCAGGGATTAGATGACCCACCCTGTCCAATGACTGGGACTTTCAGAGCCCAGCAGGAGCCCAGGCCTCAGACCTGCCTGCTCTTCTGGGTACCACGTGCTGCCGCTTCTCGAGTGTTCTAGCTGCCCCAGGCCCCTTCTCCTTTGGGACCAGTGCTGTTGAGCCTCTGAGGGTCCAGGAAGTGGGTGTGGTGAGGCGCAGGGGTCCTGACTGTGGGTCTGACTTTGGATGGTGACAGGGGCGTTCCTGGGCTCACTCCCCTTCCCCGGCCTCCCTGCTCTATTCCTGCTCCATCCTGGGCGCCTCCACCTGCTGCTGTCCCTACTCTTAGCTGTCCTCCCACCCTGTCTGCCCTGCCCCAGACCCTCCATCACACACACGGGTTCTGGGATGCGGGCTGGTTTCAATGTCTCCCCAGAGCCCCTGGGACCCCAGGCGCCAGGTTATTAGACCAAGAACAAAATCCACCTAGCAGCGAGCTGTGAGCATGTTCTGCTTGGCTGCTGAAGCATCAATTTGTTAGAAATAACAGTGGTGTCAGCCCCTGACACCGCAGTACAGCCCCTCAGCACTCCTGGTGCACAGCAGAACCTTCTGGAAGACTGGATATGAGCTATGTCTGCCTCTTATCCTGATTTCTCCTGCTGTCCCCAAGAGCTGACTGGGACTCACCCTTGGGTCAGAGCTGACGCCCTGAGGTTTGGGTACTGGCCCTGTCAATCTGGGAGTAGGTGTTTTCTTTCTTTCTTTCTTTTTTTTTTTTTTTTGAGATAGAGTCTTACTCTTTTGCCCTGGCTGGAGTGCAATGGAGCAGTCTCGGCTCACTACAACCTCTGCCTGCTGGATTCAGGCAATTCTGCCTCAGCCTCCTGAGTAGTTGGAACTACAGGCACGTGCCACCATGCCTGGCTAATTTTTTTTTTTTAGTAGAAATGGGGTTTCACCATGCTGGCCAGGCTGGTCTTGAACTCCTGTTCTTGTGATCCACCCACCTCGGCATCCCAAAGTGCTGGGATTATAGGCGTGATCCCCCGCACCTGGCTGGGAGCAGGTGTTTTCTTCCCACTCATCCGTCTGTCCAAGTGGCTCCAGGTCCACAGCCATGAGCAGAGCTGTGACAGGGTCCACTGCTGTCTGTGAGAAGCATGGAGCTTCTGGCTGGGGGTTGCCTCTTCCCTCCCAGGTATTAATGCTATGATAACTGAAATGCGCTTCCTGCGTTTTAGGCTCTGCTTAAGTACTTTACATATATTAATCCACGCAATCATGCTACAAAATGGATGTTACTATCATTCCCATTCTGCAGATGAGAAAACAAAGGCTCAGTGCAACTGTCTAACTTGCCAGACTTACCCATCCATCCAGAGATCAGCAGAACTGGGCCACCCAACAGGCTGGCCCGAGTCTTGTCTCCTCTCTGCCTCTTAGGATGGCCATCCATCCACATGGCCATGTGGCTTTCAAAGAACCTGCAAAGAGACACCTTTCCTGTTCCTTGCAGAGGCACTGTCTGCCTGTTCATGCGGACATGAGTGGCCCACCTGTGGGCACTGCTTGGTTCTCCAGCCTTCCACACATCCAGTGCCCACTATATGTCCATATACCATGTACTGTAAGGCGCTTGGGGAAAAGCTTATGCTTGGTCCCTGGCAAGGTCCTTGCCTGATTTCTCCTTAGGACGGGTGAGGGGAAGTAGCTTGGTGGGTCTACTTCCTGGCCTGGGGTGGAGATGTCACCTGGCCTCTTGGCAATGGGGGCTTCCACCCCCAGGATAAGGTTACTACCTGAGTCCTGTAGGTTGCAAGTATGCTTGTGTTTTTCCTCTCAACCTCACATAAAATTGTGTAGTCCAGAACCTGCTAACAGTTGCGAGTAGGTATGCAGACTTACCCTGGTCTTATGCAACAGATTCTACCATGCATGTGGAACACCATGCAGTCACTCAGCAAATGTGTCTTGAGGGCCCACGGGGCATTGGAGAAGCAAAGACGAGCAAGAGAGATGAAAAACCCTGCCCTCAGGGTGCTTGGAGTCTAACCGTGAGGGCTGCACTGGTTGAGGATGCACTCTGGACATTATTCATGAATGGCTTGGCTGATTACTGAGTAAAGGTATACAGTGCAGTGTTCTTCTGCCTCCCTGGCTGGTTGCCGACACAGTGAACAGCCGCTGGGCCTCCTTTACAACAACCAGCCAGCGCCGTGATAAACTCTGCCCCGCCTGCACCTGGGCAAAGCTCTGTGACAAGGTTCTCTCCATCATTGTGCGGCTGGGCAGGACAAAGGGCAGGAGAAAGAGCAGCCGTGCCTGGGTTCTCCCCAGCCTTTGACATGGCAGAAAACAGCTCTCTGTAAGGCAGGCAGCTGCACAGACAGAAAGCCCGCCGTTTGTCGGGGGCTGCCATAGACTGGGGCTGCACACGGAGAACCCTGTGTTCTGAATGCTGGCACAGGCCCTAGGGAGATGCAACCCCGCCTTCCTCCTGCTCAGGACTCCAAAACATGGGCTGGGCATGGGTGAGAGCAAGGATACCCTTTCATTGCCCACCTCTGCCCCTGTCTGCCACCAAACAGATGGAACATCACCAGACTCGAGGGACCTGCTGGGCAATCAGCTTTTCCGCCTTAGTGGGTTTTCACTGGAGGCTGGGGAACGGAGCATCCCTTGCAGGGATGCAGAGGACTCAGATTCAGGAAGCAGGGACGTGGAAATGACCCTAAGGTGCCATGCAAACCTGAGGCAAAGCCCAAGGGGGACGTAGGCTTCCCTGCCTATGGTCTCAGTGTCACCCTAACACAGCAGAGAGGGCACTGTTTGTCTCCAGAAAACCAGACCCCTGTGAGGTCGAGTGGCCCATCCGAGGTCAGCGCCCTAGTTGCTTACTCATGATCCTGTCTGTACTAGTCAGGGTTCTTCAGAGAGACAGCACTAATGGGATATAGATACAGAGATGTAGATCTGTAGATATATGAGACAGAATTTATTAGGAGAATTGGCCCACACAATTATGGAGGCTAAGAAGTCCCATGACAGGCCATCAACATGCTGGAGACCCTGGGATGCTGGTGGCGTGGCTCAATTCAAATCTGAAGACCTGGCTGGGCATGGTGGCTCATGCCTGTAATCCCAGAACTTTGGGAGGCTGAGGTGGGCAGATCATCTGAGGTCGGGAGTTCGAGACCAGCCTGACCAACTTGGAGAAACCTCATCTCTGCTAAAAATACAAAATTAGCTGGGCATGGTGGTGCACATGCCTATAATCCCAGCTACTCAGGAGGCTGAGGCAGGAGAATCGCTTGAACCCGGGAGGTGGAGGTTGCACTAAGTGGAGATCATGCCATTGCACTCCAGCCTGGGCAACAAGAGCGAGACTCCGTCTCCAAAAAAAAAAAAAAATCTGCAGTCCTGAGAACCTCAGTGGGCTGCTGGTGTAAATCCTGGAGGTCAAAGTCTGGAAAGCCTTGAGTTTTTCTGTCCAAGGGTAGGAGAAGAGTGTACGCCAGCTCTAGGAGAGAGAGCAACAGTCTGTCTTTTCTATTTGTTCTATTCAGGCTTTCATCCAATTGGATGGCACCTGGGCACATCGAGGGCAGATCCTCCCCACCTCATCCACTCAGACTTATGCCAATCTCCTCTGCAAACAGCCTCACAGGCACGCCCCAAAATAATGCTTAACCAGTTCTCTAGGTATTTTTTTAATCCAGCCGAATTGACACCTGACATTAACCATCACGTGGTGCCCTCTACGTCAAGTTCGCTAAGGAGGATAAATCATCTAAAGGCATACACATCAGAAAGGTGCTTGGGGAAAACCAGACTTGTTGGAAGGAACTCTGGGCTGATCCAGGGGTTTTCGGGTGTAGCGAGTGAGTTGTGCTCTTCATGCTGGGTTGTTGGCACTGCTGCTAATCTGGGATCCTCCAACCCTTGATGATGATGCCACCCAGGGGTCTGCTGGGCTGCTCGGCCTGTGATATTCACAAGTGGGGATTTGAACCCCTGACTGGTGGCTTGCGGGGGCTTGCTACTGTAGGGTCCTCCTTCCACTCCTGTGAGTGGACGAGAAGGAGCAGGACAGGGAGCTGGCATTGTGTCCCTGGTGGCTCCTTCCAGGTGGATATCGGGGAAGGGCTGCCCAGAAAGTCAGGGCAAGTGGGAGCTCAGTGCTGTGTTGAGGGCCAGGGCTATGAGGCTCAGAGCACGTGCAGTGAGCCTTTCTGCCCAAGCCCTCAGGCCAGATGGAGTAAGTAGGCAAGGATCTCAGTCACGCCGGCAGTGTCCACCATGATCCCTGCCTCCTCCCAGCCACCCCACCTGGTCTGTTGCTGGGAATCAAAGGAAGTAGAATTCGTCAGAATTTCTGTTTGTGGGGCATAAACTTGTAGCACTACTACAGCAATAGCATTTGTGTGCAGTTGTGTTCTGTATACATTTCATCTTTTGTTTTATTTTGTTTTGAGACAGAGTCTTGCTCTGTCACCCAGGCTGGAGTGCAGTGGCACGATCTCAGCTCACTGCAACATCCGCCTCTCGAATTCAATCGATTCTCCTGCCTGAGCCTCCTGAGTAGCTGGGATCACAGGCACACCCCACCATGCCCGGCTAATTTTTTGTATTTTTAGTAGAGATGGGGTTTCACCATGTTAGCCAGGATGGTCTCCATCTCCTGCCCTCATGATCTGCCTGCCACGGCCTCTGGAAGTGCTGGGATTGCAGGCATGAGCCACTGAACCAGGCACATTTCATCTTATCACATTATGTTTTAGTGTCTCAGATACATCTTGTCCTAATGTCTGACGGCTCCAGTTAAAAGCATACAAAACTGCCACCAAAGCAGTGAAATGCAGATAACAGTGACAAACAGATTAAGAGGCATTATCACTTCAAAGCCTGTTTAATTAAGATGAATCTCTGCACAAGAAAACTTGAAAATGCCCAGAAACCTTACAGCTTGTATAGAGAAAAAACCCAGGTCCCAAATTTGAGTCTTAAAAATATACATGATATTACTAATAATGGATTGTGAAGCTGAAAGTTTTCTAAACTCTTAATTAAATTTATTATTTGGACACTAGACTATCAATTGAACTAGGTCCTGCAGGCTGTCATTTGTTTCTGTAAATAAAGTTTTATTGGAACACAGTCACACTCATTCATTTACAAATTGTCTATGGCGACTTTCCTGCTACAATAGCAAATATGAGTAGTTACTACGTAGGCTTGGTCCCCAAAGCCTGAAATATTTGCTGTTTGGTCTTTACAGAAGAAGTTTACTGACCCCTGTGCCAGATAAATTACCTTTTATATGTTGTATAGAAAATATGACCAAAAAAACCTGTCGTATAAAGATATGACTAAAGAGTTTGTAGCCAAAAATGTAAAAAAACACCTATTATATAATTATGTCACGCAGTTAACTAAAAAAAGAGGTTATGTTATAGTTCTGTATTTTACGAGGTTTGTGATGGTTTTTAGTTCTTTTAAATTTGTAAGAATTTATTTTCTCATTCTAAATATTTGCTTTTATACCTAATATTGTTTTCAAAATTTCTAATTCTTAAAGGAATCTGATGACTATATAATCTTCAGACCTCACAAAACTTGGATCCACACCTAGCCATTGAGACCTGACATAGTACATTCACGTTTTAGAGAATAATTCCTATACTGCACACAAGAAATTAGTATATTACAATTTAACTTGCTTGCAAAGACTTTAGAGTCTTATTATTGCACAGACAACAGTATCTGAGAGAATAAAAGTCAGTGAAGCCTTAAAGGAGTTGATCAAGTGACCGTATGAATGACAGTAAAGTCACAACAGGGTGTGGCTGCTCAGACCAAAGCAAGGGGGTCTGTGGGACTGTAAAAACTGCCCTAGTTTCTATAATAAAAAGCCCCTCCCTTTGTTAATTACAAAATGAGCAGCCTGCCCTGCCCTCTCTCATTCCCATTGCAATGGGCATGGCAATGCCAAGGGGATATCCTCCCTTCACATTTGTGCAGGACAAGAACCAAATTCTCTTATTCTTGGAGCATCAGAACCCCAAACAGTGAGGGGCCTATAAGATACCCCCAGCATATATAAAACTCAATCAAGACAGTTGCAGGTGGATAAAGAAAAAAAAGAAGATACCCCCAGCATAGTCCCTTCCCCTGGACCTCAAAGAAAGAGCGTGACCCTCTCTGCCAGGATGCCATTGACTGCAAGCCATAGAATGTCTGGTGATCAATGGCGTCTGTGATAATGACTCTGAAGGATGCCCCTTTGCCAAGGCTCAGCAATGCTCCCTCGGGCTGCCGAGCCTGTTCAGCATGTCTGGGATTGGGGGTGTCTCCCTCATAAATCACAGACTGCCACTCCCACACTCAGCATCTCACACTGCACAGGTACAGGGCCCTAGCAGGAGGGAAGGTGTACTTTTTTCTTTTGAGACAGAGGCTTGCTCTGTCACCCAGGTGGGAGTGCAGTGGTGTGATTTCAGCTCACTGCAACCTTCATCTCCTGGGTTCAAGCGATTCTCCTGCCTCAGCCTCCCCAGTAGCTGGGACTACAGGCACACACCACCACGCCTGGCTATTTTTTTGTGTTTTTAGTAGAGACAGGTTTCACCGTGTTAGCCAGGATGGTCTCGATCTCCTGACCTCATGATCCGCCCGCCCTGGCCTGCCAAAGTGTTGGGATTACAGGCGTGAGCCACCGGCCGAAGGTGTGCCTCTTCCTCGCCACCAGGAAAGACTCTCACTGAAACACTCTTCTTCCTGCTCACTGCATCACATGCCCAATCTTGAGCCAATCACAAGAAAAACCAACACCATGCCAACCCAGACTCCCCAGGCATCCTGGGCACACATCATTAAACATCATTAAAGAAAAAAGCAACGGTGTGGAAACAGGCACCCCTCAGTGTCATGTTTCGTAGGCTCCAGGTGCAAACCACTCCCGTGGAAGGACTAAGCTTCTACAAAGGATTCAGCCCAGTCAGTGAAACCCTGGGGAATCCTCAAAATACCTCAAGTTGGTCCATAGGACACTGACATCACTGCCCCAGCTCTGGGTGGGTTTCTGAGTGTGGACCTAGATGGCTGCCCCAGGCTCTCCTGGGATGCTCAGATAGTATCTCCAGCAGCATCTGTGAGTCAGCAGAAGGTGAGGGAGTTTCTAGAATCATATAGACCTAGATGCTAAGATCAAATCCCGGGCCACAGAAGACCTACCATAGCAGAGAGTGGCACTGTTTAGATCTTGTGACTTGCACTGTCTGGTGAATGACAGGAGAGATTAGCCGATGATGCCTGGGAAATTTATCAATAGAAAAGGTAGGCTTGTCCCCGGAAGCCCAGGGCAGAATTACAGAATCTTGGTGCCAAAGGAACCTTCAGAATTAACTAATCCAGGGGTTGTCAAGTTTTTTTGATGACAAAGGAATAGATTGCACGGTGCTATGGTTTGAATGTCTCCTCCAAACTCATGTTGAAATTTCATTGCCATTGTAACAGTATTAAGAGGTGGGATCACCGAGGGGGTGATTAGGTCATGAGGACTTTGCTCTTATGAATGGATTAAATGCCACAGAAAGGGGGAGTTCAACCCTCCCTCTCACTCTGGCTCTCTTTGCCCTTCCTCTAGGGGGTGACGCAGCAAGAAGCCCCTTACCAGATGTCAGCCCTTTGACGTTGGACTTCCCATCCTCCAGAATCATGAGACAATAAATTTTTGTTCATTATAAATTACGCCACCAGGCTGAGACAGTGGCTCACGCCTGTAATCCCAGCACTTTTAGAGGCCAAGGCAGGCAGATCACCTGAGATCAGGAGTTAGAGACCAGTCTGACCAACATAGTGAAACCCTGTCTCTACTAAAAGTACAAAATTAGCCAGGCGTGGTGGCAGGTGCCTGTTGTCCCAGCTACTCAGGAAGCTGAGACAGGAGAATCACTTGAACCTGGGAGGTGGAGGTTGCACTGAGCCAAGATTGTGCCATTGAACACCAGCCTGGGTGACAGAGTGAGACTCTGTCTCAAAATAAATAAATTAAGGTCGGGTGTGGTGGCTCACACCTGTAATCCCAGCACTTTGGGAGGCCGAGGCAGGTGGATCACCTGAGGTCGGGAGTTCGAGACCAGCCTGAGCAACATGGAGAAATCCCGTCTCTTTTAAAAAAAAATTAATTAATTAATTAATAAAATAAATAAATTATCCCACCTGTGATATTATGTTATAGCAGCACAAAATGCACAAAGACACACTATAAAAGAGTACATACACAGGTGTACAACACTAAACAATGGTTACAAACAAACAACACTCCTTTATTCTATTTCACCTACATTTTAAGCACCATTAAAACAATTTCAAACCCATGGTGGGTAGCAATGCACAATGTGGACACTCCTCTTCGCAGTCTGGCGATCCCCACAGCAGACCACTGGGTATCCGGAAGTAAGACAGAAGTGTTCCTGCTGCCTATGGAAGGGCTCTCTTGCAATGCAGCTTCGAGTGAGAAAAGGAAGGTGCAGAAAAAGGGAGCAGGGAAGCGTGGGGACCTGGGATAGAAGCCAGGTTCCTCCGACCACACTTTGTCTTGTAGATTGGACTTTGAAATCATGTAAATGTTTTAAATAACTATCAAACAAAATTAAGCCAAAAGGAAAAAGAAAAAAACTTAAAGGTCAAAAGTAACATGAAAGAAATAAACCTACGTGTCAACTTGGTAGCTTGACCCAAGGAGAAAAGTGGTTTCCAGGGTGCTTTAACACAAGGCCCTGTGTAATTGGGTGCTTCATCCCTAGTGAGATGTATCCTAAGAACAAAAAGAACTGCAAAGACAAAAAAAAATCTTAAACTGTCTTTAGTCATCACATTGTTGGTACTAATTTTCATATTATTGTCCTGGAATTATTTTTCTGTTAGTTCTGTGAAGCCGTTATTCTCCAAGAAGTAGAAACAATGACTGATTTAGTAACAAGTAACTCCCCTCACCCCTCCAACCCCGCCCAGTGCCCAGACTGTGGTCTCTAAATTGCATTTCCACTGAAAGAAGGTACACTCTCAGAGAAATACCTAACTCACTCCCAGTGCAGGGCAGGAAGTGGACAACGTGAGCCTTGGAAAGACCAGTTAGTGAGTAAAAAGGACTCAAGAGCCAGCTTGAAGAGCCTCATTGGCCAAAGATGGGAGAGTGTGAACATTAAAAAGAATAAAACCTGCAGTGTTCAAAAATATTTCAAATGTGAAAACAAAACAAAACAAAACAAAAGGCAAATATGAGTTCATCACGACGCTCAAACAAAATAAAAGGAAACAATCTTAATTGATCATTTTTGGAGAATGCTGGAAAGTCAAAATACTTTCTGAAAACTGGTACACAAAGGGGAAGACTCCAGACTTTTCTTGCCTTTTGTATATGAACTATATCCCAAGAGAGCCAGACTGTTGATGAGCTAATCCATGCAGAGGAATGATAGAATTAGAAAATTCCACATTGCAGCCGGGCGCGGTGGTTCACCCCTGTAATCCCAGCACTTTGGGAGGCTGAGGTGGTCGGATCATGAGGTCAGGAGTTCAAGACCAGCCTGGCCAACGTGGCAAAATCCCGTCTTTATTAAAAATTCAAAAACTTAGCTGGGCATGGTGGCGCGAGCCTGTAATTCCAGCTACTTGGGAGGCTGAGGCAGGAGAATCACTTGAACCTGGGAGGCAGAGATTGCAGTAAGCCGATCAAACCTGCATTGAAATCTGATAGGTCCTCCAGATCTAATTACCTAAATATATCAGGAAATACAGAGACAGAGGAACATGTTAAACAGAAACAGGGGTGCAAACAACACAATCCAGAATGTGGGATATTCAGGAAAAACAACATAGGTTCTTAAATAAAGTACTGTAACATTAAAGAGAGAGAGAGACGGCTGGGTGTGGTAGTCACGCCTGTAATCCCAGCACGTTGGGAGCCTGAGGCAGGCAGATCACCTGAGGTCAGGAGTTTGAGACCAACCTGGCCAACACGGCAAAAACCTGTCTCTAGTAAAAAATATAAAAATTAGCTGAACGTGGTGGTGGTGGTGGTGGTACACACCTGTAATCTCAACACTTTGGGAGGCTGAGGCAGGCAGATCACCTGAGGTCAGGAGTTCGAGACCAGCCTGGCCAACATGGTGACACCCTTTGCCTAATAAAAAATATATAAATTAGCTGGACGTGGTGGTACATGCCTGTAGTTCCAGCTATTCGGGAGGCTGAGGCAGGAGAACTGCTTGAACCCAGGAGGTGGAGGTTGCAGTGCGCTGAGATTGCACCACTGCACTCCAGCCTGGGCAACGAAGCGAGACTCCGTCTCAAAAACAATAAAATAAAATAAAGTAAATATGTAGAGAGAACTGAGAATCTGTAAAGAGACTTAAGGGACATATCCAAACGTGGTGTGTGGGTTTATTTGAACACTGATTCAAACAACTATAAAAAAATAACCACAAAACAGGAACATTTATCAAGGAAATGTAAACACCAAGTGGATATTGTCAATATTTAAAGATTTATAGTTAATTTTGTAAGCTGTGATAATGGAATTGTGGTTATGTTTTTAAAAAGGGTATATGGGAGAGAGTCCTTATATTTTAGAAATATATTCTCTCTCTTTTTTTTTTTTTTAAGATGGGGTTTCACCATGATGGCCAGGCTGGTCTTGAACTCCTAACCTCAGGTGATCCACCCACCTCAGCCTCCCAAAGTGCTAGGATTACAGACGTGAGCCACTGCACCCAGCCTAGAAACATATTCTCATGATATACTGCTACAGTAATGGGTAATGGCCCCAGTGGATTACTCCTCATTTCTATGCCCTTGTGTTTCTCCTTCCCACATTAATGCTGGGCTTGGTTGCGTGACTTGTTTTGGCTAATGGGACATTAGCAAACATGATGCAGGCAGAGACTTGAAAAGTGCTTGCACATTGGGGCTTGCCCTCTCTTGGAAAGTTGCCACCATGAAAGCATGCCGAAGCTAGCCTGCTGGAGAGGCCATGTGGAGAACTGAGGCACCTTAGCCAACTACCAGACATGTGGGTGGGGCCATCAAAGACTGTCCAGCTCCAACCAAGTCACCAGGTGACTGGCAGAGCCCAGACAAAAACCAACAGAAGAACCATCCAGCTGATCCCAGCCCAAACTGTTGACCCACAGAATTACGATCTAAAAAATGATTGCTATTTCAAGCCACTAGACAAAGGCACTAGATAAGAAATGTAATCCTGTAATATGTACTAATGAAACTACAGATGCCTGGGGATTTGCTTCAAATAAAGCCGGGGTGGAGCAAGTGCAAATATACATGAAACAAGATGGATTATATGCTGATAATTGTTGAAGCTGATGAGGAACACGTGAGAGCTAATTTTACTACTCTCTCTGCCTTTGGTTTTGTTTGAGAGGAAAAATTTCCATAATAAAAAGATAAAAGAGGCCGGGCTTGGTGGCTCATGCTTGTAATCCCAGCACTTTAGGGGGCTGAGGTGGTGGATCACAAGGTCAAGAAATTGAGACCATCCTGGCCAACATGGTGAAACCCCCCGTCTCTACTAAAAATACAAAAATTAGCCGAGCGTGGTGGCACACACCTGTAATCCCAGCTACTTGGGAGGCTGAGGCAGGAGAATCACTTGAACCCGGGAGGTGGAGGTTGCACTGAGCCGAGATGGCACCACTGCACTCCAGCCTGGTGACAGAGCAAGACTCTGTCTCAAAAAGAAAAAAAAAGATAAAAGAGGCCAAGTGTGGTGGCTCATGCCTGTACTCAGCACTTTGGGAGGCCAAGGCAGGCAGATCACTTGAGGGCAGGAGTCTGAGACCAGCCTGGCCAATATGGCAAAAAGTAGAGACAGCTTTACTAAAAATAAAAAAAATTAGCTAGGCATGGGGGTACATGCCTGTAGTACCAGATACTCGAGTGGCTGAGTTGGGAAGATCGCTTGAGCCCTGGAGGTTGAGGCTGCAGTGAGCTGTGATCACACCACTGTACTCCAGCCTGGGTGACAGAGAAAGATCTTGTCAAGAAAGAGAAAGAAATGAAAAGAGAAAAAGAAAAGAAAAGGAAGAGGGGAGAGAAAGGGAAGAGGAATTACTCTTCTGTCTACTAACAGATAAAGCAATCGAAACCCAAAGGAAAGCGAGTTCTATAATGTAACACAGCCAAGTCACAGCAGAGTTCATGGCTGAACTAGAGCTTCCCTGGCTCCTGGGCCAAGCCCTTTCTATCCTCCCATGTGCTCAGAGGCAGGAAAGTTCCAAAAGAGAAGCAATACGAATAGGAATAATTTTTTCTGTTGCTTGAGAAAAGCCTGATACGATGAGACCTTTGATGACGAATGATTGCCATTTGTGGAATATACTGTTTATCTCGTGTTTGGGGAAGAAATATTTGTTCTGCCATGTATGTGCATTACATTACATCAAAGACAGGCCGGGAATCCCTCCCTCCCACGCCCTGCCCCATTTGGCACCAAATGCCTGTTCTGTTTTGAAAGCTTCGCAGATAACCAGTCAGGGCTGTGTTCTAGTGTGTCAGGACAGCAATACTCAGAAGCCGTTTTCAAGTTCAAATATATTAAAGTTGTCTCTTTCCCACACACACAAAATGAGCAAAGCTTTCATTATTCATCAAATGAAAAAATTAAGCACTGCAATTATCTGTCTATGGCCCCAGGATAGGCTGGGCATCATTTAATCAGACGTTGCTACGTGAAGCCGCAGACTACGTCTGGCCACGAACAGACATAAAAGAAGGGCTAGTTGATAAAAAAAAAACAAAACCAACTTCCAGGTCTTAATATCCAGTGTAGCTTTCCCTGAGAACTTCTGAGCATTAAAACTCAGCTGGAGTTTACAAGGAGGAAGGGAGATTCCAGAAGGCGATAACTGGGCGGGTGACACAAAAGTCAACTACAACAAAGCTAATGAAATCTCTCTCATAACCAAATTGGCAGGGCCCGCGCCTTGCTTTTCTTGAGAGGATCCATAGGGCTCTGTGTTTATGTTTGAGGATTTGTCTGAAATCCTAGAGGCTTAGAGCTGGAGGGCAGAGCTTGGTGAGGCCCGGGTGTTGCCAAGGGCAGGAACTGGCACTGCTTGCTTTAGCCCAAATCCAGTCCTGCAGGAAAGTGTGACATGTGGAGGTATCTGAGGGGGACCCCCAGTTCTCCTTTTTGAGGGATCTCCATGACCCCTGCCCAACTCCCTGAGGGTCCTGAGTTTCTGAGGGTCACACTCAAAAGTCGCACAGATTTTTCTGATTTAATTGCCATTTATTTAATATATAGAAGTTTTGGGGTTTTTTTTTTTACTTTTTTTTTTTTTTTTTTTTTGAGATAGAGTCTCGCTCTGTCACCAGGCTGGAGTGCAGTGGCATGATCTCGGCTCACTGCAACCTCTGCCTCCAGGGTTCAAGGAATTCACCTGCCTCAGCCTCCGGAGTAGCTGGGACTACAGGCATGTGCCACCACGTCCAGCTAATTTAAGTGCCTGGCTCGTGATCCAAGAGTCGCTTCTCTCCCAGGTGCTGGAAAAGGTCATTTTGTTTTGTTTTGTTTTTTAAACTGATTTCCCCCTTCTCCCTATTCCCTCCTTCCCGCATCTGTAGGAGGCTTGCAGGTGTCCAGGTGTCCAGCTGTCCATCTGTAGTAGACACATGATGGTCTCAGGAGCTACCAGCCCTTCTACAAGCCGGGGGACACCAACACTGGCCAATCAAGCGCCACTCATCTGGGTTCAGAGAAGCTCAGAGAGCACCCCAGGCTCAACAATGCCAACTGTGGCCTTGTGCAGCTACTGCCGCCCACACATGAGGACACGCAGGAAGGGTGGGCATTTGACACAGACTTCCCATGGAAATACCTTCTCAAACCTGGAGCGGGGTAAGAATGTGGCAGCTCTGGGCCCCTCCTGGGTCAGAAGCTGGCTCAGCTCAGCGTTCAGAGGCCAGCCTCCCAGAGCCCCAGAAGGGGCCTGCGCCAGGCGTGGGCACTGCAGGATGCAAATTGTGCAACAGGAGCCAAGGGATGGAGAGGCATTCCGGCGAGATCTGGAGAGCTTCCGGAACAAGGTGAAACATTCATCAGGTGACCCAGGGGAAAGGCTCTCCAGGAAGGAGGCCCAGTTCCAGCAGGAGCCAGAGTTCTGGGCATGTTAGGACTGTGGAGTCCTAGCATGGGGGGGTTAGGGGACCGGGTCCCCCAGAGGTGTCAGAAAAATGCTCCCAGGAGGAGGACTCCAGCTGCTGGGGGTGGAGGGGGCAGGGAAGGGCAGGGCGGGGGGGGTGAAGGGGGCAGGGAAGGGCAGGGCGGGGCGGCGGCGACCGCGTCCAGAGGGAGACGCCCAGACCGAGCCCGGGGGCGGACGAACAGCGGGCGTGGTGGGTGCCTGCGGGCTCCGGCTTGCGGTGTGGGGCCGTGG
This sequence comes from Aotus nancymaae, assembly GCF_030222135.1. Lineage (NCBI taxonomy): Eukaryota > Metazoa > Chordata > Mammalia > Primates > Aotidae > Aotus > Aotus nancymaae. The sequence goes on from NW_026988425.1 coordinate 124,236,855, forward strand.
GGACGTCGCTCGGGGGGAGGAGAGCCCCGGCCGCCACGTGCCGTGGCCGGGAAGGGGTACTCAGCCCACGCGTGCGGCGCCCGACGGCCTCTCCCCGCGCGCCCGCGCCCCTTTGTGCCTGGCGTGTTACGCGCGGGCGCTCCTGCAGCCGCGCCCGGGAGAGGCGTCCGGCGCCCCGGGCCCCTTTCCAAGCACAACAGCGGCCCCGCGCTGACCCACTTTCCCTCCCGCCTCCTCGGCCCGAGGCCGAGAATACAGCGGCCGCCGCCAAGCAGGTGCGAGCCGTCGGGCGGGGCGCGCGGGCGGCGGAGAGGACGGGCCTACGAACCACCCCGCGCGCCCCGCCTCCGCCTCCGCCCCCGCCCCCCGGAGTGAGCCCGGTTTCCGGGGCGGGGGCCGCGAGGAGGAGGAGGAGGAGGGCGCGGCGGCGGAACTGGAGGGAGATGACCGGGGGAGGACAGGGTCAGAGGGAGGGGGGAGGGGGTCAGAGAGATGAGGGAGAAAGAAAGGAGGGGTGCGGGAGAGGAGGAGAAAAAGGAGCTGGGGGGGAGGAGGAGGGGGGTGCGAGAGGAGAGGAAGGAGGGAAGAGGAGGAGGAGGGGTGGGGGAAGGAGTGGAGCGGGGGAGGAGGAGGAGGGGTGCGGGAGAGAAGGGCTGAGGGGGAGGCGGAGGGAAACCGCACCCTGCCCCTTTCCTGGGCCAAGACCAGCCTGGGAGGAAATGTTGAAACGGACGAAGTGCACATCCGGCCCCCGGCCTGAGGGGTCTAGGGCTCAGGCCGCACCGACCGCGCCCTCCCCAGCCCTTCTGGCCTGACCTCTGCCTCGGACCGGCAAGCCCCGATGCTGGGAGGCGGTTCGCGAGGGAGCCTGGACTCTTCCCCCAGTTCAGCCCGGCCTAGACCTGTGCACTTTCAGATGAGAGCGCTTGTTCACCGAATGACTGTACCTACTTGGGGGACGTCTGGCCCCAGAACCTCGAGGAGCAGGATGACTTATGCTGAGTGCCGTGGCCTGGCACTGGGAAGCGCCGGTCCTCCATCCCTCTCCCTGCATCTGGCACCCCAGGGCCCTTGGGGAGTTCTTACACTGCCTGAGGCAGACCTGGAAGAGTCCCCTGAGCCAGGGCCGGGGCTTTGCCTACTTCGCGTCCTTGTTCACCCTTGTGCGTAGCTACCACCTAGTACCTACCCACCTGCCCACAAGTGTCAGTGCCTGATATAGGAAGTTACAGCAATTCACAAAGAAATCTATCACAAAGGGACATGGATACCCACACTTCCTTCTTACTCCTACTTCCAGGCAGCCATTGTTCATGAGTGCGTGTGTACAGTTCTGGACACATACTGCCATGCACGGATGCGCGTTAACATGGTTTGTAGAGAAGGAATGGGGTCAGGATATCATAAACTGAGCTAATGGGTAATGAGTATTCATCAAATGCCAAGCTCTTGGTCTGAGCACTTTGCATATATTAATTTAATCCTCATAGACCTTAAATAGTAAGGTTTGCTACTATGACTCATTTTTCAGATGAGGAGCCTGTGGTACAGAGAGGTTAAGTAGCCTACCCAGGATCACACAGCTACTAAGTCCTGGAGTCAAGATTTGAGCCTGGCTCCGGAGCTCGTGAGGTAACAACGAGGCCTCCCACTTTTCCATGCGTATTGTTCCACGAATTGCTGTTTCCACTAAGACTATGTTCTTTGCTGCCAGCAATGGAAGATTCCTAGAAGAGGAACTGCTGGCTCTGAGATTTATAGAGACATTGGTAAACCTCCATACCACGGGGACCTTACACCGGCCTGCAGGTTCAAGCTCCGTACTGGACCTCTGTCCTCACCCAGCCCCCAGAAAAGTAGCTGGGATTCCAGGCGTCTGTCGCCCCTTCAGGTCATGGAGTGAGGAAGAAGGAAACCTAAACAGGCCCATGTGGCCCTGGTAATGGGCACGGTGACATTTGGGCAGAGAACCCCAGGGCCCTGCATATGCAGACCTGGGACCAGCAGAGAATGCCCAATCGGGGTGCTAGTGGCATTGCCTGGCCATGGCTCTGTCCAGCTGTGGCATCATATCCCATGGCCAAAGTGTCCGAGCAAGCCTGCTTCTGCCATTGACCTAGGGAGGGTTCTTGATGCCTGCTTATTTTCCAAGCCTGTTCCTCCTGCATCCTCAAGATTCTGAGTGCCCTCCAAAATAAGATCTTTTTCTGTAGTTGTTACCGTGGGTAAAGAACCCTCCTGTCTGATTGCAAACTTCTAATTTTTGCCAATCTGATAAGCAAAAAAAAAAAAAAAAAAAAGTGTTGGGAATTATTTCATGGATTTAGTTTCCATTTCCTTTTTAATAGGGAGGTTGGGTGGAGACTCCTTGCTTTAAATAAAGTCCATTCTTGGCCAGACACAGTGGCTCACGCCTGTAATCCCAGCACTTTGGGAGGCTGAGGTGGGAAGATCCCTTGAGCTCAAGAGTTCAAGACCAACCCAGGCAACATAGCAAGACCTCATCTCTACTAAAGAAAAAAAAAAAAAAAGGAAAAAGCAATCCATTTTTATTTTCTTCCAGCCCAACAGATCTGTGGCTGGGCAGTAGCTGCTGAGCTTGACCACATTTCCAGCTTGCTTTGCAGACAGGCTTGTCCACAGGACCAAGTTCTCAGCTACAGAGTAAGAGGAGGCCTGTGATAGGAGCCTCTTCTGGGTCTCCAGGCTGCTTAGAATCAGGCTGTGGCAGTGCCCTAGGGGAGGCGAGCAGCAGGAGAGAAGGGTCCTGGGGCTGTGGGAGACCAGCAGGAGCAGAGGTGCTGCTGAGCTGAGGCCCATAACCTGAGAAACAGTGATGGCTCATTTTATGTGTTAAATATGTGGCCACGTCGCTCAGATATTTGATTAGACACTATTCTAGATGTTTTTATGAAGGTATTTTATTTATTTAGAGACAGCGTCTCACTTCTTTGCCCAGGCTGAAGTGCAGTGGCACGATCTTGGGTCACTTAAACCTCCGCCTCCCAGGTTCAAGCAATTATTGTGCTTCAGCCTCCCGAGTAGCTGGGATTACAAGCACCTGCCACCACGCCAGGCTAATTTTTGTCTTTTTATTTTTTTATTTTTTATTTTTGAGACGGAGTTTCGCTCTTGTTACCCAGGCTGGAGTGCAATGGCGCGATCTCGGCTTACCGCAACCTCCGCCTCCTGGGTTCAGGCATTTCTCCTGCCTCAGCCTCCTAAGTAGCTGGGATTACAGGCATGCGCCACCATGCCCAGCTAATTTTTTGTATTTTTAGTAGAGACGGGGTTTCACCATGTTGGCCAGGCTGGTCTTGAACTCCTGACCTCGTGATCCACCCACCTCAGCCTCCCAAAGTGCTGGGATTATAGGCATGAGCCACTGCGCCCGGCCAATTTTTGTCTTTTAGTAGAGACGGGGTTTCACCATGTTGGCCAGGCTTGTCCCGCGCTCCTGTCCTCAAGCTATCCACCTGCCTTGGCCTTCCAAAGTGCTGGGGTTACAGGCGTGAGCCACCGCGCCCAGCAAACATATTTTTTAAGATAAGATTAACATTTAAATCAGAAGACGTTGAGTAAAGCAGATTACTTGCCACCTTGTGGGCAGACCTCATCCCATCAGTTGAAGGCCTTAAGAGAAAAGAGACTGACCTGCTCCGAGCAAGGAGGAACTCTGCCGGCATACTCCTTGTGAACTCCAACTCGCAATATTGGTCTCCAGCCTACTGGCTTACTCTGCAGATTTTGGATTCACCAAGCCTCCACAATCGCGGAAGCCAATTGCTTAAAATAAGTCCCTTAAAATAGTTCCCTAAAATAAAGTCTTCAAAATTCCTTAAAATAAATGTGTGTGGCTATGTGTGTCTGTGTGTATATATATCCTATGTAATGTCTGATATAGATATATATGTTAGATAAATATACACATTTATTTATCACATACACGTGTGTATATTTCTCCTATTGGTTCTGTTCCCTGGAGAACCTGACTAATGCAGAAACAGATCTGTTGATTCTTCTAGCCTCTGTATCACCGGGTCTCTTTGTTAGAGCAGGTGAGCCTCACTCTAATCAAAGGTTGATTCATTTCCATGCCTGTAGCTACTTCTTGTTTAGCTTCTATTACCTGCCTGTATTTTAAGGTTCTTTGTTGTCATATGACTCCAGGAATTTTATATATTAAGTATATTAAACTTTTGACTATTATATATGTGTTGCAAGCATCTTCTTGTAGTCGGTCACTTGTCTCTTTATTTGGAGTGGCTTTCAACATAGAGCAGGGGTCCCCAAACCCGGGGCCGCAGACTGGTCCCCGTCTGTTGTCTGTTAAGAACCAAGGCTCCTAGCAGAAGATGAGTGGCGGGCATGGGAGCATGACCGCCTGAGCTCCACCTCCTGTCACATCAGCAGCGGCATTACTTGTAGGAGTGCAAACCCTATTGTGAACTGCGCATGCGAGGGATCCAGGTTGCACACTCATTACGAGACTCTAATGCCTGATGATTGGAGATGGAACAGGTTCACCTAGAAACCGTCCCGCCACATCCTGGGTCTGGAAAAATTGTCTTCCCTGAAACTGGTCCCTGGTGTCAAAAAAGCTGGGGACTATGGACCTAGAAGATATGGTTCGTTTTGACTCTCGGTGCATATTTGTGACAGAAATCTCACTCAACCTAGTAGAATGCAGAGGACAGTTCACTGAGCAACGCAAATAATTGCCACCTTTATAATATTGAAGCTTCCCATGGGAAACATACATCTCTCAATTTATGTCCTTTAATATGATTAAACATTATTCTTCATGTAGGTTCTCCAGAATTTTGGTTATGCCTATGCCTAGATGATTTATGATTGTTGTTGCTATTGCACATGCCCGCTCTTATTGGTTATTTAATGGCATATATGGAAAGTATTGACTTTTGTGTATTTGCTCTGTACCCCCACTTTGCCCTCTGACTGGTCCTTACATTTTATTGAACTTTTCAGAGGATATGAATTATGCTGATTTAAATGTCTTCTTCTGATTCCTGCATTATTATCCTGTTTTCTCCAGGGTTCCGTCTACTTCTTCTGCAGACTGTTTATTTCCTTCAGATGTCTGGGGACACTTGCTTGTCTGATCCCATTTGTAAATGAGTGTCCAGACAGTGGTTCTCAAAGTGGAATCCATGGACCCCCTAAGGGTTCTTAAGACTCTTTCTGGGTGTCTGCAAAGTCAAAACTATTTAATAGGAATAAAAACGACTTTTTTTCCTAATGGGTGTTCAAATGCTCACTTTGGCAGCACATATACAAATGGGGGTTCAGTGGGTTTTCCAGAGTCTACATGATGTGTGTTATCACTATAGCTTGAAAGCAGAAGGAGATGTGAAAATCCAGCTGTTGGCCGGGCACGGTGGCTCATGCCTATAATCCCAGCACTTTGAGAGGCTGAGGAGGACAGATTACTTGAGATCAGGAGTTTAACACCCACCTGGCCAACATGGTGAAACCCCATCTCTACTAAAAATAAAAATAAAAAAAATAGTGATGGTACATGCCCTGGGGACAGGCAGGACACTGGCTCAGTCACCTGGGTAGCCCTTTGTGTGATTACCGCGTCCAAGCTCCATGACTCATTTCTTCGCCGCCGCCCTCACCTACCCCATTTCCAGACTTGAGGGTTTTAAGACGGCCAGTCACCTGCACAGCATTGGCTCTATTGCGTTTCACCACTCATCTGATCCCTCTGCTTTATATCTTCCAGAAATTCTCCAATGGTCTGGTCCGTTGGTGGCATTTTTCCTGGTTTGCAAGGCCTTCTAAGTGTGTGTTCGTTTTTATATTTATTCTACTATATCAGAGGACAGGGGAGAAGGTAAGAGAGGTGCAGTTGACCCTTGAACAACGTGGGGGTTGGAGTGCCGACCCCTTGAGCAGTTGAAAAACCCATGTATAACTTCAGGCTCCCTCCAAACTTAACTAATAAAAAGAGTGCTGTTAACTGGAAGTCTTACAGATAACATTAAACAATTGTGGGGGCCAGTGGCTCACACCGGTAATGCCAGCTCTTCGGGAGGCCGAGGCGGGTGGATCACCTGAGGTCGGGAGCTCGTGACCAGCCTGACCAACATGGAGAAACCCCGTCTTTACTAAAAAATACAAAATTAGCCGGGCGTGGTGGCGCATGCCTGTAATCGCAGCTACTCAAGAGGCTGAGGCAGGAGTTTATTGTATTCTTACAATAAACTAAGCTAGGGGAAATACAATGTCATTAAGAATATCTTAAGAGAAAGTATTTACTACGGGGAAGTGGATCATCAAAACCGTGCTCGTCATCTCCACGTGGAGTGGCTGAGGAGGAGGGGCTGGTCTTGCTGCCTCAGAGTGGCAGAGAGGAAGAGGTGGAGGAGGTGGGAGGGGAGGCAGGAGAGGCAGGGACACTCGGGGTAACTCTGATTGAAAAAGATCCCTGTGAGTGGACCCACGGTTTGAACCCGCGTTGTTCAAGGGTCCACAGTGCTTGAAAGTGTTTAGTCGGCAGTCCTGAACAAAACGGAAACAATGGTTGAACGAATGAGCAAGGGAGAGTAAGGGTGGGGAGGCAGAGTGTCTGCAAGGACCTTCCTCCCAGACAGGGCTATTGCGAGGGGCAAATGCTGACTGACTATCCACAAGAAAGCCCACCTGTGTGAGGGCCTCTGTCCCCAGGAGGGGTCCCGGTGCAGCCTGTCGTCTGCTGTTGTCTGGAGCTCAGCAATGGGTGGAACTCCTACGGGGACAAAACACACCGCTTAGCAGCAGATGCCCCTCCCTTTGGGCCTAATTTAGCCGATGTGAGTTTAATTTAACCGCGGGGGCGTAACTGCTACAAGAAAAGAGAAGGAAAAAGCTGATGCCCTCACCGCCTTCCAGTCCTGACTCTTCAGGAAAAGACTGGCTCTCAGACGTCTCCGGAGCACTGGGTCACGTGTGAGAAGAAGTGGGGGTGGTGGCGGCTGCAGGACGCTCCCCAGAGGCGCAGAGGGGCAGGTGGAGGGTGCTGCAGGCGGCCTTGGAGTTTGGGGGTGCCGCCCTTCCTCCTGCCTTGGGCCCTTTAAAGATGTTGACCCGACAGCAGCAGGGGGCCCGGGAACCACGAAGCAAATCAGGGAAAGGAAACTCAGGTCGCCACACATTTGATTTAAAAGAAAATAACTTCCCTCCTGAAGCAGGGGCTGGGCTAGTCGCCCTGGCACAGGCACAAAACCCAAGCGAATCCTTGCCGCTGCTCCAGAACATCGGGCCACACCCTCCGGATACGGGAAAGGCTTTCTTCTCTGTTTCAAATGACCCTGTTTCGCCTTTTTTAGATGCAAATGTTTATTTGGTCTGATTTTGAAAAACCTCGGTGCAGCTGAAATAATTGAAGGCAGCCCTGTAAGAAGCAGCACTTCACGACTTTCTCACCGGCAAACCTTCTGCTGGGGCCCCCAAAAGCCCCCGAGGGATCCCTGAGGGGCAGCACAGCCCCTCCCTCCCTGGGCCATGCTGGCTGAGCCTCAGCTGCTTACCCGCACAAGGACCTCGGGGTTGCCGTGCTGACCAGCACCTCGGCAGGGAGGTGATGGCAGCTGCCATGGAGCCAGCATTTGTCGGGGACCTGGCACCCAGGCCACTGGCTCTGGGAGAGGGCTGAGGGGCTGTGGGGTTCACCTTTCAGGGATTAGCTTGTGCAATTTGACTTGTTCCCCCAAATCCTACAGGTACGGAGGATATGCAGAAATCTGGGAGAGAAACAACCTTCCACAGCTCGTTGTGGGGATTAAACTAGTAAGATGCCTGGAAAATACGACTCAGGATTGTGGGTGCGTGTGACTTGCTAATGAGTGGGCTCCACGCACTACCCTCCCTCTGCACCTGTCAGAGGCATTTGAACCAAAGCAACTCTATCTTGACTAGGGGCTGGTGAAATAAGGCTGAGACCTACTGGGCTGCGTTCCCAGACGGTTAAGGCATTCTAAGTCACAGGATGAGATAGGAGGTTGGGACAAGATCAGGTCATAAAGACCTTGCTGATAAAACAGCCTGCAGTAGAGAAGCTGCCAAAACCCCCAAATGGCAACAAGACCCGTCCTCTGGTCGTCCTCACTGCTACACGCCCACCAGCACCACGACAGTTTACAAATGCCACAGCAACGTCAGAAGTTCCCCTATATGGTCTCAAAGGGGGAGGTGTGAATGATCCACCTCTTGTTTAGCATATAATCAAGAAATAACCATAAAAATGCACAGCCAGAAGCCGTCGGGGCTGCTCTGTCTGCGGAGTAGCTGTTCTTTTACCCCTTCGCTTTCCTAATCAACTTGCTTTCACTTTACTCTGTGGACTCGCCCTGAATTCTTTCTTGTGAAGATCCAAGAACTGTCTCTTAGGGTCTGGATCGAGACGCCTTTCCTGTAACACACCCACTGAAGAGTGCTTGCTGATTTGAGGGTTTGCAGTGTCAGGGGCTGCCATAGTGTCACCCCATTTTATGGATGAGAAAACAGCATCAAAATTTTTAAGTCGCAAGCAGAGCCTGAGCCCGTTCGACAGGTGCCAGAACCTGGCCATTCCCCAGGGGTCCGCCAGCTCTCCCTCTCTCGGTGTGGGGTGTGGGGTGGGGGGCGGTTGCATTCCTGCACCTGCGCTGTGGCTGCTGCTGGGGTGCAGGGGCACCCTCTCTTCTGCTTGGTTTTGCCTGGGACCTCGTGCCCTGTGCGCTGTGCCCTGGTCTCAGCAGTGGATCTGCTGGGCTTGGTTTTCAGTGTCCTCCTGAGCCCTGCCGGGGATCCTTTAGCACGTGCCATTCCCTCTGGCAGTCACCTTTCCTCCCCAGGTCCTGGCTGGCCCTGACTCTCGGCCGGGGCTCAGGCTGGATTCTCTAGACTCTAGATCTCTACTCCGTCTTACGGTCTAGAGTCCAGAGAACCCAGCATCACGGCAGTGTGCGCAGTGGGCCGTTTGCTCACCATCATTATCCCATCCTGGCCCATGGCAGCTTCTGGCACAAAGTAGCAGCTCACATATGAACAGTGGCATCCCAGGGGAGATGGAGAAAGAGGGCTGGCAAGGCCAGGGGGCACAAAGCTGGAGTGGCCTCGCTTTCGCTTCTCGTGGTGCCAATGGTCTTTCCTCTTCCAGCGTGAGCAGCTGGAAGCTGGCCTGCACCCTGTTCCCAGCTCTGAGACCATCGTGCTTGTGATGGGAGGGAGGGGAACTGTGTTTAGTGGACAATTCCACTTAGGGGCACAGCGGCCTGACCATAGGGTGCAAAGCTGGGGGCCAGACACCCTTCCGGGTGGTGACTTTTACTGTATTGGGGATGTGGCTTTATGGAGCCAGGCTGGCCCACTCCCTCCAGAGGGAGCCTGAGGGATCAAAGATGGAAACCAAAAAAGTACCGGAAGAAAATGATTCTTAAAAAAACAAAAAAAACAACAACTGTTGGTCGGGTGAGGCGGCTCACTCTTGTAATCCTAGCGCTTTGGGAGGCCAAGGCAGTCAGATTATTTGAAGTCAGGAGCTTGAGACCAGCCTGACCAACATGGTGAAACCCCAATCCCACTAAAAATACAAAAGTCAGCCGGGTGTGGTGGCATGCTTGTAGTCCCAGCTACTCCGGAGGCTGAGGCAGGAGGATCACTTGAACCCAGGAGGTGGAGGCTGCAGTGAGCCAAGATTGTGCCACTGCACTTCAGCCTGGGTGACAGAACAAGACTCTGTCTCAAAGAAAACCACACACACACACACACACACACACACACAAAACCCCTGTAGTTTTGGAAAGGGGTGAACTCTTTAATGATCTTGCAAAACCCTGTAGCCATAAGCATCATAACTAATTTATTCCACCAGATAAGAAAAAAACGTATCTGCATGGCAGAAAACATCCTGCTTAAAGTCAAAAAAAAAAAAAAAAAAAAAGATAAACAGAAATAAATCCCTGGGTGCAATGGCTCACACCTGTAATCCCAGCACTTTGTGGGAGGATCACCTGAGATCAGAAGTTCAAGACCAGACTGATCAATATGGAGAAACCCCATCTCTACTAAAAATATAAAATTAGCCAGATGTGGTGGCACATGCCTGTAATCCCAGCTATTTGGGAGGTTGAGGCAGGAGAATCACTTGAACTTGGGATGCAGAGGTTGCGGTGAGCCGAGATCATGCCATTGCCCTCCAGCCTGGGCAACAGAGCAAGACTCCGTCTCAAAAAGAAAAAAAAAATTGTGGCACATCCTCAAGATAGAATTTACCGTGCAGTCATGAAAAAGAATATGGTATACTTTGTCCATGGGAATATAGAATCATATGCTTAATAATACATACAACTTAAGTCACAGGCAAAGGGGCCGCTATAAATCAAAGAAAGAAATCCAACAACTGAATTGGAAAATGGGCAACGGGAAGAAATCCTTCCCAGAAAAGAAAAATGCCTTGAAACATTTGAAAACATGCTTACTGTCATTACAATTAGAGAAATGTAAACCGAAATGTCAGTGAGGTCCTACTTTCCACTACCAAATCGGCAAGTTCCACACTTTGACCATCACCGTTCGAGTGAGCTGGAGGGTGATGTTCCATGGGGGAATCTAATCTCATTTGCCAGAACTGCACACGTAGGAGCTCTGGCCCAGCAAGCCCACTTCAGAGTCTCGTCAAGACACGTAATATAGAGGCTCATCAAAGCATTGCAGTGCTTGGAAAAGGATAGGAACAACTTAAGCACCATCAAGATTAACTACATCGCATCCCTAGGTCCGCGTTACCATGAAGTGATGGTAGGTGATTACAGACATGAGCCACTGCACCCTGCCACCACCAAAGAAGCAGGTGGCAGGGCACAGTGGCTCATGTCTGTAATCCCAGCACTTTCGGAGGCCAAGGTGGGTGGATCACTTGAAGTGAGGAGTTTGAGACCAGCCTGGCCAACATGGTGAAACCCCACCTGTACTAAAAACACAAAAATTAGCCGGGCGTGGTGGCAGGTGCCTGTAATCCTGGCTACTTGGGAGGCTGAGGCAGGAGAACTGCTTGAACCAAGAAGGCGGAAGTTGCAGTGAGTTGAGATTGCGCCACTGTACTCCAGCCTGGGCAACAAGAGTGAAACTCCATCTAAAAAAAAAAAAAAAGGAAGTATATTTAAGTCTATGAAATGCAGCAATCTTCAGAGTATATCGTTTCATAAAAAAGAGGAAGCTGGAGGGTCTGTGTATAGAATTATCTCATTTGTGTGAATGAGTGTGTGAGTGTGTGTGCACACAGAAATCCCTGGTAGGGTGCCTAAAACATGGACATTAGCGTGTTTTCTCTGGTGCTATGAACTGAATGTTTGTGTACTCCTCCCCCACATTCGTGTGTAGAAATTTTCAGCCCCAGAGTGATGGCATTAGGAGGAGGTCAAGAGGCTGGAGACCCCTGAGGCCCTCATAAAGGGGGGCCAGAGAGCTCTCTTCCTTTCTCTGCCCTGTGGCCATCTGCATCCCGAAGAGAGCCCACCCCAGGACCCGTCCATGCTGGCACCTTGATCTGGGACTTCCAGTCTCCAGAACTATGAGAAATAAATGCCTGCTATTTGTAAGCCACCAGTCTATGATTCTTTGTCACAGTGGCCTGAGCTGACTGAGACTGCCAGGTAAGAGACCTGGTATCTGGGGTAGATAGCATTTTCATGGTCTCCTTCACTCTGTTTGAATGTTTGACTCCAAGCATGAGGATATTTTTAGTTTGTTTATTTGTTTGTTTGTTTTTCTTTTTGCCCAGGGGAGTGCTATGGCTCCATCTCAGCTCACTGCAACCTCCACCTCCCACATTCAAGCCATTCTCCTGCCTCAGCCTCCCTAGTAGCTGGGATCACAGGCATGTGCTACCATGCCCGCTCATTTTTATATTTTTAGTAGAGATGGGGTTTCAGCATGTTGGCCAGGCTGGTCTCGAACTCCTGACCTCAAGTGATCTGCCTGCCTCGGCCTCCTAAAGTGTGTATTTTTCTAAATAGACACCTGGCAGTGCTTAGGTTATCCATTGAAATTCCCCAGCACTTGCTGGCTTCCCTGAATTCAGCTGAATTACGTGTGCCCGCTGCTGCTGCGTAACCTATGGTGGGCACAGCCAGGGATAAAGCAGGCACTGTGCATGCATACCACTGCACAGTCTGTGGCCTGGCCAAGCCCCTGGGCATGTGAGGCTCTGGGTAGGGGCAGGAGGTAGGTGAGCCCGGATAACAGCAGCAGGCATGGCTCCCTGAGTTTCATGTCACCTGTGCCCCCCTCTACTAGGAGCCTGCCACAGCGGAAAGGAGACTCCTCTCCTTTCAAGGGTTAAACCCCTAACGGCACAGAGCAATCTATCTGCCCTTGCCTGGTGAACACCCCCATCTTTATCACGTCAGTAATTCTTACTAAAAGCAGATGTAACTTTGAAGGTGGGTATAAGTAACTTGAAAAGTCGGTAGGCAGATGGCAGAGAGCCTGCTCATCCTTCTTTCAAACTGTCACCAGCCACACAGTTCTCAGCTGCCATCCTAGACTATTATTATTGCTATTTTGCCTGTGTGCACACCTCTTTCCGTGGGTGTGGAGGAGGGGACTGAGCAAAGCCTTGGGTAGGTCACATTCGTTCTCAGTGCCATGCTTGGCTGGTGACTGGCCATGCACCGTTGCCAGGCCCTGGAGCACGTGCAGGAAGCGAGTTTCCAGCTCTGCACGCTCAGCACGTGCGTTTCATCTTGCCACCTGGCTGGCTCCTCTTTCTGGGTCTGTGTGAGCGGAACAGAACGCACACTGGGGACAGAGCTCACCTGAGGGGCTGCCCAGGTTATTTCCATCTCGGCAGTGATGACATCACCCTGAGCTCATTTTTTCTTCATGGGAATCCCAGGAGGTGGAAATCACCATTATCCCCATTTTCCTGATAGCTAGACTGAGAAATGAGCGTGGGGAGCAGACAGGGCGAAGCAAGGACCCAAGAAAGGTGAAGACGAGGCGGGAGGGTGCTGCCAATAATCAGGGGCATTCGTTTGGTCTGACCCAGAAGCCTGGGCAAGTGGAGGCAGCTGGCACTACAGAAGGCCATGGCACAGGGGCAGTGGAGGCCAAACCAGGGGGCTGGATCCACACTCTGGGAAGCCAGTGAGATCCCAGGTTCCTTCCACAGCATGCCTCAGACAGTCCTGGAGGTTCGTTCTTTGGGGAAATTGTAGAGAGGTGGCTCTAGGTTCAGGGACTGAGGGGCAGCAGAAGGCAGGAGTAGGGTTCTGGGCTAAAAAGGGGTTGAGGTATAAGAAGAAAGGCTTCACCTACACCGAGGAGCCCCAAGACCCCCTCCCTACTCTACTCCCAGGAAGTTGGCAGCATGGTCCACATGCCCCAGGCAGGGCTCTTGTCCCTAGAGAGGAGACCTAAATGTGCTTACAGGTGAGGGTTGCCCAACAAGGAACCTGCTACAGCCACCAGTCTCAAGCCGTCCCCCTGCCAGCAAGAAGTCTTCAAGGAGCTCTTCAGGGCTGCACTCCTGGAGAGGAACCGACTGCCCACGGTCATTGAACACAGGAGTGAGGCAGCCAACACGGAGCATAACCAGCAGCACATAGGGAAGAGGCACTCGGAGGAAGCAGAGGGGAGGGGCAGGGCACGAGCTCAATGTGAAGCCCATCAGTCGCATTCTCGAGAGCTGACAGAGGAGATTGCATCCAGGAAACAAGATTGAGTGTGGTGGCTCATGCCTGTAATCCCAGCACTTTGGGAGGCAGAGGTTGGCAGATCACCTGAGGTCAGGAATTCAAGAACTTCCTGGCCAACATGGTGAAGCCCTGTCTCTACTAAAAATACAAAAATTAGCTGGGTATGGTGGCACACGCCTGTAGTCCAGCTACTCGGGAGGCTGAGGCAGGAGAATCACTTGAACCCGGGAGGTGGTGGTTGCAGTGAGCCACTGTACTCCAACCTGGGTGACAGAACAAGACCACCAAGAAAAAAAAAAAGTAGGCATTCTAGGAGGAAGGGGTCATCAGAGCACAAGAAAGAGGACATTCAATAAATAGGATAGAAGGTGGAGCCAAGAAAACTGCTAGAAAAAAAGACAGATGATAATAAGACAACTATCACATCAGTCAGATGATTTGGAGTTCCACTAATCAGAGTTACAAAAGGTGAGACCAGAGACAAGGGGGAGACATTTTCAAAGAAATAATACAAGAAAATTACCAAATGAAGGATAGGAGCCTCTGAATGGAAAGAGCCTGTTAAGGGCCACTATTTTAGAATTCTGCACCAAGGTGTGTAGAATACAACCTGAAAGCATTCAGGATGAAGAGAAAACCTTGCAAGTCGGAGGTTGGCGGGGAGAAGAACAATTCACACAAAGATTTAAGGATGAAATGACATTAGACTTCACAGCGGCAGCACTGGGAGACAGGAGACAATGGAAAAATGCCTTTGAAACGTTGATGGAAAATTACTTTCCAACTAAATTTCTATATCTGTCCAAATTATTTTTCAAGTATAAAATAGTGTAACTGCATTTCTACGTATTACATATTTAAAACCTTTGCCTTCTGTGTACCCTTTCTCAGGAGATACGGAGGATGCATCCCACCCAAACAAGCAAGTATACCAAGAGAGAGGGGGACCTGGGGTGCAGGAAGCAGGACCTAACCCAACAGGGAGGCCAGGAGAGGCCCCAAGGTGACAGTTTGTAGCAACAGAACAGGAAGTCAGAGGGCCCTGGGAAGAAGGCCTCCAGCGAAGGGGGAGCTGCCACCCTACGGGATGTGTTAGAGTTTGTAGCAGTTGTTGATAGGTGTTTGGCAGAAGTAGGGAAGTATCTGGGGGAAAGTTAGACTTAAGGACATTGACAACTAAGTGGACGATAGAAGGAAGCATTTCCTCTGGTGCAGGCAGCAGGAGCGGGTGATGAGAAAGGAACAAGTTCCTTGCACAGTTTTGGGCTCTGCAGTGAACACAATTTGATAGTCCTAGTAACGGAAACACTGATTATTCACTTAACCAAAATTTATGATTTGAAGATGTATTGGGACGGTGGGGGAGGAAAGCGGGCATACAGTGGATAGCAAGTGTTAAATCACCACTATTATGGTAGAAAGTCAACAAATAATGTCAAAATATAATAAACAAAAATAGCTATATCTCCTTATGTTTTCAGAAGCAGATTTTAAAAAGGAACATGGTGGCCCCTGGACTATGGAATGAGAGAGACAGGGAGAGAATGCTGCACAATCGCTTGGACTGTATACCACATATGTGCATTGCTTTTCTAAAAATACAAAATGAATGAGGAAAGGAAGAGGAAGCCGTGCCAGTTGCTGGCTGCCATTGCGAGCCCGCTGGAGAGTGGGATGCGGGTGCAGGGCTGAGGACAGTCAGCAGCAGCGGGCCTGGGAGATTCTGGGGAGTTTGTCTTTAAGGAATGGAAGAAGTTTCTGTCCAGTGGGCAACTGGAGGCAGATATCCTGGGTGTGAGAAGCCTTTCCAGTGGGGCCTTTCCCTCTTCTGCAGGAACTGCTGCCAAGCTGTGGCAGCTGGATTTGTTGGGGGAAATGGCCCCCAGAAGAATCCAGCCAACAGTGCTGAGCTGCATGGGAGGGACCATGGTGGGACTAGGCGAGGGATGGTCCCTAGGCAGCCTGGAGGAGGTAAGTGGTGGCATGGCTCCTTTGTGGTGGGATTGGAAGGATGGAGGGAGAGGAGGCTGGGCGTGGGCCTCTGCCTCTCGGGAAATGGGGCTGAGCCAGTGTGGTGGGAGCAAGGTCAAGGTTCCATCTCAGGCCAGGAGACAGAGCCATGAGTCCCCTGATTTCAAGGACCAGGTGAGCTCCTGGTTCTTGTGGCCCTGCCCTTTCCTATGTCAGGATCTGTGCTGGCCCCTGTCAGTTATCCTTGCTGAGGAAAGGGTAGAGGGGTGGTCTGCAAGGGAGGGAGGAAGTGGGAACCAGAGAGGTGGGAGGCAGAAATGGGGCATGACTGCTGGAGGCTGCTATGGGGGAGCCTGAGTCCCTAGCCTCGACTCAGCAGAGCCAGGAGGCAGAGCTGTGGGTGGGCGGTGTACTAGTTATCTATTGCTGTATAACAAGTGGCCCCAGAACTTAACAGCTTAAAACAATACACATGTATATCTCACATCGTTTCTGAGGGTCAGAGATTTGGGAGCAGCTTAGCTCGTTATTCTGAGTGTCAAGGACACGGGTTAAATTATAGTTGAGCTGTTGACTGGGGCAGTGGTCTCTGAAGACTGGACTGGCGTGGAGGAACTTGCTTAAGTGACTGTGGGCGGGAGTCCTCTGTTCCTGTCCACATGGGCATCCACAAATGGCTGCTCAGGAGGTGGCTTCTCCTGGAGCAAGTGATCATACAGAGATAAACAGAGAGATGGAGGAACACAGAGAACATAACCAAGAGAGAAGCCACGGTGCCTTTCACAACCCAGACTTGGAAGTGACATGCCATCACTTCTGTATTCTATCGCTCCTAGATGCAGTGTGGGAGGATTCCACAGAAGGCTGTGAAGGCCAGGAAGCGATATCGCTGGGGGTCACACTGGGGGTCATACTGGGGGTCATCTTGAAGGCTGGCTGAGCGGAACTCATCAACTGGGCACTTACTGTGTGAGAGACTCTGAGCTTCAGGCTGTGGCTGTGATAAGGTCTTAAAGAAACTCCGGCTCCCAAGGAACTTCGACTCTCAGTGGAATTCCAGTTCTCCTGTCTACCCCTCATTCCGATTCTTTTTTTTTTAATTTTTTTGTTTGTTCGTTTGTTTTTGAGGCAGGATCTCGCTCTTTCGCCCGGTGCCAGGCTGGAGTGCAGTGGCGCAATCTCAGCTCTCTGCAACCTCCACCTCCCAGCTCCAAGCAATTTTCCTGCCTCAGCCTCGTGAGTAGCTGGGACTACAGGTGCGCACCACCACACCCAGCTAATTTTTGTATTTTAGTAGAGACGGGGTTTCACCATGTTGGCCAGGATGGTCTCAGTCTCTTGACCTCATGATCTGCCCACCTCAGCCTCCCAAAGTGCTAGGATTATAGGTGTGAGCCACCGCGCCTGGCATTTTTTTTTTTAACTTTTAAAAATTGTTATTATTTATTCGATTTTATTTTATTTTGGAGACAGGGTCTCACTCTGTCACCTAGGCTGGAGTGCAGTGGTGCCATTGCAGCCCTGACCTCCTGGGCTCAAGCGATCCTCCCACCTTAGCCTCCCGAGTAGCTGGGACTCCAGGCTCGTGCCACCACACCCGGCTAATTTTTGTATTTTTGCTATCGATGGGGTTTCACCATGTTGCCCAGGCTGGTCTCGAACTCCTGAGATCAAGCAATCCACCTACCTCGGCCTCTCAAAGTGGGATGAAATTACTCATACCTGGCTTTCAATCCTGATTTTTAAGAATAGAATAGTTGTCTCCTATCTGCTTCCCTTTTCAGTCTTATCACATTCACGTGAATCTTATTAGTTTTGTGCTATCTCTTTGCTGTAAGTTGTAATAATTTTATTAATTCCATTTGTCAGATGGGAAAACTGAAGTCACAGAGACAGGCCCAATATTGGCCAAAGGCTTGACCAGTGGCAGTGAACCCAAGGGTAGGAGGACCGGGAAGAGAGGTGGAGGCTGCAGGTTCCTTAGACGCCCTCCTCCAGCCGTGGCTCCCCACTCATTCCTACATTTCACAGATGTCTCTGTGCTAGGCACTGGGGACACATCACCAACGAAACAGCTCCAGCCCCTTCCCTGCAGAGCTTATGGCCCAGGAGTGGGACAGGCATTGGTCCAAGTATTTCACAGATAAGTAGTACATAATTACACATGGAAAACACCAATTTGAAAGCAGGAGTGGGGTGAAATGAGATTGCAGGGAGCCTGACTTGGCTCAGGGCCCGGGAAGCACCTCTGAGGAGGAGGCCCAGAGCCGCTGGTCATTCCTGCCTGACACTCGGATCATAGAACAAGGAAGCCCAAACCCTTCAGTTAACCTCAGGCTAACATCAGTGTGAGAGACATGTGAATGATTTACTTTTTCTCAACAAATGTTGTTAATACTTAAGGGTAAAAAGGGAAAGATTGAGCCTCAAATTAAAGACTAAAGACAACCTTCAATGATGTATTTCTGCACCAGGCAAGGTGTCTTCTTATGGGAACAGCAGAATCACCCAGAAACAAGCGTCTAATTATAGCAGTGCCATCTGCGGCACTAAAATAAGAATGATTATCAACACTATCTTTCAGGTTTTTCACTAAGTCAGAACAATTTGCTAAAAATAATCTGTACTGTATCTGCAACGCCCCCAAACAATGTGTGCTTTCCCGTCACCGCGGCTGCCAGCTCCCCACGGGCCGGGCCAGGAGGCTGAGGGGGCCGTTCAGGCCCGCTGGCAGCCTTGTCCCCTGTTGGCTGGCTTTCATTGTGAGCGTTGTCACTGAGGCGGTGGGAGATGGGTGGAGGGAAAGTTAAGGCTGGCTTCCAGCCAGCTTGGGAGGGCCGCACAGACACCAGCTTGATTGAGGAAGGCTGGGTGCATTTCCCAAGAGCCTCTGGGGGTTTCAGGGCCCATGGCCAGATCATCAGTTCCTGGAATCCTGCTTGGTCCAGGGGGAATGAGTCATACTCCCAACCCCCAGCATAAGTGATGAAAGTACAGAAGCCAGACACGAGTTCCCTTGTGCTTTATGGGGAGGTTTCCTTCTAGGTTGGAATACTTAGGTCCCCAATACAGGGCACCCCTTCCTGAAATCAGAATTGCAGTGGAGTCTGCAGGGTCATGAAGTAAGCACAGGGACTGAGCCAGAAAGGCGGGTGGAGTGATAATGACATTTTATCCTATTGTTCTTTTGAGACGGCATCTCACTCTTGTCCAAGCTGGTGTGCAGTGGCACAATCTCAGCTCACTGCCTCACAACCTCCATCTCCTGGGTTCAAGCAGTTCTCCTGTAACAGCCTCCTGAGTAGCTGGGACTACAGGTGCAAGCCACCATGCCAGTTAATTTTTTTATTTTAAGTAGAGATGAGGTTTCACCATATTGGCCAGGCTGGTCTTGAACTCCTGACCTTGGGTGATCCGCCCACCTTGGCCTCCCAAAGTGCTGGGATTACAGGCGTGAGCCACCTCGCCTGGCCCAGATGTAGTTTTGAATCCTGTAACAAATCTCTTCCTAGCCCCTCCTTCCCCCTACCCTTCTCAGCTTCCAGTATCCTCTGTTCTACTCTTTACTTCTATGAGATCAACTTTTTTAAGTGTCCACATATGAGGGAGAGCATGCGGTATGTATCTTTCTGTGCCTGGCTTATTTCACTTAACAATGTGTCCTCCAGTTCTATCCATGTTACCGTGAATGACAGGGTTTCCTCCTTTTTTATGGCTGAATAGTATTCCGCTGTGTGTATATACCACATTTTCCTCATCTATTCATCTACTGTTGGACAGATAGGTTGATTCCATACCTTGGCGGTTGTGAATAGAGCTGCAATAAACACTGGGGTGCTGAGGTACCTTCAGTATGCTGATTTCCTTTCCTTTGGGTAAATGGCCGGTAGTGGGATTGCTGGATATTTGTAGTGCTGTTTGTAGTTTCTGCGGAACTCCATACTGTTCTCTACAGTGGCTGTATGTACTAGCTTACCTTCCCACGAACAGTGTATATGGATTTCCTTTTCTCCACAGCCTCACCAGTGTTTGCTATAAAAATGTTATCTTTAAAGCTCCAAAGAACTAGCAAGATAATGAAGAACTGCCAGGCCAGCCTCTGGGGAAAGCATGCATTAAGAG
This sequence comes from Aotus nancymaae, assembly GCF_030222135.1. Lineage (NCBI taxonomy): Eukaryota > Metazoa > Chordata > Mammalia > Primates > Aotidae > Aotus > Aotus nancymaae. The sequence continues at coordinate 124,256,633 of NW_026988425.1, forward strand.
AGATAAGAATACTGGGGCCTTTGAAGCCCCTTTGGCCCTAAGGGACAGAGTTGAGGCTCAGGGGCCACCCAAGGTGGGGAGTCAGGGTGGAGGCCCTTCCTACACTGAAGGCCAACACCTTTGGGGTAAGGGAGAAGCAGCAGGCAGCCACCCCGGACAGCAGTCAGGGGCACCTGCACCAGGTACTTCGATCAAAGGTGACTGAAGACAGGGAAGGGAAGGCAGGTTTCAGAGGGCTGAATTTTCTACCCAGGGAAAGGTGTTTTCAAGAATGAGGACAGTATAAAGACTGAGGGAGCTCATCTCCAGCTGATTCCTCCTGAAGGGATTTCTGAAAGATGCATTTCAGTGAGAAGAAAAGTGGTTTCAGAGGAAAGTTTGAGGAGGAAGAAGGAGTGAAGAACAGGAAGTACTGAGAGGGTGAATAAAAACAACCATCGATTGCATAAAGCAGTGTCTTAGTCCGTTTTCTACTGCTTAGAACAGAATACTTGAAACTAGGTAATTTATATGGAAAAGTAATTTATTTCTTTCAACTATGGAGGCTGAAAAGTCCAAGGTTGGGGGCTGTACCTGGCAAGGGCCTTCTTGCTGGTGGGGACCCTTGGCAGAGTCCCAAGGCAGCTCAGGACATCACATGGAGAGGGGGCTAAGCATGATAGCTCAGGTCTCTCTTCCTCTTACAAAGCCACCAGTCCCACCCCCGGGATAACCCACTAATCCATTAATTCACGAATAGACTAATTCTTTCATCAGAGCAGAACCCACATGACCCAATCACCTCTTAAAGGCCCTACTGCCTTTAAGATACTGCCACATTGGGGATTAAATTCTAACATGAATTTTGGAGGGGACAAGTATTTAAACCATAGCAACCAGTATTACTAATGTCTAGTGGAATTAAGAAAACCAAAACAGAATTAAAGTTCTAGACAAGAAAACATATATGCCAAGCACAAGTTACGTGGAGTTCATGGGTGTCAAGGTCCTTCTGCTATCTGAAAAAGATATTGAGTTCAGAGTCTTATATATCAAGAATGTGTAGTGTATGTTAATACATTATTGTAATTTTTAATTTTAAATTTGGAATTCTAGGATATTTACTAAAAGATTGGAGCGAGGGTATGGAGAAGGGAAAACAATAAGTATACTTAAAGAAGGAAGAAAGATAATGAAACAAAGCAACTATAAAATCACAGGTTAGATTCAAATCCAAATACATAAACAATTGCTTTATATATGAACTGAATATTCTAGCGGAAAGACTGAGATTATCAAACTACATTTTTTTTTTTTTTTTTGAGACAGAGTCTCACTCTGTCACCAGGCGTCAGGCTGGAGGGCAGTGGCACAATCTCGGCTCACTGCAACCTCTGCCTCCCAGGTTCAAGCAATTCTCCTGCCTCAGCCTCCTGAGTAGCTGGGACTACAGGTGCCCGCCACCACGCCCAGCTCAAACTGGATTTTTTAAAATTACAGCTGCACAATTTTTTTTTTTTTTTTTTTTTTTTTTTTGAGGCAAGGCCTCACTCTCTCTCCCAGGCTGGAGTGCAGTGGCACAATCTTGGCTCACTGCAACCTCCACGTACCATGTTCAAGTGATTCTCCCACCTCAGCCTCCCACACAGCTGGGACTATAGGTGTGTGCCATCACGCCCAGCTACTTTTTGTATTTTTAGTAGAAATGGGGTTTCACCATGTTGACCAGGCTGGTCTTGAACTCCTGACCTCAAGTGATCCTTCTGCCTTGGCCTCCCAAAGTGCTGGGATTACAGGCATGAGCCACCTTGCCTGGCCAGCTATACGCGTTTTATGAGAGACTTTTAAAACACAAGGTTACAGGACAGTTGAACATGAAAATTTGGAAAAAACATAAATGGGTTCAAAGAAAGGGGATGTCATTATATTCATATTAGACAAAAGATTATTTTGGCATAAGCATTTTATTAGAGTCAAAGAGCACCAAGTAATAACAATTAAAGACCCTGTTAAAATGGAGGCTCAGACAGGCACGGCCCCCACCATGGCTCCGTCCTCCGTTGTACTAACGCTCTGGTGGCAAATGCAGAAGAGAGCTGTCATCTACTGGCCAAGTAATCTTGTCCATCTGATTACTTAGTGCCTCTCCTGGGCGGATGCAGAGATCCTCACACCCCGTGCCACCCTCACACATCTATCCACGGCCTCTTCCCGGGGCCTTTCTGTCCTCGAATTTCTGGTCTCCTCCCAGGCTCCTGACCTGTAAGCCCAGCCACTCCCCACTGCCGATCCATCCATTGGGTGCTCTTACCTCAGGCCTGGGACACACGAAGTGAATGACAGGTGCGCCGCAGAATGCTCTGCCTGTTAGGAAAACGTTCATCGTCAGCAGATGGCGACTACTGCAGCAGCCCTGCGTGGGACTGTGGGGAAGGTGCCGTCCGTCTCTGTCTTGCCCTGACATACTGGGTTGATCCATCCGTGAACCCAGCTCAGGCTTTTTCCTCCTCTGTGAACTGGTCATGAAAAGCCCCGTGAGGTGTGAGGCATGAAGTGTGAGGTGAGGGAAGAGATGGCCACACCCAGAGCTGGATGATGGGATCTGGAGCCTGCCTGTGGTGCATCCGACCCAAGAATCAAAGCTGCCTGCAGAGCCCATTCTGGGTCTGGGAGCCAAGCAAAGCTAGCCCAAACTAGCAACCTTCTGTGTCAACCGATAAATGGGTCAGAGCAGCTTCCACATATGGAGTATTATGCCTCCAAAACCAAACTACTACTCATTTTTTTTTCTTTTCTTTTCTTTTTTTTTTTGAGACAGAGTCTTACTCTGTCGCCAGGCTGGGATGCAGCGGTGCAATCTCCACTCATTGCAACCTCTGCCTCCCAGGTTCAAGCGATTCTCCTGCCTCAGTCTCCAGAGTAGCTGAGACCACAGGTGCCTGCCACCATGCCTGGCTAATTTTTGTATTTTTAGTAGAGATGGGGTTTCATCATGTTGTCCAAGATGGTCTCAATCTCCTGACCTCGTGATCCACCCACCTTGGTCTCCCAAAGTGCTGGGATTACAGGTGTGAGCTACCACGCCCAGCCCTTTTTTTCTTCTTAGACTTAGAAGTCCAAGGTGGAACAACTCACCCTTTATTTGGAAGAGTCACCCATCCTGCCCTAGACTACTGGGCTCCTAGAAACACTACGAACGGGACAGACCCCTGGATCCCTCCAGGGTTTATCTCCCACCCTCCAGAGAACGTGTCTTCCGCGGCATCAAGAGTACTTGCCCCTTCCTGCTCTTCACGTCTGGTTACCTACCATGGTGTCACCAACACAATGGACCAGTGAGCCACTCTGCAGAAAGTTCATACAGTCCCATTCCCTTCCTGAAGACCGTATTATATCAGAGGACAGGAGAATCAACCTACCCCAGGGCGAAGCTCTGATTGCTTGCTTTTGTCCATCACACATGAATGCAAGCTGCTTCTGACTCTCCTTCTGATGGGTATGGAACAGATGACATTCACCAGACCGACAGCTACATGCCTGTACCAAAGTCTGTGTTCATCTGCTCTCATGAGAAGCTTCATGTGGCTTGGAATGTGGGGCAGATGCAGGCCATCCCTGGGGACTTCCTACAGCAGGGGGTCCAAGAATTTGCTATGTGGGGCTTCCAGATCCAACCTCTTTGCTTTGGGGGACAGATGAAGTCAGCCAGGCGTTGGCATGTGGAAGCAGCCTTGGACCAGAGCTCTGCACTAGGTCCATAGACACGTCTCTCCAGGTCAGTAAAATGAAGCACAGCCTCAACAAAATGGCCCAAAAGAGTGCTGAGTTACTGCACAGTCCATGCTCCATTGAGAAGAGGAGTCAGACCCACAGCAGAGTCTTCGTGCCCCCTCATTCTGGATGCTGCTCGGCTCTGGTTTTGCTGGGGAGAGATCATGTCCCCAAAACATACCAACTTGCTCCAGACAATATGGTCATTATAACTGATCATTTTGCTCTGAGCTCCCTGGCATCCACGGCAACAATGGAAACACAGTGACTTATGTAGCTGGGATAATCAAGCGACAAACTTTGCTGGTGCATGTATTAGTTTACTAGAGCTTCCATAACAAAATCCCACAGACTGGGGGGCCTGAACAACAGAAATGTATTTTCTTGTAGTTCTAGAGGCTGGACCCTGAGAACAGGATGCTGGCAGTGTTGGTTTCTGGGGAGGTCTCTCTCCTTGGCTTGCAGATGGTCGTCTTCTGCCTGTGTCTGCACATGCTGTGTGCCAGCATGCCCCCACGTTTCTCTGTGCGTCCTAACCTCTTTTTCTTCTATGCATACCCATCAGATTGGATTAAGGCCCCACTCTAATAATCTTATTTTAACTACCTCTTTAAAGGCCCCATCTCCCAATACAGTCAAATTCTGAGATAGTAGGGGTTATGGCTCAGCCATGTAGCCTTGCCTGGGAGCGGCCTCCAGACCTTGGAGGATTTGCTCAGTGCAAGGGACAAGCAGCCCTGTAGTCAAACGTTCTCCACAGGAGGGTAAAATCAGGCCTCGTGGGTTACCGGAGGGTCAAGCCTCTTCAGCAGGGACTTGCCCAAGGAGCTGTGAGTGAACTGCACATCCTGGAAGGCAGCTTCCTGCACATTTCCACTTTCCAGCAGCACCCTGCCTTACAGAGCCTGCTTCAGAGCAAGCCCCGAGACCCAGAGCCGGCTCCAGAGGAACAGGGCTGCTAGGACTTATTAGAGTCCTAATAGAATATTCTGCCACTGATATACCACTCCCCTTCCAGAAAGAACTTGAAGATCCCCAAAGACTGGGTGCCCAGAAATCATGGGTTAAAATTGATTTTGGACTTCACAGAAGTTTGATTCTGAGCCTGGAACACCCAGTCCTGAGCTGAGCATTCTTCTTAAAGCTGGGACTCTGGTCCCGTGTGCTCCATGTGCATTCTGAAAGGTGGCTTCCAGAGTGTTCCAAGCCACCAGGGCTTGAGCAGGGCCATGTGACCACATTTATTTGAATGTATCTCCAAGTAGTGAGAGATCATGGTGAAGGGTGACTTTGGCTTCAGTCTGGGGTGATGCTTTTAATCCCAGGAGCAGCTGAATTCTTCCCCCAGATCCAAAATTTTAGTCATGTTCTCAGAAGGCAGCTGAGTTGAGGGGAATGATGAAGGTGGAGGCTGGCTTCCTGTGGGGTCACAAGAACCTGCAGGTGATGGGGAGCAGGTCTCCTCCAGCCTGCTCTTGCATCGGTTGCGTTATATGCAAAGAGTCTTCTCAACACCCGTTGTCTTCTCCAGCAAATAGGTGTCTCTGGACTGGCTCAGTTTAAACTCAGCCAAGATCAGCTCTCTGCACATACTTGTGCATTTCTCCACAACCCTGGCATGTAGGTAATGGTACAGGTGGGGAAACTGAGGCTCAGAGACATGAAGCAGGGATTTGATTCCAAAGCCCACATTCTTGACTCAGTTGCTATCTACCTCCCTGCTGTGTTGAGCAACTGGCCCTGTGACAGATACAGCAGCAGCATCTCCAAAACGCATGAGAGAGACTGAGCACAGGAGTAAGTGAATTTTCTAGGATCACAGGGCTTATTAGTGACAGAACAGGACCCAGCAGCTGTTAGCTGGCCCCGTGTTTGGTCCCCCATCCCCATCGTGATGGTTTTAAAATAGTCCACAAATGCTTTGCTGTTCCACCCATCAAGTCTCCTCTCCATGAATGTGGGCTGTACTTAGTGACTCATTCCTAATGAATAGCATGTAGAGAAATGATAGTGGGGAAAAAATAGTTACTTACGTTCAGTGATTGTTCTCTCGCACAACGTGCGTCTATCTGCAAATAACTTGGTGCTCCTGGAGGACAGTCATCTCGTCATAGTCATTTCTTTTATTCCCAGCACGATGCCTAGCACATAATAGCTGCTAATTATTTTAATACACAAATGAATGAAAGAGGTCATGCAAAATGTTGTCATTGTCATTTCTCCAAAGATATTTATGGGTTCAGATATATCAGTGACTAAGAAATGTTAAAGCTTAGATTTCACCAAGAGAAATTCTTAGCAACGCTCTACCATGGTGGGTTCAAAGCTCTAGCTTTTCTACCTAAAGCTGTGAAGATTCCAGATGCTATCTTAAGCCAGATTTTTTTTTTTTCAGGAAAATCAGAAGAATTTTCGACTCACAAATACTAAGAACTTAGAGTGAGATAACTTTCCTATGAAGAGCTATTCAAAACTTTTTTTTTAGACTGAGTTTCACTCTTGTCACCCAGGCTGGATGCGATGGCGTGATGCTGGCTCACTGAAACCTCTGACTCCTGGCTTCAAGCGATTCTCCTGCCTCAGCCTCCCGAGTAGCTGGGATCACAGGCATGCACCACCACACCCGGCTAATTTTTGTATTTTTTAGTAGAGACGGAGTTTGGCCATGTTGGCCAAGCCGGCCTCAAACTCCTGACCTCAGATGATCTGTCCACCTCAGCCTTCCAAAGTGCTGGAATTACAAGTGTGAGCTACCACGCCTAGCATTTTTTTTGTGTGTGTGGGGGGGATGGAGTCTCATTATGTTGCCCAGGCTGTTCTCAAACTTCTGACTTCAAGCTATCCACCTCAGCCTCCCAAAGCGTTGGGATTACAGGCATGAGCCACTGCACCTAGCCTCAAACGTTTTAATAAATAATAAAGCATTTAGGCCAGGCACGGTGGCTCACGCCTGTAATCCCAGTGCTTTGGGAGGTGGAGGTGGGCAGATCACGAGGTCAGGAGTTGAAGAAAAGCCTGGCCAGAATGGTGAAAACCTTTTCTCTACTAAAAATACAAAGATTAGCCGGGCATGGTGGCTCACACCTGTAGTCTCAGCTACTAAGGGATGCTGAGGCAGGAGAATCACTTGAACCTGGGAGGCGGAGGTTGCAGTGAGCCAAGATTGTGCAGCTGCACTCCAGCCTGGGGGACAGAGTGAAACTCTGTCTCAAAATAAATAAATAAATAAATAAATAAATAAAACATTTACTAAAATGCTCTTTTAGGGAGGGATTTCTTTTGCCATTTGCCAATGAGTGCTATATATTAAATATTTTAAGCAAGCATATTAACTTTAAAATTGTATATAATAAAAAATATATATTTTTGTGTTTTTTGTTTTGTAAAATTGTAGATAATAAAAATATATATTTATATATATTTAATAACTTTAAAATTATATATAATAAAACTATATGAATCCCAAAACTTCTTATGCAAAGTCTGAAAACTAATTCTTATAATTAATGCACAATAATATATTTAGCTATATTTTGAGCTCATTAAACAAAATGAATCATTATAGCACTTTCATACTGTATACAGACAGTTACATTATGTGGAGAATATATTATATGTACATCATATATACATAATATGTGTGTGTCACTGACCCTTCATTGAAATGAAATTAGGCAGAAAATTCACTATAAAGTTGGTGTCAATGACACAACACAAATTTGTTACGATATATTATTTATAAACAATAAAGTTAAATAAAACAACTTTAAAAAAAAGAATGTGGCAGAAGTGACTGTGTGTGACTCTGGAGAGCAGTCCTGAAAGGCACCGTGGCTCCCTCCCCGTTTGCCCTCTCCTGCCTCTCTTGCTCTAGAGGAAGCCATCTGCCATGTCTTGAGTGCGCTCAATGGCCCATGGAGACCTCCAGCCGACGGCCACCCTGGTAACCTTGGAAGCAGCAGACCTCCAGCCCCAGTCAAGCCTTCGGATGCCTGCAGCCCTGCCTGGCGTCTGAACAGCAACTTCATGCAATGCTGAGACTGAATCACAGAGCTGAGAAACTCCCAAATTCCTGACCCTCAGAAACTGCATGAGATAATAAACGTTTGTTATTTCAGCTGCGAGGCTTGGGAGTAACTGGTTACATAGCAGCAAGTAGCTAATAAACCCATTCCATTTCCCCTTTTTATGATCTTCTGTCATCATGTGCTTGGCACCACTCCCACCCAACTTCAGAGAAGGTCCATTCCATGAAAAAGTGAGGATTTTTTTGGACATTCTTTTGCACAATAGCACTGTACAACTGCTCGAGTAGTTTCTGGAGTATTTACCAAGAAACTCACCTTCTTCCAAAGGACAAAGAGATCCCAAGACTCCTCCAGGCCACAGCCTAGAGCTGTTCCTGATCTTTTTCATCCCAGAGGGCACTTGAAGGCTCTAAACTAATGGCAGTGAGTCATAGATGAGAGGGAGCCATGCCCAGGAGGGCTACTTGTCCCTCTGGCTTGCTGCCCAGGGCACAGGAGCCCCCTGTGAAGAGCAGGAGCGGCACCTCCAGATCCTGAAAATGTGGATGAAGAGCAATAATGTGTGCCCCAGGCTGGACAGAGCAGAACAGCGACGGCCACCATACCAGGCTTATCTACGGGCGGAGCAGGGGCAGCCAGAAGCATTCGCAGCCCTCCTGGAAGCCTCCGTCTTGGGTGACAAGCAGTGCCTCATTTCTGAGAAGAAACCCATGCTGCTACTGACAGCAATTGCCTCTGGGGAAGGGGACTGAGTGACTGGCCGGGAAGGAAGGCACAATTTTTTCTGTGTACCTGAGTGTCTATTGAATGTTGTTCTGTGTGCATGTGTTACGTCTTCAAAGCTAGATCGATCATGTATATTTAAAGTCATAGCTAATCAATTACTAAACTCTGCTTAGGTGTTCCTAAAAAGGAGTTTGTGTTTCCATAAGTTTGGGGAACTCAGCTCATGAACCCCCCTCCTGGAGTGTCACCTGAGTGTATTCAGTAGCTGAGAAATTCCGTAGTAGAGAATCATGTTTAAGCTGCTTAAGCCTGAATTTTCCAAGTTTGTCCTACCACATAACTATTTTTTCATAAACTCTGTATAAATAGTTCTGACTAAGTCCAGGCATGGTGGCTCACGCCTATAATCCCATCACTTTGGGAGGCTGAGGTGGGCAGATCACTTGAGGTCAGGAGTTCAAGACCAGCCTGGCCAACGTGGTGAAATCCTGTCTCTACTAAAAATACAAAAATTAGCCAGCTGTGGTGGCATGCACCTGTAATTCCAGCTACTCAGGAGGAAGTCAGGAGAATTGCTTGAACCTGGGAGGCAGAGGTTGCAGTGAGCTGAGAAGGTGTCTCTGCACTCTAGCCTGGGCCACAGGGACGAAACTCTGTCTCAAAAAATAAATAGCCCTGACTATAAATAGCTGGTTGTGTGTTTTATGCCACAAAGCTCGGGTCTGGGCCTTGAATAACATAGTTCCAGTTACACACCGTGGACACCAGGTGCAGGGTCAGAAGGAAGGACCTGAGGGAGGGTGGTGTGGCCAGATGTCAGGACGGGGACTTGAAGCAATAGAGAAATCGGGAGCATGGAAAGGGGATCTCCAGAGAGAAAAGCCCCCAGCCTACTCCACAATTTTCCCAAGGGCAGGCCTGTCATGTATTCATTCCTTCTTTTTTTTTTTTTTGTTTGAGACAGAGCAGGGTCTCCCTCTGTCACCCAGGCTGGAGTACAGTGGTGTAATCTCTGCTCACTGCAATCTCCACTTCCTGGCTTCAAGCAATTCTCCCACCTCAGCTTCCCAAGCATCTGGGACTACAGGCACCCACCACTACGCCTGGCTAATTTTTTGTGTTTTTAATACAGACAGGATTTTACCATGTTGACCAAGCTGGTCTCAAACTCCTGACCTCAAGTGATCTGCCTGCCTCGCCCTCTCAAAGTGCTGGGATTTACAGGTACTAGCTACATGCTACATTCCTTCTTCTTCTTCTTGTTTTTTTTATTTTTTTTTATTTTTTGTGTGAGACTGAGTCTTGCCCTGTTGCCCAGGCTGGAGTGCAATGGGACAGTCCCGGGTCACTGCAGCCTCTGTCTCTCAGGTTCAAGCAATTCTCCTGCCTCAGCCCCCTGAGTACCTGGAACTACAGGCACGTGCCACCACACCTGACTAATTTTTGTATTTTTAGTAGAGACGGGGCTTCACGACGTTGGCTAGGCTGGTCTTGAACTCCTGACCTCGTGATCTGCCTGCCTTGGCCTCTCAAAATGCTGGATTACAGGTGTGAGCCACTGCGCCCAGCATTCCTTCATTCTTAATTAACTCACTCATTCTACATACACTGTGTTTATGGCCTGGACCTAAATGAGGTTTGCTGTCTGCCCTCAGGAAACTCACCCCTAGTGAGGAAGATGTGCAGAAAACCAGCAGGCGAAGACAGTGCAGCCCCTGTGGGCTTAGGAAAGCCTCTCCAGATGTGGCCTATGTGCGAGCCGCACTCAGCCCAGGGGAGAAGTGCAGAGGGCGTGCCAGCCACCCTGGGGAGTCTGGGGCTTCAAGGAGCCTAGAGCAGGCAAGTGGGGCTGGAGCCTGGTGGGGCTGTGCTGGTGGCCGCCGGGGTCCCTGCCCACACCCACCCTCTGTGATCTGCTCTGGGGCTCCGTGGTTTCTGTGCATGCCAGGCGTCTCACCCGCTGGCTTCTGGTTAGGTCCTGTGGCAGCACCTAACATAGGAAACGTGGCAGGAACTGCAAAGGCAGGGGGAAGAGAGGAGCATCCATATCACAGGATGGCAGTTGCAGCAGCAGGGGCTGGATGATTATGAACCCCAGGATCCCGAGCACAGGCGGCACCTTTATCAGCAGTCGCAGCCCTGGCCAAGAAGGTGCCTTCTCCTCGATAGAGAACAGCAGTGCCAGCTTCTCCCAGTCCCAGCTTCTCCACTTGCTCAGCAGCAGGTGCGGACTCTGGGTTCTAGCCAGGGGTGCAGTGGGCTGAGCTTTGTGGCCCTCCCAAATTCATAGGTTGAAATCCTAATGCCTGTGGTATTGGGAGGGGAAGCCTTTTCGGGGGGTGGTTAGGCCCTGAGAGTGGAGCCCTCAGGAAGGCGATGAGTGTCCTTATACAAAAGGCCCAAGAGCGACCCTTGTTCCTTCTACTGTGTAAGGACACAGCAAGAAGTCACCGACTGCGAGCCAGGAGCCCTCATCAGACACTGATTCTGCCGGGACCTTGATCTTGGGCTTCCCAGCCTCCAAAACTGTGAGAAATAATTCCTATTGTTCATAGGCCACCCAGTTTATGGTGTTTTGCTCTAACAGCCAGAATGAACCAAGACAAAGTGTACTAGTGATTCTTATCTGCGGGTTCTTCCCCTTCGTCCTGTTGTTCTCTGACCCAGTCCTCCCTTCTACTCCTTCATCCTTCCGACACCTTTGTAATCGGTGAGAGGGAGGGAGGGAGGAAAGGAGGGAAGGAAGGAAGGAGGAAAGAAAAAAGAGAAAAAGGAAAGAAAAAGAGAAAAAGAAAAGAACGGAGGAAGAAAAGAGGGAGGGAGAGAAGGAGGGAAGGAAGGAAGGAGGAGGGGAGAGACAGAGAGAGAGAGAGAGAAAGAGAATGCAGTGCCACCACCCACCCACCAGAAAGGCTAAAATGTAAAAGACTGAATCCCAAACACAGCTAAGGATGGGGAGAAACCAGACTGCAGTGGGGAGCGTAGCTTGGTGTTATCATGTTGGAAGACAGGTGTAAGCCGAACATGTGCATAACTATGACCCGGCAATTCCATCCCTAGGAATATAGCCAACAGAAATACATATGTGTGTGTGTGTCTGTGTGTGTGTGCTCACCAAAAGATAGGTCCTGGAATGATCAAAGCAGGCCGGGCGCAGTGGCTCATGCCTGTAATCCCAGCACCTGGGGAGGCCGAGGTGGGCGGATCACCTGAGGTCAGAAGTTCTGACCAACATGGAGAAACCCCGTCTCTACTAAAAACATAAAATTAGCTGGGCGTGGTGACACATGCCTGTAATCCCAGCTACTCGGGATTCTGAGGCAGGAGAATAGCTTGAAGCTGGGAGGCGGAGGTTGCAGTGAGCCAAGATCACGGCACTGCACTCCAGCCTGGGTAACAAGAGCAAAACTCCATCTCAAAAAAAAACCAAAACAGTAGAACAGACAAATAATTGCTTGTATCTTCATACATGAAACCTTCACAGCTAAGAGCATCAAACATGCACAACCACACAGAACCACAGAGATGACTCTTGGACACAGAGAGTCGAGTGAAAGAAGCCAGGTCCTAAAGTGCAGACTATATGCGTCCATTCATACAAAGTTCGAATAGGCAGAGCTGCTGCATGGTGTTAGGATCAGGGTGATGGCCACTCTAGGGGGTGGAGGGCGGGCCTTGGAGGGCCCAGGGGACGCTCTGGGGTGCTGGCCATATGCTTCTGGCCTGGATGCTGTTACACAGGTGTCTGCTTTATGCCTGGTTGTACACTCACAATTCGTGTACTTTTTCTTTAAGGCAGAGTCTTGCTCTGTCACCCAGACTGGAGTGCAGTGGCGCAATCTCGGATCGCTGCAGCCTCTGCCTCCCGGGCCCAAGTAATTCTCGTGCCTCAGCCTCCTGAGTAGCTGGGACTACAGGTGCACACCGCCATGCCTGGCTAATTTTTTTGTATTTTTAGTAGATGGGGTCTTACTATGTTGTCCAGGCTGGTCTTGAACTCCTGGCCTCAAGTGATCCTCTCACCTCAGCCTCCCAAAGCACTGGAGTTACAGGTATTAGCCATGGAGCCCAGCCCCTATAAGTAGTCCTGAGACCTGTTGGCACCTACGATTTCCTGTGCCCTCCAGCCAATTCAGCTCTCGTTTGCCCTCTGCCTGCATCTCAGCTAGTCGGGGCTCTACTTGGTGGGATCATCGAGGCTTCACTTGCGCAGGGTCTGTCTCCTGCTCTTCCTCACTGGCCTCCATGACTGGACAGCAGGTACTTGTATGCACCCCAGAGACTCCCCCTGGCTTCTAGACAGTCCTCCTGCCCTGGTGTACAGCAGCACCCAGCTTCCCCTTGGCAATCAGGATGAACCACCCTGGACAGTAAAGGGCCCCCCTTTTTGCCTCATGAGCCTCTCAAGATGGCCAAGCGTCTGTCTCAACTTCCAGTTCAGGGGAACACTGGTTGTATGCTGGTGAAGCAGTCCCTCCCTGAGGACTTTGACCTTCAAACCAATACAGCTCCAAGTTGCAGAGGTGGGAAGCAAAAGCTGGGCAAGGGCGCTATTAGATGTTACAATGAGAGGAGCCCCTCCCATACACACCCCTTGATTCCTGGAGCTGTGTATTCAGCCATGGGAAAGGCACCATCCACCTCTCGCTGATTCAGAGACAGCACTGGCCCCACAGATATGGTAAACGACAGAACTATATTGTTCGGAGCCTGGAAGTCGGAGATGAAGGTGCTGGCAGGGCTGGTTTCTGGTGAGGCCTCTCTCCTTATGGCCTTTCCTCTGTGTGTGCGAGCCCCTGGTTCCCTGCGTGTCCTAATCTCCTCCTCTTTCAAGGACAACCAGTCAAATTGGAGTTAGGCCCACTCTAGAGACCTTATTTTAGCTTAGTTATCTCCTTAAAGATTTTATCTCCAAATACAGGCACGTTCTGGAGACCTGGGGGCTTAGGATTTCAGCATACCAATTTTGAGAGGAGTCGCTCAGCCCATAACAATCTGTTTGGCCCACCAGAGGCCTAAAGACCATGCTAGCGGGGAAAGCACAGGGCATAGCCGGGACAGTGCAGGGCGTGGCCGGGACAGCGCAGGGCATAGCCTGGGCTGCAGAGGAGGACAGTAGAGATGGGAAGAGGGTGCAGGCCCCTGGAGGCAAGCGGAAGTACAGTCTCTTGGGGAGGCCACAGTCCACAAGGTGGGGAATCAGAGAGTGCACTCAAGGCGGCAGAAACAGCATGATTCAAGGTACGGAGCAGCAGAAGGCATACATCTTTGGGGTGAGTCGGTGGAGCTGTAAGTTGGAGCTTTGCGAGCAGCAGCACCTGTGGCTGGCAGGGGTCCAACCTCCCAGCTGATGTTTGATTGGCACTGGGTCCCTCTCATGAGGGACAGGTGAGAACATACCATGTTTTGTCAAAGATGCATGGATGGGAGATGGGGCCTGGGATTCGTGTCCTCCGCCCACCACTGGCAATCCATGCTCCTTTGCTGCAGAGTGAGGGCTTTGGAACCACAGGGATCTGGTCTAAACTTCCTGCTCGGCCAAACCAGTTGTGTGAGCTTGGGGACATGACTGAGCTCAGACTCCAGATTATTCAAGTGTAAAGACACGGGTTGGCCAGGCACAGTGGCTCACGCCTGTAATCTCAGCACTTTGGGAGGCTGAGGTGGGCAGATCACCCGAGTCCAGGAGTTCGAGACCAGCCTGGCCAACACGGCAAAACCCCATCTCTACTAAAAATACAAAAATTATCCGGGCGTGGTGGCACACACCTGTAATCCCAGCTAATCGGGAGGCTGAGGCAGGAGAATCACTTGAACCTGGGAGGCAGAAGTTGCAGTGAGCTGAGATTGCCCCATTTGCACTCCAGCCTGGGCGACAAGAGCAAGACTTTGTCTAAAAACAAAAAAGACACAGGTTATTGTGGGGATTAATAAGATAACGTGAGTGACACACGGCAGAGTAGGCGCGGTTTGCCTCGGCTTCCTTTGGCTTATCTGGAAGTTGTTTCCTCTGTAAAATGACAGAGGGGTTCTTTACTTGGTGAGACCATTGAGGCTTCATTTGTGCAGGCACATAGACGCCCTGGGGGGTGCAAGACGACTTGGATGGGCCAGTCCAGCAGCGGGGAACCATGGGCTGGCTGTGGTCTGAGGGGCTGCCCACAAGAGTCCAGGCAGAGGTGGGTCTGGAGGTGGGGGCTGCGGGAGCCCTGAGTCAGCACCATGGGAGCACCTTCACCAGCTCGTCCCCATGCATGTCCCAAAGCAGGCATTTCTGATTTCCAGGCTCCGCCTCCTGACGCTCAAGGTCTTTGCAGACCCCAGAGAGGCTCACCCTGGGACTCGGGAGAGGTGTGTTGTGGAGAGGAAGGAGGCAGAGGCAGCCTGGGAGAGGAGGAAAAAGCCAGCATTGGGGGTATGAAGACCTGTTTATTTTTCAAACTGGTTCCAAAGATTTGTTCAGGAATTACTCCAGGGGAGGAGTGCCCCTGTCTTTGGGGAGGTCTCTGGCATGTTAAGAGTTTCAGTAGGATTTTGCTTGGGGAAAAAAGTTCTGCTATGAACACACACACACACACACACACACACACACACACACACACACCCCACACACATGCAAAGACAACCAGGGGCAAGTTAATATCTAAGCTCTCTTTCTACTGCACATAACAGTGACCTATCACCAGTTCCTGCTGGATCCAGGGTAATCCCTTATGGGCAGTGACCTTATTTTACATTGCACCCTCAGGGCACAGCCTGGTGTGGCAGGCAAGGCCTTGATGACTGTTTACCGTCCAAGCTGAACACCTGAAGGGGCCTGTAGTGTGCCAGAGGCCAGGCTTGTAGACATCAGACAGCAATCAAGAAACTTCTGTGGCCCTAAATCTGTTGCTGTCCACCCGTCTCACACATAGCACACGCAAACAGGCTGCACTGAGATTCTGAAAGGCAAACACACAGCCATATGCTATCTTCCCCGGGCAGAGTAAATCAGGTTCTGGGGTGCGTATGCGTGAAACCCACACCTTCAGCGCCTCTCAGCACTTTCCTGGGGTCTGCTTTTTCTGATCCAGATGGGGACATTTTTACAATGTGACATTGCCCTAGCCATGTTGAATTAGCCCAGGGATGTGCACCTGAGCCAAGCCAGGCCAAGCAAAGCGCCCCCCCTCAGGGGTGCGGAACTGGCCCCAGGAGATCCTAGCTCACTTTACAGAGACATAAACTTGGGGGGATTTGGGGCAGTCATTTTCCATGGCAGGGTCTGGGCGGCACGGGGCACCCGTCTGCAGAGGAAGGAGCTCCCAGTGCGTGCGGAGGGTTTGAGGTGATTCTGCTGCACCCTCCCCCTGGGCTCTTCAGAGCTTCAGTGTGGCTTCCTTGTCCCAAGTTCCTCGTTCGGAGCAAAGTCAGCTAGAACTTGTGACTTACAAAAGACCTGTGTCATGCATTGACTTTTTTGCAGGCCTTCTCTTGCTCTAGGGAATCTGGCCTAAGCACGCAGACCCTGGAAATTGTGAAAATGCTTTATCTCCCAGCGCGCGCATAGTTTTCGATGAATCATTTACCCAATGAGGCTGAACCCGAAATTGTAATTCTAGCTGTAAAGGTGCCTGTCCTGGCTGGGTGAATTGGCTCACACCTGTAATCCCAGCACTTTGGGAGGCCAAGGTGGGTGGATCACAAGGTCAGGAGATTGAGACCAGCCTGGCCAACATGGTGAAACCCTGTTTCTACTAAAAATACAAAAACTAGCTGGGCGTGGTGGCGGGCGCCTGTAATCCCAGCTACTCAGGAGGCTGAGGCAGGAGAATTGCATGAACCTGGGAGGTGGAAGTTGCGGTGAGCTGAGATCAGGTACGCTACACTCCAGCCTGGGGGCGACAGAGTGAGACTCTGTCTCAAAAAAAAAAAAAAAGTGCCTGTGCTTTCCAGGTTTTAACTATGTCCTAGCTCTCTTGACTTGAGCTGGGAAGTTCCCTATTCCACTTGGCCTCTGCAGCTCAGCTCAGAGGCCCTGATGTCATGCCCGCTGAAAGCCAGGGCAATCCCACCTGCCCAGTGCTGCCGCGGCCACCATGCCATCTTCCCAAACCTTTGCTCTCAGCTTGTCTTTCCCCAGCTTGGGACCTGGAAGGGTTCTACTGAGCACAGTGCCTGCTCCAGCCATCTGTCCTGCCCTCAGCCATGTGCCAGCCACACTCTAGCCAGGCCCAGCCTGTCCTGCTCATGCTCTGTTCCCTCCCTGGCTGATTGGAACTCCCCTCCCCATCTCCATCCAGCGGACCTCTGGGAACTGCTTCTTCAGGGACCAGCCTCACTGTGTCTGGTCTGACCGCCACATGCTCCTGTGGTGGGCCTCTCCTGGGTGACCCGTCCGCTCAGAGCAGAAGCTGGGGCGGGCAGGCCTGTGCCACCTTCCCCTTGGCGCCGTTCCAGTGCTGAGTGCTGTGCCTGGCGCAAAGGCAGGGTTCCGCAAACGCTGCTCGAACCAAAACCCGCTGTGGTTGCCGGTTCCTGAGCTGGGCTTTCTTCTCATTCCCATGCCCAGCTGCCAGCCTCAAACTGGAGGCTGTGTCTGTAACCAGGCTCCCTCTCCTGTGGCCCAGAGGGTGTCTTCCGGCTGGGGGTGCTGCTGCCGGGGCCTCGCCAGCCTGCTCTGAGCAGCTGGGCCACACTGAGCACCTGACCCGCCCTCCTTGGCAGTCAGGAAGGACTTCCTGTGTCTGCTTCTGAAATGGACTGCCAGCTCCAGGCGGTGGCGGGGGACCAGCCTCAACACCCCTGCCGTCCATCTGAGTGGCACCTAGGCTGCCCGGCAGCCCCTCCCTCACCCCTCTTTTTGTGTCTCCTGCTATGAGTGGCCTTCAGGAAACGTGCATTTAATAGGCTGAGAAACTCAGCTATGGGCTTCAGGTCCAGAGAAGGAACCCTGAGGAGCAGCGCCCAGACCTTTTGGCTTCGAGAAAGAGGGGCATGAGGGGCAGGGGGCAGGGGCGGCTGTGAGGTCCTGGGCTTGGGGACCCTAGGGAAGGGGTGGGACAGCTTTAGGGACCCCATACAAAGGTCCCCAGGCCTCACACGAACCCTTCACAGCACCCCCCATGGCGCCACCTCTCCATCCTGGACTCAGCACTGGGAGGGGGCTGCTGGGAGGAGAAGCCCCCCTGTGGGTCATGGGGCAGCAGGGAGTGTCAAAGGGACACAGAGAGAAGGGACTTCAGGAAGACCTTCACCAGGGCTGGCCACAAACAACCCCCATGTGGACTCCACTCCAGGGGTTCCCACCTGCAGACCTGCCCCTACCTCCTGTCCTTCCCTGTGCAGGCTCCGAGCCAGCTAGGACGACCGAGGGAGGGTGACAGGGGGCTTCTGGATGTGGCTCCGTGGGGAGCTGGTGGGCTGTGGCATCCCTTAGCGGGGAGCCCCACTGCCCAGACTGCTGGGCTCCAGGGAGTCAGGGGGTGGCCAGAGGACACTCGCCCCCACCTCTGCACTTGGTGGTCCTAGGGTCCCTGGTCTTCAGGGTCCACTGAGGCAGCAGCTAAGAAAACGTCCGGCTCCAAGGGTCATGGCTGCCCCAGAGGCTTGTTTTCCTGCCCTAGCGAGAGGTCTGGGCAGGCAGCTGTGCGCATTCAGCTCTGCTATTCGAGGGCCTTCTGGGGGCCTCCCTCTTGGCATGGCACTCTAGACACTGGGCCAGCAGCAAGGGGTGAGGAAGGCCAAGGCCTTGCCCGCTACAGCCCTGCTGGTGTCAGGGAAGCAACAGATTCCCCAGCCGACCTGGATTAGGGTCTCAGGCCACCCGAGCCGTGAGCGAGCCTGGGAGAGTGAACGGGGCTGTGGAAATGGACTTGGACCACGGCTGCCGAACCACACTCAGGAGTGGGCGGATATTGGGATGTTGGAGGGCTCTCCACGGTGAGGACTCTTGGTGGCTGCGGCCAAACAGGGCAGGGTCTGGTAGGGGGTGAGGTGGGAGCATCAGGGCCCTGGAGACAAGCATGGGATGGCCTGTCTGGCTGGAAGCTCCGGGGAGTCCCTGGGAAGGCCCCAAGCCTCAGGGTCAGGATCCCTTCTAGGCTGCGAGGGGCCCCCACACCAGGGTGCAGGAGCTTGCATGGGTCAGCTGGGGATCCCACAGCTGTGAAGGCAGCCCTTTGATGCACCTCGATGGTGCAAGGAGAGAGCTGGGTGGCCTGACCAGGCTGGGGCTCCAGCCCCACGTCACAGCCTTGCTGCTGCTCTCCAGGGACCCCTTGAATCTTGGAAGCGAGGTGACATATGGCGAACACCTGGCTCCAGCAGGGACTCCCTGGGTAGCCCTCAGAGGAGTCCACAGGGTCAGCTGAGGACATGGAGGGATGAGACAAGAGAGAAGCTGGGATGGGCTGACTTCCAGGAAGCTGGGACATCATGGGGCCCCAGCTCAGCCTGGCCCAGCTGTCAGAGGGGCTGCTGGTTCAGAGCCTGGGCCTTCTCCAGTCGAGATGCCAGTGCTGGGTGACTGGTGATAAACGTGGCCCCTGTCCTAGAGCAGTGTGCGCTGCCTTAGGCACTGGCTATGTCCTAATCTTACTAGAACACTCCGGGGCTGGCCTCTCCTCCACCCAGCACCTCTGGGGAACACTGGGGCTTCCTAATGAGTTAACTGGCTCTGAAGGAGTCCGGGGAACCCAGAGGCAGGCACAGAGCAGCACCCCACCCCGCCCCAGCCCCCTCCTCTGATGGCACTGTTGACACCTCAGGGAGAGGCCTGCTCAGTGGCTCCTTGTACCAAGAAACGAAACATTGCCTAACCCCAGGGAGAAACCACAAAAAGACAAAAACACGCAATGTCGCTGCAGCTGGCCCTGAGGGCTCAGCCCGGATCCTGCTGTCTGCAAGGCGGGTGAGCTGTTGTGTTGTTTGTGTTGAAGGCAAGAAAGACAAGGTTTGCAGGGTGGGATCATGTTCAAGTCCCCAAAAGACCCTCCTTTGCCAGAGGACAAGTGACGTTTATTTAGGGGCCGTTCTCTGTCATTGAGTTCCACTTTCTGAGCAGCCCTGACCTGGGGTCCCCACCTGTGCTGGGGTCCCTGCACTGGGGTCCCCACCTGTTCAGAGCTGGGGCTGGAGGAGCAGTGCGTCCCTGTGCCCCGGCACGCCTCCCGTCCCCTGCACCCCTGACCAGGGACACTGCTATGTTGCCAAAGGACTCTCAGGTGCACTGGGACCTGAAGCTGCTGCTCCGAGCAGCCCCCACAGGTGTCAGGGCAGAGCTGGACGGCGAGGTCAACAGAGTGAAGAGCCAAGGTGTGTGGCAGGGCAGAGGCTGCTGCAGAGGCAGCTGCAGAAATCAGGAGGGCTGGGAAGAAGCTGCTGTCATCCCGCAGAGGAGCCTGTCAGGAGTTTGCAGCTCAGGCTGGAGTCCAGCATCCTTTATCTTTTGCCCAGGTCCCCCACGGGTGCCCAGGGCTGGGGCTACGGACCGGAGGCCCTGCTCTGGCTCCCCTCCTTCAAGAAGGTGCTCTTGTCAGGCTGCCCACTCCCATCCCCAGCCCAGGCTCAGAGCTGCCTGTTCTCCTCAGAAGGCAAAGTTTTGGGGACTTGGGGCCACTAATGGGTTGGGGGCTGTGTTGGGGGCTAGAGGCATGCTCAGGGCCCAGCCTCCATGGCAGGGCCAGGAAGTCAACCCCAGCCGTCACTGGGGAGGGAGCCAGGTGCCTCCCAGCAAAGCCACAGCCCCAGGGGCTCCTCCTGTCCCCTGACTCCCTCTCAGGGGCTGCCAGATCAGCTGTCCCACTCTCATGCCTGCTGACTGCCTGCCTGCAAATCTCTTTTCTAGGACCGCCCACACCCGAGTCTTGGAGCCCACCTGCCACACAGAAGCTGCACTGCAAACACATACACACACACACACAAAAACACACACGCACACGCACAAATACACACATGCACGCACACACACACACACGCATGCACACGTGCACATACCCACACCAGAAGCTCCCTTCCTGAAGCCTCCCATTTACATGGTCTCATTCTGCTTATGCCAGCAAAGTCGTTTAAGGCCACACCTTAGTGGTATGTTCTGTGTCCCTGAGGGTAGTGGCCCTGTGGTTCCTGGCTTCTGTCTGGTCTGACAGACCCCCTGCCCTCTGCTGCCTTCAACACTTGGAACCTTAAGGCTGAAGGCCCCTGCGGAGACAGTGGCAGCCCGTCCACCCAGATAAGGGTAGCCTTTGAGTCTGGCTGCTGTACCTGTGGCTCTAATCTCAACACATGCCCCCAGTCACAGACGTGGGGAACAATGCCCGTGCAGCAGGAGAATGTCACCAAATGCCTGCTTCATGACAGAGGAGGTCCTGAGGGGCTGAGTTACATCCTGAAAAAGTTTTATCTCACCACCAGGGACAAAATGGCATGCTTTATGTATCACCAATCCTTGGAGAGGCTCCCTAAAGGTGGAAGAGACTGGGGGATGTAAACACAGCCTGGGCTGCCCAGGCCTCACTGGGACGCACCCTCGTAGGAATGAAGGTGAGATGCCAGTGCTGGCCTCTTGCCTCTCTCCAAGATCAGCGAAGCTGGGCACTCATTAAAGGAGTGAGGAAAGACTTTATTGAGTAAGAACAACTGCAATTGGGATGAGAGGCCAGCGTCGACTTCCCCTAAACAGAAGGCAGGGGCTAGCTAAAGGCTGGGTATGCTCAGAAGACACTCGGGGTGTTGAGGAGGGTTGGTCCATGACACTCAGCCACCTGGGTGTGATAACTGGTGCCCATCTGGAGGAAAAGCAAACTCCTTGTGTCTTTAATATCTTCATGACAATGGTGTTAGCACCCAAGTCAGCCTCATCGCCTCCCGCAGAGACTGGGAGCAAAGCCAGAGTGAGAGTCTCCGGAAGTTTGCATTGTAGAGACAGCTCCCAGGTCCTTGTGGAGACAGTTCTGGGTGGTGGCAGATTTACATTCTCAAGAGACAGTGAAGGATTCACAGTTGCAAGCTTTCCAAAGTGACTGCTCAACGAGAGGGTCCAGGGGCCTGTCCGCCCATCACCAGGCAGCACTGTGCTGTCTCGGGCAGGCCCCTGAGGGTGACTGGGGGCATCGTGCTAGGGACACATCTGTTAACAGCTAGGCTGGTATTTTTATAAGTCTCTTAGTGATAGGTGTGGGGGGCAGGGAGACAAAGTCATGTGTGCTGAGAATCTGCAGTTTTTATAGACCAAAGGTAACGCTGAGTGGAGAAAGGGCTCAGTGGAGGCTGATCGGTTTAGTCAAGGAGACACTGCCAGCTCCTGCTGCTGCTGTATCTGTAGGCTCCTCCCCACCAGGGGACATCACCCCAGCTCTGCTAGTCACCTTCTGGGCACTGCTGTTCCCAATCAGGCATTGTTAACATGCACAGGAGCCCATGTTGGTCAAGGGAGAGCTAAGAGAACGTGTCCTTGGCACATGCATTGGATGGACCCCGATACTGGGTCACGGTTGAGAAGTCCTGAACTCTTTCACCGTTTTCCTGAAGTCCTGCCCTCTCCTTCAGCTCTGCAGGGCACACAGATCCATGTTTCCACACCGTGTAAGAAGTCAGATTGCCTTGAGGCTGCCATGCTGTGAGGAAGCCCAAGCTAATCACATAGAAAGGTGATGTGGAGGACCACCAAGGCACTAGGCAGGTGAGAGAAGCCTTTCGGGACCTTCCAACACAGCCTGGCAGCCAAGTGAATGTTACAAAAATTGTGACTCTAGCCAATGCCATGTGACAATACTGGCCAACAGAATCATGAGAAATAATAGATCACTGTTTGGGGTGGTGCAGCGGTATATCCTCTGAATCCCAGTGAATGTCATCTTCCAGAGAATGCTGTCATTAACGAGGATGATGTGGCAGTTTTCGGGACCACACCGTGATCTTGTTGCTTGGATATTATCACCAAAAATAAGCTGTGAGGGAGAAGAGTGAGCTGGGGAAAGAGAAGGAGAGTGAGCAGGGGAATGGAGGTAGGGTTCCCTAGAAGCTAGGGCCCCCAGCTCCTATGGAAAAGAATTGGAATGGCAGCAGCTCACTCCATGTAGAAGCCAAGAGAACCCTGGGGTCCACAGGATGCTGAAAAGGTGTAAACATGGAGGCCTCAGGCCCAGAATGGTTCAGGGAAACTGTCCGAGAAGGTTCTGAAGCATTGTGTGTTCCTCCCCACTGACCAGCTGGAAGGAGGCTGTCTTCAAGAAGGGCAAAAGTGGGCTAAGGGAAACCGATTCTATCTGGGGTGAGAGGGGAGGGCTTTGGGTGCAAGTCCAGGTGGGATAGGAAAGAGGAAAGGTCCAGGATATGGTGGCCCTGGAACAGCCAGGGCAGTGCTGGTTTAATGCCCACACCTGGAAACATCAAGTTGGCAACCAACTCTATTACCGGTTAATTTCTAGCCAGGAAAACAGAAACCATCCCAGGCATTTTAAGCAGAGAATATTTAGTGTTGGAATCGACGACAAAGATATAAAAGCTGCAGTAACAAATGGGCCAAGAGGGTGTCACACAGAGGTCTGTGGCTGCTCTGGCTCTCCGCCTGTATTGAGCTTCTGCAGACACCACCTGTGTCCCAGAGAAGGGGCACCCTGATGCCCAGCCTCTTATCCCCACTGCCTCTGTTACTAGTGCTGCTGGGGCCGCTACCATCGTCACTGCAGGACTGTCACCCCACTGCCACCACTGGAGCTACGGCCAGGAGCAAAGTGGCCTCCTCCTATCTCCCACCTTGCCACTTCCCATTGGCAGCACTTAACCAGAAACCAGTTGCAAGGGAGTCTGGGAAAGGTAGTTTTCAGGCTTGTAACCCCTCGAGTACTGAGGAGATCAGGAGGGGCAGGCACCAAGCTGAGGGCCAACAGAGCACTCTAGCACAGAAGCTGCAAACTTAACTCAACGGCTCTTATTTTTCTTTTCCCGTCCTTCCAGCAGTACAAGCCATTTGTGGCTGCATTCCCTGTGCACAGCAGAATTCACATAGTCAGAACTGGCCAGGGGGACTCTAGAAAGCACAAGTGTGAGTCTAAGCTCTGTGACCTCGCAGGGACTTCTTCCCCATCTGGGCTCCCATGTGATGGTGGGGTGAAGCTCTAAGGTGGATATCGACCGACTCCTTGTGGGGTCGGTGTCCAATGTGGGGAGGCAGGAAGCTGGTTTACCCCTCCTTAGAAGACACTAAGACCAGTTGAGTCTTAGGAGTTGATGTTCAGAGATGCAGCCAGATTTAAAAACGCAGAGGCCCTTAGGATAGCAGGCTACAGAGAAAATGGACTTAGATTTGGGCAAGGCTGGGGCACGGTTCAGGCTACAGTTTAATGTAGGGGCCAAAGGTGACCTCAGAAAGCACCCAGTAGCAGGAATTTGAGGCATCCCCCTGGGCAGAGCTGGTGCTGAGGCTCAGGCCATGGGGTCGTGAAAGGGATGCAGGAAAGAAGGTTCTAGACCAGGGTTTGATGCTTCACTCGCTGGGGCCATGGGGCTGAGGCCTGGGCATGCGCCCCTGGTGCTGGTCTGCCCTATGGATATTAAGGTGCCTACTGTGTGCTGGCTGTGGCGTCTGTTGTGGGAGGTGACGGTGTCTTCTCTGGAGCCCCTTGCCCTACGCTCTGCCCAGTGGCTCTGCCCCTGCCATGTGGAGGCCTTCAGCTCCTAACAGGAATGGAGGACACAGCTACCCATCTCTGCCTCCCAGCCCCAGCCCAGCGTCTGGCAGGGAGTGGCGAACACAGGCATGCTGACCCCTGTTTGTAAAGCTTGGTCAGGAAGCCCAAGTGCAATCTGGGCCAGCCTGGGATAAAGGGACGTGATGGACACCTCAGGGGATCCTAGGCCACCGGAAAGGCTCTGGGTGGCCCAAGACTTCAATCCCAGCTCCAGCCTTTTTGGCTTTGGCATCAAAAACCTCAACTGCAAAATGGAACTACTAAAAACACCAAGCCCAGGCTGGAGGATGAAATGGCATACGGCCCTGGTGGGACTCCACGGGGGGAGGCGTGGCCCAAAAGGCTTAGGTCGCGTCAGTGATTCCCTTTCTGTTTGCAGGAGCCTGGCATGAGCAGCAGTTCTGAACCCGCTGGGCCGTGCGGTGGAGGAGCAGGTGGGCTTTCCACACAGAGCCTGGCCAGCACAGAGTGGGGGGAAGGGAGACTCAAGCTCTTCATTCTGGGGTCTGCAGGTGACAGGTTTGGCAGAGGCCAGGCAGGCCCAGATGGAAGGGGATCCGGCTGCCGGGCTGAGGAGTTTAGACTTGGGAATTTAAAAGCCCTTCAGGAAGCCTCTGCAGAAGACTGGCCTGTCATTGGCAATTAAAAGAAAAAAATGGACCACAGTGCAAGGCAAGGAGTGGCCCTTGGTAGAGGCCGGGCAGGATTCAGGTGGGTGTGGCTGGGCTCAGGCACGGGCAGGCCCAGATCCCATGTATCCGCCTCTCGGTGCCTCCTACCTCCTTGCCCTTAACACCCGCCTCACTCTGGTAGTTTCCAAAGTAGCCCCAAGGACCCTGCCGTGGCCCTGTCCCCGCAGGTGGAGGAGCTACGGGCCCCCTGTGGGAGATGGAGCTTCGCCTGGGCCAAGGAACCTGCACCCGTGCAGGATATGCGCCATGCTGCTCTGCCCTAAGTGGGGAGGCTATTTTGGGTTCAGAACCAGGCTGGATGAATTCTGTTCTTCTGCCGGCAGCCCTGGGAGCTCCATCTGCTCCGGAGAACAGGTTGAGAGCTTCATCAGGTGGTCCTTAAAACCCTGGCCCTCTGCAGAGGTCTGCCTGAGCCTGAGCCACTTCTGACCACATCCTCCAGCTGGAATTGGACACCCCAGCCCTTCTCTGGCCTGGGCCGTGCCGCTCAGACAGCGCCTCCCGCCTCCTGCACAGTGGCCAACACCAAGCCAAGAGCTTCACCTTTGTTACTCGGCTTCATCTTCACAAAACCCTGGCGGCAGTAGGTGCAATTTCAATCCTATCTTACAAATCTGGAAACTTCCATTAACAGAAGTGACATGATCCTCTCAGGGGTGAGGCCAGTGGGCAGTGGAACAGGGATTTAGACATGAGCTGCGACCCCAGACCCTGTGTGGTTGACCAGGCTGCCATCTGGAGCTTCTGTGGGGCCAGGAACTGCCTCTCAGGCCTGCTCCGATTCAGATATGCACCAATGCACACTTCGGAGGAGAGGTGAGCGAAGGAGGACTCCCCCGACCCTGAAGCCTGCAGTCTCAAAGGGAAAGAGAGCCCTCCACCCGCGAGGCACCCTTCTCTGTTGCAAGCGCTCCCCACTCCAGCCACGTGTTTCACTTCTGTCTTTTGTGCAGCCTCAAAGCCTCTGCAACTCTCCTAAGGATCCTAATTTCACCCCCAGGGCCATCCAGGCCAGGGAGCCTGTTGACAGAAACCTCGCGTGTGTCCGGCATCCCCCACCCAGGCTTCCTCCTCCTTCTGCACAGAGCCTGTTCTCAGGGCTGCTCAGGCACATGGATGACCTGGGATCTACTCTCCCGGATGTGACCCACTGCGCATCTTAAGTGTCTGGGATGTGGTCAAGAAAACAGCATGGCTTAGCCTCCTAAACCTTTTGGAGAAATAAACTTCACACCAACACATAGAAGGGCAACAGCTGATGTTGCGGAAACATGGCTCTATTTGTTCTCATAATCCTTATTCAAAATTTCAATAAGGCCTCCTTTGAAAACAAACAGCAGAATGGTGTGCTGGGCACGACGCACAGTCGAGGGTTGCGAGAACCCGGAGTCCTCCACCTGTAGGGCAGCTATGAAGGGCTTCGGACCAGCCCTCATTCACCCCTGCTGGGTGTCCCTTGGTTCCTGGTGTCTGTGAGGCTCCAGCAGACCCTAACCTAGCCTTGAGCATGTGAGGCCCTTTCTGAGTGCCCCCACGGGCCTCATCGTAAGCCTATGTGCAGCTGATGGAGAGGAGACCCCTGACCACGGTGAGCCAGACCTGAGACCTGGTCCCTCATGCTCCTCCCCACCAAGGGGCTGTGGAGATACTGGGACCTCCACTCATCAATGTCAACTCAGACCCTGCATCCAGCAGTCCCGCAAATTTCTGTATGTCTTCCTTTCCCCTGTGCATGGAGACGCAGAAGGACTGCTCCTTTCTTCAGGCGGACTCCAGACAGGGGCCCACAGGAAGCAGGTGGGCACGTGTGGGAGGGGCATTCCTCCTCCCCAGGCACCTCCCATCTCGAGGGGCGTTTCCTGAGCTCCCAGAGCAGCTGGAGAAGGGGACGATGCATCTGTCTGGGAAGGTGGAGGAGCTTGTCCATCATCGGCCTCATTACCCGCACTTCTGAGAGACCATGAGGCCTAGAGGTGGCGACTGGTGGTTGTAGATGCAGGGAGAACGGACTTAAGCCTCTGCCTGCTGGCCAGTTCATGGTGTCACAGGCTCCTTCCCTGCTCCTGGTTGGTTCCCAAGGGAAAAAGTGGAAGCATTTTTATTATCCTGCTATCTGGCTCTGGAATTCCCCTTTGGAAGGAGCAATGGCGGGGTAAGCCCCCAGGATGGAAGGAGGATCCCAGGGGCCTGGGTGGAACCAACTGCTCTGCTGTCCTGAGCCGCTGGCAGAGTAGAATGAAGGACAGGATTGAGCCTGGGGCAGGAGAGTCCACCTGAATGTCAGAGGGTGTGCAGCCAGCCCATGCACAGCATCTGCTCCAATTGCGGACATCACACGAGGGTCTGTGGAGGAGAGGGGCAGCGGCTCGTGCCTGGACACTCACAGGGCAGAAGGCAGAGCTGGGCTGGCGGGAGAGGGACTGGAGGAATGCAAGCCGCAGGGTCAGTTGCACGCTCTAGGCCGTGCCCGGGGTGCCTGTCGGCTCTTGGGTGTTTGACACAGGCTCTGGGTGCTGCTGTGCAGGTTGAGTCCCACCCGGAGTCCTGGGCTTGGGACCTGGGCTCTGCTGTCTATGAGGCAGGGGCCATTTCTGATTGAATCACACAGAGTGGCCACATGGGCTGTGGGAGCTCTGCCAGGCAATCGTGTGCGACACTACACTACCCAAGCCTGTCTTGGAGACCCTCCACCACCTGCCCAGTTGCTCCCCAAAGTGATCCCATCTTCTAGGCCCTTAACAATGCCTGCCACACTCCCCTATCAGACACGAGCCCCACCAGCTCTGGGTGCCCTGTCCTCTGACATGCATGGTGACATTCACTAGCACCCCTTCCTTTGCCAGGTCCCCCGACCTGAGGCTGGCCTCTTGTCCCTCACTCTGAGGAGCAAGCCTGCTGGCCCCATCGCCCCTCAGCTGGCTCCCACCATGACCATGGCATGAGTGATTTTTATTTCATTTTTTGGACTTGCCAAAGAACCACCGCATCAGCGTGTGGTGAGCCTGGAGGACAAACCATCTGCGAGTAGAATCCAGTAGACATGACTCATCCATTCATGGAATGAGCAGATGGTCTGGGCTCCCCTGGATAAAAGTGTGCTGTTGTCCACACAGCAGGAATACGAACTGCTCTGGTCCCTTCTTACAGGATGGAAAGGACGACAGGAGCAGATGGAGGGGTACCGGCCACCCTGTTGAGCTGTGTTCGTCTGCTCCACCCTTGACACCGCCTCTCATGCCTCAGCTGCGAGGGGCCGCACCTGCTTCAGTTTGGATGGTCCACTGTCACTGACACCATGTATCTGGTTTTTGTAGTAACTGGGCTTGTAAATTAACTGGGGACATGACTGGAACCACCATCCCTGACCTACTGAATTTTTTGAGGATGGCACTAATCTCTGCCACTTCCCCCTGCCATGTGATATCATTTTTGCTTTGCTGTCCTGGCCAGGGGAGGGGGAGTTTCAGAGGTTTCCACTTGGCCCTCCCTGCTCTAATGGATCTTCTCCCACGGCTGAAGGAACCCAGGTGGGTTCTGCTGACTACTGGGAATCTCCATCCCAAGCATATGTGCAGGTGGTGGAGAGGTGACCCCTGGCCATGGTGAGCCAGACCTGAGACCTGGTCCCTCATACTCCTCCCCACCAAGGGGCCGTGGAGATACTGGGACCTCCGCTCATCAGTGTCAACTTAGATCCTGCATCCAGCAGTCTGCAAATTTCTGTATGTCTCCCTTTCCCCTGTACATGGAGATGCAAGTCCACGGCTGAGGATCCCCTTGGGGAAGGCCTGGAGGAGTCACTACTGCCCACACTCGCCATGGGTTTGCAGGTCAGTCCTCACAAATCTGGTAGCTCCTTCAGTCTGGGTTCTGGGTCTGAGGACTGGCTCGAGGCCAGAAACCAGCCAAGGGATTGTGATTTGGGGGTGGGAGGTGGCTGCCCTCAGCCTCCTGGTTGTCCCTCCTGGGTACTGTTGATCGCGCCATTAAGCCGTGCCCTTGTTAACTGCCTACCCAGCCTGCCTCTGTGGACTCTGGGTTCGAGGAACCACCTCTACAGCTCTCTGCACAGCAGGCCCCAGCTGCTACTCGGAGTGGCCACCCGCTGAGATAATTGCATCCACCTTGCTTCTGAAGGTTAAGCAGCACCAGCTGTCCTCTATCCCATCGAGACCTTGTCATCATCCCTGTTGCTATTAAGGCCCCTCTAGAAGCCTCTACTGTCAACCCCGACCCTCAGAGGAAGCACCACTGAGCTTTTCAACTATATGCCACACCCTCACCAGTTCTCTTTGTCACATTGGTGTACGGGGGTCCTTCAGCCCTCCTGGGTTTTCCAGCCTTACTCAGGGCCTTTGGTCCTGGGCTGTCCTCTCCTGGGTGTTCCAAGAATCCTTCTAGGACATGGCAGCACCATCTCCTGGGGTCCTGGCTGGGCTGTGAAGTTCTCCATCAGGGGTCTCCTGGGGTCCTGGCCGGCCGTGAAATTCTGCCTCAGGGTGGGTGTGCCCACAGTGACGGGCTCTCCCTCATCCTGTGCACATTCTCCTGGTCTTCCTGGTCCAGCCTGGGCCTGCAACTTCTTTGGCATAAAAGCCTTCCGTGCCCATGACCCAACTTGGATGAACCTTGAGGACATTACGTCGAGTGAGATAAACCAGTAGCAAAAGGATAAGTCCTGTATGAAACCACTTGCATAAGGAGCCCAGAGTAGCCAAATCCACAGAGACAGAGTGACATGGTGGCTGCCATATTGTGACATTTCCACAAGATTTCATCTCCCACTGCAGACAACACATTATTTCCATGCACAGACCATATACTGGATCATAAAACGAGTCTCAATACATTAGAAATGGCTGGAAATTATACCAAGAATATCCTCTGACTGCCTTGGAATCAAAGTATAAATAAATCACATAAAGATGTCTGGATATTCCCCAAATATTTGGAAGTCAAACAGAATACTTGTAAAAATTCCATGGGTCAAAGTAGAAATAACAAGAGTTAGAAAGTCTTTCGAATTGAATGGTAGTGAAAACACAACCTGTCAAAACCTCTGGATACAGTTAAACAGTGCTTGGAGGGAAACGTGTGGCTTGAAACACATATTAGAAAGGAGAAAGGTGAATGGCAGCCAGGACCACAGCAATGCGCAAATGACACTTTGGGAGGGGCTCCAGGACAGCACATGAGGGGCAGCTGGCCAGGTAAGGGATCAGGCTGAGGGTCCCAAGCGAACAGAGCCAGAGAAGTGTCAGTGCCTTTTGCGCGCGCGCACACACACACACACACACACACACGTATGTGCACATGCATGTGTGTGTGTTTCAGGGTTGGGTGGAAGGTTACCGAGCACTAGACAATTCCTTCAATTGCACTTTCTCCCTGAAAATGGATAAATGCCTTCTGGTGTTCAGTGCTACCCAAATACCTGAAAAGCAGTTTGGTCAGTGCGGGCAGAGGAGGGTTAGACCTGGTGGGGGTTGGGCAGCTGAGACCTGAGGGTGCAAGTGTGGGGGCAGGGGGCTCAGGCGCCCCACCCAGGAGTCTGTCTAAATCCTCACAGCCTGGAACGGACTCCCGCCGCCTTCTCATTCTCTCTGGGTGGGGACAGGACGGAGCTGCTGTGTTCTGACCTCACAGTGAAATCTGAATAATTGATGTCCCAGTCTAATGTTTCGCCCAATTGTCACAAAGCAAGAAACACAAGCCCAGTGTGTGGCAGACGAGGCCCTGGACAAAGGGCTGTTTTCATCGCCCCCTCTCCCGGCCTCAGGTCTGTGTGGCTCTCCTCCCAGCACATGATCTGTGACAATCATCCTGTGTTCTCCCGCCCCTCCCCGGGGAGCCACGGGAGGGATTATCGGGAGGTGGCTCCCCCAGGGTAGGGGAGGGCTGCGCCCCACCCCGAGTGTGTCATCTGGAGCGTGTGCCCAACCGTTGCTTGATATCCACTCGGCACGGCCTCCTCCCTGCCGAGGGCTGCTGTCAACACACAGCTCTCACCCAAACAAACAGCGCACATGGGTCCCCAGGGGCCTGAGAGCTCCCAGCTCCAGCTCCACATGCTGGGGGGTGGGACATGAGGAGTGGGTGGTGGGGACAGCCGAGGGACTCCCTGAGCCCCAGGCAGATGGGATAGGGCCCAGCCTGTTTGGATTTCTGGCACTGTTGTCTGGAGCTGGGGCTCACTTGTCACACCCCGAGGGGAAAAAACACGGTAAATGAACTTCAAACACACTCAGCTCCATGAGCAGGGGACAGGTGACAGACCTCATCTAGCCTGGCACCCAAGGCCATGACAGCATGTCTGGCCCAGGACAGGGCAGCGGCATGGGCATGTCGATGCCAACCTGGTCACCATAGGCGCGGTGGAACCCGGGCCTGAAGGCAGGACGTGGCTTGTGCTCCCAGCAAGCTTTCCCAAGTCGGTCATAGAGGCAATCTTGGAAAACCACAGAAATCTCTGGTGAGCTCAAGTTCAACACTCCCACCCTCCAGAAGTTAATAGGACTGGGCCCTGGAGTCAGTTTGTAGGTTTGGTCAAGGAGAAAGGGGCTAGGCCTCTTCCTGACGAAGGGAAGATAGGGAAGGAAGGTGAGATTTGGGGACCAGTGTGTGGGAAGTGCAGGCCACAGCTGGCAGCTTGCAGGCCCTCCTGGTTTGTCTGCTGAGAAAACACTCAGAAAGCAGGGCAGGCAGCAAATGAAAGTGTGGGCCCTTGTTCAGAAAGCAGGAGGGGTGCTTTTCTCTGCAATTTAATATCAGCCCTGGGCTCAGGGATCCCTACGTGGCACGTCCAGACCTCCCAGGTGCCCAGGACTCTGTCCCATCCGTGGAGGGCCTGGGCGGGACAGCCTGGGCCTGAGGCAGGGAAGGGGGCAACCCAGAACGCCTACCAGAAGGCGGGAAGGAAGCAGGAGAAGGGGCCTTGGGGGGCGCTCCATCGTCCCATCAACTTCACTTACAAAACACACTTTCGGCCGGGCGCGGTGGCTCAAGCCTGTAATCCCAGCACTTTGGGAGGCCGAGGCGGGTGGATCACGAGGTCAAGAGATCGAGACCATCTTGGTCAACATGGTGAAACCCCGTCTCTACTAATACAAAAAATTAGCTGGGCACGGTGGCGCGTGCCTGTAATCCCAGCTACTCAGGAGGCTGAGGCAGGAGAATTGCCTGAACCCAGGAGGCGGAGATTGCGGTGAGCCGAGATCGCGCCATTGCGCTCCAGCCTGAGTATCAAGAGCGAAACTCCGTCTCAAAAAAAAAAAAAAAAAACACTTTCAAGGATAAACTCATTAAGAATCCCAGGATCGGAACCCCAGAGTGCAGCTGAAGGGGTGGCAGGGAGCCTTCCCTGCCAGTAAGGCCTTCTTCCCCTCCAGGGCAAACTGGCCTCCTGCTGGGGCAGGGCGGAGTGGGGGCCATGCAGGGGCGGGGTACCACTGCAGGACCGGAAGTTTGGGACAGGCCTTCACCCCAGGTGGTCCAAGGCAGCCACAGTGCAGAGGAGAGGGGAGACAGCAAGGGCTGCAGAAAGGAGGGTGGGAGTGGATGCCAGGCACTCCACCCCACGCCCTCCTCAGAGGCCTGGCGCCCACCCACCCACTGGGCAGAGACTGGTTCATAGCATGTCCCTCCCCAGGAATTGTCCTCTGCCTCAGAAGCCCCTCCTGAAACGATGCCGCCAGCAGTGGGACAATAAACCACCAATGTCGCTGGTGCAGAGGCCTAGTCCCTTGAGGGAGCGAGGGCATAGTGAGTCTGTCTCTCTCTGCACTCCGTCCTGCCCTCCTCAGTGTGGAACCTGGGTGGTGAGCCTGGAGGACTCTACCCAGGGGTAGGTGTCCCACAGCCCACGCAGCATCCTGGTGGGCGAGGGACCCGCAGGGAGATAAACAGTAAAAGGATAGACAAATATGTATAATGTAAACACTAATCATAGTAAGAATTGCTTCATTTATATCAAATAAAGTAGGCTTCAGAAAAGGGAATACTTCTAGGAATGAGGAGGAGTATTCATATTAGTTAAAGTGTCCATTCATCCAAAAGGTATAACTATCTGCTATGGATTGAACTGTGTCCCCCACAAATTTATATGTTGAAGCCCTAACCCCTAAGGTGACTGTATCTGAAGGGCCTTTAGGAATTAATTAAAGTTAAATGAGGTTGCAAAAATGGGGCCCTGATCTGACAGGATTCACATCTTTGTAAGAAGAGGAAGAGAGATGCCCAGTGCTCTGGGAGGCTGAGGCGGGAGGATCACCTGAGGTCAGGAGTTCAAAACCAGCCTGGCCAACATGGTGAAACCCTGTCTCTACTAAAAATACAAAAATTAGCTGGGCATGGTGGTGCACAACTCTAGTCCCAGATACTCAGGAGGCCGAAGCAGGAGAATTGCTTGGACCCAGGAGACAGAGGTTGCAGTGAGCTGAGATCACGCCATTGTATTCCAGCCTAGGCAACAGAGTGAGAATTCATCTCAAAAAAAAAAAAAAAAAAAAAAAGAAGAGGAAGAGAGAGGGACTCTCCTTATCTGTGCATGCATGCACTGAAGAGAGGCCACGTGAACACACAGTGAGAAGGCAGCCGTCTGCAACCCAGAAAGAGAGCCCTCACCAGGACCCAACCATGCTGCCACCCTGATCTTGGACACCCAGCCTCCACAACTGTGAGAATACACTTCTGCTATTTAAGCCACCTGGCCTATGGGATTTTATTATGGTGGCCCGAGCAGGCTAAGACGCCATGTGAAGGGTGCATGCACATAATAAGAGAGCTTTAACATATATGAGGCAAGAACAGTTAGAACTGAAAGGAGAAACAGACAAATCCACTATTACAGTGGGACATTTCAACACCTAATGGACAGAAAATCAGTAAGGATCCAGAAGACTTGAACAACATCATCAAATTGACAATATAAATTGTAAAGTTATTTTGTCTATGTAAGTATTGCTGGGATTTTAAGAATTTTTTAATGTTTAATTTTTATAGGTACATAGTAGGCATAGATATGTATGGGGTACATGAGATATTTTGATACAGGCATATAATCCATAATAATTACATCAGAGTAAATGAGGTATCTATCATCTCAAGTATTTATCATTTCTTTGTTCTATAAACAATCAAATTATACTTTTAGTTATTTTTAAATGTACAATAAATTATCATTGACTGTAGTCACCCTGTTGTGCTATCAGATACTGGGTCTTATTCATTCTAACTATATTTTTGTACCCATTAACCATCCCCATTGCTGGGCTTTTGATTGAAATTGTGTTGAGTCTAGAGATCAATCTGGGAGCGAACTGACATATCAAATATATTGAGTCTTCCAATCCGTGAACATAGCATGTTTCTTTATTTATTTAGGGCTTCTTTTATTTCTTTCATCAATGTTTCGTAGTTTTCAGCATATAGATCTCAACCATGTTTTGTTGTATTTATAGTAAATGTTTCATTTTTGGAACTACTATATGTAATTTTTTAAAATTTGTGTTTAAACAATTTTTTAGAGTTCAATTTTATTTATTTGTTTTTCATGTGTTTCAAAGTCATTCACATGATCCAAAATTCTAAATGTACAAAAGAAATTTGTACACTGAATTCTTCCTTTCTTCCCAGTCTCTCCATCACCCAGTTTCCCCACAAGCAACTGTGTTAGCATTTTCTTGGACAAACCCGTAGATATATTTTATGCATATCTCATGCTCTTCTCTCTACCTTATTTCTCTAATAGTTTACTGTATTCACTGTGATATCTCAGTGTAGTTAAAATTTTATCTCATTATGAATAAGATTGATTATACTTTCTGATTCTTTAAGAGACATTTGTATTAAATTTTGTTTTCTAAATGTACATTGCTAAGCCTTATTTAGCTAAGTGAAAGAAACCAGACACAGAAAGCCATATATTATATGATTCCATTTATACAAAATATTCAAAATAGGTGAATCCCCACAAACAGAAAGCAAATTAGTGGTTTCCAAGGGCTTTACATACAATAGAAATCCAATTGACTTTTGCATGCTGACCTTTTATCTTGAAACCCTGCAAGACTCATTAATTAATTCCAAAATCTTTTGTGTAGATTCAATATGATTTTCCTCATAGACCACTACGAGTGAATAGGAACAGCTCATTTTTCTTATAAAATTGATGTACTTTAATTTCTTTTTCTTGCCTAATTGAACTTGACAATATTTCCAATATAATATTAAATATGGGTGATGAGACCAGACATCTTTGCTTTGTTCCTGATCTCAGGGAATGCATTCAGCCATTTACCATCACAGATTCCCTTGATTATATCGGGGAATTCTCCCACTATTTCTAGTTTGTGCAAAGATTTTTTTTTTTTAATTATGAATGAATGTTGAAAATTTTCAATATTTTCTGCATGAATTGACATTATAATATGGTTTTTCTTCTTTAGTATGCTAACATTGTGAATTATATCGATTAATTTTCAAATATTGAACCAGCCTTGCATCCATTTAGGTGTGAGGTATTTTAAAAATATATTTCTGGATTGTATTTGAGTATATTTTGTTGAGGTTGTTCGTGTCTCTGTTCATGTGGGATATTGGTTTGTACTTTTCTTTTCCTGCACTGTTCCCTGGTTTTAGTATCAAAGTAGTGATGGCCTCATAAGTTGTTGAGAAGTGTTTCCTCCTATTTTATTTTTCTGGAAGAGATTTTGTCAAATTGGTGTTATTTCTTCTGTGTTTGGTGGAATTCACCAATAAGCCTAGAAATTTCTGTTCCCAAATAATTTTAATTGCAAACTTAATTTCTTCAAATGACATAGGACCATTCAAGTTGTCTGTTTCTTCTTGCATGCTTTTGGTAGTTTATAGCTTTTAAAGAGTTGTTTCATCTAAAATTTAAAATATAGGTACATAGAGTTGTACATGGTACAACATATATTGTAAGCCACAGTGCAGCTATGTGAATCTGCTCTGCCTCTGCATTCTCCATGGGCTTGTCTGGGACCTGGGGTTGTGGTCTACCTTTAAGCTCAATTCTCAAAGCCTGTGGTATGCTGTGAGGGACAGATTCATGGAAATGCAGCTCAGAAGTGAGCCTAGAAATTCATACACAACTCTATGGGATTACTTGCTTGAGATCTTTTCTTTCCATTATCTCCAGCTCTGTGGAACTTCCCTTTCTCATCCTGTGGCCAGAAAGCCTGGGCTTTAGTTTCTCACTCTGCTGCACACTTCCCACAACTGTGGCTGCATCCAGGGTCAATCTGTGGGAGGATACAGGGAGAGAGAGACAATGATGCTTTGTCTCACACTCTTGGTACTATGGCGCTTATGGTCAGAGAGAAGGATTCCTGTCCATTAGAGTTGTAGGCACCCTTCCAACAGCCACTGCCACTGTCGCCCCTGGTGCTGTGGGATTGCTTGAGGCTGGGAGGGAGAGGACGGAAAAATAACCAGGGTATTCCCCTCACTCTCTGACTGTCAGGAGTCCCCTTTCTGCTCTTCAGAGCAGAAAGAGAGGGCTTCTCTTGGAGTGTTCTTTGTCAACACCCATTGTGCCCTCCCAGGTTTTCGGGGAAGGGGCTTTGAGTCCAGGCTGGGTACTACTGGAGGAAAAGTAAATGGAAACTACACCACTAATTTGGTGGCCCCTCAGCTTTCTGCCTCACTCCCCGTCTGCTTACCACTGCCTTTTCAGAGTCCTCAGGTGCTCGCCTTCTGTCCAGGAAGCATCGTTTCACTCAGTGGAAAGGCAGGTGAAAGTTGCTTGTTTCATCTCGCCCAGATCAGGAACCTACCTCCATCTAGTAAATTTTTCATTTCAGATAGGATATTTTTCCAGATCTAGAGTTTCCTTTTTTTTTTCTTTTTCTTTTTGTGATTTCAATACCTCCCCTTGTTATGTTAACTTTTTTTGAGATGGAGTTCACTCTTTTTGCCCAGGCTGGAGTGCAGTGGCACGATCTCGGCTCACTGCAACCTCCACCTCCTGGGTTCAAGCAATTCTCCTGCCTCAGCCTCCTGAGTAGCTGGGATTACAGGCATGCACCACCATGTCCGGCTAATTTTGCATTTTTTAGTAGAGACGGGGTTTCTCCATGTTGGTCAGGCTGGTCTCAAACTCCTGACCTCAGGTGATCCACCCACCTCAGCCTCCCAAAGTGCTGGGATTACAGGCGTGAGCCACCATGCCCAGCCTATGTTTGAATTAAAAAAAAAATCCTTGAATGTATCTGTAATAGTTGTTTTAAAGTCCGTGATACTAATTCTATCATCTCTGCTTTTTCTCGGTCTGTTACTATTGATTCTTTTTTTTTTTTTTGGTTTTGGGTTACATGTTCCTGCCTTTTTACATGTCTAATAATTTTTATGGAATGCTGGACTTGAGAAAATTATATTGTTGTATATCCGCATTTTGTTGTCTTCCTTTAGAAAGTGTTGCATTTTGTTCTGATAGGCACTAAATTCCTTCGTGAATCAACTTGAAACTTTCAAGACTTGTTTTAAAACTTCGTTAGGGCTTTATCTAGGGTCATTTCTTTCTGTGTTCTCTATTGAACTACAGGCACATGCCACTATAGAAAGGGGATACGTTCTGAGAAATGTATGTTAGGCAATTGTGTTGTGCGAACAACACAGAGTGTTGAGTGTGCTTACACAAACCTAGACGGGATAGCTTGCTACACACCTAGGCTATGTGGCACAGCCTATTGCTCCTAGGCTACAAACCTGTGCACCATGCTACTATACTGAATACTGGAGGCAATTGTGACACAATGGTACCCAGACATATCTGAACATAGGAAAGGTAATGTGTTGTATTATAATGTCACATGGCGACGATGTCACTAGGTGAGAGGAACTTTTTAGCTCCACTATAATCTTGAGGGACCCCTGTCATATATGTGATCCATCATTGACCAAAACATTGTTCTGTAGCGCATGGCTGTAATTTGGTGTTCAGTGAGGACTCGCCCCTGTGCGTGGCCAGACCTTGAGGGCCTCCGACCCTGTGTGAGCTCTGGTTATTGCAATGCCTACAGCTGCCTGTTCTCGTGCATTGTGGTTGTGTGCCCCGTCCCATGGAGTCTTGCCCTTTATAGGTATGCATCTGTGTTCATCTGAGACTCAGGGTGACCTCATGCAGATTCATGAATCTTTTTTTTTTTTTTGAGGCGGAGTCTTGCTCTGTTGACCAAGCTGGAGTACAGTGGCGTGATGTCAGCTCACTGCAACCTCTGCTTCCTGGGTTCAAGAAATTCTCCTGCCTCAGCCTCCTGAGTAGCTGGGACTACAGGCATTCACCACCATGCCAAGCGAATTTTTGTAATTTTAGTAGAGACGGAGTTTTGTCACGTTGGCCAGGCTGGTCTTGAACTCCTGACCTCAAGTGATCCACCCAACTTGGCCTCTCAGAGTGTTGGGATTACAGGCATGAGCCACCACGCCTGGCCTATGAACTCCTTTTTCTGCCTCCCCAAACTCCAGTTGCTGTTTCCTCAGCTCAGTAAGACCACTGTTCTCTGCTGGATTCCCTCTCTGCGCAAGGGTTGGGAAATGCCCGCAGGCAAGGAGCCAGGTGGATTGTAGGGCTCAAGCTCTCTGCCTAGCTGCTCTGAGGGGTCACGTGCCTGCACTGCCTATTGTTTGCAAATAGTCTTTTCATATATTTTGTCTGGTTTCCTTGTTTGCAGCAGGAAGGCTAGTCTGATGCCAGTACTCTGTCTTAACTAGAAGTGAAAGTCTGCATATTTTAATCAGAATTATTGAATTATTGGACTGCTTTGACATCATGCAGACAAAGCTCTAAGTAGCTTTTTAAATATGTTACCCGGTGGAGCATGATGGCTCTACCTGTAATCCCAGCACTTTGGAAGGCTGAGCAGGGAGGTTCTCTTGAGCCCAGGAGTTCAAGGTTAGAGTGAGCTGTGATTACAGCACTGCACTCCAGCCTGGGGGACAGAGTGAGATCCTGTCTCTATAAAATGCCTAAAATTAAAGTGTTATCTGATAAAAGAGATAGCCTCAGGAATTCAATTGAAGTAAATATTGTGCAGCCTGATCACATTTTTAGATAAATTTCTGACACACTCCCATGAAAGTGTCTTAGGGAGATCCAGTGACTCTGTTTCTTAGAAAAGGACTGTCATACTCTAAGAAACGGCTGTATAATCATATTTGCAAAGGAATTAAACACAACCCTGCACTCTTGTTACTGCAAAAGTAACATCATTGAAAGTTTAGAATGTAATGGTGAGTCCCCCAAAAGAATCACCCACAGTCCCCATCAGTTAGTGCTTGTCACTTTTTATTGCACCAGCTAAACCTGTGCACTGTGTTATCACTATATCCACACGAATATTCTTGAATGGAAATTAACTCATAATGTATGACTTCTACAAATGCTGTATTTGGATCTCCCTAGCAGGGTGGGTCTGATGGAAGAATTAGGGAGGTTGTTAATGATGGAAATTTACAAGCCAGTTATTTGCTGCACTGACCTGAAGTGGGCGTGTGCCGCTTGCGGATGGCGGCAGGATGGGTGTGAAATGGACAGGTTGATTGAGAAGCTACCGAGGGCTGTGACTGCTGGGATAGTAGGGGAGTGTCTCTCATTTCCCCTGGGCATGCAGTGAGGCACAGGGAAAATCCATGCACAGGGAGAGCCGATCCACGATCGGACCAGCCCTGCCCCTCCTTCCCCCAGGAGGGAGGATGGCAGACAGAGACACTTATGGACCATCTGTCCCAATAGTCCATAGAAGCCTTCTGGAGTCACAAATTTGCTGTAAGTTTATCTTCATTTTATGTAAAAAATAATGTTGTGAACCAGAATTAAATAAAAGACATCAATTCAAGAAAGCTATATTGTGGAAATAATTCCTTTTAAAGGCAAATTATAAAAAGACAGGATCATTGTACTAAGAAACTTGAGACAAAGGCTTGTTGCTGTGAATAAGCTTAATTATTTAAATTTGACCTTCTTGGCAGTCAAGGCAAAAAAAAAAAAAAAAGCGGGGAGGGTGGAATAAAGAGCGTTACAAAGCGCTTGCTATCTAGCACAGTTCTGTGATTCCTTATGAGAAACCCTTGGGGATGGATGCTTTTGATTCAGAACATTTGGGTTTTAGATGAGTAGTAAAGTGCATATGTATGTGAAGTAACACCCCAACAGGATCAGGGTGGCAATTCATTACCAAGCAAAACTTCAGAAATCTTTGCAGTGAAATATGCAAATATTCACATTAAGACTTTATCTATCCTCATATCTGACCAGGTCAGGTTTTGCCACCAAATGAGTTTACCACGAACTTAAGGAAAAAATTTTGATTTTCAGGAATATTTAGAATTTGGAACTGTGCGTTAGAGACTGCAGACCTGTAATAGAAGCTGTTAATTAATCTCTAGGGAGGGAGAAATGTTTTCCTACTTCAGAAATCTAATACCATGTGGACTTTAAAGATATTGCACAACAAAATGAGCAGGTTCACCAGTGGATGTTTTAAAAAAAAAATGCATTGTGTCAACAAACTCTACTGAACTCTATTGGACGGGCACGTGGCCTGCCACCAGGACACCAGGAGGGGCAGGAGAGGGCAGCACACAGCCCTGGATGCGGGATGGCCTTTGCCCTTCAGGTACACATTGGGGGGTAGTATGCTGCCTCCGGAGCCAGAGCACAAAGACAGCAGGGACTGAGTCTTGGGAGGAGGCCAGGGACTGAATCAGGGAGGCTCTGCAGGGCAGCACCAGGTGTAGGGTGTTTGTTTGGCTGCAAGTGACAAAGACCCAGGCTCAAGCTGGAGGAGCAACAGGGACTGAGGATCTCGTAGCAGGAAGTGCAGAGGCAGG
The DNA here is from genome assembly GCF_030222135.1 of Aotus nancymaae. NCBI lineage: Eukaryota > Metazoa > Chordata > Mammalia > Primates > Aotidae > Aotus > Aotus nancymaae. The sequence goes on from NW_026988425.1 coordinate 124,297,352, forward strand.
GTGGCAGTGGGCACCCTATGCCAGGCTCCAGGGTGTCTCCTTGGGTGTAGCCCTCCTCAGGGTGTGACCTCACCCTCGGCTGGTAAAAGATGTGATATCCTGACAATGGCAAAAGTCCAGTGGAACATGCTAGACTATTTCTTCCTGTGGGTCTCTTTTATCAGAGAGGAAACCTTAGCCAGGAACTCCCAGCCGACTTTTGTTTATGTCTCATCAGCCGGACAGGGTCCTCAGCCTCCTGGCAAGCAAGGAGAGAGTCAAACAGCTGGTAGTGGCCAGCCAGGATGGTTCCCACATCACTGGGAGGGAAGAGGGGGCACATCAAGGTGGGCCTCAAACAGTGGGGAAAAGGGGTCATGGCCAATGGGCCAGCCACCATTGCGCCCACTGGGGTTGGGGAGAAGAGTGTGGGGGGACAAGACAGGTTTGAGGGAGGTCAACCCTAAAACCCTGGGGTGGGGCTGACAACCCAGAGGAGTCCTGGGCCTGGAGCGCATAGGCAAAGGAGCAAAAAGGGGCTGGGAGAGTCTGGTCAGAGCTGCTCCTTCAGCGTGGAGAGCCTTGGGAAAGCAGTGGGTTTGGGGCTGGCAGGAGCGTGGAGCCAGGTCAAGACAGCCTTCAGGGTTGCAGGGCCGAGCGCATCCCAAAGCCCACCTGCTCCACGCCCATGCAGGGAGGGCGAGCCATGTGTCTTCTGCACCTGTGTGCACCACTCTGGTCTCTGGAAGTGTGGGTTGCTTCCCCCACACCAAGCAATGCGGTTCTCCAGTTCTCTGCAGACACCAAACAGATGTCCTACAGTGAAACTCAATTCTGACTCCACCTACCTAGATAGCATCAGACCCCACAGGTTAAGGGCTGGGCTCAGTCCCACAGGGCCGCCCTGCCCCATCGGATGCTCACCAAAAGTCCAGGTTGTCACCTGTGCTTCTGACCAACAGACTGTAAATCAGGGGTTCCCACCTTCCTGGGTTCAGTCATTTACCAGAACAGCTCACAAAACTCAGGGAAACACCTTACTTACGCTTACCGGTTTATTTTAAAGGACCTTATAAGAAATACAGATAAACAGCCAGATGGAAGACACGCATTGGCAGGCAAAGGGGTCGGAGCCTCCAGGCCTCTCTGGGTGCCACCCTCCAAGCCCCTTTGTGTTCTCCCAACCTGTGGTTTTGGGTTTTTATGGAGGCTCCATTACATAGCCTGACTGACTATATTATTGGCCATTGGTGATCAGCTTGACCTTCAGTCCTTCTCCCTCTCCAGAGGGGTGTGTGGAGCTCAAATTCCAACCCTCCAATTACTGGTTGGTTCCCCTGGCAACGAGCCCGCTCCTGAGTCTACCCAGGAGTCCCCAGCCACCAGTCCTGCTCAAGAGCACACAAAAAGACACTGATGGCTTTAGAAGCCGTGTGCCAGGAAAGAGGGTGGGGAAACTACAAAGACCAAACGCATACTCCTCATTATAGCGCAGTATCGCAATGTCGTAGTGCAGGAAAGTGTTCAGGCTACTGCACTGCTGATGGGGTACCTTCGACCCATTACCTCAACAGCTACGTCTTCACAATGACCGGAAGGCCAGGCTCAGGTGTAGGCTCCTGGAATCCATTCTGCACAGAACCGTGGCCGCAGCCCCGCCGGTTCCCCTCGGCTCCTGCTCCTTGCCCGTCCCACAGGCCCGCTAGTGCAGCCCAGCCAGCCCAGCTCAGCCCATGTGGGGATTATCACTGCAAACAGCTGCACCTTGTGGCGCAAGGCCCACAGCTCTGCATCCCTATCAGGAAGAGACCTGGGGAGGCCCACGAGGCACAGGTGGAGGTGTTTGAGGGGAATTCTAGGCCCCAGGGCCAGCTGTGTGGTCTAGAAGGGGCACAGGTCTGGGTGGGCACATCTCCTGGGCCCACAGACTCCTAGCCTGTGGGGAGGGCACCACTGGAGGAAGGCCTGGAAGAGGGGCTCCGATGGTGGCACTGGACTCCCTACAGGGGGTGACAGGGGAATGCAGGGAAGGAGGGGAGGGAGGACTCTAGAGGGACACTGCAGCACCTGGCCTGGGCCAGGAGGAGCGTGGTGCCCCCTTCACCAAGATGGGGACTTCCAGGGAAATAGCCAGGCACACATTCTTTCCATGTTAGTGTGGAGTCTTGGTATTTTTTTAATGGCATAATATTCCACAGTGCAGATGGTGCCCCATCATGCCCGGGCATCCCCGTCACCCCGGAGTGCAGGCCGTGCTGTTGGGAGGTTTGGAAAGGAGGGAACCCAAGGTTACACTCCAAACAACACTCAGGCCAGGGAGGGCTCTCTCTTCTCCATTTGGAGTGTTTCTTGTTGGCTTGTTTTCTTGTTTGTGGGAGGCTTGAGCAGGACTGGGGGCTGCAGGAAGGCACGGGCAGCATGGGCAGAGCAGTCTTGCCCTCTTCTTGGTGTGAAAGCTATGCTCCTGGAGGCAGACCTCCAGGTGGCTGGAGGCCCTGGCTCCCTTTTCTTCCTGCAGCCGAGGTGGCCCAGGCTGAGGCTCTAAGTCAGAGCCGTCCATCCATCAACTACAAGAGAAAGGAGGGCGTGGGGGCCCTGGGCTGCAGCAGAGACAGAGGGACCAGGCTCTGGGTGAAGCTGTGGCCTGGGTGCTGGCCGTCCCTGGAAGGAGTGCAGCTGGGGGCCCCTGCATGATAGCCCTCCTCCAGGGCACTATGACGACAACTTGGCGTTTGTCTGTGCCCCACTGGCCCCAGACCCCGCCTGTCCTGGCTCCTGCTATATGAAGTCAGATGTGAGGATGCTGGGCCCCAACCAGGAGGAAGGAGGTAGGGCACACCCGCCCAGCCCACCACCCACCCTCTGTTGTCACGTGTCTGCCCGCCAGCAGGAGGCCCACAATGCGGCTGTGTGCAGCAGCTGGCTCTGAGCACACGCAGAGTGTCTGGAGCAGTCCTGACCAGCAGTGCCAGCCCTGGAAACCAGAGATGCCAGACCGGGGAGGGAGGATCCACCCTGCCCAGCACCTCCAGGGCCTGGGGCCAGGCGCTCTCCAGGAAACACCTGGGCTGGCCAGGCGGCTTCAGGGGACACCCAGGACCCCTGGGGGCTGTGTCTGGGGAACAGGAAACTTTCAGTAGAGGCCTGGCTGTCAGTCCCTAACTAGCAGACCCTGTGGGGTACCCTGGGACTGCCTGGCCACCAGCTGGACCAACTCAGCCTGCCTTGGGATTCCTATCAGAGCTCCCTAGTCCTGAGTGAAATAAGAAAAAAGAGGACAGCTTTGCTAATGCCTGTCATGCTGAATGTTTCTATTATTTTTAATGTGAGTTTTTTCAAATGTTAAAACATCCTTTTTAAATGAAATGATTACGGTACACAGAGATTGTTTTTATGACTCCATTCTTAATCAGCAAAATTGAAAGTCACCAACTCTATTTTCAGCCTTTATAAAAATGTGGCTCCTGAAGCCCCCCAGTGTTGACCCCTTGGTGCTGGCCGGGCTGGCTGGGCGCTTCGTGCAGGCGCAGCTGGGCAGCCTGAGGGAACAGTTGGTGGGCGGCAGCCGGGAAGGCATGTCTGGAGGTCCCTGTGTGGGAAGCCTCAGAGTTTCTCTGAGCTGGGTGGGGGCAGGGGCTCTCCTGAGCTGGGACCTTCTCCCCTCTGGACCAGGGATGGCATTGACCCTCCATTCCCGGGCCCTCCCCAGCCCCACTGCCTTTGTCCACCTTGAGAACACAAACCTGTGCAGCCCTGCACGGCTCCCCTGCAGCCTGTGTGGGGCAGGGCAGGGCCCTGGTGTCCAGCCCAGCTCTCAGGAACACCCTTGGCGATGCTCTTCCCTTGGCAGACAAGGGTGGCATCAGTGGGCTCTCTACAGAGTCCATCCTCTTCGGGCTGCCCTAGCTTCGCTACAAACAGAGCATTGAAAAACTGCCTTCCTTCAGCCAGCGGGGACCAGACCCTGCCTCGTGGGGGTGGCCGCCGTGTGTGGGCAGGCAGGGGCAGCCCATCTGCCATGGCTGCCCAGTGGCGAGGTCCCTTGGGGACCCTGCAGGGAAGTGAGGGGGGGCCTCACCGTGGCCAGCCCACCAGGAGATGTCATCCAGCCTGGAGCAGGTCCCTGGGGATTAGGCCATCTGGAGTGAAGGGCCAGCAGGGAAATGGCTTCTCCTTCACAGAAATGTTTAAGAAGTAAATTCAGGGAAGGCCTGTTTTGGTTATTTTTTTTGAATGACACAGTAATGTGTCAAACTTAATTTAAGAAACACCCTCAGATATTTTTATTTTCTTTTCTCATTGGATTTGCATTGAGGCTTTTTTTCGTTGTTGTCATTTTTAATTTTTTTATAAAGACGGGGTTTCACCATGTTGGTCAGGCTGGTCTTGAACTCTCGACCTCAGGTGATCTGCCCGCCTTGGCCTCCAAAGTGCTTGGATTACAGATGTGAGCCACCATGCCCAGCCTGCATTGAGGTTTTTTAAAAATGCAAAAAGGCCTTTCTACTGGGTCTGAATCTTGCAAGGTGTTTAACCCATTTCAGTCCTGTGAATGATTAGGTGCAATTGTTTGCTGAGGTGGACTTCCCCACACCAGTGGAGAAAGGCCCAGCCCTGAGGGGCTCTGGGACTCAAGAGAGCATCTTACAGACAGCCCGTCTCAGGGAGGGATCAGTGAAGAGATGCTCTGGGCTCAGAACATTCCCTGCCATCTGGCCTTTCTGTATGCATTGGGTGGGGGGAACAGTGGGAACTGGGAACAGAGGGAAGTCTGCACACCCTCCCTGGACACCCTGAGGCCCATCTTAGGTCCCCTGAGTCCAGACCAACCTCCCAAGAAACTCAGAGCCTGGTAGGAAGCCCAGGAGGCAAACGAACAGAAACAGCCCTAAATAGCTGCACAGTGTCCAGGCTGCCAGAAGTGTGGGCAGAGAAGCCTCCCAGAGCAGAAAAAGGATGCCCAGGGATGTATTCCAGGCCAGGGAGCAGCATGTGCGGGGCGCCAGGAGAGGCATGTTCTGCAAAACGCAGCATGCCGTCCGGCTGGAGGGCCATTCCACACTACCTGGCCATGAGTCCAAGTCGCCCAGGGCTGAGCTTCTGTAGAGCAGGAGTCCCTGGCTCTTTCCCGAGAGGGGATGTCATGGCCCCAGGTGTGGCTGGGGGAGGACCTGCAGGTTGGGGAAGAGGGCGTGAGGGCAGCAGTTGGAAGTGGCTGGGGAAGCAGGCGCAGGTCGCCTCTCCGAGGCAGTTGTCTCTTCTGTGAATTGAGACCGGTGTGGGAGACAAAGTACCAAGCACTGCCAATGCAGCGATCCTTGGGGAAATCGGGCCACTGGAATCTCCTCTAGGAATGGGGGTGCTGCGGGGGTGGGGCCAGTGCCAGGCACGGAGGGGCTGAGGCACACAGCAGGGCAGGCTCCAGACCATCCTCAGGTGGCGTGAAGGTGACCTCAGCCCCCTCAGCTGCCCTGCGTGTGTCCCTCTGGCCCCGGCCCAGAAAGGAGATGGTGCATGCCTGTTTCTAGACCTTGTTGCTGTGGGGTCCCTGAGCTGTCTCTGCCAGGGACAAGCGGGGCACCTTGCTCCCTTTACAACTCCCACTGTCCAGCGAGAGTTGGAGCTCGCTGGGTGCCACACGCCGTTAGGACCTGGGTGGGAGATGGGGGTGTGGAGGAGGGGAGGGGGACCGTGGAGGGGAAGGGGACCGTGAACTGGATGAAATTTCCCAAGGCTGGCTGGATATGCCGACTCATGAGTGTCTTACTGAGCAGGGACTGAGCCCATCCCCTTGAATCTCAGAGGGGACCATGGGGGCCTGGTGAGGCCCAGCAATTGTCCCCAGAGCCTCAGAGTGCCTACAGGGCACAGTGAGAGGCAGCACTGAAGCTGAAAGAAGTGTCATCTCTAAGCAGGTTTAACCTAAAATAGAGTCTGATAGTTAAATGACAGATGCTTAATTTCTCACAATATTTCTATCATTTTGCTGGGACAGATATTCTTGGTTTGTTCAAGAACAAGGTCTTTTTTTTTTTTTTTTTTTGAGTCATTATACAGCATAAAAGAGACCACACCCCAAACAAGACCGGGGCAGTGCCAGGCCCCTCAGCCAAGCCGAGATGCATCACACTGCCCACGCAGCCTCTCATCCCAGAGCCCCGAGCCACGCCCAGGCCTGCCTGGCTGGAAGAGGGGCTGCAGGGGCTGAGTCCACCTGTGAGTGGGTGAGGGGAGGCAACCTCAGGCTCCTTTAAAGCCTTGCCTCTCAACTCCTCACTCCCAAATCCCTCCAAAGGAGATCAAATGACTCTTAGGAAGATTCAAGATCACACACCAGCACGAATGCATGTGAAAAGTAACAGGAACACAAATTCACGCGATGAGGTCCCAGGCTTTTGTCCAACCACCCACCCACCACCAACTGAAAGTGATAAGGCCCAAGAGGGCGCCCTGCCTGCGCAAGGTATTGCTCTGCCTTAAAACATCATGAATGGCGTATGGGACACAGCGGACTCCTGCATTTGCTTTCACTGGTTTTTAAAAGGCATTTCCAAGCACTCACCACTGCCTATGGATTGTGGCTCACCCTCTCTGCTCACCCCAGAACACAGTTTGAGAACTAAGCTATTGAAGATGGACCCTTCCCCAAGCCCCAAGCCCCAAGCCTAGCTCCTCTCCATTTCTAGCCCAGGTAAGGGATATGACCATAGCCCACAGCACTAGTGTGAGTGGGAGCCTGGAGCCAGCCTGGCCTGCACCCCACCCCCCAGCCAGGCACAGGCTGGAGTGGGAGGGCACTGCCTGAGAACCTGCAAAAGGAAGGCCATTGGGGAGGTCTCCAGAAACTGGAAGACATGCAAACAATGGCTATTCCCCTTGGTGAGGCCCTGAACGGCTTTGCCAGTTCCTGCCCCTGGTATAGCCTACAAGGCCAGTCTTACCAGGGAAAATGGGACACTGCATCCCAGGCCCATGGGGATGGAGGAGGGCTGCCCACTGGACCTGGCTGGGCTGGCCAGGGTGGCCGCACCCAGGGGTCAGAGTTCATCTTCAGCCTTTCTCTGCAAGGTCAGGCCTGGGAGGCGCTGGCCACCACGGTCATAGTCCAACCAGCTCAGTTAGCGATGTCCAGCGTGAGGTTGGCTTCATGCCACAGGACAAGGCCAGTGGTCAGGGTGGTGCCTTCCTGGGAAACTGCTCTCTGTTGGAGGGACAGCCATGGTAGAATGACTTTGCAAACAGTTTGTAAGCTGGAAGGGCTGGGTAGGGTTGGAGTGGGGTTGGGGTGGAGGTAGGGGCAAGGGTGCTTATAAAGCAATCAACAGCACCTGGAGGGGACCCACACCTGTGCTCATGCAGAGGGCACCTGTGGGCAGCTTGGCCAAATTCCCCCAAGAGGCCAAGTAGCTTTCCTGCCCGGTGAAATGCAATCCACCTTCTTCCTTTCCTCTAGTCGTTATTTATTTATCTGAAAGGTGCTTTTATGACAGAAATTCATAGGCACATAGGCATCCCTAATGAGGGCATTCAGGAGCAGAGAAGGGGACCAGGCATCCCTGCTGGCGTGCCGTGGGAGGCTAACAGCCATCACGCTTTAGAGAGCCCTTTGCTTGCTTCAAACACTTTGGAGAGCCCTCCGCCTGCTTCAAAGCTCCTCCCAGCCTTTCTCAGTTTCTGCTCCAAGGCATCACAGTGCAGCGGTGTGCGGATCAGATCCTACTTTTACAGGTGAGGTGGCTGAGGCCTCGACTCCCCAGGTTACAGGGCACCTGCCCGGAGGCAGCCCTGCCGACGGCCTGCATCCACTCTCTGGGCTCTGGCACAGCTCACCGTCTGAAAATTACAACTCCCTATTGTTGCTATGGTGACTGGCTGTGTTATTCTATCCTGCAGAGCTGTGTGCCCTACCTTGCCCAAGACGGTCTGTTTTTGCAGGAGAAAGTCTGTCTCCAACTCTATCTCCAAGTGTGTGTGTATGTGTGTGTGTGTGTGTGTGTGTGTGTGTGTGTGTGTGAGAGAGAGAGAGAGAGACAGAGAGAGAGAAAGAGAGAGAGAGATGGGCCCTGTACACCGCCCTTCCTGCTGCCCCCTACCTTTTCCCGGGGCCCAGTGGACCTTCTGTCCCTGTTCAGCAGGCTGCCAGGGTCCCCAAGATACTGGGCCCCATTCCTTTCATAGGACACTGACTCTGGGCTACAGGCACTGGCTGTGCAGGGGGCTCTCCCTCGTGGCTCCTTGTGAGGTCAGATCCCTGCATCAGTACACAAAAGGCACCCCATTCTTGTTTCGTCTGCAGACTACCCTGTGACATGGATGGACAGACCATAATTTATTTAACCAGGCTCTCTAGATGGAGAGTTGGGCTGTTTCCAATCTCTGGTTGTCACAAACAAATCTGAAAAATAACCTTGAACATATGTCGTTTTGCACATGTGAGAATATTTGTAGAATAAACTCCCAGAAGTAACATTATTGGGAAATTAGTGTATGCATTTCTAAGTTTGGAAATTTTTTCAAATTGCTGTCCGTTGATATCATCCATTGTGAGCCTAGTACAACTGAACTCAACATTTTACCTGGATAATTTTATTTCATCTCACCATAGCCCTAAAATGGAGGTTATTCCGATCCTGGTTTTACAGATAAGCACACAGATGCTCCGATAAACTCAGCCACATGCCAAATCACCATCTGGGCTGGTGGTGTGGGGCCAGGATGGACCCTGAGTCTCCAGGCTCCTATCAGGCCCTTTCCTAAGGGTACGCAGGCCCAGCTCTGAGGCACCTGCCCTGCCCAGAGGGCCTGGACCCTTGGCCTGTTCTCCAAGCCCCATTCAAGCATGCAAGCCTTGTGTGCCAGGAGCCCGTGGCTGGGCCCTCTGCACACCAGCCAGGCCCTCCTGGAACCATTCACTGGCTACCCGACGTGGGGCCTTGCGATGCACAGTCCTTCTGCCTCCGAGGCTCTCTCCCATGAGCCGCTGTCCTCTGCCGGGCTGGCAGTTTGGCTTGCTGTGAGGCGCCTTCTTGCTCAGCCCTCTCCCAGCTCCCTGGTCTTCCTCCAGGCCAGCTGCACACTTTGGGGTGATGCCCTCTGGTTTCTGCATCTTTCCAGGGGTCTGGTCATCTCCTGGTCAGACTGTGAGTTCCGAGAGTCAGGGCCAGAGTCCCGTGCCCAGCGTGACGCTCACCAAGCTGGGCGCAGGGGAGGACAATGGGGGAGGCAGGGCCGGCCAGGGGAAGCTTGGCCACCGCCTTTCCCAGGAGGGCCCTGGCTTCCTCTGAATCGCAGCGTGGTTAGCATGCAGGGGAGTGCGCCAGTGCCCCCGCCTGTATTTGCATGACAAAAGCGCCTGCCCAACGGCTCTCCGCGGCTTTGTTGAGAGCTGCAACCCTGCTCAGGCTGAGCCTTGGGAATTGTTCCCCGACATTGGTTGTTCCTGAGCTCCACAGCCACCCCGGCCGACAAAAGCCACATTGTGGGGCTGACGGCAGCTGCCAGCACCTGCTCCCCGCATGGCCGCTGACTCGAGGCTCTGTGAGGCGCCTGATGCCTTTGCTAGGGACACAGCCAAGGACAGCCCCCAAGGCCCTGGGCATCATGCAGAACACATTGTGGGGGGTGGGATGGTAGTGGGAGAACTTTGCCTGGTTACCAAAGGGCCTGGAGAGATGGCCTGGAGCTGGGCAGTGGTGAGGTGAGGACTCCAAGGTCACCAGTGGCTAATGGTGGCCCTAGGCTGGAAGAGGGAAGAAAACCACAAACCCCAAGTGTGTGGTACCCACGCTGTAGCATTGCATTATTTGATGCTTCGCTCACAACAGGTGTTTTTCTTACTCTTCAGATGGGGAAACAGGCTCAGAGAGGTTCACCAGCCAGCCCAGCATCATACAGCAGAGGTGAGATTTGAAGAGCCCAGCCCCTCAGGGCTCGCTCTTCACAACGGCCCCAGAGTTTCCCCTGGCCCTTTCCCCTTTCCCTTCTGAGCTTCTGAGTCCTTTCTCTCCCTCCTCAATGGCCTTGACACAACATCCAGATGCCTTGGCGGCCAGCACAGGGCCCCCTGCCCTCACTGCACCCCTGGGGTGCTTGCCATCAGCGGCCTCCCCTTCCCTGTGGAGCACTGCCCTCTTCCTCGCTGGTCCTGGGGGTGCGTCCGTCACACACCACTCCCTGTGTCCTTTATGGATCCACAAACTCCTGTTAGCCCACCAAGCCCTGTGCACCCCTCCCCTTCCCCAGAAGCCCCTCCAGAGCCTGGCTGCCTTCTCTCCATGCATGATCCTGTGTCCCAGCTGTGAGCGCTTCTGCATTTTGGCATCTGGTACCTGGCCCAGAAGCTCCACCTTAGTGCCTGCAATCAGCTAAATTAACTTCGCAACTGTATTCCAAATGCAAATGTCATGGCTACTCTGATTTACATGAGAAAGGCTTAACTAGTACTTGTCTCTGGCTCACCTGAAGGTGCTAGGGCAGTGCTAGCCGTAGAAGCGAAGGCCTCCACACACCCGCAGGCAGCAGCCCTTCGGGCAGGGAAAGCTGTGGTGATACACGAGCAGGGAAGGGGCCATTACCACTGAGCCACCCGGGGCGGGAAGGCTGTGACGCAAACCTGGGAACAGCATGAGGAGAGGACCCCGAGAAGCCAGCACCCCTGAGGGACACAGCACACCTGCAGAGGCTCCAGGGCACGGTCCCTCCTCCTCTGTCCCAGCGTCTCCTGCTGGGACTCTCCAAAGTCCAACACCAGCAGAGTGAGGCCAAACGAGTCTAGGATGAGCCCTGAGGACTAAGGTGGAGGCGTTCCCTGAGGACCCCAGAGCACAGCACCTGGGGGAAAGCTCGGCCCAGCTGGAGGTAACACCGTGACTGGGAGACAGGGCCGAGGGAAGAATCAACATGTGGCAGGTGCAGAAGCCAGTGCTCGGGAGGAGAAAGGCCCCACAGCCTCGAAAGAAAGGGAGGTGTGGGGAAGACCCCAGGAGAGGCTGTGGGTGGGCAGGGCCAGCAGGAGAGCCATGGGCGGGACCTAGTGTCATGGCCCAGGAGGAGTTGAGCCCTTGCCTGTCCCCCCCCAACCGCCTGCATCCCTGCTGCACAGCCATTCAGCCTGTGGGGCAAGACGGAGCCCGCTGCAGAGCTTCAGGGAGAAGGATGGTGCTTGCCCTCCTTTTAGGTCCCAGGGACTCCCCCATTGAACCTGACAGGAAGCTCCTGAGGGTCAGAGCTGCCTTGAGCAAGCTTACAGTGAGCTTGAAAACCCTCACACACAGGCTGACAGTCCTCACCAGCAAGACCCTGGGAGGTCAGAGAGAGGCAGAAGGGAGATGTGGAACTAGAAACATTTCATCTTCTGCTCCCCCACTACTAGGAAAGCAAAACCCCACACCTCAGAGCATGCTCATCTGCTAGCTATCCAATTAAACCTTAAAGGGCACTTGGAATTTGAATGAGTTCCCCAAATTGTCTCACGTTATCCAACGGAATCAGAATGCAGAGTCTGTAATAAGACCTCGGGGGTGGCCCACACTGGATAAGCAGACCCAGTGGATGTGCCTAGCCCCTCTCCCATGCCTCCTCCCCTACAAGAGCTGCCAGGTCAGAGCCTTGCTTCCCCATCTCCCCCATTGCTGGCAGGGCCAGGCACCCTGTGGCCAGTAAAGTGAAGCAGACGTCTTCTGGAAAAGCAGCTTCTTCTTACAGAGGGCACAGGTCGCTGTCTTCTACCAGCCTCCCCCAGATTCTGACTCCAGCTGCACACCTGGAGCAGTGGCCAGTGTCTCTAGAGCAGAAAGCCAACACTTGAAAGGTGGTAGAGGAGCCACTTCCCTGGCCCTGGGAAGCCCACCTCCCAACCTCTTATGATGGGAGGCCCTTGTTTGTTTAACCGGCTGTTGGCCGATCCAAGCGATCAGCAGGCTCCAACGCAGGCCCTGGGCGTGGCTTTGTGCGGCCCGCTGTGTCTCTCGCAGCAGGTCTCCCTCTTACACAGTGGGCTGATTCCTGCATCATGGAGTGTTTTCTCAGCTCAGGAGGCAATCACAAAATAGCACAGACTGGGTGGCTTATTTCTCACAGTTCTGGAGGCTGGGAAGTCCAAGATCCAGGTGCCAGTAGCAGGCTTTCTCCCTGGCATGGAGATGGCCATCTTCCTTCTATAGTTGTTTTTTTCAATGGAGTTTCACTCTTGTTGCCCAGGCTGGAGTGCAGTGGCACCATCTTGGCTTATTGCAACCTCCGCCTCCTGGGTTTAAATAATTCTCCTGCCTCAGCCTCCCGAGTAGCTGGGATTACAGGCACCCACCACAATGCCCAGCTGATTTTTTGTATTTTTAGTAGAGACGGGGTTTCACCAGGTTGGCCAGGCTGGTCTTGAACTCCTGACCTTGTGATCCACCCACCTCAGCCTCCCAAAGTGCCAGGATTACAGGTGTGAGCCACCACATCTGGCCTTATAGCTTATTTTTTTTTTTTTTTAAAGAAAAGTCTCTATTCTCATAAAGAAGTTTGGTTTCCTGGAAGGAGGTGGGGAGACTGGGTGTGCTATCTGAGGCTTCCCCAGAGTCTTTATGAACTACAGGAGAATCAGACACCATCAAACGTCAGCATGAAGAGGGCTCAGCCCTGTCAGATCTCTGTGGCAGACTGTGCTTCCTAAAGAATGCCACACTGCTGTCTCCAGTTCCACAGACTCTTCTAGAACCTTGTAATTCCTCCACCAAGAGGTAGAATCTACATCACCATTCCCTCATTCCCTTGAACCTAGGTGGGTCACTGTAACTGCCTAACCCACGTGACTTCTGAATGCCAGGTTGTAAAAATGTCATGCAATTCCACCTTGATCTCTTGAAACACCTACTCTTAGAACACAGCCCGCCATACTGTGAGGAAGCCCAAGCAGCCTATCTAGAGGTTAAGAACCAAGTGCCCAATCTCACAGCTGTGGCTGAGCTCCCATTAAACAATTAGGACCAATGTGAACCCAACATCATGGAAGTGGGTCTTCCTGCCTCAGCTGAGCCACCCTAACCGACTGTGCATGGAACCAAGATGAGCCATCCTCTCTAAGCCTTGTCCAAATAACAAAGCTGTGAGCAAAATAAATGGCAGTTGTAGCCAGGTGCAGTGGCTGACACATATAATCCCAGCACTTTGAGAGGCCAAGGAAGGAGGATCACTTGAGTCTGGGAGGCTGAGGCTCCAATCAGCTGTGACTGTGCCACTGCCCTCCAGCCTGGGCAATAGAACAAGACCCTGTTTCAAAAAAAATAAAACTAAAAATAAAAGTAGGCCAGGTATGGTGGCTTATGCTTGTTGTCCCAGTACTTTGGGAGGTTGAGGTGGGTGGATCACTTGAGCCCAGGAGTTTGAGACCAGCCTAGGCAATACAGTGTGACCCCACCTCTAGTTTTTAAAAAGTGAAAAAAATAAATAAATGGCGGTTGTTGTTTTAGGCCACTAAGTGTGGGGTGACTTTAGGCAGCAATGGTAAGCCATTTCCAGTGAGGAAACTGAACTGTGGAAAGCAGAGGTGATTTGCAGCATTTCCACAGAGGGGTGGTAGTAGGGACATGGCTCCAGGACCCCAGACTGCCCTTCTGGTGCCCCAGGACAGCCAGGCAGGAGAGAGATAGGTATTCTGGCTGCTGGTGGAGGGGACTAAGCAGTAGATCTGTATTCTGGCTGATGGTAGAGGGGGCCAAAGACCACCTAACTCTTCTGCAGATCAGCCCTCAGAGATCAGAGGGGCCATATGTCAATGAAAGTGTCCTGGTCTGCTAACCACTTAAGGGTCCTCCAGGGCAGGCCTGGACTTTTCCCCAAATGGCAAATTTGGAGTCAAGAGCTGTTCTCATCCATCCCCTCTCTCACACCCTCGAGCAGAGCCACTCCCTGCCTCATCCAGCCCTGGCTCCAGGTAGATATCAATGTAGAGTATTTGCAAGTTCCCTATCCCAATGGCCACAGGTGATTGCACTAGGGGTGGGCACCAGACCTCAAAGTTGGCCCATCTTTAGGTGGCCTATGACTTAGTCTGGCACAAGAGGTTATGCCAAAATGGACTGCTATGATTTTATGGGTCAGTTTCCTTCGGCAGCTTAATTTATAGATACCAAGAAAACTAGGTCATCTGCAGAAGGACATGATGAAGGAAGAGGGCCTGGAAATACCATGATGGAGTCCATGTAAGCCAGTTGTGAAAAAAGAACTATGGTGAGCTTATCATTCTAACTCTGTGGTTTTGTTTGTTTGTTTGTTTGTTTGTTTTGCTTTTGTTTTTTTGAGACAGAGTTTGCTCTTGTTGCCCACGCTGGAGTGCAATGGTGTGATCTCAGTTCACTGCAACTTCCGCTTCCCAGGTTCAAGTGATTCTTCTGCCTCAGCCTCCAAAGTAGCTGGGATTACAGGCACCCGCCACCATGCCCAGCTAACTTTGTGTATTTTTAGTAGAGGCAGGGTTTCACCATTGTTGGCCAGGCTGGTCTCGAACTCCTGACCTCAGGTGATCCACCCGCCTTGGCCTCCCTAAGTGCTGGGATTACAGGCGTGAGCCACAGCGCCCAGCCAGGATCTGTGTTTATCTGGTAGTAACCCTGGCTTAAATATCAAGAAATGTCAGTCCCTCACCCCCCTCAATAAAAGTAGTTCAGTGTTAGGCAGTCCAAGTAAGTTATGGGAGGCTCCACGATGTCACCAGGGACCCAGGCTTCATCCAGTTTTCCCTTTGATTTTTAGCATATAATTTCTAGTCTCAGAGTTGCCTCATATTCATAAAATGGCTGCTGGAGTACCAGCTATCACATCTGCATTCCAAACAGCCAGTAACAGGAGGAGGCAAAGGGCACATTTTAGCTACTTGATCCCATTCTTAAAAAGCTTTTGGCAACCCTTACCTAACAACTTCTGTTTATATCTCAGTAACCTCTAATTCTTTCAAGGGAGGCTGGGAAATGTAGTTTTTTAGCCAGGTACCTTGCTGCTTAGAATACAGTTACAGAAGGAAGGGAATAACAGATACTGGGTAGGTGTGGTGGTTTTGAAACATGTCTCCAAATGTTTGGAAGTTTCTCCTTTCAAAAGGCATAGCTGAATTTCCTTCCCTTTGAATCTGGGCCAGACTTAGTAACTCAGAAGAGCCAATGAATAAATAGGGTAAAAGTGATGTTCTGTGATGTCTGAAGCTAGGCCATGAAAAGAACAGCTGTCCCCTGGCTCTCCCTCTGGATCACTTGCTCTAGGTCAGGAAAGCCAGCTGCCATGTTGTAAGGATACTCAAGCAGCTCTGTGAAAAAGTCCAAGTGGGAAGGAACTGATGTTTCCCACTAACAGCCAATGCCAACTTTCCAGCCACGTGAGTTACTGTCATGGAAGCAGACTCTCCAACCGCAGTCTAGGGCAACTGCAGCTCCAGTCAATGTCATGACAATAAGCTCATGAGAGAGACCCCAAGCCAACATCCCCCGATTTAGCCACTCCCAAATCCATAGAAACTAAAAGCATGGTAGCAAATATTTATGGTTAGAGTCACTAAGTTTTGGGGTATTTTTTAATGCAGCAATAGCTGCCTAACAGTAAACAATTAGCAGTGGCCATCATAATGTATAAAAAGAGAAAAGTAGACTGTTGATGGCAGAAAAGAAGGGAAAACATAGTTCTCTCCTGAAGAAAGTAAAGGTTATCAGCAATGTTTTACTTATTAAGCTTTAACGTATTTTTCCATTTAAATAATGATACAATAAGGAAGGTACTGAAGCATGGGACTGTGGAGACTCAGGAGGGCCAGGGCTCAGATGGCCATCAGCCCTGAGGAGGCAGCTGCACTGCAAGGATCCCACATGGACAGTGGCCAGATGGGCACCCCTCCTCCCTTCAGAGGAAGCTGGCTGTGAGGAAGGACAGAGCTCACCAGTGGGGACCCACTGGGCAGCTGCAAGTACTTAGAAGTCTTGAGTCATTCCCCAAGTCAAATATGGTATAGGTCAAATCTCCCCAAAAATGCCTCAGCCAACCATCAGGTACAGACGTCAGACCTAACGCCGGCAGCACCAGTTATTCCCCCCAGGGTTGAAATGGATCCTTTTCTTGTGATTGATCACTAGACCAGTAGTTTCTTGGTTTATAGAAACTATAACCAAGTTGTTTGTTCCAGTTACTGCTGCTGTGTAACAAACAAGCCCAAACGTAATGGACTAAAGCAATAACCATTGCTTCTGTGGGTCAAGAATTTGGCCCAGCAGGGATGATCTGTTTCTGCTCCTCCCATTTGGGGCCTCAGCTGGGAGGTCTGGTAGGCTGGGTGATTCCAACAGATCAGGGCTGGAACACCCAGGCCTGGAAGACTGCCCCATGCACATGCTGGACACTGTGTCAGAGATGGAGGGAAATCTGGGCCCAGCTGGCCCATCCCCAGACACCCACCAGACTGAGTAGTTGGACTTCTTACATGAAGCTCAGTGCCCCAAGTGGAGATATGTGTGAGTGCCCGTGCCCAGGGAGCCAGGAGAAAGTTGCCCCGCCTTTCACGACACAGCCTTAGAAGTCACAAGGCTGCCCTTCCAGGCTGAAGTAGTCACCAGCAGCCCAGACTCAATGGCAAGAGCATAAAAAAAAAAGTGTGGCCATTTTTTTTTAAGATAGAGTCTCACTCCGTGGCTCAGGCTGGAATGCAGTGGTGCGACATTGGCTCACTGCAACCTCCATCTCTCATGTTCAAGTGATTCTCCTGCCTCAGCTTCCTGAGTAGCTGGGATTACAGGCGTGCACCACTATGCTTAGCTAATTTTTTTTTTTTTTTTTTTTTTTTTTGGTACTTTTAGTAGAGACAGGGTTTCACCATGTTGGCCAGGCTGGTCTCGAATCCTGACCTCAGGTGATCCGCCCACCTCAGCCTCTCAAAGTGCTAGGATTACAGGTGTGAGTCACTGCCTGTCCTGGCCATTTTTTAAGAAACTGCAACAACACTGTGTGAACAGTCTCTGCCTTGAAGCAGAGGGTTCCTTCAGCTCAGCAGGGCTGCGAGCAGAGCTGAGACTCAGGAGATCCCTGGTCCCTTCTTGCTTGCACTGAAGGTCTCCCTGAGACCAGGGGCAGCCCCTGCACCAGCTGGTCCTCTCTGTGTCGTGGGCACACAGTGGAGCTGCTGTAGGTAGAAGTGTGTGTACACCACTGGGGTGGTTACATCCGTGGGCAGTTCTTCTGGATGTCTCACTGTCGGTGGGCCCAGGAATCCGGGCTGGAGTCCCTGAGCTGAGCTCTCTCAGTCCAGGATTACTGCTTTATAATGATACCTGGGCAGATAAAGGTCTTTGAGGAAAGATTTCAATGAGACCACAGATGTGGCTGGAGAATTCCCCCACTGACTGGGCACCTATTTCCTCAGTGGCTGCTCACCCAAGGCACAAGGCACTGAGGGAAGACAGCTGGTGACTGACCCCAGAGCTGGCTGAGAGCTGTGGGCATTCTCACCCCGCTGGAGAGGAGCTGTTCGAGGATCTACCTTGTATTCACCCACCAGAACCAGTGCAGACCCCTCAAAGGGTCCCAGTCAGTGGCTTCCAGTGGGAATGACTCCTGGACTTTCAGGAAGTGACTTCAGGTTGGAGATGGCAGCCTCGTGGCTGCTGTCGAGTTTCCTGTAATATGATTAAATCTGATTTTCAACTTCTTTTCCTTTCTCTTTCACTGGGGGAAAGCATTCTTTTTCCCTTGGAATATTAACATCCCTCTTTGTGTCATTCTCTGCTCTACATAGGAAACAAGTCACACCTCATACCAAATCAGAAAGCTCCAGTTCAAAGAGGCTCGAAGAGAAAGAACTACTCAGACCTACATTCTGTAAATGTTTTAAATCAATGTGTTGAGCTATAAAATCAGGTCTAAGAGCTCCGGACTCTTCAATGTACCATGCTACAAAGAAAGCCCAGAGCCCATAAAACTAACTGAATACATGAAGAATATGACAGATTGAGGATTCACTGCCTGCTGCCCCCAGGTTAATAACAGACCATGTGTGCCCACTGCTGAGCTCAACCTGACCACGAGTGGCCTCGCAGTTCATTTCCAGCTTCACTTTCTGGGATTTGATGGTGCCTAGATGCTACCGACTGGTACTCACTTTAGCACTAACAAAAAGAAAAATGGCTTCATGTGTATCCAAATGGCTAACCCTTGCCATTTTTCAGTTCTAGCTGCAAACATCCCAGAATTCAAGGCAGTGATAGCCTACATTGTTCATGATAAATCCTCCCAATCCCATTAATGAGAACACTCATTAGACAGGATTCCCGTGACAGCCCAGAACAAACCAGCCTGGCTCTCCCTGAATTGATTTGGTAAGTCCCTGCGCTGATTGGCTAGCTTCCTGCAGGATGGTGGGGGGGCACTACTGGGAGGCGAAAGGACTTGAGGCCGAGAGCCTGGGCTCTGCATCTTGCTACATGTGGCTGTGGGAGTCTCTTGACCTGACTGAGGCTCAGTTTTCTCACCTGCAAATGGAAATGAACAGCACCTTCTGTGTAGAGTTCTTGTGTGTGTCAATGTGCCTGGTGAGCGCTGATGGGTGGGGGCTGATTGCTACTGACCAGAGGCTTGGCAGGAATCTGAGTCAATGGGATAAAATGTAGCATTTGACCCTGAGACCCAACTGAGGAAAGGATCACCAGTTATGAATGGCAGACCACCAAGGAGTGACAGTGGGAGGGGACACAGAACGGACAATTGTCATCAAGGCTGGAGATCTTCCCAGATCATGACAGAGGGCAGGGATCCCATGTCAGTGGTCATGTTTAGGAGCGGGAGCCATCTGCTCTGGCAAGCCTAGAAGGGATCATCCGTCACTTTAACATGCTTCCCTCATACATTTACTGCAGACACTGTAAATACCTCTCCAGTGTCTAGATGGCTTGGTTTCAGAAGCATTGCTGGTTTTGATCTTTCCCCATGTAAATGTGCACCAGATGCAAAGTTGGCTTTCATCCTTTAGAACTTGATGAATTATTTTGCACTCTGGACTACTGGGAGACAGGGCATGAAAACAGAGTTTTCTCCCCCAACCAACCCCATGTCATATGACAGAAAATGGCTTGTTCATTGTAAAACACCAAACCATCAGTGACGGAGATGAGGGTTTTGGTCAGAAGTTCCTCATCCAACAACCCCATTCTGAAATGGTCAGACTTGAGGACTGCAAAAACTTTGGGGTCAAAGCCCTCTGATGATAATTCACTGATGATTTTCTCTCTTGTGTTTTCTCTGATCATGTGGGGTCCCTATTAGTTAATCAATGATTTTTTTGGTTGGTCCACTAACTTAACTTTTCTTTCCTATTTTCCATTTTGTTGTTGTTGTTGTTGTTGTTGTTCTACTTTCAGGGAGGTTTTTTTCTTTTACATTTCTGCTACCTAGTAAACATCTCAAGAACAATTTTTGGTTTTCCCTGAATGTTTCTTTATCTATGTTCTCCCTTCACAGATTGTGATGTCTTTTAAAATTTACCTAATGACATTATTGATGGTTTTGTTGACGTTTACTTCTCTCTGCATAGTCTCTTTCTTCCAACTTGCTTTTTAAAAATCTATTGTAACTCTGTATTTCATGACACAGGCTTTCCTGAGGTGCTGGGTCAGCTCTGGCTGCCTGCTTTCATTTGCCTGGGAGGGACTGAGAGGTCGATGAGAACCTCTGTGAACATGAGTGGCAGTGTTCACTGTGGCCTTCCCTCTAGGGTGAGCTGCCTGTTTAGCTGGGCACAGATGGCAGAAGGTCTGGGTGTTTCCCCTTGGCATGGTTGGCTCCCGCAGGAAAAGACCCTTCTAGTCTCCTGGCTGCTTGCATTCTAAAGTCCCAGCAAGGGGCTTGTGGGTCTCAGCATCCAATATCCACGTGTGCATTGAATCCCCTGATCCTATTACTGTACCTCTGTCCTTAATTATGCCTGGTGGCCACCCACCCAAGATGCTGATTTTTACTTTTTTCAGGTCATAAATATCCAGCCTTTTGTCAGAACAAGGAAGGGGCAGTTGTCAGGCTGCATGAAATTGGGGTGCAGATATGGGCATCTGAGTGCTCCTCAAGCAAACGTTCAGCCAGTCAATCTTATCTTCACCCCCCTTTACTCTCACGTACAGTGGTACACAGTGCCACCCATTCATGAAACTTCTGGGGATTCCATGGTGTATGTTCTTAGCTCTCCTTCCTAGCTAGTATCTCAGGGTTTCATTTTCTTGGATCTGCTAAGTATTTTAGCTTCAAAAACTGTGTTGTTACTTCCTCTCTTGTTCTCCCTGTCTTTGTGGATTTCTGCCTTCTAACAAATGTTTCAGAGATTCCAGAAGGAAGTTAAAGTTAATACATACTACCCGTCCACCACTTTTACCCAGAAACTCAACAACCCTTTCAGCCTTTAGTCTCTATACTCCCCAGACACACCTGCTCTGCTTTTCTGTTGCTTCCATTTGAAATTAGATGGCCCCGCCCTCACATATACATAGGCCATCTCTGTCAAAATCTTACTTAGCAAAGAAAGCATGGAGTCTCAGCTAAGGGGACATTTTCTCTGGGGAAGAGAACTGTGTCTATCTGGAAGACACTTCCATGTGGGTTTGGGATCAAGTCGGTGAATTCCACAATAATAATCAAATGCTTGATCAGTGGATTATTGAGAAAGCAGCCAAGGGACTGAGTTTTGTCTCCAGAGTGCCACAGAGCACAGTCAAAATCCTTTGGGACCCACGTTCCTAGGAAACTCTTGGAGGGCGTGCATCAGCACTGAGTACCCTTGACCACACCGGGCATCCCCTTACCCAAGGAAGGGCTGTTTTGTTCATGGCTGTAGTAGCCCAATACCTAGAATAGTGCTGACTCTAGGAGGCCCACCATTGTGCATGACAGCTGGGGTGACCCAGTGGAGAGACGTGGAACCTTGAAGATTGGGGAGAATTCTGATGGCTGGAAAGGGGCCAGGTGGGTATGGGTGGCTGATAAGCTGGCGTAGGACCATTCCTTCCTTAAGAAGTGACTGATTGTGACACGTGGTGGGAATGAAGGAACATTCTGAATCATTACTCGGTCAGGACACTCGTCTCTTAAATGTCATCAACACAATCTGCCTAGAAGTATGATTACTTTCTGCCAAGCCCAGACCCTCCTAGAGGGACCTGACCCAGCCCAGCACCTTTAGAGTCTCCCAGAGGCCAGCAACTCAATCAGTGAGACAGCATTTTAGGGTTTTAGTTACAGACACTGAGGGTGCTCAAACATCCATGCAGTTAGCTGCTCACAATAAAATGCATACTCAGAATGGCTGTTTCCGTCCCTCGCCGGTTATCCGAAAAGCAGTCTTACTGGGTCCCAACCCCAAATTAATTTAGTGAGAACTTGAGCAGAATGACAACCCCCTATCCACTGCTGGGGTCCACTGAGGGTGAGTGCCCGGGCTCCTACATTCTCCCGGCTCCTCTCAGAAAACAGCAGGGGTGGCTGACTGCTTCCCAGTCCATTAAGTACAATGCACCGGGGAGGGGGTTTGCTGAGCCCGATGAGGAGGGGGTGGGAAGTTATTCACCGGCGTCTCTGGGTATGGCCTAGGCATGGAGAATGGCTGGGGCCGCAGGCGGGGGTGGGGGGTTACCGGTGAGAGTCAAGGGCAAGTTGACCAGGCCCGGGCCGCGCGCAGCCGAGCATTTCCTCCGGGAGGCCCAGACAGCGGGTGGGGCGCGGTGGGCGGGGTCCTCGCAGCTGGTGGCGTTTGAAGCCCCCCGACCGCGGTGGGAGAGGGGTAGCCTAGAGGAGTTGGCAGCGGGCCTGGGGCGGGAGGGGAGGAAGGGGCCCCGCGTTCCCTCGGCAGCGGCGCCGTCCGCCCTGGCACGTAGTTCGCTTTTAGAGGCACAGGCCGCGGTGGGCGCGCCACCCGGGCTGCCAGGCTCACCGCCAGCGGAGGCCAGTCCTGCTCCGGCTGACACGAGCTCAAGGGCAAAGCGACCGCACCCCGGAACCCGGCCTCCAGGAACCAGCTCGAGAAGACCCGTCCCTCCCACGGGAGCTGCCCCGCCCGGACTCCAGGAGCTCGGCAGGGCAAGGGCGGGGGGCAGGCAAGCGGCCCGAGGCTCTAGGCGCGGCCACCAGGGAAGCCAGCGGCGGAGGGCGCGGCGCGAGTGCGTTCCTCCCTCAGGTAGCCGAGCGCCCAGCCCAGGCAGACACGCCTCCCCGCCGACGCCCCTCGCGGGAGGGCGGGAGGGACAAATGGCGCCCTCCAGAGAGCTCGCCTCTCCACGTCGGAGACCAAGGCTGTCACTACACAAAAGCTCCGGCAGGAAAGTGCCCCCAGTGTCCCCGCCGCGGGAGGTACGGGCTGTCGCTCCTGGCGGCAACTCCCCGAGCCCGCCGCCCTCGGACGTAGTGCGTCAGAGCGCCCCGCTCCAGTTTCCGCCCCTCCTCCCGCCGGCCCAGGGGGCACGCCCACTGGCGCGCGCAGGCCCCGGGACCGGGCACGCCCCTCTAACGGCCGGGATTGGCCTGGCCGTGCACTCACGGGCCAATGGGGTCCGTCCTGGCCCTCGGCCACGCCCCCTTCCAGGCGCGGGCACGCGACCGCTCCTTTCCGCCGGTGCGCGCTCTGGGCTCCCCGCCCCCTCAGCCCGCGCAGATCCCCGCGGCCGCCGCAGCCTGTAACCTGCGCCGCCAGGATGTGGCTGGGGGCTGACGTCGGGTCCAGATGTGGCCCCGGCCCCGCCCACCCCCGGGGCCGGGCCGCCCACACCGAGCCGCGGCGCGCACGGCAGCTGTCCCGCCTGCCACAATGCGCGGCGAAGCTGCGGCCGCGACTTAGCGCGGTGGTCCCTAACGTCGCCGATTGGCATCCTTAGAACCTTCAGCCCCTTACGCCGCGCGGGGACCCCACTCGCCCGCGCCCCCCATGTGCTCGATCTTCGGTGCCCGGCCGGGCCGGCGCCTCGCGGACGCGGAGCCGCGCGGGTGACGGCAGAGGCGGCTGCGCGCCCAGCCCAGCCCAGCCCAGCCCGAAGAGAGGGCGCGCCGCGCCCCCGCCCCCCGCCCGTTCTCCCGAGGCCGTGGGTGCGGATGCGCGGCTGACGCCTCGCAGGGAGAGCACCGCCGCCGGCCCCAGCCCGCAGCATGGCAGCCACCGCCTATGTGGACCACTTCGCCGCCGAGTGCCTCGTGTCCATGTCGAGCCGCGCGGTCGTGCACGGGCCGCGGGAGGGGCCGGAGTCCCGGCCCGAGGGCGCGGCCGTAGCCGCCACCCCCACGCTGCCCCGCGTCGAGGACCGCCGCGACGGCAAGGACAGCGCCTCGCTCTTCGTGGTGGCGCGGATCCTAGCGGACCTCAACCAGCAGGCGCCGGCGCCGGCCCCGGCGGAGCGCAGAGAGGGCGCCGCGGCCCGGAAGGCGAGGACCCCCTGCCGCCTGCCGCCCGCGCCACCGCCTGCCCCCAAGCCCGCCTCCCCCGGCGCCGAAGGCGCGGTGGCCGCGCCCCCCAGCCCGGCGTGGAGCGAGCCGGAGACCGAGGTGGGGCTGGAGCCCGAGCGGGAGCCGGGGCCCGCGGGGAGCAGCGAGCCCGGCCTCAGACAAAGGGGCCGGCGGGGCCGGAGTCGCGCGGACCTCGAGTCCCCGCAGAGGAAGCACAAGTGCCACTACGCGGGCTGCGAGAAAGTTTACGGGAAATCCTCGCACCTCAAGGCGCACCTGAGAACTCACACAGGTCAGTGGGGCGGCGCGGGCGCCCGGAGTGCGCGGACGCCCGGAGTGCGCGGACGGTGCCAGCGCGAGCTGCCCGACCACGCCCCCAGAGCCGCCGGCCAGGCGCGAGGTGGGGACCGGGCAGGCCGAGACGTCCGGGGCCTCGCCCCTTCCCGGGTCGCTCCGACCCGCGGCCGGCCCCGCGCGCCGCGCCAGGCGGGTCCCGGCTTTCGGAGCCGGCGCCCACCCGGCGACCGCGCCCCCGCCGGGCACGCCCCCTCCCAGGGCGCGCTCGGGTGGGGCCGCGGGGGCGGCTGTAGTCTTCTGGGCCGGGGGAGGGTGCGGGGATTCCGCCTGACCGGGGGGCGGCGCGGGCAGGTGCGGGCGGCCTGGGTGGTGATCGCAGGCGGCGCTCGTGACGGTGGGGCGCCCGGGGGCGGGGGCCGGGGCCGCTCTCCCGGGTCCCTCCTCGTCTCCTCCTCCGCCGCCCGGGCGCGCGCTCAGGAGGGGAGGGGCCGGCCCCGGCGCGCGGCGGGCGAAGTTCACGCAGGGACAAGGCTCCCTTAGCCACTCGGCACATTCTTCGCTCTCTTCTTCCTGTAATTTTTCCAGCTCTCTAAGGTTTAATTTGTCGTAACCAGAGTCCGCGGCGGCGCTGGGCGACGCGGGGGGCGGTCCCGGGTCCCGCTCCCCGCCTGCGGCTCTCAGTAGGAGCCCCCGCCCATCCGGCTGGCGGGGGCGGGCCCGGCCCCAGGGCTCCTCTGCCTCGCGGCTCTCTCCTGAAAGGAGCGCCCTGGCCGCTGCCGGTCCTCTGTTGCCGTCCTCTCGCCTACCCAATTCTCACCTGCCCTGGGCCGGTGCGGGCGGGCGGCACCTGCGCGAGGGCGGGCGCTGAGCCTCCAGCTTGGGGACCACCGCCAGCCCCGCGGCAGCAGTTCCCACGCGCGGCCGGGTACTTTGTGGTTGATTCATCTGCGGCGGTTTCCACCCTTCCCCCTTTTTGTTTCGTTTTTAACACAAAGATGAACAGGTTTTAATGGATGGCTATCCTCCTCCCCCATTTTGGTGTAAAGAATTGTCTGCTTCCTCTGAGCGCTCCTGAGTTCTTCTGTGACACTCACCTCTTTTACCTTGGGGACAGGCTCAAAACCGGTGTACTGAATACTGTTATCTTGTGACCAAGGGTTGTGGTCTCTTATTTGTAAAATAGTTCATATAGTGATTAAAAGAAGCTGCAGCCTTGGAGACCCTAGAGTTGAAGGCCACTTTTTTCCGGTACATTTGGAACTGAAAGGGCCCGAGGTCTGCAGGTGAGGCTTTCGGATCTCGAACTCACTCCCCACTCCCCTCGCTCCCCCGCCCCGAGGCTGTACCCGGACTCCTAACCCTGTGCTGTGGCCGCCCCAAACCACGTGGCAGGTGATGGGGTAGGGGGTGAGAGCGGAGCCGTTTCTAGGCATTATGCGTCAGTTAAGGGTGTGGGGTTTAGGTTGGAAATGGGGGTCAGTGTGGGCTCAGAGTTCAGCCCAGGGCGCAGCTGCAGGGTGGGTGTGGCCCTGGGGGAGGGGCCAGGCTAGGCTCGGATCCTGGTGGACCCTGAGTATCGAATGGGGGCAGCACTTGGGGAGTGGCTGGGGTTGAGAACCGCTTTGGGGGATGATGCCTGTGCTAGGCGGCACACTTAATGTTTGGGAACTCTTTCTACAGCCCCTGTCAGGGTGGCCTTGCACCCGGAGCACCGGTAGCTGGAAATTGAGGAGGGGGTGGCCGAGGGAAGGGGCTCACTGTTGTGGTCAGGGCTGGCTCGGCAGGGCCTCTGCCCTGGGATGTCTTCCTGATGGGTTCACCTTCCGCTTTAGGCTCTTGCCCCGCGCGGGCCCCTTGACTAGAAGATTGGTGCAGGGGCCCTGGAGTCCCGGGCCTCCCGCTGTGGGTGGGGCCAGTTTCCTCAGAGCATCTAGAAACCAAAGGCAGGCAAAAGAGAATGGAACCAATTCTTTGAGTGTCTGCATGTCCTACAACACCTATTCTTGGAGCAGAGAAACTTGCTCCACCCCTTCACGTGTGCAGAGATCAGAAGTCCTACCTCCAGGGTGGATGCCGGCCTCCGAGTTCGGAGTGCACAGGGTTCCGGCAGCGGGTTGGAGGGGAGTTGGGAGGAATGCAGATTTCCAGGCCCCTGATGCTGATCTAGTACATACAGTTCCAGTCTGCACCTGGAAATGCATTTTAACCGGTACTCCAGATGACTCGTTATGAGGGCTGCGCGGCCCAGAAACCTGCCTCTGGAGGGAGTCTGGTTCAGTATCTGGTGGAGGCACCCCTGGGAAGCCCATTTCCAGCTTCTGACCAGGTGTGCAGAGCATAAGTAACTGGTGTTCTTCAAGGGAGAAGGGGAGCATCTCACAGAAGGGAGAAACCGAGGCTGGCCTTAGAAATGACTGAGAAGGCAGGCCACGAGGGGGATGGCTTTGCTACAGCTGCGGGTTCTGAGGTGTCTGTGGTTTGTGGGCCACTAGCAGCATTGTGGGGTCTCTGCAGTCAGTGACGGAGGTCCTGCCCGGCCCTGTACTCCATTATATGCAGGAAGGTGCCCCTGACCCCCTTACCGCATCTCCTGGACCCACAGTAATTTCATGGCAGAGGGTGAATGTCAAAACCAGGGAAGTAGCCAGCTTCTCTGTGCTGTTCCTTTGTGTGACTGGGGACGGGTTCCCAGATCTCCCTGCAGTTCAGTGATGTCTGCCCTGACCACCTGGAAAGTCTTCAGGGAAATGAGGTCAAGTATGTGAAGACTCTTTGGGAAGTGCAAGGGTCAGCCTTGACTCTGGAGTACTTGTGGTCCCTTGGCTGCTGCTGTGCTCTGATCTCCCACCCCCAGCCCTGAACAGCTGCTTGCTAAGAGCTTTCTGTCCTGATTAGCCGTATGGCAGTGTGGACTCCCACTCCTACATCCCAGAAGGCATCCTGTGGACATGTTGACCTCTGTCACATTTAGGTAATTGTTGATGTTATAACAAATGCATGATAACACAAAACCAAGAAAAGTGTTTTTGCAGCTCGTGCTACTTTATTATTTGGCCAATCAGAACTTCCAGCCCAGGCCTGGAAAGTTTGCTAAGAGGAGCTTGGGGGACAGCAAGACCAGGAGCAGACTTTCTTGGAGCCTGAGGTGCTTTGAGGCAGAAATTCAAGTACTTACCTCCAGATAGGTCAGGCTGGGGCACTCTTGAGGGCAAACTTGTTCCCCAGATCCTGCCTCTGGAGAGGTCCTGCTTGTTGTCCTGAATGGGGAAACTTGGCAGGCCCCTAGCAGAATGGCCACTTGGTCTTTCTTGGCAAAGAAGCACTGAATACATTCCTACCTATTTGTTCCCACAAAGAATTGTTTTCAAAACTGCTCTGTGCCCCTGTTTTCCCTTCAGTGCTGGAGCCAAAACATCTCTCCACATGCTGGGCCATCTCTGCGTTCTGGGGGCCCCATGGAAAGGTGGGCACAGTGCCTTGCACAGCCCACCCTCCCACAGAGCTTGAGGCATGTTCCTGGTGACCTGGCCCTGTTTGGGGTGGAAGCGGGAAGCAGAATAAGATCACATTCTCTCAGCCATTTCCTGTGATAATTTGGGTGGGGTTCACCTGAAATTTATCTTTACCCACAGAAACAGGATTTGATCCTGACGGATGATCCCTTCCCCAACGCACACTCTGGCTTTAGAGCCTTGTTTCCAAGCACGCTGCTCCCTAGCCACCTGCATGTACTTCCTGATGCTGCTGCCTGGCAAAGCAGAGGGCATCTGGGTGGGATCTCCTTTACCCAGGGCAAAGACAGGCTTGTTGGTGGCCCGTGCTTTGTGCAGAGACACATGCAGGCCAATGGCTTAGCGCTCCCGCCCCTCCCTCTTACACCCTCAGGTTGCCAGTGGCACTAGTTGTGAAACTCCTCAGATAGTGCAGAAGTATATGCGGCATGGGAGGTGCCAGCCTGCACCGCCACCAAACCACTGTTACCCCATGTTGGTACATTTTTTTACAGACCTTTTAGAGGGATTTGCATGTATGCATACATGTGTATCCACATAGACGTTTTGAAATGTGCATAAATAGGATCCTAGCAAACATCCCACTGCTGGCATTTTGTTCTGTGTGTTGCTTAAATGAGGCATCTTCATTCTTTTTCACAACCGCATGGTATTCCAAAATGTGGTTACATGGCTGCACCATAACTTACTTAACTCCTCACTTATTGAAAGGACAGCTTCATTGCCTTTTCTGTTTTTTGCTGTTAGCAGTTGCGTAGCAGTGGACCCTGATGTGTGTATGTCTTGGTGCAGGGGAGCTGGCATTTCTGTAGGACTGAGACCTGGTGGTGGTATTGATGGGGTTGATAAGTGTTGGTTACATCTGTTGTGGAGTTACTGTGTTAACCTAAAAGACATTATGTTTCTAAAGGAAACAGACCACAGTTGTTGGTGCCCCTGTGCTGAGGGAGAGACCTCTTGTGTCGCCACTCCACCTTCCTGAAAGTGTTTACTCTCCCAGTTCTCCTCTTGCATGTGTGAGAACATGGAGAACATTTAAAACAGTACCAGCAAAACCACTGTCACTCCTGCACACCTCGTGGCCTGCTTTCCTGGCCATCTTCAGTTCTGGTTTTCCAGAGATTGGAGAGTGTTCGGTGGGGGCCGGTGTGGCGACATCTCCCCTCCCTCCCTGCTGAAAGAGGACTGGAGGCTGTGCTGCCTGAGCCAACAGATAGGCCACAGGCATTTAACCTGTAGCCTGTGTCTGGGGCTTCACATGTCTGGAACACAGCAGAGGTGGGGACCCAATCCTTCTGAGTAGGTGCCATGAAGCCCACTTCTCAAACTTCTGACATCCTCCTGCCCTTAGGTCCTGTTTGTTCCCACTTTACACATAGCTTTAATTCCGTTGGTTACTGAGGAAGTGCAAAAGACATGGATAGCAGCTAAAGGCAGGGAGGAAACAAACCAGCAGGTTGCTAACGTACGCATGTGTAAGTGTGTGTGTTTACATGGGTAATGAAGAAGCCCTAGGGTCAACCGGTGCTGGAACAAGCGTGGGGCCATTTGTGGTGGAGGGTCATGGAGGCCTGCATGAGAGACCCTAGAATAACTAACACTCTAGCAGGGATCTTGAGATACCAAGGCACTGTGAAGTGTGTTCAGTTTGTGCTTTCAGAAAGCAGTTAAAATAGTTTTAAAAATAAAAACTTCTAGAATGGTACACTTGGCTCTCACAATCCTAGGACTTCCAGACTGTTTGCTCCAGGGTCCAGGCATTGTTCTGTCTCTATTAGTTTACATCAAGCTATCTCATCTTCACAAGGACCCTGTGAAGTAGGCACTATTATGATTACTAAATTTCAAATGAGGAAGCCGAGTCTCCGATGGGTTAGGAATCATGCCCAAGGTCACACAGTAAGTGATGGTGGAACAGGGACAGGAGCTGGGGCTTGTGCCTGGGCAGCTGCTCCTGAGCTGGGTGTCCCCATTGTGCCCTACTGCTGCTCCTGTTTGGACCTGTGTTCCAGGTGACTGCAGGTGGGCAGGGCCCCATGGTAGTAGAAGCCTAGATGTCCCCAGCACACGGCTTCCCGCACAGATTTTTCTTGCTTTTGAACGGTTGAGGAAGTAGTGCACTGACCACTCCTGTACTCTTCCCATAGAGTCATTGGGTAATGTTTTACCACATTTTTCTCCTCTCCTCCTTCCCTTTTTCTATCTAAATAAATAAAAAATATATTTTTAAATCTATATTTTTCTCCCTTTTCTGCTTCTCCTGTCTCTTTAAATATTATCTATTATCTGACACACGGTCCATATTCAGTTCCCTTGGTAATTCCTGAAATGTCCAGTGTAGGATTCAGGATCTGGTTAATCATACACTGCCTGTGGTTGTCCTGTCTGTTCCTTAGCATAGGAGAGTTTCTTGCCTTTGGGTTTTCTATTGTATTACACTGGCATTTGAAGGCCCGAGGCCACTTGTTTCATAGAACATCTCACAGTCTGGATTGGCCTGATTGTTTCTCATGATTGGGTCTGGTTTAAACAAATTTTGGTCCAAAATATGGCACAGGCAATGTTGGGCACTTGAATTGCATCGTGGGGGCGGGGCATGGGAGATCAGCCGTCCCATTGCAGGATCACATGGTTAAGGTGGGCAGCCAGGCTCAGCCCCTTCTGTCCACCTTGTTGGTTGCTACTCCATCTTCCAGCTTCCTTGACTGGACAGATGAGGGGTTGGGTTCAGCTTTCGAAGTCAAAGGACCACCTGGAGGAGGCTTAGGTACTCCTTTCCCCAAACAGACAAGACACCCTGTTTTTCTTTGGAATGAAAATGGCTCAAGGTGACTTTAGTAGCCAGCTCAAGGATAGCTGAGTGTGTTCTTGGTCAGCCCAAATGCCGGCCCTGTGGCCACAGGCTGCTTGTCTCCCAGGGTTGGGGAGGGCCTACGGTGGGTGACACCCTCAAAGTCCTGGTGAGTCTTTATGTGCTTTCAAGAAAAAGCAAAAATTGTCCTAGGTCCACACACCTGAGCCTGTTTTTCTTTCCTTTCAAAGCCCCAGATGGGATTATTTTCTTGAGAAGTCAACTTCCTGTCGAGATGGGAGTACACTTCTCTCCAGCTTGGCAGTTCAGAAGCAGCTGCTGTGCTGTGTGGCTGGGGTTGAGGTCATAGAGACAGACAGTAGTGCAGCCCTCAGGGCAGGAGGTACTGAGTTCAGAACGCTTTGGCCACTGTTCTGGGCCATTGCAACGGAGACTTGAACTTGTTTTACTCTTGTTGGCATCGATTGGGCACTAGGCACAGAAGAAATCATTACCCAACCAAAAGCTCTACCGTTTGGCCCTGAACACACATGTATGCCTCCATATGCAGGTGCATGTGTATAAATACATACGGGGTGTGTGTGAGGGGACGTGGCACCCTATTCATGCTCGTGGCTGAACGGAGCAGCATCCACACCTGGAACACGGTGGCTATGTGGAGTCTCTGATTTCTAGTTCAGTTTTAGATCTGAGGTCCATCTTCACTCCCGGCAAATGCGGATCAGCTGTTTGTGAGTCAGGCTCTTGGGGGAGACATGGAGTTTGCTCAGTTGAAACTAGGGCTATGGTGAAGGGGCTGTGCCATCGCACCCTGCTGCCCCACCCAGCAGAGTGACCGGGCTCCTGTGTTCTCCACGCTGCCTGCCTCCTGATACAGGGCCAGTCTATGATCGCCATTTGCTGTTGGGCATGGTTTGTGGGGGGAGGGGGAGGGCACAGCATGGCACTGAGCACCAGAAACACAGCCTTGATCAGTTCCTGGTTTTTACCAACATCGTTCTGGACAAACAGGACAGAGAACACTCTTGGCGGGAGGAGGAGTCTGTTTATTGTTCTCCATTTTGAAGTTCATCACACAGAAACACTTGGTAACCAGACACTTGGCTACACTCTGTGGCCATTGGCCAGTCTGTCCCAAGGTGACCTGTTTGGAGTAGCACTGAGGCCTGATGCCTCAGATTAAATGTCCTTGTGCTGGTGCCACAGGGGTGTGGCCTACTCTGCATGGATGGGTGACCCTGGGTCCCCAGGCACAGGGCACAGGCTTGTCTCCTTGGAGCTGGGTCCCAGGCTGCATCATGAAAGAGCTCTGCAAGAATCGAAGGCCCAAAGCAAAAATCACTCACCAAAGAGCAGATGGCTCCGAGCCTGCCTTGGGCTCCTGTAGGCAGGTGCCTGTCTCCTGTAAGCATGGGCCAGGTGGAAGGAAGCTTGGGAGTGGAGAGATGATGACATGGGCTCAGAGGAGCCACGGGCTTCTCCCCCGACCCCAGCATTCACTGAACACACATGGGAGGTGAGGTGATGGCCGAGCAGCCTGGCAAGTGGTGGGGGCCCTGGTTGGGGCCTCCTCACCCTTTTTTGGAGCTCTAGCAGCTGACCCTTGGGGCTCTACCATCCTCCCCTGGTCCAGCCTTGTTGGAGGACACCTCTGCCTTCCTCCTGAAGTAAGGAGAGCCTGTGAAGAAATCAGGTGACCCCAAGGCCTGTGGTCACTGGGGGTGGCAGGGGCTTTGTGCTTCCGTATGTGGGTCCAAGCTGTGGATGGGGAGGCCTTGTGTCCTGGCATGTGGGGCGTGGTCAGGTGCTCCCTGTAGGTCTAACGTGTATGCATGGGTTAGCGAGACCTGAGAGTCCGTCTTGGGCCACACCCAAGTATGTGCAGAACCTGTGATGCAGCCAGAATTTCCTCCTCTGATAAATTCCTTCTCTGAGTCTTTCCACTTGTCTTTAACTCTTTTATTGTCCAAATGCTCACTAAAAAGAAAAGAATAAAGGGAACTTGCTTTGGGGCTGTTGGTAGAAGTTAAAGTTAATGGCGGAGCATGAACAGGAGTGTCTGCAAGGAATTGTTGGAAAGGAGGTTGGAAATGGAGCAAAGGCATATGTGAGTCTCAGAACCTGACTCCTTTGTCAACTGGGAATGGGGCAGAGGGCATGAGTCCAGCAGGTCATTGGTCTTGGGTTACCAGAAGGGATAAGGCTATTCACCTGGGCCACTGGCTGAGTGGGCTACTCAAAGCCAAGATCTGGGAGCTGGGGTCAGCACCATGGGTGCACCCAGGCATCCTGCCATCAGCAAACCCCAACACATTTTCACGGACCAGGGCTGATAAATGGGAGTTAATGACGTGGTTGCCACATATCCAGATCGGGATGTGTAAATGTGATGCAGTGTCTGGGCGTATGGCCGGCTCTCGATGGTCTTGCTTTGCACATTTTGGCCCATCTGCTCCTCCACACTTACTGCCCGTTGTCCTCACCTGCATGACTGGCCATGTCTGGTTTGCTCACTGGTCACTGAAGGCATCCATGGGGTTGCCATCTGCTCCCATGTACCTCTCCCACGAGGCATGCTGAGTGGCCCGCAGCAGGGCAGGCAGGGACTCAGATTCCCTCCATCCCATCGCTGAGGTCTCACTGCCGCCAAGGATTCTCCTGTGCTTGTCCCCCAGTTGTCATTTTTGTCTCCTAGCATGGCTGGTGTGGTGTGAGGACCCAAGGGTCTCTGGCCCCTCGCTGCTGTGCGTTCTGAGGGAAGGTGCCCAAGGTTTTGTTATCTTTTCCAGAGTGCCTTTTTTTTTTTTTTTTGCTTGCATGGCAGGCCCTTTCTAAAATTACAGTCATAGATTGTTTAATTACAGGGATGCATTCAGAAAAATGTGTCATTAGGCAGTTTTGTCCTTATGTGAACATCATAGAATACACTTACGCACGCCTAGATGTCATGGCCTACTGCACACCTAGGCTCTGTGGTGTAGCCTGTTGCCCTAGGATACCAGCCTGTACTGCAGGGTACTGTCCTGAATGCTGTGGGCAACTGTCACACAATGGTAAGCATTTTGTATCCAAATATAGACAAGGTACAATTAAAATGGGATGTCATTTTATGAGGCCAGCCTCATCCCACGTGGACTGTCATTGTCTGAAACGTTATTATGTGGTGCATGGCTGAACTTTGCTGCTTGACCTACGGTGCCAGAGCATTCTCTGGGTGAGCCTGAGGGGCTTTGCAGGGTTCCATCTTTTATCAAGGTTGAAATTAGTTTTAGCACTTTCCGCCGTGTCCCCTTTTCAGCTGACAGAGCAAGAGCCCTTCAGTGTCTAGTGTCACAGGCGTAGAGCTGCTGTGTTGGTGAGCAAGTAGATGGTTGTCCTGAATTACTGTCAGACCTTAGAGTCTTGCAGGAAATACAGCCTTGGCTACTTAGAGCTTGTGATTTGAAGCTTCCCTAATGATGGGCTGGGTAGAACACTTCAGCAATTTGCTTTGGACAAATTGTATCATTCTTAAGTTCACTCACTTTAGCCTTTGAGAAACTTCAAAGTTTATTTCCCTGATCTTCCTAGTTGCCCTGGATTATGAGCCAAGCATTTGAATTTCTTTGCACATCTAGCACTACACATGGCCTTGGAAGATAGATATTTATGTGTGTGTGTGTGTATGTATGTGTGTGTGTATGTGCCCGTATTTGCGTGCAGATGTGTGTGTGCTTGTATATGCACATGCACACGTGATCAGCCATGTAGCCAAGTCTCAGAACAGTTGTTCCACTGGAAGTAACCCAGTCTTGAGGCGTCTGGCCAGGTGGTGTGGGCTGCAGAATGATGCTTGTTTCTCCCAGCTCCATGAACTCCAGTGGGGCTGCATCAGTTAAAGGCTGGTCTCTGCAAGAGCAGGGTAGGAAGCAGCAGTGCAGGCCCAGCTGTGGCTGTGTAGGCAGAAGCAGGCTTCAGGATGGAGGGCGAGACCCTGGAGCCAAGCCAGAGGGTGTGTACTTTTGGTCCCTGATGGGGCACGCCATCTTGGGCCATTCTGCCTCCTGGTCTCTCTGCTCCTCCTCTGCAAACCAGGGGACCCAGCAGCCTGCTGGGATCCTGGCCCTGGCCGGGTTAATGGATGGGAACTGAGCTCCTTGGCTGCCCAGCTGAGGTTCAGTCTGGCCCCATTCTCGCTTCAATTACTCTCCCTTGTAGCCTGGGATCCGAGCATTTCTTTAACAGCCTTTAGGGGTTTCCAGCCCTCAGGACGAGCAGCAGGTGGGTATGCAGGGGAACGGCCCCCAGGGGCCTGAGGAGGGAGGGTGAAGGCACCACTCCTTTGTGCTGTTTGTAGCTGCTCTGCCTGGGAGACACTGCGGGGGAGGCTGTGGCTTCCTCCTTCCGCCCTCTGGGGATGCCCTGGCGGCTTGTCCCGTGGGGTGTTGGGAGGAGGTGGCTTGGCTGACTGTCCCTGCTCACGGTCAGGGTCCTCCTACACAGCAGAACTGGAGGTAAACACTAGGTTGCCTTGGCAACTGGGCTGCACCAAGCCTCCAAGTGCTCCTGGCTAGAGAAGTTCCCATTGTCTCAAGTTTCTAGGATGGGTTTCTATTTTGATTTTTTTTTTTTTTTTTTAATTAGCAAGAATGACTAAGACACCAAAATGTCTGACCTGGTTCCTATAATTTCTTAATAAACATTTGCGTTCCCTTTATAGCAGGAATGTTTTAGTGATTCATTGACTTTTCTTTTAGACTGTGACAGGGCTCTGGTGAGGCAGTACGGGGGCAGCAAAGAGGGCCCCCACTGCCGACAGCTGGCACGGGAGGCCGGGAGAGCACTGGCCACGATCCAGGGACCAGGAGTGCTTACGTAAACACCACACCAGGATTTTATTGGCTTTGAGGCTAATTAAATTCTATGGAAAATTTTGGGGAGATGGCTGTCTCCTATTGGGTGGTCAGATACCCATAACTGGCGCTTCCAGAAGCTGTCTGAAGGCGGATGAGTCTGACTGAGCCCTAGGGGTGCCCTCCCACCCAGTGCTGGACTCTCCCACCAGAGGCCCGGCCCCTCCCTGCAGGTCAGGGCATGCGCTTGTTTATCCCTTGTTGGTGTTTGCTGTTAAATTCTAACTGCTCATGTAGGTAGCCTGGGCTGGCTGCGCCCAGTGGATGTCCTCCCGCCCATTGTGGGAGTGCCCCAGGTGGCTCTTTGTAGGAGACGAGGCAGCAGGCTTTCGCACAGGCCCAACTCTTCACCTTGGATTTCACTGGGCTTACCTGCTCTGCCCACCCATGGATGATCTTGTAGTGAGTCACCCACCCCATGGAGGAGCCAGGTGAGGAGCCAGGGAAGCGGCTTCGTTTATTTCACCGTCAGTAGGGGTGACCAAGGTTGCCCTGGTGGGTGGTGTGTCCCTTGAGCCTCTCGACGTCTAGGCCTGTTTCCAGGGTCTCGTCTTCATCGTAGGTGTAGGGCTCTTTGGGTCCCTTCCCACCACTCAGCAGGCTGAGGATGTGCTGAGTTGGGCCGGGCTGCCTCACGGACCCTCCCTCCACTGCCCTCATGGCCAACCCGGGGTGGGAACCTGCTGCAAAGCCTCTCCCTGCAGCAGCTGCTGTGGCAGTCGCCCTGGGAGCTGGGCCTACCAACTCAGCATGAAAAAAATGTTCAGGTTTGCTGCATTTGTTTAGAATGAGTCCCTGGGGTTGCTTGTGCACACCCTAGGCTTCCTGGCCTTTCCAGGGTTCCTTGTTGAACAGGCAGCTCTCCTGTGGTTGGGTGGCACAGGGCGGTGGCGAGGGCCCCAGCATCCCTCCTCACCTGGGTGCCCAACTCCTTTCTTATCTTTTCTCTCTTTATAAAGCAGAAACAGTCCTGCTAACATCACCCCTTTCAAGGATGTATGCGGAATTTTTTTTTTTTTCTGAAAAATATACTTTTTATAGTGGTTAAGGAAAAACTTACGCTGGGCACAGTAGCTCGTGCCTGTAATCCCAGCACTCTAGGAAGCTGAGGCAGGAGAATTGCTTGAGCCCAGGTTTGAGACCAGCCTGGGCAACATAGTGAGACTCCACTGGGCACGGTGGTACACACACCTGTAGTCCCAGCTGCATGGGAGCCTGCAGCAGGAGGATCCCTTGAGCCCAGGAGGATCACTGGAGCCTGTGAGGTGGCAGTTGCTATGAGCTGTGATCTTGCCACTGCACTCCAGCCTGGGCGACAGGGGAGATCCTGTCTTTAAAAAAAAGAGAAAGAAAAAAAAACTCTGAAGTTGAAGGTATTGAAATAGTACTAGAAAGTGTTAAAGGAGTCCAAAACCTGAGTACTCGTGGGAGTTTCATGGGAGACCCCGCACCCCTGTGCCCTGCGTTCATCCTGAGAATTTGGGCTCTGAACCTGGAGCCCCGAGTCATGGCTGTCTCTCTTACTGGACGGCCTCATGGAAGTTTGACTCCACAGATGTTATGTTCGCATGACCTTCCTAGGGAGCCTCTCAGTGTTGTTTTTCATCAGAGAAAGGCCTTCTTATCTGATAATTCTTTGTTATCTAAACAGACACTGTGGCGTAGTGGGTGTGAGCCTGAGTCGGACAGGCTGAGCCCAGCACTGGGTTTTCATGGTAAAGTGGGTCTGGTCACGCTGCCTCTAGGAGCAGAGGGGGAGAATGTTGTTCACAGGCACCTGAATGAACACACAGGTTTGCTGTCTTAAAAGAAACAGACTCATAGACAATTCAGAACTTTTTTTTTTTTGAGGGCTAGGTCGTAGTTTGTCACCTAGGCTGGAGTGCAGTGGTGCAATCGTGGCTCACCGCAGCCTCAAACTCCTGGGCTCACACCATCCTCCCACCTCAGCCTGGGAGTGTGCTGGGACTCCAGGTGTGAGCCACCACACCCAGCCCAGAACTACTGTTTTAAAGCAGGTGCTGGGTCACTTTCCAGGATCCTCACAGCCTGCCCTGAGCCCCCTGCCAGAGTTACCCTGTGGCACAGCATGTGGGGTGATGCTCCCAGCATCGCGGCCTCAGGCACATCCAACCTCAGCTTCCGTGTCTGTATCTTCCCGGATAAACTCCGACCTGCAGCAGAAGGTGGTACAGTCTGTGAGCTTCTATGAGCATCCTGTTGTTGCTATGGAGACCATGTTGCTAAGCATCAGGCGTGCTCAGACTAGGGAGTGGCAACCCGATCTCAGGTGAGCCTCACGTGTTACCAGGTAACCAAGCCCTCTGAGGTACCAGCAGGTTGTACCTGGCCAGACTATTAGCAGAAGTAGCTGAACTGAAACTTCAACCTCACGGTGAAAGACTCAGTCACCAGTCATCAGAACATTTCTGGACAGGTTGCCCTGTACCCTATAGTCAGTAGTCTTGGGCAGTCTCACAGGGACAGGAGAGACTTTTCCTGCAGGTGGTTGTGCTAGTCTTGCCGAGTGACCCCACCTCAAGGGAAGGACTTTCTGAGACCAGGTGTTCTCTGAGCGAGACTTCCCATACCGGGCAGTCCTGGGTGGGGATGCTGGCTGTCCCCCCGGAGACGCAGCTCCGTGCTGGATGCCCTGCCTCCCCTCCTGAGGCCCAGGCGCCATGAGAGTTTTCTTAACTGACAGCTCTTCTTCAGTGGAGAACAATAGAAATCCTGTTTGCAGCCAAACTTTGCCTCAGTCGTCCACTTTATAACAGCTTCTTCAAGGGGGGCGCTCATCGCTGCCAGTGGCGTCTCAGCCATCAGCAGCCCGGGGAATCCCACTCAGGACTTAGGTTTGCTATTTTTGTGTCTCGCCTGGGCTTCGCTCATTTCCACAGGCATTCCTCTTCTTGTTTACAGGAGTAATTGCCTTCATGAGCTTTGGGCCATCTGCGGATATATGTATTTTTTTCTTTATTTTCTTTCTTTTTTGGGGCAGCAGTTCTATGTTTGCAAATAGAGAATTGTTTCCTAAAGGAAAGCACGGAGGCCTTGTTGAGGCTGGCCTCTCGGCTGCCTTCATTTCTGCTTTATTTCTCCCTTTCCTGCTTTTATTTCTGCCTTCTTGTGAGTGGATTTGGTATGGAAATGCTTCCTGTGGTCAGAGGTGAACATTTGGAGTGACTGTAAGACCGTGGCCTTCTTTGCTCTCCTGGCATCTGATTGCTCTGTGGACACTTGTGCGTGTCCCCCAGGCAGGGCCCGCTTGCTGTAGAGGGTCGGGGCTGCTCTTGGGCGTGGGGTTTCTGCATCCCCCTGCTGGCCAGGCTCCTGTGCTTGGGCAGAGGAGGACACCGAGGCACACATGTTGTCTCCGTGCTCTGCTCTTGTGGTCGTGAGTGGCCCTCTGAGTGTCTGGGTATGGAGTGGACCCCGAGCTGGGGACTGTCCTGCACCCTTGCACAGGGCTTGCCGGCTCAGGTGTGCAGCAGGCACCATCCTGGGAGAAACAACGGAAGGGTCCGGGGTGGCCACATTTGAATGTTCTGCAGAGGCAGATGTCTTCGGGACTTCAGACTTGCCCCCGGCCCTAAAGCGGGGTTGCAGTGCCCGCAGCCAGGCTGGGTCACACAGCCTGTTACACAGCCTCCTGCAGTCTCAAGTCTGCACACCAGGTGTTGGTCCCCAGCAGTGGGAAGGAGACCAGCCTCCGGCTGCTCACCTGCAGGGAGAAGGCAAGGAGGCATGAGGGGCACATCCAGCCTCCAGTGGGGACCGCAGTGGCCTGGGTGCTGACAGGCCCTGGCACAGGCTGTGTGCCCACCCATGCTGTCAGCCTCCTGAACCACTAGAACAAGAACTAGGTTTCATATTAGGAGATAATTTCCAACTTCAAGAAATGACCTGGAAAAGTTTTCTACTTAAATTGCCTGTTGTTCTTAAGAGCTGGCCAGCTCTGGCTTTCCAGCAGCACACACAACCCTCAGGCGAAGCTGGGTCCTG
The DNA here is from genome assembly GCF_030222135.1 of Aotus nancymaae. Taxonomy (NCBI): domain Eukaryota; kingdom Metazoa; phylum Chordata; class Mammalia; order Primates; family Aotidae; genus Aotus; species Aotus nancymaae. The sequence goes on from NW_026988425.1 coordinate 124,336,273, forward strand.
GTGTGGGGGTGTTCCCACTGACTGCAGGTCACCATGACTCCACGGGGAAGGTCTTCTTGGAGAGGCCTGAGGCTCTGGCGCATGAATTAACCTGCTCTTTAGTCTTCCCTGGGAGACCTCGACCTCTTGATCCCCTGCGCCACCCCTACTTTTGGTCACTCGTCATTGTTTGTATGATGTGTTCAGTGTCGCTCCCTGTGAGACTGCAGCAGAGACAGGAGAGCCACACACACATTGCAAGTGGCTCATGCCTGGTTGCTGCTCTAAATACTACTGTGCACAGACAGGCTGGCTGTCAGGGGTGACTTTGGCCCTGGGGGATGCTCTCCACCCCCTTGGAACAAACACCTGCCAATACTTTCAGCTACCTTTTGCTAGCGCTGGGCACCCACGCCATCCTGGGCCTGTCACTCCAGCTCCAGAGGTGGGGCTTTCCCCACACTTGTACCCATCTCTGTGCAGATGAGACACCCCAGATCTGCCCTTCCAGCCTGTGTCAGGAGGGCAGCAGGCACCTGGGTTTGCCCTTCTTTGTGGCAGGACTGGAGGAGTGTCAGCAGAGAGTGGCCTCCTTCACCTGCCTTTTAAGCCAGGGCACACTCTGAAAACACGCCATGGCTGGACGTTTTCATGTGTCTGGCTGGCAGGGGCTCCAGGGGAGGTGGCAGGGGTGCCAGGCACCAAGGCCAGGAATCCCCAGCCGCTCAGACATTTGCCAAGCTTGGCTCCTCAGTGCCTTGGCTGGTGGCCTTTGGGGGTGACTTCACCCCCTGTCGTGGCTGGCCCACAGCAAAAGGGGTCACCTGTTGCTTAGGAGCTAAGGTTGGGCTGGGCCGGGCTGAGGGCCCTGTTTCTCGTCTGGATTGGGGGAATTTGGGCCAGTGGGGAGGGAGAGCCCCCCCCCCCACCATGGGACCATTATAGAATTTGCTATAAGAATGTGGAGAAGGAGTTCTGGCCTTGGATTTACAGATTTTTATTCTAAACCTTTCTTTTAACAAAAGAACCTTTTGTTGATAGAAACTTTTGTTAATAGAACCTTTCTTTTAACAAAATCTCCTGGAATCCAGTGTAGAAAAGAGCTGGGGAGGATTGCTGGGTGGGGCAGGGTGAGGGTGGGAGGGGTTTTGACTTTGTCCTGAGGCTGTGCGGGATCCTCCCTTGGTACCCAAAGGAACGCCTAAGAGAGTGGGGAGGGAGGGGCCACAAGTAACCCGGAGCAGGCCAAGATCCCAGGGTTCAGCCCAGGACAGCCAGGCTAGGTACAAGCGGACCCTGGGAGCTGGCCAGGGAGCGTGAGCTGTTGCAGTTTGGGGCAGGTGCCTTTCAGACTATGTGAGTCAGGTTCCTCTCCTGGCCCTTCTTAGGGTGCCACCCTGGCCTCCCAGCCTTTGAGCAGGTGGGGGTTGGGTCTGGGCTCCATGGGGCTGGGCAGGAGGAGGCAGCTGTGAGATTCTGGCCAGAGCCAGGAGAGGAGCAGGGCAGATGGTGGTCAGGCGCGCTGCATTGGGCTGGGATTGCCTGTGTCAGTGGATCGGTTGGTGGGGGCTTGGGTATTCCTCACCCATTGCCTGAGTGTCATGAGGGGCCTGGCTCTGGCTGGTGCTTCTGTCCCTTGAGGGCGTGGTGTCTGAGGGTAGGGCCTGTGGCCCCACCCTGTGTGCTGCTCTGGAGCCTGGAGGCCTGTGCCCCGGTCCCGGCCTGCCTCTTGCCCCTTTGGGTGCCTGCCTGGAGAGCACTGGGATGGGGACAGATCCTGCTGGGACCGCCGCATGCCCAGCAGCAAGCAGCAGGGGATCTCCAGGAGTGTGGCAGAGTCCCGTCTGAAACTGACAGGAAGTCTGTGAGTGTGAGGAGCCGGTGGGTGGAGAAATCCGGGGAGGTGCACCGTGCCTTTGGCCTCCAGCCCCCTCACCAGGGAACCCTGCCCTGCTCTCTGTCTCTGATGGCCTCACATGGGCGGCATCCTCCCTGGCTGTCGAAGTTGTGAGGCCGCAGCCTGAGGCCGACCACACCAGTGCATAGCGTGCTTAGTTCCAACCCAGGCGTCTGCTCCGCCAGCCTGGTGTAAAGTCATCAGATGCTGTGCGCCACATGATATGTCATAATTGTACCGTCAGTTTACCGGGGGCAAATGACCTGCTGGGGAGGGCTGCAGCTGCTCCCCACTTCTCACCCCTGGTTGCCTCTGTTGCCCACAGAGTACTGTTTATAAGCACTGATGGGGGTTATGGTTCTAGAAGAAGAGTGTCTGAGCTCAGAGGGAGTGCAGCTCCACAAGTGTGCCCCTGTGTGCCAGCACTGGGCACAGGTGCCTGCGAGCACCTCTCTGCGGATGCCTGCCTCATACTTAGATGCTCACGGCCCGGGCCTATCTCTCAGGAGCCCCCAGGAATCCTGACAGGAACCTAGAGCTGTTCTGCACAGAACACCAGGTCAATGATCTTGACTGTTTCTGGGAAGATTACCCATCTGTGGCTTCCAGAAATCACCTCTTCCTTTTTCTGAAACTCACAGTCTTCTCCCCCAACCTCCTGTCCTCTGTTTTTCTCTGAGCCCAGAGGGAGAGATTTCCACACGGGCCCCTCGCCCTGGCCACGGGCCTGAGCTCCTACACAGCAGCCGCTGTCCTTCCCCTCCTGGACTGGTCCACTCTAACCTGACCCATCCCCTTTGGTAAAGAGTGTGATGGACCCCGCTGCTGTTAGCAGTATTCAGCCAGCCACATGGCTGCGGAGAACCCCCGGGCCACAGCTGGGCAAGAGCTCCTCTCTGGGCTCACTTCATCCTCTTCAGGGGCTTCCAGGCCAGAGCCCCAAGGCTTCATGCTGCCCCCTGCCCCAGCTTTCTCAGGACATGGGGTGTTCCTTCCTTGCAGGCCCCTTGGGCCCCACCTTGACTGTGGTGATGAAAGAGGCCGGATGTGGGGCCCAGGGTGTGGCTCTGCATTGGAGCGCTGCTCGTGAGGGACACCGGAGTCCTGTGGCAGGCCCTTGGCCAGCAGAGCCTCAAGGCAGGGGAGAGAGGCAGGGGAGAGAGGCAGGGGAGAGGCAGGGGAGAGGCAGGCAGTGTGACTTGGGAAGCCAGGGCAAGAAATGGCTAAAGGAGAAGTGGGTGGCACAGTGGCTGGGGCCATCCTGTGGCAGCAGCTCGAGGGGGCCCAACCTCTTGTGTCTGCCCTCCCACCCTCCAGCCTCTGGGGCCCTGGGATGGTGTGTAGGCTGCAGGGTGGGGCTGCCTCTGTCGTGGCTGCGGCATCGGTGGAACAGGTAGTGTCTGCGGCGTCGGTGGAACAGGTCGTGGCTGTGGCATCGGTGGAACAGGTCGTGGCTGCGGCGTCAGTGGAACAGGTCGTGGCTGTGGCGTTAGTGGAACAGGTCGTGGCTGTGGTGTCGGTGGAACGGGTCGTGGCCGCGGTGTCGGTAGAACAGGAAGGTGCATTGTTGGCTTCTCCTGGACCACAGCCCCTGAGAATGATGCCCTCCCAGCACGAGGGGAGCCGCGCTTCTCAGTGCATTCCAGATCTCAGGCACGCCACTCTATGTGGGTCTGCCGCAGCGTGGAGGCGTCTTCCTGCACTTTCTGGGTGCTTCATTTCTGAAGGTGGAAGGCAGGACCCGAACCCCAAGCCTTCTTACTGGTAGAGGAAAGTGGAAAACGCACAGGCTTCATGGGAAGACAGGACACCGTTCCTCCTCCCAGGGAGTGCGTGTAGAGCTGGGATGGGAAGCTTGCCGGTCTTGTCAGGATGACTGCAGGAGGGTAACTGGAGGGTGACATCTGGAAGAGAGAGCAGTACCCAGGAGCGCAGGCGCCCCTCTTCAAGTTGGTTTTGCACTAAAGGGACAGCAGAACCCAGAGGGGTCTGACTGTGTCAGCCCAGCCCCCAGTGCCTTCCGAAAGGAAAAACCATGCATGGTACGTAGTCATACACACACGCATGTGCACACACGCACAACGCACCACATGCTTTGCATTGAAGCGTACAAGTGCTACAGACCACGTAAGTGCAGAAAAGCTAAAAGAAATTAAGTGGCACCCGCAGTTTTACCTCCCAGACAGGACTGTCGTTTGGCCCCATTCTCACCGAAAACCTGTAAACGTGGAGCCCAGGAATCCCCTCCTGGCAGCCGTGGGTGTGGCCCTGCAGTCACTGCAGCCTGCTGCTCTGACCACCGATGGCTGCACTCTGAAGCCCCTGGGCCCTGACTGCATCTCGGGCCACAGTGCCCTGGGCTCCAGCGGCGTCTCAGTGATGGCAGTGGAGAGTTGAAGTACCGCCCAGGGCCGCGGAGGAGGCCCAGTATGCCTCTGTAACAGAAACACTGGAGACGGGTGGCGGACAAACGACACATTTATTTTCATAGTTCTGGAGGCTGGAAGTCCCAGGCAAAGGCGCTGGGAGATTCTGTATCTGGTGAGGACCCTCTTCTTGCTTCATACACCAGTGTCGTCTTACTGTAACATTTTCACATGGTAGAGGGGGCGAGGGGACTCTCTGGGGTCTCCTTTCTAAGGCTACTAATCCTGTAAGGAGGCCCTGTCCTCATGACCTCATCACCTTTCAAAGGCCCCACTTCCTAGGACCATCCATCGCCCTGGGGGTTAGGGCTTCAGGGTGTGGGTTTTCAGGGGACAAAGCGTTCTCGCCTAGCCACGGAGTGCAGATGGCGAGGTTTGGTGAGGTACTGTATCCTCTGCAGGCCTACTCCCCCCACTCATGGCAGCTTTTTTGTCCCTTAACTTTGGAGGGCTACAGCCTATGACTGTCACTCCATCTGGGGGAATCTCAGGACACAGGGAAATGCTGCTGCTGCCCATTGAGGAAGGGGAGGCTGATGCTGCTTTCCTGTGAGCCACCTGTGCAGGTTATGATGTGTTTCCTCAGAGCCTGGGACTGACTAACGCCGGCTGGGCCACGTGGGAGGCAGGTGCCCTGTCAGGCAGCAGTGGTACGGCAGCGCTCTCCTCTATCGAACAGCTGCCGTGCTGAGGACCTGGGGATCTGGAGGGCGCTTGCCTTGTTCTTCACTGACCCTCCACGTGAGTCTCTGGGACCCAGACTGCTCCAGCTGGTGCCAGCCTGTAGTTAGTCACCTCACCTCTGATACTTCACTGCTCCGGCTGCAGGAGCGCAAAGCAGTGCTCTGCTCCTAGTGCCTAGCATGCAGTGGGGAGGAACTAGGCTGGTGTCTGCAGGAGAAGTCCTCGGCCCATGTGGGGCAGGTTTGGGCCAGGCCTGTGCCACTGTGCCTGTGACCCAGGCTGGGAGCAGGGAGCTTCAGGTCTTTGGGCTGCTTTAAGCCTGTTTTTCCTGGGCCCGGAGGGCTTCCTGGAGGAGAAGGTTCATAGCTTCCAGGGCCCCTCCTGCCAGTGTGAACTTGGGTGTGAATTAATGAAAAGCAGATGGGCTCAGATGTCCCTGGAATTCCACATAAAGTTGAATGGTAGAATGTTACCAGCCATGTGTTCTTGGCGGAACCAAAAGTACTCAGAGTGTTGCTGAAGCTGCCAAGTCCTCAGAGTAGCCTTTGCCGAATTTGTGATTCATGGGATGATGTGCTTTTCTCCACCAAGTGAAGCCCTGGAGAGAACGGCCCCTAACCCTCAGTCATTCCAGACTTAGACCGTGGTACAGCATGTGGCCCCCTGTTTTTAAGCCAATATGCCCATTTCAGGGCAGGAAGGGGCCAGGGTCTGGCCCAGTCATGGTGGGATATTGGGCACCCTGGAATCCTAGACAGAAGGATGAAGCTTTGGGATTGGGGAGGGAGGGGATGGGCCGAGCAGGCCCCACAGGGTTCAGGGCACCTGGATGCCGACCACATTGACCCGTTGTTCAGAATCTCGCCCTAGCTCTCCTCTGCCTGGGCCTAATGAGAACGATCGTCTCTCAGCTGGGCAGGTGGACATCTGTGAACTTCATCTCATTACAGCTCTCAAAGGAGGCAGAGTGTATATGCTCCCCTTAGCTTCTGTCTTCACCAAACTCTTAAAATGTGGAGTGTAGGAAATTCTTCCCCTGCAGGGTTCAGGATAAAGGAAATGACACCCAAGGCTTGGTTCTTTGTACTTGTTCCAGCCACTGGGTATTTAGAGAAAGAGCTTGACATGTAGGTGGTCTCTGGTCCAACTTCACCCCCTTTTTTGGTGAGATCTGGAACTTGCACAAGGACTGGATCTTTGGCTCAGCTTTCAGACCTTGAAGGATCCACAAGGAAGCTTTGGTCTGGGTACAGCCCTCAAGAAGGGCCTTAGAGGTAGCCAGCCCAGTGGGGAAGGTGAGGCTTAGCAAACTCTTGAGGTGTTCCCATGGCAGGGCCAGAACGCAGGCCTGGCACTCTTCACCCAGGGGCCTTCTGGGCTGCGGCAGTTTGGAGTAAGTCAGGAGCCTAATGTTTAACGACCTCTGTGTAAGAACATGATAATGATGGTGACAGCAGGGACGCTAGGAAGGAGTGTGGATGGACATCCGAGTAAGAGACCCCCAGTGTCTCCAGGAACCACTTGCTGTGTAAGATGACCCACATCCACCGTCGCTGGACCTGGTGCAGATTCTGAGTTGGGTCAAAGCCTGAGGAACTGAGTTGGAGAGTCTTTGCTCAGTCCATGTCATGGACTTGCTTTTGGTGCTCTGGGCTGGGGTCAGATGTAAGTGTGTTCCTGTTCTTGCGAGAAGTTTCCTTGCCAAAAGACCATCATTTGAGTGCCTGGCATTCATTTTTATTTCTAATTGTGAAAGTTGAGCATGTTAATTAAGGATGATTTGGGAAACGAGAAAGTATCAAGAAAAATTACCAAGGAGGAATATCAATAACTTTAATTCCACCACTCACAAGTCTCTGCTGTTAAAACCTGGGATCATCTCATACAAACCATTTGCTGTCCTGCTTTAATACCCTATCAGGCTCACGACCCCAAGGCACTGACTGCTTTCTGACCTGGTCTGAATGGTTGCCTGGTGTGCGCTTGTCTTGCACTGAGAGCGCCAGTGATTGGCTGTCCTGGGACAGCACCAGGACAGCGTCCACCTCATTATTTTTAGGGCAAATTGCTTCTTTTCAGAAAGGAAGGATGAGTCTGCTTATCCACAAGCAAGGCCTGAAAGCGTCCAGGTACACACCCGGGCAGAGTGGGTGGGTGAATGGCTGTTGGATGTCTAAAAGGGTTTTGCAGTGAACAGAAGTCACTGTTTAAGTAGCGTTTACACAACAGAGGGTCCCCAGGCTGCTCTGCACCTGGGAGTTTCAGACTCTTCTGAATAGGCCTCCCCTGGACCCTCAGATCTTGGAGGGTTTGTGATCCAGCCTCAGACACCAGGGTCCTGAGATCTTGCATTCCAGGGAAAGGTGAGATTGTCTCACTGCAGAGGCCTGGCCACGTGGGCTCAGGGGTTTCTACATCCCTCAGTCCCCGTGTCTGCCCTGCGGCTCTCTGTGTTCCCAGTGTCCTTGGTCCCGCTCAGAATGCACAGACCTGATGGCACCAGTGAGAAAGAACAGGCTGTGTGAGCTCTGCCTGGCCTAGGCATGTGCTGGCCATGGGCTCCATGCCTAGCCTTCTCCATGGGCCACGAGGTCGGCCAGCAGCCTCAGCAGCTGCTGAGATTAGCGCCTGTGTGTGGTGCTACTTGGTGTGCCTCTGGCTTCTGGCCCTGTGCTGGCCCTGTGGAAGGGCCTGTCAGCACTACTATCTCCTGGGGACAGGAGCACCATCCTCAGGGCTGGGTCTGCTGACCTGCTCTGCACATTTCCAGCCTCCTGTATGCTTCCTAGCTCTGAATTATGACCACTGGCCTGATTTATTTCTTCTGACCTTTGCAAACTGTTAGGTGGCAGAGATCAATGAATAGAAACTTAATAAAAGGCTGTATTAAATCCCACACATCCAAGACTGGGCCAAGTTCTCTTAGGACTGAGCATCACCAGATAGAACCCAGAGACCACTGGCATTGAGACCTCCAGGGTGGCTACTTGGAGTTTTTGTAGGGAGGTCAGTTTCTTGACGGTGGAGCATGACGAGGCCAGACCCTCCTCCCCATCTTATCTGCAGCCACCACACAGCCTACCTGGACTGTGGGCTCTGTTGTTGCCACCTTGGAGTGTGCGGTTTGCCCTGCGCCTTCCAGGGAGGAGGGACTGGGAAGGGACCCAGGGCCAGGGGACTGGGCTCAAGGGTGGCTTCACATCTGCTGATTTTGTGGCTTGATTTCCTGGTCTGTCACTTAGGGAGTTTTACTGGGGCCTGTTAAAGGGTGAGTGCCTGGAGGTGTCAGAACAGGGGCTTGTGGCCCTGGTCATCCAGTAGTTAGTGGGGATGTTTACAGCCACCCGTGCTGGGCCTTCACTGGAGAGGAAGTCACGCCTGCGTTAAGTGCTTGGGAAACCTGTCCCTGGCATTCTGTAACCCGTAGCTACAGGTGCTCTGGGTGTTGCCTCCCGCCTGTAGAAGGCCCCCTTGTGAAGAGGGGAGCCCCAGGTTGGGGGGCCTGGGCCGGGCAAAGTCCCTGCCATCTGGCCTGCCCACCTGGGCCTGGCGGTGTTGGGCCTGGTCCCAGCAGGGCTTGGGCTGCTTCCAGATCTGTTTTCATTTTCAATTCCCTTTATTGCTAAAACCACCTCGGGCCGCAGAGAACAAACTGTTGTCCTCAGCTGACCTCGGATTCCTGGCCTCAATTGTTTGCCTTTTGCTAATTTTAGCTTCTGATCATTTCCACCCTTATCCTCCCCCTAAAGGGAGACACAGACCAAGAATAGCTGCTGGGAAGGGGGGCTGCGGTGGCTGTGGCCAGAGTTCCAACAGTGAGCTGGCAGGGCTGTGGGGTGGCTTGCTGTGGCCAGGTCTGGGGCAGGTCGCTCTCGGCCGGCAGCCCCTCACACCCTTCCCCTGTCTCACCAAGGACCCTGTACTGCAGGTGTGGGCCTCAGAGGAAAAGAGGACTTCTCTGTTTCTTCTTTTAAGCAAAAACCAGACTGCTTCTGGGGAAAACCTGCACCCCCACGACCCTGCCTAGCTTGAAGACCCCTGGGAGTCCCTCACTCCCCTGAGCCCTTCAGACGCCAGGACCCAGTTGTAATCTGGGGTCAGACGTGGCGCTTGACTGCAGCCAAGTCCTGGAGACAGCGCCAGTGCGGAGGCCTCAGCCTGTCCAGTCCCTACCCAGCTTGGCCCTGGAGCCTGGCACAGCTCTGCCTTCCCAGCGAGTGCCAGGCTGCAGTTGACCGACAGCAATGGGACAGTTCAGGACATCAGCCCAGGCCTGCAGGATGGGACCTTGCCTGCCTGTGGCAGGCAGAGAATCAGCTAACCAAACCCCAACTGTAGTGTGGTAGGGAGCAGGCCTGAGGAGAGCCTGAGGAGGAATGGGCTGAAAGCCAGCGAGGAGGAGTGGCCTCCGGGTGGGGCCTGGGGTTGCAATCCCTGTCCAGATAGTAATAGTTAGGTTTTTTTTTTTCCTTTTCTTTTCTTTTTCTTTCTTTTTTTTTTTTTTTTGAGACAGAATTTCGCTCTTGTTGCCTAGGTTGGGGTGCAATGGCATGATCTCGGCTCACTGCAACCTCTGCCTCCTGGGTTCAAGCAGTTCTCCTGCCTCAGCCTTGCATGCACCCACCACTATGCCCAGCTAAATTTTTGTATTTTTAGAAGAGATAGGATTTCACTATGTTGGCCAGGCTGGTCTCGAACTCCTAACCTCAAGTGATCCGCCCACCTTGGCCTCCCAAAGTGCTGGGATTATAGGTGTGAGGCACTGTGCTTAGCTGTATTAATAGTTCTGTTTGGACAACTTCAGACAGACACCCACATGCTAGCCCCCTGCAGTCTTATCTCTACCCCTCCCCGACCCTGCCCCCTCCAGTTGTTTTGAAGGAAATCCCAGATGCAATATCAATTTGTCCGTAAATATTTTAATGCCTTACATCTTCAAATGAAAGCCTGATACATCTAATTTTACTAGTGGGCTAATAGTAAATGTAGAGCGAAGAATCCAAAGCCTGAAGTCACCCCACATGACTTGGTATCAGGACTTGTGTGGGTCCAACCCTAAAGCCCCAAGCTTGGGGTTGGAGCCACCATTTAAAGAAGTGATGGAGCCTATCTCGCCGTCCTCAGCTTCAAGTTATAACTAGTTGTAAGTAAAAAGAAGGCAACAAGGACACAGGTGTTTATGAGATCAAAAGCAACAGCAACCAAAGCAATCAACAGTGCTACTAAGGTAACACGGATAGGTGAGGAAGAGGCGGGGCGCTCAGTAAGTGTCTTTTGTGGACGGTCCCTCACCTCCCCTGAGCAGAGGGGCAGGGTGTCATCTCCGCACAGAAGACGGCTTCTGAAGATGAGCCACTAGGAGAAAAAAGTGACACCCTAAGGAAAGGCTGGGCTGCGAGAACGCTACACCCATCCCATTTTGTAAATGGTGTTAAAAATTGTATTAGAATAGTGCATATGGTAATACACACAGCTTAAAGATCCCATCGTTCTGTACATTTATTGTGATAAGCAGGTCACCCCCCCACCCTCTGCCAGCTTCTTCAGCTACTTCCTTTGTTATTTACCTGCCCAACTCGATAGCGTGCTCATAGGGGCTCTTAGAAGAGTGTTAGGCGTTACCTCCTGACTTCCCATGATGGCACATGAGTGCCTGCAAGCTGGCACCCTTCCCCCCACCCGTGTGATTATTGGATATTTAGGATGGAGTCAGCAGGCAGTATTTTGGGGATCATGACAGTTAATGCTAGTTGTGGGTCACCCATACTTTACACATGTTAATTTCCCTTAGATTCAATAGTCACCGTTGCTGCTTGGTCTTCCCAGTGTTGTCCCACAGTCCCGCCCGAGTGTGGCCTGCTCACTGTGGCCTGTGCAGTGTCTCTGTGGGGGTTGGCTGTCATCCTGGGATTCCTCCCTACCATCCAGGCCCCACTTCCTGGAGCCCCTGCGTCTGCTTCTTGGTGGAGCTCCTGCTGCATAGCCTCCTGGAAGGGGGTACACTAGAGGCCATTTTTCCTTTCCTTCTAACTTTTATTTTAGGTTCGGGGGTACATATGCAGGTTTGTTATGTGGGTAAACTGCATGTCATGGGGTTTGGTGTTTTCATTATTTCTTCACCCGGGTAATAAGCAGAGTACCCGATAGGTAGCCTTGTCAGGCTTCACCTCCTCCCACGTGCTCAAGTAGGCCCTGGTGTCTGTTGTTCTCTTCTTTGTGTCCATGTTTACTCAGTGTGTTGCTCCCACTTATAAGTGAGAACATGCAGGGTTTGGTTTTCTGTTCCTGCGTTAATTCACTTACGAGAATGGGAGGCCATTGTTTCAAGGCTCACATGTCTGAAACGTCTTGATCCTGGTCTGAGGTTGGTTCATGTTTGTCTGGGTTGAATCGTAGGTGGGACCGGTTTCCTTATGGGGTTTGGAAGGCTTTACTGCAGTCTCTGATGTCTGATGTTGCTGTGGTGAAGACGGAAGCGGTTCTGATTCTGACCGCGTGTACCTGCTGGTCTCTGCGTCTCGAGGCCCTTTGGGCTCGTGTCTTTACCCAGGGCTTGGAGGTGCACACGTGTGTAGAGGTGCTTGGCCACACTCTGCCCTGCAGCGGGCCCTTCAGGTGGCGTCTGGAAGACACTCTTGCCCTTTCTTTGCAGGCACCTCACCCCCTGTGTTCTCAGGGCTGCCTGCAGTGGCCCCTTTCATTTGGAGCTGTTGGACTGACCCTTCCATTTGTATATTTTTTCTCTCTCATCTATTTGCATTTTTGCTCTGTTTTCTGTGAAATTCTCTCAGTTTTCTAACCCCGCTATTGGGATTTTTATTTCTGCCACATTTTTCCTTCTTTCCTTTCAGACTTGGGTTTCTGGGCCTCCCTTTGTAAAGGCGCATGTGGTTGTTGCTTCCGCGGGTCCGTCTGCGGTGGGGATGTTAGTGACGGCTCTGGCAGTCTTCCCCTTGCGTGGCCTGTGCTCCCTCCACATCGCCCGTCCCTGCACCTTGGTCTGGGTCTCGCCCACCCAAGTCAGGCTCTTCTGCATTGTCTGATGATCCTTGATGTCTGGTGGTGGCCCAGAGAACTTGACCTGGGTGGGGTTCCTGGGCACCCGGTGGGCTCGGCCACGGTGGCCTCCTGTGGGTGGTCTACAGGGCCATCTCCTTCAGGGTTGCCCCCGCAAGAGGAGTGTTCTGTTCCTGCCTGGGGTCGGGGAGGGTGGTCCTGTTGCTGCACTGGGAGAGAAGCTGGGAGGCAGCACTCAGTCAGCGGCCCTTCCCCACACCCCTGTTCTGGAGGCTGCCCTACTCCGAGCTGTGTCTGGAGTCCTCGGTCCAGAGCTCCCTCCTGTGTGGACCCTCCCAGTCAGCCAGCCTCTGGTCCCTGGTAGGTGCATGAAGGGCAGGCAGCCATCTGTAAGGCGGGGAAAGACCTTGTGTCCACAGGTGCTTTATCTGATGTTCAGGTGTCCCCCCACCCCCACTAGAGACTCCTGAGCCTCTGTGGGGTAACGTGGATTGCTTTCTTGCTTTCTCTGCTGTCTTTCTAATGTCTTGCTTCCAGATTATTATTGTTATTCTCTTTCCCTTTTGCTTTGTCTGTTAAAATCCACTTTCTTTGTAGTGGGATCTGGGGCCAGAAGGGTGGTGAGTGCCTGTGCCTGATCTGCCATCTTTATCCAGAGTTCTTTGAGGCTTTGGTCCAGTGCAGGAGTGTGGGGAGAGATGAGAAGTAGGTTAGTACTAGGCAGGGGTGGCTGAGTTGTCCAGCCGCTGGGCAGCCAGCATCTCCTTTTTTCTTGCCCAACAATCTTATCTGGGAGTTTGCCAGAGATACACCCAGCAATATTCTGGAAGCAACTGAAGGCAGCTCACAAAAAGACACTTGTGCAGAGGAAGGAGAAGGTCCAAACCTAAGGTTGGCAGGTTAACTGTATTGTCTGCATTCTTCTAGCTTCCAGCAAAACACGTTTTCCCAGGTGGCTGGTCAGCTCCCCTGTGGTTAACATTCTTGCAGCAATGGACGAGAGTTCCAGCTGCTCCACTGGCATTCAGTACTGTCATTGCTTTGGATTTTAACCATTCTCATAAATGTGTATAGTGATATCTCATTATTATAATTTGAATTTCCATCATAACAAATGACACTGAGCACCTTTTCACACGTTGTTTACCGTCTGTTGATCTTTGGTTGAGTGTTCCGATCTTTTGTTCATTTTTTTAAATTGGGCGTTTGCTTATTGTTGAGATTGAGTTCTTTATGTACTTTAGATACAAGTTGCCTTTACTTCGGATCAGCCTCAAATAAAAGCAATTTTATCAGCTAAATAAACCTGGCTCTAATTGTGGATTCCAACCTCATGTTCCTGTCTTGCCTTGGTGTTTCAGAGACTCTCTGAAGAGGTGGACAGGAATGTCATCCCTGGGCCATCACTGCCATCGGGGCTGTGTTAGTGTTCCAGCAGCCACGCTGCCTCCAATGCCCAGAACAAGGCTCCTGAAGCCAGGGAACAGTCCCTTCAAGATGGCAGAGGAAAGGCGGGGGCAGGGGTCAGCTGGACGTGCATCACCCCCCGGGCTCAGGGAAGATGCTCCTGGCTTCTCTTGGGAGGCAGTTAGTGATGAGGCCCTCACAGTGGAAAGGAAATGGAAATGTGTGTTCTTTGGGTTCAGTTCCCATGAGTCCACAGGTAACACCGTTCATCTGGAGAAGGCCTTTACTTGCAGCAATCCATGATCTGGAAGCTTTCTGGGGCAAGGGGCAGATACACCTTTCCCTGCATATCCCTTCAGAAGCAACAGGGGTTGTGACTTGGGCGTGTGCGTGAAGGAAAGAAGCTCCAGAGCCCTTGTCTCAGGTGGCTTCTGGCCTTCTGTTGGCAGAAACCATCAGTATTCTGCTATTGCTGTTTTTAAAAGGGACCTCGAGAATGGAAATTTTCAAATGTGTTTTGTAACCCTTAGCCAAAGGAGAGCAAATACCTTTATGAAACTCTGGCATGTGGTCCTTTTAACCTTTCCAGGCAGTGTACTGGTGCATGCAAACTAGTGCTGTTCCCTTCTGGGGTCAGGGGTGCTGGGTTCTGTGGAAGCAGTCCCAGTTGTGAGCTGGAGCTTGGGTGAAAGGTGTATGGGTGTGTACATACACCACTTTGTTATAAGTGTTATTGCATTAATTCGGCTGTCCAAAGCGATTGATTTGATGAAGACAGAAATGCAGAAAGGACAGTCACACACATATCCCGTCTTCCCGAGGTAACCTCTGTTTCCTTCCTGCAATTTTGTGTGTGCATTTGAGGGTGGGGCTCAGCCACTTGGTAGTCTGTTTTCTTCCCTGTCCACCTACCCGGGGCTGTTTATGAGCAGCCCACGTTGGTGGTTCACAAGAACATTCGAGAGAGACGGTGGGCCCACTCTGTGTGCTTACTCTCCCTCGTCTAGCCCACCCAACAGATGAAGCCTGGTTCCAGCAACCTTGGGGATGACACCAAGGAGCACCGAGCCCCCCACCCCCCATGTTGTGGTCCTGGGGGAGGGAGGTAGGCAGGACACAGGACAGTGCTCCTGCCCCAGTGGCTCCTCCCAGTTCTTGCCAGCCTCCCTTGCCATCAGGCAGACCCAGGTAGCCTCGGGTCTTAGAGTCCCGTACAGAGCTGTTGCAGAGGGGGTCACTCCAACCTTGAAGCTTCTGGGGGCCTAGCCATGGGATAGTACAGAGTGTGGCACTGCTTTTCCTCCTGGCTGGTGTCCCTGGGGTCAGCTCCCTTAAGGTTAGGGCCCTGTTCTAGGCTAGGACAGGGAAGGGCATAGGAAACAGGGCCAGCAGGATACAGGGAAGAAGGGAGGGCACGGACACGCATCGGGCAGGCCTGTGCCCAGAAGAGGGTGGGCTTTGTCTCCCAAGGAGAGGCGGCCCCCCCCAGAGCAGTGGTCTCTCCACATGGCAGGCAGCGGGGCTCTGTTTCAGGGCGGTCCCCTCTCCAGTGCTCTTAGGCTTCGACCAGCCTGAGCAGGATGCAGGGGCTACTAGACCTGTGGGCAGAGCTGAGGGACAGGGCCTGGGGCTGCCAGGCCACCAAGAAGGATTCAGAACACAAGGCCTTTTCTAAAAGATAGGGGGTGATACCTTGCTCCTAATGGGCAAGACAGAAAGCCCCAGGTGGGCCTGTGGGCCTGGGCTGCTGCAGGAGAGGCCCGGGGGGCTTTCTAGCTCCTCCCTGGGGGTCTGGAAGTTCCTAGAAGTCCCTGGCACTGTGGAGCTGTTCCAGAAAAGACATCATTGTCCGATGTTGTTGTGGTGGTTTTGCCTCGGCTCCCTCAAAAACCAAAGGTGTTTTAAGCTTGTCGTCCAGATGACAAGCTCATTTTAATGAAAGCAACTCTCAAGAGTATATTGTTTTTATATTCTGCTGGAAACCTTGCCACATTTTTCCTGAGAAAACCGAGCCTGCTGTGCACCTGGAGCTGGCCAGGTGGCAGGTGCTGGGCCTGGAGGAAGAGTCCTCCAAGGCTCCTCCAGGGGTTCTGAGCACCAGAGTTTTGAGTGCGCTGCCTGGTGGCCCTCACCCTTCCCAGGGAACTGCCTGGCTCCTTCATCAGTTGCAGGGGAGCTGGGGAACAACTGTGGAGGTCCCCCACAGGTCCTCAGGCCCACATGCTGCAGCCTGGCTATGGGAGCAGCGGGGGCCCGGGGTGCAGAGGATAGGCTCGCCACACCATGGGCGGGTGCCCCTCCTTGCTCCTCCGGGACGTGAACGTGGGCAGCAGTGTTCCTATTCTGCCTGGGGAGGGGCTGTGACAATCTTTCTTCCAGCTGGAGCCTGGCCTCAGGCCCACCCATCTGGGTGTGTCACCTTGGTGAGGTCACTTGGTTCCTCACCTCTGACATGGGTTTCACATCAACACTTTCCTGTCTCTTGGGGTTGGTGGTCAGATGAGCCCAGTGCAGGCCAAAAGTAAAAGCTGCGTGCCTGTAAAGGGTGTACGTGCAGCTGTCGGTGCCGTTGAGTGCCTATAGCAGTCTAGCAGGGTGGGGTCTCTACTGGCAAGGCTCACCCAGGAGGCACTGAAGGAGAGGGCAGGGGAAGGAAGTGAAGGCTGGGGGAGGGGAGACACAGGAAGAGGAAGTGGGCTACCATGGTTGCAGAGGCTTTGCAGAGAGGGCCCCTCCCTCCGTGGCCTGGAGAGCCGGCTGAAGCACGGCCCAGGATGCAGAGCTGGGCTGGCTGTGCAGGGGCTTGTTGGTGTCAAGGGGCAGTGGGACTTCTCTCCTGTGACATCTCCCCTGTGACTGCCAAGGCTGGTGCTCCCACCAGACGTCCCAGCCAGAGGCGGGCCCAAGAGTCCTTTCCAAACTGCCTCTTCCCCTACCCCACACAAGGTCTGCCCTCTTCTTTCCCTCCTTCCTTTGCTTTTTGATGCAAGAGAAAACCCTTTCCCAGTAGTCTGCAGATTCCCTGGTTTCCACTCCTCACCAGCCCCTAGAGCGGCACTTGGGGTCTGCATCCTAGTGGCTGGATGGACTTGGCTCTCCTAGCTGCCAGCACCTGCCCCACTTACCTGGGTCAATTTTCAGCCCCCAGTGGTGTCAGTGCACAGAGGGATGGTCTTTTGGCAGGAGTGTGGCATTCAGGAGCCTGCAGGGAGCTTCTGACGTGTAATACAACCCTGGAACTGCTGCTGTTTAAATCCTTTGCTGAATATTTGTCACCCATAGCCTTTTAAGTCTGACCCATTCTAAACTGCTGGGCCTGTCAAATTATTTATCAGGGAGCGCCCTCCTCCAATAGGACAGTTAGCGACGTGACCCAAGGGCGCTGAAACCCTGAGCCCTGCACTGAGAGCAGCCCTACAAAGCTAGATTGGACCTAATGGTTATTTTTGAGTTTCTCATCCTGGAAGCTGCTGCCCAGCATGTTCTGAGGAGAATCTGCCTGGGCGACCATTGTTATTTTAAGAGAGCTCTTGGGGTAATCTGAGGAAATGTGCTTTGAAATAGGAATACAGAATGGGGCCAGTAATGTGCCCAGAGTGTGGAATGTCTGGTTTTTAATTGGCATTATTGATGGCTAGCATTTTCTAGTTTGCTATGGATTTTTTTGTTTTTAATTTAACTTTTTGAATAGGAAATGCATTTGTGTGTTTCAGAATCTAAAAGATTTAAGGAGTTTCCCCAGGGAAAATTCTGTCAACCTTCCACGTCCTCCATCTGCTCAATGTTCCCCTGGGTGATGTCTGTTCCGACTTTCCTAGGGACCCTCTCTCTGCACGGACCGGCCAAGGCACACGTACTTCCTTGCTGGTCATCTGTCCTCAACCTCATTTTCCTCATTCAGCTTGGAGATCTTTCCATAGCAGTTTGTAATACTTCTTTTTGTTAGTATTTTGTTGTCTTGGCGTTCCATAATTTATTGACAGGCCCCAGTGGAAGGTCATGAGTTGTTTTCAGATTCCCGATGCATTGAGTTATCAGGATCATATCCCATGTTGAAGGTGTGCATATGTGTTTGTAGGCTAGGATGTCAAAAGTTGAGATGTGGGGTAGAAGGGTGTGCACATTTCTGATGTTAATAGGTATTGCCAGTCACCCTCCGTGGAGGTTGTAGCAGTTTGCAGTTTGCACTCCCATCAGCAAGGCATGTCTGCTTACCCACAGCCTCACCAAGGCGTAGCTACAAGGCTGCACTTCAGTGGCTTTCATTTGTTGTTAGCTCCTGCTGGGCGAGGTGGAGCATCTTTTCAGGTGCTTGAGAGCCGTTTGTAGTTCCTTTTTTATGAATTGCCTTTGCCCATTTTTCTGTTGGATATTTTTCTTTTTTAAATTTCTGTGAGCTCTTTCTGTATTAGAGATTAGCCCTTTGTGGTAGGAGCTGCAAATATTTTTTCTCTCAGTTTGTCATTTATCTCTTGCCTTTGTTTATGATGTCTTAGTTCACAGAGAAGTATAGTATACCTTTTGGTGCAGTCAAATTTATTTTTATTTTTTATTTATTTATTTTTTGTGATGGAGTCTCGCTCAGTTGCCCAGGCTGGAATGCAGTGGTGCGATCTCAGCTCACTGCAGCTTCTGCCTCCCACGCTCAAGTGATTCTTCTGCTTCAGCTTCCTGAGTAGCTAGTGGCGTCAGCCACCATGCCCGGCTGATTTTTGCATTTTTAGTAGAAATGAGGTTTCACCATGTTGGCCAGGTTGGTCTTGAACTCCTGACCTCAGGTGATCCTCCTGCCTCAGCCTCCCAAAGTGGTGGGATTATAGGCGTGAGCTACCGCGCCCAGCGGTCAGTCTTTTCTTTTATGGCTTGTGGACTTTGATTCATAGAAGGAACTTCTATCTTACAGTTTTCTCCTAGAATGTTTGTGGTTATTTTTTACATTTGAATCTTTGACCCATTTAGAATTTATCCTGGTGTAGCGGGGGAGGAATGGATCTAACCTTGCTCCTGAAGTGTCCTGATACACGTATTGAGTGTCCCCTGCCACAAGGGTTCAAGATAACACTCCATCCTGTGCACAGTTACCACTGCCTTCAGTTCTAATTCTGCCATTCTTGCTGGGCTTCACTAGCCACGTAGCAGCTCACGGAACTGTTGAATCCTGGTGGTCTCGTTTCCCCCACATCGTTTTGCAGAATTTTTTTCTGGCTGTTCCTGTTTGTTTCTCTGTATGAATTTTTAGGATCAAGTTAACCTGTTTGAAAACAAAGCAAAGCAACAAGAAAAATGCCTACTTTGAAAAAATACCTTTGAATGCATTGTAGAAACGTGGAGACACATGTTTGTCCAAGGAAGGTTCTTCCAACACTGTGTGTGACAGTCTCCAGCCAGGCTTCAGCACCCTGCCAGCTCTCGCACGTGAAGGGTGGTCAGTGGCACCAGACCAGAGTGCCCTGGGACGGGGCACACCTGCCTCCCATGACCCTTTTACTACCGGGCGGTTCATGACCATGCGTCCCGGAGCCCCTTGGCGCACAGGTGATAACAGTGTTATCTCCTCCAGGCACCACTGTGCAGCAGGCATGTGCCTGGAGTATCCTCCCACTTAACCCTCAGTGACTGAGACACTGGCTGGATGACAATCACTGAGGCATCAACAGAGGAGTGGGGGTGGGTCAGGCTGCTTCTTTGCCACAGGCAGGCCCCAGCTGTGGCTCTAGCTCTGCCGCCAGCTGGCTAAGGGGCAGCTCACTCTCTCCTCCTGAGCCTCACTTCCCTTCCTGCTCAGTGGGTGAGTAAGAGCTTCCCAAGAGCTTCCTGGGAGACCATGTGCATGTCAGCTCCATGTGGCTTAACAAACCACTAGCATTTCTAGTGATGAGCAGGGCAGCCAAATGGCCTCCTAAGGAATTAGGAACTCCATCCTCCACCAGAGAGCGGGGAGGCCTTTCTGCCACCCGAGACGCTGTGTGCCTGAGTTTCACTGGAGGCCAGCAGTTGATCAACCCCCATGTTTGGCCATGTGCCGAGCTGCCCCAGAGCAGGAAGGCGAACAGGCTTCCTTGGAGTGGAAAACATGGCAGTCTTGAGGTTGGAAGCTGGAAGTGGCCCCAAGCCAGTGCCCACAGAGCAAAGTTGTCCATCGGTGAATGACAGCCCACTCACTGGTGGGGAATAGTCGGGGACGGGGGGCAGTGGCCTGGGAGCCCGAGGAGAAGCAGTTTCTCTTTGGGAGGCTTTCCCTGTGCCTCCCTTTGAATCTGACCAGTCCTGCCCCTGCCATTGCCCCTGTGGATCCTTGCGCTGCAGAGGTCTGCTGTTGTATCCAAGACACGATGGGTCATCTGTCTTTCCAGGACCTCCCGGTAGGAGTTGCATCTCTGTTTCTCCCTTCCGTGAAGGGGAGCTCAGCAGGGCTTCCCAGAGAAGACCCAGCAGGAGGTGAGCAGAAGAGGCCCTTGCAGCAAACGCTGTTCTGGCCCCAGCTTGGTGCATTGGGAATGTTGGAAAAATGACCCCACAACAGGCTTCCCACAGGAGGTTCACAGAAAGATGTGCAGTGTCGTTTATACAAGTGCAGTTGGAGCCAGGAGGGGCCCACTCACCTGTGGGATGATCGGTAGCAGTTTGGTGAAGGCTGGATGGTAGGAGGTAACTTGGAGCGTGCCCTTTGCGCAGGAGGGCAGAACAGAGTAGAGTTCACACCATAGCCCAAGTCTGAGCCAGGCTTTGAGCTGGAGCACGCACGCTCCTGAGCTGGCCGCACTTGCACGTGGCTGCTGTGGGGGAAAGGGGGAGGGCCTGGGGCGTGGGTGCTGAGGCGGATGAGGGGCTTGGATGGAGGAGAGAGAGCCTTGTGCTCCCCTCCCGGCTGGCTCTCTGAGGGAACACGCTGTCCCGCCCGGGCCTGCGGCTTGGGCAGGAGCAGCTTGTGGGACGCTGTGTTCCCTGATAAGATGAGGCAACTGCTTTCACTCTAGGCGCTGCTCCGCTCGTGGCCTCGCTGTGGCGCCAGGGAACATTTATGTAACTCGCAGCCCTGAGCAGCCGCCCCACCCGACCCCACCCCAGTCCCCCCAATCCCCACTCTCCCCACAACTCCGCGAGGCCCCCCACCCTGCATCCCCGGCCATGCAGCTTGACACCCGAAGAGTCCCTCGCTGCCTGGCACCCACAGGACCCCCAAGCCGCAGCCTGGCCTGGCCTGTCCCCCAGCTTCCCACTGTCCCCCCAGCCCTCCTGCAGCCTCCCTTCCAGGCTCTTGGGCACTTAGCCCCTCTCCAGGCTTGACCCCAGCCCCCTTCCTCTCACCCGGTCTCCTTACAAGGCCTAATCCCACCTTGTCCCAGGGCCCCCACCCTATGCACAGGAGCAGGCACACACAGCCAGGACCCTGGAGACCCCCACCTGGGGAACTGGAGTGGCTCCGGGATCCAGCAGGAAGGCTGGGAGCTACTCTGCAGGGGTCTGGAATCTCCTATGGGTTCTCTTGTCATTTCGGAGCTAGAGGGAGCCCTGTCTTTGTGAGTCCCTGTCATACTGTCTCCGTATCACATGCCTGGGAGGAGGCAGATGCAGGGTTTGAGCCCAGCACGGAGGGTGCTTGGTTGTGAGTCCGATGGGCTCCCTTTGCCTTAGAATGGGAGTTGGGCTCACTCTCTGAAGGGCGGGGCTGGCTGCCCCCCACCTCACTGGGTGCCCTGCTTCGCTCGCTGCTGGGCTGCACAGCCCCCAGAGTGTGTCCCCAGAACAGTTTTTAGAGTGAAGCTGGAGGCCATGAGCTCAAAACTGTTTTCATGACAATAGCACTGTTTGCCTCTTGCTCCCAGAGAATGCAGTAGGATATTGCAGGTGCTACAGGGAGGTGTGACGGCATTGTCCCTCTCAGAGGGACTGGAATGTGGCTTGGTGGAAGACCTTGTTTTGTTTTGATTTCTAATTTTGAAGATGATGAGTAGCAGGGGCTCTCGCCCACATACATGAAAGCTCCTGGGGCTCCTTGCCGACCATATGGGTGAAAGCGCCCTGGCATGCTGCTCCCTGTTCACACCCCCACCTGTTCCCCTCTCTGGGCTGCTCCTTGTCAGCCTCCTGGGTGCTACCTGAGTGTCACTACCAGGAGACCTGGCCAGACCCAGTGCTGGTCTTGCTAGTTTGAGCCATAACTCGAGTTTGGGGGCCAGTTCATTGGCCAGAGGAGCAGAGGATGGAGCCACCGTGGGGGCTGTGTCTGCCTGGGTCAGGACCGTGTCTCTGGGCCAGGCACCCATATGTGCCCTGTCCTGTCAAAGCACAGAGCTCTTGATATACAGTACAGGGAGGCTGAGCGCTGTGCTGGTGGAGTGGCTGCGCCGGACACCGCCTGCCTCCACTCCAGGCTGCCTGGCACCAGCGTCCCATCCGTGGATGCTGCAGTTCTCTGCAGCATCATGTGGCCCACCTGTAGCTGTGCACACCTCACATGCTTCCCTGGCCTGCAGGCAGAAGGAGCTAAAGGACAAGGCTCCTCACAAGGGCTATTAGGAAGCAAGGCTCAGTCTGAATTCGGGTTGGCCTCTCCCGCTCCCAACAGGCCCAAATCTGGGGAGACCCATTTGACAGGGCTAATGACTAAGAGCAACAGTAATAGCAGAGATTTCAGGAGTGCACATTTGGAACGTGCCAGGCACTGGGTTGAGGCGCGCCTGTGTCGACCCCCAGGAGGATGGGGCAGCGTGCTTACTTCCTGCAGCTGCTGTCACACATTGCCACAAACTGGGTGGCTGAAAAGCAACGGAAACTCACTCTCTTGCAGTTCCAGAAGTGAGGAGCCTTGAAAGCAAGGTGTTGGCAGGGTTAGTTTCTTCCAGAAGCTCTGAGGGAGAATCCGCTCCCTGCCTCCCCTTCCTTCCCCTGCCCACTTTCTCCCCCTTCTCTCTTGCTCCCTTTCCCCTCTCACTTGCTCCCTCCCCTCGTCCCTACCCTCCACACTTGGGAGCTCTTGTCCAGATCCTTACCTGATGACATCTGCAAAGACCTTTCTCCAAATAAGGTCACATGCACAGGTTCTGGGGGTCATGACTTGGTTGTGTCTTTTTGGGGACCATTATCTGCCCTACTGCAGGCAGCAAGGAGTTTGTTTGGGCCATACTGTCACAACTCAGTGCAAACAGGGTCTGAACCTCATCTGTCAGACCTGACATGGCTAATACTAAACCATTTATTTAATGCTGGGCTTCCCCAGGCTTTTAATGACAGTATGCATTGTGAATCTCCAAGAGTGGAATTATCATGCAACGTTTTCACTCTTTGGTTGACCAAATTTTTTATTCTGGAACTGATGAAGTTTTATACAATGATAACCTTTCTTTGAACATGTTTTGGGAAATATTGGACTAGATATATAAAGAATTAAACATTTCTTTTTATTGTTATGAAAGAAACAAATATGTATGTTTTTAAAAGACCCAAGTTGGACATGTGGCTCACGCTTATAATCCCAGCACTTCTGGAGGCTGAGGAGGATGCATCACTTGAGGTCAGAAGTTCAAGACCAGCCTGGCCAACATGGTAAAACCCTGTCTCTACTAAAAATACAAAAATTAGCCGGGCACGGATGGGCACCTGTAATCCCAGCTACTCAGGAGGCTGAGGCAAGAAAATTGCCTGAACCCAGGAGTCGGAGGTTGCAGTGAGCCGAGATCACACCACTGCACTCCAGCCTGGGTGACAGAGCGAGATTGTCTCAGATTAGATAGATAGATAGGTAGGTAGGTAGGTAGGTAGGTGAATACATACCCATAACACAGAGAGCTTGCAGCAAAAAACATGGTCTCACCAGTCCAGCCCCACTCCCTAGAGAACAATACTTCTTTTCTGATTTTAGTTGTCTTGATGGGTACTGCCATAAATGAACTGTATTTTATTGCTGTTTCTTGATTTATCAAATTTAGGTATTCGCTGTTATCATTATCCTCCTGCCATGAAATTTAAGGATTTACCTCACTCCTATCCGTCCCCTTCAACTCTTCCTAAATTGGTGGATGTATTATTTTACTTATTTTGTTGACTATCCTTGTAATTTTAAACCTCTGTGTTTCACTTAGACATGTCCTTTGTACTCTAAGTGCATTCCCACTTCCCTCTTAAATCCATGTTCTCTTCTGGGCTCATAGGTCCGTTGTGTGGCCTTTGTTTATAGGATTGGTTCTAAAACACTGACAGCTAGTGCTAAGGTTAGCATGACCACACTGTGTAAAGTTTCCATCAGCAGGGCCTGTGCTGGGATTACATTTCCTGCCACTACCTCGTAGACTTGTTGTGAAGGATAAGTAATAGAGCATAGGAGAAACCCCTACAACTGAGCTTGGCTCAGAGCTCTTGACTCATAATCATGTGGCATTTTAGTTTACATCTGATTTGAACCACACGTTTTTTTGTATGTCTTCTATTTTTCCTGGAGTTTCTAATTGCCTCTCTTTTTTCTTTTAAACAAAGAGTAATAATGTGCTTTTACTGTGTCCTGAAGTTTATCCAGCCTTATGGATATGGGGGGTGAGAAGGGATGAGGCCAGGTAGGAAGGGCAGCCCTGTGGCCACCCCTAATGCCAGAAGGGCTGCTTTCTGGGGTGCCAGAGCCCCCCACCCTGGTTCTTCCTGAGCAGTCGATGTCATCTTTGTGGTTGAGAATTTGCTGGGGTAAACGCTGGCCTGTCTCCCGCTCTGAGTGAGGGATGGGAAGGAGGAAGCAGCGTCCTGAGTGTAGCCCACCTTCGTCACCTCCCACCCCCACTGTGTTCCGCCGCCTCCCCACCTGCACAGGCCCCTGATGGGGTGCTCTGGGCTGCTGTCTGTCACCACGCTTGGGTCTGCGGGAACCTGTCTCGTTCTCCTGCTCTGCCAGCCAACCCTGGTTGGCCACTTTGGGACTTGAGTGAGAGAAGGAGTGGCAGACTGGTTGTAGAATTCCAGGCCCTGGAGATCCCTGAGGCTGACCCTCTCATGTTAACAGACTAGATGGAGAATTGTCTTCCTGCCCTGCAGAGGTCCAGAGTGTGGCTCCCGTGAGCAGCAGGGGTGCCTGGACTCCAGGAGGCCTGTGAAGCCAGGGCCTGGGCCTGTCATCCCCATGCGTTGGGGACCACTGGCCCTGCCTGGTGTGTGGTGCTTTCTGCTTTGTGGGATACTTAGGGGGTCCACGGCCAGGAGCCTGGGCCCTGCAGTTCAGCACCTGCAATGCTGTTTTATCCTAGGCCGCGTCCTCTTCCTCCATCCCAGGCGTGGGTGGGAGGGCAGGGGCCCACCTTCATCTCTGCTCTGAGGGATTTGTCACAGAAGCTCTTGGAGGTGGGGAACGTGGGAGGGGCAATGAGAGGCTGGGGTGTCGGGCGTCATGGGCCCTTTCCCAGGGAGGGTGTGCAGGCAGGGACAGGCCAGATACTGACGCTCTGCCCCTGTGCCCACAGGTGAGAGGCCCTTCGCCTGCAGCTGGCAGGACTGCAACAAGAAGTTCGCGCGTTCCGACGAGCTGGCGCGGCACTATCGCACGCACACGGGCGAGAAGAAGTTCAGCTGCCCCATCTGCGAAAAGCGCTTCATGCGCAGCGACCACCTGACCAAGCACGCGCGCCGCCACGCCAACTTCCACCCCGGCATGCTGCAGCGGCGCGGTGGGGGCTCGCGGACCGGCTCCCTCAGCGACTACAGCCGCTCTGACGCCAGCAGCCCCACCATCAGCCCGGCCAGCTCACCCTGAGCCCGCCACAGCCATGAGCAGCCGCTCCCGCCCCCTCGTGAGTCCCTGGCCTTTCCTTTTGTAGTAAGAAGAGAGAGAACTCGATGCGAAGTCCACGAAAAAAGAATTTTCTTCACCTCAGGTGTCAAAGTAAATTTGTGTAAAAAAAAAACCCACAAAAATTTCAAAAAACACCACCCACCAATTGCACAATAGATAGACCCACAAAGTTGAGATTCAGCGGTGTTGAACCCCCTTTCTCAGGGATGGACACGTTCCACGAGGTCAGTGAGGACACCCCTTCCTGCCGCCTTACTCTGTACATAGATTTGCACTCTGGAGTTTTCTGTTAGGTTTGGGGACACACTGGGGACAGAGCCGGCCAGCCAGTCTGGAGCTCAGCATCTGGCTGACTGGCCAGCCTGTGGGTCTGTTGGGAGCAGACGTGGTCACTGACGTTTGTGCTTCCGTGGCAGATTCCTAAGCAGCGGGCCTGAGCTCTCCCTGCCCGCCCTACCCAGCCTCTGGCCTCTGCCCCACAGGCCTGGCCGGACATTTGCAGTGCAGCTGATTCTGAGGGACAGGCCCCTGCAAAGGGAAGCCTTAAAGCTGTGCCGGGCCGGAGGAGCACTCCACCTTGATGACTGTGGAGTGGGCTTTCAGCCCTCTGCGCCCTGCCTGCCTCCCTCCTCGCCTTCAGGAGCCCTCTCCTAGGGCGCTTGGGAGCACTGGAAGCAGAGGTGCGAGCCCTGGCTGAACGCAGTGCTGCACCATCCGGCCTCCTCTGAGGCAGGGGCCAGGTCACACCTGCCGGGACTCCACTTCTTTGTGTCCCTATGGAAGGCATGTGGGACCCCATCACTATCATACCTGGGCCTCCGATGAGGAATTCTGGGCTTCTAAAAAGATGTCAGAAATTCCTGGTGGCACATCCAGTTCCGGAGTCCTCCTGCATGGGCACCTTTGTTGGAAATGGTGGGCAGGTCCTGGGGCCTCCTCATCAGAGGGTCTGTGTGTGCGGCTGTGCATGTGGCAGTGCACCGTGCTTCACAAAGAACATTTGGTAGCAAGAGACCGGAACATTGTGACTTGGACCTTTTCAGGAGCGGCGCAGATATTACAGGAAATGCTGTTGGAGAGCGTGCATTCTGCTTCCTCCCCAGGGAACGCCAGATGGAAAGTTGTAGGAGACGCTTTTCTCAGACCCACCACATCCCCAACTCAGACTTGGCAAACCTCCAGCGTCGCTGTGTCCCCTGGACTCTTCCTCCCTTTTCTTCCTGCTTCTCCCTGCCCTGCCTGGAGGTCCCAGGCCACATCCAGCTGGTGTGGCTGCTCTGGTGCCCCATCACTGGCCTTCTCCTGGCAGGAGAGAAGAAGCGGAGAGCCGGGGCCTGGGTTTGAGCCCTGGGCAGGTCAGTCAAGCTGTGGTCCAGCAAGCTCCTCTGCAGATGGCTGGAGTGTTGACCCCAGGCTTGTGGCCCAGGTACCGCCCTCCCTTCTTCCTCAGAGTTGGGGCCTGTAAATGCAAGGACCCAGGACAGTGTGTGCGTGTGTGCGTGTGTATGCGTGCATGTGCGCATCTGTATGTGTGCGTGCATGTACGTATCTGTGTGTGTGTGCATGCATGTGTGCGCGTGCACACACGCATGTGTGTTGGGGGGTGGGGGGATTGGGGTGGACTCAGGGTATCTTGCCAGAGATACCCGTTTTGATGAGTACCTATTTTGATGCAAAGGAATGGCCCTGGGACCTCAGAGGGCCACAGGTGGGCTTCCTGGGCTCAGTGTGCCTTGGTCGTGGCCATCCTGCTTCTACCCCGCCCCACCACAGTGTGGGGTGCAGCACAAACCCGGGACCCAGGCCCAGCCGCTGGCCACTGGGCAGGCTCCAGAGTGGATGAGTGCCCTCTGTCACAGCAGCTGCGCAGGCACAGTATGGCGTCAGGTGCCCGTTTCTCACTACTGTGTGTCAGCTGGGATTGGCCCACAGCATGGTCATAGCTTCCAGGTAGCACGATGGACCCTAAATTGGGCAGTAGCATTATTCCTGCTGCGGTGGGAACTGGCTGGGAGAGGGTCACCCCTGCTCTGGTTGGATACAGAGCTGGCCACTCTGGCTGCCGTGCTGTGTTTGGGCTCCCTGACAGCCCTGCTTGCATCGGGTCTGGAAGACAGAGTGGAATATTCAGTAGGGACCTTGACAGAAGAGAGCCCTGGGTGCTTGGGGTGCAAAGATCTTCATGCCCAGTTCCAAAGTGAGGTCCCTCCCAAAGTTGTTTTCGTGTGAGGCAGAGAAAGCCACACTCTGAATACATTTCATGTCTCAGGAATTCACATTCCAGGTTCAGGAATTTTATTCCAAAGTCCTCTGGTGCACTCACCATCCACCGTTCCCAAAGGCAGGGAGAGGGAGCAGCCCGTCCCTGGGAGGCCGGCAAAGTGCTCTCCAGGGAGGGGCCAGTCGTCCTTGTGATCTGCCCAGGGTGTCACGGCAGGAGATTTTCTAGCTTCACATCTGTCTGCACATAGGAAGGAAAAGATAGGACTCTAAACCTAGTCATCTTGGAATAAAAAGAAGAGCTGGTTTGTTTTAGAGCAGGGTGGGGGGTGGGGGAGGGAAGCGGGTGTTGGCTGTTTCCAAAGAGAGCACTTAATTTAATTTTTCCTTTAAATGACCCAGGGCTGTTCCGTCTGATAGATGGAAGGGTAACATTGCCTTAAAACAGAAATATGCAGACGTTGGCTATTTTTGGCGTAAGAGTGTGTCTTCATTCCCAAAGTGGTTCTCGTTTAATGGCAGGGTGCGGTCCTTAGGCCCCGGCCTGGACTGGGAAATGGGGGGAAGGCACCAGGAGAAAAATCCCGAGGGGTCCTCCTGGCCAGACCCTCCTGAATCATCTGGAGCTTAAACTCATCTCACCTGAAGGGTGGGGAGAAATCCATGAATCTCAGGAGCAGTTCACCGGGGTCCTCATGGGCAGATTTCCATCTCATCATGAAGTGAGGGATGCCCGTAGAAGAGGGTGGTGGGCATTGGAACACTGCCTCCACTGAAGCGGGCACACAGGGCGGCCCTCCTGAAACAGCCTTCATTTTCTTCAAACATGCAGAATGTTTTCTTCACAGCCTGCATCTATTTCAGCGTCTTCCATTTTTGTGGTTTATGGCCATGCTTGCCAGTTTTGATGGGGTTAAGAAATCAGGACTCATAGAAATAATACTGAAAACTCAAACCCTTATTTTGGGACTTCAGTTCTGGTGGTCCATAGGGGCAGAGATCTCAAAAGGAAGGTTGCCTGAGTGAAGGGAGAGTTCCCCTATAAAAGGCCTAAATTTACTTCAGGCTCAGCCATTGGGGGCTGGTATTGCTCATGCCCCAGATAAGAAAGTCCCTCTTTACATCAGCCATGTTAGGGGAATGGTTATCAGCTCCCCAAAGGCCTACTGGATCCTACAGCCATACAGGAAAACAGACGGACACAGCCCTTTCCTCAAAGAGCCCTGGGGTCCTGTCCTGCAGGGTGCTACGTAGGAACATGTAAAGATGTCCTGGATGGGAACATGGTCCTGGAGGAGCCCTACCTGCATTCTGCTGCACCCCTACCCATGACTCTCGAGTGCAAGATCCCCTCACTCCCAACCCTGACTTGTTTCCCAGGCCCCACACCGAGGCAGGTGCAGGATTCGCCATGGTGCAGCCTCCAGGTACAAACATCTAAGGCATGGCAACCCCAGGCCCTGCTGTACCCAGAGCACAACTCAGACCGTGAGGGGTCATTCAAAGGTGGGGATGGGCAGAGAGGGCTGGCCACTCTGCCTCAAGACTTGACCTCAAGTCTTCTGTCTCCCTGCACGGTGTGTCCAGAAAACCAGCCTCTTTCTTGCCAGAAGCAGGTGCTAAGATGGACTGCACAGGATCCTGGTGCTCCCTAGGGACCCATTCAGGATCTCAGCCGGGCAGGGGTGCCCCCCAACAGGAAGATGTGATCTGAGCAATAGTGTGGCCTTGTTTCTCTGCACTGGTTGTGGCTGTGTTTGCAGGGCTACCTGACCATTTTGACTTCTGACAGATGTCACTGATTTCCCCCCCCATTTAAAAAAGGTCATTTAGTCAGACTCAGTGCTAGAAGGTTTAAAGGGTATGTGATGTGTTGATCACGTCACAACCAGTAAGAACTACTTTGTAGTTATCTACATCTTTTGCTGTTTCCGTATACAATTCTGGTCACCATATTTTCCAAAGCTAAAATCTGAGGTGTAGGCTGATGGTTTTTGAAATCAGGATTAACCCAGGGAGAACCTGGTCCTATGACTAATTTTCCTGATTCTGAGGCTCTGAAGGCTTGTCTGAGACACATTCCAGAGACCTTTGTACCAGAACGTGGATGCATAGTCCAGCTTACTACTGACACGCCTGAGCACCCTTTAGGGTGAGGCGCCACCTCCTACCTGCTGTTCTTTCCCTCAGCATCAGAAGAGTTGAATTCGGCAGGAGATGGGAGCCTGGTCCACGAGGGAAGAGGAGCCGCGCTTGGTTTCTACTCACCCCCATGAAGATTTCGGACTTGCAGAGCGGCTGCCTGGCCCTGCCCTGCCTCTCTCTTTCTCATACAGCTTTAAAAACTTTACTACTTTTATTTAAAAAGGAACTGGATGGGAGAGAAGTAGCGTCCCCAACCCTACAAGTCACACATTCCGGGGCGGGGGTGGGCGGGTGGGGTGGCAAGGGAACTGCTTTCTTCCAGGCCTCAGGGTCCTTGCTCCCTGGCCTCTTCCTAGACGGCCCGTGGACAGGCCGCATCGCGTGCTCATTTGGAAAGCAGGTGTGTGAACTGAATGACCAAGGCTACACACTCAGTGCAGGAGCCACTGTACCTGGCTACCTTGAGAGGAGTGAGGGGCCATCTCCCATGTGGCTCTAGACACCACGTGGGCTCATCAGCTCCAGCGTCTGTGCCAGGTCCAGGTGCCTGCCTCTGGGTGTGTGAGTGGGAGACTTTGCTCCCTGGCCTCTCCCTGGAGGGGCCCCTGGTGCTGAGTACTGGGGCCTCGGGCTGGTCAGCCTCAGCAGGAGGGAGGCTCTCCTGAGCAACTATGCATTGTCATTGTCGGGTTTGGGGCTTGCAGTGGTTCCTTGGTGACTAGGAATTGCTTGTGTGCATGTGTTGGGTGCATGCTTCTGGGTCTCAGCTGCCCCAGGCCCGCACAGGCAACCCCTTCCCATCCAAAGCCATTGGTGGAGCTTCTCTGGAATCGTTTGCCAAAAGCCCAAGGCAGAATCCAAGGGTCCAAGACCATTTCCATGGAGCTCATGTTTTTCTTTTCTGTAGGAACTTTTTTTTAACCAGCACCCACCATAATTCCGAAGGCCATGTTTCATCTTTTCTGGATCACTACAGTGAAGTATTACAGTTGTACAGTTCCCAGTCTGGCCTTGGCTTGCTCGGATTAAACTTTGTATGTATTTTGTATGGCATAGATTCTATATTGTAATGATGTCCTATGCAAAAAGAAAAATTAACGAAATTGTAAATTTTATTGTTTTAATGTGTATGCATGTTTAGTGACGTTTACATTTTGAAATAAAATTTATGATTCATTATTTTATTTGCTGGAGCTAGTTTCTTTGAAGGGCATGTCTTACAGAGGCTCTGAGGGGAAGGGAACTGAAATGAATAAACTCAAGCAGTTGCAATTGACTGAGGGACTGAAGCTTGCCTGGAACTTAGCGGGTCCTATTCTGGAAGGAAGGCTTTGCAGAAGAGCTCTGAAGAGAGTGGGTGCTACTTTTGTCATCCCCTCCTGCCTGTGAGAGGCTATTTCAGCTCATCACATTCCCACCCCTCCATCCATCCCAAAGAGCATGGAGGAGAAAGGGATGTGGTGATGACAGATTCCGTCAAAGGGCACAGCACCTTTCCCTCAGAGTCCCACAGAAACACCTGGACTTCCTTTTCCTGGATCAAAGCCACCGCTTCTTTGAACCCCGGATACCCTGCTCGCCTCATCCTTCAGCCTAGAGTCTAGAAAACACCCCTGTTCTAGCTACCAAAGTTTCTCCAACTTACCATAGGCACTGACCCCAAAGTGTGCTGCGCTGGGGACAGGTCCCGGGGCCCTGGGGAGTAGGAAGGCAGGTGTTGGTAGCAGAGCCCGTTTAAGTCCCCAGTGAACACTAACTGCCCCTGTCTGCCCCCAGGGCAGGTGATGTCCTCATCAGAGGCAATGGGAAGCCTGCAGCTATTGGAGGAGGTGGCTGCTGGGGTGCGGGTCTGGCCCGAACCCTGTGCTAGCCACAGCATGTGGAAGGGAGGGGCCACAGTGCAAGCTCATTTGAAAGTGAGCTGGTGTAGCCACATCTCAGTCTCACCCGGGGGTAGACTAGTGCTGCATCTGGGCTATACGCTGTTCCTATGTGATTACCCATTTTGTTTTGCTTTTTGAGATGGAGTCTCTTACTCTGTAGCCCAGCTCTGTCACCCAGGCTGGAGTGCAGTGGCATGATCTCAGTTTACTGCAACCTCTGCCTCCCAGGTTCAAGCAATTCTCCTGCCTCAGCCTCCTGAGTAGCTGGGACTACAGATGTCTGCCACCACACCCAGCTAATTTTTGTATTTTTAGTAGAGACAGGGTTTTACCATGTCGGCAAGGCTGGTCTCAAACTTTTGACCTCAGGTGATCCACCCGCTTAGCCTCCCAAAGTGCTGGGATTACAGGAGTGAGCCACCTCGCCCGGCCTGTGATTACGTGTTCATAGGGTAAATGAAAATCACCACGAAATGTAAAGTATTACTAACAAATACAGGCATTGCAGTTGATCAGACATCGTTTTTCCTGAAGCTACCCTGACACCAGCTGGCATTTCCTGATGAACATTTGTTTTCTGTATTATAGACTGGGGGGAGGGAGGCGTGAAATGAATGCACCCAGGCACATACTGAACAGTCATAAAAACAAGCACACATTTTCAAACAAAAGTCTTTTTGGTACTGAGACATTTGGAGCCCATTCTTGGTTGGAGTATTTTCCCAGGGCAGCCACTGTTCCGCCTTCTCAGAGCCATTTATTGCTCAGGAACTTCCCCAGATAGCAGCAACTGCAGGGTGGATCTGCTTCCATAAATAGTTGTGTGTCGAGAGGATCCCAGATGCTTAAAAAATATTGACAGGAAAAAAAAAGCCTGTCAGTTATGATGTCACTGCTGAGATTTGAAACCCCTACTGGGGTTTCTTTCCAGAAGACTGGGGAGCCCACCATTCATGGAAGCCCCAATCTCAGGAAGTAGGGGTCTCCTAAGGCCTTCAGAGAACCCCCGTAATGTAAGAGGGTGGAAAAAAAGCAAGCAATAGATTTCCTGTTTGAAGAACAAATGTCTGAGTGTATGGGGCACGTGCATAGCATGTTTTCTTCTCACATTTTCTTTTTGGACCAGGTGACAAAGCAGTTCTGGCTGGTGGGGAGGATCTGTGCTGAGCAGACATGACAGTGTCCTGGAGGCAGGGCTGAGGGGTCAGCCTCAGGACACTCCTGGGTGTGGGCCTGACCCTTTTTGCATTTTTCTCAGGACTGGGATTAGAAGTCAGGTTTGTGGTGGTTAGGTGAAGCACTGTGTCTGGCTGTGTGGGGACCAGGAGAGGAGAAGCATCTGGTGAAGGGTGGGAGTGCACTCCCCAAGAGGACAGCGCCTGGCGAAGCTCACAATGACACATGACTCTCAATAGAAGGACTTCCGGCCGGCTGCAGTGGCTCACGCTTGTAATCCCAGCACTTTGGGCGGCCGAAGTAGGCAGATCACCTGAGGTCAGGAGTTCAACAGCAGCCTGGCCAAGATGGTGAAACTCCGTCTCTACTAAAAATACAAAAATTAGCCGGGTGTGGTGGCGCACGCCTGTAGTCCCACCTACTTGGGAGGCTAAGGCAGGAGAATCACTTGAACCTGAGAGATGGAGGTTACATGAGCCGAGATCATGCCACTGCACTCCAGCCTGGGCAATAAAAGCGAAACTCTGTCTCAAAAATAATTAATAAAGCACCTATCCTGGGCAACAAGAGCAAAACTCCATCTAAAAAATAAATAAGTAAATAAATAAAGCACCCATCTCTTGGTGCCAGCCTGTAGGCAGTGAGCACGCTGTTGCTGGAGGCATTCAAGCAAGGGCAAAAACATGCTTGCCAGGAATGCCATGCAGGGACTGGTGTTCTGGAAGGGGACCCGGTTAGCATTCAGAAGATGGGCCACAGTATTTTCTAAGGAGACTCATTGGGGTGTAATCATCAAGACCCCCTGACACTTTATCCTAGCCTTGTCAGTCATGGTGGGGTGTGGACTGGCCTTTTTTGGATTGTGTTTGGCTGCAGAAGGTCTTGAATAACATGTTAGGTAACGTGTAGTTTATTCTGGGGATATACGTGGCTCAGTCACCCCCAATCAAACCTCATCTATGCCACGATAAAATTCCTGCCATTAGCACCACTCCTAAAAGGTCATCTACATGGAAAGCAGTAGGGACATGTGGCTATCCTGGCAGGACTGCTACCTCTGCATCAACTTTCCTCCACCGTTACACATCAGAGACCAGTATTCCAATGGTACATATGACAGGCAGGTTTGGATGGAAGACAGTGTTGGAAGCACAGGACCTGTATTAATTGCCAATTGTTGGCAGGGCATGATGGCTTATGCCTATAACCCCGGCACTTTGGGAGACCAAGGTGGGCGGATCATGAGGCCAGGAGTTCGAGACCAGCCTGGCTAACGTGGTAAAACACCATCTCTACATAACATACAAAAATTAGCCGGGCATAGTGGCGCACACCTGTAATCGCAGCTACCCAGGAGGCCGAGGCAGGAGAATTGCTTGAATCCAGTAGGTGGAGGTTGCAGTGAGGGGAGATCATGCCACTGCACTCCAGCCTGGGTGACAGAGCAAGACTCTGTCTTGAAAAAAAAAAAACAATGCCTATTGCTGCTGTAACAAATTACCATAAGTAGCGGCTTAAAGCAGCACCAGTTTATTCTTTTACTCTCATATAGCTCTGGAGGTCAGAAGTGCAAAACAAGTCTTTCAGGGCTAAAATCCAGGTGTCACCAGAGCTGCTTCCTTCTAGAGTCTGTTTTTCTTTCTAGCTTGTAGAGTCCACCTACATTCCTTGGCTTGTGGCCTCCTCCACTATCGTCAAATCCCACAGAGTAGCATCTCCTCTCTGACCTCCTAACCTCCTTCTTATAAGGACTCCTGTGATTACCCTGTGAAGCTGAGATGTGGCTGCACATCAGGCTGCCCCTCACCCCCAACTAGTCCAGGATGAGCCCCCCATCTGTCCCGGCCTTCGTGTCCTTCCTGCACTCCCCTGGGCTGGGGAGAGGAAAGTGGAAGCTCAGGCTACAGGGTTCGATGAACTCCTGCATGGTGGAAGGAGCCTGCATCCCACTCTCCATGGCCGCAGCAAGAGCCACAAAACAGTAATTAAACTGGACTGAGCATCTCTTCGACCTGTGTTTTGTCATCCTTCATAATATTCCCCTTCAACTATTCAGCTTTAAAAAGTAGGAGTGATAATAAAAATAATTGTCACTGCATTACAGTTCTGAAAAGCGGATCAATTCTTGACGACCTGCACCCCGCTTCACCTGCCGCTGCCTGCACAGCCCTTGCTCTGGTCAGTGGCCACACAGTATTGGAGAAAGGTCTGGTATCTCTGTGCCAGACACAGTGGGGCCTTCGGCTCTGAGCAGCCTGCGATGCAGCTGTGGAAAGAAGTCCTTCCCTAAGCCTTGCCCTCTTCACCTGGGAAGCAAGCTTGGCACGGTCTGTGTGGGGTCAAGGTGAATTTCACAGCAGGGTATGAGACGTCAATGCTGGGAACTGTGCCCTTGCCAGATACCCAGCCGCAGCCAGGCCTCCACTCTCAACGCCACTAGGAAGTTATCCCTGTGGACAGAGACTGGGACCAGCTCGGGACACTGAGGAAGGCTGCCCCAGCCTGCACTCCCTGTTCTAGAGGCCTGCCAGGCAGCAGCCACTCAGTGGGTCCTGGACCAGGAGCTTGCTTGCTGAGCTACGTCCTCTGAGCAGTCTCAGAGGGAAGTGTGAGTAGTCCCAACTTAGGGCTGCAGAGGGCACAAGGCTCAGAGTGGTAAAGTGGCCTTCTCAAGGTCACACAGCTGGCAAAAGTCGAGGGACCCTGGTCTGATTGGACCACTGCCCACAGCTGCCTTTTAAGCTCTGGGTTAATTAAATAATGGCTTCTAACATGTCTAGGGGTACCTTTGTCTATTCTCTGGCATTGTGGGACTGGCCCAGAAGGCTGGCGGGCCCTAGGACACAGGGCTGGCCACTTAGCATTTTTCTGGCTGCTGCATTTCCGGGGCCTGAACACTGGCCAGTCTGTTGCATCTGGCAGCCCAGTTTGTCCAATGCAATGTCCTCTAAGTTGATGAGCAAGCTGCGCTCAAGGGGGGCCAGTCCCAGGCACCGTGAGGTTCAGACCTCCCTTTAGGGCCCGCCAAGCAGCCGGGCAAAGCCCTTTCCCCTGCATAGCTGTGACTCCCTGTGCCCAGGCTGCCAATGTGTCTAGCTGCTGCATCCACTCACTCAGACCTCCTGAACTCAGAGCCAGATGGTACAAAGTGGTGATAGGTGTTGTCCTCACTAACAAGCACATGATAGGCCTGAGGAGCTCAGTCTGGGTGTCCCGACCTCAGCTCCAGGGCTCATTCTTAATCCCTGCCCCATCATAATGTTTTCCATTCCCAGCCTCACAATTGGGTAATCATTTACTTAGGAATTTGCCAGGGGACCAGGGAGAATCAACAGTAAATATCAAGATGACCTGCATAATCAGCAGACTCCCCTGCACCTCCTAAGGGGAATCCTCATCTCAACACCAGCGACACAAGGCTCCCAGATCGACTGTGTTTTGGGAAAGTGGTTATTGCATGCTTGCCCTGATCAACACAGCTACTCCCTCTCTCGTCTGTCTCCTGCTATTGTAACCATAAACACACTCCGGTGGGTTTTCTGAGATTGATTCTTGGCCTGTGGGGGCTAGACACGCTCAGAGCAGGGAGGATGGCCTCCTTCCTGGGGTCTGCAGTGCTCTCCCAATGGTCCAGGGAACTTTGCACATGAATCTTCCACTCTGGGAAGACGAGCTGCTAGTTGGTGGAACCCGGATTACAATGGAAACCCAAACTCCAAATCCAAGAGGACAGGTGCCTCTGCAGTGAGGGTCACAGGGCCAGGAGAGGCACACAAAGGAGTGTCAGCAATGATGACAGGCTCCTGCTGAGGGCAGGGCCGCACTCACACTTGCATTACATATGTTCTTGTGAACGCAGCAAACATCACATAAGAACAACATTGAAAGAAAGTTAATCTGTTAAAAATATCAAGATGTTTCAAGTGGCTTAAATGTCCAGGAATAGGAGACTAATTCAATGAACCACATAACCTCCATTATCACCAATACCCAGTATATTATTAAGTGAAGAAGACAGGTTGCAAAACAGTACAAAAGTATAATCATGATCTATGAAAACATTTTTCTCTATAGCTATATTGTGTTTACATTCTCCTACCTCAGCACCTCCCTATTCCCTAAGATACAATATTGAAATTAGGCCAGTTAATAACCCTACAATTGCCTCTAAGTGTTCAAGTGAAAGGATGAGTCACAGGTCTTTCACTTAAATCAAAAGTTAGAAATATTTAAGCTTAGTGAGGAAGCCATGTCAAAAGCTGAGGTAGGTTGAAAGCTAGGCATCTTGTGCCAAGTAGTTAGCTATGCTGTCAATGCAAAGGAAATGTTCTCGAAGGAAATTAAAAGTGCTACTCCAGGGAACACATATATGACATGAAAGTGAAACGGGCTTGTTGCTAATATGGAGAAAGTCTCAATTGCTTGGCTAGAAGATCAAACCAGCCTCAACATTCCCTTAAGTCAAAGCCTAATTCAGAGCAAGGTCCTAACTTTCTTTCAGTTCCACAAAGGCTAAGAGAAGCTACCAAGCTGCAGAAGAAAGTTGGAAGCTAGCAGAGGTTTGTTCACAAGGTTTAAAGAAAGAAGGCATCTCCACAGCATAAAAGTGCAAGGTGAAGCAGCAAGTACTGATGTAGAAGCTGCAGCAAGTTATCCAGAAGATCTAGCCAAGATCACTGATGAAGGCGGCTTCACTACACAACAGATTTTCAGTGTAAATAAAACTGACTTCTACTTGAGGAAGATGCCATCTCCGACTTTCAAAGCTAGAGATAGTAAGTCAGTGCCTGGCTTCAAAGGTCAGGCTGGCTCTCTTGTTAGAGACTAACACGGTTGATAACTTTAAGTTAAAGCCAGTACTCATTTACCATTTGGAAAATCCTGGGACCATTAAAATATGTTAAATCTACTCTGTCCATGCTCTGGAAATGGAAGAACGAAGCCTGGATGATGGCACATCTATTTACAGCATGGTTCACTGAATATTTTTAAGCCCACTTTGAGACCAACTGCTCAGGGAAAAAGACTCCTTTCTGATGAAACTGGAATGGATGAGGAGTTGCTCTTATGATGAGCAAAAACAGTGGTTTCTTGAGATGGAATCTACTCCTTTTGAAGATGCTGTGAACATTGTTGAAATGACAACACAGAATTTAGAATATTCCATAAATTTAGTTGATAAAGCAGTGCCATGGTTTGAGAGGACTGACTCCAATTTTAGAGGAAGTTTTACTGTGGGTAAAATGCAATCAGCATTGCACACTACAGAGAAATCCATCACTAAAAGACTAGTCAATTGGGCTGGGCGTGGTGGCTCACGCCTGTAATCCAAGCACTTTGGAGGCCAAGACGGGCGGATCACCTGAGGTCGGGAGTTCAAGACCAGCCTGACCAACATGGTGAAACCCTGTCTTTAAGAAAAAGACTAGTCGATTGGTGTGGCAAACTTCATTGTTGTCTTATTTAAAGACATTGCCAGTCCCCCCAACCCTCAGCAACCACCACCCTGATCAGTCTGCAGCCATCAACATTGAATCAAGACCTTCCAGCAGGAAAAACACCACAACTTGCTGAAGGCTTAGATGACTGTTAGCATTTGTTAGCCAAAAAAGTATTTTTAGATTAAGGTATGTACATTGTTTTTATAGACAAAATGCTATTACACACTTAACAGGCTACAGTATAGTTTAAACGCAACTTTTATATGCACTGGGAAACCAAAAAATTTGTGTGACTCACTTTATTGTAATATTTGCTTTATTGCAGTGGTCTGGCTGAAACCAAACCCACAATCTCTCTGAGGTCTGCTTGTACTGGAACTGAGTGGTGGGAAAACTAGGGCTTGTTTTCTCTGTATTCGCTCTAGGTGTGAAATGTCTGACAATTTGACAGTCTGTGACATGGTTCACAGATGTGGTCCCTGCATGTTATTGGGCTTGGCCAGGTCCAGGGAGGCCTGCAGGCTCTCCCTACAATGGGCAGACTGAAATGTACACAGATGTCTGTGACAGGCCTGTGACCAGCCTGTGATCAGGCTGTGACCAGGCTGCTGCCTGCACCAGGCAGAGCTTTGTCCCATAGTAAGGATGCTGCCAGGGAGTCTGGCACCTGGAGCACAGCCACTGGCTTGGACACGAGCCATCCAACAGCATGGAATAAAAATAGAACTGCTTCAGCCAGAGAGGGGACAGGCTGAGCTCCTTGCTGGGAGGTCTTTAAAACAAGAGCAGGTTTCATTGATCTGAGAATAGGTAAGGATGCTGCCACAAGTCAGGCAGGAGTCAAAGTCACCTGTCCTGGTACCCAGAGGTGCCTCAACATGATGGCGCTGGAGAGTTATTATTATTCTCATCAGCTGGCATTGTACCTTAGGTAAGCATTATAAACTGGAGTGTAATCATGCGTTTTCCCCCCCTTTCATGTCTAGGGTAAAGAATGCAAGCTCTGTATACAGTTGGTGACAGTTGTAAAACTAAGAAAGTGCCAGTGAAAATGATTTTTA
Source organism: Aotus nancymaae (assembly GCF_030222135.1). Lineage (NCBI taxonomy): Eukaryota > Metazoa > Chordata > Mammalia > Primates > Aotidae > Aotus > Aotus nancymaae. The sequence goes on from NW_026988425.1 coordinate 124,375,379, forward strand.
AAATGAAACAGTAAGGCCAGGCACAGTGGCTCACGCCTGTAATCCCAGCACCTGGGAAGCTGAGGTGGGTGGATCACCTGAGGTTGGGAGTTCGAGACCAGCCTGACCAACATGAAGAAACCCTGTCTTTACTAAAAATACAAAATTAGCTGGGTATGGTGGTGCATGCCTGTAATACTCCTTCCCTCAGGAGGCTGAGGCAGGAGAATCGCTTGAACCCGGGAGATGGAGGCTGTGGTGAGCCGAGATCACGCCATTGCACTCTAGCCTGGGGAACAAGAGTGAAACTCTCTCTCAAAAAAAAAAAAAAAAAAAAAAAAGAAACAGTAAAATATGTTTACAGAGTATTGAGTCATGATGTTCGAGGACTTCAGAAGTAATTTGATTGTTGGTTTTATTTTTAAAATTCAGGAATTCTAATCAAAATAATACATATGAACAAGGTTAAAAAAAATACCAAAAAAAAAAAAAACCTAATGATAAAATGTCTCTTTACCATCCCCTACCACACACACCATTTCTACCACCTTGGGACTAAACCTTTTATCGCTTCTCTTTTTAATTTTTTTTTGTTGTTGTTATTCCCTTCAGCTTCAATAAAATGCTTCTTCTCGTACTTTGTGATTTATGAGTATTTGACAAAATATACTGGCTTCCTAGTATGAAAGATGAATACAGGTGGCCCTTGAACAACACAGGTTTGGACTGCGTGGGTCCACTTCCATGGAAATTTTCTCCTGCCTCTGCCACACCCAAGACAGTAAGATCATCTTCTCCTCTTCCTCCTCCTCAGCCTACTCAACACGAAGATGACAAGAATGAACACCTTTATAATGACCCACTCCCACTTAATACTAAATCTATTTTCTCTTTCTTACAATTCTTTTCTTTTTTTTTTGAGACAGAGTTTTGCTCTTGTTACCCAGGCTGGAGTGCAATGGCACGATCTCGGCTCACTGCAACCTCTGCCTCCTGGGTTCAAGCAATTCTCCTGCCTCAGCCTCTCGAGTAGCTGGGACTACAGGCGTGCGCCACCATGCCCACCTAATTTTTGTATTTTTAATAGAGACGGGGTTTCACCATGTTGACCAGGATGGTCTCGATCTCTTGACCTCGTGATCCACCCGTCTCGGCCTCCCAAAGTGCTGGGATTATAGGCGTGAGCCACCGCGCCCGGCCCCAGCCCCAATTATTTTCTTAAAAATTTTTTTTCTCTAGCTCACTGTATTGTAAGAATGCAGAATATAATATATCTCACATACAAAAGATGTGCTAATTAACTGTTTATGTGATCAGAAAGCCTTCTGGTCAACAAGCTATCAGTAGTAAAATTTTTGAGGAGTCCAAAGTTATGTGAGGATTCTTGACTTCACTTCATGGGGGAGGGAATCAGTGCCCCCAACCCCTGTGTTGTTCAAGCATCAACTGTAGCACCTCCATTCCCCTCTCCCCTCTGCGTCTTCTCCCTCCTCTGCCTGTGTTTACATTAGAGGAGTGTTTTCACTCTTCTGCAGGTTCTCTCTGCAACTTTACACTTGCACTTAACTCCCCTATGTTTACTACCATACCTCTGGTCTGCGTCTTGACTCCCCTTCATGGAAGCAGAGGGTAGGATGGCCCCTGCTAGCCACTCTTTCTAGGTTCCACAACTTTGTCTACAGTAAAATGGAGCCCAGTGGATTTGAACTGCAGCAGTGAGAGCCTCTACACCCCTGGGCATCTGAGCATGTCACTGTCACATGTTACTCACTGCACAGCTAAATGCTGGGCCGGGGGACAGTTCTTTCTCTATGGGCCTAAAGTCATTACCACCACCACCGTCTCTGACCACACAAGGAAGATAGTTTTAGCATCCAGAGCAAATAGGGCGAACTCATTTTGCCTTCCCTCAGAAACTGAAACTCCTATCCCATGTTAGTTTGCTTTCTAGTTGAAGCTGAATTTTGTTATATACATTTTCCTTATAGCTTTTAATTGCCTTTCTTCCTTCTTATTAACAGAATAATAGTAATAACAGTAATAATGTGGCTCTTGTTCTCAAGACCTCCCCTGCCCTCTCCTACCCCATGGATCCCATCCCCACTCCTTGTCCCTGGGCCAGAGCACAGCACCGGCCTCCCTTTACCACCCCCTGGTGGATCACTCAAGAGTCAATCCCAGGCTTTTCGCTTAAGCTTGATTTCTCACTTTGCTGGAATACATCCTCAAGTAACTATCCAAGAAAAGATGCATGGGAGGATGGGTTTCTGTATTTTGAGTCCTTAGAGGTCTAACAGTATCTTTTTTCTGCCCCGTGCTTGATTGATAATTTGGCCTAGTGTAGAAAACAAGGTTCGAAATTACTTCCCAGTCATCTTCTTACAACCATTGCTACTGATGGGGATCTGATGCACTGCAGTTCTCAGCCTTTGCAGTGAACATTTTATTTTTACCATCTTTGAAATCTGTCGACCAACCTTACTCCCTGTCACTCTGCACTTTCGTTCAGATATTTCTAGAGTCAGGTCGTTTTTTCCTTGATCCTGCGTTCCATGGAGCACTCCATCTGAAGACGCCATGTCTCCTTAGGGTTGTTCCTTAGGTCTGTAACGCTTTCCTCTAATCTTGTATTGTTAATTGCCCTCCCTCTACCGTCTTTTGGAATTCCTGTTAGTTGAAGGTGGATTTACTGAATCAGGCTTCTGTGTCCCTTATCTCTGTGCTCAGCATCAGCCCTGTGTTTATTTTCCTTCTTTTCTTCTGGTCTGCTCCTTGAGCTGAAACAGGCTTCCTTACTCAAATCTCACTTACCCTAAAGACCCGGACCACATGTCACGTCCTATGGGAGCCTTTCCTGCCATCCCCGTCCTCAGGCAGTGTTCATGGCACTCTTGGCCATGGCATTTTGTCCCGGCCCTTACTAGGCCGTCGAGTCAGGAAAGGACTTACCTTCTCAGCTGCACAGGCCTTCTCTATGGCGTGGAAGGCTGTGGGGACTATGGGGGTGAGGATGATGTGGGGAGTGTGAGGGGGCTGTCTGGGCCTGTGGGGACGCTGTGAGGTGCTGTGTGGGGGCTGGGTATAGGGCTGAGGAGGCTGTGGGGGGCCGAAGGAGGATGTGTGGGGCTGTGGGGGGCAGTGTGGGGCTGGGTTTGGGGCTGTGGGTGTGGGGCTGTGGGGGGCAGTGTGGCTGTGGGGACTGGGTGCTCCCCAGGCAGATAGAGGCCCTAGAGGAGTCCACGGAGTTGGGCTGGAGGAGGTGGAGCCCGGCGTGAGGCGCTTCCCAGGCTCTGGTGAGTTCCTGGAATTCGGGGATTCCTGCGCGGGCAGCAGCGCCCGGAAGGTAGCCAGGACGGCGGGGCCGGAGGCTGCGGGAGCCGTTGGCGGGGCGGGCGCTGAGCCCGGCCGGGCCATTCACTCCCTTCCAGCCGTCCCCGCGGCCCCGGCCTCCGCGGCGCGGTCTCCACCCCTGCTCTGACCCCGGCCCCTCCCAGGCCCTCGCGGCCGTCGAAGGACGTCGTCTCCACCATGCGGCGCCCTCTGCCCACTGCGAGCCCCGCAGCCCGCGGCGAGCTCAGGTGACACTCGATCAGAACCGTCACTGTGCCTTGCACTGTGTCACCGTAAGGTTCTTCTCACGCGAGCTCAAGTAACGAGGACAGCGACCCTCAGTGAGACGCGGGAGACGCCACCTGCGCGGACGCGGGCTGAGGCGCCGGGTCAGAGGTCACAGGGGCGGGGCGGGCTGAGTCTGCAGCCGCCCAGGCCCCGCCCCTCCTAACGCGGCCCGGCCCCGCTCTCCCCGCGCCTCCCCCGCGCCCCACCCGCGTCCTTGTCCGCTGGGTCCCCTGGGCTCCTCAGGTCCCTGACCGCGTATCCTGGGTCCTCCACGCGCGCGACCGTCCCGCCCCTGAAGCGGCCTTCAGGGTGTCCGCGGGACACAGCTCTTCCTCCCTGACCCCTCGGGCCTGTCCTGGGGGGCCGCCCTGGAAATAGCTCGAAGGAAGGAGCCCCAGTGACTAGGGTGACGGTCTGGAAATTCAGTGGCGTCAGCTCGCGGTATTTTAACAATGGGGCCCCTGCACGGGCCCAAGTCACCGGTGGTCTGGGCCAGGAGCCCCATCGAGGCACACACCCGTTTCCGGGATTGCCCCTCACCCCGCCCTCGCCGCACGCCCCCCGCCTCCGGCGCTTCCGCGAGGTCTCGGCGGCTGTGTGCGCCGGTCGCGAACTGCTCTAGGTGCACGGTCCGGCTCCAGCCAGGCCCGCTACGCCTGGAGCGCAAGGAGCAAGTTCTGGCTGCTCCACCTGCAAAGCAGATGCCCTCTCACGACCGTGCAGCTCCACTCGCTGCAGCCCCGCTAGACTCGCCTAGACGGAGACAGGCCGCAGCCTGGGACAGCCTCCAAGCCTGCAGGCGGGCGCGCGGGCCCTGTCCAGGGCGAACCCACAGAGGGCTTCCCCTCTCGTTCCAGCGGCCTCTTGACCCACCACACCTGGCACCTGCGGCTCTTCCAGAACTCGCACTGTCCCTACCTTCCCGCCAGCCCCCACCCTGCTGAGTCTTCGGGGCCTCCCTGCTGCCTGCAGCGTTCTGTAAGCAGGCAACGGGCCTGCCCTTCTGCCTTTGCACTTCCGGGTCCAGATGCGGAGGTGAGCTGCGCACTCTCTGCACGCTTCTGCTCCAGTGCTCCCCTTGAGAGGCCTTCCCTAAACCCGACTAAAGAGCACCCACCCCGTCACTCCCGGCCCCTCCCCCGTCCCCCGCAGACCTAGGATGCACCCACCCGCCAGGGTGTCTCAGTGCCAGGGCAAGGTGCGGGCCATCCAGCCTCATCCCAGCACCCTGACCCTCGATCCTCCCACTGTTTCTCTAGTATCCCCTACACGCCCGCTGAGCTCTGGGGTCGTAGCTGCAGCTGCTTTGGCGCTCCAAGACCAGAGAGGAAGCAAAGGCAGAGCTTCCCAGCCAGGTATCGCTGCTTTGGCCTTGCAGGTGAGCGGGGTGATGATGAGAGTTCCCACTGAGATTATGTTGCTTGTGGCGCAGGCACCGTTCTGTGCTGGACGTGTATCCACCACAGCCCGGTTCACAGACAAACAAACAAAGGGAGGCCTCTGTAGAGAGTCAAGGACCTGCTGCATGGCTGGAGGGCACCAGGCGGGGCTCCTGTCTGCGTGGATGGTGGGTGGGGAGGTGAATGGACAGGCAGCCTCATCTGCCAAGCCTGGAACGCCCTTGCTCTTGGATCTCAGGGGCCTCCCACAGGGATCTCCTGTACAGACAGGAAGCAACTTGTAGGCAAGGTTGTCCTGGGGCGCGGTCCAGGAGGCTAACATCTCCACGGAGAAGCGCTGTGCATTCTCCAGAGATGCTGACAGCCTTGGGGTGAACTGTTAAGTTAAAGGAAAAAAAGGAAGACACTAAGCAGTACATGGAAGACAATACTACTTGAGAAAAAAGTAGGGAGTATTTTAAAGAGTGTGGGTGTATATTATATATATATATATAAACTTTGCTTATTTTTTCAAAAAGAAGCCCCATGGATATGGGCAGAGAGGATGGACGTGAAAGTGAGAGACTTCTTTCTCTGGGTGCATTTTTTCTAATTTTTTTGAGATATAATTCACATATCATATAATTCACCCATTTGCTGTATATAATCTATTGGATTTTAATATATTCACAGACATGTGCAACCATTAGTAGTTAATTATAGGATATTATCTCAAAATGAAACTCTGTACCTGTTAGCTAGCACCCTGATATTCTCCCAATTTCCCAGCCCTAGGAGGCACTAATCTACTTGCTGTCTCTGGATTTGCCTCTTCTGAATATCTCATATAAACATAATCAAACAATATGTGGTTTTCTGTGTCTTGTCTTGTTTCATTTCGCATGTATGTTTAAGGTTTATCCATGTTGTAGCATGTTTTAGTACTCCACTTTTTTTTTTTTTTTTTTTTTTGAGTCTCTCTCTGTCACTCAGGCTGGAGTGCAGCGGGGCGATCTTGGCTCACTGCAACCTTCATCTCCTGGGTTCAAGCAATTCTCCTGTCTCAGCCTCCTGAGTAGCTCAGATTTCAGACTCGCCACCAGGCCTGGCTAATTTTTGTATTTTTAGTAGAGACGGGTTTCACCATGTTGGCCAGGCTGGTCTTGAACTCCTGACCTCAAGTCATTCACCTGCCTCGGCCTCCCAAAGTGCTGGGGTTACAGGCGTGAGCCACTGTGCCCAGCCCCTACTCCCTATTATGGCTTAATAATACTCTGTCCTATGGATCTACTATTTTTTAAAGTCCATTCATTCACTGATGGATGTTTGGATTATTTCTATTCCTTAGCTGCTATGAATGCTGCTACTATGAACATGTATGTACAAGTTTCTGTGTGGACGTAAGTTTTCTTTTCTTTTTTCCTCCTTTATTTTTTGACATAAGTTTTCATTTCTCTCAGATATACGCCTAGGTCATGTGGCAATGTTGTGTTTAGTTTTGAGGAACTGCCATATTTTCCATCTGTACTATTTTACATTCCCACTGGCAATCCATGAGAGGTCCAGCTTCTCCACATCCCCCTATGCTTGTCACTGTCCAACTTTTTGTTCACAGCCATCCTCGCAGATGGGAAGTGGTACCTTATTGTGGTTTTGATTTGCATTTCCCTGATGGCAAGGGTGCACATTTCATCTACAGTTTTGACATTTAATTTCATTTAATAATATCACATCAAAATTAATTTCATAAAATAAAATGGGGGTGGGGAACCCCCAAAATATAAAGAATTGAGTTTCCCAAGTCATGCTGCTGCTTGGTGGTAGAACTGAGATTCTGGCCCAAGAAGTGTGCCTCAGAGTCCCCGACCCTCCACCTTCTGCCTACTGGACATTCGCCAGCTTTTTCAGCTGTTGTCCAGTCATGGCCTCTGATACACGTTCCTTAGGAGGGTTGCTTTAACCAAGACAGAGGATGGTGGGTGGGCCACCCACCCTCCCAGGCCTACTCCTTCTGTTACCAGCCCACTTCTCCAGCTGAGGAGGACATCTGCTCTGGGGCTGGGCGCTTCCCATGCTCTCATCCTCTTTGACTGGGTATGGATGGTCAGGCTGAGAATCCCCTCCCCACAGCTCCCTCACACTCCAGAGAGGCTGGTACCTGAGGATACCCCCCTTTCTGGTCCCCAGCTCAATATCTGGAGTGACTGGAGGGAGGGATGCAGGGATGTCTGAGCACACTGGGTGAGGGCGTGTTGCGGGGAGGCTGGCTTTGGGAGATGCCTCCCCACACAGATTCATATTGGGGATGCAGGGAGGGGCTGGGACACCCTGTCATCCTGTCCACGCTGCTGGACATCTGTCTGGAACCACTAGACAGCACAATCGACTTAAAGCTGGTACAGCTTTTCAGGGACAGATGACCAGGGCTCAGGGGCCTACCATTACCAAGCAGCCACAGTCAGGTGTCACCAGGTTGGAGAGAGTGAGACAGATGTCATTTAAATATCTGTCTGCTCTGCTAACAGATAGGAAGGCCTGGGGGTGGGGGAAACAGAAGTAAAGGAAGCAGTAAATAGCCCAGTGGGACAGAAGTGTGCAGCCACCAGAAGGGGTCTGGGGACTGTCAGTGAAAAGAGTTAGAAATTAGGTGACATGTGACCAATGTCCAGGGAACTTGCGTAGGAGGGCTTTTCTCCTGCCATGTGAAAAAAATTGGCAGAGTAACTGTGGCACAGGATCAGCCTCCTACCTGGCTGTGGGCAGGGCCACTCCAGACATCAGATGCTCCACCAGCCAAGAACCTAACCCAATATTCCTTGGAAAGGTAACTCTCATAACATCTTGATGACAAAATTGTAGAATTGTTCATCCAGATGTTAATGAGAATCAAAACCCACAATTTTAGCATTGTGAAATATGTGCATATGGTCTTTTCAGCATTTGTTATGTTTTGGATAATGTGGCCCATAAGAGTTATACGCCAGCCTTGTAATGAGAGTTTAAAGTTAAAATTGAGGAATTAATTTAGACTTGAGATTTTAACTTCTTTTTTTTTTTTTTTTTTTTTTTTTGAGATGGAGTCTTGCTCTGTCACCCAGGCTAGAGTACAGTGGTGTGATCTCGGCTCACTGCAACCTCCGCCTCCTGGGTTCCAGCGATTATCCTGCCTCAGCCTCCTGAGTAGCTGGGATTACAGGCACCCACCACTGCACCTGGCAATTTTTTTTGTATTTTTTAGTAGACATGGGGTTTCACCATGTTGGCCAGGCTGGTCTCAAACTCCTGACCTCATGATCCATCCACTTCGGCCTCCCATGTGCTGGGATTACAGGCATGAGCCACGGTGCCTGGCTCAAGATTTTAACTTCTAAGTTTTTTTTTTCTTTTTGAGACAGGGTCTCACTCTGTTGTCCAGTCTGGAGTGCAGTGGCACAATCATGGCTCACTGCAGCCTGGACCTCCCAGGCTCAGGTGACCTTCCCACTTCAGCCTTCCACATAGCTGGGACTATAGGTGCATGCCACCAGGCCTGGCTGATTTTTTGTGGAGACAGGGCTTTGCCATGTTGCCCAGGCTGGTCTGAAACTCCTGGTCTCAAGCAATCCACCTGCCTCTGCCTTCCAAAGTGCTAGGATTGCAGGCATGGACACCATGCCAAAAAACTCTGAAAATGTGAATCACCATATTTCAATATACTTACTTGATTACATACTTGGGAAGGTTTTTTTTTTTTAATGTTATTGAGACTATTAAACTATTTAAAAAGAAAATTAAAACTTATATGTTCAAATGTAGTTTACTATATTTAAAAAGAGTCCCGGCCGGGCGCGGTGGCTCAAGCCTGTAATCCCAGCACTTTGGGAGGCCGAGGCGGGTGGATCACGAGGTCAAGAGATCGAGACCATCCTGGTCAACATGGTGAAACCCCGTCTCTACTAAATATACAAAAAATTAGCTGAGCATAGTGGTGCATGCCTGTAATCCCAGCTACTCGAGAGGCTGAGGCAGGAGAATTGCTTGAACCCAGGAGGCGGAGGTTGCGGTGAGCCGAGATCGTGCCATTGCACTCCAGCCTGGGTAACAAGAGCGAAACTCTGTCTCAAAAAAAAAAAAAAAAAAAAAAGAGTCCCTCTGACTCATGCAATCCCATGTGCCTGGCCTGTGGCCGGTGCTGGTGAAGCAGGAGTGGCAGAGAGAAACAGACCTCTTGAACACTGAACTGCGAAGGAAGGGGTGATTTATTTGGCCGGGAGCAAGGTGGCATAGTTGCCTAACAGCGAAGCGCATCTAACAAAGGACACCTCTGCCTTTATAGAGGCTTACAACTTGAGCTATTACATGTGAAAGGGTCTTGGGCTTATAGTTTTAGAAAGTACATGTGAGGGGGTTGTGATCCATGAAGTGTGGGGGTTTGAGCGAGATTGAATGGGAACAATAGAGGGCGTTTCTCCATATCACTCCCACCCTTAAGATTGCCTGAGATTTAAATCTTTATTTTATTGTTTTTTTTATTTTTTATTTTTTTATTTTTTTAAAAGATGGGGTTTCACCATGTTGGCCAGGCTGGTCTCAAACTCCTGACCTCAGGTGATCCACCCACCTTGGCCTCCCAAAGTGCTAGGATTACAGATGTGAGCCACCATGCCCAGCCAAGATTTAAATCTTTAATCTCCAGGTTTTAATCTTTAATCTCCAGGCCACTGACCTCATACCTGCTATGTCTCAACTTTTACTTCTTCCTTCTTTGAGACAAGAGACAGGAAAGAGGGGTTTCTTTCCTCACTGGGAGGGTGGCAGATGAAGAACACATTCAGGTGAGTGAGGAACCTGCCCTCTAGGGATGGAGGTCTCCTTTGTCGGGAGACCACAGGGACTCGAGGTACTACTCCAAAGGAAAAGATACCACACAAGAGATGCACAGAGTTGGCACTGAGTTGTAGAGGAAGGACCACGGTCTGTGGGCTTCAGGGGCAGGGGCAGGGGCACACCTGCTGTGAGGGACTGACACTGTCTGATGGCTGGCTTGGCTGGACATAGGGACACAGGGAGGGTGGGCGAAGCGGTGGGCCCAGTGAAGGACTCGGGGGCTCTGCCCGGGTCCTGGGGAGTCGGGCGAGGCAGCTCCTGCAGCCTTTTGCATACTGCGTGACTGGGCTTACATTTTCAACCTGGTTAGTTGGGTGGGGGACTGATGGGGCCCTAGAAGGGCATCCCATCAGCACTGACACATGAACTGAGTTAGTGGAGAGAGGGTCAGGGTGCCTAGGTGGAGTATGGTGGCTTCTTGGAGTGCTGGTCCTGGCACCTCACTGTGGAAGCCACCCTCATGTCTGCATGGCATTCTCTGTTCCTAATGTCTCCAGCAGACAGAGGTTGCAGAGCGCCCGATCCTGTCCCTGCCCAGATACTTGGCTGTGCCTTTGAAGAAAAAAGATAAGACACTGAGATAGACCTGTAACCCCCAGCCTGGGTAAAAGGCAAAAGGCGATTGTCCATAGGACCAGGGCTTCTAGTCCGTGAGCTGAGTAGGGGATCTGACCCTAAGCTGCCCACACACCTGGGTACCGCTTTTGGCGAGGGCGACATTCAGGCAGATTAGGAGTTCCAGGGGTCAGCCTGGATGTGGTTTAGAGAAGAAAGGAACCGATGGGAGGCCCTGGAGTGGCTCTGAGTAAGAGAGGCCCTGGGGCCCCAGAGCTCCTGAGCTCCTGGTCTGAAGGAAGCAATGGTGGGGTCACGTGAGGGTGAGAGAGGGAGACTACAGGCCAGGAGCTTGCACACCGCATGAAGCCCAATGGCTTCACTTTGCCCGCTGCCTGGACTGAGCCGATTGATCAAGACAGGAACTGCAGTGGAGAAGCCAGCATCAGGCTTCTCTGGAGGTTTTATTAAACAGAATGTCTGATTCAGTGAGTTTGCGGTGGGCCTGGGTACTCCAGCCAGTTAGTTCCCAGGTACTGCCGCCACTGCTGGGCCCGGTGACGCCTTGAGAATCACTGCTATAAAAACAAGGCTCGTCTCTTCATTCTTTTTTTTTTTTTAGAGACAGGGTTTTACCATGTTGGTCAGGCTGGTCTTGAACTCCTGACCTTAGGTGATCCACCTGCCTCGGTCTCCCAAAGTTCTGGGATTACAGGCATGAGCCACCATGCCTGGCTCATTCTTTCTATTTCATGAAAAAAGGAAGGAACAAAAGGAGATGGGCAAGTCTAGTTAAGCCTGTTGGGTCCAATTTGGAAGTTGATGTGGCCCCTCCTTTTCTTAATACCCCTGGTCTGGGGCGGTGGTATGGGCTGCAGGGACCTTGGGGACAGAGTAGAGTTTCTGAGTGACTTGGGGGTTGACCCCCAAGGCAGATAGATGTCCCTTGTCTTGTCCTGCCTTTGGCCTTGTCTTGGCCTGGCAGGGCTTTTTGGAGGGTGTGTGAAATCCCCATCCCTGTCCTCCAGGCTTCCTAGCCCATGGGGAACACATAGGCCTGAGTGAGGTGCTGGGCCCTGGGGCCTGGGGGCTGTGAGAGTGACTTGGGATGCTCAGAGAAGAGAGGGACCAGGAGACAGGGTATGGCAGGACTTCCATGCAGAGGGATCAAGCTGAGCCAGGGGCTGTAGGGCCGGAGAGGAGGCTAGCGGGGCAGGAAGGGTCTCCCATGAAAGCCTTGGGCTATTTTTGGAGGCGTCAGGTAACTGCCCACTGGGTTTACCTTGCCCGCTGCCTGGGCAGAGCCGATTTATCAAGACAAGGAACTGCAATAGAGAAAGAGTAATTCACTCAGAGCCAGCTGTGCAGGAGACCGGAGTTTTACTATTACTCAAATCACTCAGAGCCAGCTGTGCAGGAGACCAGAGTTTTACTATTACTCAAATCAGTCTCCCTGAGCACTGGGGAATTTGAGGATAATTTGGTAGGTGCGGGGGCAGCCAGTGAGTTGTGAGTGCCGATTGGTTGGATTGGGGCTGAAATCATAGGGAGTCGAAGCTGTCTTCTTGCACTGAGTTCCTGGGTGGGGGCCACAAGATCAGATGAGCCAGTTTATTGATCTGGGTGGTGCTGGGTGATCCACTGAGTGCAGGGTCTGCAAAATATCTCAAGCACAGGTCTTAGGGATTTTAGGCTTTACAATAGTGATGTTATCCCCAGAAGCAATTTGGGGAAAGTCAGAATCTTGTAGTCTCCAGCTGCATGACTCCTAAACCACAACTTCTAATCTTTTTTTTTTTTTTTTGAGATGGAGTCTCACCGTCTCCCAGGCTGGAGTGCAATGGCGCAATCTCGGCTCACTGCAGCCTCCGCCTCCTGGGTTCACGTGATTCTCCTGCCTCGGCTTCCTGAGTAGCTGGGATTACAGGCACACACCACCACACCTGGCTAATTTTTTGTGTGTTTAGTTGAGATGGGTTTTCACCATGCGGGCCAGACTGTCTCGAACTCCTGACCTCATGATCTGCACGCCTCAGCCTCCCAAAGTGCTAGGATTACAGGCGTGAGCCACCAGGCCCGACTCACAATTTCTAATCTTTTGGCTAATTTGTTAGTCCTACAAAGGCAGCCTAGTCCCTAGGCAAGAAGGAGGTCTGCTTTGGGAAACAGCTGTTATCCTCTTTGTTTTAAACTATAAACTATAAACCAAGTTCCTCCCAAAGTTAGTTTGGCTTACGCCCGGGAATGAACCAGGACAGTTTGGAGGTTAGAAACAAGATGGAGTTGGTTAGGTCAGATCTCTTTCATCGTCTGGGTTATAATTTTGCAGTGGTGGTTTCAACAGTGGCACAGGGGCTGGTGCCTGTCCCTGCCCTGCACCCAGAGGGCACCTCTCTCCTGTCCATGTTTTTCCTTTGACTTTGCCACAGGGACAGTTCCGGGGGTCATTTCCCCGGGCGGAAATGGGCAAGGGGGGTTGGGGGCAAGCCTGAGGCCCTGAGGCCGAGATGGTGTCCAGGCTCAGCGTGGTGCCAGGCAGGGCAGGGCAGGGGCGCACGTGGCAGGGTGGGCAGGCTTTCCCGCACTTGGCTCAGGCCACGCCCAGCGCCAGCATAATTACCCGAACGGAGCGTAATTACGAGCCCTGAGAGCCGCCAACTCCGCCCACTGTCGGCCGTTCTCAGGCCTGCGGCGGTGGCGCCCTCTTCTCTTCAGTGACGCACACTTGCAAAGGCTGCAGGCCGAGAGGCCCAGACGCCTCGGAGCGGGAGGGGCCGTGGCCAGCCAGCGTCGTCTGTCCTCGAGGGAGGGGCCGGGGAGGTTCCTGGGCCTGTTTCGCCTTTAGGAGGGGCTGCCTCTTGGTTCCAGCTCTAGCAGCTGTTAGCAAGTTCTTTAACATCCCCGAGCCTCAGTTTCCCCATCTATAAAATGAATGAGCTGCTCTTTGTACAGTGTGAAGCTGATTTTGTGACATTATTATTGTTATTTTCAACCATATCCAGTGGCCAGCAGCTCCTGACGTGTCATAAATGTCAGAGGGATGAACTTAACAGATAAGGACATGGAGGGGGTCAGAGTTAGGAGCTGGATGTGGGATCTGCAGACTTCTCCCGTCTTGGGAGGTGATCCACTCTCCCCAGGAATTCTTTCATCTTTCTCTCCCAGGGCTCAGCCTGAGGGCCTCTTCAGGAAAACACCACTTCCCAGATGCTCTCCCGGTCCACCCAGAGTTTATCTTGGGTTTTACAGTTTCAGTGGCCCAGGAACCGGTAATTAGCCTAATAAGGAGCCTGCTAGGCCTGTGTCTGTGCTCAGGCTCTGAAGGCTGCCTGATAATTTACCTGATCTCTTGGATAAGGCCTTTGCCTGGACACGTTCCCACCACAAAGCACACAGTGCTCGTGTTCGGGCGGGGCCGTAATTGGTGGTGTTTTCAGAGATTCCCCAGTCCCTTAGTTGAAAGGAGCCCAGGCCTCAGAGGCACCGCCATGGCCAAACACAGCAAGGAAACAGCCCAGGTGTTAGGGGACAGGGTTGCACCAGGACACAACCGACCAGACACGGCAGCACTGTTGAGTTTAGAAGGGGCCCGAGATACTGCCTTAGTCCTTAGTGATGGAAAAAAAAAAAAAAAAGAAAGAAAAAGAGTTTAGAAGGGGCATGGGGGTGGTGGCAGAAGCTGCCAAACCACAGCAGCTGCTGGCATTTTGTGTGCTGTGGCTGGGAGCAGAGCACTTTGGGCAGTGAGTGAGCCGATTTGGCCTTGGGGCCAATCCCTAGCCTGCACCCAGGCTCTGGCCAGTGCCTGTTTCAGGGACATGCTTGGTGCTGCTGGCTGGCCCCCAGGGTGCCCCCAGAGCAAGAGCCCACTGCCTCCTGGACCCCAGTGGAGAAGGAGCAACCCCTCCCATCCCAGGGCAACCCCTCCCATCCCAGGGCTCGAGCTCAGAGCTCCAAGGCCCATGTGGCCACCAGGTCCCTCCAAGCCACCTTTGTCCCCAGGCACAGTACCACATCAGGAGTGTCTGACTTTGGAGCAGGCCCCCAGGCCCTCCTCCAAGCAGGAGGCCAAGGCTGTTGGAGCCGAGAAGCAGGAAGAGTCAACCACACACGGTGCGCTCCTCCCTCTCCCTGCAGAGCAGCCACAGGACCCCGTGGGCAGGAAGAGCCTGCAGCCGGGCCCAGAAGCGCCGGGCAAGCCCTGCTGTCGGCTAGTGCTCACCCACACAGCTCCCTTTGATCCGCCCCTCTGGGTGGGGCTGTGTCATCTGCTAGGTTTCCCTGGAGCCTATGCCCAGGGAAGCTTAGCGTCACCCCGGCCCAAGCATCCTGAGGGTCCCTGGCAGAGTGCGAGCCCCTCATCCTGCCTTAGTGAAGAGGAAGGTGCTGGCTGCCCTGGAGGAGGTCAGCACCAGATGGAAAAGCAGAGCAGAGAACCCTAACCCCACTGGGCAAAGTTGCAGTCACCCTCTGAGAGGAGCTGAGCTCCCTCTGAAAACAAGGGGCCCCTTAGCCCCACAGATGAGGGGTGACCCACATGGCGGGGAATTGCATCCTTGCGTTTTCTCCGAGGCTGGAGTTCAATGGCACTTGGCTCACTGCAACCTCTGCCTCCCAGGGTCAAGCAATCCTCCTCCCTCAGCCTCCTGAGTAGCTGGGATTATAGGCGGTCACCACCACACCTGGCTAATTTTTGTATTTTTAGTAGAGATGGGGTTTCTCCATGTTGGCCAGGCTGGTCTCGAACTCCCGACCTCAAGTGATCTGCCTGCCTCAGCCTCCCAAAGTGCTGGGATTACAGGCATGAGTCACCATGCCTGGCCTATCCCTGAGTTTTCTGTAGTCAGCTGTAGCAACCCACTACACTGCCCTTGGTTTCCCAGAGCCATCCTGCCCACACAGGGGATAAGCCAGCCCTGCAGATTCCTTGACACCCACTGCTCCAGGTCCAGGCCTAAGCCTGCCCCCTCTACTCCCAAATGAGGTTCAGGGGTGCTGAAACCTGTGCTAACCGCCGCTCTAAGGCCAGGTGCAGAACAAGGGGTGTGGCGTCAGAGTCAGAGCTGGCTCACCTTGGGTGGATGTGCCAGGGTGGGGTTGCTGTGGGGCAGAGGGGCACCAGCCACTGACAGGGAGGGTCCTCTGGCTTAGGGGTTTTTTGTGCATGTGCATACCTGTCCTGCCCAATCTGCCAGGGCGGGCCACAGGGAGGGGCTGAGAGCCTGGCTCTTGGCTCCGGGGCTTCTCCGCTGGGCCCACACCTTGGTACCTTGTGCTTTCCTAGGCCCCTTTGCTGAGTGGCTCTTCAAAGCTTCAGCTGCCCCCTTTGAACTTGACTTCTGCTCTTCACTCAGGGGCTTCCCACTGGGGAGGGTGACTCAGACCCCCAGGCTGTCATCAGCACTGCTTGGACCCACAGAGGCCATAAGACATGGTCTCAGGCCAAGCTGGACTGCAGCTTCCCCATGGGGTTCCTGACAGCCTGCCAGGAGACGAGTCCTACTCCTGTTCCACCCCGACTCTGCTTTCCCTCCACCTGGCCTTCCATCAGTGGGGACAGGGTATTCCCAAATCCATTTACTGGCCGGAATCCAGGGAGCAAAAGCAGTGAAATATGACAGCAAAGCCCTGCCTTCATGTTCATGTTTGTGTTTTAACTGGGGAGGGACAGAAACCTTCCTGAGCATTGTATCAGGTGGCAACCACAAAACAGAAAATGGTGATGGACAACAGGGGACCCCAAATGGAAGGAGTGGTCTACTGTTTAATTAGACTGCTCAGGGAGGTCTCTGTAAGTGGATGACATTTCAATAAAGGCCTTAAAAAGTGAGCCAGCAAGCCTTATGAAATGTGCCCCAGGCAGGGAAAACTCAAATCCCAGGTCCAGAGCTGGAGGCGGCAGGTCCCAGAGCTGGGACAGCATGAGGCAGGGGGCTGGAGCAGAGCAGGGAGGACAGAGCTGGGGGTGAGGTGCCCTGCAGGGAAGTGGAGAGCCCTTGGCAGATCCAGGAGAGCAGGGACAATGCCCCAGGCCAGAGTTGATTGTGCTGGGGGTGCAGGGTAACTGCCTGTGAAGGGCTGGCTGGCTGGATGCAATGGCTGTGACATGTGGGAGGGGAGCAAGATGAGCTGACCCCGAGATTTGGGTTTGAGCACCTGGAAGCATCTCATTTGCCATCACCTTTTATGTCACCAGGTGACTTTCTGAGGCAGGTGCTGCAATGTGTCCTGTGGATAGATGAAGAAAGAAAATCAAAAAAAAAAAAGAAAATCTTTTTTTTTTTTTTTTGAAACAGAGTTTTGTTTTTGCTGCCCAGGCTGGAGTGCAATGGCGCAATCTTGGCTCCCTGCAACCTCTGCCTCCCGGGTTCGAGTGATTCTCCTGCCTCAGCCTCCCAAGTAGCTGGGATTACAGGCATGCGCCACCATGCCCGGCTAACTTTGTATTTTTAGTAGAGATGGGGTTTCTCCATGTTGCCCAGGCTAGTCTCGAATTCTCGACCTCAGGTGATCCACCTGCCTCAGCCTCTCAAAATGCTGGGATTACAGGTGTGAGCCCTTGTGCCTGGCGGAGACAAAATCTTCTAGGCTGCAAGGTTTTCCTCTCTTCACAAAGTCCTTGCCCACCTGCCTAGGGTCCCTTGGGCCCACTTTTTGTTGCCTGGGTGATGTAACATCCCGGCAGGCCCCAGTCAGGGCATGGCATGGGTAGGGGTGAAGCAGGTGATGGGTGGCCTGCTCTGAGGTGGGCAGGGGTCAAAGATGTGCCTGACGCTTGCATCCTGCCCTGTGGGCACAGGGCCTGTACTTGGGGTGCGAGCCTGTGCCAAGAGCAGGAAGCAGCACTGAGTGGGGGCCACCTGGTGTGTGGGGCTGGGCTGGGCCCTTCCTGTGGGAATTTGATCCTCCTAATAACACTCAGAGGGAAAGACTATATTATGCCCATTTTACAAATGGGGAAATTGAGGCTCTGAGATGCAGGACTTGCCCAAGGCCAACCTGTGCTGGGACCTGAACTCAGCAGTCTAGCTCCAGGGCCTCTAGCTGTCCCCTAGCTGCATGGCCCTCTTGGGCTTCCTCACAGCATGAGGACAGTCTCCAAGAGCAGTCCCAAGAGAAACAGCAGACACTGTCTCCATTCGTGACCCAGCCTCAGAAGCCACAGAGCATCACTTACCCAGAGTGGCATGCATGCTTGCCCAGAGTGAAGAGGAAGGAAGCCAACCCCACCTCTCAGCAGAATTGCCATATAGAGTGTCCATGTCAGAAGAGCACGTTGGGAGGCAGATCCTGCTGCCATCCACTGTGCAGAATGCAGAACGTGCCTGAGGAGAAGCGGGTCTGGGTGGGCAGCATCAATGTCCACCCCAGTCGGGGAGACGCCACATGCCCAGGACACAACCTCTGAGCGAGGCTGTTGAGGGGGCCAAAGAGGGGCCGTGGGGGCCCGGCCTGGGAGCCGCAGATGTGGATTCAGCTCCAGGCTCTGCTGCTCCTTTGCCTCTTGACCCTGGGAGGGTCCATGGCCTTCCTGCGGGGAGATCGCTCTGGTAGGAGATGCGCACCTGGACGGGGTTTAGATGAGGAGGGGAGATTGAAAGGCGCTCTTGGCTGGGGACCCGCCCCACAGGGGCACCTCTAGGGGTGAGGTATGAAAGCAGTGTGCTTGGGGCACCTCAGATGCCATGGAACTGAGGCTGGGTGGAGGTTTCCCAAGTGGTCCTGCGTGACAAAGGCCCAGAGAGACAGTTCCATTCAGGAAATGTGATGACTTCATGTGGAGAAGACACTCAGGAAGTCCACTGAGCCTGAATGTCCCCGCTCTGAGTCAGGGCCTTGTGCTCAGGTCCCACCTGGCTGTTGGCATTGGGACCCAGGGCTGCGCGCCGTCCCACCGCCAAGAGCGGAGGAGCCGTCTCCAGCAGCAGCTGCTGCACAGAGCCCCAGGTGGAGCGTGGGGAGGCAGGCTCGGTGTTCTCACTTATCTCCAGACACTTAGTTCTGCGGCTCATTAGTCTAGACTTGGTTCTGTCGGAGAAGGTCCTCCTTCCCCTGGGATGTGTAGGCTGTTCTGGCTCAACCAACAGCAGTAAATGGGCCTTACCAGAATATGAAATGCTAAAATGTGGGAAAAAATACTTTTAAAAGTGTTTGCCTTGGAGGGACGGGCAATGGGACTTGTGAACTGTTTTCTTCTTTCGTAAGCAGCCTCGCTAGCATCCCTTGCAGCCACAGAGCTGACGCACAGGGCCGGGTCCCTTGGGGCCCAGCAGAAAAAATGTACGCCAGGAAAGGCATGCTAGCCCAGGCCTGGGGAACACAAGCTGCTTTCCATTTGCTCTCTCTCTACGGCTCGATTGCCAGTTCAAACTATCAGTCTATCTTGATCTCCAAAATGTTTGAATACAGATATGTCTGCTGATTCCGCTGCTTCTTTTACTGTCTTTTCTACTGGTGAAGCAATTTGGGGCAAGATCTTTTGCTCCAGTTTGGGTAACTCTGATCAACATATTCCAAGTCAAAGGCTACAGTGAAACTGGGTGCCCGGCAAATAATTGATGAATCATGACTCCAGAATTCTTGTGTCAAGATGGGGGAGTAAAATCCCAAAGGAGATAGGCTCCTTTAGAGGCCCCACCAGACATGTTCCCATCTTTAATAACGAAGACCTTGATTTTTAGCTTGGCATGTGGCTCTCTGGACCAATTCTGGTGGATGGGGTGTGCAGTAGTGTCACGAACAACTTCTATCCCAGGAAGTAACTTGTAAATGAGTGGATGAGCCCTTCTTCCTTCTTTTTCTTCCTGCTGGCTGAAGTGTGGACATGATGGCAGGAGCTTCAGCAGTCACATTGGACCACGGGATCATCTTGGGAATAGAAGTCACACAAGGATATTTAAAGCCACACAAGGGTAATGAGCACAGGATAGATGGAGCCTTAGTCCTCATCACAGTGTAGGTCTGTAACAGACCTGGATTTCTCGCCTCCCACACTGAGTAAACTGCTTTCTTGCTTAAGCCACTATTGCGTTAGGGTTTCTTTAAACCCATAGCTAGAGATAATCCTGACTGATTCACCACTCTCAGAGAGTTTACAGCCAATTATGCTTCTCATGAAAAAGGCTAGCCAGTGGTTCTAAGCGATCCTGGTCTGGAGCACCGGCTGCGCTAAGGCGGTTCATCTGTGGGATGGCTCCGTCCTTGTCAGGGAGAGGACTCCTACACACTGGCGTGTTACCACAAGTACAGTGGTAACTGAGCACATCAGCAGAGGCGCCCACAGAGCAGACTGAACGCCTGTTTGCTTTCCTCTCCTTCCAAACTCCCTGAGCATGGCCTAGTAGCATAACCCAAGCAGAACTGAGGAGGAGAGTGGGGCACAGGTGAGTATCAGCGGGCCCATGGCTTTCACGGACTTCCAGAAAATAAAAAGCAGCCATGATCATGTTAATTTATATACCAAAGCAGAGGGCACTGGAGCCCAGTAAGTGCGCAGGAGCGACTGTATATGGCAGGGAGGAGGGGGCTTGGGTAGAAGGGCACCTGTACCAGCTGGAAAGGCTGCAAGCTCAGGGTCCACAGTTTGAGAAGAGAGGGAAGCTAGGGACTTCACTCACGGGGTATGGATGGAGAGATTATGCATAGAACAGTGAGGCGAGCTCTTTGCTCTAATCCCAGGCTCCACCATGCCTCAAAAGAGGCCAGCAGTGCTGTTTTGTACTAGGATAGAACCAACGATATGCTTATGCTGTAGATGGAAGCATGTCCCCCCAAAACTCATACGTTGAAACCTAACCCCCAAGGTGATGGCATTAGGAGAAGGAACCTATGGGAGGTGACTAGGTCCTGAAAGCAGAGCCCTCATGAGTGGGATTAGTGCCCTTAGCAAACAAGACCCTGGAGCACTCCCTCTCCTCGTCTGCCAGGTGAGGCCACAGCAAGAAGACTGCTGTCTACAAATCAGGAAGTAGGCCCTCACCAGACACCAAATCTGCTGGCCCCTTAATTTTAGACTTAGTTTCTGGAACTGTGGGGAATAAATTTCTGTTGTTTATAACCCACCCAGTCTGTATGATTCTGTTATAACATCCAGAACTGACTAAAACATCTTGCTAGGAAGTTGAAGTGAACTTAGGACGAGGGTTAGTATCTTTTGGAGTAAAGCCTTCATTAGTTTGGTTTTTTTTTATATAAATGAGGAAGCTGGGTACCCTATGGTGAGGGCTGCCAGGTATGACTCACCCTGCTAAGCAGAAGTCAAGCCAGCCTTCCCAGGAAGGGAAGAGGCCTGCTGAGTAAACAGACCCGGAACCACAAAGGGAACCCTTGGCAGCTATCTGTATGCATCAGTCTTATCTTTCATCTGTATACATAACAGGCAACCAAGGAAAACAGTCACAAGACAGAAGGACCAAGATGAACAAGAGTAACGGTTGTCCCTGGAAGCAATAGATGCTAAAGGCAATGAATAGAATTAAAAAAGTTGTAATTAGCATTTCAGAGATGTTTGAGGAGATATTGCATCCACAAAACAAGAACAGGAAACTAGAGAAAGGACAAATCAGGGATCAAAAGTTTAGAGACATTAAAAATGTAATGGTAAAAATTAAAAACAAATCAGAAGAAGGATAGGAAAGTAAAGTCAAAGTAACTTCCCAGACTATAGGGCAAGAAGATATAAGATGGAGTCTGACAGGGCAGGTAAGAGATGCACAGCATCAATCTAGGGTGTCAAAATGTGTCCGATAGGCCTGGCACGGTGGCTCACACCTGTAATCCCAGCATTCTGGGAGGCTGAGGCAGGTGGATCACCTCAGGTCAGGAGTTTGAGACCAGCCTGGCCAACATGGCAAAAACCCATCTCTACTAAAACAAAAGTTAGCTGGGCGATGCTACAGGCACCTGTAATCCCAGCTACTTGAGAGGCTGAGGCAGGAGAATTGCTTGAACCTGGGAGGCAGTGGCTGCAGTGAGCCAAGATGGCACTACTGCACTTCAGCCTGGGTGACAGAGCGAGACTACATCTCAAAAAAAAAAAAAAAAAAAAAAAATGGAGGGAAGTGCAGTGGTCTTTACTGCTGCTGTAATCAAAGACCATACACTTAATGGCTTGCAACAACATAAATTTATTATCTTACAGCTATAACTGCCAGAAGTCCTAAAATCAAAGTGTCAGCAGGAGTACATTCCTTCTGGAGGCTCTGGGAGACATCAGTTTCCTTGTCTTTCCCAGCTTCCAGAGGCTGCCTGCATTCTTTGGCTTGTGTGTCCATCCATTTTCAAGGCCAGGAGTGTATCATCTTTAGATTTCGTCCTCTGACCCTGACCCCCACCTCCATCATTGCACCACCCTCTCCTCTGCTTCTGCTACCACATCTTCTATGACTTTGGCCCTCTTGCCTCCCACTTATGAGGATTCTTGTGATTACACTGGGCTCCCTGGAATAATACAGAAGAATCTCCCCATTTCAAGATTTTAAATGACATCTGCAAAGTCCCTTTTTCCATGTAAGATTACATATTTGTAGGTTCCAGGGATTAGGATGTGACACCTTTGGTGAGCCATTATTTTGTCTACTACACGGGGAAATAAAGAAATTTTGGGTGAATAATTTCCCAGAGCTAGAAAAGGAGAAATCGTTTTTAAATGAAAACTTTCTCAAGTTATTTAACAGGATGATTGAGAAAAGATGGCTGGGTGTGGTAGCTCACACCTGTAATCCCATTATTTTGAGAGGCTGAGGCAGGAGGATCACTTGAACCCAAGAGTTCAAGACCAGCCTGGGCTATAGGGACACTTCTCTATAAAAAACAAGGGAAAGGAAGAGAAAGGATCAATACCTGGGCACTTTGCCATGAACTATGAGAAAGATAAGGGGAGGGGGTGGCACAGGTCACTGGCAGAGTTTTGAGCTCAGCAGGATATACTAAGGAGAAATGGAAGGCTGCTTTCAAGGTGGGAGGCAAAACTGTCTTGACTCAGAAATGACACAGTAAGCCGAACTGTTAATTATGAAAGCATAAATAATGCTTTATATATATGAAAAGATTTTGAAAGTTAACAACCCATGAACTCATTCTGGGGAAATACATATATTTGAGAAATACTCTGGCTACAAGAGAGTAGAAATCAAGAAAAAGAAAAAGACTTCCTCAAACTACAGAACTAAATGTTGCAGTGAAAAGCAATTCCATACCAGGAACGCAAAGATGATTCAATAATAAGAAATATACTATAAAATGGACCACATTAACAAGTTGAAGGAGAAAAAATTATACAACTGTTTCTACAGAGGCCAATAAAGCCTTTGAAAACATTTAAGACCCATTTTTACTTACAGTCTTGAAAAAAGCGAATGGATACATCCTTATAATTATAAACTATGTATATACCTCATACTAAAATCACTGGTATTTAATGAGGAAACACTAGAACCATCCCTACTAAGGTTAGGAACAAGGCAAACATTTTCTTAGTTTTATTACTATTTAATAGATTAACCAATACAATCAGTTAAGAGAAAAGAACTAGAGGCATACAACTTGAAAAAGAACCATCTCTGTTTGCAGATGACAAAATGGTGTCTCTGGAAAATCCTAGAGAACAAGATTGTAAAATAGTTGGTAAAACTACCTCAAAAAATAAAAGAATTCTGCAAGACAACAGGTTGTAAAATTAATAGAGCAATTAATAGATTTCATATAATATATAAATTGCACGTATGAAGTTAAAAATTGTTTCTCACCAGGTACTCACAGGGAAGACCAAGGAGACTCTTGAGAAAGCTTCCTTCCTAGTGGTGGTACAGGTCACTTCTCCCCTAATGCTCCCTTGTCCGTCACCACCCATGGAAAAAAACTTAAAATGTGGGGATGGAGGAGTGCAACAGTGTTATCCTTATGAGAAACGGGAGTTAAAATTCTAGCAAAATAGCCTCCATTCTAAACACAAGGTAACACTAGAATTTTATATAATGAGAATAACCATTCCAGCATTAAATCTCAAATCAAACTCAACTCCTTGCTTCCATCCTTTTCTTGTTTTCTTTCTTGTTCTCTCTTTCTTTCCTTTTTTATTTTTTGAAATAAGGTCTTGCTGTGTTGCCCAGGCTGGAGTGCAGTGGTGTGATCACGGCTCACTGCAGCCTCAACCTCCTAGGCTCAAGATATCCTCCTGCCTCAGCTTCCTGCGTAGCTGGGACTATAGGCATGTGTCACCACACCCAGCTAACTTTTAATATTTTTTGTAGAGATGAGATCTTGCTTTGTTACCCAGGCTGGTCTCAAACTCCTGGGCTCAAGTCATCCTCTTGCCTTGGCCTCCCGAAGTGCTGGCATTACAGGCGTGAACTAGGCAGGCATGCACCTGGCCTGGTCATTTCCATTGCAAGCTGGATGTTGTGAATTTTACCATGTTGGATGCTGGATATTTTTGTATTCTTACAAATCATGTTAGGCTGGGTGCAGTGGCTCATGCCTGTAATCCCAACATTTTGGGAGGCTGAGGTGGGTGGATCACTTGAGGCCAGGAGTTTGAGACCAGCCTGGCCAACATGGTGAAACCCCGTCTCTACTAAAAACACAAAAATT
This sequence comes from Aotus nancymaae, assembly GCF_030222135.1. Taxonomy (NCBI): domain Eukaryota; kingdom Metazoa; phylum Chordata; class Mammalia; order Primates; family Aotidae; genus Aotus; species Aotus nancymaae. The sequence continues at coordinate 124,399,366 of NW_026988425.1, forward strand.
AGCCGGGCATGGCGGTGCATGCCTGTGATTCCAGTGCCCACTGCTCTCCAGGCGACAGAGTGAGACTCTCTCAGAACCAAACAGAAAAAGAAACACATAAATAATCTTGAGCTTTTTTTCTGAGATGCAGTGAAGCTACTGAGAATGGTTTGATCTGTTGGGTCTTGCTTTGATGATTTGTTAGGTGGGTGTGGAGCAGTGCTTAGTCCAGGGCTAAGTCCAGGCTACCCGCTGAGTACTGTGCCGATGCCCAGTGAATCAGGAGTTGTGCATTCTGGCTGGTGGGAGCCCCCCGAGAGCCCCAGCTGCTGTTCTTTACTTCCACACGGTGGCTTTCCCTGGCCCAGGCAGTTTCTTCACACGCATGAAGTGAATAATCAAGGAGCCCCTTTGCAGATGTCCAGGGCTCTGTTTTGCCAGCTCTCTCCTTTTCGGTAACTTTAGCCACCTTGGTCTCCCGGGACTGTAGGCTCTGTTTCCTCCACCCAGGGTGACCCCTCTCCTCCACCAGTGTCCCCCCTCTTCTCTAGTTCCCGTCTGCTAGGGAAGGGTGAATCCTTCCCTGGCCCCATGCCAGGGCTGTCGAAGGACTCACCTGTTTCCCGCCTCCCGTTCTACTGAAGGCCATGGGCTAGGATGCCCGTGCAGCCTGTGGGCTCAGACGATAGCGCCTTTGTGGGCCCCAGGGAATCTCATCTCAAAAATACCCCCACCCTGAGAGTCCAGCCCTATGAGGTCTCCCTGAGCTCTTGGTCTGGAAGCAGTGCTGCCCCTGTGTGGTCTGAGGCTGACTGGCCACTCAGGCTCCATGCAAGGGACATGAGTTCCATGCCAGTCCCTGGTAGCCAAGGCCACAGCTGCCCTCCCAGCTGCTCTTGCCCCTCCTGCAAAAGGTGCAGTTTGCCTAGCTTGGGCTCTTAGCTGCCCTCACCATGCGAAGAATCTTCTGGTCCCAGACCACCAGGAGATACCAGCTCTCTCATTTCTTTTTTGAGTACCTGCCGGATATAGGAAATCTTTTGTAGAACTGGGGGAAGATGGAGAGAGAACAGCCAAGTCCTATCCCAGAGAAATGCCCACCTAGTGCTGGGGAGAGGCCTGCCATCATTTGTCACTGGTGGTGTAATCGGGGTGTAATCATTCATGCGGCCCAGCGTTGGTGCCAGGACTGTGTGTCAGGCTCAGGCTCGCTGCTTTGTGTCTGTTACTTCATCTCAGCAGACGGCTCTCAATATCCCCATTCTACAGATGAGGAAATGAGGCTCAGAGAGGTAAGGCTCATACAGCTGCACACAGCTGGACATACAGCTGCCCACACAGTAAAATGCAGGATCAGTGACAGCAGGGGAGAGAGCCTTTCCAGCTGGAGAGCCAGGAAGCCGGCTCTGGAGATGGGCAGGCCTTGGACAGAGGACTGGGAAGGAGGGCTAGGAACCAACAGCAAGGGAGGTTTGAATCAGATGCTTGCCTCCAGCCGAGCCAGACTTGGGGTGTGGAAAGGCTTGGAAAGCAGGAGACGCTGTGGATGGAGGTGGGAGAGGCTCGGAACTGGTCTTTGCTATCTCAGGGGCGTGGAAGGGACTTTTGAGTTTGAGAGTGACGTGTCTGGAGCTTCCTGGTTCCACAGGGTGGACGTGCTGGGGCCTGAAGTGGGCTAAGAGCAGAAATCAAAAACAGGTTTGTTTGTGAGTCAGTAGCTGGGAACACGCGGGGAAGCAGGCTTCTTGGAGCTCTACTCCTTCCTCAGCCCTGTGGACTGGGCAGCGGCCCATGCCTCCCCATCCCGGCCACAGCCCCCCGCCAACGCTGGCCAGCAGCAGCTTTTGCTCCGACGGCCTCTTTCCAACCTCAAGGCCGGGGAGCAGCCCGCTGGGCGCCTTCCTGCGCAGGCGTCCACCCTGGCTGCTGTGTCTAGACTGCAGACATAACTGCCGGCGGGGGCCGGGGGACGGGCCAAAACTGGGCTGAAATCATGTTCAAAACCACAGTCAGGGCGGACTCGTCAGAAAATATTCCTTTCCCTGAGCCGTCGCAGCTCAGCCTCCTTGAATCACCCGGCCACTTCCTTCCTGTGTATATCTTACACATGCTAAGGGATGGGGTGGGATCAACATGGGTGTTTTTGCTTCTTTTAAGTTTTGTCTCTGTTTTGTCCCTTCAGCGGGTTGTAGGCTGTGGGGGTGGGGCTGCTTCCGAGGGGCCTTTGTCACTGTAACGGACACTGGGGACAGCTTGGGTTTTCTCTGCAAGCTGAAAACATTTGGTTGTGAGAATGACTCACAGAAGGGTCTCTCCAGGGCCGTGCTTAGGACCCTTGCAAATACTGTGTTTAATCTGAAAACAGTTGAAAGAGGATCTCGATCTTTTACAGGTAAGACAGACAAGGAAGGTGATCAAGGAAGGCTGGAGAGCTTGCCAAGTTCACAGACCCCCGGCTTTCTGCCTCCCAGGTCCAAGCTCTTTCCTGGACATCTGCAGGCAATGTTGACATGCCCTCCAGTATCTGTGGTGGGCAAAGGATGTACCTCCACCTCTGGACCTTCCGATCCCGCTGCAAGTGTCCCTCGGCCTGTTTCCTGAGTAGCCCCGGGGCTTTTGGCTTGTTACTTTTTCTTTCTCTTGAAGTAAACAGAATAAAAGAGAGTTGCTCAGACATCTTTGGCTGTGACCCACAGGAGAAGGAGACGATGCAATCTGCACAGCCCCCCACATGCATGTGTATGCACAGGCGTGGACAGATATCTAAAACTGGCACCAGCTTCACAAAACACTCACCCTTATTCGAGACACATTCACCCTACACTCATCCTCCATCTCGACAGAAAATTCAAGTATACATTCATAGTTGATATATGCATGCATGTACAAATGTATGCACATATATTCATGTATGTGCATAGCTGATACCATTTTCATGAAACACTCACCCTGCATGTGATATACTCCTATTTTCTAGGAATCGCCGCCCACTGAGCTTCTGTCCAAACCTCAGTGGATCATAATCTAAGTTTGGCAAACACTGAGCAGGGAGGAGTCATGCCTGCGGGGCCCCAAGAGTCCCTGAATTTGGGTCCTGATCACTCTGCTCCACCCAGTCAAGCTGGCATATGCACTCAGCCCATAAGGAAAAAGGGAAGGAAGGAAAGGAGGGAGGGAGGGAAGGAAAGGAGGGAGGGAGGGAAGGTAAGAAGGGAGGAAGGGAAGGAAGGAAGGAAAGGAGGGAGGGAGGAAGCGAGCACCTCCACCATCATGGGCAGGACCCGTGAGAGCTGAACGGGGCCAGGAAGCTAGGTACCACTCTGGGACTCTGGGGTTTCTTAGGGGATGACGTGTTTCTGGGGTCCAGGTAAGAGGAATTCAGGGTCACACATCCAAGGATGTGAGTCCATGTGGCAGCCGGGCCCCTCTGAGCCCCTCTGTGTCCTGGTCTCCTCTAAATGCAGGTGATGATGAGAATCCATGCCCAGCCCGCGGCTTGGCCGGCCTCCGGAAGAGTGTGTTTCCTGCAGCGCTCGGTGCAGCAGGAGGTACGCAGGGTGGAAGTGCTTTGAATTCATGTGGGACTTTTGGCCCTCGGCTCTTCCCACCCCTAGGGCCCGGCATGAGTGGGTGGGAGGGGTGCAGGAGGTGGGCACTGCTCACTTCACCCCTCACTCACCCTGGTTGGGCTCCCAGACCAGGAAGTTCCATTCACAGGGGTGTGGCCTGGGGCTATTGCACTGCCCAACAGGATATGGGGTCCCTTTACTCCACGCTGTGTGACAATGTTAGCTTCCTGGAAAGAACCTGACCAGCCCCTTTTTACTACTCATTATCACAGGCAGGAGAGAGAACTGAACATCCAGCCAGCCACCCACTGGAGCTCAGGCCACAGGCTTCAGGATCTGCTGCCATCCTCACTGGCTTAGCTCCCTGCTGCAGGCTCAGTTAGGAAACCCTGGTGGGTGGGCTGCTCCAAGTGCAGGCTGCCCCCTAGGCATGTGGAACACCAGCCCTGACTGCCAGGGCCATCTGAGGTGGACTGACTGTCCCCTGGGCACTTTCATGAAGTGTGGGCATGGCATGAGGAGTGGCCATTCATCATCCTTTCCTGCAAAGGCGAGGCCAGGTTAGAGATGAACCCCAGCAGTCTCATACCCACCAAGGCCACTGGGAGCTTCCATGCAGTCACCGCCAGGAGTGGCTGCTGGCTGGGAAGAGGATCCTGGAGTGCCAGTCATCAGAGGCCCTCACAGGTGACCGGGAATGTGGTGGAGCAGCAGGATGCCTCTTCTCTGCCATGCCCCATGTTGGGGTTTGCTCTGGTGCTCCTGCAGCCACTTACAGCTCCCCCGGTGAGGATGGGGTATTGACGGCCCAAGGCCTGCTTCAAAGCCTAAATATCTGTGGGGTGGGCACAGGGAAGGGTGCACCCCAGAAAGCAGTCCTGGGATCTACCTTTCCACCTTAGCTTTTCTTCCTGCTGAGGGGCCTTCCTCCCATGAGTACTGTCAGTTCTTAGCAAGTAGAAATACAGGATACCCAGTTATATTTGTATTTCAAATAAAGATTTGAACAAGAGTTTAGTATAAGCACATCCCAAATGTTGCATGGGTGTTCTGCATTTATCTGGCAGCTGTACCTGCTAGACTTTGGGCTGTGTGGTTAGGTCTTTGGAAGTGACATCTGCACGGGCAGGGGGCTGAGACTGCCGCCTGGGGTGAGCCAGGGCAGGCCAGCAGGCTGCAGAGCCCGCATGCAGAGAATGGATGTGGGGTTAGAAGGGGCCGAAAGAACCAGCCCCTGCAGGTGCAGAAGAGAGAAGCTGCACACACTCCCAAGGCCCCGTGAGCCCTCATGTGGGTGGGCCATGGTCTCCTGGGACCCGCTAGGAAATCCCCCTCCACCTGAGCTCACTTGGGAAGGTCTCTGTTTTCCAAACCCTGTCCCCTGTAGCACCCGCCCTGCAGTAGTCACGAGGAGCTCTCCCATGAGGTGCAGAGGAGGCTCACTCAGTGACCCCTGGGCCACCCCACATCACAGGGTATGGGGCTCTCTAGTGGTCCTAGGAGTACCTCATTTCTGTCACATCCCCACCCCTGGGCCCATAGGACATGAGCTTGAAGGGAACTGGGAAGACTGGGCATGAGAGGGAAGGGCCAGGATAGATGCACCCTCAGTAGAAGGAAGGGCCTGTGTCTTCCTGCCCCCACACAAGGGCCGGGTAACTTGCTTTTTTCACTAACAGGTTGGCCTTAGGGGAAAAGGGGGCCTCACCAAAGGAGGGCTCCTAGTGGATCAGCCTAGCTTAGGAGAATTCTGTGTTGGGCTTTGCAGCCAAAGACCAATTTGTTATTAGAATTTTTCATTTGTAACTGTTTGAGGATATGGCTCAAGCTAGCTTAAACAGAAAGAAGAAATTTATTGGCTGTGGAATGTCATAGCTTCAGGCACTGTTGGTTTTAGGAGCTCTAGTTGGGTCCATATTCTGTCTCTCTTACATAGTCTCTCTCTCCACAATTCTATTCTGTTCCCCACTTTTTAGGTTTCTTCCTCAGACCAGCTCTCCCAGCAGCAACCTGATCATCAACAGCTCCAAGGTCAGAGAAGCTCGAGCTTCCAGAGCGTAGTGCTCAAGACAGTCTGGGTGGTCTTCTCACTCATCCCCCTTGGGTCATGAGCCCAGCCCTTCGGCTGGAGAGGCAGAGCTGGGGTTAGTCCTGGGTCATGTCTTCACTCTCATACACGCAGGAGGTCCACGTACAAATATAGATTGGGAGTGACCTCGGCAGGCCACTCCCATGCTGCATTCTCTGCCTGCCTCCCGAGTGTGTGTGTTCCTAAGTGGGGCCTCACTGGGGGCAGGGGTGGTTTGTTTGAGTGCAGCTTTGGCCACAAGAGACTTCTCCATAGCACTCTGGGATCACTCATTGCGACTTCCAACAAGCCAATCAGAAGGCCATGTAATTACAGATGGTCACCGACTTACAATGGTTCCACTTATAATTTTTCTGACTTTATAATGGTGAGAAAGCAATATGTATTCATTAAGAAACGGTACGATACTCTCTCTCGATGCTGGACAGCAGCCACTCGATCGCGATGGTAAACAACCCTCCAGGGGACTGTGCTGCCAGACAATTTGCCCAGCTGTAGGCGAAATGAGTGTTCTGAGCTCGTGTAGGGTGGGCTGGGCTATGGTGCTCAGTAGGTTAGGTGTATTACATGCATTTTCACCTTATCATATCTTCAACCTACAATGGGTTTATTGGGATGTGACCCCATAGTAAGTCCAGGAGCGCCTGTATACAGCTGACAGGTGACAGAGCGTAGCCCCAGGCAGCAAGCCAGCCTCCTGCTAAAGCAGGGCATAGGTAGAGCCAGTCCGCAGGCTCCCACCCTTGGCTGATGGAGACTTTCAGCGCCAACCCCATCTGGCTCTCCTCTCCTTCCAGGTCCCTGGGAGATGACACTCCTGGATCCCTCACAGTAAGTGGGGTCACAGTAAGTGATGCGTGAAGGCTATGTCACCTCCAGGGGGAGGCATTTACCTGCCAGTCTGACTCTCCAGGTCCTCTCATTCTTCCCTCCCAGTGACCACGTAGGACGTCTTGGGTGGAGACTGAGCCACTGCCTGCCACCAGGGTGACTGCTCCTCCTGGGAGCAGAGTTGCCCAGATCTGAAGTGCACCTTGTGTGAGGGGAGACACACCTTCGCTGTGCTCAGCCTTGAGGTTTGGTGCTGTCTGCTGCTGCAGCACATGCCTCTCCTGACACCTCAGCAGTCCCTGGGCAAGCTGAGGCTCCACCAGCCCCATGATAGCTGATCTGCTCCTTCTCTAGTCTCTTGGGATCTGCGCCCTGCCCCTTCTGTATCAAATATTCCTGGGCTGGCTGATCGAAATACTAATATGAGCTAATATCTTTTTTTTTTTGAGACGGAGTTTCGCTCTTGTTACCCAGGCTGGAGTGCAATGGCACAATCTCGGCTCACCGCAGCCTCTGCCTCCTGGGTTCAAGCAATTCTCCTGCTTCAGCCTCCCGAGTAGCTGGGACTACAGGCGCGTGCCACCATGCCCAGCTAATTTTTGTACTTTTAGTAGAGACGGGGTTTCACCTTGTTGACCAGGGTGGTCTCGATCTCTTGACCTCGTGAGCCACTGCGCCCGGCCCATATCTTTTTTAAAAAAAAATTAAATTGACAAAACTGTATACATGTACAACATGATGTGTGATATACAGTATGTATACACTGTGGGTGTCTAAACCAAGCTAATTAACATATCCATTACCTCACCTACTTTTTATTTATTTTTTTGGAGACAGAATTTCTCTCTAGTTGCCCAGGCTGAGTGCAATGACATGACGTTGGCTCACCTAAGTCTCCACCTCCTGGGTTCAAGTGATTCTCCTGCCTCAACCTCCCCAGTAGCTGGGATTACAGGCCTGCACCACCACACGCGGCTAATTTTGTATTTTCAGTAGAGACGGGGTTTCTCTATGTTGGTGAGGCTGGTCTCGAACTTCCTACCTCAGGTGATCTGCCCGCTTCAGGCTCCTAAAGTGCTGGGATTACAGGTGTGAGCCACCACGCCCAGCCCGAAATTTTGTATCCTTTGACCAACATCTCGAACCCCTTCCCCTGTCCCTCTACCAAGCTAAGTTCTTTTTTTTTTTTTTTTTTTTTTTTGAGACGGAGTTTCGCTCTTGTTACCCAGGCTGGAGTGCAATGGCGCGATTTCGGCTCACCGCAACCTCCGCCTCCTGGGTTCAAGCAATTCTCCTGCCTCAGCCTCCTGAGTAGCTGGGATTACAGGTGCGCACCACCACGCCCAGCTAATTTTTTTTTGTATTTTTAGTAGAGACGGGGTTTCACCATGTTGGCCAGGATGGTCTCGATCTCTTGACCTCGTGATCCACCCGCCTCGGCCTCCCAAAGTGCTGGGATTACAGGCGTGAGCCACCACACCCGGCCCCAAGCTAAGTTCTTAACGGCTGACGTGGGTTAGTCGTGTTATGCTATTGGTTAGCCTTATTTCCCATCAAACCTTCTCTTAGGCGTAACCTAGTCCTTTGAGCTTCTTCCGGGGTCCTCCCCTGGGCCTGCGCCGTCCTGCTCCCTGCGTGGGCCTTGCTTCCGGGTGCACGGGTGCACCAGGGGCCTTCCTTTAAGGCAGAATTCAGTTGCTTGCGGACTTGCCCAGCGTCGAGAGCCGGAGCTGGGCTCTGGCAGCAGGCTCCTCACTGGCAGGTCTGTTGGAAACGCTTCGCGCTCACCAGCTGCCTATGGACGGGGGGCTCCTGGAGGGCAGGTCAGGGGTCCAGCCCCGCCCCCCACGCCTGCGGATTATCTGCTTGCGGTCCCGAGTTAGCGGAACTGCGGAGGCTTCAGGCCACCCACCCGAGTCACCGGACTAAGGTGACTAAGCTGCCCCGCCCCAGTCTTTGGCGGGGGGTGGGTCGGTGGGGGGAAGGGTTGGAGTGCCGGGGGGCGCTACGCAGTCGCCCCTGCTGCGGCCTGTGTGGCCGCCTGGCAGACAGCGGGAGGCGGCGGCCTACGCTGACCCGCGGGCCCTTCGCTGTCGGGGCACCGCCCCAGCGGAGCCAGCGGAAAGCGCGAGTCAGAGTCCCGCGGCTTGGAGGTCAGGGTGACCCGCGAGCGCAGGCGGCGCCTGCAGACCCGCCCCGGAGCACCCCCGTGCCCGCTCCCAGCACCCTGTCCACGCGGCCCCCGCGCTGCGCCGCATCACCTCCCACAACCCACCCGAACTCAGCTTCCCCAGAACCTAGATTTAAATCGGGACACTGACTGGACACCAGGTTGCAAAGTCCTTTAAAAAAGAGGCGCATGAATGAAAAGAAAAGCAACGGGCAGTAGTGGGGGCGAGTTGTTGGCCCCAGAACGCCCTTAATGTTTTTATTTTTATTATTCTCTTGAGATAGAGTCTTGCTCTGGAGGAGTGCAGTATGGCGACCTCGGCTCCTGCAGCCTCGGAACTCCCGCGCTCAGGCGAGCCGCCTTCCTCAGTCTCCTGGGTAGCTGGGACCACAGGCGCGCACCACCACAACAGGTTTTTGTTTATTTTGTTATTTTTTGTAGAGAGGGGTTTCACTATGTATCCCAGGCTGGCCTTGAGCACCTGGGCTCAAGCCATCCTACTACTTCAGCTCCGTAAGTGCTGGGATTCAGGCGGGAGCCACCGCGCTCGGGCCCTTTTGATATGTTTGTGTGGCTACGGGACCGTGTAGCTATTTCACCTGAATGCCGCTGACTGAGTACGCCCTTGCCAGTACTGGAAGAAGGGCTGCTGCTGGTGGTGTGAGGATGATGATGGTAGCCACTGTTTGCGTCTTCAGGGCCTACTGTGTCCAGGGACTTTGCGGAGTAGTTTGCATTCAGGGCCTTTATCCTGACCACAGACCCGCGAGGATATATCCATTCCTACCAACACCAACCTTTTACATTGATGTAGAACACGTATCAGTCTAAGGCATCGTCTCTCGGCTTCTGACTTCACACTTGCTTTTCCTTAATTTCTTCCTTGATGCACTTTCCCAGTCACTATGGCTGTGTGCCAAACCACCTGGAAACAGTGGCTTGACAATGGCCACATTTATTTCACTCTTGAATCTGCAAACTGGACAGGGTTGGCTGGTTGAACTGTTTCAAAGACCCTGCTCTGAGGAGATGGTTTTCCATGACAAAAACCAATCTCCATCCAGGGCCACCGAGGCTTGGTCCCCGGGCTTGGAGGAAGCTGACTGCCAGGACCCAGAGAGCCACATCGTGTTTAATAATTCTGCACCCTAATGCTGGAGGGGGCGTGGATCAGGAGGCTGAGACCCACAAAGAATAAACGACTCGACCCAAGTCATGCAAAATTACAAAGCAGTTACATTAGGTAGGAAGAGGGTAGAGTTGGGCACAAATTGGTACCCTAGGCTTCTCTGTGACAGTCTGATTTACACTCATCCAGCAGATGGAGGAAGACAGGGAGTTGTTGAGAGAGACTCAGCTGATGTCAGCGGCTGGGCGCGGATCCTAGTTCCCCCACCCGGTGCCCGCTGGGGACCAGTCTCTTCCCAGAGCAGCCCTTCGTGTTATTTATCAAGACTAGGGTTTTTTTTTCTCATGTAAATCACTTAAACAACTTTTGTTTTTGTCCCGACTTGTGTCTTTTAAAACACATTCCATGCCTATTCATTTCTTCTTGCTTAGTAATAAAAACAGGCCGTGGCTATGTCCCGTAAGTTTTGCTGGGCAGTTTTCTCATCATTCCCATCTTACGTAAATGCAGTCTTGTTTTTCCTGTGAACTGACATTTCTTTCTTTCTTTCTTTCTTTTTTTTTTTTTTTTTGAGACAGAGTCTCTGTGGCCCAGGGTAGAGTGCAATGGCTTTATCTCAGCTCACTGCAACCTCTGACACCCGTGTTTAAGCAGTTTTCCTGCCTCGGCCTCCAGAGTAACTGGGATTACAGGCATGTGCCACCACACCCAGCTAATTTTGTATTTCTAGTAGAGACGGGATTTCTCCATGTTGATCAGGCTGGTCTTGAACTCCTGACCTCAGGTGATCTGCCCACTTCAGCCTCCTGAAGTGCTGGGGTTACAGGCATCCACCACGGCACCCGGCCTGCTCCTTTTAAAAAAAGAAAGCATTCATGTGACAACTGATATCTCTGAACAAACATTTGTGAGTGTTGTGGGGAGGGTGGGGTGGCAGGGATTGACTTCATTAGCAGTGTCTGTTCAATCAGCAATATTGATTATATTATTCAAGGTGTTCATATGCCTGTGGATTCTTGATCTGCTGCCTCTATCAAAAAGTGTGAGAGATACAGTAAAACCTCCCAGTGCAATTGCATTTTTGTCAATTTACCCTTGTATTTTTAAAGTTTTCTTTTAATACATTTTAGTGGAATAATATTTCCCATGTAGGAAGGATTGTGGAAGTTGTCATTTCATGATTTAGATCCTTTAGAAAAATAAAATGACCTCCTTTGACTTATTTTCATAGTTTTTGTTTTAGATTCTATTTTCTGTGAAACGTTTTTTTAATAAACTTTTTTTTTTTTTTTTTTTTTTTTTAAATGAGAGAAAGAAAGAGAAAGAAAAAGGGGGACAGAGAACAAGATTCTTGCTCTATTGCCTGGGCTGGAATGCAGTCTAAAAATAGGTATTAAAAATCTCTTTTATGCTGATAATTGTGCTTAACAACGGAGACAGGAAGGAATAAGGGAAGAAAATAACAAACAGCCAACCAGTATTTTATTTAAGTCTGTGAAATGCTATGCAAATGCTGAAGAGTCATTTACTTCCAATTATGTAGTCACTTACAAAATATGTGTAATATGATACTGAGAAAAATGTATGTTCTGTCGACCTGGGGTGGAGAATTCTATAAATATTCACAAAGTTTACTTATTCCAGGTCTAAGTTTAAATCATAGATGTCCCTATTAATTTTCTATGTCGTTGATCCGTCGAATATTAACAATGTGGTGTCAAAATCTCCCGCTATTATTGTGTGGGAGTCCAGGTCTCTTTATAAGTCATTAAGAACTTGTATTATGTATCTGGGTGCTCCTATATTGGGTGCATACATATTTATAATCATTAACTCCTATTGTTGCATTGATCCTTTTACCATTATGTAATGTCCTTCTTTGTTTCTTTTAGTCTTTGTTACTATTAAAGTCTATTTTGTGAGAGATGAAAGTTACAACTCCTTTTTTTTTTGCTCTCCATTTAATTGGTGAATCTTCCTCCATCCCTTTGCTTTGTGTCTTTGTATGTCGTTGCTTGTGAAATAGATCTGGATACAGCGTACTGATGGGTTTTGCCTTTTTATTCAGTTTACCTATGTCTTTGATTGGGGCATTTAATCCATTTAAATTTAGAATTAATATTTGTGAGTTCAATATTGCCATTTAATGCTAGCTGGCTATTTTGCCCATTAGTTGATGTAGATTCTTCATTATAGAGATACTCTTTACGTTTTGGTAAGTTTTTGGGATGACTGATACTGGTTGTTCCTTTCTGTTTGTAGTGCTTCTTTCAGAAGCTCTTATAAAGCAGGCCTGGTGGTGATGAAATCTCTGAGTGCTTGCTTGTTTGCGAAAAATTTTATTTTTCCTTCGCTTATGAAGCTTAGTTTGGCGGGATATGAGATTCTGGGTTGAAAATTCTTTTCTTTGAGGATATTGAATATTGACCCCCACTCTCTTCTAGTTTGTAGCGTTTCTGGTGAGAGGTCTGCTGTGAGTCTGATAGGCTTCCCTTTATGGGTAACGTGACCTTTCTCTCTAGCTGCCCTTAGAATTTTCTCCTTTATTTCAACCCTAGTGAATCTAGAGATTATGTGTCTTGGAGTTGCCCTACTTGAGGAATATCTTTGTGGTGTTCTCTGGATTAGCTGGAGTTGAGTATTGTCCTGCCTTACTAGATTAAGAAAGTTTTCCTGAATAATATCCTGAAGAATATTTTCCAACTTGGATTCATTCTCTTCATGACATTCAGGTATACCTATCAAACGTAAATTAGGTCTTTTCACATAGTCCCATATTTCTTGGAGACTTTGCTCATTCCTTTTTACTCTTTCTTCTCTAATCTTGTCTTCTCGTTTCATTTCATTAAGTTGGTCTTCGAACTCTGATATCCTTTCTTCTGCTTGATCAATTCGACTGTTAAAACCTGTGCATACTTTGCTTAGTTCTCGTATTGTGTTCTTCAGTTCCATTAATTCACTTATATTCCTCTCTAAGTTGTCTATTCTCGTTAGCATTTCGTCAAACCTTTTTTCGAAGTTCTTAGTTTCTTTACATTGGGCTAGAACATGTTCTTTTAGCTCACTAAAGTTCCTTATTATCCACTTTCTGAAGCCTAAATCTGTTAATGGAACACACTCGTTTTCCGTCAGGCCTTGTTCTCTTGTTGATGAGGAACTGTGATCCCCTGTAGAAGGAGAGGCATTCTGATCTTCGGTATTCTCAGCCTTTTTACGCTGTTTCTTCCCATCATTGTGAGTTCATCCACCTGTCATCTTTGTAATTGCCTACTTTCAAATTAGGTCTCTGAGTGGATGACCAACTTGTTGATTCCCAGCACCAAAATCTGAGCAACCCACTGCGCCGGCCAAAACAGCGGTATTAAGATTCGTGGTGCTTTTCTGCCCAGGTATCTCCGGTCTGGCTTCCCTCTTGAGTCCCTTCTTCAATCAGGTAAATGGGTGACTCTGCCTTCCCGGAGCTCCAAACGTCGACCTAGGGGACCCAGTCCCATTTACTCTGCACCAAGAACCGCCACGCCGGCCACAAGAGTCGCCCTGGGGACCCGTGGGGCTCCTCCACTGGGAATCTTCCAGTCCGTGGGTAACAAAAATTTGTCTGAAAGTGTGGCGTCCTCTTGTTCTATGCACTTTCTCTGGGAGCTACAATCCCGAGCTGCTAGTGATCAGCCATCTTGGATCTCTCTCCAAACTTTTTTTTTTTTTTTTTTTTTAAAGACGGGGTTTCACCATGTTGGTCAGGCTGGTCTTGAACTCCCGACCTCAGGTGATCCACCCGCCTTGGCCTACAAAGTGCTTGGATTACAGACATGAGCCACCATGCCCAGCCTAAAACTTTTTTTTTTTAAATGTGACATCTGCTCTTTTCACTTGCTTGTTTGCAATTGACCTAGGACATTTTTGTCCATTCCTTTGCTTTCATTAGCAAATCCATAGTGAGCATCTCCTATATGTATGCCACGTGGTGTCTCAGAACTGGGCTTTGCAGAGTGCCATGGAGGAGACATGTTTCTTGCCTTTGTGAACTCACATTCCACGCCTCACTCTAATTTAACTGTGTCACTTATAAGCAGCAGATAGTTGGATACTGTTTTTTGAGTTTAATAAACCAATTTTGTCTCATTATAGAGGTATTTGAACTACCCACATTTGTCACTGTAACTAATACTTTTGGTATTATTTTTGTTACATTGTTTCATGCTTTCTGATTTATTTATTTTTTATTATACTTTAAGTTCTGGGGTACATGTGCAGAACATGCAGGTTTGTTACATAGGTATCCACGTGCCTTCGTGGTTTGCTGCATCCATCCCTGCCCCCGCCGCTATCCCTCCCCTAGCCCCCCACTCCCCGACTGGCCCCAGTGTGTGATGTATTGGGTACATATATATTTAGGATCGTTAGCTCTTGTTGCATTGATCCCTTTACCATTATGTAATGCTCTTCTTTGTCTCTTTTGATCTTTATTGGTTTAAAGTCCATTTTATCAGAGACTAGGATTGCAACTCCTGTTTTTTTTTTTGCTCTCCATTTGCTTGGTAAATCTTCCTCTATCCCTTCATTTTGAGCCTATGTGTGTCTTTCCACAGAAGATGGGTTTCCTGAATACAGCACACTGATGGGTCTTGACTCCATCCACTTCACCAGTCTGTATCTTTTGACTGGGGCATTTAGCTCATTTACATTTAAGGCTAATACATTTATGTGTGAATTTGATCCTGTCATTTTTATGCTAGCTGGTTGTTTTGCCTGTTAGTTGGTGCAGGTTATTCATAGTGTTGATGGTCTTTATAATTTGATATGTTTTTGCAGTGGCTGGCACAGGTTTTCCTTTCCATGTTTAGTGCTTCCTTCAGGAGCTTTTATAAGGCAGGCCTGACACTGATAAAATCTCTCAGCAGTTACTTGTCTGTAAAGGATTTTATTTCTCCTTCACTTATGAAGCTTAGTTTGGCTGGATATGAAATTCCGGGTTAAAAATTCTTTTCTATAAGAATGTTGAATATTGGCCCTCACTCTCTTCTGGCTTGTAGGGTTTCTGCCGAGAGATCTGCTGTGAGTCTGATGGGCTTCCCTTTGTGATTAACCCAACCTTTCTCTGTGGCTGCCCTTTGCATTTTTTCCTTAATTTCAACCCTGGTGAATCTGATGATTATATGCCTTGGGGTTGCTCTTCTCGAGGAATATCTTTGTGGTGTTCTCTGCATTTCCTGTATTTGAATGTTGGCCTGCTGTGTTAGGTTGGGGAAGTTCTCCTGGAAAATATCCTGAAGAGTATTTTCAAACTTGGTTTCATTCTCCCCATCACATTCGGGTACACCTATCAAACGTAGATTTGTTCTTTTCACATAATCCCTTAGTTTCTGGAGGCTTTGTTATTTCTTTTCACTCTTTTTTCTCTAATCTTGTTTTTTTGCTTTATTTCATTGAGTTGATCTTCAATCTCTGATATCCTTTCTTCCGATTGATTGATTTGGCTATTGAGACTTGTATATGCTTCACAAAGTTCTCGTGCTGTGTTTTTTACCTCCATCAAGTCGTTTATGTTCTTCTCTATGCTGATTATTCTAGTTAGCCTTTCATCTAACCTTTTTTCAAGGTTTTTAGTTTCTTTGCATTGGGTTAGAACGTGCTCCTTTAGCTTGGAGAAGTTTGTTATTACCCACCTTCTGAAGCCTGCTTCTGTCAAACTGTCAAACTCATTCTCCATCCAGTGTTGTTCCTTTGCTGGTGAGGGGTTGTGAGCCCTTGGAGGAGAAGAGATGTTCTGGTTTTTGGTGATTTCAGCCTTTTTGCATTGGTTTCTTCCCATCTTCATGGATTTATCTACCTTTGGTCTTTGAAGTTGGTGACTTTTGGATAGGTTCTTTGAATGGACGGACTTTCTGTTGATAGTCAAGCTATTTCTTTCTGTTTATTAGTTTTCCTTCTAACAGGCCTCTCTGCTGCAGGTCTGCTGGAGTTTGCTGGAGGTCTACTCCAGACCCTGCTTGCCTGGGAATCACCTGCAGAGGCTGCAGAACAGCAAAGATTGCCCAGGCTGGAGTGCAGTGGCATGATCTCGGCTCATTGCAATCTCCACCTCCTGGGTTCAAGCGATTCTCCTGCCTCAGCTTCCTGAGTAGCTGGGATTACAGGCTAATTTTTGTATTTTTAGTAGGGTTTCACCATGTTGGCCAGGCTGCTCTTGAACTCCTGACCTCAGGTGATCTGCCCACCTTGGCCCCTGAAAGTGCTGGGATTACAGGTGTGAGCCACCGTGCCCGACCTTTTTGAGCATTTTGAATATGTGATTCCGGTGCTTTCTGGCCACCATTTTTTTTTCTGATAAGAATTCAGCAGTGAATCTTATGGGAATTCTTTTGGAAAGGACAAGTTTTTTTCTTTGTTTATTTTTAGGTTTTCAAAATTGTCCACTTCTTTTTGACTTTCAGCTTTTTCCCCCAGCACATTAACTGTTTGTGATAAAGTACATTTCACTCTTTGTGGTTCTCTGTGGTTATCCTACTTGGAGTTTGTTGAGCTTCCTGGATGTATATTGTTTTTGAATCAAACTTAGAAATTTTACAGTCATGATTTCTTTGAATATTTTTCGTTTTCTCTCCTCTCCTGGTATTCTCATTATGTGTGTGCTAGTGTGCTTGATGATGTCTCGTATATCTCTGAAGCTCTGTTCATTTTTCATTTATTTTTCTCTCTGTTCTTTGACTTGCATACTCTCTGTTGATTTATCAAGTTAATGAATTCTTTCTTCTGCCAGTTTTAATCTGTTGAGTCCCTCTAGTGAAATTTATTTCCATTTTTGTACTTTCTAATTCCAGTATCTTCATTTAAAGAATAATTTATCTCTCTTTGTTGATATTTCCTATTTGATGTGATATTGTCATTATACTTTACTTCTTGGGTCATGGTTTTCTTTAGTTCTTTGAACATATTTTAATGGCCACTTTAAAGTCTTTGTTAAATCTGACACCTATTTAAGTGCTCTTGTCACAAAATAGCTATGGGAGATGATAGCTGTGTTAATCTGTTTCACTATTGTAACCATTTTTCTGTGTATACATATCTCATAACATCATGCTGTAAACCTCAAACATAGACAAATAGAATTTATTTTAAAAAATCTGACATCGAGTTATTCTCACAGGAAGTTTCTCTTGATGTTTTTCTGGTGTACAGATTATGATTTCCTAGCATGTTTCAGTATTTTTTGCTGGGATATTTTAGATAATAGATAATATATTGTAGCAACTTGGGTTGCTGGGTGCTCATCCTCATTTTCCTCAAAGGGCTTGCTATTTACTTGTTTATTTTTTAGTGAATGACTGAATTGTTTAAGTGAAATCTACTCCCCCTGGTGTTGAACATTTGATATTGCTTCTTCAGGCAGTGCTGGATCCCAGGTCACAGTGATGGCAGTGGTTTTGGCAGTCTGTCTCTGAATGTCTCTTTCCCTGACCACACCTAGCTTTAAGCCCCAGTGATTGCTGGCTGATTGTGGTGGTGTTCTCAACAATGCCCTTGGGATTAAATTGCTCTACAGAGGGAGTCAGTCAAATACAGGATCCTTTGAAGGAGTGGTTCTGGAGGTTGATACTGTTGGCTCTCCATGTTAGTGAGTTCTACAGCCATGCATTTAACCAACTGCAGATAGAAAATGCTGTTTTGGTGTTTTTTAAAAAGAAGAAGATGGTTATGTTTGTATTGAACTGTCTTTTTTTCTTTGTCATTATAATAAATATTTACCTAGCATTTACATTGTATTAGTATTTACATTGCATAAGTAATTTAATGATTCCAAGTATATGGGAGGATATGTATATTTTATATGCAAATAGTAGGCATTTTATACAAGAGACTTGAGCACTCATGGATTCTGGTATCCTTGGGGAGTCCCGGAACCAGTCCTTGTGGATATGAGCTGTATTTGATATTATATTCTGACTCCAGGTGGACTTCTCAAGTTCCCTGGGAAAAATCTCCAAGCAGTGGTTATTGAGCTGGGGGCGGGGACAGTGGTGCACTTCTCTCCAGGTGATACTCCTACTTAGGAGCTGGGCGCTGATGGACGGAGGTGGGCAGTAGCCTCGGGCTTTTTCGGCTTGCCTTTTCTGGTGGGGCCTCACTATTCTCAGCGGCACTATGCCCAAGGCAGAGCCTTCATGTCATGAGTGGTGGCTGGACGTCAGGGAGCCCCCACCTCTCATCACCCTCACCTAGAACTTAACCTCAGGCAGCTGGAGGCAGCATAAGAAATACTGACCTGTCTCTCCCGGGAAGATACTGGGGGCCTCCAGCTGGGACTCCAGGTGCAGGGGAATGTGGCTGCTTCTCCCACATGTAGAGAAATGCAGCTTCTTCCCACTCCTTATTCTGGAACAGTTTGTCCCCACCCACTGCACCTTGCTTCTCAGGCTGGAGGGTCTACAAGGCAACTGGACTCAGTGCCCCTTCTGGTCCTCTCAGCTGGTACAGGATGGCCAAAGCCTAATGGGAATCTCAGTCTCATTCGGATGGCTGAGAGTCTCCCAAGCCCTCCTCTGCTCCTCCTCCCTGCAGTGGTGCTGACAGCTGGTGGGCACTCATCCTCTCTTCAGGGCATGCTGGCGCTGCCTCTGGTGCCCCCCTGGGGAGCGTGGCTGAGGTCAGAGGCCTTGTGACTGGTGTCTGGCCAGTTTTGGCTTGGACCCCTTGCTGGGCTCTGCTCATCTCGACTCCCCATGGCACCAGCAACATCACTCAAACTGTGTTTACACATATGTGCCTCTGATTTCTTCTGTAGGATTTTATCCTGCAAATGCACTCACAATTGAGTAAAGACAATGACAGATGTGTTCACTGAAGCAGTGTTTGCAACAAAAGTCAGGAAGCATCTGATGCCCACCAAACAGGTTGACTTAAGTAAAGTGTCACCCATTCACACAATGGCACGTGTCTTTCCAGAAAGCAGGATTCTGTGATCAGGATACTTGGACGAGTGTACAGCATGCTCCCACATGTACAGATTACTCACAGAATATCCTCATGCGTGTGCATATGTGCTTGGGTGTCCGGAGGGACATGTGGCACATTGCAGGCTCCTTGGGAATGGATGTCCAGACCCCAGTTCTCTGAATCACTCTGTTTTAACTAAATCAGCATTTCATCCCCTTTAAGCTCGCTTTCACCATACTTCTATTATCTGTGTTTAAAATCCATTCATGACTTTATAAAAAACATCTCTTTGCGAAAAAGTGAGCCTGAGAAGGAAGTGTGGATTAGGGGTTTTGTTTTTTCCTTAAGATGATCTATTTTCTCCCTGCTCTTTACAAGTCATTTTCATGAGCCACTTGGGAATGTCCTTTTTATTTACTGTGGATTCCAGACAAACCCAGACTCTTGTACTGCACAGCCCAGCCCACAGCAGCCTTGGCCCAAGAAGCTGTCTGGGCTGGAGCTAAGAGTGTGACCCTGCCCTGCCTGCCACAGGGGCACAGGCAGCTATAGGTGGAGGTGGAGGTGCCCCAAGACAAAAGGGATACCCCCACAGGGTGCCTTCTGGTTACAGAGGGGGGCCTGCCAGGATCTCTGCCTGCAACTGTGAGACACCTGGACTGGCCATTTTCTCCCCCTTAGCTTTTGTGGGCAGAGATTCTGGGTGCAACTGTGGAGGAAGAAAACCAATGGTCACTTCATGCAAAGCTTTGTCCCACGAGGTGACCTGGTGAACTAAGTAGAGCAGGCCTAGCTGGCTTTAGGACCCTGCAGGCTGAGGTGAAGGGGGTGGGGGGATTTGCCAGGTTAGGGGGCCTCAGGGCAGGTCTAGTCCCATCTTGTCAAAGTCCCTCTGATGGCAGCACAGGTGAGTGGTGTTACTGACTTTTTAGAGATGGACCTGAGTTGAAGCATGACCAAATGAGCTCCAGCTAGACCCAGGGCAACCCTAGGGGTCTCCCCTAACTCAGGCTGAAGGGGAGTAGAGACATGCTGCAGCCTCTGCCTTTCTTTCCTGGATTTCTCCCTGGAGCCAGGGAGAGGCCAAAGTGTGGCCAGCTGCTACCCCAGCTGCTGTGCTCCAGAATCAGCCGTTTCTCCAGGGATCCTGCTCTCTTTAATTGGAAAATGGTATGGAGCCCAAGATCTGGGTGCTGGGTGTTCTGGCCACTGGGGAGTTGCTGCTCTAGCCTCTGTCAGTGGACAGTGCTAGGACTCATTTGTATGTGTACTCACCCATTTGTATACCATGTTAGTGTATTTTCATTGCCATAAAGGAATACCTGAGGCTGGGTAATTTATAAAGGAAAAAAGTTTTATTAGGCTCCTGGTTCTACAGGCTGTGCAAGCATGGAGTTAGCATCTGTTTCAGTGAGAAGCTTTCAGTCATGGTGGAAGGAAAAGTGGGAGCTGGTGTGTCACATGCAACAGAGGGAGCAAGAGAGAGGGGAGGGGTGTTGTCAGGCTCTTTTCTTCTTCTTCTTCTTCTTCTTTTTTTTGAGATGGAGTTTTGCTCTGTTGCCCAGGCTGAGTGCAATGGTGTGATGTTGGCTCACTGCAACCTCTGCCTCCCGGATTCAAGCGATTCTTCTGCCTCAGCCTCCCAAGTAGCTGGGATTACAGGCGCCCCGCACCGTGCCCAGCTAATTTTTTGTATTTTTAGTAGCGACAGGGTTTCACCATGTTGTCCAGGCTGGTCTTGAACTCCTGACCTCAGGTGATTTGCCTGCCTCAGGCCCAAAGTGCTGGGATTACAGGCGTGAGCCAACGCACCCTGCCCAGGCTGTTTTCGATAACCAGCCCTTGTGTGGACTAACAGCGCGAACTCACTCATCACCCTGAGGAGAGCACCAAGCTATACATGAGAGAGCTGCCGACACTGGGGCTCACATCCAAACCATATCATATCCTGTGCCTTTAGTGCTTTCCCTCTGTCCCTCTGTTTGTCCACTGAACTAAGCCTAGATTCACGCTGATGTCTTAGACTCAAGGCCAGCCCTGCAGGACTCATTCCCACTCCTGCTGTTGATCCATAACCCCCTCCACACTCCCCACAGGGAGGCACTGGCTCTTACCACGCAGCATGCCTTCGCCTGTTTGTTGAAGCCCAGTGTGCCCGTGTGGAAGCTTCGGAATCATTAGCCTGCTTTCACTTGAATGCATGTGCTAAGGAGAGTACAGCTCCCTTTGTCTGCAGGCGCTTCCGGTCAGAATGCCCCTTTCCCAACTTACTTAGGTCATCCTCCTCCCACCCCCTCGCGGAGGTTTGTAAATTAGTGAGTGTCTTGTCACAGTCTGTGTTCCATCCTGGGATTCCCCAGCCTACTGGTTGAGGTTTTGTAATTTGCATGCATTAAAAGTGAACTCTTTGTAATGTGTACAGTTCTATGGGTTTTAACCAGTACAGAGGTACTTGTAGCTGCTACTCCAGTAGCAGACAGAGCATCTCCATCACCCTAAAAATTGCCCTGTGCATCCCCTTTATAATAGCCACCTCCTGATCCCCCAAATCTCATTAACTCCTCATGTGTTTTCTGTCCTTACAGTTTTGTCTTTTGCAGAATGTCATATGAATGGAGTCATATGATATAGAACCTTTTGGTTCTGGCTTCTTTCTACTTATGCTATTTCATTTAAAAAAAACAGCTTCGGTTTCACCAGAATTCTTAATCATGTGTTTTATTTTTTTGAAAGTAGTAAGCATAGCTAGTTAAAAGTCACACATGTGATACATTGTGTGGGTCAATTTCTTTTTTCTTTTTTTACACTATACTCATTTGCTTGTATTTGCGTAAATATACATAGGAAAGATAAACAACTGATCATAATAGGTGTCTTTGAGGAGGAAGACTGCCAGGGAGACAAGTTTAGAATCTTTTTTTTTTTATTGCATTTTAGGTTTTGGGGTACATGTGAAGAACATGCAAGATTGTTGCATAGGTACACACATGGCAGCATGATTTGCTGCCTTCCTTCCCTTCACCTATATCTGACATTTCTCCCCATGATATCTCTCCCCAACTCCCCACTCGCCGCTGTCCCTCCCCTATTTCCCCGTAACGGACCCCAGTGTGTGGTGCTCCCCTCCCTGTGTCCATGTGTTCTCTTTGTTCAACACTCGCCTATGAGTGAGAACATGTGGTGTTTGATTTTCTGTTCTCGTGTCAGTTTGCTGAAAATGGTTTCCAGGTTCATCCATGTCCCTACAAAGGATGTGAACTCATTGTTTTTGATGGCTGCATAATATTCCATTGTGTATATGTGCCACATTTTCCCTGTCCAGTCTATCATCAGTGGGCATTTGGGTTGGTTCCAGGTCCTTGCTATTGTAAACTATGCGGCAATGAACATTCGTGTGCATGTGTCCTTATAATAGAACGATTTATAATCCTTTGGATATATACCCAGTAATGGGATTGCTGGGTCAAATGGAATCTATTTCTAAGTCCTTGAGGAATCGCCACACTGTCTTCCACAATGGTTGAACTAATTTACACTCCCACCAACAGTGTAAAAGTGTTCCTATTTCTCCACATCCTCTCCAGCATCTGTTGTCTCCAGATTTTTTAATGATCGCCATTCTGACTGGCATGAGATGGTATCTCAATGTAGTTTTGATTTGCATTTCTCTAATGACCAGTGATGATGAGCTGTTTTTCATATGTTTGTTGGCCTCATGTATGTCTTCTTTTGTAAAGTGTCTGTTCATATCCTGTGCCCACTTTTGGGCTTCTATGGGAAGATGCTTTTCAAGCAGCACAGTAGCAAGAGCTGATAAGGTTCACAGTCACCAAGGTGGATTGCCGGTCTGAGGGCAGCCTTCCACAAGAACTGGAGCAAGGTCCTACAGCTCCTTTATCAGGAGGAGTGGCTCTTGTCCCAAGCTGACCATACAGCGGATATCTTTACGATACTGAACGCTGCCGCCTGGGCCATGGATTCTTGTCCTGGTATAACTGTTTTTCCCTTAAATCATGCTCTGCACTGTGTCTGCTCTAGGCATTCCTCCGATTATAAGCTGCTTATTCCTTAATTCATACTCTGTACTTTGTCCACTTTAGGCATTCCTCCGATTATGAACTAAGATATAATTATAGGTATATATGTAGGGAAATATTCTTTAGGCACTCATAGTATCAACTATTATATGATATATAGAGGATTATATAAAGGGATTCTTCAAGCCCTATTTCTATAAACTAATATATTATTATGTAAAGGATTATATAAAAGGAAATAGCTGAGCAGTAACGCTATAAAGTGAGATATTCCTCAAGCCCTAACTGTGTCAGGGTTCTGCTTAGCTCTCATTCCTCGGTGCCTATATGGGAGGTTACCCGCACCAACTTCCTGTCCCTCTGCGGGCATGTCCAGGACAAGTGCAGATTTAGGGACTTGGCCAAGCTACCCTGCAGCCTGGTTCGGCTCCTTCCTCCCTGCGTGACCCTAGGCAGATGATCTTATCCCCTCTGAGCCTTTGTCCACAAAGCTGCAATGGTGATTGTCCCCGTCAGACCTGTGACAGTGGCCAGGCTGTGTCAGGACAGCCCTGGGCCCACTGCAGGAGCCCCGAGCCCCAGGGGAAAGTGGCCACTGCCCTGGCTCTTATTGTCCCTGTTCCTTCTTGATTGTTCCTGTTCCTTCTTGTCACAGCAGCTCCTATGCTAACTTTCCTGCCTTCTGTACCACTAAGGGAGGACACTGGGCTATATTATTCCTGGGCACATCTGCAACACTTAGTGAGCCCAGCACAAAGCCCAGGTGTTTGTGGAAGGAGTCCATGTCCTATCTGCTGGAATTCCCCTTTGTCCCCTTCTCTGAGTAGATCAGGGCCCTGTGCAACCCTCACCTCCCTGAGAAATTTTCCTTCCTGGGCTGTCCTTGCCTGGGGCAGAGCTGAGCCCTCCTGCTTTGTGGAGCTTCTCCCAGGGCGCTCCCAGACACTCCTGGGAATTGCATGGCAGGGAGTCACCTCTGTTCTCTGGGCAAAGGGCATGCCCGGGCTGAGGCTGCTTGCTCAGCTCACCTGAATGCAGAGGAAGACTTCTCTTTGCACCGAGGGGAAGGGTGCTAATCACACCATTGGCTGAGCCTTCAAGGGCACAGGGGCAAATCAAGATCCTGGCACCCAGGAACCAAACGCCTGAGGGAGGAGAGGAGGCACAGGTGAGGCTGAGCAGGACAGAGGTCAGAATGTGAGCTCAGCCTCCGAGAGGAAGGGAGCAGTGGAGGAAGGCATGAGACAGGAGAGGCTCCCGGGAGGAGGGACACATGGCCCATGCCTGTGCAAACACACCGTCGGGCATGGCGGGATTCTGTGCTCCGTGCATGTGCCTAACTCAGATGTGTAAAACCCTGTGTGCAAGGAATAGACAGCCACTGGGCTGCTCCAGGTACAGTTGTGGGGCTATTGCATGGGCACTGGGAAAATGGACCTGGTATGCTCCTGTCCCAGGTAACTGACTCCATTTGCTATCAGAATGGAAAACCATACCTGTTTGGATCACTGGCAATTTCTAATAAAGTTAAATATATACTTCTCATCCTGTGACTCAGTGATTTTACTGTTTTGATTTTTTTTTTTAAACAAAGTCTCACTTTGTAGCCCAAGCTGGAGTGCAGTTGCGCTCACTGCAACCCCTGCCTCTGGGGCTCAAGCGATTCTTGTGCCTCAGTCTCCGGAGTAGATGGGATTACAGGCACGAGCCACCATGCCTAGCTAATTTTTTTGTATTTTAGTATAGACGGGTTTCACTGTGTTGCCCAGAGTGGTCTCGAACTCCTGAGTTCAGGTGATCCACCTGCCTTGGCTTCTCAAAGTGTCGGGATTATAGTCATGAGCCAGTGCACCCGGCCCACTCTACGTATTTGTCCAGAAGTAATGAAAGCCTATGTCTACCAAATGCTCACAAATGTTCATAGCAGCTTTATTCGCAAACTGGAAACAACCCAAATGTCCATTAACAAGAAAACAAACACAAATGGTGGTGTAGCCATGCAGTAGGAGCCTATTCATCAATAAAAACATTACAAACTGCTGAAACCCACAACAATTGGGATGAATCTCAGAAACCTCAGGTTGAGCAAATGAAAATTGACTAGAAACAGCGCAGGCTGCGATTCCATTTGCATGAGACTTAAGGACAGAATAAATCTAAAGTGAGCACACCTTTGCAATAGCTGCTTTGGGGGCAGTGGGAAGGGCAGGAGGCTCTCACGGGTGGTGGCAATATTCTTTATCTTGGCTATGATGAACTGGGGGATGTCTTTGCCAAAATTCATTCTACTATACCTTGATATTTGTGTATTTCACTATATATAAAATATTACCTCAATAGAATTAATTTCATTGGAAAACACTGCAGATTTGAAGGTGAAATTTCTTACTTCAGTAGCCACATTATAGCGTCACAGCAATGCATCAAGTTTTCCAGATGAATTAATTCCAGAGCCACCTGACAGGCATGGAGTGCCCTGATTAAATGTGAGCCAGGTCTGCTGGAGAAGAGGCCTGGTCCCTGGAGAAGAGACTGGCTGTGTTACCCCAGATGCATGTTGCAAACCTCCCCAGGAGCCTCGGCTTTTCTCTAGGGTGATTGAGCCCTGGAGCAAAAAGGCTTGTTCTGACAAATGTCTCCTTCTGAATTACCTCAGGGTAAGGGAATGCCTTGATAATCCGGGGATTACTTGGCACTGGCTCTGAGATGTCAACAATTTTGGGGACTTTAAGACACTACCATGGCCCAGCAGTCAAAGTGGGGGCTTACGGAGGTCAGATGATAGGTCCCAAGTGTGAATTTCCATGGGATGGTGTCTGTGGATTCTCCGGGGTTTATGTCCCCCATTTCTGAAATATAGTTGAAATAGTTTCGCTCAGCAACTGGCAGAGCCCCCGCAGAAGCCCCACATTGGCTTTTCTGCCGTGGAGCCAATGCCATCTTGGTAGGAAGTGGAAAGAAAGGGAAAGTCTTGGAATTTTCCCTCTCTACCTCAGTAGTAAGTCAAAAGTAATTAACCCCACATCCTAGGGGAGTTACAGAGATTAGTGCTGCTATCAACTACTGGAGAGATTTCAGGGTGGAAGTTCCTATTATGTCCCTGCTTCCCTGGCCTGCTTGACCTCTACTGAAGACAGATAGGTCTTGAGGAAAAACAGTGCATCAGAGTGAAGGTAACCAGCTGGTGACTCCAGTTGCAGCTGCTGTTTTGAATGAAGCTTCCTTTTTTTTTTTTTTTTTTTTTGGGAGACAAGTCACCCAAGCTGGAGTGCAGTGGTGTGATCTGGGCTCACTGCAACCTCTGCCTCCTGTTTCAAGCGATTCTCCTCCCTCAGCCTCCCGAGTAGCTGGGATTACAGGTGTGCGCCACCATGCCTGGCTAATTTTTGTATTTTTAGTAGAGATGGGGTTTCACCATGTTGGCCAGGCTGGTCTCAAACTCCTGATCTCAGGTGATCCGCTTGCCTCCGCCTCCCAAAGCGCTGGGATGACAGGTATGAGTCACTGCGCCTGGCCTGAAGCTTCTTCATTGGAGTTACAGTTGCAGCCTCACGGCACTGAGAGTTGGCTCTTTATGTCAATTTCTAAGGACACCAGAAACAGTCTGCTCTGTCTAGGGTGCCCACAGCACCCCTTCCCACTTTGCCTCAGGGTTATGCCAGTTTTCTTGCTCTCTCTGCCATGATAGCATCCGCAGAGATGTCATGGAAAACCATAGCGGGCCACACCGTTAACACTATGCTGATTGGTGCTGATGGGCTGGCAGTAGCAAGTACATTAGGAGCCTTTGTTTTGGGGTCTTTGGGGTGTTTTCTTCCCAGAAACCTCCCTGGCGTGTTTGTCCAAGTTCTTGTCCTGCATCTGGGAAGAATGAAGTACTCAGATGAGGGAAGGGTGAAGAAGACAAAGAACTTTATTTAGTGTTAGAACAGCTCAGGGAAGACCTGCAGAGAGTAGCTCCTCTCTGCAGCTGGCCATCCCATCTTCTCTCCGCCCTCTCCCCATCCTCTGGTCCTCTGCCCTGCTCTGGCTGAGCCCAGGGCTGTTATGGACCTCAGAGGGAGGAAGTGCATGCTGACTGGTCCATGGTTGGCCATGGCAGGCCAGAGGAGGTGCCAAGAGGCCCCACTGTGGTCCGTGGGATTGGCAGCCCATCTCCCAGCCTTCAGACCCTCTTTGGCCTGAAGGCGGGGCCTTACAGGGATCTCCCCTACTTCTGCCCAGGCCCTCCGCTGCCATTCATGGCCCCACGGCCTGGCCTCAACCCAGCTTCGAGATTGGAGCGGGTGCTGGAGAAGAGAAGGGCCAGGCAGTGGAAGCAGACGTCGGGGGTGGGGGATTCGGGCCAAGGGTGCAGGCTGCAGAGATTCCCGGTCCTGCACCTCAGAGGGCCGTAGCTGCAGCCGGGGAGCTCCCACCCCACCTGCATGTGTGATTGCACATGAAGCTGCAGTCTGTCATCAAATTAAGATGTGGTATGAGGGAATGGGCTGGAGAAAATCCAGCAGGCACGGGTCAATGTGTCAGCAGGTGGCTGAGACCCCTGTAACAAGCACTCCTGATTGACTCCTCTCAATCTATGTCTGTGGCTCAAAGAACTCCCGTGACCAGACGGCCGGGGTATGTGAGTACCAGCTGAGAGTGGGCCCTAGGAGCTCTGGAGTGTCCTTGGAAGATGGCGGGGAAGGGAAATCGTCCCAGTGGCTGGAGCATCCCTTAACCCAGCCAAGTCGACACATAACAACTAACCATCATAGTCAGCTAGGGATGCTGCTGAACATCTTACCACGCACACAGGACTGTCCCCAACAGAAAAGAATGATCTGGCCCCAAATGTCAGTAGTGTCACTGTTGAGAAACCATGCCTTACACTGATTCATGAGCAGGGGAAAATAGTTTGACTAGATGTTTGGGGACTTGGAAAGAACAGGATTCCAAGATTGGTGAAAAGGAAGCATGGTCAGTGACAGATGCACTTATAGGAAGGTGGGGAGAGGTACGTGGATGGATCGCTCAGCAGGTGGTGTAAAGAGACTGAAAATATTTGGCATGTTTATGCTCACCAGGAGCTCCCTGTGCAGAGGAGGCTTTGAGACTCAGGTGGACAAGAGAGCATGCTCTGTGATGCTAGCTGACCCTCCCACCCGCCATCCTGATGTTTATTCAGTGTGCCCAGGGCCATGATTGCAGGGATGGAGGCTGTGAATGGGCACAAATGACATGAATTTCCTCTTGCCAAGGCCAGCCTGGAGGCCACCACTGCTCTGCTGGGGTGACCTTCTGACAGCTTCCCCTATGGTGCATTTCCAGGAGGGCCGGGCATATTCCTGTTGGCCAGCTGGACCCCTTCATAAGGAAAAACAATTTTCCCTCACTGGAATAGGTGTGCCCTGTATTCAGATTTGCTTTCCCTGTCTGCAATGCTGCTGTCAAAAGCCACTATCAGGGACTTAAAGAGTGCCTTATTCATCGCTGTGGTATTCTACACAGCGTTGCTTCTGATGATGAATTTCAATTGTACAGCAGTGAGATCATGCACAATGACCTCACTTACTCCACATCCCACTGACCCAGAAGCAGCTGGCCTGATAGAGCCGTGGTCCTGCCTACCGAAGACTCCGTTAGAATGCCAGCAGGGAGACAGCTCCCTGAAAGGTCGGAGTTCTACCTTACAGATGGAGTTTGGGATTTGAATCAGCAACTGCCATATGGTCTGCCATATGGTGGTCCCATGGCCAGAACACACGGTCTGGGAAACGAGGTGGGCGTGTGAGTAGCTCTTGTCACTACGAAGCCTCGTAACCAAGAATCTTACTTCCCTGCCCCACACCTTAGCACTTCCCTGCTTTGTAGTTCTTGCTTTCCCAGGGAGGAGAGCGTCCCAACAGGCAGCACAGTGATGTCGTTGAACCCAGAGCTGAGACCTAGCCATTTTGGGCTTCTGAGCTACTGAATCAATGCAAAGAAGGTCGTTACTCTACTGGCTGAGTGACTGAAAGTGTTATCAAGGAAAATGATGTCTGAAATGTAGGGGACTCTCTGGGGTGCCTTTAGTTATTAAAAAATAAGTTAATGGTAAATGATGGCATCCAACGAAAGGACTTGGGAGGACTCAGAATCTACAGGAATGAAAGTTTGGATCATCCATCAGGTAAAGAATCCCAAAAAGCTGAGATCTGCCTGAGAGCAAAGCCAACATGGAGTGGTTATGGAAGAAGGGCGTTTCGAATATCAGCGGTGCTGGCCAGCTTCAGTTCCTGAAACCAGGGCCTGCAGCAGGGAAGCATATTTGCCTGTCTTCCTTCTTGCTCGGCATGCATGTATACACATACATGTACGTACATGCATGTGTGCATATACATGCATGTGTGTAGGTGGGTCAAGACACACAGGGACTTGCTCTTTCCTTTTGCTTCTAGTTTCTCTCAGTGCTGTCTTGGCAATAGCTCTTCACTTGCTAGCTGCAGTTTGTTTCAATTTTGTTTTTCTCCCCACCTTGGAGAAGCGGCCAAATCACACCCGCTACTGAGACACCAGCAACCAACCCTCCCTGGAGATCTGGGCCTAGCGCCATGAGCCTCCCCCTCTGGCCTCCTGAGACACAGGCACCAGCTGGGAAGAGCTCCCTTTTCAAAGGTCTGAGCTCAATGCTGTGGAGCCCTGCCCTCTCTGCCTGTGGATTTTAACAACGCGCCCTCTTTGCTTTGCCCCTGACCCTGTGTGCCTGTAGGTTCTCTCTCTGCGGACCTCTGTGTCTCCTTTTTGTGCTTTTTAGGCTTCCGATACCTGCTTGACTGGTTGCCCACGTTAAATTCTCTGTTAAAATAAGTGGAGTGACTTCTGTTTTCCTAAATAATACTCAGATTCCTTGATTTGGTGGGGAAACCTCAAGAGCCTTTTCGCGAGTCCGTCATTTTACAGAACAGAAACCTGGGGCTGGCGGGGTGACATGCTTTTCTCAAGGTCAGTTTTGGTGACAGACTGTCTGTCTCCCAATCCAGAGCTCCAGCACCACCCTATATAGTCTTCTAGGCACTTTTTAAAGCTTCAAATTTCATAGGGGATTCTCTGCCTGTCCTGCACAAACTTAGAACAGTTTCCTATTTCCTTGTGTAGAAAAACATTGGAGCCAGAAATGGATGGTTCCATTGGCCTTAATGGGATTCTCTGGGTATGTAGTGGCCATTGCTCCAGCCAGTCCCACAGCCCTGCCAGGCATCTTTCCTCTTCTCCCATCTGTGCTAACCCACCCCTCACTTGGAGCCAGATGGACTTGTATGTCACCTTCCCCGACTGTGAGCTCCTCCTGGGCAGGGGCCTTGCCCATTCCTTGGGATGACCGTGTGCTCTGATGCTAGGAGCACAGACCCTCATGTCAGACACACCTGAGCTGGAATCCTGGCTTTACGATTTACCTCGCCAAATCTTACTTTTCTTGTCTACCACCCAGAGATTTTGCTATCTCACAGGGTTGTTGCATGGAGTGCAACAACCACTATGCACAAAGTGTGCCACCCCCCATGATGCTTATGCAGTGTGTGAGGCACTGTCATCACCACCTCCATCACTGTCCCAGTGCATGGCACACAATGGGTTGGGACTGAGTCCTGGGCACACCATACCTGCTTAAGCAGGCCTGCGGCCCTGGGGCATCTTTCTTTTACAGAGGCAGTGCCTCTCCTCCGTAAAAGAGCACTCACAGATAAAAATTCACAGCAAAATCCTCCTCCTCCTCTTTGCTCCCAGCAGCCATCGTCTTGCTTACGGTTGCAACCTCTGGTGAAGACATGTTAAGGACAACCCTATTCAGCTTTTGATACGGTTTGGCTGTTCCCCCACCCAAATCTCATCTTGAATTGTAGCTCCCATTATACCCATGTGTTGTGGGAGGGACCTGGTGGGACAGAATTGAATCATGGAGGCGGTTTCCCCATACTGTTCTCTTGGTAGTAAGTCTCATGAGATCTGAGGGTTTTATAACGGGTTTCTCCTTTTGCTTAGCTCTCATTCTCTCTTGCCTGCCACCACGTAAGACGTGGCTTTCATCTTCTGCCATGATTGTGAGGCCTTCCCAGCCACGTGGAACCGTGAGTCCATTAAATCTTTTTCTTTAGAAATTATCCAGTCTCAGGTCTGTCTTTATCAGCAGTGTGACAAGGAACTAAATACAGCTTTCATTTAGATAGAAAGTGACTTGGTCATTTTAAAAAGGAGAGACACTATTTTCCTCTTATATGAATGAAACTTGGCCTGGCATGGTGGCTTGTGCCCATAATCCTAGCAGTTTGAGAGGCCAAGGAGGGTGGCTCACTTGAGGTCAGGAGTTTGAAACAAGCCTAGCCAACATGGTGAACTCTCTCTCTAAAAATACTGAAAAAAAAATTAGCTGGGCATGGTGTGCACCTGTAATCCCACCTACTCAGGAGGCTGAGGCAGGAGAATTGCTTGAACCTGAGAGGTGGACGTTGCAGTAAGCCAAGATCATGCTGCTGCCTGGGTAACAGAAAGCTAGAAAAAAAGAAACTGGATAACTGAATTTACATCTCATCTGGCTGGGAAGACACTTAAACAAAACAAAACTGGTATGGATGGATGCTGATATAGTCCTCTTCCTCTTGGCAATAAAGCTTTTCTTAGATGCTATTTTACCAAGAACACAGGAGTCAGTGGGCAAATAATTGGACCAACCAATACTTTATAAACATGTTAATTTTATTGAGTAGGCATCAAAGCTTCTCTCTGTGTCAGGTAATGGAGAGGCTGTGTCACACAGATTACAGAGCTATTTTTACTTGAAATAATCTTTCATAAAAGAAAGAAATTAAATACAATTCTTCTATAAAAAGTGCTGTAGTCATTACTGGAAGTTTTCCAAAATGAAAGCAAGATTTACTACATATTGCAAAAATTGGTTTAGTGCTTTAATACTTTACAAAGTAATATCCCAACCACAGACGACAGCTCTTACAATGGGTTTCTTCTCCAAGAATGGACCAGATTGAAAAAGGATTATTTGCATTGAATTGGAATGAACACCTGCAGGTAGAAAGGGGTTCTGCAGAGCTGGGTCAAAGTAACGTGACTGATGACCTATTTTTGCCTTAATATTTTCCTTTGCCCACAATAATTAAAGAAATGGGAGAAATAAAGCAACATATGTCATCAAAAGATAAAAACAAGAATGGAACACTCACTGACTTCATTAGGCCAAATGCATGTTTAAAGGAACAAAGCAAATACAGTGTGGGGATGATCTTTGTTATAATTAACTTCAACAATCCTTAGTTAAAACAAGGCCAGATTTTCAAAGGTGATGGCGAATGGAGTAACAGGTCACTAAGGCGCTTAGTCCTTCTGTGGACCCAGGTAAGCCTGCTCCTGTCTCCTAACTGCACTTGTACTTGTAGGACTAATAGCCCACAGTTTCCCACCTGGGGGCCCAGGGAAGACAGGCTCGAGCTGAATGGTGACTGGCTCTGTCAGAGGTGAGGCTTGCCTCTGTGTGTACTGGGGCTTGAGGCCAAGGCTGATCTCCAACACATGCGCATGGTAAACTTCCTAGTTTTGGTCCTAAGTTAGTGGAGACAAGCTGCCCCACTCCGCGCTGCCAAGTCATCATTCCATATCAGGTGTTTGGATTTCATTCCTGCAAGTGGTTAAGAACGTGTGCAAAGAGCTGGACAGCCCATAGGGCCTAGGAGACCTCTATGGACACCTGCCATGGAGAACATTTGCATGGACCAAGGGGGAGGCTCTTGGGAAGCACACTCTCTCTCCCTGGGTGCTGGCAGGAGCAGGCCACCAGTCTGTTTGAGCAGCAATGAAAGGGATGCTGTTTATTTGGCAGTTCAAGCACAGGAACGCACATGTGTGGGCCCACTCACTGCCAGCTGGACAGCTGCAGAGGGGGCATTATGATGGAGACCTTATGCCCCCTCCCACGAGGGACCTGAAAATATGGCATCAAGAGAAATGACAGCAAAACCACCGAAGAGGATTAAAGAGAAGGACAAAGCCTTTAACCAGGCCACAGTAGGACAAAGGTCCCATAAGAAACTTGTAACAGTATTTTGCCAACAACTCTTAGAAGAAAACGCATTTGGCCAAAGGACCTAGAAGTAAACACCAAGGTTAGGTAGTTGTGAAAACCATCTGGCAGGGGCAGGAAGGCCTTTGGAGGACCCATGCCTCCCCTGCTATGGGTGGGGCCACCTGCCAGCACTGGAGGGCCACTGTGCTGGGGCCTAGGCCCAAGGAGGTGTGTGTTGTTTGGCTCTGTGGTGTCAAGGCTCTGACCTTCCAGTGCACCCCTACCAGTGGCCAACAGGGATACCCGGGGGCCTTGGCTCTCTTGCCCTACTGCTTCCAAATTTGTCAATGAAGTCACCCAGCCCTGTGCTGATTAATGTTTGTGACAAGCTCCTCTTCCTCTGTGTGGCTCTAAGATGAGTCTAATGGTCAGGTGGACTTTCCCTGGGCTGGGCCATCTGCTGCCACCCATGCTGGGGCCATTTGCTGCCACCCGTGCTGAACTGGGAAGGACTGGGAGACAGCTAAAGACAGATTACAAAGTGTAAGGCTGGTTGCCTCGCCAGGAGCTCGGACACACCCACCCATCTCTGTGCCCGCTATCTACGTCACATCTCTGTGCCTGGAGCCTACCTCACATCTCTGCGCCCAGAACCTACCTCAGGAGCACATGCTCTCCTGGGAGGATCTGGATGATGTAAAAATCCCGCCCAACGGTTTACCTACCAATAGCAGCTTGCCCCGTCTACGTCCCGCTCCCCCATAACCAATCAAAGCACCCTGCTCCCCCTCCCTCACTTTAGCTATAAAAACCCTACGCCTCAGAAAGTCAGCGTGAGTTCTCTGGCCCCCTTTCCCTGGACCATAGAACCTCGCCCAGGAGCCGATTAAATCTCTTTATTTCAATAACTGGCCTCAGTTGCCTCATTTAACCATTACAAGTGGTGCCGAAACCCGGGAGGAGTTGTAAGACCCCTCCTGGGGGAAACTGACTCCTCCACCCAAAGCCGGACCAGGGAGCCGCTCCGCCACGAGGTAAGACTTCTGCTGCCCATAGCCTCTCCCACCGCCTGCTCCGTGGACTCCCCGTAATTGCGGCCATGTCAGGGACTCCTTCCCGCCCTGGGCCTAGGGCCCTGGCTCCATTTCAAGGACCTGAGCATAGAGGAGACATCCCTACACTCTTGTCTTCTCCCCGTAAGGGGTTTCTCAGGGTCAGGAATCTGAGGGAGACGTCCCCACCTTCCTGAACCCTCCTGCAGCCTCTGGTGCTCGGTGGTGCGGCCCGGGACACTGAGCTGTCCTTCTGATATCTCTGTGGCGGCGGCTGAGGCTTGGGTAATCAGAAGGCCCGTTTGCAAACCCAGGCCCTGCCCAGGAGCAGGACCAAACCCCCGGCCTGCCACTTTCAGTTTCTCTTCCTAACCTCAGCACAAGTAAGCAGATGAGTAAGTAAATTCTAAGCAGCAAATCCAGATCCGGCTGTATTCTTGGCTCCTGTTTCTGCTCCTATCTTCTGTCTGTCTCTCTCTCTCTCTCAAGATGGCGGCCGTTTCCCGCCTCTAACTCTCTCCCTCTCAAGATGGCAGCTGTTTCCTACTCCTAACTCTCTTGTCTCCCTCTCTCAAGATGATGGCCGTTTCCCGCTCCTAACTCTCTCTCTCGCTCTTTCAAGATAGCGGCCGTTTCCTGCTTAATAGAGCAACTGTACCTTCAGTTTCTCTTCCTAACCCCGACGTGAGTGAGTGAGTGAGTTTATGTGTAGTCCCATGGCCTAACGGCTACAGGGCTTGTGTGGGCCTCAACCTGTGGTTCCGCAGGGACGTCGTAAGGCATAACGGTGATTCACCTCAGGATGGAGAGTTCTAAGGTGACCAGGCCCACGGGTTATAAGGGTACACCTTAGCCAAGATGCCCTGAAACATCCCTTTGGAGATGTGGCCGGGAAGGCATCAGACTGGTCTCCCATCTAGGGAGCACCCATCCTTTGTCCATCAGTCCTGTATGTGGTTCTGTCTTTATTGTAGATTCGCCAGTTTTGTTAGTAAACTATGGGTAATCAGGAGTCCCGCCTAGACCCCAAGTCGCCATTGGGATGTCTAGTTCAAAATCTACCCAAACTGGGCCTCTCCATAAAAAAGAAAAGGCTGCTCTTCCTCTCCACCATGGCCTGGCCACAGTACTCTCTGGACAACCAGTCTAAGTGGCCGCCGGAGGGCACGCTTGACTTCAATGTTCTGACAGATTTAGATAACTTTTGCCAAAAAAACGGCAAGTGGTCGGAATTCCCCTATCTAGGCTTTCTGGTATCTGTGATCCTGACCTGCCCTCTGCTCTTCTTGTTCCTCCACCCAGGTCCTGTTAGCCAAAACCCCGCCTTTGCCCTCAGCCCTGCCCGGCTCTGCACTCTCCGAAAACCCGGAAAACCGGAAGACCTGTCCTGCCCCGCCCGCTTTACCAAGCCTCCTCCTTATGCAGGGCCTCAACTCCCTCTTCCCTCTTCTCCTCCCCAAAGCCCTAATATGACTTCCCCGTCAGTGCTCATACCTGCTCTCACGACCCCCCACTCCTCTGCCCTTTGTGTGAGGTAGCCAGGGCCGAGGGAGTTGTACGAGTGCACGTTCCATTTTCTCTCTCTGACCTATCGGCTATCGAGAAGCGCCTAGGGTCTTTCTCCACTAACCCGACTGCCTACACCAAAGAGTTCCGCTATCTTACCCAGGCATGTGACCTAACCTGACATAACACGTATGTAATCCTATCCTCCACCCTCACCCCAGACAAGTGGGACCAGATCCTTACAGCAGCCCGGGCATACGCTGATCAGGTACACCTAACTAACAACCAGATTCTGGTGGGGGCAGCGGCAGTCCTCAAGGCCAACCCAGACTGGAATTATCAAACGGGTCAAGATGGCCACCGCCGCAGAGAGCAAATGCTACAATGCCTCCTAGCAGGCATGCAAAGCGTGGCTCAAAAAGTAGTTAATTATGATAAGCTGAGGGAAATAAATAACTTGGGGCCCTACTGAAAACCCCGCCACCTTTCTCGACTGACTAAATAATGCTATGATCCTCCATACCCAGCCGGCTCCAGCCTCTTTAGCAGGGGCTACAGTTCTAGCCACCCATTTCATCTCTCATTCAGTGGCTGATTGATAGTAGAAAGAAACTTAAAAAGGCTGAGGAGGGCCCCCAAACTCCCATACGAGACCTGGTAAACATTGCATTTAAAGTTTTTAGTGGCCGAGAGGAAAAGGCTGAGGCAACCCGACAGGCTTGCCTACAGCAAAAGGTAAGCCTCCAAACCCAAGCTCTTGTGGCAGCCCTGAGGCCAGCAGCCCACCAGGCGCCTGGTGGCGGCGGTGGGGGTCCATCTAAACCTGACGCTCTGCCTGGGTGCTGCTTCAAGTGCGGTCAGGAAGGACACTGGGCACGTCAGTGTCCATGTCCCCGACCACCTACCAAGCCCTGCCTGGACTGCAAGTGGCTGGGACATTGGCACGAGTGCCCATCCTGGACTACAGGCTCACCCCCCGCACCTCTGTGGAGGGCAGGCCGGTCCACAGAAAGCGCTTACACTCCTCGGCCTTCTGGATGACTGACGCAGCCCAGACTCGAGGACCCCCATCACCCTTGCCAAGCCCAGGGTAACACTGCAGGTAGCAGGTAAGTCCATTTCCTTCTTAGTGGACATGGGGGCTACCTATTCTGTATTGCCTTCCTACTCAGGGCCTAGTATACCTTCCCAGGTTTCAGTCATGGGAATTGATGGAAAGCCTTCCTGTCCTAATCAAACCCACCCCTTAGCCTGTATCCTCGAGGGACACCCCTTTTCCCACTCCTTTTTAATCATACCCTTGTGCCCAGTCCCCCTTTTAGGATGAGACATTCTCCAGACTGTGGGGGGCCACTCTCCATCTCACTGGCCCCCCCACACTCAGGCCCACCATCGACCCACCTCCTACTGCCACTGCTAACTGATGCCACACCCTGTCATAACTCCCTGCCTCAACCCCTATTCCTCCTGACGTAGTTAATCCCCTGGTATGGGATACCTCCAAGCCTGTAGTTGCCAAACATCTCCCGGTTAAAATACTTCTCAAAAATCCTACCCACTTTCCTTCACACCCCCAGTTCCCCATCTCGAAAGCCCACCATCAAGGCCTAAAGCCTATCATCACCCGCCTGCTGGCTCTGGGACTACTTATTCCCACCAGTTCCTCTTGTAACACTCCCATCTTGCCGGTCCAAAAGCCGTCCGGCAGCTACCGCCTGGTTCAGGACCTGTGCCTCATCAATGAGGCAGTGATACCCCTCCACCCTGTAGTCCCCAATCCATACACCCTATTATCCACCCTATTATTCCCTCCACTACCTCTCATTTTACAGTTCTTGACCTCAAGGACACCTTTTTTTTACCATGTCCCCTTCACCCTGAGTCCTACTTTTTCTTTGCCTTCACCTGGACTGATCCTGACACCCACCTGTCACAATAGCTAACCTGGACGGTCCTGCCCCAGGGATTCAGAGACAGCCCTCACCTTTTCAGACAAGCCTTAGCAACTACCTTAGCCCCTGCTCCCTCCAGCCCAGTCTCCTTCTCCAATACCTTTTCTGGATGGATTGAAGCCTTTCCCACCTCCAGGGAAACCGTGGACACGGTGGCCTCCCTCTTAGTTCAAGAAATCATCCCTCGTTTTGGCTTGCCTGCAACCATCCAGTCAGACAATGGTCCAGCATTTACAGCCCAGGTGGTCCAGCTGGTCGCCAAGTCTCTCAACATTTCCTGGAAACTACACATCCCCTACCACCCTCAGTCATCGGGTAAAGTTGAATGGGCACACGGCATCCTCAAAGACCATTTCGCCAAACTTACCATCGAGGTAAAACTCTCTAGGCCCACACTCCTACCTCTTGCTCTAGCCTGGGTCCGAGCCACCCCACGGGGGCCAACGGGCCTCAGCCCCTTCGAATTGCTGTATGGCTGGCCTTTCCTGGTTTCCCATAACCTCCCTGTAAACCCCCCCTCCCCGCTGGCATCCTACCTTCCTTTCCTCTCTCTCCTGCTCCACTTGCTTAGGGAGCTCGAGGGCCACACCCTCCCTTTTGTTCCATGGCCGGAAGACCCTCACCCAGCAACACCTCTTCAACCAGGCGACAGCGTTCTCCTCCAAGAACTGAAACCAGGATCTCTACAGCCCAGGTGGTCGGGACCTCACATTGTTACCCTAACCACGCCCACAGCGGCCATTCCACTCCGTGGAATGATCGCTGGGTAAAGGGAGTCAATGGAAAAATCTACAATTGGTGGCAAAACAGCCACCCTCAGGGAACATGGCTGATATTCTGGTCCTATACCTGCACTGTCCCTGAAGTTATAGAACTCAGCTCTGTAAGCCATACAATCCTGCAAAATGAAGCCACCCTAACCAACCAATTCAAGCCCTCAGATAGCACCTCCCAACCTTTCTCCTGGTTAACTAGTACAGCAGGGAGCCAACATGTTAAATTTAACTAAAGCCATAAATATCACCAACTGCTTTTTATGTGCCTCTCTCAGCAACCCTCCCTTGACTGCAGTTCCCCTCAGATCCGGGTTCAGTCTGTCACAAACACCTGTGGGGCCTGGCATCACCCTAACCGATATCCCTTTGTTCAAAGTACACTCTCAAAATTTTTCTCTCTACTACAAGACGGCCAGCAGCTTCAGTCTCAACTGTAACACCACGGTAAGGGTAAAGGCCTCCCTCTGTGTGCCACCAGGAGGATACTTATGGTGCAATGGAATGTTAACCAAAGTTATTAATGCTTCCCTCCCTTTCCCTTGCATGCCTGTCACCTTAGTCCCACAGTTAGAGGTATATGGACAGGCCGAATTTCTATCCCTCTTTCCACCTTCTCCTAATCACTGGGACAGATGAGCAGTCTTCCTCCCAATGGTCGTTGGTCTTTCTCTAGCATCCTCTGGTGGCAGCCAGGATGGGTAGCGGTGCTCTAGGCTATAGCGTCACTTCAGCCATTCAACTGGAGGACAAGCTCCGTGTAGCTATCGAAGCGTCAGCTGCCTCCCTGGCCTCCCTCCAGCAACAAATCACGTCACTGGCCCAGGTAACTCTCCAAAACCGACGGGCCCTTCACCTGCTGACAGCAGAAAAGGGAGGTACCTGTCCGTTTCTTCAGGAACAGTGCTGCTACTATATCAATGATGAAACAGGCCTTGTAGAAGAGAACGTCAACGCGCTCTATCGCCTCCGAGGAGACTTCCGAAGAAAACAGAATGCACCAGCTTCACTTCTCAACGGGTGGTAATCTCCCCTGCTTACCTGGCTAACCCCTATTATCACCCCCATCATTGTCGTTTTCCTTCTGTTAATGTTAGGCCCTTTTTTCCTCAGGTTTTTACAGGCCCGCATAAGGGAAATTTCCAGGGTGTCTGTAAACCAAATGTTGCTTCCCCCTACATCTGACTCCCAACCAAGGGACCAGCCAACTGACCCCTTCCCCTTACTCTGCCCCTATTCAGCAGGAAGTAGCCAGAAAGAAGCGGTGTCCTGTATCATCAAAAGGGTTGGAATGTAAGGCCGGTTGCCTCGCCAGGAGCTCGGACACACCCACCCATCTCTGCGCCCAGAACCTACCTCACATCTCTGCGCCCAGAACCTACCTCAGGAGCACATGCTCTCCTGGGAGGATCCGGATGATGTAAAAATCCCGCCCAACGATTTACCTACCAATAGCAGCTTGCCCCGTCTACGTCCTGCTCCCCCATAACCAATCAAAGCACCCTGCTCCTCCTCACTCACTTTAGCTATAAAAACCCTACGCCTCAGAAAGTCAGCGTGACTTCTCTGGCCCCCTTTCCCCAGACCATAGGACCTCGCCAAGGAGCCGATTAAATCTCTTTATTTCAATAATGGCCTCAGTTGCCTCATTTAACCATTAGACAAAGAATTCTCTGGAATGGTTGACGTCTACAGTGACCTCATGGAGTGACAACAGGAGCCCAATACTGTGCACCTGACTACAAGAGCTATCCGTAGAAAACTCTTTTTCATCCCAGCTGGTTCCAAAATGCTCCCGTCAACAGTGAGCCTCACATCTGTGAGTGGGGGCTAGCAGCAGGGCAGGCGTTCACAGACAAAGAGAAGCTACTGCTGCTGCCTGGTGTATATGCTCGATGCTATATCTAGCCATCTTATACCCACAGGAGCCAGGTCACTGGGTCAGCTAAAATTCTCCACAGTTAGGGACAGTAATAGAAACTGGATTTGAGGAAAGCTGAAATTGACCTTTTCTGGCCTCTTAATAGCTTTCAATTTACTGATTTCATTTCCTGTTTTCAACAAATGCTTATCCAGTGCCTAGTATGTGTCAGGCGCTGTTGTAGGCACCAGGATACAGTGATGAGCAAGACATATAAAAGTTCCTGCCCGCATGGAGCTTACATTCTTTGGGAAATAGGGAGGCGAGAATCAAATAAATGGATGCATGATTAATTAACATCTGCAGCACTCAGATGGTGGTAAGTGCCCAAGAAGAAGATACAGAGGGGTGGGTAGGGAGGGTGGGGAGTGTGGTCCTTTTAAATAAATCAGTGAAGGCCTCCTTGAAAGGTGACATTGGAGCAAAGACTGGTAGGTAGTGAGGGATGAGCTGTGTGGCACTCTGAGAAGAATGTTCTAGGTAGAAGGAATGGCATGTGCAAAAGCCCTGAGGCAGGAGGGTGCTTGTGACTAGAAATGGCAGGAAGGCCTACATCCCAGGGCAGAGCAGCTGGCAGAAGTAGTACTGGGGTGGGAGAGGTCTTTGTAAGGACCTGGTTTTCCCTCTGCAATGAGAGGCTGTTTCTTCATTTGTTGGAGCACTAAGTAGTGCTCCAACCCAGATACATAAGGAAAGTTCTTAATGACTTACAAAGAGACTTAGACTCCCACACAATAATAGTGGGAGACTTTAACACCCCATTGTCAATATTAGACAGATCAATGAGACAGAAAATTAACAAGGATATCCAGGACTTGAACTCAGAGCTGGACCAAGCAAACCTAATAGACATTTACAGAACTCTCCACCCCAAATCCACAGAATATACACTCTTCTCAGCACCACATCACACCTACTCTAAAATTAACCACACAATTGGAAGTAAATCACTCCTCAGCAAATGCAAAAGAATGGAAATCATAACAGTCTCTCAGACCACATTGCAATCAACTTAGAACTCAGAATTCAGAAACTAACTCAGAACTGCACAGCTTCATGGAAACTGAACAACTGGCTCTTGAATGTTACAATGAAATGAAGGCAGAAATAAAGATGTTCTTTGAAACCAACGAGAACAAAGACATGACATACCAGAATCTGGGACACATTTAAAGCAGTGTCTAGAGGAAAATAATATAGCAATAAATGCCCACATGAGAAGCAAGGAGAGATCGAAAATTGACACCCTATTGTCAAAATTGAAAGAGCTAGAGGAGTAAGATCAAAAAAACTCAAACTCTTGTCTGCCTAGCAGCAGACAAGAAATAACTAAGATCAGAGCAGAACCGAAGGAGATAGAGACACAAAAACCCTTCAAAAAATCAAAAATCCAGGCGCTGGTTTTTTGAAAAGATCAACAAAATAGACCACTAGCAAGATTAATAGAAAAGAGAGAATAATCAAATAGATGCAACAGAAAACGATAAAGGGGATATCACCACAGATTCCACAGAAATTCAAACCATCATCGGAGATTATTACAAACAACTCTATGCACATAAACTAGTAAACCTGGAAGAAATGGATAAATTCCTGGACACTTGCATCCTCCCAAGCCTAAACCAGGAAGAAGTCGAAACCCTGAAGAGACCAATAACAAGGTCTGAAGTTGAGGTAGCAATTAAGAGCCTACCAGCCAAAGAAAGCCCAGGTCCAGATGGATTCACAGCCGAATTCTACCAGACATACAAAGAGAAGCTGGTACCATTCCTTCTGAAACTATTCCAAATAATCCAAAAAGAGGGAATCCTTCCCAAATCATTTTATGAGACCAACATCATCCTGATACCAAAACCCGGCAGAAACACAACAAGAAAAGAAAACTACAGGCCAATATCCATGATGAACATAGATGCAAAAATCTTCAATAAAATACTGGCAAGCCAATTGCAACAGCACGTCAAAAAGCTTATCCACCATGATCAAGTAGGATTCATCCTGAGGATGCAAGGCTGGTTCAACATACACAAGTCTATAAATGTAATTCACCACATAAACAGAACCAAAGACAAAAATCACATGATTTTCTCAATTGATGCAGGGAAGGCCTTTGACAAAATTCAACAGCCCTTTATGCTAAAAACCCTTAATAAACTAGGTATTGACGGAACGTATCTCAAAATAATAAAAGCTATTTACAACAAACCAACAGCCAATATCATACTGAATGGGCAGAAACTGGAAGCATTCCCTTTGAAATCTGGCACTAGACAAGGATGCCCTCTCTCACCACTCCTATTCAATATAGTACTGGAAGTTCTAGCCAGAGCAATCAGGCAAGAAAAAGAAATAAAGGGTATTCAATTAGGAAAGGAGGAAGTCAAATTGTCTCTATTTGCAGATGACATGATTATATATCTAGAAGACCCCATCGTCTTAGCCCAAAATCTCCTGAAACTAATAAGCAACTTCAGCAAAGTCTCAGGATACAAAATCAATGTGCAAAAATCACAAGCATTCCTATACACCAATAACAGACTTAAAAAGAGCCAAATCAAGAACGAACTGCCATTCACAATTGCTACAAAGAGAATAAAATACCTAGGAATACAACTAACAAGGAACGTAAAGGACCTCTAAGGAGAACTACAAACCACTGCTCAACGAAATAAAAGAGGACACAAACAGATGGAGAAACATTCCATGTTCATGGTTAGGAAGAATCAATATCGTGAAAATGGCCATACTGCCCAAAGTAATTTACAGATTCAATGCTATCCCCATCAAGCTACCAATGACTTTCTTCACAGAACTGGAAAAAACCACCTTAAACTTCATATGGAACCAAAAGAGAGCCTGCATTAGCCAAGGCAATTCTAAGCAAAAAGAACAAAGCGGGAGGCATCACACTACCAGACTTCAAACTATACTACAAGGCTACAGTAATCAAAACAGCATGGTACTGGTACCAAAAGAGATACAGACCAATGGAACAGAACAGAGGCCTAGGAGGCAACACAACATATCTACAACCATCCAATCTTTGACAAACCTGACAAAAACAAGCAATGGTGAAAGGACTCCCTGATTAATAAATGGTGTTGGGAAAACTGGCTAGCCATGTGCAGAAAGCAGAAACTGGACCCCTTCCTGACACCTTACACTAAAATTAACTCCAGATGGATTAAAGACTTAAACATAAGACCTATCACCATAAAAACCCTAGAAGAAAATCTAGGCAAAACCATTCAGGACATAGGCGTGTAGGCAAGGACTTCATGACCGAAACACTAAAAGCATTGGCAACAAAAGCGAAAATAGACAAATGGGACCTAATCAAACTCCACAGCTTCTGCACGGCAAAAGAAACAGTCATTAGAGTGAATCGGCAACCAACAGAATGGGAAAAAATTTTTGCAGTCTACTCATCTGACAAAGGGCTGATACCCAGAATTTACAAAGAACTAAAACAGATTTACAAGAAAAAAACAAGCCCATTCAAAAGTGGGCGAAGGATATGAACAGACACTTTACAAAAGAAGACATACATGAGGCCAATAAACATATGAAAAAACGCTCATCATCACTGATCATTAGAGAAATGCAAATCAAAACTGCATCAAGATACCATCTCACTCCAGTCAGAATGGCAATCATTAAAAAATCTGGAGACAACAGATGCTGGAGAGGATGTGGAGAAATAGGAACACTTTTACACTGTTGGTGGGAGCGTAAATTAGTACAATCATTGCAAAAGATAGTGTGGCGATTCCTCAAGGACTTAGATATAGAAATTCCATTTGACCTAGCAATCCCATTACTGGGTATATATCCAAAGGATTATAAATCGTTCTACTATAAG
Source organism: Aotus nancymaae (assembly GCF_030222135.1). Lineage (NCBI taxonomy): Eukaryota > Metazoa > Chordata > Mammalia > Primates > Aotidae > Aotus > Aotus nancymaae. The sequence continues at coordinate 124,443,200 of NW_026988425.1, forward strand.
GACACATGCACACGAATGTTCACTGCAGCACCGTTTACAATAGCAAAGACCTGGAACCAACCCAAATGCCCATCGATGATAGACTGGACAGGGAAAATGTGGTACATATACACAATGGAGTATTATGCAGCCATCAAAAACGATGAGTTCGCATCCTTTGTAGGGACATGGATGAACCTGGAAACCATTATTCTCAGCAAACTGACACAAGAACACAAAATCAAACACCACATGTTCTCAGTCATAGGCGGGTGTTGAACAATGAGAACACATGGACACAGGGAGGGGGGCATCACACACTGGGTTCTGTTGGGGGAAAATAGGGGAGGGACAGCGTGGGGTGGGGAGTTGGGGAGAGATAGCATGGGGAGAAATGCCAGATACAGGTGAAGGGGAGGAAGGCAGCAAATCACGCTGCCATGTGTGTACCTATGCAACAATCTTGCATGTTCTTCACATGTACCCCAAAACCTAAAATGCAATAAAAAAAATTAAAGTAGTGCTCCAGTGTCTGTAGATAAATTTTAAAACAGCTGGTTTTTCACTAATTTGTCCTCATTAAATTAATAGGTTACTTTGGTCTTGAGTGGATTCAGCCTATCTTTACTCTTAAAACCAAATGGTACTCTTCAGCCTATGTTAAACTAACAAATTATACACACACACACACACACACACACATATCCTTGAGATGCTCTCTGGGAGAATGAAAAGATATAAGCAATGTGCATCATTCTGTGTGTACATAATTAGGATTAGTGAGGCCTCCCCTTTTTTGGCAAGATTAAAAATTTCAAGAAGTTATTTGGCAAAATAAACAGAAACATTAATATTAATAGCATGGTTGGAGATGCTTTAGTGCTGCTCTGTGATTACGTGTGTCTTCTGCTCAGCCTGGTGGGGCCAGGTGCTCATACTGCACAGACTGCACATACCTGTTGTTCCCAAGGGGTCCCTGCAGGGCATCTCCCTTGCTCTTTTCTGTTAGGGGTGCAGTGGGGAAGAAGAATAGGTCTTTCTGGGAAAGAAGGGACTTGCATAACTGCTAACAGGCCAGTTTGCAGTTCCTGGAGCTGTCATGAAAGGCTTGCAGAGTGGTGTAGCCTGGATGTGCAGCAGAGCCTCCGGGGTGAGCGTAGGGGGCTCTCCCCATGGCTTGTGCTGGCCTCTCTCTGATGAAGTACCCTGGACCCACTCCCGTGTCAGTGAGGCAACACTGGCAGAAATACACTCTGGGCCAACACACACAGAGCTGTGGAGAGGACATGGGAAACAGGGAGGACTTGAATCAAACAAGAACAAACAAAGCTGAGTGCTGGCCACCGCCCCGGACAGCCACACTAAAACAGGCCAGCTAGAGTTTAGAGTCAGGAGTAAACGGGAAGGTGGTGCCCCAGCTCTCCAGAGAGCCACCACTTTAAGGTGTTTTGGAAGGGGCTACAGCTCCCTGGCATGCCAGCCACCTCTGGGCCCTTCATATGGTGTGTCTTCTCAGCTGGCAGCAGAACCAGACTCAGCTAGAGCAGGGGCTGCCTCTGCAGCCCAACGAGGATCAAGCCAGAGCTGGTAAACGTTTGTCTGACCCGGCACGGCTCGTTCAGCCATGGAAACACATTTCTTCTTATTTATTAGAAGCACTGAAGAAAGAAAAAGAACAGAACACTAGGGGAACTTAACTTGTAAAGTCCACTCCAAGATAAGGAGAAAAAGAATCATGTCATAAAGAAAGGAGCCCTGAACATACAGCAGATGCCTTCGGCTTTTACTCCAGGTCTCTTGGTAAACAAAAGACTCACATGGAATGGAACTTACACACAAGGATTTAGAAAAGTCTTTGTTTTTTCTTACACAAATTTCCCACCACTGGTAAGTACAGCCCTTTTATCTTAACCAATGTGAAGTATATTCTGCTAGGTTAAGTTTATTTTTGCAAAGTAGAATAGTTTGCAAAACTACCCCTCCCCATAAAGAGGGCGGGTGCTGCATGGAGGATGTGCATGCCCTGAGGCGTGCACCTGGGGGGCATGGAGAGTCCTTTTATCTTCAGCCACCCAATTCTTGACAGTAAGCTATGAGAAGTAGCAAATTAGATCATCTGGGAAAACATTCAATTTGTAAAGTAATAGATTCAAATGCCACCGGGTGGTACTAGGTAAGAAAAGGTCCACAGTAATTTAGTGAAAACAAAGTATTCATTTAAGAGGAAAGATGCAGTACCAAAATCCATGAACAGACAAAAGGAAATCAAGCTTTCAATAAAAAAAGACATGTATACATTCCTACTTTCAGAAGGTATTTGGACAGAAAGCAAAAAGCGTTTAAACCCCTGGAGCCCACAGCGGAGCTCCTTCCCACCTCCAGTTACCCTTCCAAGGGACAACCCTGTGACAATAAAGGGTGCAAAATATTGCTCTGTGGCATGTTCTGAAAATAATACAAAAATAATTTCTATAGTACAGTTTAAACTTGGCTTGTAAAATCTCAACGTAACAGCATAAAATCTACAAACAGAATACACTGAAAAACACCTTCCCTTAACAATACATTTAAAAAAATCATTTACCTAGGTAACACATGTGCAGGAAATATGAAGTAAATTTCTGAAATAACCTTCACAGCGGTTGAGAAGTCTCTGGGATCCTCTGGAAACCTGCAGTCCCTTGGAGACACCTGTGCTTCCTAGAAAGGGAAGTGTGGTCAGACCAGGTGGCGAAGGCTGCCCTCAGGCAGGGTAAGCCACAGCAGCAGGGCCGTGCACCCCAGTGGGACTCACCTTCTTCTCTTTCTCCTTGCTCCACAAAAGGCCCTCATACCACGGAATGTGAGGGAAGCCCTTGGCCCACATGCAATCAACAGAGTTTTTAATAGTTCCTGGCCAGCCTGATGAAGTTGGCCTCTGGCCAGGGACCAGGTCTAAATGGCTCTTCTCAACACAAGGAGCATTCTGTCGGTGCACAGGACTAGCACATTTAATACGACCACTGGCTCTCACTCCTGTATTTTTAATACACTTTAGAGGAAGGATGAATTCGGATCTCTCTCAAAAGGAAATGGCTATTCTTAAGTCATATGGACTGAGTGGTAATGTGTCAGCCTGGAGCAGGTGTCTACAGGCGTCTGGTGCCTCGTTACACACTGAGAAGCTGGGGCGCAGGATGCAGCCAGTGGCTTTATCTCAGGCTCTTATTTAGGGCACATCTGTCATCAGATGGTGATGGGTGGAGGTAACTTGGAAATGCAAGGGTAGAACAGGTCCTGGTGTTTTGATAATTAGGTACTCTGCCTGGTTTGCAAGGTTTTCTTCTATTACAATGGACCATTTTTATTCTTTCTTTTTTTTTTTTTTTTAACAAACTTGGCAGAGAGCATGAGAAAGAAAAGATGTGAATTTGCATAGCCAGTTTTGGAAATTTCTGCTTGGCTGTTTTTATATTAAGAAATGAAAAAAGGCCGGGCGCGGTGGCTCACGCCTATAATCCCAGCATTTTGGGAGGCCGAGGCGGGTGGATCACGAGGTCAAGAGATCGAGACCATCCTGGTCAACATGGTGAAACCCTGTCTCTACTAAAAATACAAAAAAATTAGCTGGGCATGGTGATGCGCGCCTGTAATCCCAGCTACTCAGGAGGCTGAGGCAGGAGAATTGCCTGCACCCAGGAGGTGGAGGTTGCGGTGAGCCGAGATCGCGCCATTGCACTCCAGCCTGGGTAACAAGAGCGAAACTCCGTCTCAAAAAAAAAAAAAGAAAAAAACAATAATTGACTTTATGTCTCCTTGACATCTTGTGCATCTGAGTGTGGTTTCTGAATGGATTACTGAAGCACTTTTAAGGTTGGGTCTCAACCTTTTAAGAGTGAGGAGCATGAGGAATGCCCGGCATCCACACCTGAAGAAACACTACCTGTGACCCCACAGCTCTGGATGACAAAGCAGTTGTTCAGCGTGACACAAAGAATCAGTCCAGAAAGAGGCCACAGACCCTCTCCATGAGAGATTTTTAAAAACCCACTTTTGTTTGCTGAGTAATAAAAGAAACCCTGGTAATATCAGGGACATGGATGTTAGTACAGTAATTACCACACACTGAGAATTGTTCAGCAGGAAAAGTAAAACTTTCAAAAAATTTCTTAAAGATCCTATTTAATAAATAATTTTTAAGGAACCGCTTATGTAAAACTTGAACAAATTATTGAAAACTCCACCTGCTGTGGAATAATTAAAAACAAAAAGGCATTACTCACAGGAGATACTCAATTATTTTATTATAATTTTTCAAACCAGTAAAAAAATCCCCTCCCCATTTTTTGTTTTGTTTTTGCTGCTCTTTATTTAGGGAAAAAAGCATCCTTTCTAGAGAAGCTGGCTCCAGTGAAGAGATGCGACCTCCTGCTTTTTCTGAGGATAAACTCACAGCAAAGCCAGGCGCTTTCTCCTTTCCTACGATTATTAGAGGCTATTCTAAGGCTCTCACAGGTTTTAACGTATTCTTTTGTTAGTGAGGATTTTACCCATCTTATCCTCATTTCTTGGAAACAAGGTCGTTCCTTAGTGAGGCAGGTTTAGCTCCTCAGTGTCCTTGGCCAAGAACGGTGTTCTCCGGAGGTAATCTTGGAAGGAAGAGGCTGCATATTGCTGCTCAAGACAGGGTAGCTAAGGACACATTTTTTTTTTTTTCCTCAAGAAATGTAGGAGGCACCAAAAAAGAGACCGCTCAGGGATCGGGCTGCTCCCTTATTGTGTCACGAACCGGAGGCAGGGTCGTCCTGCCCCGTGGAGGGGCCCCGATCACAGCGAGTCCCTTTACCTGGCTGAACCCAGACAGATGCAAGTGTGGGGGCGGGCTTCCTTCCTGGTTCCCCCAGCCCCTTCCTTTTGGAAAGAGCAGCAGCCTAGCGGGGGCTTACTCAGTGACCAAAGGGTCAATTCCTCGCCTGTCTCCTGGGGCACCGATGGTCACCCCCAGGGGCCCTGTAGACAGTCCACTGTGGAAGTGCCTTCAAAGGAGACAGTGAGCACGCTGTCCTATCTGCTCCCCTATGGGCAAATCCAAACTGTGAGATCGGAACCCTGCTTTTTGGATCCTAGGTGTCTTTGGAAAGCTCCTGCCACCTGAGCTGCCCGGCACTGGGAGCCATCGCTGTACCTCACCATGCCCGCAAGACCAGTGGTCTGGTGCCTTTCCTACGGCCGCCCGCGGCTTGGATGGCAGTGTGAATGGTACTCGAGCTGGGGCCGGGGAAGGAAGTTTATGCTTACGAAATGGAGCCGTGTGTTTCTAAAGGGCCACCGTGACCACTAGGGCGTCAGCAGGGGCCAGGTGCCCACCCTCTCCCAGGCCCCGGGACAGGAGGCAGGTGGAGCTCCCAGAGGAGCCTCTGTCGCAGCCTCGGGTGCGCGTTCGCTCTAAGCCCTGGGTAGTACCAACCGCGCACAGGGGACCGCCACCTGGAAGAGGTCATCGCTAGATTGGGGGGAAAAAAAAAAAGCAAAAAAAGCATGTAAAACACTCCCTTCTAAAAACAAAGGGCTGCGAATTTCTTTATTTCTCTTATTGAGGAACAAAAATACTCTTGCAATGGCTATTGAGTTTCCACAGGTACGAGGCAGATGCTAGGCTAGCACACCCACTTCCAACAGTATGACTTATTTCCTATCCGTCTACTACCTGAGTGGCGTCAGTGTAGGTTCAGGCACCATTAGGAAAGTTTGACCAAACACGTACACGGCACTGACCGAGGAGGCGCCGGCCTTCCGGTGGACCACGGCATGTAAAAAAGACACCGACAGAATGGAAAAGAAATCCTCGAAGGGAGAACCTCGCCGCCCGCGCCGCGCCGCGCCCTCACGGCCGGGCCCCGCGCGCCTCGCGCCGCCGCCGCAGCTCCTCGCGGTAGCAATAGGAGCAGTAGTGCTCGGTCTCCGCGCGCCCGTAGAACGCGCAGTTCTCGCGCTGGCAGCGCCGCTGCGCTGGCCCCGGGCTGCCCCGGCCGCACTCACCGTTCGAGCGTGAGGCTGGCGCGTCGGCGTCGGCGAACTCCAGGCCGTCGCGCGCGGCGCCGAAGCCGTTGGTGTAGGTCTGCGACTTGTGCTCGGCCGCGCCCGCCGCCCCCGCCGCGCCCGGTAGGGTTCCGGGCACCGCGCGCGCCAGCGACTCGACCGTGTTGACGGTGCGCAGGGCGGCGGCGCGCGCCGGGCTGTAGCTCTGCGACGACAGCGAGCGGTTCTGCTGCGGGTACGTGGCGCACGGCCGCAGCGCCCCCACGGCCGGCGCGCACGCGTCGTCCCGTGCGCCCGCCGCCTGCACGTGGATGACGCTCTGGCGCGCAGGCGCCGGGGGGCTGCGGCCGGGCACGGGTCCGCCGTTGCCCGCGCGCCGCACGCCGCCTCCCGGGGAGGCCGTACCGCCCGCCGCCACCCGCGCCGCCCGCCCCGCCGCGGGCCCGGGGCTCGGCCGCTCCTTGAGCTTGAGCACCAGCTGCGTGGGCGGGCCCGGGGACGCGCGCTCCGGGCCCGGCGCGCCCTCCGCCTCCGGTCTGCGCGGCGGCCGCTTGGCGGTGGAGGAGGTGGAGGCGGCGTCCCGGCGCCGCTGCTCCTGCTCGGCGCTGAAGCGCTCCTGCGCGCTGGTCAGGTAGTATCCGATCATCTCCTCGTGGAACTGGTGCCGGTGGCTGGTGAGCAGCAGGCCGGCAAAGATGAACTTGCGCTCGCCCTGCATGGCGGCGCGTAGGATGTTGAGGCTCAGCTTCACGTCCGTGCTGTACTTCCAGGCGTCGCCCCGCGGCCCACCGCCCTTCTCCGCTGGCGATGCGCCCGCCTTGTCCGTGGGCGACGGCGTGGTCTTCTCCGACGGCGGCGTGCTGGCCGACGCGCCCGACTCCTCTTTGCTGCCCTTGCGCGACTTGGCCTTCTTCTCCTTGCCGCGCTCGGCCGCGTCCCCGTTCTTGCCGTTGGCGGAATTGGCGCGGCCCATCTTGCCGTGCACCAGGCCGCCGAGGCCGCCCATGTTTTTCTTCAGCTTGATGCCCAGCGTCTTGCTGAAGCTGCCCAGCTTGTTGGCCACGGAGTCCGCGCGCGTCTTGTCCTTCTCCTTGCGCTGCTTCTCCTTCTCCTTGTCCTTGCCGTTCTTGCCATTATTGCTGTTGGAATTGCTGCACACCGAGTCGCGGTCCGAGTCCAGCGAGTCGGCCAGGGACTGCACATCCTCCCCTGCCGAGGCCGTGGGAGACTCCGGCTGTGCCAGGGGCGCCTGTGTGGAGAGGGCGGGTGGGGGAAGGTGGTTAGAGAAGAGCTGTCCACGCGCCGGCCGAGGAAGAGGCACCTTGCCCTGTGTTGCCTTGGAGGCTGGGGCCCGCGAGCCTCATTGTCCCAGGGCTGTGCGGAAGGAAAGGAGCGGATAGGGTCGGGCTCTGATCTGCTGCAGTAATAAAAGGATGTAGGGACCGCTAATCTGCGTGTGTCTTCTGGCCAGGGAAGCTGGGGTGTACTCATTCTTCCTCTCTGGGGAACTCAGGTATTTGGTGGCTTGGAACCCTGAGTGGGGAAGTGGGGGCAGGGTGCAGATACCCCACTTGGCCTTGCGCCCCAGAGCCTCGTCACAGTTTAGAGAGAATGATCAGGCCCAGACTCTGGCCTTCTCTCATTGTAGAGGCCACCTGCTTGACCAGACACGGGTCCCAGGCTGGACTCTGTAAAAGTGGAGGCCTTCGGGGCTGGTGCGGGGGTGGGAGGGGGAGTGTGGGGAGGGCATTGGGCCTGCACATAAGTGTCTCCCTTGAAAAGATGTCTCACCTGCTGACGTCAGGCAGGGGACAGAAACCTTGCACTCAGCCTCATTCACTGGATCTTGGATCAAACACCCCCTCGTTTCAGGGATGCCAAATGGCTTCAGGGGTTCCTTTCTCAGTTTGGCAAGGTGGAGTGCTAAATTGCGAAGGTTCTGAAATAGGCCTGGGCTCAGCAAAGATGTTTCCATTCCCAGAAAAGAGCTCTGTGGGGGTGGGGCGGGGTGGGGAGGACGCTGGGGAGCACACCTTTGATGAGACCCACTGATGTGGTCAGCCAGTCCGAGGAGGGCACGGCCATATCTGGGGCTGGGGGAACCTGAGAAGGGAGGTGGGAGGGCAGAGAGGCAGGCAGCACCTGCTGCTGCTCTGCAGGGGACCTCCCTGGGTGAGGAGAGAATTCTGATGGAGTCATTGGATGGGGGTGCAGGGCCCCTCATGCTGGCCCCTGGGTGCTGCAGGAACTGGTGCTCATACCTGAACAAGCGTTCCTGGCCTCCAGGGCACGAGCCTGGGAGAAGGCCCATTGCTCCCCAACTTAATTTTTGTCCCCCCCCAGACCCCTCAAACAAGTCCAAGAGACAGTGACTATCTTGTGATCAGGCCATCCTGAAGCAAAGGTGAGCAGAACTGACTCACCACCTCCCACTCTGAAATTCCTTTCCCCTTCCCACCTGGGGTAGGAAGGTGTAAAATGTGTCAGACCGGTGTGTGAGACACTAAAGGGTGGACACCTGGGCTGGGCCAGGAAGGGAGGTGCGCCTAGTGCTAGCAGGAGCGCACTGGGAGCCGGCTCAGGAGCCCCTGGCTGGAAGAACCCTTCCCACGGTTGTCTGCTGAGGGCCCTGCATCTGGCTTGGAGGCACCAAGGCCTGGCAACTGCAGGCAGAGCTACGCTTAGCCCGAGAGCCTCCTGATTCTAGATGCCGAGCTGCTGCCATCACTCTCCATGTGGGTGCTAAAGAACAACCACAGCACCACGGGCGTGCTCCAGGCCTTTGAGAGGCAGGACTCAGACTGCCACCAACTGCCTGTCACTGTGGCATCAGTAAAATGGCGTAGCAGTCTCTGCCTCATGGAGCCCTGAACGATGAAGTGTGGGCAAAGGCTGGAGTCTGAGAGCACTGAACAGTGCCGGGCCCGACTCCTTTACTCACGCCCTCCTTTACCCATTCCTTATGAGCCACACTTTATGCCTGGGTAAACGTCTGGAGAGACCAATTATTTGCAGGCTGCTTTTTACAAATCCTTTTCCCTGGCAGTTCCCTACTGAGATTTCAAAAATCACCAGTCAGATACTTAAAATGAATCCCTCAGCATCTGCAAGCAGGGGCAGCCCCAACCCTCTGGAGGCAGGCAGCCTCATGGGACATGGGTCCCTCTCCTCACCTTCCTGCCAGCTGCACCCACCAGTGTACTGCTTCCGGGAGGGGAGGAAGGGGGCGCTGAGGAATCGCACTCTCAGCTCCCTGGCTTTTCTGAAGACCCACACAGTTTATGATTAATTTCGCTCTGCGGCAGCACATCGTGTTCTGATCTCAGTGGAGATGGTTTTGTGTTTTGAATTGCCTGTCGTTTGTTTTCTGAGTGGGTGTGTTTATTCCTTCTGCAGAAAATAGGGGGACAAAAATCCCTTAACAGGAGTGCATGCTTGTGTGCACACACGCCTACACGTGTGTACACACCCACTGGGTCCAACCAGAGCTACTTTAAACCACAGCCAGGGTGGCCCCAGCTGCATGCAGCTGGGATGGCTAGGTCAAAGGGGATGGGGGGCTACTGGGCTGTGGGTATGGCTGGGGTGAGCGGCTAGGCAGGCATTTGGGAGGATGCATCCTGGCCAGGCTGGAGCTGAGCAGCCTGGACCTTGCCACCAGGTCTGGTCCCAGCACACGCCAGGCTCACCCGTGTCTCGGAGGGGATCCGGATCCAAGTCACATTCATATAGCTGTGCAGAAGGTTCAGCTTGGCTTCTAGCGAGAGGATAAGGCTGGCAAGAGAAGAAATACCCTATTGAAATGGTCTGAGCTGGCCCTTGTAGCACCTAGCCCACCTGCATGCCAGCCATCCCAGGAGGAGCAGGGGTGGTACAGCCTCTCCCCAGGACGCCCAGCCATAGCCCTCCCTGTGGGCGCTGTGGGAAGGGGCAGAGTAGGGTCTTACTGGGCACCCAACCCGCCTGCATGCCAGCCATCCCAGGAGGAGCAGGGGTGGTACAGCCTCTCTCCAGGACGCCCAGCCATAGCCCTTCCTGTGGGCGCTGTGGGAAGGGGCAGAGTAGGGTCTTACTGGGCCAGCCGGGCGTTATCGCTGTCGTCTTTCCCCCACTCCCAGTCCTTGCCAGGGTCCACTGCAAAGTGCAGAGGCAGCAGCTTGTGCTCAGAATCCGTCAGGGGGATCACGGCTGGAACAGAAGAGACAGAGCTGTGCTGGGAGCCCCGGCAGTCCCCAGGGAGGATGGGAAGGGGATTCCCAAGCCAGGTGTCCGGGTCACAAGTGCACCGAGTGGAGATTTACGCAGATCTGTGCCAGCAGGAGCATGAAGACCATAGGTTTCAAAACCACTATTGCTGGTTTTTAAAATTTCATATTTATTGTGGACAGTGGAGAGCAGTTGGAAGTGTCACCTAGACCCTGGGTCTCTGGGTCTGTCCAATGGCAGACACTCCATTGGACATCAGAATGGGTAAAAAGCTATTGCTGTTTCTAGGAAAGACCTAGGCAGGCTAGGCACACTGTGAGAGGCCACCTGGGGCCCAGCTCTCGTCTCATTCCAGAGAAGGGCCGAATGTGCAAGTCAGGTGAGCAAGGGTGTTGCTGACCTCTACTGGTCTGTGATTTTGTGCCACAAGTCTATATTAGTGTCTGAGACCCATGGACCCACCTGTCCCTGCCCATAGGAAGCTCGCCTGTGCTGGGGACAGATAAGCAGGTTAACAAACACCTCATAATATCAGGTGGTGATGAGCCCTGGAAGGGTAAACAGCAGGCAGAAGGCAGTGATGGTGAAGCCTTTTTTGGGTGGGGGTCAGGGGGTCCTTTTGAAGAGGTCACATGTAGGTGGAGATTGCAGTGAGGAGTGACTGGCTGGTTGGTACTCAGACGAATTTACTCATCACAAAACCTCTGCAGTGAAACTCACCACCTGTGGGAAATCCTGGCTCACTCCAGAAGGGCTAGGGTGGAGGGGGTATCTACAGGTTTGGGATCTTCTAGGAGCCTCTGAGCTGCTGAGGGACTTGGTGAGAGGAGTCCCTAGGGACATGGCTGACTCCTCCCAAGGGCATTGTCAGGGACAAGGGGCAGGAGGAAGTGGGAGATGGTCTCCCCAAGTTTGTCCTCGGAGCAAGCAGCAGCCTCCTCCATGGGCTTCACTTAGCTCCCCTGCTTTGCTTCCTTGCTGGGGTCCATGATTCCTGGCAAGGGTGCCATGGCAAGAACAAATAGGCAAGGAAATAGATCAAATGGAAGGCTGAATACCAATAGTTGATTTGGTAAGAAATTGGAAAAACTGACTCAATGCTGCCCTCCAGTGTTGCTTAAGAGGAAAAGTGGGCACAAGGAATCCCCCCTCCCCCCGCACCTATTCTTTCCCAGCTTCCCCAAACTGTCTATAAGGGAAATGCAGCTTCGCTGGCCGACGACCAGCTCTGGGCTTTTCATTAATCTGGCTTGGGATTGGAAAGCGCAGTGCTCTGGTTTGAGAGCTCGGGGCAGCTTGGCCTGGCTTCACTGCAGCCTGCTGGGTTTTGCCTTGACGTGGCTACCCTTCCCAGGGCTGAGCTGCAGGGTAGACACACCCAGGGAGGGCTGCAGGGCTGGCTCAGGGACAGGTCTCCCTTGGGTGGTGCCCAGCAGCCTGTCCCATAGTTCTATGAGTCAGTATGCAAACAGAGAAGGGGTTAGCCTCGCTTCCCACTCATGGGGCGGGGGGTGCCAGAGGCGCTCCCCATGCCCAGAATAGAGCAGTGCAGCTCCCGGGAGTTCCAAGCCTCTGTGAACAGATGGGCCAAACCAAAGTGTCCGGGAAAACAACTCAAAAAGCGACATTTTAAATAAGCATCTCCCGATCAAGGAAATTCAGGAAATATTGTTCTAGAACAAGAATAATCTGTTAGAAGCAGTTCCTCTCGAGCAGTTTGGACATTTTGGGTCTGGCGGGGTAGAGTTACCATTGGAAAGCATCAGCCCAGCCCCTACTCCATGTCCTAGCCGCCCCGCCCCCAGCATTTAGGGTCAACAGGCACCTAGCAGCACCCATGGTCTTCGGGGAGAAGCAATGTGGGAAGTGCTGGGTGATGTGCTCAGGCATGGGGGGCCCCTCCCCACTCCCCTGCCATGGTGCCTGCAGAAGACGGCGGATCCCCACTGGAAGAGCTGCCTGCCAACCGAGAACACCCCTTTAGACTTCGCTTGTGTGGGAACCAGACTTCCATTGTGTTAAGCCACTGTGATTTTGGTTTGTTTCAGATAAACCACCTAAGCTAAGACAACAGCCCACACAGTCACCCTCACCTCCCTATCATGGGGTTCCTCCTCTCCTCAACAGTGGGGCTGGAACGGCCTCTCTGGGCTGCCCAGGGCTCCAGTGCACGCTGAGAATACCTCTGAAGGTGCTAGTGCCTCTCCACCTAGAAGGGCCTGGCAGCCTCGCGGCCTCGATCTGGGTGGGGTGAAGGGCCAGGTGCTGAGTGGGACACGCCTGCTCACAATTGAAGACACGGAGGGGCCAACAGGAAGGCTTCTCTGCAGCCTGTGGTGAGGGCTGGGGCTGCAGAGCCCAGGGAGAGTTCTGGCCAGGAGGCCATGAAACAGGCCCTCCTCCTGAGCAGCAGCTGCTGGGGACGCCTCTGCCTGTCTGTCACTGCACACCCTGAGATTTCCCTATTGGAAACCTGCTTTACCAGCGGGGAGCAGCCACGCAGCGGCTTGCCCTCTGGTGGTAACTGTAGAACAGCAACTGCTTTTCAAAATGAGCCTAGAAAGACGGGAAAGGTGTTTTGTTTGTTTTTGAAAGGCCTCATGTATGTCTTTTAGCCTGGAAACAAATAGGCATCATCTCAAACTAGCCTGAATATATTCAGAGTACTTATTTTATAAAAAAATCAAGATTTCTGGTTTTTGTCTCGGATGTGAAAAGCGGGAAGAGCATTGTTCCACCATGACAACATGCCAATCAAACACAAATACACAATTTATCTTTAACTCCTCAGACAGGTGAAGTCACAGGGGAGCCGACTTACCCAAAATCTAAGGAAAGACAGGTGCCTCCAAGGAGAGACAGCAATGAGCTTAAGAGGGGCCAATTCAGCTGAACCCCAGTAAGACTAATTCAGCTAAAATGGTTAAATTGGTAAAGGAAGAGTATCAGCTAGTGAAATAATATCATGCCCTGGGGGCTGAAGATATAAAGGAAACTCAGATGCGCTTGCAGGCTCCTCTCCACAGGACCTAGCTGGTTCTCCCAAAAAGGATTGGCAAGAATTCTGAGAAAGTGTCTCCATAGACATTCCATTCTATCTCTACCAAGGAACAAAAGCTTAAACTGCAGAGGGTAGGGCAATGAACACTGGGTGCACTAAGGTTCATGTTCTCTGTTACTCTGATTAAGCATCTGTCTTAGGCAGGCACTGTATCCCTGGATCTGGGGATGGGGGTGACCTTCCTTGGCTATTGTGACTAGATTGGTCCAAACCCGGACTCTAAAAACCTAGCAAAAAAAAAAAAGGCATGCATCATGCATTTTCCAGGAATGAAAGTGATTCACTGCAGTCTTTACTGTCCTACTTAAGATATCTGGCTTTCAACAACAACGAAAACCTATGAGGTGAAAGGAAAGATAAGAAAAAATCCAACACATTGATGAAAGACAAAGCGGTCGATAGAACAAGACTCAGATATGACATGTGTTGAAACTATCAGACAAGGAATTAATAAGTTAAGGACTAATAGAAAAGCTGGATACCATGCAAGATTTGATGGTTAATTTTAGCATAGAGAACAAGTCTATGAGAAATAATTAAATGAAAATGCTAGAAATGAAAAACACAAATATAGAGGTAAAGAATGATTTTGAGGGGCTGGTCAGTTGACTTCATATAGCTGAGCAAAGAATCTGTAAACCTCAAGACAGATTATTAGAAATTATACAAACTGAAACACAAAGAAAAAAAGGAGGTGGGAAACTGAACACAGTAAGAGCTGTGTCAACATATCAGGTAGCCTAAGTTCTGTGTAAATAAATCCCAGAAGAGAGAAAGAACAAGGCAAAAGAAAATTTTAAATAATGGCTAAGAAGTTTTCAAAATTAATGACAACCATCAACACAGATCTAAGAAACTAAGAGAACACCAAGCAGGAAAAATAACAAAAATATTTCTATAATAGCATCTTAATGCTTCTGAAACCCAAAGACAAAAAGCAAGTCTTGAAGGCAGCCTGAGAAAAAATTAGCCAGGCGTGGTATTGTGTGCCTGTAATCCAGCTACTCCGAAGGCAGAGGCAGGAGAATTGCTGGAGCCCAGGAGGTGGAGGCTGCAGGGAGCCGAGATCACGCCACTGCACTCCAGTATGAGTGACAGAGTGAGCTACTTTCCCAAAGGAAAGCGGAGTGTGGAGGTGGGCAACGCTGTGCTTGGTTTGTTTGGGACTTTACCAAGAGTTAGCTGTCATTTTGGACTGCAGAGCCTCCTGGGATATTTGAGGGTATGCTCAGCACACCTGTATCCCCTGCCTGTGTAACTGGGCACCCCACATACAGCTGCCAGGGTCTGATTGCTTCATTGAGTCTTATGGTATGGCTGTGCGAGAGCATTTATAGAAATGCGGATTATTTTATTCTGTAATAAATAACTGGTTTCCTTTGACTTCTGATGTGGCGGTATTAAATTGACTTTATTCCAACAGAGGTAATACTATCCGTGATTTTCATTTCAGGATAACGAAGAGCACACTGCTCAATGCTTGCTATAAAAGGAGGGGGAGTTGGGATTGTTGGACTGGATGATTTCCAAAGTTCATTCCTAGGTTCTGTGTTTCTAGGAACTAGGTGGCCCCTCTGCTTCTCCCGTTAATTGATTTGATTTTTCATAGTGCACACGTGCTCAGTGGCCAGTATGAACTGTCCTGAGCTGGGCGCCGAGGTAGAGAATGCCCAGATCTGGGTTTCACAGTGCTCCCCTGGGGGCCATTTTAAGATGTGGCTGCAAGGACGCTGCTTCCTGCAAAAAGCTGAAAGCCCAGGGGTCAGGGTGTCAGGGAGCAAAGGACTAATGCCCTCCCCTGGAGAAGGCAGGTGACCATTATGTGTGGAAGCTACCAAGAGTATGCATACATTTTATCTAAAGAGGTGGATTTGCAAAGCCTGGGCCACTCAGGTTGCCCGCAGTGGACCAATCCCACCAGCGCCTGACCTTCCACCTCCAGCCCTTCCCTCTCTCCATGTTCATCCCTGGCCTGGAAACAGGGGAGGATTCCTGAACTTGAAGACGGCCAGTGGCAGCATCAGCAGTGGCTGGGCCACCACAGTAGCACCTATAAGAGGGGGCTTCCCTCAGAGGGAGAGGGACTCGAGAAGTTTAAAGAATGCCTCCTGGATTTTTCAGCCTCTAGGAGCTGGACGCATGCGGATGAGACATGATGGGCCATGTAAGCAGGTGGGGCCGGTGGGGGGCGGGTGGCAGGAAGAAGGGAGCCTTGTCTCAGCCTGAAATACATTTTTCATCTAATTTCCCGGCTCCCAGAGCATCGTTCCTCAGGCACAAGGACATGGTGTCTGCTCTTCCTGGGGCCTGTGATCACTGTATCTATTAGCCTCTGTCACAGGGTGCTCTCTCTACAGGATGGGCAGGGCACCATGGCAGAGGGTGACACCTGGGCTTCATAGTGGGGGCCAGTGGTGTCCTGGCGCTTGACGTTCTGGAGTCTCCCACCTCCTGCCACCCACCAGGGTCTGCGACTCTGAGGTCTGGTCAGCTGGCTCCAGCAGGTCTGAGCCTATGGCCACGGTGTGGCAGTCTCCTGTTTTGTGCTCAGGGGATGCGGGGTCCTATCCTAGAAGCTGCAGCCTCACTGTGATTTGCATGTCCCTCTCACTGAGATGTGGTGTGACTTGAGAGCACAGCTGGGACTCTGTCCCACCCCCCAGTGTCCCTTGAGGCATGGAGGGAGGGCTGCAGAGGGGAAGGTCTAAGGGGGCACACAGTCCATGACAAAGAGGTGGCCATGGCACCTGCCCTGCAGTGGGTAGTGGGGACCCTGTGGGTGAATGTGCAGCCTGGCCACATGATGGTCTTGGAGGCAGGGACCTGCAGCGCCCCAGGAGGACCCCAGCGGCCTGCTCTGGCTGTGAGGGAGCACAGGCCCACACCACACTGGCTCTGAGGGCTGGACTGGGACCAGATCCCAGTGTTTAGAAACCAGGTCATCAGAAGTGAAACCACCCATGCGGGCTCTCCTGAAAGGTGACGAGCCACAGCGCCCTCCACAGCATCCTTTGAAGGGAGGACGCCTTCCTATGTGCCTTGAAAACATCAAGCAGTATCTGCAAGGCCTAAGAGAGTACTCAGTGCCTTTTGCGAGGAGGGAGTCCGGTGTCTGAACTCCATGCTCGGCACTGGGGGATGCTGGCGCTGGGACCATCATCTTTCTCTGACCACAGAAATTCCCTGGGGACTGGACAGAGGGAGCAGCCCCTGGCCTGGATCCCAGGTCTTGAAAAGGCCCTTCTGGTCTCCCAAGAGGTGGGGTCAGCCCTGAGAAGAATTAAACCCCCGGGAAGGAGGTGGAGGCATTCTGGACTGAAAGCAGAAAGACGATGGAAAGGCCAGAGCACCTCCCAGGCCTTAGTGATGAAATCTTCCCTTCTGTGGCCAGTGCCACTCTACAAATAATAAAGAACTGGCATATGCCATTCCTCTCACTGTGGGCTGCAGCCTCCGGCCCTTCTCTTCCTGGGACTCTAGTTCTGCGGCCGCTGCTCGTGTGGGCTCCCGGGAGCTCTGCATCTGCTCTTGGGAAAGGGTCATGAATGTCCTGTGCGTCCCTCACCTTCAGCCTCTGCGCCACAGCCCCAGCCTCATTCCCAAATCGACCGCCAGGCAGGAAGTAGACACACTGGTGCCTCCTCTGCCCAGGGGCTGGGGGAGGCTGGGTTCTGTTCATTTGTCTGCGTCCCTTCCTTGCCAGCTGTCTGCAGGAAGGGGTAGCTTTGGGGAGTCCTAGTGGGGGCAATCTTGTTGCTGTATTTACTTCCTGAGCTGTACACTCAGTGGAAAAGGGCAGAACCTTTTCCACTTCCTTCTCCCTGTTGGGCCTGGATGGGTCACTGCCCATTCCTTGGGACCATACCTAATGGCAGGGACTCTGAAATAGTTGGTCTTGCCTGTCCATCCGTCTCCTAAGGGAGTGAGTCTCTGCCTATACCACAAACAAGAGTGACAACAGGAAGGGGTTTCCTCCCCACTCTGCTGGTCACACATCCATCAGCAGCTAACATGAGCAAACAGCAATTGTTCTAAACAAAATCTCCCTATTTCCCCAGCAAAGACATTGACTAGTGCCCTGGAATTGTGCAGTGCACAGCCTGTGGGGCTAGCCCAACGTTGGCAACACTGAAATGGCTGCTTAGAGGAAACTCAGCTGCAGTGCTTTGAAAGGAAATGTCATTCTTTTGAGTTAAAAGCTTACCCTGGAGCAGGGGTGAGCAAACTCTTCTCATAAAGTGCTAGTTAGTATTTTAGATGCTACAGGCCTCAGTGTCTGGGGCTACTCCTCTCTCTGCCACTGCAGTGCAAAAACAGCCATAGACAATGCATCTGTGAATGAATGTGGCTCTGTTCCAATAAAACTTTATTTATAAAAATGGGTGGTGGGCCATAGTTCATTAAAACTTGCTCCTGACGTTTTTTTTTCCCCTTTAATTTACATCTAAGACTAATTACATTCCTATAAAATATTATATATGTGAAAGAGAAAACAGTGAAAACTATTTAAGGGTGGGATTTCTTTGTTTAGTATTTTAAAGATAATGTTGTCTGTAACACTGATATTTTCAATGAAAACATTTACACATACATAAGGTAGTTTTATGCAAAAACCATCAATGCTGAGTGTGCACAGGTGTGCTTCTAAGGGGAGGTCCCCACAGTCACCTCCCTACGCAATGGGGTCCTTTCTGATGGCTCTGCCCCCACCCCAGGCCCCTGTGCGCACTCTCTTGGGAGCCAGGCATACCTTGTTCTCTTTGCTGGTCTCTCTGTTCCATGGACACAAGGGCAGAGAAATGCGCTTGATCGTAGGCCAGAACCAGAGGCGAGCAGTGACATCTGTTGGGAGGGACCTCCAAGGGCAGGTAGATCCCTCCGAATGGGATGGGTGCGAACGCTGTGGACACAAACCAGGGTGAAGGTGTGAGGAGCAGGCAGCCCCAGCTGGGAGGGGAGGCTCCTCCGTCCGCATCCCTCACTATCCCAGGAGGCTCCGTGGAGGAGCAGAGGGACAGTGGGGGCAGATGGAGGCAGTGCTGAGGGATGGGGCTGAGCGTTTCCAGAGTCATCTGCCTGCCCCAGGACTCCTGCTGCCCTGAGACCTGCACCGGTGTTCAGGAGCCCGGGGCTGGGATGAAACTGTCACCCAGGATGGTCAGAGCAGCCGCAGCCTGGAAGCCCACGGTTTTCTGGATGTACCTCTTCCTCTCCTAGTGTTTGGTAAAGCATTTGTATACAACACAGTATCTACACTTCTCAAGGGCATATTTGTTCTATATTTTGAGAATCTCCTGTTGAATCTGAAGGAACCAGTCAGAGAGGTCCAGGACCAAGCTGTAAGTCAGATGGGAAATGAGAATCAGAGGGGTCAAGTCCTTCAGTGACAGGGACACAATCTCACTCATTTCCTGACTCACAAAAAAGAGGGCAGAGGCCAGGCACAGTGGCTCATGCCTATAATCCCAGCACTCTGGGATGCTAAGGCGGGCGGATCATGAGGTCAGGAGTTTGAGACCAGCTTGGCTAACATAGTGAAACCCTGTCTCTACTAAACACGCACAGCCCCCCACCCCACTGCAACACACACACAAATTAGCTGGCTGTGGTGGCATGTGCCTGTAGTCCTAGCTATTCAGGAGGCTGAGGTGGGAGAATCACTTGAACCCAGGAGTCGGAGTGCAGTGAGCTGAGACCATGGCATTGCACTCCAGCCTGGCAGAGTGAGACTCCCTCTAAAAAAAAAAAAAAAAAAAAAGGGCAGAAAAGCCTAAAACCCTCACCGAAATAGAATAATTTCTGGAAATATCTGTCCTAAAGGAACATCTGCTTTTAGGTCATAAAACGCCTTGCCTTTTGGCCCCAGAGTCAGTGAATTGCTGCATCCCTTGAGCAGAATTAAGGGATGGTAATTTCAGGCACGTCTTTGATGAACTCTTAGAGTTCCTCCCTACCCTCACTTTTTCTAAAGCAGATCACTGTGGTTCTGCCCACAGGAGAGTCTCACTGAGGGGCGGCAGGGTGGGGCACTCTGCAAGAGAGCTGTGAGTAGAACGGTAGGAAGCATGGACCTTCCCCCGCCCCACAACTCAGAGATCTGATGGTGGAGCGATCAGATCAGTCCTGGGCTTACACAGCAGGGCCCCAAGGCACATCCCGCACTGCACCGATTGCTGAGACCTCAGCAGGTCTGTGTCCCTGAGCCGCACAGGTAAGGAGGTGGACCAGGCAGGACCTGTGTCTTTCCAGTTCCCTGGCTACACCATCATCGTGGGTACATCAGATTTTTTTTATGGCATCTGTGATTTAGCATGAAGAGCCATATCCTGATTTGTAGGACTCCCTGGAAGACCCGTGGCTTTTTTGAAGGTGCAGGGGTAAATTCAAACTGGGCTGGAGGGATGCTCTGGGCAGCTGCACGCTGGAGGGAGGACAGGCTTTGGAAAACCGTCCCTGCCCTGGGCTGATTCCTGCTGGGGACACTGCCCAGCCTCTCTGGGCTTCAGTTTCATCTCTGTAAAGTGGGGAGGGTGGTGTCCATCCTTGGAGGTTGTGGCTAGGGCTGAATGGAGGAACATTTGAGGAGAGGTCATGCACAGGGAGTGGCTTTCGGTGGGCCAGCCATAAACTGCCCTTGCCTCTTTCTCTGCCAGTTCTGATTCTACCACAGTCTTGCCTAGTGACTCTATGCATTCTGTCTTCCTTTCTTTTTGGGTAAAAAAGCCACTAACTTTCTTCAAACCACACATAACCTGCAGAGGGGTGGGAAGGCACCTGGGTGACCGAGTGCCTCCAGGACATGGCCCAGGGCTGCTGGAGGGGTGTGGGCTGTCTCCTGTGCCCTAGGCACACGACAGGAGACAGGAACCCCTCTGGGCTTCGTCCTGGTCCTCACATGACCAGATTTCTCCTGGCCACCTGCTGTTGACAGGCAGGGCAGCTGGTCAAGAGCAGTCCCTGCTGCCATCAAGGAGGCGAAAGAAACACGTCGAGTAGATCTTTGCACAGAGTAATGCTCTGTGGCCTGCCTGCCCTTTAGCTGGGATGCTAGGCTTTCTGGGTCATGAACACAGCACACCTCTTTGAGGAACTTACCTTCTCCACCTGAGTCTCTTAACATTGTATCTGCCACAACAACGATGGGTCTTCTTAATATATGGGCTAGGACAAACACGTGGAACTCTTCCAGGCTCTCGTACACGGGGTCCTCAGAGTTGTCCACACTGTGAAACGAAACAAAGCCAGCCGGTCACTGACTAAATCAGGGTGGAGGATGAAGAAAGTGGGGGCTGCTTTATACAGGGGCTGAGCCCTCCCCACTCTGGATCTCATCTTCATGGACCCCGGCAGCCGTGCCATCCTGGGCCACGTCTCATGCCATCTGCCGTGGCAAACACACAGGTCCCAGCTCCCTAACCCCACCGTGGGAGCAGTCTCAGAAGACGAGTTGGAGAGAGCCCGCAGGTGAGGGGTGCTGGCCACTGTGAAGGCGAGTCTCTCCGCAGGTGGAGGCGGCCCACCAGAGCCTGTGATGGCAGGGCTGCTGGTTCTCTGGGGTGTTTCACAAGGAAGCAGTGGGAACTGGAGGGATGGAGGCTTCCTCTCTATTCATTTCCCTGGGCACATCTGATGGGCTGGGGGGTCATTACCACCAAAATATGAGGAGCCTTCTAGAAGACGCTTGCCCCAGTGGAAGAGAACAGTGAGAAGGCTGTCTGGATTCTGATCCAGAGCTGGAGGGATGCGATGTGAATGTGCAGTCCAGGTGGCCCAGACCCTCCCCATCATGCCGCAGGCTTATGTCTGATGCTCAAGGAAAGAGCAGGCTCAAAGATGCTTCCACTTCTAGAACGTTTGGGCAGATGGCGGCAGCCTTGATGTCCCCCCACAGCAGGGCCACCCAAAAGGGAGGCGCACATTGAGAGGAAAGCCAGAGCTCACAGTGTTACTGGGCCTCGGCTGCACCTGCAGTGCCT
Organism: Aotus nancymaae; assembly: GCF_030222135.1. Taxonomy (NCBI): domain Eukaryota; kingdom Metazoa; phylum Chordata; class Mammalia; order Primates; family Aotidae; genus Aotus; species Aotus nancymaae. The sequence continues at coordinate 124,464,440 of NW_026988425.1, forward strand.
GCCAGCTGAAGTGGCAGCACCCAGCCCCAAGACTCCCAGAGGTGGCTCTCAGGCTTGTTCCTGAGTGTCTGAGGAAAGCCCAGAATTAGCCGAGGGAATCTGTGAGGACAGCAGCAGGTGGGGCCAGGGCTGGCAAATGTGGCCCCTGGCATGGCCTGGAGAAAGAGCTTCACAGGTTCACGGGCACAGTTCCCAGCCACCTGCTTCACTGACTTCCGGAATGCAGGCTGTGAATCCTAGGGAATGCATTACCATCACCTGGGAAATTTTAGTTACACACTACCCATATTTTTTTTCTTCTTTATTCTTTTTCTTATGATTAAATTTCCTTTTTTTTATTTTTGAGACAGAGTCTTGCTTTGTTACCCAGGCTAGAGTGCAGTGGCGTGATCTTGGCTCACTGCAACCTCTGCCTCCCAGGTTCAAGCAATTCTCCTGGCTCAGCCTTCCAAGAAGCTGGGATTACAGGCATTTGCCACCACACCCAGCTAAATTTTTTTGTATTTTTAGTAGACATGGGGTTTGACCATGTTGGCCAGGCTGGTCTCGAACTCCTGGCCTCAAGTTACCTGCCAGACTTAGCCTCCCAAAGTGCTGGGATTACAGGTGTGAGCCATCATGTCCAACCCAATTTACTGTGTTTTAACAGTTAAAAAAATTGGCAGCAATCAAAACCTCAAAAAATAGTTGTGCACATACAGTAAAAAGAGCTTTTGTTTCCCTGAACGATTTGAAAATCAATAGCCAACCTGGTGCCCCATCACCCTGGAAGCTTCTTGCTCATTCTCTATGAACAGAACATCCTCCTACACAACCACCACACAGCCATTAACATCAGGAATTCACATGGTTACATGCAACCACTAGACCCCACACGTGTGTGCCAGTTGTCCCAGTAATGCCTTTAGAGCAAAGGTTCCCGCTCGGGGTCGCGTGCTGCATTCGGTGGTGGCATCTCCTTCGTCTTCTTCACCTGGAATATTTCTCAGGAAATCCTTGACTTCCATGACCTTGACATTTTTGAAGATTGCAGACTAGGTATTTTGTAGAATGTCCTTCATGAGGGTTTCTCTATTTCTTCATGGTTAGACTGGATTGGGTCAAGCTGAGTCCTTCTCGTGACATCTTCTTAGGTTGTGTGAATTGCAGATTGTCCCATCACTGGTGAGGCTGACCTGGACTGCTCCTTAAGGTCATCTCCCAGGCCTTGCCCCTGCAGAGCTACTGATTTCCCCTTTGAAATTAACAAGCATTTTGTGGGGAGGAACTTGAACCTGTGCAAATACTCCATTCCTCACCAAATCTTTATATGTTTATTGGTATCACTATGGAATTTTGGCTTTCTATTTTATTCAATGGGTTATAATCCATTAGTGTGATTATCTGGATGCTCAGATACTCCTTGATGTGGTCAGTGTGGCTTTTCTAAAGCTGGATCTGTGTCCTTATGACACCTTCATCATTTCTTTTTGTTTTTGTTTTTTGAGACAGGGTCTCACTCTGTTGCCCCCGCTGGAGTGCAGTGGTGAGATCACAGCTCACTGCAGCCTCGAACTCCTGGGCTCAAGTGAGCCTACCATTTTGGCCTTCCAAGTAGCTGGGACCACAGGGCACCACTATGACCAGAAAACTTTTCATTTCTGTAGAGACAGGGGTCTCACTATGTTGCCAAGGCTGGTCTCGAACTCCTGGGCACAAGTGATCCTCCTGTCTCAGCCTCCCAAAGTGCTGGGATTACAGGTGTCAGCCACTGTGCCAAGCTCTCATCATTTCTTAGAGCACTTTCTTGCTTCTTGGTGCAAAAAGATGATTCAAGTTCATACTCACACATGGATACACACTTGCATGTGTATGTTCATCTTTCTCTCTCTCTCCATGTTTATTTATTTTCATCTTTTTCTCCCTCTCAATATTTACACAAAACCTTAAGTTCAATCCAACCCCACAAAGTTAATTCTACTTGTAACTTTCTTCACTTACCGTGAGAAAACTTGTTTGTATTCATTCTAAAGAATTTCCTTATTTAATCAATCTTCCCGTATGTCAGCTATCTCCTCCTCTGCTCCCCCTCCCTGAGGTGGTCCTCTTCACCTGTTTGGCTGACATCTGGCTCTGGCCCCTGGTGTCCTCCCATCCCCCACCCATTCCAGATGCCACCTTGCTTTGACCCACCTAATGGCTTTAGAACTTACTTTTTCATCGAGGAAGGTAAGGGAAGTAGAAAAGGAATGTTTTAAATATGTATTGACATGGATACATATTCACACATAGACACACATGTGTTTTATGCCAGGTCTAAACAGGGCACTCCTGGGTGTGCATTTTGAAACATCCCAGGTGATTAGCCTGCCTAGCCATACCTGAAAGCCAAGCTGCGGTGCCTGGGGGTCAAACGCTTCTGGAAGTTGCTTGTTTGTCCCTGTTGCCTAGTATGCGCTGAGTGCCAGCAAGTGAATGGTTGAACAAGATAATGAACAGCACAGGGAGAGAACATGGAGTTACACGCTGCACACTTGGAGAGAGAAATACCCCACTTAGAAATGTGGAGCACAGATGATCAAAGAAGAAATTATCAGTTATTTTCTGCATTTATTGAGATGATCATATCGTTTTTCTTCTTAATTCTGTTTATGTGATATGTCACATTTATTGATTTGTGTATGGCAAATCATCCTTGCAACCCTGGAATAAATCCCACCTGATCATGGTGTATTATCTTTTTGATGTTCTGTTATATTTGATTTTCTGGCATTTTGTCAAGGATTTTTGCATTGAATACAATTCAGCATCACTTCATGATGAAAATCCTCAACAAACTAGGCATAGAAGGAACATATAATAAAAGTCATATATGACAAATCCACAGCCAATGGCATACTTCGCGGGGACAAGTCAAAAGCCTTTCCTTTAAAGACCGGAACAAGATGAGAGTGCCCATTCTCACCACTGTTTTCAACAGAGTACTGGAAGTGCCTGCAGAGCAGTCAGGCAAGAGACAGAAACAAAAGGCATCCAAATTGGAAAAGAAGTCAAATCATCCCTTTGTTGATGATATGATTTTATAATTAGAAAACTATAAAGACTCTACCAAAAACCTCTTATATTTGATACATGAATTTAGTAAAGTTTCATACTGAAAGCAGTAGCATTTCTATGTACCAGTAACCATCTAGCTGAGGACTAAATCAAGGAGGCAATCCCATTTATATTAGCTACAAAAATATCGAGGAATATATTTAATCAGGGAGGTGAAAGATCTACAAGGAGGACTACAAAAACACGGAAGAAAAAAGTTGTAGATGACACAAATGAATGGAAAAACATTCCATGCTCATGGATTGGAAGAATCAACATCATTAAAATGACTATGTTGCTACAACAATCTACAGATTAAATACAATCCCTATCAAGTTACCAATGTCATTTTTCACAGGATTAGGAAAAAAACAATAAATTTCCTATGGAACTGAAAAAGAGCCTGAATAGCCAAAGGAATCCTAAGCAAAAAGAACAAACCTGGAGCCATAATATTATCTAATTTCAAATGGTACTACAAGGTTATAGTAAACAAAACAGTATGATAGTGGTACAAAAACAGACACATAGACCAATGGGACAGAATACAGAACCTATAAATGAAGCTACATACTGAAAACAAGCTGATCTTCAACAACACCAACCAAAATATATACTGGGAAAATGGCACTATTCAATAAATAGTGCTGGGAAAATTGCATAGCCATATGCAGCTCAACAAGAAAAACAAATAACCCCATTAAGAAGTGGGCAAAGGACATGAACAGATATTTTTCAAAGGCACACATACAAATAGCCAAACATATGAAAACATACTCTACATCACTAATTACCAGATAAATGCAAATTAAAACCACGGTGAGGTACCATCTTACAATGGTCAGAATGGCTACTACTAAAAAGACTAAAAACAACATGTTGATAAGGATTTGGTGAAAAGGGAACACATATTGTTGGTAGGAATGTAAATTCGTACAACCTTTATGGAAAACACTGTGGAGATTTCTCAAAGAACTAAAAATAGAACTACCACTCAATCCAGCAATCCCACTACTAGGTATATATCCAAAGGAAAATGAATCATTATATCAAAAAGATACCTGCATGTTTACTGTAACACTATTCACAATGGCAAAGATATAGAATCCACCTAAGTGTTCATTAATGTAGGATTAGATAAAGAAAATGTTATATATATATACACACACACACACACCATGGAATATGACTTAGCCATAAAAAATAAATGGTATATTTTGCAGCAACATGGAAGGATATGGAGGCCATTATCCTCAGTGATATAACTCAGAAACAGAAAGTCAAATACCTCATGTTCTCACTTATAGCTGGGGGCTAAACAATGCGTACATATGGACAGGCAGAGTAGAATAATAGACAGTGGAGACTATGACAGGCCAGAGGGTTTGAGGGGGTGAGGACTGAAAAATTACCTATTGAACATTACCCATGTTCACTACTTGGGTAATGGGTACACTAAAAGCCCAGACTTCACCACGATGCGATCTTGCATGTAAGAAACGTGTACTTGTATCCCCTAACCATATTTAAATAAATAATAAAATAAACAAGAAACTATCAGTACAGTGATAAAAGGTGGATTCTTTAGACAAGAAGATCAAGGAAGGTTCCTACTTGAGAACCACCCCTAGATAAAGAGTGAACTTTGGTCTTATTTTCAATTAGAAATGTCTTTAAAAATGTGAGCTGGGTCCCACATCTGCGAAGTGAGGACACCTTACGTTAGCAGATGCTCCTTCTGCTTGGTCTGCTGACGGAAATCATGGCACCTCCAGGAATATACACAAGTATGCCTCCTTTCCTGCATAAGGCCAACCCATGGCCCAGGACCACCAGGTTGTGACGTGGGCACCTCCCAAGAATAAAATGCCTCTTGCTTTTCTTCAAAGATTGGCTGAAATTGACAACTCTCAGACTGTGTGTTAGGAAATTGCTTGGGATTCTAGCTACTTCTGAAAAAGTTTAATAAAAAGAAATGCAGCAAACACATTTCAGTGAAATTTCAGATACTAAACTACAAAGAGAAAGCAGAGAGATTAGCATGTGAGAAAAGTAAGGACCTAGACAGATGATGCCCTGGGGTCTGCCAAGGGGTCCCCCAAACGACCCCCCTTGCTCTGCTCTCTTTTCCTCTTTGTCCAACCGACTGGCCTCTCAGCTTCCACTTAACCCTTCTCATCAAACAGAAAACAAACAGATGGTTCTTTTAAAAGTTTAAAGAACAAAAATGATTTTCAACATAAATCAAGATAAGTTGTTGATTCCTACTCCGCATGCCTGGTCTGCATTTGTCAAGAGTGTGGAGTTATGTTTTTTGGTCAGTTCTAAGTTCAGGTTCTGGCTTTGTATCTTTCAGGCTGAGGGACATTGGGAGCTAACCTGTGATGGTTAATAGTATGTGCCAACTTGATTGGACTAACTGGTTCCCAGAAAGCTGGTTAAATATAATTTCTGCATGTGTCTGTAAGGGCATTTTGGATGAGATTAGCATTTGAATTTCTGGAGAGCAGAAAGCAGAGAGCCTTCACCAATGTGGGTGGGCCTCATCCCATCTATGCAGGGATGGGAACAAAACAGTGGAGGAAGACGGAATAACTGAACCTGACTGTTTGAGCTGGGACATGGACTTTCTGCCCTCAGCACTTGTGGTTCTTAGGCCTTCAGATTCAGACTGGATCCACACCATCAGTTCTCCAGCTGTTGGGCCTTTGTACTACACCACTGGCTTTCCTGGGTCTCCAGCTGGCACATGGCAGATCGTGGGCATTCTCAGACACCATAATCATGTGAGCCAATACCTACCATAAATCTCTTTATATATGTCTTTTATTGGTTCTGTTTCTCTGGAGAACCTGGACTAATGCACTATCTAATTACCTGACTCTCAGCCTCCTTATCTGTGATTGATGATAATGACAGCTTCATAGGCCTGCCTGACACATAACATGGGCTCAGTAGATGACACTGTTCAAATTCCCATCTGACCTCACTAACCCTTCCCCAAGCCCTAGGGAAGGCCTGGCTCTTTCCATGTGGCTGGGGCCTGGCCAATGTGAGTCCTATTGGGAGGCAGAGAGGAAGCAGGTCTTAGTTCATGCCCATGCCTGGCCTCTGATCCCTTCTGACCTCTGTGGATATGTGACTTAGTCACTTTCTGGGAAAGTAACAGGTTTAAAATGACTGCAGGTCATCATCTGTGTCAGGGACCAATAGAACAGGGGCTGCCCCATCTGTCTCCATACCAGGGGCTTTTAGAGCAGAACACAGGGCCCGCACTACACCCCTTTCCTCTCCTCTGTGGGGAACAGGTTCTGGGAAAGCCAGGCTGGGATGAAGAAGGCCACCGTAGTTCCTCTTGCCATTGTGCCTGCAAACTCTCTCTTGACTTGCTCTTTCCCATTCCTGGGTGACACTCTGAAAATTCTGTGTGGTTCTTCTGGTCACTTTTCTGTGCAGAGGGCTATCAGCCCCAAGCTTGAGCCTCCTGTAGACTGGGTTAGCTGCCAGCTGGCTTCTCTGTTTCACCCTTTGCTTTCTCTTCTTCTGTGGCTGCCGTCTTTGTCCCTTGTGGTGCCGGCTCAGGCGGAGAGGAGGGACAGGAGGGCAGCCAAGTCTTTCTTGCCTGTCTTCCTTCAGGACCCGCTGGGCTCACTGGAGGTCCCAGTGCTGGCCTGCTGTCTGAGGAAGTGCTTTTGTAGGTCTTCAGAGCTCTCTGTTAGTTGAGGGGCTGTGTCCTCAGGTCCCTGGGCTGCGGTGGTGGCTTCTCTCACTGACTGCTTGTGTCCACCCTCAGCCCTGGCCTCCGGGGCTGGCTTTCTGTGTGGTTTCCACTGTAGGTGAGTCCTGAAGCCAGCCTACTGGGGCCTCCTCCCTGAATCCATGCCTGGCCCTTGGGCAGCGTGCAGGATCCTGGCCTCACAGCCCCTACGGCCATATGTCCTGGCCTGCACAGCCCGCCATACCCCCGTGAACCCCAAGCTTGCCAGCTTCTGCCTTCAGGCCCTTCAAGCAGGCATCAGAAACTCGTCCCTGCAGCCCTCAAGCCCCAGAGATGATGTCCCACACCTCTCAGCTCAACATGGAGAGAAAAGACACGGGCAAAAGGCGGAGCACACTGTGCTTGCACAAAGGCCTCTTTTGTGGACTCTGAACCCCAAGCAAATTCTTGGAGCTGGTGACAGCTCTGGAGCGCCCTGTTGGCAAGTCCTGCATAGCTGCATGAATGCCTTGCTGAGACACTCTCTGCCTGCTACCACAGTCCATGGGACTCAGCCAATACTTCCCATGCCCAGGAAAATGTGCGTTTTATGCTGGTTCCATAGGCCTCCCTCCTTGACTGGCCATGTAAAGGTTCCAGCTAACTCAAGGATGCATCTGGCTACAGAAGCAACTCTTGGTGATATATTCCTATTGCACATGCTCTTTCCTCTTCTGAGTTTTTTTTTTTTTTTTTTTTTTTCTGCACTGGAAACACCAGTTGCTGAAACCCTAGAAGTATCTCCCGCATCACTGGCACAGGATTCCAACCTGTGCATCTGTGGGGACCAGGTGGCTGTGTCCTCACTCCCATCACCCAGCCCAGAGTGGTGGTTTCATTTTCAGGCTGACCTGTCACCTGAAGTTTTACAAACTGTTGTATTTGAGGGATTTCGTGAGGCTGTAGGGCCTGGTCAAAAGAGAAGACTTAATGATCAGACCAAATTTTCACTTTTTGGCTCCTCCATTTATCATTTTTGTGGTCTTGGAACAGTTATCTAATCCCATTGAAGCTCAGTCTTCCAATCTGTGGATGGGGACTGGAGGCTTGTGAGGTAGGGTTGGAAAGGCGGGGTAGAGTGCCCAGCACAGGGCCCTCTTATGGTGCCGCTGTCTCCGCAACCCCACCCCATCCCACCCTGCCCGTGCTCACCTCCCTCCTGCCATCCACCCGACACCATCCATACCTCCGGCCTCACCTCTCCATTCTTTCCTGACGGGGTCACTCGCGACCACCCTCGGTTGTTTAGTTTCCCCTCTCTGCCCATTCTTCCTTCTTTTTTGTGATGTGGCAGCCAGAACTACAGCTTCCAGGGTCAGGGGACCAGGCTAGCCTACGTAAATGGGACAACGTCTGGGCCATTTTGGAGATTCCTAAAGGGAACTGATCCTTTCGTTAGATGGCTGATCACTCAGACTCTGTGGGAGATAGGGACAGACACCACGTGGCTCTCATGTCCCCATTAGCACTTGAATCCCTCGGGCCTCAGGGAGCAGGCAGCAGGGGACCAGACTGTGGCCTTGGGAGTCAGATGGGCTGACCAGCTATGGGACTGTGGGCGAAGATCCTCCTGGAGGGGGGCACTCAGGGGACGTGTGTGTGATGATCACCTGTGATTACTGTCATCACTGCTGCTGTCTTTCCCCACTCCTCCCCGTCCCTGGCAGAGACACCTGGACTGGATCCAGTCTGCCAGCACCTATCAGGCATCTGCCCTGTGGCAGGAGGGAGAGAGGCAACAGTGAAAATGATGTCAAGGAACGCTTAAGACTCAACCCAGGCAGGACTCGGGAGGTGTGCGGAGGAAGAGAGTAGTTTTCCACAGTTGTCTGAGTCTTCAGAATGCTTGTTCTCAAATGTCCTGCCAAGATAGACTGTTGGTATGGACATACCACAGCTCTAAAACACAGTGACAAGACAGCCCCGGAGGAAGGGTGTGCCAGGGCATGTGGGCTTCTAACCATCTTGTCTTTAAACATGGTCTTGGACGCCACTGCTGCTGCTGCAGGCTCTGTGGGAGTCTCTTTTCCAGCTGGGGCCTCTAGGGAGAGCTGGCCCAGTAGGTACTAGGTCCTGCCTCGGTGGGTGGGTGAGGACCTGGGTGCCCGCTGCAGGGCCCATGAGCCTGAGGGCGGCCTGGAGCTGCATGCTCTGGTCCTTCCATGGGTCTCCCTGGTGTCACTGCTCACACTTTTTCAGGTTTGGCTGAGACCTTTTCTAGGAGCAACACCTTTGCGTTGAGGTTCCAGAGAAAGCGAACCAAAAAATATGCCGTGGCCAAGGCTCTATGGCTGCCCTGCTGGTCTGGCCACACTCTTCATTCCATACTAGAACACCCAAGGTGTTTCTGCAGGGACAAGCTATTCTGAAACATGCACAGTCGTGAAGCCTTTTTGCTGGGAACACATATGATATCCACGGAGCCCATCTGGAAAACACCAGGCTAGCTAATGAGCTTCTGCTTTCAGGGTGACTTCTTGAAGCCACCAATTAATTAGTCAGGGGGAAAACCCAAACTTCAGAGCCAGGTCCATGTGATGGCAATGCGTGGGAACACTTACCATCACATGTGACCTCCAGAGACCAGCTATGCCCTGAGGGCATGCACCCCACCTGCTCTGCACAACAAAGTTCAAGGAAAGTGGCCTGAAGACGGCTCCTGTGAGTTGACCTCTGCCTGCGTAGCACATGTGGGGGCTGCATACCCTTCCCCCAGCATCTGGTAGGGGCCAGCCATCACCCAAAGCCCTCCCATGCATCCCTGTCTCAAAGCTAATGCTGGAAAGCTGGAGTCTTTCTGTCTTCTACAGCATGAGGGTCCCGTGGTCCCCCCGTGCTATCCCCGCATGCTGTGTGCAGCCCTGAGTGGCCTGGAGCTGGAGGTGACCTCCGGGGAGAGCAGGGGCAGCACTTACCCCCCTCCCGTGCCGCCGTTCTTGCTGAAGTGCGTGCGCGGCTCGCTGGAGGCCAGCTTCAGCAGCTCCGTCCACTCCCGCTCCCACTCCTCCTCCGTGTACACCAGCCCTGACTGGCAGAGGGAGCCGGCTCAGGAGCAGGGTGGGCCACTGCCATGCTGCCCTCCTCTCCTCACCCTCCCCACCCGGACCAGCCTCACCAGGACCCAGGCCAGGCACATCTGCAGGTAGCTATCAACTGCACCCTCTCGCCCACCTTTGCTGTGCTTCACTGTGTTTTCAGAAACCCCAAGCTCTAATTCCAGAGCTGTTAGGAGTCTGCCCATCAACAAGGGTCATTCTCAGGGGCTGCGGGTAACGAGCATTAACCTGTGTATGTATCTAGCTGTGGCTGGCCATTAAAAAGTTTAAAGGGATACTGTGTCTACCATAGTCAGAAAGCAGGAGATTCTTCTAGGAGAGCAAGGTCGTCATGTTTGCCATGGTTGGGACAATCGGGAATCTCTTTGGACTGAGCTCACCCACTGGGGCTGGAGCCATGGGCTGCCCCTGACAGCAGGTGGTCATATATATAATTCGTCATCCAAGCCGGGCTGCTTTTGGGAATGAAGGTAGGCAGCTTTCATAATCATGCTTAAAGGAAGCACAAGTGGACACATGGTTGCTGTCTGTCGGGACTGTGCCATTTCGACAGGCTTCTCCTCCATGGGCTTAAATGCAGGAGACTTTCCTGATCCCAGGGGCTGTTTCTGCCTCACCTCATAAGACAGTCTTGGGCCTGGGGGCCATGCCAGTGGATACCAACCTCCTTATTCTGCTGCGTCTGCTGCCACCTCCACCTCCGCTTCAGGGCTTCCCTCTCGGCTCCCGTCCTCATCATGGTGTAGAGAGCTTTCCGTAACACCAGGTCCCGGTCATGAAACCCCCACATTCCTAGAGCCAGGAGGCCACGGACAACAGAGGAGAGAAAGGACGTGAGGAAAAGACAAGCCAGAGATGATGCAAACCACCACCACCCACTGGGATGGCCTCCTGTCTGCATGCACAGAGGAGCCTCATTACTCGGTGGTTCTGTTAATTCCCCTCAAGCCTTCTTCCTGAGGCTTCCCATTAAGACAAGCAGGTGAATGAAGCAGCACATCCTGTTCTTGGCAAAAGAATAGTGGGTGAAAATCTAGTGCTTTTTCTCTCTGGCACCCTTGGCAACCCACTCTCAATGTTGCTGGTTTGCTTTGATGACCTAATTGTCATTATCTAAGTCTTGCATTTGGGTGGTGGACTGACTATGGGACAGGGACAGGCTGTCCAGTGTTCTCACAGAGGGCTCCAGGTGAGGGCAGCCATAAGCATCCTGGCTTCTCCAGGGTCTGCCATTTCCCACCTCTTCAGCCCTGAAGCATCTCAGCTTCCTGAGAAGCAGAGCGTCAGTGACAACACTACACACACCTGGCCCAGAAGAGAGCGCCTGCTTCCCAGCGAGAGGGTCTCGCCCTGTGCCAGGTGCTGCGAGGATGTTGAGGCAAAGCAGTCATCTACGAGAATGTGCTCTGGGAGGCTCAGATGTGGTCAAGAAACCCAACTCATGGGAGAAGCGCTGAAGAGAAGGGCAGCCCTGGCTACAAGGGAAAGCACTGGGGAATCCATCCATCCATCCACCCACCCACCCATCCACTCATTCTAGGTGCTGGGAATATGCGTGGCAGTGGCCGGGACACATGGAGTTCCTGAAATCTCACGGAGCACATGTTGTGGGGAAGTGGGGAGTGGGGCAGCCATTAGGTTGACACAGAGTGTATGATATTGAGGGTAGCAGCCCCACAAGGAGAGGTGAGGCAGGCAGATTTGCTGTGGCATGAATGGAAACATAGGAGCAAAGACTTAAATGGGTGGAGGAAGGAGCTGAGTTGCTGTTCCAGGCACACAGACACAGGGAAAGGCCAGGGACAGACCTGGAGGGGTCAGTACTTGAGAAAAGGCAAGATGGAAAGGTGGCTAGAGCGGGATGGAGGGGACAGGGAGAGTGAAAAGGGGGCTCTCAAGGGAGCTGGGAGCCTCTGAAGTGTTTTCAAAGAAAAGCAACGTACACTGACGTTTTCAAAGGCTCAACCGGCTGGGCGTCCTTGGATATGCAACAGCCCAGGCCTGCCATGGGCTTCTAGCCAGCAAGGCGCTGCCTTTTTCTACAGGATGGCAGGGGAGGGGGAATGGCCATTGTCATTCCTCCTCACTCATCCTCAGGCCTCTTTCAGCGGCCTCCTAGGACTCTCCCACAGCTCCTTGGGCAGGTCTCTCTTGCAGAGAGGGCGTCTTTGTCCTGTACATGTCTGTCTACAGGCCTGACTCCAAGATTACTGTCATTTCCCCATGTGACCCACAATCCTAGCTCAGCGTCAGGCCAGGCCAGCAGGGGTTCCACAAGCACCGCTGGTGAATGTCACGTGGCGGCTTTGGGCAGCTCCGGTCCGGCTGAGTTTAGCCATTGGGCACAAGATGAAACCAAGTGCTGGGATAAGAGAACAGACTGCTGTGAGCTCTGGGCTCACTGTTGTGCAGGGGATTCTTGGAGGGGGGTCTTACAGCCCTGGTTGCTCATGGCCCAGGCTCTCTTGCAGGTGGGAATGAACAGCCCGAGGGAGGCTCTCCCTTCCCAGGCAGGCCTGGGAGGCCCACTGTGCTCATAGGGGGAAAATGCTATGGGGTGTGGCCTTGCCCCCTGTTGTGCTGATGGGGACGATGACTCCACATGCTGCAGCTGCTGAGCGACAAAGGCATTTCCATGCCCAAGATTTCGGAACAAGGCTGCTGTTTGACACAGATGAGAGATTCATTCTTTTATATTTTTTCTGCAGGTTTTACCAAGAACAAGGTAAAATATGCTCAATAACAGGAGAACAGTTAATATTAACCATTATGATGAAATATGACCTAACTACTTAAAGTCATGTGTTTGAAGGATAACAGCATGGAACATTCTCAAATTTTAAGGGAAAATGTTGGATTCGAGACAGTGAATGCAGCAAGATCATTGTTTCACTTGAACAGACAGAAGACTGGAAGATGATGACAATACCTAACTGTTAAGAGTGGCTACCGCTGGGTGGGGGAATACTGATTTTCACTTTCTCACCGTGGTGAATGTGGGGGACTTTTGCAATGCCAACAAGCAGAATGTGCTCCGATGACATGGAGACAAAGCAGGTGAGTGGGTGCCTTGCCTTCTCTCACTGCAGGTCAAGCCCGTGGAACGTTCCCCTTGCTCTTGGTCTCCATCCTCCTCTGGGACCCTTCCCAGACGCCGATGTATTTTCCTTGAAGCCCCTTAGAGTCTTATCTCACCTACCTCTTGTGCAATGGGCCTCACTGCAGGTCCAAAAAGAGAGGTCTGGGGGCTGGCCCTTGCTTTAGGTCACAGCACCCAGTTAAAGCCACATTTTTTGTGGGATGCGAGTTTGACCAACAAGGACCACACTCCTGTCTGAGGGTTGTGTGTTTTGGAGAGGCGCTATCCCCCAGGGCAGGTAAGGAGCAACCGGCCCTGATGGTCCCTGGCGCACACCCAGATTCACCTGTCAAAATGGATTTGGCTGGGCCTAAAGGGATAACTGAGGTTCCAGAAAGTCGATGATGACCCTCAATTATCCAAATATTTCTGTGTCTGTGTGGCTTTGTGTGATCGGGAAGCTCAGGTCTCTGCTGGACAGGGCTGCTGATCTCTCTGCGGTGTATTCTGACTATGCTGACTCCCCTGTGATTTATCTGAACAGACCTACGTCTCTTTCCATTAGTCCAAGCCAATTGTTGACTGCTGTCAACACAGTGGACCCTCATTTACCCATCCTCATGCACTGTTCCCAAAACTTCCTGCTCCAGCTTTGCCTTGCTCACCCCTACCTCCAACCACCCTGTCCATTCCTGCCCTTATGCTTTGTCTCCGGGGTCTCCCTGCCTGCAATGTCCTCTTCTAGTCTCTCAAGTTCTTCACGTCTCAGTAAAGATCCCACCTCCTCCAGGAAGTCCTCTTTATTTGTACCAGGCAACAGTCTCTAAGTCTCATCCCTGCAGCTATGCTCAAGGCCTCCTTCTATCACACCAGGTCTTTTCTTATGTGTCCTGTCTCTCCACCAAGTGCAGGCTACTTGACAAGAAGGGCCAGGATTGTTGGGTCTATCTCCTGGGGACTTTCCCAGATGACAGTGACATGGGTGGCTCTATTTAGCATATGGGTGGCTCTATTTAGCGTATGTCTTTCCTTCAATAACGCCTTGCACAGATCTGAAGCCTGGCCACCCTCTGTCTGTGCTGCGGAGCTTACCCAGTGAGGCGGCATGTAAAAGGCAGTTCCCATCCCCTGTCGTGGCCAGAGGAAGAAGCCGTTTACAGCTCGTGCACACAGTGGACCACCAGTTCAGGCGACCTGGAACAGAAGCTCACTTTAGAACAGGATTCCAGAAAAGGCAGGGGCCAGTGGGGTGTTTGCTAATGAGGCACAAACATCAGGAACAGATTTTCTACAGGTTTCAGTAGAAAGGGAGAACATCATGGCTACTTCTCTCTTCAAATGAAATATAGATTTCTTTTCCCTTTGAAGACAAGAAAAGGCCAAATCCTCCCATCAATTAACATGAGCATTAAGAAACTCAAGGCCAGAACCTTCTCTCCTTGAATCTGGAAACATTTTACATAAGACAAAAAAATTTCTTTGTAATTTCCTTGAACACAGTTTTCCTTCCTGAGAGCTATTTTTTCCTTTCACCATCTTGCTTTTTTGATCCACACATACCTTTGAAAGTATAGTTCATATTTCATTTGATTCATCAAAACCATTACAGTTATGTAGCTGTAGTCATGTTAAATTTCATGAACATTTACATTTAGAGACTTCTTCAGGAAAGATAGAGCAGATGTACTTTTTCCTATTCCTCTTACTAAGTACAATGAAAAGCCCTGGAAATTATGTATTAAATAATATTAGAAGACTCTGAAAAGTGGAGAAGAAGTGGCAGACCAGCTGGGGATTTTGGGACTTCAGGAATGACATAATGGTGGGTTCCCTGGAGTTTCTTTTTGCCTTACGTATTCCAGACTAGATACTCGAGAAACTGGAACCTAGAAACACCAACAAGAGCAGGGAGGGAGAGAGAGAGAAAGAGAGAGAGAGAGAGAGAGAGAGAGAGAGAGAGAGAGAGAGAGAGAGAGAGAGAGAGAGAGAGGAAGAAGGGAGGAAAGAAGATAGGAAAGAAAAAGCATGTTCTCTCTAGACAACATCAGGAAGGGGGCAGCTTAGCAAGACAGTAGCTGCTTAGACATTCCCCTTCTATTCCAGCCAAACACCACAGAAAAAATTATAGCCTGACTACCACCCCTGCCAGCAAAGGTCTAGTGGGAAGCCTAGATTCCCACCCTCACCAGGCTGTAACAAGGTGCTCATCACTGCCTGCTCCACTGCCTGGGAGTATCAGAAAAGGCTGAGTTTAAAGCTAAGACTTCAACCCTACTGGGTGGTAATAAGCACCTTGCTCTCTATCTTCAGAGGACATAAAGAGAGCCTGGACTTTCACACTCATCTGATTGCAATGAGAATCTCTGTCTCCTCTCAGCTAGGGAGTACCCCTGCTAGGAAGTACCCCTGCCAAGAAGTACCAAGTCCATTCCCCAGGTATCAACAGGGGTGCAGGGAGAATCTGTACTTCAGCGACCCTCAAGCAGTTGTCAGGCAATGCCCCCATGAACCTACCAGAGTAGTGTCAGGAGGTCTGCTAAAACACAAGATTTAAGTAAGACCCAGGGTCCTATAATTTAATACCAAATATATGCCCTTTTAAATTAAAAAAAAATCACTTTTACCAAGAACCAGGAAGATTTCAAACAGAACAAGAAAACATATGAAAAATGAGATGACAGATGTTATAGTTATCTGACTGGGATTTAAAAATAGTCATCATAAGAATACTTCAACAAGCAATTATAAACATACTTGAGACAAATGAAAAAAATAGAAAATGTAGTAAAGAAACAGAAAGTCTTACCAAAACAATAGAAGATACAAAACAGAGCCAAATAAAGAACAAAAATGTGGGCAAATGTAACAGGAACTAAAAAATACAATTCTAATTTTAAAAAATCAATGGGTGTGCTCAAAAGCAAAATGGAGAGAAGAGAAAAAGAATCATTGTAATATAAAGGTAGAACATAGAAATTACCTAATCTGAACAACAGAGAAAACAGACTTAAAAAAAACAACACATATACAGAACCCAACCTAGGAACATGAGGGATTGTGACAAAAGTCTGGAGTACCGTAGAGGAGGAGAAATAGGGTACAGCTAAAAAAGCATTCAAAGAAATGATCACTAAACATTTCCCAATTTTTGCAAATGAACAAACAAACATACAGATTCAAGAAGCTGAGCAAACCCTAAACAGAAAAAAGCCCATAGAAATTCATGCCAAAATATATCATAGTCAAACTTCTAAAAACTAAAGACAAAGAAAGAAACCTGAAAAACAAACAACACCTTACTTATATGGGAAAAACAATTTGGAAGACAGTGGATTTCTCGTTAGCTGCTTCCAGAAGGAAGCAGAGTAACATTTTTTTCTTTTTTTTTGAAACAGAGTCTTGCTCTGTCACCCAGGCTGGAGTGCAATGGTGCAATCTCAGCTCACTGCAACCTCTGCCTCTATGGTTCAAAGATTTTCCTGCCTCAGCCTCCCAAGTAGCTGGGACACAGGCGTGTACCACCAAACTTTGCTGACTTTTGGTATTTTTTATTTTTTATTTTTATTTTTGAGACGGAGTTTTGCTCTTGTTACCCAGGCTGGAGTGCAATGGCGCGATCTCGGCTCACTGCAACCTCCACCTCCTGGGTTCAGGCAATTCTCCTGCCTCGGCCTCCTGAGTAGCTGGGATTACAGGCACGCACCACCATGCCCAGCTAATTTTTTGTATTTTTAGTAGAGACGGGGTTTCACCATGTTGACCAGGATGGTCTCGATCCTGGTCTTGACCTCGTGATCCACCCGCCTCGGCCTCCCAAAGTGCTAGGATTACAGGCGTGAGCCACCGCGCCTGGCCTAACTTTTGTTATTTTTTAAGTAGAGATGGGGTTTTAATCTGTTGGCCAGGCTAGTCTTGAACTCCTGACTTCAAGTTATCTGCCTACCTTGCCCTCCCAAAGTGCTGGGATTACAGGCATGAGCCACCACATCCAGCCAGGATAACATTTTTTAAGTACTGAAAGAAAATAACTATCAGCCAGAATTCTAAAGCCAGCAAAAATATTCTTCAGTAATAAGCAGGAGACAGATACATTCTCAAATGAAGGAAAATTAGGAGATTTTGTTCCTAGCAAGCCTACCCTAAAGAAATGGCTAAAGGAAGTTCTCTAGGCAGAAAGGAAATGATAAAAGAAGGCATTTTGGCATATAAAGAAGGAAGAACATGGAAAGAACAAAAATATGGGCAAATATAACAGACTTTCCTTCTCCTCTTGAGTTTTCGATATTATATCTGATGGTTAAAGCAAAAATTAATGACGTTACCTATCTGTTTTTATGTTTCACTGTATGTTGAATAAGTATTTAAAACAATTTTATTATAAATCATAGAGAATAAAGCAGCAAAAAGGCAGGTAAAGTTTATATGCTTCACCAATAGTGGTAAAGTGTCAACACCAATAGACTTTGATAAGGTATATGTATATAATGTAACAACCAGAACAGTTCCCAAAAAGGTTAGAAGCTCCTCCAGAAAATAGCCAACAGTATCCTGATACCAAAATCAGACAAAGAAAGTACAAAAAGAGAAAAGTGCAGAGCAACACCTCTCATGAATATGATACAAAATTCATAAGGAAGTATAAACAAATAGAACCTAGTAACATATACAAAGAACTATATACCATGACCAAGGGGATGCAAGGATGGCTCAATATTTGAAAATCAATCCATATAATTCACCATATTAATAGGATACAGAAGAAAAATCACATAATCCTATCATAAATGCAGAAAAAGCATTTGACAAAATTCAATACTCACACATACTTAAAAATTCCCATAAAACTAGGAATAGAGGGGATCTCCATAACTCGATTTAAAAAATCTACACAAACATATAGCTAATATCATACCTAATGGTGAAAGACTAAATGCTTTACCTCTAAGACTGGGAAAAGACAAGGATGCTCACCACTCTCTCCACTGCTATTCAACATAGTACAAGAAATCCTAGCAAATCAGACAGGAAGATATAACACTGTTCTTATTAGTAGAGAACATGATTGTTCACACAGAAAATCTTAAGAAAGCAAAAAAAAAAAAACCATAATAAGCAATTTTTTAAGGTCACAGGATACAAGATCAACATACACAAATCAACTGTACAGTTATCCCCTAGTATCTGCAGAGGATTAGGTGCGGGATCCCCCCGACATATACCAAAGTCTGTGTGTACTGAAGTCCAATAGTTGGCCCTGTGGAACTTGCATATGTGAGAAGTTGGACCTCCATATATGTGGATTTTGCATCCTGTGAATATTGTAATTTTGATCCTCATTTGACTGAAAAAAATCCACGTATAAGTGGACCCGTGCAGTTCAAACCTGTGCTGTTCAAGGGTCATTCAATTGTATTTTACATACTAGCACAGATGTCCAAGGGGCCAGGGAGCAACTGGAGTTTTCAAACTTTGCTGTTGGGATTGTAAAATGGGACAATTATTTTAGAAAAACGTTTGGTAATTTCTAATACCGTTCAACATACTCTGAGATGGTGTGACTCTGTGTCCTCATCCAAATCTCATCTTGAATTGTAATGCCCATGTGTCAAGGGAAGGACCTGGTGGTAGGTGATTGGATTGTGGGGGCAGTTTCCCCTATGCTGTTCTCATGATAGTGAGTGAGTTCTCACGAGATCTGATGGTTTTAAAAGTGACAGTTTTCTCTGCGCTCTCTTTCTCTCCTGCCTCCTTGTGAGGAAGGTGCCTACTTCCATTTCCCCTTCTGCCACCATTGTAAGTTTCCTGAGGCCTCCCCAGCCATGGGGAACTGTTTCAATTAAACCCCTTTTGTTTGTAGATTACCCAGTCTCAGGTGGTATCTTCATACAAGTATGAAATGGACTAATATATACCTTTACCATGTGACCCAGCAATTCCACTCAGGGATAGTTACCCAAGAGAAATGAAAACATAAGACTCATTCAAGAAAATTCACAGCAGCCTTATTTCTCAATAAAACTAGTTGCTAACACATCTGGGATTGTGTCTCTGAAATAAATAGCCATTGGGAGTTACCTTGGGTTCCGTTTTCTAGTGAACCTGTGCCAAGACATCTTCATTCACTCTTTCTTAGGAAGCTTCAGGAGGATGTACTCCACAAAATGAGGGTGGAAACCAAAACCAGAGAAATACAGGAAACAGGAGGGAACAGATAAACAGCGCAGAAGAGGGGCAAAGGTAATCTCCAGGCTGATGGCCACAGGAGACTCTTTGCTACCTGATGACAGATGCATCTGCACTCATGGCTGCTTTTCAAAAGAACGTGTCTATGGAAAGGATAAATAGCCTGGCTCATACATGTTAGGCGGCTGACGCAAATGTCATCTTACATATCACTTCTTGGATAACATTAAAATTGTTTTAAAAATTGCTTCAACTTTATGAATGGTCGTATCAAGTTTCTAATGTTATGTGAAACTACTAGTGATGTATATATATGTTTTTATTTGGAGCATGAAATATAACATGCACCTCTCTAGGGCCTTCAACACTTTGCAAATTTCAATCAAAGGAGAATGTTTATAATAGATATTTCCAAGAAGCTGTAAAAATATTTTAATCAAAAATTCTTTAAAAAAGAGTAATATTAATAGGATTTGAACAACTGAAGAAGCAGAACATGTTTTACATTTCTACATTCCATCTGTGAATGGCTAAAGAAAATGTGGTGTATATAGACAGGAGAATACTATTCAGCTATTAACAAGAATGATGTCATTCATACGCAGCAACATGGATGAAACTGGAGGTCATTATCCTAAATGAAATAAATCAGGCACAGAAAGACAAATATTGCATGTTCCGAATTATGTGTGGGAGCTAGAAATTTGATCACATAGAGGTAGAGTGTGTAAAGACAGATGCCAGAGACTAGGAAGGGTGAGTGGTGGGGAGGATGAAAAGAAGTGGGTTAAAGGTACAAACATACAACAAGAAGGAATACATTCAACGTTTGATAGCAGAATAGGGTGATTCTACTTAACAAAAATGTATTGTATTCAGATGATGGACACCCTGACTTGATCACTATACATTATGTACATGTAACAAAATTTCAAATGTACCCCATAAATTTGTACAAATAAAAAAATCTAATAAAAGTTGTTGCTTCTATCAGAATATAAATAATGAAATATGAAGGATAAAGACTGCAATAATGCTTGAAAATTAAGGCCCCAGGAGTATATTTATTTTAGAGTCAGAGAGTTATTGCTTAACATGTTGCCATATTGACAAAGTTTAATATAATAAAACTTGGCGGTTCTTCGTTTAAACTGAATCCCTATCCATTCTCCAGTGCTTTTTGGTTAAGATTCAGCGATTCCATTTTAATAAGTGGCATTACTGATAAAAAATAACTGTGCCCTTAATTCTAAATGAAAATATGTATTAAAATTAACACTACAAAGTTAAGTAGACAAACATCTACTTATTATATGAAGATGTTAATGCTTATGCTAAAAAATTGGCATGTTCTTAGCACCTACAATCACCTTATTAAAGCTAAATGAGATATGCGAGTAGGGGCTTTAACTGACAGTATCACTGGATGGCATGCTGGGGACATCACTGGAAAAAACATGCAGTTACTTAGTCACTTCTTTTTCTCTAGGCTGTGAAATAGCAACCTGTCTTACTTGACTTTTAAAAAGTGTTTATAACAACCAGGCTGGGATATAGTAAAACTGGATTGCCACAAAGTAAAATAAAATGACAAGATCTTTGCTTACAAAGGCATACAACTCAACAGAGTGGCTGTAACACCTGGAAACTCGACACATTTGACACTAAAGTAGGCAGCCTCGTTCATCCTCTGCATTGATCTCAGCTGCCAGTGCTGTGGGCAACAGTCAGGGAGTGGAGGGAACATGAGTAGACAATCAGGGACAGGAGGGAAAGGGAATATGCTAATGAGGCAGGTGGTCTCTGCATTTCTGTGTCAGATCCATTGTTTTGCCCACCCCATAGCTTTTCCCTCCCATCCTTGCTGACTGAGCCCTGCCTGTGTCTGGGGCTTCTCAGGCAAGCCTCCTTGCCTGCCCCATGGGGCAACATGCCCATGTTGATAGGTCCAAGACAATCTGTGCAATTCAGTTCCCCTTGCCAGGGACTGTTGTTGGCATGGCCACATGCTGTCACCTGGCCCATGAGATGTAAGAGGAGACATGCTGGGGCTTGCTTCTCCTTCACAAGGACCATAGTCAGGGGCTCTCTCTCTTGCTGCCTTGAATGATGTAGTGTGAGGATGTGTGGCCTGATGTGGCCACAGCTACACTGCATCCCCAGATACAGCTAGCAGTGACCCGCTGGGGAGAGAACGGGGTGCTCGGTGGGCCTGGGTCCTTCATAACACTGTGCAGCTGCCAGTCCTGCCACGAACATCCCTGTTTTCAGACTCTGAGTCATGTGGGATAATGATGACCTCACGGTTTAAGCTCCTGCTGGCTGGGTTAGTGTGTCCTCCTGCTCACTGCAGGACCTTCAATAAATCAACCAGCTCTGTGTCAGGGGATGTTATTCCCATTTTAGAGAGAAGGAAACTGAGGCTCACAGGGAGTAAGTAAACTTGCCCACAATCCGCTGAACCTTAACAGGAGCCCTCGCTCATCCAGGACAAAATCAGATCACAAAAAGGCCAGTCTAATTTTGTTTGTTATGGTTGAGTTTGTGGCAAGCCAATTTTAACTCCTCTGACCTATATGATTTCAAAGGCCATATTATTTAATAAGGAGCAGAAGTGGAGCTCAAATTTTGTGAAGTGCTAAGAGCAACACATCCATCACCCAAAACCAAATGGATGTCCCTCCTCTGCCATATGTGCTCCAGCAGGTTCCTTCCAATGTAAAAGAAAAGAAAAATGAGTAAAGATCAAGCTGAAGTTCCCTCTATACGCCTCCCCCATTTCATTCTCATTCCTTCCTCCCTCGCTGTAACGCCAAGATGAATTTGGGAATTTTTTCATTATATCACATGAAGACAGTATTTAAAAATACATTATATATTCAAATCTTCAGATAAATGATACTACTAAATGTTGAAGATCTGTATTATACACAATGTTTATTTCTCTGCCACTGATTCTTCAATATGGATTGCTTGAGAAGCACTGTCCAGAGGTTCTCGGCCTGACACTGATTCTGGGAGGCTCTGGCTTCACCTTTCCCCTGTAGTAGAGACTGAGTATTCTTCTCTAAGACTCCTGACTTGCTCTTCCCCAGAGGGGAAGTGGCTATCCAATGGGTCCATGTAATGAGTAAGTGCCTCAAAACCATGTTATCCCATTCCTCCCATACTCCTTCCTCTCCACACCTCCATTCCTTTCCCCTGGGCTGTCTCTCTCTCCAACCTGGCTCACAGCCAGTATATGGGCATAGCAAGTCCTTCCCCTTCCCATCCCTATGGAGTGTGCAGATCAACAAGGCTTCTGCTAGTCCCAGCCTTTCTTCCAGATACAAGGAGAGTAAGCCAGGGTCATATGGTCCTGAGGTCTACACTTGGGAGAAGGGAGAGGAATTAACCTCATTCGGCCATTCAACAATGAGATATAAGCATTGTACATGAACTGGCTCGGACTCGTGAAATATTCATTTTCATAACAAACAAAAGATGAGAGAATGTTGTTTAAAAAGGCGAATAAAGAGCCGTAACAACCAAATGTAATGCATAAACTTCGGGTTTTGGAATGAAAATAAATTACAAAATGTTTTTGGGGCCAATTGGGGAAATCTGAATATGGACTCTATTAGTTGCTATTACTAAGTTAGTGCTAATTTTCTAATGTTGTTTTAGTCATATAGGAGAATGTCTTTATTTTCAGAAGAAGTGAAGTATCCGTAATACACATTCATACGGTTGAGAAAAAGTGTATGTACTTACATACATACAAAGAGAGAGAAAGCAAATGTGACAAAATTGGTGACTTTTTGCTGCAAGATATATAAATACTTGTCTTTCAACTTTCCCACAGACTTGAAGATGTTCAAGACGAAAGAAATGCCATGTGGGTTTGCTCCACAGTCTTCAACGAAGACGTTCTGTTCTGGTGCCAAAGACAATTTCTATGTAAATTAACCCATTGGTCTTGATTAAGTTTTTTTTTTTTGAGTCGGAGTTTCGCTCTTGTTACCCAGGCTGGAGTGCAATGGCGTGATCTCGGCTCACCGCAAACTCCGCCTCCTGGGTTCAGGCAATTCTCCTGCCTCAGCCTCCCGAGTAGCTGGGATTACAGGCACGCGCCACCATGCCCAGTTAATTTTTTGTATTTTTAGTAGAGACAGGGTTTCGCCATGTTGACCAGGATGGTCTCGATCTCTTGACTTCGTGATCCACCCGCCTCAGTCTCCCAAAGTGCTGGGATTACAGGTGTGAGCCACCGCGCCCGGTCCTGATTAAGTTTTTAAAATGGGTTGAATTCAGTTAAAAATACTTTGGGAAAATCTAACTAATGTAGTTACAAGTTTGACTAAATTTTTTTGCTTTTTCAATAGATTGAGTTGGAATTTTCACAGTTTGGTCACAATTTTCAAATTTTTTGAAGGCACAGAGCCCTGAAGCTAGCAGGTGACTTCTTCTATCAATCCCCTCTACACCACAGCAAGCAGCATTGAAAAACTGCCACACTTTTCATGGCAGACATGCTAACCAATCATCATTCTTCCCACAAAGGAGGTGGAAGACCTGATTTCCCTTTTCAATTCAGAGGTCTGTGCAACAGTGACCCATTGTTTCAAGTTGAAAATGAAGATGAAATAAAGAGGGCTTTGAAACAACTACCCTTGCAGAATCCGAACTAGAGGGACTAAGACAGTCATTAGAGAGGCAGTCAGCAGACTGGTTAGGAACAGAATCTGGAGTTAGACTTCCTGGGTTCAAATCTCAGTTCCACTACTTCTTAGCAGTGTGGTGTTGGGCAAGTTACTTAATCACTCTATGTTTCAGTCCTCAAGTCTTAAACATGAAGATAATAATAGTCCTGATCTAACAGTTTTTATGAACATTATATTATTTAATATTAGGAAAGTACTTAAGATAGGGCATGGCATATAGAAAGCACCATACATACCATACTTTATGCATATACAGGTCCAAAATCCTGAGTTAAATAACAGAGTATATTTATGCATATACTAATGAATGAATGAGTGAAACAAAACACTTTGGCTTAAAAAGTACCCTGATACACCAAAGTCCTTTTAATAGTAAGCACAATTGCTTTGACATTAATGCAAGAAAGACCATAAACTGCAAAGAAAGGGAAGTTTTTGTACACAGAGTTCCTGGTGCTGCTTAGAGGGAGGTCAGCTGGTGCACAATGAGGCAAGTACAGAAAATGAGAGGAAATGCTTAGGAGCTTTTATAGCAATGGGCTTTGCTGCAATATTTTTGTTAAATTTTATAGAAGCATAGGGAGACAGTAAATTGGAAATCTAAAGGAGAGTCATCTTTCTATACAGATTGCTTGAGAAGCACTGTCCAGAGGTTCTCAGAAATGCAAATTATATTCTTGAATTGGGTAGACATCTAAATACAGCATGTTACATTTTTTTTGCCTACATTCATTGGTTAGATCGTAGTATTAGGATAAAGAAGACTTAAAGAAAAAAGTTGAATAGATCTTGGGAAAGGAACCACGTGAGGAATACGAAGAAAGATCTGGCCTTTAAGTGTTAAGCCTAATGAACCAAAGAAAGCAACTCTTTAAGATCAATGAAAATATTTCTTATATCACTACAAACCCTCATTGATCTTTACTTTTGTTACTCTATACTTAATTATTCTTGATTTCTCTGTAATACTTAGCAAAAAATAATTTAAAGTAAGAACCTGTGTGTATGTGTGTAGAACTGCAGATAAAGGGGGGTGCTGAAGGCCTTGTCTCTGGTCATTTGAAAAGAGAAATCCGCTCTCTAAAATGAGCAGGAGGGCAAAGATTTAAAAAGGAAAAGAGGTCAGAAAATGAAAATACTTATTTTCAAGAATTCTTTAAAATGTATATCCAAGCATGAAAGAAAGTGTAGTAAATCTCCAACAACCAAAAATAAATATGGAATGGAAATTAGTATGCACCAAACCAGCAACTGCCTATAAGTGAAGACATTTAACTGTTTAATTACTTCACGAGAACTGGAAAAAAGGCTGGAGACCCCGAAATGTGGGAAATTGGGTCTGGGGATAGCCTTTTCCTTCCACATAAAGTTAAGACCCTCAAAAACTACATCCTGAATGCAAAGATTAGACATAACTTTGCTCTGGCAGAGGAAGCTGAGAAGAAAATTTGTCTCTTTTAGCCTGGACTTAGCAGAGGAAAATAAAAACTCCTGGACACGTTGACTCTCATGAAGATTTGAGCTAAAATTGATTTGTGGCTTGGAACCACTAAGCCAAGAAATTAACATAAAATTGGTTCTAACTACCAAAGATAATTTCTCTTGGGAAGATGATAACAAACACATAAACAAAACAACAAACAAAAACACTCTCTCTAAGAGAGTACATTCTTAACACAGGCCATGAAAGATTTCCACCGATAATATCCTACTCACAATCCAAAATTACAAACACAGCAAGAAACAAGCCATGGTAAGAGTCATACACACAAAATCAGCAGTTTATAGACACCTATAAGCTTGAGGTTAAAAATGGTTAGCTATAGATAGTAAACAAGTATGTTTAAAAGGTTTAAAATACACAAACAAATTAAACAAAATATGACCAAAGAATAAAAGGCAGATTATAGAACTTAAAATGAAAGATATAAAAACTAAAGTAAGAAATAAGAATCAGTTTAGTATCAGGTTAGACATCGTTAAAGAAAAAAGTTAATACACTTGAAGATAAGTAAGAAGCAACTAAGAGAGAGAGAAAATATGAGAGTTTATGACATAAGAACAGACTGAAAAGATCTAACATTGTCTGATCAAAATTCAGAAAGGAACGAATCAGGCAATATTGAATACTGACTGAGGATTTCCAAAAGAAATATGTAAAAATAACCTCACAGATTTAAAAAGTCTAAGACATTCTAAGCAAGAAAAATAAAATTGATATATTTCTTAACATATCCTCGTGAAACTGCACAATATAAAAGACAGAGAAAAGATCTTAAAGCAGCTAGAGAAAGGGAAAAACAGATTATCTTCAAAGGAGTGACAGACTGACAGCCTACCTCTTAAAAGAAACAATGGAAAGCAGAAGCCAACAGAAAAAATCCTCAATGTGTGGAATGAAAATAACTGTCAATCTATAATACTATACCCATGAGAAGTGTTTTCAAAAAATGAGACCAAAACAAAGACATTTTAAGACTAATAAAAACTGGGAGAGTAAAATTAGCAGTCACCTGAAGAAATTCCAAAGGATGAACTTCAAACAGAGGGAAGATCTGACATGCAAGAAGAAATGAGAAGAAACATAAAAGGTAAACATAGGGGTAAATCTAAATAAACGATGACTGCATAAAACAATAATGTCTGACAAGATTACAACTACAGAATCAAAATAAATGACAACAACTTATAAAACAGGAGAGAATAGGGATGCATAAAATTAAACTACTCCAAGGTCCCTGTATTGCCTGGGTGTGATGTAGGTTAAGATGTTAATTAATTTGAGAAGTGATTCATATGCATATTTTAGGGTAACCTCTTAATAATGGAAAGAGAGGTTATAACTTAAAAACTTGTAGAATTTTTAAAAAGTCATTATTAAACAATATTTAATTGAATTAAAAGAAGGTTTGCAAGGAGAGAATAAATCCCACAAAGAACAGGGAAAATGGCAGTTGCTTTAAAAATAAATGCACCTGTTAAAAGACAAAGGCTGTCAAATGGATTTTATGAATAAATTAACAACATGCAGTTTGCAAGAGATAAATCTAAAACACAGGAATACGAAAGTGCTATAGGAAAGGTATGAAAGGTGGCAAATGGTACATCAGAAATGTTTTAACCTACAGAAAGCTAACATAGCTGAATCAATAGCAGATAAATCAAAAGGCAAAAAGCATTACTAGAAATAAATAAGCATCCTCTATACTGTTCAATGGCTGAATTCATGAGGAAGAAATCAGTTTAATTGCTGCATTCAATAACACAGCATTATATTTACACAGGATTAAAAATCCAAAGAAGTAAAAGGAGATGTAGTACACCACCATGATGAGAGATTTTAACACATCTCTATCAGTAATTGAGAGAAAAAGTAAAAATTAAACCAATAAATGTATGGAAGATTTGAAAAACATAATAAATGACCAATAGACAAGTACAATACAATGTAGCCAAAACAGAAGATTAAACATTATTTTCAAGCACATATGGAATGATTTAAAAAAACTGATCATATTCTAAATCATGAAGCAAAGTTCTCAACAGATTTAAAATCATACAGACAATGCTCTTTGGCCACAATGCAATTAAGAAATCAATAATAAAAATCACTAAAAATATTTCATAGTTTTTACATACTTGCAAACAAAGAAACACTTACAATAATCCATGGGCCAAATAATAAACCAAAATGAAGCTCAGAAAAGTTATGACATACCATTATGTAATAATTCTAAATGTCTATGCACCCACTAACATAGGTTGGAAATATATAAAGCAAAAGAGAACTAAGGAAAAAATAAAGAAACCACAATCATAGTAGGAGACCTTAACATACCCTTTTCAATAGCTTGTAGAATAAGTGGACAAAAACTCAGTGAATGATAGAAAAGATCTGAGCAACAAAATTAACAAACTTGATATAATTAACATACATATAAAGCACTATACCTAAGAAGGACAGAATTCAAATTTTTTCAAGTGCACATAGAATATTTATTAAGCTTAATTATATGCTGGGTCATAAAGTAAATTAAAGATATCTAAATCATTTATTGTATATTCTTTGACCACAGAAGAATTAAGCCAGAAAAAAAAAAAACCCTAGAAACCATGGTGATTAAGCAACATATTTCTAAGTAACTTATGAGTCAAAGGAAAAATTAAAATAAGTATTTAAATGATTCAAATTGAATAATACAGAAGAATAACATCAAAATTGTTGATGGAACAGAACAGACCCAGAATCAGACCCACACCTACACAGTCACCTGCTTTATCTCTAGGTTACACTGAAGCATAATAAAGAAAGGATGATTTCAATAGGTGACACCATGTCAGGTTGATGAATATATGTGAAAATGGATTTTCATTACATAGCACATCATTTATGAAAATCATTTTTAGGTCAATTGTAGATTTACATATGAAAGGCAGGAGAATATTTGCAGGAATTGGGGTAGGCAAAGATTTCTTAAACTGAAATAGAGGCTCTCACATAAATGGAAAAAAGGTAAATTGAACTATTTTAGTTAAGGTACATCAGTCAGAGAGTGAAAAGGCAACCAGTAGGGTGGGTAAAAATATTGGCAACACACAACTGACAAAGGTCTCATATCTGGAATGTATAAGTAATTCCCACAAGTCAATCAAAAAGGCAATCTCAAAAATGGGCAAAAAACCTGAAAAGGCACCCAACAAGAGGATATGCAAATGGAGAATAACGTGAAAAGGTGCCTAATTTTACTAGTCATCAGAAAATGAAAATTAAAACCACTGTGTGGATACTCCTACACTTCCAACACAGTAACTAAAACAAAAAGACAAAAAAACAAGGAGCAACCAGAACTCTCAACAGTGGAAGAGCGAATTGGTACATCCACTCTGGGAAACTGTTTGGATAACTGTTGTAATGCTGAACATATGTAAATTCTATGACCTAGCAGTATCACTCCGAGGTGCAGCTGACCTTCTGTATCTGTGGGTTCCAAATCTGTGAATTCAACCAACTGCTTATAGAAATTATCCATAAAAAAAATTCCATAAAGTTCCAAAGAGCAAAACTTGAATTTGCCGTGTGTCAAATAATATGTCAAATCCACCTGGATGAAATGATGAAGGCACTGTGTTAGGTATTACAGGTGATCCAGAGGTGATTTAAAATATATGGGAAAATGTGAGTAGGTTATATGCAAATAGCACACCATTTTCTATAAGGAACTTGAACATCTGAGAATTTCAGTATCTGGAGGGTCCTGGAAGAAATTCCCTATGGATACTGAGGGATGAGTGTATATATCTTTAGAAATGTGTTCATGGCTTACCAGAAACCTATACAAGAATGTTCATAGCACCATTATTTATTATAATAATAACCAAGTTGCAACAGTTCGTTATGGACTCAATGTGTTCCCTCCAAATTCACATGTTGAAATCTTAATCACTAGTGTGGCTATATTTGAAGACAGGGATTTCAAGGAAGTAACTTAGATTTATTAAACAAGGTCATAAGGGTGGGGTCCTGATCTCCCAGAATTAGTGTTCGTATAAAAAACACTAGAGAGCTTCAACTCTCACACTGTCCCCCACCCCCAGGCATGCACTGAAGAAAGACCATGTGAGAATACAGTGAGAAGGCAGCCGTTTACAAGACAGAGAGTTCTTTTAGGAACTGAATTGGCCAGCACTTTGATCTGGGACTTCTAGTCTCTACAACTGTGAGAAAATAAATTTCTGTCATTTAAATCACTTGGTCTATGGTATTTTGTTATGTTAGCCTTAGTTGACTAAGACACCAAAAATCCATTGATAACATAATGGAGAAATTATTTGTAATACATGTATACATTGCAATGTGATATACTAATGAGAATAAATAAGCTATATGGTAACTGCACAACTCTATGAATGGACTGCACAAGCTTCATATTAAGGGGAAGAATCTGGAACTTAACCCATTCACAATTCCATTTATAAAAAGCTCAAAAAGGCCGGGTGCGGTGGCTCAAGCCTGTAATCCCAGCACTTTGGGAGGCCGAGGCGGGTGGATCACGAGGTCAAGAGATTGAGACCATCCTGGTCAATATGGTGAAACCCCGTCTCTACTAAAAATACAAAAAAATTAGCTGGGCATGGTGGCGTGTGCCTGTAATTCCAGCTACTCAGGAGGCTGAGGCAGAAGAATTGCCTGAACCCAGGAGGCGGAGGTTGCGGTGAGCCGAGATCGCGCCATTGCACTCCAGCCTGGGTAACAAGAGTGAAACTCCGTCTCAAAAAAAAAAAAAAAAAAAGCTCAAAAAGAGGCAAAATAAATCGATGCTGTAAGAAGTCAGTTTCCTTGATCTGAGTTTCTTGTCTGAGTCCTTGTTAAAGCATGTGATCTATTCTCCACTTAATTTGTACACTTTCCCACATGTATGTTTCAATAAGGAATTAAAACCATGAGAGGATGATGTGTCTAGCTCTGGAGGTGACTATAAGGGAAAAGCGAGCTGGAAGCTGCTTGCACCTGAGATGACATTTTAAAGGCAAAAGAAAGGATTCAGGTGGTGAATTTGCTGGATGGAATGTCTTCAAAAAACCCCCATTTGAAAATATTTCCACCTCATCTTATTTTTCCTGTATGATGCAAAAGAGTCCGTCTGAAATATTTAGATGCTGACTGAGTTTAAACAAGGCTACATCATAAAACTGTGAATTTATGTCGCTAATACATGCTTTAACATCACTTTTTAAAATTTTACTCAGAATTGTTGAATAGGCTGGCTTCTCATGGATCTGATACACTGTCAATTTTATTTTATCACTTTTTAAGACATCTAAGGTTTAATTTTCTAACCCTTCCTTAACCCCCGCCTGAACACTTGCTTTTCACTTCCAATACCTAGATTAATAAACAGAATCCCTTTGATACTATTTCCTCCCCACAAAAATAAAAGTGAGAACACAATGACAATGCAATAGTGACTTAATGAATATTTTCCATCTTATAAGCTCTGTTACAACAGATTCATCACATGACTTACTTTCAAACTTCAGTCTTGGTGGGTAATAGCATATCAGCAACATGTATATCCCTGCATTTTACAGGACTGTTAAAGAATAATAAAAATGGAGGCCACAGTTCAGACACACCCCAAGGCCAACCACCTAATACCATGTAGCCAAAACTTAAGTCATTCTGATTTCCCCGAAATGTTAGCTCTAATCATAGACAAAACACAAAACGTAGGCTAGTCTGCATGATTCAGTGAACCAGCTGTAGACAAATCAGCTTAAACAACTCTATTTGCCCTAAAAAGAAGGTTAATGTGTAACAGTCACAAAAATGGTCAAAATGCTTCCTCCTTTATGCTTTCTCAGCTCTGCTGGAACTGCTGTGAGGTGAGCTCCTCACCACACTTGGCTTGAAGTCTCCTGGGCTTGTGATCTGTTCTGTATGTACCATATACTCTTAAAAATTTTATAACTTGATTTGATTTTCTTCCCGACAGGGCTTTGGGATCAGTCCCTCTGTGTGAGGACTGTTAAATGTGAAGCCTGGGGACTGTCGTGATCTGTGGCCCCCCCGGACCACCCCCCTTCGCTCTGCCTCTGTCAGATGTTCCTGTGCAGTGCCCTCTGCAACGTGTCCCTCTAGAATTGTGTGACTTGGCTGCTTGCTTTGTATTTGGCTTCTCAAAGAGTGTTCCTTTGGACATTTTCTCTGGCATCGGTGATTTATTCTTTCAAGAAAACCAATAAATCATGCAATTCCTATTTGCAATGGGTCATGTGGCAGAAAATATACTGAGGGAAAGGTGACAGTTCCCAAGGCTCTGAGCTGGACTGAGGTCTTGTGGCATGGGCAGGGTGAGGACATTTCACAGCCAGGCAGCCCTGGGCAAACTTTCTGCTTCCCCAAGTCTCTTCTTCCTGATCTGTAAAATGAAGAGCATCTCGGCAACGGCATGCAGCTGATGTGAGACCTGGACATAATTAATGGTGTATAATACACCCAGCACATAAGGGATCCCCAATATGTGAAGGCTGCTATTCTCAAAAGCACAGTTGTCACAGTGCCTACCCTCGTCCTATCCCAGATGACCAGATCTATGGTTCTGATTGTTAAAAGAGCCCAATAAAAGGGTATGATGTCTTTGGGGGGCTCAGAAACATGTTATTTGAAATTTAAAATCATCAAGAGTCGAATTCTGGCCGGGCACGGTGGCTCACACCTGTAATCCCAGCACTTTGGGAGGCCAAGGTGGGCGGATGACTTGAGGCCAGACGTTCAAGACCAGCCTGACCAACATCGCAAAACCCCATTTCTACCAAAAATATAAAAATTAGCTGGGCGTGGTGGTGCATGCCTATAATCTCAGCTACTTGGGAGGCTAAGGCAGGAGAATCGCTTGAACCCTGGAGCAGAGGCTGCAGTGAGCCAAGATCGTGCCAATGCACTCCAGCCCGGGAGACAGAGTGAGGCCCTGTCTCAAAAAAAAGAGTAGAATTTCAGTCCAAATGCATGCTTGCCTCTAGGCACAGCGTGCTGTAACATACCAACCCAGGTGAAATGGTTAAAAGTGGCACATCAGGAAATTGAGAAAATCCCCCTGACCACAACATATTCAGCACGATTTAATCTCTCATTCTGGATCTTTTTGCATAGAAGAATTATCATATTGCAAGTAATGACACTGCATCTGTGGCAGGCAGACGTTGAAAGTGGTCCCCAGATTCTCACCTCCTGGGTGCACTCCTGTATCATCCCTTCCCCTTGAGTTTAGGTGAAACCTGTGACTCTGACAGGATGTCACTCCTGGTGATTAGGTTATAACACAGGGCAAATTGAGGGGATTTTGCAGGGTAATTACTATTCACTGACTCTGAGTTGATAAAAAGGGAGATTATCCTGAGTTTGCCTGATCTAACCTAAGGACCCCTTTAAAAGAGGATTTAGTGGTCAGAGAATGGGAAAGTCAGAGAGATTTAGAGAGAAAGGGTACATGGTAGAATGCAGAGGGAAGAGGGAGGAAAGGGCGGGGTGGGGAGAGGAGAGAGAGATTATCTGGCTGGTCTTGAAGCAGTAAACAACTGCATGCCAGGTGGTAAACCACTTCACTGCCATGCCATGTGAACAGAGCTATGCGGCAAGGACCCAGTATGGGGTCGTGGGTGGCTTTGGACTGACCCAGTTCTTTCGCCTTTCTTGCCTGTAGTTCTCAAGAATTACCATAGGCAACATGGTGCAACCCCATCTCTACTAAAATACAAAAATTAGCTGGGCGTGGTGCCGAGCACCTGTAGTCCCAGCTACTTGGGAGGCTGAGACAAGAGAATCACTTGAACACAGAAAGTGGGGGTTGCACTGAGCAGAGACTGCACCACTGCCACTCCAGCCTGGGCAAGAGAGGGGACCCTGTCTCCAGAAGAAAAAAAAAGAATATTCTGGGAATGCAGTAGCCTGAGATCATGGGAAACTGGCTGGAACAGTCTGGACTCTGTTCTGGTCCCTCTGAGAACAGGATGTTTTTCAGTGTTTTAGCCCAATGATGATACTGTATCCCCCTCGTATTAAATTCACAGCAGGCTGCTTTCTGGGGTTCCCTCAGCTGCAGCACAAGTGGGGCACATACAGACAAGACAGCATGCACCCTGGGCAGCTGTCCTAAGCCTTGTGTGACTGTCTTGCCCTGAATCCTAGGCTGCTATTGTCCCTCAGTGCCTGTCTGTAAGACACCTGCTTCGTGCAACTTGTACATGTGCATGAGACTCGGCAAGTAACCAGCGCACAGTGAAACTGCATCACTCCCGAGTCTCTTGGGTACTCTCTAGGAGCCAACAGTTAGCAAGAAAATGGGACCTCAGTCATTCTACTGCAAGGAACTGAATTCTGCCAACAACCGGAGGAAACTTAGAAATGGATCCACCCCTAGATGAGCACACAGCCAGCCAGGGGACACCTTAATTTCAGCCTTGAGAAATTCTCAGCAGAGACTTAGACCCAGCTAAAACACAGCAGACTGCTGGCCCCAGAAGCTGTGGGATGATATACTTGTGTTGTTTTAAGCTGCCAAATGTGTGGCAATTTGTTAGGCAGCAACAGAAATGCATACAGCATCCTTTAGCCCAAGGATATTTAAATAGGAATTCTGTCCATTCATTTCACATGCATATCCCGGAGTGTCTGGGAGGTGTCTGGAGGTTTACTCCTGTCCCTGAAGTGCACGCTGCTAAGAGGAGCTATGCACAAAGAAACACCTGAATGCTCAAGGGCAAGCAGACAGGTCCTGTAAACTGTGCAGCAAACAGTGTGGCCCCGACCAGTGAGACCGCGCACACTGGGGAGGGTAGGTAGGCAGGGTGCACAGTCTGCTAGAGCAGCTGGGTGGATGAAGGGCAAGGCTTAGTGGTTTGATGTAAGCCAGCTTCCAGAAGTTAGGACTTTTACCCAGTTGAGAGCACTCCTAGGGCTGTAAATCAGCTGTGACCACCCTGGAAAGATGGTGCAGCCATGGTAAATGCCAGCACTTTCCAGCCTCTGGAGACGCCACCGTGGCCCAGTCCTAGTCTAACATCCAGCAGAACCCAGAATGGGGTGCCCAAGGTAAAGGTGTGCTCCACATAAGGAGTGTGATTGGGGACATGCCGAAAGTTCTACTCCTGGCTTTGATAGAGTGGTCATTCACATCTCCCGATGACATAACCACAAGAACAGGAACAAGACACGGGCACTGGCATCATGAATAGCTTGAAAATTTGAGCTTCTACAAATATGAAAATCACAGGTGAACACCATTGAGGGAGGCGGGTGGTTTCACATGTGGGGAGCTGTTAGTCACTTCTTCTGACTTTTCTGAGCAACAGTCCTCTGATTCATCCATGATAATGGGACCAATTAACTTCAGTTTCAGAGCAGATGGTTACCACACACTTTAAAATAAGATGTCTTTTTGCTCATCACCCCACGACATTTTGATGAAAGAAAACAAAACGTGACAACTCTCTATGAAAAAGACAAGGCGATTCTTGCCCTAAATGTGACCCTGTGACTCCTTTTAATATCACTGGGGTGCACCCTCCCCACCTGGGCCCTCAGATGTCCTCTCTCTGGGCATCACTGTGTCTTGTGCGTGCTTCTGCGAGAGCTCATGTCATGGGACTGCGGTATCTGCTTTACGTCCTTTGCTCCTCCGGGCAGGGGCCTTGGTTCCTCATCTTGGTAGTCCCTGATAATACTAATAGTTGATATAGTTTGGATGTTTGCCCCTCCAAATCTATGTTAAAATGTGATCCCCAATGTTGGAGGGGGGTCTGGTGGGAGGTGTTTGGGTCATGGGGGTGGTTCCCTCATGAATGGCGGGGTGCCATCCTCACAGTAGTGAGTGAGTTCTTGTTCTATTGGTTCTCATGAGATGATTGTTAAAGAGTCTGGCACCTCCTCCTCTCTCTCTCTTGCTCCCCTTCTTATCCCGTGACACATCTGTTCCCCCTTCCCCTTCCGCCAGGACTGGAAGCTTCCTGAAGCCCTCACCAGAAGCAGATGCTGTTCCCATGCTTCTTGTACGGCCTGCAGAACCATAAGCTAAATAAACCTCTCTTCTTCATAAATTACTTGGTCTCAGGTATTTCTTTAAAGCGATGCAAATGGGCTATGACAATAGAGTTTGAGACATCACAGGTGCTCAATCAATGTTTACTAAATGAATGAATAACTGTAATGCTTGAGAAGATAACTTAGCATTTGATCACAATTTAAATTCTTTACAGCAAAATGTTTAAAGAAAGAAAAATAAAAAATACCACTGTGTGAAAATAAAAAGTTAGTAGAGGAGGTCATTTCCTCGACATTGAGGATACATCCAGCCCTGTGCACACATGACCTCAGTTCATCTTCACGACAGCCCCACAAGGTGGGCCACTTCATCACTACATCACAGAGGACAGTTTGATGCCCCCTCGGGGGGCTGGAGAGGAGCCACGCTGTGACCACAGGCTGCGGAGATGTGAACTGTGGCTTCTGCCCCTCCCACACCTGGCCCAGGCCCCGTGCCAGGGCTGCTCAACACTGCACCCAGCCCACAAAGAAACGTGGTATTTCCAGGCTTGCCCATGGGGGTTTCAGAGCCGCGACTCTGCCTGACTGACAGAAGCTGGAGGAAGGTGGAGAATGTGGAGGAAGCTCCAAAGCACAGCAAGGATCAGAAGGGAAACCTGGCAACTGACAATGGGAGGAGCTGCCTTTGGAAACAAGGAATGGTCCCAGGTAGCCAGGAAGCCAATGGAAGCCTTGAGAGATGGAGGGCAGGGGAGGGTACAAGTAGCTGGAGGAAAGAGAGGACTCACAGCAGCCAGTGGTGAGATCTACAAGAGGAAGGGGAAGGGGAAGGGGAAGGGAAGCCACTTCCTGACCATCCTCTGCACCAAGCACAGCGAAGCTCCAGTGCATGGCTTCCCTGAGAACCCCGGCCTCACGGTCAAACCCAGTGGTCAGTTTCTAGTGCACACTGACTTACTGGCATATTTGCACCCCTGATTGATCCCTTCTTGAAACACCGTCCACCCTGGCGTCGGGGCCACTATCCACTGCTGGTTCTCCCTGTTTCTAGGCCCACACATTCCCCGGCCCCTCTGCTGGCTCTTCCTTCTGTTCCTGAGCCCTCAATACTCCAGGACCCCAGCCTGAGTCTTTGGATGGCTTCTGTTTTCTGTCCATGCTCCAGACAAGTGTGTGCAACTCATGCTCACCACTGCATGGAGCCAGGTGGGGGTATGGTGGGATGATCCCAGGAGGAGCTCACTTCATCTCATGGGTTTCACCTGAGGCCACTAACTCCACACCCACATCCCCAACTCAGAGCTCTCTGTGACTCCCGACCCACGTGTTCATCTGGACGGCAACTTCACAAGTCTCACTGCAGTCTCAGGCTTTGCCTGACAGTGCTGGCCTCTTCTTCACCCCTACCTTCATCTTGCCCTTCCTCCAGGGGTCTGCTTCTCCTCAGGCACCGTTCTCTACCCTCATGTTCAGGGCAGCATTCTTAGGGCCATGCTGGACTCTTCTCTGCCTGCCACAGCCCCAGCCCTCCATCGGCAAGGCCTGCAGGTCTGCCTTCAAAACGTACCCCATGGCAAGGTCTCTCTACTGTCCCTCACCTGCACTGCCACCCTCACGGCCCTGCCAGCTGTCCCTCCCTCCCCTGGGATCTGAAGCAGCCACCTGTCCCTGCTTTTCCAGCTTCTTCTCTTACCATCCCACAGTCCATTCCGGGAGGAG
Source organism: Aotus nancymaae (assembly GCF_030222135.1). Taxonomy (NCBI): domain Eukaryota; kingdom Metazoa; phylum Chordata; class Mammalia; order Primates; family Aotidae; genus Aotus; species Aotus nancymaae. The sequence goes on from NW_026988425.1 coordinate 124,501,551, forward strand.
CAGCCAGAACCTGTCAGATGTGAATCAAGACTCCTCAGACCCCTGCTCGAAATCCTCCAGGGGCTGCGTACCTACCTATAGTGAAGCCCAAAGGACACACGAGGGCTCCTTAGGGCCCCACTACCCTTTTCCTGCCTTCCTTTCCAAACCTTCTTGCCCTCGCTCCACCAGCTCACGTGACACTGGCTTCCTTAAATATGCCAAGACTTTTATGCTAGACTCCCTCTGCCAGGAACGCCGGGCCCGCAGGTGTCTGTTGCTGCCTCCCTCCCTGCCCTCCAGCGGCATCCTGGGACTCCCTCAGCTTCCTTCCTAAGCTCCCCAGAGCAGCCGTTGAGGCCCCACTTCATCTTCATGCTCACCTTGCTCACTGGCTTTCTTCCACTGGAATCTCACCTCCCTGAGGGCAGGGGTTTCATCTGCCTGGAGTGTGGAGGTAGCCCCAGACCTGGATGGGGCATTTTGTGGGCATGCAACACAGGCTGACATTGGGTCAATCTGTCTCCGTTTGGCTGCCGTTACACATCTGACTTTCAGAGGGAAGAAAATGAGGCTCAAGCCGGCCAAGTGACATGGCCAAGCTCCCACTGCCGATCAGGCCTCGAGCCAGGGTCGGGCTGACTCTGAAGCCTGTAAGCCTCCTCCGTATCTTATGATTCTCTGGCAGGTTCCCCAGCAGATTCCCCCCAATCCAATTATCCTTCCCTGGAGCACAACGTAAAGGTGTGCCTAGAGATTTTTCAACATTTGTGTTTCCATCTTCCAAGTATGCAGTGACTACTGCGTTACACAAAAATGCCTCTGCCCTCTGCCCCCAGACACACTGAAGAACCACACACCATGTTGCCCACGTGGTGGTAAGCTGCCGCCAGAGGCAGTGGATGATACTTCCCAAACCCAGAGACCCCAATCTCTGAACCATCTCCTATAAATGCAGCAGGATCAGCTGATGGCAAAAGTAGTGGTTTCTCACCTTCTCAATGGCAGGCTAGTCATTAAAGAATGAAATGTATTTCCCTTCCTCTCTCAGGAGGTCAGCTGGTTTTAGGTACAGAAGATCTGGCCCTTCTGTTGCCCTATGACTGTCATGGGGTGGGAGTGGGTTGGGCTCTCCAGGGTTTGAAGGCTTGGGGGACACCAGTCTCCCAGATCTGCTGGTTTTATGTGAGTCCAGACTGGCACCCCACTTGACATGGAGGCCTCAGAAATAGATGGGGCTGCCTATGTGGCTTGGGAGGCTGGGCAGACACCAAGCAGGTCCCCAGGAGAGTGGAATCAGGCTCCAGGATGGACAGCTGGACTGTGGGCAATGTTAACTGAGTGAAGGCCACTGTTTGCCAATTTTCAGAACCACATGAGCCCTGGGTTCGTGTTCTGTCCCAAGGGAAAAGGAAGTCCTCCACCCAAGGTCTTATGACATAGACAGTGTTTCCTGCCAAGTATAGCCAGTACGGTCCCTTAAACAAATGGATTTTTTTTTTTTCTTTACTAATTTTTTGACATCAGTGTTTCAATCTCTCATGTATTCAGTAAAATAATATCACATATAAATAATTCATTCATAAAGATTCTAAGCACTAAGCTACTAGAAAGAGGCATTTACCCTTTGTACCCAGCAATACTGAGCAGCTTTCTTGCATAGCCATTTCATGATAGAAACAAGGATAGCGACAGTGGGGGGCACCGCCGGAGCAGAACCAGGCTGTCAGGTGGAAGGTGCAGGAGCTGCCAGTGCTTTCCAGGGACCACACTCCTCACCTGGATGGGGTGGGGGCTGTGGGAGACCCCGTTAGTGCCAGCTGAGGGTCTTCACGCGAATCTGAGCATAGCAGGACACTGAGAGATGACCTAGTCTAAGACCTCGCTTGAGAGCGGAAGCAAGGGGTTTGGAGGGGTCAGAAGATGGTGGGTGGGGGTCAGATTCGTGCTGTCATCCAGTCCAGAGACTGCTTCACATACAGTTGTTTGTGTACCTTTGTTATTTTTCTTTATTTTTTCCATTTTTTGAGACAAGGTCTTGCTTTGGCACCCAGGCTGGAATGCAGTGGTGTGATCATGGCTCACTGCAGTCCTGGCTGTCCAAACTCATGCGACTCTCCCACCTCAAACCTCCTGAGTAGCTGGGACTACAGGCGTGCACCACCATGCTTGGCTAATTTTTTTTTTTTTTTTTTTTTTTGTTCTTCCTTGTATATTCTTTTTTTTTTTTTTTTTTTTAGAAAGAGAGGAAAATAGGAAGGAGGAAAAAGGAAGAGAAAGAGAGAGACAGAATGGGGAGGAGGGAGAAGGAAAAGAAAGAGGGAGAGAGAATGGGAGTATTGATTTCTTGCCCAGGCTAGAATGCAATTTAGTAATGGGTATTGAAAACCTCTTTTATACTGATAATTATACTTAATGATGTAGTCAGGAAGGAATAAGGGAAGAAGATAACAAACAAACAGCCAACCAATATTTAATTTAAACCTATGAAATGCTATGCGATTACTGAGGAGTGATTTACTTCCAATTATATAGTCACCTTTGGAATAGGTGTGAGGTGGTAATGTATGTTTTGTGTATTTGAAGTGGAGAGTTCTATAAATGTTTATTAAGTTTACTTGTTCCGGGTCTGAGTTCAAGTTCTGAATATCCTTGTTAATTTTCTATCTCGTTGATCTATAGAATCGTTAGCTCTTCTTGTTGCATTGATCCTTTTGCCATTATGTAATGTCATTCCTCGCCTCTTCTGATCTTTGTTGCTTTAAAGTCTACTTTATCAGAGGCGAGAATTGCATCTCCTGCTTTTTGTTTATTGGTTTATTTTTACTCTCTGTTTGATTGGTAAATCTTCCTCCTTCTCTCTGAGTCTTTGTGTATTGTTGCATGTAAGATGGGCCCGGATGTAGCATACCGATGGGTTTTGGCTTTTTATCCAATTAAAATATATATAAGTTTAATACCGGCGTTTGATGCTAGCTGGCTGTTTTGCCCATTAGTTGATGTAAATTTTTTATTGTGTTAAAGTTCTTTGCTTTTTGATATATTTTTGGAAAGGCTGATATTAGTTGTTCCTTTATATGTATAGTGCTTCTTTCAGAAGCTCTTGTAGAGCAGGCCTGGTGGTGGTGAACTCTCTAAGTACTTGTTTGTTCGCAAAAGATTTAATTTTTCCTTCACTCATAAAGCTTAGTTTGGCTGGATAGGAAATTCTGGGTTGAAAGTTCTTTTCTTTAAGGATGTTAAATATTGGTCCCCACTCTTTTCTGGCTTGTAGGGTTTCTGCTGAGAGATCTGCTGTAAGTCTGATAGGTTTCCCTTTATGGGTAACCTGACCTTTCTCTCTGGCTGCCCTTAGTATTTTCTCCTTCATTTCAACCCTAATAAATCTGGCGATTATGTGCCTTGGGGTTGGTCTTCTTGAAGAATATCTTTGTGGTGTTCTCTGTATTACCTGGAGTTGAATATTACCCTGCCTTGCCAGGTTGGGAAAATTTTCCTGAATGATATTCTGAAGAGTATTTTCCAACTTGGATTCATTCTCTTCATCACATTCAGGTACACCTATCAAACGTAAATTAGGTCTTTTCACATAGTCCCATATTTCCTGGAGACTTTGCTCATTCCTTTTCATCCTTTTTTCTGCATTCTTGTCTTCTCGTTTCATTTCACTGAGCTGGTCCTCGACTTCTGATATCTTTCCTTCTGCTTGATCAATTCGACTGTTTAAACTTGTGCATGCTTCGCGAAGTTCTCGTGTTGTGTTTTTCAGCTCCATCAATTCACTTATATTCTTCTCTAAATTGTCCATTCTCGTTAACAGTTCGTCAAACCTTTTTTCAAGGTTCTTAGTTTCTTTGCATTGGGTTAGAACAAGTTCTTTTAATTCACAGAAGTTTCTTATCACCCACGTTTTGAAACCTGCTTCTGTTATTGGAACACATGTGTAATCTATTAAGCCTTGTTCCGTTACTGATGAGGAATTGCAATCCCCTGTAGAGGGAGAGGCATTCTGATTTTGAGTATTCTCTACCTTTTTACGCTGGTTTCTTCCCTTCATTATATATTTGTCTGTCTGTCGTCTTTATAATTACCGACTTTCTAACTGGGTCTCTGACGTCCAACTTGTTGATTCCCTGCGCCGAAATCTGAGCAATCCACTGAGCCGGCCAAAACAGCGGTGTTAAGATTGATGGTGCTTTTCTGCCCGGGAATCTCCGGACTCTGCACCAAGAACTGGCGTGCTAAGGCACCAGCAAAACTGCCACGCCGGCCACAAGAGTCGCCCTGGCGACCCGTGGAGCTCTTCCACTGGGAATCTCCTGGTCCGTGAGCAACTAATATTCGTCTGAAAGTGTGGCGTCCTCTCGTTCTTTGCGCTTTCACTGGGAGGTACGTGCCCGAGCTGCTAATCATCAGCCATCTTGGATCTCTCTAATTTTTTTAAATTTAGTATTTGTAGAGATGGGGTCTTACTATGTTGCTCAGGCTGGTCTTGAACTTCTGGGCTCAAGTGATTCCCCTGCCTTGGCCTCCCAAAGTGCTAGGGTTATAGGTGTGAGCCACTGTGCCTGGCCACTTTCATTATTTTTCAGTGTGAGGGATGTGGGAAACATGTTGGCTACTAGTACTCCTTCCCAGGCAGCTCCCCGATCTTCAGGTGCTAATTGCACCACAAACACCTTTGACCACTCCCTGAAGAGCAGGACCTACTGCCCCAAGCTCTCCTGTGAGTGTCGACCAGAGGCCTTCTCCACCACTGGGTGGGAGCCTCAGCCTCCTGCCTCCACTGATCTCTGCTTCCAGTTGGTTCTCTTCACGGTGCCCAACATCAACAATGAGCTGTTCATGATTTAACATCTTAACTCATGAAGTTTGGGTTTTTAAAAGGTATTTCCCAAGACTGGATGAAGTCAAAGAGTCCCCTCTTAAAATGCTAGTCTAGAAGGTAAAATATAAGTGATACAAATTGATATGCAAAATATGGAAAAAAGGCTTTTGCTAAGCACGGTAGGGTTCAAGGAGCAGGTCACTTGGTGGGCTCTACCTTCACCCTTGTATGAGACTCTGAGCTTCACATGAAACACAGCACTCAGGCAGCAGCTCCAATCACCTGAGCTATTAGCAATAGTCAGTGCTGAGCTGCATAAAGGTCTGAGCTGCCGTAGTTTCCAACAGAGAGTAACCCACGGAACTTGTTTCCTTCTTAACAAATACTAATTTCTGCTTCTCTACGAACAGTGAGCCTTTTCTTACCTGAATTGTCATAAAGAAGTGTCTTTAAAATAGCTAACCCCCACAGTGAGTGGTTTAGGTAATTGCTAATCTAGCTGAATTGTTTTATGTTTGTTGAATCTTGCTGAGGTAAGACAGAGCAGGGCTATGGGTGCCAGTCATTGGGTTGCTTTTGATGGGTGTGAAGCAGCTGAGATAACAGTTTCTCCACAGTCACAACATGAGATCCAGCTATCGGGAATGCAGAGCCTGTTCTAATGCCCAGCATGCCACTGGTGAGGCTTCCATGAGTCCTGCAGCTATGACCTGGCCGCAAGCCTGCCCAACACAAATAAGCCCCACTAAGCACCATCTCGTCCTTTGTCTAAATGCATGTTGTGCCTTCCCTCTTGAAAGTGGTGGATGGGGACAGCCCTGGGGAAACAATGACAAGCAATGGCATGAAAGCAGGTGTACACCTGTACACAGAAGCCAGGTCTGGTAAAAGTTCCTGGCATATTGAATTCCTGGATGTTTCCCACTGGCCCCGCAGATCTACTGTCTACCCTTGTCCACACTGCTCTGTATGCAGAGGGTGACCTGCGTGGACCACATCAGTAAACTCCCTGCAATTTGCCCTTCTGCCATTAGGAGGCACTGATAAGAACCTGGATGGTGGAGGAAGGGTGTGGTCACAGTATTTATTTCCCCAGCATCTTCTCTCTCCCAGACGCCACCCCTCCTGCCAGTGGCTGTCTCCATCCAGACACTCTCATCCCTTGCCTTTCGCCAGGCCTGAGAGTAGCCGCAGGAACAGTACTAGCCTTCACTGTGTCCTTAAATCCTGCCCACTCTTTGGAAAGCAGTACCTTTATGGAGTCCTCTTATCTCACAGTTTCATGCTGCCTTTTCTTTCCTGCCAGGGTCCTGACTGACGCATCTACCAATATCAGAATCATGCCAACCTACAGGTACTTCTCTTCTGTCTTCTTCTGGAACTCTAGAAAGTGCCTGGTAATTTTTGTTGGGTCTTGGCCGAGGGCTGAGAGAAGCTCCACTCCCTAACAGTGCATGGCTGACTGCAGCCCTAAACTCCTGGGATGTCACATCTGGGGATGCCTCCATGGGCCAAGTGGAGTGGAGGAGGAAGTGGAGGCTCCACTCCGAAGTGGAGGCTCCACTCCACAGTGGACATGAAGAGCTGGCTGAAGGCTGGCTTAGCTCTGGAAGGCCATGTTTCCCTGCCCCAGCAGGAGCAGGACGTCCCACTGGCTGAGGACATGCTCCATGTGCACTGTCAGCCCGTGCAGGCAGGTGGGGCCCCCACTGGGAGGGGCGCAGTGGGCCTGAGGAGACGGGTACAACAACTTCCACATGCGTGCCTGAGAAATCTCCGATGTGTGATTTTGCAATGTTTATAGTGCGAATGACTACGAGTGAAATTGGTATTGCTTTTTCTCAGGAAGAACTTACATCTGTTTTGGACATTTGTTTTGGACTCATTATTTTCTCCTTAAACATTCCAAAGAAGAGAGCTTGTCTTACTTCTCAAATGCTTTCTTCATTGGGATGTCAGCGGGGAGGAAACATCAAAAAGGAAGGAGACTGAGGTCAGGTTTCGTGCTTCCTTAACCTGGAGGCTGAAGAGGCTGGGCAGGCAGGGAACCCTCAGCTATGGGAGGCACACGTCACCTAGTACCCCAAAGTGCTGCCAGGTCAGCAGTCTCATCATCTTTGCAGATGGGGAAATTGAGGCTCAGACAGATCACCTGACTTGTCCAAGACCATAGGAAGTGGCGGGTCTCCCATTTTCTCTAAAGCCCATGGTCTTGCCTATCTTTTGCTTATCACCCATGGAGGAGCTGTCTGGGGGAGAGAGAAGCAAGGCAAAGAAGCATAGAGTTCTCCTTAGAGGAGGACCGGGATTTAGGAGCAACGGAAAAAAACTCAGAGATTTCAGCATCTCCTGGTTATCGGCCCCTCCGTTCAGCCCATGCCGGCTAGAACACAGGCGGCCCACAGAACAGGAGGTATGGCACAGCATCTAGAATCCTAATAGAAAACTGCACAGAGTCTGAGACCACATGCCCTTTTCTTGCTCGTAGAGTAGGCTGGGCCAGCTCACCATTCACTGAGCCTAAAGGGTGTGGGCCTGCCGGCAGGAACAACTCACCAGCCTGCTCCAAAGCCACCATCGTTGCCTGCTCGATCAAGTCCCGCTCGATGAAGCTCCTGAAATCCTCACTGTACACGCTCAGGTCCGGCAACTGGAATGTGTAGATTGGCATCTCCAGGGGGAACTGCTCGTTGTTGCATTCACTCGCCACGTGGGACCGGGCCAGGGAGACGATGGCTGAGCTGGCGTGGGAAATCCCCCGGGAAAGTCGCTTTTCTGCAGGGAGAAGGAAAGACAGCCACAAGGGCTGAGTGGGTGTAGATGTGGCTCTGGGTGTGTACATAAACACACATACTGTGCACACAATACACACACACAGGTACACATTCACAGACACATACCACACACATGCACATACCACACAACATCCATCAGTACACATGTGCACACATATGAACACACAACACATACACATACTACATGGCACACACATGTGCACACACATATGCACAGATGTACGTGTGCATACACATACTGTAAACATATACATGCACACACATAAATGCTCACACATGAATACAAAAGTATACACAGGAACATATGCATGCACACACTAGACACACATACACTACACACCCACTTGCATAAATACATGTACACATACTATACAGTATACACATACATGCATGCAGACACATATACACGTAGACACAGATACTAGGCACATATACTACACATATACACACATGCCCATGTACACACACTACAGACTGTACACATACTATATATATGTACACATATAGATGTACTTGCAAATACTATATACTACATATACACAGTACACACAAATACAAGGCACACAACATACATACATGCCCAAACTATATGCCTACACACATGTACACATACATGTGTATACACAAGTACACATGCACAACCATATTCTCTCTGTACCAGCCCTTCTATTTATTTTTTGAGACTAAATTTTGCTCTTCTTGCCCAGGCTGGAGTGCAGTGGCGTGATCTCGGCTCACTGTGACCTCTGCCTCCCAGGTTCAAGTGATTCTCCTGCCTCAGCCTCCCGAGTAGCTGAGATTATAGGCATGCACCACCATGCCCGGCTAATTTTGTATTTTTAATAGAGACAGGGTTTCTCCATGTTGGTCAGGCTGGCCTAACCTGAGGTGATCCCCTGCCTTGGCCTCCCAAAGCTGTATCAGCCCTTCTATCCTACAAGCCTTTTCTCTCCTGCAGGCCTTCCTGCTGCTGGATTAATCACCACCCCCTGGTACGTGGCACTTATTCACAAGAGTCATGAAACTACTTAGTAAGTGGGGAGCTGTAAGCCCACGGCACAACTGCACATCAGCACTGTCAAAGAGCACGAGGCTTGCTCTTGGGTCTGAAGTTTTATCTACCTCGATTCCACTGAGCTGTCCTCTCCCAGCACTAAATGGTACAAGGGAGACTGCTCTTTGTCTCGATGCATTTATACACTTAATGCAAAGAAACAATCATCTAGGCATCCACAGCAGCTCAGGTTATAAGTCAGGTTGTTTTACTAAAGTTACGCTGATCAACGCCTCCCACACGGCCCTCCCAGGACACACAGTATTAAGTCAGTCCATGTATTTCTCTTCTGTCTGGATATTCTTTCGCCACAGCACTCTCAAAAATGATGGTCTCCTCTGGCTTTATTCTTCTCGGGCTTTCCAGCCAGGGAATGAGAAATGCAGTGTGGGATTTCTCTAAGGTACAATATGTCACCACGTTAGGAAGTTGATTACCTAGAAAGTAGATGTATCCTCTTGATGCTGCAAAAGTAGGCTTGTTTTTATAAGCCCTGTGTTCTAATGACTAACACTGAACATAAAACAAGAATGCTTCAATATACGTTAGGAATGGGTTATCTTTCCTCATAGTCAGTGTTTTCAGTAATGGAGAAGTCTTTTTTTTTTTTTTTTTTTTTTTTGAGACGGAGTTTCGCTCTTGATACCCAGGCTGGAGCGCAATGGCGCGATCTCGGCTCACCGCAATCTCCGCCTCCTGGGTTCAGGCAATTCTCCTGCCTCAGCCTCCTGAGTAGCTGGGATTACAGGCACGCGCCACCGTGCCCAGCTAATTTTTTGTATTAGTAGAGACGGGGTTTCACCATGTTGACCAGGATGGTCTCGATCTCTTGACCTCGTGATCCACCCGCCTCGGCCTCCCAAAGTGCTGGGATTACAGGCTTGAGCCACCGCGCCCGGCCTGGAGAAGTCTTTTAGCAAGGCAGTCGCTCTCTCATTTTTCTCAGGAAAGCATGGTCTCTGGTGTTTTATTCAAACACCTGCTGCCTGTGTTGCCTACATTAAATCTAAATAAGCATTGTCTAAGCCCTGTGGCAAAGTCCTGAAGCTATTCCCTGAGGTCCCAAGGACTCCCACCGTCCTCCAGTTCAGCCTGCTGACTGGCAAGGCCGGTGCTCCTGCAATGCCCCTCTGAGGTCCGCGCTGACAAGCATACCACAGGCACATGGAAAACCCAGCCCCTGCCCTCAGCATCCCCCTTCCTCACTTACAACAGTGCCGGACAGAAATGACATTCACGGAGTTTTGTTAAAACAGACTAAAAAGCATAGGCTTTTGATCTTGTGGCGAGTTAGCTTTAAACCCAAAGCTAATTCCCAGAAGGTTCATGTAGTTTCTCATTAAAATGAATGCAGACTCACAGAGACAGACTATATTTCACAATGGGTAGTTTAGATTCACCTTCAGTTTCAGTCTAAGACCAACAGGATTAAGTTCTTTGTATTTTAAGGAAAGGTAAAAAGAGAAATTAAACCACATGGGCCGTTAGAAAGAAGGATGGAGCACGTGAGCCTGGCTTAATGGTGGGGGATGGCCCATTGCTTCCCACACTAGCTCAAGTCCTTGAGTGCAGGAGCAGCAGAGGCTTGTGTCTTTCTGCCTGATGCAAACCATGCTGAGGCTGCTCATCTTGCCACAAACTACCTTTCTCGTATCTGGGAAAGAAGAAACTGCCCCATTTTGGGGGATCTGAAGGAGAGGGACATCAGGCATTAGAGAACTGAGGTGCTATGTGCACCTGCAATCAGCTGGATAGACAACCTGAAGGCTGTTTCAACAGTCGGCAGCCACTGGCTGGGGGCATCCATGCTCCTCCCGTGCCCATCAGTCAGCACCCACATGAGACACTTCAAGGGCCTTGGAAACACGGTGATTCCTAGGACAACGTAATGCTGTTCCGCAGTTCTAAACACGAAATAACTGGAGTCTGAAGGCAAAAAGTATTTTTGAACTAAAAATATTAATAGATCACATTGACGATCATATAATAAGAAATATATGCTCCTAATTCTAACATTTCCTGTGACCACCCCATGAATGCAGCACATATATCATCTCTCACACACAGACACAGTCACACATGTACACACAACACAGAGACTCTTTAAACATGAACTCAGTGATTCTACCTTTGGATGTATAAGTAAAATGTTTTACAAGAATTACCATGATCAAAGTTACATCCCAGAGAAACACAGAAAGATTAAAAAACAAAACAAAACATAGTATGAGAATGTACAGAATTTCCCTGCCACTGACAAAGGGAAAATGTATTAACCATACATTCTTTTTTCATTTATTTTCCTTTTATTTTTAATTTTTACAGAGATAGGGTCTTGCCATGTTGCCCTCTCTGGTCTCAAATGCCTGGGCTCAGTGATCCTCCCACCTTGGCCTCCCAAAGTGCTGGGATTACAGGAATGAGCCACCGCACCTGGCCTTGCGTATTTTCTTATTTTCTTTTTCTTTTTTTTCTCCCCCCATCCCCCACGTTTTCTTATTTTCTGTGTTTTTTTTTTTTTTTTTGCTTTGTCACCTGGTACCTCCCTGACCAGGGAGAGGCTGCCCCGCCCAGGCGAGCCAAAGTCAGAGATGGCAAAGGGCTTTCCCAGCAGAGCACCTCTCCAATGCGGAGCAGCCAATCCAGATTCTACACTCCCTACCACTCTCTCCAGCTGGCTCTTACTGTCCAGCAGGCAACATTCCTTTGCCCTAACCACTTCAGGCTAGGTACCAGGCAGCTGCAGACAGGCCCTTTGCTCCTGAGCCAGCTGCAGTTACGTACACTAGCTGGGGTACGGGGCTGCTCCCCCTGCCCTGCCCTGCTTTTCCATAGCAACCACCACAAAGGCTTTGGCCCATGCTTCCCCTCACTCCTACCTCCAGACAACCCATGTGGCCCTGCATGCTGTGCTGGGCCTGCTGTTTCCAAGGAACTGTGAGCAAAAAAACCACTTCCACCATCTTGACAGTCATTTCTGTGTCTGTGTGTCTTATGACACCTGATATAAACCGATGCTGGGTACCTGTTAAAACAGGCGGACAAAACTTTTCCTAATGGGTGAGATGGAAATATTTTAGGCTTTGTGGGCCATGCAATCTCAACTACTCACCTCTGTGCAGCACTAAAGCCGCCCGAGACAGCACATACATGAGTGAGCGTGGGGGTGTTCCAATAAAACTTTACTTAAAAAACAGGCCAGACTGGGCTCACAGGTCATTTGCTGACCCCTGATTTAGAATATGAAATGTTTCATTTTCCATTTTAGCACACTATGGTTTCAGGAAGAACTCAACTAATGGAGACATAAATTCAATTCAGAAACTCTGTAATTCAATAGGAATAGATATGATTGCTCACAAGGCTCAATTAATAGGATTATGCTGGGATAGAGTACTATTCTTAAATGATATCTAAGAAAAGTCAGACCACAGTATGTAACAGCTACACTTATTAGGCCCTGATTCCACCCTCTCTGGAAGCAGAGAGAAGGGTCCCTCTAGCTCCTGTACCAGGAGGATAAGATAATGGGTTGGTTTGTTTGCTGCCAGCTCAAAAGAGCAGGAACTGCCATGTGGTCATCTGTCTGGATTGCAACTGCATGAAAGATACCAGGAGCCTTAACTGTGTGGTACAATCAAGGAAGGCCCCAAGCACAATAATGAGCCAGTGACTGGAAGGGGTGGTTCCTCTGGAGTCAGGTTGAACGGCAGAAATAAAACAGAACTTAAGAATAATCAACAAGACGGGTAAGACAGTGTACAAGTCTCAGCGTCCTGTCCTTAAAGCTACCTGGAGATCCCTAGGGGTAGGAGGTGGGAACAGGTGAGGCCGAGGGAGAGGGCCTGGGGTAGGGCGTCTGGTCCCCAGTACAGCTCTAGCATGGCCTGCCTTCCCTATCATCCCCCAGTCCCAGCCCTGTGCCAGCTAGAGAACATCAGGTGGGGTTGGAGCACAGCTGTGTGGGGCACCAGTCACCACAAGCACCACTTTCCTCCTTTCCCTAACACACCTGGGAGCTTGGCAGTCACACCAGAGCGGGGCAGTCCCTGCAGGAAACATGGGCTTTCTAGAAGAGAGGAGATGGGAGCAGCCTTCAGGAGACAATCCAACTGTGGTGAGGGGAGCAGGCAGGAAACTTTTAGAGCCCAAATGATGACATCCAAGGCTCTCCAGCTTGAGTACCCTTCCGCCACTCTCATCTGGAGGAGCACCCACCAGAGCCTGTGCTCCAGTGCAAGTGAAGATGGCTGATAACGCATGCCCCAGGAGCTCCCAGGGAAACTGTTAAAAAAAAGGCAACAAAGTACTGGCCAGGAGGACAAGATTAAGAAACGAGCCTAGCAAATATGTGCAAAGAGATAAAGAGAATATCAGAATGCAATAACAATAATAATAATGACAAAGAATTAACTTGGGATAAAAAATGTTAATGGGACTAATAATGCATTCATGCGCAGAACAAATAGTGATGTGAAAACATCAGGTCAAGTGAGTCCCTTAGAAAACATGAGGATAAGCTGCAAGAACACGATTAAGGAAGAGTTGCAAAATGTTCGAGGAAAGTCATTTCAATCTAGACTTTTTAATCTACCAAATAAAAATTTAAGTATACCATGTAAACCTTTTTAGGCACTCAAGGCCTTAGGAGATTCATGATGCAAAAACTCTTTGGAAATAGTCTTTGAGAAAACGTTTTTTTTTTTTTAGCAAAAGAGAAATAAATACATGTAAATAAATAAAGGAGTTGTTTTCTAAATAAGCAAAGGCAACAAAAAATATCTAAATATGATTGAGAGCAAGTAGAGGTAGGACAGTAAAATCATATTGAGACATTTATTTTGCAGGGTAAAAATAGTTGTTAAGTTTTTAAAAACAATAAGAAGAAAACCAAAATATTGATTTTAATAGAATAGCAGTAATTACAATGTGAGTAAAAGTAGAATATATAATTTTCAAACCAGTAGAAAAATTTAATTACTAGAGAAGAATGGATTGAATTCTCTACTCAAAAGACAGAGATTCTCGGACTGGAAAATAAAATAAAACCTAATAATAAATTGTCTACCAGAATCACATTTAACATAAAAGGATAAGGAAATGTTGAAATTATATCAGCAGAAAAAATGATATTTCTGGCAAATATGAACCAATAGAAAGGTAGGGTAGCTGTTTAATATCAACAAAAGCAAATTTCAAGATAAAAACCATTATATCAAATGGCTTGACAAAGAGACAGCCTATATATTGGTTAAAAAACACACTAGAGCAAGATAATCTAAAAAATTATGAATATACATATACCTAACAAGATAGCGTCAAAACAAATACAGCAGAAAAGATGAAACTCAGAGAAGACACAGGTAATATGTTAAAATTTCTAAATCAATTATGGCTTTTCTAAACAACAGAATAAACAGTCAAGAATAATCTAAGATATAGATTCAAATATAGCTTGAATTATAGGCTGAGCTAATAGAAACAAAGACAGCATTCAGTCTCAACAGTTCAGTAGAGTCTACCTAATGTAATAAAATAAAAACCTGAATTAATTGTATAAATATGAAGAAGAATATACGATTATTTCAGATAACATTATTGTACATTTAGATATCCAAGTGATTCTCTTACAACAAAGTATTAGAACTAATAAGAGAATTTATGTAGCTCACTGGATAAAAGATAAATAAGTAAAAAATGAGTTTCTTTTTTCCATGCCAAAAATCTGAACAGAATCTGAATATGTGGAGATGCATACATAATGTTCTTGAATAGAAGAACAATATTACAGATGCCAATTTTTAAAAAAATAAAATAAAAATCCAGTCCAATTCCACTCAGAATTATAATTTTAAGGTTTAGATGGCAAAATAAATATTCAAAAACCGCAAAAAAAAGGGGGGGGGATAAAAAGGGAAAGCATAGTAATAGAAGGGTTTTGCTTAGCAGATAGCAATACTCTGTGAAACCACTAGAGTCAAGTGTAACAGGGTGGCAGCCACAGAGGCGAGCAGAACAGAGTATGGAAATAGGTCCAGGTATGTTGGGAATTTAATATATAGTATAGGTAGCATTTTAGTTCAGTGGGAAAAGGATGCTTTGTTCAATGAGTGTGCTTGAATAACTCACTCTCACTCTCAATCCAGAAGAAAGCAAAACCAGATTCTTTGCTATTTATAAAAATTTCAAATTGATGAAAAGACTCAAAGAACAAAATTTAAATTAAATGTAAGAATATATTTAAGTAACGCTATAGTCCAAGAAACCTTCTAAAGTGAGAGAGAAAGCTCATCAGCCATGAGTGCATGATAATATAAACATTTTGTGGGGAAAATATTCTGAAAAGAAAGTCATAAGGCAAGTGGGAAAAACACATATACATATATAGGGAATATATGTTTTAGTCTTAATTACAAAGAGAGCAACAAATTGATAAGAAAAGGCAAACCAATCAATAGAAAAATGGACAAAAGTGTGAACAGCCACATTACAAAGGGGAAATTCAATGGCCTAACAAGCAAATGATAAGATGAAAGTGAAAACAACACACCATTTTCCACTCTTCAGAGACTAGGAAAGCAATATAAACCCACTTGATGCAGTTGGATGTTCGTCTCCAAACCTCATGTTGAAATGTGATCCCCAGTCTTGGAGGTGGAGCCTGGTGGGAGGTGTTTGGATCACAGAATCAGATCCCTCATGAATGGCCGGAACCATCCCCTTGGTGATAAGTGAGCTCTTGCTCAGTTCACATGAGATCTGGCTGTTTAAAAGTGTGAGGCATCTCCCACCCACCACTCTCTCTCTCTTGCTCCAGCTCTGGCCATGTAAAGTGCATGTTCCCTTTTTGCCCTCCACCATGATTGTAAGCTTCCTGAGGCCTTCCCAGAAGCTGAGTAGATGCTAGTACCATGTTTCCTATAAAGCCTGCAGAACCATGAGCCAAGTAAACTTCTTTTCTTTATAAATTACCCAGCCTCAGGGTTTTTTTTTTTTTTTTTTTTATAGCAATGCAAGAATGACATAACACAGAAAAGCAGTACCAAGGAGTACCTGAAAATGTGAAAGCAACTTTGGAACTGGGTAATGGGCAGAGGTTGGAAGTCTGGAGGGTTCAGAAGAACATAGGAAGTGAGGGAAAGTTTGGAACTTCTTAGGGACTGGTTAAATAGTCCCTATGGTTATGACCAAAATACTGATAACGAAATGGACAACAAAGTCCAGGCTGAGGAGGTCTCAGATGAAAATGAAGAAATTATTGGGAACTAGAGCAAATGGTCACACGTTATGCCTTAGCAAACAACTCAGCTGCATTCTGTTCATACCCTAGGGATCTGTGGAAGTTTGAACTTGATGAATTAGGGTATTTTGTAGAAGAAATTTATAAGCAGCAAAATATTCAAGAAGTGGTATGGCTGCTTCTAACAGTCTACATTCAGATGCAGGAACAAAGAAATAAGTTGGAACTTACATTTAAGGGAAACAGAATGTAAAAGGGAAGCAGAATGTAAAAGTTTGAAAAATTTACCGCCTAGCCGTATGGCAAAGAAAGAAAAAGCTTTTTCAGGAGAATTCAAGCAGGCTGAGGAGCAACTACTTGCTAGAGATATTTGCATAATGAAAAGGGAGCCAAGTGCTAATACCCAAGACAGTGGAGAAAAGGCCTCAAAGGCATTTCAGAGACCTTCATGGCAGCCCCTCCCATCAAAGGCCCAGAGGCCTAGTTGGAAAGAATGGTTTCATGGGCCAGACCCAGGGTCCTGCTACCTTGTGCAGCCTTGGGATACAGCTCCCTACATCCTGGCTGCTCCAGCTTCAGCCTTGGCTCTGAAGGTCCCAGATACAGCTCAGGCTGCCGCTCCAGAGGGTGCAAGCCATAAGCCTTGGTGACTTTCACATGGTGTGGAGCTTGTAGGCATGCAGAGTGAATGAGGTTTGGCCACCTCTGCCTAGATTTCAGAGGATGTATGGAAAAGCCTGTGTGTCCAGGCAGAAGCCTAGAGCAGGGGGATAGCCCTCACAGAGATCCTCTACTAGGGCAGTGCCAAGGGGAAATGTGGAGTTGGAGGCCCCACACAGAGTCCTCATGGGGGCACTAGTAGAGCTGTGAGAAGGGGCCGCCACCTTCCAGACTCCAGAATGGTAGATCTACCAGCAGCTTGCACCTTGCACCTGGAAAAGCTGCAAGCAGACAGCAGCCATAGGGGCTGAACCCAGGAAAGCCACAGGGGCAGAGCTGCTCAAGGTGTTGGGAGTCCACCTTTTGCACTGGTGTGCCCTGGATGTGAGACATGGAGTCAAACAAGATTATTTTGGAGCTTTCAGATTTAATGGCTGCACTGCTGAGTTTTGAACTTGTGTGGAGCCTGGAGCACCTTTCTTTTGGCCAATTTCTCTGTTTTGGACTGGGAATGTTTACCCAATGTCTATAACCCACTGTATCTTTCGAGTGAATAACTTGTCTTTGATTTTATAGGCTCAGAGGTGAAAGGGACTTGTCTTGACTCAGACGAGAGTTTGGACTTTTGAGTTAACACTGGAACAAGTCAAGGCTTTGGGGTACTGTTGGGAAGGCAAGATTGTGTTTTGCAATGAGGACATGAGATTTGGGAGAGGCCAAGGGTGGAATGACATAGTTTGTATATTTGTCACCACCCAAATCTCATATTGAAATGTAATCCTCCATCTTGGAGGTGGGACATAGTGGGAGGTGTTTGGATCACGGGGCCAGATCCCATTCATAAGCAGATCTTATGAATGGCCTGGACCATCCCCTTGGTGATAAGTGAGCTCTCGCTCTGAGTTCACGTGAGATCTGGTCATTGAAAACTGTGCAGCACCTCCGCCTTCCAACTCACTCTCTCTTGCTCCTACTCTGGCCACGTGAAGTGCCTGTTCCCCCTTTGCCTTCTGCATGACTGTAAGCTTCATCAGGCCTCCCCAGAAGCTGAGCATATGCCAGCACTGTGCTTCCTGTAAAGCCTGCAGACCCATGAGCCAAGAAATCCTCTTTTTAAAATTAATGACCCAACCTTGCGTATTTCTTTATAGCAGTGCAAGAATGGCCTAACACACCATACACTGTAATATCTAGTGCTGGCAAGAATAAAGGGAAACACCCAGTTTCACACATGGTGAGTAGAAATATGTTTGGAAAGAAGTCCTAAAATTATTAAGCTAAAAACACACATATGTTGGCACAGTCCATTCTGTGAATGCAAACCTATAGAAATAAAAGCACCAGTATGTAAGATTAGAGGTATAAAGATGTTTCTTTCAGCATTGCTTGCAATTGCAGTAACAAATAATAACAATGACAAAAACCCAAGCAAAACCAGAATCACCATGAATACAGTAGTGATCTAAAAATTAACAGATGTTATAGAATAAAACATAGCTATTAAGAGATTACATTAGTGATCTCCTGCTCAGTGAAACAAGCACTTTGCAAAGTGGGCTGTGCATTTGACTCTGATGTGTTTGATTTTGAACAAGCAAGAGGAGCAGGAGGAGACCACCAGGATGTTATTAGTGGTCATTACACTGGTGAGATCTTGGATGCGTTGAGGAGGTGCTCTTAAGTTTTCCTCATATATCTTTGTGTTGTTTCCTTTGTTATAATAAGCATATCTTCCTTTTCTTTTTCTTTTCTTTTCTTGAGACAGAGTCTCACCCTGTTGCCCAGGCTGGAGTGCAGTGCGTGTGATCTTGGCTCACTGCAACCTCCACCTCCTAAGTCTGAGTGATTCTCCTACCTCAGCCTCCTGAGTAGCTGGGATTACAGGCACCTGCCACCACACCTGGCTAAGTTATTTGTATTTTCACCATCTTGGCCATGCTGATCTTGAACTCCTGACCTTGTGATCCACCTGCCTCAGCCTCCTAAAGTGCTGGGATTACAGGCATGAGCCACCGCGCCTGGCCATCTTACTTTCATAATGAAGAAAAAGAATAGAGAAGATGGAGCGCATGGGATAAGAAATGTGACACTGAACAGACTTGGAGACTGTGTTACTTGGGAAAAAAATGAAAGAACTAGAGATGTTTGGTCTGGAAAAACCAGGACACCAGGAGGAATGCTGGCTTTTACTCACTTAATGGGCTTTTGGGGTCCTAGGAAGTCAGACTCATTTTTCTACTTTTCTGAGGTAGAGGCTGGAGCCATGGGTAGAAGCAACAAAGGACATTTCGGCACAGTGTGAGGAAGAAGGCACTGAGAGTCCAATTTGTCTGCATCTGGGAGGTGATGACCCCATCATCCTTTGTTCCACCCAACCCGCCTGTAAGCTGTGGTGCCTAGGCTCAGTCCCTCAGCGGTACCTTGGGCAATGTCGTCCTGCCTCTGCAGGCAGGGCCGCTCCACCTTGTGTCCAGGCTGTGGCTCTCGCTCTGGCTGCTTGGGACCCCTCCCTTCGTTGAACACATGCGGCAGATTGGCTGTGTGCACCTGGCGGAGCTGCTCATAGTCGCTCAGAGCGGCTGTCAAGTCCCAGTTTTTGCCTGTGGACAATAAATGACAGATGACAATATGAATGCATGAATAATGGCCTACTCATAGAGAAGAACTGTGACGAAAAGGGCTTCTCATTAGGACATAAACTAATGAATTTTCTACCAGTAGTTCTCATTTTTCAAAGGGGAAAAATGGCCTTCTGCATGATCTCTGAAAGTAGAATTTCACATCCATAAGTGATGTCCATCTAAAATATGTGACTATATAGTCTCAGAGCCTTTAGGTTTAAACACACACACACACACACACACACACACTCACACACTTCTAAACATTACATTCCTTATTACCATATCCCCCTTTGAAAATCAAGTTGTAGAGCTTACTCTCTGAGGGGAGCAAAGCATTAATTAAAGAAAAATGAATTGAAATAATTCTCAAAGTCTCTTTGGACTTTTGCTCGGAGTTTTACTTTTTATTTTAAGTCTAACATGAGAGAAACAGAAGCTTGGGAGGGATTCTCTTGTTAGTGGCTTTGGTGGGAGGTAGGCTTTCGAGCTCAGGCTCTGCACCAGGTGCGATGCCAGGCTGGGCAGGTGTGCCCACTGTGGGTATGCAGTCAGCAGGGCTCCCACTCCAACACCGGGTGCTGGACTGGCACTTCACAGCACAAGGTGCAGATACACTGGGGAGTTGGAAGCAGCATGGGCACTCTGATTCCTGACTCTGAGAGTCGGTGGGCTTGTGACAGCAGGAAGGAGTGTCATACACTGCATTCGATTAACTTAGGCATCATTCTATAGCCCAATTGGGCAACTATAGTTAACAATAATTGACTGCATATCTCAAAATAACTGGAAGCATAGATATGGAATGCTCCCAACATAAAGAAATGATACATGTTTGAGTTGATGGATATCCCAATGAGCCAGATTTGATCATTACACACTGTGCGTTTGTATCAAAATATCACATCTGCCCCATCAATATGTACAATTATGATGTATCCATAGAATTAAAAATTAAAAAAATTTAAAAAGAAATCGAATAATTAAAAGCGTAGCCTTAATTTTAAGGAGAAAATAAAAACAAGCTCCTATCTCATCTTTTCAATTTTAAGTTACTGGGAACTCCAACAGATGTGATATCAAGTAAGGATGAGAAGAAAAGGTGCAGAGGCCCACGATGAAACCTGAGGCTGGAAGACTGGGGCAGCCACAGGCTACATGTCCCTGATGCCAGGATACTCAGAAAAACAGTCAAGAACACAGGTTCTAGAATTTGGTTTTGAGCCCTTCTTACGAATTCTCTGATGGTAAATATATCATTTCATTACACAAGGCCTTACATTCCTTCCTGTACAATCAGGATAACATAATCCATCTAATGAGAATTCTTAGGAGGGTTAAATGAGAAAAGGAGATAGTGTTTGTAAAGTTCTTCCTTTATGGAAAGTACTTAATACATGGTAGTTACCATCATTCTCATTAATTATAGGTTTTTGTTTTATGTTTAACTTCTAGCACTCAGAGTTAAACTCTGAGTAAGTGATGGATAGTAAGTGATGGAGCTGAGATTCAAATATAGATCTGCCTTGATTCAAATCTAAGCTTTTGGTGTTACTGTTCCCTTGAACCTGACCCAGCTTTGGGCATGACAGCTCCTGGTTGCTGACACACCTCCTGCTCTACCTTGCCCACCCACCATGACCCTTCATAACCAGGGCTTGCCCTATTCACCTGGATCCCCACTCTCCATCTCCACCTTGCCAGTGCGTTCAACTGCTGGGTTCTACTCTCTTCTCTACAGACTTACCTATACTCTGTGAGGTCCTCATTCAACAGTTACTAATGCCATCTCCCAAGCACACTAAGGCCATAAAGTCCATGGGAGGGCACTAGAGATCTGACTTTAACATGGACATTTTCATAGCTCCTCTTCTCCTGTATCCTGGGATACTCTATGGTCCCTTCACTGGTTCCTTTGCCTCTTCCTGCCCTTAAAACACATGGATTCCCTCTATTTTTCTTCTTGTTCTTCTTTTCTCTTAATTTACACCCTCCTTTGAAGATTAAGTCCATCTCTAAGAGAATAAGCTTAATTCTAGTTACAACTTACATCCTAAGTTTTAAAGCCAAATATTTGACTACGGCAGATATTAGCTGACTATCCAATTTCTATTCTCCTCATCTAATTCTATATGCTCAGAATTCTAATTTATTTTGGATAGCAATACACACAGCTAAAAATATTCATTTTTTTCCGAACAGATCTTCAAAATATGTTCCTGTTGTTCTATCTTTCTGTATTTGCTTACTCTATTCCTTCTTCCAGGAATAGTTCCTCCAAGCAGCAAGACAGTATAGTTGTGTGGAAGAAGACCTTAACTAAAAGAATTCAAAGATAGAGGAAGTTGCCTTTGAAGCTTTTCTTCCAGGACGCCTGAATTTCTGATTATCACCAAACACCAAGTTATCGGATTACTGGCAGGCATGGGTTTCATGGTAAGAACTACAACCTCTAGTACAGTTTACTGCTGTGATGTGATGTGCTGCTTTAATTTAGTACAAAAGTGTCATAGCACTGAAGAAAGACTATAAACAAGATATACATGAAGTCACAGGAGGATGTGAAACAGAAACTGACTAAACTTGAGGAAAAAGGAGTCAAACTGTTTTAGAAATGAAGTTAAATTATAAGGAAGAAAAAAGAAAATGGTACGATAGCATAGTAAGAATGATAAAAATAAAAAATAAAGTAGACACAATAAAACAGAAATAAAGAAACATAGAGTTAAATAAAAATGTTAGATATAGAATACAGGTAAATGAAATCCAACATACTCATAATTGGAGCCCCCAATAAGAAATCGAAAATAATGGAAGAGGAAAACAAATTTTAAAAACTTTAATTAAAAAAGCAAACTTCTTGAAATATTTGATTTTACATATTTAAAGTGCATACTGTATATAAGGAAACTGTTATACTATTAGTCAATACCAACATATATCCTTTTAAAACTATCCAATTTTTAAAATCTATAAGCAAAAAAGAAAGAAAATCAGGTTGACAACATACTTCTTGGCAGCAACATTCAAGGCCAAAAAGACAATAGGGCCACATCTACAAGATACTGAAGGAAAGAAAGGAATATGAGCTAAGAACGGTTTATGCCCATCCAGGCTACTCTTTTCTGTATAAAGGCTGTAGACAAACCATTTTAAACATGAATAGTTCAGAAAACATTTCTCAAATGGACACTCTTTGAGAAAACTACTAGAGGATGAACTCCAGCCAATCAAGAGATGAATAAGAGTTTGGCAAAGGAGCAGTCAGGCAGCAGTAAGTTTATTTAACTGCACATCTAAGGAAAAGTGAAGACAGAGATACAAGTGATGAAGAAGAATATCAATATTCTCTCAACATGAAAATGATACAATCAACAAAAATGGTAGAATTTAGAAAGCAGAATAAATTTGCAATGTCCCAGCTGTAATACATAAGAGTGCAAAAATAATGTTTACAGTTGACAAGTCAGGCCAGGTGCAGTGGTTCCCACCTGTAATCACAGTACTTTGGGAGGCCAAAGCAGTCAGATCACTTGAGGTCAGGAGTTTGAGACTAGGCTGGCCAACATGGCAAAACCTGGTCTCTACTAAAAATACAAAAATTAGCTGGGCATGGTGGCACGCGCCTGTAGTCCCAGCTGCTCAGGAGGCTGAGGCACAAGAATTTCTTGAATGTGGGAGGCAGAGGTTGCAGTGAGCTGAGATTGCACCATTGCATTCCAGCCTGGGTGACAAAGTGAGACTCTGTCTCAAAAACAACAAAACAAAACAAAACAAAACAAAACAAAACAAAACTAGAGTTGACAGGTCAAATATGTATATGTAAGCATATTTAATATTAGAAGAGCAAACAATAAGAACAGACAAAAGATATAATATTGGTTAAATTAGATAGTAGAAGAGAAAGGGGAGGATGAAGGAAGAAGATAGAAGCTTGTTTTATTGAGGCATATAGGGAATAAACTGATATTGTCTAAAGGAAGAGGGACACAGGATATCACATAAAGGTAAACTTATATAACCACTAGTTCCACTGGAACTTACACCCTCAGCTCTTCTGGTTTGCCAGCATGCTGACTGCAGGTTGTGAGACTTCTCAGCCTCCAAAATCTCATGGGTCAATTCCTTATTATAGGTCCGTCTCTCTCCCCAGCTCTCTCTGTAATATACATGTACATGCATACACACAGATACAAACATGTATGGATATGTATGCATATTACACATATCCATATGTGTAATGTGCCACTTAACAATGGAAATACCTGCTGAGAAATGTATCAATAGGCGATTTCACCATTGCACTAACATCACCAAGTGCCTTTACACCAACCTAGATGGCAGAGCCTACTACACCCCCAGGCTCTGTGGTACAGCATACTGCTCCTAGGCTACAAACCTGCACAGCATGTGACTGTGCTGAATACTGTAGGCAACGGTAACACAATGGTAAGTATTTGTGCATCTAAACATGTTTAAAAATGAAAAAAGTATGGTAAAAATACGGTATAAAAAATAAAAAATGGTACACGTGCATAGGGCACTTACCATGAATGGAGCTGGCAGGACTGGGAGTTAGTCTGGGCGAGTGAGTGAGTGAGTGAGTGGTGAGTGAATGTGAAGGCTGGGACATTACTGTACACTACCACGGACTTTAGAAACACTGTACGCTTAGGCTATACTAATTTATTTAATTTTTTCTTTCTCAATAATAAACTTGGCTTACTATAACTTTATAAGTTTTTAAAACTTTTTGACTTTTTTGTAACAACACTTAGACTAAAATGCAAACATATTGCACAACAGCACAAAAATATTCTCTTTCTTTATATTCTTATTCTATAATCTTTTTAAAAAACAATTTAACATTTGTTCTTAGCCTAGGCCCACACAGTGTCAGGGTGATTTGTATCACTGTCTTCCACCTCTGCATCCTGTCCCACCATTAGGTCTTCAGGGGCAGGACGTGCATGGAGCTGTCATCTCTTATGATAACAAGGCCTTCTTCTGGAACACCTCCTGAAGGGCCTGCTCGAGGCCGTTTTGCATTACCTTTAAAAAATATCTAAGTAGAAGGCATACACTCTAAAATGATGATAAAAATAGTATAGTGAATAGGTAAACCCATTATACAGTCATTTGTTATCAAGTATTATGTACTGAACACAGTTGTATGTGCTAGAACTTTTATACAAATGGCAGCACAGTAGATTTATTTGCAGCATCCCCACAAATATGTGACAGCTACAATGTCATTTGGTGACAGGAATTTTTCAGCTCCACTGTTATCTTTTGGGACCAGCATTGAATGGGCAGCTCATCACTCACTGAAAAGTTGTGATGTGGGACACGACTGCACACAGAACATACATCTATTGGTTCTGTTTCACCAGAGAGCCTAGGCTGAGACACGTGTCCAAGTGATGTCACTCAGAAGCAGGGTCTTGGGGTCAGAGAGCTCTGAGGGCAGCAGTGGCTTGGGGCTTTACAAGCGCAAGGCTTATCTTACTAGTGGGCAGTGGATGCTGGGGAGGTTTCACGCGGGATGCAAAGCTGGCAGGCTCTCTGTGGCAAAAACTCTGCTTATAATTGGTCTATGTTTAAAACAATTGGATATGTGAAAACTTGAGTTTGGGGCTGGCAGGCTTTCAGCAAATGGGTCTGCAGTGAAGAAACCACCAGCCTAGGGGTGGGGACATGGAGGCCACCTCTGGCTCATGTATATAAAAGAAGGTCAGCAGGGCTGCGCTGTAGGGCAGGACCAGAGAGGACCAACATGACAGTCCCTCGGGGGGACTTTTAGAAAATATATAATTTCATTTCTAAGTGTCAGATAAATTTTTTTTAAAAATTTAACTTGATTTTAAAGAGAAATAAATGAATTCAGTGGCAGTATTAGTTTCTACACAGCCCCAGTCTCTACTATTCCCCCATGTGTAAGCAACACTGTTTCTACTATTGCCTCAGTGCAGGTGGGGCCCTGTGGGAATAAAATGTCACATTGCAGAAAGCCAGAGTTAACCTGCAAGGCCATCTTCTCCCTGAGCCCCATCATCTTTTCAGACAGCCTAAAAAGCTACTTACTGAAATCAGCAACAACATTAACTTCTTTCCCCAAAGTTAGGTCTCCCGGCCTTTAATCCTAAAATGGTTCTTAAAAAAGAATAGAAATACTGATTTTCATAAAAATTCAAAGACAGTGAAGCTGACTGTCAAAATGAAATCAGTCCTGAAAATTAAAGCATGCTTTGCTGAGACTGGCAGCAGCCTTCTCATGTGGGATTTACCAGGGATTTTGTACCCTGGTTCTGAGATCTGCACGGTACTTAAGAAAGAAATCCATTCCTTTCAGTTAAAATTCCCGAGGCACCTTTTTAAAACTGAAATCAAACTAAATCCCTAAGATATGAGAAATAAATCACTTCATGTCTCTTGGGTGTTTTCCAATCTGGCTTCCAGGAGGAGCTTAATTTGTCACTTCTAAAGAAAGCCTTCTAGCTCTTTCCATCTTACTTTACCAGGAAGTCCACTAGCTTCCTTCCCACGGTGTCTGTGTACCCCAGGGTTAGCAGTGGAGCCTGCTGCAAGCCACCAGGGTCCAGGTCGCACACCCTGGCCAGGTCCTTCCCTGGGGAGCCAGGGGGCCCTGAGGAGGACTGGCCTCTCCAAGGAGGTCATCAAGCTCAGAGCTCAGTTAGACAGCTGGCGTGGGTGGCCAACCAGCCCACACAAATGCCAGAGAAAGGCTGCTTGTCCTAGGATATTTCCTGCTTGTTTAGATTCGATGAAATCCTGGTGGATCTCTATGTCTACAAAATAAGGAGGGCCCACTCACGGAGGGATCAGGATTTGGGTGAACAGCACCTGTGCCCCCCTTCCCAAGTTGCCTGTGGAGAAGGCAGAGTACCCAGGAGAAGCAGGTGAGGGTGGTGACAGGGCTGGGTGCAGGTACAGAACCCACTGTGCTGTGTGAGGCCCTGTCCACCCAGGAGGACTCATCCTCCCCGGAGACTGCATCCCCCAAGGACCTGCATCCCTCAAGGAGACTGTGTCCACCCAGGAGCCATGGTCAAGCATTCACCAGAGATTCAGGGGGCACCTACTATGTGCTGTTTTAATATTCAGGCACCAAATAGTTCCCTAATAAGATGACTTCAGGACAGACATTGAAGAAAAGAGGAAGGGAGTGCAGTGGCTACTTGGAGGGCAGCATTCTTGGTCATTAGAACAGCAAGGTCAATCTGTGCCGTGGGCCTGTGTGGCTGTAGAGCCTATCGGTGAGTGGGACAGGGAAGACTGTGCCTGGAGTGGGCAGGGTGGGGCCATGGTAAGGGCGCAAGATTTTATCTTGGGAGAGACAAGACCACTGGCAGATTCTTAGCTGCAGAAATGCTCCCACAGTCTTTCATTTAATTACAAGTTTTAAAATTTGTCTTTCTGTGCTTGCCTTGTTTCACTTAACACAGTTACCTCCAGTTCCATACATACTGCTGCAAATTCTGTTTTATGGCTGGATTTTATTCTGTTTTATGGCTGGATAATTTGTATATGGTAATGAATGCCCAGAGCTGTGCCCAGCTGGGTGAACTTTTCTTCAAGTGCGCACATCCATGTAACCACTAGCATGGTCAAGCAGATCAAGGAGATCATGGCTATGCCATGTTAATCACATCAGATGGCCCCATGCCCCTCCCAGTCAGTCCCTCTGGCATCATTTCCTACAAAGTATCACACAGGTAGTAGCTTAAAACAGCACAAGTTTGCTATATCACAGTTTGTAGGGTGGATGTCAGCTGTTTCTCTGCTCTGAGTCTTACAAGGCTGAAGGGGTGTCAGCAGGGCCGCAGTCCCTCTTGGAGGCTTGAAAGAGAATCAGCTTCCAGGCTCATTCAGGTGTGGCAGGACCCCCATTCCAGGCGGCTGGCTGTAGCACTGAGTCCCTGTTTCCTTGCAGGTTGTCAGCTGGAGGTCACTGTCCATGTCCAGAGGCCACCTGTGTTCCTTGGCTTGTGGCCCCTTTCTCCATCCCCAAGCCAGCAATGACCGATGGCGTCACCTTCATACTTCAAACCTCAGTGACCTCTTCTTCCTGTTCTCTCAGGGCCCTCTGTGTTCTTCTTTGGCTTCTAAAAGCCCTTGATATTACCTTGGGCCCATCCAGATAATCCAGGATGATCTATTTTAAAGTCACCTGATTAGCAACCTGAATTCCATCTGCAGTCCCTTCACAGTGGTACTCAGAGCAGTGTTTGGCTGAATGTCGGGGAACAGGAATCTTGAGGGATATGTTGTCTTCTACACAGCCCCTGTGCTCTTGAGCTCCATATAAATGGAATCATGCAATAAGTGTCTTTCGTGTCTCTCCTCATTTGCTCAGAATAAGGTCTCTGGGATTCATCTGTGTTGCAGTGTGCATCAGTAAGTAGTTCGCTTCTTTTTACTGTTGAGTACTATTGACTGTTGGATGCACTGCAGTGAATTCATCTACTCACTTGCTAAGGGATATTCACACTGCTTCTAGGTTTGTGTGATTATAAGTAAAGCTGCTGTGAACATTTCAGTAAAAGTCTTTTTGTGGACATATATTTTCATTTCTCTTTAGTAAATATCCAAGAGTAGAATTGCTGGGTCAAAGGCTTAAATGTATTTTTAATTTTGTAAGAAGCCACCAAACTGTTTCCCACCGTGGTTTTATTATTTTGCCTTTGTAACATTTGAAAGTTCTATTTTTCCACATTCTTCTAATGCTTGGTATTGTCAGCATTCTTAATTTTTTTTTTTTGGTGGGTGTGCAGTGATATCTCATTGTGGTTCTAATTTCTTTCTTTTTTTTTTTTTTTTTTTTAGAAACTCGATGTTTCTTTTCCATGAATCTTATATGTTGTTTAAGAGCCCACACAAGAACAGCTTAAGACCATTCAGTGGTTGCTCCTACGCATTCAGTGGCCTGAGCAGTGGGAGCTGCAGACCAGTCTTCTGTGGCAGGCTGGGCGCTCCAGTCTTCAGTAGGGAACTGCTGGATAGGCACAGAGGGCACCTGCACGCCTTCAGACCAGTCTGCAACCTTAGGCTGAGTAGCAGTGAACTCAGGAGCTGGAGCAGTCCATTCGCCCTGAAATTCCTCCTTGGTCACAGCCTTTTCAGCAGCAGTCTGCTCTTCTTTTTCAATCTCTTCAGGATCTCTGTAGAAGTAGAGATCAGGCATGACCCCCCACAGGTGTTCACGGGAAATGGTGCCACGCATGCACAAAACTTCCTGAGCCAGCATCCACCACATCAAACCACTGAGTGAGCTCCCTTGTTGTTGCATGGGATGGCAATGTCCACATAGCGCAGAGGAGAATCTGTGTTACATAGAGCAATGGTAGGTAGGTTAACATAAGACGCCTCCGTGAGAGGCTGGTGGTCAGCCCTTGGGTCAGTAACCACAAGCAGCCGTGGCTCCCGGAAGGCTGCCTGGATCTGTTGGTGAAGGTTCCAGGAGTAAAGCGGCCAGCAATTGGAGTGGTTCCAGTGGCAGCAGCAAACTTCAGCACGGCCCTCTGGCCAGTATTCCTGGAGGATCTAACGCTGACATCAGCAGGGTTTTCAATGGCAACAATGGCACGAGCTGCCAGGAGAAGCTTCTCCCAGGTCCTCTTCAGATTTATGATGTAGATGCCATCACTTTTCCTTTTATAGATATACTGCTCCATCTGGAAGTCAAGGTTGGTGCCACCTAAATGGGTTCCTGCTGCCAGGAACTTAAGGACATCCTCCTCCTTCATTTGCAGAACATCAAGGGCTCCGGACATTGTGAAAGTTTCCCTTTAAGTTACGACGGGAATCCAGAACAATGCCATTTGGAGCCCTCGGCAGGTAGCGCGGAAAGGCTGTGGTTCTAATTTCTATTTGCCTGATGACTAATATGAAATTTTTCTCATGTGCTTACTGGTAATTCATGTATCTTCTTCTTCTTTTCTGTTTTTAAGTCTTTTGCTCACTTTTTTATTGTTTGTATTTTTATAATTAACTTGTGGTTGTAATTTATTCATTCTAGATACGAGTACTCTATCAGATACATGTTTTATGAATATTATTTCCCAGTTTGTGGCTTACGTATTTATTTCATTTTATTTTATTTAATTTTAAGACACAGTTTTGCTTTGTTGCCCAGGCTGGAGTGTAGTGGCATTATCTTGGCTCACTGCAACCTCTGCTTCCCGGGCTCAAGCAATCCTCCTGTCTCAGTCTCCCAAGTAGTTGGGACCACAGGCATGTGCTATAATACCCGATAATATTTGTATTTTTTTGGTAGAGACAGGGTTTTGCCATGTTGCCCAGGCTGATCTCAAACTCCTGAGCTCAAGCAATCTGCCAGCTTTGGCCTCCCAGAGTGCTGGGATTACAGGTGTGAGCCATCGTGCCCAGCCTATTTATTTTAAGTGTCTTTTGATGAACTGAAATTTTTTGCTTTGGTGAAATTCAATTCATCATTTGTTTTCCTTTTCACAGTCCTTTTCTGGCCTCTGTAAAACATGTCTGCCAACTCCAGGTTCTGAGGATATTCTCTCCATGCCTTCTTCTAGAAGCTTTCTAGGTTTTGTTTTTACTTTTAGGCCTACAACTTGCCTTGAAGTAATTTGCATGCATGGCCGGAGGCAGAGCATCAAGGTCCTTTTTTTTTTTTTTAAACATACCATTTTACAGCTGTTTCAGTACCTTTGTTGAAAAGACTTTCCTTTCTTTCCCTTGCCCTCGGTGCAGGCCTCTCTCTGGACTCCATCCTGTTCTGGGATACACGGTCTGTGTGTATGCTCATATCACCTGATCCCCTTGGCTGGATGTCAGGCCCTGCAAGCCCTCTAGTTTTCCTCTGCAGGACTGTCTTCCCCTAGGTCCTCAGTGTAACCCCAGCCAGCTTCCAGCAGTGCCCCCACCTTGCCCAGCCTTCTTTATTTTGGAGAAACTGAATGGCTTCTGTTTTACATTTTTCCCTGGCTGCTGTCTACAAAGTAGAAAGCAGTGGGCAAGGCCAGGGGCATGGAGCCTGGGCTGTGGACCCCATAGAAGGGCCGCTGGGCTTCGGGGAGCCAGCAGGATTCCTGATGATGGGCTGTGGCTGTGAGTAAAAGCAGTGGACACTTTCCAGCTTTCAGTCAGGAAGAGCAGCGTGTTTCCAGCCTCCATGGCCAAGGCTGAGATCGGCTGAGTGGTCTTGGAGGTTTATCTTGTGGTGATGGCCAAGGAAGCCTGGTCCAGGAGAGCCTGGGAGTTCTGTGGTGGTGACGCTGACCCTAGGGCAGAGGAGGCTCAGGGTCTCTGCTTGGATTTAGCCAGGGCAGTTCCACCTATTTGATATGTGGGCATGCCCTAAGATTTCACTTGAAAACTATATTCAGCTGCTTCACAAAAATACTTGCAAATAGTTGCTAGAGCAGCGTCTTTACGTAAAGTGCAATGAGTTAGTAACTGGCTCATGCATATAGCCAGAGAGAAGTGGGTCAGAGGACAATGACAACCTGTCACTCCCACTCAGGAGCCCAGGGGAGGACTTCTAGGACAGGGTCAGGCGTGAAGCTCAACAAGATGCGCAACTGTGCTCAGGGCCTGTGGCAAAGCTGTGCCCTTCACCTCTGTGCTCTGGGGTCCAGGCTGGAGGTTGGACTGGAAAGGAGGTCTTGCCTGAGACTCTGGGTCTAAGTGAGCCACCAGGGAGCCAGAAGCTTCTGCAAGCAAGAGGTGTGATGAGCAGAGCAGCCAGGGAGGTGCCGGATGGAACAAAGTCCCTGTTCTGGGTGCAGTGCAGCTAGGACACATGGCCAAGCCAGGACAAAGTAGGGCTTTCCACAGCTGTCTGTTTCTTTGCTTTTATATTTGATTTTAGTTTGCTTTTGATGAGAGAATTTGCATTTTGGGTGGGAGTTAGAACTTTCTCTGTGCTGTGAGGAATGGGTGCGTGTGGGTGTGCGGGGGGAATGGGTGGTAGACATGTTGTGTGGCAGGTGTGTGTTGGGTTGTGTGTGCACAGCTTGAGGTCTTCCATCATTCTGGCTCCCTCTATCACAGCCACAGATATCAAGGACCCTGCATCAGAGGAATGTGGGGGATGCTTTGGACACACAAGGGTGCGCTGGGGACTGTGGCCACACATCCGGACACATGGGGCCACTGGCATTTGGCACCTGAGTTGCTCTCATCCGAAACATGACCCTGGGCCCTCTGGGGTAGATGGATGGCTGATTCTCCTTGGTGGCCTCTGCACCTGTATCCTAACTGGGTGGGGCAGGGGGTGGCTTCAACTAACAGCATGGAAACTGCCCTGGCTATGAGGGGCTTCCTATTGGGCAAAGCCGTTAGGGGGCGCCTCTGTGCTCACTTTCCATCATGGCCTGCAATCACGGAACAAATCAATTAAAGCAGAGAACAATCAGTTATTTTTTCAGACTTATTTTCTTAAATGGCTTAATCTATGCCTCAGGCCACACATACTGTTGGTTACATAAGCAGCTCCAGTGACTGCATCTCTGTGACATCGCTACAGTGCTACATGCAAGAGCTGGCCTCTCTGCTCCTGAGCAGGCCCTGCTCTTTCCACACCCTCTCTCCAGCCACTGGGGAGACTACGCCACTCTGCCTGCGGACAGAGAGTGACAAGGGACAGAGCTCCCATTCCAACCAGTGAACCACGTCTGCTGGAGCCTGGGGGGAATCACAAATGCTAGCATCAACAGGCCTGTTTGGATACTCTTAAGAGTCCCGTTTCCATTTTAGAAGAACATTATTAAAAACAAACCTCATTCACCTTAACCAAAATTAAACAGCTAGATGACCTTCAACCAATATCTCTGGTTTGGATCCAGTGACCTGCATGTGGTCTCACATCCCCATCAGAGTTGCTCTTTGCGTGCAATTTTTGGCCCAGTGTAAATGCGGAAGAACCTATATTTCACACAAACAACTCTTGCTAGATATGCAGGGTTGTTGTGAAACTTTAACTATTTTACCATCTTCATGTGCAAAGGTCTGGCAGGTATGCTTTAGCCTCAGGGGAGGGAGAGACAAAGTGGTGAAAAACTGAGGTAGGTTTCAGAGGTCTCTGTTACGAACACGCATGCGACTGTGCACAAAGGTAGAGAGCTGGAAAAATGTTACACTCCCAACATGGGAGTCACTTCTTAGTACTGACAGCGTTTGGAGTTATTTAAAACAAATTAGTCAGGAAGTAGATGAATAACAAAGTTAACTGGATTTTCTAGTATGACTATTAAAATGTAAACAATGGCAGATAATCTGTGTTCACGAAGTGAAAAAATTCCTTTACTGCAAATATGTATTAAATCAGACAGTAGTGGAATTACACATCCTCTACCAAACTCATCTGCATAAACTGTAACACTACAAAGCTGATGTCAACATCTGTCACCTTAACTGTCTAATGCATGACTTCTGTTTTGGAAGTCAGCAGCCCTTTATTTAATTGGCAAAACCAGATGCCCTCTGGACATTAAATGGGTAATATTTACAAACACTTTTTTCAATGTGTGAGTTTAGTAATAATATTTTATTTCAAAATTAGTTATAAAATGCTGACATATATAAATCAGTTTTGAATTATTTGATAAAATTTTCATACATAAAACTACTACTGTTTGCTTATTCCAGCATTGAACTAAGTGTTTATCAGTGATAGCACAGTAAATAAATTCAGACTGCCCTGGGGAGTTTTGCTCCTGGAAATGGTGGAGTAGATTGTTTTACACCAATACTGATATTGGAATAACTAGGAAACATGGCAAAATATAAGAAAGATAACTGCTTGATGACATCAGAGAGTATAAAGGCAGTGAGGAATTTGAGGCTATGAAGTGGGAGAGGATTGGAGACGAGAGACACACTAGCATTTGCAGTCACTTTCCCCGTTGGGAATACTGCCAGTGACAAAGGCAGTGGCTGAGACGCTGAACAGACCTTTCAACAAGTCTTACAGGTATGGGCAGACAGAAATGAAAATTCAGGGCCCTCAATGAGAAACAAACCTCAGCCAACACCCCAGGCTTTTGGCTGGGAACTTGAAGGGCTATATCCCAAGAGTCGGAGTAAACTAAAAATAAAGCAGCCATAGTAGGGAATTAAGTCCAGCTTCACATTACTTAAATACCTGATTGGCTTAATGTGGTCTTAGATTACTAATGTCCCCACCCCAGTTGCCTAAAATAAGCAAACTGCACTTTCTCAGGAAAAAAAAAATCACCCATTGCCAAAAATTATATCTCAAAATCTTAATATGTAATATCTAAGACTCAATTAAATTGACTAGCAGTCACATAAGATTAAAATGGAGCTGAAAAGTTCCTATTGCCTAGTGACGGTGATGCTGTCATAATGTTCTAGTGCAACAAGTTACCTTTTCTATATTTATATAGGATTGCATTCACAAATACTTAGTATTGTGCTACAATTACCACAGAATTGAGTGCAGTAACATGCTGTGTGTCAGGTCTCTATATGCAAGCCTGGAGCCTGAAAGTCTGAAGTCCTGCTTGCCTTGGCTGATCGTCTCCCACCCCCACCTGCATTCACCATTGTCCCTGATCGCCCAGCAGAGCTTCCCCAGACAAGCCCCTTACCCAACCCTGCCATCTTAACTGTTCTTATGATAATGTGAATACCTCTCACCCAACCCTGCCATCTTAACTGTTCTTATGGTAATGTGAATACCTCTCACCCATCCTGTTATCTTAATTGCTCTTCTGCCTCACCCCCACCCACCACCTTAACTGAACTTGTGGTCATGTATACTCCTTGCCCCTACCCCCCACCACTGTAACTGATCTTACTCTGCAACACCCCCACCTCCAAAAAACTACCCCAACCTATAAAGCTAATTCCCACCTTACCTGCTTCGCCTGTCCTTTCTCGGATTTGGCCCACTTGCACCCAAGCAAGAAATAAAACGGCCTTGTTGCTCACACAAAGCCTGTTTGGAAGATCTCTGTAATAAATGCATTTAATGTTCAGTACTATTGGATGCAAACAACACTGTGCAGGTTTGTAGCCTAGGAACAATAGGTTATACCATATAGCGTAGGTGTGTAATAGGCTATGCCATCTAGGTTTGTGTAAATTTACTCTGTGATGTTTGCACAATGGGGAAGTTGCCTAACAATGCATTTCTTAGAATGTGTCTCCGTCATTAAGTGATGCATGACTGGAGTCTAAAATAATTATATTTAATATGTAGACGTTAAAGAATTTTGGCAGGGAATTGAGAAACATAAAAATAAGTCCGGTCTAGAACTGAAAAATAGACGAACTAAAAATAAGAACTCAGTGCATATGGTTAAGAGCCGACTGGGCAATCAAGAAAAGAGAAAAAACAAAGTGAAAGATAAGTTGAGAAGAAAATATACAGTTTGAAGCAGACTTACAGACATGCAGATACACAGGTACACAGTGGGAAGTAGATGTGTGGAGTAAGAGATAAAAGCACAAGACCATATGCATAAGCATGGAAAAGGGGCATAAGTTTCAACACACATGCACAGAAGCACCTCAATTTATTATGGAGTTAGGGCCCAACAAACATCCTAAGTCAAAAATACTGTGAGTTCAAAATTCATTTAATAGCCCAATAAACCCATTATAAAGTAGAAAAATTGAAAGTTGAACTGTCATAAGTCAATGACCGGCTGTAATTGAGTCCCAGAAAGGAAGAACAGACAGGGCGGTACAGAAGTGATATTTTAAAAGAGAGGTTCATCATGGTGGACAGGAGGCAGGACTAGATTGTAGCTCCAGCTCGGACGAATAGAGCACTGTGCAGAGGCTTGCATCAGAATTTTAGCTCCAGAACGGCTGCAGGAATAAACCAGAAATCCCCACAGGACCCACAGGCCCTCTGATAGAAGCAGACTGCTCCTGCAGGACCCGGGAGACACCTCAAATACTGTGAGTGTACAAACTGCAGAAGCGAGAAAGGGAGATACTCTGCCCCTGAATATACACCCCACTGGGGAAAGTGAAGGTCTACTTTGTGAAAGTTTTTGACTTTACCTGGAGCTGAGTTCATTTGGAGAGCTAAGCAAAATACAGGGGTAGAGGAAGCAGCAGGAGAGGCCCTGGGAGCTTCCTGGACCCCGAAGCAGGCCATTCCTGCCTGGCACCACAGGGATTTGGGGGGCAGTCTCACAGGCACAAGGAAAAGGAAGTCTACAGCTGAACTTTGTAATAATTTGAACTGGGCAAGAGCCTCCTGGCCAGAACTCAGGGGAGGGTGTGAATCTGGCATGCAGACTCCACAGGATGGGGAGGAACTAAAGCCTTTTTTTGTTTGTTTGTTTGTTTTTGCAATTAGGAGGTGGGTAGCCTAGGGCAAGTTCTCAGCTCTGCTTGCCCGCTGCCTAGAAACAAACTTGGTGCTGTTAGCAGAAACATGGTGGCAGTGAGACCAGCCCTTCAGATTGTGTGGGAGCTGGGTGAGGCCTGTAACTGCTGGATTCCCCAACTTCCCTGACAGCCTGCATGACTCAGCAGATGCAGCATAATCCTCCCAGGAAAACAACTCCATTGACCTGGGAAGTTCACCCTCACTCCCCATAGCAGCCTCAACAAGACCGACCAAGGAGAGTCTGAGCTCAGACACACCTAGCCCTGCTCCCAATTGATGGTCCTTCCCTACCTACCCTGGTAGCTGAAGACAAAGGGCATATACGCTTGGGAATTCTAGGGTCTCACCCACCGCCAGTTCCTCTCCATACTTACCACAGCTGATGTTCTCTGGAAAGTGCCACATCCCGGCAGGAGGCCAACCAACACAAAAATAGAACATTAAACTACCAAAGCTAAGAATGCTCACAGAGTCCATTTCAAATACCCACTGCTACGTCCACTGGAACAGGTGCTGGTATCCATGGCTGAGAGACCCATACATGGTTTAGGACATCACAGGACTTTGTACAGACAACCCCTAGTACCAGGCTGGAGCCGAGTAGACTTGCTGGGTGGCTAGATCCAGAAGAGAAATAACAATCACTGCAGCTCAGTTCACAGGAAAGGGGGAGAGTACTACACCAAGGGAACACCCTGTGGGACAAAAGAATCTGAGCAGCCTTCAGTTCTTGACCATCCCTCTGACAGAGCCTACCCAAATGAGAAGGAACCAGAAAATCAACCCTGGTAATCTGACAAAACAAGGCTCTTTAACACCTCCAAAATATCACACTAGTTCACTAGCAATGGATCCAAACCAAGAAGAAATCCCTGATTTACCTGAAAAAGAATTCAGGAGGTTGGTTATTAAGCTAATCAGGGAGGCACCAGAGAAAGGCAAAGCCTAATGCAAGGAAATCCAAAAATAAAACAAGAAGTGAAGGGAGAAATATTCAAGGAAATAGATAGCATAAGGAAAAAACTACCAAAACATCAGGAAACACTGGACACACATAGAAATGAAAATGCTTTGGAAAGTCTCAGAAATAGAATTGAACAAGTAGAAGAAAGAAATTCAGAGGTTGAAGACAAGGTCTTTGAATTAACCCCATCCAACAAAGACAAAGAGAAAAGAATAAGAAAATATGAACAAAACCTCCAAGAAGGCTGGGACTATGTTAAATGACCAAACTTAAGAATAATTGGTGTTTCTGAGGAAGAAGAGAAATCTAAAAGTTTGGAAAACATATTTGGGGGAATAATAGAGAAAAACTTCTCAGCCTTGCTAGAGACCTAGACATCTAAGCACAAGCAGCACAAAGAAAACCTGGGAAATTCATTGCAAAAAGATCATCACCTAGGCACATTGTCATCAGGTTATCTAAAGGTAAGATGAAGGAAAGAATCTTAAGAGCTGTAAGACAAAAGCACTTGGTAATCTACAAAGGAAAACCTATCAGATTAACAGTAGATTTCTCAGCAGAAACCCTATAAGCTAGAAGGGATTGGGGCCCTATCATCAGCTTCCTGAAACAAAACAATTATCAGCCAAGAATTTTGTATCCAGCCAAACTAAGTATCACATGTAAAGGAAAGATACAGTATTATTCAGACAAACAAATGCTGACAGAATTTGCCATTACTAAGCCAGCATGAAAAGAACTGCTAAAAAGAGCTCTAAATCTTGAAACAAATCCTGGAAACATATCAAAACAGAACCTCTTTAAAGCATAAATCACACAGGACCTATAAAACAAAAATACGAGTTAAAAAGCAAAAACAAAAAAACTAAGGTACACAAGCAACAAACAGCATAATGAATGCAATGGCACCTCACATCCCAATACTAACATTGAGCGTAAATGGCCTAAATGCTCCACTTAAAAGATATAGAACTGCAAAATGGATAAGAATTCACCAACCAACTATCTGCTGTCTTCAAGAGACTCACCTAACACACAAGGACTCACATAAACTTAAAAGTAAAGGGGCGGAGAAAGGTATTTCATGCAATTAGGCACCAAAAGTGAGCAGAAGTAGCTATTCTTATATCAGACAAAACAAACTTTAAGGCAACAACAGTTAAAAGAGACACAAAGGGACATTATATATAGTGCTAAAAAGCCTTGTCCAACAGGAAAATATCACAATCCTAAACATATATGCACCTAATACCGGAGCTCCCAAATTTATACAACAATTACTAACAGACCTAAGAAATGAGAGAGACAGTCACACAATAATAGTGGGGGACTTCAATACTCCACTGACAGCACTAGACAGGTCATCAAGACAGAATGCCAACAAAGAAACAACAGATTTAAACTATACCTTGGAACAAATGGACTTAACAGATGTATACAGAACATTTCAACCAACACCTGCAGAATACACATTCTATTCAACAGCACATGAAACTTTTTCCAGGATAGACCATATGATAGGCCACAAAACAAGCCTCAATAAATTTAAGAAAAATGAAATTATATTAAGCACTTTCTCAGACCACAGTGGAATCAAACTGGAAATCAACTCCAAAAGGAACCTTCAAAACCATGCAAACACATAAGAAATTAAATAACCTACTCCTGAATGATCATTGGGTCAAAAATGAAGTCAATATGGAAATTAAAAAATTATTCAAACTGAATGACAATAATGACACAACCTAGCAAAACCTCTGGGACACAGCAAAAGTGGTGCTAAGAGGAAAGTTCATAGCCCTAAATGCCTACATCAAAGAGACTGAAAGGGCACAAACTGACATTCCAAGGTCACATCTCAAGGAACTAGAGAAACAAGAAAACCCAAACCCAAACCCAGCAGAAGAAGGAAATAACCAAGATCAGAGCAGAACTAATGAAATTGAAACAAAAAAAATACAAAAGATAAATAAAACAAAAAGCTTGTTTTTAAAAAGATAAATAAAATTGATAGACCATTAGCAATATTAACCAAGAAAAGAAGAGAGAAAATCCAAATAACCTCATTAAGAAACAAAACGGGAGATATGCAGAAATACAAATGATCATTCATTGATCATTTACAAATGATCATTACATTATAAACTAGAAAACCTAGAAGAGATGGATACATTCCTGGAAAAATACAACTTTCCTAGCTTAAATCAGGAAGAATTAGATATCCTGAACAGACCAATAACAAGCAGCAAGATTGAAATAATTTAAAAATTACCAACAAAAAAAGTCCAGGATCAGACGGATTCCCAGCAGAATTCCACCAGACATTCCAAGAAGAATTGGTACCAATACTTTTGACACTATTTCACGAGATAGAGAAAGAGGGAGCCCTCCCTAATTCATTCTATGAAGACAATATCACCCTAATACCAATACCAAGAAATGACATCACCAAAAAGAAAACTATAGACCAATATTCTTGCTGAACATAGATGCTAAAATCCTTAACAAAATACTAGCTAACTGAATCCAACAACATATCAAAAAGATAAACCACCATGATCAAGTGGGTTTCATACCAGGGATGCAGAAATGGTTTAACATATGCACATCAATACATGTGATACACAGAACTTAAAACCAAAATCATGTGATCATCTCAATAGATGCAGAAAAAGCATTTGACAAAATCCAGCATCCTTTAGGTTTAAAACTCTCAGCAAAATTGGCCTACAAGGGACATACCTCAATGTAATAAAAGCCACCTATGACAAACCCACAGCCAACCTAATACTGAATGGGAAAAGTTGAAAGTATTCTCTATGAGAACTGGAACAAGACAAAGATGCCTACTCTCACCACTCCTCTTCACATAGTACTGGAAGTCCTAGCCAGAGCTATCAGACAAGAGAAAGTAATAAAGGGCATCCAAATTGGTAAAGAGGAAGTCAAACTGTCACTGTTGGCTGATGATATTACTGTTTACCTCAAAAACCCTGAAGACTCCTCCAGAAAGCTCCTAGAACCGATAAAAGAATTCAGGCAAGTTTCTGGATACAAGATTAATGTACACAAATCGGTAGCTCTTCTATACACCAACAGCAGCCAAGCAGAGAATCAAATCAAGAACTCAACCCCTTTTATAATAGCTGGGAAAAAAATAAATAAATAAAGCACCTAGGAATATATATGGAATACTACTCAGTATGTCATGGAATACTACTCAGTCATAAAAAGGAATGAATTAAGGGCATTCACAATGACCTAGATGAGATTGGAGATTATTATTCTAAGTGAAGTAACTCAGGAATGGAAAAACAAACATCCTATGTTCTCACTGATTTGTAGGAGCTAAGCTATGAGGATAAAAGACATATGAATGATTCAATGGACTTTGGGAACTTGGGGGAAAATTGAAGGTGGGGGATAAAAGGACTAAAAATGGGGTGCACTGTATTACTGCTCAGGTGTTGGGTGCACCAAAATCTCACAAATCGCCACTAAAGAACTTATTCATATAACCAAACACCGCCTGTTCCCCAAAAACATATGGAAAACAAAGAAAAACAGGATAATGATTGAGAATTTTCTAAATTAATGAAAGATATCAAGCCACAGATTCAGAAGTGATATGAACCCCAAGGAGCATAAATATGAGAAAAGTGCAAGTTTACATGTTATAATAAAACTGCTGAAAACCTATGATAAAGGAAAATATTCTAGAAACAGGATAAGAAAAAAGACTACCTCGACTTTTAAATGGAAATAATAAAAGCTAGAAGAAAATGGAATATCTTCAGAGTGCAAAAATAAATACATACATGCCAGCCTATAGTCCCGTATCTTGTACAATTCTTCTTTAAAAGCAGAGGCAAAATAAAAAAAAATTTCAGACACTTATCATCAGAGGACCACACTACAGAGAATACTAAAGGGTGTTCTTTAGGTAGAAGGAAATAATCTCAGATTGAAGCTCAGAGCTGCAGGAAAAAAAATAAAGAACAACGGAAAATCATTATAGCCTATGTGGGTATTGGCCCTATAGAGAATAGTATTTCCCTGTGGAATTTGAGAGAGAATCAAATTACGGGACAACATTAATAAACAAGGCAAGAAAGGATAAACGGAGTTCAGAAGTTCTAAGTTTCTTGAATTGTCCAAAGTGTGATGCAAGTACTATTTTAAGGGAAACTCTATAGTCAAGGATGTATATTGTAACCTCTATTGTAACTACCAAAAGAACAGTAAAACAATGTATCAGGAAGATGCTAATAGAACAGAAAATTAATAAATACTTTGATTTATACAAAATAAGGCAAGAGAGATGAAAAGGAAACAAAAGGGCAAACAAAAGCAAATAATGAGATGTCAGATCTTTAACCAACCAGACCAGTTACCGCATCCAATGCAGGTAAACTAAAAGGCTTCAAGTAAAACACATGATC
This sequence comes from Aotus nancymaae, assembly GCF_030222135.1. Lineage (NCBI taxonomy): Eukaryota > Metazoa > Chordata > Mammalia > Primates > Aotidae > Aotus > Aotus nancymaae. The sequence goes on from NW_026988425.1 coordinate 124,542,503, forward strand.
AGACTGGATTTTAAAAACCTTAATTTTACATCGTTTACATCTGAATTACAAACTGTCGCAAAGGTTGAAAGTAGAATGATTTTAAAAATATATCATGCAAACACTAATCAAAAAAGTTAATGTAGAAACACCAATGTCAGATAAGTTGACACTGATGAAAATAAAACTTTAATAAAGATAGAAAAAAGTTTATAATGATAAAATATCAGACCAACAGGAAATTACGACAAGACTAAATATTCTTTTTTTGTTGTTGTTGTTGTTGCCAGGCTGGAGGGCAGTGATGCGCTCTCGGCTCACTGCAACCTCCGCCTCCTGGGTTCAAGTGATTCTCTTGCCTCAGCCTCCTGAGTAGCTGGAACTACAGGCGTGCGCCAACAAGCCCAGCTAATTTTTGTATTTTTAGTAGAGATGGGGTTTCACCATGTTGACCAGGATGTCTCAACCTCTTGACCTCATGATCCGCCCGCCTCAGCCTTCCAAAGGGCTGGGATTATAGACATGAGCCACTGCACCCAGCTGACTAAATATTCTTAATCTCAAATTATACAAAGGAAAAATCAACAGAAAATAAAAGAGAAATATACAAGTCCACAATCAAAGTGGGAGGTTTTAACAAAGTGCTTTCAATAGCTGATAGAACAAGCAGACAAAAATAATCAGTATGGATTTAAATAACATGAAAAACATGATCCAATTAACATAACAGATCACTGCACCAAGAATCACAAAACCTACTTTTTGTTTCTTTGTGAACATGAAACCTTTACCAAAACTGATCATATGCTAGGCCATAAAGCAAGTCCCAAATTTCAAAAGGCTGAAATCATTCACACCCTCTTCTCTGACCAACTGGCAGAGGACAGGGAACTGTAGGGGACTGGCTGTGCCATCGTGCCCAGGTGACTTTCCAGGTACCAACAACCCCACAGGCACAGGCTTGAACTGCAGTCTGAGTCTTGGCAGAATGCCTTGGGATCCTCCTGGCACAGGGGCAGACGGGAGGTCTGTCAGGCACTGCTCTGAGGATGCCTCTCCCTCACTTTGCTCTCTCCCCTACAAAGCAGTCATGAGACAGCTCATCATGGCCTCACTGTTCTGAGGAGGTATGGGCCCGCCCCCTCAGGACAATAGACATTAGTGAAAATCAAACTGTAATAAAGATGTAAAACCTCTCAGCTGCTGCACAGAACAGGCTCCTCAGCAATGGGGTCTTGCACAACTCATGCAGCAGGCTGTCCCTTTTGTTTCAGTGTCCTGCTTTCTGGCATGTGGAACGAGGACCTGGGAGCTGGCACCTGGGCTACTCTCTCCCTCACTGTCTACGTAAGTAATAAACCGTCTGCATCTAAAAGTGGCCTGTCTCATCCTTACTGGTTGAATCAGACAGACCTTGCCCTTGCCTTGTCTTGTGTGTGTGCTTGACAGAAATCAGTAACAAAAGGAGAAGTGGAAAATCCTTACACACTGAGGAATTAACTGGAAGTGTATATAACCATTTACATATATGTGAAAAGAAGAGGCTGGGCCTCAATAATCTAAATTGGGGGTTTGCAAATTATGACCCATGGGCCAGTTCCACTCTGCCCCGATTTTGTACAATGCATAAACTAAGAATAGCTTTTACATTTTAAGAAATTTATTTATTTATTTATTTATTTATTTGAGATAGAGTCTCTCTCTGTCACCCAAGTTGGAGTACAGTGGCGTGATCTTGGCTTACTGAAACTACCACCTCCCAGGCTCAAGTGATTCTCCTGCCTCAGCCTCCCAAGTAGCTGGCATTACAGACATGCACCACCACACCCGACTAATTTTTGTATTTTTAGTAGAGATGGGGTTTCACCATGTTGGCCAGGCAGGTTTTGAACTCCTGACCTCAGGTGATCTGCCTGCCTCAGCCTCCCAAAGTGCTTGGATTACAGGCGTGAAGCACCACACCTGGCCAGCTTTTACATTTTAAGTTTAAAAGAAAGCATCTGTGACACAGAAAGCAGGTGCAGCTTGCAAAGCCCAAAGTACTTACTATCTGCCCTGTCATGGAAAAAAGTTTGTGAATCCCTGATCTGAGTATCTATCTCAAACAGTTTTAAGAAATAGCAAATTAAACCGACAAATAAAGAAGGAAAAAAAGGAAACAGCAAGACCAAGAAAAAAAACTTACAAATGCTGAGAGGACAGATATAAAACCAAATATATCAAACATTTATGATGATAACATCAGATTTTGGTGAAATAGACCAGAACCGATAAGGAGAATCAACGAAGCCAAAAGATGGTTCTTCGGAAAGACACAGAATAACTGATAACTCTGGCAAGACTTATCTGCATTTATATCCATGTGTCTATGTGTAAAAGAAGGCAGACACCCAGGAACATATGCTGCACAATTCCATGTATACAAAGCTCACGCACAGGAAAGACTAACCCGAGGTGTTATGAAAAAAGAAAACAACAAGACCAAGGCCATGACTGTAGTTGTAGTTACCTTTGGGGAGAAAGAGGGTGTAGTGAAAGGAAGAGGGAAGGAAAGAGATTTCTGGCTGCTGATAGTCATTGTTTAATTTGATTTCAATGATATTTGCACCAATGCTACACTTTATGAGAATTCATTAAGTTGTACAGTTATGTTATAATTTCCAGTATTAACATATGCAGTACTTCAATAAGAAATTTTGAAATATTTTGACTTTGTCTTGTTGGATTTGCTTTGTAATAAGTTTGGCAGTATCACATGTAAGGTGGCTACTTGGAATATATTTGACGTTAAAAAGCTGTTAATTTGTAACAAAATGTAAACAAGCAGGAACTAAGCACACGAGTATGTAGTTTTATACACTTACACCTTTCAGATTAGTCTGACCATTATGAGTCAGTCTTAGTATAAATTTAACATGAAATTAAAATCAGTGGTGCTTACGCTTAGAGACCTGATTATAATCAGCAAAATTATTCACGCATGAAGAAGAGGAACGTATGCTAAAAGCTGCAAGATTGCAATGTAAGCATTAACACTTCACAACAAACCATGGAGAATACTATCCAAGGACTCACCATGACTAGTTAGGCAGAGGACACATGGAAACAGAAGGAATAAAACTTCCCAAATATTGGGAAATAAAAAGAAAATGATGATAAAGCTGCCTTTTTCCAAGGGCTTTTCATCAGTGTACTGGGTTGGCCCCAGAGGGACTTTGGGCACATCTAGTCCTCAAAAGTAAAATCAGAGAAAACGACCATGGATGAAGGACATAAACTTGCATTTTGTATGGAAACATTCATAACTGTCCTCTGTTCAGGCCCTATTATGTTCCATTTTAGTGCTGCAGATACCCTATTTCATTCAATCATACCACCATTTTATAACTGCAGAAACTAAGGCTTGGCACGTTAAACTACTTGGTTCAGTGACCCCAGGAGGCCAGAGAATGGTGATGAGTGAAACTCAGGCTGTCCTAGCTGGCTTCAGCAAAGTTCACAGAAACACACGGGCTGCCTGCTGCTCCTATGGATCCTGATTACAATCTGCCTCCCTGAGCGGCTCCTTCTACCTTCTCCGGGTGGGGTGGCCAGCCTCCAAGATAGCACCCAAGACTCCATCTGTGCAGCTCCCTCCACTTCATACTAGGGTTAGTCTCTATGACCGATGGATTATAGCCTATGTGATGTGATGTCAATTCCAAGACTACTCCATGACAGATTGTGGCTTCCACTGTAAGCTGTCTCTTTCTCTCTCATCAGTCGCTCTGGGGGAAGTCAACTGATGCCTTATGAGGTTGTCCAGGTAGCCAAGGAAGAGGCAGCTGTGGTGACACTCTGAGGTCTCCTGGTGGCTACAAGTGAAGAACTGAGGCCACTAGCAGCCCTGTGAGGGGGCCTGGAGGAAGGTCCAGCAGCCCCAGTTGGACTGCGACCTCGAGAAGGACCCTGAGCCAGTCACACCACCCTTGATTCCTGATCCTCAGAAATGGTGTAAAAAATACATGATGGTTGTCTTAGGCTGCTAAGTTCTGGGATGATTTTGCATGTGGCAATAGATAACTAGTACACCATAACATCAGACTTTGACTAAACATTCCTGATTTAAAAAAAACAAGAACTGCGATGGAATGACATATGAACGCACCAGAATGGCTAAAGTTAAAAAGACTGACAACACTAAACGTCTGAGATGATGGAGCAACCAGGACTCTTGTATGTTGTTACAGTGGTATATAAAACAACATAAACACAATTTAAAAGGTCTAGCAGTTTCTGTAAAACTAAACATACATCTGCCTATGACCAGCTACATCTACCTGGGATCCAGATAATTCACTCCTAGGTGTTTACCCAAGAAAAACAAAGCCACCTCTCCATAAAAGAGCTTGTATAGGAATGTTTATAGTAGCGTTACTGATAATAGCCAAACCTAGTAACCACCCAGATGCACATCAAATAGTGATGGATAAAAACAACAACAACAACAACTGAGGTATAGCCACGTAATGAAACACTACTTCCACACTTCATTCTTTCTTCAAAAGAAATGAACTGCTAATACACTCAACATAGATGAATTTCAGAAACGTGCTTGGTGGAAAAACCAGACACAAAACAGTGCACACTGTCCATTTTCACAGCTCCTGGTGTTTCATGTTTTGTTGAGTGGACTCCTCTGTGTCTCACTCAACCAACACCCCTGAACCTAACTTGTTCCAAATTCAGAGCTATCCTAGAGAGTGGCTATCTTGGTAGACTAAATAAATAAATACACTGGACACAGACAAGAGACTCAAGGGTATCTGCCAGCGTAAACAAGTTTCCCGTGAGAGAGACCTGGGCACAGGTCAGACACAGGGATTCTGCCATCCACCAGGATAAAGAAGTACCCCCTGAAGGCACATCCTAAACATGCACAATCACCTCCCCTCCAGCCCTGTCAGGGCAGGGTTGGAGTTCACAGCCACTCTCCAGAGAAACAGAGAGGCCTCAAAAGCAAATTAGAAAGAGAAAAATGCAACACCCTCTCTCTGCCATTGCCAACAAAGCCAGTCTGTGCAGTTTCTGCACATCACACAAACTAGCCGAGAGCTTGCAGCAGGTCTTCCTTGGTGTCTCCTCTTCCACGACGTTTCTCCACACACGCTCTTCTCGGGGCACCTGGACCTACTCCTGCCTTTATACAGCATACATGTCCCTGCCACCAAGCTGCGGCGCGTGCTCTGTGTTCCGCCTCCACCCGCCACACGGCTGTCTGTCAAGGCCCTCTGTGTATGCTCAGGGCCCGAGGTCCCTCCTCATCCCTCCAGGCTTCCCTTCCCACAGGCTTCTCCCGGCACAGTGCCCATCTGCCCTGTAGACAGCAGGCAATGTTCTTGCATGTCTACACCAGGGCATGAGTGCCCTGAGGCCAGCGATGGAGTCCCCAGAGCAGGGCTGCCCCACCCAGAAAGCCCCAGTGTCCCGATCTCAGTCTGGGGCCCTTTTCTCCTGAAGGTGTCTGTCTGGCTTTACCCAAAGGGAGTGTGAGGCATGACAAAGGGACAGCAAGCTTTCTTCAAGGTTGGGACCCCAGGAACACAGATAGGACTCTTCCCGCCTTCTAGGACCTGCCTCTGGCAACCAACCATTCCCAGCCTTACTGGATGTGACAGGAAGGAAATCAGCTCTAACCACCCTAAACTCCAAGGATGCCGTCAGCAAGTGCTAGGTCCTTAGTGGTTCTCGGTTTCTGCCTTTTAAAGCAAGGAGTTTGGGTCCCTCCAAGTCTGGACCAAAGCTTTTAAGCCCCAGGCAAAGCTCCATTCATAGTCCTTGGCAAGTTTTGACCCATCGCTACTCTTTTTCCATCTAGAAAGAATCTCCTTTGTTTTGACCCCGAGTAGCCCCCATTTCCTCTTAGAACAGCCTGGTACTAAATACCAGCACTACCTCGGTGCTCCTGGGACCTCCGGGTTGCCTTGCTCACTGCCCTCAATTTTACAGATGAGAAAACAGAGCAAGAAGATCAAGAAAGTTGTTGAAGATTGCACAGTGAATTAGTAAGACCTACAGCTAGTGGAGCAAATAATATTTCCTGCCTAAAAACACAAAGATGGCCCATGCAAACATCCTTCCCAGCAGCCAATGGAACCAGGTGGGGAGAGACTCAGGGGCAGAGAGCCCTGGCCTTGCCTGGCCGTTGCACTGAGGATGGCACCTGGTGCTTCCAGGGATGGAGTGTGAAGGCACTAATTCCAGCCTAGAAGTTTTAGAAAGCAGATATGGGGCGTGCACTAACTCTTTTATTCAACATAAAAGAACATAAATGATACAATTCTAAGATGCCTAAGTAGGGTTTGAAAATGTTGATGTAACTGGAGGTTAAATGTGACATGTGAGACACACAAACAAGTGAAGATCTAAAAACTGTCTTGTTAATTCACTTCAGGCTGCCCAGTGTTTGCAGGAACAGTGGTGGCTACAAAGAGGGGCCGTGTGGGAAGGGCACTCTCCCTGCACTGTCACCTGCATACTCAGGATTGGCACAGGGAGCCACTGCCCCCCCCACCTGCCGGCTGGTCTCCGGTAGCATGAAAACAGTTGGCATGGCCATTCCTGCCATAAACAGGAAAATGATACACCCTATACCAGATGCCAGGTGCTGTCTGCATCTGTCCTTTTAAAAATTTAATTGCTTTATACAATTGACATTGAATAAAATGCAGATATTTACGTTTACAGTTTGAGAAGCAGACACATGCACATACAGACATGCCTCACCTCACTGTTTTACTGTGTTGCCCTTTGCAGATACTGCATTTTCTTTTTACAAATTAAAGGTCTGTGGCAACCCTGTGCTGAACAAGTTTACTGGCATCATTTTTCAAACAGCACGCACTCACTTTGCATCTCTGTGTCACATTTTGGTAATTCTCACAATATTTCACACTTTTCCATTAGGATTCTAACTGTTATGGTGATCTGTGCTCGGTGACCTTTGATGTCACTGTTGTAATTGTTCTGGGGCACCATGAACCACAGACACACACACCAATGAAATTAGTAACGCTGTGTGTGTTCTGACTGCTCCACTGACCAGCCATTCTCCTCTCTCCTTCTCCTCAGGCCTCCCTATTCCCTGAGACACAACAATATTAAAGTTAGTGCATAAACAACCCTACAATGCCCTCTAAGTTGTTCAAATAATAAAAAAAAAGAGTTTCATGTCTTACTTTAAATCCAAAGCTAGGAATGGTTAAGCTTAGTGAGGAAGGCATTTCAAAAGCTGAGATAGGCTGAACGCTAGATCTCCTGCACTAAACAGTTAACTAACTTCTGAATGCAAAGGAATAATTACTGAAAGAAATTAATAGTGCTACTCCAGTGAATACACAAATGATAAGAAAGTGAAACAGTCTTATCGCTGATATGGAGAAAGTTTCAGCAGTCTGTGGTCTGGATAGATCAAACCAGCCACAATATTCCCTTAAGCTAGCACCTAAACCAGAGCAGGGTCCTAACTCTCTACAATTCTGTGGAGGCTAAGAGAGGTGAGGAAGCTACAGAAGAAAAGTTGGAAGCTAGCAGAAGTTGGTTCATGAGGTTTAAGGAAAAAAGCCATCTCCAATAACATAAAAGTGCATGGGGAAATGGCAAGTGCTGATGGAGAAGCTGCAGCAAGATCTCAAGATCTTAGAAGCTCTAGCTAAGATCACTAATTAAGGTTGCTATACTATGCAACAGATTTTCAATGCAGACAACACAGCCTTCTATTGGAAGAAGATATTATCTAGGCCAGATGAGAAGTCGATGCCTGGCTTCTACAGACAGGGGCTACTGCAGCTGGTGACTGAGTTGAAACCAATCCTCATTTATCATTCTGAAAATTCTAGTGCCCTTAAGAATGACACTAAATCTACTCTTCCTGTGCTCTATAGCAACAAGGAAGATGGGATACAGCACATCTGTTAATACCTTGGTTTACTGAATATTTTAAGCTGACTGAGACATTCTGCTCAGAAAGAAAGATCTCTTTCAACATATTACTGCTTAATGACAATGTGTCTAGTTATCCAAGAGCTCTAATGGAGATGTACAAGATCAATCTTTTCATGACTGCTAATACAACATCCATTCTGCAGCCCATGGATCTAGGAGCCATTTTGACTTTCAACACTTATTATTTAAGAAATACATTTGATAAGGCTGCCATAGGTAGTGACTCCTCTGATAGATCTGGGCAAAGTACACTGAAAACCTTTTGGAAAGGATTCACAATTCTAGATGTCATTAAGAACATTTGTGATTCATGGGAGGTCAAACTATCAATATTAATAGGAGTTTGTAAGAAGTGGATTCCAACCCTCATGGATGACTTTGTGGGGTCCAAGACTTCAGTGGAAGAATTAACTGCAGATGTGGTGGAAGAGAACTGGAATTAGAAGAGGAGTCTGAAGATGTGACTGAATTGCTGCAATCTCATGATCCAAGTGGAAGAGTTGCTTCTTATGGATGAACAAAGGAAGTGATTTCTTGAGATAGAATCTACTCCTGGTGAAGATGCTATGAACATTGCTGAAATGACAACAAAGGATTTAGAAATTACAAAATTTATTTGATAAAGCAGCAGGAGGGTTTGAGAGGACTGACTTCAATTTTGAAAGAAGTTCTGCTGTGGGTAAAATGCTATCAAACAGCATCACACATGCTTCAGAGAAATCTTTCATGAGAGGAAGAGTCAATCAAATGCATCAAACTTCATGGTTGTCTTATTTTAAAAGATTGTCACAGCCACCCCAACCTTCAGCAACCACCACCCTGATCAGTTAGCCATCAACATTGAGGCAACATCCTCCACCAGCATCCATTTTAAGGTAATTTTTGTATATGAATGAGATGTAAACCAAAGTTCATTTTTTTTGCATATGAAAATCCAATTATCCCATTTGTTGAAAATATTATTATTATTATTATTATTATTATTATTTTGAGACAGAGTTTCGCTCTTGTTACTTAGGCTGGAGTGCAATGGCGCGATCTCGGCTCACCGCAACCTCCGCCTCCTGGGTTCAGGCAATTCTCCTGCCTCAGCCTCCTGAGTAGCTGGGATTACAGGCACGCGCCACCATGCCCAGCTACTTTGTTGTATTTTTAGTAGAGACGGGGTTTCACCATGTTGACCAGGATGGTCTTGATCTCTTGACCTCGTGATCCACCTGCCTCGGCCTCCCAAAGTGCTGGGATTACAGGCGTGAGCCAACGTGCCCGGCCGAAAATATTATTTTTTGTACTGAATTACTTTTGTATCCTTATTGAAGATTAGTTGTCCATATATTTGAACTGTTTCTTAACTTCCAATTTGTTTCACTGATCTAATTCTTTCCATTAAAGTACTTTATTGTACATATTAAGGTATATGACATGATGTTCTGATGCACTTATACATAGTGAAACGGTTATTATAGTCAAGCACATTAACTTACTCATCATTTACAGTCACCCCTTTGTGCATATGTGTGTACGTTAAAACCAAATTTTCCAGTATACAATGCAACATTATTAATGATAGCCCTCACGCTGCACACTTGATCGACATCACAGTTTGATTACTGTACTTTTATAAGTTTTAATATCAGGTGTTGTTAGCCTTCTCATACGGTCTGGCTTTATGTCCCCACCCAAATCTCACTTTGAATTGTAATCTCCATAATCTGCTCCCATCCCTTTGTCAAGGGCAGGACCAAGTGGAGGTAACTGGAACATGGGGGCAGTTTCCCCCATGCTGTTCTTATGAATAATGAGTGAGTCTCACAAGATCTGATGGTTTTATGTGTCTGGCAACTCCCCTACTTGCACTCACTTGTTCTGCTGCCCTGTGAAGAAGGTGCCTGCTTCTTCTTTGCCCTCCACCAAGACTGTAAGTTTCTCGAGGCCTCCCCAGTAATGTGGAATTGTGAGTCAATTAAGCCTCTTTCCTTTAAAAATTACCCAGTGTTGGGTATTTCTTCACAGCAATGTGAGAGTCAACTGATACACCTTCTAACTTTATTCCAATTTTTTCAAAGTTTGTTTTGTTTATTCTCTGTCCTTGGATTTAAAGTCAGTTTGTTAATTTCTACATAAAAAGATGGCTTGAATTTTTATTGAGATTGTACTGAATTTAAAGTGATCTGGGAAGAACCAACATCTTAACAATATTGAGTCTTCTGACCCATGGATATGGTACATTTAGCCCTTTGCTTAGGTTTTTCATCTCTTTAAGCAATGTTTTGAAGTTTTAGTGTTAAATTTATTCTTACATCATATTTTTTGATGCTACTGAAAAAAGTATTTTTAAAATTTATTTATTTATTTATTTATTTATTTATTTATTTATTTATTTATTTTTTTGAGACGGAGTTTCGCTCTTGATACCCAGGCTGGAGCGCAATGGCGCGATCTCGGCTCACCGCAATCTCCGCCTCCTGGGTTCAGGCAATTCTCCTGCCTCAGCCTCCTGAGTAGCTGGGATTACAGGCACGCGCCACCGTGCCCAGCTAATTTTTTGTATTAGTAGAGACGGGGTTTCACCATGTTGACCAGGATGGTCTCGATCTCTTGACCTCGTGATCCACCCGCCTCGGCCTCCCAAAGTGCTGGGATTACAGGCTTGAGCCACCGCGCCCGGCCTAAAATTTATTTTTAAAATAAATTCTAAGTGAACTGCTAAGTTCACTTACTAGTTCCAAAAAATGCTTATAAATTCCATTGGATATTCTATGTTATGTCATCATGTCACCTGTGAATAAAGATAGTTTGCTTCTTCTTTTCCAATCTGGATGCTTTTTAATTATAATTTATTGTTTGACTTCACTGGCTAGAATATCCAGGAAAATGTTGGATAGAAGTGGTGAAAGTAGGCTTCCTTATCTCCCTCTTGATCTTTGGGGAAAAGCTTTCTTTCATCAGTAGGTGTCAAGTTAGCTATAGGCTCTTTTGTAAATACTTTATGTAGGATTGAGGAAGTTTTCTTCTATTCCTATTTCTCTGAGTGTTTTCTAAAATCAGGAATGAATGCTGGATTTTACCAAAGGCTCTTTCTGTATTTACTGATGTGATTGTGTAGTTTCTGTTTCTCAGTTTGTTAATATGAAAAATTATGTTGATTGACTTTTGAATGTTAAACTAGCTTTTCATTCTTGGGATGAAACTCACTTGGTCATGATGTAGTATCCTTTTTATATGCTGCCAAATTCAATTTGCTAAAATTTTGTTCAGTGTTTTCACATTTTTCTTCATGAGGAATATTTGTCTGTAGTCTTTCTTGGTTTTGTATTAAAGTAATGCTGGCCCAAAGAATGAATGAGTTGGGAAGAATAATCCCTTTTCAATTTTCTGGAAGAGCTGGTATAATTTTTTCTTTATATATTGTGGTAGAATTTAGCAACGAAGCTATTGATGCTTACAGTTCTCTTTGTGAGAAAGTTTTAAACCACAACTTAGATCTGTTTAATAAATATAGAGCTATCCAAATCATTTATTTATTTATTTTTGCATAGGTGGTATTTTGTCCCTTTCAAATAATTTGTGAATTTCATTTAAGTTGTTGCATATAATTATTGGCACATAATTGTTTATAATATTCCTTTGTAATCATTTTACTATCTTGAGAATCTGTACTGAGGTCATCTCTGTCATTCTTGATATTGTTAATTTGCATCTCTTTTTCATCTGATTATCTGTTTATCAATTTTATTATCTGTTTATCAGTTTATTATCTGTTTATCAATTTTATCGATCTCAAAGAACCCACTTTTGGTTTCACTGAGTTTCGCTACTATTTTTCTGTTTACTATTTCATTGTTTTTTGTTCTGGTCTTTATTATTTTATTTCTTCTCTCTACTTTGGGTTTAGTTTGCTCTTTTTTTTTCTAGTTTTCAAGGTAAAAATTAAGGTAATTGGTTTGGGGCCTTGCTTCTTTTCTAATAAAGGTGTTTAACTTTTACATTTTCTTATAGGTACTGTTTGTGTCCTTGAATAATTTTTTCCTTTTTTTTATGCCTCTCCTTCAAGGATTCCAATTAGACTTATTTTAGGCTGCTTACATTTTCCCGCACCTCATGGATGCTTTAATTTTTAATTATTTTATTTTATGCTTTTTAGAGGTGGGAGTCTTATTATGTAGCCCAGGCTAACCTCAAATTCCTGGGCCCAAGCAATCATCCTGCTTCAGCCTCCCAAGTAGCTGGCATCACAGGGATGCACCACCACACCTGGCTTTCACTGATGCCTTTAATATTTCTTTACTTCTATTTTAACTCTGTGTTTCATTTTGCATTTTTTCCATTGCTATGTCTTCACATTCACTAATCTTTTTTTTTTTTTTTTTGTAATAAGCAATCTGCTGTTAACTCCATTGAGTTACTTTTTCATCTCAGATGTAGTCTTCATCTCTGGAAGTTCAATTTGGGCTTTAAAAAGTATCTTCCCTATCTTTACTTAAACATTTGAACACCATGTCAGTATGTACCTTATTCTGTTCTACAGAATACAGTTATAATAACTTTTAGTGCCCTTGTCTGATAATTCTAACATCTCTGCCAGTTCTGGTTTGACTTTGATTGAATAGTTTCTCTTTATTATGGATCCTATGTTCCTGCTACTTCACATTCCTGATAACTTCTGTTGGGTGCCAGACAGCAAGACTTTTGCATTATTTGGTGCTGGACAAGTTTATATTTCTATAACTATTATTGAGCTTTGTTGTAGAATGAAGCTACATTTCTTGGAAATACTCTTGAGAGAGGAGGTAAAAAGAGACTAGCTAGGCAGATAGTTAGGGCAGAGAGTCCTTGGCAGAACTTCCCTTCTACCAAAAAGCAGCCCAGAAAATCACTTCTCTTCTAACAAAGAACAGCCTGGAAGTTCGGGCTGCAAACACAGATAAGGAAGCTGAAGGCTTGCATGGGGGATGCCTGCAGCTGCAGACAGCAAGGGTACGTGGAGTCAGGCATGTCCACCATGGGGGCTCCACCTCCCCTTTTTAAGCACATACACAGTAGGAAAGCAATGTGGAGTAGCTCAGGCAAAAGATCTGCCTGCATAATAAAAGGGTGGGGTGGGGGATGCCAGAGATTCACACTCTATGCAGATGGCACACCTGGTCCTAACTGTTTTTTTCATGCCCTATGTAGATAAGATACCGCCTCCCTGCTAGCTAGTTTATAAAAACCCTTGCATTTCACTGATGAATGGCAACCCTTTTCGGGAACCGTCTTTGCTGCAGAGAACTATTATCTTTCTTTCGCCTATTAAACTTCTGCTTCTGCTCTAACCTCACCCTTGGTGTGGCCATGTCCTTGATTTCCTTGGCTGTGAGACCAAGAACTTTGTGTCAGGTAACAAGGCCATTTTACTTTGATCCTTTTAGATCTTGCTTCTTGCTTTTAAGTTTCATTAGGTGTGATCAGAGTGGTTTATTTTACTTATTTTTATTTTTTTAGAGTCAAGATCTTAGTGTTGCCTAGGCAGGAGTACAGTGGTGCCATCATAGCTCACCATAACCTTGAATTCTTGGGCTCAAGTGATCTCTTCAACTCAGCCTCTTAAGTAGCTAGGAGCACAGGCATATGCCATGATGCCCAGCTAATTTTTAGAAGATTGTTATAGAGACAGAGGTCTTGCTATATTGTCCAGGCTAGTTTTGAACTCTTGTCCTCAAGCGATTCTCCTGCCTTGGCCTCCCAAAGTATTGATTTACAGGTATGAGCCACTGTACCCAGTTCTAGGAAAGTTTTTATTATAGGGCTAATTATTCCCAATTACTGAGGCAAGATCCTTCTAGGTATTATATTCAGTGCTTGTCCGGCCTGGCTGGTGGACACAGGCCCTTTCCTTGGCTCTGTCTCTGCCCTGGGCACTGTTCCCTCTAATCTTCTTAGGCGGTTCTCTGCCCAGCTGCATATAGCTTCCTCACATGCAGGTGCTGGTGAGCCTTGGCTGAGTGGCAGAGGCAAACGCTCTGTGAATCGCTGCAGTTCTCTCTCTGTGTAGCTGTCTCCTCTCTTAGGCTCTGACCTGTGAACTGCAGCCTCCTGGACTCCTGGGAATCTAAGCTCTGTCTCCTCCCACTGTGGAGTCGGCCAGGCTTCCTTTGGCTTCCTCCTCCCTGTACCACATATTAGAAACTTTCTCCTGGCAGTGAGCTGGGCAATTACAGGGCTAACCTTGTTTGTTTACAATCTCTTGGGAACCACTGTCCTTCATGATCTGATGTTTAGTAACTTGTTTATCATATTTATCTTTTTCTTTTTCAGGCAAGAGGGCACACCCACATTCTGATACTTCATCTTGGCTGGAAGCAGAGGTTTTCTGGTGCTGTCTGTTTTAAAACTTTTTATTATGGAAACATTTGTCCATCACTTATAATAAACCTGTTTGCATCCACTGTTCAGGTTTAATAAAAATCAACTCATGGATAATATTGTTTCATTTCCTCTCCCACTCATTTGCCTGTCCCCAGAAAACCCCCTATTACTTCATCCATCCATGTCAGTATGTACCTTATTTTTCTTACCACTATCACAATAAAAATATCATGTCTAAAAGTAGTTATTCTTTAATATCCAATAAATGTTAAGTGCACACATTTCTCAGATTCTTATAATTTTTCTTTTTCAGTTTGTTGGAATCAATATTCAAATAATGTGCATACATTATCACTGTTTGATAGATCTCTTAAGCCTTTTTTAATCTACAGCACAGGTTGGCAAACTACTGCCCATAGGCTGGCTGGCTGCCTGTTTTATAAATAAAAATTTTGTTAGAACCCAGCTGCCTATAGATTGCTTTAGGCAGGAAGGATCTTGAAGGCAGGGCCTTCTTCTCTTCTTTCTTCCCTCCCACTCGCAGCCCAGAGCCCCTCAGTGCCTGCTTGCAGATTGGAAACACGAAGGTTTGGCTTAAGTGGGAGTTCTTAATATGTAGCAGCCTCCTTTTTCCTGTCTAATCAAAGAAAATAATTTAAATTGATTTCAGTTTGCACAGCTAATTTTTTATTTTAAAAAGTGTTTAACGACATGACTCTGAATCTGAGCTACACTATCAGAAAGGGCTTCTGGTTGTTCTTTTGCTTCTTCCCTCTTCAGCTTGATTCAGTTTCGCCCACATTACTGAGTGCCCACTCAGGACAGCTCATCCACAGTGCCGGGGCTCTCAGTCATGTGAAAGGGAATAACATGGAATTCCTGGACCTCAGGGAGCCCTGGACTGGTGAGCACGTAAGTGAAGCAAAGTGGAAGAACATAAAGTGACGGGAGGCACAGGGGAATGGGGAGGCTTTATCTGTACGCAGACACCAAGAAGGATGCTGGGATGAATGTGGTTGGCTTTCCAGAGAGGAAGTGTTTAATTTCTTTTATTTGTATTTTTTTTGAGAAGGAGTCTCACCCCAGGCTAGAGTGCAATGGTGAGATCTTGGCTCACTGCAACCTCCACCTTCTGGGTTCAAGCAATTCTCCTGCTTCAGACTCCCGAGTAGCTGGGACTACAGGCACGTGCCACCATGCCTGGCTAATTTTTGTATTTTCAGTAGAGATGGGGTTTCACAATGTTGGTTAGGCTAGTCTCGAACTCCTGACCTCTGATCCACCCGACTCAGCCTCCCAAAGTGCTGGCATTACAGGTGTGAGCCGCTGCACCTGGCGGAAGTGTTTAATTTCAAGCAGCCACAATGGCACAGACTTTTGAGTAAAACCAATAAAATAGGCCAGTGATGGTATCTGGGGATTACAAGCTTCCCCAATAGGAAGGAAAGGAGGGAAATAAGATCTACTTAATTGATCAGCCTGACGCAAGGAAACTCACCGCAAACGGTCTTAATGGGTCTGTTTGTTTTAAGAGTATTTAAACATATTCATCTTTCTAAAGGAAGAATGTGTCTTCCTGAGTGGTGCCAGGCTAGAGGAAGTATCTGAGAATTCTGAGCTGGAGAGGTTTATTTTGATTTTTTTTTTTTTTTTGGCCTTTTTTTCCCAAATATGTCTGGTCTAATGGCAGCGCTCTCCTCAGTGGAACAGGATGCTTGGAAGAGTAGCCAACGGTTTCCTTTCAGTATTTCTAGACCCACTGACAAGACAGTCCCAGCCCCAGCAGAAGGCCATCACAGCTGGTGGTCGAGTAGTAACTCCTGCTTAGGATTCATGGTCCCTAGACCACCTTTTTGTTCCCATTCAGGGGTGTGGGATTTGCCCACGGCAGTCCTCTAATTGTACAGTGAATTCTGGTAAATCAGTGGCATGTGCTCAAGACTGGGCAAATTTAGCTTGATAAGCATGTGATGAATCATAAAATAAGGCACAACCAAATACATGCTGCAGCAGAAGTCCACAAAGTTCCACAGGAGGGCAAGGAATGATCGATGAATCCTTACCTCTTCACAGAAACTTCTTCCTTCAGACATCCACGTGGCTTGCTTTCTCACCTCCTCAAATCTTTGTTCAGATGCTTTTTTTTAGTGAAGCCTTCCCTGACAACCCTAATTTAAAACTGTACACACTCATACCTGCTTCCTTCTCCCTGACTTAGTTACCTCCACAGCACTCACGGCTAACACGCTATATAATTTATTTACATCTGTCTCCATGTGCGCGAGGATTATCGTCTGGCTGTTCATCACTGTAGCCAAGCAGCTATTAATAGATCACTCTACTGAGGGACTCATATGTGCAGGGTGTTGGGCAAAGAGTGAACAAAACCTTGTATGGTCCTTGCTGTCCGGGAGTTCATGACCCATCCTGGAGGAAGAGCTGAATTTTAACAGGGAGGCAGTGTGTGGAGGGGGAGGAGCAGCAGCAGCAATGGGCGGAGGCAGAAGCGCAGAGGTGGCTGCCCTGTCTGGGAAAGGGATGGTGAAGGGAAGCCCCAGGTGATGAGGGAAGGGATGGAATAGGACTAGATGCTGAAGGGCTGGAGTACGTGGTGGAGAAGTTTATTTTGCAGGTAACTGGGGGGTGGGGGACGTATGAAAAATGTGAGGAAAGGGAGTTACCTGAATTGATTTTGTTTTGGAGAACCACTTCAGGGACATGCAAGGGGCTGATATTAGGTGAGATGGAGCAGAGACCCCTGTTAGGGTCCTGCTGGGCACCTGACCCCAAGCATGGAAATAAAAGGAAATTTTGTGTTCCTTCAAAGGCACCTCTCCAGCCCTGAGGAGTAAATGAGCAACTTAAGCAAGAAGGGAAGAATAACTGAAAACAATAGCTAGGGAAGTTAAAGTCACAAAATAGACCAAAGTTCCCTATAGAGACTAAAGATAACATTTTAACACATGTCCTTGAGTTGACTTCCAGAAACCAGGACCCCCATCAAATGAAAAGTGCCATCTGCTGGCATGTAGACCTCAGACAGGGGAAACTGAGGACTGAACTTGGACCACCAGTCTTGGTTCTAAATTTCTTCTTGAGGGAGCTGGAGGAGGTCACTTCCACAGGCCAGAGCTAACATTCTTTTCTGCTGATCCCAAATTTGCAGACAAAGCTTCATCCCCTTAACCTACTGTAAATCAGAAAATCTTCGAATCCACCTGTGCCCTCTGCCCTCCACCTGCTTCAAGATGTCCTGTCTTTTTAGGTGAAACTGATGTATAGTCTCTGTGTATTGATTTATGACTTTGCCTGTAACTTCTGCCCCCTGCCTTTATTTTATTATTATTATCTGAGACGAAGTTTTGTTCTTGTTGCCCAGGCTAGAGTGCAATGGCATGATCTCGGCTCACTGCAACCTCCGCCTCCTGGGTTCAAGCAATTCTCCTGCCTCATCCTCCTGAGTAGCTGGGATTACAGGGACCTGCCACCATGCCCAGCTAATTTTTGTATTTTTAGTAGAGATGGGGTTTCACCATGTGGCCAGGCTGGTCTCGAACTACTGACCTTAGGTGTTCTGCCCACCTTGGCCTCCCAAAGTGCTGGGATTACAGCCATGAGCCACTGAGCCCGGCCTCCCACTGCCTTTAAAAATGCTTACCTATATGGCATTGGGGGGTTCAGAGCTTAAACATGAGCTGCCCAATTCTCCTGGCTTGGTGCCCTGCAATAAACTTCTCACTTTCTCTCACTGCAATCTTGATGTCAGTGTTTGGCTTTGCTGCACCAGGGGGCAGACCCAAGTTTGATTTGGTAACACAGGAAGTAGGCAAATAGGCAAGGCCACCCGCTTCTGTCTAGAGGCAGGTAAGTGTTCACGTTCACTCTGTCTTGCCTCAGTTTACCAAGGTTGTGATCAGACTCTGCTCCTCCTTCCTCTTATTGGCCTCCCTCTACTGTACTGTGATTCCCATCATTGCAGTGCTTTTTAACTTTTTATTTTGAAATAAATAAAAATATAAGAAGTCACAAAAGAGGGCCATGTACCTTATACTCAGCTTCTGCTATCATGAGGATTTATTTCCCTTTAGACATTTCCCCTCTAAATTCCTATATTATTGACATACTTCCAGTATAGATCTTTCTGAGGACTTACAACAAAAATATTTCATTCTTTGAAACACTGGCTTTAGATAAATCTTCACCCAAATAACTGACACCTTGAAGAATCCATCATACACATGGAACCACAGTCTTCTTACCTGTGAAAGCCTAGGGCAGGACCCAGCAGTGGGTGAGGTGAGCACTCGCCACTGCCACCCTCTCTCCCACTGGGTGCAGTCGGGACCCCTGGATGGAGTGGTGCACGCAGCAGCGACTAGGCTCAGGAAAGTAAATGGCAGCAGGCCGATGCAGGAAGGAGACCACTGTTGGAAGCGCCACAGAGCTGGAGGTGAGTGAGACACTTCCCCTAACTCCAGTCTCCCCAGCATGGACTCAGTGCAGCTCCTAACCCAGAGTGGGCACTAATTCCAGGAAAAGCTCACCAACTTGGGCGCAGAAACAGGAAAGGGGTCTCTAACGTTCTGAGAAGCTCTGGAAATCTTTAATGTATCCTGTTTTTTCCTTTTTCTTCTAAAATTTTTTCTTCTCTGTGCCCCAGAAATTTTGTGGCCCTAGTAAGAAATGGCAGAGAATTAAAGTCATCAGGCCGGGCAAACTTCCTTTCCAACCAGAGGGTCTGAGGTCCCCAGAGGGTGGGGAAAACCTTGATGCTTTTTCTCTCTGGCATCTGGCTGCTTAGCTCCGACCTAGCGCAGTCAAGTGCACCAGGGAGTAGGGTAAATCAAGCCTCCACCACCCAAGCTGGCTGGAGGGCCAAAAAGGTAAGCCCAGGGACCCAGACACTACTGAGAAGGTTACAATGAGGAAGGGCTTTGGGAGAGCAACCCCTGAAAGTTGCTCATGAACTCTTGGGCTTACCCTTGAGCTCTACATGTATGGATCTGACCCTACACAGATGACGTAGACTTTTGAGTGCTGAAATGTGGGCTAGACTATTGCCAGAGTCCCAGGCTGGCCACTAGGTGGCACCTGTGTGAGACAGATCCACTGCTCAAAGACTTTTCACAGCAATCACAAACCATACAAGTCTTGAGGGAACTTGGAATTTGTAGTCCATTTGGAGGGTTATCTTCTAAACTAAATATGATAATATTCACTGTAAGATTTTAATAATAACCAGAATCTCAAAACACAGTATTTAAAGCGTCTAGGATACAATTAGCATACTGAAAGCATACTCAGCATACAAAAAGCCAGAGAAATCTCAACAGCTACTCTTGAGATGAAACAGATATTGGAATTATTTGACAAAGATTTTCAAGCATTTGTTAAAAATATTGTACAAATAAAGGCGGGTACTCTCAAAAAATACAGAAAGTCTTGCAAAGAAATAGAAGATATGAAGAACTAAGTGGAAATACTAGAAATGAAAAAATTTAACAACCAAAATAGAAAACCCACTGGATGGGCTCACTAATGGAATAAAGATGATGGAGGAAGTAGTAAATTTATAAATAAATAAATAAATAGAAATGATTGAATCTGAACAACAGACAAAGATTGAAAAACTTGAGCAGAACCATAAAGATCTTAGGTAATAAAAGGTCTGAGCTTTCTATCATCTGAGTGCACATATAAGGAAAGAAAAAAAAGGCAGAACATAGAAACATGGAAAAAAATGGCTGAAAGTCTGGTTTACCACTAGAAGGCAATCAGTTTAATCTAGTATAGTAATAGTTTAAAGCCAAAAAATCAGTTTATTAATTTTAAAAATTCAGTATCTATTTATTATAAAACTCTCAGCAAACTTGGAATAGAAAGAAATTTCCTTCACCTGATAAAGACCATCTACTAAAACTTACAGCCAACATTCTACTTAATGGTGACAGATTGCTTTTCTCAGAGATTACGAACAAGGCAAGGATCTTCTTTTTTAACACTCCTATTCAACCTTTTGAATAGTCCTCATCAGTGAAAAAAAGCCAAGAAAACCAGAAAGACTTAGAGACTGGAAAGGAAGAAATAAAACTGTCCTTATTCAGAGACAATATGATCACCTATGTGGAAAATCCCAAGGAACACACACGTGCACACATGCGCACGCACACACACACAAACACACACACATACACACAGCCCTCCTATAACAAACTGAGTTTAGATTTAGCAAGATTGCAGGATACAAGATCAGCACACAAAATCAATTATATTTCTGTATATTACCAATAAACAAGTAGAAACTGAAATAAAAAAAGAAACCATGTACAATAGCTCACAACCCCACCCCACATACACATATAACAAAACATGTATAGGATCTATATGCCAAAAACCATAAAATGTTGATGAAAGGACTTAATGGAGGCCCAAGTAAATAGAAATTATGGCACTCCTTCATGGACTGAAAGATACAACATAGGATTGACTTGTAGATTTATTAAAATTGTAGTCAAAATCTCAGCAAAACAGTTCGGAATTATTTCACAAAGATTTTCAAGACGTTGTTAAAAATATTGTATAAGTAAAGGAGGGTACTCTTAAAAATTACAGAAATTCTTGCAAAGAAATAGAAGATATGAAGAACTAAGTGGAAATACTAGAAATGAAAAAATTTAACAACTAAATTTTATTTAAAAAATTTAAAAATTAAATCTGTGAGCTCATCCAGTGGGTTTTCTATTTTAGTTGTTTAGAGGCAAGCAGATCCTAAAATTCACACGGAAAGGCAAAAAAAAAAAAAAAAAACCTAAAACACGTTTGAAAAAGAAGAATAAATTTAGAAAAATCACACTATCTGATTTTAAAACTCATTACAAATCTACAGAAATCAATATGGCACAATGTTGATAAAAGAACAGACATAATGATCAACAGAAATGAACCACTGTCTGGAAATATATTCCTTACAAATACCCTCAGTTGGCTTTTTGTCAAATATGCAAAGGCAATTCAATTTTAATGGAAGAAGAAAGATATATTCAATAAATGATGTTGAAAGAATTAGATAGGCATATGCATAAAACAGAATCTGGACCTAAATCTCACATATTATACAAAAATCAACTCAAATGGATTGTAGATCTAAATGTAAAACATGAAAATATAAAACTCTTAAAAGACCAACTAGGAGAAAATCTTCATGACCTGGAGTTATGCAAAATTTCTCAAATATGTCACTCAAAGCATGATCTATGCCAGAAAAAAGTCAGTTGGACTGCATGAGAAGATAAAACTGTGCTCTGTGAAAGGCCCTGGTAAGAGACTGAAAAGTCAAGCACAGTCTGGGAGAAGATATTTGCAAATCATGTATCTGAACAAAGGATTTATGCTCAGAATATGTAAACAACTCTTGAAATTCAGGTAAACAACTCAATTTAGACATAGGCAAAAAGCTTGAGCAGACATTTCATGAAAAAGAATAAAAAGAGGGAAAATAAATAGCATGAAACTTTTCAATGTCATTAGTTATTAGGAAAATAAAAATTAAAACCATGAAGAAATACCATCACAGCTATCAAATGGTTAAAATGAAATAACGAAAAAGGAAGAAATACCAAGTGCTGACACGGATGTGGGCAGCTGGAGCTCTCAGACATTGCTGGTGGAAATGCAAAATGGCACAGTACTCTGGAAAACAGGTTAGCAGTTTCTTACAAGGTCAACATGTATTGAGCCTAGAAAACTTAAAACTATATTCACAAAATCCTGTTCTTAAACATTTCTAGAAGCTCTAATCATAACTGCCAAAAATTGAAAACAACAGAAATGTGCCAGGACAGATGAGTGGATAAATAAACTGTGGTGCACCTGCAGAATGGAATACTATTCAGCAACAAAAAGGAACGGGCTACTGACATATGACTTGGTGAGTCCCAAAATAATCTTATGGAGTGAAAAGGAGCCAGTTTCAAAAGATTAGGCTCTGCAGGACATTTATTTGACATTCTTGCAAAGAGACAAAACTAGTGATAGAAAATAGAGCACTGATTGCCAGTGGTTGGGGGTAGGGGAGGTCTGATTATAAAAGATATCAGGACAGAGAATCTGGAGGTGATCAAGTAATTCTGTATCCTGAAAGTGGTAGTAATAACACAAATCCATATATGTGTTAAAGTTCATGGAACTAGACACAAAAAACTCAATATTTCTGTATCTTAATATGAAAAATATAAGTAAAAAAATAAAGAGACAACATCTGCTTCCTATGTAAGGCTGTCCAGACATCAATATTGATGTTAGTACTAATTACAATAATGGCCACCTCAACCATGGTCTTCTATACTTTCTTGAGCATCTGCTACACGCTGCTTCTTTACCACACATTTTATATCACAACTTCTAATATTCACAGTCACCTTGTAAGGTGGGTTAAGCTCAACCTAGAAAAAAATCTGAGGGTAAGGGAAGTAAAATAATTTGTGCTGTGTCTCATAGTTGATAAGTGGCTGAATCTGAACTCAAACTCAGGTCTCACTGCCAACCTAATTCCAAGCCCACTTCTCCACGCTACTGCCCACTTAACAAAAATAATGGAAATGGAAAGGGAGACATTATATAATATAAATAGCAGGAAGGGAGAATCATAGTTTGATTTCCACAGATCACAAAAACTCTCAGCATATTATATTCTAAACTTGGAGTTGGTTTGAAATTCTGAGAGGTTAGGGAAAATTTAAAAACTATGCTTTTGCCATTCCCATTTTCTGAGACTCCTCCAATAGGTGGTTGTTAATTTTCAGTATGACTGAATAGTTTTCTCCACTTCTGCAAATGCACGATAATGCTTATTTTCCCTAAGTGACTTAAAGAATCATTGTGACTTACAGTTCTTGACCAAATATTCACTAACTCCACAAATTGCAGTTTTTACATTTGAAGTAAAGAGTAAGCAAAGTTCTGTCCTCTCACACAGCTGACTGTCCTGAGAAGTTGTAACTGGTCCTTTATTTACATACCACTGCTACCACCAAAAAAAAAAAAAAAAAGGTAAATCCATTTTAGAGACACAGAAACTAAACTTTAATTTTAGTTCACTATGATTATATCTGAATAAAGTTTCTGAAAACATACATACAGATTATACACATCTCTCACACAGCAAATGATATCTCAGTGAAAAGCGGGAGGATGAAGGCTGACTTCTTACTTGTGAATTATTCCCAGCAACTTTACTGGATAGTACGTGCTTTTTCTACCAACAACCCTGGCCTAGAGTATTTTTGTCTCAGCTAAGACAGATATGAAACTAAGGTCTCCCACAAAAGTATTTTCTTGAGTGTTTTATAATTTCTGCTCCATTGAATATATTTTCTTAAATGTAATAATTGTTGATAAATTTTGACTCGATATTGGTAGGATATAACACAAGGCAAAGCCCAATTAGTGCTTCATGCAATTTTACTGTCAGGTGTTGGGTGGTTTATTTCATACCCCAAATAAAAATAACAAAAATAATTTTATCAGCAACACTTTCATTTTTGAGAGTCCAAATACCGTCCAAGTACCACTGTTGTCAGGTATTGAAAATCTTGTTTGGAAAGACGTTATGCCCAGAATAGTGGTGTGAGGACAAGGAGGTGGGCTTACCTTCCAGCAGGTCTCTGGCCAGACCAGGTTCTGCCCCCGTGGACCGAACAAAGTCTGACAGGACTGCGTCCATATCAAGAGTCATAGGATCATGTAGAAGTGCTGCCCAACACTCGGCCGAGGTGGGGTTTGGAAGCACACTAGAAACCATCCATCTGCAGGAAAGAAGAGAAAAGGCATTTTACCACGTAACAGAAATGGAGCTGCGCATGACAACTACATGCAGAGACCCAAGGGAGGGAACGAGCCATTTCCACCTGCTGTCATATTTTTTTGAACTGGTTTGATCGAATTCCTTTATTCTTTATGCAAGACATTATATTATAGGAATTGAAGTAAAATATCCCTCTGTACATGCCATGTGAGAGAAGTTTGTTATGAGCCGAATGTTTGTGTTCTCTCTTAAAATTCATATGTTGATACCTAATCTCCAAGGTGATAGAGAAAGACAGTGCCATCTATGAAGCAGGAAATGGGCCCTCACTAGACGCCAAATACGCTGGTTCCCTGATCTTAGACTTCCCAACCTTCGGTGCTGTGTGGAATACATTTCTGTTGTTCATAAGCTTCACAAGCTACTGTATTTTGACATAGTAGCCCAGATAGACTAAGGCAAGGGATCATCACTCTCTCCAGCGCTCCTGACCTTACATTTTATTAATTCTAATAACTGATGGGGAAAAAAGACTAGATTATTTTAAAATTTCAAACACTTAAGTATGTCTAGAGAAATTTAATTGGAGTTGCTAGACTTCTAATCCTCTTCCGAATTGTATAGCCTAGTAATACTTCCACAATGTGATGAATGTTACCCACTCTATTCTAATTCTGCCTTTATCAGTGTGCCATCATATGCCCTCAGCCCTCACCCCCTACTTGGGTATTAGGAGAGTCTCCAGGTTAATCCACAGTTGACGGAAATGCCACACTTGCTGAAGATGGCTGCTCAACTATCTGCCATCTCTCTAAGAGCAGCCATCAATCCAACAACATCCTTAAGACCGTTGAATTTCCCAGGCAGCATGATCCCAGCCAGAGAGATAGAAGGATGTGCAGCTGCTGGACTCAGGCTGACTGTAGTCGCTGACTGCTGGGGAAAAGCCACTGTCACATTGCAAGTGAGAGTGACTTACACTAGTGAATGGTGCTGGGGTCTTCAGTGGATGCTCAATCTTTGCTGAAGGAGTGCAAGTGCATCCCTATGTTTGTGTAGACAAGAGGTCTGCAAGTTATGGCCCATGGGCCAAATGTGGTCTGCCACTGGTTTTTGTAAATGAAGTTTTACAGGAACACAGCCACATCCACTCATTTGCATATTGTCTATGGCTGCTTTTGCACCTGGCTGAGTTGAGGAGTTAAAACAGAGACCCTATGGCCCACAAAACTAAAAAGATGTACTCTATGGAACTCTATGGAAAAAGTTTGCAGACCCCATTATAGGCAATGGAAAATTTTATGCTAGAAAATATGTAATTAATTTTACATATTGTGGGGTGAGTTTGAATCCCATGCTATTGATGACTGTCCTCTGTTCCTTCTTTCACAATAACCCACTGGGATGGGCGCTGCTTGGTGGGGTAGGTCTGGTGTCAGTGGAGCATGCTTTAGAGCCAGGCACGTAGCCTGATTTAACCCTGGCCCTCCCGTGACATGGGCTTCACTTCTCTGAGCCCTCCTGTGCTTCTGTGAGAATGTGGAAATGAGCTCATCTAACATGCAAGACCTTGAGGACTGGGGGTCTTATGCAGGGAGGTCCGTACCCTCAGGGACATTCACTGTGACCACCCCATCTTGCACACAGCTCCCACTGGTATAATTTTTAGTTGATGGGGCTAGGAAATAAGAAAATTATCTGACCTGATGTATATGGTACCAATTAGGAAATTGATTTCTTCCTTCTCTCCATGCACCGGGGCCTCGGCTGGGAGAGTGTCTTCTTTTGTCACTGCCACCTGGAAAACAGATCAGAGAACAAGAGCATGTGATCTCCTTGCCCTCAGACTGAGGCCAGAGGCTGGCTTTTTGTCACAGGAGGCTGAATCTTGGCCTTGACCAATTGCCTGAGGCATGTACTCTGTCTTCCTGGGCCCTATAGGTCCCTGCTCATCAGCTGACCACCAGCTCCCATGCCCAGGGCCTGGCCAGGGGCTGTCTCAGCTTTCCTCATTTTAGCAAGCATTTCTATTTCAGTGAAGATCACTTGCACAGCACAGAGCTGTCTGAAACTTTATTAGCACATACCACATCAGTACATTCAATCTCAGTTATGTGGAGAAATATACATAACATGAAATTTACCATTTTAACCATTTTTAAGTGTACAATTCAGTGGCATTACGTACATTTACACTATTGTTCACATCAACAATGAGGGTGAGAACAACCCTGCCTCTTAGAATTGCAGAAAGGATAAAATGAGATGATACTGAAAGAATATGCACCATTACTATTATTACCATTGACATAGATTACAACAATAGGCAAACGTACTGTTCTGATCTTGAGAATCTGCCCTCGACTGCCCATACATTTATACATCCCTATTTAGAGGGCGAATGATTAAATATGAAAAAGGTCAGGTTGTGTCCACCATGTCCAGCCTGGTGAGGAAGCCCACCCTGGCGAGGAGATCGCAGGTGCCTGGGCTCCCTGGTGAATGAATTGGATGTCTCAACTGAGATGCCAACATTCCAGAAGCCTTCATGACCCATCCCTTGCCAGACGCCATTGTGACCTTGGTGAAGTGTGGTGCACTGGGGACAAAGGTTTCTGTGGATGCCACATTAGGGAAACACATATTCCAGAGCATTTTTATAGTTCAGACAAAAATTAAGAAAGCCCAGTGTCTTTCAGTGTAGGGGCATGAATTCTGGGAAGTTTGGCTCTGCCAAACATTCAAATGCGTGGAGCAATGATCATTTCCAAAGCTTGGCCATGTATATTACTTACAAAACCTCCACAACATAAGTTAGAGATAAAGATGAGTCTAAGAGTAATTTGGGCTGTGATGAAGCAATTTCTCCAGGAAATTCAATGTAAAAAGCCCTGGGTAAGGAGGGGAGGTGCTTCTTACTGAGCAATAAGAAGAGAGGTTTGGCCAGGCAGCGACAGAGAGGGCTGCATGAAAATCAAACAAAAGTGGCTACAGGAATGTCTATGGGTCACACTGAAGTTCTTCGCGTTATTGCAGGATTGTTTCACTCTTTAGTTCTCCCCTCGGTGAAGCTGATACTCTCAAACACACGGTGTTGTGTCTTTGTGGGAACTGAGAAAGGCTCTAAGCGGCAACAGTGGGCAGTGCTGGGACCCACTGCTTGTACCTGAGGCTCAGAGAAGGCACACGTGTGGGCATTGAGCCCATTTCATTTGTCCAGCAGGTGCCCCAGGCTGGACACCCAATGGGCTCAACGGGAGGGAGACATGCCTTCTGTTCAGGGGCCATGACTGGGCTTCATGCCAGCTCTCAGAGCATCTGGTGCCTTTAAAATAAAATGTGAGCATAGATGCATCATTGGAAGCAAAACATTTCCTTAGTTGACACTCACTCAATTGTACTTTTTCATAATTTTCTCCTAGTATGGAAAGATGGAAGAAAAGTCTCTCCTAAAATTTATACCTTTGGGAATAGCAGTAAGTGTAGGATCTAGTGGAGTTTTTTTGTCTTATATGCATTGAAATGATATACTCATCAATGACATATCAAATTCTTCAAAGGTTCCTTTTTTTTTTTTTGAGACGGAGTTTCGCTCTTGTTACCCAGGCTGGAGTGCAATGGCGCGATCTCGGCTCACCGCAACCTCCGCCTCCTGGGTTCAAGCAATTCTCCTGCCTCAGCCTCCTGAGTAGCTGGGATTACAGGCACGCGCCACCATGCCCAGCTTATTTTTGTATTTTTAGTAGAGACGGGGTTTCACCATGTTGACCAGGATGGTCTCGATCTCTTGATCTCGTGATCCACCCGCCTCGGCCTCCCAAAGTGCTGGGATTACAGGCTTGAGCCACCGTGCCCGGCACTTTGTAATTTCTTTTTTTTTTTTGAGACGGAGTTTCGCTCTTGTTACCCAGGCTGGTGTGCAATGGCGCGATCTCGGCTCACCGCAACCTCCGCCTCCTGGGTTCAGGCAATTCTCCTGCCTCAGCCTCCCGAGTAGCTGGGATTACAGGCAAGTGCCACCATGCCCAGCTAATTTTTTGTATTTTTAGTAGAGACGGAGTTTCACCATGTTGACCAGGATGGTCTCGATCTCTTGACCTCGTGATCCACCCGCCTCGGCCTCCCAAAGTGCTGGGATTACAGGCGTGAGCCACCGCGCCCGGCCCCAAAGGTTCTTAATACGAAAGCAACAGTAGTTTAACTGACAAGAGAAAGTGGGGCACTAGCAATTGTAAATGGCACCTCAACATCCCAATCACTTAGATTTTTAGGCTAACAAGGAGAACACAGAATTAAGCAATGGTATATATTGTAAAAACATTTTTTTCCAATAAAAAATTTAAATATATGTAATAGTAGACAGAAGAGTATATTAAAGCCAAATACCCATCACTCAGGCATGACAACTATCAACTCTTAGCTAACCATGCTTCTTCTCTATCTCCAACCCTTCCCCTGCTCACATCATTTTGAAGCCAATTCCAGATAACACATTATTTCACCCACACTTACTTCTATCTCTCTCTAAAACACTTTTACAAACATAACCACAGTACCATAATCCCCACCTAGAAATTAACAATAATTCTTCAGTGAAATTAATATCCAGTGTGCAAATTTCCAATGTTATCAAATGTTACAAGTTCACATATTTAGTTTTTCAGTTGGTTTGAGTCAGAATTCAAATAAGATCTCTCATTGTAATTGGTTAATATGTCTTTTTTAATCTACAGATTCTGCCTTCGTCTTTTTTCCTCTGTATGTTGAAAAATCTCATATATATTTTTTTCTCTAGAGTTTTCTATCATCTGGCTTTGATTGATTGCTCCTGTGGTGGAGCAATCCAACACAGTGCTCCTCTGTCCTCTGTATTTTGTGTAAATCAGCATGAGGATATAAGACTTGATCAGATTTAGGTTTGATTTGGGGCACATTTTGGTGCTGTCTTCTTCTATCAGTTGGCACTGAGTATTTGACTGTCTCTGCTTGTGGTGGTAGGAGCCACTGATAATCATTGCCTTAAACCCAGCAATTCAAGAGGGGTTGCATATATGGCCAGCATAATTCTTTCATTCATTCTTTATTTATTATCCGGAATTCTTAAAGGGAAATTTCCACGAATCTACTATTTGATCACCGAGTGGTAGACACCTAATAGAAAAGGCAAGATAGATGCTTTATTTGTGATCTTTTAACTCATCATTTTACTTGGACAAGATGGTTCACTACCTTCCTTCAATGGGATCAATTTGTTACTTCTTTTTCTGAAATATTTTGCATTTGTCGATTTAAACATATTTTATAATTTCAATCTGTCCAATATAGAGCAGTTTCTGTCTTTATTGATGCTTAAGTCCTGAATCAAGTTGCTTTGACATTAGTGTAGCTGATAGTTTCTTTTCTATAAGGTGTGACAAGATGTTTCAGGTCTCTCATCCACATTTACTGTTCCGGATCTAGAATTAGATATTTCTCCAAAGAACTATGAGTCTTTTTATTGAGAATGGTTTTTCAAGACCACATTCTGGGTGCTTGGTGTACCCATAGCTAGTGGTTTAGTCACTGTTTACAGGTCTTTTTGGTAAGGTAAGAAATATGTTTGTTTTAATAAAAAAATACATCTTGAGTTTATTCAAATATTTCCAATTCAAATGGAAGACTTAGGAGTTTTTACTTAACCTAACCTCTTCTACGTATGAACCTCCTTCCCCCAACGAATCCTAGTTCTTAATAAAATCAGGAATGATAGCATATTACACAGTTACCCTTTCAATTTATCCTGCTCAAATCAAAGATATTGATTAATGTGTGCTAAATTTGTATCTTGCTATTTTGCTAAATTCTTACCATTTATAGCAATTTTCAATAGTTTTAAAGTTTTCCAGATACACGATCACATCAAATGCAAATATAGTTTGTGTTAACTCTTTTATTTTTTTGAGACAGAGTATTTCTCTATTGCCCAATCTTGTCTGATTTTCTTGATTAATGCATTCAATATATTACATATTATGAGAGGTTATAGGAATCTTTGCTTTGTTCTTAACTTTAGTGGGAATAACTTTGGTGTTTCCACATTGAAAAAGATGCTGGGTGTTGGCTCTTGGGATAAACACACACACACATGCACGCACGTGCACACACACACATGCACGCACGTGCACATACACACATGCACACTTTTTTTTTACAAATTTAATTTAATTTAAGTTCCAGGATACATGTGCAGGATGTGTAGTTTCATTGCATAGGTAAATGTGTGCCATGGTAGTTTGTTGCACCTATCAACCCATCACCTAGGTATTAAGCCTTGCACACATTAGCTATTTATCCTGATGCTCACCATCCCCCGACCCCCCACAGGCCCCAGTGTTTGCTGTTCCCCTCCATGTGTCCATGTCTTCTTATTGTTCAGTTCCCACTTATAAGTGAGAACATGTGGTGTTTGGTTTTCTGTTTCTGTGTTAGTTTGTTGAGGATAATGATTTCCAGTTCCATCCATGTCCCTGCAAAGGACATAATCTCGTTCCTTTTTTTTTTGTTCTTTTTTTTTTCCTGAGATGGAGTCTTACTCTGTCACCAGGCTAGAGTGCAGTGGTGCGATCTCAGCTCACTGCAATTTCTACCTCCCAGGTTCAAGCGATTCTCCTGCCTCAGCATCCTGAGTAGCTGGGACTACAGGCACGTGCCACCATGCCCAGCTAATTATTATATTTTTAGTAGAGATGGGGTTTCACCATGTTGGCCAAGATGGTCTTGATCTCTTGACCTTGTGATCTGCCCACCTCAGTCTCCCAAAATGCTGGGATTACAGGCATGAACCACTGTGCCTGGCCGATCTCATTCCTTTTTTATAGCTGTATAGTATTCCATGGTATATGTGTACCACATTTTCTTTAAAAATTTTTTCCCATAAGTTATTGGGGTACAGGTCATATTTGGTTACATGAGTAAGTTCTTTAGTGGTGATTTGTGAGATTTTGGTGCACCTATCACTTGAGCAGTATACACTGCATCCTATTTGTAGTCTTTTATCCCTGCCCCCATTCTTTCCCCCAAGTCCCCAAAGTCCATTGTATCATTCTTATGCCTTTATGTCCTCATAGCTTAGCTCCCAAATATCAGTGAGAACATACAATGTTTGGTTTTCTATTCTTGAGTTACTTCACTTAGGACAATAGTCTCCAATATCATCCAGGTTGCTGCAAATGCCGTTAATTCATTCCTTTTTATGGCTGAGTAGTATTCCATTGTATAAATACTACAGTTTCTTTATTCACTCATTAATGGCATTTGGATTGGTTCCATGATTTTGCAATTGTGAACTGTGCTACTACAAACATGCGTGTGCAAGTATCTTTTTCATATAATGATTTACTCTCCTCTGGGAAGATACCAAGTAGTGGGATTGCTGGATCAAATGGTAGTTCTACTTTTAGTTCTTTAAGGAATCTTCACACTCTTTTCCATAGTGGCTGCACCAGTTTACATTCCCATCAGCAGTGCAGAAGTGTTCTCCATTCACTGCATCCATGCCAACATCTATTGTTTGTTGATTTTTTATGGTCATTCTTGCAGGAGTAAGATGGTATTGCATTGTGGTTTTGATTCACACTTCCCTGATCATTAGTGATGTTGTGCATTTTTTCATATGTTTGTTGGCCATCTGTATATCTTCTTTTGAGAATTTTCTATTCATGTCTTTAGCCCACTTTTTGATGGGATTGTTTGTATTTTTCATACTGATTTGAGTTCACTGTAGATTCTAGATATTAGTCCTTTGTCAGATGTATAGATTATGAAGGTTTTTTTCCACTCTGTAGGTTGCCTGTTTACTCTGCTGGCTGTTTCTTTTGCCATGCAAAGCTCTTTAGCTTAAATAAGTCCAAGCAATTTATCTTTGTTTTTATTGCATTTGCTTTTGGGTTCTTGGTCACAAAATCCTTGCCTAATCCAACGTCTAGAAGGGTTTAACCAATGTGATCTTCTAGAATTTTTATTTATTTATTTATTATACTTTAAGTTCTGGGGTACATGTGCAGATCGTGCAGGTTTGTTACATAGGTATACATGAACTCATCCTTTTTTATGACGGCATAGCATTCCATGGTGTGTATGTGCCACATTTTCTTTATCCAATCTATCCTTGATGGGCATTTGGGTTGGTTCCAAGTCTTTGTTACTGTAAACATTGCCACAATAAATATGCATGTGCATGTGTCTTTATAAATGAATGTTTTATAATCCTTTGGGTACATACCCAGTAATGGGATTGCTGCAAGAATAACCCTCCACCCTCAAGTAGATTCCAGTGTTGTTCCAGCGACAACAGTGCTCCTTTCTTTGTGTCCATGTGTACTCAATGTTTAGCTCCCACTTTTAAGTAAGAACATGTGGCATTTCGTTTTCTGTAAAATTCTTAAGTTAATATTAATAAACTAGATTAAGCTATGGTTTTTACTCTTATATGCAGTCTTTGTCAGGTTTTATAGTTAATGTTATATACATAAAACAAAACTGGAAGTTTCACTTTCTTTTCAGTGCTCTGGATTAACCTAAGTAGCACCAGGGCCATTTGTGTAGATTTGACCCACAAATTAATCTGTTCCTGGTGCTTCTTTTTTGGGGAGTTCTTTTAGAATTTCCTCTATTTTTTTCCTATGGAAATTGCTCTGCCTAGTCTTTCTATCTCTGTATGGTTTAATTTTGTTAGGTCATATTTTCCTAGAGATTGGTTTTCAAATTTATTTGAATGGAGTTAAAAAGATTCTTCCCATGGGCCTAAATCCCCTACATATCTCACTAAAGAAAATAAATGCTACTTGCTGAGTGCCCACAATTACATTGATTGTGCTTAGTGCTTTATGGGTGAGTTAACTCTCATTCAGGCAACAATTCCACAGGGACAGTGGTTTTGTTCCGTTTTACTAAAGCTCAGAGTGCCCAGTGGCAGAGTAAAGATTCCCACATAGACTCACTTTGACCTAAAAGTCACCATTCTTCCATCACACAATATCATCCCTTTACAATGGAACAGGGTGTCTTCAAAAGGTCTCAGGTCAAAACATCTGGTGCCTTTGAAATATATTATGTGCATAGATGTATGATTGGAAGCAAAACATTTCCTTAGTTGACACTCACTCAGTTGTACCTTTTCATAGTTTTCTCCCAGTATGGAAAGATGGAAGAAAAGTCTCTCCTAAAATCTACATCTTTGGGAAAAACAGTAAGTGTAGGACCTACTGAAGTTTTCTCCTGTGCACATTGAAATGATATACACATCAACGGCTTATCGAATTATTCAAGGGTTATTCATATGACAGCAAGTGTACAGCTATCATCACAGTCATGGGCTTATGATCCAGAAAGGATTACAGACTGTTCATAAAAAGTACAGATGCTCCTCAATTTATGATGGGGTTATACACCAATAAACATATCTTAAGTTGAAAATATAATAAGTTGAAAATGAATTTAATATTCCAATAAGTCCACTTTAAAGGTGAAATAAGTCAAACCATTGTAAGTCCAGATCCTCCCTGACTTATGATGGGGTAACCTCCCAAGAAACCTATCATAAAGTTAGAAAATCCTAAGCCAAACCATCCTAAATTTGGGATAGTTTATAGATAATTTCTAAAGAATCCACAAGGAATAATAATCAGTAGTTTTGTAGATAAGACTTGAACATGAACATGAAAGTGAACTTTGTAAGGTCATGAAACATGGTGACACTTGTTCTGACTTATAGAAAGCTACAATCTTGCAATAGTGTACCCTGGAAAGATCATCTTACAAGAGAACCTCAGTGTCACGGAGATTATCTCATTCCTGAAAATGTGCAGCAGAGCTTGGCTGACAATTCTAAACCTCCGGCACTGGAATGCTTGCAAGGCCACTTTGCTTTGAAAGATTTATGTTTTTATTCTTCAGGCTCACAAATGTAGCTGTTACACTGGCATAAAATATGTGCCTGAATCAGACCAATGTGCCACTGACAAGTGTTTAAAGAAAAATCCAAAGAACTTACAAATCAGGTTGCTACTTTTCCTACTGATTCCAATCATTAAATCAGTTCTTCTTCTGGGTAAAGGTACCTTCTTTTCAAGGAAAAGACAGCCTAATGGGTCAGCCTCTCTTCCTGGCCTGCCATTGTCATTGTGACAGGTGGTGGGACACACCTTGTGCATTAAGCTGTCACCCAACCTACTTGCCTCCTTCTCTCTGTGAAGGCTGCCCTGGAGGACAGGGTTCACGTTTTATTTGTCTTAATATCACCACAAGCTGGAATATACAAGATAATACATATGCTGAATACATGAACAAAAGGAAACTAAAAACACTAAACCTATCTTTGTACTCCATTCTGATGGGTAGACATGAAAGCAACCAAAATTTCACTTAGATTGGAATCAATACTCTCATATTACTTACAAGTAAACCCATTAGAATATGAGAAAGGAACAGTTCTCTATGCCTGGCAGACAAAGGCAGCTGAAGGTAAGATGAATTTTTGAGGAGGATTAAGGAAGGGTGCAAAGAGGGCATTCTGGGCTGGATGAGCAACATGTGTGGATGCCAGGCACATATACCCTGGTGTGTCCAGGAGAGCTGGTGGCCAAGAGGCTGGGGGTGGAGGTGAGGGCCAGCCCGGGGGGCTGCCCGGGTGAGTAGCTCACCTACGTCATGAGGCCAGTGGGAAGTCGATGAGAGTTTCAGAGGAGAGAACTGATAGGAATAACATATGCTTTAGGAAAACAAATAAAGATACAAAAAATTGGCAGCCAGAGCCCAGAAGGCAATGGGCAGGTACTCGCCCCGTTTCTTAGATGTTGCCCACTGCATACCCTTGCACCCACTGCAGACTGAATCTTGGTTTATCAGGGAGCAGTTGAGACCCTGGATTTCAGAGAAGACAGACAAAATTCCTGGCACCCAGGGATGAATTGCAATTGGTGAAAGCCAGTTATACCCCAACTTGTGATTCACCAATCTGCACGTGCCATGCTGGATGATAATTCGGTTTCCCTGATGGAAAGAGATGCCAATGGGTTGGGTTTAGGGAAAAGCACTTGCTTACTTGACAGAAAGGGAAAGGCTTAAATGGAATAGGCCTTTCTCGTGCTGCCTTCCTTCTTCTTTCTGCCTTGAATGAGGCAGAAATAACATCTGCAAGTCCATTATACTTCTGGGAGTATGAAGTATAATGCAAGAGAACAAAACCCAACGAAAGTTGGGTAAAGTAGGAAGCTATTTCCAATGGCATCACGGAACACTTGCACCAGCTGTAGACAGCCCACCCCTGGACTTCTTATTATACTTCTCATCTAAGTATCTAATTGTTCAAGCCAATTAAGTAAAATGTCTGGTTACTTGTAGCTGAATGTATTCCTAATTGACAGATGAAGGTAAAATGATTCAGATGTCAAAACTAGAAAAGAGGCAATAGGGAAAAAAAACCCAAGGCAAATACCATTTATAAACATAGATGTACAACTTAAAGATTAGCAAATGAAGCCAAAAGATAGAAAAGGACATAAAGAGACAAAGAAGCGCCTTGGAGCTGCTGCAGCCATCTTGGATGCTTGGTAGTGGAGGTTATTAGGGTGGAAGGAGGTGAATCTGTGCAGTTCTGGAGACGCCATTACCGTCCCTGGAATGCCTCATTCTCATACATGTGAGAGAAGTGAATTCCCCTCTTGTTAAATCTGCCATAATGTCTTCTCTCTGTTACTAACAGCCAAACATGATTTTCATGCCAATACATTATCTCAACAAATTTGAGGAGAAAAACCATATGGTCATCTTAAAAGATGCCAAAAACCGCACAATTATTCATTATACCAAGTTGAAACAAATCAGGAAAAGAAGGAACCTGTTTTCTACTTATTAAATGACATTGATTCTAAATTTTTAGGACTTATCAGATCTAATAACGAAAACATTAGTAGCATTTGGATCAAGGTTTAGAACAAACTCATGACTAAGTATTATAACAAATGATAACATTTTAAATGGCTGGAACAAGATCAACATCCAAAATCAACACTTTTCCTACATGTCAACATTAGCCAAGTTAGAATTTTAAAAACAACACAAAAAGATCTATTTCATAATAGCCAACCAACTTCCACCAAATATCCTGTAAGTTAATTAGGAAAACTACACAAAAAGAAAGAAACCTTTATTTCTTTCCTTTGCAGAAAACAATAAATCTTTAATGAGGGATAGAAAGAGAACTTAAATAAATGGACGGAAAGACTATATTGTTAAGATGCCAGTTCCTCTCTAATGTGTATGACAAATGGAATGCAATCAATACAGAATTTTTCATGGAAGCTGACAAACAGTTTCTAAAATTTAGAAGAATAAGCCAGTAATTCCACGACAATTTTGATGAACAATAAAGTTGATGTTTGTTCTCCCACACTTCACACATAAAGGTATTGTGACTAAAGTGGTGGGTACACAGGGACAGACAGAGACACATGGACCCGTGGAGGAGAACAGAAAATGCAGAGATATGTGAGGGTAGGGGGGAAGAGAGAGAGAATTCGGTATATGAAAATGGCAGATGCCTTTAACTTCTCAGCCAATATCTATTCCCCTTCCTTATCACTAACAGACCTTTGCTTTTGCTCATGGCTACAATGTGCTCAGACCCATGTAGTAAGTCCATGGGCTATGCGAATCAAGACAATTATGATTTCTGCTTTACCAGTTTCTCCTGCAGCTAAAAGTATCCATGTGGCCAGTTCTTTCTCCTCCATGAGCTGCCAAAATGCACTAGGAAATCTGCTAGGCTACTTTTGGCAAATGTTTTGTTTTCCTAAGAAAAGGGGCATGCATAGAATCTTTCCACCTTGAAGTGATGTGATATGGGAAGCTGTGCTAGCCTGTGACCATGAGAGATGGGTCAAGAGAACCTGAAAGATGCTGCTGTGACATCACTGAGCAGCCCATCCAATGGTGCATTGGCTCCCAAATCTGTTATGTGAAATCAAACCTCTTAGATGAAGGTGAAAGCATCGCTAACCGACAGAATCACACATGAGGAATCCCAAATTCGTGAGAAACCTGTGGGGAAAGAACCACATTATAAAATTTATAAAATAAGTTGGCAATTCAGTTGGAAAAAATAAAGCAAGATTCCCTACATCCTTTCATGGACCAACAAATTCCACAGGAGTTACGTACACATAGAGAAGAAATAAAACTATCAGTGTGCCAGAGAAAAGTATAGGTGAATACATTTATG
This sequence comes from Aotus nancymaae, assembly GCF_030222135.1. Classification (NCBI taxonomy): domain Eukaryota; kingdom Metazoa; phylum Chordata; class Mammalia; order Primates; family Aotidae; genus Aotus; species Aotus nancymaae. Next base: position 124,579,873 of record NW_026988425.1, read on the forward strand.
ACCTTGCAGTAGAAAAGTGTGCTGGAGACCCTGCCTGACGTTGACCATGGCCCTTGTCTCTGCATTTCTAGATCACATTTCTTGGCCTCCCATGTAGCAAGGTGTGGCCACATGACTTATGTTCCATGAAAATAGAATATGGTATGGAAGGAACATGGGTCATTTCTAGGCCTGGCCCTAACCTCCCACCACATCCCCACTTCTTCCTTATCTCTCAATTGCCAGCTCATTAGAGAGGGTTCAGCAGAGAGTCAGTGACCCCAGGGGATAGTGGAGCTGCTGGATGGGAGAAATGTGGGTTCCTATATGATGGTGTGATCCCTATTGGACTGGCATATGGCAAGAAATAAACCTGCCTTGTGTTAAACCACTGAGATTTGTGGCGATGTTCATTTTAGCAGTTAGCGAGTCCTAATAGATAAAGCCTTTTTAAGAGCTAAAAAGTGAAATTCCATCTAACATGGTTTGGCTGTATCCCCACCCAAAATGCCATATTGAATTGTAATCCCATGTGTCAAGGGTGGGATCAGGTGGAGGTAATTGGATCACAGGGGTGGTTTCCCCCATGCTGTTCTCATGATAGTAAGTGAGTTCTCATGAGATCTGATGGTTTTAAAAGTCCCTGGCATTTCCCCTGCTTGTATTTCTCCTTCCTGCTGCCTTGTAAAGAAGGTGCCTTGCTTCGCCTTCACCTTCTGCCATGATTGTAAATTTCCTAAGGACTCTCCAGCCATGCTGAACTGTGAGTCAATTAAACCTCTTTCCTTTATAAATTACCCAGTCTCAGGCAGTTATTTATAGCAGTATCAAAAGAGACTAACAGTAAATTGGTACAACAGAGAGTAGGGTGCTGCTATAAAGATACCTGAGAATGTGGAAGCAACTTTGGAACTGGGTAATAGGCAGAGGTTAGAACAGTTTGGAGGGCTCAGAAAATAGGAAGATGTGGGAAAGTCTGGAACTTCCTACAGACTTGCTGAATGGCTTTGACCAAAATGCTGACAGTGATATGGACAATAAAGTCCAGGCGGAGGTGGTCTTAGATGGAGAGGAGAAACTTTTTGGGAACTGCAGCATACATGACTCTTGTTATGCTTTAGCAAACAGACTGGTGGCATTTTGCCCCTGCCCTAGGGAATCTGTGGAACTCTGAACTTGAAAGAGATGATTTAGGGTATCTGGTAGAAGAAATTTCTAAGCAGAAAGGCATTTAATATATGCCTTGGATGCTCTTAAAAGCATTTAGTTTTATTCATTCACAAAGATATGGTTTGGAATTGGAACTTATGTTTACAAGGAAGCAGGGCATAAAAGTTCAGAAGATTTGCAGTCTGACAATGTGATAGAAAAGAAAAAACAATTTTTTTGAGGAGAAATTCAAGCTGGCTGCAGAAATGTGCATAAGTAATGAGGAGCCACTGTTAATCGCCAAGACAATGGGGAAAATGTCTCCAGAGCCTGTCAGAGGTCTTCACAGCAGCCCCTCCCATCACAAGCCAGGAGACTTAGGAGGAAAAAATGTTTTGTGGGCTGGGCCCAGGGCCTTGCTGCTTTGTGAAGTCTCAGGACTTGGTGCCCTGTGTCCCAGCCGTGGCTAAAAGGAGCCAATGTACAGCTCAGGTTGTTGCTTCAGAGGGTACAAGCCCCAAGCCCTGGCAGCTTTCATGTAGTGTTGGGCCTGCAGGTGCATAGAAGTCAAGAACTGAAGTTTGGGAACCTCTGCTTAGATTTCAGAGGATGTATGGAAATGCCTCGTTATCCAGGCAAAAGTTTGCTGTAGGGGCAGAGCCCTCTTGAAGAGCCTCTGCTAGGGCAGTACAGAAGGGAAATGTGGGATCAGAGCCCCCACACAGAGTCCACACTAAGGCACTGCTTAGTGGAACTGTGAGGAGAGCCACCATCCTCCATCCTCCAGACCCCAGAATGGTAGATCCACTGACAGCTTGCACTGTACAGCTGGAAAAGTCACAGACACTCAACACAAGCCTGTGAAAGCAGCCAGGAGTGGGGCTACACCCTACAAAGCCACAGGGATAGAGCTGCCCAAGGCCATGGGATCCCATCTGTTGCATCAGCATGACCTGGATGTGAGACATGGAGTCGAAGGAGATCATTTTGGAACTTTAAGGTTTAAGATTGTCCTGTTGGATTTTGGACTTGTATGGGGCCTGCAGCCCCATTGTTTTGGCCAATTTCTCCAATTTGGAACAGCTGTATTTACCCAATGCCTGTACCCCCAACTTTACAGGCTCATAGGCAGAAGGGATTTGCCTTGTCTCAGATGATACTTTGGACTTGGACTTTGGGTTAATGCTGAAATAAGTTAAGACTTTGGGGGACTGTTGGAAAAGCATGATTGTGTCTTGAAATGTGAGGACATGAGATTTGATTTGGGAGGGGCCAGGGGTGGAATTATGTGGTTTGGCTGTGTCCCCACCCAAAATCTTATCTTGAATTGTAATCCCCATAATCCCCATGTATCAAGGGGGGGACCAGGTAGAGGTAATTGGATCATGGGGGTGGTTTCTCCCACACTGTTCTCATGATAGTGAGTGAGTTCTCATGAGATATGATGGTTCTGTAAGTGCCTGGCATTTCCCCTGCTTGCATTTCTCCTTCCTGCTGCTCTGTGAAGAATGTGTCTTGCTCCCCCTTCACCTTCCACCATTATTGTAAGTTTCCTGGGGATTCCTCAGTGATGCTGAACTGTGAGTCAACTGAACCTCTTCCTTTTATAAATTACCCAATCTTGGGAAGCTCTTTATTGCAGTGTGAAAACAGACTAATATATTATCAAAATAAATTTGATAAAACTGATAATAGCAAAAACCAGACAATAAAGTTCTATATGAAAAAAAATCATAGATATTTTAAAGTTATATAACAGAACAGGAAATTTAGGAAAAAACATAAAAACAAGAAATTAGTATTCAATGGACCAATCAAAAAATCAACATATTATATGAATATGCAATTTATAGAAAACTCAAATGACTAGTCAACAAATGAAAAAAGAATCAACCTTAGTTGTAATGAGGAAAATACAAATAGAGAAGATAACCCCATGCATCAAATTGGCAAAAGAAAAAAAAAAGCCTGGAAACATCAATTCCTGGTAAAGTGGAATTGGTAGTTTTTAACACTGCTAGTACGGGTATATTGGACTACTGGTGAGGTTGGCAGGGGGCATTTTTTTAGAATCCAGAATTATTTTTAATATAAATACATATATCCTGTAACTCTACAGTTCTGCCTCTCAGTATCTTCCTGAGAGGACACTGTGCTTATGTGTACAAAGAAGCATGTCTAAGGATGTTCCCTGCAGCATACCTGGAAATATAAAAAAAGTTTGTCAATACGAGATAGGCTAAATCAAGCCTATTACATCAGTACCTGAACTACACTACAGGTGTCAACATGAAAGTATCTTTAGGGCACATGAGCATATTAATGTGTTATAGTGTGATTAAACAATACTAACAGGAAAAAGGTCTCATGGGCAGAAAACTGTCCATAAGGAAAACTGGCTCTGGCCATGAGGGCTCTCAGGAGCTCAGGACCTGGGAGGGAGGGAACAGGGCACTCATTTCTACTTTAAGGCCCCCCCTCAAACTCTTTGTCCCTCCTCACATAATAAGCAATACTTCAAGCATCATTTTCTACTGAAGCTATTAAATAAGATACAGGAAGTGATGGGGCCTGGGCTCCAGCATGGAAGCAGATGCAAGTAAGAGAAGAGTAGAAAGGTGCACTTTGGCTGGTAGGTGACGTGACGGGGGCTGCAGAATCCATGGAGGCTGTGCTGGCACAAACCCAGGAGAAAGGTAGGGCTAGTTTTGAGTTGAAGCTTTGCCATTCTCTTCAAGTGTGGTCTTTAGGAAGTCACTAAACCCCTGGGAATTCAATTTCCCATCTATACACAGAGAAGCTATCATATATTTACTGGAAATTTGTTAAGTCGAAATAAACCTAAATAAAAATATTATACCTATCTGTCTATCTGCCTGCCTGTCTGTCCACCTATCATCTATCTTCAATCTATATTCTATCTCTCCCTTTCTTGTTCCACCTGTCTACCTACCTATGTATCTTTTGATCTATATTTTTTCCTGTCTGTATCTAATCAGTTTTTCTCATTGTCAGTCTGTCTTTCTCTTTCCTGATTTTCTGTCTCCTTCTGTTGGTCATGTGTCTGTCTTACTATTATCTATGTAGATGTCTAACTATCCATGTTTCTGTCTTTCTTTCTGCCATCCTATTTCTACCTGTCTCCATCTATCCATCCATCCATCCGCCCATTCATCCATCCATCCATCCATCCATCCATCCACCCACCCACCCACCCACATACCTATGCATGTTTCTGGGTGTGTATGTATCTATCTGTCAGTATGTCTGTATGTCTTTGTGCCATCTATCTATCTATCTATCTGTCTGTCTGTCTGTCTGTCTGTCTGTCTATCTGTCTCTCTATGCTAGAAACTCTGTTTTTCTGTCTGTCCATCTGCAAGGACCTCAATGTTTTTCAACCTTTCTTGTCTGTATGTCTTTCAACCTATCTTGTTTGTCTGCATATCTATCCATATGCCTATGAATGTATCTATCTGATTATCCACAACCTGCCTGAATGTCTGTCTATGTATCTCCCTCCCTCCTTTCCTTTCTCCCTCTGCACCTTTCTGTCTGTCTGATTCTGTTTCACTGTCTAATGACTAATTTCTTCCTGACAGTTTAATTTCTGCCTTCATGGTGCTTGATACAGAGCAGAGCTTCACTGACTGCTAGTTTACTTCCCGCTTTTCAGTTCTTTTCACTCCTTCATTGCTCCATTCCTACAATCAGCTGCCATTAACTGGGCCATTGCTCTGTGTTATGTGCTAGGGATACAACCCAAAATCAATCAGGGTCTTTGCCTTCTAAGAGTATTTGGGCTGCTGGCCTGAAAAGCAAATTAATGAGGCAGTTATATCACATGATGCTTAGAGCTATGAGAGACAAGATGGTGTCAGGCACAAAGGAAGGGCACCGATGCTAGATGGGAGTGGAGGAGAGAGTGACAGAGGCTCTGAGGAAGTGACCTCTCATCTGAAAATCACAGAGGACGGGGGATTTTTCAAAGAAGTAGAAGGCTGAGCTCCATGTAATTGGGGAAGAGGTATGGACAATGGGTGCAGAACCAGGAAAAGAGGGAACAGGGTGCATGTAGACTTGGAGAACAGAGCCAGGGCACAATCAAAAATTCAAGCTAAGGAATTGACAAAATTCAGATGAGAGAGGCCAAAGTTGACCTAAATAAACAGAGAGATGTACTATTTTTATGGATTGTAAGACATACCACAGTTAAGATGTCAAGTATAGTCACATTGATCTATAAATTCAATGCAATCCCAGTCAACATTCCAGCAGGTTTCTTCGTAGGCATAGAGAAGCTGATGCTAAATTTATATGGAAAGATAAAGAAACTAGACTAGCCAAAACAACACTGAAAAAGAAAAAAGTTAGAGGATTCACACTTGATTTTAAGATGCATTTAAGATGCACCTCCTGTGGCCAAGATAGTGTAGTATTGGGATAGTAAAGGATAGACACGTTTATCATTAAAATGAAATACAGACAACTGATTTTTGACAAAGATACAAAGACAATCCAATAGAGAAAAGACAGACTTTTCAAAAAGATTATGCTAGAGCAAATGGATTTCTATAAAGTAAACTCAATCTACATCTTATACTACATATAAAAATTAACTCTGAATGGATCATAAATTATGTGTGCCTGTATGCTTAGGTGTCCGTGTGTGAGCATGTGCATGCATATGCTTATGTGTGTGTGTGTGTCCATGTGAGTGTGCATGTGTTTAACAGTGTGTTTGGATGTGTGTGTTTGTGACTTCTGTGTGCATGTTTATGTTGAGCGTGTGTGAATATATATGCATATTTGCATGAGCATGTGCATGTGAATGTATGTGCACATTTGCATAACTGTGTGACAGTCTATGTATTAAAAAGGGAGACAGGGAAGGGTGTCTAAGGGACATTTAGAAAGAAATTCCAGTGGGCTGGTTGTTTATACTTGGAAGTTTCCAGCCCACTTAGAGTAAGTGAAACCAAGAGAGTAGATGCAGTGGCTTTTTCCATTAAGAAAAAGGAATTTAGATTTCACAAACACAGGAGAATTTCTGCTTTTGAGATTTCTTATTGGCTCATATTTGTTGACTATTTACATATGTCAGTGACTGGTAAAATTCAGTATTTTATTTTAAAGTCTACAACTTTGCCCAAATAAACAAATAAACATCAAGGAAATAAATATCTGCCATCCTGTATGGCTTTGAACTTTAAAAAATAGATAATGTTGAGATAGGTGGATTCTGAAGAACCCACCCAGCTTTGTATAAAACCCTGTCAACTTTATGACCTAATAGATTAATCTACTAATTGTTTGTTCTTTAGTTTCTTGGGTTTTCATTTTTAATCAGTAGAAACATTTATACAAATACAAATCCATGCAGGCATTCCAAAAAATCCTGGGGACAATTTATGTCTGGTCTCTGGTTCTCACTGCTTCAGTTCTGAAATGAGGATTGCAGTTCCTATTTTAATATGGTTGTGGTGGTGATTACATAGCATAGTGCCTGGCACACAAAAAGTACCAAGAAAAGGACAGGTACCCCATAAATATATACACCTACTTAAATACCCACAGATATTTAAAAAAACTATAAGATTGGGAGGCCGAGGTGGGTGGATCACAAAGTCAAGAGATCGAGACCATCCTGGTCAACATGGTGAAACCCCGTCTCTACTAACACACACAAACAAAAAAAATTAGCTGGGCATGGTGGCACGTGCCTGTACTCAGGAGGCTGAGGCAGGAGAATTGCCTGAACCCAGGAGGCAGAGGTTGTGGTGAGCCGAGATCGTGCCATTGCACTCCAGCCTGGGTAACGAGCAAAACTCCGTCTCAAAAAAAAAAAAACAAACAAACTATAAGATAAGTATGATTATGATTATTGTTGTTATTTATTTATTTGCAATATATTCTTAGATTAATAACCTTATAAACCTAATAAAACCATCTGGAGTTCTATTCCTTCAGAAGATTTGCTTTTGGTACTTTTTATATCAAAAGAACATGTAATTTTTAAAAGTTTGGTTCTGAATTGAAACTGATGACAATGAAGTCCCAGTTTATAGGATCAGCTGTTTGAGTCAGGAAAGAAACTGCATTCTTAAGCAGAAAATTTATTTGTCTACACTCCCCCGATGAAAAAATGGTAAAACTAATTTATTCCAACACTAAGCATTGGCTTAAGATCAAATAAGAAGCATTGCAGACCTGGATGATGTAGCCACAGCAAGTTTGAAGGAGGGGTTTCAACAAAGAAAATTGTTTTGCTACTGACCAAGGATGGGGTATCTTTCGGAACTGCACATTGTCCCCACAAATAAGGTGCCTCTAGTTTTAAGCCTCCCTTCTCAATGGCTAAGGATGCACTCATAGTTGCAGAGAAGGGGAACTCAGATGGAGAATAAAGAAAGGAAGATTAATAAAGAATAGAAAAGGGGGAATAGAGGAGGAGAAGAGAGATGAGAGAAGCAGGGAAAGATGAAAGATAGCTCTGCCAAGCACATATCCAAGTACAATCAACACTATACATTTCATGGATGCTGTATTAGTGACCTATTGCTGTGAAACAATGACTCCCAAATTTATGGACTTAAACAAACACATATTCATAATCTCACCATTTCTGTGAGGCAGGAATCAGAGTGCAGTGTAGCTCAAGGTCTCTCACAAGGCTTCAACCAAAATGTGAGTTGAGCCTGCAGTCTCATCTGAAGACTCAAATGAGGAAGCATTCTCTTCCAAGCTTGCTCATGTGATCATCTGCTGAATTGTCTTTGACGGTTGTTAAACTAAGAACCTCAGTTCCTTGCCATGTGGGCCTTTCCATATGTGAAATCCCAAAATCAGAGTTGTTTCATCAGAGCAACCTCATAGAAGAGTCAGAGAGAGGCTGAGCAAGACAGAAGTTACCATGTTTGTATCCTGGTCTTGGAAACGACACCTGTCACTTCTGCTGTACTACTTTGTTTATTAACAGCAAGTCACCATGTCCAACCCACACCCAAGGGCAGGGGACAGCACAAGGATGTAATGTCAGGAGGCAGGAATGGTTGGGAGCTGTGTAAGAAGCTCCTATGCAGGCCCTTGCAGTGTCTACACCAGAGCTCAAGTGCATTGTGCAGGTGAAAAAGCAGTACCTTCACACTGTGCTACATGACCACTCTCAACTTGTCAGCCACCATATTTTAGCTGATTGTATGGAAACACTGATTCTAAACTTGAAAAAGGGAAAAATTATTTCTGGAATCTGTGATATTCTTCTAGAATGCTAATAAGCCTGACTGATCTCATTCTGAAGCTCTTGAGCAGTATCACAAATGTTTATCTAATCATTCACAATTGGTTAAAGAGGGTTTATAGTCCTGTGAGGTTAGCCTGCAGAGTCGATAGCTTATGACTTTTACTGCCTAGTAAACAAGTTAACTCCAAATTTGGCATTTTTTTTATTGCTTTGTAGAGTTTTGCCTTAACTTACCATTTCATTTCTTTATTTTTTTCCCAATTGACTTTATAAATCCCAGTCACCAAATGCTTGTGGAGGCAGATCAGTTGTCTTTTTGCTGGTTCCCTTATTAATGAATTAAATAAAGCTTTGGAACAGGGTAACAGATGATTTTGCCTGAGAATCGAACTCCCGCATGCTCTAGGAGTAACCACGAGGTACATAGGGAATTCAGCAAAGCGCTGACCACGGATGCTAATAGACACTGGGTTCCTGGCTTTATCTTGACTGGCTGACCCACCTTCACACACTTATTGGGCACAGTGTCTGTGTGGATAGCAAGCCCCCAGGAGATTTAAGAACTGCCCTGAGGGAGTGTGCTCAAGGCTTTTGTAAATTTATACTTATGCCATCTCATGGGGGACTATGTCTCTGTCCATGGCTCAGCATCAGGGCTTGGAAGAGGAAGCCCCAAAACCAAGTTCTGAGATGAGAGTTTCCTGGCTGGTGATGCTGAGGATAAGGGCAACACATACTGCCAGGCTGCTGCTGTGTAGGAGGAGGGAACAGGAAGAGAGGGAGACACAGGGAGGGCCTACCCAGGGCTGTGGAGGAGGGGGCTTTTCTTCCTAGTGTGGCCAAGCCCCTACAAGCCTCCTGGGAGTGGGCCTCTCTACAGGGGCTTTGCCTTGGCTTCCAGCCACCTCCATTTGGTTCTCCAGCACCCAGGCCAGGAGCATGGAGCTCACTCAAGACCAGATAGCTCAGGTTTCCAAGTGAACATACATTCCACAGGACGTGCTTTGAGAAACTGAAAAACGGTAGGCCTGATATTTCCATCCACACATTCAAGTGCGACTCAGTGATTTCCTTGGTGCTGATGCAGAACCAGAGGTCTGATTTTCATCTGCACTTCACTTGTCCCATAACCTTTGTGTTTGCTCCTGGGAAAACAGAAAAGGCATAGTCTCATCCCCAAGGAGCGGATCCAGGGGATGAGGAGAGAAGCAAGGATTCTTGGCATGAAGGGGTGGCAAGGCTTCAGGGAAGCCTGGACACCACCAGAAGTGTCCTCTCGTCCTGGCAAACCCAGGCTGGCTGGGTTGATATCACCCTGGAAAGCAGGGGAACCCCACAGGACCATCCCCTCAAGCTCAGTCTGACAAGAAGCCAACAGAAAGCATACCATCTGGATGCAGGATGCATAGTGGTCTTCTCTGTGAGCACCAGCTCTCATCTGCTTTTAAGAGTTGTGGGGAAGAAAATGAAGCAAGTAACCTTTTCAGAGGAAGTACTTTTAAGATATTAACATGTTTTCCAACAGCAATTTTTTTGAAGACTCAGTCTAATTCACATTCATGTGCAGCTTCTAAAACAACCTATATTTTTCACAAACTGTTTTCTTGGTAAAATTTTCAAAACATTCTCAAGGAAGACACGTTCTGTGGCAATGGGATGCCAATAAAAATAAGGGGACTTGATCTAAAAAGTAAAAACACACACACACACACACACACACACACACTTTTCAAATAAGAAGTCTGACTGGTTACTGGTGACTGAAAGGCAAACCTGACGAGAGAACAGGGCAGTGCAGGCCTAGTGAGGGGAAGCAGTTAAGGGTGACCAAGAGGGTAAGGAGGAAGCAGACGGGGGAGTGCGTATAGGGGCAGCGTTTGCTGATGAATACTTCCTGGCGTGGTGGTTTCATTCTCTATGCAACCTTTTAACTGCAGGGACACAGAGCATGGGGCCTCTGTGCTGTCATTCAGATTTATTAGCATTTTTGCTAAAGGTCTTGTAAAAGATCTCAGGAATAAAAGCAGTGTCCCGTGGCTCTTGCCTGTCTTTCCTGTGTCTGATAATAATTAACAGCTATTGCTTAGCAAGGCCAGCCACAGGCTCCACCCTCTGCCATGTGCCTCCTGCGATGGTCACACCCAGTCTCATAATTGTAATCCTAAGGACACTGAAGGTTTGTGAGGAGAAATGTTTGCTCACGGTCACCCAGTTGGTATGACAGAGACAAGATGCACACCTAGATGCTTATCTGGATGGTCTAACTTCAGAGTCCTCCTCTTGACCACCTCAATATATCCTCCCTTGTGTCATGACCTCACAACCACAGAAAATGTGAAACATGAAGGACTATGTGACAAAGAAACTCTGAGGTCCCAAACAACTACTGGGTTAAAAATCATAATACAACAATAAAAGGATGCTAAGAGCACTGGATGGAAATCAGCCAGGGAAAAGAACACTCACAGGGCTTCAGACTTTGCTCCATTGTTTACTAGTGAAAGCCAAAGAATGTAAAAAGTGACTTTATAAAGGGAGCTCTTGCAGAAACGACCTTATCCCAGTGAACAAACTTACCATCATGTGCCATGGTGCCCACTGATGGGCTGGAAAGAGAAATGGAGGAAATGTCTATCTAAATCTATGTAGGAGGAAATAATCAGGCAAGCCCAGGTTATGCAGCATTCCATAAAACAAGTGGCTCAGACTCTTCAGAGACGTCAACATCACAAAAGAGAAAAATGAAAGCAGGGCTTCAGTTTAGATAAAAAGAGACATAACTGAATTCAGTGAGTGATACTTAATTGAACACCAGACAGGGGAAAACAGCTATGGTGACTATTTGGGGGACAACCAGGTGTATCTGGAGAAGGACAACATATTTGGATAATACCACTTTATCAATATTAAATTTCACTGTGGTAATGGTACTATACTTTTGTAGAAGGCAGCTGTGTACTTACAAGATGATGCCAAAGCATGTCATGATGTCAGCAACTTATTTTCAAATGATTCAGACAAAAGGAATTAAACACACACAAACACATATTTATCACCTGTGAGTGTCTGTTTTTGTACTCTGGGTGAAGAATTAGGGGTGTTCACTGTTCTATTCCTTCAAGTTTTCTGCAAAATTAAAGCTTACAAATTAAAAAGTAGGTAAAAAGGTATACAAAAATATTTGTCTCAAGAGTCATAAAGCAAAAGAATGGCTTTGCTATCAGCCAGATTAAAATTGTATTTTTGGATAAGAAGTAAGAAGAAACAGTAAAAATAAAAATAATTAGTGTGTTAAGATAATGGGACTATTTTTCTTTTGCTTATAATATTTTAAAAATCAATAATGGTTGCAACAGATGACAAATTTTGCACTGGTATAAATCAAGTCACTTGTCAATCACTACAGTTGTTTATTTCCTTTTAAAGAATAATGTTTATTATTCCAATCTCAAATTCTAATGCAGTATGAAATACATTTCATGATTCTTTCTCAATTTACTTTACACTTTATCTGGGCTTTAGATCTGATTTCCAGGGAATCCACAGAACCACGACCAGCTCTGTTGTCAGAGGCGGTGACTGCACTTGCCCCTCTGTCCTGCCCTGAGACCCCATGAACACAGGACTTACTTTTCAGACACCTGATTCTGGAGGTGTGTGGCAGTCAGGCATGCAGGCCAATGCTGCATCGTTGCTGCTGGAAATGGCCCATTGTTGCCCAGTAGAAGGTGAGACCACAGTGCTTGAGAACTCTGGAAAGACAATGAGAATCAATGAGAATGTTCACACTTCATAAAAAGTGAGAATTAACAATTTAAGTTTTAGGAATTAATGTCTTATATTTTAAAAATTAAATATTAATATTTCAAATTTTAAAATGATTTTAAATATTTAACATGCATCTGAAATTGGGTGGTGAATCCCGCACCCCTGAATCCCACTCCCAACACATGATCCCACCCTTTAATTTTTAAATGAACGTCCCATCAGGAGATAGATGAGGATCAAAATGGGAAAAGTCTCATCTGTGCAGACTTAACAGATGTGAGGGTGGGCTCAGAGGCCCTAGAAGCTGATGTGCCAGGGGAGTGGACTATGCTTCTCAGGGGGCCTCGAGAACTGAACTCTGACTTCTGAGACTCTGGGAGAGAAGTTCTGGGGGTGTGATCTGTAGGGAACCTCAAAGTGAGGGGGCTGTTCATATTCCACACAGTGGAACCAGGTGCACCACATCTGAACTGGGCATTCCCCAGGTCAGCAGATGCTGTACATTTTTATCTTTTTAGGTCATTTATTTTATCTAATAACTTGTAGGTAAATTTTAATTTTTACTCAGTTTGAGTATCTGTCTTTTAATCAGGGAATTTAACCAATTACTTCTCATTTGGCAGGGTATGGGAGCAGGAGAGGGGGTGATATTTGGACCTTTCACCATTATCTTATTTCATGTTTTTGACTTCTCAAGTTTTCTTCTTTACTGTCTTTAACTGACTTGATTGTTCTTATTTTTTCTCTAGTTTTAGAAATTATATGTCTTATTTTTCTTCTAGTATTTCCTTTACATTTATAACATGCATATGCATGTTTATTTTTTCTATCTAAACTGAGTATTAAATAACATATACAAAACTCTAATTTCCACGTAGGGTAAGGTCCTTAGTTCAATCTAATTCTAATCTCTTCCTTGGCTACCTGCTATATTTTGTTGAAATCATTTAAAATGTTGATTTAAAACTGCTTTCAAGTTTTGTGTTTCTAATTTCTTAGGAATCATAATTCTTAACAACTGCTTTAAGCTTCATTGCTATATTATTACTTGTAACATGACTGTGTTTTAGTGTTTTCTAGCTGATCATGAATAATTTGCATACATCTCATTGCTCCTTTATTAATTTTTAATTTTACTAGAAGGTTTGAGTAGTTCTTTCAAAATGATTTTGTAGGCAATAAATTTACTGAGTTCTTGAACAGAAATAGGAAAATACCAAATGCAAAAGAATAGAATCAATAGCCAAGACAATCTTGAAAAAGAAGAACAAAGTTGGAGGTCTCACACATCTTGATTTCAAACGTACTATTAATTTATGGTAATCAAAGTGTGTGGTGTGACCATAAAGACATATTAATAGTTCAGGTAGACCAGAAATAAATCCTCAAATATATGGTTAAATCATTTTCCACAAGGGTGCCACATATGGCCTCGCAAAAATGGCCAGTGGTTTTCCACAAGACCACTCCATATGGAAAGGACAATCTTTTCAATAAATGGTGCTGGGAAAACTGCATATCTACATGCAAAATAATGAAGTTAGACTCTTAACTAATGTCATATGCAAAGATTAACTAAAAATGGATCAAAGACCTAAATGTAAGAGCTAAACCTATAAAACTCATAGAGGAAAATACTGGGAAAAGCTTTATGACACTGGATTTGACAATTATTTCTTAGATATGACACCACCAAAAGAACAGGCAACCAAAAAAAAAAGATAAATTGGACCTCGTCAAAATTAAAAACTTTTGTGTACCAAAGGTACTATCAACAAAGTGAAAAGGCAACCAATGGAATGACAGAAAATATTTGCAAGTCATATATTTGATAAGGGATTAATATCATAACCTACACAGAACCACTGCAACTCAAGAAGAAGAAGATAACCTGAAAAAATGGAAAGACAGCCCATGCTCATGGATTAGAATAATTAACATTGTTAAAATATCTATATTAACCAAAGTGCTCTACAGACTCAATGCAGTTCCTGTCAAAATACCAATGACATTCTTCACAGAAATAGAAAAAAACCCTGAAATTCATATAAAACCACAAGAGACCTTGAATAGCTAAAGTGATCCTGGGCAAAAAGAACAAAGCTAAAGGCATCACACTACCTAATTTCAAATAATACTACCAATTTATAGTAACCAAAAGAGCATGGTACCGGCATAAAAACAGACACATCAACCAATGGAACAGAATAGAGAACCCACAAATAAATCCATACACTTAGAGCCAACTCAGTTTCAACAAAGGTGGCAAGAACACACAGTGGGGAAAGGACAGTCTCTTTAATAAACAGTGCTGGGAAAACTGAATATCCACATGCAGCAGAATGAAACTAGATCCTCATCTTTCATCACATAATGAAATCAACTCAAAATGGATTAAAGACTTAAATTTAAGACCTAAAATTATGAAACTACCAGAAGAAAACACTGGGGAAACACTTCAGGACATCGGTTTGGGCAAAGATTTTTTTTCATAAAACCTCAAAAAGGCAACAATAGACAAATGGGATTATATCAAGATAAAAGGGAAACAATTAACTAAGTGAAAAGACAACCTAGAGAACGGGAGAAAATATCAGCAAACTTCTGTCTGACAAGGGATTAATAACCAGATTATATAAGGAGCTCAAACAACTCAATAGCAAAAAAACAAATGATCTGATTAGAAAATTGGCAAATGACCTGAATAGAGTTTCTCAAAAGAAACATACCAACAGGCAACAGGCATATGAAAAAAAACTCAATATCACTAATCACCAGAGAAATGCAAATTAAAACCACAATGAGATATCATCTCACTCTAGTTAGAATGGCTATTATAAAAAAGATAAAAAATAACAGATGCTGATGAGGATGTGGAGAAAGGGTAATATAAATTAGAAATAGCGTTATGGAAAACAATATGGAAGTTCCTCAGAAAACTAAAAATAGAACGACCACATATCCAGGAATCCCACTGCTGAGTATATATTCAAAAGAAAGGAAATCAGGCCAGTGGGGAGGTTCATGACTGTAATCCCAGCACTCTGGGAGACCGAGGTGGGTGGATCATGAGGTCAGGAGTTTGAGAACAGCCTGGCCAAGAGGGTGAAACCCTGTCTCTATTAAAAATACAAAAATTAGCCCAGTGCAGTGGCGGGCGTCTGTAATCCCAGCTACTTGGGAGGCTGAGGCAGGAGAATAGCTTGAACTCGGGAGGTGGAGGTTGCAGTGCGCTGAGATCATGCCACTGCACCCTAGACTGGGAGACAGAGCAAGACTTTGTCTAAAAAAAAAAAAAAAAAAAAAAAGGAAATCAATATATTGAAGAGATGTCTGCACTCCCATGTTTGTTGTAGCACTGTCTACAATAGCCGAAATATGGATCGACCTGAGTGTCCAATGGAATAATGGATAAAGTGTGGAATCCATGCAGAACAGAGTATTACTCAACCATAAAAATAACGGAATCTTGTCATTTGCAGCATCATGGATGGAACTGGACGTCATTATGTTAAGTAAAATAAGCCAGGCACAGACAGACAAATATTGCATGTTCTTACTCAAACGTGGGAGCAAAAAAAGTGGGTCTCACAGAGGTAGAGAGTAGAATAGTGTTTACCAGAGGCTGGGAAGGCAAGTGGGGAGGAAGAGAAGTTGACTAATGGGTACCAACATGCAGTTAGATAGAAGAAATACATTCTTGTATTTAATAACATAGCAGGAAAATTATAGTTAACAATAAACTATTTCCTGTATCCCTTTGTTTGTTCACATTTTTTTCCCTCAGGAATTTTCAAAATTCCTGTTCTCTCCTGGCTTCACTTAAGACCCAGCTCAAATGCATGTTTGTCACGAAGCTTACTTAAGAACAGCCTTTGATCCTGGGGCCCTGTGATTCCCAGTGTCTCCCACGCTGGACATGGTCCCCTGCCCACCTCTGGGGTGTTCACAGATGTGCAGTTCCCTGGCCGAGAGAATGAAGGATGCCCCCCAACTAATGACTCTCAAACACTTGAATTGGGACAGACACCATTTCTGCTTCATCTCTTGGTGAGTGGCTTTATCTCTTAGTCTTCCTAAAAGCCTCAAGAGAAGAGTGAGTTTCTAGGAAATGGGTTGTAATTTACACAGAAATCACTCGGTCTTTCTCTCAGGAAGGTGGAGGAGACACGTTCAGGCCAGGCTTTCATCTCTGTCTCAGGCCTGCTGTAAGCGGTTTTGTTTATGGTTCTCTAATGGAATAAAAACTTACAGCATGTCCTGGCCAAATTTTCAGGAAATTTAAATTCAGGAGAAGTCCGTAACAACTTCTGGAAATAAAGAGGAGAGTCTCTCTCTCTTTTTTTTTTATACTGTAAGACACTGTAAGTCCAAAATATGTCCATAATGAATTACGTAAAGATCTGGAAGGCTGAAGTGCTTCTTCAAATGCCAATACCTCCAGAGGGAAATGCAAGAAAATAGCCCTTGGGAAAAATGAGTTCAGATCCGCAACAAAACAAAAGGGAGGGGTAAGGCAATCGGCTAAACTAAGGGTGGGATGAATGCTTCCTGAACATTTTAATCCTGGGGAAAACAGTGGTTTCTAAAATAAAATAGGCATTTTAGACCTGTATTCCGGCTCTGAAAGGCAGAATGGGGCTGGATTGGATGTGGTGATGCCAGGAAGACACACCCTTGTCAAGGCCTCCAGTGCCAACAGTGGGCCCAGGGAGCGTGCTAATGCTCTGGACACACCGTGTGTCTGGGGAGCTCTGGGTGAGGGCAGAGACCCAGATCTGTAAGGTGCACATGAAAACACAAACAGGCTGTTCTAGCTGAATCCTCCTCTCCACACACCTCCTTGGAGTCACTGAAGGCCAGTATACGGGAAACCTGTCAGCGGAGCTTCCCCAGGTCTGGGATCAGTACCAGCCATGTCCCCTTCCTCTGTGGTCTAAGAAGCAACCAAGACTGCTTTGTCTCTGCATCACCACAGGACTTGGGCTGGTCCAAGTGTCTTGGTGAAGATGAAAAGGGACTTCTGAAGATGCTCCAGGGACCTGAAGGAGCTCACCGCTGTAAGCTGACACTATTGTAAAGTCAAAATACAAGGCACTGAGAGGGGCTCAAGATGAAGGCAGGACCACAACACCAGAGATGCTCCAGGACTGACTGCTGGGAAACAGCAGGTGCAAGTGAGCAGCAACCACCCAGCAGAGTGCCAAGTGATGCTGGTGGCCCCGGAGTGGAGCTCAGAAGCCAGGACACTGTCCACACAGAGCCAGCGGAGGGGGCCAGCCCAGCACAGGTCTGTGATGGGCCAACAGGCACCGGTGGCATGTTCTCTGGCCTCCCATGGCTGGGGGCCTCCTCCCTCAGGCTACCTGGATACTGGGCTCTTGCTGCTCTCCTTGTCCCCCACTCCTACCTAGGTTTTGCTGCCTTCTTTCATTAGGTTCTCCCTCTCCCTGTCATAACGCCCTTCCACCCTTCACAAGCCCAGATCCCCTTAAGGCCCACTTCCCCCAGGAAACTTTTGCTCATCATTCAACCAGAAAACTTTTGGTAATACCAGTTTACTTTATTATTATCTACTCTCTCAGCAAGTTTCAAGAATTTTTAAGCCTATATTGTCACAATAGTTACCATGTTGTAATAGTCACCATACATCTCTTGAACTTCTTTCTCCTGCACAACTAAAATTTGTATCCTTTGACCAACATCTCCTCAACCCACCCCACGTCCCCCAGCACCTGGCCAACACCATTCTGCTCTCTGCTTCTGTGAGTTCACCTTTTTTCAGATTCCACACATAAGTGAGATCATGCAATATTTGTCTTTCCGTGCCTGGCTTATTTCACTTAACATGATGCCCTCTAGGTTCATTGTTGCCAGAAGTGATGGGATTTCATTCTTTTTATGATTGAATATTATCCATTGTGTATTTATACCACGCTTTACATTTTCTTTATCCATTCTTCTTTTGATGAATACAGGTTGAGTCCATGTCTTGGCTATAGTGAATAGTGCTGAGGTGAGCATGAGAGTGCAGGTATCTCTCTGACATACTGATTCCATTTCCTTTGACTATATGCCAGCAGTGGGATTGCTGGATCACATGGTAGTTCTATTTTTAATTTTTTGAGGAACTGCCATACTTTTTCTGTAATGGCTGCACTAATTTACATTCCCACCAATAATTCACTAGTGTTCTCTTTTCTCCACCCTCTCCCCAACATGTACCTCTTCTCCTGTTTATAACAGTCATCCAAACAGTTATGAGGTGACTGATATTTCACTGTGGTCAGCCAGCAAAACTTTATTTATTTAGTTATTTGCATAAAATCCAGATCCTGCACAAACCAGCAACATTTTAATGAGCATTTACTGCGCTGGGAGTTGCAGGTCACAAGGCAGGAATCAAGTTGAGTGGTTTTGCCATCAAGAGCCCTGTAATCTCCTGTAATAGGAGACAGACCTGGAGGCCAACACTGGCAGCCAGCCTGTTCCTTGGTGAATGCCTGAGGTCCAGAGAGCAGCCTCAGTCCAGGGAAGGCCACAGCTTGTCCTGTCGTCTGTCTCCGGGGACAGGGAACTCTTCAGAGAGAAGGAGACACTTGGCTTGAACCTTAAACTCTAAATAAGAGTTCCCAGAAGGGTAAGGAGGGCAGAGGCTCCTGGTGTTTGCTGAGGCCCTATTCTGTGCCAGGCTTTCACCAAGCAGGTGTTTCTCACTTCTCTCAGGTAATTCTCTCACATACACTGGAGTAAGGTGGGCTCAGGCACCCGTCCTTCTACTGCCCCATGGAGAATTCTCTCAGAGGGAACCTCCAGTGCAGACATGGGTTGGGGGTGGCTGGCCTGCACATGAGGGAGTCCGCTATGCAGGAGGCTGGCGAAGGATTTGGTGTAGCTGCGGGTGTGACAGGGCACAGTGTTGGGGGGGGACACAAGAATTTGGGGGTGGACAGGTAGATTGGGCTGCCCCTGCAGCACCATTACAGAGAGCTCTTCTCCACAAAGGGCCAGCAGCTGGTGCACTGAGGCCAGCGAGGGCTCAGGCCAGAAGTGCATTTTGAGCGTGCCTGCTGGGGCCTGCCAGTCTGGCAAGTCACAGGCAGTACCCAAATGTGCTGAAAGGAGAGGGTCTCTGCAGCTCTCTGGCACTTCCCTCTGGTCTGAAATCTTGGCACCTTCCCTGCACTAGGGCAGAATCTGGGCCCCTCGCCTTTTCATCGTCTGGATGATGCCCGTGCGCCTCTGCACCAGGGCCCACTGTCCTCCATGGACTGTGCCTGCTCCACTTGCTCCCACGCCCGTCTGCATCCTTCACTGACATATTCCACATCCTCCGCTCCAGCCCAGTGTGGGAGCCAGCCCTTCAGCTCCAGAGAGACCTCAAAGGGCCTGTGCCCCAGTGCTCAGAGGCAGCAAGAGAAACTATCGTTGGAGTAAACCAGCAACCAACAGAATGGGAAAAATTTTTTTGCAATCTATTCATCTGACAAAGAACTAATAAGCAGAATATACAAAGAATTTAAACAAATTTACAAGAGAAAAACAAACACTATCAGAAAGTGGGCGAAAGACATGACCAGACACTTCTCAAAAGATGACATTTATGCAGCCAACAAACATGAAAAAAAAGCTTGTCATCACTGGGCATTAGAGAAATGCAAATCAAAACCACATTGAGATACCATCTCATGCCAGTTAGAATGGTGATCATTAAAAAATCAGGAGACAACAGATGCTGGAGAGGATGTGGAGAAATAGGAACGCTTTTACATTGTTGGTGGGAGTGTAAATTAGTTCAACCATTGTAGAAGACAGGGTGGTGATTCCTCAGTGATCTAGAACTAGAAATATTATGTGACCCAGCAATCCCATTACTGGGTATATACCCAGAGGATTATAAAACATTCAGTTATAAAGACACATGCACACGTATGTTTGTTGCAGCACTGTTTACAATAGCAAAGACTTGGAACCAACCCAAATGCTCATCAAGGATAGACTGGATAAAGAAAATGTGGCATGTATGCCCCATGGAATACTGTGCAGCCATAAAAAAGGATTAGTTCATGTCCTTTGCAGGGACATGGTTGAAGCTGGAAACCATCATTCTCAGCAAACTGACACAAGAACAGAAAACCAAACACCACATGTTCTCACTTGTAAGTGGGTGTTGAACAATGAGAACACACGGACACAGGGAGGGGAACATCACACACTGGGTCCTGTTGGTGGGTAGGGGGACTAGAGGAGGGATGGCAGGGATTGGGGGGATAGGGGAGGGATAACATTAGGAGAAATACTTAATGTAGATGACAGGGGGATGGATACAGTAAACCACCCCATGTCACACATGTATACCTATGTAACAAACCTGCACGATCTGCCCATGTACCCCAGAACTTAAAGTATAATAAAAATATCAGAAAAAATTCTCAAAACTCAACAGTTAAATCACTTAGAAAATTGGCAAAAAACATGGAGAGATATTTTACTTAGGAGAATGTATATATGACAAATAAGCACATAAAAATGTGCAGCATCCTTAGCCACCAAGGAAATGCAAATTAAAACACAATGAGTTATCATTACACATCTATCAGAACAGCAAAAATAAAAATCAGTGACAACACCAACAGCTGACAAGGACGCAGAGAAATGGATCACTCACATGCTGTTTGTGGGAACGAAAATAACACAGCCACTCTGTAAAGCCGTTTCTCATAAAACTAAACGTAAAACTACCATGCAACCCAGCAACTGGACTCTGGGCACTTATCCCAGAGAAACGGAGTCTTATGTTCACCCAAATACTTGTACAGGGATGCTCATAGCAGCTTTCTTCATAACAACCTGGAATTATAAATAATTCAGAATCTTCAAGGGGTGAATGACTGAACAAAGTGTGGAATGTCCATACCGTGAAATGCTACTCAATAAGGAAAAGGAACGAATGCTTGATAACTACAACAACTTGGAGGAATATCCAGGGAATTATTCCAAGTAAAAAAAAAATTCCCAAATTACATATTATATGATTCCATTTATATAACATTCTTAAAATATAAAATTATAGAAATGGAGACAGATTAATGGTTGCCAGATGTTAAGGATGAGGTTGGGTAAGTGACTGTGGGTATAAAGAGCAGCACTGGGGATCCCTGTGGGATGGAAATGTCCTATATATTAACTACATCAATGTTAATGTCCTGGTTGTGATATTGGACCATAGTTTTGCACGATGCTGCCATGGGAAGAAAATGGGTAAAGGGGACACGGAACTCTGTATTATTTCTTACAACTGCATATAAATATACAATTGTTTCAAAATAAAATGTTTAATTAAAAACATACTTTGCCCACTCCTGGAGACCCTTTACAGCTCTTCCTTAAATACTGAATTTTCCTTAAGTACTGTATTAGGGCACTACTGTCACTGAAAATTTTGAGGCACTTATTTTATATCTTACCAAGTCTCTGCCTAGCTTTATTGGGCTTTCACATTCTGACCTGTGCCAACCTATTTCTCACTATTTTTGAAATACACCTATTTGAGTTACATAAGTTCTGAATTTTCGTTACAGCCACTCATAGCAGTTTAATCTTGACAAATCATGGACTCTGTCAATTTTTGTTTCCTCATCCACTTCCCTGCTGTTCACAATGCTGCCACTTGAATCAAACGTACTCCAAAAATTCAGATGTATAATGTCCCCAGTGTTCTTCAGATGTATAATGTCCCCAGTGTTCCCCCTTAAAAACATTATCCAGAAAGAAAATGAAGTCAGACCCTAGGCCGACTTCTAGCCAAGGCCACTGCAAGCTGATGGTGCACAAGATGCACTCTTTTCTTCTGGAAATCTGTCCCAGAATATTCTGTAACATTGACTTGACTGCCATAATTTGCAGAAGTACAGTTCTATTCTTCCTCTTAAAACTCCCAAACAGTGTTTATTTTATGAAAATTCTCATGGTGTGATCAAAGCAAAGCCCCAGGACACGTTGTGGATTTTATACAGTACTTTTGCCCAGGTGTGATTGGCATTTGCTGGAGCTCATCAGAAATGAATGTTCTCGGGCCCCACTGAGATCTGCTGAACCAGAACCCACACTTTAACTGTATCTCCAGAGATTCTTATGCACACCAAATTTGAGAAGCGCTGCTCTATAACAGATATAATAAAATCCCTGGCTCACAAGGTTAATGTGAAAATTAACAGAACACACAGTAGTTACGCTTTCCTTTTCCATCACAGCCAGCTTAGTGTCAGGAAATTACTTCCCTCC
The DNA here is from genome assembly GCF_030222135.1 of Aotus nancymaae. Classification (NCBI taxonomy): domain Eukaryota; kingdom Metazoa; phylum Chordata; class Mammalia; order Primates; family Aotidae; genus Aotus; species Aotus nancymaae. Next base: position 124,602,296 of record NW_026988425.1, read on the forward strand.
AGACCTTCCTTACACTGGCCAAGAAATGAAGACAACCTTTCAGACATGAATAGTTCACAGGGTGGAGAAGCTCAAGGCCCTGATGAGCTGGGACCCATTTATCCCATTCTAGTTTCTTGCAGCTGCAGAAACTCACACGAAGTTACTGTTAAGTGACAGCTTTTGCTTCCCAGTTGAACAGCTGTTTTTTGTTTGCTTCTTTGCTTTTATCTTGTAGTTTAAACTCACTGTCCCATTTCCGTCAGTACTGAATTTCATTTTGTTAGATTCAGTGCACCACAACTCCTGCCTAGGACAAGCCATCTGGCTTCCTTTGGCTTTGGTTGCCTGGCCTAACCTCCAGGCAGAATCTGGCACTCACAGCTCTGTGCACTCACAGGATCGGATCCACACTCCAGGCACCTCCCTACTTCAAGGAGCTCTCCATCTCATTCACCTGCTATCTCCTCATTGCGAAGTTCCTGGAGATCAGAAACTGACACATGCATATTTGCAATCCTAGGACTTAGTGCTAAACAAAACCTAACCAAATAAATGACAATTTGATCTGTGGGCCATGAATGTTCTCACTGCGCAAGAGTAGGTGTCAGGGCACATCAGCCTGTCCACCACCTGCCTGTTTTTTATAAATAAAGTTTTATTGAAACACAAGCACACTCATTCATTTATATAATGTCTATTGGCTGAGTTGGCTGGTTGTAAACAGAACACAGAGCCTGTAAATCTTGCAATATTTACTATTGATCCCTTATGAAAAACTTGGCTAACTTTTGTCCTAGAGCATTTAGAACGTGGCTAGATAGGAAGGAAGACACAGCCTCACAGCTGTCTGCCAGAAACTCCTTTCTAGGCTCAACTAAAGGACTAACAGACAAATGTATTCTCTGTATATGTTCATTGAAAATAGTGACTCCTATCTCATTAAAATGACATTCAGGCTACATTTTTCCATCTTTACCATAGGACTGTCATGAGGAATTTATAAGAGCAGAGTGTTATAACTTGAAGGGACTTTTGAACTCACTTAGATCCCAAACTTTCATTTTACAAATGGAAAATCTTGACTTGGAAGTGAAGTGACTTTTCTAAAGAGAACAATAGGTAAATGAGAGTTTAGAGATTTGAACCCAACTCTTCTAATTCCAAATGAACTTTTTTGTTTTTTACAATTACACTATGCTACCTCTTTAATCAAATGTACTCCCAAAATTCAGACGTACAATGTCCCCAGTGTTCCCCCTCAAAAACATTATCCAGAAAGAAAATGAAGTCAGACCCTAGGCTGACTTCTAGCCAAGGCCACTGCAAGCTGATGGTGCACAAGATGCACTCTTTTCTTCTGGAATCTGTCCTAGAATATTCTGTAACATTGACATGACTGCCATAATTTGCAGAAGCAAAGTTCTATTCTTCCTCTTAAAACTCCCAAACAGTGTTTATTTTATGAACATTCTCAGGGTGTGATCAAAGCAAAGCCTCCTGGATCATTGTGGATGTTTTAGAGTACTTTGGCCACACATCTGCAATCAGCTCTTGGTCCCTGAGGTATCTCCGTTCCCTCTATCTTCTATTTGTCCATGTACATGGTATAAGGAAAGGACTCATTAATTTTCTTGCGAATTTATACAAAATGATGCTAATAACTCATTAAACATTGTTTCCCACTGGATTCTATGTATGAGCACAAGGTCTCGTTTGCCATGTAGCGCCCACTTGTTTTATCCTGAGAGTTGCTACCAAGGTATGCCATGCATTTTGCATGTCAAATTCTATTCAAGATATTATGGAATGTGTTTTCTACTTTTGAAATATAATTTCAAAGAATTGTGACTTGTGTTTAAAAATGGTAAGTGCTAAGTAAATGATAGTACATGTATAAACTGGAATGTCGAGAGATCCTGAAATTATGTTTTTGAAGTTTTATATTCCTTGGGGAAACCCTTAGGAAGTGAAAAAAATCAACAGAAAACCATATATATTAAAAAACCTCAAGAATGTAAAACTGCTATGTAAAAGACTAAAAGAAAAGATGCTAAACTGTTATCATGCAGCCATATCTGCTACTCTATTATTTCTTTATCATTCTGGGATTCCTTCCTTATTTAAGAAGACCTCTCTCAATTGACATTATATGGATCACATTCTACTCTTTTTCCTACTATTTATATAATTGCATTTTTTCCCTCTACATTTAGGTTTAAAACCCATCTGGAATTTATTCATGTGCATGCCTTAGTGTTGGCATCTAATTCTATTCCCTTCCAACATCATTGATTACAACAAGATAATGTATTAAATATGTCATCTTTTCCAAGTGAGTTTAAATACATCTATACTTTGATCTGTTTGCAAAATCTCTTCTCTCTTTCAGTGATTTCATTTTTTTTTTCATTTCTGGCACCAATACTATATTCTTTTGATAAGTGTAGCCATGTGATACTTTTATAGATGACACAAGACACCTTTTACTTTTCTTGAAGAATTTCTTACAGACATGGCTGGACACCTTGGGCTCAGTTAAAACAAAAACCTACAGCACTGACCAAAATTGCTTACAAACATATGTTAATTTCAAAATCATTGCTGTCTTCAAATTCAGTTTCCCCATCCAGGAGTACAGTATAATTCTCCATTTATCTAGATTTTTAAGTCCTTTAATAAAAGTCATACTTCTCATACTTCTTGCTTTTGGTATGCATTCCTATGGCAAAATAATAATATATACAAAGTAAAAAAGAGATTGGGAGACATTTCCAACCCATCTGTCCAAAAGTTAGACTTCCTTATATATAAAGAGCTTGCACAATTGAGAATTAAGAGTAAGAACAACCTTAGGAGACAATGGGTAGGAGCCATTCCTGTAAAAGGGGCATTGGGGACGGCTGATAGACTGTGAAAGCACGCACCACCTGCCCCTCACAAGCAGCTAAGCAAATGGGAGATGAAACAAGACATTTCTGTTTTTTAATCTAATGAGACTGTAAAACTTAAAAAGACTTTCTAACATCCGGCGGTGGTAACGACGTGGGGAAACAACACTTCATATATTAGTGGTGAGAGCATCGACTGAAAAAAGATGAATCAGTGGATTCTAAAAGTTAAATTGCACATGCCCTTTGAATCACACTCTTAGGATTTTATTCCACAGATATTAAGAGTTCCAATAAAGAAAAATATATATGTAAGAAGCTTTCCCCTCTCAGCATTATTTGGAATGGCAAAAGTCAGACCACCATCCGTAGGGGAGAGGTGGGAGAACTCTGGACACAGCCGCAGTATATTGTAATGAGTGCACACTTTTTCACTGTCACATCTTTCTTCCTGAAGTCATGTTTCCTTTGCAGACTTCCTCTTTAAGGCTGATTTATATTCAGAATCAAAGAGGCCACTGATCAGCCCTGACACTTAGTGCTGACTTTTCTTAAACTCCTTAGCAAGAATATCCTCTAGAAATCCAGGTTTATTGGAGGAAGATGAAGCAACTAAACAATTTTCTAAATTCTAAGAGCTCCATTAGCATTTCAAGGGCCTTTTGAGGGAGACCCAGATAGAGAATTTAATATGTGTCAGGAACAGGGGGACTTCAAGACTTGATGACTAAGAAATGGAGCCCCACTTCAAGAGATTCTGGCAGGGAGGAAGTTGGGGAAGGAGGCAGTGGCCTGTGCTGTTTCTGGGCCAAAGGTCCTGGTGGAGAGGAATGTCAGAGAAGGTGAGAAAGTGACAGCAGTGGAGGGTTGGATTACACTCTGCTCCTCTTTGGCATTGTGGGAGGAGACTAGACCGATTCCGAGCGGAATGTCACAGCATATGAGGTAATGCAAAAGACATGCAGGAGAGAGAGGGAGAGAGAACACAGGTCACTCCCAGGTGGTGCCCAGGAAGAGCTGAGCGCACTCCTGCAGAGGGCTGAGCAGGCCAGACCTCCCAGGTATACCTGCTGGAGCAAAGATGTTATGGCCTAGGACCACAGGATGAATCCCCAAGGCTCAGAGCTGGAAAAGCAGGACTGGCAGACTCAGAAGCAGAGAGGGCTGAGGGCCCTGGGGGCATGAGCACTCATAGGAAAGGGCAGGAGTTCTGTGAGATGCAGACATCCACAAAGGCGCCAGCAGGGCACCACAGGTGTGGACAAACCCAGCATCATTCTCTGGACACCAGCGTGCACACAGGTGGGACACCTGGGAACCTACACAGGGACAGCGATGAGATCCCCAGATACACTTGTGGCTCCCGTGTCCTTATTAAAGTGCCCCCTCAACTGCAAGAGTGTTAAAGTTGCACAATAGACGATGTGGCCAGGACACCGGGGGAGACGGGGGTCCTGAGAGACCGGGCATTTACCAAAGAGGATCTACAGCCACAGAGCATGGATGACATTGATGGAAAGGCTGAGGGCAAGAAGAGACACACAGAACACAGAGCACAGGAGGACACGTCAGGCAGAGGAAAAGAAAGCTCCATTTGCTTTGCAGATCTGTGTATGCTGGTTCTCTATGCGGGCCTGCTGCCCATGAAAGAGGACTGTGCAACTGCCTTCAAAAATGTTTGTGTGTATATATGCAAATATATGTGTGTGTGTATATATACACACACACACACAAACACATATATTATACACACACGTGTGTGTGTGTATCTGGGAATATTTCCATGGTTTATTGCTAACTAAAGAAAACAAGTTGCAGAGGAATATATAGTCTAAGTCCTTTTGTTAAGACAAAACAAATAAAACAAAACCCTATAAACAGTCATGTTTGTGTCAGTACAGAAAAAGTTATGGAAGTGTAAGCTGCATCCTGGAAGACAGAACAGAACTGGAGAAAGAATACGACAAATACAGAGTCATTGGTCACCACGAGTGTACACTGACTTTGTAACAGAAATAAGGAATAAAAATTTTATCAGTCTCAGCCTTTGAGTGATAGGATTCTAATAACTGTTATTTTCATCTTTGTTTCTTCTGTGTTTTCTGAACTTTCCCTAATAGACATCTGTCGTTTTTGTAGTCAGAAAAACATAGATATTAATTGAACACAAAGGCACTGAAGCCTTCAACTCCATTTGCTGTTTATCACAGAAAGGGTCTCTTTCTAGTGAGGCCACAATCAATTCAGCTGAATGAGCATGAACTGAAATGCACACCCGCACATGGGCCTCAGGTAAGTGTTCTGAGAGACAGGCACCCACCACGGGGCCACCAGGACATGAATTTCACCCATCTGCACTGCCATGGGAATATGTGCCAGAAGAGTTCTCAAGACAGCCAGAGTGGCCTCCAGCCCTACACGGTGGTGCAGAGGGTGACAGCCAGACCTCGAGGCACGGGGCACTGGAGGGAGACCTGGGAGGGCAAGGCCAACAGCTGGGCAGTAAGAAAGAAAGAGAAGAATGTGTGTTCTGCTGCTGACAGGTGGAATGATCTGTGAATGTCTGTTAGGTCCACTTGGCTTGCATTGCTGTGCACACCCATGTTTCCTTTTTGATTTTCTGTCTGGAAGATCTGTTATCGAAAGTGGAATACTGAAATCTGCTATTATTGTATTGCTGTTTCTCCCTTCGCTGTCCATGGAAGCAGTCCCTGCGAATTCCTACAGCTTTACCTCCTGCAATAGCTAAGCATCGGGGCCCCCAGGCCATAAACTTGGGGTGGGAGGGTCTTTCTTTCTAACTGCCCAGCTACTGGCCTTGTCCTCCCAGATATTGCCATGGCAGTGCAGCTGGGTGAAATTCAAGTCCTGGTGGCCCCATGGTGGGTGCCTGTCTTTCAAAACACTTACCTGAGGGGCATAGGCAGGTGTGCATTTTGGTTCATTTTCATCCAGCTGAATTGATTGTGGCCTCTAGAAAAAATAAAAAACAAAAACCCTTTCTGCGATAAATAGCAAATAGAGTTGAAGGCTTCAGTGCCTTTGTGTTCATTTAATATCTATGCTTTTCTGGTTACAAAAATGACAGATGTCTATTAGAGAAAGTTCAGAAAACACATAAGGAACAAAGATGAAAATAACAATTATGTAGAATCCTATCACTCAAAGGCTGTGAACAATAACATTTTATTTCTTATTTCTATTACAAAAACAGTGCACACTCATGGTGACCAATGACTCTGTATTTGTCATATTCTTTCCCCAGTTCTGTTCTGTCTCCCAGGAGGCAGTTTACACTTTCATAACTGGAAGCCCACATAAAACATGTTTTCCTTCCTTTCTTTCTCCCTCTCTCTTGCCTTACCTTACTTTATATCGCCACTCTCCATAATTCTGCAAGCTTTGCTTGCTATAAATCACCTTGAAGACACCTGACTCTGCAGAAGGATTACATTCTAAATTGTACAATGATATCCACAATACCTATAGAGTTTTGGAAAGTGGAAAAACAAAAACCCAGGAATGACAAAGGCATCACCTCCCTAACAACTCTTAGAGCAAGCTACTTGACAAAACTCCACTGCTTTTAAGTTAGAGAGTTGATTCCATGTTTTATACTGAGATTCAAAGAACATATGAACAGAATGCATATTTGAGATGTGTGGTGTGGTGGCACATGCCTGTAGTCCCAGCTACTCGGGAGGCTGAAGTAGGGGAATCACTAAAACCCAGGAGGCAGAGGTTGCAATGAGCCAAGATCGCGCCACTACACTCTAGCCAGGGCGACAGAGAGAGACTATTTCTCAAAAATAACAAGCAAACAAAAAAACCCAAACAGATAAAGTGGATACATTAAGAACTTCTCTGCAATAGAAAACACCTCAGAGAAGGTGAAAAGCAAGCAACACAGAGAAAAAATATCATTGCAATCCACAGACTCAGTAAAGGACTGGTACCCTGAACATACACAGAAGAAGTTAATAAGAAATAAAGAGTCAATCCAATAGAAAAATGGAAATATATTTGTACATGCACAAGATGACATCTGAATGGCCAAGAATCAATGAAAAGTTGCTCAATCTTATTAGTCATCAGTGAAATTAAATTAAAATTAAAATTAGATACCCACCAGAATGTCTAAAATTACAAAAACTGAAAATACCGAGTGTTGGCAAAGATGTGAAGCAACCAGGGCCCTCCCACGGAGCTGGTGTGAGTGTAATTGGTAAGGCAACTTTGAAAAACTGCTCGGCAGAATCTACCAAAGCTCATCCTACACATACCCTGTAAGCCAGTACTTTCAGCACTCAGTACCTACACAACCAAAATGTGTACACCTGTGCAACAAAAGATACAGGAAGTATCACCATAGCAGCATTGCACTTATAGCTAAGAACTAGAAGCAGCCCAAATGATAACCAGTGGGTCAACTGGACAAGTGGAATATATGGAGAAACTAGAGTAAACCCACATGCAGACAAATAGTACACGAATAGCATAGCATGAACTAATGAACTGGTGGTACACACAGCAAACATATTATTTCATTCTATTCATCACATTGAGTTTAAAAGTAAGCAAAACTGCAGGTGAGAGGTCGGGATATTCATCACGTTGAGTTTAAAAGTAAGCAAAACTGCAGGTGAGAGGTCAGGAGAAGGGAAAGACTGAATAGAAGAAAAAGAATAGGGAGAAAGATCAAGGGGGCAGATGCCTGCAGCTAATGTTCTAGGTTTTGAGCTGAGCAGTGACTATTTAATACAAAGGCATATTTAAATTTTTTATAATTCATGAAGTTGTACATTTGATATGCATTTTTCTGTATGTACATTATTCTTCAACAGAAACAATGAGCAGCAAAAATCTATGGGCCATAAAACAGCCCTTATGCAAAGCTAATAAATTAGCTTGTGAAGAACTTCTCAAACTTCTGTCAACACACATTTTTGAAAAACAGCGTAACTGGCATTCAGCTGGACATTTGCTGGTGTGCTATTGATCAGTTCCTTTAGTTTGAGCATTTTTGTTCACATCGGCAAACCAGTCTGCCCCTTTCTCCAATTCCTTTTCAACACAGCCACAAGGATCTTCAAAAGATGTAAACTGGCCTGGCGTGGTGGCTCACATCTGCAATTCCAGCACTTTGGGAGGCCGAGGCAGGTGGATCACCTGAGGTCAGGAGTTTCAGACCAACCTGGCCAACTTGGTGAAACTCTGTCTCTACTAAAAATACAAAATTAGCTGGGTATGGAGGTGTGCACTTGTAGTCCCAGCTATTCATCCATTTCTTTTTTTAACACAAACATATGCATTTTTCTTTATTAAGAATCCTCATCTATTTAACAATTACCTCTTACTGTAATTAGTAGTGTGAGGCTCAAATTGTTTCACTGCTCATCAAACAATCCTCATCACGCTTTGGCCACTTGTTTTTTCCTGAGGTTCTAGTTCTGCAAACACACCATGCTTCTCTGCAGCTCTTCTTATGGCACCACACATGTATTGGCTGGATAATTCCTAGCACTTGTTAAACAGCCCACTTAGAAAGTTTCCCCAACTTCTCATGTTCCAATCCCAAATCTTGCTGCTACCACATGACTCCATTGTTATCATGGACTTATAAACAGTTGGTCTGTGACTTACATTTCTTTATTATCCCTGTAAGGCACCTCCCTGGTCCACACGAGGAACTCAATACATGTATGCTGAATAAGTGAATAGGAAAAAAAATTGTATAAATATATTTTTATATATTTATATACAATATCATACATATGTATTATATGTAATACTGATTAATATATTAACATATTGATTAATTATATAGTACTATATATAAATTATTTCAATAATGGAATTTGTATTAACACCTCTATTCTGTGTTTTTTTTTTTTTTTTGAGAAAGAGTCTCCCTATGTCACCAGGTTGGAGTGCAGTGGCATGATCTCAGCTCACTGCAACCTCCACCTCCTGGGTTCAAGTGATTCTCCTGCCTCAGCCTCCCAAGTAGCTGGGACTACAGGCATGTGCCACCATGCCTGGCTAATTTTTTGTATTTTTAGTAGAGGTGGGGTTTCACCATGTTAGCCAGGATGGTCTCGATCTCCTGACATCGTGATCTGCCCACCTTCTAAAAGGAGATCATCTTGTTGAGATGCATTAGCATTCAAAGATGGAGGAGCAAACGACATGTGAGTGGGCACAGCCTCCACAGACAGCAACTGGGCAGCAGGGAGGTATGATATACAGTCAGAGGTAGCTACTGTTCTACAGGGTTCTATTAGATAGAGTCTCATCACTTGGTTGTTGGGATCTATATCTTTACTTATTTTTTCCCATTGTTTTACATTATTGAGAAACGCATTATTAGTTCACATTCCTGAAAGTTGTGGCATTATGTTTTATTTTTATTTAAGAGACAGAGTCTTATTCTGTTGCCCAGGCTGGAGTGTGGTGGTGCAACCGAAACTCCCTACAGCCTTGAACTCCTGCGCTCAAGCGATCCTCCTGCCTCTGTCCCCCAAAGTGCTGGGATCATAGGCATGCACCACCATTGCTCACCCATGGCATTATGTTTGAAATCCCTCCTTCATTGTTGGATCCAACATAATCCCTTACTTTCTCAAGAACCTGGACATGTAATGCACATCTGAAAGTAAACATGCCAAAACTCTGCTGCAGAGAAGCTATCTCCTTGCAAATCTAACTCTCCTGTGATCGTCTACATCTCTGATCAGGGCAACCTCAAGCTTCCACTTGTTCAGACCAAAGATGCAGGAGTCAACTTTAACATTTTTGACACTTGCATCTGGCCGATCAGCAAGTCCTGTTGGGTTCTAAACATAATTTGAAGAGAGAGCCCTCCTCTTGTCACTGTTCCCCTGCCACCCTCCTCGACCAAGCACCGTCATTCCTCCCTAGAGGTACTGTAGCTCCCTCCTCACCAGTGTCCCCGCCCTGCTAGGCTGACTTCTGGTTTTCAAACACCAGGTATGATGATCTTGTTAAACTGGAACTAGATTAAGTCCCTCTGCCCAGGCCTCTCCAATGATGTCGCATCTTACTCAGAAGAAAAGCCAAGTCCTATCACATTTTACAATGCTCTGAATGATGTGGTACCCTGTTCCCATCTACTTCCTCCCCTCCCCCCACACCAGCCACACCTCCTCTGGCTGTTCCCTGAAAGTGTCCGCTCGCCCCGCTGACCATACACACACCAGCCTCAGGCCTTACCCGTCCCCCGCCAAAGATGGCTCATGTCCCCTTCCTCAAGCTTCCTGGTGCTTCAGTATATATGACACACATATATTATATTTGTTGTCCATTTTCCCCATTAAAATGCAATTTCCGTGATGTTGGGGAGTTTTGTTTGTTCATTAAAGTACAGTGCCTACCACAAAATAGGTACATAATACATACTTTAAAAAGTAAATTTAAATAGAAATGCAAGGAGTTCTACATTTTAAAGGGTGTTTCTACTGTCTTATCTAGATAATATTCTAGTTACAGAAGAAGTTCTCAGGATTCCTAGTGTACTATAATGTCAGAAACCTATAGTGTGTTTTCCACAGGAAAGGAAAAACAGATAGACTTAGGCCCTCTATCCTTAAATCAGTTCGAAAAACTGTGAACATATTGCTCATCTCTAATCAAAGAAAATCCAACAGCATCATGTTATAGACAATCAGACACTTCATTGTTTTTTTTTTCCCTCTAAGCTTAAACACTAATACATTTTGTATTGAGAGATTAATTAGGAAATTCAGCTGCTCTCCGTAAAGGCTTAATAAAAATGTAATCTGTAATACAATGGTGAATTAATTGAAACACTCCAAAATAGAGAAAGAATTGTGGAAGAGTTTAAAATTGCTCACACGATTAACAGGGAGCCCGGTGACTCGACCATATTGTATAGACTGTTCACATAGCTTCCATCTGTGCCGCATCCAATAAAGTTGTCATTTAGAGTCATGTGCAGATAGATAATGATGTTTCTTTCAGGCAATGGTCTGTACATACAATGGTGTTCCTACCGGATTATAATGGAAAATTCTCATCACCTAGTGACAACATAGCTGTTGATAACATCATGCCACAGTACCTTATTTTTAAAAATAAATTTAGTGTAGCCGAAGTGCATAGTGTTTATAAAGTCTATGGTAGTGTAATGTCCTACCCTTTTCCGCCAATCACCACTCAATCACTGACTCACCCAGACCAACTTCCAGTCCTGGAAGCTCCATTCATGGTAAGTGCCCTAGACAGGTGTACCATTTTTGTCTTTTATGCTGTATTTTCACTATACCTTTTCTATGTTTAGATATACACATACTCACCATTGTGTTACAGTTGCCTGTAGTATTCAGTACAGCAACATTCTGTACAGGTTTGTAGCTTAGGAGCAACAGGCTATATACCATATCGCCCAGGCATGTAGAAGACTATGCCATTGAGGTTTGTGTAAGTACGCTCTATGACATTCACACAATGACAAAATCACCTAAACGTATTTCTCAGAATGTATCCCTATGGTTAAGCAATACATAACTGTACCTCTTATGTAATCAGTGCATACGTTGCATGCACACATGTATGTGTATATCTATATGTCTGCATGTGCAGTGTGTGTATGCATGCATTACATGCATGCTTATTGCTTCTGAGGTCATCAAGGTGCAATATTACAGTACAAGGCAGCAGATGGTTTACAATTGGGGAGAAGGCGTTAGAACAGCAACATGAGGTTTCTGTGAAGGCAACGGTGATGCTGCTTCAAATGTCCACCCTGTAAACACATGGAGCCTTTGGGCCACCACCTGTCTCCTGTGCAGTCAAAGTAGGTGGCTTAGGTGATTAATTTCCACCTGACAGATGCTGCCTTTCCTTTGTCAATGCAGGTTGTGTGCTCTCTCCCTTACAGCAGTCTTCAGCCACAGTTAGCCTTTTAGAGCATTTTTAAAGAATGAGTTGAAAATCAATTTAAAAAAACAGAAACAAAAAACCAAAGTCCTATCACTCATTTCCTCCCCCATCATTTGTGAAAGACATTGAGAACTTTGTCTAATTGAAAATAATTAACGATTTCTAAATCAGTATGATCAATAGTTTCCTTTTCCTGCCCATAAAACTAAAATTTTACCTAAATGAATAAAGACCATTGAAAAACCATGAGAGTGTATCCCACAGAGAAGCCCAGGAACACCCGCTCTCCTGGCTGTGTAATGGGACTGAAGGCAAACACGCTGCAGCAGCCTCTGCATTGGACCCCGGTCCTGGGCCGGGAACTGTGTCTTTTTCATTGAATTCCCCACACCCAATACAGCATCTGGATCAAAGTAGGTGTTCGATATAACTCTGCTGACTGGCTACCTGAGTGAATGGATAACTGAGGGAGAAGAGGTGGGGTCTGCTTGTGTGATCTGTAGACTAAGGGAGGATCTGCCAGGAATGTGCCATGAAAGCACAGTGGCCAGGCCTGCAGCACAGCCTCATTAGCCCTTGCAGGTTCTGGGTATTGAGCTGGACACTCCATAGGGAGTGAAGGGCCCCCTGATCCCTCTGAGGTCAAGGGAATTCCTGGCAGGGACTGAGAGAGGGTGTGGGGTGAGCTCTGATTGGTGTGGACACAGTCAGTCCCTCCTCACCTCAGCCACGCAGTGATGGTCTTGAAGTTTCCAAGGCTGCCATAGCTCCCATCTAAAGAAAACCAGGCTCTCTGGGTCCACACAAGTATATATTCTATGGCTATGACACAAGGCTTCTTAATAGATATTCATGGATCTCTCAGAAGGTGGGTAGCTTCTCACAGAACAGACGTGGGTGCTCACTGTCTCCAAACGCTCTCGCTGGATGGAAATTGCAGGTTTGCAAACACATGCCTGAATGCACTGCCAGCTTCAATGCATAGCCACATGGCATGGAGTGACAGTATGCATGGAGCAGTGGCCCCGTTAGGGAGACGAGATCCATCACAGAAAGAGGCCTGGGGATGCTGGTTTGAAGATGGATGGGATGGAGGCAGGATCACTGGAGCCCAGGGAGTGACCAGAGCCAGCAGAGCTGCCACCATCCAGGGCCCAGGAGGAACTGCTGAGGAGCCAGGCTGGGCTGCAGGATGTGTGGGTTAAAAGGTCCCCAGCACAGAGTGGTCCTCGTCCACTTCGTGGTCTTACAGTTGGCAAAACAGAGGCCTAGACAATATAAGATTACATCCTAGAGACAGTGAAACTCACAGAGGCCATGGGACTTCCAACCGGCTGTCAAAAAGGAAACTTCTGAGTCCCTGGCCTGTCTGACTGCCTGGGCAGCTGTGACCCTAATCCCTTTAGCCCCCTCACAGCAGAGTGGATGGGAAGAGAGCAGGGGAGATGCTGCTGGCTGAAGCCCCCAGGAGTGCCTCAGCGTTGCTAGAAAGATGACCAGCAGTCCTTCCTACTAGCTAGGACAGTGATCCCACCATGAGGATCATAGGGCAGAAGTCAGGAGAGTGGAAGATAGAATGAAGGAGACAAGGACCTGGAGCCCAGCCAGAGAGGAGGGGAACCCCCACAGAGCCTGAGAACTCAGGAAGGCCATGTGGCAAGGGATTGAAGCTGTTGGAGGAGATCCAGAGGCCTGCCAGCCAATTCCTCTGCTGATGGCTCAGCTCTGGTGGTGCTGCCCCACCTCACCACACAATCTGCCCTTGTTAGTGATGCTGGTGCTACATGGGCACAACTGCCCTGCTGCTTTCTGAAAGTATATGCCCCACTCCCCACCCCACCATGCCTGCTTTGCCCATGAAATTGACCACTTCAGCTAAGAGGCCAGCCTTGCTGAGAGAAAGAAACGCAAGTCATACATCCTTCTGGACTTTCCCTTTACACTCAGGCCCTCAAGTTTTTCAATGATATAATTCAGATCGTGTGATATGTTCTTGGATGATTTGTGTTCCATATGCCATAGATTATTTTCCCCCCATAGGGAAATGAATGAGCATCACTTTCCCTTGTGTAGATGTCCTGCGATTCCTTTAACCGTTTCTGTTTCATGGGCTTTGTCTTCCTATGACAAAACAAAAGTAAAACTGGGACACTTGTCTGGCTCTCTTAGCCTGAAGAGCCAGAAGTTGCTGTAGAAAAAATCCTGCAAGTGGAGTTGCTGGGTCAAAATGGAATTGGATGTTAAATGTAGATAGGCACTGCCATATTATCCTTCAAGGACCATATGTCAAGTAACGCATCACTAGTCACTAGCCATGCCAGTGCCGTCTCCCCACGCCTTTGCCAAGACTGGACATTTTTATTCTTTTGTTTGCCAACATAGTAAGCAAAATGTGGTAACCTCCGAGTTTTGCTGTTGTTATTGTTGTTAAGTTGCTCTCCTCTGATTACTCATGGAGCTGGTTGACTTTTCACATGTTCACGGGCTATTGATATTTCTTCTTTGGTGAACTGCCTTCGTATATTTCCTGATTCATTTTACTTGCTCATTTTTCTTTTGATTTGAAGCACTCTGTGTATTATAGGCATCACATTATCATTGGTGGTTTGTCTTTTCATTTTAAAAATGACTTTCCCCTACAGAAGTTGAAATTTTAATGAAATAAAATCTGTGTTGTTTCTCTTTTATGGCTTGTGGGGTTTTGGGTTTGCTTAGAAAATTCTTCTCCCAAAATAAATACTATTCTCTGTTATTTCCTTGTAATAGTTCTTGGGGTTATTTTTCTCCTAAATGTTCACACTTTAATACATCTGGAAGTAACATTTGTAAATGGTAAAAGATTTCGCTAGTGAATTGCTTTTATGTGGATGACCAAGTGTTACAACACAGTTAGATGTCTGTCCTTCATCACTGATTGAAAATACCACATTTATCAGACACAATATGCCTCTGATGCAATCCTACGGAGATAAGGAATGGGTGGTAGACGCTGGAGTGGGGCTTCAAGGAACTGGGATTGTTTCTGCTACTCAGAATGGGAGCATACATAGAAGCTGAGCCACGCAGTTGCTCTTGCACACCTGAGATCACACCTTGCACAGGCAGAATACAAGGGCAGGGGTGCTGGGGTCCTAAAGCCAAAGTGAAAGGACCACCCGGCCTTTATCTGAAGGAATGTTCCCTGGATTATGGTTGTTCCAAGGCTGACCCACACACAGTAGAAAAACTAGACATGATGTTTCAGGGAAAAGAGCTTAAGGGTAGGTCCTCCTGTTGAAGCCAGCTACAATTAAGTCAAGAGGGGGGCAGGGGGAGGGGCACAAAAGCGAAGAAATGCCACTTATCTGAAATCTCCATGAGGAATGTGGGTGCCGCAACTGGCACCTGCGGCTGATAGGGACCCACCAGATTCCAAGCCTCTGTACTGTGAGTGATTGCAGGGCAGAGGGATCGGGAGACTCCAGTAGCAGAGACGTGGGACTGCTCCAGACACAAAATGAGCCCAGAGCCCCCCACATGATTGCAGGTAGGAAGCAGGCTGGGAACGCTGCCAGCTCACAAGGATGCCATGGTCTCTTTAGTACCCTATTCTCCAAAGAGGAGCCAAGGCCAGGAGAGTAGGAGATGATGAATCCTTGTCCTGCTGGGAAACTGAATGACCAAGGGTGATGGGACCTCACAGCCTCTGTCCAGTGAAATTTCAGGGGTTCTATGGCCGCTGATGGCCACCTGTCTCCCAGTTATTCCATTCCTGTTCTACTAGTGCATGTTGTTGTGTGGGTGTGACTATATGGTTGTGTGGTATCAGCTAACCTTTTATTTTATTTAGTCCGTGGGTCTCCAGACTCGAAGAAGCTGTATCTGCATCTTACAAAGAGACCACTGGGTATCACAGAGAAGCCCATGACTTTGAGGCTGATGAGACTTTACGATGTCTCCCACAGGGAGCAATTACCTTTGATATTTGTGTAGGAAAAAGACTACCAGAAGGGTAGACTGTGGTGGGCATTAAAACCATTTACTAATATCCACTTTTCTTGTGCTTCTGGGCACTCAGGAGAATTGAACCTCCTGGCCTCACTGAAGCTACAGGTGGATACGTAACTTGCTTTGACCAATGAACTATGATAAATGGCAGATGTCATTTTAACTGAATGTATTTAATTGCCAGTGCTCACCTCTCTAGTCCTTCTCTTCCTCTTGCCCCTAAGCCTGGTGACCTCCCGATGGCAGCTGCTCCATTAGCCTGGAGGAGAATGGCATTGAGCAAGCCCTGACTGCCCATGTACCAGGAGCAGGAAATAAACCTTTGTGGTTTGAGCCGCCAAGATCTGGTGGCTGTCTGCTACTGTATCTAACTTAAACTAATTGAAATATCTTCATTCATTCCCATGGACTCAACTATCTCTATATTGACGACTCTCAGATTTATAATTCTAATGCAGTCCTCAACCCTGAGCCAGACACTTGTTTTTTGGCTCTGCTTTTCTTAACATGTGAATATTCAAGTGCCCAAGACTCCATCTTGAGCTTCTTTTTCTTCTCTATCTACACTTTCCTCCTCTGCAATCTTATTCCGTATCAGGCTTTAAATATTTAAGCACCAGTGTCTTCCAAATGTAAATCTCTAGCCCCAACTAATATCTCTCTAGTACACATTACTTAATTCCTGGATAGTTCTTGCATGACTCTGGACTCTTGAAACTGAATTTGAGCATTGTCTCTGTCTCCTGAATTTCACTATTGAATCAACCATTATTACCTAATATAAAAAAACTCCTTGAAAACATCAACACATGTACACACATACACACATACTTTGTGAAAAAGTGTTTACATTTTTCCCACTTAAGTAGTAGGAATGGAGCAAATTTCATAATTTAAAAAAATCCCTTGAGCCGGGCGCGGTGGCTCATGCCTGTAAACCCAGCACTTTGGGAGGCTGAGGCGGGTGGATCACCAGGTCAAGAGAGCGAGACCATCCTGGTCAACTTGGTGAAACCCGTCTCTACTAAAAATACAAAAATTAGCTGGGCATGGTGGCGCACGCCTGTAATCCCAGCTACTCAGGAGGCTGAGGCAGGAAAATGGCTTGAACCCAGGAGGCAGAGGTTGCGGTGAGCTGAGATCGCGCCATTGCACTCCAGCCTGGGCAACAAGAGTGAAACTCCGTCTCAAAAAAAAAAAAAAAAAAATCCCTTGAACAGTGTAGCTAAGAAAGGAAGGAAGGAAAAAAGGAAAGGGTGATGTAAGCTTGATCACATCAAACAGAAAACGTAAATACTACGAACAGAACGGTGTTGTACCCCATCAGCAACCTGTCTTCAATAAATCATTCTGCAAAGCAAGAATCAGAACCTAAACGAGCCCCTTTCCCGAGACATGTATTCTTTAAGAAATACGCCCTTGAGAACACTGCTCTCATAGGACACTTAAGTCATCAGTAACTTCACATGAGCTCCAATGGCTGCAATGATTCATTGCACCCACCAGCCAAGAGTACATTCTAGAGGAGTTCTAAATGTTAGAAATGACGATGGCATTGCCATGATTCTTTTCATCAACAGTGTTCAATGGGAAGATTGTTCCTCCATGGGTCAATTTCTAGGAAAAGCCACCTGAATTAGAGATGGAAAACAGCAAAAACAGTAACAGAAAAACACACGTGACCTGCCTCACTATGTCATGTTACGATACATGGAAAAGTCTGAAATCTTCATTTGCATTTCTCTATTTTGACTCCTCATTAGGGAGGTGAGGCTGAGTGAGAGGGAGATAGGAGGCTGTGGGCCAGGGCCATGGGCCATGCAGGAACAGGTGCTAGGTGCAAGCGCTCACTCTCCCCTAAGAGACTCTCTCTCCTACCTGGTCTCAAATCCATCACCCCAGAATATCCAGCACAAGAATCTGACCATGCATCCCTTCTCAGCCTGGCATCCCATACTCTAGGTGGTTCATCTCTCAACCTCACCTCACATCCCCACCTTTTCCAACCTTCCCACAGCAGAACTTGTGCTGATTTGTAAGGCTGCCTCTATTTTGTACAAGATCCTACGTAGTCCAAGGCTTGTTCTAGGCTTTCTGGTTTTTTCCACAGTACCAGCCCATGCAGGAATACCACATATTTTAGTTACTGTTCATTTAAAATATTGATCTCTCTATCCGTCCTATTTTTTTCCCTACTGTTGTCTCAATTACTTAGACCTTTTCTATTCGATGAGTATTTTAGAATTAATTTGTTAAATTTGACAAAAATCCATGTTGAAATGTTGAGGGTTTGGACTGTATTTAGAGACTGATTCGTGAGGAACAGTGACCTCAACACACTGAGTCTTTTGATCTAGAATGAGATTCCAATGAATATCTCTCATCATTCTTCAACCTGGCGCCATCTGGCCTCAGCTTTGGCCTTTCATCCAAGACTATTCTTGCTGGATCCACAGGATGGCCCTGTTTCCAATCCTGTGGGTGTTTCATTCCCTGTTTTATTAGATCTATGTGCAGGGTTTGTTGCCTTTGATGACTTCTTCCTTGAACATTCTCCTCTGTTGCTGCCGTAACACCTGGCTCTCCTGTTTCATCCAACTACTTCTCAGCCGCCCCTTCTGACTCTTCTTGGCTGGCCCTTCTGTGGCTATCTGACATGTAAATGACTCCCCAGGGCTCCACTCTGAGCTCCTTTATGCTGACTTATGCTTTCTCCATAGATGAAGCTGTCAGTAGCCATGCCTTCAAATATCACCCAAACGCCAACACTTTCCAGGATTATATTTCAAGCCCCAAATGCTCTTCTCATCTTTACCTTGGTCTTGAACATCTGACTACCTAGTCTTCACTTGGATACCTCACAGTTATTACAGACATAATGAGGCAAAAAGCACATCTGGCTGTTTTCTTTGAATTGGCCTCTCCTCCAATTTTCCTGCGTTTAGTAAAGCATTCTTCCATCTACTCAGTTGATCACACCAGTATCCCAGGAGCCATTCATAATCTGCCTTCTCCATTCATGAAGCATCAGTAATTTCATGGCACATCATTAATTTCATGGAGCATCGGTAATTTCATGGAGCATCAGTAATTTCATGGTGGGATTTCTGCATTCAAGATAGCATTGAGGCTACTGGATTCTCCCCATCTTCACTTCTACCATCTGCCCAAGTGCCCAGCATAGAGCAGCTGAGATGGCCCCTCATTCCTGCTCTCTGTCTCCACCCCTAACCATTTTCTGTTTAGCAATCTGAATGACCTTTTCAATGGGTTCATACTTTTCCTTCACCTTAATTCTACAGTGGACTCCCATGACAGAGGGAATGAAACAGAAGTCCCTTTTTGTGACCTGGGCAGCCCCTGCCTAACTCTCCACCTTTCTACGCATGACCTCCTTTTATTCCTCATTCTCCAGCTGCGTGCTCTTTCTTCCCTCAGCACTCTCAGGATCCTCCTCCTTTGCCCAGAATCTTTCCTGTAAGGACTTGCACATATCTTTCAGATCTCAGGTGCTATGGCACCTGCTCAAAGGCTTTCCTTGGTAAAATTATCTCAACCAAATCCCACCTTTATTTTCTCATGAACTCACTTTTTTCCTTTATTGTGATTCACATTCATTGCAAGTATGTGCATGTGTGTGTTACTAGCTTATCTTTGATCATACTGTGAGGTCCAGGTAGGGATGGGCTACATCTGTCACTTTCCTCTGCACATCCAGCAGCTGGCCTGATGCCCAGTGCAGAGATACCTCAAGAGCACAAGCTAAATACAGATGTATGTACAGAAGTCCTGTCTTATCCGTGGTTTTGCTTAACCATGGTCAACTATGGTCCAAAAATAGGTGAGTACAATAAAATATTTTGAGAGGGCGATAGAAACCATATTCACATAACTTTTATTATAGTATGTTGTAATAATTATTTTAAATTATTGTTGTTAATCTCTTCCTGTGCCTAATTGATAAATTAAACTTTATCATAGGTAGGTAGGTCAGAAAAAATGTTAGTATATATAGGATTTGGTGCTATCCACAGTTTCAGGTATCCACTGGAGTTTTGGAATGTATTCTCCATGTATGGGGGGTTAAGGGACTACTGTGTCTGTTTATTGAAGAAACAAATAACTAAATATCATAACCATGGTACCCCATAGATGAGCAAAACACGCATGGGCTGTTAGTTCTGGTTTGTATCATAACTCTGGCACTGGCTGTCGTGAGAAAGAAGTAACAGCATGGTGACTTCGATGCCTAGCATATGGCAGGCAATGGGTTATGGACACAAACAGTCACAATCATGTAGAAGCTTGCATTTAGAGTAGGAAAGAACATGGTACTGAGTGTGGCCCTTCTTTGGTTTTCCTTTTAAAGTTAAAACTGGTACTTAGATCTGATATCTAGTTTACCTTCAAGGGCATTCTATGTGGTACCGGGGAAATAATGTAGCTAAAATTGGGTATTATTTTCATTTTTCACTTTTAGTTCTAACCCTCTGCTTTCTGCATTCTTAATCTCATCTCATCCACATGCACTCCCTGAGGTCAATGCACCTTTTCATAAGCATATCTCACACTCTCTCCAGAGGGCAAGGCTCCTCCAAACCATGCATGCAGCTGTAGCCTCCTGCTCATTGTCAGATTTCTCAATCTTCTCAACCTTCCCATTTCTGCTCTATCAGTTCCTTCTCTTTATATGCTCCCCAGCCCTCTGCCATTTGTCCTCCGCACTTATTCCTCCCAGTGGGTCTCATGTGTGCTTTATTTTTCCTTCTCTCTCCTATGATACTAAGGATTCCTGCTATTAACTGAATATCTGTGTCCCCAGCAAATTTGTATGTTGAAACCCTAGGCCCCCAGGGTAATGGTATTAGGAGGTGGGGCCTTTGTAGGTTATTAGGTCATAAGGGTACAGCCTCATGAATGGGAATAGTGTCCTTTTAAGAAGGGATCTTGCTTCCTCTCTCTCTGCCATGTGAGGACATAGCAAGAAGATGGTTGTCAGCAAACCAGGAAGAGAGCCCTCACCAGAACCAACCACGTTGACGCTCTCTTCCTGCACTTCCCAGCCTCCAGAACTGTGAGAAATAAATGTCTGTTGTTTAAGCTACCCAGGCTACAGTATTCTGTGATAGCAGCCCACGATGCCTGAGAGACAATCCCCTGCACTTAAAGTTCTTACCTTCCATTATGTTATTTTATTTTTTTCCCCTTTTCCACAACCACCTTTAATGCTGGGTCTCTCCCTTTTCTAACAGCCTTGTTCTGGATCTCTGACATGCCTTGCTTGAAGAGTTCATCCATCCCTGTCAAAGGCATCAAATTCCTCCTATGTGTTTGGCTCTGAAATGTCAACCCTCTGGCCAGCCTCTCAATTCAAACTGAGTTCATTCTCCAGTTGTCTGCTGCAGAATTTTATTTCCTGGAGAATACACTGAAGTGACAACACTAGACGATACAAGGTCAGACTCAGCTGCTGCCAAGGTGTGGTAAGAATGGTAATGGGTGGAGATGACCTGGGTTAAATCTCAATGCTACTATTTCTCAACTGTGTGACCTTGGGCAAAATACCCAGGCTTTCTACAACTTCTTGTTCTCATCTCCAACATGGGGTGGTCGCAGGATTGCTCTCATACCCCAGAGCACTGAGCCCATGGCCGGTACAGAGTGAGCCCCACAGGGTCTACAGGAGGTCAGTGATGGACATGATGGAGGGATGAAGGACCATTGCTAGTTCAAGCTCAGGTACAGCATGCTTTCTCCCTGGAGAAGAGTTTAGTAGCATCTTGGTCAAGTTGCTGAAGTGTCAAAGGAAAAAATACAAAAGATAAGTACAAAATATCCTTAGGACTTAATCCAAAGTCCTCTCTTCTCCCTAATAGTCAAAATCATCTCTTGGGTCTCAGGGGATGTGCAGCACCAGACTCCTGGGATGATGCATTTGTGGCATGACCTGTTTTGTTATAACTACTATTTGACATTTCAGTCAAATGCTGGTGAATCATGTACATTTTCTCCTTCTCTAAAGGGAGATCTCTTTTGACATCCCTACAGCATTTTACGCATTCAGGAATTGGGGGTATTTTCTGCTTTTGCATTCTAAAAGAGTATGATAAGAACACAGATGTCGGCCGGGCGCAGTGGCTCACATCTGTAATCCCAGCAGTTTGGGAGGCCGAGGTGGGCAGATCACAAGGTCAAGAGATCGAGACCATCCTGGCCAACATGGTGAAACCCCATCTCTACCAAAAACACAAAAAAATTAGCCGGGCACAGTGGCATATGCCTGTGGTCCCAGCTACTCGGGAGGCTGAGGCAGAAGAATCGCCTGAACCCAGGAGGCAGAGGCTGTAGTGAGCCGAGATTGCGCCACTGCACTCCAGCCTGGTGACAGAGCAAGACTCCGTCTCAAAAACAAAACAAAACAAAACAAAACAACACAATACACAGATGTTTATAGCAGCTTTATTCATAATTACCAAAACTCAGAAGCAACCAAGATGTCCTTCAGTAGGTGAATGTATACGTAAACTTGTAGTATATACAGACGATATAATATTATTTGGCGCTTAAAAGAAATGGGCTATAAGGACATGGAGAAAAGTTAAGTGCATGTTACTAAGTGGAAGAAGCCAATCTGCAAAGGCTGCATACTGTATGACTGACATGCTGGAAAGGGCAAAACCACAGGGACAGGAAAAAGATCAGTGGTTACCAGGGGCTAGAGGGAGGAAAGGATGAACAGGTGGAGCACAGAGGATTTTAGGGCAGCGAAACTACTCTGTATGACACCATAATGGTAGACACAGGTCATTATACATTTGTCTAAATCCATGGAGCATACAATAGCAAGAGTGAACCCAGATGTAAATCATGGACTCTGGGAGATAGTGATGTCTCAATGTAGGTTCATCCATTGTAACAACTGGACCACTCTGGTGGGGAGCTGAGACAAGGGAGGGGTCTATAGATGTGTCGGGTTGGGGGTGAATGGGGACTCTTTACACCTTCCTCTCAGTTTTGCTGTGAACCTAAAACTGCACTAAAAATAAAGCATAATCAAAAAAGAGTAAGACAGGAAATTATTCTTAATGAAAAAATAAGTATATTATCCATAAACAGATATTTCCCTTTCAGTAACACTTTTTGAACCTACTCTAGTCCTTTGGGAAGAAGAACGCCAACCAGGAGGAGGGGGATACAGATCCTGAGAGTTAAAGGTGGGCCAAGCTCTTTCCTCTGTCTTCCCTGGAATTTCTACTTTGATATTAAAATCATGTCTAAAAACAGACTAATCATCCCCTCAGTCTCTCCCACACTCTATAGCCTTTTCCTACAACTATTTTTCTTTACTTAGTCATGCAAACAGAACACCTGGAGTCAATGGAACTCATTAAGCAGCAGAAATCATGTAGATGCATTCTACTGTCATAGAGAAGTTATTTCTGACTGTACACATGCGTAGAGCTGGTGTCTCCTCTGCTCCTGGATCTGCTGCCAACAACTGTCAAAAAAATGAAGCTCTGAGAGATGCCTGATCTGGCCCAAGGGGAAGCTGGGGTTAAAAGACTACACGTGGCCTCCTAGGTAATTGTGATTTGATTGTGCCATGCTTCATACTTACATCAAGGAGAGGATACTTTTAGTTGCATGACTGCAGTTTAACAGGCTATTGAAAAGTACAATTCATGTTAGAAAGCTGTTCATAACATATGGCTAAAACAAATAAAAAGTTGGTTCTTGGAGAAGTCCACTCTAGTCACTTAGAAATGCCACAGTGTGGATTTCAACTTGAGCGTAAGAAACAAACATGCACTTTCCAAGTTTCCTATGCACAGGTGGCTCTATCAATTGCATCACACTCCACAAAATATTGTATTAATGAAGCCAGATTCATGCTGTGGAAAAAATTCACTCTAAGTGGAAAGAAGGACAAAGAAGATAAAGAGTGACAAATAATTCTTCCAACCTCCAAGTCCTTTTCCCAGTGCTTCTTCACACAGAATACTTGCTTAGCTTGATTGGTTTCTGTGTTACTCCCCACTTTCCTAGTTGTGCATTCCTTTGGAAATCAGTCTCCATGTTTTGTTAGGGTTGCAATAAATCTTACCCAAACCACAATCTTGATGTCCTCCCCTCAACCACTGGCTCAATCTCTAATTGCTCCTTCATACAGCAGACAAAACATAAGAAGTGAAATTCAGCCAGTCTCCTGAAAAAAGCTCTTCAACAGCATCTTAGCTTGCCACAGTGGGTTCTGGAGCCTGAGTTTCAGTCCTGACTCATGATCCTGGGGCTGTGCAAATCTGGCCAAGTTGGTGATGTATCTGCGCTCCAATTTCCTTACATCTTAACTGAGTGGATTGTTGTGAGGGTGAACTGAGACAAACACAAAGGGCTGAGAACAGAGCCCAGCTCAGAGCAAGCCTAACCAGATGACACTGACATCTGTCACCATTACCTCCCATGAGTCTGTTCAACTTTGGCTCTTTCCAACCCTCCACCAACACCCACTCCTCTACCAGACTCACCATGGGGCCCACTCACTCTCCAGGCAACTGCAGTATTTGTAAATGAGCTGTTCTTCTGCTGGGTGTTCCTCCCACCCTCTACCTCCTCTACCCCAACTTTCACATCCTGCTGCTCAGCCTGGCTAATTCCTATTGGTCCTTCAGAATTCAACTTAAACAACTTTTCCTCCAGGAAGCCCTCCAGGATGTCTAGACCAGGTCAGCCCTCTGGCTCTATCCTGAGCATGTCCTTGGCTCCATTAGGGAACAGAGATTACATCTGTCTTGTTCACCACTGTCTCTCCAGTGCCTAGCATGGCACAGGGCCATAATATCCCACAAATATCTACTTAATAAATGAAGTCACGGCTGGAACTGTCACCATGGAAGTCAGCTATAGACAGAATGCTGAGTGCTCTCAAACAGCAAGTTTGGCAGAAAAAAAGTTCAAGACTCACGTTTCAACCATATAATGAGGAAATAAAATCAGAAGTCAAGAGAAAGAGGAGACACAACCAGACATTTAAAACAAGATTGTTCAGAGGGTGTCTGAAAACTACAGGTATGGAGACAGGGCAAGCTAGAGAAGCCGATTGTGTTTCGGCAGGGTCAGGTGAAACACGTTAATTAAAAAATGTCAGTATTTTCAAAACTAACCCAAAGCTGGAATGCACTGTCGATCAGAGTTCTAATATTGCATTTTGGGGAACTGGATACAATTATTTTGAAGTATGAATAAAAGAACTGATAAGAATAGTAGTAATACACAGGAATGTACTCCCATTCACAATTGTCATGAAAAGAATAAAATACCGAGGAATACAGTTAATCAGGGAGGTTAAAAATCTCTACAAGGAAAAATACACAACAGTGCTCAAAGAAATCAGAGGTGACACAAACAAATGGAAAAACACTTCATGCTCATGAATAGGAAGAATCAATATGGTTAAAATGGCCATACTGCTCAAAGTGATTTATAAAATCAATGCTATTCCTATTAAAGTATCACTGAGGTTCTTCTTAGAACTAGAAAAAACTATCTTAAATTTCATATGGAACCTAAAAAGAGCCTAAATAGCCAAGCAATAAGCAAAAAGAACAAAGCTGGCGGCATCTTGCTACCCAACTTCAAACTATATTATAGGGCTATAGTAACCAAAACAGCATGGTACTGCTACAAAAACAGATACATAGACCAATAGTACACAATAGAGAACCCAGAAATAAGAAGTGCACCTACAACCATCTGATCTTTCACAAACCTGACAAAAACAAGGAATGGGGAAAAGACTCTCTATTCAATAAGTGGTGCTGGGAAAACTGGCTAGCCATGTACAGAAGATTGAAACTGAACCCCTTCCTGATACAAAAATCAACTCAAGATGGATTAAAGACTTAAATGTAAAACCAAAACTATAAAAGCTCTGGAAGACAACCTAGGCAATACCATCCTGGACATAGGTACAGGCAGAGATTTCGTCATGAATATGCCAAAAACAATTGCAACAAAAGCAAAAATTGACAAATGGGATCTAATTAAAGTAAAGAGCTTCTGCACAGCACG
Source organism: Aotus nancymaae (assembly GCF_030222135.1). Taxonomy (NCBI): domain Eukaryota; kingdom Metazoa; phylum Chordata; class Mammalia; order Primates; family Aotidae; genus Aotus; species Aotus nancymaae. The sequence continues at coordinate 124,628,143 of NW_026988425.1, forward strand.
CACACACACACACACACACACACACACACACACACACACACACAAACCCCACCAACAGAGTAAATAGAAAACCTACAGAATGGGAGAAAATTTTGATGAACTATGCATCCAACAAAGGTGTTATATCCAGCATCTATAAGGAACTTAAACAAATTCACAAGAAAAAAACAAACAACTCCATTAAAAAGTGGGCAAAGGACATGAACAGACACTTTCCAAAAGAAGACATACATGCAGCCAACAATCATATGAATAAAAGCTCAATATTACTAATCATTAAAGAAATGCAAATCAAAACCACAATGAGATATCATCTCACACCAGACAGAAAGGCTTTTATTAAAAAGTCAAAAAGTGGTCAGGCATGGTGGCTCATGTCTCTAATCCCAGCACTCTGTGAGGCCAAGATGCATGGATTACCTGAGGTCAGGAGTTCAAGACCAGCCTGGCCAACATGGGGAAACACCATTTCTACTAAAAATACAAAAAAATTAGCTAGGTGTGGTGGCAAGCGCCTGTAATTCCAGCTACTTGGGAAGCTGAGGCAGGAGAATTGCTAGAACCTGAGAGGCAGAGGTTGCAGCGAGCTGAGATTGTGCCACTGCACTCCAGCCTGGGCAACAGAGTAAAATTTTGTCTCAAAAAAATGAAAAGTCAAAAAATAACAGATGCTGGCAAGGTGGTGGAGAAAAAGGAACATTTATACATTGTTGGTGGGAGTGTGAATGAGTTCAACCATTGTGGAAGACAGTGTGGTGATTACTCAAATACCTAAAGATAGAAATATCATTCAACCCAGCAATCCCATAACTGGGTATATATCCAAAGGAATATAAATCATTCTATTATAAAGACATATATACATTTATGTTACAGCACTATTTACAATAGCAAAGACATGGAATCAACCTAAATGTCCATCAGTGATAGGCTGGATAAAGAAAATGTGGCATATAAACACCATGGAATACTATGCAGCCATAAAAAAGAATGAGATCATGTCCTTTGCAGGGACTCAGATGGAGCTGGAGGCCATTATCTTTAACTAGCTAACATAGGAAAAGAAAACCAAATACCACATGTTCTCGCTTACAAGTGGGATCTAAATGATGAGAACAGATGGATACATAAAGAGGAACAGCACACATTGGAGCCTACTGGAAGGTGGAGGGTGGGAGGAGGGAGAGGATCAGGAAAAGTAACTCATGGGTACTAGGCTTAATGCCTGGGACATAATCTGTACAACAAACCCCCATGACACAAGTTTACCTTTGCAACAAACCTGCACAGATACCCCTGAACTTAAAAGTTATAAAAAAATAATTGGTAGTAATAATGATCAAAGCAGTGAACACATTAACACTTGTAGTGGTACTAGCAATGGATGAGGATACCTTCCCCCCCGCCAAAAAGATTAGCCACAGCTTGATAATTACAGAAGCTGGGTGACAGGTACATAGGACTCAGCATATTACTCTGTATACATTTATAGATGTTTAATATTTTCCATAGTTGAATGTTTACAGATGCAAGTAAAATAAATTTACCAGAAAACAAAAAAGAGGCACTGTCTTAAGCTCTTGAGATATATTAACACATATCCAAACTCAAACAAGAAAACTGTAGAAAAGAATGGCAGGGAGGGAGCGTATGCTTCATTCTGAGCTGTGCTGGCCAATGTACTATGAGACCAATGAATGTTCCAGGTGGCAATTCCGTCCCCAGGGAAGAGTAGTTCACTTAACAAACAGAGCTGGCAGAAAACAAATTTACATCCACCCACCCCCAACACTAATAAGTTTCAGATACATTTAAAATATAAATGTAAGATAAAATAACTGCAAAAATATTAAAAGAAAATATATTCAAATATTTGTATGACTTTGGCATGAAGACATTCTTAAGTAAAGTAGGGTAGGTAGAAATCATAAATAAAAATAATAGAAATATTTAACCAGTGATGTTTCTTAATATGGCAAAACAAATAATATAAAAAGACATTAATATACTTAGAAAATCATTGAAATGCATACACAGGCAAAGCACTAATAGCCCTCTAAACAGGGAACTGCTATACACTATTGAAATAGAGACAAACGACACCACAGAAACTCCAGCAAAAGACACGAACAAGCCGGGCGCAGTGGCTCAAGCCTGTAATCCCAGCACTTTGGGAGGCCGAGGCGGGTGGATCACGAGGTCAAGAGATCGAGACCATCGTGGTCAACATGGTGAAACCCCGTCTCTACTAAAAATACAAAAAAAAAAAAAATTAGCTGGGCATAGTGGCGCGTGCCTGTAATCCCAGCTACTCAGGAGGCTGAGGCAGGAGAATTGCCTGAACCCAGGAGGCGGAGGTTGCGGTGAGCCGAGATCGCGCCATTGCACTCCAGCCTGGGTAACAAGAACGAAACTCCGTCTCAAAAAAAAAAAAAAAAAAAAAAAGACACGAACACGTAGTTTATGGTAAACGAAGTCAAGGTGGCCAGTAACGCATCAAAAAGGTAGTCATGAAAAAGCGAAGCAAACTGCCAATGCAACATTATTTTCACACAAACTGGAAAAACCCTGGGATGACATCTGGGGCTGGAGGGGTTTAGTGAACACTGTATGCACTTGCATTTTGGGGAAAGATGTGAACTTCTACACCCTTTTTGGAAAGTAATCTGGAAACTGTGATTCAAGGTCAATATCTAAGAACTTGTTCACTTGGTAGTTACATTTTTGGAAATATATCTTATAGAAATAAGAGCAGGAGCATATTAGAAAGTGTTCAATGGATCTTATAGAAATAAGAGCAGGAGCATATTAGAAAGTGTTCAATGATATAAAGAATTTTTGAAGTGGCAGAAACTGGAGAAAATCAGCATGCTTCTCAACAGGAAATAACTGGATAACCTGAATGTGTTCATATGGTATTATTACACAGCATTCGAGAAAGAAATTTGACTCGATTTGCTGATCTGAAGGACGTCTATGCTGTACAGTTGCCTGAGGAAGGGAAGCTTCAGAATCACATGTATTGTAGGGAATCATGGACAGTTGGTTGTAAAAAAGTATGTATTTATAAAAGTACATATTAATGTTTGTAAATGTACAGGTGCACCTGGTAGTTTGTACATAATATCTGTTCATTCAAGGATTGGGTGGTATTATTAACATTTTAAAACTTCTTTTCATCATTTCACTGGCTATAAAAATGTCATTATTTTTGTGATAAAATTAATTGAGGGTATTTTTGGAAAAGGCAACAGTTTGCCAGAGAAAACAAGGGAAATAATTTCAAGGAGAGAATAATTAGTTAAATAGGAGCCAACAAAGACTGAGAAGAACATGGGCATGGCGGGAATGGGGAGAGAGGGAGGAGGGAGAATAGCAAGGGGCTTGGAGACAATGATGAGGATTCTACAGGGCCAGATGAGAACCTCTATGGAGCCCTTATCTTCCAGCTCTGTAACTGGCATCCTAAGTGTAAAGAGGAGAGGTGAAGAGTATGGCTGAGGATGGTGACCCGAGCATGCATTAAGTTAGAATGGAAGAGATGAAGGAACTCCAGGCACCACCATCAGTGCTGAATCTACAAAACAGATCCAGGGAGGGAGGGCAGGTGCCTGCATCCTCTTTGGAGCAATCCCATAGTTTCCAAGGGTCCCAGAGGCATTTTCATAGAGCATGATAGTGATCCCTAATTTGACAACCCAAGAGGATTATCTGCTGTGACAGCTTTCTGTGGAGGAAAGGACCAGCTCCTCTGCTGCCTCAGTGATCAGGCCGTTACCACCTGTACACACACACGCCACCCCTCTGCAGCTCTCTCCGCAAGTGCAGCCTTTCGACTCTTGAAATCCAGCCTTACAATGGCCCCAAAATGATTATGTTTGCCGGGATAACACACAAAGGTGCACTGCTGATCTGACTGCCTGGATGCTGAAAAACTTAGAAGCAGCCTCCTGATTTTAAAACAACTGAAGTTGTTCTTCAGTGGATGATTTTAAACTTTCATTTACACCTACTACGTATCCTTAAAGCAAAGTATTCCCACACCATGCCAGGACTCCTGTAAATGCCATATGGCATCAGATCAGATACCTAGTGCAGAGGTCTCTGAGGATGCTGGGCCTGCTGGGGAGGGGGCTGTCCACTTGCTGGGGGCTTCAGAAAGGCCACACACGGTCTTATGAAAGCACACATTTCTGGGGAACAGCCCAGATTTGTCACAGAGAAATTTCTGGGTGTGGGTCTGGAACTGATATATAAGGTCCCCAGGTATTTTTATGCCACTCATCTCGGATCAAATGGCTTTGGAAACCACTTAAAACTCTCTTAGTACTGAGTACTTGGAGCCAGTGTAAGGACCCAATAAATGCCCATGGATTGGCTTTCTATAATGAATGCAATTTGAGGTTCTATGTCTATTAGTCACATGATGTCATCCAGTCTAATGCTGAAAGTATTGGATTAAGTACATTAAAAACAACTGGATATTTACTCTTGGCTGTACCCTTTCTCAAAAAATTAATGAAATAAAATAAAATGAAATAGTATCTTAAAAGTAGTTGCAGGTCATTGCAAAATCCAGGAGGAAAATAACAGTTTGGCTAACTTTAGACTTCATTAGATAAATATACACATTGCCATTTCTATGGTAATGTTAACATAACAGACATAAGAGACATATAACTTTCAAACAACTACTAAGGTTAAAATGCAATGCCTACATTTGCTCACCATGTCTTTTTTTTTTTTTTTTTGAGACAGAGTCTTGCTCTGTCGCCCAGGCTGGAGTGCAGTGGCACCATGTGGCACCATCTCAGCTTACTGCAACCTTCCTCCACCTCCCAGAATCAAGTGATTCTTGTGCCTCAGCCATCAGAGTAGCTGGGATTACAGGCATGTAGTAGAGATGGGGTTTTGTCATGTTGGCCAGGCTGGTCTTGAACTCCTGGCCTCAAGTGATCCACCCGCCTCAGCCTCCCAAAGTGCTGGTTACAGGATGGGCCACCACACCTGGCCTTACCATATGTTTTGAAGGCCTACTCTGGGTCAGGCTCCTCTGAGGCACTGCAATGTATCAGTGAACAGAAGAGGCAGAAATCCCTTGTGGGGCTTCTTTTCTAACATTCACCCGTCTGTGAATGATGCCACACTTGGTGTACCACACAGGATGTTACAGACTGCCACAGTGAAAAGAGAACAGAAAAGGGCAGGGGAGAGGAAGGCCAAGGGGAGTGTAAGGACATGATGAATGGGATGGCCAGAGCAGACCTCACTGAGAAGGTGATTCTGGAACAAGGATGTAGAGGAGATGAGCTGCTGACTTGGGTGCCCGGCAGGGCAACAGCCCCAGAGGCTGGAGCAGCTTCAGGTGGGCAGGTGTGTCTGAGTGCCTGGAGCAGAGGTGGGGTCGCAGTTGAGACCTCTTAGGTTGCCAGAAGCCCCATGAGACTCACAGCTTTCACTCTGTGTGAAACCAGGAGTCGCTGCAGGCTTTGGAGCCCAGCTGCCTCATGCTAGAGCTCACATGTGATGGGGCTCACTCTGGCTGCTGCTCAGTGAGCAGATGGTGAGGGGAGGGTGGGAGGTGGGAGGAAGGAGAGAAGCAAGGAGGAGATGAGTCAGGAGGCCACTGCCTTCCTGGAGGAAAGAGGAGAATGGTCTGGCGAGGATGGCTGCCATGGGGGTGAGACGAAGTGGTAAATTCTCAATGTATTTTGAAAAATTGGTTTAAAAAAATAATCCAAAAGAAGGCAAGAAACGAGAGGAAGAAAAAACAGAAGATTTGATACAAATAAAAAGCACAAGAGGAGCTGGGTAGAGGTGAACCCAAATGTGCCACTAATTAAATTAAATGTAAAGAGACCAGATGCTCCAGTTAAAAGCAATAAATTGGCAGACTGAAAGCAAGATTCAACTACATGCTGTTTATAGAAGACATCTAAAGCATACACAGAAAGGACAAAATTAAAAGGGTGGGTAAGAAATACATCATGTGAATTGTAACCAACAGAAAACTGGTGTAGCTACATTAATATCAGACAGAATAGACTTTTAGGTAAAAAGCATTTGCCAGTGATGCAGAGAATTACTTTAGAATTACTTTACAAAATAAAAGTAGGACATAGATATGAATATACTATTAACAAAATGTACCTACGGGTCATATAGAATTATATTCTCAAGAGTTGCAGAATACAAAATGCTCTTAGTACAAATGGAACATTTACAAAACATTTATCACACTCTGGGCCATGAAATGCATCATAAAAAATTTCAAAGGAAGAGATCATATAGACCACATTTTCTGACCATACTACAATTAACTTCAAAAGATAACTAGCAAATCTCCATATGGTTAGGAGATTTAACACATACTTCTAAATAACCCATAGGATTTGCTTCAAAATAATATAGGAGTTTGTAGTGGAAACAAAGGTATAGAAATAATAAAATTAGCCACAACTTCACAATTGTAAAAGTTCGGTGATGAATACATGGGCATATTCACTTTATTGTTCCATCCATACATAGATATTTAATATTTTCAAGAGTTGAATGTTAAAAATTAAGCAAAATTAATAAAATCTGCAGAAATAACCCAACAATGAAAGAAGAATCACAACTGAAATAATAAAATATTGTGAACTAAATCATAAAATATTTCATAAAAATTTGGTAAGAGATACTAAAAGCAATAAAGTTTTATTGATTTAGATGTACATACAAGAAAACAAAAAATACCAAAAATTTGGGAGACAAATGACTATTTCAATAAGTTAGGAAAAAATAGCAAAACAAAAAAATTAGAAGTAAGACAATGCTGAAGATCAGAAATTTTTTTAAAAACCCAGAAAACAAATATACAGTAGACAGAACCAAGAAAATCAGCCATTAGGCTTATGAAAATAATAATATTATTGAGAACCTCTAAAAATAATTCTACACAAATAAATTGGCAAACATGAACATAATGGACACAGTCCTAGAAAAATAAAACTTACCAAAGCTGATTAAAACAACAGAAAACTGGGATAGCCCTATAACCATTAAACAAATTAAATCAACAGGTACATATTTTGTTTTTCTACAAAAGGACCTCTAGGTGCAGATGGTTTCCTCAATAAATAAAGAAATAATTCAGTCTTACAATCTAATCCACAATAAAGAACAAGAGGGTACAATCCTCAATTCAGGTTATGAGACTAGCACATAATCTTGGTATGGAAATGTGACAAGAAGTAGTAAAAGAAAAAGAAAAAAAAAGATACAGGGCAATCTCATCCATAAAGATTGATTATATAAATTTATTACATAGCATGGCAAACTTCTATTTATCACAGGAATGCAAGGATGGTTTAACACTATAAAATTTGCCACATCAATAGATTAAGGGAAAAAATAAATCAAATAATTATGTTTCAATACATGCATCTAGATAAAGCTTTTTAAAAACTGAATCACTGAGATCTATAAATCTTAAAAGCTAGAAACAGAAGAAAATTTCTTCTACCTGATATATGGCTCCTTAGAAATAATCTGGCACAAACATCATTCATATTTGTAACATGTAAAAAGCTTTTCCTACCACAGTAAAATAGAACTAAACCTAAACATCTACGTAATTGAATTAAATGCTAATGGACAAACTGCAGAATATTATTTCCAAGTTGCCTATGGAGCTTTTATTTCAATTAAGTTAGAGATAGAAAAGCAAAACCCAACTATACTTTATTTACAGATAGTCACTTTAAATATAAAGACACAGGTAGCCTGAACAAAGAAGGGTAAAAATATATACACTATGCAAATCGTGAGCATAAGAAAGTTGGAATGGATGCATTACAACCAAAAAAAAGAGACTTCAAGAAAAAAAGTATTATCAGAGATAAACATCTCATTATGATGAAAACATTAATTTACCAGGAAGACAATGATAAATGTATATAAATACACAACTTCAAAATATGTAAAGCAAAATATAACAAGACTAAAAGGAAATACAGGCAAATCCAAAACCATTGTGGATGATTCTGATGTCTCTTTCTCCGCTAGAACAACTAGACAAAAAAAGATACGGATATAGAAGACCTGAACACATCATCAACAAATATAACCTAATTGTCATTTATAGAATACTCTAACTCAAAACTATAAAATATACATTTTTTTTCAAGTGCAAAAAGAGGCTTCATATCTTGGTGAATAAGCCATATGCTGATCCACCAAACATATCTCAACAAAATTCAAAATGCTGTGATAACATAGAATATGTCCTATGACAAAAATGAATTAATCTGGCAGTCATGAAAAATGAGATATGTAAAAAAGTCCCAAATATCGGGATACCAAATAACATACATGTAAGTAACTCATGAGTGAAAGGGAAATCACAAGAGAGGTTAGAAAATAATTTTACACTTGAGGATAATAAAAATGTATAATTTTGGTAATGTAGCTGAACTGTGCTTTGAGTGAAAGTTATAGTATTAAACACATAAACAAAGAATGGCTTAAAATTAGTGACCTAAGTTTTCATCTTAAGTATGTATGAAAGATAAGCAAAACAAGACCAAAGTAAGTAGAAGGAAGGAAAAAAGAAAGGTGAAATCAGTGAAATAGAAAATAAAGAAAATCAACAGCTGGGAATGGTAGCTGACACCTGTAATCCTAGCACTTAGGGACGCCAAGGCAGGGGTATTGCCTGAGGCTGGAAGGAAGGAAGGAAGGAAGGAAAGAAGCTAATAAGACAAAAAAAATTAAACAACCTAAAATTTGATTCATTGAAAGATTCCTAAGACTGGTAAACAAACACCTAGCAAGACTGATGAAAGACAGAAATAAGGAGGAGGTGAGGAGGGACAGAAAGAGGGAAAGTAGGAACTTGCTTAAATTATCAGCATCACAAATGAAGGAGGGAACAGAATCTCAGATTCTATACACATAAAAAGAGTAAGAAAGTGTTGTGAAGAAATATGATCATAAATTAGACATTTAGATGAATTACACAAATTTCTTTTAAAACACAACTTAGTAAATGTGATATAAAAGGAAACAGAATATCTGAACTGCCTATTTTATTCTGAATCTATATCTGCTATGAAAATTCTTACCTTAAAAAAGACATAGATGACTTTACTGGTGAATTCTATCAAATATTTAAGGAAGAAATAATAGCAATTTTATACAATTCTATGACAATAAGAGGAAGAAAAAATCATTTCCCAAGTTTGGCACAAGTCTAGCATACTTCTGACACTAAAAGAAGAATATGACAGGAAAAGAACAGATTAATAACCAACATGAACATTGCCATAATCACTCATACTGTATTAGCTGAATCCTGTAATATATGAAAAAGAATCAAGAACAAGTAGAGTGTATCCCAAGAATGTAAGATAGGGTAAACATTCAAAAACCAATAAAAATTATTTACCATATTAATTAAAAAAGAGTAAAACATTTGACTAAATTTAATACCTATTCATTAAAAAAAAATCCTGTAACCTTGAAATAAGAAAGAATTCCTCATATGAAACAGGACTTCTGTTTTCTTTTTAATTCTACCCTTAAATCTTACTTCAAGATAAATGTTGAATTATTTTCCCTTATGATTAAATCAAGTTAAACATATTCAGTCTTAATACTTGTATGAAAAATTGTAGCCAGTGTAATAAGGTAGAAAAGAGGGATAAAGGTTAAAAAGGATAAAGAAAAAGTTTCTCTATTTGTAGTTGATATTAATGTCAGTGTAGCAAATTCTAAAAGCTCTACAATTAATAAATGCATTTAGTAAGGCAACTTACAAGGTTAATATGCAAAAAAATCAATTGTATTTTTATATACTAGCAGTGAAAAGTTGGAAAATGAAATTAAAAGAAAGCAATTTATAATGGCTTTGAAAAACATAAAATAATCCAGAAGATGTTTAGCAAAGGTACCATGGCTTTCTACACTAAAACAAAAACCTCTGCTGAGAGACATTAAATGAGACCTTAAAAAATAGAAAAATATATTATGTTCAAAGATTCAAAACATCAAAATTATGGTCAGTTCTCCCAAAATTAATCTATAGATTCAAGACAATTCTATTTCTAAAAACCCCAGTAGGTCTTTTTGTGGAAACTGGCAAAATTATTCTAAATTGTAAATGAAAATACAATTGATCTAGAATAGCCAAAATTATCTAAAAGAAACAAAGCTGGAAGTCTTACAGAACTTCAAGAATTACTATAGAGCTATGGTAATAAAGACAATATGATATGGGCACGAAGGCAAATATATAAACCGATGGGACAAAGATGAAGATACAGCTTAATGGTACAAAATAGAAGAGAGCTAGAAAGAACCCATAACCACAGCAAAGTAATTCAGAGGTGAAAGGAAGGCTTCAGTAGAGGGTGCTGGGAAGAGCTGAAATGTGGAAAAAGCATGTATTTCAATTCCTAATGCCACAAACACAGATTAATTCAAGATGGGTCACAACTATATACAACTATAACCTTTTTCAGAAGTAAACACAATCTTCTATCTTTGCAACAGAAAGTAGTTATAGATTTCTTAGAACAGAGAAAGCAGTGATCATAAAAGCAAAAAATGAACATGTTAGACTTTATCAAAACATAAAAACTTCAACTCACCAAAAAGCACCATTTAGAAAATAAATAGACAAAACCCCAATGAGAAAAAGATATTCGCAGGACATAGACTTGACAAATGACTTAATTCTAACCTCTATAATAAAAGTTCTATGCAACAATGAAAAGGCAGATCACTCAGTTTTTTAAAAAAACTAGGCAAAAGTTTGGAAGACAAACTTAAGAGGAAGATATATAAATGGTGAATAGTACATGAAAAAGTGTTCAACATCATTAGTTATCAGGAAAATGAAAATTTAAATCTCAAAGAGATACCACTTGACATCCACTAGAATGGCTAAAATTAACATCTTACAGCATCAAGTGCTGGCAATGATGGGAAGCATCTGGAACTTGCTTATATTATTGGAAGGAATATAGAAATGATGTCACTCATTTAGAAAAAGTTATGATAGTTTTCTATAAAACTAAGCACACTTCAATCCTATTATCCCGGGGTTTCCCCACTAGGTATGTAAGAGAAATAAAGACATGTGTTCACACAAAGACTTGTATAAGAATGATTAAAACAGCTTTATTCATAGTAGCATGACACTGAAAACAACCCAAATGTCCATCAAGGAGAGAAAATGAGTAATGACTGTGGTGTGTATATACGTATATACACACACCACCCACGTATATATGTATATATATTTTACAATAGAATACTTACTATTACAATAAAAAAGAATTACATATAGATACACTTGGCCATGTTGTTAAATCTCATGGAAGCTGGAAACAAGAGAATTCAAATTGCATAATAGTTTTTACATGAAGTTTTATAATTGCCAAAACAAATATATTCTAAATATATATATTTTTAAATTTATTGCTTTTGGAGGGTATTAAATGGAACAGGGCACAGTGAAACTTTCTGAGAAGAGAGAAAATTTCTGTATCTTGGTAGGGGTGTCATTTACATTGGTAGATGCATTTGCCAGAATTTGTTCAACTGCATACTTAAAATGTACATTTTATTGATGTAAATTATACCTAAAAATACTACCACAGAAATGTTCAACTACACTTTGCTGATTTTTTTTCTTTAGTATTTGATGGCAATTCTGATACCACTTTCTGTGTATTCTAGATTTGAACAAATGAGTAAATATATTAAGATTATTGAAAGCAAAGTGTCTTACTACTGGTAAAAGGAGTTACAAATATGGGAAGGGTTGTGCAGATTGGGACTCCAAGTATCAATATAAATTCTCAATTTTTGATACATACCTACATTTCTTGGTTCTGACAAGGCCTAGAAGCAATGAGCACATCCAGTACCCAAATTCTGATTTCTAAATAACATCCCGTAAATAAAAGAAAATAGAACTTCTCAGAGAAAGGCTGATTTCCATGCTGGTGCGAAGACTGTAAAAGAAAATCCTAAATGACCTCCTTGCACAGAAAGGAAGGAGGTGTTAAGAGAATGGTGGACACAAATGCAAAGGACACAGAGCTAGTTTGAAGGGATTTCCCACCCACCAAATCTTGGGCAACCTGAGCATCACAATAAATAATGGTAGTAACAGAATATAACCCATTGGGTAAAGTAAGATCCATAAGTCCATATAAACAGATGATTAAGTAAATAGAGAAGATAAACCTCTTCCATACAGAAGAATGTCAATGTAGGGGGAGTAATATTTAGAAATTCATCAATGAGTGCTAAAGCTAGTAGATAACTCATAGATAAAAGTTTAATAAGCAAAATCCTATTAATTACAAATGAAAATAATTTTACAGGGAGAAACCTATACTACTTTAACTAAGTGACCAAAATTAACATGACCAGTAATGGGACAAATCAACACCATACACCTTTTTGAACCAATGCAATAGGAGAGACATAACATCACTTCCGTGGCATTACTGGCAAAAATGCACAACAGGACTTTAAGAAACCTCAGAAAACACAAATTGGAAGAAGACATTCTACAAATTAACTTGTCCATGCTCTTGGAAAACACTACATCAAAAAACAAAACCTTTGGACTTGTTCCAGATTAAAAGAGACTCAGAAGACATGACAATTAAGTGCAACCTAAGATCCTGGATTGAACCTTGGACCAGGAAAATAATAGCTATAAAATATATTATTGAGAGAATTGATAAAACTGAATATGGAGTGTAGATTGGATGCTAGAATTGTATCTGTGTTAAACTTCCTGATTTTAATAACTGTACTATGGTTATGAAAGAGAGTGTCCTTTTTATATAAGAAAATATGCACTGATTTTTTTTTTTTTGTGGTAAAGGGGCATGATGACTCTACCAGTCTCAAATAGTTCAGAAAAAAAACCCCACGATAATACACACACACACACACACACACACACACGTATTCATATGCATGTCCATGTGTCTATATGTATACAAACACTATTATATATATTATATATATATAAACTATTATATATATAAACTATTATATATTATATATACAATGACCAATCATATATATATATATTATATATAGAGAGAGAGCAAATGAGTTAAGAGGTATATTGTTGCAATATATGGTTGATTTGGGTAAAACATGTGGGGGTTCTTTGTGTCATTTTTACAACTTTTCTATACATGTGGAAGTAGATCAAAATAAAAATGATGAGAAGGTTTACTATAATGATGGACTGTAAACTGGGACAACTACCATGAAAACCATTAGGTAATATCTACCAAAGCTAAACATACAAATGCCCTATGAACCAGCAATTTCATTCCTAGGTATTACTCAGTGGAAATACATGGATATGGCCATTAAAAACATGCACAAGAATATTCATAGCAATGTTATAATAGCATAGCATTCCTTTGCATCAATATATAACAATTTATTTTTGCATTACACCCTTGATAGATGTTTGGGTTGCTTCCAGTGTAAGGCTCTTACAAAAAGGATGGAAAGGTGCTGAACTTTATTAGTTACCAGTGAAAAAAAGATACTCAAACATCCACCATGTGAGCACAAATTTTAAAGTCTGGTTCAAACCAAGTTTTGGTGAGGATGTGGAGCAAAGTGATCTCTTACACGCTGCTGGTGGAAGTGTACACTGGTACATCCACTTTGGAAAACAGTTTGGTATTTAGTATGTGAATTTGAGACAGATATCCCCCATAAGCCAACAATACCACATCATTATATACCTCTAGACAAATTTATACACATGCACACCAGAGTAGAAGTCTGAGAAGGCTAATGGCAGTTATAATAGCTCCAAATTGCAAAGAATCCAAATGCTTATCCAGTAGAGTGCATTTTAAAAGTGGCATATTCAAACATCACACTGAATGGGCAGAAGCTGGAAGCATTCCCCTTAAAAACTGAAACAACATGAGGATGCCCACCCTCACCACTCCTATTCAACATAGTACTGGAAGTCCTAGCCAGAACAATCAGGCAAGGAGAAGAAATAAAAGGGGTACAAATTTTTAAAAAGGAAATCATTAGCTGGGCACGGTGGCGCGTGCCTGTAATCCCAGCTACTCAGGAGGCTGAGGCAGGAGAATTGCCTGAACCCAGGAGGCGGAGGTTGCGGTGAGCCGAGGTCGCGCCATTGCACTCCAGCCTGGGTAACAAGAGCGAGACTCCGTCTCAAAAAAAAAAAAAAAAAAAAATAAAAAGGAAATCAAATTATCTCTCTTTGTGGATGACATAATTCCATACCTAGTAAAACCCTAAAGACTCCATGAAAAGGCTTCTAGATCTGATACACATAATAAAGTTTCAGGATATAAAATCAATGTGCAAAAATCAGTAGCATTTTTATACACCAATAACATTCAAGCTGAGAGTCAAATCAAGAACACAATGCCATTTACAATGGCCACACAAAAAATACAATACCTAGGAATACTTAACCAAGGAGGTGAAAGATCACTAAAGAAGAACTACGAAACACTGCTGAAAGAAATCACAGATGACACAAATGGAAATACATTCCACGCTCATGAATTGGATGAATCAATATTGTCAAAATGTTCGGCCAGGTGTGGTGGCTAACGCCTGTAATCCCAAGACTTTGGAAGGCTGAGGTGGGTAGATCATTTGAGTCAGGAGTTCGAGACCAGCCTGATCAATATGGTGAAACCCCGTCTCTACAAAAAATACCAAAATTAGCTGGGTGTGGTGGCAGGCACCTGTAATCCCAGCTACTCAGAAGACTAAGGTTCAAGAATCACCTGAACCTGGGAGATGGAGGTTGCAGTGAGCCAAGGTCATGCCACTGCACTCCAGCCTGGGCAAAAGAGCAAGATTCTAATTTAAAAAAATTTTGTTAAAATGGTCATAGTGCCCAAAGCAATTTACAGATTTAACACTATTGCTATCAAATCACCAATGTCATTTTTTTGCAGAATCAGAAAAAAATTCCAAAGTATATATGACATCAAAAAGAGCCTAAATAGCCAAAGAAATACTAAGTAAAAAGAACAAAGCTGGAGGCATTACATTATCTAATCTAAAACTATACTACAAGACCTCAGTAACCAAAACAGCATGGCACTAATACAAAAATGAACACATAGAAGAATGGAACAAAACAGAGACTCTAGAAGTAAAGCCACACACCTACAACCACTTAATCTTCAACAAAGTCAACAAAAATAGGCAATGGGGAAAGGACTCCCTATACAACAAAAGGGACTGGGAAAACTGGTTAGCCATATGCCGAAGAATGAAATTGGAGCCCTACCTATCACCATATAAAAATTAACTCAAGATGAATTAAAATCTTAAATGTAAGACCTCAAACTATAAAAATCCTAGAAGAAAATCTAGAAAATACCCTTCTGGACATTAGCCTAGGCAAAGAACTTATGACTAAGCTGTCAAAAGCAATTGCAACAAAAACTAAAATTGACGAGTGGAACATAATTAAAGTGCTTCTGCACAGCAAAATAAACTATCGACAGAGTAAATATATCACCTAGAGAAATGGCAGAAAATATTCTCAAACTATGCATCTGACAAATGACATATTCATAATCTATAAGGAACATAAACAAACCAACAAGCAAGAAACAACCTCATTAAACAGTGGGCAAAGGACATGAATAGACACTTCTCAAAAAGAAACATACAAGTGGCCAAAAAACACATAAAGAACTGCTCAGTATCACTAATCATCAGAAAAATGCATGCCAAAACCACAATGAGATACCATCTTATACCAGTCAGAATGGCCACTATTAAAAATCCAAACAATAACAGACAGTGACGCTACAGAGAAAAGGGAATGCTTATACACTGCATGGGGGAAAGTAAATTAGTTGAGCCACTGTAGAAAGCAGTTTGGAGATGTCTCAAAGAACTAAAAATAAAACTATCATTCAACCCAGCAATCCCATTACTGAGTATCTACCCAAAGGAAAATAAATTGTATTACCCAAAAGACACATGGACATGTACATTCCTTGTATCACTATTCATAATAACAAAGACATGAAGTCAACCTAGATGGCCATCAGTGATGGACTGGATAAAGAAAATGTGTTTCATATACACCATGGAATACTCTGTAGCCACAAAAAAGAATGAAATGATGTCCTTTTCAGCAACATCAGCAGAGCTGGAGGCCATCGTCATAGGCTAATTAATACAGAAAACCAAATACTGTATGTGAGATCTAAATCTTGGATACACACAGACATAAAGGCAGGAATAACAGATGCTAGAAACTCCAAAGGAAGAGAGGGAGGGAGGGGGCAAGGGCTGAAAAACTACCTGCTGGGTACTATGCTCACCATGTACATGATGGGATCAGTAGAAGCCCAAACCCCAACATCACAAATATACCCTTGTAACACACCTGCACACATACTCCCTGAATCTAAAACTAAAATTTTAAAATAGTTTGTAAATAAATGTGGCATATTCATATATAAATAAAGCACAGAATATGAAAGAACTCCAGGTACCTACAGTGACGTAGATAAATTTCAAAGTATGTGTTGAATAAAAGAAGAAAGAAAAACACAAAATATACACAGTATGATTCTATTATGTAAAGCTGAAAATGTAATGCTGAAGTATGATGTGTATGGATACACACAAATGCAGTACCACTACAAAGCAAAACTATGTTGTTTTGGATGACGTGTATGAGGAAAATCTGTCCTCACAGAGAAATGTAGTTGGAAAAGTGGGGAGTATTTTACTAGGTTTTTCAAGTACATGTAGGATATTCTTTAATATTATTCTGAAACTTGACAAGTGATAGTTGTTTAAAAGCTGGTGGCACTGTGGAATCTAACATGACATCAATGAACATTTTGTACTCTGTTACTCTAAAATCCATTGGTCCAGCTTATACTTCAAATGAATCTTTTATTCATGCCTAATTTTGCTACATCGTGCATTAGTCATTTAGAAAACATTAGTTTGCTGAGTTATGAAGCTTTTTCAAATGTTGACATACTATATTTCATTACGCAATATCAAAAATCACATTAACTAATGTTACCCCCAATATCAGTAGGGAATTTAAGTGCTGTTAAGCTATTTAGGTCATGTTTTAAAGAATCTGAATGTTGACTTGAAAGCAACAAATAGTATTAATTGTTTTAAATGAGAGACTTAACATTTTTGAAAAAAAGAAAACCTTTGTCATATAACAAAAGTCTGAGTAAACATAGTTTGTCAGTCATTCTTTTGGTAAAAGTGGTGTTTCATGGAAAAGGAGGCTGGTTAAGCTTGCAACTGAAACAACTGCACAGACGGTGATTTCGTTTTAAGATCACCACCATATGTAGCAGAAGTCCTCAGAATATTTAAATGGCTTGTATTCAAGGGTCAATATTTAATAAAATGAATCATTTTTACTGTTTCATCAGGGACATTACTAAGGGAAATTAGCATTTACCTTTACATTGTGCAAAATGTGAGGAATACAGTGACTAATGGCACAGTTTGATGCCACAAGCTTGATTCAAGCTAAGGTGCCAGTAGTGTTACCACCGTTACTTCTTGTACTATGGCCCAAATATTCACATAGTGAAAAAGGTAAAAGACTTTTTTTTTTTTTCCAACAAATTCCCCTTCTTGTGGGGGCCGGGCCATTTCATCATGCAAGGATGACCCAGTGCCTTCTCAGTAAAAGTTTTGATTGAAAAGATAGTAAAATAAACATGGTGATACTACTGTAAAGAAAGACACAACATCACATCCAAACACAGAGTGCCACTGCCACCCAGCCACCTGCACCTGTCCACATACTGCAGAAGGGCCCGGTCACTGTTGACCTACCTATCCTCTCCTCTGACCTATGCATGCACACATGTGTATGCTCACATGTGCATGATCACATTTGCACACATTTGCACACACACACACTCCTCCCCTCTCTTTAACACCCATTCCAAAGTTTTAGAGAGTTTCACTTTGACTACATTAATCATCATCTTTATTTGCTTTTTTTTTTTTTGAGATGGAGTCTGGGTTTGTTGCCCAGGTTGGAGTACAGTGGCATGAACTTGGCTCACTGCAACCTCCACCTCTCAGGTTCAAGCAATTCTATTGCCTCAGCCTCCTGAGTAGCTGGCATTACAGGTGTGCACCACCACACCCAGCTAATTTTTTGTATTTTTCACTAGAGACGGGGTTTCACCATGTTGCCAGCTGGTCTTAAACTCCTGACATCGTGATCTGCCTGCCTCGTCCTCCCAAAGTGCTGGGATTACAGGCGTGAGCCACCACACATTCCTCATGACCTAATCATCTCCCTAAGGGCCCACTTCCCAATCCTATAACCTTGGGGGTTAGGTTTCCACATCTGGATTTGGAGGGGGATACAAACATTTAGTCTACAGTTCCCCAATGACTGGTACTCCCAGGTTCAAGGTCATCCAAATGGTCAATGCTGAACCATAATTAAATGCGATCCTTACTTGGTGGGCAGTAGGACCTTCATGTGCACCCTGGATGAACTGTGGGGTTGCCAGGATCTTGGGTCAGCAGTGGCACTCAAGATGGGCAGAAAATGGAGAAAGGTCCTCCTTCTTCCCCCTATGAAGGCGGCTGGGCTGCAGGCACCAGTACAAATCAGGCAGTGTGTGTGTAGCACAGTGCAGAGGCAGGGGTGCTACTGCAGGTCCCCCTACCCCCACCCTCAGCTCAGGGCCCCAGGCAGCAGTCAGGGGCTTCCATGTTGGATGCACACTGAAGAGATCTCATGGCAGCCCCTGGAGTAGGTGGGTGAGTGGGTTTTGCCTAAAGGGGCTAAGTGAGGGAGTTCTGGGGGCAGCCCACAAACTCTGAAAGCTGTGTGCAACGAGGCTGAAGACAGAGACTGGCGAGGGGGCGGCTGCAGAATTGACAGCAAAGAACACAAGCGGCTGCAGCATTTGCAAGCACCCAAGGCAGAAGCAGAGGGCGGTGAGGGAGAGGATGAGCACAGGGCGAGACACAGGTGAAACGATGGGCTGATGGGGGAAACAGGGCAGTTCTTAGACACATTTCTAGTGGCCGGCCATGTGTGAGACAGTGGGAGATGGGGGTATCAGTCTCTGGAGGCTGGGGGATTGATCTGCCCAGTCATCAGCACGACCGGAATGGCTGAATATGCAGAGGGTAATTCCAAGGACAAGAGCACAAGAATATGCATAAAGAGAGAGAGGTACAAGTATCATACCCAAGCAACGCAACAGCCCGAACTGTGTCTACAAGGCTGTTCTGCAGGAATTCCAAGGGTCAATAGGGATGGCTCTGACTGGTCACTTTGTAGCAATAATCTTCACAGGTAAAACCACAGAGAGACAACAGGTGAGGAGAAATATGCCATGGGGTGGGGCTGGAGGATTCCATCTGGATCCCTCAAAGTGATGGGAAGGACCAGGAATAGCAAACTCACTCACTGCAAATTATATTTCCAAAAGAAAGAGAGATGGAAAAATATTTCCATTTGCATAATGAAATAGCACATGCTCTGGTTGACCAATGCCCTGAACTACACACGATGCACATGGTGGCACAGAGGGGGCTATGCTCCTTGAGAGGCAACCCTGTTGTCTAGGACACCCACCCAAACGCCGCAGGTGCTCTGCAGGCTGTGGAGTGTGTGGATTCCTGGAGTGTCAGCCTGGGCAGAAAATGCCTCTCCTTAGCCAAGGGACATTAGGGAAAGGTGAAATGAATTCTTTGAAAAAGTAAACAAAAAGTATATATCCCTCTCTCTGTCTCTTTCTCTTACACACACACACACACACACACACACACACGCACCTGTGAGTGGGGGATTAATTTATTTCTCTGCTCTTCCCTTCCCGTTTCTCAGCCCCACCATCCAGTAAAATGTCTTATTTCGTTTAATGATTTAAACATGATCAATGGAATGCAGATCAATGTGGACATAAATTCTTAGGGTAAAAACGCAGTATTTCAGCACCATGGAAGGAAAACTAAACAGAAATGGAAGTTGGGGAAACAGCTACATCTTGAATGGATAAACTCTACTTGATGACTGTGAAAAGTTATTTTAGGAATTTTTAATATATCTAAATACTCCATTTCCACAGCAGAGCTTGGGTCACATTTTAGAAGACTGTCTTCCCTCTGTAACTCTCTTCCAGAATTCTCCTCCAGGGTTCAGACTCTCCATTCCTCACTTAGGTGGACTATTTAACCAAAAAGCCAAGGACACCTCGTGGAGTCCTTGAGTTTCATTTCCTTTATGGCACTATCACCCAAAACAAAAACTTGGCTCAGAACTCTGAAGAACAACTGCCCTCAGGAATCACCAGGCTGGCACTAATGCAATCTGAAAAGTACGCTTCACTGATTTAAACTTTCACTGGAAGGCGGCCAGGTAACTTTTTATCCACATTCTTAGAGGCTGCAGGAGAAACCTCTGCTTCTCACCCAGCCAACCTGTTACATTAGAACTATCTTGTTGGTGTAATAGAGCAAATCACTTCATATAAACAGTATTTGCTTTACAAGAAAAAACAATGTACCGCTCCTGTGTACATGGTAATTGACGGTAAAGAAGCAGGTAGAAGAAATCTCCTTTCCATGGCCTTCGTGTGTTGAAAAAAGTCTGACTGGGTCTGAGAGTCTGGGAAGGGATCTGGTACAACAGAGCTTCTGGCTCCTAGTGCAACTTCTTGAACATCAGTCCAGGTTGTCACTGTTAGGCTCTGGCCACCAGAGTCTTCTTCCTGGGCTACTCTGGAGGCCTGGGAGGGTATGGGAGGGAAATGGAGGAGGGGGGTGCAGAGGGTACCACGCACCAAGGACGGGCTTGGTGTCCCTGGATCTGTTGTTGATAAGATGGGGGTTTGGAACTCACTCTCTCCAAGGTTCCTGTTGGCCTCAACCTGTGATTTGGAATCACACACCCTCACTGCTTTTGGTAAGGGCTTTTGAAGTCTTCTCAGTACACCTCAGAAGGCTTCACAACCCAGTCCAGGACAAAGTGCTGGGATCTGCTCTCTCTGAGGAGAGAGCATGTCATCCTCAAACCAAGAAGAGAGTGCCTGGGGTGATTAACCAACAAGGATGGCAGAAGCAGACAGGCCAGCCGCGACAGTTATCAGGAAATGACTCTTTCTGTGGTATCTGCCCCTCTGGTTTATAGAATCACTTAAAAATAAAGCAGCCATGCATCAATTTTACTCACCTCAAGAGATTTCCCACTGTTTTCTTCACTTCTAGTAACACACACACACAATAAGCACTTAATATTCTAAACTAGCTCATATTTTATTTACATGTATATATGCGTTTTTAAAATGGGGCTCCTTCTACAAGCTTAAGAAATGATTGTCTTTTGGAAATTAAGAGGAGAAAATCAACTTTACTATAGATTAAATTTTTGATTTAAAATTTTTAAAAGTACAAGAAACCTAATTCAAACCTCACTGGCAGGCAGGCAGGCACTCTGGTCAGTACTTAGAGGTGCTAACAGGAGCCAGTGGGAGCTGTGGGAAGGTGGCTGCCACCTGACTCTGGATCTGTGGGCTCTGCAGCCCCAGCACTCAGTGGTTCTTGAAGATACCACCACCTGGGAAAGACACTAATGAGGGATTTCTCACAGAAATTCATCCACTGAAGTATAGGATATGGGGAGAAAAGATGAGCTAAAATGAGTTATTCAAAGAGATCTTTAATAAGATCAAGAAGCAAGAAACAGCTTCTCAAATTGCCTTCTGTATTGGAGAAAGGGCAAAGGGAGCCTCTGAGTATTCCATCAAGTTCACTTGCCAAGTACATCTCTACAGAAAAGAGGGCTGTTATTGGATATGGCTGGAGATGCTAGCCACTGCCATTCAATGAATTGCATGCTTGCTCATGTTCTAAAAAGTCAACAGATTCTGTAAACTTTCCAGAGGAGAAAGAATACAGTGACTATAGGTACAAATATTCTTGAGGTACTGAGCAGTTATACTTTGCATGGCAAATTTAAAAAGTGGGTTTATATATCGGCCTCTTGTTTAGTCAGTTAAAGTTAATAATAGCCCTTGTGGCAAGCTGTGTTTTCTAAAGATGGTCACAGCAATGTGACATGTCAGCCCTCCCAGTGACAGAAGGGGGTCTGTGACCTACGCCCTTGCTTCTCAGTGGGCTCAAGACTGCTAGGATCAATAGAATACAGCAGACAGGATGCAGTGTGACTGCTAAGGATGGGTGATGTGGCCTTGTTTGCTAGAAATGTAAACTTGGAGTCCTGAAACTCCATATAAGAATGACCCTGAGGTCAGCATGCTGTGAGGAGGCCAAGCCATGTGTAGAGGCCACATGTGAGCACTCCAGTTAGCAGTCCCCATCTTTGAGCCATCCAGACCCAGGCTCCAGAATGAGCCTCTGCATGAGTCCAGCCCCAGACTTCAAGGCTTCTCAGCTAGGGTCCCAGACATCATGGAGCACAGACAAGCCACCCCCACTGTACCCTGTCTGAATCCAAGGTTGTATTAACCATTCAGTTTTGCAATCTCATTCATGCAAACATGTTTTGAAATCTGACTGCACCAGTGTATACATCTTCAAAGGTAATGCAGACCTCAGGCTCAGCTAGCACCTCCCCTTAAATTTCAACAGTCACACTTGTTCTGACTGCTCACCTGGCATCCAATGCCCCCTGTGGCTGGACCTGACATAGTAATTACAGCCTCAGGGACACCATCTCTGCTCTAGCCACACAAAGCCACTCATCTCACCCATCACTGACTGATTTGACCATCATCCTATTCAGGGACATTTTCACTGCTTTCATTGAAAATGGCTCACTTTAAATATTATTGGACAGATATCCTCACATATAAATCTGTATCGTATCGTAAGTCATTTCCTTCAGAAAGATTATCAAATGTGGAATTGTGGGACACTGAGTATCAGTTTTCAGGATCTTGGTGATACTGCCAAGTGGTTTTCCTGAAATCAATTGCTAGTGAGAATTGAATACAGTTATAAAGCTTGTTGCTCACTTTTATTTTTCTTTTATAAACTGTTGATCTCATTCTTCTGGCCATGTAAGGGAATGGGTTTTGCTAACAGACTGGTAGGTGCCCTTTAGGGTGCCCTCGGACATGATGCACAGTCATACAACCCCTCCACACTGCTATGAACAGGCAGGTGCTGCTGGCTTGGGCTCATGCTGCAGGGAAACCTGGCAGGGTAGCTGATAATGTAAAGGGTCTGTGGTACTGAAGGAGGTGCCCAGGGTAATGTGAGACAGCTGTCAATGGGGTGTGCAGGAGCAGCTGGGAGGAAGGAATCCCGGTCTCTAAACTGAGACCCAAAGGAACATTGCAAGAAGAGCATAACCAGTCCTGGGAAGCCCAGAGGTGGCAAAAGACCAGGTCTGTTCCCTGAATACAGCAGAGGTCAATGTGATTGGACCTAAGACACAAATTGAGGTCAGAAAGCCAAGGACAAGCCAAACTAGGCAGGGGCCTGTAGCCATAGGCAGATGCTGGGATTCACAGGAACGACAGTGGGAGGCCCTGAGGGGTGGTGAGCAGGGAGAGCCCCACCCAGGGGTGCAGGGAGAGCCCCACCAAGGAGTTCAGGAGATGGTGTGGGTGACCCTGAAGGCCTGGTGGAGGGTGATAACAGCAGTACTGGCCAGAGGCCCTGGGACTTAAGAGAGGAAGCAGCAGATCGGTAGTGACGATGGAAAGAAAGTAATTTGGTGAATAACTTCTCATGACTTCATGGCTGATTGGCTGTGGGGGGAAAGAGAGAGTAAGGCGTCAAACATGACTTCGAATTTTCCGAACATCTCAGTATTAAAGACGCCACTACTAAAAAGAGGAGGCCTGGAGGAAGAGCCTGGCTGACAGCAGGATCAGAGGTCCCTGCGGAAACCATGGAGACATCAACTGCACAACTAGTAGACTGGCCTGGGGCTCAGTAAAAGTTCTGATCTGGAGGTGTAGCTTGGGGAACCTGCACAAAACTGGCATTTAAGGCCATGGAACTTGAGACCATCTAACAAGAGGTGAGTTAAAAGAGAACACAACTCAGCGCTGAGCCTTTGTGAAGTCCCGCATTTAAAGGTTAGATAGAAAAGGAAATACCACAAACAAGCAAGGAGAAGGGAAGGGAGCAGCCACTGAGCTGGGAAGAAACCAAAAAGCGGTGGCATTCTGAAAATTAAGGGAAAATAATGCTTAAAGAAGACCAGCAACAAAGGAAAGAATTTCTCAGCTGTTGGAAATCAGAAGAAATGGAAATCAGAGCTTAACACCAATATTTGCTCCTGAAGGAGTGTGGAGAGGACAATCTCTCCCTGAGCAACACGCTTACATTATAACGTCATGCAGGAATCTCAAAGCTGAGGTTCTGAAAGGTCAAGACTGTTTTCAGGATCATTTGGTGATCATTCTAAAAAGAGATTTGCCTTTTGCCGTGTTGACACTCGTGGTATCAATGCAATGGAAGAAGTTGTACAAATTAAGGCACTAGCATCCACTGTGTCAGTAGTCTTGATATTCTTAACCATCAAACACTCAAAGTTAAAAACACCAAAGAACAAAAGCCCAAACAGAAAAAGGACACAGCTGAAGAATGTCCCTGATGAAGCAGTGAAGAGAATTAATTTTATTAACTAGCAATGCTTGTGTGTAAGTGTTCCTGATATTCTAAGTATCTCTGCTGTATGCCAAAGAACGATAGAGGTCCTGAGACAGAGCACCTGTATGATTGCCTGAGTTGCAGCCTGAGCTAGCTACGTTTTCATAGAACATCATTTTCCTCACCTTCCATTCATCAAAGCACACTTGCAGGGTTTGAAAGAATAACTGAAAACTATCATTTTTCAGACACTGGTATCTGGCAAGCATCTTCTTGAAATGAATGTAGTGAGCCTGTCATTTCAAAGAGAATCCCAATAGTATTTTATTGTCAATGATAAAATTTGAGCTTCCCCATTAAGCTTCTTGTATCTACTACTATGGATCTGACTGCTCCCAATACGCATAGACTTTTCTGATGAGACTGGTGGTGATATTAATGAATGTGATTTTCTGAGATTGTGTAATGAAATATGACAATGCTCAGAATGTGACAATGCTTCTCAGTCCGCTGAGTTAAGCAGATCTGTTTTCTAACCACCACACTATTTTCCAAATGATCAGTGTACCATGTTATATATCATACGTAGATAAGTGCAAGACAGGGCAAAGGATTGTAATGTAATGGAATACGAAAAGTTCATTGATGTGGTTTCAGATTCTATATGGCAACTACTTTTTAAGAAACTACCTGTTGTTGAATTCAGATGTAGTGTCAAAGATATACATAATTACCTGAAAAATTAACTGAAATACTCCTCCATTTTCCAACTACATAGCTGTATGAAGTCAGACTTGCTTCTCACACTACAACTAAAACAGCATACCTCAATACATGGATTGTAGAGCTGATATGAAAATCCAGCTGTCTTCTATTTAGCCAGTTGAAATTGATCAAAACATAAAACAATGCCACTCTTTTCAAGATATTTTGCTTTTGAAAAACTTTACACAAAAGCTTATCTATGTTTACATGTAATAGTTTCATAATTGTAATTTTAAAACTAATCGATATTTTATAAAGTCTCAAGATTAATTTCCCATGCAGTAAATATTAACGGATATAACCCACAAAGAAAAGCTCTTTAGGCACTACAATAATTTTTAAGAATGTAAGGGAACCTGACATCAAAAATTTTGAGAACCAGCATCCTAAAGCGTTTGCTTCAGGAAGAAGGAAGTTAAACCCAAAGAGAAGGAGGGATTTCCAAAAGCAGCAGGCTTTGTGTTGTCCGAGTGCTTGAAATGTTTCCCAATCAAAATTTATTACTTTTTCAAAAAGGATGAATAGAAGTTGAAGAATGGCACAGTGAAGATAGATGCTTCTCCTGAGTGTTTTTATTGACAAAGAATACGGGAAGTTGTGGATGCAGAATGGGGAGGCTGCAGTTAAAGTAGGGCCAGCTCAGAAGGGAGCGACACTGCCCACCTGCGCTCATCTCTTAAGCGTGGGCATACAGATAACATGAACACATGATCTAAACCCTGCAAGTATGGCACTGAAGCATCTAAACCCTGCAAGTACACACTGATGCAAGTAAACCCTGCAAGTACACACCGATGCAAGTACACACTGATCATGTAAACCCTGCAAGTACGCTTTGATGCATTTAAACCCTGCAAGTATGGCACTGATACATGTAAATCCTGCAAGTATACACTGATGCAAGTACGCACTGATGCATGTAAACCCTGCAAGTACACTTTGATGCATGTAAACACTGCAAGTATACACTGATGCAAGTACACACTGATGCATGTAAACCCTGCAAGTACACTTTGATGCATCTAAACCCTGCAAGTACAGGATTGATGCATATGAACCCTGCAAGTACAGGACTGATGCATGTGAACCCTACAAGTACACACTGATGCATGTAAGCCCTGCAAGTACACACTGATGCATCTAAACCCTGTAAGTACAAACTGATGCATGTGAACCTTTTAAGTATACATTGATACATTTTCTCAACTGGTCCTTTTAGAATTAGAGGTCAATGCCAGAGAAGTGGCCACAGATGAGGCTGTTTGAACCTGCTCCAGAAATGTTGTACCAGGATATGATGACGGAGAACTGGCAACCTGATCTCAAAGATAAACATTGTTTTTCCAAGCCAGATGTGTTGGCCTTATTGGAGCAAGGAAAAGGGCCCTTGATGGTTATAAGAAGCATGAAGACAGTGCAAAGTTACTGGTTGGCTCACTGAGTGGAGCTCATTCATTACCTTGGAATTTAATTCTTAAATGAAACAGGAAGAAAGCATTTGATTTTCTAATAGGAATTACACATTTTACAAATTTGAAGCCAAGATAGGAGCTAATCAGCTACGAAAAATGTCCACTTATAAAAATATACATCTCCTACTCTTCATCAGCGAATTAAAGATGGAGGGAAATTCAGTGACCACAAGGAATGCTGACCCTAGGTGGCATCTTTAAAATACATTAGAGAGTTCACAGTGAAGAGGTACCCTATGAACACGATTAATGTGGGAAGGCCTTCAGTGCACATCAACAACTTTCTCAACATCAAAGTACTGAGGCTGCTGAGAGACACTTTGAATGTGATAAATGTGGGAAGTTCTTTTGATGGAAGCCTCAAAGTACACGATTGAATTCATAATGGTGAGAAACCCTTTGAATAAAAACAATGCAGGAGGCACTGGAAATGGGAAGCAATATCATATGTATCAGAATTCATAGCAGTGCAAACTCCTTTCAGTGAAAGAACATGGGGAAGGTCCTTAGCCAACAGTTCAGTCTTTTAGAGAACTCAGGGAGGGAGTTCACACTGGCATAAGACCCTAGGAATATATCTAACATGGGAAATCCTCCAGTAATGGCCCAAACCTTGTTTAACATCAAAGAATTTGTAATATGCTTTAACATGGAAAGCTTACTGCTATACAATTATCTTGCAGTTGGCCATTTTACTGTACATCCTCATAATTCTACATCATTCCACAATGTCAGACCCAGAGTGGCACTCAATAATTAATTTTGAATAACTGAATTAATGGATGGGTTCTCTTGCATTTCTAGGTAAATTATCATACTGATTCTAAGAATAACAATTTTGTTTTTGTCTTTCCAATATTTGTACCTTTTTTCCCTTCTGCGTATGAATGCCTTAAATCAGCCTTACAGACACTTAAAAATATGCATAAGACTTTACACTAATGTGCCTGATATGGTGTCATCATGCCAAAGGACTCTTTGGGCTACAAACCACAGGAACCCACAAGCTAGTATAAGCCAACAAGGAAAGGCCAGACACTCCAAGGGTCAGAATAGATCTGGGCTTCATGACTGGGCAGGAACCATGGCCATCTGTGCCATGTGTTCAGATAGTTCTTTCCTGATTCTCTTCTCTTTTCTTGTTTTCATTCCAAATGGCTATTGATGGGCAAAGAGAACAACCTATTTTCGATGATAGAGGTTAACCCACTCAAGGATAGAAGACTCTTCTGGGAAGCTGTTTTCACATTCTCATAAAAGAATGCACTATCCCTCAAGTAGCCCCCATTGGCCAATCATCCATAGTTGCAGGTGGGGATTGTGTTAGCCCCAGTGTGGATGGGTTACCCACCATTGAGTAGTAGCCACATGGAGTGGAGGGGCCAGGCCCCTTTTTATAAACATTGCGGCAATGTGAATGGAGGAGAGAAAGGGTATCTTAATGAGAAAAGTACCCCAAAGCCATCCACAGCATACAGTAGATACTTCAGAGCTCTTTGTAGTCTGGAAAAAGCTTACTCATATTATCTTAATTGCTCCACCCTTCATGGTAAGTGTTTATTTTTAATGTTCACTTTGCATGTGAATAGGCTGAGGCTCAAGGAAGTGCAGTGCCTTTTCCAAGGCCATAGAATTACTAAATGCCAGGACCCAAACTCTAGATTTCATTCTTCAGTCTCTCTGGATTGTTGTCCTACAGCCATTACCATAATCTTACACCCAGTTAGATCTCTGGCATCATTAAAGTCTTGAAGAAGTTAGAAATAAATTTCAAATTTTTTTTATACTCTGAGGGGAGATACACCATTGTAAGTGTCATGTAATAGACACAAAATGTCTTCTAGCAGCCACTCTAAGCGACATTGACTGAACTTCTCCTCCAAGCCCACACCTTCTTCATGCAGGGTAGAAACCAGGAGAAACTGCTGGGTGGGTCATGTTCAGCCTCCGTTCAATCAGATGGGAATATTTCTGGTTCCTCTCTTGCTGTGGTACTCCCCCAAAAATGCAATCATCTGAAAGTAATCCAAGATATATGAAAGTAATCCTCCAAATTTTAACATTGTAAATGTTTCTAATACTAAAGGTTAATTTTACAAGTAAAAATTTAAGCCAGATAATTTTCACATGAACATTCTGACATGAAAAGGGCAACACATGTCACTCCTCCATGATGATGTTTCCCACAACTGAAATTCTTCCTGTCCAGTTCAGTGCTGTTGAGGCTCAACATCATGCCACTCATACGGTCTGGGTTTCTTTGCTCATGGCTTAATTCTGATCTCAGCAGGGTGGCACATTCAAAAGAAACATAACTATCTCTGCAAGAAAAACTGCAGTTCCTGGGAGAGGCAGAGGTAGGAATGTGGAAATCCAATGCTGCATTTTAACCCACCAGCTCCCTTCACCACCGCTGTTACACAGTTAGAGGTACAGTGTGCCACAGTGGGGAGACTGGCTGACCAGTGCCCCGTAAGGCTCAGGACACTCAAAAGCTGGGAGAAAGAAGAGGATACAATTTAAACTCCACATGGCTAAGTCTATCTCCAGATTCTGGGATCCTACCTTGTGGAGCCACCGCCAGCCTGTAAAGTCACATTGATGGGAGTACATCATATTTCCCAGATGTGTTAGGAACAACAGCAACCAGAGACCTTTGACATTGTGACTCCCACATGGCGTCAGGATCCCTGCAGGGCCTGTAAAAACCAGGCAGCAGGGCCACCCCCAGAGACTCTGATTCAGTGGGGCTGGGGAGGCCCCAAGAACCAAGAACATGCATTTCTCAAAAGTTCCCAGCCAATGCTGATGCTGCAGGCCTAGGGGCCACACTTTGAGAATGTCTGCCCTGATGTAGCTCAAAGCCTTCAATTTACAAGAACAGTGAAGCCCTCAAAGGAGAAACCATGTCTGGAACCCAGGTGTCTTGATTCAAAGACTAGAATTGCTTTATCAAGAGACAGGCTAAACAAAACAGAAGAGGAAGAAAGGAGAAAAATGTAGAGATTAAATAGATGCCCTTAACAGAGGAAAAAAAAAAAAAAAACCAGCTCTTTGAAGTAAGTCTGTGGTGTGTAGGGAGGGCACAAGTCCAAGCTGGGGTGGAGTTTCTGGGCGTGAATATGGCCTGTGACCTGGTTCTGCACCCACTAATGAGCTGCCCTCCAGCCAACATCATGGCAGCAACTCAGAAAATGTAACCGCCTCTTGCGCCCTGAAGACCCCCTCTGGGCCCTCTGGCCCTCAATCCATGAATGGCAGCCCTGGTGGTTATAGATGCTGCTTCATGATGGGCCCCCAGAACATGCAGGAGAGGGTACCCCCTTTATGAAACTGCCCGAGAGACAGAGTCACAGGCTGAGGTCCTCTTTTTAGGTTAAGATGAGAACTTGACAATGGAGACACCTATGGAAGTGACACTTTTCCAGAGTATTCATGGGCAGAAATAATGGACTGGGAGGTGTAAGTCTTGAGCTTTAGTCTGACCTACAACTAATGGTCATCTTAAGGGAGTTGCTTGGTCCCTAGGAAATTTTTTGTTAAATATGAGAAGTGGGCTGATGATTCCTCTGGGATTCTTCAAATTTTCTATTCCACCATCCCACCTTCTATTCTGGTTCTCTTGCTGTGACCCTCCTTTGAGTAAGAGGGTCAACGAAATGTCCACATCTCCGCTTCTAGTTGTAGAATAGGGAAAACTCAACTAAAAGGACATATGTGACACAGGCACATAATGAGTAGGGTACAAGTCCCGGACTGACCCCAGCATTGAAGACGCTTTCTATTCAGCTTTGTGCTGGCAGGTCTTGGTGCTGATGTGGGTTTCTAAGATAATTCACGAAGTATATTTTATGTTAGTTAGCCTTCAAGAGAATTCCATCCAGCTGGCCTCCTCCATCCTTCCGGAACATGGCCTTCCCTTGGCTGTCCTGACATCCCACCCTCTCCTGGTCTTCCTTCTTCATCACTGGCTGCTCCTCAGACCCTGCTGACAAATGTCACAGAATGCAGTGCTCAGCCTGGATTGCATCTCGTCTCCATTTATGCCCTCCCCAAATGCACTTGCCCGTCCAGGCTATAAACAGCACTGGATGATGCAGAGAAGACACTCAGTCCTCCCCAAGCTCCCCGCTTCACATGCCTGCTCACTGCAAACCAAGCATCGCCCAACCAGGACTCTTGACTTCCCAGCACCACTCCCTCTCAAACTTCCTTCTTCTCAGCACCCACCCAGTTTCTTAAGCCAAAATTCAAAGACCTCATTTCTTGTCCTCTCCTTGGCAACCACGCGCACAACAGGCAAATCCAGAACATGTCTCAAATCCCTCTGCCTCTTCTCATCTCCCTCCACCACCTGATCTACTTCCTAACACCTCTTGCCTGGCTGCCTGAACGTGTCTCCTGACTGATACCCCTGACTACACTCGATTCTCCACACAGCAGAAAGGGTCATTTTTTAACACAGAAACAAGATTCCATCACCTCTGGTTTAAAACTTCCCAATGACTTCCCATCACATTTGGGCCAAAACCCAAAATCCATGGCCAGGCTCACAGTTACTCCACCTGCTCCAGTCCTGCTGTCCTCTCCATGGCACCCCTTGCCCTCTCCTCTCCCCACACTCCCCGACTTGGGCCAGCTTGCTCATCCTGCACTGGGCCACTCAGTCCTAATCTGGAGCTTCTCTTGTCTGCTATTTCCTCTGTCTGGCCCCCTCCCTTCTTCAGGCTGCACTTTGACTGTCTTCTCCTCTGGGACCCTTGCTGACTCCTCAGGCTGAGGCAGCCCTCAGTCTCTCTCATAGAAGCCGTTTCAGTCTCTGTACAACAGTGACCACCAACAGATAAAGTTCTTCGTTATGCATCTGTGTGTTCTGCCTTCCCCTAACGGCTTCTGAGTACAGTTCTCCACTGTGTATTCACCTCTACACCTCAGGGAACAGTGACTGGCCTCCAAGGGTGCTCAGTAAATGCTCGGTAGGACCCAAGGACTGGGCTGAGGGGCCATCCTTGGGGCACTCTTTTGTGCACCCCCAGACCGGGGGTGCACAATGCCTGGGGATTCTAAGCATTCCTGCCACACTGTCATGCAGATGCTCATCCTCCTCACCGCCAGCCCTGAGAGATACCATGTGCCTCACACCAAACACCAAATGATAGATGGCACCTGGGCACAGGAAATGACCCCCAAACTGATTTGCCCCATGAAACCACTGCCTGCAGGGCACTCAGGAGACTGTGCAGCTGTGCTTCTCCCTCCAGCTTCCCAACCCCCTCTGCACCTCCCCAGGAAGCAGCAGGAACGTCCTTTCTGATGACTGGGGAGAACCTGCTCTTCCTGCCCCTGCCTGCATCAGCATCAGGAGTCTCTGGCCTCTTCAGTTCCTACCATCTGGGGTGATTCTGGCCTGGTGGTAACTGATGCCCTCCTGGGTTATCTGACCTCAGGTGAAGGTGAATCCCACAATGTATCCAAGAGCATTACCGCCTTTTCCTTCAGCCACCATGGCTTCCCACTGGGCCAGAGGGGCACTTCCTGCCCCAACCTGGTCTCCCTGTGTCCTCTCTGCTCACAGAGTCCTCCATCCCTCCTCTATGGTCCATTGTCTCCTTCTTCCTAGAAAATATTCCTTCTACTTATCTTGTATGTCTCTTCCTTCTACAAACCAAAACTATATATGATTCCTTCTCATTCTCTGTCATCCTTAAATTACAATACTGGAAGGGGCCCGAGGGTGCCATTTCCTTAAGTCCTCCTAGGTTTGTAGGTTGAGCCACTAGTGGAAGGCTTAATGGAAGGAGATGTCCCATTGTCCTGTCATTCATAAAAGACCATTTGATTGCTTTCCAGTGCACACTTCTCTGATTAAAAATGACTTGGAGCATCTTTTCTTTTGCTTTTTAGTCCTGTGATTTTCCTGTTCTGTAAAATGCCTGATTGCACACTTTGGCCCATTTTTCCATGTGGGCTCTTACTGGTTGCTGTTGATTTGAAGAGTTCTTTGTACATTGTGCCTTGGTATTCCAGAGATGGTCTCCCAAGCTGTCATCTGTCTGTTGATGCTACCAAGGTAGCCTATGTTGATCAGAAATTCTTAATTTTGATGTGATCAAATTAATTATTTTTGCCTTATAATTTGTGCTTTTGGAGTTTAATTTAAAAACCCTTTCTACAGCTAAGCCTTCTTTGGTTAGCATTATAGTTTTATCTTTCACATTTAAAGCTCTATTTTTAATCTTCATGTGGTGTTTGGTATGGATTAGATTCATTTGTCTCTACATGGAAAATTTTCCCTAATAAAAACTTTCCCTGTGGATTTGTGGTTTTATTTTAACAGGTACTAAACCTCAGTCACACAAAAATCTGTCTCTAAGCTCCCTATTCTGTGCTTTGGGCCCATTTGTCTGTATTTATATTAGGACCACAAAAAATATCTGGCCAAGTTTTCCTCTTTACATTGACGGTTATTTCTTAGAAGAGATTATTTAATATCCCTATCACATAAAGCAGAAAGCAATGTGACAATCTCAATGATACATTCAAATATTCAAATATAAATTGGTCACTTCTGATTTTTGTTAAGTACCAAGCATCAATGGTATAATACGGGTGGGAGGGGAGAAAACCACAAATTGGTAAATGTATGATTGATCCATTCATTCAACAAATATTCATTAAGCACCTACTAGTGCTGGCTTGTTTTGTTCTAAAGGCCAGGAATAGAGTGGTGAAAAAAAAATCCTACCTTCACGGAACTATCACTTGAGTGATAGAAATCAGAGAATCATTTCATCCACCTCCCCTCCCCCAGCCCACTGTTCGGGGGCTCTCCTTCCCTTCTGAGCTTGCTTGGGCACCTCCAGTGAGCGCTTCATGAGAAGAGAGCCAATCTTAACTTGCAAATAAATAGTTGTTGTTTCTCCTGGGGTTTATATAATTAATATATGAATTAATTTACTCAAGCTTTAATTTAAAAATAAAAGTCAATGTATTTAGCTTAAGTAAAGTAACAAGTCATTTCATTTGTTTTCCAGAATTTAGTCATTGGTCTGATTTTGAATAAAGGTCTATAAAAATGAAAATAAGATTACTGTGGCTATAAATCTTTTAAATAATAAAATCTAGCTATTCTCATTATGCTTTTTAATATTACAAATGAGACTATCCTTTGAAGAAAGTAACTTGGGCCTTAAAGAAACCTAGACTCTCTTCCCGCCGCCCAAGATGCCGAAAGGAAAGAAGGCCAAGGGGAAGAAGGCCAAGGGGAATACGAACCTCCTGTCGTGAAGAAGCAGGAGGCCAAGAAAGTGGTGAATATGAGAAAAGGCCTAAAAATTTTGGCATTGGACAGGTCATCCAGCCCAAAAGAGACCTCACCCACTTTGTGAAATGGCCCTGCTATATCACGTTGCAGTGGCAGAGAGCCATCCTCTATAAGCGGCTGAAAGTGCCCCTGCAATTAACCAGTTCACCCAGGCCCTGGACCGCCAAACAGCTACTCAGCTGCTTAAGCTGGCCCACAAGTATAGACCAGAGACAAAACAAGAAAAGAAGCAGAGGCTGTTGGCCCCGGGCCGAGAAGAAAGTGGCTGGCAAAGGGGACGTCCCCACTAAGAGACCACCTGTCCTTTGAGCAGGAGTTAACACCGTCACTGCTTTGGTGGAGAACAAGAAAGCTCAGCTGGTGGTGATTGCACACGACATGGATCCCATTGAGCTGGCTGTCTTCTTGCCTGCCCTGTGTCGTAAAATGGGAGCACCTTACTGCATTATCAAGGGGAAGGCAAGACTGGGTCGTCTAGTCCACAGGAAGACCTGCAGCACTGTCGCCTTCACACACGTTAACTCGGAAGACAAAGGTGCTTTGGCTAAGCTGGTGGAAGCTATCCGCACCAATTACAACGACAGATATGATGAGATCTGCCGTCACTGGGGAGGCAATGTCCTGGGTCCCAAGTCTGTGGCTCATATCACCAAGCTCGAAAAGGCAAAGGCTAAAGAACTTGCCACAAAATTCGGTTAAATGTATACTGCTGAGTTTTCTGTAAATAAAAATAATTAAAACAATGCAAATTTTCCTTTGGTAAAAAAAAAAAAGAAATCTAGACAATTCAGATCTGCCTGCTCATTCGAATCCTAGGATGAAGGGTTAGTGGGTTATGGACTCAGCCAGAAATGCACAGACTTTTCTGTAGGAAATTTCTCTGCAGCTGGCCTCTCCCCAAGTCAGTGGGAATCACAGGATGATGGATGCTTTCATCTACCAGGCGCTTATCTTGAGGAAGGGTGAAAGGAGCTGCTAGCACCATCGGTGGCTGTGCTTTCATTTCGCAGTCCCTTAAAACCTGGTTCAGACATCTTCATGGGTCTCAGCCATTGTGGATATTGGAGTACTGACCTGGAGGGGTGGGTTTATGAAACTCCAAGTAGGTCTGAGTTGAGAGAGAATTGGAGTTAGGGGATGAGAAAATCGGAGATGTGTAGCTAGCAGTAAGATTGGATGATCTCTTCTACCTTTCTGGGAAGTTAAAACAGTGGGTTGGAGTGCCATGGAGTGGGCACACCTCCCCATGAAGAATGGGCCATGGGAGTACGAGACACAGTACAGCTACACACCCAGACACTCTTCCTGGCCTGCAGGTTCCTGAAATGCAAATTTTGCTCTCTCTTTAAAGAACACAGCACTAAGAGCACAGCACCTTAAACAGCCAGGCTGTACTCCATAGCTGGGTAACTGGGAGCATGCTTGGACCTTTGTGGGCCTCAGTTTCCTCTTTGTAAAGTGAGGAACAGGCCCGTATGTCACTGTAGGGCACAGAAAGACAGAGAGCACAGGAATGTAGTCATATGCGTCACATGCCCTCCCAGAAGCGCAGTGTCCAAGGCCCCTTACCTTGGTGTCTGAGCCTGGCCCCTAGGTAAACACTCTGACTGCTTCATCTCCTGAAATGCTCATGGGGACCCTACAAGGATGGTGTGTCATTCTCGTTTCATAGAAGGCTCAGTTAAGGCTTGGAGAGATGCAATAGATGCAGAGAGTCACAGCAGGAATCACCAGCATATGCACTGAACCTGAGTCTCTATAATATTAGGGGTTCTCCAGAGAAACAGGACTAGTAAGGGGTACGTGTGTATGTGTGTGTGTGTGTGTGTGTGTGTGTATATGTATCTATGCATTATCTATCTATCTACCTATCTATCTATCTATCCATCCATCCATCCATCCATCCATCTATCCATCCATCCATGTATCTAGAGAGATTTAAGGAATTGGAATTGGCTCACATGATTGTGGGAATTAGACATCCAGAATCTGCAGGGCAGATCGGCAGGCTGAAACCCTAGGGAAGAACTGATATTGCAGCTGGAATCTGAAGGCTGTCTGAAGACTGATTCCCTTCTTTCCTGGGGAAGCTCAGTCTTTTTTCGTTGGGCCTTCAAATAATTGCATGAGGTTCACCCACATTAAGGAGGGTAATCAGTTTTATTCAAAGTCTTCTGATTCAAATATTGATCTCATCCAAAAATTACTTTCACAGCAACATTCAGATGTGTTCGACCACATATCTGGATATTGTGGCCTACCCTGGTTGACACAAAATTTAATCATCATGATTTTTAGACAAGTAATTAATCTATTGTTAGACAAATAATTAATGTAAAAGAGAATTAAGGAAAAAAGTAGCCACCAAGTCAACTATGACCCAATGCTCTTCTACTGCTTCCAGTTGTTATTTTACATTTATATTTAGACGGAGCTTTCAAACATAACTTTTTTTTTTTTTGAAACAGAGTCTCACTCTGTCGCCCAGGCTGGAGTGCAGTGGTGTGATCTTGGCTCACTGCAACCTCTGCCTCCCGGGTTCAAGTGATTCTCCTGCCTCAGCCTCCCAAGTAGCTGGGATTATAGGCATGCACCACCATGGCCAGCTGATTTTTTTTTTTGTACTTTAAGTTTTGGGGTACTTGTGCAGAACATGCAGATTTGTTACATAGGTATACGCATGCCATGGTGGTTGGCTGCATCCATCACCCTGTCATCTACATTAGGTATTTCTCCTAATGCTATCCCTCCTCTAGCCCCCAACCCCCTGACAGTCCCTGGGGTATGATGTTCCCCTTCCTGTGTCCATGTGTTCTCATTGTTCAATGTCAAAATTAAAAGAACTAGAGAAGCAATGACAAACAAACTCAAAAGCCAGCAGAAGACAAGAAATAACTAAGATTAGAACAGAACTGAAGGAGATAGACACACAAAAAATCCTTCAAAATATCAGTTTTTGTATTTTTTCGTAGAGATGGGGTTTCACCATGTCGGCCAGGCCGATCTCAAACTCCTGACCTCAGGTGATCCACCTGTCTTGGCCTCCCAAAGTTCTGGGATTACAGGCGTGAACCACCATGCCCAGCTCAAACATTACTTTTGTACAAGCATGAAAAGCAAAAATAATAATAATAATAATAAGCAAAATAAATCGGTTAAGATGTTCCAGAAGCTCCTCAATCTGAGTTGCCCTAGTGGATGATGGCACCTCCCTGGGGTCACATCCCTCGACCTCAGGAGTGTGGGGGCCTGCACTGCCTCTGACATGTGATTCTAAACTGCCAACCCAAAAGCTAGGTGGGTGGAGGTGTTTTCTCACTTAGGGTGGGCTGAGTGATCTTTTTGTATGTATCTCGGTTGCAAAACAAAACACAAACCCCTCTATTCTAGGGATCTTCTTTCTTTCATTTCCATAAAGCAGCAGGTTTTGATTGGCAGTAAAGGGAATGTAGACTGGTGGTCACTTCTCAATGACGAGCACTTGTTCCATTAACACAGAGTCTAAGTGCAGCTGCTCTGTTTCTGGCTTTGTTCTCAGAACCCACCATATGTTAAAGACCCAACCTCTGATGTGCCTGCATATGGAGGTGGGGCTTTTGGAAGATAATTGTTTAGATGAGGTCACAAGGGTGGGGCCCCCATGATAGGACTAGTGCTCTTATAAGAAGAGATTCTGTCCCCTCTCTCTCCATGTGCATGCTTAGGAGAAAGATCATGTGAAAACACAGTGAGAAGGCATTCACCTGCAGGTCAAGAAGAGAGCTCTCACCAGACACGAATCCACTGGCACCTTGACCTTGGACTTCCTAGCCTCCAGGACTGTGATAAATAAACACCTCTTGCATATACACCATCCACTCTAGTACTTTGTTATGGCAGCCTGAGCTAAGACAGGTTGGAGTCCAGATCTTTCTGGCTCACACCTAGTTGCTCTCAATGCCTGGCTGCTGCTTGACCCAGGACATGGGCTTCCCTTCAGTTAAGGGTCACAGGCTGGGGTGGTGCAGAGGGCTGAAGATACAGGGGAAGCACCACTGAGTTAAACATCTTTTCACATGCAACCCAAACTTTCCTTCAGGTGAATGGGGGGAGCCACATATTATACTCTAATCACTGAAACCACACTTTAGACACAAAAGCAAGAAGGGTGTTTATTATGCCAGAAACAGCAGGGAGTGAGAAGGCTGGCATAAGGCAGCCTTCTCAGGCAGAAATTTGGCAGTGACATTAGGAGCACACATCCCACTTGTGGCCAGATGATTATGAATAACAGGGTACTCAACATGCACTGAAAACTCACCCTGGAATACGAACACAGAAGTCCTCCCATGAACATCAGCTCACCAAGTGGGAGCTTCAGGGCCTGGAAACTAGCCCAGGCTGGGCTCACCTGGACGCTCAGCATGTTTCTGCTTCCAGGCAAAGAGCCCCGGGGGCTGCGCTCTTGTACCTGGGGCTCAGCCAGATAGGCACACCTTGGTCCAGCCAAGGAGAGGCCAGGCACCTGTGCTCAGGGTCTTGGTGGCCCATGGTCTCACCACCCCCATGTATTCTGCCAGCAGCCAATCAGGGATGCTGGGCTTCAAGTTCATTGTATGTTCCTGAAGGTTGGGACTCCCCAGAATGCTGTGGGGCCATTGCGATGCAGCCAGGGGGGACAGGGAAGCCAGCCTACCCAATGGCCTCTGTGGCTGGTTACTACAGTGGGTATCCCCTGGTCACTCCTGGCGGCCCCAAGTTCCCATGCTCTGCTGCTTAGACCCAGGTCTGAGTCTCATCCTGCCTCCCATTCTCAGGTCCTGTGGGTACAGAGCTTCTCACCACCAGAATGAGCAGAAGGAGAGGCAGGGAAGGCAATACTGCACCTAGTTCACAGTGGAGGAGAAGTAGCTCCGGCGTTTTTGTTTGTTTTTCTTATTTATTCTAAGACCCCTGACAGGGAGATGGCTGTGCGCTTTGCTGATTCTTGCTGACAGCAGCCATGGCAGTGTCTAGAAACAGGTCCCACCTTGCTGCGGATTCCCCACAGCCCCTGCTGTGCACATGGGCATCCCTCCATGGGTCTCAGAGGCATGCTGTCGGGGTATCTGCATGCTGGGCCAGAAACAAACCAACAAACGAAGCAGAAAACAACACCCTACAGAAAGCACACACGCAGCTTAATGTGCAGCATTATCCAGCAGGCTCGTTAAAAAAAAAAAAAGCAGAATCAGGTTTCCATAGATTGTTCTGGAAAGCAGATATCCCCAGAAACTCCACACTGCAATTAGTCCTATGAACAATCACTAGCACATTCAACACTCAGCACAGGCAGGATGATGTGTGCCAGGGCCAGCGTGCAGAGCTGAGTCGGCCTCAAACCGCAGGCAGCTGGGAGGACAGATGCGAGGGCAGAGATAGGTGTGCTACTCTCATGGGAGCTGGCCTGGCCTGGGGTCTAGTGGAGCACCAGGAACTGTACGAATTCAACTCTCCCAGCCTGATGGCAGGTGTTCTGGGCTCTGGCTGCCTCAAAAACAATTTCCCAGAAGCTAGCCCCTCTGGTTCGCAGAGGCTCTGGGTGAACCCTGGGCTGGCTCTGAGCTGCCGCTATCCAGGCCGGCAGTGGGCACTACACCTCAGACACAGAGGCATTTTCTCAAGATGCATAAAATTGCATTTTTGGTGCAACAGTAACATTTGAAAGTACTAACAAAACAAAACACATTAAAAGAAACATCATCTACTTGGTGGGTGTTAGAGTAGCTTGTTTCTGCTACATTTCTACATTGTGCTGCTGTATGTGCATATGCAAGAAATATGAGATTTACTATTAAATTACTTTCAATCCATGACTAAAAGCCAAGAGAAATCAGGATGGCTTTAAATCCTAAACCTATGATATGTGACTGATTTTTCACATAAATAAATAATAAAAATAAATACACCATCAGGATAAATATAATAAATGTAAAATTATATATATATATATGCTTTTTATTTATATGTTTTTATATAAACTGATGCAAAAAAACCATTATTACCCAGCATAGTTGATGCACGTGGTATGTGTACACACATTACACACAAGTGACACTACTTTAGTATCCTGCAAGCTCCATGTACCAGGAGTGCAGTTACCTCCCATTTTGTTATGGATTTTACATGAAATCCCCTAAATAAGGTGTATTAGTCAGGGCTCTCTAGAATTAATGGAATATATATGTATGTGTGTGTGTGTGTGTGTGTGTGTGTGTGTGTGTGTGTAAAGGGGAGTTTATTAACTCACACGATCACAAGGTCCCACAATAGGCTGTCTGCCAGGCTAAGGAGGAAGAAGAGCCAGTCCGAGTCCCAAAACTGAAAAACCTGGAGTCTGATGTTCAAGGGCAGGAAGCATCCAGCACAGGAGAAAGATGTAGGCTGGGAGGCTAGGCCAGGCTCTCTTTTCACATTTTTCTGCCTGCTTACATTCTAGCCTCACTGGCAGCTGATTAGGTTGTGCCCACCCAGACTAAGGGTCTGTCTGCCTTTCCCAGCCCACTGACTCAAATGTTAATCTCCTTTGGCAACACCCTCACAGACACAGCCAGAATCAATACTTGGTATCCTTCAATCCAGTCAAGTTGACATTCAGTATTAACCATCACATAAGGTATAATAATATTCATTCTTACCACATTATACTTCATTATGTTGATATCCAGATTATAAGTAACTACTTATGGAGTCAATTTGATGTAATTAAAATTCAGTCCTGCAATAGCACATTGGAGACGTGGGATTAAGAATGCTTTGAGGTACATTTAACATCTCATATCTTTTTTAACAGACTGGCTTATTTTAAAGAAAAAAATTAAGAAATAAGTTTATAGTCATTTCCTTTTTTACTCAGTCTTTGAAAGGCAATTACCATCTCTTTGATATAAAAATACTACAAGGACTACTTCAGGTCAAATCCTTCAGGCCTGAATTGAACCCCAATTGAGAGTTGGTGCAAACACTGCTGAGGTTTGTCAGGCTCTGTAGTGATGTGAAAGGACAGGGATCCCCGAATTTACCCACTCAGGAGGCTCTACCAGGCCTCTGGGCACCTCTAAGTGACCTTTTGGCCAAGGGAAAGAAGGATCAAGGGGCAGGTCTGTCTGTCGACTTTTGTGAGTATGACTTTACTCGAGCAGAGCATTCCCAAACAAATGAAAATAACACAGTTGAAAACCACTAGTTCACATAACCAATAATCATGTCCCACAGAAGGGGACAGAA
Organism: Aotus nancymaae; assembly: GCF_030222135.1. NCBI lineage: Eukaryota > Metazoa > Chordata > Mammalia > Primates > Aotidae > Aotus > Aotus nancymaae. The sequence goes on from NW_026988425.1 coordinate 124,669,594, forward strand.
GCCCAGGTCATTCAGCAGCAAAGTCCAGACCAGGAATGGCATTTTCACATTTCCAGGACACACTGCCTGCTGCTCAGGGCACTGGAATAAAAACATCTTGCTGTATCAGTCTATATCACTTCAAAATACTTAAAAAAAAAAAGAATTATTTGCTAAAATAACATCTTCTCTTCATTTCTTCCCCATTCTCAAAACATTTCTTAAAAATTTTATTTTTTAAGTTTGTTTCTTATTGTCCCCAAGACACTGATGGCTCCAATTCTCCAGCATATACACCACCAACACTTCCTGTCCTGTGACCAAGCTGTCCAGGAAGGCTCAGGGGTGCTTCCACCCTTGTCTGAGAACACTGGGGAAGCACCCTTTTCAAGGCCTCAGCTGGCAGGTGCGCCCAATGGAGCACAGACTCTACTTCTTTTTCATAAATGCTGCTGAACCCCACAGCTGAAGTCACAGTCTTTTCATTATCACTCGGAAGACTGGCAGTCTGAGGTTTGTCGCCCTGTTCTCAGAAAGTTTCCATAGCTTCAGTGAGTCACATAAGTGCCCTCCACTGTGACCATCTGAGAGCAACACTCTAATGCAGTGACCTCCAGACCAAACATCCCTGGTGGGGTAGGGGACAAGGTGAAAAGCCAGTGGAGGCCCCACCCACAAGTACATCTTTCAGGATGCATGATGGAATTCGCAATAAATTCTCGACCCAGCTGGGCATAGCTGCTGCAAAGCCTAAGCTTCCTTCCCTGTGGTTTCAGAGCAAGGTGATGATACCAGATGACAAGCTTAATCCCCTTACTGGCGAGTAAGTCAGACACCTCCCTAAACTCCAGGGGAGCAGAAGGTGGCAGGGGGGATGAGATAAAACACATTTGGTCTAGCTTGAAGTTAATTAATTTAATCATTATGTAGCCCTCAGTCTTTACCTACTACTCACCCCTAACTCTGCAGGATGGCTTCCAAACCTTCAAGGAACAGACCCTTTCTTCCACTGAAATTGCACAAACATAATTTCAAGATATAAAATACCTTAAATAGAAAATGTATGGGGCAATGGGAAGAGGCAGCTCCCCCTGGCATTGCTACCAACATATGTCCAGGAAAACTTCTTGGACACAACTGTAAAACCACAGCTCTGATGGAGTGCCTACTTTTATATGGTTCACTGGAAACACCCAGGCCCCCTGAATTAGAATGTCCTCAAAGGGACCCAGGAATCTCTCCCTGAAGCTTAGGGCTGGCTCTCTCCTCCTTTTTGGCCCAACTCCTCCCCAGGGATTAACCCCCACTTCCCCTTTTTCTTCCATGGAGACATCAGAAGGCAGCAATGAGAGGGGTCAGGGAATTTCTGCCTCATTCTCCCATTGCCCCTGGACTTCACAAGTCTGAAGGCTGGTGCAGTGAGTGATGACAGATTTCAGAAACTGACACCTCTCTTGTGCTATGGAGGGGTGGGGCAGGGAGACCCAATCCCAGCCACTCCAGATGGAGCCGAAGAAACTCTCCTTCCCCAGAGAAGTGGTCATTGTGAGGGTTCCACAAACACCGCCAACCTGGGCTGGACATCACCTGCTGACGTACCCATGACAAGGGGTAAGTTTCAAACCAGCCCACCTGGAACAAAGCTAAATCCTGTGTTTGTATAGACAACTTTGGTTTAAGTGCCACTGAGCTATTTCCCTCGAGCTCTAGGAGAACTGTTTACAACATGTGCAGAGCAATTGCTAAAGAAATAATGGGCACAGCACATAATAACATCATAATTGTCCCAGGCATTGTATTGAGAGGCAAGGGAAGAAGACAGGCCTCAGAAAGCAACAGAGTGCAGAGGCTCCTCAGCTGGCCAGGCATCCTGAACAAAGAACTGCCAGGAGCCATCCTTGGCCTCTTCTTGCCCGACCACCACATACACACAGCCCCAGCAGTGGCAACAGGTGAGGTGAGTTAGTTTCCCAGTGGGGTCCAGGACCTGTTAGAAGGCTGGAGGACAGCACTACAGAGGCCCACCAGCCCAGAGACTGCCAAGTGTTCGAGGAGGAGTAGTGAGCCTGATTTGCGACGAAATGGAAAGAAAAGGCAGGTGTAAGCAACCTGGTAACCTAGAAAGCTGGACAACTTGGCAATGGCCTGCACTGGCAGGCTCCTGTAGATGCACCTTGGCACAGGACAGGTCTGGGCCCCTCCTGACCCTCCCCTGGGCCCACTGAGTGCCTGGGATGCCAGCCTACCTCACAGGGCCCTGTACGCAGGAAGGGCCTGATGCATGTCAAAATGTGCCTGTCTTTAGACAGAGCATATGTGGGAACTGACCGATTTGTAACTGGCAAAACCTAAGACCCACTGACATCACATTCAGTGCCTTTACTTCATTCCAGATGAATGAGAAGAGAGTTACAGGGCAGGAGGAGAAGGTGTGCTGCTCTGCACAGGGAGCTCCCTGAGGTCCCTGACTCCCGCTTCAAGCTGGACAGCTAAGAGACAGCTTGAGGTCTCTGGAGATCTTCCTCTTCCAAAACCCAATAAAAATGTGCAAACGTATAGATATCTACATTTAATCAATTAACACAAGCCAATTAAAATGCACTCTCAGCAACCGAGCACGGGAAGAGACAAGAATAATACGAATGTTTTTAAGGCACTGTGGTTTTGCAAAATGTCCACAATGCCATATTATTTAAAACACTTTTTTAAGGAGGTTTCTATATGGAAATATATCAAAATACATTTTAAATATTTGTACCTTTTCTACAAGTTTAGGAATTATATTCCAACTAATCTGTCATCATCTTAGCAATAAAATTCAAGAGTTTTATGAAAACCTCTTGTCAACTTCTAATCCTGAAACCTCTGGAGGTTTACTCAGTCCGGAAAACTAAGATCATTTTTCTACTGTTAAGCATTAGGGTAAGATTTTTGCTTGGGTTGACATTATTTTCTGGGTCTCATTCAATGCAAAAAAACACATGGCTCATCTTGCAATAATTGGTGCATCTCTGGACAGGACTTTTCCCTGGAGTCTCATTTATGTGCCTTTCAGAAGTAAATTTGCACTAATGAGAGATTCTTCATGAATCAGAAGGGCTACCAACGTTATCGGCAACACATTTAAGAAGAGATCATACGAGCCAACCTCATGATCACTGGAAAATGAGTCAATACAGAATGTAGTCTGTTTGATATATTGAGCTGGGCATTCAAGACTTCTGTGATTAAAAAAGCCTATTAAAAATTTTATTTAAACTCCATCCTTGCATGCGGACCCTCCTGGAGGGTCTAGTGGGGTTGCTGCACACCCAGCAAGCACCCCTAGTGACCACTGCTGGTCCTGGGGGTCAAAGGCTGATCATCCCATCCTTTAGCCACTGTCCCTCCATCAAGTAGCAGAGCCAAAGCCTCTTGTCCAGGAACATGTACAGAAAACAGTTCCCTTTAGCTAAAAAGAGAGAATTTATCAAAATATGTTACCAACAAAAGTGCCCACAGAGCATTTCACAATCCAATATAAATGGTAAGCAGGAGAAGTGAGTTTCTCACAGGAAAGGTATTCTGCCTTCCCTGCCCTGCCTCTGGAGCATCCACTATAGACTGCAACCCTGGGGATGAAGGCAGCAGACACACAGTGCTCTGCCACTGTCCCCCCCAACCCATAGCATGACGTCCTGGGGATGTGTACTCATTCACTTTTCCAAGAAGTGGGGTGGCCTTGGCCACATGTGCCACCCAACCCCCTTCCCTTTCCCATCTGGAGATGTTGTAACCCTTTGGGCCATTTCAATTCAATCTGCTCAATTCTCCTTTATTTGCCAGTTTCTATATGCCTGGCAATATACTAGTCTTTTCATAAACATGGCCTCATTGAATCCCCTTATAAGCTCAGTAGAGTCAATAATACTGTTCCCAGTTTGCAGGTGAAACTGAGCCTCAGAGAGGCTGAGTAACCTGCCCACAATGGCTATGGTTCACACTAGGTCTCCCCATTGATGAGCCCCAAGCTTTTCACTGCCATCTCTAAGAGGCAGAGTCTCACAGGGACATGCATGTGTTGCTCCCATGCACGTGCATGCATATACACACACACACACACACACACACACACACACACCTGTGAAGAGGGCTCAGACAGGTGAGTACAGGAGTTACTACAAGTCATTAAAGCTGATGAATAAGCTTAATGACATTCTTAATTCTAAGTTCCTTTCATTAAACTCTTACATGTTATTTTCTTTGCCCCCAAATTGCACACAAGAGATGCCACAGGAAAGGCAGAAACATGCCCAGTCTCCTATCTGGGATTACTATTGTTGGGGAGCTGGCAGTTAAGATCCCCAGCTTCAGTTCTGGCAGGATTATAGAGGAAGAGTTTGTGAAGTAGAGCCTGTAGAGGACTTGGTGGGCTCAGGGTCCCTGCCTAACACTACGGCTATGCTCAGTAATATCTGTCTGCCTGAGATGGTTTAAAACCATCAGCAGAGCCCCCTGGAGCTGGTCTTGCAGGAATGAGTGTGCAATATTTGATAAAATGCTTTCATTCCTAAAGAAGTAAAATGGAAATCATATACCATCCCACTCCCGCCAATGAAAACTCACAGACTGTTGACCTGAACTCTTCCAAAGAATTTAGGGGAAATCGTCTAGGTGAGAGAGCCACTGTTACCAAGAGGCTGTCTCTCATATTTAAGAACCTTGAGGAAGTTTCCCTGACACCAATAGGTTCCAGTTTCATTTATCTGTTGAAGCTGGCAACACTCAGAGCATGTAGTACTTTTACACAGAGAAGGGGCCAGAAGAGAGAAAACCCAAACACATAATATTTTATTAAACAATTGAGCTAACAAATGCCAAATACACACACACACACACACACACACACACACACAAATCCCCACTAGGTTTTTCCTTCACAAGGTTTCAACTAAAACACAACTCAAGAGTTGACACACCACCAGCAAGTGCCAGGATGAACTGTCAAAGCAAAGAAATAAAACAGCAAAATCATCTTTCTACTCAAGCAGCACAGCCTTTCCATTACAGGAGCCCCTGTATGGAGTGCTGGGCTTCTTGAAATTCAACCAAGCTTCAAAACCGACACCCACTGCATTTCCCCAGCACAGACCTCATTCACATGAGCACTTCCAGAGCATGAGCCGTGACAAGCTTCTCAGACAAGCTTCTCTGGAAAGAGAAGGATCCAGAGGACCAGCATGGGCTTGAGTTGTACCGTTGTTCCTGACACCACCTCCTTTTGGGTCAGTCCTGGCCTCAGGGTCACTCTCCACATTTACCTAGGCCCTTGTTTTACATACTTAGAAGTTTGAGCATAAGAGACTCTGGTGCACTTCCCTTTCGAGGATGCCAGAGCATGACATCCCTTCTGCTTCATGTTCTTGGCTGCTCCAGACAGCATGATCCAAGGCCTGACCAGGCACCATCCACAGCAGCTCTAACACCAGTGAGAATAGACAAAAGAATGAAACAAGATGTACATTCTCCCTCATGAGCCTCACATCTGCAGAGCCAAGGTGTGGACTTAATTCAGCAGACAAGCCTGGAGCAGGGAACCACAGACCTGGACTGAAGGAGTCTCACTTCTGGCTGCCCAGGCCCCACCCAGGCTAGGTGAGGCTGTGGCTGGCTTCCTTTTAATTGTATAACTGTGTGTGGCTCCTGCTTCTCCTTTTTAAACTTGTTGGGCAATTGCTCAAAGTGGAGATTGAGTGAAAAGCAAAATCACTGAGAAGGCAAGGGACCAACACGTGCCTGGGGGACCGTGAGACAGACTCTGACAGGAGAGGAAGCGGGCATAAGACTGTGGGGCCAGCTTCTAGCACCTCCATTCCGACTAGAGAGATTCACACCTGATTTCACACCAGCTGAAACCCTGATCTCTACTTGCATCTCTGGTGCCACTTTTTTTATGGAACACTGAGGAACGTTCCTGTAAGAGAATCTGGTATCCTTTCACCTCTGGCAGTTCTGAATTCCAGCTCTTAGGAAGTAAAGGGTATCCTGGGAGAGACATGACCATCCTTTGCTGTCTACCCAATGCCACTCTCTTTCTTCTGCCTTCCCATCAGAACCTGGCTTGAACAGTGGCGGTGGGTTACTGCATCTAGCATTGGGCAATGGATATAGACTACTGTAAGACAATGGTGACAATATTGTTTCCTGCTTTCTCTACCTCTCTTGCAGTTAGTGTTACTGCAATAAAACCTAAGCAGAAACCCAGTCTCAGCCAACAAAACCTAAGCAGAAACCCAGTTCCAGTCAATAAAACCTAAGCAGAAACCCAGTTTCAGCCAATAAAACCAAAGCAGAAACCTGCACGGCGTATTTTCAGGAAGTGTTTGCAATCCTAATAAAACAGAAGCAGCTGGTACTGACCAGCTTTTCTTCCCTTGCACTAGGGCATAATGGCTAGTGCCTCAGCAACCACCTTGTCGCCATGCGGTCCAGAGACTTTGAGGTCAGCCCAGACGGGTCAAGCCTGTATACCAAAGCCAGTAACCTTGAGACTCCTTCTTGCAAGTGAAAAGCCTAGCTACTCATTGGTCACTTTTCTGTTACTCAAGCCTGACCAGATTCCTAAATAATACACACATATGTACTTTATTTATCCACATCAATGATTCAGTGATTACAGCTACAATTCATTCCTGTTTATAACTATTTTTTAGTCCAATAAAGACTTCCACAAAATTAATCTAATTGGTCCCACTAACATCTTGTTACCAGGTGAGTGTGTTTTCCCCACTTCAGAGATAAGAAAACATGCCTGGAGAGGTGAAGTGGTAAGTGCAAGGCACTCACAGCCAGATCTTCCCCAGGGTTCTGTGGAATCAGGGTCAGCCTGCAAGGTGGTGCAGATGGTGCAGTTCTTCAGGCAGCTGGAGAAGGGTGGCTTCGGGAGGCCAGAGGGGTTCCTCTGCATCACAGCGCAGCACACCCACAGTTGTACGCAGCTGGGTCTACTTATACAGAGGGTGCAGATGGGACAACAGGGGTGCAAAGGTGGGCAAGGGCCTACCTGAAGAAGCAGTGGGGCCTCACTGAAATTTCACCACTGTCAGGAACAGAACTGTGTCCCTGAAAATCCCTATGTTGACATCCTAGCTATGAATATGACTGCATTTGGAGATAGGGCATTTAAAGAGGTAATTAAGTTTAAATGAGGTCATAAAGGTGGTGCCCTAAACCAAGAGGATTTGTGTCCATTTGAGAAGAAAGAGAGACACCAGAGATCACTGGCTCTAGCTCCATGCATGCAACAGAAAAGAGGCCATGTGCAGGCACAGCAAGAAGGCAGCTGTCTGCAAGCTGAGGAGGGAGACCTCACCGGAAACCAGCCCTGCCAGCACCTTCATCTGGGATTTTCAGGCACCAGAATTGTGAGGACATCAATGACTGCTATTTAACCACCCAGTCTGTGGTACTTTGTATGGCAGCCCAAGCTAAGGTAACCACCTCAACTAATGCCAGTGGCCTCTATGTCTGCTGTTCAAAGGAGCCATTTGAATAATGGTTCTAGACTAACTGTTGGAGGCTGGGCACTACAAGGACTAGGCTGGCACCTTCTGGAATTCTGTCCAAAAGTCAGTCTCTCCTGGCTCTGTGGTATCAGCCGGCTCAGGTCTCCATGCCCAGGAGGCTCTGAGCCCTAAAGTACACCCAGCAGGGCCACGCAGGGTGCTCTCTGATGAGAAAGTCCCCAGTCAATGAGGTGCAAAGCCAAGCCACTGGGGGCCTGGACTGTGTGCCTGTGAAGCAGTGCACCTTGCATTAGAAGTCTCAAAGCAGTGTCCAGGATCTCCTATGGAGCAGGAAGGGCCACAGTGAGTAGAATAAACATCATACACAGATAAGGCACTGCAGAGAAGGTGCACGGATTCAACCTCTGTCTCAGTCCCCACTATCAAGGGCAATTTAAATTACAGTTTGTGGAAAATATAATAATATTTCTAGCCAGGGAGAAGACAGTGATGGCTGCATCTAGTACAGTAAGAATGGAAAGAGGCAGACAGAGGGAGAGATGTTTAGAAAATGAATTATTAAGACCTTTTGATTGATTTGATATGTGTGTGTGGCATGGTGTGTATGTGCATGGTATGTGTGTAAGTGCATGTGCATATGGTGTGTGGGTGTGTGTGATATGTATGTGTTTCTGTGTGTGTGGGGTATGGTGTGGGGTGTATGTGTCTGTGCATGTGTGGTGTGTATGTGTGCTATAGTGTGTGTAGGTGTGTGCAGTGTGGTGTGCATGTATGTGCATGGGTACGTGTTATGACATCTGTGGGGTGTGTGTGCATATGTGCATGTGGGTGTGTGTTTATGGATGTTTGGCGTGTGTGGCTGGAAGAGGAGACAGAGAGAAGCCGCAGGAGTGAGCAGGATTTTCACCGCACTCCTGGGGCTCCAGGTGCTGGTTAAAGGGCAGTAGAGAAGTGCCTCCCTCTCGCCCTCACAACTGCCTCACCATCCTCACTTTGTAGAGAGGACACAGAGCACAGTGAGGGCTATCACCTGCCCAGTGCTGCCAGCTGGCCAGGCCCTGCTGTGGGAAGTCCGTCTGGCCAGAACACCATGTTCCCTGGACTAGGGCAACCTGCTTTTTCCTATCAGCCTTTCAGAGCTGTACATAGAGCTGACAACAGAATGCTCAACAGTGACCACTCACTCACTCACTCACTGCATACAGTGGGAGTGGTCAGCTTCACTCTCACTGGAGTCCACCCCTGAGGAGACCTGAGAGAGGCCTGGGGCTGTGGGAGGACGCTGGTCACTGCTGCCTTGCTTCCCCAGCTTTCCCAAGGACAGGGCAGGTGCTGACCAAAGCAAGGCCTTGTGCACTGGTGGAAGCAGCAGGGGTTGGGGGGGCATTAACAAACAAGGGGGCTCTGCAAGTGGACCCCAGCTTCTGATAGTATCACAGTCTCAATCCATGCATCATGTGGGCCTCATCTCCCAACCATGTCCTGGACCCACTGCCATCCTAACCAGAACGCCCCAGCTGACCCTGTTCAGGGGCCCACGCAGGGCTTCCACACTCCTCCGCAGGCCCCCGGCTCACCACACAGACCTGCAGGAATTGGGCAGGAATCAACTGCCCTTCAGCTAGGCCTTCCAAGGGTGGCCACATCAGCCACCCTGAGGTAATTTGAATGTGAAAGGGACAGAATTTAAATTACTCTGCCTCATTTACAGTTGTCCTTGCTGGAGGAGAGAAGAAACAGCCTTGGGAGAAATTTCAGGTGATGGTTAATAGCTTCCAAGAAAATGCAAGTCCTGAAGCCATTTCATGGGTCAGCGAAGAGCCAAATCTCTCTTTTTGGTGCCTGAACGAATTCCAGTAGACCTGCCTCATGGAATGCCTATTTCTGGGCCCCAGGAACCCTCCCACTGATGGCTGCAATGAAAGGCATCCAAGAGACTAAACACTCCAACCATATCATAAAGTGTCTCCATCCCCTGCTCCCATTCCTTGCTGTCTCAAATAGGGTTGCCCTTCAGAATGTCCCCGAGTAGATGGTAGAGCTGCAGGTGTGAAGGTTTGATCCATCCATTATGTGAGGAGCTTTGCTCGTCTAAGCTGCATACCCCAGGCTGAGTCTCCCCTTGGTCCTCAGCACCCTTGGTCTTAACATGCAAGTGATAAACATCTTCTAAAATATAGGGTTTCGCTGTCATTTCTAAAGGCACTAAGCTCCACACACACAGGTGTGAGGTCATGCCACATCATATATTCTCCCTCAGGATGGACTCTCAAGGCCAGGCCCTTCCCTGGCCACTTTCAGAACCCAACTCAAAACATAGAGAAGGTGGAAGGAAGACATCTGGTGTGGCACTTCTCAAACACCGGGGAGTCCAGGAATCACTGGTAGCACGTGCTCAGTAGAGATCCCCGGCCTCATGTTAACAGAGCTCCATTCAGCAGGTAATGGCCCAGGACAAGCATGTGCAGATTTACGCACGCGCTCCCCATGCCAATGCCATTGCTGATGCGGAAGCTGATACCTGGGTCCGTGGATCAGGCACAGAGCGTTCCCCTCACTACCATCCAGCATTGTTAGGCTTCTGTACAGTAGAAGCCCAATAAATTTTGCTTTAAAGACTAGAAAAGGAAGTAATTATGTAAAGTGTCTTAGATCACAATGATTTACTGCATGACACACCATATAGCTTTCTGACATGAAGCACTATTCTACTGCTCCAAGATTCAGCAAATGCCACATTCGTGTCCTGCCCTTCCCATAAACACTGGGTCTGATAAATGTGTGGGGGAGGTCAGGGGTAAGAAAGGACATTCTTTGTTCAAACAAGTTTGAAGAATACTGGATTCCATTGAAATAAACTATTTCTATGTTGCAGGCCTTCTGAAAGCCTTTGACATGCTAATGGACAACATGTATCTTTAAGAAAAAAATGATAGTATATAACATTTCCTAAGTTTTTTGAGTCAAATAACCTTTATTTTGTAATGGAAGATATTTTAACATCATGAAACATAACTTGGGAAACTTCCAGTTTCACCATTTCACAAAGCTTTCTAGTTTTCAAAATGTTTCTGTAAATATCAATCTCCTAGAATATCCAAGCCCAATTCCTGCCTCCGCAGTGACACCTGGACAAGTCAGGAGGCTCTACTTACGTGTACCTGAGAATGCTTGAAAAGATTCCTTAACTGGGAATTATGGAAAACCACCAGAGGAATTACTGTAATGCCTTGATTCTAAGACACATGATCAGAATGATAAGAACTAGTAGATAAAACATAAAAATAGAAATAGTGACCGCATCAAACCCTGTAGACTAGGTCACCCTGGGGAAGCAAACAGACCAGCAGATACCCTAGTGGCTCATACTCACAACAGCTTGTTTCTCACTCATGCTAATCATGCATTACTATCAGCCTGGGGCTGTGCTCTACAACCCCTCTCTCTGGGTTGGAGGCTGATGGAGCAGACAACCCCAAACACTGGCATTGGCTATGCAAGAGTGCTCTAAAGGATCATGTGTCAACAGCTCTCCCCAGCTGGAAGTGACACACAGCACTCCCATTCACAACTCACCGGGCGGAATTGTCCCCCGGCGTGCTCCACCACAAGAGGCCCCAAAGTCAGCCCAGCCGAGTGCCATGAAGAGCTGGGAATCCCACCAACGGCACTGATGATGAGCACTGGGGGCTGTGCCTGCTGCAGCCCTGTGCATGTGACACATCCTAAATTCAGGGATACTAAGACATAAAGAAGCACCTTAATATTTAAGAAAATGGAATTTAAAAACCACGCATTAAGTTCTTTTTTTTTTTTTTGACAAGAGTCTCATTCTGTTGCACAGGCTGGAGTGCAGTGGCATAATCTTGGCCACTTGCAACCTCTGCCTCCTGGATTCAAGCGATTCCTCTGCCTCAGCCTCCCAAGTAACTGGGACTACAGGCACGGGCCACCACACCCGGCTAATTTTTGTATTTTCAGTAGAGACAGGGTTCCACCATGTTAGCCATGCTGGTCTTGAACTCCTGACTTCAAGTGATCCACCCGCCTCAGCCTCCCAAAGTGGTGGGATTACAGGTGTGAGCCACCGCGCTCAGCCTAAAAATCATGCGTACGCTCTATTCATGTTTACTGAGCAGTTATTTTTTGCATAGATACGAATTTATGCACATATGGGCCAAGTATCTATTCATTATACACCAGCTCTGAGTAAATATCCCGCCTTGCCATGGCTGGAATGAACTCCTAGGGCAGGGTCCTGAAGCTCCCTCATCGTCCCTGCCACCTTCCCTGACTCTCGAACCCCAGGCTTGCTGCAAAGGAGGCAACTGGCTTTCTTCAACATTGGTTCCCTGCCCCTTAACAGAAGCACACAGAACTCCCCAACTCTTCTGCTGCTTCCACGGCCCTCTAGGGTCCTGTATCTAAATTTGCAATTGCACAAATCCATGCGATGTGGAAACTCCCCTCCAAATGCCACCTGCCAGGATGTTTACGCTGCTGTGGCCATAGGAGCAATTAAGTACAGATCTGTGATTTTAGCAGAGAAAGCAACATGCCCAAGCAGACACTGTGAATCAGAGGGCTCCCAGAAGAATGACACTGCTGCAGAAACCAGAGCCACTGTCAGCTCCTCAGTTCCAAAGGTGAGTGACCATTCGCATCTGTTCTCCCATCTGATCATCACAGCCATCCCCCGAGGGTGGCTGGGGTGATGTACCATCATTCTGTCTTACAGATGAGCAAACATCTACCCAGCAAGGAACGAGCTCAAGGTCACTTAGCTAATTTGTGTCTGAGTTCATTGAACATCCAGTGCTTCTGACCCCTCTGCCACTGGTCTTCCACCAAAGCCCGTGAGGGGCTGGAACTATGCAAGTTCACTTTGCAAAGATCCTCAGACCAGCTATTCTGGTCTATGCTTGGGTCCATCCTGGAAACAGAGCACTGGGCTATGAGGTGCTGGGAGCAGGCTGGAGCCAGGCTGGGGGGCCTCTCCCACCATGGGCCATCATCCTACCTAAAGCACAGCATTGGAATCCCATGGGGGTTGTTTTGTAAGTTGTGTCGTGACACACAAATGTACGCATTTGACAACAATAATGAACAGAAAGTTTCCCCAGAGATAGTGCACACTCTCATCATGCTGAGGCGGTGAACTGGTTTCTGTCTATGAGCACCATTTCCCTGGGTGCTCTGCTTGGTAGGCTTTAAAGGTCCAAATATTTCAACTGGGTGGGTCCTGTTGCTGTCCATGCTTTTCATCCAATTTAAGACAGTTATACACATCCAGTTTCTCCTGTTTGTATTACACCATCCTAGATCATTTCCCCACCACTCATGGCTTATCAGTGAGATTCTGCTCAAAGTCCAGAGAAGCATACTGCAGTCAGGACTAATAAAAACAACAACAAAAAACCCTCATTCTAAGGAAGGCAGATGCTCTTCTGCAATTGAGAAATCAAACACCAGGAGATTAGGTGCATTTTAGTCACATTTTTCTGTTTTGTTGTGCTCTATCTAGAAATTCAATATAATTAACAGACTAGAATGAATTCTATAGGGTAAATGTCTCTGCTTTGGGTCTTTCCTTTGCTGATTTCTGAAAAACCCAAGGCTTTTGTTCTCCTGTGGGCTCTGAAAGTCAGGACATGTTGGTAATTTCTGAAAGCATGGATTGATTCTAGATAGGAACATCTAAGTTTCCTGGGTTTTTGGTATGTCCTGTCCACAACTAAGGGATGTCCTGTGTTCCCTATCAGGCCGAGGGGCAGCAGAGCCTGAAATCCAGCCGCCACCCACACCCTTGGTCTTGGATACAAAGGAGTAGCATATTATTCATACCAACCTGCTGCTCACCTGCCTTTCTCCAAGTTGTACACAGAGGTGCTGCTGTGGCTTTATGCATGCATCCTTCCAACATTCGTAGATAAGAACCTAAGCCTCAAGGTGGTGGTATTAAGAGCTGAGACCTCTGGGGGTGATTATGCCATGACTCCCCCTCCTGAATGGTATTCATGCCCTTCCAAGAGAGCCGTCAGAGAGCTTCCCCCTCTTCTATCTCTTCTGTGATGTGAGGACGCCACATTCATCCCATTTGCCCTTCCATCTCCCCCAAACTGAGGGAACAGCAACAAGGCACCATCTACGGAGCAGAGAGCAAGTCTGCATCAGACGATGAATCTGCCAGTGCCTTCAAACTGAACTTCTCAGACTCCCGAACTGTGAGAAATATATTTCTATTATTTATAAATTACTTCTTCTAGTGATTTTGTTATAGCAGCGAGAATGGACTAGGCAGGCACTACACATGCTAGCAAAAGCCTTGATGCCAAACATTTTAACAAGTCTGTAACTTTATCTTTGGAAAATAAAAGGACAGGAACAAAGAAGTATGGAGAAAAAATGATGTTCACTGCATCTCTGTTTATAATAGAAACAAAAAAACAGAAATCACTAAAATTTTCAACAAAAGGGTATTATGGTAGTCACAGGTGTTACTAACCAAGTGTGTATGGCTTCCTTGCTTCCAGGTGAAGGGAGACAGTGGCCTCCCTGTTTTTGAGGAGTCAGGCTGTGGGCCTGGCTTTGACTGATAAAGAGTGGGTAGAGAGATAATGTGCCTCTTCCAGGTGGAAGCCTGAGAGCCAAGGCCTGACCTCCCACACTCCTATCTCCATCGGCCACAGGGCAGTGGCTGCTCCTGGTCTGCAGCATGACAGCCCCTGTTGACCAGGGATGGGGACAAGGGATGAAAGTAAGAAATAAGTTTTTCAAAACTGCTGAGATTTTGAGGTTGTTTATTACTGAAGCATAACACAACTCAAGGTGATTGATACAGAAATGGGTATCTGCTAGTGGTCTGCTGCTGTAAAAAAATTAAAAATAATTTAAATAGTCCTGGTATCATGGGTTGGGTGGAGAGTTTGGTAAAACTATTTCCTGTGAGCATGTTTGGGGCAGATCCTCTACTTTATGAGAATAGGTGTAGGACAAAATGTCAGTCCTGTGGGACTGAGGGTCACTGATGGCTGGGTTTGGCAAGGTGATACAAGAAAGAGATAAGCTCAGAAAAGAACTAGCCAGTTTGAAAGCAGAAATGAAAGGAGTGCTCCATACATATAGAGATTTATCAGGTTGGAAGATGAAATAGCTTCTCATCTCTAAATAATAAGCAATTAAACCAAGGATGGGCTTTGAGCTAGAAAACTACATTTTAAAGGCAAGGATCTAATGAAGGGCAGAAGCTTGAATTGTTGTTATAAATTGTGAAAGGAATAAAAGCCCAGTGCTTTCTTTTTATTGGATAAATGGCTTAGGGGGAAAAAATGAAACCTAAAAACTAAGAATATGACAGTTCTGGGAAAGCCTGATGAGCTCAAGAAGGCTGCAAATAGTTGGGTGCTACAGAGAGGAAAGTAAGCATGCTTTCTGCAACTCTTCTGCAAGTCTAAACTTATCTAAAAACCAAAAAGTAAAAAAAAAGTAGATCTGCATTATTAATGCACATGGATGTTTAGTAAACATTCAGAGAGAGAAGAATATGACTAGTGTGATCCATATATTTGTAGAGCCATAAATAAATAAAATTTGGAAGGATAGATACTAACATTGGTTGTCTGGGAATATGGAATTTTGAAATTCCAATTTATTTTATTTTGTCTATCTGTGTAGTCTATTTTTTTCTAAAGTAATCATATGTGTATAATTCAAAACCACTTCATTTTCATATAAACTTATATATGCTTATATATTTATATACAAGTACTTATATATTATACAGGTAACATATACTAAATATATTACGTTATATATAACATATAAGTAATATATAATAAGTAGTTACATATTATGCCATATGTTATATATAATTATATATAATATATAATTTACATAAATATATAAAATACATTTGATATATGTAATTATCAAAATCATAATCACAGTATTTATGGTTTTGTGATTATCACCTAGGTATACAAGCCTTTTAAATATCTAGTCCTTTTAATCCTCACCTCCACACTGTGAAGTGGTATCATTCGCATGGCAACTAAGAAGGTGAATAAAACTCATGTGCTGAGTGTCAGATGCAAAGGTTGATTAAAGAAAGCCCACTCTTGTGCCACTCCAACCTTAAACATTCTTATTAGTTGCTTCTGCTGGCAACCACTTAATACTTCATATCACAGGAAGTAACAGTGGAAAACTAATAATGGCAAAACACAGAAATCAGTAAATTATCTTGCAAGCAGGCAATGGAGTATATAAATTACTACTGAAAAGAAACTGAGACTATAAGACGACTTCAAGTCTATATATTTAAAAATATAAGATATAGATGTATCCCACTTAAGCAATCAACCACATACCATTTACCTTCAAAATTCCAAATAATAAAGTCAGAATTAAATTCTGTTTTATTCTGGCACTTCTCTCCAGGTTCTTTTAGGTTGAGATAATCACTTGACTTTTTTGAGCTATATTTTGTATGAGATATCTCACAATTCTTCCCCATGTAAAGTGATATTGATATAATCATTATAGTCAACACGTATAGTGTGTTAGGCACAGTACTATATGCTTCCCATGCATTTATTTATTTTAATCCTAGTAACAAGACACTATTGCTATCCTCATGCATGGACACCCTTTGGGCAGAGAGAGCAATGTGTGTCCATGCATGAGGATAGCCCGCCTACTTCACAGAGACCTGGCCCCACCACTTTCTGGTAGCTGTGCTCTCATAACAGGACCCAACACTGGATCCAGTGGTTGGCTCTAACAAGCTAGACCAGAGTCCTTCTCCAGGAATTTGAAATCAGGGCTGAAAGATTCTTTTTATTTTTTTAAATTGTAAATTTTTATTTTTTAACCAGCTTTATTAAGATATATTTCACTTACCATAGAATTCACTCATTTAATGTGCATAGTTCAATGCTTGTTCATATAGTCACAGAATTGGGCAACCATCAGCACAATCTAACTCTAGAGCATTTTCATCACCCTGAAAGGAACCCTGCACCCACCAGCAGTCACTTACCATTCCCTCTGAGGCCCCCAGCCGTAGGGAACCACGAGTCTACTTTCTGTCTCTGTTGGTTTGCCTATTCTGGGCATTTATATAAATGCAGTCATAAAATATGTGGTCTTTTGTGACTGGCTCCTTTTGCTTAGCATATTTTCCAGGGTCAATCATGTTGTGGCACACATCAGTTTTTTATTTCTTTATGTTGCTGAATAATAATACAATATACAATATGCCAGTGTGTATTACATGTTATTTAACCATTCATTGAGTTGGTGGGCCTTGGGTTGGTTCTACTTTTTGGTTATTATAAATAATAATAATAAACATTAATGTACAAGTTTTTGTGTGAGCATGTTTTCATTTCTCCTTCCTAGAAATGAAATTACTGGGTCATATGGAAATTCTGTTTAACTTTTTGAGTAACTACCAAACTGTTTCTCAAAGAGGTGTACCATTTTATATTCTCACCAGAAACATATATATGATAGTTCTAATTTCTCCACCTCTTTGTCAACACCTGTCTGTGTTTTTGATTCTACACATCCTAGTGGATGTAAAGTGCTGTCTCATTCTGTTTTTGATTGGTGTGTCCTAATGACTGATGATGTTGAACATCTTTTCATGTGCTTATTGGCCATTTATGTGTCAACTTTGGAGAAATGTCTAGTCAAGTGTCTTTTCTATTTGTTATTGGGCTTTTTATTATTGGGTTCTAAGAGTTCTTTATATATTCTGGATATGAGTTCCTTATCAGATATGATTTACAAATATTTTCTCCCATTCTGTGGGCTGTCTTTTTGCTTCCTTGAAGGTAGTATTTGCGGCACAGAGGTTTTTAATTTTGATGTGGTCCAATGTATCTATTTTTTTCTCTTGCTCTTGGTCTTTTGGTATCATACAGTGGTAGCTCTCTGAAGTGAGGAAGCTACTGGTGGTCATCTGCTCCCATGTGGTTGAGGAACTCAGCAGGGAGAGAGAAAATGGCATAGTGGCACAGTGAGAAATGGAGCCATGCAGGCAGACACAGGCCTGGGCTTCCCAAAGTGCTGCTCTCTGGGGGCCAGCATGCCCTAGACACAGCTGCACCTGACTGGAAATCCTTGGGCATCATGGGTCCCACTCTCCAGTACCCTCCAGTTTCTGTTATTTATTAGGAAACAAAGAAGCAACAAAGAAAACAAGAAGTTCGACCAGTGTACCAAGTTTACATTTGAGAAACAGGTTGCAAGAGGGTCCAGTCACAAAGTGGGTGCTGTGGAGGGACTGTGATTCAAACGCAGGCCTGCACCCCCAGCCTGGCCACCCTGCCTCTTCGTGGGAAGAGAAGAAACATCATAAATAACTAGACAAGCTTCTCTTCACTTGCAAAGAGATTCACAGAAAACTTTCTTTAAATAGCACGCTGCAAGTGTCAGTTGCCGGGACTTTCTTACATAAGAGAGATCAGCAATTATAGAGTCTGAAGAGACTTCATCTCTAATCCAGGAAGAACCCTCAGGACCAAGAGGGCAAATCCCTGCGGAAATGCACTGTAACACACCTTTCTGGGAATATCTTTGTACAGACTTGACCTCTAAGTGGAGAGGAAGGCTATGTACCCCAACAGAGGACTCTACCATCCCCACAGAACATAACTAGTTAAAAAGACATCCTCAATTTTATAAATTCTCTGAATAAAACTCACAAGACGTATGGTTCCATGTAAAACTAAAGAGAGTAAAATGGGGCAAAAAAAATTCGGCCTGTGGGGCACGGATTTCAAGGGGTTGGAGAACAAAATTCAAAGGAAGCTCCAGCTACATACTGAAAACTTTGTCAACCTCTCTGCAGCCTGTGCTTCAAAGACAAAAAATACCTCACACATAGAGCCCTGCTCCTCCATGTCTCCCCAGGACACCTCTTTTGAACACAGGTAGGAGCATCAGCGACCTCCCACCAATCTTACTAAGCTGGACTTCCAGGGAGGAGGATGTGTCTTTGCTCCACCTCCAGGGGTGTGGCTTTAAGAGGGAGCATTCCACATGTTAGCCAGTAAATCACAGCTGCTTAAACAAAACAGCGAACATATATACTTGATTGTCAAAATGCAGACTCCCACACCAAGGAATCTTGCCAATAAAGAGGATATGTTTATTTTAAAAGAGCTAAAATTACCCATTACCCTGTTTTTGAGAGTCGCCATATCTGTTACATAAATATCCTTACAGCAAAGAATAGGTAAGCATAAAGTTAGCAAAAGCATTACACTCAAGGTTTTCAAAGGGCATTGCCTCCTGAACCTACCTGATGGAAATATCTCAACTTATTTTCTTCTCAAACAAATATAGACAAGGATCTTGGCTGTGAACTTCATTTCTCTGATTGCATGTGTACCTTAGAACCTAAAACTCTTAGAAGAGAAATTCATGTGGTTCACAGGAGGATGGCAGAATATCAAACTACAACTGCCTGGTCACGAGCCCTCAGCAGCAGCCTAAATCCCATGCTGGAAAATGTGGATCTCATTGTGTTCTCAAAAGCAGGTCACTTCAAGAATGTCAAACTTAAAAATAAGACACAGTTCATGGCATAAACTATCATATGTCATTAACCTGACACCCTCAAAGAATCCATTCAAGGGTTACTTCATTCGTACATGCATCCTTATACATTAATTGAACATCTTCCAGACAATCCTACAGGCTGGTTAGGTAGGCAAAAAGAGTAAGACAGTCTTAGCATTACAAGGCATGAAAAGCAGAGTAGGGGACAGCACTAGCCACTAGGCAGATCACGTGCTAGAGCACCAGCAAAGCAGGGACACTGAAAAAAGGCTTTGTTCTGTTTCTGAAACAGATTCCTTTCTGCTCAGAACACTGAAGCCTGCTCCTTCCACCAGGTTGGCTCCAGCTCAGCATCTGGGTCTTATCCAAGCACTACTCAGAGAGGCCTTCCTGAGGCGCATCTCACCCCCAACCCTCCCTCCATCACTTGATCTGTTTTATTTCCATAGCAACACTTGCTGCTTTGCAAGGATGCTCCAAGCATGAATGCCAGCTCACCAGGTACTCTCCATGCCCACAACAGACTGAGCATTCGGTAAGTCATATTTTTCATTACAAAGATAATGAAAGTAAAGGAAAGACAAGACAGCCAAACAGAAAGAACTGCTAAATTTCAGAGAAATTGTTCTTTAGTATAAGAGATGTCTTCCTAAATGATTGTCCTAAAGATAACAAAATCATTATAAAAAGCCTTGAAGTTATCACCCTCATTTTTTAAAATAGCCTCTTTAACATAGTGATCATCAACTGTTTTACTAAGAAAGATGAGGCCATTACGTACTCATATATCCACTCCCTTCACCCAGCCAAAGATTTTCCTATGTTATAATATTTTTTGCAAGGTTTACATCATTTACATCACATACCTCCACTATAATATATGCAAATGGCCTGTCTGTCTTATTTTTATGTTTGCAGATAACCAAGGTTCACCACCCATTTATACTAAGCTCTGTACTTTCATTCACTTCTATTTTGGCTGGATTTTGACATTCAATAGTTTTATTCAAAACCCTATTCAAAAGAGCTCTTAACAGGTAAGATCTCTGATTTATGGCATGCTTGAAAAAAATCTGTCCATTGTCTTTGTCTTTATACTTGGGGCAATTTGGCTAAATAGGAAATTATTGAGGTCCCAATTGTTCCACTCAGATTTCTTAGAGACCAGCATCTTTCAGAAAGTGTTGTCTGGCAGATGCTGACCCAGTGTGATTCTACTTGCCTATGTTCCTAACCTTTCCTACTTTTGCACCAGGTAAGAATCACCATGGAAATCGAGAAATTCACCAGGATGTCAGTCAGTCTTGGTCAGTCTTTTTAATGCTTACTCTATTAGTCCGTTTTCACACTGATGATAAAGACATAGCCAAGACTGGGCAATTTACAAAGAAAGAGGTTTAACTGGACTTCCAGTTCCACATGACTAGGGAGGCCTCACGATCATGGTAGAAGGCAAGGAGGAGCAAGTCACATCTTACATGGATGGCAGCAGGCAAAGAAAGACTAAGGAAGATGCAAAAGTGGAAACCCCTGAAAAAACCATCTGTGTGAGACTTATTCATTACCATGAGAATAGTATGGCGGAAACCGCCCCTATGATTCAATTATCTCCCACTGGGTCCCTCCCACAATATGTAGGAATTTTGGGAGTAAAATTCAAGATGAGATTTAGGTGGGGATACAGCAAAACCATATCATTCTGCCCCTGGGCCCTGCCAAATCTCATGTCCTCACATTTCAAAACCAATCATGCCTTCCCAACAGTCCCCCAACGTCTTAACTCATTTCAGCATTAATTCAAAAGTCCATAGTCCAAAGTCTCATTTGAGACAAGGCAAGTCCCTTCCATCTATGAGCCTGTAACATCAAAAGAAAGCTAGTTATTTCTTAGATACAATGGGGATATAGACATTGGGTAAATACAACCATTCCAAATGGGAGACATTGGCCAATATAAAGGGGTGATGGGGCCCATGCAAGTCTGAAATCCAGCAGGGCAGTCAAATCTTAAAGCTCCAAAATGATCTCCTTTGACTCCAGGTCTCACATCCAGGCCACGCTGATGCTAGAGGTAGGTTCCCATGGTCTTGGGCAGCTCTGCTCCTGTGGCTTTGCAGGGTACAGCCTCCCTCCCGGCTGCTTTTAGTGGGCTGGAATTGAGTGTCTGTGGCTTTTCCAGGTGCACAGTACAAGCTGTCAGTGAATCTACCATTCTGGGGTCTGGAGGATGGTGGCTCTCTTCTAAGAGCTCCACTAGGCAGTGCCTCAGTAGGAACTCTGTGTGGGGGCTCCGAACCCACATTTCCCATCTACACTGCCATAATAGAGGTTCTCCATGAAAGCCCTGTCCCTGCAGCAAACTTCTGCCTGGATATCCAGGCATTTCCATACATCTTCTGAAATCTAGGCAGACTCTCAAACCTCAATTCATAACTTCTGTGTACCCACAGGCTCAACACCATGTGGAAGCTGCCAAGGCTTGGAGTTTGTATCATCTGAAGCCATGGCCCAAGCTCTATGTTGGCCCCTTTCAACCATGGCTAGAGCAGCTGAAACACAGGGCACCAAGTCCCTAGGCTGCACACAGCTCAGGGACCCTGGGCCCGGCCCATGAAACTACTTTTTTTCCCTTGTCCTCCAGGCCTGTGATGGGAGGGGCTGCCATGAAGACCTCTGAAATGCCCTAGAAACATTTTCTCTGTTGTCTTGGAATTAACATTTGGTTCCTTGTTACTTTTGCAAATTTCTACAGCCGGCCTGACTTTCTCCTTAGAAAATAGGATTTTCTTTTCTATTGCACTGTCAGGCTGCAAATTTTTCAAACTTTTATGCTGTTTCCCTTTTAAAACTAAATGCTTTTAACAGCACCCAAGTCACTTCTTGAATGTTTGCTGAAAGAAATTTCTTCCACCAAATACCCTAAACCATCTCTCTCAAGTTTAAAGTTCCACAAATCTCTAGGGCTGGGGCAAAATGCTGTCAGTCTCTTTGCTAAAACATAACAAGAGTCATCTTTGCTTCAGTTCTCAACAAGTTCCTCATCTCCATCTGAGACCATCTCAGCCTGGACCTTATTGTACATATAGCTATCGGCATTTTGGGCAAAGCCATTCAACAAGTCTCTAGGAGGTTCCAAACTTTCCCACATTTTCCTGTCTTCTTCTGAGCCCTCCAAACTGTTCCAACCCCTGCCTGTTACCAGTTCCAAAGTCACCTTCACATTTTCAGGTATCTTTTCAGCAATGCCCCACTCTACTGGTATCAACTTATTGTATTAGTCTGTTTTCACACTGCTGATAAAGACATACCTGAGACTAGGAAGTTTACCAAAGAAAAAGTTTTAATGCGACTTACAGTTCCACGTGGCTGAGAAGCCTCACAATCAGGGCAGAAGGCAAAAAGAACAAGTCCCATCTTACATGGATGGCAGCAGGCAAAGAGAGAATGAGGAAGACACAAAAGTGGAAACCCCGGATAAAACCATCAGATCTCGTGATTTGTATTCATTACCATGAGAACAGTATGGGGGAAACCACCACATGATTCAATGATCTCCCACGAGGTCCCTACCACAACACGTGGGAATTATGGCAGTACAATTCAAGATGAGATGTGGGTGGGGACGCAGCGTCAAACTGTATCATTTACCTAAATGCAATTGTTCCTTTTGAATGACAGGGCCTATGTTCAGTATTCCTTTTGAATGAAGTCTGGCCTGCATATGTACAGTTTTCTTTTATTGTATACTTAATGTTCTCCTTCTTTTCTGAAATTCTCTGTTAGAAAAATCAGGCCGGTTGCGGTGGCTCAAGCCTGTAATCCCAGCACTTTGGGAGGCTGAGATGGGTGAATCACTTGAGGCTAGGAGTTTGAGACCAGCCTGGTCAACATGGTGAGACCCTGTCTCTACTAAAAATACAAAACTTAGCTGGGTGTGGTGACTTGCACCTATAATCCCAGCTACTTGGGAGACTGAGGGAGAATTGCTTAAACCCGGGAGGTAGAGGTTTTTAGCGAGCTGAGATCACACCACTGTACACCAGCCTGGATAACAGAACAAGACTCTGTCTAAAAAAAAAAAAAAAAAAACCAAACATAAAATCAAATTATAGTGAGGCTTTGCTCCTTTTGTGTGGTTTCTCCCACCCTGTCCACAGTGTCTGCATTTTCAAGGGGGCTTCCTATTTTGGGGCTTCCTGGTTAATCTCTGTGTTGGCATCATTTTCCTTTTTGCTTTTCCACTTTCCACCCTGAATTCTGCCAGCTGAGGCCCTATTTTCCTCCATCTCACTTGCTCCTCTGAATCTTTCTCCTATGCTTAACTTCTGCTTTAGAGATCGGCAGTTTCTTTTCAAGTATGGAAATTTACTTTTTTGAACTCTTGAGCTGTTCAGTGAATCATCCAATTTTTCCTCAAACATTTGCTTACGTTTACATTTCTTTTTTAATTTTTAAAAATTGTAATGGACACATAACTATGATTATTTCTGGTGTTCAATGTAATGCTTCAATAGATGTTTATATTGTGTAATGTTTAAATTGGGTAATTAGCATATCCATCAAACATTTACCATTTCTTTGTGGTGGGAACACATAAGATCTGCTCTTCTCATAGAATATTGTACAGTAGGATGACTATAGTCAATGACAAGTATTTACATAACCTCTTTCTTTTTTATGTTCAGGTTTCTCTGCATGCTTGTTCTTTTGCAGGCCTTAGTCATCTTTGAGATCAACTACTTACGGAAGGACAGTATGGAGAAAACAGGGAAAGTAAGGTGAGAGAGTGTATGATCCTGATTCAAATTTGCCTGGAATATCTTCTCACCAATCTGTACTTTGTTCTGTCCTGGGAACCCACCTCCCTGAGCTTTTGGCCTTCAACGGTTACACTGGCTAATACAAACATTTATTGTCACAGGTCCTCTAGGTGGGGACTTGTCACAGCTGCCTCCTGCATCTCCCTCTCCCACTTTACCCTGGGCAGGTCCCCAAGTCAGGGGCCAGATGATGTGCACTATGACTGAAAGAGGGCATGGTCTCTTCTTCATCGCTGTGCCTCTGAGTGTCCATAGCATTGAACCGGCTCTATCTAAGCAGGGAAACGTGCTCATTTCCTTTTGTATTTGATGCCCCTGGTCCAAGGTACATGCTTCATAAATATCTGTTAAATGAGTGAATGATCGTGCCAACTAATAAAGCAGATAAAACCAAAGAGACCAACAGAAAGGTGAGCACTGACAGCGGGCAAAGCAAACTATGAGGCAGTGGTGGGAGTGCCCACAGGTCAAGTCTCAAGACATGAAGACACCCTCTCTCTCCTCGAAGCACGAGGGGGCACCGAACCTGGGATGGGGTCTGTTGTATTATTTTCTGTGGCTCCAACAAATTCTCTGACTCAAGCATGGTCTGGCACCATCAACATGGTAATAAACAGGTTCCAGACAGGGAGGCCTCCCACATTTGATTTTTCATCCATGGGGTTTTGTTTTGGAAGTCAAACCCTGAGCAGATGAAAGAGGGCTTCTGCCATCTTCCCTCTTGGTTCCATGGGCTTCTGCCCACTGCTGGATGAAAGCTCCAGGAAGTGGAGACCACCTTGGCATGACACGAGGACACTAGACATTGGGTTGTTCCAATAAAGATGTCAAACATTCCCAACCTTCACCATGTGCAGATACCTGTAATGCCAGGCAAGCAGACACATGGACACTGCAGAGCCTGTCAGTGTGGACTAATGGCCACCAGCCTAAGGGTGGCCATTCCCTCTTGGAGACCTCTCCCTTTCAGTTCTAAAGAAAGTTCCTACCTTCAACACAACCCAGGGAGGCAGAAAACACCCAAAATGACTCTGGCACAGGCTGTGTGGAATGGGAGCTCAGAATCTAAGCAGACTCGCAGAGAAGGAAAATGGCTGTTCCTTATGCCTGAGTCTGTTACCTGAGACCCAGTCACACTTAACCTAACTGTCGGAAATACTTCCAAACAAGCCCCAAGCCACTGCTCAGGGCTCAAAGTGACCACAGCAATCTCTACTGCCATGGTAGCCTCTTCTTGCCCTTCTCTTCGTCTTCCTCATGCCCACCTGCTCCTGGTCTGGGGCACTCACCCTTCCTCTGGGTTAAGGGACTTTGGGATATTCCAAACCTACCTCAAGAGGCATGAGGCTAGTGGCTGTACAGTCTCATCACCACTATCTGCTGCTTGCTCAAGTCCAAGCATCTGTGTCCCACAGTTGCTACTTCTTGTTCAAACCTGCCCGGGTTTATGCCTAAAATCAAAACCTTCAAGACTGCTAGAGCCGGCTCTTTAAGTCTGTAAACACTCCTAGTAAATGATTTTAAATGTCCTGTTCATCAATACCAAATCAATAACAAATCAATGAAGTGAGACTTCATATCTGAGTTAGACACAAAAAATGGAAATGTAAATCTGTCCTTCCCTCTGAATATCTGCAATCCTAATAGAGAGAGAAAGATCAAGACGGCACTTCAGGATGTTATGTTTTAGGTCCCACAAAGTGCTTTCACATGCCAGAATGCATCTGCGTCTGACAATGACCTTGAGGGGTATTGTCTTCATTTTACATATGACCAAAGTAAGGCTCAGACTGGTCAATTTTGAAAGATTAGAGAGTGCTGCAAAATAAAATGGCCAAGGTCAACACTGGAACTAAGTAACTGGAGCTACCTCTTTTTCCTCTGCCACTGAATCAAAGATCTTAATTAAAATTATTTCACCCTGTTGTTCCTGCACTGACCTCCCACCTATACCACAGTGATGTGGTGATAGTACACAAAGATGTGAGCTCACTTCCCAGAATCCAATATGAAGAGACACAGTTACTGAAGATGTCCTATGTGTATGCTGTGCCTGATGTAACTGTCAGAATTCTCTTAGTCATCACCATCACTCAGTGACATCATCTCCATGTTATGCACAAGGAAGGTGAGTGTGGACCAACAGGTTAATATCACATACTTGATCACACTGGTGCACAGCCAAGAACATGAGATGGCCAGAAGTTTGGGATGTTAGTATAAGGGAATGGTAATCAAGGCAGTGTGGTAATGGTATGACCAACAAATCAATTAATGGAACAGAATAAAGGGTCCAGAAATAGACCCTCACTTACATGACCATTTGATTTTTGACAAAGGCACCACTATAATTCATCATGAATAGGATGGTCTTTTCGAGAAATGATGCTGAAAAAAAATTGGATATCCACATGGAAAAAAGAAACCTCAACCCCTACTTCACACTATACACAAAAATTAGAGATAAATCACAAAGCTCAATGTAGAAGCTAAACTATAAAGCTGTAATAAAGAAAACAGAGTATCTTCATGGCTTTAGGCAAAAGTTTCTTAGGACAGAGAAACAATAAGCATAAATTTAAAAAATGATAAATTAGATTTTATAAAAATTAAAAAATTTTACTTACTAAAAGACCTAGCTGCAAGTCAACAATGAAAATACAAGCAACCTAGTAAAAATCAGTAATAGAGACGGATAGGTAGTTTACAAATGAAGAGCATGTGAATGATCAATAAATGTCTTCAGCATTGTTAAACAACAGGGAAATGCAAATGAGAACTGTGATGACACCCACTACTCACCCATGACAATTTCCTAAGAAAGCAGGCTGCCACTGCCAAGTGCTGGTGAGGATGCCCAGCAAGCAGAACCCTTGGACCTTGCGGGCCGGAGAAGATGGAGAAGAAAACGGTTTTGTAAACTGCTCTGTGACCCGATGCCATTCCTAGGCATTAACCCAAGAGAAAGCAAAGCATCCATTCACAGAAAGCCCTGTACAAGAATATTCACAGCAGCCTTATTCCAACAAGCCCCAAACTGGGAAGAGCTCAGGAATCTCGCCACAGGAAAGTAGCCAAGCAACCCCTGGCATGGTGAGGTAGTGTTGAAAAGGAGCAGGCCACTGATAAAGCAGTGGCACGGATGGATCACAGGGGCATTCCACTGAGCAATGACTGCCCATTGCGGATCCCTTTCATGTGAAGTCCTACAATAGGCAAAATTAATCCATGATGGAGAAATCAGGCAGGTTACCTGGCGGAAGGGCTGCGGAAGGGCACCTGGTGGGATGTGAATGTGAATGCTCTGTGTCTCAATATGGACTTGGATTACACAGGTGCATGCATTTGTCAGGGCTCATCTCATTTGTGCATTTCATTTTACCTCAAAAGAAAAAGCAAAAGTTAGGCTGGTAGGCTGAGAACCCAGGCCAATATTGAGGGAAGCCCTTCCTCCAAGCCTGACCCAGAGGTACCTCAGGCATTCCGCCTCCTCCGCTGGGGCTCTCCTGGCCACACCTATGTCAGGTGATAGGGAGCCAGAGAAAACGTACAGAGGTTCTGGGTACGGCAACCTGAAAGGGAGCCTCACGTGCTTGAGAGTGTCACATGTGACCCACAGGCCCATCACAGCATTCCATTGCAATACAGAAACATCTACATGGGCACAGGAAGGAATGAGTGGTCGTCCTTCCATCTCCAGACAGGCAGAAATCATTGATACTTTTTAAAATATGTGGTATATTATACATAACATAAAATTTACCATCTTCAACATTTTTTAAGTGCACACTTCTAAGGCATTAAGTATATTCACATTGTTATACAACCATCAACAGAACATTTTTCATCTTGTAAAACTGAAACTGTACCCATTAAACAGCAGCTCCATATCCCCCCTACCCCTCATCACCCACCATTGTACTTTCTGTCTCTGTGAATCTGACTATTCTAGGTACTTCATATAAGTGGAATCCTGTAGTATTTGTTTTTTATGACTGGCTTACTTCACTTAGCATAGTGTCCTCAAGGTTCATGCACGTTGTAGCATATGTTATAATTTCCTTTCTTTTAAAGGTTGAATAATATTCCATTGTATGAATAGGCCAGATTTTGCTTATCCATTCATACACTGAGGGACACATGGGTTGCTCCCACTTTTTGGTTACTGCTGCTATAAACAGGGATGTACAGATTTCTGTTCAAGGTCTCATGCTCAATTCTTTTGGATATATACCCAGAAGTGGGACTGCTGGATTCAATGGTAATTTTACATTTACCATTTTGGGGAATCACCATTCCTACCAACTTCCCCAATTCCTCACCAGCACTTACTTTTTGTTTTTATTTTTATTTTTGTTAGTGCCCATCCTAATGGGTGTGCAGTGACATTCCTGATCCCTTTTAAAGAAGAATACAAGTCTATGCTCCTTTCCCAGATAAAAAATGAAGGGGCCTTTATTTCCAAGATGATTTCCCAGCAGAGGTCTGGGCTTCACAGCTGAGAACTGAGACAGAGAAGGCCCAGGGGATGACAATGGAGGCCATTTCTCCTTAAAACACCCAACTCAAGTGATTTCCCTACATATTTGCCCATGAGATTTGGCCAATACACATTTGATGCAAGAATGTGTATAATTTCTGGTTATTAGAAACCAAACAGATTTCTTTATGCTTGAATGTAGAAGGTAAGAAGCAGAGAATATTTACCAAATAAACCATTTCCATTTAGAAAAATCTGTATCCAGGCTCGAGGGTTGCAGAACCATTCTCACAAATGGCAACAGACTTGCAGCAACAGGTATTTTTTTGCTTCCTATAACATCAAAATTGTAGGAAAATAACCCTTCTGACCACTGAAAGACCAATACTTAGCAAAAATGTATTTATGCAATTTAACAAATAAAACATATTTAAGTCAATATAAAAGTGTTGTGGTTACAATTTACTGACACTCTTTAAGAATCAGACTAGATTTAAATATCTTAGAATCCCAGATATTAGCAGTTATCAATTTTCTCCACATTTTGGGTGAACAGATCATTACAAATAAGATTCTAAACTTTATTCTAAGTGAATTTAGCTAAAAATGGTAGAAATCTGAGAATCCACCAGAAACTTGGGAATAGTGAGCTCAGTTTTCACAAGCCATAGAGAAGATGGCCCTGAAGCTCCTCTCTGCTTTTTTGGGGGGTCCTCCCCTTCTCATCTTTGTGCAGAGCCCACATTCTTCAAAGCCTTTCAAATGAAACAGGGAGGCCATGGAGGGCCTTTAGTTTAGCTACTGTAAATCTTTCTACAGTGTTTTTTCTAACTTTACATTAAGGACATCTGTCCTGAAAAGAATAATATTCTTTAGTTTTTCTTTGGGCAGAGATGTAATTTGAATGGCCTCAGGTGCCCTAAAACCAGCCAAAGTACAAAAAAGAGTAAGAGGTATTTCCTTCCTCTGGGTTGAAACAAATCAAACAGATAAAAGAATACATTCATAGCAGTAAGGTTGGAGTTCACGGTGCAATTCTGCCAACTGCCTGGAACAGAACAAAGCAGAAAGGAACAGAACAGGAAGCTCCAGTGACCAGTGCTGCTGTAAAGAGAGATGGCTGGATGACTGCCAAAAGCTCTTTCCCTAACCAGTCTTTGTCTTCCTGGTATATATTTTTTTAATTGATTGATCATGTATATTTAAAGTTTTCTTAATATTAGATATTTTTAATGGGAGTAAAAATATTAGTAAACAACCATTTTATTTCTTCTCTACTCCTATTATAGCCACATAGGCCAGTTTAATGGATGGTACAGATTTCAGATATGATTTGTAAAATATTCCAAGAGCTGCCTCTTGCTGGATCTGGTGCTCCAAGGTGTTGACAGAGAAGTTCTATTATGTATGTATTCCTTAGGCCAATCATCAAATCCAAGCAGTACACATAATGTCAAGATAATGCCTATGATGGTTGACAACTTAAGTGAAGCATGCAATAGATAAACGCTGTGTCTGCTTCTATATCTGACCCAGGAAGTATGTAAAAGTGGTTATCTGCAGTGTATGAACACTAATTTAGGCAGCATCCTAAAAGGGTAATTGCAAATAGGACTGAGGTGCAGATGTGTGGATGAGTAAGAATCTTTCTGAATAATTAGATGCTGGCAAGACAAATGAAGTGAGATCATTGTGAACAGTAAGTGTGAGTGAGCAATGATGGTGCAGGACACAAACTATTATGGGGAGGGGTATAACCCCCCATTCCCCAGCCCTAGGCTAACATCTTGCCACAGGCACCAATGGAAAAAATTAAGTACATATTACACAATGTCTGCCAGCCTGTTCCTCTGCCAGGAAAAGATGACTGTCTCAGTCTATTGCTACAGAGTTTTGACACTGTCCCTGTAACTTCTTTAGCTTTTACCTTAAAGTGAACGAGGTTCAAACACAGAAAAAATATGGAGAAAAGCTAGGTTTAGCAGATAAAACAGGATGCTCAATTAATCCTGAACTTCAGATGAACAATGAATATTTTAGTATAACCATGTCCCATGTAATATTTGAGACAAGCATATGTTAAACCATTATTCATTATTCAAATCCAAATTTAACTGGGTACCCCGTATTGTCATCTTACAGCTGGATAGTAAAAGAAGCACAAACTTGTTTGACCTTCCGAAAATCGTCTTTCAGCTGGGCACCACAGAGAATGGCAAGGCCATGTGCAGCAAATCTCCACTGGTATTTTACTGTAAATAATAAGTTTAAGGCAGCCAGGGCTGGTCTTCATTGACAAGAAATGTAAGTACGCTGTTTTATTCCCTTTTAAAATTATATATTCCACTTTGTTCTCCAAACTGCCCTATTTTTTGGACCTAAATATAGATATCTCATATACGTACACACACATATACATGCATACACATACACATACATGTATACACATACACACCCACACACAAATGCATATGCAGACACATATAATGCGCATACATATATGCACACATATACATGTATGCATACACACATATATATGTGTATACATATACATGCATACACACATATGTAAACATACACATGCACACACACAAACGGGTTTAGTATCCCTTATTCAAAATGGCAAAATGCTTCGGACAAAATGTGTCTGGGATTTTGGAATATTTGCAGTATGCTTACTAGATGAGCAGTCCTAATCTGAAAATCTGAAATCCAAAATACTCCAATGAGCATTTCCTTTGATTATCATGTCAGCACTTCAAAACTTTTGGATTTTGGAACATTTCAGATTTCAGATCTTTGGATTAGGGATGCTCAACCTGTATATACACAAGTTGAGGAGACTAATTCAACATTTAAAGCATATCCCCTGTGATAACACCACTGAAAAACCAAAACCTTTTTTCAGAAACACAGTATTGTTTTACAATTTGCCTCTGATTCAAGACACATTTTCAAGCAAACTCCCAAAGTGATGTTTGGTGGTAATATTTAAAAATGCTCTCTCTAATGCAGAATTGTGCTACAGAAGTATTACGGTTATCCTTGGGCCAGGCCATTTTAGAACCTAAAAAAGGGTACTTGTGTAACTTAATCACTTTGCAGTTTTTTTCTGAAGTACTCTCCTTTTATACTCTCATTGTGTTTTTCATGAACTTATATCACTTTAGATTCAGAAGATCTACACAAAATTTACAGTATGAAACTTAACTCATAATTCTTTTCTCAGAAATCCTTGCTAAGGATATTTTCCCAACTAATTTTATGAGGCTCATTTTATCATGATTTCAAAACCAGCCAAAGAGTACAGAAAGAGTACCAAGATGCCTCATGAACAGAGATACAACAAACCTCCACAAAATATTAGCCACTAGAATCTAGCAATATGCAAAAAGAATTATGTACCACAACCAATAGTCTTGATTCCAGGGATGCAAGGCCAATTTGATATTTTAAAAAAATCAAGCCACATAATCCACGATATTAACAGGCTAAACCTAAAAACTACCAGATCATATCAACTGTCTCAGAAAAAGCATTAGACAAGATCCAACATACATGCATGATAAAAAACACTCAGCAAACTAGAAAAGAACTTTGCCAAACTAATCAAAGCCATCTATAAAAAACATATAGCAGGCAGATCATGAGGTCAGGAGTTCAAGACCAGCCTGGCTGTTATGGTAAAACCCCATTTCTACTAATAATACAAAAATTAGCTGGGTGTGGTGGCATGCGTCTGTAATCCCAGTTACTCAGGCGGCTGAGACAGAAGAATAGCTTGAACCTGGGAGGCAGAGGTTGCAGTGAGCTGAGATCATGTCACTCCATCCTGGGTGACAAAGCAAGACTCTGTTGAAAAAAAAAAAAAGCCATATATACATATATGGCTACTATTATAATGAATGCAAAGA
Organism: Aotus nancymaae; assembly: GCF_030222135.1. Lineage (NCBI taxonomy): Eukaryota > Metazoa > Chordata > Mammalia > Primates > Aotidae > Aotus > Aotus nancymaae. The sequence continues at coordinate 124,701,863 of NW_026988425.1, forward strand.
CTGGATGCTTTTTCCTTAAAATCACAAACCAGAAAATGATGTCCACTCTTACCATTGCTATTCCACATAGTACTAAAGTTCTAGCCAGTGCAGTAAGGCCCAAGAAGGAAATAAAATACATAATGATTCATAAAGAAGAAACAAAGCTATCGCTATTTACAGATAACATAGTCTACATAGGAAATCCTAAGGATTCTACAGAAAATCTAGTACTAGACAAATTCATCAAGGTAACAAGATACAACACAAACATTCAAAATCGTTTGGGTTTCTATGTACTAGCAATGCACATATGGAAACAAATTTAAACAATATGATTCATAATCATTCAAAGTAAAATGCTTAGGTAAAAACTAAACAAAACATGTAAAACTGAACCAAACATGTATTGGGCTTGTATACTGAAAATCACAAAACAATAAATAGCAGTTGGGAGCTAGTAATATGGCTGAATAGGAACAGCTCCAGTCTGCAGTGAGATCAACACAGAAGGTGGGTGATTTCTGTATTTACAACTGAGGTATTCAGCTCATCTCACTGGGACTGGTTAGACAATGGGTGCAACTCATGGAGGGTGAGCTAAAGCAGGGTGGGGCATCATCTCACCTGGGAAGCAAGGAGTCAGGGAACTTCCTCCCCAGTCAAGAGAAGCTGTGAGGGGCCGTGCTGTGAGGAACAGTGCACTCCAACCCAGATACTATGTTTTTTCCACAGTCTTCATAACCCATAGACTGGGAGATTCCCTCTGGTGCCTATGCCACCAGGGCCCTGGGTTTCAGGCACAAAATTGGGTGGCTGTTTGGGCAGACACCAAGCTAGCTGCAGGAGTTTTTCTTTGTACCCCAGTGTCACCTGGAATGCCAGTGAGACAGAACCATTCACTCTCCTGGAAAGGGGGCTGAAGCCAGGAAGCCACGTGGTCTAAGTGGAGCCCGCTGCAGCTTGGCAAAGCTGCTGTAACCAGATTGCCTCTCTAGATTCCTCCTCTCTGGGCAGGGCATGTCTAAAAGAAAGGCAGCAGCCCCTGTCAGGGGCTTATAGATCAAACCCCTGTCTCCCTGGGACAGAGCACCTGGGGGAAGGGGCGGCTGTGGGTACAGCTTCAGCAGACTTAAACATTCCTGCCTGCCAGCTCTGAAGAGAGAAGCGGATCTCCCAGCACAGTGCTGGAGCTCTGCTAAGGGACAGACTGCCTCCTCAAGTGGATCCCTGACCTCTGTGCCTTCTGACTGGGAGATACCCCCCAGCAGGGGTTGACAGACCTCATACAGGAAAGCTCTGGCTGGCATCTGGTGGGTGCCACTATGAGACAAAGCTTCCAGAGGAAGGAACAGGCAGCAATCTTCGCTGTTCTGCAGTCTCCACTGGTGACACAGGCAAACAGGGTCTGAAGTGAACCTCCAGCAAACTCCAGCAGACCTTCAGCAGAGGGGCCTGTTAGAAGGAAAACTAACAAACAGAAAGGAATAGCATCAACATCAACCAAAAGGACATCCACATAGAAAGCTCATCTGAAGCTCACCAACATCAAAGATCAAAGGTAGATAAATCCACAAAAATGAGGAAAAACCAGAGCAAAAAGGCTGAAAATTCCAAAAACCAGGACACCTCTTCTCCAAAGGACCACAACTCCTCACCAGCAAGGGAACAAAACTGGACAGAGAATGAGTTTGACGACTTGACAGAAGTAGGCTTCAGAAGGTGGGTAATAACAAACTCCTCCTAGCTAAATAAGCATGTTAAAACCCAATGCAAAGAAGCTAAGAACCTTGAAAAAAGGTTAGAGGAATTGCTAACTAGAATAACCAGTTTAGAGAGGAACATAAATAGCCTGGTGGAGCTGAAAACACAGCACGAGAACTTTGTGAAGCATGCACAAGTATCAATAGCCAAATCAATCAAGCAGAAGAAGGATATCAGAGATTGAAGATCAACTTAATGAAATAAAGTATGAAGACAAGATTAGAGAAAAAAAGAATGAAAAGAAATGAACAAAGCCTCCAAGAAATATGGGACTATGTGAAAAGACCAAATCTACATTTGATTGGTGTACCTGAAAGTGATGGGGAGAATGGAACCAAATTGGAAAACACACTTCAGGATATTTTACAGGAGAACTTCCTAAACCTAGCAATACAGGCCAACATTCAATTTCAGGATTACTCCTAAGTGATTTTGAGGGCCCCCTACTACTCAAAACTCATTTTGAGGGCCCTCCACTACTCCTAAATGATCTTGAACCTTACTTCACTTATAATATCTCAGACTCAATAGTCAGAGAGACCTCTGCCAAATGCACGTTGAGTCATGACTGAGCCCTTATCCTTTGAGATCCATGAACATTAGAACAGATTCGTTGGACTGGGGGACCCAGCCAGATAGCTGGGGTTGGGTGGGGAGTTCATGACACTGGTGTGCTGCTCTCCCAGCCCCTGCTCCATGGCACTCCATGGAGAGAGCTGGTGGGAGAACCAGCAGAGTGGCTGGCAAGGTGAGCCCTGGCCTCAGGGCCAGGTTCCTCTGGCTTAGAGCACCATTCAAAACACCACACTGCGGAAAGGGGCACCCTCACCCTGGCCAGAAGTGGCCCCAGGTACCAGTGACTGGACTGCTTCCCACAGTGGGCAGGCGCTGGCCTCAATACTGGATGTTACCAGGACGCAGTGACAAAGCCACAGGGCAGTGACTACTTTGGGGAACAGGACACATGTTCACATTCCCACTTCTTCTTGTATTTGCTCATCAGCAGGATGGCATCCAAGGGGCTGGGTAAGCACCCTGAGGGTCCTTGGACCAAATATAAGAGTGGACTGGCCGTGACCAACAGGATAAGGGCTCAACAATCTTATTTTAAACTCTAAAGGGAATGTAACCTAATTTAAGGCTATAAAATAGTAGATCCAGGCATATCCTGCCAAAGACACACCACCTGCTGCTGCCTGTCCTGGCATCCACTCAGCACCTGCACAGGAGCATGTGTGAGAGCTCTGCTCTCTTCTTCTATAAACTTCTATGGCTCCATATTCCAGGGACATCCCAGCTTCATTGAAGCAAAAAGTTGGTTGAGAAGCTAACTTGTACGTGTGAAGGAATTCGGACAAGCTCTAAGGAGTGTGTCACTGTAGCACGCTCAGGTATAAATAACAGCATCTGTCACCATGAGCAAAACCTCCTGGGACTAAGTTGGGATATAAACTCTTGCATCAAGGCTGGGATTCTTAAAACAACATTAAACATCTTGTAATCGCTTTCCTGGGAGATACTGTGAGTACTCACATAGATACAAAATATAAATGATATTTTATAAGTCGCATTATTTACTTTAAAAAAAACATTTTTTTTTGTTTCGTTATTTTGGCTTGTTAGCGCTTTAACTTGACCAGACTTTAACTACAAAAAATAAAGTATCTTTTTAAAATAAAAATGACCTACGATGACTGGTAATCCCCATTAAAAATCTCAAGACACAGGCAGCAGTTTCTGAAATAATTGTGTAGACTATTATAAAATTGAAGCTTAGGCCAGGCGTGGTAGCTCACACCTGTAATCCCAGAACTCTGGGAGGCCGAGGTGGGTGGATCACCTGAGGTCAAGAGTTCAAGACAAGCCTGGGCAACTTGGGGAAACCCCGTCTCCACTAAAAATACAAAAAACAATTAGCTGGGTGTGGTGGCACGTGCCTGTAATCGCAGCTTCTTGGGAGGCTGAGGCATGAGAATTGCTTGAACCCGGGAAGCGGAGACTGCGTTGTGCCAAGATCACACCATTGCACTCCACCCTGGGCAACAGAGCAAGACTCTGTCTCAAAAATAAAAAATAATGATAAAAATTAAAAATAAAATTGAAGCTTAAAGCTCACTTTCTAAATAATAGTAGTCTATTCTATTAAAATGATGAAAGGTAACATTATACTCTCTAGAAGTTATCAAGCTTTCTTTAATGTTAGATATACCATGAAGTTAACTGGACTGATTTTCATTCTTTTTTTTTTTTTTCTTTAATAGACACTGGTAGTCGTGGAAAATGTGCTTTTAAGGTAAATGCTCAGGTTTCAGAAAATACCACACACACACAGGAAATATTAAAATGGACAATAATGCCAAAGTATTTCTCTTGAAGATTTAGATTTCACATTACTCTATCTAGTACATCTCATTACCAGAGTTTCCTAAAATAACTTTATAAAATATGCACTATCTATCACAGCAAAGGAAAACCCAAAGTCACAGGCTTGCCACAAATCCATGCTGGGAGGGCTTCTGAGGGACCACAACACCCTGCTGCTGAGGAGTGCCATCACCTGTGCAACATGGAGAATAGAAAGGTGAACCCCCACCAAGCAACAGAGAAGCCTGTGGTCTAGATGGACCTATTAATCATTGCTATAAAACAAAGCACCACCTCCAACCTATCTGCTTGGTACACAGAGGAGGGGGCTGTGGTGTGGCAGAACTGCACAGAGTGTGTGGCCAGAAGACTCAGGCTAAGCTCCAGCCCCTTTTTCTCAGTCACAGAGTCCCCGGGCAAGGCACTCAACTTGGACTTCAACTCTATCACCCAGGACCAGAAGAGACTGTTGGCCTTAGAGAGAGTGAGAGGTGCTGCTGATAGAAGACAGAGCCTAGGTCAAACCACGAACTGCCTCGAAAATGAGGCTGCTGAGTGATGGGTGTCCTCAGCAACCAAGTCATGCTCTGAAACAGAGCCCTGAGGACACAGGACACAAAGAAGCCTCTACGACACATGCAGCAGGTGACAGTGACAATGTGGCAGCTCCACTCTGCCTCTGCCCATCTACATAGTCACTTCCCTTACTGCCCACCCGAGTCAGTTTCTCAGGGACAGGATGTACTCTGTTGGTGGATGACGCTGGCTGAGCACAGCAAGAAAAAGTTAACTGAGTTGCATGAATGAACATCGAACTAAAACATCCTCATTTAAATGCAGAATCTGCCTCTGTCAAGACCAGTACTCCCCTCTCAGATTTCTAAGAACAATTGCTTACAAAGTGCCACTGTATTCCTGATTGTCCAAAATTAATCCAAAATATACTCCATGGCCACCATAAAACTCCATGTACTCTACCTGGAAACCTTACTCTGCCTTCTACTTGCTGGAAAGAGTGTATTTTTGGAGAGATGGAATATGTTTGATGCTGAAGACTTGCATGCCTGCCACCCAGCAATTCCACTCCTAGGTCCACCCAACGGAAATGCATCCAGATGTTTGGCAAAACACACTTTAGAATGTCTCTCTTCCCATCTCCACCCATGCTCTAGAATGCCCAAGGCCGTACTGTTCATAATAACCCAAACTGGCAACCACCTGCATGCCCATCAATAGTGAATGCTGTATATTCACATTGCACTGAGAATTAATGAGTTACAATTACACACAAGGCCTTGTATGAATCTCACACATATCATATTGAGTGACAGAGGCCAAATGGGAAAACATGCATCCTGCATGGTCCCATGTACATAGAATACAAAACAGGCAAATCTATACTGTTAGAAGTCAGGGCAGCAGTGACCCCAGAGGGGTACAAGGGGCTCCTGCAGTGTGGGCATGTTCTGTGTCTTGATATAGGTGTGGATTACGAGGTATGTTCAGTTATTTGGCTGCATTTATTAAGTTGCAAACTTCTGACATGCCCCTTTGTGCATGAGGTTCTATTGCCACAAAAAGTGGTGCAGCCAAAGGCTAAGAGAGAGGCTAGCAAGAGAAGGCAACTCTCATGCCCTGCTCCTAGGACTTGTTTTTTTTTTCCAGCAGTTAAGCCAGCAACAGGTCAGATTTTCACAGCCAGGAGTGAGGCCGATCCCTCTGATAGCTGGTTTCAATGGTGACTGTACTATCTAATCCGGGGAATGGGGGGAACAGAGAGGACACTGCACAGGCTAGTAATTAATGTATGCTACTTAATGATATCACAAATGCACTCTGAATTCTGACAAGCTTCGTGACTCTCCAAATTTACTGTGACTCACCTGTGATCTCCTCAAAACTGTGACAAAACCCTGACCTACTTAGGGCTGGGAAAGTGCCTGTAAATGACATCGTTGCTTCCCTACTTAAAGCATGTCTCTCATGACTTAAGCAATAGTAGAACAGAAGAAAATCCCAAATTCATTGGGGGGCCCAGCATTCCAAAAGATGGGCTTACATTTGCTGCCTGTTCCGAAAACCCCAAACGCCAATGCGACATGCATCCTAATTAATGCTCTGGGTTCCAGGAAGCCAAGGGCTTAGGGAATGGGTGAGAAACTGCTGTGCACAAGCCTCCTAGAAGCACTGCTCCCTTCCTGCACACATCCAGTCCCACACCACTGCTGTGCAGACCCTAGTCCCCATCCTGCAATGGAAATGAAGAGGAGGAAAGCCAGGCCTGGCTGCCCTTGTGCTCTGTCCTCACAGTGCACGTGAGGAGTTAGGAAGTCTATCCCACTGGATTGCTTTCCTGGGGGTCAAGGGACAAAATGTCCTAGAAAGGTGGCCTGGACCCTGGAAACAGTTACCGCCCCATCTTCTGGGAGAATTTCTCTTAGAATCTTTAGTCATCCCAGTGACAAGATCTTTTTTTTTCCATGGCATTATAACTCAAGACGATAATTTTAAAAATATTTTTTCTCAAGAAAACCCTACCATCAAGCCTTAATACAGTCAGTTTCTTGAAAACATGTTCTGGCAGTGATCCTTATTTTTTGTTTTTGACAGTGATTTTTCCACACCTATGCTATTTTTCCATCTCTTCCTTTAAAAATGTACAATTCTGAAAAGACAGTCTGTACAATTTCCATTGAACACAATTACAGCAGCCTTCTAGGCCCAAGTACAGAAGCAAGGCAATGTCCACAGCTTCTGCAAACATCTGCAACAACATCAGAGATGAGCCCTTGCTTGGCAGAACCCCTGCTGAGTGGAGTGACAATAAACAAACCCTGGCTGTGTCACAATCATTCTTTTTGGTCTGTCTTGTTTTTTGTTTCATTTTTTCTGCTATGCTGACTCAAACTAAACAGGTTCAGGACTAGCAGGGCCACCTGCATCACATACTGATATGAAGTCCAGGAGCACATGCCTGCTCCCTGTGGGCAGGTTCCAAGCTCTGCAGCAAAGCATGCCCTTGATGGCCCCTGATGCACTGGAGTCACGTTTACTCCCTCCTGCTAAACCACACAGTTTACGTTGTGAGGTTCACGGTTTACATGGTTCACCCTGTGAGGACCACACAGCCAAGCAGGAGGGCCATGACCTCAGGGGAGCAGGGCCATGCCTTGAAGTTTTCCAACCAGTCAGACCTCATTAATCTTCTCTTCAAAGCCCACCCAAAGTTCTAAGTACATATTCACTTTGACAGAAAATTTGAAAATCAGGGAGAAAGAGTGAACTTTAATCATCTTATCATTTAAAGACACCTTACACCACTTCCCAGAGGCCGAGTTCTGTATCCTCAGATCATGCATGGGGACCATGCGGCCAGGAGACCTTCTGCCCCACTCTCTCCAACCCTATCCTTCTCTGGTCCTGGCAGAGGCTCCTTGCTCTGTGTCCTTTGACCTAGCAGCCCAGGCACCCACATTGAGGAGGCACAGGAAGTAACAGAAAAGAGAATCAAGACTCACACACTGGTTCCATGAGACCCCTTCCCCAGTGACATTGGAGATACCTTCTTGTCCCTGGCCTCCTAACAGTCTGCTGGGAAGATACCTGCCTGTGTCTCCTGGTTCCTCATATACAACTCCCGGAACTCCTGATTCCACAGCCAGTAATGTGTCCCTCAAAAGATGGAGGGTTCCTATACAGAGTTTATTTTACTAAGCAGAAAATAACAAAGCAAAGCCAACACTCCCAACCTTCCATAAAGGGAAAGACCTGATGCCACACAGGTGGATGGATCCCTTGGGAGGCCAGGAAAGGCAGTGCCCTGCCAGGAACAGAGCAAACCCTTTCTTCCTGTCACTCAGGGCACTGCTTACTGACTCAGGGACCATTCTGAGGACTTGGCGTCCCCACCTGTGAGCTGGAGACATGGCCACCACTGGCAGAGCTCCCATGAGAATTGACGTGGGACATACAGGAGACCCTGCTACCCCCAGCAAACACAGAGCCTCCTGTATGAGCTCTTCTCTCCTTTACAGCCTGTGGGAAGCACCCTCCATAGCGGGCTCCTGAGAGTCCCAAAATAGGCCACCTTCTTGCCATTCAAACCCCTTCTGGTACCCATGCTATAGCTGGTTTTAAAATAATAATTAAAAAGCAGGATTCTTCAGCATGCCAGCCATCCCCCCTCCCCAGGCACTGGGCATCCTCTCACTTGCACTAGGCAACATAAACCTGTTTCCCTGACGACTCTGCTCACACCTTGTTCCGTGTCCTGCACCTCTCCATTTCAAGAAGAGGAAAATTGAAAAGGCCATGCAGCCTCACTCGGTACAGATTCTGGCCCCTACTCCTGTCCTGGTTCTGCCCCAGGTTTCAAGTAGGTAGGGTGCACACTTGTGCACATCAGAAACCACTGGGGTAAGCTGCAGGGGTAGCCAATATTCACATGCACCCACCATCTCTCTCATCCTCTGTGAAGTTGGCCTCATGCTGGCTTCAGTACACCCAGGGCCACAGGGGATCTGGCTCTGGACAGGGGAATCATGCTCAGCAATGGCCATGTTTTACACATCCCCACCCCCAACCAGCATGCTGCAGCCCTCCAGGAGGGGCTGACCTGGGGAGTCAGTGACCTCCCAGTGCTCTTCATACTAGGCCCCACCTCACACCTCTGCAATGCCACCTTCCACCTTACACATTGTACCTGCTCCGGCAGGCATTCCAGGACCCAGTGGTATTCTAACCCAGCCTAAGCACCCACTAGGGAGGGGCTAAGTAAGCATGAACCACAAAGTACCTGGAATGCAACCACAGACAATCCATGGACCCATGAGGGGTTGGTGGCTCCCCTATGCAGGAGAAGGTGTGGGGACTCTACAGGACACCATGCACAAGAGAGCCCACAGACCTGGGGCCTGATGGGAGGCAGTTCTCAGGATGGTGGCCCCAGAGTGTGGGATGAAGGAACTCAGCTGTTTCAGGGGCTGGTTCCAGCTGCTCTTCCCCTATTCTTGGCTGGCTTTGCCCTTCTGCTGGACAGGCTCTTGGGCCTCAAGCCCCTACAACTCCACAGCCCTGCTCTGCTCACCTTTGTCCTTCAGCATCTCTCTACCTCCTGCCCTTTGGGCCTCTGCTCTAATTTCCAGTTGTCTGATTTCTTCCATATTTCACAATTTGGATCCCCAAGGAATCCCACTTTCAGGATATGATCAACATGACTCTTTCCTGGAGGGCTGAGTGCTTTCCACCAGATGGGTAAGTCAGCCTATTGGCCAGTCTAGAGCCTGTGGCCCAAACTGTCTTTTTATTTTTCTGGTAGAGGTTTGTGGAAGAAGGGCATGGGATTACACATAAACTCTTTGGGTATGTTGCCAAGGACTAAGTTAAGAAAGCTAGAATGAGCACATATTGCAGAGATCAGAGTAAAATTGTGAAGGGAGCCCACTGAGAACCCTAAAGAATGGGAAAAAGGGGAGAACTCTGACAATGGAACAAGAGTGGGTAGGAGCTGGTGTGGCTCACTTGTCTCCAACAACCTGCCAGGCTGTACTGGCAAGATTCATCTACTCATAACTTGGAGCGTGTCTGCAGCAAAGCCAGGGCGCCCAACTCCCGGTGAGCCCCCATCAATATACAGTTCACCAACCACCACACATTCAGCACAGTGCCATGTGGCCACTGAAACCTCGGTTTAAAAAGAATATTTATAACATAGAAAAGGCTCAAGAAATGATGTCTGCGACAAGAAAAACCAAACCAGATAAAACATTTTTTTGCAGAATGATTATTTACTTCTTCTGCAACGAGTAGGTATTTTTCCAAAGAGTACTTTGCTACTTTCATGAGTTTAGACAAAAAGTTTGTTGAATTAATGAGAAGACAACACAAAGCCAAGGGCAGCAAGATTTAGGATAGACTAAATATGGAGATAGAGACAATGAAAAGCCAAGGGTCGCCTTGTTGTCCCTTGCTAGGCAGGCAGGGAAGGACCATCCTCCTCCTCTCCCAGGCTATGCCAAGGAGGCAGGGCATCCTGTAGGCCTGCCATACCCTGGGCACCCTTGTGAGTGAATGGGCCTGCAAGGGGCTAGCACAGTATGTCAGGCCAGACAGAGGATATGATGGGGCTGCAGAGGATCCCTTCCATAAGCATGTGTCCCAGGTGTAAATACAGTTCATACATGCTGCATGTTCCTGACACAGTTCTACCCATTCCCAACATGCGGGAGAGCAGCGCCTAGAGCCAGGCCACTGTGCACACATGCCTGATGCTCAAGTGGTACCGAGTACATGACAGAAATGAACAAAGGGTGTGTACCCATTCCCAACATGCGGGAGAGCAGTGCCTAGAGCCAGGCCACTGTGCACACATGCCTGATGCTCAAGTGGTACCGAGTACATGACAGAAATGAACAAAGGGTGTGATAATGGTCAAAGAGCAGGCTGGGTGCGGTGGCTTGCACCTGTAATCCCATCACTTTGGGAGGCCGAGGCCGGCGGATCACCAGGTCGAGAGATCGAGACCATCCTGGCCAACATGGTAAAACGCTGTCTCTACTAAAAATACAAAAATTAGCTGGGTATGGTGGCATGTGCCTGTAGTCTGAGCTACCCAGGAGGCTGAGGCAGGAGAATTGCTCGAACCCATCTCAAACAAAAAAGAAAGAAAGAAAGAACAAGACAGTCACTCTCCTCCACTAAGGACTAGTGATGTTCCTTCCCTTTACTACCATGAGAAGGAGGCTATTTGTAAAGATTCCAGGTCACAGTAACTTGGTGATGTATACCTTACTCCAGAGAAGCAGTAAAATGACCTCTGACTCCCAGATCTACTGGGGTCAATTATTGCAGGGCTCTGCGGGGGCACTGAAGGCATAAGGGTTGGCAACACAAAGAAGACCTTGCTTTGGAGATCTGAAGAGCTCTTCTAATGACCTGACTATGAAAGTCACTATTACCATGGCTAAGAGTCACAAAGGCATGTGGACCTGTGTCTTGGTCCATTCTCACACTGGTATAAAGAACTACCCGAGAGTGGGTAACTTACGAAGAAAAGGTGTTTAATTTACCCGCCGTTCCACAGGCTTACCACAAAGTATGGCTGAAAGGACTCAGAAAACTTACAATCATGGTGGAAGAGCAAAGAGAAGCAAGCATGTCTTACCACATTGAAGCAGGAGATAGAGTGAAGGGGGAAGGAAGTGCCACACACTTTTAAACGATCAGATCTTGTGAGAACCCACTCACTGTCATGAGAACAGCAAGAGGGAAGACTGCCTCTATGATCCAATCACCTCCCACCAGGCCCTGCCTTCAGCACATGGGGATTACAATTTAAGCCAAACCATTTCAGCATGCAACTTGCCCTTCAGGAGTGAGGTCCTTAACTGCAGAGTCCCTGGGAGAATGCGCATTCAGTGAGGTGAGGCAGGGCCATGGCTTACAGGAGTGGCCTCACTGCCTGCAGTGCTGAGCAGGGGAAGGTGGGAAAGGCTTTGGGAAGGGAAAACAAAGAAGGTGTCACATGAGAGGCAGGGGCTAGGGTCTTGAAGGGAAGGCCCTGCTGAGCACCCAGGGAGCGGCAGTAGCAAAAACAGGGATAATGCAGCCATGACTGCTGTGGGATTGAGATGAGGTGGACGTGTAGAACAGTCTACCTGGGGGAGCGTCCAACCCTGAAATTCAAGTAATGGTTTCCTAGGTTTAGGCAATACTCTAAAAAGTTCTGGGCTTTTTACTTTTTAAAAAATAGTTTTCTCTCATTGAGCTTGCAAAATTTAAGAAATTTCTGTTAAAAATCCACAAATAGGCTTTAGAACATCCCAGCCATCAACCTCTGAGCTGCCTCTCTCCTTTCTCTGCCCTGACTCAGCAGTCATCTCTTGAGATCAGGTGCTCTTCCATACCCAATGCTTTGCATTTCTTAATCTCATTGATAGCAAACAAGTAGGCTTCTGAAAAATATGGTATGCTCAGCTGTGAAAGGCTGGAGTTCTTTGACTCTGCCCAGCTGAGAGTTCCTGGAGGGGCTGTGTTGCTCCAACAGTAGCTTAGCACTCAAAGTCAAGAGAGCACACACTGGGCACTCTAAGGCCTTGGCACACAAATGTACAAGTTGCTGCCCTGTCCTTTTATGGATCCACTTCCCAAGCTATTTCCAGCTTCAGAGTGTCCCATGCAATAGGCCTGCAGGCTCCCTGGTTTGTGGCTGGCCCTGTCCTTCTGCTCACACTCATCACATCCCTGACTCATAGAAAGCACTTCCACAACCTTGCTGCAGGCAGGACAATGCACCAATAAGGGGCACAGTTTCTGAAGGTCCTTACCTCAGAGAGCCACTTAAGTGCCCAAAACCACTAACACAAGGAGTTAACATGCAAAGCAGCCCATAGTACCCGTGGAGGCCTGACAGAAGCAAATACAACCTCATTGGCCAGGCATATCCTGAAGCCAAGCTAAAAATCAGGCTGCAATCCAGTGACAAAACAAAAGCAGCAGTAATTCTCCAAGAATAAGGGCCAACAGACCCAGAAACAGCAGGACCAGACAATAACTCCCACCCCACCATCACCACCACCAATAAGCTCAGGGAATAAATGATTACTCAGAGACTAAAACAATGCTCTAAGGGTTAATTCAAGCATTTTTAAAAATGATAAAACACTAAATAAACAGTATGACAATATTAAAAAGACCAGGGTGATGAGAAATGAAGAGAATTTGTGTAAATGAGTACTATAATCACAAAATCAAAGACCAAGAGGCTGGTTTTTAAAGCAGATTTGATGTGGATTATGTAGAAGGCAGCTTAGTGAAGTGGAAGGCAGAATTGAGGGAATTATCCAGAATGTACCATAGAGAGCTGGAAGAAGGGGTAATGTGAGAGAACGGCTAAGAAATAAGAGGATGGAATGAAAAGGACCAATAAATGACTAATTGGAGAGGGAAAGAAAGAAAAGAGACAAGAGGTAGCAGGCAGCTTGTGAAGACTTAGTGGCTAGTAATGTCATAGAATCAATGTCAGACATGAATTCTCTACTTAGGAAAGGTCAGAGAAGCTGATGGATGGCTGGCTCATTCTTTAATCTTCCCAGGTAACCCAAAAAGATCAGGAGGGATAATTTTCCAAGATATCACACATTCTGATTGTGCAGGTAACCCTATGATGTAGTCTTTTCCAAACACCGGGTTTATTTTGTCTTTTCTCCACATTTGCAATAGCATCACGATGGAGCTGATCATTTGAACTGATCCTTTGGGTCCTGCTGACTTCCTGTTTATGGGGATGCTAGGGCTTGGCCATCTGGCTTCTCTAAAGCCATAGTTCACTAGTAACATCCCTATGACTGACAATCCCATGTGAACTCTACAAACTTAGAGGCAGGCAGGGAAATAAAAGTATTTAGAGACTTCAGCTGATTGCCTTTTAACACATGGTAGACATTCTGCCAGCAACTGAACACAGTGAGTGTGGGTGCACTCTCCCTTCCACACCACTTGCTGGCAGCAGCACCAAGGACAATAGGCTAAAGGAGTTGCCCACAGGACAGTCTACAGTGGACGAGGCTAAGGGGAAATCCCAGGACAGTCTACAGTGGACGAGGCTGAAGGGAAATCCTCATCAACTCTTGTTCCTTGGAATTTAGGATTTCCCACTTTTGAGTTGCCACAGTTTCAAAACTAAGTTGTGCAGATGGAGAAACTGAAAAACTAAGGGTTGTTAACATATAACTATTTTACACTGAGAATTTAAAACAAACAAATCTCAAATTATTGCAATAAACTATTCCAAAATACAATTTGGGTCCACGGATTTCTAACTACAAATTGCTTATAAAAGAATACATAAATTTCATCACCTTCAACTCAATCTGATAAAGTACCTACATGCTTCCTCCATACAAAAGACCAAGTCAGATGTTTATGAATACAGCTTGTGCCATGTGAGTAGGCAATTGGCCAATTCTGTGCTCCTTGATGGGCTCATCGGTGAAGTGGGCTTGAACACTGATACCTGCCTTGCAGGGTAGCTGTGAAATCTAAACCAGATAATATAAGCAAAGTACTTGGCAATGATTGCTACTCTTACCGTTTAGAAATTACAGTGCTAATTTAATATCCATTACATTAATGATGTAATTAAATGACTAAAGCAGTAAGAATTCACTCAAGGTTATACTGATGAATGCCCAAAAGGTCACAGACTTCCAAGAGACAGGTGGTCACTCCAAGGCCACCAGGACCAGGCAGTACGCAGGGTCAGGCTGCGGAGGTCGGGGAGAGTGGGACAGATGTCCAGGGTGGTACCTGCCTGCCTCCCTCCCCGCCAGGCTACTGTGCAAGGAAGGGCCTGGGTGGCCCTCGCTGGGATGCCAAATCCTAATACAATAGCTTGTCTAATCTAACAAAAGGGCCTTTGTGAAGAATTGTTCTGGAGTCAAACAAAAACTCTTCTTGGAAAAGATCCCTAAAGTTACTACACAATGCCCAGCACCCATGCAAAACAGTGACCTGTTTCTCAAAGCACAAGAAGTCCCCAGAGATTACAAGCAAAACCCGTTAGCATCCACACCATCATCCAGCAGAGAGCAGCTTCTCAGCTTCCAGTGAACAATCTCCTCCACACTTTCTTTGAAAGCCCCAGAAACAATGAAAAAGGAAAGGGAGAGAGAAAACTAGAAAGAGAAATATATTCCACCCCCAACAAATCAAAGAGACAGACACAACCACAAACCACAAACCACTGAGTGTACAAGAACCAATGCAATCAAGAACAGACACAGCGAGCCAGCACCCGCCTCCTGAACCTGGGGAGGCACACAGGCCCTGGGAGGAGAAATGGCCTGGCCCCGATATGGCTGGTCATGAAAGGGCTATGTGGACACAGGAGCATGACCACTGGGCAGGCCTCAGCCTATGGACTTGGCCTTGTACAGAGAGAAAGGTAGCAAATGTGGAACAGAAACACAAAAGGTCTGCTATGAACAACACCCAACTTAAACCCTGAAATCTAGGGAACATAGCCAGCCTTAGACAAAGGGAATTCATGTGGATTAAATGTACTTCAGACCACAAACTTGAATCGACTGTGCACCCCACCCTAGCTTCACCCCATTCCCATTCTTCAACAAATACCTGACCCCATTCAAAAGTGACTAAAATCACAAAGCAACCAGCATGAGAATCAGGCACAGAAGAGAGGGTGGGGAAGGAGAAGAGCAAATGCAGATGCTTGACAAAATACCCATATTGACACAGATAAAGTGTCTTTATAACAAAATAGTTCCCATTTTCTCTATTAGCTTCTTATTACTACTATAACAAATTATCACAAATGGAGTGGCTTCAAGCAATAGAAATTTACTTTCTTATAGTTTTGAAAGTCAGAAATCTAAAATCGGGTTAAAATCTAGGTGTTGGCAGGGCTGCGTTCCTTCTGGATGCTCCAGGGAGGATCTGCTCCTTGTCTTTTATGCTTTTTAGATGCTGCCCTCATTCTTTGGCCCATGGTCCCCTTCCAAGAAACACATCACTCTGACCTCTGCTCTCACTGTCACATCTTCTCTCACTCTGACCCAAATACCTCCCTTGTGATGACCTGGGGCCCACCGGGGTTGCCCAGGATCATTTCCCTATGTCAAGGACCTTCACTTAATCACACCTACCAACACCCTCCTGACATACAAGGTGACATATGCAGAGGTTCTGGGGGAATTAGGACAGGAATACCTCTGGAGGGGTCATTATTCTGCCCACCATAAAGAGAAATTTTCCCTCTTCTTTTCCAGCTTCTGAAGATCTCCATATGCTATAGCTCTTGGTCCCCCACCTTCAATGTTGTCAGGCAAAGTCCTGAAGCTGCCATCACTCTGGTTCTCATCTGCCTCCCTTCTTTTCCAACTTTTAAGAAAGACCCTACTGATTATACTGTGCCTATGCAGACAATCCAGGATAGTCTCCCTATTTTCAAGTCAGCTGACTAACAACCTTAATGCCATGCTCAACTTTTTTTCATTTTTCAGTTCCAATTTTCTGCCATGCATGGTAAGATATTCATAGGTATTGGGGATTCGGATACTGACATCTTTGAGGGGTTGTTATCCTGCCTACCACACTCTCCTAAAAAGGAAAATTAAAAAAGATCAAAGAAGAGTCATAAACCAACAGAAAGAGAAGCAGAGCTTGGAAAAGAAATGGAGAAATAAAAATTG
Source organism: Aotus nancymaae (assembly GCF_030222135.1). NCBI lineage: Eukaryota > Metazoa > Chordata > Mammalia > Primates > Aotidae > Aotus > Aotus nancymaae. The sequence goes on from NW_026988425.1 coordinate 124,718,179, forward strand.
AAATAAATGGAATAGAGATGAAAACCACATTAGAAACAACTAAATAATAAAGGCAGTCAACCCAAGAGATAAGTAAATGAAATGGAGAATGTAAAATATCAACTTTATCAAAGAGATGACAGATGTAAGACAAAAGGAACAAAGTGCATATAACTAACATTCTTGAATTCTTAACAGAAAAAAGGTCACAGATATAATACAAGAAAACTTCTGAAATAAACTGACTCATCTCTGTCAATTACAAGGGTTTACTGTGCTTAGTTTAAAAGACAATGATACAGCAATACTAGCATCCAGAAACACTAGGTAAATTAACTGACATAAAAGAAGCACATGAACGTCTAGTCAAAAAACAGGCTGGCTTCAAATTTCTCTACAATAACTTTGTGCTAAAAGACAGTAGAAATATCTCTATATAGTTTTGTAAAAAATTACGCATCTCAAGACCTTTATAATCTGGCAAGACATGTTTTCAAGCTTGCAAGAATTCTTCAAGCATGTGTGTGCCATGAAACATGTGAGAAGAGAACAAGAAAGAAGGAAAACAGAGCCAGGGATTAAACAAACTATACAATGAACTTCAGACAACTGAAAAACAAATTAAAAAAAAATCCTCAAATGTGGAGAAATAGGAACACTTTTACACTGTTGGTGGGAGTGTAAATTAGTTCAACCATTGTGGAAGACAGTGTGGCGATTCCTCAAGGACCTAGAAATAGAAATTCCATTTGACCCAGCAATCCCATTACTGGGTATATATCCAAAGGATTATAAATCATTCTACTATAAGGATACATGCACACGAATGTTCATTGCAGCACACTTTACAATAGCAAAGACCTGGAACCAGCCCAAATGCCCATCGATGATAGACTGGACAGGGAAAATGTGGCACATATACACCATGGAATATTATGCAGCCATCAAAAATGATGAGTTCGTGTCCTTTGTAGGGACATGGATGAACCTGGAAACCATCATTCTCAGCAAACTGACACAAGAACACAAAATCAAACACCACATGTTCTCACTCATAGACGGGTGTTGAACAATGAGAACACATGGACACAGGGAGGGGAGCATTATACACTGGGGTCTGTTGGGGGGAAATAGGGGAGGGACAGCAGGGGGTGGGGAGTTGGGGAGAGATAGTATGGGGAGAAATGCCACATATAGGTGAAGGGGAGGAAGGCAGCAAATCACACTGCCACATATGCACCTATGCAACAATCTTGCATGTTCTTCACATGTACCCCAAAACCTAAAATGCAATTAAAAAAAAAAATCCTCAAGAACATATCCACTAGAACTACTAATAAGAAGTCTGATATTGTGTGATCCTAGAATCTATTTAAACAGAGCACTAAGAATAAGTAACTGGAGACAGGTTACCTAAGAGATGACCAATGTTATGCACCTTGACAAGGTAAAAAGTTTTAGCATGAGTAACAAAACAGGGAAATGAGGAAAAGGAAGCACTGATATGCAAATTTAGTCATATTTCAACCTGTGAGTGAGTGGATACCAACCCTAAACACACCACAGTTCACAAACAGCAAATGCAAGGTTAACAAAAACAAGCAAACAGGTATTTCATAGTTTTCCCCTAATTTTACAGGATTGAATGGAGGCTGTAGCTGCTCTCCAAATCCATCTCTTGTTCCTGGGCACTCAGCTAACCCACAGGGCTATGAGCTGAGTGGCTGGGGGACATTACTTCCTGCACACCAGTCGGCTTTGCTATAGGAGCTATGCCTGGGAGTGGTCAGCCCCTGACCACTGAGCCCCTCTCTTATGCCTGGGAGGGGCTGCTACATAAATGGTAACTCCATGCTAGCCTACCCAAACCAAGAAAGGGAGCTTTCAGAAACTTTTACGCTCCAAGAAATAAGATGTGTAACTTAAATTCAGCAAGTCTTTAATTACTAAATAAAAATATAATTTAACCGAGTACTTTTTTAGTTAAAATAGCATGTACTGTAGACTAAAAATGTAATAATCTCCAACAAGAATTCTATGTATGTTCCTGTGTATGTGTTCAATAGTCTTGGATATCCACAGACCACTTCTAGAAAGATGCACAAGGAGCAATTAGTAGTAATACCTTTTGGGAAAGGCATGGATATTGAGGGAAGAAAATGACTCCCATTTTACCATATGCTCTTGTTTTGTTTTGTTGAACTTATTCTTTTAACTTGTGCAAATACTAGACTTTTCATTAAAAAAAATAAATAAATAAACAAAGGAAAAAGGAAAGAGAAAAACTAGTATGGCTCGATTTTTACAGAGCAATGTACACCCTCTGCCTTGCTGTGCGCACAGGAAGAAGCAAGATGCTGAGAGTGTGGGGTTTGGGAAGCTCTGTATTACTTTTATCTTTGTAGATGTCAGTATTTTTTATGGAACATGTTTCAGAAAGTTTACACCAAACAGATGGTCACATTCAAAACGCCAAGGGCAAAGTAGAGCTCACTCAGGACCGGCTTCTTCTCAACTCCTCCCCGCCACACATGTTAATTAAACTCATCTACCATGAATGTAAAAATTAAAGTGATGACGCACAGCAGACACAGGTTTGAACAATCCTTTGGTATACTCCCTAAAAAGGAAAGAATGCAAGGAAATTTTGACGTCTGCCCAAAGGGTCCAGATTGTCATTTCTGGCTCGAGCTCTTTCCCAGTCGGGAGCATCACAGAAGCTGGTGGAGAAGCTTGCTGGACAGAGAGCTGTCGCTGGGTCAGTCCCTGACCACTGAGCCCCTCTCTTTTTCCAGGTGACCTCTAATAACTGACAGCCAGCAACCACCAACCATCCTTCTGTTGTCCTCACAACAATAATCCTACAAGAAAAATCCTGCAAGGTACCTACTCTTACCCTCATTCCACAACACGGAAATAGAGGCTCAGAGCAGTGAGACCCTTCCTTGAGGACCCTCAGCTCCTGGCTCTCAGACCCAGCTCCTGGCCCAAACTTACCCCAGTCCTGAGGGAAAAAAAATTAATGCACCTGCACAGTTTGTGCTCTGTCCTGGAGGAAGAAGGGCTGGGAAAATAGCCAACCAGAGCCCACAGTAGCACCTGGGTCAAGCTGTTACCTGTAAGGCAGATGTCACATACAGGGACACTGGAGCTGGCAGTTGAACTGCCTTAGCCACGGCCTCCCAGCAGGAGGCACACAAATGGAAAGCAAACCCAGTGTGGGGCCCAGGGCTGGGATGTCTCACTCTTACTCAAGCCAGGCCTAGGCACTCGCAGTCCCCTCTGTGGGCACTTGGGTTCCCACATCTGTCCTCCCCCTTACATACTCAGGAAAGGAAATCACGTAAGGATGGCAAGCTGTCCTGGGGGAAGCCTGGATCCCAAGGGGAGTAGACAGAGGGAGCAAATGCAAGCCACTGGGCAGTCAGTGCAGCCTGAGACAGGCCCCTCTGTGTTAGGAAGATTATGACATAAATAGCACATGCTCCAGGGCAGGGTCTAGGTGTGATTCCAGACTGCCCTCCATGCCCTGAAACACTCAGCTTTCCCTGTTGTGCTGGGCATCTCCTGGACCATGGAGGGTATTATCGCTTGATGGCTCTTTTTCTTGGACCATGGAGGGTATTATCGCTTGATGGCTCTTTTTCTTAGCAATGTCCACAATGGACTTTCAATTCTGAAAAAGGGCTTTTCTGCTGAGACTACAGCACTGAACCATGAGCCCTTTCTTGCTATAATGTGTGCAGTAGTTCAGTTCCTTCCTAGGCAACTTTTGCAAGAGAGAGAACATTGAAAGGGGAAAATAAAATCAACAAGGGAAGATTAATTATTTAAAAGAAAAAATTCCCAGCAGTACTTTATGCAGAAAGGATGGTTTCCCACTCAACACCTTGGGGACAAAGGTATGTATATCACTGTGTCGTGGCACTGTTCTCTTCCCAGAAAGGGCAGGCCTTATTCTCCCGCCAAGATAAAATAACAAGGGGGCAGGTGATAAGGAGTCTTGCTCAGGGGCAGAAAAGTGAGGTCAGAACATCCCAGCAGCCTGCTGAGGACCTCTTAGGGCAGGGAGAGAGCCCATAAGACAGGTGTGGCAGGTAGCCAGAGGGCAGTGGTGGCAAGGAGACTGAGGTGGACCACAGTCACTGGCTAGAGTAGTCACAGTCAAGATGTTGAGGGGGGCCTGAAAGCCTTAGCCCCAAGGGCCAACGCCTCTTGCTGTACAGCATGGCTAGTGTGGAAGGCTTTGTTCAAAGACCCCTCTACAAAGGGGAAATCCCAGACAGAGAAAATCAAGACTAGAAGAAGAGGCAGCAGCTCAGCCATGTGCATTTTCCAAATGCCCAAGTGCAGAGGGAGGGGACCCAACCTTGCAGGACAGGGCAGCAGGGATAGTTAAGGACACAAAGCCTCGTCCAAGGAAGACACTATTAAGGAGGGAAAGCAGGTATTTGCTTGCATGGATGTATAATGCTATAGAGATGCTGCTGCCACAGAAGACGGCAAGCCTAGGGACACAGGAGAATGAGGCAAACGTAACAAGAACAACAGCCAGGTTGCCCATCTTGGCTCACATCCCTATCCCACTGCATACCACTAACCCAGCCAGCCCCACCATTCAGTGGGCTAGCTGCTGTGTTAGCCTCAGGCTAAATGAATTTCTTCATTTCAGCCTCCCATAGATGTCACTAAAGTGTCAGAGAGGCAGTGGTGGAGTCCACCAGACCATGCATCACCAGGTGAGGGGCAGTCACGTGGGGCCTGAAGACAGGGCATCCCAAGTGTGCCAGTCACTCTCACCCGCTGCAGCAAACCACAGACTGCCATCCTCAGTCTTCTCACCTGCAAAATGGGAACAACTTCCCTCCTGACAACAGAGTTATTGGGAAGATCAAATGAGATAATCTACATGAAAGCATTCTATAAACTGCAAAGTACTATAAAACTGTAAAGACATGATGATATGTTGTATGCAAGTTAACAAACTTGGTAAATAGTTTGATTTCCTTCTGTATGGCTCTACCTTTTACCATTGTTTTATTGTTTAATAATGAAATTGTATTTTTTTTTGTTTTATTTTTTAACTTGATGAAATTGTATTTTTTTGCTGTATATATTTTGGTGTATAAGAGGATGTGTTGAAATATTAAATACCATGGAAGAGCTAAATAGAGCTAATTAATGTATGCATTACCTCTCATGCTTACTATTTTGTGTGATAAAAACACTTAAACTCTACTCTTAGCAACTGTCAAGTCTATAATATATTGTTATTAATTTAGCCACCATGTTACCTTGTGAACATAGACATTTGTAGGCCAGCTATATATTCAGTTAAGTGATATAAAAGTACCATTTCATCAAATAGTAAATGTTTTACCAGTTCATCTGACTGATGTCTTTCAATTTCCTGCTTTAAGGAGACCAACTTTCCTTCCCCCTTGTAGGATAATGTATAAGAAGGGTAAAGGAACTCCTGTCCTTCCTGTTTCTCCTGGACCTGTCTTCTCGCCTTTTTAAAGTTATAAGAACTTCCTTGAAGCCAGTGGTTCTCAATGCCAGAATCAATTGGGGCTTTTTATAAAAGTCCCAGTGGGTTCCAACCAAGGCTGTGGCTCAGTTGCTGATATCAGAACCTCTAGGGGACGTGCCCAGATATTAAGATTTTTCAAGTACCCATATCATTTCTATAGGAAGTGGGGGACCCCGGCCTGGGGCCTTCAGAGAGCCAGGACAACCCCAACTCTGAGCACGTATCCAGCAGTGACACAGGCCTAATAGCGGTATCTTCCTTTCTGAGGAGATATTAATAGATTATGAGGTTTAGGATTTGCCAACATTTTTTAATATAGGAAATTAATGTAAGCAATCATCTTAATTGATCACGTCTTTTCTTCCATTGTGAATTTTCTTTTTTCCTTAAGGATTGTTTCAAATATGACATATTCATGTGACCTTCCATTTTACGTTTTCAAGGTAGTACAACTAATTAATTTTATTCTTAAAAATCTATGGAATGGAAAATCTGAAATTATAATGCTTCTTTGAACTCACACTCTGCTGTATGACAAGAAAGTCCCATTACAACTAATCAGTGAATTATCTGGTTTTTGTTTATTTGCAACCCTAGCAAACAAAATTTTGCGTGCCACTGAACTGCAAGCTTAAGTAGGAAAGGTTTCAAATTTTATATGAGCAACATTCTCAACTACAATGCTTCTGAACTCATGGGAGCTAGCAATTCTAGAAAGAATAATTAAATTTCTAATTTTAATTCCCTTACAGCTATTACATGCATTTAACAAACATTAATGGAGAGACTGTTCTGAACAAGGTGCCTCAGAGATGTAATAAGAAATAATGCATGAGCTTCTCTTCAAGGGCTTCAGAGTCAGAGGGAGGAACAATGTCCACACAACTCATTTCTAATTATAAACACTTGTACAGATGATCAGTATTCTCCTCGACCCTAAACGTGGAGATAAATATTTTTAAAAGACACCTAATTTTTCCTCCCTGTTCTCTCACAGCATCAAGCAGGGCTTCCTTTCCCCTTGATTAGTCAGCACTTTGGGAGAACTAGGGAATTAATTTTGCACAAAATCATAGAGTTGAAAGGGATATCAGAATAGGTGGCTACGGTTCTTCATTTTACACGTTCAGTTAAGACCTAGAGAATATCCTCAGAATAGGGACACAAGTCAGCAGGAGGCCTCCTCTAGGCTTGGGCACTCTCTCTCCCCAGCCTGGGCCAGGCTCTCTAGTCACTAGTCAGTGGGCATGGAAGGAGTCTAATGTGAATGCAACCACACACCCATCTTGTAATAAACCCTACAGGCTAAGCAGTGGGCTGGCTCATCTGCATCTACTCCTCCCCTAGGCCCCTGAAAGCACCTTTTGTGATGATGCATTTCTAAACAAACTGCCTGCTAGACTGTAAGCAGGATGTCAACTTTGGTAGAAGAAACCTTGTCTACCTCTTCAGGTTTAGGCAGAGGACCCCAGAGGGATGTCCCACCTGAGTGCATGTGCCGTGTCTGAGAACCCAGAGTCAGTGGGCACTTGCAACCACATGGACCTGAGGGATGAGTTCATGTTTGACACCTCCGACAAGGTAGACTTTACAAACAGAATAATCAAGAGACATGGGGATGAACCGCAACCCATCCTGGCGATTCCAGGACATGTTTCCAAGGGATTAAGTGCAGCCTTTCAATGTGCCTACCCAATAGCTGCAGACCCGCAATGCTAAGTTAAACAGCCAGAGAGCTTTCACTCAATCTAATAATCTAATGCTACACTTGCAAATGACGTATCTCCTTCCTTGGGGGTCCATGTCTACCCACAGATGGCACAGAGACCCCTGTGTCCTTCACCATGACAGTCAACACCAATGGCAAGAGATGGCAGATGGTCTCAGAGCCAAGGACATGCTCTGGGAAAGGCTCTAGGCTGTACAAAGGAACATACTTAGGGTGGGGGCAGCTGTGAAGACCCTAGCCTGCCATCATGCCTCTCCCAGGGAAAAATGCCAAGACCATCATCTCTGGAAGGACCTCGGGTTACAGTCATTGCCCACTCTCCTCCTTGAAATCTACTCACAGGACCCTACCTTTGGAATGCTACTCTTTTTCCTCTCCCCCACCCACTAGTTTTTCATGTAAAGGACTCATCTTTTATTGTCTCCAAGGATAAGGAAGTGTGTTCTGTAATGATCTTGCCCAATGAGCCCTTGTGGGCCTGCTATTCTCATTCCCAGCAGCACCTGAGATACAGGAGACACAACCGGCTTCTTGGGGAGCTTGCTATCTACTCTGATTGAGAGGAACTTCCCTTAGCATTGCTTAACAGAGTCAGCTTGAATTACTCCATTTTCATGCCACTGATAAAGACATACCCAAAACTGGGAACAAAAAGAGGTTTAATTGGACTTACAGTTCCACATGGCTAGGGAAGCCTCAGAATCATGAGAGGAGGTGAAAGGCACTTCTTACATGGCAGTGGCAAGAGAAAAATAAGGAGGAAGCTGAAGTGGAAACCCTGATAAACACATCAGATCTCATAAGACTTATTCATTATCACGAGAATAGCACAGGAAACATCAGTCCCCATGATTCAATTACCTCCCCTGGGTCCCTCCCACAACACATGGGAATTCTGGGAGATATAATTTGAGTTGAGATTTGGGTGGGGACACAGCCAAACCATGTCATTCTGCCCCTGGCCCCTCCAAATTTCATGTCCTCACATTTCAAAACCAACTGTGCCTTCCCAACAGTCCCCCAAAGTCTTAACTCATTTCAGAATTAACTCAAAAGTCCAAAGGCCAAAGTCTTATCTGAAACAAGGCAACTCCTTTCTGCCTATGAGCGTGTAAAATAAAAAATGAGCTAGTTACTTCCTAGATACAAAGTTACTTCCTAGATACAATGGGGGTCTAGGTATTGGGTAAATTCTGCCATTCCAAATGGGAGAAATTGGCCAAAACAAAGGGGGTTACAGGGCCCAGGCAAGTCTGGGTAGTCAACTCTTAAAGCTCCAAAATGATCTCCTTTAACTCCATGTTTCACTAGCACATGCTGATGCTAGTGACAGGTGCCCATGGTCTTGGGCAGCTCCACCCCTGTGGCTTTGCAGGGTACAGCCTCCTTCCTGGCTGCTTTTATAGGCTGGTGTTGAGTGTTTGTGGCTTTTCCAGGTGCACAGCGTAGGCTGTCAGTGGATCTATAATTCTTGGGTCTGGAGGACAGTGGCCCTCTTCTCACAGCTATACTATGCAGTGGCCCAGTAGGGACTCTGTGTGGGGGCTCTGACCCCACATTTCCCTTCTGCACTGCCCTAGCAGAGGTTGTCCATGAGCCCCTGCAGCAAACTTTTGTCTGGGCATCCAGGCATTTCCACACATCTTCTGAAATCTAGGTGGAAGTTTCCAAACCTCAATTCTTGACTTCTATGTACCCATAGGCTCAACACCACATGGAAGCTGCCAAGGTTTGGGGCTTCCACCCTCTGAAGCTACAGCCTGGGCTCTACGTTGGCCCCTTCTGACCACAGCTGGAGCGGCTGGGACATAGGGCACCAAGACCCTGGGCTGCAGACAGCTAGAGGACCCTACGTCCAGTCCATGAAACCACTTTTTTTTCCTCCTGAGCCTCTGGACCTGTCCTCCAGAGGGGCTGCTGTGAAGGTCTCTGATGTGGCCTGGAGACATTTTCCCCATGGCCTTGGGGATTAGCACTAGGATTCTTGCTACTTACGCAAATTTCTGAAGTCAATTTGAATTTCTCCTCAAAAAATAGGGCTTTCTTTTGTACTGCATCATCAAGCTGCAAATTTTCTGAACTTTTATGCTCTCTTTCCCTAAAACTGAATGCTTTTAACAGCACCTAAGTCACCCTTGGAATGCTTTGCTGCTTAGAAATTTCTTCCACCAGATACTCTAAATCATCTCTCTCAAGTTCAAAGTTCCACAAATCTCTAGGGCAGAGGCAAAATGCTACCAGTCTATTTGCTAAAACATAACAAGAGTCACCTTTGCTCCTGTTCCCAACAAGTTCCTTATCTCCATCTGAGACCACCTAAGCCTAGACCTTATTGTCCATATTGCTATCAGCATTTTTATCAAAGCCATTCAACAAGTCTCTTGGAGGTTCCAAACTTTCCCACACTTTCCTGTCTTCTTCTGAGTCCTCCACACCATTCTAAACTCTGCCTGTTACCCAGTTCCAAAGTCACTTCTACATTTCTGGATATCTTTTCAGCAACGACCCTGTCTACTGGTACCAATTTACTATATTAGTTCGTTTTCACACTGCTAATAAAGACATACCCGAAACTGGGAACAAAAAGAGGTTTAATTGGACTTACAGTTCCACATGGCTGGAAAGGCTTCAGAATCATGGCAGGAGGTGAAAGGCACTTCTTACATGGTGGCAGCAAGAGAAAAATAAGAAGGAAGCAAAAGTGGAAACCCCTGATAAATGCATTAGATCTTGTGAGAGTTATTCACCATCATGAGAATAGCATGGGAAAGACCGGCCCCAAGACTCAATTACCTCCCTCTGGGTCCCTTCCACAATACATGGGAATTCTGGGAGACACAATTTGAGGTGAGATTTGGGTGGGGACACAGTCAAACCATATGATGGCTAATGACTCTTAACTCCAAGAGTCCCCAAGCCATAGAAGCCCTTCCATTCTTTTTATCCACACCTCCTTCTTCCTCCACCAAAACAAAACAAAATCAAACTAAGTTCATCTAAGCAATGCCTTGGTTACAACTGCAAACTATAGCTACATCAACTGTCAAAGGAGAGAAACTGGGCTAATGATAAGTGAGACAAATACTGTCTCAAATCCTTTCATTGAACAACTTATCAATCTAGAACTTAAGAATCCATAGCATACACTCACATCTGCTCTACCATAAAGCCTACAGGATGGCCAGAGAGATATTCTGCCCTCACAGCCCCACCTAGGGCTGTGCCCAGGGTCATACAATTGGTCATCAATCGAAGTCAGCTGGAAGTATGTCTCATTTATTTTTACCGTTCAGTGGTGATTCTTTCAAGAGATGGTATATTATTTAAAAGTCAGTCAAAACAAATACTCCAATTCATACACTTTAAAAAGAAAAAGTTAACTATGTACACCTTGGATGTCAATTTTTTTGAAAGGCATGAAAAATTATACATGCAAATGTGCTACCCACAATACAATAACACACATTGTCTTAAAACCTGAAATCATCATTAGAGGAATTGTGAGGAAATAGGCTGTAACCATGGTATGGTTTTTAGACCCCCGAGATAAAAGGGTATTACGTGGACTTCAGGGATGATTTAAGGTGATCTAGGGGAGGAGGACATGCTGAGTCCCAGGACACTGTGCATTGTGTGGCCTCTTCTGCAACAAAGACATGGCAGGCTAACCCTGAACTTACTGTGAAAACTTAATTCGTAGAAAATTCCTAAAATGTGAGTGCAGAAATGATTTGGGTAAATTCTTTGCAGATGGGTGTATTAGCCCTGGGGGCATGAAAACTGGGGTCTTCTCAGAGGTAGCAAGGCTCAACCTGTGTGTACCACGGAGAGATGTCTGCTCTCACTCCAGGCAGCCACCTCCTCTTGGGTGAGCTCCTAACCTTTGTCTCAGTAACTGAGAAACTTAATCTAATCTCACAGAGGGAATGGGTGTATGGTCTGTTCACACCAATCCCCAGCACTACGTGAAACTTTACAGTAATCTAATAAAACAAATGAAATGCTCAACAGACAAGGAAATGAATTTCAAAGGTCTAATTTGATATTTCATAAAAGTCAACACTGCATCTTACTCATGTATATTCATTCAGACATCAAATTTCCATTTATTTATAATGAAAATGAGGTAACAATAAACTATGCTCAAATAGAAAATATCTCCTTGGAAGGAGAAACTCAAAATCCTTCAATCCTACACAATAAGTTTACTTTAGACTTACCTACTTAACTAAGAGAGATGTGTTTAAAACTTGTATTAGCATGAATGTGTATTTGACTTCTCAGAATGTGAGATGCTGTAGAACAGAAATTGGTAATAGCAAGGACTGGGGTTTTGTGGAATCATGCAATTTTACCAAATAAGGTTTTGGATGCATGGGAGGCTAACTCTCTCCCTTTGCCACAAGGACCCTACAGCTTGACGGGCCAGGCCTCGGCCAGCTGTGGCTGCTGCATGGCTCCCTCCCTCCCAATCCTAGTCTATACTCCCCCACTTCCTGGTCCAGAAATGCTGTGTGCAAACCAGCCAGCTAAACACGCCTCCACAACACAGGCAAGTCATAAGGCAGCGTCCGGCCCTTCTCTCCATTTCAGCTTTTTAAAGACTTATTTTTAACCCACTTCTCCCGTCTGTTACTATGAATGATGAAGAACGCCATTCCAAAAGTGTGACGAAGGCGGTTACCCGCTTGTGGCATCTGTGCTAAGGCCACCTTATTCCTGGTCTGACACACCAACTTTTTGAAAAACATGGCAGTCTACCAATGGGCAAATAAAATTATTTTTTCAAGGTTCAAGGGTATAATGTTTTCACATTAAATACGTTATAAAAAAGAACCAGCATATTTTATTCCCATTTTGTCCTCAGGGATAAACACCTTCTAAAGGGATTTGGCATCACCTGTTTTACATCTAGTGGAGTTGCCCCTTTAACCATTTACACCATTCAATCAAGGTGAAGAGTCTGGTTCCCAAGGCTGAAAAACATGTTATTCCCATTTGCCCCCTTGAAATCAATAGTCCACTTTTCCATGCAATTTCAATGGAATGAGAAGTATAAGGAAACGCTCAGTCATAGCACTGGGCTAGTTCTGTCGTAGGGCATCTATGAAGCTTCTTTCCTTTTAAAGTGTGATGTTCCCTTTTGCATGGGGGCTCCATGAGAAACCTCAGGAGGCGAGAGGAGTCTTTGTTCTTTGGTAAGACACCCAGATTCTGCAATGACCATCAAAGCATGGGACACATCCATCCCAACTCACCAAGATGGCCCTGGAGCACAAGCTGGCCTCTCTGAGCTCAGTCCCTGGGAAAAGCCTCCCAGGGAACGTGTGGTTCAATGACCTGGCACACACTTAAAATCAGATTAAGCACGTTTTAAGTGGAAACGCACAGTTGCCGTTTTTTCCTTGTTTTCATTTTCTAGGGAAAAATAAAAGCACTGTAATTAAATGTTTTCCATCAGAGAAACTTTGAGGCCAAAAGCCCTTCCCATCTCATTTAGGCCCGTCATGGAATAAACGTGGTGCATCAGGAGGTCAGAGCACAAGACTTGCACGCAGCTTGCTCAGAGCAAAGTGCCCCTTCCCTCCTTCTCCAGGCTTGGGGGCCACAGGAGTTACTTCCTAAGTGGACTCCTGCCCCCTATAATCCAGGGCAAGGGATCAAGTAGGCCCCGCTGGGAAGTACCACCACACGGGGTCCCAGGGCTTAAGTCAATCTGGAGTCAAAGCCAGGAGCAAGCATCAAGGGTGTGAGGGAGAGGATTTCCACGGGTTGCCCTGGCTGGCACATTCACGCCCTCACCAGCACACAGGCCTGAAGTTCACTGAAGTCAACTTTCTCCACTCCAAACCAACACTCTCACTTCCGCAGTCTGAGAAGGCACTCGATCTTGAGACTCAAAGTGTGCTAAGAGCCACCCACCAAAGACATGGAGCCACTGAAGCAATCTCTCTGCTAGGGAGGCCTACACTCTAGACTCCAGGACCTCTGGTCATTCAAGTATGTGCCCCCAACCCTTCCTAAAGTTTCCATCTCTTGGAAGACTGGCATGTGGAGTGGAGGGGTGGGGAACCAGGGGCAGGGCACACGGTGCACACACATGCACCTCCCGCAACTTGGTGATCCACTCCCATGGTGGCTCTGACACAGCCCACCAAGCCGCGTTTAGCACGCCCCCTGCTGGCCCACAGGAGCTGATTCAACCTTTCTTCCGTGGGCCTAAGGCATGAATAAATGACCTTAAGATCCAGAGGAAACAGAAAGAAAATCAGGGCAATTTTGACTTCTTAGAAATGGAAGATGTGACAGTGATTTCTTTTGGGATACCACTGACAGCTCCCAAATTTAAGCACTCTAAACATACAAAGGGAATGAAGAGGCTTTAAAGTAGTTGTTTTAAAATGTTTTAGGAAAATAAGTGACTCATACCTAAAGCTTTAGTGGAAACACTTGCGTTTGAAGTTTTACAAGTACTACAGTGAGTTAAACCATAATCGTGGTGAATATCATCACAAGTCTACAGGTGAAAAAAAGAGATGAATACAGGGCCAGATTGGTTTCATAGACTCCACTGTCAAAGAGTTTGCAATCCAGAGCCTTAGAAAACAATCTTCATGCTATTGAGGACACATAAAGAAGAATCTCTGCACAACTCAAGAGTTGAGTTATAAAGCAACTACACACAGTGGGAGCAGAGTCATCCAAAAGCAGCACATTTGGAGCTAGTTTCTCATCTCACTTAGGCACGCCATTGAGAATAAATGTGGCACCATCGGGAGGTCAGAGGCCAAGAATTACACACGGCTTGCTCAGAGAAAGGTGTCCCCTCTCCTTCTCCACCAAGCTTGAGGGCCTCAGGAATTACTTCCTAAGGTGACACCTGCCACCTATGACCTAGGCCCAGGTGAGACCCGCACATGGTGATTTCCATGCATTACCACCCTGAACATTAAGGCCTAAGTAACCACTGCTTTCCCATTCTTTCACACTAATCCAGGGTTCAAAAGACTGAAGTTCTAATCAGATTCCAACTTTTGCATGGCATATGGTATTAAATTCCTTATAGACCCAATACAATCACACTAATAATCTAAAGCATGCTTATTTTAACCAATTAGGAGTTGTCATTAATTATTAAATACAAAAATGTCAATACTTTTGTCCCTTATTGGATATCCTTTTGATGTGACAGGCTTGAGTAGATACTCATTGGGAACTTGCTTAGTTTTGTTCCCATAAGAATTGGTACTTAATGGCTTATGCACAATAAAATAATGGCGTGTTGATCCCATTTGGGGGGAACGTTTACCCAGAATTGAGTGTGCCGTGCAGCTCTACCTCTGCTCTCCTGAACCCTCTTTGGGTTTTGAAGAGGCCTTTGAGGCTGGTGGGACACACAGCTGCTGGGAGGACCCTAGTGAACCTGCCTCCCCGCCTTTGCCCAGGGCAGGCTTCTCTCGGGCACACCCTGGAGGAGGAGGATAGTGAAGAAGGACACTTGCAGATTTTCCTGAAGCAATCAAGGCCTATAAAGATTTAGGCCCCGCTGTCCACCTTTTCCTGGACACATTATCTTCCCCATAATATTTTTAAAAATTGTTCCTCTTAGATTCAACTTCCATTTGCAAAGCTAGAATCTGGCAGTAACCATGTGCATGTCATACATGACTTTCCCCTGGATCCTCGTGCTGTGGATGAAGCAATTCCTTAATCCGGGTCTCACAAGTTTCCTTTCAGCTACTCTTAAGTCTATTCATTCTCAAGCCAATAGACAGAAATAAAAGTCATTTGCACTTGTGTGAGGTTGCTGAGTTTACAGAGCAGAGGCAAATCCATTTTATTACAGAGATTCTCAAAGGGCTGCAATAGCTTCACCGGGCGGGAGGAGGATGCACTTGAGCAGTTGTGTCCAATGAAGGAAAGTTTTACTTAATGATGACATCACTGACATCTCCCAAATTTAAAGGAGCACTTAAAGCACCGCAGATGTAATTTTTTCCCCTCCAGTGAGGAGATACCACGGGAAGGCCTCTGGGTTCACAGCCAAATTCCATTAATGGTTTGCCTGCCGTCCAGCGAGACCCAGCAGAGCCAGCGGGACGCCGGTGCGCGGGGCCGCGGGGTCCACGCAGTCACAGCTCCGGTGCCCGGCGAGGGGCCTCGCGCGCTGCTCCGGGCCGGGCCCTGCCCGGCCGTCTGCCAGAGCCGCGGGACCCCCGACGCGCGCGCACGGACCGAGGGACCAGTCGCCCCACGCCTAGCATCACGTTCCAGTGCGGACAGCCAAAGGGCTGAGCGGAGACAGCAGCCCCGACCCAGCGGGAGCGCCGCGCCCTGCCCGAGAGATGCGCGCCACGCCGGGCCGAAGCCGGTGGACCTGGCGCCCGCGGGGTCCCGAGCGGAGCCCGCAATGCAGACGCGCCGGCGATCCCAGCTGGGGCCCGCGCCCCCCGCCTCCCCGCGCCCCGGCCCCACGGTCGCCCGGCCTCAACGCCCACCTGCCTCGCTCCGGAGCTCGGGAAGGAGCCGGAGCCGGCGCCGGCCTCGCGCCCCAACAGCGCACCTGCCTGGTCCGCGGGCCCGGCCCCGCCGCTCGCCGGCAGCACCGCGGCCAGCGCCGTCTCACCTGACGGCCGCGCCGCTCCGCTCCGCCAGCCCGTCGCGCCGCAGTCGCTGCTACCCGACTTCCATTTTCTCTCGCTTTAATGGAAAACCAGATCAGCTGTTTTGCTCGCGCTCCGGCTTCGCGGCCCCCTCCTCAGCTGCCGATCGCGGTCCCGGTGGCCTCTCCTCCCCCGCCTCCTCGCGCGCTCGGCTCCGCCCCTCGCGCCCCGCCGCTCCGCCCGCGGCCGCGCGCTGCGACCGCCTCGCGGCTCCGCCCGCAGCCTCCCGGCGCGCGCCCTCTTCTGACGTCACCGGCCGCGTTCGCGCCCCGCCCCCGCCCCGCACGAACGTGCGCGCGCCGAGCCCTGTGCCCCGCCCCCGCCTCCGCCCCGACGGGGCCGGGCACGGAGCGCGCGTGCTCGCGGCCACGACCGGCGCCGCGGCCGCGAGCTGCGGGAGGACGCACGGCGCCCTCGAGCCCGCGCCCGCGCCCGCGCCCGCGCGCCGGTTCCGGCTCTCCCACGCTCGCCCCTCGGGGGTGCCCTCTTCTGCGCTCTCTGCCTGGACTGCAGGAAACGCTTAAACAGCCTGCCTTTTCCTGCTGCCTGATTGGTGCCGTCTGCAGCCACCTACCTTGTTTCTTCCCTTTGGCTGGCGCACCCTTCCTTCCTAAGCATCCCAAACTTTCTCCCTCCCAGGCTGTCCAGGCTGTAGTTTCCACGCCCTGCGCTGGGGCCTGTGCATCACGCCTAATGCAAAGCTGGTCCTTTTACCTCCCAAAGAGGTTCTCCGACCTTTTCCCATCTTTTGCCTTCCTCTAAAGAGTTTTTCACGCCACCCCTTCAGATGATTCCCCTCCCTGATGCGAACACCTGCTCACTGCTCTAGGCACTTCTCACATCACCTTCTAGATGTAGCCACGCCCCTTATCCCAACCAGAACGTTATATTGCAGATGACCCATACCATGCTGGTGTACTTCTTAACAATCTTTATTTTACTTCCAGGTTAGGACTTTTTGTTTGACTTTAAACATTGCACATATTTAATAGTGTTTAGTAATTTATTTGACTTTTAAAATTAAAATTCAGTAAAATTGTTTTTTTGATATGTAATCCTGTGATCTCCTACCCTTGTTTGGATTCATGTAACCACTGGCACAGTAAAGAACTCCCTAGTTCTGACCTTATATAGCCACGTCCTCCGCAATCCCTAACTTTTGGTAACCACTGTTAGGTTCTCCATTGCTATGGTTTGATCTTTGTGGCTGTATCGTATACAAGGAATAATGCAATGTGTAACATTTTGAAACTGACTTTTTCCCCTCACCATTATGCCTTGGAGATTCATCCATGTTATTATGTGTAGTAATAGTTATTTTTATTTTTTAGGAGAGTCTCAATATTTGTACCACATTTTGTTTATCTAGTCATCCACTGGAGAATATTTGGGTGGTTTCCAGTTTTTGGCAACTGTGAATAAATACTCTACAAACATTTGCATGCAGCGTTTTGTATGGAGAAACGTTTTTAACTTAGTTGGCTAAATATCTAGGAGTCCAATTGCTAGATCTTGGGGTAAATTTGTTTAACCATAAGAACCAAACAGTTTTCTAGAGTGGCTATAGCATTTTTATAATCATCAGCAAATGTGAATCCCTTTCCTTCATCCTTGCCAGCACTTGAAATTGGCTGTCACTATCATCCATCTATCTATAATTTATCTATCTATCTGTAATTTTAGATGCTCTAATAGGCATATAGTGCTCTATCATTGTTAATTTTCAATTTTCTAATGAAAAATTGTGTCGAGCTGAGGGAAGGTGTTCTCTTTCTGGGTCCACAAGGAGGTGCAGTTTTTTTTTTGTTTGTTTTTTGAGATGGAGTTCCACTCTTGTTACCCAGGCTGGAGTGCAATGGCGCGATCTCGGCTCACCGCAACCTCCGCCTCCTGGGTTCAGGCAATTCTCCTGCCTCAGCCTCCCGAGTAGCTGGGATTACAGGCATGCGCCACCATGCCCAGCTAATTTTTTGTATTTTTAGTAGAGACGGGTTTTCACCATGTTGACCAGGATGGTCTCGATCTCTTGACCTCGTGATCCACCCGCCTCGGCCTCCCAAAGTGCTGGGATGACAGGCGTGAGCCACCGCGCCTGGCCCGGAGGTGTAGTTTTAAGGGCAAGAATTTCCCAGCACCATGCCCCCCTCCCATTTCTCTCCATCCGGGAGATTTAACGGTTTATGTTTGAATTTTGCGGGCACGGGAAGAAACTAAGAGTCAATCACTCCAGCAGAAGTTCTAAGGAACTCCTTTCATTGGCCGGGGGGGGGGGGTGGGTCTTAGAGAAGGCGGAACAACTCCTTTCATTGGCCAGAGGTCTTAGAGAAGGAGGAACTAAAAGTCCCCTTCTTCCACACCCCTTCAGACTCCATGTCTGGATCCCCTTCCACAAACACTCTTGTGGAAGCTGTTTTTCTCTATCCTGGATTTTCTCTCTGGAGTTCCCTTCCACACTCTCGTGGAAGCCAGTCTTCCCCTTCTAAACTCCATCTCTCTCTATTCCCTTCCACTCAGTGTGGAAGCTGCTTTCCTCTTCTGGATTCCATCTTTCTGGATTCCCTCACTCAGTGTGAGAGTTAGCTGTTTCTTTCTCTCTTCTTCTCCTGTTTCTCTCTCCTGCTCTAAATAAATCACTTTCTACAAACACTTTTGAGTCCAGCATTTACTGTGCACTGAGCCGTGGTCCCCTCATTCTTGAGAGGGCAGGAGACCAAGAACCTGGAGAAACGTCCCCTCAGGGGAGCTGAGGGCACCCTGAACCCCAATATTACATTTTGGCGAGCTAGCCAGGAGAGGGGTACACCAGAAAGAGGCATATAGTCAGAGAAGAAGACTTCAAAATCGTAAGTAAAACCGGCCCCATTCTGTCCTGCCTATTTAAGAACACCTGAAGCCGCCGCAGCCAGGCAT
Organism: Aotus nancymaae; assembly: GCF_030222135.1. NCBI lineage: Eukaryota > Metazoa > Chordata > Mammalia > Primates > Aotidae > Aotus > Aotus nancymaae. Next base: position 124,736,993 of record NW_026988425.1, read on the forward strand.
GGCTGTGGGGAATGGGAGCGGCAGGGCTGAGCCACGGTGGCACAGCTGGCCGGAATTAAGAGCACAGGTTTTTCCTGTGGGAGCCTGTGGGGCAGAGCAGGGAAGCACTGCCCCTAGAGCCTTTCACTCCTTGCAGGCTGGGAACAGCCCAGCCTCCGGACGGTAACTGGGACCGTCCGCAGCTCAGCAGCGCAGCAAGCCTCAGCCTGGCCGAAGAAAAATAGCGGGGAGGGGTGAGATACAGCCTGAACCTGCAGGGGACTGGGGAGCGCGGTGGCCTGGCACATGGTTCTGGCAGGCCTCTGCGGAGTTCCCCAGTCCCAGGCAGCAGTGTAAAAAAGGCTTCCCCAGGGCGTTCCCCTGCCGGCTACGGGTCACTGTGGGTAGCGGCTGAGGGAGTGGCCAGGGTGCGCACATGGTCCCGGCAACATGGCAGACAGGAGACCACAGGGGCAGGGGCCCGCCTTCCCCTCTGGCACATAGCAGGGCAGCGCAGCGGCCTGGCTTTTAAATTGACATGGCAAGCGGCTTTTTTCCTCTGCTGGTTCGACTGAGGGAAAGGAAGCGGCTGCTGGCTATCAGCCCCGCCTAGCCATCAGCCCCGCCTAGCTTTTAAGCAAGCCACAGCGCCTCAGGATGCAGCATTCTCATTCAAAATATAGCTTAAGAAAGCTTTCTGCCGTTGCTTTATACGAGTGACCTGCTTGCACAGTTGGATAAGGTGTGGGGCCTGTAACTGCAAAGTTGCTGGTTCAAATCCCTAGTAGGGTCAGTCTCCAATTGATGAAAGCCTTTTGGGTAAATTCAGAAGCTGAAGGCTAGGGGACTTTGTGTTTGGTGTATAATTTGTTTTCCTTAGGATTGGCTCTCCCTCTATGGCAGAATGTTTCCATCTAGAAGATTATAGTTAAACCAGTTCCAGGGCCCAAATAGTTAACGGCAGCTATTGAATCCCTAAAGGCATTTTCCTACAATGGAAGATGGGTTTGGGGAGAGGAGGCCCGGGTCCTGAGGGTATTGTTCTGGCCTCAGCCACACTGGCCTGCCTTCTTTGAGCTATGTGCTCTAATGGCCCCTCCCTAGAAGTTTACCCTTCTGGGGCAGTTTTATAATCTGGCTTGTGTAAGTTGGACTTTAGCTGGGAAATATTGGTACCCATCTCCTGAGTTTCACTGGTCTCATTGGGGCTCGTTGGTACGTGACTCCCCAACCCAATAGCTCCTTTCGTTCCATACCTCTATGGTAGTCAGTGGAGGTCATGCAGGCAGTGTGAGTGGTCCCATGATGCTAGTAGGTCGTGATTAGAATCCAGTACATAGGAAGCCCACGCATCTTGGGCACACGAAATTTCGTGGTACTGACTGAAAGACGTTTCATTTCAGTACCCGTTTTACTTAAGGGACACCTCAGGTCAAAGTGGCTGTAATTTCTTTAACCGAGGGTGTGGGCATCCCTTGTGTTCAATTTCAGATGGGTGCTTCTGTTCCCAAGCTCAAGTCCCCATTAAAGTGTATACTGGAAAATTGGGAGGAACTTGACACTTGATCTTTAAAGAAGAAGTGGCTTTTCACTACCAAATAGCATAGCAAAATTACCCTCTGCCGAGTGGAAAATCTAACCGTCAAAGAGAAGGGAAGAAAACCCAACAGCTTTCTTGAGCAATTGTGGGAGGCTTTAAGAAAGTATGCTCCCCTGGTACCAGACTCCATTGAGAGTCAGTTAATACTAAAAGACAAGTTAATTAGTCAGCAGCAGATATCAGGAGGAAGCTCCAGAAGCTGGCTTTGGGGCCAGAACAGAGTCTAGAATCATTACTGAACCAGGCAACCTCGGTGTTTTATAATAGAAACCAGGAGGAACAGGCTGAAAGGAACAGGAGAGATCAGCCTTAGTCATGGCTTTCAGGCAAGCAGACCCCAGGGGCTCAAATGAGGGAAAGGTTTGGGTTAGCCGCCAGTCTGGCAGAACTTGTTACCAGTGTGGTCTGAAGGGACATTTTATAAGAAATTGTCCCCAGAGGAATGGACCACCATCTTGTCCATGCCCGCTGTGCCAAGGGAATCACTTTAAAGCACAGTGTCCGAGGGGATGAAGGTTCCCAGGGCCTGAGGTGTCTGACCAGATGACCCAATGGCAGGACTGAGGGTGTGTGGACCAAGTGCCAGCACAAGCTGTCACTCTCACAGAGCCCCAGGTAAAGCTGACCATAGAGGTCCAGGAAGTTAATCTTCTTCTGGACACTGCATGGCCTTCTCAGTATTCCTCTCCTGCCATGGAGACTTTGGTGCTTGTTAATTCTCTCCCCTCAGACTCTCCCTCTTTAGGCTCATCCTGGGAAGGGCCATTTTTGGTCATTCTGTCTACCCCAGCAGCAATTAAGGTAGTGGAAATTAACTCATGGATTCATCACACTCGGCTGAAGCCTTGGATACTTCCTGAGGAAAGTCACAGAACCTCCACTCTGCAGCCTGAAGTTCCAGGAGACAACCTTTCATATCCCTGCAAGCCATCAGAAGATTTACACCTGCTTTTCCAACAAGATCCCCAGGGAAGTAACCACTCATAAGTCTAATTTATATCCTGGCATTAACAGGACTATAACCCTCAAGTTTGCTGTCTCTTGAACTCCTAGTATCCTTTTTTCATAGTGGGAAGGGAACCTGTCTCTAGGAAAAATGCTTCTATTTTGTAAACCAGTTAAGTATTGTTTTGAACATAGAACTCAGGACTCAATCAAACACAGGACTAAAAATCTTCCAGAAACAGCATTGTGAAGCTTGTTTAACAACTGACTATCCTGGCTCTGCTCTCCTAGGCTCGTTTATAATCATTCTATATTTGTTGGCCTCTGGGCCTCTCATCTTTAACCATCTTGTCACATCCGTTTCTTATAGAATTATAAGGTCACAAATAATCCTGCCGCTGGAACCCAGGATGTCCTTGGCTCATGGGCTCTATTGTGGACCTCAGGATCAACCTGCACCCCTGAAAGCCTCCCTTCTGGAGGAAACCTCAACTGCAGGGCCCCTTCTATGCCCCATTTCAGCAGGAAGTAGTTAAAGAGGATCGACATCCATAATTCCAACAGAAGTTGGGCTTTCCTGTTCAGAGGGGGGATTGAGGGAATGTGTTCTCTTTCTGGGTCCACAAGGGGGTGTAGTTTTAAGGGCAAGAATTTCCCAGCACCATGCCCCCCTGCCATCTCTCTCCATCTGGGAGATTTAACGGTTTATGTTACAATTTTGCAGGCATGGGAAGAAACTAAGAGTCAATCACTCCAGTGGAAGTTCTGAGGAACTCCTTTCATTGGCCAGGGGTCTTAGAGAAGGTGGGGGTTCCTCCCAGGTTAAAAGTCCCCTTCTTCCACACCCCTTCGGACTCCATGTTTGGATCCCCTTCCATGAACACTCTTGTGGAAGCTGTTTTTCTCTATCCTGGATTTTCCCTCTGGAGTTCCCTTCCATACACTTGTGGAAGCCTGTCTTCCCCTCCTAAACTCCATCTCTCTCTATTCCCTTCCACTCAGTGTGGAAGCTGCTTTCCTCTCCTTGATTCCATCTTCCTGGATTCTATCTTTCTGGATTCTGTCACTCAGTATGAGAGTTAGCTGTTTCTTTCTCTCTCCTGTTTCTCTCTCTAAAATCACTTTCTACAAACACTTTTGAGTCTGGCATTTACTATGCACTGCGCCATGGTCCCCTCTCTCATTTCTTGAGAGGTCAGGAGACCAAGAACCTGGAGAAACGTCCTCGGGGAGCTGAGGGCACCCTGAACCCCAATATTACAGAGCCACTTTTCATATGCATCTCTCTATCTTCCTTGGTGAGATATTTGTTCACATCTTTTGCCCATTTTAAAAAAGAGGTTGTTTTCTTACCATCAAGTTTTTAAAGTTCTTTGTGTATTTTGGATAGAAGTACTTTATCTGATATGTATTTTGCAAATATTTTCTGCCTGTGTAAGCTTGTCTTTTCATTCTCTTAACAGTCTTGTCCTGAATTGAGGGGAAGTATCCAGTTTCTTGTCACTAAATATGATGCTAGCTGTAGGGTTTTTTAAGTTCTTCTTTATCAAGTTTAGGAAGTTCTCTTTATTCCTAGTTTGTAGTGTTTTTATCATGAATGTATGTTGGGTTTTGCCAAATTCTTTTTCTGCATCTGTTGATATGGTCATGTGATTATATTTTCTTTAGCTTGTTGATATGATGGGTTACATTGATTGATTTTCAATTGATTTTCAAGGAACCAGCCTTGCATACAGGTCAAATTCTACTTGGGCATGGTGTATAACTGTTTTATACATTGTTGTATTCAATATGCTAATATTTTGTTGATGACTTTTGCATCAATGCTCATGAGAAATATTTGTCTATAATTTTCTTTTTGGCAATGTCTTTATCTTCTTTTGGTATGCAGGTAATGCTGGCCTCATAAAATGAATTAAAAAGTAATATTTACTTGTATTTTCTGTAAGAGATTGTAAAAAACACATATCATTTCTTCCATAAATGTTTGGTAAAATTCCCTGGTGAAACTATCTGAAATTGAAACTTTATTAATTATTGATTCTATGTCTTTGTAGATATAGAGCTATTAGGTGATCTGTTTGCTTTCGTGTACAATGTAGTTGTATCTTTCAAGGAATTGGTCTTTTTTATCTAAATACTCAAATTTGTGGGTATAGAGTTGTTCATCATAAACCTTTATTATTATTTTAGTATCTATGAAATTAGTATGGATGACTCCTCTTTCATTTTTTTTAAAATATTGGTAAACTATGCCCAATGTCTTTTTTTCTTGGTTAACCTTGATAGGTTTATTAATTTTAATCATCTTTGCAGCTTTATCTTTGTTTTATTGTTTTTTCTATTGTTTTTTTCTATTTTCAATTTCATTCTCTAATTCCTCTTTATTCTGCTTGTTTTAGGCTTAAATTGCTCTTCTTTCTCTGTTATCCAAGGTGACAATTTAGGTTGTTGATTATGGATTTTTCTTATTTTCAAATTTATTCATTTACCACTATAAATGTCCCTGTTTTTACTGCATCGCACAAATTTAGAAAAGTTGTATTTTAATTTTTATTTAGATTAATATGTTTTTAGTTATTCCTGAGATTCCTCTTTGACCCAAATGTTACTGAAAAATGGGTTGTTTAGTTTCCAATAATTTGGGACTTTTCAGTTACCATTCTATTCTTGATTTCTAGGTTAATTCCATTGTGGTATGAATACATACTTCATATAATTTCTATTTTTCTTTAACTTGATAAGGTGTGTTTTATAGATCAGAATGTGGCCAATGTTGGTGACTATTCTATGCCAACTTAAGAAGAATGTGTATTGTGCTGTTGCTAGTTCTACAAATATCAATTAAAGAAAGTTGATAATGCTGTTTAGGTCAGTTATATCCTTACTGATTTTTTTGCCTATGTGATCTTATCAATCATGGATAGAGAAATGTTGAAGTATCTTATGATAGTCGATTTGTCCATTTTTTCTTTCAGGTTTATCACTTTATGCTCACATATTTTGACATTTTGTTGTTAGGCACATGCATATTTAGGGTTATTATGTATTCTTGGAGAATTAGCCCCTTTATGATTATGAGTTTCTTACCTATCCCTCCCCCCACATCCCTAATAATTTCCATTTCTCTCAAGTCCTTTTTGTCTGAAATTAGTGTAGTGACTCCAGTTTTCTTTTGATCGGGGTTAACATGGTATATCTTTCTCCATCCCTTTACTTTCAACCAAACAGAGACTTTGTATTTAATGTCGACAGGATATACATGGTTCTTGTTTTGTTATCTACTCTAGCAATCTCTATCTCTTAATTGGTGTATTTAGACCATTCACATTTAATTGTTGATCTATTTGAATTAATAACAATCATATTTGTATCTATTTCTTGTTTTTTGTCAGTGGTGGCTTTTTTTTGCCTTCTCTGATTTTAACTGAGCATTTTGTATGGTTGCATTTTTATCCTGTCTTAAAGAGTATCAATTATACTTTTTAAAGAATTTTTTAGTGGCCATTCTAGAGTTTCTTTTTTCTTTGCTTTGCTTCTTTTTTAAGACAAGGTCTGGCTCTGTTGCCTAGGCTGGAGTGCAGTGGTGCCATTTTGGCTCACTGCAACCTCTGCCTCCTGGGCTCAAGCCATCCTCCCAGCTCAGCCTCCTGAGTAGCTGGGACTACAGGTGCACACCACACCCACCTAATTTTTGCAGAGATAGGATTTAGCCTTGTTGCCCAGACTGGTCTCAAACTCATTAGCTCAAGCAATCTGCCAGCCTTGGCCTCCCAAAGTGCTGGGATTACAGGTCTGAGCCATCACGCCCAGCCTAGAGTTTCTAACATAGATTTTCTTCTTTTACTAATGTGTGTCCACCTTAAATCATAGTATTGTTTCACATGTAATGTGGATATCTTACAAAAGTGTGTTTTCAATCCTCCCATTCCTCATAGCATTGCTGTCAATCTTTTCTCTTATCCATATGCTACAATGACCTGTTACTATTATTGATTTAAATAAGAAGTTATCCTTTACATTATTAATAAAAAGAAAAAGTATTTCATCTTACCTCCATGTATTACTTCTTCAACACTTCCTTTCTTAATGTAGATCCAAGTTTCTGACCCACCTCATCCTCCTTCTGTCTGGAAAAAATCTTTTAACATTTCTTGAAGGACAGTCTGGTGGTAAATTGCAAGAAATAAGCAAGTCTTTATTTCTCCTGCATTTTTAAGAATAATTTTTCTAGATACAGATTCTTAGTTGGTTATTTTTTTGTCTTTCAAACCTTTAAATATCTCACTCCACTCTTTTCTTGTTTGTGTGGTTTCTAATGAGAAATTGCCTGTGTTTCTTATCCTCTCTCCTAGGTTCTTGTGGCTGCTGGCAATCTTGGGCATTCTTTGGTGTTATGGATGGAATGTTGGTTTTCCCAAAAAATTCATATGTCAAACCCTAGCCCCAAATGTGATGGTATTTGGAGATGAGACCTTAAAAATCAATTAGGTCATGAGGTGGGGCCTTGGTCTGGTGGGATAAATACTGTTAAAAGAAGAGCCCCCAGAACACTTGATCCATCAATCTCTCTCTCTCTCCGCATCCCCCCCCCGCCCACACACCAAGGAAACGCCATGTAAGCACACAGTGAGAAGGCAGCTGTGTAAAAGCCAGAAAGAGCCCTCAGGCAGAGACCCTGACTGTGTTGGCACCCTGCTCTAGGACCTCCAGCCTCCAGAACTGTGAGTAAATAAACTTCAGCTGTTTAAAGCACCCATTCTGTGATATTTTGTCATGGCAGCCAGAGAGGACTAATATACTTAGCATCTAGATGCATCATTCCAGTCTCCGGGCCCATCCTCTCATCTCTTCTCTCTGTGTCCTTTCCTTTTCTTTCTCTTGCAGGAACACTGGCCATTGGATTAGAGACCTATTCCAGGTCATCCAGATGATTTTATCTTAAAAACTATAAAATAATTTTAGTAGCAAAGACCCTATTTCCAAAAAGGTGATATTCACAGGTACTGAAGGGTAGGACTTGGGCATATCTCTTGGCAGGAGAGGAGGGGCAGTTTAACCCACTACAAATGGAATGGAAATAAATAGTTTTATAGGGGTGAAAACTGGTGATTTCATGGTGAGAGAACAAGACACATTTTCTTGTCATCTTCAATGTATTGGGAGGGCTGGAGATGTGAGTGCTTTTCAGTTGCCTTCACAGCAGAAAGAGGTCGTGCATTGATGACACTGACAGGTTTGTCTTTGACTCCTTGATAAAAAGAAAGTTAAGGAGCATTATTTTAATGAAGGCATCAGTGATGAACTACATTAAAATAATACTGATACCGTGCACCTGATAAAAACCACCAGCTGGACAGAGAAGCCTGAGAAGAAGCCAGCAGTATTGATTTGGAACCTCCCTAAATCCCCAGATAAAGAGAGAGCAACTAATAAAATAAACCAAATACACTTATCATATCCCAAATACCAGTGCAGGAGAGGATGGAGACAAGCCACCAAGAAATAATAGCCCAGTGCAGTTTCCAAAGCTGTGCGAAGAAGTGAAGGGAAGAAAAGGAAAAAGATGACTGCAGGTTGCTGTAAATCCCTTCCATTTCTTTCTTACTAAGAGTATCATGCATGCGTGTTGACTTTTAAAAACAGTTTTACTGGCTAGGCATGGTGGCACACACCTGTAATCCCAGCACTTTGGGAGGCCCAGGTGGGTGGATCACCTGAGGTCAGGAGTTTGAGACCAGCCTGGCCAACATGGTGAAACCCCACCTCTACTAAAAATACAAAAATTAACCAGAGGTAGTGGCGATCACCTGTAATCCCAGCTACTCAGGAGGCTGAATCAGAAGAATTGCTTGAACCTGGTAGGTTCAGGTTGCATTGAGCCAAGATTACAACACTGCACTCCAGGCTGGGTGACAGAGCAAGACTCTGTCTCAAAAAACAAAAACGAAAAACAACAACAAAAAAACAAAAAACAGTTTTACTGTCTAATTAACATGCAATAAACCAAACATACTTAATATGTACAGTTTGATGGATTTTGACATATACATACACTCAAGAAACCATCACCACAATCCAGGCCGTGAACATTTCCCTCACTCCCTAAGTTTCCTTGTGTCCCTAAGTCATTCCTTCCTCCAGCTTCTCCCAACTCTTCCCCCATCCTGTCCCCAGAACACTAATTATCTGCTTTCTGGTGTTGACAATTTTAAGAATACTTTTTCTGCATTCATTGAAATTGTTTTTCTCCCTTAATATTTAATTAATAATGTTATTGCATACTATTTTCTAATGTTAATGCATACTATTTTAGACCTCCATTACTAATGTTCTGCTTAGGATAATAGCCTTTATATTTGTAAATAAGATTGGTCTATGGTTCTTTCTCATAATCTCTGCTTTTAATATCAAAGTCATATTAGATGCATAAAATGAGTTGGTGAAGATAACAGGATAGGTTAGGTTATAAGGCATAACAAAAGAAACTGAAAACCTCAGTTAAAAACAAAAAAATGTGTATTTATGGCTCTTGTTATGTATGCATCACTGATGGCATCTATGCTCCTCATAGGCACTCAGGACCCACATGAGCTCTATTCTACATGTCTCCACCACTGCTACAGAAGGCAGAAGAGAGCATGATGAACCTCGCAATGGCTCAAGGCCATTTCCATTCACATTTTATTAGCCAAAGCAAGGCAGACAGCTGTGACTTCTTACCAGGTGAACTTCCCTGATGGCTATCACCATCTGCCCTTCTGTCACCGAATACCCAGTTCTGTCTTCTCTCTATGCACAGGAGAGCACACTCCCTCCCTTCCCAGAAGGGGCACCACAAGAGTCCTGTCCAGTCATTAAATCCAGCTCCAAGTTCAGGAGCTCTAAGTGTGGCCTGGGGCCTTTTCATCAAGTCCAGATGTGGCTCTCCTTTGACTGGAGACCTGTGGGCTGAAGTGACAAGTTGCCTCTTTCCACTTCACTCCTCTGTCTCTCTACCTTTCTCCACCCTGCTCTGGGCCCTGGGATGCCAATCTGCATCAAAAGCCTCCCTTCTCCTCTGGCTTCCAGGTGGGTTTGGCAAGAGATGAGAAAGAGAAATCTGAGTGACGTTGGGTTGCATATTGTCTTTGCTCCCCATCTTCGAGATGGCCATTGGCTGGTGAGCTAGCTGAATCTGGGCCTAATTTCCAAGGGGATTGAACCTGCAGTCCACCTGTGCCTGAAAGGAGATATCTGCACTGCATTTATATCTACTCCAAGAAGCATGGCTTCTGTTTCTCTGGCATTTGCAGATGAGGCCTTGTTCATATTACCTTGGGAGGTAATGTGAACAAGATGGAAATTACTACTTGTTGAAATTGAACACCACAACTACTTACTGGACATTTTATATAATGTGCTTATTAAACTATCTGAGAACTTATTTTTGTTATTTCTTTTCGTGGTGCCATTTGTTTACAGTACAAATACAGATCATGCATGTATGATTCAATGAGTTTTGTCAAATGTACACATACATATAACCCATACCCCTATCAAGATTTAAAACATTTTCATCACCATGGAACCTTCCTTTTTCTTATTCAAGATTTATTTTTATTCATCCTCAGTCTTTGGATTTCTGTACATTTTAGAGTCAGCTTTTTCATTTCTACTAAAATATCTGCTGGGATTTTTATTGGCACCGTCTGTAGATCACTTTGAACATACTAAATATATTGTAATCCTAAACATATTGAATCCTCCAACCTATTAACATGATATATGTGAAATATATGTATTGAGAACTTCTTTAATTTTTCTAAAATGTTATATAGTTTTCAGTTTACAGGTCTTACACATATTTTGTTAAATTTATCCCTAAATATTTAACTATCCCAAACTATGGTAAGTGGTATATAAATGCTAATTTTTCAAATTATTTCTGCTAGTGTGAAAAAATACACTAGATTCCATATATTGACTTTGTATATTGCAGTCTTGCTAAATTTACTCATTATTCGATTTTTTTCTTGTTGTGGATCTCTCAGGATTTTCTATTAATACATGGGTAATCATGTCATCTGAGTCAAGGCAGTTTTACTTTTCTTATTTCCAGTATGTATGCTGTTATTTCTTTTTCATGTCTTAATGTACTGGGTAGGACATCTAGTACAATATGAAATTCAAGTGGTAAGCATATATTTTGCCTGGTTTCAGCTCTTATGAAGACAGCATTTGTTTTCTCTCTCACCATTGCATATGTTGGCTGTAGGCTTTTTCTAGAGACCTTTTATTAAATTGTAAAATTTTTCTTCTATTTTTACTTTGCTGATAATATTATACTATGACTAGGTGCAAATTACTGTCAAATACTTTATCTATATCTATTATGATGATTTATGATATTTTCTCCTTTAATCTATTAATGTGATAAAATACATTGATTTTTCAATAGATAAACCAGCAATGCATTCCTGGGTACACTCCTCACGTTTGTGATGTATTTTTATATTTGATAGGGTTAATTTCTTTGTTTTTGCTTTTCTTTCTTTCCTTATTTCTTTCTTTCTTTCTTTCTTTTTTTGGTGGGGGGATGGAGTCTCTGTTGGCCCAGGCTAGAGTGCAGTGGCACAGTCTCGGCTCACTGCAATCTCCCTCTTCTGGGTTCAAGCAATTCTCATGTCTCAGCCTCCTGAGTAGCTGGGACTACAGGTGCGTGCCACCATGCCCAGCTAATTTTTGTATTTTTTAGTAGAGATGGGATTTCACCATCTTGGCCAGGATGGTCTCGATCTCTTGACCTCGTGATCCACCTGCCTTGGCCTCCCAAAATGCTGGGATTACAGACGTGAGCCACCACACCCGGCCTGTTCCAGCACCCTTAAATGAAACTGACTTGAAACCATTGTCAAAATGAAATCCAGCCTCTCCATGCTGTAAGTTTGTCTATTAGTCTGTCCTCATGCCAATACTGCAGTGTCTTGATTACTGTTGCATTATATGAAGTCTTGACATCAGGTAGAGTAAGGCTTCCAATTATTTTTTCATTTTTATTATTTTTCTTGTTTATTTTTATAAAGGGCCATTGCATTTTTATACAAATTGTAATATTATCTAGTCAATTTCTTTTTAAAGATTTCTAGAATCATTAATCCATATATCAATTTAGGGATATTTGACACATTAACAATATTGTGTCTCCTGTTTCTTAAGAGGGGCTTGCCAATATTTGTATTTTAGTTTATTTAAGTTTCTTTGCATTCTTAGCTCTCTATGATTTTGTAGGTTGTTTGGTTTCTTACCTTGTACTTTTTATGTCTGTGGTGACTTTCTTTATCCTAAGTAGAAGCAGAAGCCATGCTATTATTTTTCTATGGTGTATTTTTAGCTTTGGATTCAAATGCTCTATTTCTTCTTTTTAAAATTTGTTTTTACTATTTTCTTTACAAAATAGCTTTTTCACGATATATTTGAAGTGCAATAGTGTACACATTTAATATGTACAGTTTGATAAGTTTTAATATAGTGAAATGGGAGTAGTTTTCCCTTATTCCCCTTGCAGAGCATGCGATGGGGGGAGCATGGAGACAGGTAGGCCGTGGGGAGCGTGGCGCTCTGACCCCATGGCAGCCCTGGGGTTGAGTGTTTACAGCTTTCCAAGCCCCAGTGGATGTGGGTTCTAGTGTGCTCTTTCAGCTTAACTGTCGGCAGGCAGCTTGTGTTAATCAGATCAATTAGATCCTCTGCCTTATCGCAAGGATAGAGAGCTTTCTGTATCCTGGGCTCTTGCCCTAGTGTACCAGAAAATCGGATCACATGTGGGCTTGAAGAATGAGTGCAAGGTTTTACTGAGTGGTGAAGGCAGCTCTCAGCAGACGGATCAGTAGCCAGAAGAGGGTTGGAGTGGGAAGGTGGTCTTTCACTGGAGTCCAGGCGCTCCATGACTGGGCTCTCTTCTGACCGCCCTCAGCTGAATTTCCCTCGGTGACCATGTCGCTCCGCCATTGATGGCCTGCCGGTATCTGTCGGTGTTTTCTTTTGCCAGTGTGCTCCTCTCAAAGTGCAGCCACTTGTGTCTGTGCCCGCTAGGGCCTCGGAGTTTTTATAGACACAGGATTGGGGGGTGAGTCGGCCAGAGTGGTCTTGGAAAATGCAAAGTTTGGGCACGAAAAACAGGAGTACCTGTCCTCACTTTGGTCCATGGGCACAGGCCTGAGAGTGGATCCCTTGCCAGGGACCACACCCTCCTTCTCTACCCAGCACTTCCCTGCCCTGCTCCTTTATCAATAGTATACACCTGTTAAGCTATTATCACATTCAAGATAATGAATATATATGATATTCTCCAATATTTCTTTATGTCCACTTTCATTCACTCCCTCTAATACCATTGCCCCTATATATAGGCAGCCACTGATCTGCTATACTGTGTATTGGTTGCATTTTGTAGAATTTAAGTAAACTTCTGCTTCCTTTACTTGGCATAATTATTTGAGATTCATCTGTGCTGCTTCATGGATCATTTGTTCATTGCTTTTGTGGCTGAGTAGTATCGCACTGTATGAATATACCACACTGTTCTATTCAACTATTGAGGGGAATCTGGGATGTTTCTGAGTTTGAGGCGTTAAAAATATGGCTTCTATAAACATATCTGCTCATGTCTTTATGTGGATGTATGCTTTTATTTCACTTGGGTAATAAATTCATAGGAATGAAAAGACTGAAATATATGGTATATTAATTAAGTGATTCTCAGATGTTAAATCAACCTTGCAATGCTAGGATAAATCCAAATTGTCCAGGCATATAATCTCTATTATACGGTGCTACATTTGGCTTGCTCACATTTTGTCAAAGATTTTTCTGAATTTATGAAATAGATTGATCTATGTAGTTTTCTTTTCTTGTAATGTTTTCGCCTGGGTTTGGCATCAGAGTATTTTCAGTCTCATAGAATCAATTGGGGAATATTCCTTTCTCTTCAATTTTTTGTAAGAGTTTGTGTAGAATTGTTTAACATCCCCTTTGAGGGCGTTTAAGCTTGGAAGGTATTTTCTGTGTGCTTGTTTGTTTTAAGGATGTCAAGTATAATATTGTTTTAGTTAGTAGATAGATAATTCATATTATCTATTTCTTCTTCAGTAACACTCTAGTTTGTGTATTTTTAAAATAATGTCCATTTTGTCTAACTTGTCAGATTTATTAAAATTATTCTAATAATTCATAATTATTTTGCATATCTATAGATCTGTAGTGACATCCTGTGTCTCATTCCTGATATTGTAATTTATGTCTTCTCCCTCTTTTCCTGATTCATCTGGCTAGTGGTTTATAGTTTTATTAAGCTTCTCAAAGAACAAACTTTTTATTTTATTGACTTACTTCTATGCTTTGGTTTTCTATTTCACTGAGTGACACCTTTATCTTTTGATAATTTCAGCTGTTCCATGTGTTTTCCATTTCATTTACTTTTTTCCCCTGGTTTCCTAAACTGTACTCTAAGGCCATTGGTTTGAGGCAATTTCCTTTTATAATTTAGTAGTGGAAGCCCACAAATTTGACATTCTGTATTTTCATTCAATTTATACTTTCTCATTTCCCTTTAGCGTTTTTCCTTGATTTGCGTTCTTTAGCAGAATGTTACTTAGTTTCTAAATGTTTAGGAATTGATTTTTCCAGAGGTCTTTCTATTATTGATTTTTAGTTTAATTGCTTTGTGGTTAGAGAACATACTTTGTATAACTTATTTTACATTTAATAACATTTGTTTTGGGGCACAGAATATTATTGACCTTTGTAAATGTCCTGTGGCATGTGGAAAAAACATATATTCTGTTATTGGTGATTGGAGTTTTGGGATGTTCCGTAAATGTCAGCTTGGTCAAGTGGGTTGACAGTGTTGTCAAAGTCTTCTCTGTCTTTGCTGACTTCCTATTTGTGTTATTAATTATTGAGAGAGAGTTATTGAAATATTTGACTGTAATTAGGAATTTGCCTATTTCTCCTTGCAGTTCTATCAGTACTTGCTTCAAATATTTTGAAACACTGTTAGTGGATGCATACATTTTTGGAATTTTTCCGTTCTCTGGATAAACTGAACCCTTTATCATTGTGAATTAAACTTATTTTTAGTCACAATATTCTGCAGTCTGAAATTGACTTATTCTGTTACTAATCTAGCAACTGTAGCTTTCTTTAGATTAATTTAAATACATTATGTAATTTTCTGTATTTTTTTCTTTTACGTGTTTTGTTGATTTATATTTAAAATTCTCCCTTTTTAAAAAAACATACAGTTGGGGCTTGGATTATTATCCACTCTGAAAATACCTGACTTTTAATTAAAGTTCTTAAACTCTTTAAAATTACTGTAATTATTGACGTGCTAGCTTTAAATATTGCTATTCATTTTCTATTTTTCTTTTCTATATGTTGTTTCCCTTTTCACCTACTTTCTCCCTGCTTCCGGGTAAAATTAGTATCATTTATAATTCGATTTTAATACCTGTTGGTGTATTTGCTATAACTCCTTATTTTGTTGTTTAGTGGTTGCTTTAAGGTTTGTAGAATACACATTTAATTTATCACAGTCTTCAAATGATGTTATTTCACTTCAAATGTAGCATAAGTACCTTACGATCATATATTTTTAGGTGTCCCAGCTTTTATGCTATCCTTTTCATACATGTGATTTTACAAACCCCACATTACATTGTAATTATTGTTTAAAAAGTCAATATATATTGTTTAAAAATCAGTCATCTTTTAAAGAGATTTAAATACTAAGAAATAGCCTTTTACATTTACCCAAGGTGGTTACCATTTTTGGTTCCCTTCACTCCTTTGTGTAGATACATATTAACATCTTCCTTCTGCCTGATGGACTTTCTAGAGGATTTCTTGTTATGTGGGCCTCATGGTGATGAATTATTTTGGCTTTGTATGTCTAAAAATGTCTTTTTTTCCATCATTTTGAAATGCATTTTTTCTGGGTATAAGATTCTAAGGTTTTCTTTCGTTGCTTTAAATATATTACTCCACTGCCTTCTTGCTGGTCTTGGTTCTTGTTTTATGAGAAACTTGCTGTCATCCCAATTTTTGTTTGTGTGCATAACAATTTTTTTTTCCCTGGAGGTTTTTAAGAGTTTCTTTTTATTAGGGGTTTTGAGCAATTTGATTATGATGATTATGGTGCCTTGGTGTGATTTGTTTCATGTGCTTAAAGTTTGTTAAGTATCTTCAATAATTGGGTTTATAATTTTCATCAAATTTGGAAAGTGTGTATTATTTCTTTAGATCTTTATCTGCCCTACCCCTTTTATTAACACCAATTACACACATGTTAGAGCTCTGAATATTTTGTTACACAGATTACCTGTGCTCTTTTCATGTATGTATTGAATCTTTTTTGTTCTCTCTTTGTTCCTTCTTGGGTAATTTCTACAGCTATATCTTCAAATTCGCAAGTCTGTTTCTCTGCAATGTCTAAGTGCCCTTAATGCTATTCAGCACGTTATATTTTTCACCTCATACTTGTAGTTGATTTGGGTCACATTTCTATTTAACTTTTTGAACATCAGGAATACAGTTGTAATAGTAATTTTAATATTCTTGTATGCTAATTCTAATATTTGTATCAGTTCTGTGTCGATGTGATTGGTTACTTTTTATTCTCGTGTTAGGTCATATTTCCTGCTTCTTTGCATGCCTGATAATTTTTGATTGGTTGCCCAACCTGATAATTTTTGATTGGTTGTTAATTTATCTTGCTGAGTGATGGATATTTTTGTATTGCTATAAATATTCCTGAGTTTGTTTGTCATTAAGTTACATGGAAGCAGTTTGATTCTTTTGTATCTGCTTATAGGATTTCTGTACAGGACCTCATGTTCTGTCTATGGCTAATTATTCTCTGCTACTGAGGCAAGATCCTTCTGAGTATTCTGGTGTCTCAGTCCATTTGTGTAACCATAATAAAATTCCTGAGACTGGGTAATTTATAGAGAACAGAAATTTCTTTTTCATACGAAAATTCACACAAAATTTATTTTCTGAAGTCTGGGAAGTTCAAAATCAAGGCACTGGCCAACTTAGTGTTTGGTGAGGGTGTCTTCTCACAGTGTCTTCACATGGTACAGAAGGCGCAAGGGATGGAAGGGCCAAGGCACTAGGGTGCTCCCTTCAACTTTGTTTGTAAGGGCACTAATTGATTCATGCAGGCAACACCGTCATGACTTAGTACCTTAAGGTCCCACCTCTTAATATCATCACCTTGGGGTTTAAGTTCCAACATACGAATTTTGGAGGGACACATACCTTCAAGTCGTAGCATCTACACAATGTCTGATAAATTATCTACCAGTTTGGACACAGATTTTGGCCTTGTGTGAGTGCTAGGCACTGTTTAATTTTCAGGGGAAGTTCTTTTCTTAGAGTATTAGTCAAGGTTTGCCAGAGAAACAGAGCCAAAACAGATATACATAGGATATATTCTCTCTACATATTATAATTAATATAATATATTAACATTAATATGTTATATATAATGTTAACATTAACATGTAATGTGCTACATATACCATCATAATAGATAAATATATTTCCTAATTATGAGTAATTGACTCATGTGACTATGGAGGCAGAGGAGTTTCAGCATCTGCAGTCTGCAAGCTGGAGCCCTATAGGAAAACAGACGGTGCAATTCAGGCTGCGTCCAAAGCCCTGAGAACTGGGGGAGTCGATAGTGTAAGCCCACTGGAGGACAGGAGAAGACAGGATATGTTCCAGCTCAAGCAATAAGGCAAGAAAAAAGGGACAAATTATTTCCTCTGCTTTTTATTCTATTGGACCCTCAATGGATTGGATGATGCCCCCACCTTGAGGAGGGCAACCTACTTCACTGAGTCTACCAATCCAAACGCTAATCTCACCCAGAAACACCCTCACAGACATGCCCACAACCATGTTCCATCTGGGCACCCATGACCCATTTAAGTTGACATATAAAATTAAACATCACACCGAACCTCCCGTGGTTTATGCACACACATGCCTTGATCAGTACTGCTGAATACTCACCGAGGACTCTATGCTGATCTCTGGAGTTTTCTTCCTGTGCAGGTCTGTTCTGTGCATGCTATTTGCCTTGATATCCTGGAATCTCAGCTGTCTCTTCAGCTCAGGGGCTATTTAGGGTTCTGCCTGAGTTCCACTTCCCTATGCCATAGCATGGAGACAGTGTCAAGGGAACTGCAGAGTTCACTTTGTTTTCTCTCTCTCAGGAATCACTGTTTTGTTGCCTAATGTCCAAGAACTTAAGAACTGTTATTTTGTATATTTTTTCTGTTTTTTTTTTTTTTTTCTTGGCTGGCTCAAACACGAGAGTAAATGTATTTCCTGTTACTCCATTTTATCTGGAAGGTTAGAGTTTCTTTTTTGTGGGGATTACTACCTCCCTGGCCCATCTTATGACCCCATTTGCAATCATGAACCATCATCCCTGTGACCACAATATCTCCTTTTTAGTTTGTTGGTTCAGTGGGATGAATAGCCTCAAATTTAGGTCCCAAATTCAACATATTGACCGTTTCAAATCTGTATAACTCAAATTACTTTAAAATTATAACTGTGCTGCCTATCTTTTTCAAGCCCAAAGACAAAGAAAATGACTCACTGAGGAGCAGTAGAAGCAAAGACAAGGATGATGTCACACATTTGCTGGGTGTCCACTCGGCACTTGTGCCTGACATCTGTGATCTCATCTGGTTCTCAGTCCCCTGGAGTGGTGGGTACTACTAATATCTCCATCTGATGTGTGAGGAAACTGGGTACACCATGCATGGAAGGATGACAGAAGATTGGTTAAGACCAAACTCTCAGCTTTGCCAGAAGACAGCCCATCAGGGATGTGAAGAGCCTTGGACAACTGTACCCCCATCAGGGCCTTGGTGGTAAGACTGGTTTTGCCAGTGGGAGGCAACCCATTGCTTTCCCATCCCTTCCTGTTTTTACCTTAAAGTCCTACCCAAGTAGACCTCATTTCCAGGAAATCTCTTTAATAAAGGGTGGCCCCCTCCCATCCCAGTTCCTTAGTGACCTCCTGTAAGTGGTGTCATTTTAGTTTCACCTCTGGGGAACATGTGCACAAAAACCTTGGCTTTTCAAAACAAGGCCCAGGAAAGAATATGTGAGAGTAAAGGACATGAACACTTCTCTTCATATTCCCAGGACCCTCCAGTGAACATGCCTTGTTTCCATCTGCCTATCACCATTTCCTTCCTTCTTCTAATGTTAAGACCACTGTTCTCTGGGAGTAGATTTAGGTGGGTTTCCCAAGCAGATACCTCATGTTCTGGGTCTGCTTGGCCAGCCAGAGTGCCCCACCCCAGCTGATGAGCCTGGTTTGGGAATATGCATGTGATACATATCAGAATGATCAGAATCCACTCCAAACTTGTTTTTGTTTTTTTTTACCAAAACTATTCAGAAGCTCCCTTCTCCTAGGGTTGGGAAGGTGGATATGGATATAGAGCTTCTACAACATGGAAAGAACCTGTGAACGGTGCAGGAGTCAGAGTCCAGGGGTGTCAATGGGTATCTTGGCCCAGCTGTGCTCCTGGACATCAAAGCTGTGGAAACCAGTACTTCTAGCTTTTGTTCTCATTCATTTGAGCTTAGCTAATCTCTCTAGCTTACTCATTTTTAGCTTTTTATTGAGAAGCCATATCTTCTCCGCTAACTGTTCCAAGAGTGATTAATCACCTTGTAAGGGAATGCCTTGCCTAACACCAATTTTCAGATGATATCACCACCATCCCAACATTCATGAGAGGTGGAGTTGATGAATTCAGGTCCCAAAGCAAGAGGTTTGTCCTACGAGTGAGTCAGCCTGGGTCCATGGATTGATTGACACAAATATCCACAGGGCACCTTTTGTGTACCAGGCACTGAACCAGACATCTGGTGGTAGAGACGGATGGATGACTACATATTCAAAATGCGTTGTGCTCAGTGGAGTAGATGTCTGCAGGACATGTGGTGGTACGAAATGCAGCCCTGAAGGAGACTTAGGAGAATGGCAACGTGACCTTAGGCAAGGAGGAAAAGGTCTTGACCGTGAGAGAATCAATAAGCATGAAAGCCACTGATGTTGAGGTGGAGGTGAAGTGATGATTCAATGTAGAAGGCTGAGGATGCTGCCCTCAGGATCACAGGGACTTCTTCCTGCCAAGGACAGAGAACTGTTATGCAAATCAGTTGTAAAAACAAAACAAAAATGCAGGAGGAAGCCAAATCCCACATGTTCTCACTTATGAGTGGGAGCCTAACATTGGGTACTCATGAACATAAAGATTGGAAGGACAGGGCACAGTGGCTTATGCTTGTGATCCCAGCACTTTGGGAGGCCGAGGCGGGAGGATCACTAGATCAAGAGATCGAGACCATCCTGGCCAACATGGTGAAACACCGTCTCTACTAAAAATGCAAAAATTAGCCGGGTGTGGTGGCACATGCCTGTGGTCCCAGCTACTCGGGAGGCTGAGGCGGAAGAATTGCTTGAACCCAGGAGGCAGAGGTTGCAGTGAGCTGAGATTGTGCCACTGCACTGCAGCCTGGTGACAGAGCAAGACTCCATCTCAAAAAAAAAAAAAAAAGATTGGAAAGACAGACACTGCGGACTCCTAGAGGCAGGAGGGAAAGGAGGGAGCAAGGATTGAAAAAGTAGGCATTGGAGACTATACTCAATACCTGGGGGAGGGGATCATTCATATCCCAAACCTCAGCATCACGCAATATACCTAGTAACAAATCTGCACATGTGCCACCTGAAAATAAACATTGAGATTATTTTTTTAAAAATTCTACAGGTATTACCCTTAACCACTTTCACTTGTCTTAGAATTATTTAACTGAATGTTAAACTATTTTGTGTTTAAATAAAAATGTAATTACAGTTGACCCTTGAACAACGCGAGTTCAAGCCTTTTACATGTATTTTCAGTAGAGTTCCACTTTTATATGGATTTTCTTCCGCCTCTGCCACCCCTGAGACAGCAAAACCAATCCCTCCTCTTCCTCCTCCTTTTCAGCCTACTCAATGTGAAGACAATGAAGATGAAGAGCTTTATGCTGATCCACTTCCTTGTAATGAATAGTAAATAGATTTTCTCTTAAGATTTTCTTAAGAACATTTTTTCTCTAACTTTATTGTAAAAATATTGTGTATCATACATACTACATACAAAATATGGGGTAATTGACTATTTACATTCTCAGTAAGACTTCTGGTCAAAAGTAGGCTGTTAGTAAAGTTTTTGGAGAGTTAAAAGTTATATGTGGATTTTTAACTAAGCAGAGGGTCAGCACCCCTAACCTTCATGTTGCTCAAGGATCCACTGCAATTTAAATAATGCTATTAAATTTATATGTAATAGCACATATTGTGTATAAATATATATTTATATATTTGAAATGTATACACACATTTGTAAGCATTCAAAAATAGGTATCTTATATTTTGTTGATATTTTATAACATTGTCATAAACCAAAAAGTGAAAAATAGAGTATTCACCAGTTACAGCTACACCTTGACTGTATTCCCCTGCTGTGTTCCCCCATCATTGGTGCAGTTGATTGTGAAGCCAATTATTTGCCTTTTTTTTGGAGAGGAGAGAAGGAAGATAAGACCCTCCCATAGCACCTCCTCTGACCAAAACATGGCCACCAACATTTAGGAAGTATTTTTGCTTAGTTCAAATCACACTTTAAGTGCTCAATTTATTACTTTTCCATCACGTTCCTCTCAAGAGTTTTCTAATGCATTGTGGAACCTGGGTGCAGAGAGGCCAGAATCAGAGTCTATCGGCTGGATGTGGGGAAGGTTTCCAGAGTGGTGCACAGTTGGAGAGCAGCCCTTCTGAAGCCTGCCTGATCCCTAAAGGCAGTGCTTGTCATGCCCCTACTGGGAAAGCCTTAAATCCTGTCTCCTCAAAACACTAACAACCAAGGCTAAGCATTGAGTGTGGTTTCTCTTTCCATTAAAATGCACGTTTTTGTACCTGGTTATGTTAAGGCTCTGCCATGTGGAATGTGATGGGTCCAGCTGAGCATGCTGCTCATCCATGCCTGATAGCCTGGACAAGGAGACCAGTCATCTGGGAGTGACACGCGGCGCACGGCTCTCCAAGCTGCTCATTCTCAGGACATCCATCAGGAGCACATAGGCAATAATGATGTTAGGAAAGGAAGTCTTTCTGGCAGTAAGTGCCTCAGGAACTGTCAACAGGCCTCCATGCAGGTAAGATTACAAACATGTATATCCATAAACACACATCACTGCTTAAAATTTTTCTCCCAGTAGAGAGCCTCAGTAGTAGATATATTTAGACAAATCTTTTCTGTGGGAATACACTACTTCTGCTCTGGAAAAATAAATATCAAATGCAGCCTAATGAGACTGTATGAGGGAAGCAAAGCATTAGGGAAAAGGAAAACCCAGGATAGAGAATAGATTTAGGGTTTGGGCTTCTCGGATG
The DNA here is from genome assembly GCF_030222135.1 of Aotus nancymaae. Taxonomy (NCBI): domain Eukaryota; kingdom Metazoa; phylum Chordata; class Mammalia; order Primates; family Aotidae; genus Aotus; species Aotus nancymaae. Next base: position 124,759,042 of record NW_026988425.1, read on the forward strand.
CAAAAGAGACAGCCAGTCCTCTTTGAGTGGTATCTGTCTGGTATCTGCTTTATTTCACCCTAGTAAGCTAGTAAGATTTGAAGAAATAGAAAAGTGATTTCATGTTAAGAGGATTGGACAAGAGAGCATTATCTAGGATGACATTTTCCTTAGGTGAGGTTATGGGTACTTCTTATTGCAGTCAGTTCATTTATATTTTAAACACCTGCAAGACTACAGTGAAATGAACTCCCTCTTAATCATCATTATGGAGAATGAATAAATACATGCATTTATCTTACACCAGGTAATTGGCTGTGAAGCATTCTGTGATCCTTTCATTAGGGTGATGAGATCCAAAAATAGATGGCAAGTATGTTTATTAGAAACTAACAGACCTACCTGAGGTGTAAAAGATCCTGTGAATGCAGTGGTTTGCAGCAATTGTGTGCATGTGTGTGCCTGAATGTTGGGTTTTGGAGGGAGCAGCAGGGAGAAGAAAAGCAGAAACTACCTCATTCTTCTACCTGCCTTAGACCCCCTTCTGTGAAATGAAACAAAATGTTTAAAAAGAATGTATTTCAGTATTTTAAATACTGTTCCAGCCATACTTACATATGCTAGTCTCATATCTGTCTTATATAAACACTGTGGATTTTAGAATACTATATAATTTCATAGGCTCTATAATGCTTTGATTAATTAACGATACTTTAATTAGCGCATCGTAGTCTATAATATAAAATGTAATTATCCATAACAGTCAATCTTGGATCATTACACTGGCATAACCAGAACAACAAAAAAGCAAGTAAACAGTGTAATTCACTCTCTTTGGAAAATCCTTGAGAAGACTTCTCCACGCTTTTCTCTAGTATTCCAGTTTGAGATCCTGTTAAGTAGATCTAGTCTTTCTGTTTCCAGGAGCTCCTTTTTGGCCTGCATTACCTGCCATATTGAAATGATGCATCACTTTAGTGGCAGATTGGGTTTTGGCTAATTATAATGGTATGTTCAGAGCTCTGACTTGGATCCTAATAAGAGTGACAGTATGGAAGGCAGAATATTGGTCTCCATATTCTAAACCCTCCAACCTGGTGATATATCTGACTATGTCGAGATGGCAACAGAAAAAAATGGATACAGCCTGGATGCAGTGACTCACACCTGTATTCCCAGTACTTTTGGAGGCTGAGGCAGGAGGATCGCTTGAGCCCAGGAGTTTGAGAGTATCCTAAGCAACATGGTGAGACCTCGTTGCTGCAAAAAATACAAAAATTAGCAGGGCGTGGTGGCATGCACCTGTAGTCCTGGCTGCTTAGGAGGCTTGAGGTGGGAGATCTCTTGAACCCAGGTGGTAGAGGCTGCTGTGAACCAAGATTACACTGCTGCACTTCAGTCTGGGCAAAGAGTGAGACCCTGTCTCCAAAAAGAAAAAAATATAAAGAATATAGAATTCAGTACTTGGAAGTGGTGTCCTGCTATAATAAATTCCTAAAAATGTGAACATAGCTTTGGAATTGGGCAGTGAACAGAGGCTGAAACCATTTTGAGAAGTATGATACAAAAGGCCTATATTGCCTTCCACAGACTGAAGATACGTGTTTTAAGGGCTCCAGTAGTGAGAACTCAGAAGGAAGTGAAAGACATGGTAGAGAAACCGTAAATTCTCTTAGAGAGTGCTCATGTCACCACGAGCATACTGTAGAAATCTGGAGAGATTTCACAGACTGAACTTTGAGAATGCTGCCTGTGAGGACTTAAAGTAAAGAAATGTTATTGAAAACTGAAGAGAGGAGATCCATGTTGTGTACTGGCAGAGAGCTTGGTAAAATTGTGCACTGCAGTTATATGAACTGTGTAACATATACAAACAACCTTTGTCATTTAGCTGAAGAGATTTCCAAGCCAAGTGTTGAAGGTACAACCCAGACTCATCTTGTTGCTTATAATAAAACATGAGAAGAGGGAGATACATTCAGAAAATAGCTATTAAGCAAAAAGGAACCATAAGTGAATGATTTGGGAAGTGGCAGCATCTCCAGATAGCAAACACTGTTAATATGGAGAAAGTCACTGTCAAAAATGCATACTCTCGAGAAAAACAGTATGGTTTAACAAACTTTTGCTAGTGCCTCAAAAGCATTAAAAACTTGACTTTAGTTTTGATCATTCAGTGACACAAAAAGCTTTTGGAAGAGATTGAGAGTGTGTGAAATTAGTAATTTAAACAAATCAAGGAGGAAAAAGTTCTAAAAGTTAACATAATTGTGTCTATAAAAGTGAGGTGAATGAAGATTGCTGAGTGCAACATTTACCAAATAGAAGAGGGTCTATTAAGTCCAAGATCCAACCCTTTCAGTTGCCCTGGAATTGGTACCTTCCTTGTGTGCATAACACTATAATATTTTTTAAAACTGTGAAAATGACGGAAACTAAAATTGAAGTAGAACCTTCATGATTTTTGTTTGTCTTTGGTTTTCAGTTCTTTGAATGTGGTACAACTCTTTTTTTTCTTTTTTTCTGCTTGATATTTCCAGAGCTTCATGGGTCATTGGTTTGGGATCTGTCACTAATTTTGAAAAATTCCAATTGCCCAATTATTATTTCTTCAAATGTGTTTTCTTTCCTGTTCCATTTTTCAGCTCCTTCTGGGATCTGTATGTGAGTGTGATACTGTGGCACAGCTCTTGAAACGCCTGTTTTGTTTGATTGTTTTTAGTATTTTTTACTGTTTGCATTTCAGCTGGGGTAATAACTATGGCCTAGCTTCAGTTTCAGGCACGTGAAGGTGGGTCTTGGGAGTATGCCTTGCACAATTGTTACAGCCTCACCTCCACTTGGAATGCAATGTCTAGCAGTAATTCTGCTCCTCTCTTTAGGGTAGAGCTTTATTTATTTTCTTGTTCCCCTCTCCCATCTGAGATGGATTTTTACTAAAGCCTCAGGCTACAGTTTTTCTTGCTGTTTCCCTTGCAGACTGGCTTTTGTATCATAGGGAAGCTAGAGGAGATATTTCTAGGTAAAGTTTTATCGTTGCAGCCCTTCTCTTTCCTTAGTATTATGAGGAAAGCTTTCCCAGGAACCTCCCCAGTCATCCCCATGAGTACTTGGTGGGCTTCCTTGTTGGGGTGTGGGGGTGGACCTGACAGAGAGTAGCAGCTGCCCTATGTGTGCAGACCCCAGCACTGCACATCCCTACGGTAGTCCCCTAATGGCTCTTATGGTATCTAGCATTGTCTGCCCCTGGTAAATAAATGTGGGGTCCTGTTTCTCGCCCTGGTAGACTGTGTGTAAATTTTAGTTTGGTGGCTGGCCTGAGGTCTCAGTTCTCTGATGGGTTAAGGAAATCATTCCTTGATAGTCTGTTCAGCATTTTTGTTGTTGTTCTAAGGGTGAGTGTGAGATTCCAGTTGCTGTATCTTGGGAGTAAAACTAGAAGCAAGCATGTTGTCTTTCCAGTCCTTACCGTGATGCAATCTCGGCTCACTGCAACCTCCACCTCCTGGGTTCCAGCAAGTCTTCCACCTCAGCCTCCCTAGCTGGGACCACAGGTGCGTGCCACCACACCCGGCTAATTTTTTTTGCTTTTTTTTTTTTTTTTTTTTTTTGAGACGGAGTTTCGCTCTTGTTACCCAGGCTGGAGTGCAATGGCGCGATCTCGGCTCACCGCAACCTCCGCCTCCTGGGTTCAGGCAATTCTCCTGCCTCAGCTTCCCGAGTAGCTGGGATCACAGGCACGCGCCACCATGCCCAGCTAATTTTTTGTATTTTTAGTAGAGACGGGGCTTCACCAGGTTGACCAGGATGGTCTCGATCTCTTGACCTCGTGATCCACCCGCCTCGGCCTCCCAAAGTGCTGGGATTACGGGCGTGAGCCGCTGCACCTGGCTTTTTTTATATTTTTAATAGAGATGAGGTTTCACCATGTTGGCCTGGATGGTCTCGATCTCTTGACCTCGTGATCCGCCCACCTTGGCCTCCCAAAGTGCTGGGATTACAGGCATGAGCCACCACGCCCGGCCAGCTATATCTGTATTTTTTAATATTTATCTTGAAATTACAACATGCCTTAAGAAATAGAACTTATTTTTTAGAGCAGCTTTAGGTTCAAAATAAACTGAGCAGGAAATACCGAGAGTACCTCTCTACTCTTCCTCCCCTATCCTTGCCACAGGCACAATTCTCTCATTATCATCCTCCTGCACCTTAGTGGTGTAGTTGTTATAACTGATGACCCTACCTTGATGCATCATTATCACTCCAAGTCATAGTTACACTAGGGTTCACTCTTGGTGCTGCACATTCTGTAGGTTGTGGAAAATACAAAATGACATGTGCCCACCATCGTAGTATCCTACAGAATGATTTCAGTGCCCTAAAAATGCTCTGTATTCTGCCAATTACAGTATGTATTTTTATTAAACATTTTGTCTAGAGATAATTCCCATACTACAGCTCAATACTGAGATAGATTCATGTATATTTGTAGGAGATAATAGAGAAAGATACTGTGTACAAGAGTAGGTTTTCTCAAATATAATAATCTTGCAAAACTATACCATGGCAACCAGGAAATTTACATTGATACAAACCACTGATCTTATTCTGATTTCTTCAATTTTATGGTACTCATTTAGGTGAGTTCAAGTGTGCGTATTTAGCTCTATGCAATTCTATTACATGTGTGGGTTTATATAGCCACCGCTTCAGCCAAGATACAGAAGAGTGCCATCACATGGATCTCTCACTTTGCCCTTTTGTTACAATATTCACTTCCCTCCCACACTGATCCCATTCCTAATCCTGACAACCACTAATCTGTTCTCTCAGTAATTTTTTTTAAATCTCAATAATGTTATATAAATGAAATCATACAGTATGTACATTTTTGGATTCACTTTTTTCCTCACTCACTGTAACTCTCTGGAGATTTATCTAAATTGTCACATGCACCAATCGTTTCTTCCTTCTTATTGCTGAGTATTATTCTGTGGTGTGCATGGATCACATGTTTTAAAACCACTGACCTATTGAAGGACATTGTTTCCATGGTTTTGTTTTTCTTGTTATTATGAAGAAAGTTGCTAAAAACACGTGTGTGCAGATTTGTATATGAATCTAAGTTATTTCCCTGGAATAAATGCCCAAGAGTGCAATTGCTGGATCGTATGCTAATTGTGTAGTTATTGTAAAAGAAGCTGCCAAACGTTTTCCTGGAGTGACTGCGCTAGTTTACAGTCCTTCCAAAAATAAGTAACTGATTCATTTTTTCTGCATGTTTGTCAGCATTTGATGTTGTTACATTTTTGTTTTAGCCATCCTGATAGCTATACAGTGATATCTCATTGTGGTTTTAATTTGCATTCCCCTGATAAACAATGATGCTAAACATTTTTATATGCTTATTTGCCATCTGTATATTCTTTTCAGTGAAATGTCTGTTCATATATTTGCCTTTTCTTCTAATTGGATTTTTGCTTTTTTTTACTGTTGTGTTTTGAGAATTCTTTACATATTCTAGATAGTAATCCTTTTTTGAATATGTGTTTTGCAAATATTTTCTCACAGTATGTAGCTTGCATTTTCATTGTTTTTACAGGGTCTTGCATTTTCATGGTTTTTACAGGGTCTTTGGCAGAGTGAAAGTTTTTAATTTTGATGAGGCCCAGTTTTTATTTTTTTCCCTTTAAAGGATTGTGCTTTTTGTGCCTAAGAAGTCTTTCCTGGCCCTCGATCCCGAACATCTCCTCCTGCTTTTTTGTTTTCTAAAAGTTATACAGTTACAAATTTAAGTCTGTGATCCATTTTAAGTTTATTTATTTATTTATTTATTTATTTTTAAAGGCATGAGGTTTTGGTTGAGATTCCAGTTACTCCAAAGGATCTACTTCTTCCATTGAGTTGCTTTTGCCTCTATGTCAAAAATCACTTCAGGGTATTTATATGGGTCTGTTTCTGCGTTCACTATTTTGTTCCATTGATTTACATGTTTGCTTCTTTACCAATACTGTGGTTTCTCCATTACTGTAGCTATGTAGTAAGTCTCAGTATTGGGTACAGTGTTTTCTGTCACTTTATTCTTATTTTTCAAGATGATTTTTTAAATCTATTATACTGTCCCTGCTTGTCCATATAATCTTTAGAATAAACTTGTCAACACCTACAAAAACCTGCTTAGATTTTGAAGGGAATTATATTAAATCTATAGATCAATTTGGAGAGAAATAATACTACATTGAGTCTTTAAATGAACATAGTACCTCTCTCCATTTATTTAGGTGTCCGATTTCTTTCATTAGTATTTTGTCATGTTCAGCATTCAGATACTGTACACTTTTTGTTGAGTTTATACCTAAGTACTTCATTTCTTTGGAGTGATTGTAAATGGTATTGTGTTTTTAATTTTGGTTTCTGCCTGCTCATTTTTAGTATATAGAAATTTGATTAATATTTTTGTGTTGATATTGTATTCTGTTACTTTGCTGAACTGACTTTTAGTTCTAGACCTTTATTTTTGTACATTCCTTGGAATATTCTATGAAGACAGTCGTATCATCTGCAATTGGTGGTAGCTTCATCTTTTCCTTTCTCTTCTGCATGTCTTTGCTTTTCTCTTCTTGCATTATTGCAGTGGATAAAACTTCCAACACTATGTTAAATACAAGTGTTGAGAGCTGATATCCTTGTCTTGCTCCTGATCTTAGAAAGAAAACATTCAGATTATCACCATTAATTATGATGTCAGCTGTAGGTTTTTGTAGGTGTTCTTTATCAAAATCACTTAGTTCTCCTGTATTCCTAATTCTGGGAGTTTCTACCATGTGTCAGTACTAAATTGTGTCAAATTAATTTTTGTGTCGTTCCCTTCTTTAGCCTGTTAACATGGTGGGTTATATTAATTGATTGCAAATAGAAAACCAGCCTTACATTCCTGGAATAAATCACAATTGATCACTGTTTAGAAAATGTTTCTGTACATTTTTGTATTTAATTTGCGAATATTTTGTTGATGGCTTTTGTGTCCAATTTTACGAAAAATGTCTGTTTTTCTTTGATACTGTTTTTTGCCTTGTTTTGGTGTCAGCCTCATAAAATAAATTGTAAAGTATTCCTTTCTCTTCTATTTTCTAGAAGAAATTGTGTAAAATGTCTGTCAGTTCTTTAAATATTTGGTAGAAATCTCCAGGGAAATGATGTGGAGCTGCAAATCTTTTTTAGGAGCTTTTAAATTATGAATTCCATTTTCTAATGATTTTCTTTACTAGAACTACTTACATTACCTATTTCACGTTGGTTGCATTTTGATAATCTTTGTTTTTTGAGCAATTGATCCATTTCTTCTACGTTGTCAAATATATGAGCGTAAAGTTGATTATAATATTCCCTTTGTGCCATTTTAATGGCTATGGGCTATGTAGTGATATCCTTAGTTTTATTACCGATATTGTTGATTTGTTTTAATTTTGCCAGTCTTGCTAGAGTGACATTGATATTTTTGAAGAGGCAGCTTTTGGTTTTATTAATTTTTTCTATTGTTTTTCTGGTTTCAGTTTAGTTGATATGTGCTCTCACTTTATGAGTACCTTCCTCCTGCTTGCATTGGGCTTGTCTTGCTATTCTTTTTCTAGTATTTTTAAGGTGGAGAGCTTACTGTTTTGAGTCTTTTCCTCTTTCCTAACATAAGCATTTAGGACTATAAGATCCCCCTCAGCTCTTCATTAGCTTCTTCCCACATTTTTTGATCTATTGTCTTTTTATTTTTATTTAATTCCATGTGTATTTTTTGAAATTTCCTTTGGATCTCCTTCTTGACCATAGACTATTTAAAGATGTATTATTCAATTTCAAACTACTTGGTGATTTTGGTCTGTTGTCTCTCTTTCCAATTCTTTTTATTTTTATTTTTATTTTTTTTAAAGAAAGAAAAAAAAGAATGAAGAAGAGGAAGAAAAAGGAAGAGAAAGAGAGAGCGAGAATGGGAGTATTGCTTTCTTGCCCAGGCTAGAATGTAATTTAGTAATGGGTATTGAAAACCACTTTTATACCAATAATTATACTTAATGATGTAGACAGGAAGGAATAAGGGAAGAAAATGACAAACAAGCAGCTAACCAATATTTCATTTAAACCTATGAAATGCTATGCAATTACTGAGGAGTGATTTACTTCCAATTATGTAGTCTCTTTTGGAATAGGTGTGAGGTGGTAATGTATGTTTTGTGTATTTGAAGTGGAGAGTTCTATAAATGTTTATTAAGTTTACTTGGTCCGGGTCTGAGTTCAAGTCCTGGATGTCCTTGTTAATTTTCTGTCTGGTTGATCTATAGAATCCTTAGCTCTTCTTGTTACATTGATTCTTTTGCCATTATGTAATGTCCTTCTTTGCCTCTTTTGATCTTTGTTGCTTTAAAGTCTACTTTATCAGAGGCCAGAATTGCATCTCCTGCTTTTTATTTGTTTATTTTTACTCTCTGTTTGGATGGTAAATCTTCCTCCTTCTCTTTGTTTTGAGTCTTTGTGTATTGTTACATGTGAGATGGGTCTGGATGCAGCATACCGATGGGTTTTGGCTTTTGGCTTTTTATCCAATTAGAATATATATAAGTTTAATACTGCCATTTGATGCTAGCTGGCTGTTTTGCCCATTAGTTGGTGTACATTTTTCATTGTGTTAATTCTCTTTGCTTTTTGATATATTTTTGGAAAGGCTGATATTGGTTGTTCCTTTATATGTATAGTGCTTCTTTCAGAAGCTCTTGTAAAGCAGGCCTGGTGGTGGTGAAGTCTCTAAGTACTTGTTTGTTCGCAAAAGATTTAATTTTTCCTTCGCTCATAAAGCTTAGTTTGGCTGGATATGAAATTCTGGGTTGAAAGTTCTTTTCTTTAAGGATATTAAATATTGGTCCCCACTCTTTTCTGGCTTGCAGGGTTTCTGCTGAGATATCTGCTGTAAGCCTGATAGGTTTCCCTTTATGGGTAATCTGACCTTTCTCTCTGGCTGCCCTTAGTATTTTCTCCTTCATTTCAACCCTAATAAATCTGGCAATTATGTGCCTTGGGGTTGGTCTTCTTGAAGAATATCTTTGTGGTGTTCTCTGTATTACCTGGAGTTGAATATTACCCTGCCTTGCCAGGTTGGGAAAGTTTTCCTGAATGATATCCTGAAGAGTATTTTCCAACTTGGATTCATTCTCTTCGTCACATTCAGGTACACCTATCAAACATAAATTAGCTCTTTTCACATAGTCCCATACTTCCTGGAGACTTTGCTCATTCCTTTTCATCCTTTTTCCTGCATTCTTGTCTTCTCGTTTCATTTCACTGAGCTGGTCCTCGACTTCTGATATCCTTTCTTCTGCTTGATCAATTCGACTGTTTAAACTTGTGCATGCTTCGCGAAGTTCTCGTGTTGTTTTTCAGCTCCATCAATTCACTTATATTCCTCTCTAAATTGTCCATTCTCATTAGCATTTCGTCAAACCTTTTTTCAAGGTTCTTAGTTTCTTTGCATTGGGTTAGAACAAGTTCTTTTAATTCACAGAAGTTTCTTATCACCCACATTTTGAAACCTGCTTCTGTTATTGGAACACACTCGTTTTCCATTAAGCCCTGTTCCGTTACTGATGAGGAATTGTGATCCCCTGTAGAGGGAGAGGCATTCTGATTTTGAGTATTCTCTGCCTTTTTAGGCTGGTTTCTTCTCTTCATTATATATTTATCCCTCTGTCGTCTTTGTAATTACCGACTTTCTAACTAGGTCTCTGAGCAGACGTCCAACTTTTGATTCCCAGCGCCGAAATCTGAGCAGTCCACTGCGCCAGCCAAAACAGCGGTGTTAAGATTGATGGTGCTTTTCTGCCCGGGAATCTCCGGACTCTGCACCTAGAACTGCTGCGCTAAGGCGCCAGCAAAACTGCCGTGCCGGCCACAAGAGTCGCCCTGGCGACCCGTGGGTCTCCTCCACTGGGAATCTCCTGGTCCGTGAGCAACAAATATTCGTCTGAAAGTGTGGCGTCCTCTCGTTCTCTGCGTTTTCACTGGGAGCTACGTGCCCGAGCTGCTAGTGATCAGCCATCTTGGATCTCTCTCGTCTGTTGTCTCTCTAGGTCATGGATATTTAACTTACCACAGTCTATCTGTGAATAGTATTGTGAAACTTCATAAAAAAGTATAAGAAACTTACAACAATGTAATTCTATTTTCCCCTCAATCTGGAGTTGAGCTGGTTCTGGTCTGGGCTATAGATCTAATTAATTTCAGTTTGCCACAGGTTTCATATATTTCAAAGGTAGCAGTCAGGGGTCTCCTTTCATTAGGAATTGGGACCTAAGACTCTGAGGTCTCCCTAAGCTTTCTCGCTCATTTTCTGGCTTCCTGTGCCTTGGAAGAACTCCAAGTTGCAGCCTCCCCCAGCTTCCTACTCACAGGACCTCTCTCTCTGCCATTTTACCCTGTCCCAGGTGTCCAGCCATCACTCTGTATTTGAGATGATAAGTCTGAAGGAAACGATTTATGGGGCACGTAGATAAATGTACTTTGGGGGTGCTTCTGGGTTTGAATCCATCACACTGGCCTACAGGGTCCCTCCATGATTTCTTTGGTTTCTTCTTATCTCAGCCAAGAGCCAAGTCCTCCCTGCTTATGGCTGACTCGTTCTTCCCACCACACCCCAGAGATAAAAGCAGTTGCAGGCATTATTGCCTTGGACAGAGAGAGCCCTAGAATGTTGTGCGTTTAGACTTCTTTGCGTTTTCCGGTCTCTGCTGGTTGTCATGTGTGATGATTGGAACAAAATTCAGTTTTCCTCATTATTATATTGAAAGCAACAGCTCTTTGCAACCTTTTACACCCTAGCAAGAAGCAGAGCTCCCACTACTCTGCTTAACCAGAAAAACCTCTCAGCAACCTCGTCTGTCACTCATGGCCTTGGAGTTTGGAAGCTAGTGGTTTGGTTTTCAACATATTTGAAAAAAAAGTCATAATGTCTCCCCCATGATTTTGTCACAAATCCTATCCATCTTCTCCAAAGTGCTCCTCTCAGAAAAAGATACTTACCTCTATCTCACAGGTACAAAAATTCAGGGAAATCTTAGTTATTCCAACAGGTTGAGTGGTTCCACCTTTCTCAGTACAACCCAAATGAAATAAATATCTTTGGATTTTCAATAATTTTAGGAAGGTAAGAGATTCCTAAAACCAAAAAAAAAAAAAAAAAAAAGAAATATTGATGCAGTTCATTTTTTAGTGTATTCATAAATTTTACATAAGCGACATTTGGTAACTTGCTTTTTAAACTCAACATTCTGTTGTGGTCTATCCTAGTAGGGTTTTTCCTGTACCCTGCACATCATTGGAAACGTCTCATAGAGTAACTCTGTGATTTTACTTTACTCACAGGACTATGGTTAGATCTGTGGGAAAGAACTATAAGACAGATGCTAAAAGTATGAAAAAGACAGCTACTAGATGTATGAAAGACCTGATGATTTACTTTTTTATTTTGGGTATTAGCATCTTCCACACATCTGCACTATTCTTGAGTGTGATTGCTTAGGAATGAATATGGTTTGAACTCATTCATGTTGAGAGAGGGTGTGAAATTGAGAATCAGGCAGATCCACCTATACTAAAAAGGACCCTAAAGTAAATTGGAGGAAGAAATCAGATCCCAAAGATTCTTGGTGAATTGTGAAGTCTTTGTCAGTATATCTATATTAAAAGGAGATGACAGAAGCCAAAATAAAAGAATTATGGGCTGACAAGAGAACTGGATTAAAATAAGCATCAGTTTCATTTAAAAGGGCTAACTTGAAGGTGGTTTTTGAAGATACATTTTGACTCCGCCTGTTAGAAGATCTAAATTGACCTTGATGGGCAGTGGAAGAAATTATAACATGGAATTCCTTGAATAAAAATGTGTTGACTTAAAAAAAAAAACCTCAGCATTCTCTCTTTTAGGTGGACGCACATAGATGAGCTTATTCCTTTCAGCTGTTTCTATTGTTATAAAATTGTGTCAAAATGAGGAAAATATCTACTCTTTACAGTTTTCTGACCACATGACTTTATAAAGCATATGCATTTGATCACTTTCCCAAATGCCTTTTCTGTACCAATGAATAATACATTTACTTCACAACTGAAGTAATATACTTCCTGCTCTGCTTCCTATCCTATTGCCAAATCCAGTGACCGAATGGGCATTTTCATATTTACTCCCATAACTATGACCTCTTGATTTTTACGGAGAAGCTTAATCCCAGTCAGTCTCATCCTGTCACTGGGGATTCTCTGTTCCCTTGAGGGGCCTCTGAGATGCGAACAGCTTTGCAGGGACTGGGAAACTGTGATGAGCACAGTTCTTCCAGAGTAGACATTTCCAACTCCCAGGGACTCTCGCTTTCCCTCTGTCCCTGAATGCTGATTATGGTTCATGAGATTATATAACAGACAGTTCATATCCTCTGCGTGCAATTTTTTCCTACATATTTTGTTATGGAAAAAATAAAATATACACAGTAGAGAGACTAGTATAACAAACTTGTGTGTACTAATAACCTAGCTTCAAAATTGCCCACACGTGGTCCATCTTGTTTCATTTATTTCTTCACCCGCTCCACACTCCCCACTGAGTTATTTTTGGTCAATTATTAGACATCATACACAAATCCTATGGTATTCATCTCTAAAACATTCTTTTTTAAAAAACATAACCACAATACTACTGTTACTTATACCTGAAAGTCAACAATAATTCTTTATTATAACCAAGTTATCCAGTCAACATTCAAACTACTCAATTCACATCAAAAAGATTTTTACGTCTGGTTTGTTGGAATTGGGATTCACAAAAGATTCAGACATAGTTTGGTTATGTCTCAAATCTATCCGAAGGTGTCCCCTTCCCTATTTTTATATCTTACAAGGTATCTATTAATGAAACTGGGTTCTTTGCCCTGTGGAATATCCCACAGTCTAGATATTGCTGATTGTAGCCCTGGAGTGTTTAACACATTCCTCTGTCCTTTTTATTTCCTATAACCTGGTAGTAAAGTATGGTCTTGATTAGACTCAGTCTCAATATTCGGGTAGGAATGCTGTATGTGTAGCATGTTTACTTGCTATTATATTGCATCAGGAGGTGCCTATTGTCTGTCTCCTTTTTTTTGATGTTAATATTGATCTGTGGGTTCAGATGTTATCAGGATAATCTATCCATTATAAAATTTCCTATCAAGTAATAGTTTTAGCTGCCAATGATGACCGTTGCCTGCATCCATTATTTCATTAGGGGTTTAAGAAAGCAAGTATTCTAATTCTATCATTTCTTCTGAATTCATTAGCTGTAAAGGAACACATGCTCATCAGATACTGGGTTACCATGAGTTCAGAGTCAAAAGGCAAGTGAGGTGAATTGTGCATGTGGCATTTCCCCACCAACTCTCCATGTGCTCAGCCTTCTCGGCACCCTCATGGGCTGCATCAAAGGTTCTGTTGCCCACTGGATTCTGCTTGGGTATAGCTCATGGGAGTCCTGGAATGAGACCAAAGGGAGGAAGGGGAATGAGGATGGAGTTTATTCCCCTATTTCCTTCCCTGTGCTGTGCCCCAGCTGGCTGCATTCATTACAGCTGTCTTTGCACAGACCTCTCTTACCCTGGTTTTGATAACCACTCCTTCCCTTGCCCCTCCAATCTGCATGAGATCGTGGACCCCAATGCCATGTTGATTATGGCATCGCCACCCTGTGGTGCTACCCTATTCCTTGTGGTTTCCCTATAAACACTGCCCATAGCTTTTTATATAACCCTTTTACTAAGTCTCAAATTACAAAATTTGATTGTAACATCTGTTTTGCATTGGGAGGGATATTATCCTTCTCATCCTCTTCCTTGTTTTTTGTTTTTAAATTTTATGAATATATAACAGCTGTACATATTTATGAAGTTCATGTGATATTTTGGTACAAGCATACAATGTAGAATGATTGAATCTGGATAACAAGGGTATCTGTCATTTATTTGTGTTGGGAACATTTCAAATCTTTTTTTCTAGCTATTTTGAAATATACAATAAATTGTCATTAACTACAGCCACCTTATTGTGCTATCAAACATAGAACTTATTATTTGGAGGCAACATAATGGGTCTATCAGTTTATTCCAGATTATGCATCTGGAACTGGGAAATATTGATAAGATGAGTTCAAGGACCCACTGGACCCACTGCCCATCTACCTAGTGTTAAATATTTTTTACATTATTTTAAAAACCCAAAAGAATCTGAAGACAACACATTTAGAATTATTAACTGAGTTTGAGTTATCAGTAGCTGGATTCAAGCTCAACATACAAAAATCAATAGTATTTCAACACATCACCTGAAATTAGTAATTTAATTTTTATTTATTCATTTTCTGGTGACCTTCCACATTATTTTTCTTCTTGCTGAAAAACATTTTAACATTTCTTGCAAGGCAGGTCTACTGGTGACAAATTCCCTCACTTTTTGTTTGTCTGAGAAAATCTTTATTTCGCCTTCATTTATTTATAATAAGTTCACTAGATACAGAATTCTAGGTTGGTAGGGGGTTTTTTCTTTAAACATTTTCAGTATTTTACTTCAGTCTCTTCTCACTTGCATGTTTTCTGAGATGTCTGATGTAATTCTTAACCTTGTTGATCCACATGTGTTTGTTGTTGTTTTGTCCTCTGACTTCAAGATTTCCTCTTCATCTTTAGTTTTCTGCCATTTGAAAATGATACGCCTACATAGCAGTTTTTTTGGTATTTATTTTGCTTGGTGTTCTCTGAACTTTTTGGATCTGTGGTTTGGTGTCTATTTTTAGTTTTGGAAAATTCTCAGTCATTACTACTTCAAATATTCTCTTTGTTCTCTGCATGGGTGTTGCCCCTTTTGTAATTGTTTAACAGTTTTTGGATATTTTGTTCTTTTTCAGTTATTCTCTTTGCATTTAGTTCTGGAAGCTTCTTTTATCATTTCCTCCAATTCGCTGGTCCTGTTCTTGGCCATGTTCTCTCTATTGATAAGCCTGACAAAGACATACTTCATCTTTGTTGCAGTGTTTTTAATTCCTAGATTTATTTTTGATTCTTGGAGTTTTCATATTTCTGATTACATTAGTCATTTGTTCTTGCATGGTGGCTGCTTTACCATTACAGCCATCACATTTTAATCATAGTTGTTTAAATTCCTGGTCTGATAATTCCAACTTCCCTGCCATATCTGAGTCTAGTTCTGATTTTAACTAGACTTTAACTGTCATTTCGAACTATATTTTCTTTCTCTTTTCATGTGCCACATAATTTTCTTTTTGTTGTTGTTGAAAGTCAGACATTATGTAGTAGGTAAAAAGAACTGAGGTAAATAGGCCTTCGTGTGAGGTTTTATGGTTATCTGGGTTAGGGGTTACGCTATGTTTGTAGTGTGGCGATAGCTGCAGAACCTAGCAGAGCCCCTGGAGGTAAAACTCACGAAAATGTGAGTTCCCATCCCCCAAGGCTGGACTTCTCTTGAGTTTTTACCTCTCAAGTTTGTCCATAGCAACTTTAACTCTGAGATTGTCCTCTAGCAACTCATCAATGACAGTTTAGTTTTCCTACCCTGGTACTGGCTGTAGTGGTAGTTTCTGCTCCAGGGTTTTGCTTTTAGGATATACATGGGTAGAAAATGAAGGGGTGGAAAAGGATATTCTATGCAAAGGGTAATCAAAAGAGAGCAGGAGTGGCTATATTTATAGCAGAAGAAATAGACTACGTTAAAAACTGTTCTATAAGACCAAAAAGGTCATTACATAATGATAAAGTGGTCAATTCATGAAGAGGATATAGTAATTGTAAATGTCTCTGCATCTAACATTGAAACACCTAAATATGTAAAACAAATATTAGCAGAACTAAAGGGAAATATAGATAGCAATATAATAATAGGGAGCACAATACCACTGCTTTCAACTGTTATCATCAATGATCATCAAGACAGGAAACAAATAAAAAACAGTAGACTTAAGACAACATTATGTGCTACATTTACCTGACAGACATACACAGAATATTTTATTATATTTAAATGCAGCAGAATACACAGTGTTTTCAAGCACACATAGAAAATTTTCCAGGGTAGATAATATGTTAGGCCACAAAACAAGTCTTAACAAATATAAGACGGCTGTAATTACAGCAAGTATCTTTTCTGACCACAATGGTATAAAACTAAAAATAACGGGAGTAAAATTGGAAAATTCACATTTGTATCAAAATAAAATAACGTATTTCTGAACAAAATTAAACAACTTCTGGTAAAAAAATCTAAAAAGAAATAAAAAAGGATCTTGAGACAAACTAAAATGGAAGCACAACAAATCAAAACTTATAAGATGTGCCAAAAGCAGTCTGAAAGGCAAGTATGTAATAACTATATCATGAAAAAGAAAGATATGTAACAATCTACACTTCAAGGAAATAGAAAAAGGAGAACAAACTAAACCCCAAAATCTAGCAGAAGAAAATAATGATAAAATTCAGAGCAGAAATAAATGAAATTAAGTAAAAACTAATGGAAAAGATTAATGAATCTAAGACATTTTTTTAAAAAACAGAACCAACCAACCTTTAGTTATATTAATTAATATTAATTAACAAAGAAAGACCAAATAAATAAAATTATAAAGAAGAAACATTAGAATTGATACCAGAGAAATATAAAGGATCATAAGAGACTACTATAACAA
Organism: Aotus nancymaae; assembly: GCF_030222135.1. Classification (NCBI taxonomy): domain Eukaryota; kingdom Metazoa; phylum Chordata; class Mammalia; order Primates; family Aotidae; genus Aotus; species Aotus nancymaae. The sequence goes on from NW_026988425.1 coordinate 124,775,774, forward strand.
TTATATGCCAACAAATTAAATAGGCTGGAAGAAATGGATAAACAACCTTACCAAGACTGAATTATGAAGAAATATAAAATCTGAACAGACAAATAATGAGTAAGGAGATTCAATTTGCAATGAAAATCCTTCCCAGGAAGAATAGGACTGGATGGCTCCACTGGTGAATACTCTAAACATTTAAAAAATTAATGCCAATCCTCGAACTCTTCCAAAAAACTGAAGAGGAGAGAATACTGTCAAACTTATTTTGCAAGTTCAGCATTTCTCCAATAGCAAAGACACACAAGGCCACCAAAAGAAAAGAAAATTAGACCAATATCCCCAATGAACATAGTGCAAATATTTTCAACAAAACATTAGCAAATTAAACTCAGAAAAATCAAATGCCATGACCAAGTGGGATTTATCCCAGGGATGCAAGGATGTTTTAACATATGAAAATCAATAAAACATTACATTAACAGAATAAAGGACAAAATGCATATGCATCTCAATAGATATAGAAAAAGCATTTGACAAAACTTAACATCCCTTCATGTGTACCTCAACATAATAAAGTCCTTATATGACAAGCCCACAGCTAGTATCACGTGAACTCAGTGGTGATCAGGAACAAGACAATTATGTCTACTTTTGCTACTTCTATTTGATATAGTATTGGAAGTTTTAGCTAGAGCAATTGGATAAGACAAAAAAATACATTCAAATTAGGAAGGAAGAAGTTAAATTATCTGTGTTTGAAGATGGCATAGCATAGTCTTGCTTATAGGAAACCTTAAAGGCTCCATTAGAAAAACTCTTAAAACTAATAAAAATTCAGTAAATTTGCAAGATACAAAATTGCCAACAAGAAGTAGTAGTATTACTCTAACAACAGACTACACAAAAAAGAAATAAAGAAAATAATCTCATTTACAATGGTATCAAAAATACTTGATGATAAATTTATTCAAGGAGGTGAGAGATCTGTATATGGAAAACTATAAAACATTGATGAGAGAAATTGAAGAAGACACAAATAAGTGAAAAGAAATCCTATGTTCATGTATTAGAAGGCTTAATATTGTTAAAATATCCATAATCCTCAAAACTATGTATATATTCAGTGCAATTTCTATCAAAATTTCAGTGATATTTTGCACAGAAATAGACAATTCTAAAATTCATATGGAACCACAAAAGACCTGATATAGCCAAAGTAAGAAAAATAAGCTGGTGGCATCACACTTCTCAATTTCAAAATACTTTCAAAACTATGCTAATTAAAGCAGTATGGCACTGGCATAAAAACAGACATATAGAACAATTAAGCATAACAGACATCCTAGGAATTAATTCATACATTTATGATCAATTGATCTCCAACAAAGGTGCAAAGAACACACAATGGGAAAAGATGGTCTTTTTGATAAATTATGTTGAGAAAACTGAATAATCACATACAGAAGAATATCATTGGATTCTTATACCATATGTGCAAGTCAATTAAAAATTGATTAGAGACTTAAATGTAAGACCTAAAACTCTAAAACTACTAGAAGAAAACCTAGGGGAAAAGCTTCTTGAGATTGGTCTGGGTGATGATTTTTTGGATATGACCTCAAAAGTACAGGCAACTCAAGCAAAAATGAACAAGTGAGATTGCATCAAACAAGTTCTTTGCTTGCTCTATAATTATTCACATTTTCTACTTCTTGAATTCCTTTTGGTAATTTGTGTCTTTCAAGAAATTTGATCAGAGGATATTTTGCCAGAAGTCAGCCTTTTCTCAGGACGGGTTTGTATATGGTTCAGGCTGAGAGTGGGTCAAAGCTCATTCAGGAGCCTGGAGGAAGAAAAGATGCTTAACAGAAGTTTGCTTAGAAGCATTTTGTTCTGACTGATCTTTGTGGACAAGTAGTTCAGTAAATCATTTATGAAGCAAAAAGTAGGAATTTTAAAGGCCTATTTCTGACCTTTTATAGATAAACAAGGGGACATCTATGAGTCTTATCAAAATCATTTGGGAAAGGGTGGTTTTTTGCAGTAAGCCCTTTTCCAGAACACTATGGTTGGAGAGATTTTTTTAAATTAAATTAAATTAAATTTTAGATTCATGGGGTACATGTGATTATTTTCTATATGGGTATATTGCATACTGGTAGAGATTGGGCTTCTAGTGTACCCATTACCCAAATAGTAAATATTAGACCCAATAGATAATTTTTCAACCCTTGTTTTCCCACCCTCCCCCTTTTAGGAGTCCCCAGTGTCTATTATTTCCATCTTTATGTCCATGTGTACCCATTTTTTAGCTTCCACTTACAAGTGAGAATATGTGGTATTTTATTTTCTGTTTCAGATTTCGTTTACTTAGGATAATGACCTTCAGCTACATCCATGTTGTTGCAGAGGATACAGCTATATTCTTTTTTACGGTTGCATAGCATTCCTTGGCGTGTGTATAGCACATTTTCTTTTTCAGGCAACCACTGATAGACACTTAGGTTGGCTCCATGACTTTGATATTGTAAATAGTGCTTCTGTGAACATAGAAATCCTGAACAGACCAATAACAAGTAATGAAATTGAATAAGTAATTTTAAAACCTTCAAAACACAAAAGCTCAGTACCAGATAAATTCACAGCCAAACTTTACCAGACATACAAAGCAGAGCTGGTACTAATCTTACTGAAATTATTCCAAAAAATAGATGAGGAGGAATCCTTCCTAACTCACTCTACTAAACCTGTATCACCTTGATACCAAAATCTGGCAAGGGCAAAAGTGAAAAAGAAAACTATAGGCCAATATCCCTGACGAACAGAGATGCAAAAATTCTCAACAAAATACTAGCAAACCAAATGCAATAGCACATGAAAAAGATAATTCATCACAATCAAGTGGGTTTTATTCCAGGGATGCAAGGATGGTTTAACATTTGCAAATCAATATATGTGATTCTTCACATAAACAGAACTAAAAAAAAAATTATATGATCATCTCAATAGATGCAGAAAAGGCATTCAGTAAAAGGCAACACCCTAATACCAGCCTGAGCAACATAGCTAGATCCCTATTCTACCAAAAATAAAAATAACCAGGCATGGTGGCACACACCTGTGGTCCCAGCTACTGAGGAGGCTGAGGCAAGAGGATTGCTTGAATCCAGGTGTTTGATGCTGCCATGAGCTATGATTGTGTCACTGCACTATTGCCTGGGTTATAAAGCAAAACCTTATCTGCAAAAAAAAAAAAAAAAAAAAATTCAACATCCCTTCATGATTAAAATCCTCAGCAAACTAGGCATCAAAGGAACGTGGCTCTAAATAATAAGAGTCATATATGACAAACCTACAGCTAGCATCATACTAAATGGGGAAAAGTGGAAAGCATTCCACATTCCCCCTAAGAACTGGAACAAAATAAAAATGTCCACCCTCATCACTCCTATTTAACATAGTATTGGGAGTCATAGCCAGAACAATGAGACAAGAAAAAGAAATAAAATGTATCCAAATTGGAAAAGAGGAAGTCATATTGATGACACGATCTTATACCTAGAAAACCCTAAAGATGACTCCAAAAGACTCCTAGACTTGACAAAGGACTTCAGTAAAGTTTCAGGATAGAAAAGCAACGTAAAAAAAATTAGGAAGGATTTCTTAAATGTCATTGTTTCCCAGGATCATTGGACTCAGGAAAATTCAACATTGTTGCATTGTACAAGAAAAGCAGGAAGGCAGATCCTTGGGAAAACATAGACTATTCCCCAAATGGTTCCAGGACAATTGGCTTTAAGTATGAAATAATAATAATAAAATGTCACCCCATAAATCAAAACCAATTCCAGAAGGATTACAGATTTAAATGAAAGTCCTATTTTCAGCAATATGGTAAACTAGATTGTCTGGAAAAATCATTCATTGTAAATCCCTTAGAAATGATGGATACATCTTTTTTAAAGGGAAGATAAAATTTAAGAATAAATAAGAGACTGCACCAATATATAGTTGACCCTTGAACTGCATGGGTTTGAACTGGCACAGGTCCACTTATACATGGATGTTTTTCAACCAAACAAATACAGCATTTGAGGAATGTGAAACCCTTGTATAGGGAGAGCAGACTTTTCTTATACGTGGGTTCCACAGCAGGGCTGACTGCAGGAATTAAGTGTGTGCAGATTTGGGCATGTGCAGGGGCCCTGGAACCAATCCCCTGTATATACTAAGGGATGACTATATATATATTAAATATTAATACAAGTACCTTAAATATATAATTACAAATATAATTCTTATGCAACATATATTTATAATATTGGTATATAAATATAATTAAGATATTTACATGCAATTTCATAACTGTATTGAATAAGAATGCATATCTATATCTATATATCTATTAGAACTAACTGAAAGAAGAGCCAGATTATCTACAAAGGAATAAAGTCTAGAAAAGCAGTATGAAACCAGTAGAAGTTAGAATAAGTTCTGGGAGAAGATAACTAGAAACTTATACTTGTATACTCACTGAAACTATCTTTCAAGCCATGTGGGCATGACCTTCATCCTTTGGAAGGATTTTTAAATAGTAGGTGAATTTCTTTACTTATTTTATTTCTAAAATAATTTCAATTTTTTTTTTTTTTTTTAGATTCAAGGGGTACATGTGCAGGTTTTGTTACTTGGGTATATTGTGTTGATGCTGAAGTTTGAAGTATAAATAATCCCATCACCCAAATAATGAGCCTAGTGCCCAATAGGTAGTTTTTCAGACTTTGGTCCCCTTCTTCTCACCCTGCTTTAGTATCCTCGGTGTCTATTGTTCTTACCTTCATGTTCATGTGTACCTTATGTTTAGCTTCCACATGTAAGTAAGAATGTGCAATATTTGGTTTTCCATTCCTGCACAAATTTGCTCAGCTAACAGCCTCCGGCTGCATCCATGTTGCTGCAAATAACGTGACTTCATTCTTTTTATGGCTCTGTAGTTTTCCATGATGTATATATGCAACATTTTCTTTATCCAGTCTACCATTGGTGGGCATCCAGGTTGATTCCATGTCTTTGCTATTGTGAATAGTGCTGTAATGAACATACTGGCGCATGTGTCTTTTTAGTAGAATGCTTTATTTTCCTTTGGTTATATACCCAGTAGTGGTATGGTAGTTCTAAGTTCTTTGAGAAATCTCCTAACTGCTTTCCACAGTTGCTGAACTAATTTAGAGTCCTACCCACAGTGTATGAATGTTTCCTTTTCTCTGCAGCTTTGCTAACATTTCTCTGATGATTAGTGAAGTTGAGCATTTTTTCATGTTTGTTGGCTGCCTGTATGCCTTTTTTTGAGAAGTGTCTGTTCATATCCTTTGCCCATCTTTTAATGAGGTTATTTGCTTTTTACTTGTTGGTTTAAGTTCCTCATAGATTCTGGATGTTAGACCTTTGTCTGATGTATAGTTTGTGAATATTTTCTCCCATTCTGGGGTTGTTTGCTTACTTGTTGATAGTTTCTTTTGCTGTGCAGAAGTTCTTTAATTTAGTCTCACTTGTCAATATTTTTGTTGCAATTGTTTTTGAGAACTTGGCCAAAACTTATTTGCCAAGGCTTATGTCCAAAATGGCATATCTTAGGTTTCCTTCTAGGATGTCTATAGTTTGAGGTCTTACATTTAAATTTTAATCCATCTTGGGTTAATTTTTGTATATGGTAAAAGGTAGGGGTCCAATTTCATTTTTCTGCATATGGCTAGCCAGTTATCCCAGCACCATTTATTGAATAGTGAGTCTTTCCCCACTGCTTATTTTTATCGACTTTGTTGAAGATTAGATGGATAGAGGTCTTATTTTAGAACTATTCACATTTTCTGCTTACTTTTGAGTCAGTTTTAGTAATTTGTGTTTTGCTAGGAATTGTTCATCTGAGTTGTCTAATCTATTGGCATAAAGGTGATGATTGTATTCTTTGATAATTCTTTTCTTTTCTGCAAGTTCTGAAAGAAAAGAGGTGTCTTCTCTTCACTCATGATTTTGCCAACTTGTGTCTTCTCTGTTTCGTTACCAGTCTATGCAAAGGTTTAGCCATAGTTAAAAAAAAATTTTCATTCTATTTATATTCACTACTGTTTTTCTTTTGTCTATTTAATGGATTTCCTCTTTAATCTTTATAATTTCTTTTCTTCTGCTTAAGATTTAGTTTATGCTTCTTTTTCTAGTAAATTAAGATGAAACCTTAGTGCCTTTTTTTCTTTTCTAAAAAAGTCATTTAAAACCATAAAATTTTCTCTAAGCAGTGCTGTATCCCATAAATGTTGGCACACTGTAATTTCATTTTGTTTGCTATTAGTATAGCCACTCCAGTTTTCTTAGGGTTACTATTTGCATTGTTTATATATTTCCATTCTATTACTTTAAACCTATTTGTGTTCTTAAATGAAAAGATGTCTCTTAAGTCTTATTATTTTTATCCAATTTGCCAATCTCTAAAACTGTTACTGAAATGTTCAGTCTATTTATAGTTGGTATAATTATTGATGTAATTTAATTTATATCTTCTGTTTTGCAATTTAATTTTATATGTTTTATATTTTCTTAACTTGTGTTACTTTTAAACTGTCTTTTGTGTTAAATAGACACTTCTATTGTGCCATTTAATTCTTTCTTTTTTTTTTAAACTATATTTTAAGGGATATTTTCTTATGGTTCATTTGTGGATTGCAATATGTATCTTATCACAATTTGTGAATTACAATATGTATCTTAATTTACCACAAGCTACTTCAGATTAATACTAAAATTTTTCTAATAAAATATAGATATTTGACTCTAATAGAACTCTATTTCTCCCCTTCTTTGTTCTATTTTGCTGTTTATATGAAATTTACCTATCTATTATTATAGTCTATAAATATAGGTTAAAATCTAACAATTATAATTTTCTAGGCAAAGTGTTTAAAATAAGAAAAGCATATTAGAAATAATATACTGAAGCAGATTTTATGTTAACCTATGTAATCATCTTTACCAGTGTGTGTATATCTATGGATTCAAGTCACTGTCTGGAGTCATTTCTCTTCAGTCTTCGTTTACCCGGTAATGTCTTTTTTAATCTTTTTTATTTTTTGAAGGATAGTTTCGTTGAATACTTAATACTTGGCTGACTCTTTTTTTTTTTGTTTTAGCACTTTGCTTTCTAGCTTCCATTGTTTCTGATGGAAATTCTCATCACAATAAAATGTTAATTTGTGGTTCCTTGTACTTGATGAGTCATTTTTCTCTTGCTGCTTTCAAATTTTTCTCTTTCAACAATTTGATTATAATTTGTTAAGGTGTGAATCTCTTTGAATTTATTTTTGTTGGAGTTTGTTGAACTTCTTGGATGCGTAAATTAGTTTAAAAAAATCATGTGTAGGATGTTTTCAGCCAGTTTCTTCAAATGTTTTTCTGCCCTTTTCTCTCTCCTTCTCTGGGAGCTGTGTTTAATTAAAAAAAAAAAAATTCTCTCTGTTCTTCAGACTGGATGGACTCTATTGGTCTGTCCACAGGTTTGCTCATGTCTTCTGCCAGCTAGAGTCTGCTGCTGAATCTCTCCAGTGAAATTTTCACTTCAATGACTGTACTTTTCAACTCAATAATTTCTATTTTGTGATATTTCATAATTTCTATATGGTTATTGATAGTTTTAATTTGGTAAGCCATGATCATAATACTTTTGTTTTATCCTTAAACACCATTTCTTTTGTTCTTTGAACATATTTGTAATAGTTGGTTTATTGTCTTTGCCTGGGCTACATCAGAAACAGTTTCTATTGAGTGCTTTTTCTCCTGTATATGGATAACACTTTTCTGGGCTTTTTGCATGTCTCCTAATTTTTTCTTGAAAACCAAACAATTTAGATCACAGATTGCAACAACTCTAGATTCTGATTCCACTCTCCTCTCCCCCAGGGTTGTTGTTTCTTTTTGTAAATTTTTTGTTGATTTCCTTACTGACCCTTCCATACTAATTATTTAGGATCCTTTATTCCAAAGTCTGCACCCAAAGGTGTTTTTCCTCAGTAAAAAAATATTGTTTTCAATTTTTAAGCCTGGATTCCTTGGGTAGCCACTGGGTCAGCATCACATAGTGATCAGCCAATAACTGGTCCACGTCTCTGCTTAAACATCTTGATCCACAAGGCTGGTGGTTCCATGTCTGAGATGGGAAACACGTTGAATGTTCAGGCAGTTTACAGGTTTTTTCTGGCCTCTGCTTTCTCACAGCTATTCCTCTTTCTTTTTTGAGCATTACATTCTGTTAGAGAGATGAGAAGCATCTTATTCCATATAGTGCAGCTATAATAGAATATCCAAGACTGGATAATTTATAAGGAACAGAAATTTCTTTCTCACAGTTGTGGCGCCTGGGAAGTCTAAGATCAAAGTGCTGGTGACTGGTGAAGGTCTAGTCTCTGCTTCCAAGATAGTGCCTTAAACGCTACATCCTCCTGAGGGGTGGAACCCTGTGTTATCCCATGACAGAAGAGCAGAAGAGACCACATCCACACCTGCAAGCCCTTCATACAGCAGCTTTCATCTTGATGGGAGGTGTTTAGCACCTCCCATTAGGCTCCATCTCTCAACATCACCCCTGCTTTGGAGATTGTTTCTAATACATGCGTTTTGGGTCATACATTTAGACCATAGAGGATAGCCAGGGTCCTCTCTAGTCTAGTCTGCTACATTTCTAAATGTCAATGAATATACTTTGAAAACATAATATTTCATAATATATTATTTTAAAAATATCTCATTTGATACCAATATTTAATCTTTAAATAATATTCAAGTGAACTTTATTTTTCTTAAAAGTTTATTTGTATTTGCATTTTTTTAAAAGCCTAGGTTCTTATAAGTAGACTAGTAATACAAAAATACCAGTATATTATAGTCAATCTTAGAAACCCACAATTCCAGTAAAACTCTTTTAGACTTATCTTCCTCTCCCCTGTGCCCATACAGTAGAGAATGCAATCCTTCGATTTTCAGGATCCCATCGCTTATATCTGTCTTTTGGCACACCTTCTGCAATTCTTCCCAGTATTATATTTCCCTCTGTCTTAATCACCTACTTATACTATAAACCCGTTGGAGCAGAGGAGCGCTTCTTTCTTCCACCTCTAAACTTGCCCTATCCCCTGCACCAAGTCTCGCACTCAGTAGGTACTCAGAAGGTGTTAAGTGTTAAGCGGGATTTTAGCTGGCTGGAAAAGCAGCACTTCCTCTTGGCCTGCCATTCCTTATATGGGCCACGAAGCCCCTGTCTCCGAGGCCCTTGTGTCTGTGACATTCTCAGGCTTATGCTTCTTGTGAACATTTATGGGATATTAGTCATCTTATGTAGAACAGGATATATCTGTCACTTCTCCTCTGTGAATCCCTCCTTTCAACAAGATTTATTTTAAGAACAGTGTGAAAAGAGAAATTTTCACAGGCAACCCTGTGAAAATCCAGTCATTTGTCAACATACGGGACTAAGTGCCCTGAGTCCCATCTAGCTGTTCTGGCCCTGCCTACCAGGGGACCCCTCTGAGGAGGCAGCATCCAGGCAGGGGTCTGAAATAGCCAGGAAGGTGCATCTTAGGACCCCTCCTGTTTCCTTGCTCTCTCGTGCTCCTGGCATGGTGAGTTCTCTGTTCTCTTGAACAATGCAGCTGAGAAGCACGTGTGAGACCTCACTGAATCTTCAAGGCTGCCTTAGGAGATCAAAATGACCCAACTACAGGAAGGGAAACTGAGAGCACACGGCTAGAATGTGGTGGAGCTGGACTTTGAGCTGAGGCCCTTTGCCTCTGCGTCCAAGGCTCTGTCCATTAGCCTGAGCTGTTGTGAGCAGCAGGGGCCACTGGCTTTCTCTGGAAACAACCATGAGGAAGTTGGTGATCTGCAAGATTTCATTGAGTTTGGAGCTGACAGAGCCAGATAGCTTTTGGGAAAGAACCAGAGGTCTTTGAGGAGATGCAGGAGGAAAGAGGTTATCACCCAAACCCTAGCTGGGGGCAAGGCTCCCTGACCCCTATCTTGCCAAGGGAGGGAGTGTGGTGTGTGGCCTCTCCACGGGGAAGTGGTGCCCCATTGTCTTTGGCTATTGGCAATCCTTGCATAGTGGATGGCCACTCTGGGCCTCCGTTTCGCTAGCTCTGAACTGAGGTGGTTGGGTTCAGTAAGCCCTGAACTTTCCCCGAAGTCAGAAGAGGGAAGGCTCTCTTTTCAAGGCTGGAGTTAACAGCAAAAGAGTAGAACTGTTTCCTCCTCCGCGCTCTGGGATGGCACATGTTGGGTGAGAAATGTCGGGGGCTTGATTGGGAGCTGCCATGCTCATTGCACACGGCTCCGTGCATCAGCTGTGAGGATTCACACCACATCCTCCAGACACCCCCACTGGGAGTTTCTATAGCAACTTTCTGAGAGGAATTTCCAGGGCTTGCAGATTCTGTCATAGTAACCCAGTGAAGGAAGAAAGTGTAGGGTGTGTGAGGAGGGGGCAAAGGATCTGTGTGTGCTGAGGTTCCGGTGAGGCCAGGAGAGCAGAGTGGGTGGGCTCCGGGAACAGCCACAGATCTGAGCGGTCAGGGGCTATGTTCCAGTCTTCTGCCAGCTCTTTAACAACAGGCAGGTCACAAGTCATCCTTGAAGGTTTCACTTTAGATCATAAAATGTACCTCAAAGATGGCCATGAGGATTAAATGAAAGAGACATGCAGGCTTCTCATTTATCTTTCCTGAGGATTAGGGCAGGACAAGCTGGGAGTGTGATTCCAGTGGCGGGCTGCCTGTGGGTGTCTATAGAATAGAAATGAAATTATGCAAGCAGATGGCTTGATGAAGAGACAAAAATATGAATATAAAACACTCTAGCCATGGAGATGCTAATTTATTTTTACTTTTAATAATGACACAACTTTGGATATCAAAGGTGTCTTCTTGCTTTTAGATATCTTCAGCCCTCAAAATAAAATCTTTCAACAGAACACAGCTCCAGATCACACACAAACATTCTGAATTGGAGGATCAGCATGCCTGCCTCTTAACATCCAAGCACTGAGCATGAGCAGTTTATCCCAACAATGAATCCACACTGCAGATGTACTACACACCCAGCATTCTGGGGAATGGGGAAATTAAATGCATAAAAGCTCTGCCGTTGAATTGGTAGTGACTAGTGAAACAGTCCTTATAAATGTTATAAAATTAATCAAGAAAAAAGGGAGGGAGAGAAACAACTCAGCATACTCAGCATTAATCACTATGTCAGCTTGTTCTCCGACCTGCTTCCTCATAGCTGTTTGCTGTATGTTGCCCCAGAATCATGTAGATTCAAGATTATAGGTCCCTGTAACTGCTCTGTAGATAACAACCTGAGCATTGTGAAACGTTAAGTTTTCCATCTGAGATATTCTTTCAGGTCCCACATACAAATGAAACTACTGACAGCTTGTCTGAAGGACCCCATGAGATGCTGACCTACCAAAGAATGCAGTTTCCACATCCCAATAATTTTATCCCCTTTACCTGGCCAATCAGTGACCCAATTTTCCAGCCTATTTCCCTTCACAATGATTATGTTGAAAATCCCATTCTAGAACTCTTTGAAGAGATGGATGTGAAGGTCCCTCCCATTTCCTCACTCAGCCATCCTATCATCATCAAGCTCTTTCTCTGCTGCAAACCCTCCTGTCTTAGTGTATTGGTATGCACTTGCACAGTGGACGAAGAAACCTGTTGGTCCTGTAACAATAGTGGGGCAGATGAGGCAGATTAACTATAGCAGGGATAGCTAGATACGTTTAAAGGAAGACAGAAATGCCTCTGGTGGCAAGGTTCAGCTGGGTCTCCAGTGTAGCAGAACTAAGGCTGAAGCCAGGCTCTGGGGGAGGGTGAATCACAGGAGAAACACAAAAGTGCAGAAGGGTGGATATGGGGGTGAAGCTGCATGCTCATTCCATTCTGCTATGTCCCTCAGAGCAATCTAAGCCCCTGACCTGCAGGCCTCGGCTTTTTTCTCTAGCAGACAGTAATACCTTCTCTTTAAGTCCCTGTGTGGATTATTTACATCAAGAAGTCATCCCAGTTCCTTGCATACAAATAGCACTTAACTGATTATAAGACAAACAATAACAAGGTAAAAACCGTGGAAGTTGAAAATGAATTTAGAATTCTACCTTACATTGTTTAGGGACAACAGTATCTGTGTTTGTGGGGGACGATTCGATGACTAGACCACTTTGGGACATTTTTAAAGAAATTTTCTGGTGAAACTTTATTTTTCCGCTCACTCTCAGCCACACCATGCACTGCTCTGCCCTGGGACAACCAGTGCAATGCACCTGGAGCCCTTCCTCACGACCAGTGTTGAGGCAAGCCTTCTCGCTCACAGTCAGAAGTGCTAAGTAAGTGATCCAAGCTTTGCAGACAGATGTCTCTAGTCTTTTCAGCACAGTGTGGATCATTTATACTGCTAGGCATTAGGGAGGATACAAGGAGAAGATGTGTTCTGCCTTCAGGAAGTTGGGATAGGATCAGAAAGGTGTGTGTTGAACAGAGGAGCTGCTGGGCTCACATGCTTCCGTGGGTGAGACAGAAAGCATGGAGGAGGCCAGCCCTGTTGCTGCCCCACCCAGACTCTTGGAATCCCGTTGGTCAGCAGTGGGTCTCTCCCAAGCTTGCTTTTGCCCCTGATAGCAGGCACGTGTGATGCTTCTTCAGATGACTTTCCCCAGGCTGCTCTGCTTCTATATTTGGAAAACATCCCCCTTGACAACCATCAGCCCAGGAAACTTGAGTCTTCATGGGATGTCTCTGAGGTATAATTTACACCCATACTTTATCCAGGTTGGGGGTGCATCATGGCAAGTGTAAGAATGACTGCAATTGGGGTTTGCAGTAGGGGAGAGAGATGGGGCTCAACTCTGAATGCAAAAGGAAAGGGGGGAATTTATGGTCAGGGAGCATGGTAGGGATCAGAGGGCAGAAAATTACTAAGAGGCAGCATTGGGGTAAGGAGGTTTTTCTTTGGCTAAAGCGGCTTCACAGGGTTCTTGCTGAAGCCAGGCCAAGGTGATCAGACATCACCTGGGGGATGGTGGAAGAGGAAGAAACTGATTGGACATCAAGGATGATCGATATTGACAGTGGCATGTTCTGGCTACACCAACTTAGGATTCTTGCTAACATTGGACAATGCAAAGATGGACTCAGATGTACACATGTCAGGGCCTAGTTGAGAAAAGAATTCAAGAAGCCTGGCTAGAGTTAGGTCACACTCTGAGATCAATCTGAGCCTACTTATTCTGGGACTTTGCCTGAAGTTTTACCCTGTTCAGCCCCTTCTCATTCTTTGCCCTGCTTCCTCATCTTGGTTTCTTCTGGTAGCATTTCCACCACAAATCACTCATAGAAATCTTCACCTCGGAGTCTGCTCCTGAGAAACGCAGTTGGTACGGAAGCAGTCCTGGGAGCTCATCACTGGTGACAGAAGCATGCAGATAGTTGTGGTTCATCTCGGGTCAGTAGGGACAAGGTACAGTTAGATAAAGATGCACTAGCTTGTGCAATAACTGGTGTGTAGGACATGTGGAAAAATGGTCATTATAAGGATGATGAAATTGGCTGATGCTATGGATGTATTGAGGAAATGACAAACTTAAGTGATCCAATTGCTGGTTTAAGGCATGGTGGTAGGTCCAATTGCAGCTGGCTGGATGTGCTGTCTTTACAAGAGTGTTCAGTGTAGTTTGTAGTATGTGGAATGCAGCTTCTGATCTGGGAGATGCATTTTTTATTAGACTTTATGTTTAGAGCAATTTTAGGTTCAAAGCAAAATTGAGGGGAAAACACAGAGGCTTCCCACATACTCCCTGCCCATCTATATATAGCCTTCTCCACTCTTAACATCCCACAACACAGTGCCAATTGGAGTGAAATGTAGACACCTCACATTCCTTTTAGTCCCTTTATCTTCTGTGTATAATATAGTTGTCTTAAATATTTTCTATAATAGATTTAAAACCACATAAGATAGCTGTTATAGAGAGTGTTACAATTTTTGCTTTGGCTGTCAAACATAATTTAGAAAATTCAATAGGAGAAAGAAAATGTATTGTATTTACCTATTTTAAAAATTATTTACACCATTCCTTCTCCCTTTCTCATGTTCCCAGTTTCCTCCCTTTATCATTTCTTTCTGTTTAGAGAACTTGGTTTAGCCATCTAATATACTTTGGATATTTGTCCCCACCTAAGTCCCATGTTTAAATGTAATCCCCACTGTTGGAAGTGGAGCCTGGTGGGAAGTGTTTGCATCATGGGGACGGATCCCTCATGAATGACGTGGGTCATCTCCTTGGTGATAGGTGAGCTCTTACTCTGAGTTCACATGAGATTGGGTTGTTTAAAAATTGTGTGACACTCCCTCCAACTCTCTCTCAGTCCTGCTTTTGCCATTTGAAGTGCCTGCTCCCATTTTGCCTTCTGCCGTGAGTAAAAGCTTCCCTCCCTAGAAGCAGATTCTAGTATTTTGTTTCCTATATAGCCTGCATAAATGTGATCCAACTAAACCTTTTTTCCTTATCTTATAAATCACTCTATTAGTCTGTTTTCACACTGCTGTAAATAACGACCTGAGACTGGATAATTTGTAAAGGAAAGAGATTTAATTGGCTCATAATTCTGCATGTCTGGGAGGCCCAGGAAACTTACAATCATGGTGGAAGTTGAAGGGGAAGCAAGGTGTGTCTTACATGGCAGCAGAAGAGGTAGGGGTACTGTCAAACACTTTTAAACTATCAGATCTCATGAGAACGCACTCACTATCACCAGAACAGCATGCGGAGACTGCCTCCTTGATACAATTACCTCCCACTAGGTCCCTCCCTCAACACATGGAGGTTACAATTCGAGATAAGATTTGGGTTGGGATACCGAACCAATGTATATTAATTACCCAGTCTCAGGTATTCCTCTGTAGTGATGCAAAAACAGCTTAACAGAAAATTTGTACTGAGGAATGGGGTATTGCTATAAAGATATCTGAAAATGTGAAAGCAACTTCGGAACTGGGTACCAGGCAGAGGATGAAAGAGTTTGCAGGACTCAGAAAAAGACAGAAAGATGTGGGAGAATTTAGAACTTCTAATGGTTGTGACCAATATGCTAGTAGAATTATACATAGCGAAGTCCAGGCTGCCAAGGTCTCAGATGGGAATGAGGAACTTATTGGGAAATGGAACAAAGGTCATGTATATTATGCCTTAGTGAAGAGCTTGGCTGCATTCTGTTCACATCCTGGGGATCTGTGGAAGTTGGAACTTCAGAGTGATGACCTAGGGTATCTGCTGGAAGAAATTTCTAAGCAGCAAAGCATTCAAATGTGGCCTGGATGCTCCTCTAACAACTTAGCTCAGATGTGGGAGCAAAGAAATGACTTAAATTTAAGAGATGCAGAGTATAAAAATTTGGAAAATCTGCAGCCTGGCCATGTGATAGAATAAGAAAAAGCCTTTTTAGGAGAGGAATTCAAGCAGTCTGCAGAACAATGCTTACTAGAGATATTTGCATAAATAAAGAGGAAGCAAGTGCTGATAGCCAAGACAATGGAAAAAAAGGCCTGGTAGACATTTAAGAAGTCTCTAGGGCAGGCCCTCCCATCATAGGCTCAGAGGCCTAGGAAGAACAGACTATTTCATGGGACAGGGCTCCTGCTGTCCTGCACAGCCTCAGAACACTGCTCCCTGAATCCTGTCTGCTTTGGCTTCAGAACCAGCTGGGGCTCAAAGAGGCTCAGGTATGGCTCAGGCCTGCCATTTTGCAGAATGCAAGCAACAAGCCTGGTGGCTTCCATGTGGTGTTAAGCCTGCAGGTAGTGAAAGTTTTGGCTCTCAAGCAAGTCTCTTTTATATCACCTAAGGGAGGAGGAAGGGCACCTTACCACTGCCAGATGGAGTAGAAGTGGAAGTCTAGAGTGGAAGTCCAGACTTCCGATGGGGCCTCCACATGGCCTCCACTGATACCACAAAGGGAGAGGGACTGTCAACTCCTAGAGATGAAAATTCCAGCTCTTGACTTGACTATCTCCGATACCATCCTGATGTTGGGGAGACGGATTGAGGCATGTCATTACAGCTTGGTGAGAGCAGATCTCTAGGCTCCCTGCCACCCCTCACTAGTGTGGATGTGGGTGATGCCACAGTTTGTTCTGTGGTATATGGTGGAAGTTGAATGATGACTGTGTTAGTGTTTTCTATCTTTCTAGGTTGAACATTTTCTGGCCTTCAACTAAAGAGATAAGCCTTTTGTTGTGTTGTGTTGTTTGCTTATTGTTTATTTTTTCTTTTTCCCCCTTCTCACCCATGATCTATGAATTGTCAGCTTCTCTAGCTTTAAGCCTCTGATATTTGAAATGGAAAGAAATCCCAGGGACCATACCACCATGTGTTCCTTTGGTCTTGAGTTTCGTAATAAGTCTGTGTCTTTCCACCTTTCAGAGCCACAGATTTTAGTTGTACTTAGTCAGAGGAATTGGGAAAAGCACATTGACTCCACTTTCCCAGAGGTGGAAGTCTCGAGCACATATTTATAACATATTTTATCCAGCTTTTATAATTATGTTTAGAAGTATTGCTCAGGATTGCATAGTCCATTATTACCAGCAGAACTTGCAACCATTGCTGTTTTCACATAGTTTTATACTTTTAATCTTTTTTATCATTTTAGAAATAAGGAATGGAAGAATGAGTATAGCATTTGGCCAGTGACCTTTTAAAGGAAGCCTGTGTTAAGCACCTGCTGAATGGCACTGAAGTCCAACCGTGACAAGGGGAAAACCCACTGCAGCCAGGGATATGCAGTCTAGGAAATGGCTACTGCCCACAGTTAGGATAACAGTGTAGAACACAAACTTCTTTCTGAGCAGCTTTCATTCAGAAGTGACACCCAGCCAATTCTTGGGGGCAAGAAAGATTTTGTCAAGTTTATTGGTTTTAGATCTCCAGAGAAACAGAACCAATAGGGGATATCTATATCTACATATTAATATATCTGTAGTACACATATATCTCAGTATCTATCTGTCTCTCTATTACCTACCTATGTATTGTAAGAAATGGACTCACATGATTATGGAGGCTGAGAAGTCCCTGGATCTGCAATTGAAAAGGTGCTAACCCAGGAGAGCCAATAATATAGCTCCAGTTTGAGTCTGAAGGCCTGAGGATCAAAGGTGAGCCGATGGTGTAAGTTCTAATCTGAAAGCCAGCAGGTGTGAAATCCAAAAAGTCAATGTCTCAGTTCAAGTCCAGTTGATAGCCAATTATTTTATGAAATCGTGATGAGAAATCAATAGAGAAAGATATCTATAATCAATTATACACCAACGTGGCACAGAACAGTGGAGAAAGAATATTAAAAACTGTCTCATTTGATATTCATGTAGAAAAAAATTAATCTTGACTCCCACCTCACATTGTATGGAAAAATCAATCCCAAGTGGAATTATATCTAATTGTGAAAGGAGAGACATTAAGGCTTCTAAAAGTAGCACAGGAGAATATATTCCTGACCCTACGGTGAGCAAATATTTCTTTAAAAAGACACCACAAAGATAATTACTTTAAATTTTTCCTTTATTAAAACCAAGAATTTCTATTCCATAAAAACAAAACTATATGAAGCAGAAAAATGGCATATGAGAAGATATTTGCAATACACATCTGAGAAGAACCTAAAAATTCTAAAGAGCTTTTACAGATTAATCAGAAAAAAAACATTAGATCCTATTTAAAAAATAGACAATTGTCTTGAATAGATATTTTATTTTAAAAAATTTCATCCCAGCGCCCTCAAAATATATGAAAAGGTCATCAGTGTTGTAGTCATCAGGGAAATGCAAACTGAAACCAGCAGCTACCATTCCCAAATGATCCAGTGTTAATGAGATTATGGAGCAACAGAAACTCTCATACATGCATTTGGGAATATTACTCTTTGGCGGTATCCACTAGACTTGACAAGGTAATTAAATTTGTAGGTATATACCCCACACAAATGCACCAAAAGATGTTTATACAAATGCTGATAGCAGCATTATTCATAATAACCCCAAACCGGAAACAAGCCAAATATTCATCAATGGTAGAGTAAGTAAATATGTTTTGTTAAATTCACAATAAAATCCTTTAAATCCCTGAAAAGTAATAAACAACTTTGGTGTACAACTGCATGGATGAATCTCCCAAGCTTAATGTTTATCACAAGATGCCAGACACAAGAGTATGATGTATATAATTCTATTTATGTAAGGTTCAAAACAGATAGGAGTAATCTATGTCAATAGATGTGATAGCAGTGGACACCCTTTTTAGGATGCGTTTGACACTGGATGAGGGTACCAGAAGGGCTTCTGTTGTGTTGGTTATGTTTTATTTCTATAACTGGGTATTCATTACATGAATATGTCCAGTTTGTGAAAATTATTTGAGATAAAATAGAATTAGTGTGCTTTCCTGTGCATGTTACACTGCAGTAAAAATTTATTTAAAATGTTCTGTATTCTTATTTTTAAAGTACGAAAATTATAAGAATTGCATATTAAAAGCTCTCTTCCTCACCTCTACCCATACCACACATCATGCCCTAGGAAATGCCAACTCTTCACAGGATTCAAAGGAATACAGAGCTGGTTCAAGATTTATAATCATTTCGAAATCTCAAAACCTCACAGGTAAATGTTTACCCTCAGGGCTTTAACAAGCATTGTTGTTATTAAGATCTTTTTGGTTGCTATTTTAATGGAATATTTAAAAATTTTATTTCTGGTTCTGCTTGATTTGGTAATTTAAAATTATTTTAGTTTTCTAAAAAGAATCATATTGGTTTTTTAATGTGCAAAAGTAATATAAGGTAATTGAAATAAATTTTTTTAAAAGTACATAAAGAAGCTAATAATTCCCCTTTGTTTCCCTTCCCACTCCTGTATGTAATGATCCAAACTATTTTCTATTCTCAAACAACTAAATATGAATACACATGGATAGCCTTCTCCCCTTATTTTTTTCACAAATGGGATTAAATCAGACTGTATTATACTTCCATTTGCTTTTTAATCTTTTCAATAGTTGCGTAATATTCCATAATGTAACAGATTAAAGAATGCCTCAAATTATTTGTGAATCCTTTCATTGATAGGTCTAATGCACCGATCCTTAAATCTGGGTTGAACTTGATGACCTGCCTAACCAATAGAATGAGGCAGAAGTTGTGCTGCCTGAAGCTTCTGCCTTGATCTCTGGAAACTCAGATGTCCTACTGTGACGAGGGCCAAAAACTTCCACAGAAGCCCATGTGGAGAAGAGCCAAAGCTCCCAGGTACTGCCCTGGCTAAGCACCCAGAAAAGAGTTAGCATCAATTTGCCAGTACTATAAGTGAATCTGGTTTTAGCCATGTAAGTGAAATAAGTTTTCAAGGTGAATCCTCTAGCCACAGAAAAGCTGCCCCAGCACAGAGCAGGGATAAGCTGTGCCTGTCATGTCCTACTCAAATAGCAAATTCTGAGCAAAATACACTGTGATGACTGTATTAAGTCGGTAGGTTTAGGAACGTTTGTTATACATCAGTATATAACCAGAATACATAGAATCGAAACAGCTTAATTTACTCGTTATTTAACTGTTATGCTATGTATAAACATTTCAGCTGTTTGCAGGAATTTTTTCCCTCTAACCTCTAATAATCTTGCAACAAACATCTTTGTGCACTTCTAATTTTTGGCATTTGAATAATACTGCATTATCTGTTTACTTCATTTGATGCTTTTATTTTTTGCTGGTAGTTTTTCTTCAAATGCCTCATGACTTATGTTTTGTGGTATGTAATTTATAGAAAAGACATAATATTTGGGATGTTTCTAAGCTTTCAGTCTTGCCATGCTGCTCTGCCAATCACTCTCATTCTATTGTTTTGGACGCTTTTTACTAGTGACAGATGCTGTCTCCTTTTCTCACAAATTAAGAAAAAACACTTATTTGATTCTTTTAAAAAATCAACAGGATGAGTCATGATACTCTTTAAAATTTAATCTTTCTTTTGAGAACTCTTCTATCTGCCATCTTGCTACATCCGTCTCTTGTTTGTTTCAGGAAATCTAGTGCAAGCAGCAAAGATAATGCTCCCTTGAAAAATGCTTCCTGAGACCACAAAATATTGGTCCTTTTGTAATTTATTCAGAATTTATTTGAACAAGGAAACCATGGCATTGGCATTTTTTTTTTACTGTCCACTGAGAAAAACAGTGTTTTGACAAGCTTTTTTTTTCTCCTTCTCATCATTGTTAACATGATTTCAAAGCACAAGGCTGGAAGCGCTGTGCAGTTAGTCTAATTTCAACGAAATATGCTTGCTGCTTTCAGATGTAGCACATCAGAGCTGATTTGAGGCTTGAGGTAGCATTACAGCATCTTTGTGCTAGTTTCTTTCAAGCTCCATGTGAACTAATGTAACAATTCCCCTTGAAATCATTTGACTCCTATTATTTTGGTGTATTAAACATGAAAATAACAGTTCAGCTTTCGCACTTCCACTAGAGGATACAGGGAGGGATTCCACATTTAAACATGAAATAAAGAAGCCAGTGAGGCTGGGAGTTGCCGGGGAAGGGTAACTGCTCGTCAGCAACTTAGAAGGTGGTATTTACCTCAACACACTGACCACTATGTGAAACCTGAGTCTCACCTTGGCAACATTTTCATCAGCAAGTGGGGAACGTGGCCATCTCTCAGTGATGATTCGCCAGTCAAGGTAAGGGGAAGCACAAGTAAAAGCTGAATGCCAACTTGCTCATTTGTAATGACTGATGAGAAGCATAAATGTATTTGCAAGTTCTCCTATTTCCTGTATAAAAATCTACATTGAAATGTAACACCTAGGGCAAGTACTGAATAGTCTATACAAAGACATCAACTCAAAACACTATAGAAAAATCAAAATAGAATTGTAAAAAATGTTCAAACAACTCACAGGAGGCAGAGAGAAGAAAACAGTAAAACAAACAAAAAAATCAGAGGAAACAAACAGAAAGCAAACAAAAAAGTTAAAATGACAGATTTAATCCCTAATGCAGACATAATCACAGTAAATATGTTGTCTAAATATACCAATTAAAAGACAGAAATTGACAGAGTGAATTACAAAATGAGCTAACTATATGCCAGCTACAAGAAAGTCACTTTCAATCTAATAATATGGTTAGGTTGAAAGAAAAGATTGAAAATCTATATTACATAAAAACATTACTAAAAGGAACGTTGAAGTGTATGTTATTATAGAGGGCAGACTTTAGAGTGAAGAAACAGAAAAGAACATTTCATAATGGTAAAAGGATCAATCCCTCTAGAAATCATAGCAATCCTAAGTACATATGTACCTAACAAAGGAGCTGCAACATATGTGAATAGAAAACTGATAGAAAATTGAAACGAGAGATAAAGTTTTAATGGGAGACTTCAACACTCCTCTATCAACAATTTATAGAACAATACCATTAGCCAACAGAATCTAGACATTTAGAGGACAACTCACCCAACAACAGTAGAATCTGCATTCTTTTCAAGCCCTCACAGAACTTTTACCAACTTAGACTATATTCTGAGCCATTAAATGAGCCGCAGCAAATATAAATTAATAAAAATCACACAGAGTTGGTTCTGTGGCCATTGTGGACTCAAGCTACAAACCAATAACAGAAAGATAACAGGAAAATCTCCAAACATTTGGAAACTACAAAATGTGCTTCTAAATAATCTGTGACTCAAAAGAGGAAGTATTTTAAAAGAAATTTAAAGATAGCTTGAACTGAAGGACAATACAACATAGAAACATTTATGGGATGGAGTAGACATATGTTTCCCTATTCCTCCTACTAAGTACAGCTAAAACCCCTAAACATATACAAAACAAGCAAGACCACTCCGAAGTGTGGAGAAAGGAGGGCAGATCAGTTAGGGCCTTGTGTCCTGAAGAATGACATAATGGTGCATTTCCTTGGTCTTCTTAGTGCCTTATATATCTCACACTTAGTGCTGCAGAAGTCTGAAAATGCCGCAGAAAAACACAGTCCTCCTTATCCCCCAGAAAAACAAAACAACAAAACCTTCTTTCTGCAGCCACAGAACAAGAAAAGGGACAGCTAAGCAAGACACAACATTTTTAGACAATAACCACACTCTGCTTCAGGCAAACTCCACGGAAGTAACCGCAGCCCCAGTCCCACCCCGACAGCAAAGGCCAACTAGTGAGTTTAGACTACTGCCCTTGCCAAACGGTCACAACTGCTCCCTCATGCTGGGGTGATGTCAGAGAAGCCCAAGTGGGAGGTCAGGACTGCCACTGCTGACCAGTGCTAGTGAGGAACCTTCTCTGGCAGGGCCAGTGGGGGCCAGTGGGGAGCTGTGGCCAGACTCCCCACCTTTCATGAGACTCTCACCCCTGCCCAGCAGTAACTAGAAGCCCCTCCTCTTGAGGGTCAAAGAAGCCGAAGTGGGAATCTGAAGTTTGACCCCCACCTGACAGTAATGAAGTGAAACCTTTCTACCCATTCCTTCCTTCAGAGGAAGCCTGCTAAAACAAAAGATTTAAATAAGGCCTGGTCTCACAATACCTCAGATGTGCAGGTATCACTGATAATCCCTCATCATACCAAGAACTAGAAAAGTCTCAACTGGAGTGAGTAAAAGCGATCGATCAATGGACACCAATAAAGAAGTAGCACCAATGTTAGGATTTTCCAGCAAGGATGCTAAGGCAGCCATCATAAAAATGCGTTTACTAAAAATTTTTTAAAAGAGAGAAAAAAGACATAAATTACCAATATCAAGAATGAATGAAATCAAACGTGCAGATATCAATGGACAATCCAAGAACTAGGAAACTCTCAGCTCAAATGACTGTACGTGATCAATGGACACCAATAAAGAAGGGGCACCGACGTTAGGATTTTCCAGCAAAGGTCCTACGGCAGCCATCACAAAAATGCTTTTGCTAAAAATGTTTTTAAAAGAGAGAAAAAAGGCATACATTACCAATACCAAGAATGAAACAGGGGATATCAATACAGATCATGAAGATGGCTTAAGGATAATAAGGGACTATTGGGAACAACCCTACAAGCATAAATTTGACAATTTAGATAAAATGGACCAATTTCTCATAAAATACAAATTACTGTAATTCAGTAAACATGAAGTAGATAATTTGAATAATCCTATTGCTATGGAGAAATTTAATTTGTTATTTTAAACCCCCTGCCCCCCAAAAAAATCTTTAGGACCAGATGGTTTCACTGGGAAAATTCTGAATTAATATTAACTCTAAAAAATCTCTTCCATAAATTAGGAGAGAAGGAAGCATTTCTCAACTTATTTTACAAGATCACTATTATCTGATACCAAACCCAGACACTGATAGTACAAAAAGAGAAAAATACAGACCAATACCTCTTAAGAGTATAAACACAAATATCCTCACAAAATATTATCCATCAAATCCATTAATGTATAGAAAGCAGTGGAGTTTGTGTCAGGCATGCAAGCCTGATTCAGTCATTAAAATCAATCAATATAATGTGCCATATTAACAGGCTAACGAGGAAAAGAATTACAAGTTTATGTAAACCGATGCAGAAAAAAAAATTTGATAACTGTAATACCCATTCATGACAAAAGCTGTCAGCAATCTAGAAAAAGAGCGAACTTGCTCAATTTGATAAGCATTTACAACAATCTTGCAGTCAACATCACACTAAGTAGTGAAAGAATGAAGCTTTTTCTAAGTTGGACAACCCAGTATGTCTACTCTCACTATTGCTATTCAGTATAGTACTGAGAGCTCTAGCCAGTGCAGCGAGCCGGGAGAAGGAAATACAAAGACATATTGGAAGGAAAGAAGGAAGGAAGGGAGGAAGGGAGGAAGGGAGGGAGGGGAGGAAGGGAGGAAAGGCAGGAAGGGAGGAAGAAAGGAAGGAAGGAAGGGAAGGAGGGAGGGAGGGAAGGAGGGAGGGAGGGAAGGAAGGGAGTAAAGACAGGCAGGAAGGAAGACAGGAAAGAAGGAAGAAAAGGAAGGAAGAAAAGGAAGGAAGAAAGGGAAGGGAGGAAGGAAGGAAGGGAAGAAGGAAGATAGGAGGGAAGGAAGAAAGGCAGGCAGGAAGAAAAAATGAAGCAGAGAAGGAAGGAAGAAAGGAAGGAAGGTAGGGGGAAGGAAGAAAGGTAGGAAAGAGGAAAAACAGGAAGAAAGAAAGAATATAAGGAAGAAAGGGAAGGAAGGTAGGGAGGAAGGAAGAAAGGAAGGAAAGAAGGAAGGAAAGATGGATGACATGGAGGGAGGAAGGAAGGCAGGAAGGAATGAAGGATGAAAGGGAGTGAGGGAGGGAGTGAGGAAGGAAGAAATAGAGGAAGGCTGGAGGGAAGAGGAAGAAAGGAAGACAGGTAGGGAGGGAGGAAGGAAGGCAAGAAATAAGGAAAAAGGAAAGGAAGGAAAAGAAGGCAGGCAAGAAGGAATGAAGGAAGTCAGGAAGGCTGGCAGGAAACAGTCTCTATTTTGAAATGATATGGTAGCCTATGTAGAAAATCCTAAAGAAGCTTAAAAAAATCAGTAAACTTCTAGAACTAGTAAATGAGTTTGCAGGACACAAAGTCAACATATAAAAATCAGTTGTGTTTATATATACTAGCAATTGACATGTGGATACTGAAACACAAAATACAATGCCAGTTATATTCGCTGAAAATAAAATGAAGTACTTAGATGTAAAACTAACAGAACAAGTGCAAACTCAAAAAACTAAAGAATTACTAACACTGTATACAAACATGGCTCCTCTACATATACATCAACTCTACATAGAACATTTTGAAGAAAAGCTTCTGTACCTTGCTGTAAATATTTTGATAATATTTTTGCAAATTCAATACTCTGTACTATTGTGTTGTGTTATTTATAATTCAAACCCTTAAAAGCAGTGTGACAGTACCACAATGGATAAGGACATATGTGGCTGGAACTTCTATCGCTACGTGAATTCATTCAGCCAATTCAGAGAACCATTGGCATTTACTTTGAATGTTTAAATTGTATTTGAATTGATCTGACAACACAGCAGAACAGTATTTTATGGCAGGCAGTATCCTAAGTGCTTTTCTGATGTTGGCACATGTGATGCCCCTGACATCCTGAAGTACTCTCTACCATCAGCCCCATTTTACAGCTAAGAAAACTGAGGAACAACAGAGTTAAATATTTGCCCAAACAAATACATTAAATATGTGATGGTGAGCCAAGATCCAAACTAAGACTGTCTTATTCCTCTGTCCACTCTCTTGCTTCTCACTCTACAGCTTCTCACTCTACGGCCTCCAATCCCACTTCTAGGTAATATCTCTTAAAAGCTTTAAAAAGGCTGGGTGTGACAGCTCACGCCTGTAATCCCAGCACTTTGGGAGGCCGAGGCTAGCGGATCATCTGAGGTCAGGAGTTTGAGACCAGCTTGGTCAGACAAGATGAAACCTTGTCTCTACTAAAAATACAAAAAAAAAAAAAAAAAATTAGCTGGATGTGATGGTGTGCACCTGTAATCCCAGCTACTTGGGAGGCTGAGGCACGAGAATCGTTTGAGCTTGGGAGGCAGAGGTTGCAGTGAGCCAAGATTGCACCACTGCACTCCAGCCTGGGTAACAGAGTGAGACACCATCTCAAATAAATAAATAAATAGATATTTTTAAAAATTAAAAGCTTAAAAAATTTATTCCAGGAAGCATACACAGGAATGTGTATCGCAGCATAGCCTTGGATTATGTGTAGACAATTCAAATCTTTATAAGGAGAACAATAGAAAATTTCATTGTGTGTGACATACCCACACACGAGTTTTATAGAGATGTTAATGTCTATAATTACGTGTGACAATATATATAAATCTTATAAACATAATGATAAATGAAAATGTGAAAAGCCACAGATAGTTTACAATATAGGAATATTTAAGTAAGGCAAAAAATGAGTAAAACTAATGTATTGTCTAGGCATCCACACTACATGGTAAAAATGTTTTTTAAAAAAGGAGAACAAAACATACTAACAGTGTTTACCACTGGTTGGAGTGAGAAGATAGTGGGCAAGGAGGTGTAACAGCTCGCTTAGTGCGTCTTGGTTACGAGGCTGGAGCCCGCTTGGTGCGTCTTGCTTACGAGGCTGGAGTTTGCTTAGAACATCTTGGTTATGAGGCTGGAGCCTGCTCAGTGTGTCTTGGTTATGAGGCTGGAGCCCGCTCAGTGTGTCTCGGTTATGAGGCTGGAGCTCGCTTGGGGCGTCTTGGTTACGAGGTTGGAGTTTGCTTAGAACATCTTGGTTATAAGGCTGGAGCCCGCTCAGTGTGTCTTGGTTATGAGGCTGGAGCTCGCTTAGGGCGTCTTGGTTATGAGGCTGGAGCCTGCTTAGTGTGTCTTGGTTATGAGGTTGGGGTAAGTTTATAGGTGAACACCGATTTGGTGATCATGCTTCATATCTTGATAAATGCTAAGTATATTTTTTGCTTTGTATCAAATATAGAATAAATCTTTAAAGATTAAAGTAGAAAACAAATAGAATAAAATAAACAGTAGAGAAAAAAACCAACATGACTTTTTTTCATTACCTATTCAGGTGGGAGCTGCCATGGTCTGGATTTTACAAATGGGGGGTTTTGGTGTGGTGAGGAGACAAGAGGTTGCCTCCTAAATTTACCCAGCTTGTAAGTGACAGGTGGGTGCTTAAACCTGGTTGTTTGCCTCTAAGTAAGAAAGAGAGCCCAGGTGGTCTGGCTCCATAGCCTGGGTTGGTGATCACCCTGCTTTGCTGTTGTTTACCCTCCAGAGCTCTCCACCTCCCCCGCCGGGTCCTAGACCCAGACAACCTGGTTTCTGGAAGGAGGCAATACCCATGGTACATAGACAGTGTTGGAACAGAGACACAACGTGGAGAACTTCCATCTCTCATTCGATGATAGGGTGGGGGGTCGAGGGACATCCTAGGCATGGGCAGACACATTTTCTGCAGCAGACGGAGGAGGCTGGGAGCTGGGCACTGCTCATGGTATCCTCAAAGCTTCAGTGCTCACCATCTGCACCCTCACCCTCACCACTGCCTGCTGGCCACTCAGCAGCCCTGGAGGCAGACACGCCTTTGACCCTGATTGACAGGTGATGACGACGCCGAGTTCCAGCGATATTGAACCTCAAGGTCAAGTTACCCAACTCCAGGAAGAGGTGGGCTTGGGTGGGGGCAGCTGGACTCTCCAGCTGCACTGGAAATTCTATGCCACATTGCCAGGAATGATAAATAACTCCTCCTGCATGAGGAAACAAGACAGACAAGTGATTGAATAGATAGAATTGTCCAGAATCACATCCCTCTTAACTGGGTATGCTGAGACACAGAAGTGGGACTGGAAGTGGAGGCCAGGTGAGGAGACGTTAGCTTTGTAGTCAATACACTTCTATTTTATTTCTTTTCTCCAACAACTGTATTCATGTGTTGCACAATTTTTTAAAAAGGTGAAAAGAGATGGTGCTATGTATATAACAGATTTATAAAAGTTTAAATTAAGTTATATAATAGTTGCAGTATCTGGGACATAGTAGGTGCTCAAAATAAACATTATTTTGCAAAGAGTCTTAGTCTGTTTGGGTTTCTGTAACCAAAATATCATAGACTGGGAGACTTAACAGAAATGTATTTCTCACAGTTCTGGAGGCTGAGAAGTCCAAGATCAAGGCACTGGCCCATATGGTGTCCCACGAGGACCCGCTCACTGTTTCATGGACGGCACCTTCTCCCTGTGTCCTCACATACTGGAGGGAGCTGCCAGCTCCCTGGAGCCCCTTTTATAAGGGCAGTAATCCCACTCATGAGAAACATTCAGACCACAGCACACATTGAAAATGCTTTACAGAAGCAGATCACGTGAGGTGACGATGGGCTTTCAGAGCCCTGTGCTCTTCTACAAGGCATCTTCAGAGAAGACCTGGCTGGAGGTGGAGAGTGCAAAAGCCCATCAGGACTGCAGCAAATCTGGACAACCCTGATTAAAGGTGTTAAGACACGACCTCGCCCTGGACGGATGCAGTTCAGGGCCTCCCTGGGCCTTGGTTGCAGCCTTCGTGAACGTAACAGCCTCATACACTCACCACGCGGAGGGGGTTTTGTTCACTCGATCCATGCAAGAGGCATGGGCTCAGCGTGCAGCTCTGTCTTCTCCAGCGCATTGTCCAGTTTCTGTCTCCTCAGTTCCGGCCACCCCCATGTGCTGCATGGAGCCCCTCCCTGCACTGGGGCCCAGAAGTTTTGCTTGTTCTCAGCGATCACACTCCTACACAGTCTGTGGCTCAAAGTCTGAAAATAATGGTTTAGCATATTTCATCCACGTTTCCACCTGGAGGGAAAGTGCAGTGTTCTCAGTTGGTCAGAGCGGGAGGTGGTCCTGTATGTTGTCAGCCTTCCAGATGTCCCCAAGCAGAAAGAAGGGGCTGCGCTCAGCCTTTGCCTGGGGCTTCCTGTGTCCATCGGAAAGGCAGAGTGGGTCGCATAAGCTCTCACAGAAAGAATGAAAGAGCGAGCCAGTTGCTTCCCTGAACGGCTCTGTTCTGTTCTGGCGCATCCTCGCTGGAGACCCACCTGCTAGGGCGTGACGGAGTGAACAGCTATGGGTCTTTGTTCAGCACCTGCTTGGTGCCAGGACCTTTCTCTCTGCTTGGGAAATTGTCCTCTTTGTTTCACAGAGGATGAAGCCGAGGCTGAATTCTGGTGCTCAATTTTCCGGATCAGGTTCCTTCCCCTTGCAGAGCGGCCCCATCTCAGTGCTGCCTACGCCATTGGGAGGAGTGGAGGCAAAGGCAGACCAAGAGTCACCAGGTAATTCCTTCAGAGCCTGAAGTCTGCAATCCTCCAGTGAAGCTTTTCAGGCAAATGTCCTTCGCACTCCAGGAATTCTAGAAATGCTGAGCCCCATTACCTGGGATATGGGGTTGCTGGCTGGGACAGAGCATCGGCCTAATGGTCCCTCCAGTTTGAAAGAAAGAGAGGGTGAGGTGGGAGGACCCATCACAGACTGGAACCTCCCTGCAAAGTGATGTGTGTCCCGGACCTGCAGGGAGGGAGGGACCTCTGAAAGTCAGGCTGATTGCCAGGGTCTGTGAACCACCTTCTGAAGCCCAAGCCCGGTGTGACTTTTGCTTGCCAGGAGTCTGGCTCTCTTGCTCCACATGAATGACTGCAGTCATTTGAAGAGGGTCCTCCAGGGAGTCATCAGGTATCTGGTGGAATTGCAGGGGCTCAGGGTCCACTGCAAGCTTGGGCACTTGGAGGGGAGAGGCTGCTAGCATGGCTGTTAAGGACTGCTGCTGGGGGCACTGGCAAGGGACCTATTGAACAGCTTCACTCACTGGCCCAGGCACCTGACAAGCGTTCACCAACCACTCTTTCTGTCTTACAGGAAAGTCTTGGGGGTGGGGAGCAAGGTTGCTTTGGCCTGAGGTCAAATCATCATGATCTGCCTCTGTGTACAGTTATCCATCCTTCTGTTAGGTAAAACAAAGAATTGTGCAAAAACCATTCAGAGCTGCTGAGGATGTTGCTGCACTTGCCAGATCTGGGAACAGCGATTTCCTTTGCAGCTTCAACAAGAGAAGAAATCTCGCCGGGGAGGAAGGGGTCAGCTGAGCCCGTGGATCCCTTACTTTGTGGCGCCACCTAACGGCTAAAGGTTAAAATTGCAAATTTTAAAGATTCTCCTGCAGAGGAAGAGGTGGGAAGGGGCCGGTTTGTGAAGAGCAGGAGGAGGGAGGTTAAGATTTGTTTCCTGCTTTTGGGCACCTGCACCTAATGACGATATAGTCCTGCGACCCATCTCTGATTCTTCCCCTGACCCACTCTGGTGTAGCCCTGCGGAGATAATTGGCAATTGCAAAGTCACCTGCCTTTGACTTTTGACTTAGTAACCCAGGAAACTGTGCCAGAGATGCTCTGGCAAGACATATGAGCTAGGTTTACACGTGCCACCACAGAACTCTTTGTCATCGTAGGAGACTCAGAGCGACTCATATGTGCATCAAGAGAGCACTGATGGAAGCAGCCCTCGTGCAGCCCCCACACAGAGTTCCAGCCAGCAGCACTCAGGCCACCCCCTGAGCCCCAGTGGCTGGCGACAGCCCCGCTCCACGCCGCCTTCATCCTGGATCTGCGCTGCAGGGTGGCAGCCATCTGGAGCACCTCTGGCCGCAGTGAGCCCTGAGCTGGTGGGTGATGCTGACTCTGCACACACTTTGTTGTCAAAGCCAACCCTGTGTGCAGGCCGGGGTTGCCTTCTAGTGTCCTGTGCTCCTGCTGAGTGCCTAGCACAGATGCCTCCTCTGTGCGCCCAGTGTTGTGTGGCTGGCTTTGTGTGTCCAGGCCTGTGTGCCTGTCACTGTGTGTCCAGTACTGAGTCACGTCCCTGGTGTTATGCAGCAGGCAGTGTGTGTGGGACTTTGCCCAGTGTTGGTTGTGTAGCCAGCATCTGTGTCCCACCTGTGTTCTTGCCATGTGCATGGCTGTGTGGCACCTGGCTGCCTGTACTCTGCGTTGCATGCCAGGTTTGTTTGCTTACCTCTGTGAGCCTTGCATTGTCATCCTGGAGCTTCTGCCTGTGTTGTGTGCCGACTGTGTGTGCAGGTACTGTGTGTACCTGGTGCCTTGCGTACCTGGTGCCGTGTCCCTGCTTGTCTGTGCCTAGTATGCATGCCTAACATTGCATGCCTGGTGTTGTGTCCCTGGTCCTGTGTGCCCAGCATTGAGATCCCAGAGTGTCTGCCCGGCCTGGGTGCCTGCGTCATGCGTCCAGCCTTGTGCCCTCAGGTGTGTGCATCCGGCCTGGTGGGCCTGGTGTGTACCTGGCATATGGGCTCGGTGCTGTCTCCCTGGTGTTTTGTGCTTGGCATGTTCGCCCAGCACTGTGTCCCCTGCATGGTGTCTGAGAGGCTGCACATACTATGGTGATTCTGGCTGTGTGTATCTGGCATTGTGTGCTCATTGTTGTGTCCTTACTGTGTGTGTCCAGCATAGGGCACCTGCATGGTCTTCCTGGTCCTGTGGTTCCAGAGTTCTGTTTCTGCACTGTGTGGCTGGCGTGGTGTGGCGGGAATTGATAGCTGGTGTATGCGTGACTGGTGTGTGCATGGCTGGTGTATGCGTGGCTGATGTGTGTGTGGCTGATGTGTGCGTGGCTGATGTGTGTGTGGCTGATGTGTGCATGGCTGGTGTGTGCATGGCTGGTGTGGTGTGGCTGGAATTGCATGGCTGGTGTGTCTGTGACTGGTGTGTGTGTGGCTGATGTGTATGTGACTGATGTGTGTGTGGCTGATGTGTATGTGACTGATGTGTGTGTGGCTGGTGTGTATGTGGCTGGTGTGTGTGTGGCTGGTGTGTATGTGCCTGGTATGTGCATGGCTGGTGTGTGTGTGGCTGGTGTGTGCATGGCTGGTGTGTGTGTGGCTGGTGTGTGTGTGGCTGGTGTGTATGTGGCTGGTGTGTACGTGGCTGATGTGTGTGTGGCTGATGTGTACGTGACTGATGTGTGTGTGGCTGGTGTGTATGTGGCTGGTGTGTGTGTGGCTGGTGTGTACGTGCCTGGTATGTGCATGGCTGGTGTGTGTGTGGCTGGTGTGTGCATGGCTGGTGTGTGTGTGGCTGGTGTGTGTGTGGCTGGTGTGTATGTGGCTGGTGTGTACGTGCCTGGTGTGTGCATGGCTGGTGTGTCTGTGGCTGGTGTGTGTGGCTGATGTGTATGTGGCTGATGTGTGTGTGGCTGATGTGTACGTGACTGATGTGTGTGTGGCTGGTGTGTATGTGGCTGGTGTGTGTGTGGCTGGTGTGTACGTGCCTGGTATGTGCATGGCTGGTGTGTGACGTGGCCTTGTGAGCTCAGTGCAGTACTCCTGGAGTTAGTGCCTGCCAGTGTGTGTGTGGTAGGTGTTTGGCATCGTCTGCCTGAGGTTGTTTCCACAGTGTGTGCTGGAACATGCGTGCCTGTTTTGTGCATAGCATTGTATTCCCACAGTGTGTGCTGGCACTAGCGCCTGGACTTGTGTGTGCCTGGCACTGCACCTGGCTCTTGTGCCTGGCATGGTGTGTGCCAGGGTTTTCTGCCCGACAGTGACGCTCAGCATTGCTCTTGGTGCGTGTGTGTGTTCAGCACATGTTGCAAGCATGGGTTCTTGCGGTGTGTGCGTTGTGTATGTGAGGCTGTCCTTGGAGTGTGTGTAGCATCTGTGCCTGGTGTGTGCCCGATGTTGTGTTCCTGCAGCATCTGGTGCTTTCCCCAGTGTGTGCCAGTGTGTTTTCCCAGTGGGTGTGCCAGCTTGTCTGTCATGGTATGCCTGGCCGTGTGGGCCCAGAGTTATGGGTCCAGTGTGTCCCCAACTTCAGTGTCTGTGCCTGGAGAGTGTTTCTGTCTTTCTGTGTCTGGTGTTGTGACCCAGCATGGTTTGTGTGGCTGTGTATGCTTGGCAAGCGTCCCCACTCCTGTGTGCCTGGTGCTGTGTGGCTAACACATATCCCTCGAGTTGTTTGCCTGAGGGTGTGTGCCCACTCTGTGGGCCTGTGCTGTGTGTCCTGTGCAGTGTGGTCTATTGTTAGCCCTGTGTGTGTGCTCTGTGTGCCCTGTGCTGTGTCCTGTGTGGTGTGCCGTGTGCTGTGTGCACCCTGTGCTGTGTACCTAGTTCTTCTGTGTGTCCTGTGCTGTGTGCCCTGCGTTGTGTACCCAGTCCTTCTGTGTGTCCTGTGCTGTGTGGTCTGTTGTTAGCCCTGAATGTGTGCTCTGTGTGTACCCTGTGTTGTGTACCCAGTAATTCTGTGTGTCCTGTGCTGTGGTCCCGTGCTTGGTGGTCTGCTGTTAGCCCTGGGTGTCTACTCTGCCCTGTGCTGTGTGTCCTGAGCTGTGTGTGTGTCCTGGGCTGTGTGTCCAGGGCGTGTGTCTGCTGCCCCACTGTGTTGAGTCCCGACACCCACCCATGCACCTGGCACTGCCCCGTTGTTGGGGAGGACAGTGTGGCCTTCCTCACCCCCTGCTCGGGCTGAGCTGAGGATCCCACCGTGGCCTTTGCCCTCACTTGCACCGCAGGCTGTGCTCCTTACTGGGGACACTCCTACTGGCAGCTCCCCACGTTTAGCTTGTTCAGGGGATCAGCTTCCCACCCCATGCA
Source organism: Aotus nancymaae (assembly GCF_030222135.1). NCBI lineage: Eukaryota > Metazoa > Chordata > Mammalia > Primates > Aotidae > Aotus > Aotus nancymaae. Next base: position 124,809,049 of record NW_026988425.1, read on the forward strand.
CTCCCCATTTATTTGGGGAGTTCCCGCAGGATGAGGCCCTTAAAGGGGTTCCTCCTCCCTGCTCCACTCTGGGGACACCCCTGAGCAAGCAGGGACTCCTGTCCTTCAGCTCATCCCCAGCCCCTGGCTACAGCTTTCCCTCCTTTGCGGAGGTGGGCTCAGGCAGGCCTCGCTGGGGAACTCACTGGACCCTGCGCGCGTGGGGCTCTGTGGGCCCAGCCAGTCCTGACTCCACCTTGAGCCCTGCACCAGGATGGGAAGTGCCCTGAGAGCTCATCGGGCCGCGGCTGTCCCACCAAGTGGCCACCAGGGGGCAGAGCTGCCCTCCATCCGCGCCCCGATCCTCCCTCACCGCTTCCGTTGCCGGACCGGGGACCCTTGCCTGAGGGCGCCCTCAGATTCATCGGGGTTGCAGATAACCCCAACCTCTACACAGATAGAAAGGGGTGGATTTCATAAAAAGCAAGGAATTTAAAAAATGTGAATAATTAAAAAAATACAATCTCAGCCAACCCCACCCCCTACCCCCCAACGCCTGTAATCCCAGCACTTTGGGAGGCCAAGGCGGGTGGATCATCTGAGGTCAGGAGTTTGAGACCAGCCTGACCAACATGGAGAAACAAACCCTGTCTCTACTAAAAATACAAAGTTAGCTGGGCGTGCTGGCGCATGCCTGTAATCCCAGCTACTTGGGAGGCAGAGGCAGGAGAATCGTTTGAACCTGGGAGGCGGAGGTTGCACGGAGGCGAGATCCTGCCACTGCACTCCAGCCTGGGCAACAAGAGCGAAACTCCTTCTCCAAAAAAAAGAAGAAGAAAGGAGGGAGGAAGGAAGGAAGAAAGAAAACCTGCTTTCAGATTCCTGCTTTCAGATTAAGAGAGAGCAAATCACTTATCTTGGGCTATTGGATGCTCTAAGTTTTCGGTTTTAAATATACTTTTATTTGTTTCACCATGGATGGTCTGAGGCTTCTAGTCTTGCTACCTCTTTAGTTCCCCTTGTCCTGCGGGGACAAGGCATGGGGCAGGACTTCCCTGGATGTGTGTGATCTGTACTGAGGGTCTGCACTGAGAGGCCTTCAGTGTGTGATCTGTATTGAGGGTCTGCACCTCGGTGGACAGGAGCCTTCACCGTGTGACTTGTAGTAAGGGTCTGCACCTAAGAGTACACGAGCCTCCAGTTTGTGATCTACACTGAGGGTCTGCACCTGGGAGGACAGGGGGCCTTCAGTGTGTAATCTGTACTGAGGGTCTGCACCTGGGAGGACAGGGGCCTTCAATGTGTAATCTGTACTGAGGGTCTGCACCTGGGAGGACAGGGGCCTTCAGTGTTTTTGTTTTGTAATGAGAGTCTGCACCTGGGAGCACAGGGGCCTTCAGTGTGTGATCTATACCGAGGGTCTGCACCTGGGAGGACAGGAGCCTTCAGTGTGTGATCTATACCGAGGGTCTGCACCTGGGAGGACAGGGGCCTTCAGTGTTTTTTTGTTTTGTTTTTCTGTAATGAGAGTCTGTACCTGGGAGGACAGGGGCCTTCAATGTTTTTTGTTTTTATTTTTTGTGTGTACCTGGGAGAAGAGGTGCATTTGGTGTTTTATTTCGTTTTTTTCCTGTACTGAGGGTGTGCACCTGGGAGGATAGGAGCCTTTTGTGTGTGATCTGTACTAAGTGTGCTCCCGTGATGACAGGGTCTTCAGTTGTAATCTTCTCTTAGAGTTTGCAAATGTTTGGACATTGTGTCGTCATTTGATGTTTGGTATTGAGTGTCTGTATGGGTGAAGTTAGGGGCCTTTGTTGTCATCTGCACTGAGACTGTGCACACGAGACCTGAGTTCCTTCCATGGTTGTCTGTGCTGAGTCTGCAAGTGTTCCGAAAAGCCCCTTCACTTTCTGTTTTTCACTAATGTTCTGCACATTTGAGGACAGGGACCCTTTTTTGTGCTCTGTAGGGACTGTCTGCATCAGTGCAGAAAAGGGCCCCCAGCATGTGATCTTGCTTAGGTTGTGTGGATGGGATGAGTTTCTGCATAGATCCTTCTCAGTCTGCTTTTGTACAGAGATGATTAATTTGCTTTTCTGTTCTCTGATCTGCATGGTCTCATGCTACCCTCAACTTTACTTGCTTTATGTATAAATTAAGTATTGCAAAATTAAGTGCACTTAATAATGAGAATAAACTTCTTAGTAATGCTTAGATGGGCTTAACTACAACCTTTCCTCTTACTGCTTTGTCCTTGGCACACACGAATCACTTCATGAGTCCTCTGGTTTTGGTTTCTTTATGCTGTTGCTATGATCATTCAGTGGATCATGGATGTAGAAAGAGTGTCTGGCTCCTCTGGAATACTCACAGATGGAATGAGCTCATTTTGTATCTTGGAATGGTTTAGGGAGCTGCAGATGGACAAGGAAGATTTTGCCTTCTATGCCGCAGAAGAAACATGTGACAATGTATGGGAATGGGAACAGCCTGGTGTTTTCAGAGACCAGACTGAGCTTTAATTCAGTTGTAATAATCCTGGTGATTTGGTGAATGAGGGTTAGAGGTTGGACAATGTGAACTAGAGACAGATTCTGAAGGACTGTGTAGAGTTTGGATTATGGAAGGGTTTAAGCACTTGCAAACAGAATTGACTTTCTGTTCTTATTCACATCAGTGTGTGTTCAACTGGGGAAAGATGGCAGAGGTAACTCCTGGAGAAATTACTGGGGTGGATCCAATGGGTGCAGTGGGTTTGGATCCATTGAACTTGTCCTGGTGGAAGATGAGGCAGTTGTCAAGCAGGGGTGGAGAGCAGATGGGAATACTGTGTTTCCTTACTGATGATAGGGAGAGGGAGGGAAAGAAAGAGAGACTCCCAGGGGCAGACAGCAGAGTAGAGCTCAGATGTCTAGCTGGCTTTTCTGGTTCAGGGCTGACCTTGGAATCATATATCTGGTCACATGTCTTTTTTATCTAAGACATCTTTTGCCTATAGGTGAGGGGACAAGAGGACTTTCCCCCAATTAAATAACAATAATAATGACTTTTAAATGGCATATCCAAAGTCTATTATTAGAATATAGTATGCCTGCCTAAGGCTCATAACCTCATTAACTTAGAAATAATGCAGTATGGGCAATTAGGACGCTAAACCACTTATGCAATTTCATAGTATGACATTAATGAATGTATTTGGGAAGCATTTCTTTAGCAGCAAGGCCACAGGAAAAGTCAAAGGGAGAACATACATTTTTCTCAGTATCACATTACACCTATTTTGGAAGTGACCACATAATTGGAAGTAAATCACTTTCAGCATTTGCATAGCATTTCACAGACTTAATGAAATATTGGTTGGCTGTTTGTTATTTTCTTCTCTTATTCCTTCCTGTCTCCGCTGTTAAGCACAATTATCGGCAAAAAAGAGGTTTTTAACACCTATTTTTAGATTGCATTCCAGCCTGGGCAATAGAGCAAGACTCCTGTTCTCTCTCTCTCTTTCTCTTTCTCTTTCTTTCTTTCAAAAAAAAAAAAAAAAAACAAATTCTTAAAAAAAAAAACAAAGGGAGAGAGGTGCCAGCGGATGTGAAAAGTACAGATCAGTAGAGGGCCGTAATTTGAAAGCCTAACTGTGTGTTGGTTGAGTAGGTCCCTTCCAAACTGTGCTGTGCAGGCTATGATGGGGACGAGAACAGAGACAGCCCAGCGCCTGTGGAGTCGACAGGAAGGCCCTGGGCTCCACAGCATTGGATGGACATCCAAAGTTTCCTCTAGGCCTGTACCCCGGGATCTCTACCAAAGCCTATTCCTTGGTAGAGAATGCTAACCTCAAAGAAATGCTGGAAATCCAGAGAGACCCTTACATTGGTTCATAACTAGAAAAGCCATGTTGACAGAATCCCAACAGGAATCCCATGCAGAGGATCTTGGCTGGCTATGCCTTTTAGTGAACCAGAACAGTGCCTGGAAAAGTCATTAGGAAATTATAGGTTGAAGATTAGCTGAGAAAAGGCAAGCAATGGAATGAAGTCAGTCTGAGCGTGCTATCAGGCATTTTTCTAGCTGTCTGCTCAGAAAGGTCTTTAAAGGGTGACCAATCAGCATGTCAGAGATGAAGTTGGACGTTGTGAGCATCTCAGGCAAACAACCCGTGAAAAGAAGGAAGCTTTCCAGATATGCCTTCTTCCTGGAGACCTTTCATCTCTGCTGCATGTTTATGGATGGCTCAGAAGCCAGGGGCTTAAAATGCAGCCTATTTACAGCGAGCAGACAATATTTGCAAGATTTCACTTAGGAGATTGCAGATCCAGGTGTGTGAATCAACCACAAACACCACCACAGAGCGCTCATGGTGGAGGGTACCCCCACACCAGTGCCCAGGACAGGCAAACAGGCTGTGGGGTCTGCCCACCTGATGCCAGGCACCCAGATGGAGCTCCACACTGCACCGGGCAGCGTGTGATGGTCACTGGAGGACCTACGCACAGCCTTTCCTCCCAGACTATGGCCATGTCTGCCGAAAGCAGTAATTCTCTGACAGTACAGCAACTGGAAATGAGAAGGTTTCAGGAGAGCACGGGGTTATAGAAAAATGAAACAGAAGACTTTGAGGTTGTGTTTCCTGGGAACTTTTCCCAGAGGCCCCATAAATATCTCTGTCCAAGAGCAGAGGCTCCCTCTCCAGTGGCCTGAACACTCCCGGCTCCAGTTTGCTTTTCTGTCTGCTCTATGCTGTTTTCTTAGGCTCATGGCTTCTTCTCTTTTATAGAAAATATTACTCTTAAGATACATCCAAGCTACAGCCATGATGCTGTCGGTGTGAGCCTAGGAAGTAGGCATGCTTCCCACTGGCACAAGCTTCCCTGTAGCTTCTCCAGCTGTTCTGAAGCTGTGACTAAGGAGCAGCCACGCCAAGGCCTCCCACACCCATATTTGTTCTCCTCCTTGTGGGTCACTCTGTCAACCTGATGCAGGGTAAGGATTGGCCAGAGCAGATCCCAGGAAGTCATGTGACCCTGGCCCTATGAATCACCATGGAAAACAACTCCTCCTTGGGGAAAGTGCCTAAAAAAGAGGAATTTAAGACACTTTATGCCTAACCTAATATAATAGCTAAGGAACTCTGCAAAGCTGCTTGATAAAAAAAGCTCTGTGTTTAAATGCACGTGTGTGCACACATGGGTGGGAATACTGTGTGCATGCTTCAGTAGGGCTGAGAGGAAGCACGGGAAGCTGGAGACAAGTGTGTCCTTGCTTTTATGATTATATCCTAATAGTGTATCAGTCAGGATTCTACAGGGAAACCGAACAAACAGAATATTGCTGTAGTTTGGATATGTGACCCCTGCAAACCTCCTGTTGAAATGTGCTCTGCGGTGTTGGAGGTGTTTGGGTCATGGGAGTTGATCTCTGATGAATGGCTTGGTGATGTCCTTGAGGTAATGAGTTCTTGCTCTATTATTTCACACAAGACACGGCTGCTACAAAGCACCTGGCATCTCCCTTCCCTCTCTCTTGCCTCCTCTTCCATGGTATCTGCACACACCGGCTCCTCTTCACCATCTGCCATGAGTAGAAGCAGCTTGAGGTTCCTATCAGATGCAGATGCTGGCACCATGCTTCCTGTGCAGGCTGCAGAATCACGAGCCAAATAAACCGCTTTTCTTTTTGCACTGCCCAGCCTCAGGTATTTACAGCAATGCAAATGGACTAAGACAGGTAGATACACACAAGAGGAGATTCATTATAGAAATTGGCTCGAATGGGTATGGAGGCCAAGAAGTCCCACAATCTGTTGTCTGCAAGCTGGAGAATAAGGAAGTCAGTGCTATAATTCAGTGTGAGTCCAAGGGCCTGAGAACCAGGAGAGCAGATGTCCAAGGACAGGAGAAGATGGAGTCTCAGCTTAAGCAGAGCACCTTTTTGTCACACGCAGGCTGTCAGTGGATTAGATGATGCCCACCCACAATGGGGAGAGCCTTCTGCTTGACTTTCTTCACCAGTTCAAACACTAATCTCTCCTGCAAACACCCTCACACACATACCCAGAAGTGATGGTTTACCAGTTGTCTGGGCATTTCCTCACCTGGTCAAGTTAACATATAACATTAACTGTCACGCATCATAAAGGATGATATTCAGATCAGAGGATTGTCAAGGGCTGGAGGTGGGTCCTCAACCTCACACTCCTGCCTTTATCAAGGAGGCAAGAGGGACTAGAAGTCTAGCTGAGGCGAAGATGTAATGAGCTAAAGAGAGTCAGCACTTAGACTCCAGCCTCCAGAATCCTACTGCACCAAACTTCCCCTGCAAGTCTTGAGGATGGAGATTCCCGGAGGCCCCTCTGCAGCTTTGCTGAGGGTGCATTTCCCCTCTCGCTCTCTGCCTAGTTGAATACTGTACGGGCTGGTGAGCAGCATGATTGGGGTTGCACCGATATGCACATTCCATCCAGCCTGCCAATGTGAGCTGAACTCATTCCAATTTCATTAAGGAAGCTGAGGATAACCTGAAGTTCTACTGAATGGAATCCTTTTCAGAAGAAAAGACGTTTAAGTATATTACAATTCGATATTGTTGACCATTTTCTGTTGAACAGTGGAGGGATAGGAGGTAGTGAGTTGTTGCATCGCTTCATAGGGTGGCAAATGGCTTATTTCCGGCTCATCTGAAGCTCCATGGCTTTTGTAATATGGTTAAGCAAGGCATAAATGAAGCATTGGCACACGTTCGATGCAACAACACCCCTTTGTGAATCCGTTATACACCGGGAACCGAGCTGTGTCCTTGGGATCTAAAGCCGAGGCAGGCACAGGCGTCAGGATGCTGGTGATCTCTCGGCATCACTCCAATAAAGGAGGCATCTGGCATTGTGAGAACACAGAATATAGAGCAATGTGTACTTCCAGGAAGTGGACAGGCTTGAGAAGTGCTGGAGGCAGGAGGTAGCCCTTGACTGAAGCGTGGGGCAAACCAGTTGGGGCCTGGGACAGAGGGGCCAGGTGGCCATGAATGCTGGGGCTTGTTTGGGAAGTGTCTGGACATAAGGCATGAAGGTCTGGGGGCTTCAAGGGAAGCCTCAAGGGAAGCAAGCAGTCATTGAAGACAGAAGTGGCAAAAAGAAGAATGTATTCCTTTTTTAGAATAAGGACTCTGGCCACAGTGTGAGGACGGAGGGCACAGGCTGCTGTCATTGCAGAAGTATCAGGAACCTTGTAGAGAAGAAGCCAGGCTGAGTCCGAGCCCAGCTGTGCAGGAGAGAAGGGACAGGTGTGATGGATGTTTCTAGGTCAGAACAGACAGGAAGCAGGGAGAGGGAGGGAAAGAAGGAGGTGGGGATGCATCTGAGGTCCCCAGTTTGAGAGCTGGGAGAAGAATAACACCTCTTAATGAGACAGGGCAGTTGGTGGAGGTTTTGGGAGAAATGGGGTGTGCTCATTTAAAAAAATGTTTTATTTTAGAAAAATTAGGCTTACAGGAAAATTTCAGAAGAGTACAGAGAATTCCAGTAAATCCTTCACCCAGGTTCCCGTAATTGTGAACATCTACAGTGCGATGATCAAAACCAGGAAACAATGATACAATACTATTATAAAAACTACAGAATTTATTCAGATTTTTCCAGCTGAGTGGCTTATTTTTAGATCTCTGGGTTGGGGTGCTAACAGACTGTCCTGGGAACCCAGGATTATAACATGTGTAATGAGACCTTTGCTTTCTCTCTCCAGCTGTGCTCTGCTCCACACTTCATTTCATTTACCTTATTGGCTGATAGATGATTGCTTTTTTAATCCCTTGGATGTGATTTTATTTTAGGTTATCATATATAATGAAAGATATATATACACACACGTGTGTGTGTGTGTGTATCCTCTTCCTCCCTATAGTTTCAAAATTCTTTTTAACTTGCAAGAGTTAAATCCACTTACCTCCACTGTGCCTTCTCAGTGGAGCTCTCTCGTGTAGGATGTGCTGGTGCGGTACTGTCGGCTCAGTCCTCACACTAACTCTGAAGGCAAACCACAGCACAGTGGGATCCGGGGAGCGGATCAGCTCACCCCCTGCAGGCAGCCGAGGAACCGTGTGTGAACCCTGAGCCCTGCTCCTAGCCGTCCTGTGCATCAGCATCTCGACACACGTTTTGCTTATGCTTTCTTGAGTTTTTCTTCATGATGATATCTTTCTGGGCCCTTCTCCTCTCCTTTGTGATTTGGAAGGTGATAGTCTCTTCATGTTGCCAGTAGTTGTTCTTATGTTGCTGGAACTCCCCTGCAAGCTCTGATCAAATGCTTCCCTGCTGTCCCATCCAGTGGACTCACTTCATGTGGTCCTCATCCAACTCAGCCCCTGAGCAGCTTTAGGATTGCAGGGACCATGCCTTCTTTCCCCGAACTCTTCCCTTACTCCTTCTATGACACCAGAGCTGCACCTGCCTCCCTGCTAGCGCCCTGTTCTACTGTACTTTCTACGGCAGTTTGGCTTCATGCTTGGGCCTGGGGTGTTTCCTCATCTCCCTCTCTCTTTATCTGCACCTTTCCTGGGTGATCTACAGCCCGTTGCTCTACGTCCCATTTCCAATCCACAGCTCCAGGTGCAATCTCTCTTCTGCAAGACTGACTGCTGGAAAGCTCAGAGGTCCCATAGGGGACTCACCCCTAACAGGTTGGTTACTGCACTCTTGTTCCCACATGCTCTCCTGCCCCGCTACAAGGAGTCACTCTTTTTTCCTCCTTTCCCTCACTCCCCATAACCAAGTCATCAGCAAGTCCTACAGATTCTAAGAAAATGCATATTGCTTTATTCACTTCTGTCTGCTTCCCCTGCACCCACCAAAAGCTCTTCCAAGGTCAATTCCAAGGTCAAGCTCTTCCAAAGTAATCTCTTCTACCTCCCATGTACTCTCTTCGAATAGGCTTTTGTCATTGTAAGTCCATTATGTCACTTCTTTGCTTAAGGAAACAGGTACTTCATCTGTTGCGTGTGGAAATGCAAAGTGTTACAGAACAAAGTGCAGGGACATTGGGAATGTCTATCAATATGACAAATGCAACCACCCTTTGACTCAGTAATGCCTTCCAGGAATTTGTCTTTTGCACATATTTGCACACATGCAGAGTAATAAAGGCACAAACTTATTCTGAGCAGAATTGAAACAGCAAACTATTACAAACAACTCAAAGTCCCATCAAGAGGAGACTGGATAAATAAGCTGTGGTAATCAACACAACAGAACACTTTGAAGCTGTGAAAAAAAGTTTTGAGGAAGTCCTCCATATGCTGATGTCAAAATATCTCCAAGATATACTGTTACATGAAAAAGAAAGTTAAAAACAGTATTTTATAATATGACATCTTTTTTACATAATGAGAGAAATAAAAATTTATCTTTACTTGAGTGTGAGGGTGGTGAGGGAGACAAGAAAGAGGGATAAGTGATACTTCCCATTGTGTAACTTATGATAGTGTTTTTATGTGATTTCTGAGCCTTGTTGACTATATTAATCACACACACAGACACACACATGCACACACACACTCTTCAGGGACTCCTGCCTGCTTTACGCTTCTAGTGGAGATCCACACTTCTTCACACGGGCTGCCTCATCAGGTCTCCGCCTCCTCCTCTATCCTGAGGGATGTTCCCTCTCACTAACTACTCAGCTACTTGGCCTGTGTTTGGTTCCTTGCCAACTTCAGGCCCCTCCATTCTTCGTGCCTCCCTGGAACACACGTTGTCTCTCTCTTCACATGGCTGGGTCTTCTCCTTTCTCAGGTGCAGCACACAAGTTACTCCTGTAGAAACGGCCTCCCTGGCCACGCAGTGCACAGGACGTCCTCTCCTATCTTTCTCCATCCTTAGCACCATTTGTTGTTGGCTTCTGGTTAGTTTGTCTTTCCCACTAGCTGGTTTGCTCCAGGAGAGAAGACATCACCTTTTATTCAAAATCCTAGGCACTTGATCTATTTTTTGAAAATAGAAAAAAAATCATGCTTAAGCCTAATTATTTATATTTGTCTAATTACAAATTTTCTAGCGAAATTATGAAAAAGTGACACTTTAATTTTTTTCATATTCAATGAAGAATTTTGCTCTCCTTTGCTTTCTTTGATGTTCAGTCTCTCTAGCTGCCTCACCCTCCTCCACAAGATGCTTTAGAATCTTTGGAAATTTGTCTGATTTTTTTTAACAGTGTATAATTGATCTCTGATATCTAAATGTTCTTTTAAAAAATTGGATTTTGCATGCCATTTGTAACCATGTTTATAACATATTTATACCTAAAACTATATGTTCAAACTGTTTTGATGGCTACATCAACAATTCTGTCTCTTTCTTATCTTTGGATTCCTATTTTCATGTTTGTACCATGCTGCTGAAACATACCTTCTGTCTTCAGTCTGCTCAGGCTGCCATAACAAAATAACACAGGCTGAGCAGCATGAACAACTGAAATTTATTTTTCACAATTCTAGTTGCTAGAAGTCTATGCTGAAAATGCCTTTCTTTCTTGATTTCGGTGAGGGCTCTCTTCCTGGCTTGTAGACAGCCACCCTCTCACTGTGCTCACATGCCCTGTGTGTGTGTGCAGAGAGGCAGATTGCTGATGTCTCTTCCTCTTCTTGTGAGGACACTGGTTCTGCTGGATTAGGGCCCCATCCTTCTGACCTTATTTAACCTTAATTATCTTTTTAAAGGCTGTGTCTCTGAATACAGCCACACTGGGGGTTACGGTTCCAACATAACGGATTAGAGGGGGGCACAATTAATTCCACTCTCAGGCCAATTTTGTGCATTTTGTATGTGAGAAGAACATTTTGTTCTCAGGTATGGGTGAGGTAAAAATTCTGTGCTTCCAAACTACAATAGTGGGACAGGCGTAGGACATACATTCCCATTTCAAAGGGGAGAAGTCAGAAAGAAAAAAGGGCCAATGGGTTCCAAGCAAGTCCCAGACCCAGCCAAACAAACTCCGTCAGATCTTAAGGCTTGAGAGGAAGATCCTCTTTGGCTGAATGCCCTACCTTTGGATCCAGTGGGGCAGCAGCTTTGCCTCAGCCCTGTGGGGCAGCCCTGCTCCTACATCTCTGTAGATAAGTCCGACCCCAGTGCTTCTGGTGGAGGCTATCTGCCTTCTGAAACCAAAGTGGTAACCTGAGTCTGACCCTTTGAAGACAAGGAGGCAGCCCTGATATTCTCTGAAACACCTTCCAGGCTGTTCGTCCATTTTCTTGATGAGCAGTCCACGTTCACAGCCAATTAGCACTGTTGTCCTCACCTGCAGAATCTAAGCAGCCCAGCCACTTCGTTCATTTCTTCCCTGTCTCATCCCTGCAGTGTAAGCCAGTGGTGCAGGTGTTTTTGCTCATCTTCCCTTCATTGAGCCACACCCTTCGTTCTCTCTTCAGGACAAACTTTCTCATTTTTATTTTTTATTAGCAATGTGGACAGACTAAGAATTTTCCAAATCTTTAAGTTCTTGTTTCTTTTGACATAAGAATTTTTTCTTCAATTTATCTGTCTTCCTTCACATTTTACTACAGGCATATCCAAGAGATAATATGGGTTTGGTTCCAGATCAATGCAACAAAGTGAATGTTACAAGAAAGTGATTCACAGAATAGACTGCTATATTGTGATCTATTAATTGCACAATAGCATTATGTTTTAAAAAATGTATGTATCTTAATTAAAAAGTACTTTGTTGCTAAAAAATGCTAATGATTACCTGAGCCTTCAGTGAGTTGTAATCTTCTTGCCAGTGGAGGGTCTCTCCTTGACAGCTGCTGACTGATCAGGGTGGTGGTTCCTGAAGTCTGGGGTAGCTGTGGCAATTTTTTCAAATAAGACAACTGTGAAGTTTGCTGCACTGATGGACTCTTCCTCTCATGAAAGATTTCTCTGTTGCATGCGATGCTGTTTGTTTTGGTGGGGGTGGGGCTTAGAAAAAAGTGTCTTATATAATACCAAGAACTATTATTCAAACTGATATGGGGCCATTTCCATTCTTAAGCTTTATTTTGAAATATATATCTTCATTTTTATAGGATTTGAGCAAAGCTTTGAAATTAAATTACTGTTTGAATTCAGCCTAGAAATCAAGGATAAGTATTTACTCTGTCAAAGTAGAGTTTGAATATTCTCCATGTCTCCTTCTCAGCCTCTTCCAACTTTTTTCTTCATTTCTCTCTGCCTGTATTTTTTGCACTGTCCCCACATCCATCTTTCTCTTACATGAGCCCCCCTTTCGTTTCCCTGTCCGACTCTCCTGGGTTCTTCCATCACACTCTCTCTCTCATGTACAAATTGCTACCACTCTGTCAGTCTGTCTCCAGATTCTTTCTTCTGTGTGCCCTAGCCTGTCATAAAATTCTTCTACCTTCTTTCAACTCTGTCACTGTTAACTTATATATTTATGTAAATCTTTTTTTCTCATCATTTCTTAAGCTCTTATAATCTGTGGGCCTTTTACCTTACCTCTTAGCTCCATCAGTGTTTTATTTTCTATGCCTGAGAACACACACATTCGCTGTGGGCAGGGGTAGAAAATTCACAAAGCAAGCAACCAGGAGTGGAAAGGCAAGCTGTGGAGATATCCTGCTCAGCAGAGCTCTGCACACCTTGCAGGCAAGGGAATTCCATCCAGCTTTATACGGACATCTTGCTAAGGTAGGCAACAACAGTCTTGGTTTGCCCAGGACTGTACCAGTTTGTCACTGAAGGTCTTGTGTTCTGGGAAATATCTCAGTTTCAGGCAAATCAGGACAGCTGATCACCCAACATCTTACTAACTTTTGTTTGCATCTTTTTTGCACAGCACTTTCATCAAACTAGGCTCACTCCAACATTCAACCTTAGATTTTCCTTCTTTCTATAGTATCTGCCTGGTGGGACCATTTTTGTTAGCAAGTCTCATTTCTTGCACTTTGCCCAGATGAGTGCAGCACTAACTCTTGATTGACACATTTTTTTGTTTGTTTGTTTTTCCCTGGCTTTGGCCTACCCTGTACTTACCCTTTCTCTGCCTGTTTTAGTATGTACCAGGCAGCCTCAGTTATGGGAACCTGTATGGCCCCATTGAAAGGATGATCTTAATGCTGAGAAGTATCTTTCTTTGTACATAAAAAAGCCCTGATATGTCATCTGGTTATGGAATAGTGCCAGAGATGCCTGGTCTTATCTCATGCTTCATCTTCTTTACCAATTGTGATCTCTCTTTCTGCCCATCCCAAGCTAGCCCAGGGCTCACTGAGCCTCCTCACGGCATTTGACCTGTGGCTGTATTTACTGGTGTTTAATTCTGTTTTTCCATTAGGCTTGGTATCCATCTAAATGACTTCAACTTGAACTTGACCCACACACCAGGCCACATGTGGCACAGAAGATGCTAGGGACAAGAGGCAAGTCAATTTTCTGCCCCTGCTATCAAGTCTTCCCTAAGCCATCTACTTGAACTTGTGTTTTCCTTCTTCGCATGTTGGTGCATTTAACTCTCCCAGAGGATCTGTTTTCATTTCTCAGAACCATTGTTCTCTGCTGCCTGGTGCTTCTGTTTCTTGGTGTTTTAGCCAGGGATGATTTGGTATCAGGAAGAAGGAAACCAGCCACTCAGACTAACTTATAAAAAAGTTGATAGAAGGCAATAAAATAATAAATAGATAATATGAACGTCATCCAAATTTAAAACATGTGTATGTTGGAAGACACTATCAGAAGAGTGAAAAGATGACATACAGAATGGGAGGAAGTATTTACAAGTCACATATTGATAAAAGTTATTTATTTATTTATTTAAAGATGGATTCTTGCTCTGTCATGAGGTTGGAGTGCAGTGGCACAATCTTGGCCCACTGCAACCTCCGCCCCCCGAGTTCAAGCGATTCTCCTGCCTCAGCCTCCCGAGTAGCTGGGACCACAGGCATGCACCACCACACCAAGCTAATTTTTGTGTTTTTAGTAGAAATGAGGTTTCACTATGTTGGCAGGGATGGTCTTGATCTCTTGACCTCGTGATCCACCTGCCTCAGCCTTCCAAAGTGCTGAGATTATAGGTGTGCACTGCTACGCCCAATGAAGGATTATTATCCAGAATGTATAAAGAATTCCTATAACACAACAACAAAAAAACTGTATCTGTTCATATCTCGTGCCCATTTCCTAATTGGATTTTTTGGTTTTCTTAATATTGAATTCTTGAGAATCTTTATATATCCTCAATACAAATTCTTTATTAGATAAGTGATTTGGAAATACTTGCTTTAGTTCTTTAGCTTATAGATTTATTCTCTTCAGGGGATATTTTGCAGAGCAAAAGTTTTTAATTTTCATGAGCTCCAAATTATCTGTTTTTGGCATCAAATCTGAGAAAACCTTGCCTACCCTAGATTCTGAAGATTAAAAAATTTTTTTTCTAAGACTTCCATAGTTTACATTTCCCATTTAAGGCTATAAAGCATTTTGAGTTAATTTTTATGTAAAATGTGAAGTTTATTTTTTCTTATCCAATGGATGGCCAATTGCTTCTACACCATTTTTTGAAAAGACTATTATTCCTCCATTTAGCTGCTTTTATACTGTTGTTAAAATCAATTGGACATATGTGTTTGGGTCCATTTCTGGTTCTCTATTCTGTTTCATTGATCTATGTTTCTCTCTCCTCAATACCACAATGTCTTTATTACTACAGCTATACAGTAAAACTTAACACCAAATACCATGTTTCTTCCCCCTTTGTAACTTAACACCAAGTACCATGTTTCTTCCCACTTTGTAACTTAACACCAAGTACCATGTTTCCTTCCACTTTATTATTCTTTTTCAAGATTGTTTTAGCTATTCTAGGGTTTGTGCCTTTCCATATAAATTTTAGAATAATACAAATTGCAACTACATAAAAATATAATAATAAATATATTACTCTATGATAATAATTTTAAAATAATACAAATTTTATCTGTTTCTACAAAAACTCCCTACTGAAATTTAATAGGAATTATATTAAACCTATAAGTAAATTTTGGGAAAATTGACATTTTTACTATTTTTGAGTTTTCTAATCCATGAACATGGTACAATACCTATTTATTTAGGTCTTCTCTGATTTCTTTCTTCTCTGATATCCTTCTTTCTTCTGCGGAAGAAATACTGTATACAGAAATGTGATTGATATTTGTGTGCTGACCTTGTAAACTAGGGCTTTGCTGAAGTTATTAGTTATAAGAGGTTCCTTGTAGAATCCTTGGGATTTCCATGTAGACACTCAAGTAATTTGCAAATAGGAACAGTTTTATTTATTTCTGATCAGTGTGCTTATTTTTTTTTTTTAAATCTTATTGAAGTGGCTAGAACTTCCAGTACAAGAGTGGTGATTGCTGAGATTTTTCCTCCTGTTTCCAGTTGGAAGGAGGAAAGAAGTATTAAATATGATGTTAGCTATAGTCTTGAGCTTTGTTTTGATTTTTGCAAGTGCTTTTTATCAAATGGAGAAAATTTTGTTTCCAACTTGCTGAGAGTTTTTATCATGAATCAATGTTGGATTTTGTCATTGTATTTACATCAATTATCAAAAGCATACTACATCAGTTGATAATAGCATATGGTGTTTTCCTTTAGCTTAATGACATGGTACATTACAGTGATTGATTTTAAATGCTGAATCAGGCTTACATCCATGGAATAAATCCAACTTGATAACTTAGTTGTTAATACTTTTGAGGATTTTTGCATATAAACGCATGGGAGGTATTGGTCTATAATTTTCTTTTTTTAAATATTGTCTTATGCTGGCTAGTCAAGGTAATACTGGCCTTAAAAATGAGATGGAAGATGCTCCTCACTGTTATTTTCTGAAATAGATTGCATAAAGTTGGTGTTGTTTTTCTTCAAATGACTTTAGAATTCCTTTCTTGGTGAGATCATATAAGCTTGGAGATTTATTCTTCCAGACACTTCAAATTGCAAATTCAATCCTTCTAATGGTTATAGGGATACCCAAAGTATCTATTTTATCTGGCATGAGTTTTTGTAGCTTGTGGAGATTTTTTGGAAGTTTTCCATTTCTTCCAAGTTTTGAATTCATGAGTAATTGTTCATGCCATCCCCCATAATATCTTTATAATAGCTGAAGAATCTGTAGTACTACCTGTTGTTTTACTCCTGTTATTATTTATTTGAGTATTCTCTTTTTTTATTTTTGCCAGTTTTACTATAGGTTTACTAATGTTATTTATTTATTTTTTTCTCCAGTGAATTAGCTAATGGTCTCATTTATTTTCTTTATTTTTTCTGTTTTCAATTTCACTGATTTCTGGTCTATATTTATTATTTCCTTCTTTATGCTTACTTTGCATTTATTTTGATCTTATTTTCCTAGTTCTTGAAGTGGGAATATCGGTGACTTATCTATTTTATTATTTTTAATGTAAATATTTAGCAATATAAATCTTCCAGTATTGCTGTAACTACAGTCCATGTATTTTGATATGGTGTGTTTTTGCTTTTGTTCAGTTGTATGTCTTTTAAAATTTTCTTCGAGATCTCCTATTTAATTTATGGATTATTTAGAGTGTACTTTAATTTGGACTTGGATAGAGATTTTTCTGATGACTTCTCATTATTAACTTCCAGTTTGACTTCATTGTGGTTAGAGAATGTACATACTCATCCAGTATTTTGGTTCTTTTGCATTTGTGGAGTTTTTTTTTAACTAGGAAATATTTCTATTCAACACTAATTATGGATGACCTAGCCAGTATCATTATACAAGAAAAATGACACTATTCACTGACAAATGATTGTTTACATAGGAAACTCTATAAATTTTACAAAAATACTACTAGAACTAGTAAATAAATGTAACAAAGTTGTAAAAATTATGGCCCATAGGCAAAATACAATTGTATTTTTAATAAACTTTTTGCTTCTTTTAAAACATTTTAGTTTTATATTTATATATAATTGTTTGAAAGTGTAAGTTTCTGTCTTTTAAAAAATTGGAAAAATTTTCCACCATTACTGTATCAAATTGTTCCACACCATCTTTTCTCTTTCTAAGGCCTTGGTGGTACCATTTTTTAATCTTTTGTTATTGTCCACAGGTCTCCGAAGGATTGTTCATTTTCTTTCAGTATATTTTCTCTCTTTTGTACAGTTTAGTTGAATTCTATAATATGTTTTCAAGTTCATTGATTCTCTCCTCTGACATTTCCATTTCATTGAGTTCATCCAGTGGGCTTTTAAAACTTTCTCTTGCTGTGTTTTTCAGTTCTATAACTTCCAGTTAGTCATTTTTATACCTTCTGCTATTTTACTAAACTTTTCTAGTTTTTATTTTTATTACTTTTAAGAGCATCTGTAGTTGTTGGTTGAAATATTTTACAACTGCTTTAAAATCCTTGTCAAAGAGTTCCAACACCTGTTTGTTCTTGCTGTTGGTGTCAGTTGATTGATTTTTCTCATTCAAGGTGATTCTTGTTATGATATGATTTTCAACTGTACTCTGAAAATTATGTCTATTAGGCCAGGAGACTGAGTCCTATTATTTTATTTATGTTTTTATTTTGAGATGGAGTCTCACTCTGTTGCCCAGGCAGGAGTGCAATGGTGCAATCTTGGCTCCCTGCAACTTCTTCCTCCCAGGTTCAAGCAATTCTCATGCCTCAGCCTCCCCAGTAGTTGCGATTACAGGTGCCCACCACCATGCCCAGCTACTTTTGTATTTTTAGTAGAGACAGGGTTTCACTATGTTGGCCAGGCTGGTCTCGAACTCCTGACCTCAGGTGATCTGCCCGCCTCAGCCTCCGAAAGTGCTGGGATTATAGGCATGAACCACTGTACTGGCCAAGTCCTATTTAAATATTAAATCTTTTATTTTGGCATGCTGTTTACCGGTTCAGACTCAACATGTGGGTCTTAGCATACTTTCTGGGTTGTGATTCCAATGGCAATTTAATATTTAGAAACTTTGCAGTGTTATTTTCCTCTGTTTGATTCATCTGATGCCCCTAAGGTTTCCACTATAGTCTGCTGGTGATACCTGTAGGGAATAAGTGATTTTTCCAGGTGTGGCAGTCAGATATCTCGTGTGTGGGAGGGGTCTCACTTTAAGTGCCCACCTCACTTTCTTGGTGTCTCTGAGTGAGGGAGGAGAGTTTTGGGCTCATAGGATCAAAGAGGCTTCCAAAGCCAGATCACTTGCTGTGACTGGGTCTTATTCTTTCCTCCCTGCAGTCCCTGCATCTGCATTGGGGAGAAGAATTTGCAATTTTGCATAAATTAAGCATCCACCTAATCTATGATATAGACTTCTATTCCTCTGTATATACCAAAGATAAACAAAGATTTAGGGATGTGAATGCTCTTCAAATGACAAATTGATAAATAAACTATGACATATCTATATAATAGAATACTATTCAACAATAAAAAGAAACAAATGATGCATGTATATGGCAATAAGGATGATTCTTCAATATATTCTGCTACATGAAAGAAGAAAGTTCCAAAGGCTATGCATCATGTAATTCAATTTATATAACACTGGAAAAGGCAAAACTGTTGGAAGGAAAGCAGATCCATGGTTGTCTTGGATTGGATGAGGGGTTTTATAAACAGGAGCAGCAAAGGGGAAATTTGAGGATGATGGAAGAGTTTTATATAAAACTGTGGTGGTTGACACAGTTTTATAGACTCTTTTCATTTGTCAAAGAACAATTTACCATAAAAAGTGAATTTTATTGAGTAAATTTTTAAAAATCAACCAGGATATGGGGAAAAGATTGAATCCCCAGACTGTGATGATGAGTTAAACTGTATTACAAATGACTTACATAAGCACACTGAGGGCATAAGGAAGAAAAGAGCTGACCTAAGTAATCTAAAAAGTGGTGTTTTCAATGGTTACTATAAGACTAAAGAAAAAAAAAACGTAAACAAAGACTGCTTTTCTTGGCATATTTGTTTCCCAGAGGGGTTGGATTAAGAATTCTGGGCTGGGCACTGTGGCTCATGACTGAGGTGGGAGGATCACTTGAGTCCAGGAGTTCTAGACCAGCTTGATCAACATAGCAAGACCTCAACTCTATTTAAAAAAATAATAATTAACAGGATGTGGTGGCAGTGCCTGTAGTCTCAGCTACCTGGAAGATCACTTGAGCTCAGGGGTTCTAAGCTGCAGGGAGCTACGACTGAGCCACTGTACTCCAGCCTGGGTGACTGAGCAAGACCCTATCTGTAACAAAAAATAAATAAAAAGAATTCTGAAACCACTTTATTTGTATATTAGTGTTGAATAAATAAGTAAATACATTGGAGACAATGGAAGCCAGGTTTTACACCATGAGAGAAAGAAGTTACAGGAAGGAAAGGGGGAGCTCTAAAATGCATTCTGTGATGCTGCGTTGAAGTTTGAGAATCAATATGAACTCATGAGTGTGTGTGTATGTGTGTGTGTGAATATATGTAAGTAGATGCAGAATTAAATGTAGATGTGTGTTTACATGGCTTAACATATATATCTCCTAGCCCTATCCACTGCTGGGAACTAGATGCTCTGACACCCCTGTGGCAATAAGCATGCCTTCTGCTCAGTTCATGATTTCCAATTACCATTCTCCAACAAAAGGAGAACATGCTTCTTCAGAGGTGTGACTGACTCCAGGCCTGCGGCAGGGAAGATTCACAAAGATTCTGTAACATCTTATGGTGCCAGTAAGGAAGGAATTGCTAAAATAAAACAAAACGAATTAAGCCAGCAAAGCAAAAGCAAAATGATTTGAGGGAGTGTCAGAAGAGCACAAGAGTAAACTTAAAAGGGCTCTAAATGCCTAAAGAGCCATGACCTTGTAGTCATAAAAAGAATGAGATCATGCCCTTTCCAGGGACATGGATGAAGCTGGAAGCTGTCATTCTCAGCAAACTAACACAGGAACAGAAAACCAAACACTGCATGTTCTCACTTATAAGTGAGAGTTGAACAATGAGAACACATGGACACAAGGAGAGGAACGTCACACACTGGGTCCTGTTTCAGGGTGGAGGAAAAGGGGAGGGAGAACATTAGGACAAATACCTAATGCATGTGGGGCTAAAACCTAGATGACAGGTTGATGGTGCAGCAAACCATCATGGCACATGTATACCTATGTAACAAACCAGCACATTCTGCACATGTATCTCGGAACTTAAAGTAAAATTAAAAAAATAAATAAATAAATAAGAGCAATGACCAAAGAGTTCCCCATGAACAACTTGGACTAAAATGTAATGATAGTATTGAAATATAATCCAAAGAATAAAATAAATATCCAGGAACCCATCTAATATAAATGAATAACTGAATACATAAATTAATAAAGAAGTGATCACTTTTCCTTACACAAAAATTTCAAATTTAGAAGAAATTTGGTATATTCTAAAAACACCGTTAGAACTCTATGGATATAATTGCCATAGGGAAGATTCATAGGTGAATTTTAAATAGTGTGCAAATTTTAAACAGAAAGTATTTACATTTCTAAGTATTTGTTTGAAACCTAACTGACTTCAGAAAAGGAAATACCCAACTCCACCCCTCCCATGTCCTTCCCATCTCATAAGGGAAAAGAGGAAAAAAGAAAGTTTACTCTGGCACACACTGACAGACACCACCTGAACCGTGTGATTAAGGTTAACAGCACCAGTAATAAATGATCAATATCATGTACCCCTTTCCTGTATGTCAAGGGCACCTCAGTAGATGGTATCCTTCCCAATAATGAATAATCTCAAGCTAACCATGAGAAAACATCAGAAAAATCCAAATTGAGGTGCATTCTTCAAAATACCTGTCCAATACTTTTCAAAAGAAAATCAAAGTTCTAAAAGACAAGAAAAAAAAAGACAGTATCACAAATTGGAGAAGACCAAGAAGTCATGGCAACTAAATGCAGTATGAAATCCTGGATATACCTGGAACAGATCAAAAGGCAGAAGTTATAGCAGAGATTATGGAATTTTCAGACTGAGAATTTACAACTGTAATTAGTATGCCATGGATCTAATGGAAAAACTGGTCAAAATCTAAGAACAGATTGGCAATGTAAGCAAAGAGATGGAAACTCTAAGAAAGAGTTAAAAGGAAATGCAAGAGTATATAGCCAAAGGAAATAAAATTAGTATGCTGAAGAGATATCTGGACTCTTGTGTTTATCTCAGTATTCACAATAGCCGAGACATGGAATCAACCTAAGTGTTCATCACTAGGTGAATGAATAAAGAAAATGTGGTGTATGTACACAATAGAACACTATTTGGCCTGATAAATTCAATAAAAACTGTCATTTGTGAAAACATGAATAAACCTAGGTGATATTATGCAAAGTGAAATAAGCCAGATACAGAAAGACAAATACTGCATGATCTCACTTATGCATGAAATCTAAAAAGTTGAATTCATAGAAGCAGAGAGTAGAATGGTGGTTACCAGAGGCTGGTATGTGGGTTGAACTGAGAAAATGTTGGTCAAAAGGTGTAACATTTCAGTTAGAAGGGAGGAATAAGTTTAAGAGATCACTTGTACATTATGGTGACTATAGTTAATAACAGTATATCATATGCTAGAAAATTGCTGAGAGTAGATTTTAAGTGTACTAATTATAAAAATATAAGTATATGAGGTAATGTATATTAGTTTGATTGTATTAGCCATTTCACAATATGTATATTTGCCATTTCACAAGATCCATATATATCAAAATGTTTTATAAACCATAAATATATATATAACTTTTGTTCATCAATTATAAACATAGGTAAAAAAATAAATGCAAGAAATAAAATAATTATAGCAGAAATACAGAATGCCTTTGATGGACTCATCGGTAGACTAAGCACAGCTAAGGAAAGAATCAATGAGTTTGAAGAAATTTAAGAGAAACTTTCAAGACTGAAATGCATAGGGAAAAAAAGCAATTAAAACAATGGAACAAATTATCCAAGACTATGGGACAACTGCAAAAGGTGTAACATGTACATAATGGTAATATGAGAAGGAGAAACAAGAAAGATGAGAACAGAGAAAATTTCTGAGATAATAATGGCTGAGAATTCCCCAAATTGATGTTAGACACCAAGTCACAAATACAGGAAGCTCAGGGAATGCCAAGTAAAATATATGCCAAAAAATCCACATCTAAGCATATCATACACAAACTCCAGAAATTAAAAGATGAGGGGAAAATATTGAAAGAAGTCAGAGGGAAAAAACACCTTATCTATTGAGGAGCAAGGATAAAAATTATATCTGACTTTAGAAACCATTCAGGCAAGAAAACAGTGGAGTGAAATATTTAAGGTGTTTCTAGGAATAACAAAAAAGCCTACGTTTCTATACTCAGAGTAATTATTTTTCAAAAGTTACAGAGAAATAAATAACTTTTATAGATAAACAAAAATGAGGGAGTTTGCCTAGCAGGAAATGTTAAAAAAGTTCTTCAGTGAGAACAAAAATGATACAGGTTAAAAACTTTGATAAAGGTGAAATAAAATCTTGCATTTTTCTGCCAGATATAGGTGAAGGGGAGGAAGGCAGCAAATCACACTGCCACATGTGTACCTATGCAACAATCTTGCATGTTCTTCACATGTACCCCAAAACCTAAAACACAATAAAAAAAAAGAAAAAAGTATTCTGTAAAAAAAAAAAAAAAAATCTTTCATTTTTCTTTTTCTTAATGGAACTAACAGATAATAGTTTGTTCAAAGTAATAATAGTAAAGAGTGAATTGTGTGGATGTAGCACAGAGATAAGTGAAATGAACGACAGCAGTTTTATAATGAGTGGGAAGGAGAAACTGTAAACACTCCATTTTAAAACCTTTAAAATGATTTAGTATATTTGGAGTCAATCTTGAATTAGTTGTAAATGTATATTGCAAACTCTAGGGCAATTGCTAAAAAACATTTAAAAAGAGTAAAAAATAAGTCAGACAAAATGCTCAACTAAAACCAGATGAGGCAGAAAAAGAATAGGAGACAAAAAAAAGAAACAGAAAGAAGGAAATTTAATAGAACACAGTAAGAAACTTGTTAGATATTAATTCAATTATATCAATAATCCCTTTAAATGTCAACAGTCTAAATACATCAATTAAAATAGAGTGTTGGAGTGAATAAGAAAATAAGACCCAACTATATGTTGTCTAACAGAAACCCATTTTAGCCGTAAAAACACAGATAGGTAAAAGTAACAGGGTAGAGAAACATATCTCATGCTAACACTAATTTAAAGAAAACTGTGGTAGCTATATTAATTTCACAAGGAACAGACTTCAGAGCAAGGAAAATAATCAGGGATAAAAAAGTACATCACATCATGATAAAGGGATTACATCACCCAAACATCCCAATCCTTAGTGTATGTGCACCTAACAACCACGTCAAAATACATGATGAAAAAGATTATTAAATTTTGAGGAGAAATAGATGAGTCCATTCTTACAGGTGGAGATTTAAATATCCTTCTATCAGTAATTGACAGATCCAGCAGGGAGAAAATCTGTAAGAACATAGTTGAACTGAATAACACCATCAATCAACTGGATCGAATTGACATTTATAGAATACTTCATTCAACAACAGCAGAATACACAGTCTCCTCAATTTTACATGCTTATATTTACAAAATAGACCACATTCTGAACTAAAAGACATATTTGACAAATTTAAAAGAATAAATGAAAACAAAGTGATACAATAACTACATTAGCTTTTTACAGCACTCAATTAATTAATGGGTACAGGCACTCAGTCTCATTAGTTGGTGACATCAAAACAGTGAAAACCAGCCACAGCGTGCTTTTTGGTGAAAGGCCACAACACAAACAGCGACTTTTCAAAAGGATTGACCCTGAGTTTGATTGAGCCTCTGGATTCCACTGTTAGTTGATAGAAAATAGGGCAGGGATACATGCTGAGCTACACAATGAGTTTGAAATCCACGTAGTAGAAGACTCTACAGGTAAAAGAGTCCAGACTCGACAGATAAATTGTATATTAAAAAAAAGAAAAGGATGGAAGAGAAATCTCCAGATTGAAAGATAATTATATACCATAGCAAGCTGGCAAAATAGACATAACTATATTATAGTGCCTACTATACTCACTTGGATGGTAAAATTAGGAAGAAAGGCAAAGAAGTGTCTGTTACAAAAATCAATATAACATAGATACATTTACAGGAAGCAATGTAATTTTGATAGGGCATGATGGAGGGCTTTTGGGGTTGTTGCAAAGTTCTGTTTCTTGACTTGGGTAGTTGTGACAAAGGCATTTACCTTATAATCATAATTAATCTCTACATTTGTATTGGTCTGGTTTCATTTCATCTTAAAAAGATAAATGATAAACTAATGTACAAATAAATCCAAGGAAAAAAGTTAATTTGGCATGTGTTCTGGAACTTGAGGGAAGAAAACACATGCGGAGGGGAAAACAGAATCTCCGGTCTCTGTTTTTCTGCACAAATCACACCCCACCCCAACCCTGGCCATCAGCAGGGATAGTCCCTCACAATAAGTTTCTCTAGCTTCCAGCTTGTTCGACTGTCTAGTTCCAAAACCAACCACAACTTTGATCCTTGAACAGATGACAAGAGTGGGTGTCTGATTGAGGTTATCCAGCCAGTGAAATGCTTCTCCCTGGATTAGCTGTCCGCCAGTGCAGCAAAGAATGAAGGTCAAGTACAGCTGGGCTTCCTCCACTTCTGGGTGTTCATAGGAGAAGAAAGAGGAAGCAGTGGTCAGATCCTGCATGTTCTGTCTCTTGCTGAGTGTGTTTTTGGGTCTTTCTGCCTTGTGATATTCTGAATTTTTTCTCTATAATGCTAATTAATTTTTGTCTCTATTTTTAGCATCTTATTGTTTGCCTATAAGAATTGCCAAGTCATTCAGTCTTAAAACCATCAAGTTATTACAGCTGAAGATTTCTGAGTCAATCTGAGAAGCATCATTATCTTATCCTTATTCTGTGCTCACTGTGCAAATGCTTGGCTATACCAATTGTTACCTAAGCAGTATTCATTATCCTTAAAAAGGACAAACAAAAATTAATCTCAGTTTGAAATTTCAGCTGTTCTGATAGATGCTATTTCTTCAATGAGCTGGAATTATAGAGCCGAATCCTCTGAAGAAGCCTCAGGTACATGAGTCTCGCAGCTCCAGATACAACTCTGTTCACCCACAGTCAAACAAGTTAAGACTGGCTCTACCATGAACATCTTTTGCACAATTGCTATAGGTTCACATTTATGTTTTCTCTGTATTGATCACCCAAATAGAAAATCAGTGCCATAATATCAGAGAATCACTAAGTTATGGGTTTTGAATATCTACAGAGTCATGGAATCTGAGATCTGCTGAATCATGATATTTGAAAATTATGTTTGCACACAAGCCTCAATTTGCATTTTAAGAATATTAAAATAAAAAGTGCAGAATCCCATAGTCATTCTCTCTGAAAACTTCAGCACTGATTCAAACATTCTGTGGCTGCCAATTCATAAATTCTGAGAAGTTAAGAGTCATGGAATTACAATTTCTTAAAGGCGTAGCTGGGAATGCTAGAGCAGTGTGTTCATGCAAACTGAGAATGTGCAGATTGCGACTGTAGGATAGCAGACACATATTCCATTACTAAAGGAAGTAATGGGAGGACTCAGATATTCAAAGTGGTGAGAAAGAAATAGTATTAATCTGTTCTGTTAGCTACATATCATTACTTCATATAGGTCCTCCACTATATGTGGTATTAGCTCCATATTGGAACTGAGGAAACTGAAGCTGAGGATGATTTGATATCGAGTAAGCTCACAGGTGTCAGAGCCAGGACTTCAACTGCACATCTGTCAGAAGCCTTGATTGATGGTCGTGAAAGCATGGAGAGAGTGAGAGGATCGTGGAAAAGTCAGCCTCTGTCTGGCCAGGATCCCATTCCAACTGCCTGCAAAATCTTCTAATCACCTGTACCCATGCTCCATTTAGGCAGAATAACAAGACCAGACCTTCAGCTAGCTCACAGGGTTTGCAAATGATTTTTGTTGATTTATCTGATGACTAAAGTACCACACATCCTTACTCTTCCCCTGCTTGAATTTTGGGGCTATTCTGGGAAAGGGTCTAAGAGTGGATCCCAGATTTGTGGATATGCAAGTTACAATCCTCTGCTGATCTCAAAAACTCCCCAAACCCTGGCCACATCCAGACAAGTTAAACCACAATCTCTGGGGAATGGAATGCCAACATGGGCATTTTTTAAAGCTCTTCAGATGATTGCAATGGGAAGAAAAATATGAGAACAATGGGCTTGTCCTGTTATTCCTGGAAAGCAGTGATTTCATATATGAATCACATAAGGGAGGTTTTTAAAAAGCACTGAATCCCAGACCCAGAACAATGGGATTAGAATCTCTAGGAGGCTGGGCATGGATGTTTATCAAGAGCTCCTCATGCTGATCGGTGAAATTTCTGGAAGGTCAAGGCAGGAGCTCCTTGAACGATTTAATCCTTTCCATATGGAACTTTGCAAACTAGATTTTAGGGCTTTCTTCCCTGTAAGTCAACAAATCATCTGCTTTTGCTTAACTAGTGAGGGTTGGGTTTCTGTAACTTGCAAGTTCTAGAATTGACTAAGCATCCTTGTTCGTTCAGTACTCTCCTGGTTTTAGCTCTAAAAATCCCACATACCAGGAAACGCACTTGTAATCAAAACATTATGATTATTTTCCTACTGGATTTATTGAGATGTCCTCTCTTTATCCTTCTAACCAGTGCTCATAAAGGAACCACTACCATGATTAACTTAACTACGGGATCCCTGAGTACATGCCCCACATATATCCTGAGATGCCATCCCGCCCAGCACAGGCTCTCATTCTCATTATACAATTCCTTTTTCACTCCTGGTCCTTACCCAACACACCCCCCATGCCCTAATTCACTGACATTCCTAAGTCAGAACCACGTTCTCAACTTTGCCTCCACAAGTCATGTGAGGGGTACATGGCTGCCCCAGCTTCTGTGGCTCATAGCCATTGAAAATTGAAGCATGAAGCCCTCCCTCTAGCTATATGTTCTTATGCTTGACTAAGTCTTCTTGATCAAAATTGGAGGCCACCTTCTAGAAAGTTAAGAAATCAAAGCAATGGTTCTTTGGGGCTCTTTGGTTTCATGAAACAGATTTTCTCACCCCACCTCACATAAATGGGAATATATTTTAAGGATTCATTTAAGAAAATGGAAAGCAGGAATCCCATGGGGTGAGTCTTCATAGGGACTTAGAGAAAACTGAGCAACCAAGCTTCACATCCAAGTCAGGAAGTCCAGACTGGCCACCAGGGAGACTCGAGCTGGATGGCATCCTGAGTGTTAATGCTGGGGATTGATATCCTCCACAGTGGGAGTCCTGGGACCTCCACTCCAGGGTTCTGTTGGCAGATCACTCAACTCTCTGCTGTCCGTCCACTTCTCCCTGTGTGGAACCACCACCTCCCATTTGCCTACCAAGGAGCTAATTGCTACCAAACTTCTCACTTCAATTTCCAGACAGGTGGAACCTACCTTGCTCAATTGATAGACCTAACCCTGCCAGGGAAACTCTTTCTATTCTAGACCACACCTTTGGCCCCTTACCTTCAGCCCATCAGCAAACTCTAGTTCTATCAGCTATGAACTGGGAGTGGGGATCATGACATGAGTACCTGAGGCTGTCCTCTTAGAAAGGACTATGTGGGCACAGCTGTGGGAAACCCTGTAATCGACATGCCTAATAAGATGATAAAATCTCAGCATTGGATGAATCCATGTGGATAATAGAATGCAACTCAGCCTTTTAGAGATGAATGTAAGGTGCTATACATTGAAAAGAGTCAGAAATACTTGAGCTTGGACCTCGGCTTGTTTTTACCAGTTGACCTTGCACAATTTACATCACCTCTCTTGATCTCATCTGTAAAATTTTAGAGGAGAATACTTGCCTGTTGTGTTTTTCATGAAGATTAATTTATATATCCTCCATAAGCACCTGGCATACAACAGGGCCTTCGTAACTACTGGTTTCCAGTGTAGACTTAGACACTTCATTTTCTTGTCTCTTTGTCCTCAGCCATCACAATCATCATGACACAGCACAACAAGGGTCTTCAGTCAACTATCAGTTCTGCTTTGGATGGAACGCAAGCTGGTTGGATGTGGGCACCCCGCAGCCCTCCATCAAGCTCAAGTCTCTTATGTAATTCAAGCACATGATTTGAGATCTACTTTAACCCCAGATCATCAATCTCAGTGCTAATGGAATAAAGAAAAATGCTTTTCCCTGGAAGATCACTAAAAGGTCACAGTCTTGTTTTTCTCTGATAGATTTTCTGTCATATTATATAGTAATGTTCTGTTGGGTGGCAAGATTACTGTCGTCCTGAGAATAATGGTCATCTCTGTAGCTGTATTATCCAACTCTCCAACTGGGCTGTGAATTTCTCCAGAGATGACTTTTTCAGTCACTAGCATCCAATTTATAACTGGTTTTGTTTTGTAAATTACAGATGGGCTGGGTGCAGTGGCTCACGCCTGTAATCTCGGCAATTTGGGAGACTGAGGCGGGCAGATCACCCGAGGTCAGGAGTTTGAGATCAGCCTGGCCAACGTGGTGAAAGCTCATCTTTACTAAAAAAATTACAAAAATTAGCCAGATATGGTGGCATGCACCTGTAATCCCAGGTAGTTGGGAGGCTGAGACAGGAGAATCACTTGAACCTAGGAGGCAGAGGTTGCAGTGAGCCAAGATTGCACCACTGCACTCCAGCCTGGGCAGCAGAGCAAGACTCTGTCTCAAAAAAAATTACAGATGAAAAAAATTAACTAGACTATATTCCCCAGTTTATGGCACACTGACCATCAGTCTGAACAAAGTTCCCTTTTTCTTCTTTCCTTCCCTCCTTTCTTTTCCTTCTTTCCTTCCTTTCTTCCTTCCTTCTTCCTTTCCTTCCTTCCTTTTCTGTTAGTTATTAATTTTCCTTTTAATCCATCATTCCTTTTCCCATTCCACTTCCCATCCTGTCTTTCACGATATGCATACATTCTATCTAAAGAGAATCTTTCAAACCATTTTTATACATTCACTTAAATATATGTATGATATAGAGTGGTTATGTATATATGTGATTAATGCAAATAATGCATGGTTGATTAGTCGCACATATGTGGATATATGTAAATCTAATTCCTTATGTGGACTGCTGTTGAGATCTAAGCAGTGCAATACACATCCTTACCTATTTCTGTAAGGAAGGTTTTCAGATTAGTCCCAGCTCTTTGCTCTCATAACCAAGGCTGAATGCATAACTTTGTAGTGGTCTATCTGTGCTTACCACTGAGATTTTCTTTGTGGGATACACCCTGGAGGAGAATTCCCAGGTTAGATGGCATATACATAAATAATTTTTAATGATTGCCTTCCAGAATGGCTTCACTAGTTTTCAATTTCCAAAGTAAACAAAGGTTTCCATTTCTCCACATCCTCACTAGCATTTAACATGATCAAATTTTCTAATTTTGCCACTCTCATGTCAGTATGGCAATATGATTTTTTGAGTTGCATGTCTCAGATAATTAGTGAGGTAAAGCATACATACATTCTTCCAGTTAGCAGGTATTCTGTCTGGTTTTCCATCTGAAGAGCTTTCTCATGACCCTGGTCCATTTTTTTTTTCTATTGGATTGTTGCAGAAGCACTTTGTGTGTCTTAGATACTTAAAAGAGTAGACTTCTATCTGTTATCTGTATGTTGACTTTTTCGTGGCTACACAGGGATAAATTCTGAATAAGTGAAGTCCATCTGTCCTTCCTTTTAGTGTGTGTGATTCTTGGATCTTAGTTAAGGAGGACTTCTCCACCTGAGTTCACAAAGGTATCCTGCATCTCTGCCTGTTAGCTTAGCAGATTTACTTTCTTTACAGAATTTTAACTTATTCAATACTATCTTTTGTTCACGTGTAATCCAGTTTTATTTCTCTCAGTGGGTACTCAGTCTATTTATGCAGCACCATTTACACAGTAATAAACACATCCTTGTGAATGGTAATGCAACCGCCATCATACACTATATCCCCGAATACACATGTGGCTCTGCCTGCACTGCCCAGGCTACTCTATTGCTCCTGTTCTAGAAGCACATTGTTTTTTATTAAAATAGTTTTGTACTATGTGTTATTTTAAGGTAGGATAACCCCAACTTGTGCTTTATTTTCAGAATTTGTTTAGTGATTTATAAACTTCTAGAGCCATTGTTTCGATTTTCCTTAAAGAAGATTATTATAAAAATAAAACCTGGTTATTAAAAAGATTATTATGTAGACTGCTATCTGGCAAAGTTGTGCCAAAAAATTAAAATGCAAGTAAATGGAATATCAATGAAGGAGATTGACATAAATGTGCTAGATTTTTTAATTATAAGAAACTTCTTTTAAACCTGGCAGATTAAACTTGTATTTAAATTTTCACTGACATCAGAATAAAGAGAAAAAAGAAAGCATCAGTAGAAAAGGACAAAGCAAACAAGATGACATAAGAGATGTTACAAACTTTTAAAAGTGAGAAGCTCCATGAGTTTACTTTCACACTTTTAAAAGTTTGTAACATCTCTTGATGTTACAAATGAAGTCCACAGAAAGCTAAGTGCCTATGGGGAGTGAGGCCAAGGAATAAAGCAGGATGCTTTTAAAAAGCATACAGAAAAAAAATTCTTGGAAATAAAAAAATGTTATGGGAAAAACGAAATACTTGATTGAAGGGCGAGAAGATAGAGTGGAATTGTTCTCTCAGAAAGTCAGAGCAAAACAATAAACAAAGTATAAGGGAAAAGAATCCTTCTGGAAGGGTCGATATCCAAATAATTACAGTTCTGAAAAGCAAGGACAAATAAAAAGGAAGAAAAATGACAATGAAATGATCCTAGAAAGTTTCTCAGACTCTCAGGGCAGTCTCCAGATTGAAAGGTCCCACCGAACACCTGACACAGTGTAGGACGGGGAATTGCATGAAACTAACCACTGTGGTATTTCAGAATATGAGGGGAAGGGGCAACATTATGGATTTTAAAAAGACGAATAAAAAAGGTGACTCATGGAAATGACCTCAGACAATAAACAATGCCTTGACCTACCTACTAAAGAAAAAATATTTCCAATCCAGACTTCTGTGTAACAGTCAATCTCATATGGAGACACAGTGAAGATACCTTCAGATAGTCATGTCTCAAAGCGTGTGACTGCTGATTCTTGTGCACTCTTAGAAGTATTTGCTATACTAAAATATGACAATAATAGAAGAAAGAGGTAATTGTGGGACCAAAAACATTTCAGAAAACAAGAAAAGAAGAATCCCCAGGATGATGAAAGAGAAAACTCTAGGATGACAATCAGACATTTCAGCCACAAGAGCACAAGTAAACCAGATTAAGAATTCCATTTGAAGAGTATCTGGGGAAAAAATGGGATATTATTAATGATTTCGAAGTACTAGTATATTTACTCTTCTTAGCGAGTGAAGCATTTATTTGACATACATTTGAAAAACAATTTGATTTAAACATTTTTGACAAGAATTTTATGAATAGCTATAGAGGACTAAATATAAAATTCTTAATGGATACAAAGATACAGTTAGATAGATGAAATGAGTTCCAGTATTTGACAGTATAGTAGAAAAATTATAGTTAACAATAATTTATTGCATATTTCAAAATAGCTAAAAGATTTATAATATTCCATGCACAAAAAAGATAAATGGTTGGGGTAATGGGTGTACCGATTGCCCTGATTTGATCATTACACATTTTATACAGGTATCAAAATGTCACATGTACCTCTAGATATGTCCAACTATTATACAAGTTAAAAAAACTAGATGAAGTAAAAAATTTTATGAAAAAACTTAAAATACCAAATCTAGTACCAAAAGAAAAAAAACCAATAACAAATTATAAAGACCAATAACAAATAAAAATATTTAAATGGTGATCAATTTTTTCCTTGCCCAGAAGCTGCCAACCCAGACAGTATTACATGGGCAAATTCTACCAAACTCTTAAAGAAGATGTAGCCCATATTCTAAATAATCTGTTATGGAAAACAGAACTTGAAGATAAGCTTCCAAACTCATTTAATGAAGTCAGATCATAACCTTGGTACCAAAACAGAGCAAGTAAATTACAAGCAAAGAAAATGACAGACCGATTTCATGGGTGAACATACTCTCAGAAATCAGAAATGGAATAGTGGAGTAAGCTAATTAAACCCGAGTGTATTTTTAAATTAATGAAACAAAATGATTGTGAAGCATTTATACCAGGAAAGCAAGAATGCCATCAGAAATGATTCAATATCAGATTATTTCATTATCAGAAAACTCTACCAGTGTAATTTTTTACATGAGTGGAGATAAAGAAGAAACTCACATGGTTTTCTTTTTCTCAAAGCATTCTTACAAACATCTTTAAAGTTAAATACTATTTGTATTAAAAACTCTTAGAAAAAGAGACTCAACAGACAAGCTGTAAGAACCACCAAGACAATCTAGAGACATTTCCAGATCCAAGACAAGCATACAAAAATGAATGGCATCCCTCAATACCAGTAATCACTATTTAGAAAATGTAATAGACAATAAGATTCAATTTACAATAGAAACAAAATCTCTAAAATATTTAGAAAAATCCAACAAAGAAATTCATGCAATCTGTATGGAGAAGAAAATCACACTCTTAAAGACTGGTTTTTTTCATTGCACTTTAAAAATTTTGGCATGATTTTAGATTCATATGTGATTTTAAGAAATAATATAGAGATATCCTGTGTATCCTTTGTTCAATTTCTCCCAATAGTAACATCCTGAAAGTATGTATTACCCCAGTTTTACATGCAGGTACCCATTTGTGTGTGTGTTTGTGTGTGTGTGTATGTGTGTGTGTGTGTGTGTATGTGTGTGTGTGTATTTAGTTCTGTGCAATTCTATCGCATGCATAAGTTAGGAATCCTCCACCACAATCAAGATACAGGACAGTTCCATTCATCACAAGGCTCCCCAACACTGTCCTTTTACAGCCAAACCCACCTATCCACCAACAGCCTCCATCCCTAACCCTTGGCACATGCTAATCTGTTCTCCATTTCTATTATTTTGACATTTAAAGGATGTAATATAAGTGGAATTATACAATCTGTAGTCTTTTAGGATTGTTTTTTCTTAAACTCAGCATAATTCCCTTGAGATCTGTCCAAGCTGTTTTGTGTTCATCAATGTCATTCTTTTTCATTGCAAAGTAGTCATCCACTGTAGTGATATATTGCAGTTATATTTAACCATTTTCCCATTGATGGATGCTTGGGTTGTTTCCAGTTTGGGGCTATTAAAAGTAAAATAGCTATGAATATGTATGCACAGGTTTTTGTGTGAACATGAGTTTTCATTAGTCTGGTATAAATGCCCAGGAGTGCAAGTGCTGTATCTGTACTAATCATACATTTACTTTTGTAAGAAGTTGCCAAACTATTTTCTAGAGTACCTGTGCCATTTTACATTCCCACCATCAATAAGGGCTAGTTTTTAATATATCAGCTCAATTAAGGATATGTTAATAAAGCTGCAAACAGTTTGAAAGGGTACAAAGGTAAAAGTACCACTTACTTCATTTCCAATCACTACAATTAATGACTGCCAATAGTTATTTAACTGGCTTTTAGAGCTATTTTACACCCCCCCCACCCAAAAAAGAACTATCTATTTTACCCAAATGAGATAATATTATATGTTCCATAAACTTTGTTAGTATGTGCTTTTTGGGTGTATTCCTTATTGTGTGCACATATTTATGCCCTTCTTTTAAGGCTGCATAGCATTCTAGTTCATGGATATGCCATTCTTTGTTTATTTGTCTCTTAATGATGGGTGCATTAGGCCATTTATGCATTGCTATAAAGAAATACCTGAAGCTGGATAACTTATGGAGAAAAGAGGTTTATTTGGCTCACAGTTCTGCAGGCTGTACAGGAAGTCTGGTGCTGGCATCTTCTTGGCTTCCAGTGAGGCCTCAGGAAGCTTACAGTCATGGCTAAAAGCAAAGGGGGAGCTGGTGTTTCACACGGCAAAAGCAGCAGCAAGAGAGGGAGGGGAGATGCTACACTCTTTTTAAACAACCAGATCCTACAAGAATTCACTCACTATTATGAAGACAGCACCAAGCCATGAGGGATATGCCCCCAGGATACAAACACCTCTCCCTGGGCACCACCTCCAACACTGGGGATTACCTTTCAATATGGGATTTGAAGGGTACTCACATTCAAACCACATCAATGGGCTTTAGGAAATGTGTTGTTATTTTGTTAATGTAAACAATACTGTAATAAATATTTTAACATATATCTTAAATGTATATATTACTGTATTCTGTAGGATAATTTATAACATTATTGTATTAAATAGGATGTAAATTCAAATTTTCATATATATTCTCAATTCCTCTCCTAACAACTGTGCATGTGAGTGTAGTTTTTCTTAGGCCCCTCAGACTTTGTCCTTTATCAGATTTCTTCACCTTTCCTTATTTGATGGGCTAAATGTGGAATCTCAACTTCAAGTCAAAGCAGCATTGAAAGAGCATGTACTGAAGACTCCCTCTTCTTTAATCACATAGATAAAATATGCATGGGAATAAAACCTTAAAAAATGCGTAACCAGGCTGTAAAACAGGAAAAGCATATCTGTGGCTGAGAAATCTAGAAAAGCAGAAGCTACAGAGCTGATGGAAGCCTCTGGCTCTCAGGAAAAATGGGATGGGAGCCATCTCAGTGCTTAAAATGACCTCCTGCCCCACAGCCTCGGACTCATGGAAGGCGGGGAGAAGCTGCTATTCCCTGGGACAGCTAGGATGTGTGGACTCCAATGGGGATCCCTGAACCTTGACCTCGGCCTGGCCTCTGCTGACCTGGTGATGGCATATGCAATGCCCCCAAGTTCACAGAGACACACATATTGGACTCAATAAGACAAAATGTGGTTTTGGACTGAGGCTTTAAGGAGGTAGATATTGTCAGTTGCAAAGTTGTTAACCATAGTGGAATAAGAAGGAGAGAGGCATGCAAAATAAAGTTCCCAAACACCAAAGGAATTCTTATGCTGAGAAAGTCAAGCCTCTTCCCACAAAATGCCATTAAATAAAGCATATTTTAGCTGAAGAAAAGAATGAAAATAACATCATCATAAAAACAGGCAGCAGGGGCAACTAGTTCTGGAACCAAATGGAATGACAGACTTCTCCCTATTCCTCCAGCTAAGCCCTCAACATTATACAGAAGACAAACATCAGATGCTGAAGGGGAGAGAGCAAAAGACAGACTGGCTAGGGACCTCAGGACAGAAGAATAACTCAGCAGTGAGCCCCTGGGATTTCTTTCTGCCTTGCATATTCCAGACACTGCCAACAGGTACAGACAAAAAAAAAGTCTCAACAAAACCTGCTTCCCTTGGCTAAGGACCAGAAAATTGGCAATCTAAAAACAAAACAGATGGAAATGAAATAAGATTAAGTGGACTCAAACAATTAAAAATAATAAAAGTGAAAACACATAGACAATGCCATTTATAAACCTCAATTGATAGAATGAATATATTTTAGAAGATTAATGAACTAAAAGTTAAAAGAGAGGATCATAGATCATAGTGAGGACCTTCTAAACAGGGAAATTCTTGAAAGTGAAAAGGGCACAGTAACTTCACAGGGACAACATCAAGGGACCAAACTATCCCATGCAAACAGGGAAATACAGTCCACACACCCACCACTAACATCAGCGTCAGAGATAAACAAAAGTTAATGAAAGGATAGTGTTTAGAAAGCCAAGGAACAATGAAAGTTTGCAACATAAATTTGGTTGGGATTTCAGAATAAGAGACCAAAGGAAATGGTGGAAAAGCAATTTTAGAAGAGAGAATTCAGATATTTTGTAAGGTATGGGAGCTTTCAAATGAAAATTGACTAGGAGTATCAAGAAAGATATATAAAAACAAACATACCAAGGCATGTCTTAGTGAACCTGAAGATGAAAAAAAAAAGGTCCTAAAAGCTTCTGAAGAGAAAAGACAAAGTAGCTACCTGGGAATGACAGAGAATCGTCATAGAGTTTGCAAAAGCAATTGTCAGAACATTGTGGAATAATATCTTCAAAACGACTGAATATAAACAACTATCAAATAAGAATTTTATATACAGATAAAATTTTTTTTCAAGGATTTTTGGAAGATGGTAAAAGTAGTAGTATTGCTTTGGAATTTCTCTAGCTCCCACCATGAACACACAGAAATGGAGATAGCAAAACACAAATTCTATAGACATCTCCTACAATAAAGCTGGATACCACGATGTCCTTAAGAGCTTAAAACACAAGAGGAGAGAGATGAACCACTGACCTCCAAAAGACATGCGCAGCTCTGGTAGAGGAGAATCATGGTTGTCTGACAGGCCTGAGGCCTTCAGTATGACTAGAAGACAGGCCTGGCTTTAAGGGCCTGCCACCAGTGCTCAGAAGGGGCTCTCACTGTGATGTTAGCGATTGGTCAGCAGTTGCTGTCTAGAAATTCTTTTTTTTTTTTTTATTGCATTTTAGGTTTTGGGGTACATGTGAAAAACATGCAAGGTTGTTGCATAGGTGCATACGTGGCAGTGTGATTTGCTGCCTTCCTCCCCTTCACCCATATCTGGCATTTCTCCCCATGCTATCCCTCCCCAATTCCCCACCCCCCCGCTGTCCCCCCCACTCCCCCACAACAGACCCCCATGTATAGTGCTCCCCTCCCTGTGTCCATGTGTTCTCCTTGTTCAACACCCGCCTATGAGTGAGAACATGTGGTGTTTGATTTTGTGTTCTTGTGTCAGTTTGCTGAGAATGATGGTTTCTTAATGAGTTTATCTTTAAACTTGTTCAATAGTACATGGAGCATGCACCAGGGGTTTGGAGACTCAGCACCTGTGTGGCCCTGGGTCTTACTGCCTCCCTGCCTCCCCACCATGGGTTCTCAGCCCTCTGCTTCCCCGCCTCTGCCCAACAACCTCAGCCAACATTCACCTCCTGTGGGGACCTGGCACCAGGAGGCCTCAGGCTGGGCATGTGCGCCCCATGAGGGGAACTATGGATTGGGGCTCTGGGGCCTATAAATGTTTGTGCTCACCCCACAGGTATTCCTGGGCTCAAGTGAATACATTGAATGGCAAATAAAAGTCACCAGAACAGGTTGGGAGAGAGATCACAGAAGAAAGGGAAAAAGATTTTTCTTTCTTTCTTTATCTGAACAAGTGTTTTACATTTTTGTTTTGCATTGGGCCCTACAAAATTACATGGCAAGACCTGTGTGATGGTTGATATTGAGTGTCAACTTGATTGGATGGAAAGATGCAAAGTATTGTTCCTGGGTGTGTCTGTGCAGGTGTTGCCAAAGGAGATTAACATTTGAGTCAGTGGACAGGGAGAGGTGGACCCACCTACCCTCAGTCTGCATGAGTACCATCTAATCAGCTGCCAGCGTGGCTAGAATAAAGCATGCAGAATTTAGAAGGCCTTAGTTTGCTGAGTCATCCAGTCTTCATCTTTCTTCTGTGCTGGATGCTTCCTACCCTCCAACATCCGACTCCAAGTTCTTCAGCTTTTGGGCTCTTGGACTTACCCCAGTGATTTGCCAGGGGCTCTCTGGACTTCAGCCACAGACTGAAGGCTGCACTGTCAGCTTCCCTACTTTTGAGGTTTTGGGACTAAGACTGGCTTCCTTGCTCCTCAGCTTGCAGACAGCCATTGTGGGATTTCACCCTGTGATTGTGTGAATCAATACTCCTTAATAAACTCCTCATCTTGTCCTATTAGCTCTGTCCCTCTAGGGAACCCTGACTAATATACCCTGCCAATGGCTACTTTCTGGAAATCCCCAGAAGGCCAACATTTGAAAGCAGTTGGAATTGGGAAGGATTTGCTTTTTCTTAAAGACAGAGAGAGCCAGAAGATCTCAGTAAGGTCTGCAGAGCAGACAAGGTCCTGAAAACACTCAGTAATAATAAGCAAACCTCCTGCAGGACAAGCCCCACACTGGGAGAAAACTGATAAGGGCATTCAAATTGAATTGGATGTGGACAGCAATAGAGAAAAGGGGAATTAAAGTCCAGTTATGAATCGGAGAGAAGAATAGAGTCAGACTTCTAGAAAGCAAAATGCCATGTTTTCTAACACTTCCTCAAAACAACGGGTCACTTGTATCAGCAGTCACCATTCAATCAGAGAAGCAACACCACGAGCGTGTCTGTGTGCATGTTTGTGTGTATAATTGTGTAACAGCAAACCTTGGAAGCTTGTTCGCCAGCCTTTGAGAAGCTGTTATATTTGCCTCTGGAGCTGCAGTCTGGAGTTCACAGAGAGGCAGTCAGCCAGGAAGGGAAGATGTCTGTACAGTGGGGAAGAGCAAGAGCAAGCAAGAACCCACAAGCACATGTTGGGACCTGGTGAGGACAGACTGACATCTGGGTCAGACTTGCTGCCCCTGACGTTAGTGGAAGTGGTATTCCACAGAAGCTGTGGCTCTCTGTCATGGAGCTAAACACACATTTGGCCCGGGAGATGCAGAAGTTGAAGGAGGATCCAGTGGAGGATGAAGCCCAGCCACTGCTTCACACCAAGGAAGTGAGTCAGCAGATCAGCCCCAACACCTGTGATCTCCAAAATGGCAGGTGTTTCATGTCTTCTTTCCAAAGCTCTCACAAAAACCTCTCTAGTCTAACCAAAAAAATACGGTGAAGGGAATTCTGAAAAACAGTTTGGCTTTGTCAAATAGGCACATTACAAAACTACCACAGTATTCCAGAGCTGTGATTTAAGAAATGCTTCTAAATTATGCCTCCATTCTGAAAAATTAGAAGAACTACAATTTCAGGAAAAGTTAGTAACAGAGAAATAAACCAAAGGAATACAAACATTCTGTGGAAAAAAATGTTAAATACTTGCCAGAAAGACATTTTGATGAAAGGATTAAAACTGTGTCAACAGAAAGATACACTTCCATTGTTTATAGAAATATATATCCTATAACTTTAAAAATAATTGTCTAACAAAATAGATGCAAAAAAGAGAACAGTGTAAATTAAATGATAGAATTCAAAAAAAATAAATTAAAAACAAAATTTTATAAATAATCACAACAGAAATGTAAATAATCACAACAGATAATATCTTAAGTGGAAGAAGAGGACAGTTTAAAAAAAATGTAAAGATATGCCAAGAATTTGAGTGGAAGTGATAATATAAAAGACTACCATCCCAACAACAAAAAACTGTATCATACAGATCCAAGAAGAAATTCAAAACAAGGGAATAAAACAAGTACTAAGAATGGCATTTTGTTGAAAAAAAAATTTATAAACAAGAGATTTGAGACAATGAAATAATAAATTGTTACCTCGGAAAGTCAACCCAGAACAAGCAACACCAAGAAATTTTCTTTCTCTTTCTTTTTAAATATTTGGGAGGAGGGAGGAAAAACAAACAAACAAAAAAATCAGCTTATCATCAGACTTTCAAGAGCAGCATTTTGTGCCAGAATAAAAGGAATAATATAAAGATACTCATGTTTTTAAAAAATGAGCCAAGGATTTCATATCCTAGCAAACTGACTTTCAAGTATAAAGGGAGCAAACTGTCATCAATATGGAATAACATAGAGAATATTTTCCATGAGCCCTTTCTTTGTAATGTACTGAGAATGAGCTTTAGATAATGAACATTACTGGAGAGACAGTGGCATAAAGATTGGCTAAGCATTAAATATGTATTTCTATGGAGAACTAAGATGAAATCCGTGATATGAGGGAGAGTAGAGCATGTAAGAGTTAGATGCTTTGACGATGGGCGGACAGCAGAATTTTCTAAAAAGGGAAAGAGAAAGTGGAAAAAGCATATGCAAAACAACTTTTAAATGCTTCTCTACAATCGTGTTGGTGACAGTGTTGCTATTGATACTCCACTTATGTTTTGCTTGAAATGTGAGACAAAGAAAATAAGCAATACATGCGTTATTTGAATTCCCAGGGCCCTTGAGAACCAGGACTTTTAGGAGCTGAAAGTGTGAAACAGAAAAGATTAAGTCAGCACTCTGCAATCCTGAATTTGAACTCATAGGATATTTTTCACAGATAGATAGATATCCTATATCTGTTCACTAAAGAGGTCCAAAAATAACATGTGGAACTAAAAGGTACCACAGCTTTTCAGATAAATGGTTGAAATGGCCGGTTCTAGGTCTATGGGAGGGAAATATAGAAGATGATCAGAGGAGCTCAGAATATTGTTGTGCGACAGAGAGCAAGGGCAGCAGCCAAGCCAAGTAGAGTTGCACTAAAGGAACTCAGGAGTCAACCTGCAGAACAGGTGCTTACCAAACCACGGGGCAACTTGAAGATCAGTAAGGATAATGACCGTAATCAAAACACACCAAACAGGTGATTCCATGAGCTCCAAATAATACACTATTGGTCCAGATCCACCAATATAGAATTAAATGTGAAAGGATTTTATTGGAGGAAATGACCCTGTGGGAAAAAAGTAGGGAGCATGCCACAGAAGTCTGGGAGATCTATCAGACTGCAATGTATGTCTGATCCCAAGTGAAAGAGGGAGGGAGGAAAGGTTGCATGGAAGGGTCTTGGACTGCCAGGAAGGAAGGTTAAGCAGGGGCACTAGGAGCCCTTGAGCCCAAGTTGGTTGTCAGCAGAGTTCAGCATCTCTTAGGAACAGGTTTCCTGGGAACAGTAAGCAGGATGTTGTGAGACATGGCCTTATCACAAACACTGGGATAGATTTTGTAGCTCCATAGCTGGGACTTTTGTTGAATTATGCTTTCTGAAGTTGGCGGTTTGCATGGACACCTGGACACATACACGTGCATGTGTGCACACACACACACACACACACACCCCCCCCCTACCTGATCAGTTAACTTTATAGGATACTAAGGGACCAGGTATTTGTGTTAAAATCTCATGAATAAAGGGAATATGTATACTTCCTTTCCTGTGCAAACTACCACTCAGAAGTTAATGACAGATGTATGGATATCTTTAAAGAAAGAGGAAATGATAGAACTGGAGCATTACCACTTTGCAACAATTACAAATTAAACGAATCTAAGCACTACCATCCAGGAATCTATTTCTACCAATCTCACACACACACACACACACACACACACACACACACACACAAAGATAAGGCTAGGCATGGTGGCTCACACCTGTAATCCCAGAACTTTGGGAGGCCAAGGTGGGCAAATCACCTGAGGTCAGGAGTTTGAGACCAGCCTGTCCAACATGGTGAAACCTCATCTCTACTACAAATATAAAATTTAACTGGGCATGGTGGCAGGTGCCTATAATCCCAGGTACTCAGGAGGCTAAGGCAGGAGAATCACTTGAACCCAGGAGGTGGAGGTTGTAGTGAACTAAGATCATGACATTACACTTCAGCTTGGGCAACAAGAGCAAAATTCTGTCTGAAAGGAAGGAAGGAAAGAAGGAAGGGAGGGAGAGAGAGGGAAGGAGAAAGAAAGGTAGATATTATATGCCTGTTGACAATGAATACAACAGTACCAATGGAGTAATCTTCCTCCCAAAGTGAAATCTGAATTTGAATCAGATTAAATTTATAGATTAAACTACTAATCTACAGGAAATCTAGAGGACAAATGAAAATGTTAAACCCTACCATGGGAATGCAATCAGCAGAATCTTGACTCTACAGGACTGGTTTCCTAAATGAAAAAAATCTTTAAGTTTAGGAAGCTACAGAGAGAAATTTTTAAAAATCAGGCTAACCTAAACTCAGTTTAGGCTCCTCAACTAGATAACAAAACAATAATGAAAAGTAATAAGGGTATTTCCATAAAAGCTAGAGCAGCAGTTAGTCTGGATAGCGCTTGTCTTGGGAAGATGGCCTCAACCTTCCGTGTTTGCTGCTAAACTCTCTGATTTATGGCAGGAGTTAAAGGGACATTTATCTTGTAATAACTCATTAAGTAGTACACTTGGTCTAAACTGTTTTCTGTTTTCCTGTTATTCTGACAATAAAAAAATTCACAATTCAAATGGAAAATAAAAACATTTATAGACATATCATGGCAGAGAACTCACCATATAAAGACACTCACTAAAATAAA
This sequence comes from Aotus nancymaae, assembly GCF_030222135.1. NCBI lineage: Eukaryota > Metazoa > Chordata > Mammalia > Primates > Aotidae > Aotus > Aotus nancymaae. The sequence goes on from NW_026988425.1 coordinate 124,851,295, forward strand.
AGATGTATGTTTATAAAAAGAGTAAACATAGAGGGAAGTAGAGTGAATTAAGAAACCACATGTTGACAAAATTAACTATGCCTATATAAATTATATTGGTAACCTTAACTAAATAGTAGCTATAAAATGTAACTATGCCTATGTAAATTATATTGGTAATCTTAACTGAATAGTAGCTATAAAATGTAACTTTCCAGATCTAGTTCCAGGAAGATGGAGTAAACACACACCAACCTACCAAATACAACCTATAAAACCTGAACAAAATGCATAGGAAGCAATTTGGGAACTCTGCAAAATAAACATCAGTAGGCAGATGAAAGGAAACCATCAATTGTACAACGTGGGTGGCAGGAAGAGCAAAAACAGCCAGCAATGGAAAAGCTAAAGGAGCTAAGTATCAGAGAGAGGGACCCTCACTCTAGCATTTGGTGTGGCTACAGCTCCAAGAGGGCAGAATCAATCCCAGGTGTTTTAATTTTTCTTTCTGTTCTGCACTATGTGGGCCTGGTAAAGACTGTAATTATGAAACAGAGCAGTTTTGGGCCAGAGGACTGAAAAGGGAAAGTTGGGAAACCAGAAAATACTGAAGAGATAGTGGAGCCTGAGTTTGGGAAAGTGACCCCATAAAGCTGTTTATCAGCTCCTGGACTCACCTCTGACCTGTACATTAATGGTTCTGATCATAATCAGTATACTAAAGACTCTGAGAACTGAGATGCCAATAGACCTTTGCTCATTTTCCTAACTGACCACTAGGTGGAACAGATCTAGGACAAATGTGAATATTACTGAAAGGTTTGGAAAACTAGCCTGATATGGGAACTACAGCCTATAGAAGGCTAAAATGTAAATATAAATACTTTTTATAGGATTTGAACAAAATTTAAATGAGAAGCGTCTCACAACATAATATTCATAATGTGCAGTATAAAATCCAAAATTAGTTTGCATTTAAAGAATAAAACAACAACAACAAAACTTTCAACTTGCATTAGAAAAGACAAGGTAACAGACATCCATAATGAGATGTTGGCATCATCTACAACACATCTTCAAAGTGGCATTAAAAATGCTCAGATAAGCAAACTTCTCAAACCTATGACTTGATTTTTCTGTTCATATGTTTCCATTGAAAAAATTACAAAATGAAGCTTTCTGGTAGGGAAACATCAAGTTAGATGACTTCCCTGGTTAATTTTTCTAATAATTTTAGGAGAAAATATACACATAACACAAAGCTTACACTCCTTCAAAGTATAAAAAATGGGGACTAATTCCCAACTCATTTTAGAAGGCCAGCATAATCTTGATACCAAAATCCTACAAGCTTATTATTAAAATAAGAAAATATGAGGCATGTTCCTTTGATAAAGATAAATGTAAAGTTCTAAGGAGATCATTGCAAAACAAATTCAACAATACTTTTAAAATAATAATATAGTATAACCAAATGTGCTACTTTTCAGAATTACAAGATGGGAAGGAATGGGTAAACAGCGTGTATATAGCTCATTCCTCTAGCCTCTGAGGCAGTTTTAATCATGACCCAAACTCCTAGCAAAGAATGGCTGATGAAACCCACCAGCTACACATAAGTGAAATTTCAGCGGGGGTTGCTAGGTACAGACTACTGATCCAGGAGGACTTTCAGGACGATGTACTTGGCTTGTCTCTAATATTTGTTATAAACAGATCTTCAATTTATGGGCTGCAGTTCTGCACTGGGCAATAGAAGTTAGCCAGTACAGGGCTGCCTACCTTGGAGGGTGTAAAAGCTGAGTGATAACCAAATCCAGCTGCTTTCTTGTGCTAACTTGTCCTCTATGCAGTTTGCACTCCTCACTCTGAATGCAGAATTGACTCTGAGTAGGAAGAGGAGATGCAGGAGAGCTGAGTGTGAAGAGCTCAGGGTCTCCCAGATACTGACGTGGTGCATGTTGCTGTTGTTGCTTGCATCTTTAATCATTAGTAAAGCCTGGTGCTGAACAAGACTTGAATTTCATATAAATCTGATCAATAATGTAGTTGTATTGTGTGTAGTTGTATTGTGTGTAGGGTTAACTCGACAATAAAAAGTCATTGCAATTCAAAATACTAATAAAGGATAAAAACAATCTCATCTTAATAGATGCATTACAAAGATGTAACTCTATACTCATTTGTGCTTTTTAAGGATTGTTATTTGAGTAGAAATAGAAGGGAATTTTCTTCTTGTGAAAAGGTTTATCTAAAAAACAAAATAACAAAACAGAACAACAAAAAACTACAGCTAACATTTTACTTAGTGGTTGTTGTGAGTTGGATTATGTCTCCAACAAAAGAGATGTTGAAATCCTAGCCCCTAATGCCTGTGAATGTGACTTTATTTAGAAATAGGGTCTTTGCAGATGTGATCAAATTGAGATGAGGACATTAAGTTGGGGCCTAGTCCAATATGACTGGTGTCCTTATAAGAAGAGGGAAATTTGAACACAGACACACAGGGAGAACAACATGTGAAGATGAAGGCAGAGATGGGAGAGATGCAGCTGCCAGTCAAGGAAAACCCATGATGGCCAACCACCACCAGAAACTGCAAAGAGATGAGGAAAGTTCTCCCTGGAGTCTCATCAGAAGCATCTGACATCTCGATTTCAGACTTCTAGCCTCCAGAACTGCAAGACAATACATTTATGTGTTTTAAGCCACCGAGTTTTCAGTACTTCGTTATGGAAGTTCTAGGGAACTAATATAGTGGTGAATGATTGAAGGCCTTCTGCCTGAGATCAGAAATGAGACAAAGAAGCATGCTATGATGTCTACTTAGTATTGAATTTGATGGTCCCAGCTAGTGTCACAGCGACTGAAACAGGCCAAGAAAAAGAAATGGAAGAATAAGGATTGGGAAGGATAATCTACAGAAAAACCATTATAATCAATAGGAGAGTTTAGAACTTCACTGGATACAAGATCAATATGCAAATATTATGTATATTTTTATACATGCAACAGTTTTAAAATTAAATGTAAAAAATCTGTCATTTTAACAACATCAAAAGACATTAGTGTTTATGAATAATTCTTATGAAAGTGTGGCAAAATATCTACATTGAAGACTACAAAATATTATTGTGAGAAATTAAATAAGATCTAAATAAGTGGAAGAAAACATGTTTGTATAATAGAGGACTCAGCAAAGACATCAATCCTTCCCAAGTTGATCTAAAAATTCAATGGAATCCCAGTACAGTTAATATAAAATAAATTATTTTATTCTATGAAAATGAAAAGGGGCAAGGATATTCAAGACAATCTTCAAGAAACATTAAAAAGGTGGAAAATTCACACTACCAGGTATAAAGACCTACACTAATGCTATTGTCATTAAGAGAGTGTGATATGGGTGCAAGTCTAAGCAAATAGACTAGACCCACATATACACTGTTATGTGATACACAGAGGTGACATGGCAATGCAGGGAGAAAGATTACCTTTTCATTAAGTGGTACGGAGTCAATTTAATATTCATATATGACAACGAATCCCTATTCCTACCACACTTCATAGCATACATAAAATTTAATTCCAGATGAGTGACAGATCTCAACATGAAAGGTAAGACCATAAAACTCTAGGAAAACACAGGATGTTATCTTCACAACCTTGGGACAGACAAAGTGATCTAAAGCACAATATAAAAAATGCAAACTGTGATTGGAAATGTTGATAAATTGGACTACACTAAGATTAAGAATATCTATTCATCAAAAGATGCCAGTAAGAAAGTTAAATGAAGCCAGAATTCTAAAAAATATTTTCAATATAGATGTCTGACAAAGGATTCATTCTAAATGAAGAATTAATTCCTACAAATAAATAAGAAAAAGGCAGACAACACAATAGAAAAATGGACAAAAGACCTGAGAAATCACTTCACAAAGGATATCCAAAATAACAATAAATATATGAAAAGTTGTTCCATTGCCTTAGTCATCAGGGAAATGCAAATTAAAAGCCACATTGAGATCAAATTACTCATAAGCAAAAAAAAAAAAATCTGAAGTTAAGTCAAAGACAAGTAGATGAATTATGTGAGGTAACTAGATCACTCATACATTATGCTGGGAATGTAATTAGAACAAATATTTTGAGAGATTGACAGTATATACGAATAGTATATATCTAGAAAAAACTGTGCTGCTTTGGAAACAGAAAAGCATAATGGTTTACTTTTGAAGTAAACCATTGGTCAAAGAAGAAATCACAAAGAAATTAGAAAATATTTTGAACTGGAGGTTATGAATATAGAACATATCAAAATTAGGAGGAGGCAACTTGTGTTCAGATGGAAATTTACATATTTAAATGCTTACATTTGAAAAGAATCTGAAATCAGCAACCTGAGTTTACACTTTAAGGAATTTGTAAAAGATGAGCAAATTAAACCCCAAATAAGTAGACGGTAATAAGAAACATAAGAATAGAAATAAATGAAATTAAAAAAAATAAAATTGAGAAAATTAACAAAGCAAAAAGTTGTACTCTGAAAAGATTAGTAATATTGATAAATCTTAGTAAGTGTAATCAAGAAGAAACAGGAGAAAACACAAATTCCTTGAAACAGTAATGAAGAGGAGGTATCACCACATGACCTTTAGATATAAATAAGGTAATAAAGGCACATAATAACCTTATGTGAATAAATGCAATAACTTAAATGAAATAGACAAATTTGTTAAAAAAATACAATTTAGCAAGTTTTTCCCAAGAAGATATAGAAACTGAATTGTACCATATATCTATTAAAAACGGGTTAATATTAAGAAAATAATCTTTCCACAAAGTCTCCAGACCCAGATAGTTTCACTAGATAGTTTCATCAAACATTTAGGAAAGAAATTATATCTTGCACAAACTATTTTAGAAAGTAGAGGAGGAGGAAGCATAAGACCATAGTAATTCTTCTACCAAAATTAGATGATAAAATTACAAGAAATGAAAATGATAGAGCAATATCCCTCATGGATATACACAGAATATTTTTTTAAAAATCTACTAACAAATTAAATTCAGCAGTAATCAAATCCATGATCAAGTGAATATGTGGTTTGATATCTTTTGTCAATATTGAAAAGTTCTTGGCTGGGCGTGGTGGCCTATGCCTGTAATCCCTGCATTTTTGGAGGCTGAGGTGGGTGGATCATGAGGTTAGGAGTTCGAGACCAGCCTGACCAACATGGTGAAACCCCCGTCTCTACTAAATATACAAAAATTAGCAGGGTGTGGTGATGTGGGCCTGTAATCCCAGCTACTCAGGAGGCTGCGGCAGGAGAATCGCTTGAACCTGTGAGGCAGAGGTTGCAGTGAGCCGAGATCATGCCACTGCACTCCAGTTTGGGCACAGAGTAAGACTCTGTCTCAAAAAAAAAAAAAAGTTCTCAGAATTTATTCTTTAACTTTGCTTTTGTTTTACATTCACTCTCCAGTATCGGAAAGACCTGGGGAGGAGAGCAGCCACCCAGCAAAGTCAACTGAACTTTTAGATTGTGGTGTGAGAGAGAAAGAAACTTTCATTGTGGTAAGCCAATGAGAATTGAGGGTTATCACTGCAACTGACATCACTCACTATGATAAATGGCTTTACCATTTTAAATGTACATATTTTATTTTTATTATTATAGACAGAGTCTTGCTCTGTTGTCTTGACTGGAGTGCAATGGCTTGATCTCTGCTCACTGCAACCCCCACCTCCCAGGTTCAAGCAATTCTCCTGCCTCAGCCTCCTGAGTAGCTGGGATTACAAGCACCTGCCACCATGCCCAGCTAATTTTTGTAATTTTAGTAGAGACAGGGTTTCGCCATGTTGTCCAGGTTGGTCTTGGACTCCTGACCTCACATGATCCACCCGCCTCGGCCTCCCAAGGTAGTGGGATTACAGGCGTGAGCCGCTGCACCCAGCCACAAATTTTATAGTTTATTTTTCAGTGTTCTATTGTCTGAAAGTGTGAGGCACACATTTTCCTGTTTACTCTCCTAGTGACTTTCCCTTTATGACAATGTCCTAGGATGAGGTAGAGTTTGCTTCCTTGAATGGGTTATATTTTTTATTTTGAACTTATTTTCATGAATATTGTGATTTGGAGGCACGTTTTGGAATCCTATGTGTGTAAAGTTTACTAAATCTTCCTCCAGAGGAATTCTTGAATCATAAACCATGTAATACACATTTGGACTCCACACCTAAGCCTGATGCACTTTTTGGTTTTTAAATGTGTAATTATCTTTTTTCCGCTATCTGGAGCTTAAGAAGAAAACATGTGTCCTTCCACTTCCCTGGCTAATGGTTAGTTTTCTGGTTTTTTTTTTTTTTTTTTTTTTACATTGGAGGGGAGATTACCAGTTTCTGCATTTATGTGAATATCTCCATTCCGGTTCTCCACCTCTCACAGGCCTCAAGCCCAAGGTCACCTTACCTCCTGAGAGTGTCACAATTTTCCTCTTGCCCTTAGAACCCGTATTTTTGGTATGCCCAAGCATGTATTCATATCCTGCTATGTTTATTCGCTTTTTTCTTACGTTGGGAACGGGAGTGAGGGTAGAACCTACATAGTCCAGTCATCTCTATTCCGAGAATGTCCTACTGTTTTCATTTCACAAATAAAAAACCTAAGTCCCATAGATGGGAGTCAATACAGCCAAACTCACAGACCTACTTCATGGCACAGGGGAGACTGAGGTTCGCTCTCCACACTCCCAGCAGTCGTCCGTCGTGAGCCGAGTGAGTGGATTGCGCCTGTGGGTCCTCCAAGTGCTTGGCAGAGAAGAGAGGACAAATAAATATTTACGAATTGCTTGTCCCACCTGAAAATGGTTTATTTCTAGGTTTCTGATATTATGGGATGCAATGTAGGTAAGGAAACAGTTCTGGTTTCAGGAATGTGATCCCAATGGCCATACTCAAGAAAAATAAATTCCCTTGCCCCATGGGCTCATGCTCTTCTAGAAGGGAAGGCAGGACTGTTAGGCACTTTCAGCGCTGACGCTTGGCAGAGTGTTACAGTCCCATGATCACTGGAGGGGATGCGCCAGTGAGAATCTTTTAACTGATGCTTCATGAGCTTTCTCTACTCTGTTACTGGGTTTTAGTTCCCTTCTTGTCATTCCCTCTTTACCAACAACCAATCCCCTGTAGATAATTTCTTCACCAAGTGCCTGCTTTGTGCTGTCCGGACTGCCGGAGGTGCCGGGGGCACTCAGGAGCCAGATGAAGCTAAGGGCCCGCCCGTCTGCTGTCCAGGGACCCCGGCGTCCCTTTCTCCTGGTTGAACCACTGCTATCCTTTGAGGTGAACCCAGTTCAGCTGTCACCTCTTCTATGATCCCTCCAAAAACAGCTAATCCTCCTTCCTCTAGGCCCTTGCCGCAGTTATGAAAGCCTGTGCTGACCATTTGTTTAAACCCGTGTCCATTAACAGGAATACACCTGCTTTAATTTAAGACACTTCAAGGCAAGGGCAATGCACTTCATTCTTCTTCCAAGTCAAGTAACTGGGCTCAGTCCTCCATGCCTGCTACTGGGGTACAGTCAAGCTCAGCCACCGTTTGCTGAGCCTTTCCCTACTTCTTGGAGTCTTAAAAAGATCCCCTGGTTTCAGGCAGTTGAAAAACGTGGGCGTTGCCGCTGCGTGGTTCGCGGGAGTTGCTCTGGTGGAGCTGGGATGCTGGGGAGGCGGGAAAACGGGAGCGCCCCCTACGCGGACGCAGGCGCGGCGAAGCTCGGCAGATGCGAGCAAAAGGGACCGAGCTCCAGCCTCCCTGGAAGCCGCCCCTCGGAGCCGTCCTCCCCCCTTCCTTTCCAGAATCGCGTCTCCTCTTCATCAGCGAGAACTCTCCGCACTCTCTGGGCCTCTCTGAGCCTCTCCTTCGCATTAACTCTCCCAGTGAGCTCGCTCAAAAGAGCCGAGATGAGAACCCCAAGTTATGGCTGTCTTTCCAGCAAAGAGTTAGGAGTTAACTTTTCCATCTGTTTAATCTCCTTTAAAAAAGGATGAGCCACACGCTAGGTGACCGCTGAGAATCCCATCACACACTGGCGGCCTCCCTCCTCCCCCACAGGGGGCCTCAGCACTTCTGACCCGGCCGAGTCTGGTTGCTGACTGGCGCCAGGCAAACTGCGGAAAGCACACCCGGGCTCGCGGAAAGCGGGAGGAGGGGGCTTCCTAGGGGCGGTCTGGTCCCCATCGCCGTCACGAGGAGGGAGTCCCGGAGGACTGGACCCCAGAATCTTCCCGGCTTTCTCCCGAGTGATTGCCCAGCGCAGCTTCTGGCTGAGAGCGGGAGCGGGCTGAGGGGGACCGAGAGCGGAAGGGAGAGGCAGAGCCCGGCCTTGGGCAGCCCCTGGCCTGGCTGGAGGCGCCTGTGGAGAGCCCGCTCGGTGGAGACTGCGGGTGGAGGCGCCCGGAGCGTACCCAGCCGGGGGTACCTCCCTCTCGCACCCCGGCCTGCAGTTCCCCCGGAGGCCGCCCAGACGCCGGCCTGGGCGAGAGGGATGGGGGCGGGGGCGGGGGCGGGGCTCGTCACGTGGAGAGGCGCGCGGGGGCGGGCGGGGCGGGGCGGGGGCGCGTGCCCGGCTCCTTAAAGCGCGCGAGCGGGGCGGAGAGGCGGCTCAGTGGCTGCAGGCGCAGGCCCGGGCGACAGCCGAGACGTGGGGTGCGCCGGCTCGGCAGCTCCGGGGCTCGGCAGCTCCGGGACTCAACATGCGCTGCTCGCCGGGAGGCGTCTGGCTGGCGCTGGCCGCGTCGCTCCTGCACGGTAAAGCCGCCGTCTCCCCGCCCTCCACTCCTCCACGGGATCCCGGCACATCCCGGGCGGTTCTGTGGCCCCGCGCCTGGGCCAGGTTTGGGGTCTCCGCCGCCGGCGAGGGCAGCGGGGGCGCTGCGGGGGCTGCTTGTGTGGGCTACCCCGGGTGGGCGGCGGAGACGCGGGCAGGGGGGCGTGGGTGTACCCCTCTCGCCGGCCTGCCTGAGCCCCCTGCTCGGGTCTCCTCTCCTTAGTGTCCCTGCAAGGCGAGTTCCAGAGGAAGCTCTACAAGGAGCTGGTGAAGAACTACAACCCCTTGGAGAGGCCGGTGGCCAATGACTCGCAGCCGCTCACCGTCTACTTCTCCCTGAGCCTCCTGCAGATCATGGACGTGGTGAGTCCCGCCTGGCTGCAGGGCTGCCCTCTCCCCTCCCTGGGCTCCGAGGGGCTTTTTAGAAAGCGTCCGATGGCCGGCGGGGGAGCTCGGCTGGGACACCCTAGTTGGCCCCAGGCGAGGCAGGGCCATGCTCTGAGACTGTCCCCAGTCTGCCCTCTCCCGAGTGTCTCAGTCCTCGGTCTCCACGCCCGCCAAGGAGGGACCTGGTGAAGCTTGTTCCATCACCCCGGCCACCTGTGCGTGGGTACTTGGGTCCCGCCTTTCCTTCAGTTTAAAAACGCAAGCATCCTGAACTGGGACTCAGTAGCAAGAACACGTGACGTTCACTTTTTAGTCTCCCTTATGGTGTAAGTGTTGACATGCAGTCCAGCATTGGGTGTCAGTTTAGCCACTTCTAGACTTTTCTGCCGCCTATGGTATATAACTTCTTTGGTGGGGCCTGGCTCTGAGCTTTGCAGCTGGCGAATCTGTCCAGGCAGAGGGCAAGAGGGGTAGCCGTAACCCACTGCGCCCCCATCCTAGCAATGGACGTGCTTTGCCTTCCTGGTGAGGACAGGTACCAGGAGTCCTGCTCTCAGGACTCTGGGCTCCCCACCAGGAATACACGTGTCTGTCCCTCCAGGCAGCTGCCACCGGCTCCATGGGCCTCTTGCCTTGCAGCATTTAATGCCCATTTCAGTTGGCCAATCTGTGTAAACTTGCCTTTTGTTCCTCTATGGTGCTTTGGTTATTCAATATTCATTGGTATATTCTCCATACGATACAAATACTTCACACAAGTGTTTGATTCATTATAAATAGGTTTGGTGTCTTGTCTATACAGAGTATCGGATCCTATCGTGGAGCACCCTGGAGTGGGGCAAGGTGGGCACAGGGCTGATGATGTTCATTGGGAGGGAGAGCATGGTTGGAAAGAGGTGAGAGAATAGCCACAATTCGTGGTTAAAAAAGAAATAGTGCTAAGAGCCACCTGGCAAAGTAGAATAAGATAAGAGGTGATATTTCATAATCCTACAAATAAAGTTACCCTCACTATCATGTTGATGAATGGTGTATCACTTAACCTTGTTAAAATTGCTGTGGTATGTTGCTTCCCTTCCAATACTACACTGGCCTCAAATGTGTACTTCCTCCTACAGGCAGAATCATGCTTTAAAATATTGAATGTGTATGCGAGGATGCGAAAAAGTTATTAAGAGAGAAGAGCTATAGGGGAAGGCAGGTGCAGTCTCATGGGTTGCAAAACAGCAAAAGTTGCTGTTTATGGAGCAGCTCCTCACTTACTTTAAGGAGCTCAGAATTTGTATTTGGGATCCTCGGTGGGTTCTGGCTCTGTTGGTTTCTGGGTGGCTGGTGTTAGGGAAGTTTCTTAAGCATCTTGAGCCTTGGCTTTCTTGTTAATAAAATGGACACTGTAGTACCCTATCAGTCACTGTGATCAACTAAAGAATATGGAAACAACTTGAAGGGACCTTAAAGCTAGATACGTGATTATGGTCATTTTCATGCAGAAACCACATGAAAAAGGACCAGGCAGCAGAGCTGACACACTCCGCAAGTGTTGTATGATAGGGTGAGAAAGGGACTATACCTGCCTCTTCCCCCATTTGCCCAGGGTCAGCTCCAGCCAGGCTGCCTCCCTTGGAGTGGGTATCCCTGTGTTGCCTGGATGGGGGTGATGATGCAGTAGCCCCTAAGTAGAGGAACAGCAGGAATCAGTAGAGCAGGCTCCTGAAGTTGCTAAGGCTGCGGCAGCCCCTTTTAGAGAAGGGACCACTCATGGAGAAACTGCAGGCTTTTTTCTGGGCATGTCTGCTTCTTTAAGAGAGTCTTAGGAAACCAAGTTATTATGAGAAGCGTTGAGTCTTAGGAGAAGTTTAGGCATAAGTTAGTGTTACACCACATGAACATTTAAAAATAACAACTTTTGTTATGTTAGAAAATTATGAAAATAGCAAATTGGAACTTTGTGTCAATGATATTCCAGTGTCCTTAGGAAATGCATGTGAAGAAGGCTATCAGCAGCCAGAGGTCATGGGAAGGGGGCAGGAGAAATTTCTCTCCCACCTTGGCCATAGGGTGGGCTGTGAACACATTGAATTTCCCAGCCAGTCAATGCTGTGTGTTCAGGGAGTGACCTTGAACAAACTACCTTACCTTTCCAAGCCCCATTTTCTCATGTGTTAAATGAGAATAATAATACCTGCTTCAGAGACTTTTGAGAGGATTAAATAAGAGAAAGTGGTTGCTGCACACTGGTGATTCACTGAAGGTCTGCTCCATCTTAATTACGTAACTACTCAACTCAGAGGTCAAGAAGTTCATGCCTAGAAAGGTGTGGTCACTTGCCCAAGGTCACTGTGATTAGAGGGAGGGCTTTGAGGAAAACCAACATTGGACAAGTCCTTTGTCTTTAATCTGCTGCTTCCTTTAGACTAGGTAACTTCTGCAGAACACAGTCATTTAATTTATTTAAACTGGATAAATTGTAACCAATTTAATGTGACTTTCCTGAGATCCTGGATGAAGTTGAAGTCTATCAGACATAACGAAATATGCAAACATTTGTATTCCAGCCTTATTGGCTCTGCCGGGTTTTTGAAGTGGAGCCAGGTCTTTCCAGCTGAAATCTCAGCACTCTGGACAGAGACACAATGGTTCTCATAAAGGCTTCCTATGGCAAAATCTCGGCTGATATAGACTCTCTTTATACATTTGTTGCCCATTTTAACTGGGCTTGTCTAGAAACCACAATAGTTGGTTTTCCTCCTCCCAAATATTGTTACTGATTCCTTTTTTGTCAGCACAGATTCCTGACGGGAGTGATAGAGAGACAGCATATGATGTTACATGTTTTATTTTTGTGAAGGATCATTTACTCTTTCATCAGTTTATTCCACACATGCTATTGAGCTCCTATTGTGGACTTTGACAAATGCTGAGAATTAACAGATGAATGAGGGATTATTTTTTCTTTCAGAGATCTCATGATCTGGCTAGAGAGATTAGCAAGTAGATCCAAAATTACTACATGTGATGAAATTTAACATAAATATGTACACAAAGTGCTAGGAAACATTGTTCCCAACTAGGGCAGCTGAGAGTGGCTTTAAAGAGATAGTGGTTAGAGTTCTAAAAATGAGAAGGAGTTTGCCACTGAAAGTAGGAAATCCTTTCCAGGTAATGGGAACAGGCTGAGGAGAGACTGAAGTGCAGTGGAGGACAGCTCACCTTCAACAGGGTGTGTTTTGTGGGATACTGGCAACCTGTGGATCTTCACTACAGGCTGCAAGACTTCTCAGAAAATTTAATGTGTTGTGTTTTTTGAGACATTCTAAAAGACCAATATAGTACTGACCAAACTACTGATAGTTTTACAGACCCTTTGGTAAGAATGATGCTTTAGAACCTTACATTGGGGAGGTTATGATTTTTTCTTTGGTAGGAGGTGCAGAATGAGTCTGGGGGACAGTAGGTTGCAGTGTGTGAAGTGTCCTGAGTTCCTCCGCAAGTTTACATTTCAGCTGGCCCTAGTCTGGGCATCTCTGAGGACATTAGGAGGCAGTGTGCCAGGGGTTTTGGAAGCTGTAAGACAAGCTTGCCATGCATATTTTCCTAGAAATGGAAATGGTCCAAACCATGATATTTGTATTAAATTCAAGTATAAATTATAGATTGGAATGAAAAAACTTTGCATACATTTTAGAGGCACAACGTGAGCCTGCAAAGGAATTGCTTGACCTGCTGTGGTCTGTTCTAGTTATTCAACAGGCCCCTTCATAAAGCAGTAGGCAGTGGGGGAAGGTATGGTGGATTTTTAAACAGGGGAGGGAAGTAACCAGATCTCTGTTTAAGCAGAAGATGCTGAGAGCAGTGAGTGTGAGATGGGTTAGAGAGGGGGAGAGAAAGGGAAGAGATAAGGAAGTTGGAACTAGGATGGCCACTGTGGGGATGTGGAGAAGGGGGCAGATTTAAGAGACATTTTGGATACACCATCTATGATGTGTAACTGTGTATATAAACATCATGAATATACATCAATAAATTTGCTGCGTGGAAGTGCCTAAATTATTCTTAAATGCATACTGACTTCTGGTGATTATTAATTTACTTCCTGGGCTTGTAACTGGGCTGGGAATGAGATAATATGTAAGAAATCATTTTGAAGTGATGCATATGTAAGGTTGTAATCTGCCAAGTTTCTATAATATTTCTCCTTTATTTGTGCTATTTGGTCAGTCACCTGAGCACATGCATCTAAAGGCCATTCTAAGTATCAATTTGCATGAAATAAATATGCATTGGTTATGAAGCATGTCTAGAAGTCAAGGTTTTTAAAATGAATAATGTGAACAAACATGTAATTTTATACAAATGTAAAACACATAATTATACAAAATTGATTCTTTTGGTATCTTATTGCTTTGAAATACAAATTCAGCTTTTTGAAAGCTTTAGCCACAAGACAGTAGAACTAAGTGGTCATGCATTTAGGCTTTGCTACTGAAGATGGCAGGCAGGGCTGTGGAGCCCAGTATCCTAAGGGCTTATGTGTTATCCAAATTCCTTTGGGTAGCCCTCTGCTTAGGTTAGCAAAATTTATGATTTCACATTCATTAACCACTATTTAAAATATTACAACTCCAACAAAATATTATCAAATATTATAAAACTCTAATCAGGTATTGGTCTTTATAATTTAAAAACAAATTACTTTTATGAGCAGTTTTAGCTTCACAGCAAAAGTAAGATGAAGGTGTTGGGGTTCAGGGGAGCCATCGGCTCCCCTGAGAGGACATTTCTCCAGGTTCGTGGTCTGTCACTCTCTCAAGAATGAGAGAGGAGACCACGGCACAGTGCGCTCGTGAAATAGATACCAGACCCCAAAAGTGTTGCAGAAAAGTGATTTATTTAGGCAGAGAGAGATAAAGGGGAAGGAGAGAGAAAGAAACAGCTAGCTCTCAGACTGAATGAGAGAGAGAAAAGCCACTCTCACACTGAGTGAGAAGGGTTCCCGGACGGAGAAAACCAGAGAAATGGAATCCAGAAGAGGAAAGACAGCCTCCACACTGGGTGGAGGGGGACCCCAGAGGGGAAATCCAAGAGGGGAAAGAGAGCTCCCACTATGTGGGAGGGGATTCCAGGGAGCTGGAAATCTGGCGTGGGTGCAGGGGAATTTCTCCTGGGAGAAATTCCCACCATCCCAAGTTCCTCTGACCAATGAAAGGAGTTCCTTTAAACTTCCGCTGGGGTGATTGACTCAGTTTCTTCCCGAGCCCTCGAAATTTAAACACGAACCGTTAAATCTCCGGTAGAGAGATGGGAGGGGGGCATGATGCTGGGAAGTTCTTGCCCCTAAAACTACGCCCCCTGTGGACTTGGAAAGAGAACACATTCCCTCAAAGGTTCAGAGATTTCCCCCAGCTTCCTCAATTACCAACATTTCCCACTAGAGTTGTATATTTGTTACAATTGATGAACCTGCATTGACACATCATAATCACTCCAAATCCATAGTTTATAAGAGGATTCCCTCTTGATTTTGTACAATCTGTGGGTATGGGCAAATGTATAATGGTGCAATGTATAATACCATCATTATAATATTGTACAGAGTATTTTTACTTTCCTGGAATTTCTTTGTGCTCTTTTTATCACTACCTTCACCACAACTCTTGGCAGCCGCTGACCTTTTACTGTCTCCATTGTTGAACCTTTCCCAGAATGTTGTATGGTTGGAATCATATAGTATGTAGCCTTTTGAGATTGACTTATGTCACTTAGTAATATGCATTTATGCTCTTTCCATGTTTTTTCATAGCTTGATAGCTCACTCCTTTTTTGCACTGAATAATATGCCATTGGTCTGGGTGTAGCACAGTTTATTTATCCATTCACCTCCTGAAGATCTTGGTTGCTTCCAAGTTTTAGCAATTATGAGTAAAGTTACTATAAGCATCCTGTGCATATTTTTATGTGAACATTAGGCTTCAGTCCTTTGGGTAAATACCAAAGAGGGCACTTGCTGGTTCGTATGCTAAGAGTATGTTTAATTTTCTGAGGAAATCACAGACTGTCTCCCAAAGTGGATGTACCATTTTACATTCTCACCAGCAATGAATGAGAGCGCCTGTTGCTCCACATCCATGTCAGCCTTTGGTGTTGTCAGTGTTCTGGATTTTGATTATTCTAATAGGCGTGTAGTGGTATCTCATTGGTTTACAATTTGCATTTCTCCACTGACATATGATGTAGAGTATTTTTTCATAACTTATTTGCCATCTGTATATCTTCTTTGGTGAGGTGTCTGTTAAGGTCTTTGGCCAAGTTTTAAGTGTTTTTTGTTTCTCGTTGCTGAATTTAAGAGTTTTTTGTGTATTTTTGATGACAGTCCTTTATCAGGTATGTCTTTTGGAAATTTTTTTTCAGTCAATAGCTTGTTTTCTCATTCTCTTTACATGGTATTTCACAGAACATACATTTTTAACTTTAGTGAAGCCCATCTTTTCAATTCTTTCTTTTATGGATTGTGCCTCTGGTATTGTATCTAAAAAGTTATTGCCATATCCAAGGTCATATAGATCTTACACTATTATCTTCCAGGAGTTTTGTAGTTTTGCACTTTACATTTAGGTCTGTGGTCCATTTTGGGTTAGTTTTTATGAAGTGTGTAAGGTCCGTGTCTACATTTTTCTTTTCGCGTGTGGTTGTCCAGTTGTTGCAGCACCATTTGTTGAAAAGACAATCTTTGCTCCATTTTATTGCCTGTGCGTCTTTGTCAAAGATCAGTTGATTATATTTATGTGGGTCTATTTTTTGGCTCTCTATTGTGTTTCATCGATCTATTTGTCTATTCTTTCATCAATACCACAGTCTTGATAACTATAGCTTTATCATAAGTCTTAAAGTTTGATAGTATCAGTTCTCCAGCTTTATTGTTCTTCTTCAACCTTGTGTTGGCTATTCTGGGTCTTTTGCCTCAGTCTACAAACCTTATAACTGCTTTATTGATACCCACAAAATAACTTTCTGGGATTTGTTTGGGATTGCATTGAATCTATAGATCAAGTTGGGAAGAACTGACATATCGACAATAGTGAGTTTTTCTATTCACGAACATAGACTAGCTATTTAGTTCTTCCTTAATTTGTAAGACTTTTGTAGTTTTACTCATGTAGATCTTGTAAACGCTTTGTTAGATTTATACCTAAGTGCTTAATTTTTGAGGGGTTAAATGGTATTATGATTTAATGTCAAATTCTACTTGTTAATTGCTGAAATATAGGAACGCCATTTACTTTTATGTGTTAACCTTGTCTTCTGCAAAGTTGCTGTAATTGCTTATTAGCTCCTGGAGATTTTTTTTTTTTTTTTGGTCAGTTATTTTGGATTTTCTATGTAGATGATCATGTCATCTGTGATTAAAGACAGGTTTACTTCTTTTTTCTCAATCTAAATACTTTTTATTTCATTTTTCTTGTCTTTTTGTATTAGCTAGTATTTCCAGTATGCTATTGAAAAGGAGTGGGAGAGGGGATATCTTTGACTCCTTTCTGATCTTAGTGGGAAAGTTTCAAGTTTCTTATTAAGTACGATGTTAGCTATAGATTTATTGGATATGTATACACATAAATATAAATATGTACTTATATTTTGTGTATATACATATATACAAAATTAAACTATCTTCATATGTGTATATAAATATATGTATATATACATATATAAAGTATATAAATTTATTTGCATTTCTATATAAATATGCATATATGTACATATATTTTATATTTTTACATTTATATGTACTTATATTTTGTATATATACATATACATATTTTATATATACATATGCAAAATATAGATATACACACATATACAAAAAACCTAAACTAACATCATGCTTAATGATATATATATATATTTACCAAGTTGAGGAAGTTCTCTTCTATTCCATTTACTGAAAGTTTTTATGATGAATAGGAGTTGAATTATGCCAAAATTGTTTTCATCTATTAATGGAATCATATGATTTTTCTTTCGTAGCCTGTTGATGTAATGGATTATATTAATTGATTTTTTAATGTCGAGCCAGCCTTGAATATCTAAAATAAATCCCACTTGATCATGGTCTATAATTCTTTTTGTACATTGTTGGGATCAATTTGCTCATTTTTAAATTTTTTGTTGAGACAAGGTTTCACCATGTTGCCCAGGCTGATCCTGAACTCAGCTGATCTGCCTGTCTTAGCCTTCCAAAGTGCTGGGATTGGAGGCGTGAGCCACCACAGTGTGCTACTATTTTGTTGAGCATTTTCGCATCTGTGTTCATCAGTGATACTGGTTTGTAGTTATCGTTTCTTATACTATCTTTATTTGCTTTTTGTATTAGGGTAATGCTGGCCTCATAGAATATTTTAGGAAGTATTTCCTCTGCTTGTGTACTCTGAAAGAGACTGTAGATAATTGGTATAGTTTGTTTTTTAAATCTGTAGGCTTCACCAGTGAGCCCCTCTGTGCCTGGTGCTTTCTGCTTTGGAAGGTTGTTATTATTTGATTCAATTGCTCTAATAGGTGTAGGCCCATTCAAATTGTTTACTTTTTCTTGTTTGAGTTTTGAGAAATTTTGTCTTTCAAGGAGTAGTCCATTTTGTCTAGGTTATAAAATTTGTGAGCATAGAATTCTTCATAGTATTTATTTATTATCCTTTTAGTGCCCATAGAATCTGTAATAATGTCTTCTCTTTTACTTCTGATATTAGTAATTTATGTCCTTTCTCTTTTTTTTCTTATTTAGCCTGGCTAGATGCTTATTGATTTTATTAATCGTTTTACAAAAAACAGATTTTGTTTTTGTTCATTTCCTCTATTAATTTCTTGTTTACAATTTTGTTGATTTCTGCTGTAATTTTTACTATTTCTCTGCTAATTTTGGATTTAATTTGCTCTTTTATTCCCTAGTTTCCTAAAGTAGAAGCTTAGAATATTGATTTTTAGATCTTTCTTTGTTTCTAATATTGTATTCAATGCTATAGATTTTCCCCTAAGCACTTCTTTTGCTGCATCCCACAAATTTTGTTTTGTTTTCATTTTCATTTAGTTAAAATATTTTAATATCTCTTGAGAATTCTTCTTTAAAACATACATTATTTAAAGGACTATTGTTTAATGTTTACATACTTAGGGATTTTTCAGTAATCTTTCTGTTACTGATCTCTAGTTTAATTTCTTTGTGTTCTGTTAGCAGGCAACGTGTCACTTCTTTTAAATTTGTTAAGGTGCATTTTATGGCACAAATGTGGGGAATATTCCATGTGAGCTTGAGAAAAATGTGTATTCTGCTCTTGTTGGATGAAGTAGACTATAGGTACTGCTTTTATCCAATTGATGGACAATGTTTTGAGTTCAGTCATGTTTATGCTGGTTTTCTGCTTGCTGGTTCTTTCAATTTCTGGTAGAGGGGTGTTAAAGTTTCCAACTTTGATAATGGATTTACCTGTTTATCCTTGTAGGTCTAATAGTTTTTGCCTCATTAGATTGATGCTGTGTTTTGGGGCACATACCCATTAAGAATTGTTATGTCTTTTTGGAGAATTGATCTTTTTGTCATGAAGTAATGTCCTTTTTATCCCTGGAAACTTTTCTTGCTTTGAAGTATGCTTTATCTGAAATTTACATAGCTATTCCTGCTTTGTTGGATTAATGTTAGCATGGTATGTTTTTCTCTATCCATAAGATGCTTTTAATTTATATGTGTTTTTATATTTAGGGTGAGTTTTTTGTAGGCACATAGAGTGGGGTCCTGTTTTTTGATCTACTCTTACAGTCTCTTTAAATTGATGCATTTAGAGCATTCAAAGTGATCATTGATATAGTTGGATCAATATCTATCATATTTGCTACTGATTTTTTTGTTGTCCTTGTTCTTTATTTCAGTTTCTGTTTTTCACTCTGACTTCTATGGTTTAGTTGGGCATTTTATATGATTATATTTTCTCTTCTTTCTTGGCACATCAGTTATAGTCCCCCCCCTTTTTTTTTTTTTTTTTTTTTTTTACTTTTTTAGTGGTTTCCCTAGAGTTTGCAATGTACATTTACAACTAATCCAAGTCACCTTTCATATTACATTATACCACTTCCACTTCATGGGTAATGCTAGCACTTTATAATGTAAAATAACATGAATTTCTTCCTCCTGTCCCTTGTACCATTTATTTCTTATAAGGTGCATGTGTGTGTATATATACATGGCTTGCTGTTTTCTGAGATTCCTGGATGTGTGGTTTGGTGTTTGATACTAATTTGGGGAAATTCTCAATCATTGTTTCAAATTCTTCTGTTCCTTTTTCTACTTCAGTAGTCCCCAACCTTTTTGATACCAGGGACCGATTTTGTGGAAGACAATTTCCCCACATGTGTGTGTATCTATATATACACACACTTATGTATTGTATATGTACATATGATATATACGCATAAGTATAATAAAACACATTGTTGCTATTGTTATTTTGAGCAGACTTTGTTAGATAAATTAATAAGAAAAATGAAAGTTTTTATTTTGCCTTCACTTCTTCCTTCTTTGGTGGTCTTAATTTCGATACAACTTTCAACCTGTATCATTTCCCTTCTTTTTAAAGTATTTCTTTTAACATGTTTTCAAGGGAGATCTGCTTGTAACAAATTTCTTCAATTTTTGCCTGAGAATGTATTTTTTTCTTATCCTTTGAAGGATAGTTTCAATAATTCTAGATTTGTGACTTTCAACTCTAATTATTTTAATCTACTCCCTTCTTACTTGCATGGTTTCTGGTAAGTCAGATGTAATTCTTATCTTTTCAGTCCTCTAAAGGGAAGGGTTTTTGTCCCCCTTTGTCTTCTTTCAGGATTTTGTCTTTATCTTTGATTGTTTATAGTTTAAAATGATAAACCTAAGTGTTGGATTTGTTTTCCCCACACGTGTCTGGCTTGCTGTTTTCTGAGATGCCTGGATGTGTGGTTTGGTGTTTGACACTAATTTGGGGAAATTCTCAATTGTTGTTTCAAATACTTCCATTCCTTTCTCTGTTTCAGCAGTCCCCAACATTTTTGACACCAGGGACTGGTTTTGTGAAAGACAGTTTTTCCACAGACTGTCCGGGGCCATGGTTTTGCGATGAAACTGTTCCACCTCACATCATCAGGCATTCATTAGATTCTCATAAGGAGTGTGCAGCCTAGATCCCTTGCATGTAAAGTTGACAACAGGGTTTGTGTTCCTGTAAGAATCTAGTGCTGCCGCTGCTCTGACCAGAGGTGGAGCTCAGGCAGTAATACTTGCTGACCTGCCCCTCACCTCCTGCTGTGTGGCCCGGTTTCTAACAGCCCAGGGACAGGTACACAGATCTGTGGCCTGGGGGATGAGGAACCCTGCTCTACTTCTCCTTCTTATATTCCCATCACACATATGTTACACCTGTTGTAGTTGTCCCACAATCCTTGGATATTCTATTCTGTTGTTTTCAGTCTTTGTTCTCTTGCTTTTCAGTTTTCAAAATTTCTGTTGATGTTCCTCATACTAGGGATTCTTCCCTCAGCTGTATCCAGTCTACTAGTAAGCCCATCAAATATATTCCTTATTTGTGTTACGTAATTTTTGATTTCTGGAATTTCTTTCTGGTTATGTCTTAGGATTTCCATCTCTCTGCTTACATTGCCCAACTGTTCTTGCATGGTGTCTACTTTATCCATTAGAGCCTTTAGCATAATAATCATAGTTGTAAATTTGCGTCTGATAATTCCAATACCGCTGCCATGCCTGGTTCTAATGCAGGCTCTGTCTCTTCAAATTGTGCTTTTTTACCTTTTAGTATGCTTTGTGTTTTTTTCTTGATAAGTGGCCATGATGTATTGGGTAAAAGGAACTGCTGTAGATTAGTAAGTTACTAACGTAGCGGTAAGGTGTGGAAGGAAGGGAAGCATTCTATACTGCTATGATTATGTCTCAGTTTTTTATTGAGCCTGTGCCTCTGGATGTAAACTTCATAAGTGTTTCTGAGTTTCTGTCTCCCTGCTTACGTGGGATAGGATGCATAGAGTGGGTGGAGTTCAGTATTTCCCTTCCCCTGGGTCAGGTAGGCTCTGATAATACCCCGGAAGGTTAGACTCTGGTTAATTCATTTCTCCTTATGGCAGGCCTTATTAAGAACAACAGAAAGTTCTGGCCCATTTCCAAATGGCTTTTTTCACCTCCCTCTGATAGAAGCACAAGAAAATATTTCTTCAGTGTTTCCTGTGGGAACCTAGTAGAGCTTCTGGAGGTAAATCTCATGATATTTGGGAGCCCCCATGATTGAATCCTTTTGGAATTTTAACCTTTCAAAGTTGTACACACTGAGTCTCCAGCAATTTCCCAATTCCAGTTCAGGTTTTCTTACTCTGCTGCTGGTTCCTGTGGTGGTTTTTGCTGATTAGTCCCTGCTCTGGAGGTTCCTGGCTGTCTGTATGCCCTTGTTTGTCCCTCCAATCTTGAAAGCAGAAGTTCATCCTGTGTGGCCCCCTCTTTATTTGGCTCCAAGAAAAGCTGTTGTTTTTTTAGTGTGTTCAACTTTTTACTTGTTAGGACAGAGTTGTAACTTCTGAACTTTTTGCATCAGGAACCAGGAATTGGATCTAATAATGTTTTTATGAGATACATTTCTTAAAATTACAAAAGTAATATATGTTTGTACAGGAACTAAATTAAACAAACCAAAAAAAGAATCAAGAAGTTGAAAATCAAGGAGGTAAAAATCAGCACACACAAGGCATTCTGGTAGAGTTTATGCTATCTTCTCTTTATGTTTATAGATGTGTAGAGAAATATTTAAATATTTAAAAGTTATAAGGTATAATAAACATGATGTATGGTGCGTTAAGCAGTATTAACAGGCATTGATTTTAAAGTGGTACACTTAGGCCTGTTAGTAAATTAATACAAGTTTTAAAATACATTTATAATTTTTCTTCATTGACTCTTACCATCACTGCATATTCAATCTGTATTTCTTTTGTAATTTAAAAACCATTGTTAAAAATGTATTTAAATGATTTATGATGATGCTTGTAAGCAACACATAGTTGAGTTTTTTTTTTTTTAAATTGAGTCTGATAATCTTTGTATTTTAGTTATCTTTAATGTGATTACTGATCTATTTGGGTTTAAACCTATCCTTCACTATTTACTTCCACTTAGCCCTGTCTCTTCTGTGTTCTTTTTTTCTCTTTTTTCTTACACTTTTCTGGATTCATTGCTCATTTTATGCTATTCTAATTTTCTCTTCTATTAGTTTGTTAGTCATATTTCTTTCTTTTCATCTTAGAGTGGTTGATCTGGAGATTACAACAGGCATCCTTGACTAAGTAAAGTCTAATGAAAGTCATCAACCTTTCCATACATTGTGAGGACTTTACAACACTTTAATTCCATAATTAAAATTTATCTACTGTTATTGTCATATATTTTAATCATAACAAAAATGGAAACCCAAAGATGTTGATTATAATTTATTTATAGTGCTAGCAATATATCAACAAAGTTAACTGCCTAGCAATACATCACTGCTTATACATTAAATGGACTATTATATAAATAGTAGGTTTTTTTCAAAAGCATATAATCATATTAAAAATAAGATACACAGTGGAAAGAAGACATCACATAAAGTTGTACCTATGGCATTATCCAATTGTTGAAAGAACTGTTTAAGTTCTGTTCTGTGATCCCCATATTTCATATCCTGTGTTGTCATGAATATAATCTGACTGATTATTTTCATGCTGAATTATTCTCTAAAATATTCTCACCTAACATATAACCTGCTTTAGTAAGAAATTACAGGTGGAGATTGTACCCAGTTTGAAAAACAAAGGTAAAATAAGCTGAAAAATAGAAATCAAAGACTTATAGGACTACAACAAAGTATCTAATAATCATATAACTGGAGTCCTAGATACAAGGAGAAAGAAGGTGGAGTTGAAAAGGTACATTAATAATGACTGACACTTCACAAATTCGATAAAAGACACAGATCAATAGATTAAAGAAGTGAGCAAACCCCAAACAAGATAAATCCAAAAGAAATATCCACCATGACACATAATAGTCAAATTTCTAAAAATTAGGGACCATGCAGAAGCCTTAAGAACAGAGAAGGAAAAATGACACATTACCTATACTGCAAAAGCAATTCAAATGACAGAGTACTATTCATTGGAAACCACAGAGTTCAAAAGGAAGTAAAACAACCTTTTCAAATGCTGAAAAAAAAGATCAACTCAGAATCTTAGATACAGTGAAATATACTGGTCAATGAAAGAAAAATGAAATTCTCATATTAAAGCAACTAAAAGATTGTGTTGCCAACACATCTAACTTTAAAAGAATAGCTGAAGGAAGTTCAATAGACAGAAAGGAAACATTAAAAGAAGGAAGCGTGGAGAGAAAGGAGGGAAAAATACAGCAAGTAAAAGTATGGGTAAATACAATATAACTTTTTTCTCTTGTTGAGTATTCTAAATTATGTTGGTTGGTTGAAGCAAAAATTATAAAACTGTCTGAGATGGGTTTAATGTACGTGGAGAAAACAGTAAAGGTAACTACAGGAGAGGATAAAGGGAAGTAAAGTTCCTACACTGCAGGCAAACTAATAAAATAACATTAGTAGATAGTAATAAGCTATTCATAAATAATGATACTTAGAAAAACTCCTAACATTCAAATAATAGAGTATCACTCATTGGAATAATTTATATATACATAAAGAGTTCCACTGAGACACACTGAATAAATCAAAGTGAATTCTTAAAAATGTTCAAATAGCCTATAGGAAGGCAGGTAAAACATAAAAAAGAGAAACAAACAAAAAACAGAAATAAAAGGCACACATAAGCCCCTAACATATCAGTAATTACATTAAATATAAATACTCTTAAGTACTGTCATTTTTTTTTTTATTATCTTAATTCTATATTTTAAGTTCCAGGATACATGTGCAGGTTTGTTACATAGGTAAATGTGTGCCATGGTGGTTTGCTGCACCTATCAACCCCTCACCTAGGTATTAAGTCCAGCATACATTCACTATTTTCTCTGATGCTCTCACACTGCCAGGACTCCCACCCAACAGGCCCTGGTGTGTGTTGTTCCCCCTCCCCCCACACCCCACATCCATGTGTTCTCATTGTTCAGCTCCCACTTATGAGTGAGAATATGCAGTTTTGGTTTTCTGTTCCTGCATTAGTTTGCTGAGAATAATGGCTTCCAGCTCCATCCATGTCCCTGCAGAGGACATGATCTCATTCCTTTTTATGGCTGTGTAGTATTCCACAGTGTATATGTACCACATTTTCTATATTTAGACTATCACTGATGAGCATTTGGGTTGATTCCATGTCTTTGCTCTTGTAAATATTGCTGCAATGAACATAGACATGCATGTATCTTTATAATAGAATGATTTATATTCCTTTGGATATATACCCAGTAATGGGATTGCTGGGTCAAATGATATTTCTGGTTCTAGGTCTTTGAGGAATTTCCACACTGCCTTCCACATGGTTGAACTAATTTACATTCTCACAAACAGTACACAAGCATTCCTATTTCTCCACCCTGCCAGCATCTGTTGTTTCTTGACTTTTTAATAATTGCCATTCTGACTGGCATGAGCTGATATCTCATTGTGGTTTTGATTTGCATTTCTCTAATAATCTGTGATGTTGAACTTTTTTTCATATATTTGTTGGCCACATAAATATCTCCTTTTGCGAAATGTTGGCTCATGTTTTTTGCCCATTTTTTAATGGGATTGTTTGTGTTTTACTTGTAAATTTAAGTTCATTATAGATTCTGGATATTAGACCTTTGTCTAATAGATTGCAAATTTTTTCTCCTATTCTATAGGTTGTGTGTTGATTGTGATGATAGCTTCTTTTGCTATGCAGAAGCTCTTTGGTTAAATCCCATTTGTTAATTTTTGTCTTTGTTGCAATTGCTTTGATGTTTTCAACATGAAATCTTTGCCCATGTCTACCATCCTGAATGATAGTGCCTACATTTTCTTCTAGGTTTTTATAGTTTAGAGTTTTACATTTAAGTCTTTAATAATCCATCTTAATATTTGTGTATGGGTGTCAGTAAAGGGTCCAGTTTCAGTGTTCTGCATATGTCTAGCCAGTTCTCCTAGCACCATTTATTAAATAGGAAGTCTTTTCCCCATTGCTTGTTTTTGTCAGGTTTGTAGACAATCAGATAGCTGTAGATGTGTGGTCTTATTTCCGAGTTCTTTATTCTGTTCCATCGGTCTACATGTCTATTTTTGTACAAGTATCATGCTATTTTGGTTACTGTAGCACGGCAGTATAGTTTGAAGTTGGGTAAAGTGACACCTCCAGGTTTATTCTTTTTGCTTAGAATTGCCTTGGTTATGAGGGCCCTTTTTTGGTTCAATATGAATTTTAAAGTAGTTTTTTTCTAATTCTGTGAAGAATGCCAATGGTAATTTAATGGGAATAGCATTGAATCTATAAAATTACTTTGGGCAGTATAGCCATTTTCACAATATTGATTCTTCCTGTCTATGAGCATAGAATGCTTTTCCATTTGTTTGTATCCTCTCTGATTTCCTTGAGCTGTGATTTGTAGATCTCCTTGAAGAGGTCCCTCACTTCCCTTGTTAGCTGTATTCCTAGGAATTTTATTCACATTGTAGCAATTGTGAATGGGAGTTCATTCATGATTTGGCTCTCTGCTTGTCTGTTATTGGTGTACAGGAAAGTTTGTGACTTTTGCACATTGATTTTATGTCCTGAAATTTTGCTGAAGTTTCTTATCAGCTTAGGAAGCTTTCAGGTTGAGACAATGGGGTTTTCTACATATAGGATCATGTCCTATGCAAACAGAGACAATTGAACTTCCTCTCTTCCTATTTGAATAAACTTTATTTCTTTCTCTTGCCCGATTTCCCTGGCCAGAACTTCCAATACTATGTAGAGTAGGAGTGGTGAGAGAGGGCATCCTTGTCTTGTGCTGGTTTTCATGACAAATGCTTCCAGCTTTTGCCCATTCAGTATGATATTGGCTATGGATTTGTCATAAATGGCTCTTATTATTTTGAGGTATTTTCCATCACATACCTAGTTTATTGAGCATTTTTAACATGAAGGGATGTTGAATTTTATCAAAGACTTTATCTGCGTTTGCCAAGGTAACCAAGTGGTTTTTGTCTTTAGCTCTGTTTATGTGACAAATTACGTTTATTGATTTGCATATGTTGAGCCAACCTTGCATCCCAGGGATGAAGCTGACTTGATCATGGTGGTTAAGCTTTGTGATTTGCTGCTGGATTTGGTTTGTCAGTATTTTATTGAGGGTTTTTGCATCGAAGTTCATCAGGGATATTGGCCTGAAGTTTCCTTTTTTAGTTGTATCTCTGCCAGGTTTTGTTATCGGGATGATGCTGGCATCAAAAAATGAGGTAGAGAGGAGTCCCTCCTTTTCAATTGTTTGGAATAGTTTCAGAAGAGATTATTATTACTACCTCAATTTCAGAACTTGCCATTGGTCTATTCAGGGATTCAACTTTTACCTGGTTCAGTCCTGAGATGGTGTATGTGTCCAGGAATGTGCTCATTTCCTCTAGATTTTCTAGTTTTAAATAAAGTAATTTAATACAGATTGGCAGAGAAGACTAGAAAAACAGGTTCCAATAGTCTTTAAAACACATGATGCTGGAATAACTGACATCCACATACGAAAAAATAAATGTAGATACAACCTTACATCCTTCACAAAAAGTACTCAAAATGGATCACAGGCCTAAATGTAAAATAGAAAACTAGCAGATAACATAGGAGAAAAACTACATGACTTTGGTATGGCGATGACTTTTTAGATGTAACACCAAAGGAATGATCTATGAAAGACAGAATTGATAGACTGGACTTCATTAAAATTAAAACCTTTGCTCTGCAAAAGAAAATTTCAAAACAATGAGAAGCCAAGCCACAGAATGGGAGAAAATAATTGAAAGAGACAAATCAGATAAAGGACTGTTATACAAAAATATCAAACAATGCTTAAAATTCAGCAAAAAGAAAACAACCCAATTTAAAAATAGGCCAAAGACCTTGCTAGAGTTTGTTTGATCCCTCCAAATCTCATGTGGAAACCTGATCTCCAACACTGGAGGTGGGGTATAATGGGAAGTGTTTGGGTCATGAGGCAAATCCCTCATGAATGGCTTGGTACTGTCCTCCTGGTAATGAGTTATTACTCTTTTAGTTCCCATAAGAGCTGTGAGAGCTAGTTGTTAAAAAGAGCCTGGCACCTGTTTCTCTTTCTCTCTTGCTTCCTCTCTTATCATGTGATCTCTACACATGCTCCTCCTCCTTCACCTTTTGCTATGAGTAGAAGCAGGCTGAGCCCTCATCAAAAGCAGATGACGGTGCCATACTTCTACAGCCTGTCGAACTGTAAGCCAAATAAAACTCATTGTTTTATAAATTACCCAGCCTCAGGTATTCCTTTATAGCAACACTAAATGGACTAAGACAGACATTAACAGATACATCACCAAAGAAGGCATACAGATAAGCATATGAAAATATGTTCCACATCATATGTCATCAGAGAAATGCAACGTAAAACAACAATGAGATACCACTACACATTTATTGAAATGGCCACAATCCAGAATAATGGCAACACCAAATGCTGGCAAGAATGTACAGAAATAGGAATTCTCATTTATTGCTGGTGAGAATACAAAGTCATACAGTCACTTAGAATGACAATCTAGGATTTTCTTGCAAAACTAAACATACTCTTACCACTTAATCCAGCAATTGCCCTCCTTGGTATTTACCCAAAAGATGTGAAAACATATGACCATGCAATACCTAAACACAGATGTTTATAGAAGCTTTATTCATAACTGCTAAAAACTGGAAGCAACCAAAATGTCATTCAGTAGGTAAATGGATAATCTGTGGTACCTGGATAATGGATTATTCTTCAACACTAAAAAGAAATGAAATATCAAGCCCTAAAAAGACATGGAAGAACTTTAAATGCATATTACTATGTGAAAGAAGTCAATCTGAAAAGGCTACATCCTCTATGCTCCCAGTTATAGGACCACAGATTCCCAGAGTTGACTTTCTGGAAAAGGTAAATTATAGATACAGTAAAAAGACCAATGGTTGTCAGGAGTTGGGTGGAGCAAGAGATGACTAGGGGGAGCAGAGGACTTGGGGCCAGTAAAACTATTTTGAATATTATATTGGTAGACGCAGGTTATTATACATTTACCCTAACCTACAGACTGTACAACACCAAGAGCAAACCCTAATGTAAACTATGAATTTTGAGTGACAGTGATGTGCCAGTGTAGGTTCATCATTTGTAACAACATACCACCCTGGTCAGGGATGTTAATAATGGGGGAGATTATGCATGTGGGGCGACAGAGGATATGTGGGAAAACTCTTGTACTTTTGTTCAATTTTGCTGTAAACCTAAAACTGCTCTAAAAATACAGTCTATTAAAAACAGTAACAAAAAAGGATGACCAAACTATAAGCTGTCTATAAGAAACTCATATCAAACCATACACACAATCTGAAAATAAAACAATAGAACAAAATATAGCATATAAACTTTAATCTAAATAAATCAGTTGTGGTCTGATATAATATCAAATAAGGCATTCAGAGCAAAGAAAATTACCAGGGATAGGGAAGGACAGAATCTGATGATAAACATGTCAATCTGCCAAGAAAACACAGCCATCTTAATCATGTGTCATCAAACTTCAAAACACTTAGATGACCAAAAATTACAAAATTGAAATGAGAAACAGGAGCATCCAGAATTATAGCTGGAGATCTTTACACTTCGTCTCTCCACAATTGGAAAGAGGAAGAGACAAAAAATCAGCAAGGATACAAGCAAACTTAACAATATCAACCAACAAGATGTAACAAACTTACACAACGCTCCTCTGAACAAAAGCAGAATATACTCTTTTTATGTGGTCATGGAGTACATACCAAAATATGGCATAATCTGGACCATAAAGCTAAAAAATGTAGAATAATTGAACTAACACAAAGTATCATTTGGAATCAAATTAAAATAAATAATGGAAGAATAATAGGAAAATATCCAAAGGCTGAAACACGAAAAATACATGTTCTAAGTAACCCGTAGGTCAAAAAGAAGGAGTCAAGAGAATTTTAAAAAATATTTTGAATATGAAAATACAACATTAAAATTTGTGAGATAGCAAACAATGCTGAGAGGGAAATTTATAATAATAAATATATATAAGAGAAAAAAGGAAAAGCCTCAAATAAATAATATAAGCTCCTACCTGAAGAACCTATAAAAAGAAGAGCAAAAAAAAAAAAAAAAAAAATTCCCAGAGAGCAAGAAGAACAAAGGAAAATAATAGAGGTAAGAGCAGAAATCAATGACATTGAAAGCAAGCAATAGAGAAAATCAATGAGACAAAGAGCTGGTTCTTTAAAAAGATCAATAACATTGAAAAACCTTTAGCAAGACTAACAAAGAAAAAAGTTTCAAATAACCAATATCAGGACTAAAATAGGGGATATGAATATAGACCCTTCAGATATCAAAGGATAATGAGAGTACTATGAAGAATTTTACACTCATAAATTATACAATTTAGATGAAATGGGTAAATCCCTCAAAAAAAGACATAATTACAACTCATGTAGTTTAAAATAAACAATTTTAAAAGTTCTATAATATTAAAGATGCAGAAACTGTAATTTTAAAACTCTTAAAGTCTCTAAGCCCAGATGATTTCACTATAACAAATGTTTATATTAAATGTTTAAAGAATAATTTTAACACCAATTCTACACCTTGCTTCCACAATATGAAAGAAGAAACGCTTCTCAATTCATGTATTAAGCTAGTATTACCCTGCCTACAGAAACAGACAGGTATAAAAAAGAAAATACAGATGAATATCTCTCATAGACACAAAAATTCCATAACAAGTGTTAGCACATTGAATTCAGCAATATATTAAAAGAACTATGTTTCATGACTAATCAGGGTTTATTCCTGAGATTTAAGGCTAGTTTAATATTTGAAAATCAATCAATACAAAAGTCAAAAGAAGAAAAACTACATAAAATATTCATTTCAAATAATGTGATTCATATCAAGAGCTGCAGGAAAAAAACATTTGATTAAATTCAAGACCTATTCATTGTAAAACTCTCAAAAAATTGGATAAGGGCAAACTTCCTCAACTTGATGAACAGCATTTACAAAACAGTTAAAGTTATATTTAGTGGTAAAATAATAATTTCTTTTTAAAATCGGCAACAAGGCAAAGATGCCTGCTCTCACTACTCTTATTCTACTTTCTTGAACTTACTTGCACTGGCTAAAACTTGTAGCAGTGTGTTATGTTATACCACTAGTGTATGTTACGTTCTACTTCTGGTATATGTTATGTTATACTGCTAGAAGTTTTAACCAGTGCAATAAATTCAAGAAAAGGCAATGAAAGGCATACAGATGGAAAAGAGAGAAATAAAACTGGCTGTTTGCAGAAGACATAATTGTCTGCACAGAAAATCCTAAAGAATCCAGAAAAACAAAACAAAAGCAGAATAAGTGAGCTCAGCAAAACTGCAGGATACAAAATTAATATACCAAAAATCAACTCAATTTCTATACACCAGCAATGAACATATGGACATCAAAATTAAATATACATTAAAATTTACAATTTTTAACAAGAAGAAGGAGGAAGGAAAGAAGGAAGGGAGAAAATGGGAACAGGAGGAAGGGAGAAAATGGGACAGGAAGAAGGAAGAAAATGAAGAAAGACCAATGTATTAGTCCCTTCTGCATTGGTAAAAAGAAATACCTGAGACTGGGTAATTTATAAAGGAAAGATATTTATTTGGCGGTTGTGCCAGCATCTGCTTCTGGTGAAGCCTCAGGAAGCTTAAAATCATTGTGGAAGGGAAACACAGAGCAGGTGTGTCACATGGAAAGAGAAGGAGCAGGTGAGAGGGGAAGAGGTGCTAGCCTCTTTTAGAAATTCGGTCTTGATAGGTTATCCAGGCTGGTCTCAAACTCCTGGCCTCAAGTGATCCTCCTGCCTCAGTCTTCCAAAATTCTGGGATTACAGGTTTCTGCCACCATGCCCAGCCTCAGTGGGTTTTACTAATGCATTGAATAAATGTCTACTCATTTAGTATTTCACTGGGTATATATGTCCTTTGACCTTTCTTAAATTAGGTTGTATTTTTGTTGAGTTGTAAGAGTTTCTTTAACGTATGCTGGATACTAGATTATTAAGAGATGCATGATTTTATATACTATCTCACATTCTGTTAGTTGTCTTTTCATTTTCTGTGGAGTGTCCTATAGATATGTCTATTAGGTCTATCTAATTTAAGCCTAATCGTTGCTAACTCTATCGTTAAGTCTAATGTCAGTCAGATTTTAATGATTGCTTTATGTAGCTGCTTTAAAATTATATACAAGAAACAAGGGTATCACAAAAAAGGTGTCCATTAGCTAGGAGATGAAAGACATTCAAGTCTTCCATTTCTTTTTTAACCATCTAGTGTTTCTATCATTACTGAAAGAGGGATACTAAAGTCTTCAACTATTTTTGTTGAATTGTCTATTACTCTCCTTTAATTCTGTCCCTTTTTGCTTCATGTATTTGAGGATCCTATTGATAGGTCCATATGTATTTATAATTGTGATATATTCCTGACATATTGACTTTTTATTATACTGAATTTTTTTTTTTTTTTTTTTTTTTTTTAAATCTGTAGTAACACTTTTTTTTTCCTAAGATGGAGTCTTGCTCTGACACCCAGCCTGGAGTGGAGTGGTGCAATCTTGGCTCACTGCAACCTCTGCCTCCCGGGTTCAAGCAATTCTCCTTCCTCAGCCTCCTGAGTAGCTGAAATTACAGGCACCCACCACCACACCCGGCTAGTTTTTGTATTTTTAGTAGAGATGTAGTAATACTTTTTAACTCTATTTTGTCTAGTATTGGTATAGCCACTGTAATTCCAGCTTCATTACTGTTTGCATGGTATTGTCTTTCTGCATCTATTTTGAACCTATTTGTGCCTTTGAATCTAAAATGTGTCTCTTACATACACAGCCAAATTATTTTTATTTATTCTGTCAATCTCTGTCTTTTCATTGGAGTGTCTAATCTACTTAATTTCATGTGCAATCTGATAAAGTCGAATTTACAGCTCTCATGTTGCTCCTTCCTTCCTCAGGGTCTCGCTCTGTCACCCAGGCTGGAGTGCAGTGGTGTAATCACAGCTCACTGCAGCCTCAAACTCATGGACTCAAGCAATCCTCCTACCTTAGCCTCCTGAGTAGTCAGGACTACAGGTGTATGTCACCACGCCTACCTAATTTTTTTTTTTTTTGGTAGAGATGGGGGTCTCACTATGTAACCCAGGCTGGCCTCCAACCATAGGCCTCAAGAAATCCTCCTGCCTCAGCCTGCCAAAAGGCTTAAAATCCAGGAGTGAGCCACTGTACCCAGTTTGCTGTTTATTTTCTATATGCCTTATGTGCTATTTATTATTTTCTAAGTGGTTTGTGTGCTTCCCCCAATCCTTCCCTAATGCCTTCTTTTTTTTTTTTTTTTGCATTTTAGGTTTTGGGGTACATGTGAAGAACATGCAAGACCCTAATGCCTTCTAATTTGTTAAGCAGATGTTCTCTAGTGCACCATTTTCATTTCCTTGTCACTTCACTTACTTTTTGTAAAGCTGTTTTTCCTGGGGGTTACAATTAACATCTTGACTTCTAACAGTCTTGTCTGGATTGATACTAATTTAAAGCAATAGTGTATAAAAACTTTCCCCTTATATATCTCTGCTTTCTCTTCCTTTCTTTGTCTTTTATTGCATTAAAAATCATATCTGTATACACTGTATGCACATCAACACATTTATAATTATTGCTTTATGCAGTTGCATCTCAAATCAGAGAGGAGAAAAAAAGAGTTACGAACACAAAACATATTTCCAGTGTCTTTTATGTTTACACCTAGGTAGTTACTTACTGATACTCTTTATCTCTTTATAGATTCCAATTACCGTAGACTCTCCTTTCATTTTACCTAAAGTACTCTTTTTAGTATTTTCTTGTAGGAAAAAATTTCCATCAATGTATTGTCTCAGCTTTTCTAAAATCAGAAAATGCATTAACTGCACCTTCATTTTTTGAAAGATATTTTTACTGGGTATAGAATTCTTCAAGTCTTTTCTTCCAGCACTTTCAAAATATCCTGTCCCACTGCTTTCTATCTTCCGCAGTTTCTGTTGAGAAATCAGCTGTTTATCTGATTAAGGCTACTTTGCAGGTGATGACTTGGTTCTCTCCTGCTGCTTTCAAGATTCTCTGTCTTTCAGCAGTTTGATTATGATGCTTCTAGGTGTGGATCTTTAGTTTTATTCTTCCTGTAGTTTGTTAAGCTTTAAGAATGTGTACACCAGTGTTTTTCACCCAATTTGGGAAGCTTTTACTCACTTCGGTGTCAAATATTCTTTCTGCCCCTTTCTCTCCTCTTTCTTTCTAGGACAACTCTTTTGCATATGTTGGTATAATTACTTTCTCACAGATTTCCAATTCTTAGTCCATTTTCCCCATTATTTTTTTTTTCAGTTATTCAAATGGGATAAACTCAGTTGATCTGTCTTTAAGCTTGTTTCTTTCTTCCACCCGTTCAGATCTTTTTGAAACTCATTAATTTTTCATTTTTATTATTGGAATTCTTAACTCCAGAATCAATATCTTTTTATGTATATGCATCTTTACTGACATTATTTATTTGGCAAGATATTCTTATACTTTCCTTCAGTGTTTGAGACAGTGTTTCCTCTATCATTGAACATATGTAAAATAACTGGTTTAAAGTGTTTTTCTAGTAGTCTCAACATCTGGGCTGCCTTAGAACAGTTTCTGTTAACTCTGCTTTGTTTTTTCCTGTGTATATGCCACCTGCTCTTTTTTCACTGCATGTCTCATGTATTTTTGAAAACTGGACATTTTAAATACTATAATGTGACACATCTGGAAAATATATCCTCCAACCCTAGGTTTGTTGTTGCTGCTATCTGTTTATTCAGTAACTTTTCTAAACTAATTCTGTAAAGTCTATATTTTTTGTTGTGTGTAGTCACTAAAGTCCTTCCTGTGAGATTAGTTGCCAGCTATTCATGAAACTGAGATTTCCTTCAATGTTTGGAATCCATGAATCCCATGTTTGCCAGGGGGCTGTGTGCTGGGGCACACCTTCAGCACACAGCCAGGCAGCTGACACTCTGCTTTGCCATTCACTTCCTGCCTGTGCACAAAGTAAGTCAGAGGTGCGAAGCTAAGGCCTTCTCAGATCTTTCCTGAGCATGTGCACAGCCTTACACATGTTTTTTTGGAGCTTTTCAAAGAACTTGCAGACATCTAATTCCCAGCCTTTCCTTTTAATCTTTTTTCAATTAGTTTATTGTCTTCCTCAGTTGATATCCACTGTCTCAGGTAACCCCAAGGTTAAGCAATTACTTCTAAAGTTTCAACCCATCAACCTAGGGAAAAGGCTTTCTGGACTGGGAAAACTCTGGATTTGGTCAGGTAAAAATAGTCTTGCAAGTGGGGTCTTCTACTGAACCACCAGACAGACCAAATATTGACAATTCTTCAACAGTGAGACTCTGAGGAGCTTTAACTCTGTTCTCTCCACTTAGGTGACAGACAGACTGATGGTTTCATCATGATTGTAGCCTGTTTTCAAGGCTACCAGGGAGCTGGAGATGGGGGAAGGAAATAAGGCAGGTTAAAATGTCACAGAAGTCAGTGTTCTTACTAAGATTCGGACAATTTTTATAAAAAATAAATGCTCCCCAGACTGCTGCAAGCTTTTAGTCTCATTTTAGTTTATTTCTAAAGTTTTGAAAAATTTGCTTCTGGCAAATGTTGGCAACTTCCTTCTCCTTTCTGATTTTATGCAAGAAATAATTTTCAGAGGCTATTAGTCTGCTATTTTCACATACATACCTCAACACTCATATTTTAAAAGTTCTTCATGGGCTCTGCTGCATATTCATTTTAAGAACCACATTGTACAAGTGGCAACTGCTTCTCTTGGCCCTGGCATAATATTAGCATTTTATTCTTGGAAGAGGAAATACCAGAAGGACTCTGTATGATGAGCATAGGTAAAGCAAGAGCACAGGTGCATACTGACCACAGAGGTGGGTTAAGAATGCATGACCCCCAGCCCCTCCCTGATCTTGGTTCACAGATCTCTGACTACCAGGCGCATACTGCACAGATAGCATACTAGAAAAATTCTCTCTGGGAAACATGATCTGCCCAAGAGAAAAGATCTAATCATATTAAGATCCCCCAAATACCTTCCCATCCAAATCATGCTATAATGAAGCCCACACCTCCAACACCACCACCACCACACAGAAATATGGGAACCCCCTGTCCCCATACACACACCACACACACAGAGCTTCTACCAAAGATCACCTACCATTATGAGAAAGGCTCTACTATGACAGAGACCAAAATAAATGACAGATAAAGGGACTGTGAGGATGCAGACAATACAGGAAGTAGAAGAAAAATTCCATAAAAAGTGAAAGCAAGAAGAAGAAGGAGCAAGGAGCAGGAGGAAAACAAAGCAGCAGCAGAAGAAAGAAAGAAGAAGAAGGGGAAGGGGAAGGGAAAAGGGCAAGGGGAGGAAGAAGGAAGAAGACAAAGACAACTTCAGTACTACATCAGAGCTAAGGCATTGCTTTAAAAATACTAACAAAAATCAGATACTACCAGCGAGAAGCATTCAGAGAGCAAAACAAAGTTCTTGGGAACTGGAACATTGGAAGAAGAAAGGAAACAACAAAATTCTAAGAAAAAATTATTCAACTTATCCCTAGCCACGCTATTCATCAAGTGTAAGGGTAAAAATAAAGTCATCTAAGACTTCAAAATCCTACTATGCTCCCTTTCCCAAACTGCAATAAAGGACACCATCCATCAACTGAGAAGATAAACCAGCAAAGAGGACCTGGATCCATAACTGGAGAATGGCAAGGGAAATTTGTTAGTCGGTAGCTATGGAATAATACGAAGTAGCTATTTGGTCTTTGTCCCTGATTCCTGACATGCAGTTTCAAAAACTGTTGGTGACAGAAATTCCTTGTTATGCTAATGAAGTGGCTCATGGAAGGGGTTTCCTGAGTAGTTTCAGGATGGAGGCTGGTTGTCAGAGAAACCAACCAAGTGAATGGAGAACTGGAACTTTAGGCTTAACCTCCAAGAAGGGGAGGGGTGCTGGAAATTTAGCTCAATCAAGTGGTCTAAAGTTTAATCAATCAGCTGGGTGTGGTGGCTCAGGAATTTTGGGAGGCCAAGACATGTGGATCGCGACATCAGAAGATCAAGACCATCCTGGCTAACACAGTGAAACCCCATCTCTACTAATACAAAAAATTAGCCAGCGTGGTGGTGTGCACCTGTAGTCCCAGCTACTTGGGAGGCCAAGGCAGGAGAATCACTTGAACCCGGGAGGCGGAGGTTGCAGTGAGCTGAGATCGTGCCACTGTACTCCAGCCTGGGTGACAAAGTGAGACTCCATCTCAAAAAAAAGTTTTATCAATCATGCATGCAAAATGTAACTCCACTGATAACTCCAGACAGCAAGGCTTGGGGAAACTACCTGGTTGGCGAACATAACGTACGAGGAGGATGGCACTGCTGGTCTACACAGAGACAGAAGACCTTGTGCTTAGGACTTTCTAGACTTTGTCCTATGTAACTTTTCACCTGGATGCTGATTTGCATTTTTGTAATAAAATAATAATCACAAGGACAACTATGTGTCACATAATGACATTTCAGTGAACTATGGACAGCATAGCTGAAAGTGGTTCCATAGGAATATAAAGGTTGAAAAAAATTACATTGCCTAGTCATGTCATAGCTATCATAGCATCATAGTGCAATTACTTTTTTAAAAAAAATTTAGTGTAGACTAAGTGTACAGTGTTTACAAAGTCTACAATAGTACATACTAATGTCCCAGGCCTTCACATTTACTCACTACTCACTCACTGAATTACCAGAGCAACTTCCAGTCCTGCAAACTGCACTCATGGTAAGCACCCTGTGTAGGTATATCATTATTTTATCTTTTATTATCTGTTTTCGCTATACCTTTTCTATGTTTAGATACACAAATACTTACAATTGCATTACAATTGCCTACACTATTTGGTACAGCTCCATGCTGTGCAGGTTTACAGCCTAGGAGCGATAGGCTCTACCATATAGCCTAAGT
Organism: Aotus nancymaae; assembly: GCF_030222135.1. NCBI lineage: Eukaryota > Metazoa > Chordata > Mammalia > Primates > Aotidae > Aotus > Aotus nancymaae. The sequence goes on from NW_026988425.1 coordinate 124,888,872, forward strand.
GTGTAGTAGGCTATAACACCTAGGTTTGTGTAAGCACACTCTGATGTTTGTACAAGAACAAAATCGCCTAACAATGCCTTTCTCAGAATGTGTCCTCATCATTAAACGACAGATGACTATATAGCACCAAGTTCTCTAAGTTGTTCTAGCAAATTAACAAACGTAAGAAAATTGCAGGAAGCCCCAAATGTGTAGATGGCCAGGAAGAAGTGCAAGGTAGTGTCTGAATTGAATTGGATTGTAGAATACTCAGCTGATGTCAGAAAACCTTTGACAAAAGGCAATCATAAAAGAAAATACCAGTCTGACAGCTGCAAAACAGGCCTAGGAAACAATCAATTTACGTTCAAGCAGGAGGATAAAATGCTTCAAAAGATGTCTCTAACAACACAGAAGACACAGATCCACATGTGTCTGAACTCGGAGGGAGAAATGTACACATCTACTGGAGAGTTTGTGGATGGAATAGTGATCATTACATGAAAAATCCAATAACCGGCCAAAGATAATAGTATCAACTCTACGGAAAAGGAATATAGCCTATTGCATGGCTCGGCTGTGAAACATGATTTTATAGATTTTAATATAAATATTGTATATTAATTTAAACAAAAATGATTACGGAATTTCATGAGGTAAATGTGAGGACTGAAGGGAAGTGTGTTAATTATGCATGGTGATGGAGGTAGAGAGTGCATGGAGAACCAAGTCCTCACCTTCAGTCTTGTGAGGTTCTTCATTGTTCAACAGAACTAAAGCAAAAAGCAGTAACATAAGCATTTTATTTCAAGTGATGCATGTAACTCTCAAAGAAACAGCCAAAAGATTTAGAATTGGTTGTCTGTGAGAAATGTAAATGGAAGCAGAGGAACAATAATCCTCACAGAACTATCTCAGCTTTTAAACTGTGGGCAAGGGTTATATTATCAAAATATTAATTTTTTAAAGTATCACCAATCACAAGAGTATCATGACAGTATCACAGGAATTATTATTATTTCAAAGAACAGAATGTAAGAGGTGTGGTAGATTTCCCAAGCTCACATAATTACTGAGGGTCTCATCTTATTTGTTTTGTTTTGTTTTATTGTTTTGTTTTTTGTTTTTTTCTGAGATGGAGTCTTACTCTCTTGCCCAGCCTGGAGTGCAGTGGTGTGATCTTGACTCACTGCAACCTTCACCTCCTGGGTTCAAGCTATTCTGCTGCCTTAACCTCTCAAATAGCTGAGACTACAGGCGCCCATCACCACACCAGGCTAATTTCTGTATTTTTAGTAGAGATGGGGTCTCCTCATGTTGGCCAGGCTGGTCTCAAATCTCTGACCTCAAGTGATTCACCCGCCTTGGTCTCCCAAAGTGCTGGTATTACAGACGTGAGCCACCACACTCAGCCTCATCTCATTTTTAAATGTTGTTCTTATGAATTCAAATATTTTGTCTCTCTCTGAATTGTCCTGGCAGCCACATATAAATAAGTATTTCAGTATTGTGGAAGTGAAAAAGGTTAATTCTGATAGAAAGGGATCTAGAAGTCTCTTTATGGACACCATCATTTGAACCAGACCTTGAGCAATCTTCAGCTGTCCTTTCCGTGCAGGAAATGTGGCTGGACGACTTTCCTCCCTCCTCTTCTGTTGCCACAACCTGGCTTCCTCCCAGGTTTGGGCTGGGTGAGGCTGGCGCTTAAGTGAAGGGGTTTCCTGAGCCTCCACTGTTTGGCAGCTGTCTAGTCCTGCTGAGCATGGTGGCTCCACTACTATAAGCACCACGAATCTGGGCCAGCTTTGGTATCCAATCAACAAAATCAGGAGAATGACAGCACATCCAATGGGCTTGCCACAAGGACTAAGTGGGATAACACCCTTACCATGAAACAGGCACAGGCACAGGCACAGGCACTGGCGACTGCCACCATGCATCTCCTCTTGCTCTGGTGATGAATGCAAAGCTCTCCTGGCCCACATGCTCCTCGGGTAGGCGGCTCTGCATATCAGCCCTTGGCGGGTGAGCTCATCCTGCGGCTACATGCTCTGTCCTCCTCCCGGACTCTGATGCCTGCTCCAGCAACCAGCAATGCCAGCGCACCTCAGTGAAGACACGCCCTCCCGCTACAGATGGTTTTCCATTAACCCCCATTACAGCAAGCTACAGTTCTGTGACCATTGTTAACATCTGCCTGCTGCAGCTTTTCCCCATCTCCCTATTTGCCTATCTGCCTATTGACTTATTTTTGTCTGAGAATTTGTGACTTAAATCAATCTCTTGAAAGTGGCTATAGCTGGAATGTTTTCAACTGAATCTGGGGTCCAATTCACAACATGGTGATTATGGATAAGACTGGGTTTGTTTCTGTTGTCATAATGTCTTGCCTGTTTACCGGGCCTTTCTTGTGTTTTCTAAAACCATTTCTTAGTTTTATTGGATTGTTCAATTTTCTTTGTTCCATTATTGCCCTTCACAGTTTAAAAATTGTATATCCTATTTCTATTCTTATAGTGGTTATTTACAAGTTTAGGTGAACGTTATGTAAAAACACATAACATTTTTTCTAACTATGACTTCATATACCAGTCCATATGCATGCATGCGTGTGTGCATGTGTGCACACACACAAACACATATGTATATATAGGTATACATATAAATAGATGATCTAGATATACAGAAATATCTCAGAATGCATTTCTTCCCTGCTTTTTCTGCCTCTGAAATAGCCTACCCTCACTCCTGCAGGACCATTTGTAGAGTGAATTGTAAAACTTCAGTTACAGATTCCTGTTGATTTTTCAGGGATTGTTTGACAACTGATAATCAGGCTTAATGCCAAATTTTCTGAACTCTAACTGCTTGTATTTATTGTATCTCACTTATTCTGCTTAGAGTTTGGTTTTGGTTTTGCATAACTAAAATACATTATTCCAGCAATTCTTTCAGAAAACTTGTGGGTGGTAAACTTTGAATCCTTGCATACATGAAAACACATTTTTTTTTTTTTGCCTTTCTACTTGGCGTTTCAGAGTTCTGAAGACACTAATCAGTTTCTCATTGGAGCTTGGATATTATAGTCCCCTGTAATGGCCTAAATAGCCTTTTTTTCCTTGTACTTGATGCACTGGACTTGAAGGATGCAGTGGGTTTGCTGCTTCTAAGTATTTGTGTCTTCCTTCAACTCCAGAAGCATTTTTTAAAAATCATTTCTCTATATCTGTATTTCTCATTCACTTAGTTGTCTCTTTCTGAGGTATCTGTTGGAATCAAGTTAGAATTTCTTCAAAGACCTCTTGTCAGTCTGTGGTTTCCAAATTTAATTTCCCACTACAATGCTCCATAGAAAAGGTAGATTCCAGTCTGTTGTGGGGGGTACACACAGTGAGCCTAGGACACCTTATTTTATTTTCCGCCAGGAAATAGAAAAATGATTAAGGATCAAAATGGCCACAGCAAAACAATGCAGGAGCTAATCTGACAGTTCAAGCATCAGAAAGAATAACTGCAATGGAGTAAAACACATCAAATGCCAAAACAGTAACTCAAAGTGAAAATACGATCTGACTGGTCACCTATTTCTCTATCTTGGCTATTGCATAATCCATTCTCTTAATGAGCAAATAAACAAAAAGATCCTGGAAACAAAAAAATATAGCACTTTAGGAGGCCAAGGCAGGCATCTTACCTGAGGTCAGGAGTTTGAGACCAACCTGGCCAACATGGTGAAACCCCATCTCTACTAAAAATACAAAATGTAGCCAGGCATGGTGATGTGCACTTGTAGTCCTAGCTACTCAGGAGGCTGAGGTGGGAGAATTGCTTGAACTCGGGAGGCAGAGGTTGCAGTGAGCCAAGATCATGCCATTGCACTCCAGCCTAAGCAACAGGGTGAGATTCTGTCTCAAAAAGAAAAGACAATTTCAAAGAAGACCTGGGTTCAAGTCCCAAAATGTTCTCTGCCTAGACAAGTACAGACATGAGAACACCATTTCACATGATCAACAAAAAGACAGTAATCAGAGAAAGTGCTTTAAAAATGTTAAAAGTTCTTTAAAGTTATATACATACAGATGACATTACTTTAGGACTTTTTTTCTAAAACACACAGTGATATATGCATCCAATGTCACACAAGCAAAGCCACCTACTAGGAGACCCTGAATACCAGCCCACTCTAGCTCAGCGCCAACAGCCCTTTCCAGATTTCCCGGCAAAATTAACAATAAAAGTAAGGAGGAAAACAATTTTCCTCCAAAAGAGTGGCATTTCTGAAATAAGTATTCTCAATCCAAATAATGCTATATTATGTATCCCACTCTGTGTTCATTTTCTCTATTTGAGACTAAGTTTCAAGCACTTTAGCGGTACTTTGGTCTAATTTAAGTGATGTCTGGAAAAATCCAGGAAGCCAATGGAGAGCTGCCTCGTGCCAACACGTCGATGACCAGCTGCTTCCCGCTGTTGCAAAACACCCCTGGAAAGGGAAAATTTCCTGTCATGAACGTTCCTTTTCAGTTTTTACTTTTATCCAATGCCCATAATTGTCCCTGTCAGAAACAATGAAGGTACCATCTGTACACTGCTGTTTTAATATCCACCTGATGGTTACTGTCAAAGGATTGTCTTGGACCATGAACTGTGCATTAATTGCTTTGAGCACGGAACAGAATGGAGGGTCTGAACAAACCTGCATGTTTCAGAGGAAAAGGAGGCAAGGAGATGCTCCCTGCAGCCACACATCATCTTCAGCTGCATGATATTCAGTCCTAGAGTTGAGGAAGCAGAATTAAAGCCTACTGCTCCTGGGACCATGAGTCAGTATAGATCACTCCCTGGCCTAATCACTAAGACAAAAGCCTCTGACGCAGTTTCTGTTTAGTCTGGAGTTGGAAAATGCAAGACCAGTAATATAAAGGAGGAAGCCTCCAGGACAGATCCAGAGACATCTTCCTGCTGGAAACATTACAGACTATCTTAAATTTACCTAACTTATATGTATCCTGACTTCCAATTGTCTATAGAATGTGGCCCTGAAGAGTAACTACAAAAACCTGAATGTTTGCAAGTATCAGGATTCTATGGATGTTGTCCATTTTTATCAACATATGTGTGATCCTTTCATTTTTAATCAAGAAATTTTCTTGATCTTTAATCTACAAATATTTTAGCCAAATTTAGAATACTGTCTTAAATGATTCAGTCACAAAATTGAGAAGTAACATTTAATAAAAGACCTAAAAAGTAGCTCTTTTTATTTTTAAATGAAAATGCTACAAGAAAGTTTTAAATGTTGTTTTTAAACATAATGTTTTTAAAGCTTTTGGCCATTTGACTTTCAAAACCCAAAACATATTTCAGTTAAAACATTAGCTATGGCTATAAAGTTGAAGTTTTTCAAGTTAACACACCAAAATGTTCATTACCTAATTAAGGCCTCTCTTTAAAATCAGAGTAGAAAATTTTCGATTTGCTAAGAAACTTTGAGAAATTTTTTCTTTTCCTTCAGAGTTAGTTAAGCATCCAAACAAAAACAAAATAAAATCCATCTTCACCTCAATCTTTAGCCAACAACTTTCATCAGATCCTGGTTTGAGGGACACACTGCCATTCCTAATCAACAAACTGTTAAATGAAATAAGCAGGGGCCACTGGCCTGAGACTATCTCCCATCTTTGAGTTCCTACTTAACAAAGGCAATCTAATTTAGTAAGTAAACAAACCAAAACCTAACAGGACTATAACAAACAGCAGAGTTTCAGCTGATCATCAACAGCTAGATTTCAGCCAATCACAGGCAGCCAACTTATCCCCCCTGACAAATAAGGCATGTGCCTAAAGGTAGCCAGTCAGATTATCTGTTTTGCTTCTGTGTTCAGCCTATAAAAGCTGGCTGCTCACTCAGCTGGGTGAGGCTCTTCTGGTCCTGAGTGCTGCTTGATTCATGAATTATTCTTTGCTCATATAACCTCTGCTAAATTGAATTTGTCTAATTTTTTTTGTTAACAAAATCCTTCCAAAATAAAAGAATATCCATACTGAAGATATTTAAGTAAAGTCATTTTAATTTTAGTATTTGATATTTTAATCAATCAAGAAATAGAAATATAAGCAGAATATTAAAATAGGAGTGATGACCTAAAATGGAGCCTGCTAAAAGCACCTGTCTTAGGATGGTAATGGAAAATCTGAGGCGAGGGGCTGGGGCTTCTCATAAGCCATTCTTTACTGTTGACTTTGTAAATAATGTGTGTCATGTCAATATTTTTAAATATTAAAAATTTCCATAACTCATACATTATTCTTATATCATATACACATTAAATAATTAAAATGTCCATTAGGGCACAGGCATGGGGGATAATACAATGTCCAATGTGATATAGTTAAACAATCATGAACTGATTCTACTAGCAATCCTTTCACTACTCTTGAAAAACAAAATAAATTAATCACCAGTCCAAATTTCCATAAAGCTGCTTAAAAGTGATAGGCTTTATACACAAAAATTAATTCTAGGTGGGTTATAAACATAAACATTAAAGGTAAAACAACAGTAACAAAAACCCACTAGAACAACAATAGAAAACTCCTAAAAAATATAGGAAAATATCTTCATGAACTTGGGGAATGGAAAGACTTTTAAAATATGACACTATTAGCAGTAAACGTAGAAAAAAGGATTTATAAACTAGGCCACACTAAAATTAAGAATTTCTGTTCACCAAAATATGCCATTAATCTGTAAGCATGTTATACTTCAATTAAAAGTTTACAAACAGAGAAAAGAATGTCAAAAAAGTGAAACAATAAGCCAAAGAGTCTAAGATATCTGCAAAACATATAACCGCAATGGTTTGAATGTTTGTCCCTCTGAAACTCATGCTGAAATTTAATTTCACTAGGATGGTATTGGGAGATGGAACCTACAAGAAATGCGTAGGTCATGAAGCCCCCACCCTCCTAAATGGACTAATGCGTTATCTAGGGAGTGGGCTCGTTATGAAGGGAGTGGGTTCACCCCTCTTGCTCTCTCTTTCTCACCCTCTCTTTGCCCTTCTGCCATGTGATACCTTCCACCATGTTATGACACAGCAAGAAGGCCCATGCCAGATGCCAGCACCTTGATATCAGGCTTCCCTGTCCCCAGAACCATGAGAAATAAATTTCTATTTTTAATAAATTACCCAGTCTCCAGTCTGTTATAGCAGCACAAAACAAAGACAATGATTTAGGGTTTGTACCTGTAATATAGAAAAACTCATACAAATCAATAAAGAAAACAAAAACCAACACAAAACAAAAAAAGAGAGAGAAATAGTAAAAAGACGTGATTAGATACTTCTCAAAATAAAATCTTGAAATGGAAAAATTAAAAAATAAAAATGTCCTCAACTTTAGCCATAATCAGATAAATGCTAAGTAAAATAACAAGAAACTGTCACTCCACACCCACTAGAATGGTAAATTTAATAGACTAAAAATGCCAAGCGTTGGTGACTATGTAGAGCAACAAGAATTTTCATATGCTGCTGGTGGGAATGTTAATTGGTATAACCATTTTGAAAGTTGTTTAGCATCATCCAGAAAAGTTAAAAGCTCGCTGCTCTATTGCCCCGCTAATCTACTTTCACATCTATATCAGAGAGAAATGCATACTCCTGTCCATCAAAAGACATACACCACCACATTCCTTGAAGTGTTCTTCAAAACAGACAAAATCTAGACGAAATCTAAATAGCCATCAATATAATAATACACGTTGTTATATTCATACAACAAAAAGAAAGTAGAGCTACAACAACTTGGGTGACTCACAAAAATAAAAATGAACCAAAAGAGCCAGATCCCAAAGAACACAAGCTGTGTCCTTGGGTGATTCCTCTTATACAGAGATCCAGAGAGGGGCAAAACTAGACTCTGGTGTTTGAAGTAAGGCAAATAGTTCAGCTCTGGAGGAGGGAAGATCTGTATTGGGTGGTGACAGCTTAGGTGGGTCCACTTTGTGGTAACACATTGAATTGATTTTGATATTGTGCCACATTAGTATATATCTATTCTATTACAATTTAAAGTTTTTAAATGGGGTTAAAGAATGACTTCCAAATAAAATGTGTGTCTCTCTATGAGCCAGCCAGTGTGTTATAGGTTACTTCAAATGACAATAAAACGTCTTAACAGAGAACTGGAACAACTGTTTCCTGACTAGTGATTTCAATTGTAAATTTTATCCTTTCGCACTTAATGAAATATATATTGGCAATCAGTGAGCAGCCTTACCCTAACTTTCTTAATCTAAATCCCTGATCATAGTATCTTCTCTGTGTGAGCTTCTTAGATACTTTAGATTATAAACTCATTCAACAATCCTGAAATTTGAAACCAACAAAAGAGCTAACTTAACACCTGCCTTTTCTCCACAAAATAAAGCAAGTAAGTCCTCTTCCCTCTCTAAGTCCTCTCCCCAGAGTATAGACACCACTTTTTTACCCAAGACAGGAATATTTACAAACAATTCACTTTCAGTGATGCAAGAGTAAATTTCCCATGCTAAGAATCTCTCACAGGCGGGATTCATTAACCATGACAACTACAATTTCCTACTCCTTGTCCACTGCCACCTACAGTTTAGACAGGTCAGCTCCTGCACCTATGAGCTGTCTCAGAGCCAGTAGTCAGCCACACATCCAGGCCTTTCCCACAGCCCATTCTTCTGCACTAATTTTTAACCCATAATACAAGCTTTCATATAATTCATCACTTAATTTCACATTAGTTTCAGTCCATTGTTTTGGCTAGCTGGGAGCTGAGACTCCAAGGCTTCTGCTGTATCCTCAAGCTTTACATCTTGGAAACTTAATTAGCATAGTACATGATGCCTTGTCTTGAGATATCAAAAATAAGATCAACAAGGAGAGCTAAGAATAACAGGAGCGTGTGTGTGTGAGTGTGCATTCACACACACATAAATATGCCTGAGTACATACTCTTTTACAATACTTTTCAAGATTTTTTTGGCTATAATAGTTTATAGCTGATGCTAATTAAGGAAATCACTGAAATTAAGAGCATGGGAATTGCAATTAGAAGATGCCAAATGACTTCCTTCTTCTCTGAGGAGGAGTAAAACACGACCTAATCCTGATTTTAAAAATAAATCAATAAGAAAGCAGAGATTCTCATTGTCCTTCCTCCATGACAAGACTATTTCTCTTCCTTTAACAGAATGTCAAGGATGAAACTAAAAGCTCTGAGAGAGCTGAACCCTTCAGGGAATATCTTCAGTGGTAGCCTTGAAAGGCAACATTTACAAGAAATTCCTTTAGTAAAACTGCTTACAATTCTCAGTCTATACAGATCAAAAGAATGTTGTGGGTTTATCTCCCAGAGCCCTAAAGAGGTTCTAGAAGGACAAAATTGCTACCATAATACATGGTATCAATTATAAAGGTACATTACAGATTGGTTTTTTTATTTATATCTAATAGCTGTACATATTTTGGAGGTACATGTGATATTTTGATACCCATAGATAATGATGATGAAATCGGTGTCATTGGAATATGCACTACCTCAAACATTTATCTCTTATGCTGGGAACATTACAAGTCTGCTATTCTAGTTATTTGGAAATACACAATAAGTTATTGTTAACTATAATTTCTCTACTATACTATCAAATACTAGAACTTACTCCTATCTATCTATATCTTCCATCTAACTTACTCCCCTTAACCAGCTTCTCTTCATCATCTTCTCCCCACTTTCTTCCCAGCCCCTGGTAACCACCATTATACTCTCTACTTCCATGAGATCCACTTTTGTAGCTTCTGCAAATGACTGAACACATATGATATTTATTTCAATTTAGAATTTCAGTTCTGCTATCAGTAATGATGAACTCAGTGATTCTCACCAACTCTCCAGTGGGAACAATTAGAAGAGCTGGGGGGAAAAAAAGAAAAATCATGTTTGAAGGCACCAGGATACTAACAGGGCAGTGAGGAACTACAGAGACAAGACCCAGGAAGGGAGGGGAGCCCTAAGAGAGTACCAGGATTTGAGGCCACCTTTCCAGAGCCCTGTGATTATTTAGTAATGCTCAAGAGGCTGAAATTTTGAGCAAACTTTGACAAAAAGTTAAAAGGGGACAGAGTTCAAGACTTCTTGAAGAGAGGCGCGGTGGCTCATGCCTGTAATCCCAGAACTTTGGGAGGCCAGGGTGGGCAGGCCACTTGAGGGCATGAGTTTGAGACCAGCCTGGCGAACGTTGTAAAACCTGGTCTCTACTAAAACTACAAAAATTAGCTGGGCGTGGTGACAGGTGCCTGTAATCCCAGCTACCAGAGAGGCTGAGGCAGGAGAATCATTTGAATCCGGGAGGTGAAGGTTGCAGTGAGCTGAGATGATGCCACCACACTCCAGCCTGGGTAACAAAGGAAGACTCCATCTCAAAAAGAAAAAGACTTATTGAAGAGAAAGAAGACTCAAGTTAATACTCTGTATTTATGCCCTACAATGTATACGCAAGAACCAGAAACAAACCAGCCTTTACAGGGACTGAAGCCCATCTTCACATCTTCTCAGCCCCTAATTTAATTAAGGTAATGTGTGGTTGCTGGTGCCCTTGGGGTGGATGTTGTCAGAAGCAAATATTAACAGGAGTAAAAGTGTTCTCCATTCTCTCATCGCTACCATTTTTCCTGTACATTATCTGGGACAAACTACAAACACAACCAGGCTTAGAAGGAGGACAGACCATGTAAGAGAAAAGCAAAAAGAACCATCACTAACAAAAACAAAGGCACAAAATGTCTTAAGAATAAAATTATCAGGGGGCCAGGTGCAGTGGCTCATGCCTGTAATCCCAGCACTTTGGGAGGCCAAGGCAGGTGGATCACGAGGTCAAGAGATCGAGACCATCCTGGTCAACAAGGTGAAACCCCGTCTCTACTAAAAATACAAAAAATTAGCTGGGCATGGTGGCGTGTGCCTGTAATCCCAGCTACTCAGGAGGCTGAGGCAGGAGAATTGCCTGAACTCAGGAGGTGGAGGTTGCGGTGAGCCGAGATCACACCATTGCACTCTAGCCTGGGTAACAAGAGCGAAACTCCGTCTCAAAAAAAAAAAAAAGAATAAAATGATCAGACAGGGCTGTAAAAGAAGTCTTATTAATATATTTGAAGAAACTTGAGAGCTAGAAAACATCATAAGAACCAAAAGGAAATTCTAACACTAAAGCATGCAATATTTGAAACTTTAAAAAGAAGTCAATAAATGGGACTAACAACAGATAGACGTGAAAGAATTCAAGGACTGAATACTGAATATAGGTCAACAGAAAACAGACTGGATGAAGCATGGAAAGACAAAGTCATGGGAATTACGGCAAAGAATAGGAGGCATATGGAATAAAGCAGGCTTCTCCATCTCAGCACTGTTGACATTGGGGGCCAGGTAATTCTTTGTCTTGGGGAGCCATGCCATGCAATGTAGGACATTTAGCAGCATCCCTAGTCTCTTCCCAGTAAGTGTCAGTAGCATCCTTCTCCCTAGTTGGGGGAACTGAAAAAACAAGAGGAGCAACAAGAAGGCATATAGCTGACCTCTTGAGAGAAGTACTGGAAGTCAGAAAACAGGATAATATACTATAGACACTGTGCCGTATGTAAAAGTGCTGTAACTAATTGGCAACATGAAGTCTGTATTTCTGAATTATCATTCAAAAATGAGGCAAGATAAAAACGTTTTGAAACAAACATGGAGAAACTGTGCTACTTCCAGACTTTCATGAAAGAGAAGTCTAAAGGGCAGAAGGAAAATTATGTCAGAAGAAAGTTAGAAGATAAAAGGAGGAATTAAAGTAACAAAAAGGTAAATGTAAGAATAAACCTAAAAGACTACTGACTGCAAAAAAAAACAATTATAATCTTATAAAGTTTAAATATATTTAGCTCAGGCTGGACATGGTGGCTCACGCCTGTAATACCATCACTTTGGGAGGCTGAGACAGGTGGATCACTTGCAGTCAGGAGTTCAAGACCAGCCTCGCCAACATGATGAAACCTTGTCTTCTACTAAAAATACAAAAATCAGCCATGTGTGGTGGTGCACGCCTATAGTCCCACCTACTTGGGAGGCTGAGGCACGAGAATCACTTAAACCCAGGAGGCAGAAGTTGCAGTGAGCTGAGATTGCACCACTGCACTCCAGCCTGTGTGACAGAGTGAGACTCTGTCAAAAAAAAAAAAAAAAGAAAGAAAGAAAGAGAAAGAAAAAAAAATAGTAGTCCTAAAAGTTAATATTGTTTTTCAAAAAACTCTCTTTACTAAAGGCAACTTATACATTGCTTTGAAGAAAGTATGTGCTGGTTTATATATGTGGACTCAGTATAGGAAACTGCCTGTTTCACCATACCCTCATCAGCTCTGAGTCTTATTTTAAAATATTGACTTGAGTAGTGACTTGGTTTATTTTATATATACAAATTTACGTGTAAGTTAAGATTTAAAGAAATAGCCCTCAGCGATGGAAGCCAGTCAGTCTTTCATTCTCTCAGGATCATTTCCAATGATCTGTGGTGAAAAAATCCATGAACCCATACCTGGAGGAGGAAGAGTCTAGAATGTAAAAATGTAGCAGTGTTTTACAGTTGTACTTACTATTTATAAATTCAATGTTAGAATTAATTCAGTGAAATGAGAGAAGACAAATGTATTGAATGACAGTCACGTTTTTCCCATTCACATGTTTTTGGAGACCCTTTTTGGCACCCTTCCCTCAAAGCAACAGTACATGCCCACAACCTTTGGAGTATTATTCCCTCCCTCTTCATGTGTGAGTTTATCATAGTAGCTTTTCATTACTTTTAGTGTGTTGTGTTCAGTTTGTAAGAGCAGAAGGGAAGATTATGTTCTCTTTGTCTTACCTTCCCTTCCTCTGTGCCTCTGCCTTTCTGATGGAGCTATCTACTGGCAGAGCTTTGGGAACACAATGCCTTTAAACTTTAGGCAGCACAATTGAGATGGGACTGGGAAAGTCCCTCCTGAGGGGCGAGTGAGTATTGTGAAATTTTTGGAAAGGTTAAAAAAAAACATGGAAGAGTAGATGAGAAGGTTGGGATGTGTCTGGGGGAAAGGTGAGGGTAGAAACAATCTGATTCTTAAGGTTTAATGGAAAGTTCTTTGACTGGGTTATAAAATGCTATGGGGCTGTTTCTTTCCTAGGAATCTCTCCTTATTTTATAACCTGATATTTCATGATAACCTGACTTTCTATAAAATATAAATTAGGGCAAATGTATTCCTTGGTGCTATGGCTTAAATGTGTCCCCCACAGTTCATATGTTGGGATCTTAATTCCTAATGCAGCAGTATTGGGAAGTGGGCCTAATAAGAGGTGATTAGCTGATAATAATTAGTATTGTTATTTCAGGAGTGAGTTATTGTGAGGGGGGAGATAACAAATTATCTCAAGAGTGGATACGTTATAAAAGTGAGTTTGGTCCCCTCTTGCTCTTTCTTGAGCACTCTCTAGCCCTTCCATCTTCCATCATGGGCTGTTGTAGCAAGAAGCCCCATTTGTCAGATGTCAGTACTTTGAAAGTGGACTTTCAAGCCTCCAGAACTGTGAGAAATAAATTTCTTGATAAATCACCGCCTTCATGGTATTTCTGTTACAGCAACACAAAACAGACCAAGGCACTTGTTCAAATCAAAAAGAAACATTGTTGTTCTAGGATATAATAAATGTAAAAACCAGTGCAAATTTATTTTGGTCTACATGTGAAGGGATGAGATAAGGAAGGTGGATGGTGTGGGACAGAAATTCAACTGTTAACTATTGTATAGATTCAAACTTGGACACCATTTACTCTTAGCAATTTATTCCCAGCCAGTTCAGAGTTTATAATGAAAAAACATTTTCCTGACATATTAAGTGGCTCACATATAACAAAAGGCCATTTATGAAGGAAGGAATTACTTTGGAAATTTATGCAAACTATTTAATCACCTAAATTATGAAAAAGTTCCAAAGTAATTTGGTTCCTGATTTTGTGATAGGAACATTTTTCTTGGTAATTGGTGTAGTGGCTTCATGTCAGGAGTCACTTCATTTTCCTTTTCAGAAGAAGAAAAGGGTTTAGGAATGATTAGTATTTGATTTATTTAGTGCCTCCCTATTCCGTGTAGAAGAGGACATCAGTATATGCCCTAGATTGGATGGGAAATGGAATTTTGGGCTGGAGAAGGGTGAGGTATAGTTTTTCTTGTGTTAAAACTCTGTTTGTTTGATTAATTAGAATGAATTGCCAAGGTATTTCTGGACACCATTAATTTATTATCTTCCTACAAGTCTGTAAGAGAAGAATTAGAGCCTAAAGATCTGTACAGAACTCACTATTTATAGATTTTACGGAAAAACAAAAAGGATTCCATAAATATGTTTGAAAACCGTAAGTTTAATCAGTTTCTACAGGACTTCTTAGAATCCTTGTGACAACATGAACTTGGAATTGGTAGAAGGGGTTATAGTTCTTTCTGTTTACTAATGTCCATAATTTATGTAGGGCTCTTTTAGACCATAGGTGTAGGGATGACCCCAGCCTGGTTTCACAAGGCAGGACTTCCAGTGAATTCTCTCACCAGTGTGTTCCTTGTTTGGAGTTCAGCACTGGGGGGCTGACTGGGTAGCAACGTGCATAGGAACAGACAGTCTCAGAACATGCACTTTGGGCAAAGAGCAGAGCCCCATTAGGTCAGGCTTGGATTTACCATGGTGGCTCCAGTAGAGGACTGAAGCTTTGGCATATCATGCTCAATGTTCCTTCCTCTCCATCACATATTTTTTTTATAAATTGAAAGTCTTTAATAAATGTGAATCACCAGTGGTGGGCATTTTGTCCAAGAATTGTCCTGAAGAGGAAGACAGTTTGGACCAGCTGCCCTGGGAAACTCTTCAGGCTACTTTACTCAAGTGCAGCCTTTAGTACATTAAGGCAGCCATGAGACAGGCTGGCACTGCCTTCACGACCTGCACTCGTACCCACTCTTAGCGGCTGACCTCTGACTCCTTTGAGAGAGTCTAGTAAGGGGGACATGTCCTCCTAGGAGCCCCCACCATCGGGCTCCTCCCTTTCTATGCCTTTGATTGCTTTAATAGTTTCCCTTTCTCTTGTGTTTGTATTGAAATATTTGGAAGAGAAAAATGTTTTCATTTTGTTCTTCATGATAAAGGAGCGCAGGGTTACATGAAACCAGGATATTTAGAAATGGTTGGTGATGACTCCTAACTTCTCTTAACTTTTTTCCCTGACCTGCAGTTGTTTATGCTCTGATAGTACCACAAATCCTTTTTCCCCACTAATCCTTCCCTCTCCCTCTCCCTCTCCCTCTCTCTTTCTCTTTACTTCTTCCCTTCTTTCTCTCTTTTTTTTTGAGATGGAGTTTCACTCTCATGGCCCAGGCTGGAGTGCAGTGGCATGATCTCAGCTCATTGCAACCTCCACCTCCCGGGTTCAAGCAATTCTCCTGCCTCATCCTCCTGAGTAGTTAGGATTACAGATGTCCCCCACCCTTTTTTATTTTTAGTACAGACAGGGTTTTACCGTGTTGGCCAGGCTGTTCTCAAACTCCTGACCTCAGGTTATCCACCCACCTTGGCCTCCCAAAGTGCTGTGATTACAGGTATGAGTCACCGCACTCGGCCCTCCTCCTAATTCATATAGTTCAGCAACATGTCCCTATAGGTCACTTCTAGTAGCCTTTGCTGTTTAAATAAGTTTAGGAGCATCTGCAAACTTAGAAAGTTCCCTCCCTGCCTTTGAGATAATTTATAAAAATATCAATTTTGATTCTGGCAGAATCCCGCATGTAGGCCCTTTATCCCAATTAATGTTTTTCAAACATTAGAGTGCATGACATTGTGATAGATCATTAGCCATCTCTGCTACTTTATATATTTTCTCTATCATTATCCTTACGCATGCAAATAAACTTAACACCGTATTTCCATTCATTCTAAGATGCACATGAGTTTCACATTTTAACTTTTTATTTGAAATTGGGCATATCTTACAATTGAACGGCATCTTAGAGTTAATGAAATGTGAAACTAGAATAAATGCTTAGAGGACAAACAGTGCAATTGGAATTATCCATAAGTGTATGTTAAAAATAACCTGAAAAGAGTTTGTATTTAAAAGTATTTTCAGAGTTTCGATTATGGTGACTACAATTTTTGTTTCCCATTCTTCTGAATTCAGTTGCTTCTTCCAGGAGGACACCTGATACAGCAATTACTTCAATGAAGTGATATCAGTAATGACATTGTCTTTGTTTATGTGAAAAACATTTTTCTTTTAACTTTACTCTTGCATGACAGTGCAGCTGGTCATAGACTCCAAAGTTGAACTCCATAATTACTTTTCATAATTTGAACATGATTCCTGGATGCTGTTTTCATGCCTTGCCAGCTGCTCCCTGGCCAGTTGTTGTTACCTGGTGGATAAACTGTATTTGATTCTGTACTTTTAAGATATTTTTCATATTCTATAGTGTTACAGTGTGTTACAATGTGACTTAGGTTTTTAAAAATTAAAATTATAAATAAATTCCCTTGTAGTACCTTCAGGTTTTCTTTAAACACCTGTATCTTTCAAGTTCACTCTAACAGTTATCTTTAAAGAAAACTTGAAGGTACTACCGGGAGTTTCCATGGAGGCCACACGGTTTCCCCTGTGAGTATCCTCTATATCAGTATGACACTTTTTCTTACCATTGGTAATTGGATATTCATAGATATTTTAAACCGAGGTCCGTACTTTATTCATATCGTCTTGTCTTTTTAACCCCATTTTCTTTCTGTTCCGGGATCACTGCATCCAGGACACCATGTTCCATTTAGCCTTCATGTCTTTTTAGGCTCCACTTGATTGTACCAGTTTCTCAGCCTTTCTTTATTTTTGATGATTTTGACAGTTTTGAGCAGGGTACTGGTCAGATATTTTGTACCATATGTCTCCCTTGGGATTTGTTGGATGTTTTTATCCAGGTTAGAATGGGGTAATGTGTTTTGGCATAGAAAGACGTCAGAGTATTTTGTTATCATGTCATATCCAGGGTGCATAGCATCAATATGACTTGTCATTGTTGTGAGCCTTAATCAATTGGCCTAAAATGGTATTCGTCAGGTCCCTCCACTGTAAAGTTACTCTTTTTTCCCTATTTATATACTGTACTCTTTGGAAGGAACTCACTATGCACAGCCCACGTTAGTGATTGGGGAGTAATGTTTCACCTCCATGAAGGGAAAGTGTCTACATAAATTGAAATTCTTCATAGTGGATTTGCCTCCTTCACCCCATTTATTTATTTAATCCTTTATTTATGTCAGTGTGAACTCAGGACTATTTATTTTATACTTTGGATTATAATCAAGGTTGACCTTATTTTATTGCTTAAATTGTTCTAGTTTTTACCGGTAAGTTCTTGTTAAATTTGCTGCATTATCCCTCTGGTCTAACAGCATTGGTGCTATTTTATTTTTTCACTCACTTTCCTTCTTTCTGGCTCTACAGTATGTTCCAGGTTCATCTGGTATATTTCCCGTCCAACACCTAGAGCCAGCCATTTCTCCAGAACTCCTGGTTCCTTGTATTGGCGAACGATTAGAAAGCAAGGTTTGGGTGCTAGGTGGGTTCATTGCCACTGGGCTGTCATCATTTCTAGGCTTTTTAGACTGACAGAGCAAAGAGTTCTATGTGTATATAATAGCTCATATATACACAAATATCTATGAATGTTTCTGTATGTGACCATATGTATCTTTATTAAGTTAAACATGAATTCATGCTTATGTCTCCAACTCTCACTCTAAAGTGAGAAAACTGATTTCAGCACATGCCATCCATTTACTTAACTGTTCAGTTCCAATATACATGTACATTAGTTTCAGAATTGGTAACTCATAACTCTGTGAGGAACAATTCCATCAACTAGAGTGCAGTGCTTATATACAGTTCCTTGCAGAGTCCTCTCAGTTTCGGTTACATAGGCCAGCACATTTCTCTCCCAGTCATGCCAGTAAGGTTGTTTTATACTTTTGTAATGCATTTAAATCCTTTTGTTACATTTTGTGTTCCATCCTGTATCACCAAATCTCCTAAATATTTGTTTTGTATTCTGCATTCGTTTTGGGTTACTCTTTGTATTATAAAGTTCTCTGAGTTTTGACAAATGCTTAGTGTCTCGTATTCACCATTACAATATGATACAGAATTCTCTGCCCTAAAAGGACTCTGTGATCCATTTATCTATTCCTAACTCCTACCCCTGTCAACCACTGATAAATTTACAGTCTCTGAAGTTGTACCTTTTGTTGAATGTCTTTTTATTGGAATGATACAGTATATAGCCTTTTCAGCCTGGCTTCTTTCACTTAGCAATATATATATTTAAGAGTCACCTGTATCTTTGATGGCTTAAGAGCTCATTTCATTTTGTACTTGAATAATAATCCATTGTGTGAGTGTGCCACGGGGTTGCATTCACCTATTATAGGACATCTTGATTGCATCCAGTTTTTGCGATTATGCATTAGGCCGCCATAAACATTCACGTGCAGGTTTTCTGTAGATACATGTTTTTGAATCATTGGGTAAATATCTAGGAATATACTTGTTGTATGGTATGGTAGCACTAGGTTTAGTTTTGTAAGAAACTGCCAAATTGTCTTCCAAAGTGGCCGTACCATTTTGCATTCTTACCAGCAATGAATGAGCATTCCTGTTGTTCCACATTCTCCCAGCAACTGGTAATGTGAAGTTTTTGGATTTTAGTCTTTCTGATAGGTGTATGGTGGTATTGCATTGTTTTAATTTGCATATACATCATAACATGATATGAAGCATCTTTTCATGTGTTTGTTATCTATACGTCTTCTTTGGTGAGTTGTCTGTTTGTAGCCTTTAGCCATTTTTCAGTCAGGATGTTTGTTTTTGTATTGCTAGGGTTCTTTCCTATATTTTGGATATAAGTTCTTTATCAGAGATGTATTTTGTAAAATTTTCTTCTAGTCTGTAGTTTTTCTTTTCACTCTTATAACAGTATCTTCCATAGAGCAGTTTTTAATTTTGAAAAGGTCCAACTTACTAATACTTACTAATTTTTTCTTTGCCTGGATCATCGTGTCTTTGCTGTTGTATCAAAAACCATAATCACCAAACCCAAAGTCACATATATTTAATCCTGTATTTTCTTCTAGTATTAGAGTGTTGTATTTTACAAGTAGGCTTATGATTCATTTTGATTTAATTTCTGTGATAAGCGTAAGATCTATGTTTAGTTTTTTTAGATATTTACCTTGCTTCTTGTCTACTGAGCTTCTTGGATCTATGATTTGTGTCTCTCAGTGGTGCTGGGAAGTTATCAGCATTATTATTTCAACTATTCTTTCTGCTTTGCTCTCCCTTCTGGCGATTCAACTATACATGTGTTATACCTTTCAAAATTGTCCCACAATTTTTGGATAATCTGTTTTTTTTTCCTTTTTGCAATTCAGTTTTGGAAGTTTCTGTTGACATATCCAGCTCACTGATTCCTTGTTTGGCTGTGTCCAGGCTCCTCATGAGGCCATCTAATACATAGTTTCTTTTTTCTTTTGAAACTTTAAAATGCTTAAATTTCATTTAGCTTGCATTTTTGATGACGTGTTCAAATTGCATAGACTCATTCTTTATTTCTGTTACACTGTTTTTGATTTCTAGTATTTCCTTGCAATTCTTTGAGTTTCTATCTTTCTGCTATTACCCAACCACTTTTGAATGTTGTTTATTTTTTCTTTAACACCTTTAACATATTTATCACATTACTTTAGATTTCTTGTCTAATAATTTCAACATCTGTGTCATATCTAAATTGTGTTCTGAGGTTTGCTTTGTCTCTTTAGACTGTTTTTTCTTTTCATTGCCTTGTAATTTTTTTGTCATAAACCAGAGATGTTCATGACATTATGCATTTAGGTAAGTACCTTTTTAGTGTGGGAAATTCATGTGACCAGTAGTAGTTGGGCTTTATTTGATGCTTGCAATAGCTTTAACTGCCAGAGTCTTCAGGTTCTTCTAGTGTTCTTGTTTTTGTCTTCCCTCTTGACGTCTGTCTTCCTTAATTAAGTACTCTTTCTCAGAGAATCTACAGCTCATTGGACTGTAATTCACAGTAGTTATACTGGACCCCTGTTGGTGTGGTGGTAAATGTGGATAAGAGGAAGAAGTGTTCTGCAATCCTGTTACATTGTAGTGTTTTAGCAGGCCTGTGTGTCTGGGCTGTGACCTTCACAAGTGTTTCTCCAGTGGTATGGTAGTCGTATAGCTTTTTCCGCCTTAGGTAAGACAGGCCACAGGGTGCTGGAGTGGGACAAATGCCATTTCCCTCACAGGGATAAGGCTCTGATAAACCCTGGAGAGTAGGATTTTGTTGAGGAGAAGGCTCCGGGTGACCTGTTTTCCAGTGGTTACTTCTCCCTTTCTCTTGCTGGAGCCACAAGATCTTCCTTGGGTATTTACCATGAGAACTTGGTGAAGTTTCTAGAGATAAAACCCATGAAATTGCAGAGGCCTCAACAAGACTGTGGCTCTCTGGGGGTTTCTTACTCTCACTCATTGCTGGTTGACACTCAGCTACCAGAGATTCACTGAAATTATCATCTAAGCATTACTGCAAGTTCATAGCTCCAGTGGCTTCTGCTTTGAGTGAGCAGATCTTGGCTGTGCTCGGAATTCCATGTCTCTCCAGATTTCAGTGTGGCACTTACTCTGCAGCGTCAGTCCCTCCTGAGTCCAAGAAATGTCATTGATTTTTCAGTTCATTCATTTTTTTTCTGTTGTAAGTATAAGAGTGATTAATTCTAAGCTATTTATATGCCAGAGCTAAAAATGATGGAGCTTTGATTAGTCTTTGATTTATATTTATATTTTTGAGGAACCTGTACTTCCTTAATCTGAGGATAAATTGACCAGTTCTGGAAATTTCTCAGCCATCATTTCTTTAAGCTTTCTTTTAAACTATTTTATATACATATTGAATCTTTTCGTTGTGCTCTTCAAGTCTTTCAAGCATTCACATTTTCCGTCTCTCTATATTTCTGAGCTACATTGTAGGTCATTTTATTGCATCTGTCTTACAAATTTTTTCTGTTCTTTCTAACTCACTGTTTAACCCACCCACTGAGCTTTTATTTCAGTTACTAAATTTTTCATTTTTCAAAGCTGTTACTTTTGTTTTCTTTCAAATCTGTGTTTTTATCTCTAGAATATCTTATTCTTTTACTATGTTTGTGATTTCTTTAATGCATTTAATCACGTTGAACATACTTACTCAGTATTATCCCTCTGATATTTCTCTTGTCTGTGTTTTTGGTGGCTTACTCCTCCTGACTTGGTTTTCTCTCTTTCACTCAGAAAATTTTTTACTTTGTGTGTTTTGTATTTTTGATCAGGAAGGTATCATTGTTGTGTTTTCTGTGCAACGATTTTTTGTTATTCCTTGCTTCTTTTTTGTGGTTTGCTAATTTGTTTGTTCTCATTGTGGTTTGTCCGGTGCCTCAAGTTTCACTGGCCTGGAACAACTTTTATGCTAATTCCATTGCTTGTAGAGTTCCCAGGCATTATGGATTGGTTACATGTGAATTCTCCATCAGAAAGAAGGCCCATATATTTTCAGAAAATAGAGTATACCCTGGCTCTCCACCTTCAGCCCAGATTGAGACAGACTAACTTGCTTCTTTTTTGGCCAGTGGTCTCTTCAAGATTCCTGTGCCATTCTGGTGGATGTGGGTCAGGGGTTTGGTTCAGCCCTCCACCTATGAGAGAATCTTTTCCATAGTCCCACTTAGCCATCATTTAAGCTCCCTGTGAATAAGACTGGCCACTGGTCCCACACTCCTGCACTCTGCTACAGTGTCAGCTCACATACTTACAAGGTTCTTTTCAGTTTCCTCTTGGATTTTTGTTGTTATTGGTGTTTTTGAGGATTTCTTATGCTTTCTTGTGAGCTGAAATCAGCATTTCAGAAGACATTTGTTTGATTTTCTCTAGAGTTTCCAGGCGTTTGTAGCAGGATGGCATTCACAGTATAGAGTCTCCTGTTTTGCTAGAACCAGAAGCAGGTCCCCCATGTATTATCCAGGCATACTTATTAACTAGTTTCTCGTGTTGTAGTCTCCATTTCAGCTCTAGCTGTGCTTCTTGTTTCACTTCCATTTCCAACCTCTTCTGTAATTGATGTAATCTCTTTGTGTGTTTGCTCTGCAAACACCGTAATTGATTATCTCATGCCCTGCCTTCATGCCAGTAACTCAATTTTTAGCTGTGTCTGTTTTGTTCCTTTCTGTTTCTAATTTAACTATGTAATAATTTGTTTTGGTTCTCAGTTTATTCATTTGGCTCTGCAGTGTTCCTCTTTTTCTGTTATTTTATTAGCTCATCTTTGAAATCATGCTTAATTTGATCCAAGACTTATATAGTCTAATATAAAGAACTCATGAGAAGCATGCCTTTCTTGTTTGGGCTTTTTTCCAGGCTACTTTATATATTAGTTGTGTGTGTCTGCTTGCCTTTCTTCCTTGTGCTTATTTTAAAATTTTTATTTATGTATATATTTATTTAATCATTCATTCACTCATGCGCATACCTCCTTCATGTAGCTGTCGTTCCAATTTGCTTTTATTTGGCTGATGCCTCATTCATATTTTCTGTGATGTAATAGGGATATGTTATTTTATGTCATACTTTCCTGATTCGTGGCCTGATATATTTTTGTCTTTGTTTATTAAACCAATTAACTTATATTATTTGTAGAAGTATTAGAGGCATCAAATAACAACAACAACAATGAAAAACAAACAAGAAAAATAAATGACTGCTTCTAAATCCTGCTTCTAACTTCCATTCATGCGTCTTATCTCTGCCCTCTTTATTGGCCTTTCAAACCCACTTTGCACCAGTTCCATACCAAGGGCTCTGTTGGGGTCTCCTTATCTCTAACTCAGTTCTTTAGAGGACCCCAATTGTGATGAGATTTGTTGCATCTAGCTCTCTGACAATTCATTGGAAAAGCCTGATTACAGAAATTTTGTAACAAGTCATTTGTGGGAGTCTGGCTGTGCGTGTGGGTGTTTGCTCTTAGTCCAGTGAGATACAACTTGTAAACAGTCAAGGAAATTCCTGAAAATTGATTCAGTTGGGATGATGGCTTAAACATAAAGAGAGGTTTATCCTTTCTGTTCAAGGATAGTTTAGGAGAGGCTTGATTCCTGCTCCACTCAGTATGCCAGAAAGCCAGCGTCTCTTTCCCACTTTCTCCTCTACTCCACAATTCTCCTTTCACCTCCCGTTGTCAGCTCTGCTAATTCAAGATCAGTTCTTTCTCTGTTAGGTTCCGCTCTCATTATCCACCTTCCAGGCTTCATTCCCAAAAGTTAGGTCCTTTGAGGGAGATGGGGCCCTTCCTTATAGAAAGAAAGGAAGCCTTTCAGTTACAGTGAAAAGTGCACGCTTGAACTCTTCCTCCCTCCCTAAGAAGGCTGGGTAGCTCTGGGGATAGGAGTCCACCCAGCATGAACCAAATGAACATCAGCTTGGGTGGGGCTCACCTCCTAAGCTCTCTTATTCCTACACACATAGGCAGCTGAACAGCTTCATGGTGCACCTTGCTCTCTTCAATCTACCATTGGGCAGTGGATTTCACAGGGGGAACAAAAGTTGGTGGTGTTGCCTAGATAGAGGTCCTAAGCTCAGGAGACCCACTTGCCTCTGTTCACCTGGAATTTATTCTTCCTAAAGGACTCAGGCTGATCAGCCAGTTTTCCATCTTGTCATCCTGGGTCTTTCCTGGGATTATGTCTTAAGGAATTACATGCTGACCTGTTGGGAGGAAAAAATATATATAAATATATACATATTATACTGTGGTCTAATTTTTAAAATCCCTCAGGCCTTATACTTTACATTGTTCCTGAAATCAGCGTTCTAGAACTGTGCAAGATTAACTTTGGTAGTTAAAAGTACAGTCAAAGAGTTCGGAATCACTCTATTAGGGGAGTTCTAGAGGCAAAAGTTTTTCCAAGGATTGCAGTCTACCTCAGTGGCTCTTTGGAGCAATGTCTCCAGTCTCAGGGTCTTCGGGGTGCTGTGTTTTAAAGCATAATGCATTTCCTCTATTTGTCAGTGTTTAATGGTAATGTCAGAAATAAGCATATATCTGTAAACAGTTCAGCTGTGATTAAGGAGCTCCAGAATCCTAGAAATAGTGAGGTTGCTTAGCTTAACCCTCTGCCAAGATGGCTAGCTGGTTGATGAGGCCAGGATACAAGGCTTGAAGGGAGTTAGGTTGCATACACTTTTTGAAAAGATTCTCATCTGTACGTTCATGCATCGTAGAATAACCATGAACCCACTGGGAATATTAAATGATGACCTCTAGACACTTAATTCCTAAGCCTTAATTTCAGTGGGAACCAAACCAACCAGGTTTCAAAGATGAGCTAATAAAGTAACAGAATAAAAGGAACATTGCAGAGCTAAATGAATAAACTGAGAACCAAAACAAATTATTACATAGTTAAATTAGAAACAGAAAAACAACTGGTAATTATGTGCCACCTCTAAAAATAGGCAGCCACAGATAGTGAGGAGATATTGCCAGTTTGAGCCAATTATCTTAGCCTTTTCAGTACCTTTCTATCAAAGGAACTTTTTTTAGAAATTGAACAGTGGAGAACTTTGCTATGTTTTAGGCACATTTCTTCATGCTACCTATTCAGTCCTTGCAACATGCTGGAGAGAGAGCAGTTGACAACCGTCACCCTTGTTTTCACAAATAAGGGAACTGAGTCTCAGAAAAGTTCAGTGACCACCCCAAGCCCACATGGCTAGTGAATACCAGAGCCCAGAGCCTGTATTATCTGTACGTTTTACATTGTGTCTCCAACACACAGACCCTGAGCAATCCCAAAATGTGAGCAGAGGTGGAGCCAGGTTCTGCATCCTGAGAAGGCCGGGCACCGTGGTACGAGGACCAGGATGTCCTAGAAATGCCAAGCTCCCCATCAGCAGCTCTCAAACATCCAGGCTTCAGGACTCTTTTGTTCTCCTTGAGGTTATTGAGGATCCTCTAAGTTTTGTTTACATGATTGTGTCTATCAGTATTTACCACATTGGAGATGAAAGCTAAGAAGCATTTTAAAGTTCATTAATTCACTTAATATTCTATGGCCATTCCATAAATAGCATAATGTTAACACAGATAGCATTTTATGGAAAATAACCACATTTTCCCCCAAGAAATCAGTGGGAAGGGTGGAATTGCTTTTTATTTTTGCAAATCTCCTTAATGCCTCAAGTAATAGAAGACATCTGGACTCTCTGACTGGGTTCTGCATTCAGTCTGCTGTGGTTCCTATGTCCTGTAGCCTCTGCAAAGTTCTGTGGAAGACTCAAGGGGAATGGGGAGTGAAAGAGGGAAATAATGCCTAACCCTTATGAGAAAAGATTGGATTCGCTGGTCCTCTGAAAGCATCTTGGAAACCTAGGGGTTCCCAGACCATA
Source organism: Aotus nancymaae (assembly GCF_030222135.1). Classification (NCBI taxonomy): domain Eukaryota; kingdom Metazoa; phylum Chordata; class Mammalia; order Primates; family Aotidae; genus Aotus; species Aotus nancymaae. The sequence continues at coordinate 124,914,460 of NW_026988425.1, forward strand.
CTTTGAAACTTGTCTTGTACAATTACCAAAGGGAATTATTTTCCATGATCATAATCATAGTGTTTGCTGTTACAACAAGGTTGTAAACAGGTTAGGGGGTTGGATCTCAGTTTCTGTACTTAGCTGTGTGACCTAGGGCCAACAGCTTGTTTGTTTCATAAATGATATATTTATGCATTCCCCTTCTCTGATTATAAAGGTAATACATGCTCATGGCAAAGCATTCAAACAGAAGAGACATATAAAATTAAATTTGGGGGGTCTCCCATAATCTCCATTGTTAAATGAGAAAAATAATAGTACTTACTTTGCTGGATTATTGTCATGAAGCCAAAATGAGTTGTTGGCCTGTGCATGTGACATTTAGAAATTCAAACTCTATTTAAGGATTAGCTTTGTTATTTTCGGGTATCATTTATTGATATCCTCTTGGTAAAGTGCTTGTTCATCTTTTGCTCATTTTTCTATTGGATTGCCTTCCCTTTTCTCATTGATTTTTAGGAGTTTATTTCTTATTCTGGTTATGAGTCTTTTGTCAGACCCACTATCTTGCTGACTCAGGGAAAACCTCAGTTTGTTATGTTGTAAAACTAAGAGAAAAATGATTGGTGTAAAGATTAAATTAAATAAAAGAAATCACCTTTGTTAAAAACTTTAGAGTGCAATACAAATATGAATTTATACTATCTAGCTGTTTTCTCTGCAAACAAGAATTTAGAAATGGAGGTTAGATCTATTGTTATGTGTTTGCTTTTTTTTTTTTTTTTTTTAGCATCTATACAAAGGCAAAAACAAAATTTGATAGGAGCTCAGTAAAATCACGTTGAATGTTGTCACTCAATAATCCACAAAAGAATAATTGCTGCAGAAATGCAAGATAGCACATTACGCATTACCACGGCAGTTGTACTCCAAACCAGATACACGATTACTCAGAGAGATTGATTTTAAAAAGCACAATCACTTAAATCAAAGCATGTTCTCAACTGAAGTGCTCAGATTGAAAAAGAGTGGAGTTAGGCACGCTGACTTGAGGGTGCCTTGCCACACTGGCCTTCTGGGACTCTGTGGTGGGCTGGGGACCTTCCTCCTCCTGCGTTTGTCCCAGAGGGAGAAGGGAGTTAGGTTTTGCAGGAGAGCGTGTGTGTGAGTAGCCACGTGGTGACAGCCACTGGCACTGAGTGACATTGCACAGATTGCAGCGTGCTCCTCCTCTTCCCACCTCCTATAGCAGTCAGGGCAGCTGTTTTCATCCCTACTTCGCAGGAGAGAATACTGAAATGCACAGAAGCCAGTTGCCTGCTGAGTTGGGAGCCTTCAGGTTCTTTTGCTTGTGTGGACTCTGTTCCTCCATGCCTCCTGCCCAGTGGGGCAGGGCAGGAATAGGAGGGGGCAGCCTGAGGATCTGAAATTGCTGAAACCCACTTTAACAGTGCAATGGTCTGAATGTTTGTGTCCTCTGCTGAATGCATATGTTGAGATCTGAATCCCCAAGGTGATGGTATTAGGAGGTGATTAGTCCATGAGGGTGCAGTCATCATGGATGGCGTCCTTATATAAGAGGCCCCAGAGACCTCCCTCACCCCTTCTACCATGGAGGAGCCAGTGAGAATGTGGCTGCCTATAAACCTGGAAGCCAGCCCTCATGAGACACCAGGGTTCAACCATAGGGGCAGGTTAATCTTGGACTTCCAGCCTCCAGAACTGTAAGAAACAAACTTCTATTGTTTATAAGTTACCCAGTGTATGATATCTTGTTATAAGCATCCATGCAAACTAAAACACAGAGTCTGTGCTATTTAACTGCAGGCCCCCAGGTTCCCGTGGATGCTATTCTTCGGGAGACTAAACCTGTGTATTTATTCACAGGCCTCTGGGCCAGGGTTGGCTGTTTCTGTCCCCTCTCTTGCAGGAATCCCCTTGTTTGACCAGGAGGGCCTGCAACTTGGGAGGGAGTGACTGTTGTAGGCAGCTTTGCCTGCTGATTCATGGTTTCAGGCTCAAGTGCTGCATGGCAGGCTGGGGGCCAGTGGAGGGTATTTGGGTGAAAGACAAGGAAACTTCCCTCCTGGGGTGAGGAACTGGATTTCATCCCTAGGTAAATTCTGGGCAGTGGGAGTGGATCCCCTGCATATCTGCCCTGAACATCCTTCTTTTGGGGGCCAGAGGGCCATGTGGGAACTATAATCCCATCTGGGGACTTCCTTCATCAGAGGTGTGGCCACCATCCTCAGGTCTCCCAGTTCACCTGTCGCCTGCATGGCCAAGTGCAAACCCTGAGGCAAGGAAGTTGAGTTCAGGGCTGAAGTCCTGCCCCAGTTCCTCTGTGCAGAAGCCTTTCAGGAGCTCAGCTTTACTGCAGCAGGGTGGGGATGGCTTGACAGGGATTGAGGAAGGAGAGGGCTGTGGGGAGAGGGGAGGGGAGAGATGGACTCTGAACATACTTTTGGAGCAGCCCTGGGGAAGGGAGGGCTTTTCTTGCCAGCTGGTCAAGATCTTGCAGGAGAAAACATGGCACCTGCAGACCTATCACTGCCAGAGTTCCACAGGACCCCTTTGAGAAGGGGGGAAGGAGTCAGTCAGGAGCCATTTTGCAAATGAGGAGACCAAGGCCTGCAGCCACTGCCTCTCATCTGTGGTCACAGGCGTGGGGGCCTGGAGACAGTAACACCTGCATAGAGCCTTGGCAAGCAGGGCTGGTGGTGGGGACCAAGGGACAAAGGCTCAGGGCTGGAGTGCACATGGTGGGTGGGAGGGGATCCACATACTGTGGTATTGTAGGATCACAGGTTGTTAAATCAGAGGCCCGGCCCCAGGACGCCACCCTTGTCACTCTGGTTGAAGTCCATGTTCCTGTCTTCCTTTTAGTAGGGACCCTGTTCCCTCCCTTCGTGACCTTTGTTACCATTTGTTGTTATAGGTTGTTATAGTGTATCGTTATTGTGTTGTATAATCCTACCTCATCCCCACCACCCCAGCACACACACACAATTTTTATTCTAGGAGCTCAGGAGCAATATTAATTTCCACTGCACACATCAGGCAAGCATAATGCTGGGGACGGGAAGTGTTCCATAAATATTTGTTGAATGAATGAATGAATGAATGAAAACTTGGCTGGACGATGGCTTGTGGCAAGGGCTTGTGTACTTCACTAAGGATTTTTGAGTTGATCCTTTGGACAATGCAATTGAAGGAGAGTGATCTGATCATATTGGTGGTCAGAAAGCCCGGTCTGAAGATGAGTAGAGGATGCCTGTGTGTGTGTACACTTGTGTGTGCATAGGGGCAGCAGGCTGCACAGTGGGGATGGGAAGGACGTGAGGGACCTTGTCACTGCAGACAGAGAGCCAGGAGACTCAGCCCATGTGTGACCTGGGCAGGTGCCAGGAGGGAGGGAGATTGTTCTGGGAGCATGGTTCCTCATGCCCTCCTCTCTCCCTCTGCAGTCTTTGTCGGGGGCTCCCCTAACGGGCATCCCTGCATGCTCAGGTGGTGGCAGCTGCTGCTTGTTGATTACAGTTTGAAAAGCCGTACTTGGTCCCAAGCTGCCACACACTGTAGAAATTCGGTGTCCCTCTAATGGGCTTTCTGTTAGAAGGTTGGAAAGAAGAAAGCCTTTTAATTAGATTGGTAGTAATTGAGCTCCCAAACCACAGAAGCCTTTCTCTCAGCAGATGAAGACACAAACGCAATTAAAAGAAGGAAAGGCACCTAAATGGAACCTTTGCTAATTTTAAGTCCATTAAAAACAACAACTCCTTAATAAGTTGAGGCAACAGATACACGTTCTGAAGAGTTTAACAGTGCTTCCCAATAATACCGGAGATTGAGCTGGAGAGTGCTCCAGCAGCTTAAATGGATGGCTCCATGGGGTATCATTTGCTCAGTGCAGAGTATAGAGACGTGTTAGCTCTACAACTGCTCCCACTGAAAACTCCTGGCACATTTTATTTAGAAAATGGGATATATTTTTTCCTGTAACTGAATGAATGTTCAGCTTCCTGTGGACATTGCCCCTGGCCTGCGGTCCCCTGAGACATCATCCCATGTCCCTCACCAGGCAGCCCTGTCCTCTCTGTGGGGTTTGCCCTGCCTGGCCCATCTCACCCCAGAGGTGCCCAGCATGTGAGCGGCTGGGCTGAAGCACTGATGCATCAAAGTGTCCCTGCCAACTTCGGACATGCTCAGCACATTTTTATTTTAATGAGAGGCAGCACTCCTTTTCATTTGCATCTCTGCCCACTGACACGTCCCAGCAGATGCCACGTTCTTTCTGCCTCTGGAGCTTCTTTTTGGAAACTGCCTATTGGTGAACCAGGCCAAGTAGTTTCTGTTGTGGGAGCTTGAGGTTTCAGCTTCTGGGCACATCTTCACAGGGGCCTTAATTAATACTTTCCCTGGAGAGGATGTCAATTGCTAAATTCACAGAGGCCTTTAGGTTGGCATTGATTATTTCATACTGAATCACAGCATTTTCAGTGTAACTGTTGTACAAGATTCACTCATTTGCCTCCTTTCACGTTGTTTTATGCTGAGCCATATTGGGCTTGGTCAGCCATATGAAAACACTAGTTGCAACCCATTTGGAAAGGCCAGTCTTGACGGGTCTCTTCTTTAGACGTCCTGTGCTGGAGCAAAGCCACAGCTGGCACCCTATCCAAGCTCCTTGATTAGCACAGAGACTTAGCTGGAGTCAGACCTCAGGGAGGTGTTTTGGAAACTCTGGAGTCAGAAAAATCCAAGTTTGAATGGCTGCTTTGTAAAGTCACCTCATTTTTCTCACCTTTAGTTTACTCACCTGGGTAGGCTTTACCTTCAGGTGTATTTCAAGAGCCTGACGTGCCTCCTAGGAGATAGAGGATGAGAGAAAAGACATCCCAGATCTTCGGGGACAAGGCAGAGTCACAGACCACGGGGCACCATCTGAACAGGGTGCTGCAGCTCCACGCAGGGCCGTGGCCCCTTTGCTGGGGGAGGGAGGCATAACATATTTGTATTTGTTTAAAACTGTATGTATTTTGGAAATAAACCTGACTTTTAAAAATTGGATTTTCACCTATTTTTATGTTTTTTTTTTTAAGCGTATGCATCATTTACAAACACAAAGATCAATAGCTAAATCGTTAGCAGGCATCATTTCTGGATGGTAGGTTGCAGAGTTTTAATTTTCTTCTTTATACTTTGCATCTCTTGTAAGTGCTCTATAATAAATGTGTCTTACTTTGGAATAAATAGAAAAGCTTAACTCTGGGGAAATGCCGCTTGCATATATTGGAAGTACTTGGCGCATTCTAATTTCCACACACAACAAGGATCCCAACAGTCAGATCCCCATGTGAATAACTGTCTCTTTCTTCTTTTGTAAACCATATCATATTTATGCTGCTGCTTTTTTTTTTTTTTTAAGGATGAGAAGAACCAAGTTTTAACCACCAACATTTGGCTACAAATGGTAAGTTAAGAGAGGGACAATCTTACCCATAGGCCTGCAAGATCTTGCTCCCAAGATGCTTGTCCTGATACCTGAGATGCTTGCTTCTGAGCGGTTTAGGAAAAAAAAAAGCCATGGCTGTCACCCCACCTGCCAACAATGAATGTTGGGTGTATGACAGTACAGTCTGCAGTGCTCAGTGCACGGACAAGCTCAACACATACCCCAGGGTGATGCAGGGACACTTCAGAAGCACTTCAGGCAAGACAAGTAAGAAGATACAGGGGTGGCCGGGCGCGGTGGCTCTTGCCTTTAATCCCAGAACTTTGGGGGGCCCAGGTGGGTGGATCATGAGGTCAGGAGATCGAGACCATCCTGGCCAACATGGTAAAACCCTGTCTCTAATAAAATTACAAAAATTAGCTGGGTGTGGTGGTATGTACGTGTAGTCCCAGCTACTCAGGAGGCTGAGGCAGGAGAAATGCTTGAATCCAGGAGGCGGAGGTTGCAGTGAACCGAGACCGTGCTACTGCAACTGCACTCCAGCCTGATGAGAGAGCAAGATTCCATCTCAAAAAAAAAGATACAGGAGCATGTAGATGTCTACAATCTATACCATAGCCAGTCCCCAGGACTTGAGCTCTGGCCCTGCCCTCTGTAGCCTCCAGAACTGCGTGTTTGAACCAGGTGGAGTGTTCCTAAACCAGAGGCCCTTGTACTTTGTGTTCTTATGATGCTTGCAAGAATTTTGAAATGCTACATATCCATGGATTTTTAACTTGATATCTGCAATACTAACCTAAATTTAATTAATTGCAAGTGATGCCTCTTATATCCAATTGTAAATATTGACACTGAAAAATAAAACGGTCAGTCTCTATTTTAAATGGAATCAAAATGTCTTAATAATTTGGCACCCATATCATTCAAACACCATATGAACAAGCCTTTTTTTAAACTGTCAGATTTTATCATAGTCCCTTTTTCTCTTCGTACCTGCATTTCTATTCTACTTTCCACATGGAATTTTATCCTAATGTAATGTAATTTTATATTTGAAAGTCTTTTATTTTTTTCCTCTGAGACAGAGTCTTGTTCTGTCATCCAGGCTGGAGTACAGTGGTGCAATCTAGGCTCGCTGCAACCTCTGCCTCCTGGGTTCAAGTGATTCTCCTGCCTCAGCCTCCCAAGTAGCTGGGATTACAGGCATGAGCTACCATGCCTGGCTAATTTTTGTATTTTTTAGTACAGATGGGGTTTCCTCATGTTGGCCAGGCTGGTCTCAAGCTCCTGATCTCAGGTGATCCACCCACCTTGAACTCCCAAAGTGCTGGGATTACAGGCGTGAGCCACCGTGCCTGGTGGAAAGTCTTTTATTAATCACTATGCCTTGGTTCTTTCAAATGTAAATATTTACATCAGAATTATTCCTTTACACCATAAGTTTTAAATTTTGTTTCTTTTGTATTGATTTGGGATTGCTATTATTATTGGTATTATAATGCATCAAGGTGGCATAAATTAAAATTTTTAAGTAATTATAAAACATAAATTTTTATTGGCAATTTATATCTCTACCAAAGATGTTTGTTTTAAATTAGTTCATGTATCCACAGATGACTTTTTATTACTTGAATGGGGAGAATGATAACAGTTTTCATATCAATTCTGTTGCTGTTTTTTAACTAGGTGTAGTAACATGAGCAGTTGGACATGAAAGGCATTTTGTTAAAGCAATGCTACTCAAGCTTTGAACTTCTTATAGATTATATGCCCAGAATAATGTAGTTTTCATCAAATGTATCAGCTGACAACTTGATTAGTTTCTCTTTCAATTTTGTTGAAAACAAAGACTTAAAAGAACTAAAACTCACCTGACCTTTGAAAGTATTTGCCATCCAATTTGTAAGGTAATTCACACAGACGCAAACACTGATGCTTGAATTGACCCTTCGTTTGGTTCTTGGGTTGGTGTCCCAAGATAGGAGTTGAGGTAAGATAAGAGAAATGTGCCTTCTTTGTAAAGTGGAATGGGAGAAGTAAAAATGGAGGCAAAGGATAGTCCTATGTGGTTATTGGGCAGGTGAGTTTTTCTGCGAATACATGTGGAGTTGACGGATAGAAAACAGATCTGCATCCAGTCTGGCTAACATGGTGAAACCCTGTCTCTACTAAAAATTCAAAAATTAGCTGGGCATGGTGGCCTGTGCCTGTAATCTCAGCTACTTAGGAGGCTGAGGCAAGGAGAATTGCTTGAACCCAGGAGGTGGAGGTTGCAGTTAACTGAGGTTGCGCGGCTGCATTCCAGCCTGTGCAACAGAGCAAGACTCCATCTCAGAAAAAAAGAAAACAGATCTGCTTAAAGCCATTGCTAGGTGCCCAAGGTGCACCCTTAGCTACATGTGAGACCCTTGCAGAACCTACACAGTAGTCAGGTGAGAGCCCTCTGGAGATTTCCCTGCAGGATTTAAAGCAGCATACTTCAGTGACCACATCCCTGCCCTCACCTATGCCATCTACTCTAACTTCCCTGTCCCATTTTGCCCAGGACACATGATCCGTGCTTTCCTGGAAGGCTCAGCCCTTCCTCCCATTTACAGGCTTGTCTCCTGGCTCTTGCTCAGAGCCCTTCATTTATGATTGTCCTTGCTGCCTCTAACATCATAAGAGCATCTGTGGGTCATTCTCACTCTTGTCTCTCCCACAGACTTTTCATTTGGTTAAATTGTTAACACCACGGATCCGTTGGCTCAGACCAAAAACCTCAGAGTCACCCTTAACTCCTGTCTCGCACACCTCACCTCTGATACATCAGCAAATCCTAGCAGCTTGACCTGCAAAACCGATCTAGTATCTAATTACTGGGCATCAACCATGATGCTTTCACCCTGGTCTACGTGGGCATCATCTCTCACTTCCATTATTAGAAGTCCCCATGCAACCATCCTGCTTCAGTGTTGCCTCTTCTGGTGGTGTTTGTCCTCAACATAGCAGCCAACATATACCTCCTTGAAACAGATTCCTCCAGGGGCTCCTGTCTCCCTGGGAGAAAGGAGGAGGAGGAGAAGGAAGTAAAAGGAGGAGAAAAAAGGAGGAGGGGGACAAAGGAGGAGGAGGAGGACAAAAGGAGGAGGAGGAGGAAGTAAAAGGAGGAGAAGGACGAAGTAAAAGGAGGAGAAGGACGAAGTAAAAGGAGGAGGAGGACAGGAGGAGATAAATGAGGAGGGGGACAAAGGAGGAGGAGGAAGACAAAAGGAGGAGCCGAAGTCCTTGAAAGTGGCCTTGGATTCAATTCCCTCCCTGCCTGGCTCCTCCTTCTTTTCCCATCCCCTCTGTCCTCTGCTTCCTGGCTGCCCTCTTGATGTTGGGTAACACATGTCACCTGAGCACGTGCCCACCTCAGGGCCTTTGCACTGGCTGCTCTCCCTGCCAGGAAAACTCTCCCTAAGAACCACTTGATTTCTCCTTCACTTCTCACTGGTCTCTTCCTAAAGGTCACCTCTTCATTGAGGTCTTTCCTGAGCTCTGATGTATGGTCCCAAACCTTCCCCTCCACCTCCAGCCCACTCTGTTCTCTTTATCCTGCTTCATTTTTATCCCAAAGGCTTCTCATCATCTAACTCGCTTTGTGTTCACTCATCTATCTGTTTGTTGGTTCTGAGTCTTCCTCCCCCTTAGAATGTGTGCATCGGAGGAGGAGGGGATGGGGACAGGGTTCCGGGTGGATTTGATCACTGCCATACTCACAGCCCCTAGCCCACTCTCTCACCTGTAGCAGGCACTGAAGAACTTTTGCTGAATGAGTGAATGAAGTGAAAACTCCAGGTGAACCTTGAGGTGCTTAGGTAGTGTGACACAACGTAAAGCCATCTCCTAAACAACTGTGCAGCACTTCTGTACTGAGTGTGTAAGGTCAGGCTCTGCAGAATGAGGCAAATGCTTCCCTTTTAAATTGAAGTTGGATGTTTGCCGTGCCCTCTAAGGAACAGAGCTGCTATTGACATTGTTCTTACAAAGAAATGCATGATGTGGGGAGCTCTCTCTCCCTCGTGCCTATCTTCCTTAGCCCTAAGTAAGTGAATAGTCTTCAGCAATGTATATGATTTGGCAATTTTCTGTAAAGGATGGTGATTTCCAAGAAAAATGTAACTGGATTATTACTTCTAGTATTGCGTTCAGAAACATCCTTGCTTCAGAGGGTGTCACCAGAGACCTACAAATTTATTTCAAGCACAGCTGATTTTTAATTAAAGCTTACATTTGCAGAAGCATCTGCAGGTTCATTTGTTTGAAAACTCGCCTTTTAACTCACCCCCTTCTGGAGCAACCTACTATGTGGAAGGCATTGAACTGGGCCAGGTGAGGGGACCCAGAAATATATAACCCAGTTTCTACCTTTAAGCCATTTATAATCAGGCTGTGTAATTAACATGTTTAGAAGAAAATGGAGGCTGAAGAGAAGGAAAGGAGGAGGAGGAAAAAGGATGAAAGGAGGAAAGGAGGAGGAGAAAAAGGAGGAGGAAAAGAGGAGAAGGAGAAAAAAGAAAAAAGAAGGAGGAAGAAAAAAAGGAGGAGAAAAAGAAGAAGTGGAGGAAAGGAGGAGGCAGTGGAGGAGGAGAAAGGACGAGAAAAACAGGAGAAGGAGGAGGCAGAGGAGAGGGAAAGGAAGAGGAGGAGGAAAGGAGGAGGAGAAAGGAGGAGCAGGAGAATAAAAGGAGGAGGTGGAGGAGGAGGTTAAAAGGAAGAGGAGGACAAGAGGAGGAGGTGGTGGGAGATAACATTTATCTGGAAAGCTGCTTCTCTAGATGATCTAGCAGTTGTAACATTGCTTCCCAAATGAATTTATATGTATATATATATTTTTAATTGCACTTTAGGTTCTTGGGTACATGTGCAGAACATGCAGGATTGTTGCAAAGGTACCTACATGGCAGTGTGGTTTGCTGCCTCCACCCCCTCCTCACCTATATCTGGCATTTCTCCCCATGTTATCCCTCCCCAACCTCCCTACCCCCCACTGTCCCTCCACTATTCCCCTGAAACAGACCCCAGTATGTGATGCTCCCCTCCCTGTGTCCATGTGTTCTCATTATTCAACAACCGCCTATGAGTGAGGACATGCGGTGTTTGATTTTCTGTTCTGTGTCAGTTTGCTGAGAATGATGGTTTCCAGATTTATCCATGTCCCTACAAAGGACCCAACTGAATTTTTAAGGGCTCACAAGAATCCTCGGTTTAAAACAAACCTTAACAGTCATCTAACTGATGCCTGTGTCTCTGTGCCCCTGCCCCCACCCAGTGTTTCAGTCTGGAAGCCCTGGCGTTCCCACTCATGTCTACAGCATGGACATGGGGAACTCAGGTGTCACCAGGGCAAGCTTGGATGCTGCCCAGGGGCCACTTCTAAGCAACCTTCCATTGATTGCTGTTCTTGTATTCCCTGGCTGGGGACCAGCCTGGCCTGACCCAGCACAATAATGGACACACACAAAGTGAAGCTCGATACTGAAGGCTCTCAGGGCCAGATTCCGAGGGGAGTGCAAATGTGAGTGGGAGCAGAGAGCCACAGAAAGGGCTCTAGCAATGGGTTTTTCTCCTCTCGAGTTTCATGTTGCTGAATGCCTGTCCTGACAATCTGAATCCATGCAATGTTTTCTCCAGGGTGTTTGAACTCTGCAAATGATACATTTTTTGTACATTAAAAATGGAAAAAGCAGAAAAGTAAAAAAATGAAAAATTCTCTTTGACCCACAGTTTGTTGGTTTTGTTATTCTTTCTCCCAGGTGCCCTTGATTTTGATCGTTCAGAAACGTGAGGGAGTCGAAGGAGGCTGATCTTTCTGTTCACCTCTTCATGTTCCCAGGAGGAAGCAGCTGGTTCCTCTGCAGCCGGTTTTCTCTGTAGATTAGATTTTATCATTTTGAGAGGCCTGTCAGACATAATCTGATTTAATCTATGAGAAGAAATGACAGAAGCCATTTCAGTTTCTGAAGAAACATTTGAACTATCCAGAGACTTAACTTTTAAAAAAATCTGTCTTCTCTGCTGGGCGTGATGACTCATGCCTATAATCCCAGCATTTTGGGAGGCCAAGGCAGGGGAATCACACGGTCAATAAATCAAGACCATCCTGGCCAACATGGTGAAAACCTGTCTCTATTAAAAATACAAAAATTAGCTGGGCATGGTGGTGTGCGCCTGCAGTGCCAGCTACTCAGGAGGTTGAGGCAGGAGAATCACTTGAATCCAAAGGCAGAGGCTGCAGTGAACCGAGATTGCACCATTGCACTCCAGCCTGGCGACAGTGCAAGACTCCTCAAAAAACAAACAACAACAAAAAAAAACCCTCTGTTTTCTCTTATTTTGCAACTGTGACCATTCTGGCATTTGATTTCCCAGCCTTCCTGGGTCATTCTCTAACTTTAACCTCCTAATTCTAATTATGGTACTAATAGCATTCACACCATAGATGATTAGATTTTAAACTGTATTTTTTTTCTCAAATGTTTACCTTTTTAATTTCTGCATTTATTATCACTTGATCTCTGACACATGGAAATGCCACGCTTCCTGTTCACCGACAAGCCAGCTAATGTCTTGCTTAGGGCTGTGACAGCATGTCAAGGTGAGAGCGATGTTTCAATCATTACGTCTCACCAAGGGAAAAGAGTGGGGGTGGAAAGAAGCCTGCTTTCCTCCTCTATCAAAATAATGCACTGTAAGAATTTTGAAAAGATAAGTGTTTTCTGACATCAAACATGTGATGTCTTTTCCAGCACCAACAACTAATTTTCCAGCAGCAACAGGGGGTCCACCAATTTGATTCATTTCTCTATTTACCTGGAGTTCAAATCAGAACCAAAGGTTAAAGAGCTCAGCCTCACTTCAGATACCAGCTGCAAATGAGGTACCCAGGCTACCTGGGTACCTGTCTACCCAGGTGACTGAAAATTTGAGGGTTCCCATACCCTTCTCCCCCAGGTTCAGTAACTTTCTAAGATGGCTCACAGAGCTCTGGAAAATACTTTCCTTATTTAATAAAATTTTAAATAATATACAAACTTGTTTATTTATAAATATTTATAAATCAAAAATATATTTATCAAATAAATATTGAATATCTACTTATATAAAATACCCTAGAGAAAAGATTACATGGATTGAGATTTTCAGAACAGAAATTTAGCATCATGAAACAACTTGGGAGGAGAAAAACCCGTCACTGATGTTTATTGGTTTATCCTAAAAGATGCAGCTCAGGAACCACCAAGTGGAAGGATGCTGAGGGCAGGGCATAGCGGCAGGAAGGGCACACAGAGCAGTCGTATCTTCTCCCCAGCAGACACCCTCCTGGCACCTGGATGTGCCCACCAAAAGTGTTTATAAGCCTGCCTCCAGCCCCTTTCTCCCCTCCCCAGATCTGTGAGTGCAGGGGGAGGAAAGCTCCTTCCTGCAGTCACTCGGTGACCCGCCGCCATGACAGCTGTCTAGGTGCCCAACCCTAAGTCACCTCTTCATTGTAAACTCAGGCCTCAGGCATGGTCAGAAGGGGCTATTCATGGATCACAAAAGACACTTCTCTTACTCAGGAAATTCCAAGGGCTTTAGAAGCTCGTCGCCAGGAAAACCGAATCTATTTTCTTATTATACCATAATGTATTTTTTAAAATAAAAGTTAACTTTCCTTTTTCTCCCTCCCTTCCTCTGTGTCATCCCTTTCCCCTCCTCTGCCCTCCCTCAAAGCTTCCATGCTGCTAGCATCCACACATATTTGGATTCCTGTGGGCTCCAGGCAGCGCCAGTGGGGCCCAGGTGCATGAGCCATGGAAGAATTGGGATTCCCTCAGTGCCTTTTAGATCAATGGCTTCTTCCACCCTTGGGTGTCCCCTCACAACCCTGCACACTCTTCTTTTGAAGATTTAATGAGAAGGAATCACACAGAAAGAGGGAGAGAAGGGAGAGCACACATTCCTCTAAATGTGATGGTCTAGGAGTCCAAGTTCATGGATGCTTCTTTTCAGATCCCCACTCTGGAAGACATGCTAGGTGCTGTCCACAAAGACTTTGCCTGATGCCTCTTCCAGAGGGACCTAGGAAGCAAGTGCTTTGAGAGAACAACCTTTTTCTAGAAGGTTGTTGTTTAAGGGTCTTATTCCATATCCATTCTTAGGAAACCTTCATGGGAGCCTGAGAGGGTCACCCTGGGCTCAGAAGTGTGGACCTGGGCTCCAGAGCATGCAGCATTGAGCTTCCTGCTCCACGCGGGCACTCACTCTTCCCCACCTTCAGCTGCAGCTACGTTATGACTGTTATTACAGCTCCCAAGTCCCACAGGATTTTGTAAAATGGGGAAATCCTTCTCTTTCTCTTCTTTAAGCCATCATTCATCACTTGCCTACCAGGGCCATTTGACTTTAATCTGCAGCTGAACACATGGTCTCATGTCATCCTATGAGGCAGGGTACATACAAGGAACCTGCAGTTCAGAGACAGTAATTTGCCTGAACAAGCTCCCACCATTAGTCTCTGCCAGAGCCTTGGTGCAAACCCAGGTGTGTCTGATTCAGATGCTTTCTGCAGCTCCCCCCACCTTTTCTGCCACAGCTGTTACTGGAAAAGGGTCCTAATCCAGACCCCAAGGGAGGGTTTTAGGATCTCACGCCAGAAAGAGTTCAGGGAAAGTCTGTAAAGTGAAAGCAAGTTTATTAAGAGGTAGAGGAGTAAAAGAGGCTACTCCATAGACAGAGCAGCCCAAGGGCTGCTGTTGCCCATTTTTATGGTTATTTCTTGATGATATGCTGAACAAGGGGTAGGTTATTCACGCCTCCCCTTTTTAGACCATATAGAGTAACGTCCTGATGTTGCCATGGCATTTCTAGACTGTCATGGCGCTGCTGGGAGTGTGGCCCTGAGGATGACCAGAGGTCACTCTTGTGGCCATCTCAGTTTTGGTGGGATTCAGCCAGCTTCTTTACTGCAACCTGTTTTATCAACAAGGTCTTCATGACCTGTACCTTGTGCCAACCTCCTGTCTCATCCTGTGACTTAGAATGCCTAACCATCTGGGAACACAGCCCAGTAGGAGGTTTCAGCCCGTTTTACCCAGCTCCTATTTAAGATGGAGTTGCCCTGGTTCAAACGCCTCTGACACAATGGTCAGCCTGGTTTGGAGCAAGGGAAAATAGCAGATGGGCAGCAGCATCAGGGACATTGAGCCAGAAAAACCAGTTTGCTTAAAGTCAAATAACACAGTTAAATCCTGACCCAGTGACTGACTAAAACCTCCTAGCTTTCTGAACCCCATCTTCCTCTTGTAAATGGGAGCAGTCATCACACTGACCCCCCTGGACTATGGTGAGTCTGGACATACACAGGGCACTGGACTAGCATAAAGGCTGTGATCTGGCTGGGAAGGGATTAGTTCATGGTACACACAGTGAGGTGTATGGGTGTGGGGAGGCAGTGTGCAGCTCTGGCTGCGTCTTGGAAGAGGTCTGGGTTTGAACAACCAAGCACTCCCATTCCCATTTCCTGTCTCCCCTCCATCTCCGGCCATTATTCAGCAGGCAGGGGAGAGGGAAGAAGTGCCTTGGATTATCATGCCCACTTTCCAGGGCATTTATGGAACCTTGTGGCCCTGACCCGTGTGGTAATAATGCTGAAGGTGACTGGCTCTGTGATAATTAGTGACCAAGCCAGAGAAGCATCCCAGGGTGAGAGGCAAGACTGTGGCACAGAAAGCACAGGTGTCAGCTGTGGAAGGGCCTTGTGCCCAGGGCAAGGGAGAGAAATGAAGGGAAGCACAAGGCAGAGGTGCCAAGTTGGAGCAAGCTGCAGGAAGCATGGCTTGGTTGGCACCCAGGCATTCCTGGAAGACAACTAGGACGGGACCCACCCTTTCTGGCTATGTCCCCCTGCCCCCTCCCCAACCATGCCCATCTCATTAGAGACCCCAGCAGGCACCTGTCAATTCTGAATGCCCCAGAGGATACTATGGCACATCACCCATTAACACATCCTCATTCCTGGAGGTCCCTGGCTGCAAAATGATGTCACTCACCTGGATAGTTCCTCTCCTCTGATGTCAGATTAGATCCTTCTAGACCTGGGACTATCTCTGTGGATGCTGCCTGCCCTCTGCAGAGGATGGTTGGTCCGGGACATGTCTTTTGACTCCCTCGTTGGCAGTATCAATAGCTCTAGGCCCACAGCCCCTCATCTGCAATTCCCAAATCTCAGCAGCTCTGACATTTTTTTTCCCCCCCCTTTGATGTTGTTTTTGTAACTTTGCGTCAAACTGTTTTGGTCTAAAGTCAAATTGAAATCTATGTGCAGTTGAGGCATTTATTTGTCTCAGTTAGTGGAAATCGGCATGTTTTGCTGCAGAAATCACCACGTGTTTGATTTTGAGTAGCCACTCTGGTCCCAGGTCGGGGTGGTGCATCACATACTTTTCTGAATCTTGGAAAGCATGAACTCCAGAGCATGGGCCGTGCCAGGAGGACAGAATACAGGATAATGGTGCAATTATAGGAGCTTCTGAGTTCAAACTTGTCAGCCCTGATCCTCCCGTGGGGTGTTGCTGGTTATGTGGCAGCTGTAGGTAGGATCCCACCAGAGCATCCTCTGCGGAGCTTGTGGGCTCTAGGAAGGGCTGTTTAGCACCTGGTCCTGGGAGGGAGTACCCCAGACATGGTTTTTCCCCTGGCAAAAGTCACTCGATAACCTTAATTAAGGCCTGGCCCTGAGCTTGGTGAGTGCTTCCTGAGTCCTCACCTGCCTCCTTTCATCCTGACTCTGTTTCACTGTCAGGGCTCAGGGTTTGCATTATCAGATTTCAGAAGCACTATCCCTGTGACAAAATAAGAATTCAAATCTGAAAACATTCTGTTAGAGGTTCTGAGAGGTTCCCATGCATCTGCACAGTATTGTTTTATGGAAATAAATATTCCACATTCCTCCAGCAGGGTTCTTATTCCAATGGAAATAAGTGAATTTCTTTTTTCAGAGTATTCTCATAGTGAAAACTTTGAAAGCAAAACAGTTATTTATTTGGCTAGAAGTAACCCATCCACTGCAGGAGGAGAAGGCTCAGGGACATGCAGAGAGTTGGAATTCACTTTATTGCTGCCATCTGAATGTGTTCATGGTGACAGCAGGGCCTTAAATGTGGTTTTTATTCTCTTCACAGTCATTTTGGAAGGGATTATTGAATTCCCATTTTCATTATATTTTATAAATAGCAATTCGGTTATAATAAATATCTGGAATTCTCTTTGACTTTGCCCTTACCTAATAATCGCGTATAAGAAATATAAGTAGGCAAGGAAGTGAAGTGCTGCTAATGTCATTGTGTGTGTCAGTCTTGGACAGATCACTATTTACAGTGGAATGTGTCAGAATATCCAGGAGTGAAGACTGTGCGTTTCCCAGATGGCCAGATTTGGAAACCAGACATTCTGCTCTATAACAGGTAAGCCTATTGAGCAAAGGAAAAAATGATTTTATGCTTGCATGCATGTAGCTGTCAAGTATATTTGAATATTTCACAGAAATACTGGATATGTTATCTACGATTTGGGGCCACTGCTCCCTATATGGCTTTCCGAGTGGCCAGGCCTTTGAGAAGCAGCTCTATCTGCCTCTGCCAGCATTCCCTGGTTTGGCACGCACACGTGCACACACTGGCTAGCCTGCTGCCTAAGATGTCCACAAACTTGTGTGTTCTGGGGGCCTAGCATTGTTCCTGTGCGTATTGGCACATTGAGTATTCTTGCATGAGGCAGTGCCTTTGTCCTCTGAATGGCAGTAGTTATGACCAGCAGTGGAAAGTGCTGGCCTGCGGGACGCACTGCCGGAGCCCACAGTTTGGGCCTGCATCCTCATCTGATATGTTCCCCCTTGTGCATTGGAGAGTTCTGTGGCAGAGATGGCTGCAGGTGAGCGTGAGGACCATCATCTTTAGCTGCATTCAGAAACTTCCCCTGCAGGGTGTATACCTGTGTTCTAATAGTCTTTCTCCTGAGGTCAGGAAATAAGGGACACTTCGGTAAACAAAGGCAGTCTGACTTGCAGACCAGATGCCTAAAAGGCAGTTATCTAGGCAGGGTAAGTTTCTAGAAGCAATAAAATTTTTTGTTAAACTGCATAGTCAAATAAGGGACCCCAGGACATTTCTTACTAATAAGGTCTCATAAACAGCATCAGAAAAAAGAAAGTTATTTCCTAATGATGACCACTATCTTTCATCCCAGCTGAATGAAGCAGGAAGCCCAGGCTTTCCTGATGCAGGGAATGGTGTGACCAAATTGCCCTTGATGGTCACTCAGTGATCCCGCTGGACAAGCTTTGTGTTGTCCTACATGGCTACTTCCAGAAGGCTGGGTGATGGCATTTCTTGTATTGACCTTTCATTCTGTCTCTGTGGGTTTTTTTTTTTTTTTTGAGACAGAGTTTCGCTCTTGTTACCCAGGCTGGAGTGCAATGATGTGATCTCGGCTCACCGCAACCTCCACCTCATGGCTTCAGGCAATTCTCCTGCCTCAGCCTCCTGAGTAGCTGGGATTACAGGCACACGCCACCATGCTCAGCTAATTTTTTATATTTTTAGTAGAAACGGGGTTTCACCATGTTGACCAGGATGGTCTCGATCTCTTGACCCCGTGATCCACCCGCCTCAGTCTCCCAAAGTGCTGGGATTACAGGCGTGAGCCACCGTGCCTGGCCTGTCTCTGTGTTTTTTGCTGGGGGCCACATTTCACTTGAATCATTGGGGCCGTCTCTGAAAGAGCATCCTCTTCTGATTTGCTGCCACTTTTTTGCTTCTTAAATTGGTTCGGACAGCTGACCTTTGAAAAATGTCTAAAATAGGAGTAAGTGGTCCCCTGTTGAGTGGATCAAACACATGTCTTTCCATGCCTGGACTTGGGGTCTTCTATTTCTTGGGGGCTGTATTAGTTTGCCAAGGCTGCTGGAACAAAGTGCTACAGCCTCGGAGGCTTAAACAACAGAAGTTGCCCTGTCACAATTCTGGAGGCCTGAAGTCTGAATCAAGGTGTTGGCAGGGCTGGCTTCTTCTGATCCTCTCTCCCTGGCTGGCAGGTGGCTGCCATCTCACTGAGTTCACACGACTTTCTCTTGTCCTTGTCTGTGTCCTGATCTCCTCTTCCCATAAGCACTCCAGTCAGATTAGAGTAGGGCCCCACGCTCATGGCCCCCTTTTACTTTAATTACCTTTTCAAAGGTTCTATCTTCAAATAGAGTCACACTCCGAGGCACCAGGTGTTAGGTTTTCAACCTGTGAGTGTGAGGGGGATGCAACTCAGTGCATAATGAAGGCATTGCTTCTGACTTCTGAGGGCAAAGGGTCAGGGTTGAGGAAGTCTGAGTGTTAATTTTAGCTGTAATATTTACAGTCTGTATAACCTTTGAGTCTCAGATTTCTCCTTGAAAAATGGGGGAAGCGGCAGCTTCAGAGACTTTGGAGGATCACTCTGTGGTTGTGTGGAGCACACATTCCATAAAGGCAGTTGTGTGTTTACAGGCAGAATGATGAGGATTTCTGCTTTTAGAACTAGATGGTAATTTAACAATTTAGAAAAAAAATAATCAATATTTTTCATTTCCCAATTCAGATTTTTTTTAAGTTTGAAATCAAGAATAAATTTTATAACATTCAGCCTGGGCAATGTAGTGAGACCCCATCTCTAACAATAGCAACAACAAATTAGCTGGGCATGGTGACCTGCACCTGCAGTGCCAGCTATTCATGAGGCTGAGGCAGAAGTGTCCCTTGAGCCCAGCAGTGAGCTTTGATTGCATCATTGCATGCCAGCCTAGGTGACAAAATGAGATGCTATCCCCATATATATATATAAAGCCCCACCATATCATACGTAAAATATGTATTATATGTATGATATGTATGATATGTATACATATAATCCATATTATACGTATGATATGGTGGGGCTTTATATATATATATATATATATATATAAAGCTATATATATGTATACATATAATACATATTATACGTATGATATGGTGGTGGAATCTTATTAATAAGGCTATATGAGGCAGTTTATATGGCTTATATGTAGGATCTTTAACTCCAAAATGTACAATGTTTGATGATTCCACATGCTCTGGCTAATGAGGAATTTCCAAGTTGTAATTGAATTTCAAGGATCAAAGATATAGCAGTCCCTGCCTGATGAATGTTACCAGGGTCCAGATCCTCAGAAATGATCCCTGCCCCACATGCCTGATGCAGCTGCTGGTGCAGAACCCCGTCACTCACACACCTCTTGACCTCTACTCAAGGATCCTGCTCTTTCCTCTTTCCCATGTGGCCGTAGACCATGTCTGCCTGGCTTCGTCATGGAGGATGTAGAGGCTGCTTCATTTTCTGCTTTTGTTTTCCTGAGACAGGGAATATGGGACTTTTTTGAAGTAATTGCTAAATATATGGCCTGCAGGTCCATATGAACCCAACGTGGAATGAGTAGATTTCAGAGAATAGTTAAGCCACTTGTAGACACATATCTATTGCTGCAGAACAAACCACTCAGAACTGAGTGACTTAAAGCAGACAGCTCATATTATTCCTCATGATGCCTTGGGCTGTCCAGCCCACGTGGCTGGTTGTCTATTTCACGTGGCACTGGGCACAGCCATGGGCTGGGGCTCCACTGGGCTGGTGTGCCGAAGGGTGCACTTCCACAGCGGGGCAGTACTGGGCTGAGTCCTGGTGCCAAGCTCAGACCCACCCTTTCTGGGCCTTTTCTCCAAGGCTCAGTGTCCCCCAGCTTGGTGGCCAGAAGTGCTCTGACAGGAAGGAAGTAGAGGCTGCTGGAACTTCTAGGAACTGAGTGTGGGAGTCCTGCAACAGCCCTTCACCATGTTCTGTTGGTCAAAGTAGGCAGGGCCCAGCTTGGACATGAGGAAGGGGAAATCAGCACCCGTATCTAGGGCAAGAAGGGATGGAGGGAGGCCACAGGGCGCTCTGGGGACATGAGTGATCACAGCTAAGGAAGAAAAGTGATGAAACTGCAAGGGTCAAAGTGAAGCCTCAGGGAACAGAGAGACCAGAGGAGGCATGCATTGTGAAGGGGAATCACACTCCGCCGTGTGCCCACTGAAAGGGGCAATGTGGGAGGAGGAGCAACACGAGGAGAGAGCTTCCAAACAAGTCAGATCTTGTTATCCCTGCCTCCCTTGCTGGCTGGCTTCCTCTTGCCATCTGGACTCACTGCACAGCCCCCAGGTATGTGCCGGGCAGCCCACCCCTGCCCTTAGCCTCGTCCGCTCTCTAGCTCTACTGCTTGTCCTTCAGCTCATTGATGCACCAATGCTTCCAGGTAGAGCATTTATATGAGCTTCTTGCAGGGTGAAGAATGCCCATCCCTCAACTCCCAGTCTGCCAGGGAAACCTCCCTGACACCCTCACCCGTGCCAAGTCTAGAACACATTTCTCTGTCATGTACAAAAGGATTCCTGTCCTCGATGGCACTTAGGGTCTGCTACCTCTTAGGGGCACCTAGCGGGGCACTTGATACACGTTTGTGCAAAGACAAGATGGACAGAGGAAGGGAGGGCAGGAATTAGGAAGAGGAGAGAAGAGGACAGATCAGTGTGATACAGTGCTGCTAAGGACAGCCAGAGAAGAAAGAAAGGAAAGAAATCATGTAGGCAACCTAGAAAGCATCCAGCTGAGACTGAGTCCAAAAATTGACACAGGAAACAGCAAAAATAGGCTTAACTAGTAATATCTTGACCCTCTGATATTCTTTCATTGGGGATTTTGAGAAATACTGAGTTTAATGTTTTCTGCCAGCTTCCAGGCACAGAAAATAATGTGTTCTGCTCAGTAGACTCGTCTGTGATTTCGTTATTGTCTGAATGGAATAGAGGGGCTTTTCCTAAAGGAGGGGGTTAAGTGTATCATTCTGTATAAACCCCAGTTTTGAAAGGAGTGTTGATGTGGCTCAGATGAAGCCTCCCAAACATGTCTGTCCTAATTCTTGCTCTATTCTGGTTTGACATTGGAGTCCCCACGTGAGTCACTATTGCTTTTTGAGATAGAATGCATTTTCCGTGCTTTGAAGTGGCAGGGTCACTGCAAAACAGCTATGTCTGCATCATTTCTGGAATGGGCTGCTGTATTTCCTTGATAGATGGGGAACAAGTTGTGCCACTGCCAGCCAGCTGGCCAGGTTGCTCTGAGGAGAGGATGGGCATGAATAAAAGCGTCTCTGTCTGGTGCTGAGCCCAGTCATTTCTTTGTTGCTTTATTCTGCTTTACTTTAAGCCTGCAGCACAAGGAGTTTTCTGAACACCAACTTGCCCAAAGTGGGTAGCAATTATGGATGGTTTGCCATGATTTTTCCCTTTGGATGGAATTAAACGCCTTGCTGGGATCAGCAGCTGGCTTGCAGAAGGGCAGTCTGAATCTCGTCAGCTCCGCGGATGCCCCTGCACCGTGCGGAGACAGGCAACTGCCTCAGCCTCTCTGGGCTTCTCTGCTTCTGAGCTGCTCAGTCAGAAAATTCTATTGCAATAATGGAAATCTTTTTTGATGAAGATATTTAAAGATGTTTTTGTTGGCTCTGAAAGTTTAGAACAGCATGGGGTGTCAGCCATCCTTTTTCACTGACTGTGCAAAGCTGCATTTGTGATCTGCAGGCTTGTGTCTTTCTTTCACTCATTTCCCTGACCCTGCAGGTGATAGCAGAGCCTGGGGAGGACACACTTGAGAGCAGGGTGGCCCAGCCTGTAAGGGCTCGTAATCATGCTCATCACTGAGTTGCCAGGTGTCTTAGGCTCCCCCAGGAGTCAATTCAGGACAAGCATTCTTGAGGAAGTAGCTTATTTGGGAAGGGATCCTGGGAAGCAGGATCAGGGGAGGGGGAGTGAGGCAGGGAGGGGAGGCAAGCCATTGGAGTGAGCATTGAAAGCAAGTCATGCTATGGACAACCAGAGCCCATTCCTACTGGGGAGCTCTGGGAGACTGTGTATAGCACATCTCAGACTTGTTCTCAGGAAACTGGGATGCTTATCTGCCAGCTGCCTTCCATCATAGGTTGAGAGCTGCTTCCAGGGGTGTCAGCTCCCTGGCATCTCTGGCTGGCCTGCCCCATGTGTGGACCAAGTGCAGAGTTGCAGATGCTTGCAGTAGGCAGCTGTCTTGGGCATGGGAGGGTGATTGTCGATGTGGTCTGCTACAGCACAGATGAGCCATACACTCCAGTTCTAGTTGCTTTCACTCTGGTGTGATTGTACATCCAATCTCAGCTTCTGGTGGGGAGCATAGCAACAATGTGGGTGGAAGGGAGAGAGTCCTAGGTCTTGAGATGGGGTGAGGGTGTTCCCAGCAAGAGCAGAGGAGGCAGGCAGGTGGCAATTTTCACTGGACTAAAGAAGAGCCCAGGCCTGCATCCAAGCAAGTGGCTCTGTGTGGGCTGCGATGTATCTGTTATGGTACCACGGCAGTGCCCACATAGAATGGCATCTTAGGGAGTGAATCTGCGAGATGTAGTGTTGTCACGCCAGTAGCTCCTGAGATTGTGGTATCCCTCAGCCTAACCAAGGTTGGCCTGCTGATGCTCAAAGTGTCTTCATGCAGTCATGGTCAGGCTCCTGAAGTGCCCAGGGGCATCACTGGAAGGTGATATGGTTGCTATAGTTTGAATATTTGCCTTCTATAAATATTTAAATATCTGTCCTCTCCAAAATTTGTGTTAAAATGTAACCCCCCAATACGACAGTATTGAGAGGTGGGGCCTTCGAGGGGCCACTGGGTCATGTGGGCTCTGCCCTCATGAATGATTTAATCTATTCATGGATTAATGGATCAATAGGTGGTCATGGGAATGGGACCAGTAGCTTTATAAGAAGAGGAAGAGAGGCCTGAGCCAGCACCTGCAGCCCCCTCCCCGTGCAATGCCCTGCACCGCCTTGGGACTGCAGAGAGTCCCCGCCAGCAAGAAGCCGTCATCAGATATAGCTCCTTGACCTTGGACTCCTGGCCTCCATACTGTAAGAAATGAATTCCTTTCTTTATAAATTACTCAGTTTCAGGCATTCGGTTATAAGCAACAGCAAACAAACTAAGACAGTAGTAGTTCAGAGGAGTTTTGAGGATGTGCTGTTACAGCTTCTGTATTATCAAATATTTGCACCCGAGCTGGAGGGAAGCTGTTTCTAACTCGTGTAGTGGGAAGAGGGGGAGTGAGTAGCAGCCTGTTTTCAAGAAGCGAGCGGAATCAGCCAACCTATGTTTGCATCTTCAAAGTCATCCTCCGAACCGTCCATCTCACCCTCCCCTGTCTCATCACGGTCACTGTGAATATTTGTTTTTAATTTGTTCATTCGCTCAACTAGTGTTTAGTGAAGGCTCCCACTGCACAATCACACACTGCTCTGGGAACACAGGATGCAGCAGCGATCCAACCAGACCCAAACCCACCAGAGAAGCAAAGATGAGGAAGAGAGGAGGGGGCATGGGCCAGAGTGTGGGTGCTCCCAGAAAAATGAAGCAGGACAGGGGATAGTGAGGGCTGAGCCAGAGGTCAGGGAGAGACCAGGAGACTGACTAGAGGGCTGTGAAGTAACAGGCCTCGCAATATCAAGTGAAGGGTGTTCCCGACAGAAAGAACAGCCAGTGCAGGGGCCCTGTTGAGAAGACTTGTGCAAGACTGTGAAATGCAAAAGAACAGTGAGGGAGGGAGAAAGACACCAGTGGTCTTTCTGGTCATCTGAGTCTGTAGCAGACTTTGCCTGTCATGGTCTTCAGACTAGTTTTCAACTCCTAACTTCTAGAAAACTGATGGCAAAACAAATGATTCTAGTCTACAGAGAAGCAACTGGGTTCTGTCTGGTGGACCAGCTCCCCTGCTGACAGATTTGAGTCAGCGTGCCCAGTCGTCTTTGTCTGTGTCTGCTTTTAGGATGCTCTGCAGAATTGGTTTGAACATTTTCCTAATTCCTTCATTAATGACTTAAGTAGTCTTTGACACATGGTCATTTTATATTTGTGCAAGTGTCGTGATTTTATCTTTTAAATATTCGTCAGTTGCCCTGAGGCAGGAACACGCCGTCCAGGTCTGTCCTAGGAACAAGTGCACCTGCCGTGGCTGGACAGAACTGCTGGGTGGGGAAGGCCAGTGGTCAGAGAAAGGGTCAGAGACATGATGTGGGGAGCTGGGGACCAAGTCATGGAGGTCTTGGCTTTGACTGTGAGTGAGACAGGAGAGACAGGAGAGGCCCTGATACCTTTGATAGAATTTTTGTTTCAGTTCCTTTATGCTTTGAAAATTTTAAAAAATATTTATTTATATTCTCCTCTTGACTTGTTAGCAATTGATTCCCATGAGGTGATTTTGTCTGGAAGTTATTCTCTGTTCTTTTCTGCTTGTACCCTCCTCCCAGCCCATGGCAGTGGGCATGTTTTGCTTTTGTTGTTTCTTCTAGCATCTCAGCAAGAGGAAGGGAGGAAGGGCAAGTGCATGTGTGTCCTTACTCAGCCCCTGGTGGCCAAGCTGTTTGCCTCGGGCTAACTTGGAGCCCACCTGTCTGCACCAGAGTGAGTGGACTGTTGCTGACTGACTGTTGATGCTGCCTGCCTCATCGGTGCTTTCTGAAGGTCCCATCCACTGCGTTCAGCTTACCCGCCCTCAGCTCCTGGTCTTCAACACCCTGGAGCCAAGCCCCCTTTACTGGACACTCACCCAGTGCCAGCGAATGGTAGCCAGGACATCATGGGTTTATGCCCTCTTGCTGGACTTTATGAAGTCTGTTTGAGAGTCAACAATTCTCACAGCAGGAAACCGGTGCTCAGAGAGGTTCAGCCCCTTGCCCGAGGTCACCCAGCTGGGTCTGCCTGACTCCAGAGTCTGACTCATTACTGGTCAGTTTCTTGTCACATCGGGGAAGAGCTCAGGCTCTTGTGCTTTATTTTCTAAAGTTAAAAGGCAGAGAGAGCCCCTCTCCCTCCCGTGAACTGGCTCCACTTTTGCACCTGCTCTGGGCTGCTCTGCCAGTCAGCCTTCCAATTCCTAAAAAGACTGTTTTTTCTGAATTTGCTGTGGGGTTTTCATACTGTCGCTTCTTGACTGGTTTCACTCAGCCTCTGACATTTACCTTTCCTTTGACCAAATTCCCTGCCAGCCGGTATGGGCCACAGAGCAGTCCCATAGCAGAGTGTGGAAGGACAGAACCCAACTGCTGTGCAAGAGTTTGAGCAGAATGTCAAGCAGAGGACAGGTGCTGCGGTGAACGGAGTTTTGTGGGGATGGCAGTGCATTGAGGTGGCCAGGATGAGGCTGTCTTTGAACATGTGGCAATGGGCCAGTCCACGGAGTAGCTCCCCAACCCCTTGCACCCCAAGGGCCCTGAAACCAATCGTGCCCAAGAGCATGGCTTTTGGAGATGAGCTTATTGATCTTTGTGGCATGGAACACAGAGCCAACAGGGTTGTTAAGGGCTGTGTGACAAATACACGAGACAGGAACTCAATGGGCAGTTCAGTCTTTATCATGAGCTGCTTGAGGGAGCAGGGCGGGCAGCTAGGTAAAGGCCAGGGTCAGCCACCACCCTGCCCCTTCCTGAGCCTGCTGTGGGGTTTCTGCATATGTCTACTGCCCACCAACGATGTGCTCTTCAGCTGTCTGCACAGGAGGAGACTTACACAGTTGTGTGTGAGGCATCAGAAGGCAGCTTGGCCTCTCCAGCATGCTAGGACCTCAGGGGTGCAGTGTGGGGGGGCCTAAGCAGGATGTGCCCCACTGCTTGTGTCAAAACCTGGAGTAACTGAGGCTTTCCTTATGGGCCAGGGCCACAGGGTTGGTGGAACTGATGCTGTCAGTCAGCTGGGTGCTATTATCTGGGCACCTACTCTGTGTAAGATACCGTGCTTCTAGGAAGACTCACATTCACTGCCCTTGAGGCATGTGTCATCAGTAGCAAATCGTTTTACCCTGGGTGGTCTCATGTGATGTAATTATGTGTCCCTCAGTGAAGTCATCTAAAAGTACTCTCTCTGCTTCACAATTGAGGAAATGGTTTATGAAATTAAAGGGCTTGTTGACGCAGTTCTGAGGCCTTGACTCCAAACCCTCGTGCTTTTCCCAATCCTTGACAGGCTCTTTGTGGCTGTAGGACAAGGGCACAAAGTGCATCTTGCAGAGCAGAAGGTGATGTATGACAGGGACATAACATCTTAGAAAGATCTGGAAGAGAGAGAGCCTCATCCAGTGGGAGAGCATGGGCAACTGTCCACAGCGAGGTGGCCATATGTGGTGGTCTGTCTGGGGCAGCCCCAGTTTGTGCCTGAGGTCCTGGCACTGCTGTTAATAATACCCTATTTCACTTTTAAGATGGGGCACTTCATGGGAAGACATGTAAGGTAGGTCATGGCACAGGCCCTTAGCAGGGATCGGGAGAGACCACCTTGGAAGTGACCGAATGTGGCAGGACCCTCAATGCATGTGCTGGGAATGAAAGGGGGAGGGAAGAGAACAGGTTAATTGAGTCAGGGACTGGCTATAACCTGAGGAGTTGTGACCAGGCCAGCTAGACTTCTCCCCTGGAAATCTGTCCCTGACTCCCAGTCACAGTCGCCCACTCTGGGCTGCTGCGTACCTCATAGGACCCTTTGTAAACATCACACGATGCTGCAGATGTCAGTTTGCTACTCTTGTTCCTCCCAACTGTCCAGTGAGCTCCTTGGGAGCAACCACGTTCTATTCACATTTTTTTAAATCCCTCCAAGTTAGTGTGACAAGTAGCACATGGCAAGCAGCACATTGCAGTGGGTGAGGGACTAGTGGGGCTGCTTTCCTTTTCCAGGAGGGAGTTGCTGGAGGCCAGAACCTGGGCAACCGCCCTTGGAACTCAGGATTTCTGGATCCAGAGAGCCATCTTCCTGGACCCTTAGATAAAAAATAAGTAAGTACTGATTGTGTGGGTCAGGATGCAGGGTATGGGTCCTAGCCTGAGAAGCAAATTAGTGTAGAAATTATTCTCCTCTCTCCTTCACTACCCATGTCAATCTATCTTGAAGGATTATCCATTTGAAATTACTCTGGTGATCTTTTCACATTATTTGTCATCTTTTTTAAATGAAAATTTTACATCCTTATGTAATCACATTTTTGTGTTGTTTTCTTTATGGATCCTTTATGGCCTTGGGGTCCCAGACCAGGAGACTATCAATTTATTCTAATGTAGTTTCTTCTGATAAGTTTTGGTAAACAAAATAGTTTGGTTTTTATTGTGTATGTTTTCTTTCCCTAAAATGTTTGTGCATGCTATGAGGTAAGGGTCCAACTTTACTTTCTTTAAGGGATAGAAAATAATTCTAACAGCACTTATCAAGCAATACATCTTTCTCCCCATGGAATTGAAGTGGGATGGTTATATTCATCTATGCATGTGCCAATACCATATTGAGAGCTGAGCAGGGTGAATTAAAAAGAGACATATGTCTTGACTATCTTGCTGCAATTTTAAAACACTCATGATGAAAGCAGAACCCTTATAAGCTCTCAAAGCAAAGAATCACAGTAGCAAGAAACAGCAGCCTCATAAAGGACTACTTTCAAATATTGAAGGGCAATTATTTTTAAAATAAAATATTTTACTGAACTTTCTGAGCAGAAATTAAAGCAGTTTTAAGTGTGTAAAGACTTAAGTCTGAAAGAATTACTCAGAGTTGTAATTTTTCTCCAGCAAATTGAGAAGAAACCAAGAAAGAGGCCCACCTAGGATATAGTCAGCACTCGTGAGTGATGAAATCACTGAAAGTCATAGTTCAGTCTAATTACTCGATGTGGTTGTTAAATATAAATAATGACTTAGAGGTTTCTGTTGGCAGGAGACTAAGAAGTAGAAGTAACAACAGAAGTTTGGTGTCGGCCTTCTTTGGTTCATGCACGATAAAGATAACCCTCATTAAATGCAAAAAATGAAAAAAAGTACAAATAAATATA
Organism: Aotus nancymaae; assembly: GCF_030222135.1. Taxonomy (NCBI): domain Eukaryota; kingdom Metazoa; phylum Chordata; class Mammalia; order Primates; family Aotidae; genus Aotus; species Aotus nancymaae. The sequence continues at coordinate 124,942,887 of NW_026988425.1, forward strand.
TATGTTAAATATCTGAATAGCTATCAGAATAACAGAAATAATATCATAACTTCCAAACCACTAGACATAAAATTAGGGACCAAAGCCTGAAGTCGATGCTTCTAATGCAAGAAGAGAAAACTGAGAAACAGTGTAATATGGGGACACTCACGGACCCCCAGAATGGGCATGAACGTCATTTCAAACGGAAGACATTTGAGCTTAAACAGAGAGAAAGAAGCTTTTTCAGAGCTTACTTATCTGACTACAGGCAAAAGCTTCTGGGAGTGAGGCTGCCATGCATCTTCTTTCTAGAGGAGTTTTTACTGGCTGGAGAGAAGATGGAAAAGACCACTTGCACCTGCATAAACAAAACATTCTCACAGACTTTCTTATCTCCCATTTGCTCCCCTTGAAACCTATTTGTTCTTTAAGCCCCCTGTCTATGGCAATCTGTTATAGCAGCCAGAACTGACTAAGACAATAGCTGTCGCTGCTTTCAGCTGCCTGGTGAATGCCCTAGCCAGAGCCCTATGACAGCAAGTTAAAAAAAAGCTATCTAAGTATTACAAAGAAGAGACAACATTCTCATTACTTCCAGTTATTATTCGCCTAAAGGCAGACTCAGCTGACAAACTTTGAACTAATAAGAGGTTTAAGAAAGAAGACAATAGCTGAGCTAGGTGTTAGTGAAGAACAGTGAAGTGAAATGGAAAGAAAAAACCTCCTTTAATTCATGATGATAACCATAAAATACCAAAAAATAAACCTGGTACAAATGCACCAAACCACTGTGAGGAAAACTAAAAATTTACAAAAGCACCTGAAAGAATGAAAGAGCCAAGAAGCAGCACGTGGGGTCTGCCAGCTCTTCTTCCCCTGCAGCTGGACCATGTGTTGGTAGCCTGGAGCAGCAGCAGGGTTGCTGCCTGGAGTCCCAGTGTCAGGGACTTAGAACGGCTCTGCCCTGGCTGCCTGGGAGACTGTAGAGGGCCTCCACTGCAGTCTTCCTTGAGTCAAGAGGGGAAAATTGGGAAGAACTTTAACAACTCTTGGGCTGCTCAGGGAGTTCTTAGATGGTGCTTTGGGCTGCATGTGGGGGCTCTAGATCCTGTTCGCCTGGTTTGCTCCTCTGATTCAATGTTCCAATGTCTGCTCTGGCTAAGAAGCAGCTGAGTGCTTGTTAACAATGGAAACTACATCTCTACCTCCTCAGGGTCTGATACAGCAGGTGTGGAGTACAGCTCAGGAATCCGTCATACGTGGTCCTCCTGGATCACTTGTGAAAGACTCTGTCCTGCTGGGCATGAATACCAGCTTGCATTCCTTTAATTAGGTGGAAACTAGGAGGTATTTGGTGGCTGGAAGTCATGAATTTCAGCCCATATGCTTACTTCAATTACATGCTTGTCTCCTTCCTGCTGTCCAGAGAAAACCAACTGAATGATGAATGGTGCTCTCACCATTGGTGGCTGATGGCAAAAAAATGATCCAGAACTTGATTTTGACAATATGAATGTTTCTTCCTGATACCTCGTTTGTGCTTCTCATTTTCCCAGGGCTGCATTAATGCTAGAGAACTTTAGTGAATCATTACAGAATTCTTTATGCATGTTGTAGTTAATAGGGAAAATATGTTGTATCTGTAACATAGCTCCTTTGATGTTCTTAGTAAGCAGAACATAGTATGGATTCCACTTTATTGACTTCCAGATGATGCCTCTAAAGGTTATGACTATGAGCTAGTTAAATGTTTTGTCCCTACCAGTGAATTCAGGGCTTCATAAAGACCTGTGGTAGGTAGCATCTGAGTTTGCATTTTGCATTCATTTCTGACTTTTAAGTCTACATTGATACAATCTCTTTATCTTGCTTTGTCGAACTCTACCTCATTTATTATGAAAGCTGACTTCAGTTTGAGGGCAAGGCAAAGAAGCATTCATATTTCAAAAGAACGAGATTGATAGCTACCACCAGTCAAATTGCTTAACCTCTGTTCCTCTTTCTCTAAACTGCTAAATTTCATTTTATATATCTTCCTTCATTCCATCTACTAAGTACATTTTATGGGGTTATACTGATTACATTTTTTACTCATCATATTTTCCATGGGTTTTTTCTAATTATCATTTTAATAGTGACATAATAATTCATAGAGATGATACTTTCTAGTTCACCATTGTTGGATTTAGTACATTTCTAATTTTTAAAAGTTTTATTTTGAAATATTAATAATTATAGGTCACAAGGCATGGAAAAAAATTATGGGGAGGTACATTTTCCTATTCCTTCTAATATTCCCCTTCAGTAACTCTTTAACTCTAGTACAGTATCAAAACCAAGAAATTAACATTGGTGTATGCCACAGAGTTTATTCAGATTTCACCAGTTTTACATACATGCATTTTTGCACGTATATATAATTCTAAGCAATTTTGTCACATGTATTGATTCATGTAACCACCACCAAATTAAGATAAAAACTGTTCCACGACTTTGAAGATCTCTTGTACTAACCCTTTACAGCCACATCCATCCCTCTTGTCCCTAACTCCTGGCAAACACTAGTCTATCTCTGTAATTGTGGCATTTCAAGAATATTATATATGTGGACTAATAGAGTTTGCAGCCTTTTGAGATCAGCTGAATAGTGGTCCATGGTATGGATGTACCACAATTTGTGTAACCATTAATCCATTAAGAGACATTTGAAACGTTTTCAGTTTTTGGCTCTTGGAATCACAGCTTCTATGAACATCCATGTACATATTTGTTTGTCCTTTTTTTTTTTTTTTGAAGATGTTTCCATTTGTCTGGTATAAATTACATAAGCGGGCAATTGTTAGGTTGTGTAATAAGCAGATGTTTCATTTCATAAGAAACTGTCATACTCTTGTCCAGAGTGGCTGTTCCCACCAGAAGTGATCGAATTGCTTCACATCTTCCCCAGGATTTGGTGTTATCACTATTTTTTAATTTTAGCCATTCTACTAGGTGTGTAGTTATAACCCATTGTGTTTTTAATTTGCATTCTTCTAGTGGCTAATGATGTTGCACATCTTACCACGTGTTGGTTCGTCACCTGTATATCCTCTTCATTGAAATATATGTTCATGTCTTTTTTGCCCATTTTCTAGTTAGATCATGTGCTGTTTTGTTCATTTTATTTTTAGTCTTTAGATTTAAGAGTTCTTTATTCTAGATATGACTTTTGTCAGATATGTGTTTTGAAAACATAGTTTGTCTTTCTGTAGTTTATCTCTTCATCCCCTTAGCAGTGTCTTTCACAGAGTAAACATGTTCTTTTAAAAAATTATAATAAAGTTGTTTATCAAATTTTACTTTGCTGGATTGTGTTTTTGATGTTAAGTCTTAGAAGTCATAGCCTAGAGTCCTGAAGATTTTCTCCTATGTTTTGTTCTAAAAGTTTCATATTTTTAAGTTTTACCTTTAAGTTTGTTATTTATTTTAAGTTAATGTCAATTTTGGTATGATAGCTGAGATTTACATCTAAGTTTATCCTTTTGCCTATGCATTTTCAATTATTCCAGCTCCACTCATTGAGAAGACTATATTCCTCCTCTGAAATGCTTTGAAAAAATCAGTTGGGCATATTTGTGTGGGTCTACTATTGGGTTCTCAATTCTGTTTTCTTAATCTAAACATCACTCCCTCTACTCTTTTGGTTTTGCTATAATAAGGCTTAACATTGAGTAAAGTGCGTCTTCCCATTTTATTGTTCTTTTCCAAGTTTTTTTTTAGCTATTTTAGTTTCTTTGTTTATATAAATTTTAGACCAATTTTTTGTATCCATATGTACAAAACTCTTGATGGTTTTTTAATGGGAATTTTGTTAAACCTATAGGTTATTGTAGGGACAGTTAACATCTTTACTATTAATATGTTGAATCTTCCAATCCATGATCATGGTATGTCCCTCTTATTTAAATCTATGATTTTTCCGTCAGTATTTTGTAGTTTTCAGCATGTAAGATTTATGCACATTTTGTTAAATTTGTATTTGTTACATTTTTGACCAGTTGTAAACAATACTGCATTTTCAGTATCCGCATGTTTATTGTTAGTATAACAATTAATTATTTTATGTTGATCTTGTATTTCTGACCTTGCTGAACTTACTCATTAAGTCTAGAAGTTTTTTTTAATGTTTTTGTTTTCGTTTTGAGATTCTTTTGGGTTTTCCACATAGACCCTCATGTCATGTATAAAAAAGAAAAATAGGAACTTTTTTTTTCTTTCTTTCTGATTTCTAGGCCTCTTATTTTCTTTACTTTCCTGGCTAGGATTTCTAGAATTAGAATGTTAAAAGTGAACATCTTTATCTTGTTTCTGATCTTATGGGGACAGCGTCCAGTTTTTCACTATTACGTGTGATTCTAGCTCTAATTTTCGTCAAATCTCTTTTGTCAGGATGAGGAAGTTTCCCTCTATTCCAGTTTTCTGAGACTTTTTATTATGGATGAGTGTTGAGTATTGTTACTTGCTTTTTCTGCATAAAGTGATATAATCATGTGATTTTTCTTCCTTAGCTTCTTAATATGGTGGATTACATTAATCAGTTTTCAATTATTGAACTAGCTTTACATTCATGGAACAAACTCTACTTGGTTGTGTGTAATTCCTTAAATATGATGCTAAGCTGTATTGCCAGTATTTTATTGAGTTGTTTATGTGTATTTATGAGAAAATGTGGTCTGTAGTTTTTGTTTTTGCATTTTGTAAGTTTTTTCTACTGACTTTGTCTACTTTGGTTATGAGATTAATAAAAGCCTCTTAAAATGAATTGATAAGTGTTTTATCCTTTTGTATTTACTGGGAGACAGTTACAGAATTGGCATTAATTCTTCCTTAAATGTTTGGTAAAATTCCCCAGTGAAGCTATCAGGATCTGGAGATATATTTTTTAAAAATATTTAAAATTATGGACTCAATGTGTTTAATTGTTTTAGGGATCTTCAGCTTATCTATAGCCTATTGGTTGAGTTTTGATAGTTTGTGCTTTTCAAGGAATTGGTACATTTCATATAAGTTGCAAAATGTATGTGTTAAGTTCTGTGTAAAGAGTTGTTCATAGCTTTCCTCATCATCCTTTTGATATCTGCAATGTCTGTGTAGTGATACATGGGATACATTCCTGGTATCGGTTTGTCAATTTTATTGATATTTTCAAAGGGGCAGATTTTCATTTCATTGATTTTTTTTTCTTTTTTTCTCTTCTCTGTGTCAGTGACTTTATACTTTTATATTTATTATTTGCTTCCTTCTACCTGTGGAGCTTGTCTTCTCTTTTCTAGTTTCTTACCGAGTGAGCATAGATATAGACTTGAAACTTTTTCTCTTTTTTCATATAAGCAGTACTATAAGTTCATTCCCAGCACTACCAGCATGTCATACATATTGATACATTGTATTTTTATTCAGTTCAGTGTATTTTCTTTCTTTTCCTTGAGACTTTCTCTTTGATTCATGGATTATTTAGCAGTTTGGCATTCAGTTTCCAAGTGTTTGGAGATTTTCTTGTCATCTTAATGCTATTTATGTCTAGTTTGATTCCATTGTGGGCAAATATCACACTTTGTGTGGCTTCACTTCTTTTAAATATATTGAGGTTTTTCTTAGGCTCAGGATATGATCTATCTTGGTATGTGTTCCATGAGTACTTGAAAATAGTGCATTTTTGCTGTTGTTGGTAGACAGTTTTCTAAATGCCAATTAAGTCCTGTTGTTTGATGATGTAAGTTCTTTTATATCCTTGCTGATTTTCTGTCTAGTTGTCCTGTTATGAATTATTGAGAGAGGAGTGTTGAAGTCTCCAAATATAGTTGTGAACTTGTCTATATCCTTTGAAAACTTCCATCAGTTTTTGGTTCACGTATTTTGAAGCTTTCTTGTTTGAGAAAGCATTTATGATTGCTGCATCTTCCTGGTAGATTGAGCTTTTATCATTATGTAAATTTACATCTGTCTTTCATAATTTTCTTTAAGAGCTGCTTTATCTGATAATAACATAATTACTCTTGTGGGTTTTTCTGAGTAATGTTTGCAGGTTATTTATAGTGTTTTTGAGTACGTCTCTTTGTGCACCTATTTTATGATAGCTCTAGATATTACATTTTATGTATGTAACTTACTACTGACTACTGGTATAAACATCTTACTGGTTCAAATAAAGTAGATAAATTTTCTTTTCCTTCTTTTATTATTTTTTCTCTCTTTCAAGAACTTTCTTTAGCCATACTTCTTGGGTGATTCTGCTGGTGATTCACTAGTTCTCTTTGTTTTTCTTCATCTGAAAATGTCTTGACATTTCTTCATTATTCCTGAAAGATATTTTAACTGGATTTAGAATTTTGAGTTTACCGATAATTTATTTCAGCATTTGAAAACTGTCATGCCACCTCCTGCTGGTCTCTGTGGTTACTGTTGAAAATTATTCTGTCATTTAAATTTTTTTTTTTCACCCTGGCAGATCATCTTTCTCCGGCTGCTTTCAAGACTTTCTCCTTGTGTTTAATTTTCAGACGTTCGATTATGATGATTCGTGGCATGATTTTATCTAGTTTGGGTTTTACTCAGCTTCTTGAATCTGTAGATTTATATATTTTGCTAAATTTGGAAAATTTTTAATAATTATTTCTTCAAATTTTTTTTTATTTTCATTTTCTTTCTCTTCTTTTTCTGAGACTCTCATGACACAAATATCAGATATTGTTATGGCTTCACAGCCCTGGAAGCGCTGTTGATTTTTTTTTTTTTTTGGTCTATTTTACCATTGTTGTTCAGATTTAATAATTTCTATTCTGTCTTCAAGTCAGGTTCTTTCCTTTGCAATCTCCACTCTCCTGTTGAGCCCAGCCCACATGTTTGTAATCCCAGTTATTGTATTTTCAGTTCTAAATTTTCATTTAGTTTTTCTTTACATCTTCTATTTATCTGTTGAGACTTTCTACTTTTTCACTGGTTTCAAGCATGTTCTTAATTGCCTACCAAAGCATTATTATGATTGAGGTTTTAAAATCCAGAGAATGCGAACTTTCCAAATTATCGGTTTTGGCATCTGCTGATTTTCTCTTCTCATTAAAATAGAATTATTTTCGTGATCTTGGTATTACAGGTGATTTTTTAAATTATACCCTAGACATTTTGGGTATTATTGTTTGATACTCCAAGTCTTATTTCAGTCAGTCTTCCTTTTCACTAGGCCTCCTCTGACATTGCTCTCAGAGGAGGAGGACACCACCCCTGCTCTCGAGTGGTCCAGATTTCCCACTCAGGCTCTGTTGACACCTGGGAGGGATGGAAACCTTGGTACTGCTAGGGCAGGAGGGGAAGTCCAGGTTCCTCATGTGTTCTCCACTGATACAGCAGGTGGTGACTGGGTCAAGATGAAGTCTCGGCTTGGCCTTCTCTAACATCACCTCATGCAGGTGTAGGGAGGAGCATCTCCCTTTGCCTGGGGATGTTTAAATCTAGAATCCTCACTGGGCCTTTGCTGTTGAGGCTGCTGGTGGAGTCTGGCTTTTTCCTTTGGTGTTTTTCTGGGGCAGTATTCTTGGCTAGACACAGTCCAGCTGTCAGGCTGCTTCTCTCCTGATCCTTGGGTGAGAGAGGGCAAGCTTTTCTCAGGACTTCTTTGGTCTACACCTGTTGGGTTTTTGGTTTTTTTGTTGTTGTTGTTTATTTTTTGTTTTGTTTTGTTTTGTTTTGTTTTTTGGTGCATTCTCCTCCAGAATCCAGTTTGGAATAGGTAAGATAAATAGTAAACCTAGCGACCTCAGCACCATGACATTCTGCCTGTCACAAAGGTGCTATCCCTTCTGCCTTCTCTGCACTGCTCACAACCTTCTTATGTTTATTCATGGATTATGTTCAGACTTCTTAGTCAGATTTAGCGAGAGTAATAATGATTACTCAGCGCAGGCTGCCATAACAAAATACCATAGACTGGGAGGCTTTAAATAACAGAAATTTATTTTCACACAATTCTGGAAGCTGAGAAGTTCAAGTTCAAGAATCTGGATTTGGTTGCCCGATGAGAACTCTGTCTGGTTTATGACTTTCTTCCCATTGTGTCCTCACATGGCAGAGAGAAAGAGAGAGGATGAGGCAAAGAGAGAGGCACGTGCTGGCCTCCCTCTTCCTACAAGGCCACCAGTCCCTTCAGGATAGGACCTTACCCCTGTGACCTGATTTAACCCTGGGCAGCTCCTGCTTGTCATTTTTAGCCATATTACCTCCTTATCATTTGTCTTTTATTTATACTGTCATAGCAAGTGGTATTTTTCTGAAAGCATATGCTTAATTTATTTAGACTTTATATTTATTCAGGCTAAGGTTGGTCAATTTCTTCACTCAAGCTAAAGGAAAAGCTCTTTTTAAAAAATCAGCCTGGCGATTGTTGAGTCAGTTCGTTATGAACCTCGAGTGTGGACTTTGGGCCTCGATTGTGTAGGAGGCTCTGAAGGCTGCCTGCTTGCCCTGTCAGCATTGTCGCTGGGGAACGAGCTGGCAGGGTGCAATGCTGTTCCTTCCCCTTTGTATCTCAGTGTGACCCTTTCCTCATAGGGACGAATTTCCACCCATGATGAATAGTCTTGTGTGCATAGTAACCCAGTGTCAAAACATCTTCTCCTTCCACTGCTGGAGATAATCAGCCCCCTTTTCCCTTTTGCTTCATAGATCTGGAGCCAGAAAAGGTATAATAGGTCACATAGTTTAGAAATGGAAACACTTTTTTTTTTTTTCAAATTTCAGGAGTTCCTTCATGTCCATTTAACTAGGCTACATAAAACTGTTAGAAGGAATACCCAGGCTATGAACTATGAGCAGGCAGGAGGGTAGAGCCTGAGGAGCCCCGCTCTTTCCCACATGAGGTCCTGGGGAGTTCAGTCAACCATCCTGGGTCACAAAAGTCATTAGCCAAGAAGGTGGGAGTAAAACTCATGCTTCCTCCCTCTTGCCCTGTATGAGATGGGTTGGAACTGAGAAGGCCAGGGCCTCCAAAATGCTGCACTCTCCTGAGAAGTTAGAATTGGAAAAAAAAAAAAAAAATCTACCATCCAGCACAAGAAGATGAAAAAGAAGCGTGACTGTTTTAGGCAGGGCTCAGAGACTTCCATGGGAATTCACAACAGATGAGGGAAGGGGTGCCTTCTGGTGCATCTGAGGTGGTGGTTGATATGTCCAGCAGAACCCAGGAGTTCCAGCACCACAAGTATTGGCATGAAAAGTGTTCTGGTCTGTCAGGCTCTGGGCACCTGGCAGAAGGGAGTGCAGGGCATCTGGAGAGAAGTCTCCCTTCGGCGAGGCCCACAGGATCCCCATAGACACGGCAGCAACACAGGTCGGGAATTCATTCTAGTCTGTCCAGTCAGCAAGTTTCATGTGCCATGAATGTGCTCTGCAGGTGGTGATTGGGTTTGAGCCATGAGTTTTCTGCAGCCTGATGAATAATCTATGCTCTGATAAGTGTCCAGGTGTGAGGCCAGGTGTACAGGCCATGCTGAGAGGGCAGCCCCTTTCTCTCCCGCATCCTCCTGCCTCCACATCCATCCTGTCCCACCCCTGTGACTACATATATATCTTTTCTTTTTTTCTTTTTTTCTTTTTTTTTTCCTGAGACTGAGTCTGGCTCTGTCTCCCAGGCTGGAGTGCAGTCGCAGTATCTCAGCTCACTGCAAACTCTGCCTTCCAGGTTCTAACAATTCTCATGCCTAAGCCCCTGAGTAGCTGGGATTACAGGTGCTCACCACCATGCCTGGCTAATTTTTGTATTTTTAGTAGGAACAGCGTTTCACCATGTTGGCCAGGCTAATCTAGAACTCCTGACCTCAAGTGATCTGCCTGCCTCAGCCTCCCAAAGTGCTGGGATTCAGACATGAGCCACCACACTCGGCCTGCATTGGTATCTTTTAAGCTCTTGTGCCATGTAGCCCTCATTAAATTTTTAAAGAAAATATTACAGATGATGACTCCATGAGGAATGAGATCCTGTAAGAAATAATATGGAAACTCAATTTTTAAAAATTTGCTAAAGATGAACTTCAAATTAAAACACATAGAGAAAGAGCTCACTTTGAGCAAGCGTTCATGAACAGCAAAAGGCAGATTTGGATTCTTAAACACTTAAGACAATAGAAACTAACAAATGATTTGAAAATGATTAAACACAAGTAAGAATTAAAAACACAAAAAAGAGAAAAACACCCTTTAAAAAGCAGCTTTGAAAAGTATCAAGTAAAATTAAGAGAGATGAGAAATAACAAAGCCATCAGAATTAAAGACAGTAGAGGCACAGGATGTCAGATGAGACACAGCTGAAGGAGCAGAGGCAATTTCCTGCTGAATCATAGAAGGGTAAATAGATGGAAAATAGGAAAGAATGATTTACGGTCATTGCAATAATACCTAACACTTCTGTATGCCAGGTCCTGTTTCAACTGCTTTACATACATTAACAACCTTCTGAGGAAAGCACTGTGATTATTTTCAGACATGGCAGCCAGAGCATGGTGTGGCCAAGGTCATGCAGAAAGCAGGTCTGGAAGCCTGCACCCACCAGGAGAGGCTGTGCCTCCCAAGGAGGGCCCTTTCCTCTCCTGCAGGGGATAGGTGCTCCCACACACACTGGCTAGAATAGTAGAAGGCCGTAATAAATAGCATTTGGGAGAAATGTTAAAAGATTATTTTCAGAAAACAGGTAACGTTATGACTCACATACAGATATAAAAATGAGCTCATGTTAAAGAATCTGTTTTATTCATATGGCATGAGGAAACCAAGCAGATGTTCTCCTCAGTTCAGTGGAAAAGTCAAACTAGTACACGTTTATATCGAGTAAAGGAATTTGAGATGAATTCTAAGTGGACACAAAACTTGTTTATCTAAAGGGGCAGAAAGTCAAGGAACTATGAATTAAATCACTACTGGACGACTGAGAACTTCTGCATCCATCAGCTGCCTGCAGTCCACACGCAGTGGCAAAGCAGCAGAGACAGAGAACAGGGTGAGTGTTGCTAAGTCAGATCTATGTGCAGTAAGGGACACATCGTTTTCCATTGAAATACAGTGATTTTTTTAACAGAAGCCATGTCCCAAAAGAACAACTGAGAATGTAATAATATTGATGAAAAATATACATCCTCAGATTCAGGAGATACAAGTCTGAGGAAAGATATGTGATACGAAATGAGCCCAAGACATATTGTACAAAAAAGCTGCAGAATGTCCAAAGCCAAAAAAAGATCCTAGAAGCGATGAGAGAAGAAAGATAGCTTGCTAACAAAGAGATAGCAATTAGACTGACTGCAGACCTTTTACAGGCAACAGTAGAAGCCAGAAAACTAAAATAAAATAACATCTTTTAAGTATGAAAGGAAATAATTGTCAATCTAGAGTTTTATCCTGAGCTAAACCATTCTTTCCCTGGGAGCAAAATCAAGACTCTCAGGAAAACAGATACTAAAGGAGTTTACTGCACAGGGTCTGTGCTACTGTTTTAAAAATCTACCAGAAGACACTTAGGAACTAGGTACGAGAGGCAGTGAGCAAAGCAATTGGTAAAAATTCAGGTACATGTAAACAGGTGTGGTTATATAAAATAATAATGAATTTCTTGATATTAAAAACAAAGTATGAATGGGCCTGGAGGCTCATGCCTGTAATACCAGTACTTTGGGAGGCTGAGGCAGGCAGATCACCTGAGGTCAGGAGTTTGAGACCAGCCAGGCCAACATGGTGAAACCCTGTCTCTACTAAAAATACAAAAATTAGCCGGGCATGGTGTCACATGGCTGTAGTCCCAGATACTTGGGATGGTGAGGATTGCTTGAACCCAGCAGGCAGAGGTTGCAGTGAGCTAGCACCACTGCACTCCAGCCTGGGTGACAGAGTGAGACTCCATCTCAAAAAAAAAAAAAAAAAGATAAAAGCAAAGTGGAATTAAAATATTGGAACATGTAGCATGAAATAGTAATTTGGACAGTGCTTGGAGGTAAAACCCTCAGGTGTACTTATTAATACTCTGGAAGGCTATGGAGTCATCAGCTTTAAGTTAAATATACAAGGTTAAAATGTGAGAATAACCACCAGACCAGACACATTAAGAATATTATATTGAACTTCCAAACAAGTAGGGGTCAAATGGGGAAGGGATGAAGAAAATGGGAGAAACCGAAATGCAATCCAAGGAGAAAGAAGTCAAAAGCATAACATTAGAGAGTAGAAATGAAAATAAAAATTACAATAGACAAGATAAAACTAAATGGAGTAGCCAGCTGGTTAAAACACAGATCTCCCCAATACATCTCTATGCATTTAAATCTAATGATAGACCGTTAAGATGAAACTAAACCATATGTATGTATGGGATGACACAAAAAAGGAAAAAGAAAAACAGGAACAAAAATAAAATGTGAGTGGCTGTGTTTACAGCACACCCCCTCACACAAACACAGTAGGAAAAACAAGTATAATTAAGGTTAAATAAGGTCAAGTGATAATGATTTTGAAAACTAAGGATATATAACAAATATTACATGTATACATCTAATAAAATTGATTTGAAGAAAAATTAGTAGAATTTAAAGTTTACTGGAGAAGTTCACAATTACAGTAGAAGATTTTAATATACCTCTTTCAGCAAACTGTTAGTGTAAGAAGGGAAAAAATGTGAGTACGTAGGAGTTCTGAGCAACATAGTTAACAAGCCTTATCCAATATGTAGATATAGATACAGATACAGAAAAGAATGCATTCTCATTTCACTAAAAATAAATATATGGAAAACTAAATATCTAAGTGTGAATAAAAACCTTTAACGTTGTGTGGTGTGCGTTTGCATGTGTATGTGTGTGTGCCCACATGCACTCACATATGTATGTGAATGTAGGCAGACATACATAGCCTTTAAATGCTTGTTAGAAAAGATACTTGTCTAAGCATCTTTACCATATGATCCAACAATTACCCTCCTCGGTATTTACCCAAAGGAGCTGAAAACCTGTGTTCACACAGAAACCTACACACATATGTTGATAGCAGCATAGACATCTTTTTTAGGAAATCTTACAGGCTTTTAATATCCTTTTAGGGAAAATGTGTGAGTTAATTACCAAACTCAAGAAGTTATAAAACATAACATTAAATCCAATGAAAAAAGAAGGAGGAATAAAGATAAGCCTAAAAATGTATTAAATAAGATAACTGAAGTAGAGATCAACAAAGGACAAATTGGTTTTTCAAAACTAATGAAATCAATATACCTCAGGAAATAATTATCAAGAATACAAGGCACAAACATTTGCTAAATATAAAAGGGGTTTTTAACTACAGAAAAAGACTTGAAAATAGAATATCATGAACAACTTTATGCCAAAAATTTGAAAACTTAGATTTCATATTTTCTAGAAAAATTGACCAAAAATGGAATAGACTAGCAAAAAGTAGACTTTATTTTTTAAAGCAAATTTGAGGTTCATAGCGTAACTGTGTGGAAGGTACAAGTTCCCATGTCCCCTCCCAACCCCTACCCAAGCACAGCCTCCCCGCTCATCAACATCCCCAACCTGGGTGGTACCATTGTTGTAATAGATGAACTGATGCAGACACATCATTACCACCCAGAGTCCGTAGTTTATATCAGGGTTCTCTCTTGGTGTTGTATGGGTTCTATGGGTTTGGACAAATGTACCTGTACCTACCATTATAATGTCATTCAGAATAGTTTTACTGCCCCGCAAAATCCTCTGTGCTCCACCTAGTCATCCCTCCCTCTGTCTGCAATCCATGGCAGCCACTGACCAGTTTTGCTGTCTCCGTAGTTTTACTTTTCCTGGAATATCATACAATTGGAATCATACAGTCTGTAGCCTGTTCAAATGGACTTATTTCACTTGGTAATACTCATTTAAGGTTCCTCCATGTTTTGTCATGGCTTGACAGCCCATTTCTTTTTAGCACTAAATAATAATCAGTTGTTTGGATGTAACACACTTTATCCATTTACCTACTGAAGGTTGCTTCCAAGTTTTGGCAATTATGAATAAAGCTGCTGTCAACATATGTGCGTAGGTTTCTGTGTGAACACAGGTTTTCAGCTCCTTTGGGTAAATACCAGGGAGGACAATTGTTGGATCACATGGTAAGAGTATACTTCGTTTTGTAGGAAACTGCCAAATTATCTTCCAAAGTGGCCGCACTATTGTGCATGCCCACCAGCAGTGAATGAGAGCTCCTGTTGCTCCACATCCTTGGCAGCATCTGGCGTTGCCAGTGTTCTAGATTTTGGCCATCTAATAGATGTGTAGTGGTATCTCATTTTTTTTAAATTTGTATTTCCCTGATGATGATGTGGAACATATTTCCAAGTGCGTATTTGCCATCTGTATACCATCTTTGCTCAGGTGTCTGTTAAGGTCTTTGGCCCATTTGTTTTTTTTTATGGAGACAGAGTCTCCCTCTGTTGCCCAGGCTGAAGTGCAATGGCATGATCGTGACTCACTGCAACCTCCACCTCCTGGGTTCAAGCAGTTCTTCTACCTCAGCCTCACCAGTAGCTGGGACTACAGGTGCCTGCCACCATACATACCTGGCTAATTTTTTTTTTTTTTTAATAGAGACGAGGTTTCACCATGTTGCCCAGGCTGGTCTCGAACTCCTGAGCTCAGGCAAATCACCCACCTCAGCCCCCCAAAGTACTAGGATTACAGGCATGAGCCACTGCATCTGGCCTGGCCCATTTTTTAATTGGATTGTTTGTTTTCTTATTGCTGAGTTTTAAGAGTTCTTTGTGTATTTTGGATTATAGTCCGTTATTAGATGTGTGTTTTGCAAATATTTTCTCCCAATCTGTAGCTCATCTTTTCATTCCTTTGATCAATATGTTTTAAAAAAGAAATTTAACAAGGTAGGTTTACAGGCAAGTTCCACCCAGCATAAAATACCATTATGAACATAAATATATACGTCTTAACTAAAATATCAGCATACCAAAATCTAGCAATAATTTAAAAATAAATCCTAACAAGCTTAGGTTTCTGTTAGGAACATCCAGTTTTCTTAACTTTCAAAAAGTTCATTAACTTAATTTATTCCATTAAAAGAATGAAGCAGAAAGAATAAATGACCACTCTGATAGTTAGAGAAAAATCAGTTGATGTTATTTAAAAACCCATTTGTAAATGGAAGAAGTTTCACCTAACCTGACATAGGGTCTTACTTAACACTGAAACATTAGAAGTTTCTAAACATAGAACGAAATAAGAATATCAATGTCATCACTCTTTAAAAATACCTTAGTGATTATTGAATTTCAATAGTAATACAAGTAAAATCATAAAACATTTATGAATAAGAATGGAATAAACTAATTTATCATCATTTATATGCTGTATCATATTTTTACATAGAAAATTCCTAGATACCGTCTAGAAAAAATATGTCTAATACAAAACAAGATCTATAAAAGTGTCAAATGTATTTCTATATTCTTACAACAGATAATTAGAAAATGTAATTTCACAAATTTTATTTTCAATATCTGCAGGTGTTAACAAGTACCAAAAAATAAATTTAAGAAAGATCGACATAAATGTTGAGTTGTATCACATTTATGCCTGGGAAAACTCAATACCATAAAGATGTCAAATTATTCCAAAATAAGTTGAATGTGATTAATGTGATTCCAACTAAGTTTAATGTGATTCCAACTAAAGTCTCAACAGGGACTTCATGAGACTGTACAAGTAAATTTAAAATTTACAATGATTAGCAAAGGGTCAGTAATGAGCAACAATAGTAAAGTAAGACAATTTTACAGAAAAAGAACCAAGTTGGGGGACTTTCTATGCCAAATGCAGCATTTTCATAATGCTGTAAGGATGAAGATGATGTTTTTGTGGGCCGGGCACGGTGGCTCACACATGTAATCCCAGCACTTTGGGAGGCCGAGGTGGGTGGATCACGAGGTCAAGAGCTCGAGACCATCCTGGCCAACATGGTGAAACCCCATCTCTACTAAAAATATAAAACTTAGCTGGGCATGGTGGCATCTGCCTAAACCTGAACCAGGCACCTGAACCTGGGAGGCAGAGGTTGCAGTGAGCCAGGATCGCGCCGCTGCACTCCAGTTGGGCAACAGAGCGAGACTCCATCTCAAAAAAAAAAAAAAAAGACAGATGATGTTTTGCTGGATTGGAGGTAGACGGGTAACCCAAGGAACAAAAACAGGGAGTCCGGAAATTGAATATCTGCTGCATTAATCTTATCCCATGTTATTTATAGCATTGTTGTAATCCATCCTATGTCGTATCCAGTTGTTATAATATCCCGTGTCATATTCAATTTAATACGCAAATTAGTGGGTGAAGAAAAGACTGGGTACTCATGGACATAAAGATGGCAACACTGGAGACTACTGTGGGAGGAAGGAGGAGGGGGGCCAGGGTTGAAAAACTATTGGGTACTATGCTCACTACTGGGTGATAGAATCAATTATACCCCAAACTCAGCATCACATGTGATATGCCCATGTGACAAACCTGCACATGTACCCCCTGAATCTAAAATAAAAACCACAATATAAAAAGAGAGCATGTGCCTGCAGTGCTAGGTACCAGGAGGCTGAGCCAGAAGGATGGCTTGAGCCCATAAGTTCGAGGCTCCAGTGAACCGTGATTGCACCACCGCACTCCCGCCTGGGTGACAGAGCATGATCCTGTCTCAAAATAAATAAATGAACAAATAAGATAAATAAGTAAATAAATACTTTTTTTTAATGAAGAAAGATTCTTGAATGCATCTTTCTGGAAGCCTCCTCCTGGTACCTCAGACTTCTGCTTCCTGGAATCTCTGGCAGGTAGAAATGACCATAAAAGTTTGATTCGATTCAAGACTTTTTTGGTCATGGACTATGACAGGCCCCATTGCTGGTTGTAGTCAACACTTTAGAATAAAATATAGAACTAAATCAAAAGATCTATGGCAGGGTGTCTCTGTCTCTCTCTGTCTTCTATTCAGAAAATTTACCCATTCTCAACAGCCTTCCTTTCCCTCTGCAATCCAGGCATTCCTTCCGTCAGTGGTATCTGCACATGGAATTGGAGAGTTGGCAGCTTTCATTTTTCCTTTCTTGAGAGTTTTAAAGCGAATGACATCTTAGATCAGATAGATGAGCATCATCCTTCCTCCTCCCTTACTTTTTGGATAGATTTCACCTTCATCTCTCCTACCCTTCTCTCTCTCAGTCTTTCAAGGTTGCTGAGAGCTCACAGGGAATGGGACTGATTTCACATGAGACCTTCCTGTTTAGGGTCATCCTGAACCCACACGTAGCATTTTCTTTGCAGCAGTACAGAGTGCCTGGATTTCTTCTTATTATTATTGTATTATTATTCATCTTCACCTGAATGCAGAGGCTCATTCTGGTGAACATGTGCCCTGTTGGGAGTTGGTCTTGCTGGGCTTGTTGGATGGCTGAGCTGCCCTGGCTTTTCCTCACAAGGTTCTAAGCGGTGGACTTCTGGGTCAGATGATGCCTCCTCTGTGAAGGCACAGTCACTTCCTTCCTTTCTGGCTTAGGGTTGAGGCCTCCTGTGCTCAGCAGTGGAGGTTGATGCTACAGAGCTGACTGAGGCAGGAGGCAAGACTGAGCCTGGGATCAGAGGGCTCTTGTTCCAGGGTCAGCAGCTCTGCAGGGATGAGACCAGGCACCAGTGTGCGAGGACCCCAGGGGATGTGATCTCAGACCCACAGGGTCCACCTGTGCCCCAGGGGATCCCCCTGCCTATACTGCCATTGACGTCTGAAAGCACAGCTTGTAATCCCATAAGAATTGGGCTCCTGAGCCCCGCCTGGGAGGCTAAGCAGTTGTTTGCTCCCAAGCCCTCTTTCCAGCCTCACTGCTTAGGGCAACATGGTGCAGGCTAATGCCGTGATCCAGACAAGTCAGACCTTCCTGGGACCTCCCTCGTTCTGTTTTATCTCCAGGCGTGTGATCCCACTGTGTCCTCTGCCAGGGGCCTGTCCACCTCTGTTTCCATCTGCGGGAGCTGTGCCTATCCTTTAGAGCCTATGCAGACACCTCTCCTCCTCCTACATCCGCTAAGGACATGGAGCTTGCATCCTACATGTTTGAGTTAAATTTGCCTCAGTCACCCCCTCCGTGGTAGGGGTAGGGCTCAGAGCTCCCCTCACAGCAAGAGTGAGCTCTGGTTATTGCTGGCTGAGGGAGGACAAAGGCAGCCAGAGAAAGGCAGCTCCCGCAAGGACGGAGAGACCACAGAGTGGCATCCTCAAGAACTGTGCAGATGCACTATGTCTTCCAGTAGTCGAGAAAAGTATATATTTAACCATTTTCAAACTATTTAATACAGAAAAGTTTAAATACACACAGAAGAGGAGCAAGGGTGAATGAATCCCTGTAGCGCCGCCCCGTTTCCACGGTTATGGGTGTTTGCCCGCACAGGGCTGCCCAGCACTGGTGATGTGGTCGCTGTTGACTGGCATCTGTTGGGCATCCCTGGGGAAGCTGTGCCTGTGCCGTGGCCACTGAGGTCCTCGTAGGAGTTCTGGCCACTCACATTTCTGAGGTTCTTCATTTCCCACCTTAGATCACTGTTTTCATACTCAGTTTTTAGCAACAGGGTCTTTCTTCAAACCCATCTTATCTCCACCCCTAATGCTCAAAACAGGTAAAGTAGTATTAGCACAAATCCATTACAAGAGTTTACTTTTATATTATGTTCTTATAAAATCAATTTGCCTATGGGAAAGAAGCGTAAAACTACCATCATGGGTATTAAGATTTGGATTTTGATAACATTTATGTGTTACAATTTCATGTAGCTCAATATTCTGTCTGGATGAACAACATTCAGAAATCACTGAGTCACAAATCACTGAGTCACATAGGTAAGCTGTTGCTAATAGCAACAGTTTTTTATCGTTTTTACCTATTTGCCTTGTGATCTCGAGAGTCTCTTCAATTAAACTGATCCAAATGCTTGAAAGAAAGGCTTGTAGGAACTTTTTTTTTCATAGTTAAATCACTGATCTAACAGATGCTCCATCTTGATTATAAATATGAAAATCAGACAGGAAGAAACCCAAGCTTAAAATAAGCAAAACTTTATTCCCCATAACATGTATCAAACCACACTATTCTTTTAACATTTTAAATTTATTTTTATTTCAAAAATATTTTTATGTACTATTTTCTTTTATTAGAAAATATTATTAGGGTCTCACTCTGTCTCCTTGGCTGGCATGCAGTGGTGCAAACACAGCTCTGGAGTCTCAAACTCCTGGACTCAACTAATCCTCCTGCCTCAGCCTCCTGAGTAGCTGGAACTATAAGCTCATACCACCGCACTGATTTTGTTTATGTTTTGTTTTTGTAGAGATGGGGTCTTGCTTTGTTGCTCAGGCAGGTCTCAAACTCCTGGCTTCAAATAATCCTCCCCTCTGGGCTTCCCAAAGTGCTAAGATGATAGGCATGAACCACTGTGCCCAGCCATGCTTTCTATGCTGCTGCTGCTGAGGGTGATTGATGGAGGAACGCATCCCACATCTGGTGCGGGTTAGATGCCATGTAATTGGAAGCATAGACTTAATTTTTTTATGAAAAACTGAAATCTCATGCAGTGACTCCTTTACAAGAGATTCAAATGTGTGCATATTCATGGCCAGAGAGGCTTTAGTTTAACTTTCAGTCAAAAAAAAGTTAAACAGGACACATAAATGAACATAATGGTAGTCTCTAAGAGTTAAAATTTTGTTAATAGTCATTTGAGTGTGTGACTTTTATTACTATTTTCAAATCCGAAGGAACTAAAATATTGGAGGTGAATATTTCCAGAAACCTCGAGGTGCCTCCACAGGATCTCAGGGCTCCGGGGAACCTAGCTTGAAGATCGTGAAACTATCCAGAGTGAGGTTGTGCAGGTCCACATTTTCGGCTATTTTGTGCCCAATCACTGTTTATAATGTGATTCATTAACAGTCAGATACAGGCTACAGTCCAGCAAAGAATATTTACATGTTGATCCTACCTCGACCTCTGTCTTTCCCTATGTGTGTTTGGAAGTAAGTGGGGACGTATGTGTCCTTTCATGACAGCTTAGCTCCTGCCTTCTCTCCCTCTCTCCTTTCTCTCCCTCTTTTGCCGTTTCCCACCTTCTCCCCCTTTCTTCCTTCCCTTAAACTTCATCACATTTTTTGTTTCATATTCAAATTCAAATCATTACTTCCTTGTACAATTATTTATTTTTTCCTAGAGTTTCTGGTTGCCTTTTTTCTTATTCCAAGAACTTCAAAAAATGTGTCCTGAATCAAGTCCATCATATTTTTCAGCTCAGTATATCTCCTCTTTCTTGCTCTGAACCCATTTGGTTCTGTCCTGAGGACCTGAAGGTCTTGCTGGGATTTGGACCCACCCTTTTCTAGGCCTCCTGCACAACTCATCATCTAAATCTCTTTTATCGATCTCCAGGTTTAGTCTAAAAGTATATTTCTTCTTTCTCAGTTTTCACTCTCATTGTTCCAAAGCTGACCAAGAAAATATATGTTGGGAACAAGCTCTTCAAGGCCTTAGTGTTCTTGAAAACCTTTTTTTTTTTTTGCCTTCATGCCTGGGTGGTTTTTCTGCTGTGAGAAGTGTCTTTGTGTTATTTCTTGGGTAATTTTCTCCCTCCCCGTCTCCCGGATGGGGCTTCTGTGAGTGAGCTGAGATCGCCTGGCCTTGTCCTCTGTGCCATCTTCTTTCTGTGTTACATTTCATCTCTGTGATTTCTATCAACCAAACCTCCTGCTCACTCACAAAAAGTTATTTCATGAATCATACCTTTAATTTCCATTGGTTCTCTGTTTTTCTAACTAATTGTGACATCCTATTGAATTTTGCGAGGATGTTACTTTTGTTTGTTTTTTTGAGATGGAGATTTGCTCTTTCGCCAGGCTGGAGAGCAGTAGCACCATCTCTGCTCACTGCAACCTCTGCCTCCCAGATTCAAGCGATTCTCCTGCCTCAGCCTCCTGAGTAGCTGGGACTACAGGCACCCACCACCACCCCCAGCTAATTTTTGTGTATATTTTTTAGTAGAGATGGGGTTTCACCATGTTGGCCAGGATGGTCTCGATCTCTTGACCTCGTGATCTGCCGGCCTTGGCTTCCCAAAGTGCTGGGATTACTGCGCCTGGCCTTTTTAAAGAAGTGATTTTTTTCTTCTTTTCATTGACTCATTCTTCTTGGCTCTTTTTTAGTGTGTGCCATCCATTGTGTGTCACATGCTGGAGACTGTCATCTGGTATCTGTGATTCCGAGTTTCCCCTTGGAAACTCGGGTCTCAGACATGGGAGAGGCTGCCTGAGGCTTGAGGTTCATAGTCGTGGGCAGCTCCTGCAGGGGCCGTGGTGGCCAAAATGAGGGGAGCTTTACTCTGGGGTGCTGGTACCTTGACTGGCTGCCTGTTTTCTTGAGGTGGTTTATTTTTCTTTACCTGTAGGGTTGTGTTTTAAGGGTACCCAGGGTTGGTTTTAATCAGGCATGGTAAGACACTCAGACACAGAAGTGACTGTCTTGAAGGAAAATGGTTTTACTTACAGTTCCTTAGAAGCAGAAGCACAGCGCAGCATGCGAGGACACAGGGAGGCTCCAGGGCCACGCGGGAGGCAGAGAGTGGGAAACCTGAGCACGGGCCTTCCTTCATTGTGGCTTCTGCAGGAAGGAAGGGAGGAGCAGGGTGTGCAGGCTCAGGCTTAGGATTGGCTCCTTAGAATAATGTCAGCAGGCCCTGGGGCATAGGGACTTTCCCTGCTTGGCTGGTACCTGGTCCTGTGGTGATGAGGGCAGGACTGGGGTCAACCCCCATGTGACAGCCTGATAAAGGATGTCTTTGGGTGGCAGTTCTGGATTGATTGATTTATGTCTGAAAGGCTGGAGTTGTTTACTGTCTCAGTGAATTGACAATCCCTTCACGGTCCCTCCAGAGTCAGCAAGGGCCCAGATGTCAATGCATCGGAATCCAGAAAATAGAAGAAGACACGGCTAGTACAGGCTGCTGTGTATGTGTCCATTAGCCCAGTTGTGTGTGTATGTGTGTGTATGTGTGTGTCTGTTAGCCCAGTTGTGTGTGTATGTGTGTGTCCATTAGCCCAGTTGTTAACTCCTGGCTGCAGGAGGCTGGAACACAGGCTGGGGAGGGGCAGCGGCATGTCCATCAAAAACTCGAACTTAATTCTGTTGTCTTCACCCTCTCTCCTTTTCATCACTAACTGTGGAGCCGGGAACCCTCTGGGGTTGTGGTGTCCAGCTCCCTCCTGCACCTGCAGTTTCTGTCATTGAAGATGTAAATATGAAGCACCAACCAAGTGTGGGCCCCCTTCAAGAGGCGGGAAGTAGAGCTTTGAGCACAGCCAGTGAAAATCCCTGCCCCATGGGGCTCACAGGGTGGCAACGTGCTTCCCCCACCCTCTCTGCTTCTAACTGTCATGAAAATGTCTCATCTTCCCATGTCTTACAAAGTTGTTACAGGTTTCAGTTTGGTTAAGAGCTTTATTTTGTATACAGTGTGAGAAAAATCACAGTGCAGCGTGAAAATGGAAATGGAGGTGGACACTGGCTCCTTCCCAGCTGTGCTCCTCGAAGACCTCCCAGGCTAGCCCCAGTGGTCCTCTCAGGCAGGGTGTGGGGCTGTGAGGACAGACAGGGGCCCCTCTCAAGATCTCTGCTGCTCCAGCAAAGACAGACCCCAGGGCTTTGGGAAATCCACAGCCTGGTGGCACCGGCTCATGCAGTCCTTTTCCTGTTTCTAGTGCCGATGAGCGCTTTGATGCCACATTCCACACCAACGTCTTGGTGAATTCTTCCGGGCACTGCCAGTACCTGCCTCCAGGTAAGCTGCACTTCCTTTGTCTTCTTGCAGTTAGAAGATTGAAGTGAGTTTGGGCATCAGTCTGGTGGGTGCCCCTGTGTGGTGGACCAGCTCTTTGCTTCGCTTCTGCTCACTCCCACCTCTTCTTCTCTCTTCTGTGCTTCTGTGTGCTTTCTACCCCCAGAAGTCCATCTCCCTCCTTTGTCTCAGTCCAGCTGCCTTTGCCAGTGTGTGTCCTATATCCTTATTTTCTGCCATGTGTGCCTTAAAGCCAGTGCACAAGTACAGCAAGGCTCCTTTGCCAGGCAGTGGCCACCTCACCTGCCAGCCTGCAGGCCACCTCTCCAGGCTCTGCGTCTCCATTCCAGCTCACCATCCTTCCCATGGGACTCAGTGTCTTGACAATGCAGTGCTCCAGCTGCAGGGGTGGGATGTGACAGTTCCAGGATCCTGAGTGTGTGCGCTAAAGCGCACATGCAGGTTACAGGCAAGGTCTGGTGGTTTCAAGGGACAGCTTGCTAGCAAGTGACTTCTTCCCAGCGGTGTCTCTCCTCTCTCCACCTCCACGGCTAAGTGCTCCCGGATTGCTTCTTTCCCGCCAGCCCGTCTTTTCAGTCCAGTTCACACAGCACGGGAGATGGGTTTATGGCCTTGAGGTGCATGCAGGGTGTGTGCTGGCGTATTGATACGAACGGTTGGGGTTTTTGATCTTTTAGAAGATTTTTAATGTATTTATTCCAGGGTTATCTCCTACACTACAGCTGTTTAACTTTCTTCTCAGAGGCAACCTGCAATTGCCTCCACACATCACTACCACTCACATATGTGACACACACACACCTCGCACACCCTCACACACACCACTCACACACCACTCACACATGCCACACACCCCTCACACACACACCACTCACACACTACTCACACTAACACACTAACACACTGTCACACACCACTCACATATACCACACGCACCACTCACACAATCACACACTACTCACACACACACTTACAATCACACCACACATACACTCACACACCACTCAGACACCACTCATACCTACCACTTATACACCCAGCACACACTTCACACACACCACTCACACCATTTACGCACCACTCACATATACACCACTCACACACACCACACACAGACACCTCTTACACAGCACTTACACATACACCCCTCACATACATCTCTCATACACACTCACACCACACGTGCCCCTCACACACCCCCATGCATACACACATGCACACACAGATACACCACTCACACCCATCACACACATGCACACACAGATACACCACTCACACAAACCACACATATACATACCACAGACAAGTACACACACACCACTCACACATCCTTCACACTTGTACACACACTTATACAGATACACCCCTCACACATACCCAGACACAACACACATATGTATACATGCCACAGACACACACACCACTCATGTGCAGACACCACACACACGCACCACTGACACACATACCACACAAGCACCACTCACACACACATGCACACACACACTCAAACCAGATATACTCACACCGCTCACATACCACACACAGGCTCACACCACACATACTTTCACACACATATTCCTCATACATTCTCACATTCACCACACAGTCGTACACATCTCACACACCACACACATACACACGCACCACACACAATCCCATGCTCACATACAGGCAGACATCACACACACTCCTACACACTCATGTACCCCCACACACCTCACATTCTCACATCAGCTAAACTCTCACATGCACATATGCATCTCACACCACACATCGTCACACACACACCCCACACACTTACATGTGTCACACCACAGACACACCTTATACGCTCTCAGACTCTCACTACACACTGTGATACACATCTCACACCACCGCGGAGACACACCCGCACTCACCACACTGCCTCGGCTAGGCT
Organism: Aotus nancymaae; assembly: GCF_030222135.1. Classification (NCBI taxonomy): domain Eukaryota; kingdom Metazoa; phylum Chordata; class Mammalia; order Primates; family Aotidae; genus Aotus; species Aotus nancymaae. The sequence continues at coordinate 124,967,712 of NW_026988425.1, forward strand.
GGCTCTGCCTTCTGGGTTGCCATCTGCGCGCCCTCTCTGTCAGCAGGTGACAAGCATCCTGGGGTCAGAGTCCGCCTTTGCTCACCTTAGCGTCCACCCCTGAATGAACAAAGAAGCGAGTGAACCTGTCAGTGGTAGCACCTCCCATAATGTTGGAACAGACTGAAGAAGTTCAGCTGTTCATGCTTCCTGAAGCATCCGCTTTCCGGCTAGCCCGGGTGTTTCCTTCTCCCAGCAGGTTCCTTGCAGATGGGGGCAGTTGGGGGAGCCTTCGTCACTCCCGAGGTCTTTCTTACGAGGCCTGCATGCTGCAGCTTCTGTTCTGAGGGCTATTTTAGAAAACAGCCTCGGGTAGTCACCAGTGTAGAAGATGCTGCCGCAGGTTGTTTGGAAGGCTGAGGCTATTTTCAGCTGCAGGAGCGGCACCCCAAGCCTCTAGCTGCCTGAGTGCAGCCACCCGCTCTGGGGCTATGTCCCCACCACAGTGGCCCTGGATCCTGGTCAGGACTGGAAACATTGTCCTGTGACCATGAGGGGCTTCCTTCCACTGACAGGAAAGGCCCAGAGCTGCCTGGTTTGGGACCCCCACCTGCACCCTGGGAGTGTGGAACTAGTCCCAGGATGCTGCCCTGTCTGCAGTTAGAGGGGCATGGGTGGAAAAGAAGGTTTGGAGTTCAAGCTTTGAAATAGAGACTTGATCATAACATGACTTTTCCCTCATTTCATGTGTTTATTTTTTAACAGCTTTATTGAGATAGAATTTACATATCATGCATTTTAAGTACATGATCCAACAATTTTTAGTATATTTACAGAATTATGCAACCATTACCACAGTCTAGTTTTAGAACATTCCCATCACCCCACAAAGATCCCTTTCGCTCATATGCAGTTAATTCCCATTTCCACTCGCAGCAGCCATTGATCTGCTTTCTGTCTAGAAATTCTCTATCTTGGGCCATTTTGTAGAAATGGACTCATGAGGTTACACAGCTTTCTAACTGGCAGACAGTGTGGGTTTGGGGATCCAGTCATTAATGGAGGGGAGTGTCTGTGATGATTCCAGATTCCTATAAACATTTTGTGTGAGGATGGAAATCATCCTAAGAACTTCAGGGGACAAAATGGGTATCTTTTCTCAATTTGATTGTGGGGTGGGGTCGTTGTTTGCAAGGCCGTTGAGGCCTTTCCTCCATGCATTCTTTCTGTAATTCAGTAGCAGAAGTTTGCAGAGTGCCAGCCCTGCCCCAGGAGCACTGGGACACTGAGTCTGTGCCCGTTTTGTGCCATGCAGCCTTGCTCTGGGCTGGGAAGAGCACATGGGCATGAATAACTGGAGTGGCCTCTTCTGGTTTCCTCCCTGTGGCCCTCTGTGAAATTCACTTCCAACCTGCCTCAGCCTGGAATAGCTCTTTTCAGTGGAAACTCTTCCTTCAAGCACCATCTCTTCAGCTTAAACCTATCAGTTCTTATTCTTTTTAACTTTTTTTCTTAGAGGCAGGTTCTAGGTGTGTTTCCCAGTCTGGAGTGCAGGGGCTCGATCATAGCTCACTTCACTTTAGGCTCAAACTCCTGGGCTCAAGCAGTCCTCCTGCCTTAGCCTCCTGAGTAGCTGGGACTACAGGCATGCACCACCTCACCCAGCTAATTTTTTTATTAGAGATGAAGTCTCGCTATGTTGCCCAGTCCAGTCTCAAACTCCTAGGCTCAAGTGATCTTACCACCTCAGTGCCCCAAGTCACTGGGATTACAGGCATGAGACACTGTGCCCAGCTTGTTCTGTTCTTGATCTGGAATTTAAATTCGTTAAAATTCTAGTTTTAATTAGAATTCTGAATTAAATTTCTAGATAATTATGTGTTTTCCCATATTTAACCTACAGAAAATACTTACCTCACTCTGCATCAAACACACATACACCCCTTTTAGATTCTGTTTCTAACCTCATCATCGTTATCAACTTCTCTGAGATATTTTGCATTCTTCTATTATTTAGAATCAGAAGATGCTCATGGTAAATGCAAGATTATAGAGCTAACTTTTTGCATGAAAAGTCCACAGAACAGTCTTTGACAGAGCACGTCAGTGTTACGTTTGGATTTTAAAAGACAGCGATGCTTAGCTGAGATTCTGTTTTAAACATTTCACAAATAAATAAATAAATAAAAAGATTCCATTTTCTCTGGCCTGGGTTATCTGCATTGTGGAGGGGTGGAACCGCCTGAAGGAACTGCTATGTATTTTGAGCACGTCTCAGCCAGCTTCCGTTTCAGCCTTCCATTTCCATCACCCACACAGGCATATTCAAGAGTTCCTGCTACATCGATGTACGCTGGTTTCCCTTTGATGTGCAGCATTGCAAACTGAAGTTCGGGTCCTGGTCTTACGGAGGCTGGTCCTTGGATCTGCAGATGCAGGAGGCAGATATCAGTGGCTATATCCCCAATGGAGAATGGGACCTCGTGGGTAAGCCATGAGATGAACAGCCTGGAAGAAAGCTTTTGTATTCCTGGGCAAGCTTTAACAGTTTGGGATTTTCCACTGTCCTTTTTGGTGTGAGCATTTATTGAATTTTGCAGTAGTCTCCATAATTGAGTGAGAGCTCTAGGAGGAGAAACAGAAAACAGTTAGGATATGCCATGCTTTCCAAGAGGAACTGGCAACTAGAGTGAGGACGCATTTCAACAAACCAGTGTGAGGATGGAGATCCCTCTGTTATTCAGATCCACTCCATTTCTAAAAGCAAGTTGAACGGCAAATTTCAGCCGATGGGAACTTGTATTTCATCGTTTTAAGTAGAAAAACTGATTACATTTATAACAGTGTAAAATTGGTAATGTATTATTTATAATTATATGTTTCCAATCCATCAAAAGAATGTCTACCAATTTGCCCAATTATCACTAAGATACTCTTAACTCTATAGTAAATCAACAAGGTTTTATTCAAGTTAATTACGCCGCCCCTCCTTTCTTTTAGCACTTTGCAAACTTTAGAGCTATGCTTGTGTGTGGTATACACATTGAAATCGACAGGGTAACATATTGTATTCTAACAATGGCTCCTTTTCTCCTCCTCCCTATGGAGGAATCCCCGGCAAGAGGAGTGAAAAGTTCTATGAGTGCTGCAAAGAGCCCTACCCCGACGTCACCTTCACGGTGACCATGCGCCGCAGGACCCTCTACTACGGCCTCAACCTGCTCATCCCCTGCGTACTCATCTCCGCCCTCGCCCTGCTGGTGTTTCTGCTTCCTGCAGATTCCGGGGAGAAGATTTCCCTGGGTGAGTGCCCAGGTCTCTGGTGGGAGTCTGAGACTGGAGGCCCTCTGTTGAGGTTAGCTCTGCAGGGCTCAGCAGACAGCACAGGACTCCATCAGGGTTCCTGGGGCTTGCCAGGCTCATCCCACATGGACCTCCTAGCTCAGGCTGGCTGCAGGACACCAGGGGTCCCTGATTCAGGCTCTGTACTGGATGGCTGTGTGGTCCTAAGAATACTGGAGGACCCTCAGAGGTTGGGGGATGCATCGGGAGGGTCCAGCTCCATTCTGCCCCAAGGGGCCTATACTTTCTTCCCTCTTGCCATCCCACCTGTTCCTTGATGGTGACTGGTCATCAAGGGAACAATTTAGCTCCATGTCAGCTTGCATTTGTATGTTGCAGTACAGTGTAATTCTTATGATCATTCCTATATGAAGCTAAGAAAACCAAGATTTCAAGTGGTGGAATGAGTTTCTCAATGTCTTAAAGAGTGACTAAACATCAGATGTAGCATATGGTAGAAATCATTTCCAAACCCATATCTTCTGAGTATGAGGCTCGGCAAGGTTGAATGTGATATCTAAGGTCACGTAGCTAGCTCAGTAGCAAACTTAAGACCCAAAACCAGGTCTCCTGACTGCAGATTTTCTTTTTCCTGTTACATGAAACTACCTCTCAATAATATTTAACAAAGAATATGAGAGACAATTGTGCTAAGTTAAAATTTTCAGTTGATGCTTCTGAAATTCTGGGTCCTGAACTTGTCTCCATAAGAGACTCCTTTGGGACTCTGATAAGTGGCATGAACTGTCCCCAGGAAAATGCACATGCCCATACATAGGGAAAACATGCATTCCATGGCATTCCCCCCCAGCACCTCCCTAGTTCTTTGAGTGTCAGGTTACGAGCCCTTGTTAGACAGAATTGAGGCCTTTTTGTCTGTTTTGTCTGAGGAACTGCTGTGTGTTTATGTTTTAGGGATAACAGTCTTGCTCTCTCTTACTGTCTTCATGCTGCTTGTGGCTGAGATCATGCCCGCAACATCCGATTCAGTGCCATTGATAGGTAAGGCAAGAGTCGAGCACTCTCTTAGAGACACAGGGTTAGAGAGTGCCTAGGATTTCCCAGCAGATGAAACTAGAAGAAATATGGCTGCAACTGCTCCCATTTTGTCTGGAAGGTGATGATTTGCTATAACTATTCAGAGTCACATGGGCCCAAGTAAGGGGAAGGGGATATTCAGTTTTGAGATTTGACTTTCACTTGCAGAAACGCCCCCCTTCCCGTCATAATTCTCCTCCTCATACTTGCTTTGAAGCCAGATATTTTATCATTAGAGATGCATCATTTTAGCTTAAGATGTTGTTTTCCCACAAACCCTTTGTTAAAATGGGAGAAGCACACAGTTATGGTGTCCCGAGATAACTCAGTGTCTGTATAACATAAAAATGTTTAGGGAAATATGAATGAGAAAAATATAGTTTGCACAGGTGTAAGGCATGACCCTCTGCCCAGGGAGGAAAAACAAAACCTAGAGTCTCCACTCCCATTGGGCAGGGAAGGTTGGAAGGAGGTATACAGACTGTCATTACACCCGCTGGCCCCTGCTGCTCGAGGACCCGTGCTGTATGTTTACCTGGGGGTGAGCTGGAGGGAGAGCCCTACCTGGATACCCCCAGGATTTAGGAACCAGGCAGCCAAGGCCCTTCTTTGTGGAACTCCCTGTATGTGTAATATTTTGGCCAGAGAAACTGTTGGTACAAAAAGTTTTGTGGGTATCATTTTTTTTTTTGGTATCATCCAGACAGGGAAGAACCACCTTTCCACCTGGGTCTGACTCCATTCTTTCTACCTTCCAACACATCGCTTTCAGTAGAGATTTGCAACCACCATTCCTGAGGCAGTTGTCAGGCCCTCTCTGCACTGATTACCCGCTGGGAAAGGCTTGGTTGGTGCGTAGCCCACATCTAGAAGGATGAGATGCAGATGGCCTCAGGGACATTAGCTTTGCTGCCCTCTGTTGATGGAATTTCACTCTGAGCAATCCTTTGACCCCCATCTCTCCATAGGTGGTTGGTCTGCTCAGGCTGCCATGACAAAATACCATGGACTTGGGGGCTTAAATAGAAATTTATTTTCTCACAGTTGCACTGCTGAAAGTCCAAGACCAAGAGGCCAGCAGGGATGGTTTAACCTGAGACCTCTCTCCCTGGCTTGCAGACAACCACTTCTTCAATGCTTTGTCCTCTCCTGGTAGTTCCACTGCACCTGCATCCCTAGTATCTCTCTGTGTGTCCAAATCTCCTCTTCTTTAAAAGGACACCAGTCAGATTGGATTAGGGCTTACCCGGATGACCTCATTGTACTTAATCGCCTCCTTAAAGACCCCATCTCCAAGTACAGCCACATTCTAGGGTACTAGGGTTAGAGCTTCAGCATATGAATTCTAGGGGGAAGCACAATTCAGCTCGTAAGTGTCACAGTTTGCTGCAGTCTCCTTCCTTTCCTCAGGGGCCCTGACAGTGACTTTAGGTCTCGAACTTCCACATTCTGGCAGAGCTCTTCCGGCTACCTCTTGGTCTCTGCAGGAAGTCAGTGAGTCCTTCCTGGCGTGAGGGCCTGTGGTGTTCTCAGCCAGCTGAACACTTAGACTCCTGCACCAAATTGCTTTCCCTTAGAGCTCAGCCCCTTGAGCCCACAGCCACACCAAAGGCTTGATAATCAGAGCTGCCCACTGAAGAACACCACCTCCTTTCTCTCAGACATCTTGGCCCATGTAATTGCTAATTATTGTGCAAATCCTGCAAGGAAGGGGCCCCTGTTTATTTTAGTGGAGGCTACCATGACAAATTGCTGTAGCCTGGAGGCTAAGCAACAGGCATCTATTCCTCACAGTTCTGCAAGGCTGCAAGTCCTATATAAGGGTGCCAGCAGGGCTCTGGTGAGGGGCCACTCCCTGGTTTACAGATGGCCCTCTTCTCGCTGTGGCCTTACCTGGCAGAGAGTGAATTAGCTCTTTAGCCTCCTTTTATGAAGGACTCTAATCCCATTCATGAGGGCTGCACCCTCAGACCTTTTCAAGTCCTCTGAGAAAATCACTCACCATTTCTCTACTTACACAACACTCCTAACACCAAATGGGGGCTTTTCTCCCACGTGGACCAATTATTGGAAACCAGCTGGGTGTCCTGCAATTCACTTCAGTCCTGACACTACCTGGAGTTAGCATGGCACTCACAGATTAAGGCTCAAGACCATCTCTACTTGAGATGCCAATTAGAAGTGCCGGCTTCCCATGCTTCTGATGAACTGTCTATAAATCGGTGGGGAGGTCCCAAAACCGCATCTTTGAGTTCAGTCATTTACTAGAATGGCTCACAAAACTCAGGGAAACACTTTACTTACATTTATTCATTAATTATAAAGAACAGATGAAGAACAGTCAGATGAAAGAAATGCGTAAGGTATTTGGGAAGGGGCATGGAGCTTCCGTGCCGTCTCTGGGCACATCACCCTCCAAACACCTCCACGTGTTCAGCACTGGGCCAGTCTCTGAAGAACTCCATGCTTTTGGGTTTTTATGAAGGCTTCACTACATAGGCATGATTGATTACGTCATTGGCCACTGGTGATCAACTCAACCCTCAGTACCTCTTTCCTCCCCAGGGGTCAAGGGTTGGGAAGGGGGACAGGGCTTGAAGGTTCCAACTCTCTAATTACTTGGCTGGTTCCCCTGGCAATCAACCCCCATCCTGAAACTATCCAGGAACCTCAGCCATAAATTATCTCATTAGCATATAAAAAGACACTGATGACTTCAGAGATTCAAAGGTTTTAGGAGCTGTGTGCCAGGACATGGGAGGAAGACCAAACACCTATTTCTTGTTATAAATCACAGACTCATACCTCCCAAAGCCCCACCTCCAGATACCATCCCAGTTAGGACTAAGGTTTTCACACATGAACTTTGTGGGGACACAAACATCATCCTTTGCCCAATCCCCATTGAAGAGCCGAGGCCCAAAGAGGCTGAGCATCTGCTCCAAACTCACAGCCGGCAGCCAGTGGACCAGGGTGGAAGCACTCAGATGCTCTGTGCTGCTTCTCACCTGGGCCCAGATGGAAGGACACCGATGCCCATCAGAGCCAAAGCTGAGGCTGAAGTTCTTGTCCTGAAAAGTCCCTGCCACTGACCCCTTCCTCGGGCTGGACAGGTGGCAGCCAGGTGGTGTGCAGGTTTGCCCTCGTTGTATCTCTGGAGCACCGTGGAGGCCTGCATCATAAACACTGGGTGGTTCACATACCCTCACATCCAGTATTGACTCACAGGAGCAACCTTCTCACCATCCTGCCAGGCGATGCTAGCGCTTATTGACTGACAAGGGGGCCAGAGTGCATGGAAGTGCAATGAGTGAGGGAAGGCCACTCCGTGGGCGGGAAGTCAGACCACGCTGGCTGGTTTTGCCCACCTAGAATGTGGGCTGCAGATCTGGCCAGTGGCAGGAGGCCGTTTGCCCAGCACATGGGCATCACTGCACCCCGAGGCCCTGACGGTCAAAGAACCTGGTCAGGCTGTGCCTGTCTTGTGACATTCAGCATTGCGGGAGCCCCGGGTCTCACCCTGTATCTGTTCTCTCCACAGCCCAGTACTTCGCCAGCACCATGATCATCGTGGGCCTCTCGGTGGTGGTGACGGTGATCGTGCTGCAATACCACCACCACGACCCCGATGGGGGCAAGATGCCCAAGTGGGTACGTTCCTCCCACCCCCGATGGAGTCAAAGCCCCTCCCTAAAGGAGGCGCCTCCTAGGGTTTATTGATTTTAAAAATGACACAAAAAATGGGCATTCCTAAAGAAATAGCTTTGTTTTTGTATTTCGTCACCCATTGGTGTGTCTTTGCGTAGCGTGCAGTCATGGTGCGCGTGTTCCTGGATGCCCCGTGGCACTGCTGTCTAATCTGATGCTGAGAGTCGGGCTCTCAGACTGGCTGCTCTATGTGTTCTTCCAGCATGGTGTTTTGAGAAGCTAGTTTGTTTGTTTTTTTTGATGTACGCCATGAAGCCCTGTGCTGCAGTTGGAAGCAACAGATGAGACAGACGCATAGCAACATGGTTGAGGCTTCACAACAGAATGAGGAGTGAAAAGACTAAGAAACAGAATGATCCATGTACAAATATGTACATGCAGTACTTATAGGGATATCACCCAACCAGAAGTCTATAAAACAGAGACTAATCATCACCAGTGGGGAAGGGGGAGGGGATAAAAGGGAACAGATGGAAACATAAAGGATTGCATCCCAAAGCCTGTGAGCTTAGCCTGGGCCATGCCACCCCTGTCCCAGCTGCTGGCACCATGCCTGCCACATCCATGGGTGCTCACCCACCCAGGGATCCTCTCCTGCAGTGTCAGGTGTCCAAAGTTCTGTACCCACTCTCGCCTGGCAGTCAGGAAACGTTGATTAGGGCCTAGGGAGGGCCTAAGCTTTCCCCACCTCACAGAAGCCAAACCCAATGCCAGGGAAACGTGCCCTGGCCCGCCCTTCCTCCCTTCCTGTGGGCTCTGTAAAGCTTCCCCATCCTCCGGTCTAGAGAGCCTGGCTTAAGGATTTGGGGAGCCCAAAACGCCCTCACATCCCAAATGCTGCCTGTCCTTGGAGACCACTTGCGTCTCAGTTCAGAAGGGAATCTAGGAATCACCAATAAGCAAAATGCAGCTGTAAGGGGTGAGATGCAGTCAGGTGCCCTCCAGGAACAGGGGATTTCTGGGCCTCCTGAAACATTCATTGTGAGGTAGTTTAGTTACCCAAATGCTCACTTAGCAACTTCTTAAGAAATGCTTTACAAAATTACTGTTTCTTCTCCGAGTTTCACCCACATGGCCCATTCCTCTCATACACTATTTAGTAAAGACTTACTAGTGAGCTGGCCATGGTGGCGTGTGCCTGTAGTCCTAGCTACCTGGGAGGCTGAGGTGGGAGGATCACGTGAGCCCAGGAACTCCAGGCAATGCAGCTATGATGATGCATTGCCCTCCAGCCTGGGTGACAGACTGAAACCCCATCTCTAAAAAAAAAAAAAAGACTCACTTTTAGCTCATTGCACCAGCAGTAGTGTGAGCTTAGCCTACATGGTGATGTCTCACACAGACCACATCACTGTGGTCCCTGAGGTTTGTTTTGTGAAGACCCCCCCTTTAAACACTGGGGTACATTTGTACACATTCACTTGTATTTTTGTCTGACTTCCTTATAACCCTGACACACTTAGGAAAATGCAAGGCCAGAGGTGGGAGCCCTGAGAGCTGGGGAGCTTGTTTGTTTGCTGGTCTTTCTGTCTATCCGTCAATCAGTTTGAAGCAGGTAATGCGTTTACCTGTTTCTAAAGTCAAAATAAAATTAAAGTTACAATTATACATAAGGAAATCCTGCTCCCATTCCTGTCCCTTACCCTGCATCTGCCACCAATATTGATAACCATTTTAATGAATTCCTTCTTTTTCCTTCCGGTTATTTGTTTATGCAAATATAAAAACCTAAACACTTCTTCTCATTTCTTATAAGTATTTTGACTAATGAGAAGATAAGAGAATTAAGACATTGAGACACAAAACCGTTTTTAATGACCTGGAGCACTCCACTGCTCTAGAAAAATCTTAATTAAGAGCATATTCACCTCTCAGCATAAAAGCTTATTAAAACCAATTGGCTGCAAATGAAAGATGAAGCTTATACATTTCTCCCGCTTTACATAACACACTGCATTTTTCTTTCATTCTATGTGTATTTGAAACATAAACAGCCCCCGAGGGACTTTTATTATGATCTGTTGCTGTGAAGAAGATACTGCCGGGTGCAGTGGCATTATGTGACATTTGCACAGCCAGAAACAAAACTGTAGCCTAACAGAAGAGGTCAAGAGCGCGGCCAAGAGGATAATTTTATCTTTTAAATGCTTTGGCTTTGAAAGCTAATGATTCAGGCCATGGAATTCAAAATAGACTTGGCAGTGTGGATCCTATGAGCTTGAGATGTGCGCCAGGGGATGTGTAGACCCTGCCACGGAGGGAGAAGTGTCTGCTGCTGCTCGCTCCCCATGTGCACAGCTGCCACTGCGTGCAGGCACGCTCATGGCCCTGCAGCCTCCCCGGGGAGCTGGCTCAGGCTTTCTAGTGCCTTCCCAGAGGGGTTGGGCTAAAGTTGCATGAGTCTTGAAGAAAACCTCATAGACCCTTTTACAGATGAGGCTGGGAAAGGCTAAACATCTTAAGTGACATAACCACTTACTTACTCATTGTATGTCCTTGGGCCAGTTTATTAGCCTCTTTGAACCTCAGTTTGTTGGTCTGTAAAGTGGGGGAATTATACTCATTTCACAGGACCCTGAAAGGCCCAAGTGAGATGACTTGTCTCTTGAGCCTTGTATGGAGGACCCAGCTCATCCAAGGTTTCACATGTGGTCATATGTGCCCATTCCTTACTGATCCTAAAAAACTCTCCAAGGTCAGCAGACCCAACCTTTCCAGGACATGCAGATTGCTGCCTGCTTGTAAAGTACAATGGGAAACAAAGGGTTATCTTTATAGCTGCAACGAAACTGGTCTTATGCTTCCCTGTTCTTGTCCCCAAACCTGTTTGTTGCAGCTATTTTTGATAAGATGTTATAAAAATATTACCAAGAATGAAAGCCCTGCAGATATGAACTGCACAACTTACGATCTGTATGTTTCCTAAAGATAGGAACTATACCTTCTGGGTTACTGATAGAACTTCCCCACAATCATAAAACAAAATGTAAATGACATCAGGATCTGGATAATTTCAGGGAAAGGGCCCACTTTTCACACACTTACCTGGATAGGCTTGCAAGAATGCTTCTTTACCTAGATTGAGGCTTTAGATGTCTCACTTCTTTCCATGAGAAGCAAAACCCAGATAAACTCTATGGTTACTTTTCTCCGGCTTCTTTCATGCACTCTAGGACACACTTTAGACCAGAAGTTAGCAAATTGGCCTAGGTGGCCAAATCCAGTCCACCAAGTGTTTTTGTAAATAAATTATTTTAGAAAACATGGCCATCCATTTGACGCCTTCAATGCGTGCTATATCAGCAGAAATAAGTAGCTGCCTGGCCCTTTACAGAAAGTTTGCCAACTTCTGCTTTCAACTTTTCAAAGTACTCTCCCAGGGCCAGGTGCGGTGGCTCACGCCTGTAATCCCAGCACTTTGGGACGTCAAGGCAGGCAGATCACGGGGTCAGGAGTTCAAAACCAGCCTGACCAATATGGCGAAACCCTGTCTCTACTAAAAATACAAAAAATTAGCCGGGCGTGGTAGTGCACGCCTGTAATCCCAACTACTCAGGAGGCTGAGGCAGGAGAGTCACTTGAACCTGGAAGGCGGAGGTTTCAGTGAGCCAAGATCTCGACATTGCACTGCAGCCTGGGCAACAAGAGCAAAACTCCATCTCAAAAAAAAAAAAGTACTCTCCCAGACATGATCTTATTCAGTCTTCATTGAAGCTTAGTGATCTAGGTTAGAGGTTCCAAAACTTCCTTGGTTCATAGCGTGTTAGTGTCTCAGGAAATTTTTCAGAACCCCTGGCCAAAAGAAATAATACCCAAGACTCTCTTTTTAAATAAATCAAAACACTTTAATAAGTATTTATGCCTTAACAATGTAGCCCCTATGGGGCCCAGCACGGCCTCTCAAATCTCAGGATCAGATTGGAGACCGCTAACGAAGTTTCTGTTTCACATGAAGTTCCTTGGTATTTGCTTTTTATCAGGGTAACTTTGAAAAACAGCTTTGCAAAGTGGTCACATCATAAGAGATGTGGTAATCTGATATTGGAAGCCTGAACTGTTTCAAGCCTCAAGTTCACCTGGTGTCTCATAGATGTCCTGGGGTTGCATCTGAAAACTTCAGACCTCCCAGGGACTCTTTGTGAATTTGCAGTGGCCTTCCAGAGCAGCTCACACATAGTATGGGAGCCAGAGTTAAGTCTGAAGGTCCCGGGGTTACAGATGAACAAGGATCGGAGAGGGAAATTGACTTTCCCTTTTTACACAGCTCAGATAGCCTTCTCCTTCCTCGAGGCTGTCTTCCCTGAGATTGCAGTGTGCCTGCCCCAGAGAAAAATGTAGCTTGTTCTCAGGGTGTCTCAGTTTGAGTCTCGCCTCACATTGAACTAAGTGCTTGTCAAGCGCAGGCGCTGCTTGCCTGCTAAAATCATCTGCCTTTTAATTTCTTTTTTCAAATTTTTTTGGTGCCGTGACATCTGCTACCCCTGAGGACCCATGAAGCAGGCCTTGCCCTGTAGGATCTCGCTGCTGTCGGGATTAGCCGATGCCCGCCTGGGGGCCGCTCTTAACGTTCTGTTGTCTCCCCAGACCAGAGTCGTCCTCCTGAACTGGTGCGCGTGGTTCCTGCGCATGAAGAGGCCCGGGGAGGACAAAGTGCGCCCGGCCTGCCAGCACACGCGGCGGCGCTGCAGCCTGGCCAGCGTGGAGATGAGCGCGGTGGCGCCGCCGCCCGCCAGCAACGGGAACCTGCTGTACATCGGCTTCCGCGGCCTGGACGGCGTGCACTGCGCCCCGACCCCCGACTCCGGGGTGGTGTGCGGCCGCATGGCCTGCTCCCCCACGCATGACGAGCACCTCCTGCACGGCGGGCAGCCCCCCGAGGGGGACCCGGACCTGGCCAAGATCCTGGAGGAGGTCCGCTACATCGCCAACCGCTTCCGCTGCCAGGACGAGAGCGAGGCGGTCTGCAGCGAGTGGAAGTTCGCGGCCTGCGTGGTGGACCGCCTGTGCCTCATGGCCTTCTCGGTCTTCACCATCATCTGCACCATCGGCATCCTGATGTCGGCTCCCAACTTCGTGGAGGCCGTGTCCAAAGACTTCGCGTAACCGCGCCTGGTTCTGTACATGTGGGAAACGCACAGATGGGCAAGGCCTTTGGCTTGGGGAGATTTGGGGGTGCTAATCCAGGACAGCATTAAACGTGACAACTCCGATGTTCCCGTAGGGCTGTCAGTCGTGTTGCTTATGGTTTCCTTGTTACTTTAGGTAATAGGCTCTCAGCACTCTGTTCAGTACTCTCAGATGGGCTGACCGATACCCTTGGCCCGTCCGTGCTGTCGGTCAGCAGGGCCTCTGAGAGGTCATTTTGCCCATGAACACGCTGCCTGGAAAGCCCTTCAGAGAGCTCCCAGTGGCTCCTCACCGCCGGGACAGTTGGTTCTGCATGTCTGCATGCCACTTGCCATGAAGGTCTACCTGAAAATTCAACATTTGCTTTTTGCCTGTGTACAAACCTAGATTGAAGCTAAAATAAACCAGACTCACTAAATCCATTCCAATAATTGACTGGTGGAAGGAAAACAAAAAACTAAAACTAAAAAAACTAAAAACTAAATCTGCTAGCTTTTCTGCAATTCAACTTTTATTTTTATTTATTTTTTCTATCAAAGACAATTGGTAGAGAGAAGCAGTTTTATGCGGTTTCTGTGTTGAGAGAGAGAGAGAGAGAGAGACTGTGCGTCTTGCTAAGGGTGTTTTTATAAGCCTCCCTGGCTTCTGCAAACCTACCTTGTCAAGGAAATCAAAGGGACACGGGTTTCTGTTTATTCTGAACAAGGACCAGGCCCCATGGAGTGTCTCTGGTGGATCCCAGATAACTCCTAAATGCCACTGCTCTCAGACACTGAGGTGTTGAGCAAATCTGTACTGTTCTGCAGAACCCACAGGACAAAGAGAGTTCTACTAGAATTAACAGCCCAAAAGAATAGCTAAAGCTAAGTGAAGCCATTTATGTGGGCTTTAAAAAAAATAATGTGTTAGCTGATTCACATGCACTGGAGTGGATTAGTCTTAGAAACGTGCACATCCATACAAATGCACAGCATCAAGTGAACATACTGCATATTCCTAGGCCCTTTCTGTGTGTGTCAGGGCCAGGAAGTGGGGGCTGGGAACTCTTCTGGTCCCCACTATGGCAGGTGCCAGGAGGGGGTGATGTGGCCCATCCCTTTTCTGGATACCTGGCCAGTAGCAGGCAGGTATCCAGGCCACAGTGCTCTGGATAGGGAGGAGCTGGCAGACCCTCAGTGACTAACAAGCCAGCAACTCTAGGTTCTGGCCTTTGGGAATCTGCCTGCCCCGAGCCCGTCCATGACAGGTGCAGCCCAGAAAGCTGGTTCAAGGTCCATGGGTGGATTCCCTGGAGATGCGTACAACTTGAAAACAAGAGAAACTTTAATTTTTAAACCTAACTGCTGATACAGCCCTTCCCTTAGATCATCTAGCTGACAGTATCACTTTGCCTCTTCTCTTTCTTATTGTTTTAATGAGCTCAGAGGGTAATTTGCCAAGAAAGACCTCTCCTGTTCCATTGTATCATCCAACAGCTGCTCAGACCTCAAAATTATAGAAGACTTCGGAGCCCCTAGAGATTTTTAATTTGCTTCTAACCCTTGAGATGGGAACATCATGAGGGAAGATTTTATTTTCAGAGTTAAATAAATCATATGTGTTTTTCCAGCCATCCAGCTCACTCATTTCTGGGTAATGCACATGAATTTATTTGCACTAGAGGAAGGTGGAAGCTTGTGTGTGTCCAGGCTGTGTGTGTGTGTGTATGTGTATCTGTAAGTGCACAAGTACCTGTGTGTGTGACTTAAGAGAAGAGACCTCACTTACAAGAAAGTTGATGAATCAGGGCATTCCAGCCTCAGGCGGTTTGGAGCAGGATCTTCCAGCAGTCACTCCTTCCACATGCTATGGATGAACCATGCGCAAGATTTTTATTTATTTTTTCTATTACAATGTCTTTAGAAACAAGTAGAAGTGTTTTGATATATAAAGGGAATGCTTCATTTATTATCATTATCCCAAAATTGATCCCTCCCACATTTTTGCTTAAAAAAGAAACCTTTTGGGGTTTTTACAGGAACACATAAAATGCAAACCAAAGTTGTGCATATTTTGACCCCTGAAATAACTACTCTGTCATTTAATAAAGTAATTATAGGGAATAGATGTGCACATAGTTAGAAAAGTATAAGTGGTTCAAAACAACAGCCTCCCATGCTGCCTCTTTTCTCTCTCAGAGAGGACCATTAATGAGCTTCTAGGGGCATTTCTAGAAAAGAAGAAAAGAAGGTAAGAGGCCAAAGAGAGAGGGACAGGGGCATGGAGAGAGACATCCCTTCCCAGCACTAACGCTCTGTGAAGTGCTCTGCACCTTGCATTCTTCACGTGGTGTTTCGTCTTAGCGGTCGTCCCGTAATAACATATAAAGATCTACCTCATTCCTCCTAATAGCTGCTTAGCATTCCATTGTCTCAGTGGACTGTCATTTATTTGAATAGCCTTTTACTGGTGAACATATGGGATATTTCCAGTTTTTATTTTTATATACAAATCTATAATTGGCATGCTTGTACATACATCTTGACATACTTTTGTGACTAAAGCTTGGTGTAAATTCCAACTTAGAAATGGAATTGCTGAGTTTTAAGGTTGTGTGTATTTAAAATTTTGATAGATATTGCCAGATTATCTTCTAGAAACTGATCAATGGATGTAACTCCATCAAGAATACAATAAAAGGCCCAATTCCTCAGCTTTCTATAATAGCATGGGGTATTTTCAACCTTAATGTTTTCCCCAATATAACTGGTGAAACATGATATTTAGGAATATTATTCTGATTTGGGTTTATCATGTGTAAAAATGGAACATTTTTTCAAGTTTGTTTGTAATTTTAGTTGTTATAAACTTATATCTTTTACCCAATTCCTAATTGGGTTATTTGGCTTTTTCTTAATTAATTTGCTCGTGCACTTTGGGACATTTTTGTCTTATGTCTTTAAAATATTTTTGTTTATCATTCGTCTTTTGACGTTATTTATTGATGTCCTTATTTATTGGCATAGAGAGAGTTTAAATTTTTATGTTGTCAATTTATCAATATTTTTCTTTGTCAGTTGTGGGGTTCGATTCCAGTTTTTAAAAGCCTTCCTGAGATTATAAATAAAGTTACTCATATTTCTTTCTGAAACTTTATGGTTTTATTTGCTTATTTCACATCTTCTGACTCCCTGGAATTCACTTGTTGCAGGAAATGAGGGAAAGATCCATACTTTTCCCTTCATATGGTGGCCAGTTATATCAATTACTATGTAATAATTCATTTCGGAAACACAGTCGTAGTGTTTTCCCCGCTTCTTCAAAATGGAGCCTTATTTGTAAAGTTCTTTAAGTGTTTGGTTCTATTTCTATTCTGTTTATTTATCTCTTTATGAATGCCTTTAATTTCTAAAGCTTTATTCATACTAATATCAATACTTTCAAGCCAACACTCCCTTCAGCTCTGAATCTCTCTCTCATGTGAATCTTTTTTAAAAAAATTAGTCACAATGAATTTACAGATTGAGTCTTCCTATTCAAAAGCATGAAATCTTGTGTTTAAGTCTAATTTTATGTAACTTAGTAGTGTTTTATGATTTTCTTCATTAAGATCTTATGAATTTATAATTGCTTATTTCCAGATGTTTTATCATTGGCTACCATTTCCAATGGAATGATTTATTCCACTTTATTTTCTATTTTATCCCAAAGTATAAGAAAGTAGTTGGTTTTCATGTATAAATGTTTCCATTGTGATTCCTACTTGTTTCTAAGATTTCCTTTTGATTTCTCTTTTCCAATGTTTCTTTCTTGAATCTGGTTGCATTTGAGATCAGTGTTGAGTAACAGTTATTCAAGTGGCCTACTTACCTTGCTCTTGACAACAGTGGGATGTTTTAATGTCTCGGTGTTTAACTTGTATGAAGACATGTATTTTCCTTGCCATAATAAAAAAATACCTATGTGTTCTCAAACTATTAAGGCTTTCTGGGGGAAATACAGATGTTAGATTTTTATCAGAACCTTCTCAGTAAGGTCTTGCCCTTTGCTCTAGTAATATGTTTAATTATATTAATAGAATCCTTAAGACCAAATCATTAGTATATTCCTGAGATGTTCTTTACTTATTAGTATCACGACTTTGGTTATCAATATTTATAATTAAGATTAATCATTCTACAGCTTGCTTTTGTGTGCTTTTTTGTCCACATTTGATTTAAATTGATGCTGACTTAAGAAAAGAAACCTCTATATTCTATAACCATCTATTGGTTTTGAATTACTTTCTATTTAAGTGTAAAAGAACTAGCTGGGGCTGTCTGGGCCTGCTGTGGTATATTTCTGGATTTCTCTCATCAGGCAGATTAGGTCCTCGAGCTCTTCTGGAGACCATTTTAATTACATTTTAAAAACAAAATTAATTCCATCCACATTTCAACACAGTTGTGTAGGTTTGCAGTATAGGCACTTCAGGTGTTTTATTTCCTCTGTATTGTGGTTATTTCTCCTTTTTCAATTTGTAATTGTGTGCATTTCTCCATTCTCCTGTGCTTATTTATTTAGTTTGCCATGAGTTTTATGGTTTATATTTTTAGACATCGGACCCTTAGACTTAGTAGTTTGGGGACCTGTTTGCAGGGTCCTGGGGGTCCCTGTGCTGACCCAACCCTCCCAGGTAACAGCAGGAGGCAGCGTAGCACAGGCCACAACCATTGCAGGAGCATCTCCAGCCCAGGACATGGTTCAGCGCTTCCCCTGGGCCCTGGGAGCCTGTGGGGCAAACTAGTTGAGACAGCACAGGTGGATTAGATGTAGCTGCTCATTGCACTCGCCAGCAGCTTTCAGCCGAGCCCTCTGAAGGTACATACCTCAGGAAGTAACTCTTACATAATTTAACTTTTTCTCATTCTTTCTTTTTTTTTTTTTTGTTGCACAAAACCCTCCCAGCCTCCCTAGAACTTCTGTCCATCAAAATGTTTCTAATCTCACCATGGATGGCTCCTTTTCTTTCTTTTGAGATGGAGTCTTTCTCTGTTGCTAGACTGAAGTGCAGTGGTTCAATCTTGGCTCACTGCAACCTCCACCTCCCAGGTTCAAGCGAGTCTCCTGCCGCAGCCTCCTGAGTAGCTGGGATTACAGGCGCCTGCCACCACGCCCAGGTAATTTTTGTATTTTTAGTAGAGACGGGGTTTCACCAAGTTGGCCAGACTTGTCTCGATCTCCTGACCTTGTGATCTGCCCACCTCAGCCTCCCAAAGTGCTGGGATTACAGGTGTGAGCCACTGCACCCGGCCCCATGGCTCCTTTTCTAATTACTGTTTACTTCGTCTCGATACGCGTTTGACTTTCTAATGCAGTAGCTTGTCCTGAGTTGGGGAAGGGGCCCCAAAATCATGGCCCCTGGGGATGGGGCTCACAGATTCTATCTTTCTGAAACCTTTGTGGTCAGATGCCCCCCGTGTCTGCACACAGCTGGCTTCAGAAGGCAGCCCTTCTGCAGTGCTGCAGGTCACATGCTTGTCTTCTCTCCACGGTCACATGTCACATTTTGCACGGCTTTCTAAATTTCCTTTTTTTCTTCCAATAGCCTTCTTGTCATTTCCTCTGCTGCTGTGAGTTTACCTTCTGATTAATACTTCCCATTAACAAATTATGTTTTGTAATTCTTAAATTTCTGCTTTTATTTTTAATATTTTCATTCTATTTTTTAAAATGATTGTATATTTTTAAATTTTGGCAAAATATACATAACATAAAATTTACCATTTTAACCAATTTTAAATGTACCACCAGTGGCATTAAATACATTCACAGGTGTGTAATCCTCACAGCCACACATCCCCAGAACTCTTTTCATCTTCCCAGATTAAACCCCTGACACCAGCTTCCCAATCGCATTCACCTCCCCCAAGTCCCTGGCAACCACCATTCCAGTCTCCTTTTGGTCCTTTTATTTTTGTTTTTTTGATACAGAGTCTCATTGTGTCACCCAGGCTGGAGTGCAGTGGTGCAACCTCTGCTCACTACAACCTCTGCATCCTGGTTTCAAGCGATTCTCCTGCCTCAGGCTCCAGAGTTGCTGGGATTACAGGCACGTGCAACCAAGCCCAGCTAATTTTTGTATTTTTAGTAGAGACAGGGTTTCACCATGTTGGCCAGGCTGGTCTCGACCTCCTGGCCTCAAGTGATCTGCCTGCCTCGGCCTCCCAAAATGCTGGCATTACAGGCATGAGGCACTGTGCCTGGCCTTCTTTTGGTCTTTGTAAATCTAACTAGGTACCTGATACAAGTGGACTAATACAGTATTTGTCCTTTTGTGACTGGCTTATTTCACTTAGCATGATGTCCTCAAGAGTCATCCCTGTTACAGGTTCTCTTCTACTTTTATTTTGTTGTTGTTTTTCTAAGTTAGTAGATGCCTAATCCATGTGTTTCCAATTATTCCTTTCTAATTTAATCAGGGAAGTATTTTCAGCTCTGCATTTTATTCTGATCAAAGCTTTACCAGCAGTCCATATGTCTTAAATGCAATGTTTTTAATTGGTATTTTCTGGATATTCTATATGGTCAATTTTTGTACCTTCTTCAAATAGACTTTTTTAATAAAGGCTAGTCGAGTGAAGCAGCAGTGGAAATGGAAAAGGAGCAAAGAAACCTGTAACAGGCTGTCATCATGTACACCCACTGCGCTCAGACCAGCCTCAGCTGAGCTGAGTGTTTAAGTTTCCACATTTTTTAACTTAAAAAATAATTTCTAGTTATATCACCGTATGCTTTAAGCACAATGCCTTTGGTACTTTGTCTAACATTTTTAATGTGCTAAGGTGTTTCTGATGGGTTTGCATGTTCAGTGCCTGTGAATGGGTCCCTCTCTGAGAAGGACCAGGGTGGGTGTCTGGGAGCTCCACCCCCAGCCTTGCTCACTGGCCTGGCAGGGCCACGCTGCCTGTCAGCCACATTCCTCCTTCCATCATCCTTCCATTTACCATGGGATGTTAACAATGAATACCAGATTTTCATTCTATTTTCAGTATTTACCTTGAATTCACACTTGTCTGTTTTTAAAATCAGCCCCACTTATTTCTTTTGCTGAGATGCCTCCCTCGTTTGTTCTTACACTCACAGAACACCTCCAGCCTCCACGTGTGTGGGGTTTTCCCCACACCAACCCATTCTCCAGCACCAGCTGGGCATCCTACAGTTCAGCTCAACTCTGACACTAACGAGTTAGCACTGGCCCCACAGGGGAGGGGCTTAATTCCCAGGACTGCCCCGTTCCAGTTGCCAGTTTTGAGTGGTGGGTCTCCAGGTCACCCACAGCTTCTGTCCAACTTGGCTACAAATCGGAGGTTCCCATAACTCCCTTCTTAGGTCCAGTAATTTGGTAGAACAGCTCAGAGAACCCAGGGGAACACTGCTGTGTTTACGCACTTCTTATAAAGAATACCCAGGGGAACACTTTGCTATGTTTATCCACTTCTTATAAAGAATATTCTTATACTTCTTAAAAGAATACAGCTTCTTATAAAATGAGAGCAATGCATACGGAAAGGCATAGTGGGGGTGGGTATAGAGCTTCCATGACTTCTCCAGGAGCACCACCACGTGTTCTCCAACCCTCGAGCTCCCGCACCTGTACTTAGGAATTTTTAAGGGGGCTTCATCATGTAGGCATGATTGATTATTGATTCAATCTCCAGCTCTCTTTCCTCCCTGGAGGATGGAGTGTGAGGCTGAAAGTTCCAAGCTTCTAATCATGGCTTGGTCTTTCTGGTGACCAGCCCTCACCTAGGATGCCACCAAGAATTGTTCATTAGAACAAAAGATGCTCCTATCACCCAGGAAATTTCAAGGGATTGGAAGCTCCACACCAGGAACCCAAAGATGCTCCCAATAAATACTAGGACAAAAGATGCTCCTGGTACCCCATCACTCAGGAAATTACAAGGGTATTAGGAGCTCTAGAGACACAGATCAATCTGTATTTCTTATTATTTTATACTCATAATTGTGTGTTTAACGTTTTTAAGGCACTTTGTTTTAGGTTTATTTATCTTGGATCTGCACTTATATTTTTAATACATATTGCTGATATACTTGGTTTAATATCTTTTCATACCTGTAATTAATATTTCTTTCACATTCTTTTTTTTTACTTCCCCCTTCCTATGATATATGTGCAATCCTTTTGTTAAAATGAAAGATTTATTGCTTTTATGTGTTCAGGTGGTTACCTATATAATTTTACATCATGTAATTGAACCTATAGTTCATGATTTATCAACCTGACAGTTTCTATTAATTCTCCACTTCTCACTTCAAACCCCAATACATTATTAGTTATCTTTTAGTTTTTAGATTTTCTGCAGGTTCCTTATACGACACTTTGTCAGAGGCTTTAATATTTATCAATTCAGAAGAATATCTGTTGACTACTACTGAGAAAAAACTGAAAGATGTTTAATAGGGTGGGCAATTCATTCGCTTTCGTGGTAATCTTCCCTTTTCCTCACTTTTCATAGTGTAATTATCTTTGTCATTTTTACAAAGTCACGAGTTATAACATTTACTTTCTGAAATTAATTTCCTGACATCACATACATGGTATATTTATTTATGCAAAATGAATTTTCCTTCTTTTTCCTCATTCTGGCTTGAATACGCAATGAAGTGTTTTATGCCTCTTATTCCCAGTGGAGAGGTACAATTCTTCCTCTATGATGGTAGCTTTGTTATTTTTGGCATCGTCTATTCTGTTTCCTGCTGTTTACAGTTTGGATGGGTTTGTTTTTTTTTTTTCCTGTTCTGAAATGAGTTTTTGCTCTTCAATTTGTTTCCAAAGCTCTACAATTTACCTTTCATTTTGTTTTTCTACCTTTTAGCTCTTTTTTTATTAAAATCAATTTCTTACTGATTTTAAATGTTCTTACACAATATTTTGGAGAACTTTCTTGCATGGATTCAGTTATGTATTTTACTGCAGAAGGAAATCCGTGTCTGTCTTCACAGGCCATGGTCCACCCTTTCTTTAGCGTTCACCTGCAGTGTGTTTGCAGGAATGCTCGGACATTTATTTCACTCTTACCTTTGCTTAAATTAGGCAGCTTTGTGTGGACCTTTGGATTTCTCTGAAAGAGCAGGTCTCTGAGCCGCTTTCAGACTGCACTCCTTCTTCCTGCTCTCCTGGCCTGGGGTTCTGAAAGGAAGGCCAGCCCCAGGATGGACAGCTGGGCATTTCTGTCTTTACCTTGTTGCTGTTGCTGTTGGTCTGTTAGTGCCTCATAACATTTGAGGCATTACCCTGTGAGGAGATCTATATCGTTATTTATTGATCTAATTCATGAAATTCTGGGTCTTTGGGGTGAGAGAGCTGTTATTTAGCATTCTCAGTTAGCTATGTACTCCCAGTGAAATTTCCTGACCTCTGTCTTCACACCCTTCAACCTCCAGTCAGGACAGACGAAATGTCCATGGATTTGGCTGTTAGGACTGGTACTTGGAGGACTGGTGGGAGCATGAATTTGGTGGCAGTCACATCCCCTTTCCTTCCCACCCACAGGGGAGACAGCTGAAGAGCTCCCTCCCGTGGCTTTCCTGCCTCTGCCGAGATCCTCGGTGGCAGTCGGGGCTTCTGCACTCATGGGCTCGCTTAAACTTTTTCCCTCCAACTTACAACTTTTCTTCTCAATCAGCCTTGCTCCAGACTGGCAGCATAGGGTGGGGAGAGGGAATCCGCTATTCTGGTCGGAGGCACAGTGGGGTGGGTGGCACTGATTCAGGGTCTGTCCTTTGCAGGTGCACACCACCCTCTTCCCTCTGTCCTCTTGGCCGCAGCGCTTCGAAGAGTGTGGCGGGAGGCTCCCGCATTCTGTGTTACTGATGCTCTTCGCTATTGTTGCTTTTTGGGCAGCAACATCTCTGATCCTGCCTTCCTCCACTACCAATGCATTGATGAAGTCACTGACCACATATTCTGGGCAACGGATAACAACGGAGAGAGCGTGTTATGTCTCAGCACCAACGCTGCTGGTAAGTTATATTCCCAGTAATTGTAGAAGATCGTGGCAGATGCTTTTCTCTTCATGTTGAAGCTGCTCATCTTTACATTGAAGGACCTTGTGAAGCTGTGGAACTTAATCTTTTTCCAACTATATCTGCCCCCTTTTCTTTCTGTGGTAAATGAAGATAGCCAAGAATTCACCAGTTAGTATCTTTTTTATTAGTATTAATAGTGTAGCTGTTTTTCCAAACATATTATTTTGAACTATCATTTAAGATATAGTCTTGGTGAAGTTAATCCTCGGGGTTAAAGTGGGGATACGTTTTCCTCCTGCAGATTTTGGTAGTTACCATATGGTTCCCCATCTGTGACGTTGCTTTCTTTTTTTTTTTTTTTTTTTGAGACAGAGTCTCGCTCCGTTGCCCAGGCTGGAGTGCAGTGGCATGATCTTGGCTCACTGCAACCTCCGTCTCCCGGGTTCAAGTGATTCTCCTGCTTCACCCTTCCGAGTAGCTGGGATTACAGGTGCAAACCACCACACCCAACTAATTTTTGTATTTTTAGTAGAGATGGGGTTTGGCCAGGCTGGTGTGGAACTCCTGACCTCAAATGATCCTCCCAGCTCAGCCTCTGAAAGTGCTGGGATTACAGGCGTGAGCCACCATGCCCAGCCTGTGCTGCTGCTCTGTGATTTCAGTTGTCTGTGGTCAACCACAGTGAGAAAATAGGTGAGGACGATGAGATGTTTTGTGACAGAGACCACGTTCCCATAACTTTCATTACAGTATATGGTAACGACTGTCCTATTTTGAGTTACTGCTGTTAATCGCTTACTGTGCCTACTTTATAAATTAAACTTTATCATAGGTGTGTATGTACAGGAGAAAACATATATAGGGTTCACTACCACCCAAGATTTCAAGCAGCCACCGTGGGTCTTGGAACGTCTCCCCTGTGGATAAGCGGGCACTACAGTACAATAGCAACTTCTGTTGTATTTTTCTTTTTTTTTTTTTTTTGAGACTGAGTTTCACTCTTGTTACCCAGGCTGGAGTGCAATGGTGCAATCTCAGCTCACTGCAACCTCCTCCTCCTGGGTTCAGGCAATTCTCCTGCCTCAGCCTCCTGAGTAGCTGGGATTACAGGCACGCACCACCATGCCCAGCGAATTTTTTGTATTTTTAGTAGAGACGGGGTTTCACCATGTTGACCAGGATGGTCTCGATCTCTTGACCTCGTGATCCACCCGCCTCGGCCTTCCGAAGTGCTGGGATTACAGGTGTGAGCCACCGTGCCCGGCTGTTGTATTTTTCAAACATCATCAAGCTCAAGAAATTACCATCCACTTGGAATTATAATTTTCTGTAGTCCCCGGCCATACTTCAGCATGCCCCCTGTTCCCCGGTCAACCTTGTTGGTTCTCTGGCTCCTGTGTGACCACATGAAACCCCCGCCAGCATCCTCATTGCCAAGCCCCGGGTGCATTCTGGAGAGGGGCGTGTGCTTAGTCTCTTAAAAAAACAGCGCCTCAAATCCTTTGTGGAAAAGACAAGTCCATGCTATTCAATTAGATTCAGAATTTCCAAACATACAGAAGCTCAGAGCTCATCTATGGCATCAGGTTCCAAACATTTTTTTTAAAGGCTAGTTCAAGTAGAAAAGATAAGAATATTTGTTCCAGAGTCAGGTCTGGGGGACTTTGGTGTCTGGCGGTAAAGAGAAATTATGAAAGAGTCATTTTGAAAATGGTCTTTGTATGTACTGGGGCCTCTGCCAAAGAGTCTTGGGCTCAGGAGGCAGGGGGTTGGCCATGGGGACGGGGGCTCATTCGAGTGTCTGTGACTGGGGGAGACGGGAACCCTGCTATCAGGAGGAGCAGGAGCAGGCAGTGGTAGGGGCCAGGAGTAGGTGTTCACTTCCAGGTTCCCTGAGCTCTCCTGAGATTCTTCCAGACTCCTGGAAATAACTGGGCAGAGGCGAGCCAAAGCCAACTGGCTGAGGCCAAGCCACAGCTGAAATTCAGATTTCACATCGATGTGACCCCACTGGACTGCAGGCTGAGATTCAGTACATTCACCCAAAACATGTAAGACCCTGTTGTGGTCTGAATTAAGAGTCTTCAAATTTACATGTTGAAGCCTAACCCTCGCACCTCGGACTGTCATCTTATTTGGAGATAGGGTCTGTAAAGAGGTAATGGAGTTAAAATGAGGCCACGACGGTGAATCTTAAGCCATTCTGACTGGTGTCCATATAAGAAGATGAGGTTAGGATGCACACACAGTCAGGGGGTGGCCGTCTGGGGCACAGGGAGAAAACAGCTGTCTACAAGATAAAGAGAGGGACCGCAGGAGAAACCAGCCCTGCCCACCGCGATCTGGGACGTGCAGACTCCAGAACTGTAAGGAAATGCAGGTCTGCGTCCAAGTGCCCCAGGCTGTGGTGCTTCATGTGGCAGCCCCAGCGACTAAGACAGGCATGTGTCAGGTGCTGGCCCCTCTGCCAGACACAGGGAGTGTAGTTGTGAGAAAGCATCTCTTAGCTGGAAGGAGCTCATTCTTAGAAAGGGAATTAGGTAGATAAATAGATAAGGGCCACACGGAGAGGCATCCAGCCTTGGCAATCATGGAGGACTTCCTAGAGTTGGTGGCGCCTCAGATAAAATCAGATGAGGGGGCTGAGGCCCACCCCAGTGACTTGCCCAGCCTCACACAAATAGCTGTTTGAACTGGGACTAGGAACTCAACATCCTGAGGCTGCTTTCCTTAACCCCAGCTCACTTTGTCCTTTCTTCCTTGGAAATGGCAGGGAATGGAGATTGGTGGCCTGTGTTTCGTGGTCTGCGGTGGAAGGGGATGCAGACCCTCTGGCTGGCTCGATTGAGAGTATTGAGTCTGTCACTGGTATATGCTGTCCTCTGTCGCTATGAAAATTTTTGGCTAAAACCACCTTGCTTTGAAAGGTTAACTCTTTAATACCATGATTCCTGGAACACTAGTGGTCCCTAAAACTGCTTTTCCTCAAGGCATGAGCAGGGCCAGGGCTGAGAATGAACATCCCCAGGGCCTTGCATTCCAAGCTTCCTATGGGGTGTTTTAGGGCTGAGTTAAGGCATTACAGCCGGAACACGGGTGCTGGGTCCTGACTCTGAAAACCTCTCTAAGGCACCCAGGCTTGGCGATTCTGTTCCCTCTGCACTCTGTGCTGTCTCTAGCACAGCAATTAAACACAGTGGCCCCACAAAAACGACCTCACCTTCAATTCCAGCTCTGCCCTCTGCTGACTGACCTCCAGCAGGCCACCCACCTTATCCAAATCCCAGTGTCCCCACATTAAAAAAGGAGTGACTAATAGTAGTACCTGCCGAGACAGTCTCCAGGACAGACCAGAGCACAAGAAGCACTCAAAAATGTCAGCTAAGTTTATGTTCTGCAGGATCAAACCTCACTCCTCCCACACAGGAGGTGCCATCTTCTTGTTTGAAATGACAAACAGGCGTTCCTTTGAGGTTTAACAAATTCCTCCTGCCACCTTGACAATGACATCCAGCAACACATTCTCTGGTGAGAAAAAGAAAAGTTTAGGAAGACATTGTCAGTTGTCTCTTCCTAAGTGATATTTCCCTGGACCCAAATACCAAAAAGTACATGTCAGAAATACAGGGGCTAGGCCAGGCATGGTGGCTCATGTGTGTAATTCCAACACTTTGGGAGGCCGAGGTGGGCAGATCACCTGAGGTCAGAAGTTTGAGACTAGCCTGGCCAACATGGTGAAAGCCTGTCTCTACTAAAAATGCAAAAATTAGCCAGGTGCGGGGGTGCATGCCTATAGTCCCAGCTACTTGGGAGGCTGAGGCAGGAAAATCTCTTGAACTTGGGAGGTGGAGGTTGCAGTGAGCCGAGATCATGCTACTGCACTCCAGTCTGGGTGACAGAGGAAGACTCTGCCTCAAAAAAAAAAATTAATAAAGGAAAATAAAGAAAAAAATACAGGGACTTTGGCAGTGGGTCTGGGAGGAATCTGGTGAGGTCATTAGGGAGGGGTCATTACACATGAAAAGCAGCGGAGACTGTTCCCTGAGTGTTTGTTGAATGCTTTTAGGACATGAGAAGGGGGAGAAACACCCACGATGTGGAGCCGGAGGTCGGTGGGCAGCTGGTGAACTAGTAATGGAACATTGACACAAGCCAGATGGGATGAGTGTGTGGGTGGGGGGATGGCCTGTGAGAGGGGAGCAGAGGGGACAGGCTTGGGCGAGTCCCCAGAGGCAGCGCCTGCTGCACGTTGAGAGGTGTGCATGAGAGGAATACCAGGGAGGGCCAGGGTGGGCAGGGTGGTGGTGGGCAGGAGGAGCAGTGGTGGGAGATGGCGCTGTGGGGGTCTTCGGGATTCCCTAGTGCTTTCCCTAAGAGTGGTAGGGGTGACTGAAGCCTCTGGGCCAGACGATGGTATAATTCAGTTGCCTTTAGATTCTGGAAAAAGAACCAGAAGGTTCAGCATGTTCTTTCCACTTCCGCCCTAAACTGTGTTGAGCCCCATGCTGGGAGGCTGACCGGGTGTGGCAGTGGGGGCTGGGTCTCCCTCCAGTCTTAAGGCAAGAGGTAGGATGTGATTTGTAGTTCAGACACGAGATGGAAATCGGCAGCTGACGAGACGTGGCTGATGAGTGTATAACCTGATCAAGGGCTGGGACAGAAAGACTGGGAGGAAAAGGTGTTGAAAGAGGATTTCAAGGCATTTTCTGGGAGAGTATGATCTAAAGCGTCTTCTCTGAATGGGGACACTTTCCTATGAAGAGTGGTTACACAGACAAAGGCACCCGCCCCTAAATGGAGTCAGCCAGGGCTTTCAGGTGTGACAGGCAAAGGCACTCGCCCCTAAATAGAGTCAGTGAGGGCTTTCAGGTGTGACAGGCAAAGGCACTCGCCCCTAAACGGAGTCAACAAGGGCTTTCAGGTGTAACAGGGAACCACGGCAGTGGCTGCCAGCCCTGGGGCTGTGAGGAAAGGGCTGAGGTTTCCCAGTGTTTCATTTATTTCAAGAGAACCGTCACTGCCAAAGCGTTTTTAATGGCAGCTACCTTGGAACCCTTGTCAGATAATTCCAACATCTGATACTTGGGTCTTGGCAGCAGCTGATCGTGGTGCTGATGCTGGTGGTGATTTCTGCACTCTTGGAATGATGGTGAGTTTTCAGTTGTGTGATGGACGTTCTGCCTGTCATGTTAGGTGACCTGGGTCCCCTGTGACCCTTTTGCTTTAGAAGGCAGTGGCCTGTTTAGGTTTGGCGCATGGATCCTGGCCCATCTGGCAGGCTGTGTTTCCACTGGCGTCTAATTTCCAGAGTCGCTGCTGTGTTGTTTTCTTCTGCTTGGTTTGTCTGGGGTCTTTGCGACTCTCAAGATCCCTGCTGATGTGTCCTGAGGAAAAGACTGAGTTTCCCCAGGCTGCACCCCGAGTGTCTCCCAGTGGGGCCCAAGGCTCAGGCTGCCTGAAGAAGAGGTTTGGATCCCCTGCAGGTGCCCCCCACCCCCACCAGGCATTTCTGGGTGGGGAGGAGGGGCTGTCGGTACTCGAGGAGGAGAGCCTCCTCAGGGCCTCTTATGTGGACAGGACTTCAGGTCCCTCCTCCGTCAGTGGTGTCGGGCTGGCCTGGTATTGTCAGAGGGCCCTGTTCCATGAGAGCGGGAGCAAGCCCAGCTGGCCGCCATGGGTGCTAGGCTGGGGTCACCTTCTGTTGGACTTGGGGGCATGAAGCACCCTGCCTCTGTGCCTTCCTTCCCCTTCTGGGGTCCCCAAACCAGCCCATCTTCCTCTGATCACCTTTTAGAGTTCTGGTTGCCTCTGAGCCAGGTTTCTGGTTGTGCTTTGAGCAGCAGGGAGAGGCCTGCTCATCTAGTTGGGACCAGCAGTGAGGGGGGCTTCTGTGTTCCTGAGGGAAAGGTGAGCTGTCTGGAAGTGCTTGTGGAATGAAGTGTTCAGGTACTGGAGAGATACAGGTGCAGCTCGTGGACACAGGCTGCCTAACTTAGGGAGCTACCTCGCTGTAGGAGTGTTTGGGGGAGTGAGTTTCCTGGGAACAGATGGGGACAGACACAATCATCCCCCTGTGGTCTCCCAGGATTTGGCTCAGTGGCTGCAACACATCATTGCACACTTGTATATGGCAAGACTTGAAGGCCTTTAGCCCAAGACCCTTTATTACCTTTCCTTTATGCATCCTATAATTTGAAATATCGTCTCCACCAAATTATGCCTTCCCAGCATTTCTAGAGAAAGAAATGCAATGAAACATCCAGTAAAGTCCCACAGTAAACAAGAACACTCAGTGCTAACTTAGTCCTGGTGTTCATTGGTTATTATTGCTCTGTTGTAAGAAAGACAAAGGTGGCCCCTGATATGCAGGAGCTGGCCCAGTGCCCACAGCTGGGCCTTGGTCTCTCCTGATGAACATAGGCAGCTCACTGAACATCATCATCAGGGAGGCCACTTGTGAGTGTGATGGATTAAGATAAGAACAAGGCACTTTGGGAGGCCGAGGTGGGTGGATCACGAGGTCAAGAGATCGAGACCATCCTGGTCAACATGGTGAAACCCCGTCTCTACTAAAAATACAAAAAATTAGCTGGGCATGGTGGTGCGTGCCTGTAATTCCAGCTACTCAGGAGGCTGAGGCAGGAGAATTGCCTGAACTCAGGAGGCGGAGGTTGCGGTGAGCCGAGATCGCGCCATTGCACTCCAGCCTGGGTAACAAGAGCGAAACTCCGTTTCCAATTAAAAAAAAAAAAAAAGACAAGAACAAGGGCACCATGTCGCTAGGTCTGAACACAGATTGGCAAGAACATGGTTCAATCCATAAAACTGACTCAACGTCCCACTCTCCTAGCTCATGCGAGTGAGTGCTGCTGCTTTGTAATTTGATAGACTGGATAAAGAAAACGTGGCACATATAGACAGTGGAATACTATGCAGCCAGACAAAAGGATGAGTTCATGTCCTCTGCAGGGACATAGATGAGGCTGGAAACCATCATTCTTAGCAAACTGACACAAGAACAGAAAACCAAACACTGCATGTTCTCACTCATATGTGGGTGTTGAACAATGAGAACACATGGACACAGGGAGGGGAACAACACACACCGGGGTCTGGAGGGTTGGGGGCTAGGGGAGGGATAGCAGGTGGTGGGGGGATTGGGTAGGAATAGCATTAGGAGAAATACTTAATGTAGATGACAGGGCGATGGATGCAGCAAACCACCACCATGGTACATGTATACCTATGTAACAAACCTGCATGATCTGCGCATATGCCCCAGAACTTAAAGTATAATAAATACATTTTAAAATAAATAAATTAAAGCCTGCCACTTCGCTCTAGATAAGATTAACTCACATGTAGCATCCCCTTCTTAACACCAAATCTGGAGCAAAGTCCCACTTCCTTGAACACTCTCCCCAGATCACCCAATACAAGCCCCAGTTCTGAAATGAGTCCTGGCAAACACCCTCTGCCTGATACACCCCACAGTTCCGGCTGGTGTGTCCTATGTGTAGTCTCTGTCCCTCCAACAGATAATAAACCCAACTCATTCAATTACAGGCCTATTCCCCAGGTCTTTGGCTGGAGGACATTTTCACTTATAGGATTCATGGGCTAATTTCCACAGGTCTTTTGAAATTGGGAAAATAGCTTATATTTTCCACTTTATCTGGCCACCGGCTCCCTGATGGCATAACTTCAGGATTAAACCCTAGGATTTAAAGCTTATGATTCTGGAACACTCAAGATCTTAACTTCCCAGCTCAGAACATCCTTGCATTTTTTGTGGTGTCTGGTAAGACTAGCAGTGACCTCATGAAGGTAGAAATCATACATTCTTCATTCATTAACCTGATGATTCCACTAATGACAAATGAAAACTACCCAGGCCTTTCAACTTCCCTTCCCAGCTGTCCTGTGGTTTGACCAAAAGACACACACTCTACTGATTTTCAATGACTATTTATCTGCATTCAAATAACATTTTTCAGAAAACAAAAAGAGACATTAGAGTGGGTATTTACCAGCAGCATGTTCATGGAATGGGCCCAAAATTGTTAACTTCACATGCACATTAGCACAAAACAAAATAATAAATAAATAGATAAAACTTACTTTAACTATCTGGTTACAGAATTTTAGCAAAATGGCACTGAATGGGGCTTCCAAGCCAGAAAGCCTTGGCACATCCAGTGAGCCTCTGACCCACTGCCTGAGCAGCCTACCGGCTGTCCAGTCTGGAACTGATACTGGAGTTAGGGAAGCTTCCAGAAGAGACCGTGGGATCTGTGCAGCTGTTCTTTTTTCTCTTCCCGAGAGTGTGAGACAGGGAGGAAACATCATTTGAATATGCACTTTGTTTTTATTCATTCCTTTTTTGCTTTTGAGTCAGAGTCTCACTCTGTTGCCCAGGCTAGGGTGCAATGGCTGCCTCCCAGTTTCAAGTGATTCTCCTGCCTCAGCCTCCTGAGTAGCTGAGATTACAGGTGTGCGTGACCATACCCAGTGAATTTTTCATATTTTCTAAGATGGGGTTTCACCATGTTGGCCAGGCTGGTCTCAAACTCCTGATCTCAGGTGATCTGCCTGCCTCAGTCTTTCCAAAGTTCTGGGATTACAAGCGTGAGCCACCGTGCCCGGCCTGATTGTGCACTTTCTGCCAGCGCAGGACCCTGCCCTTCTGGACTTCATGGTTTGGGCCTGCATTCTTTGTATATCACAGATTTGAAGGCCTTTAGCCCAAGACCCTTTTGTTACCTTTCCTTTATGTATTCTATAATTTGAAATATCATCTCCACCAAATTATTATGTAATTACATAACTGCCACTTCACCCCCCTCACATGTCAGTAAGCTAAAAAAGCCTTTAAGTTTATATTTTTGATCTGATAAAATTGTGATAGTGTTCTGGAAACTGTCTCTTCCAGATTTGGTGGAGGGGCTTGGGAAAAGGTAGGGCAATAGCCATTTTTTAAAAAAGAAAAAAACTAAAAAGTTAAGTTGTTCATCGGAAATTCAAAGTTTTCACTGCATATCCGTTGTTACTTGCCTACCTAAGGGGAGGTAGAGTGGGAAGGCCATCACAAAAGAACATGAAAAGCTGGGCAGGAGAACGGGTATTCTGTGAAGGAAGACTTGCTCTGTGATAGGATCCAAACCGTGTGATTGCGGACTGCCCTGCAAGGGGCTTGGGGGCTTTGAACATCTTGGAAAATAGAAACTTCATGGGTGGTTAAAAGAGACATGGATGACTGTGTACGTGGCAGGAGACCCTCTGCTGATGGGTTCCAGAGAGTCGCTGACTCCTCAGGAAGTTCTAGTTACGGGCGAGAGCCTTGCATAATCAGAAGTCTGAGCCAGTCAATGGAGGCAAATGCCCTACCTGGGAAAAGTGGCTCTCTCTAATCCAGGTAGAGTTCTGGAAGAAAAGGGAAATAAAGACCTGTGTCCTTCTTCACCTGGAGGATTCCGCTCAGCCCTTGAGTCTTCTGAAGGGCCCTCCTGGAAGTCCACTGTAGCTGCAGGCCTGCAGTGCCCGCCGTGGATAAGGGAAGATGGAGGTTGATAGCAGGGCCTGCCTCCTCTTACTTTCCCTGCCCTGTGGTTCGTGGCTGTGCCATCTTTAGTGGGAGCTTGCCAAGTCCAGCAGGTCACGAGAACTTGCACATTGCGATCCGTGTAACTGCACTTCCCAGAATGTAGGATCGACCTGCTGCTGAAGAATATCCTAAATCAGAGAGTAGATAGTCAGGAGCCAGAGGCTGTAAACTCACCAGAGATGTTAGTGCAGCCTTGAGGTTAATTACTGCTTGGAAAATTGAGAAATGATGCATTGAAACTAAATCTGGGCTGTGGGAGAGCATGTCCACACCAGGTGCCCGGACATCTGGTTGGCTTTGGCTGATTTGTCCTGCAACCACCTGCCTTGTCTGTATTTGCACATTTTCCTGGTGTGGATGAGAAATTACACACTTACCTATTATTCAGGGGCCTCTGTGCATTGAACTGGTTGCATCAGCTTCATTTTTACTGCAAAACCACCCTTTACAATAGGTTGGCAATATGATTCTGACAGACAAAGTGAGGACAAGAGGACAGATGGGGCCAAAAGGAAGCAAGTTTGGGACAGTGGGTGGAGAGACTTCTAGGGATTGGGAGGAAAGCCCCTCCCCTTCCCTCCATGTGTCTCCTGACCTGGGCAGGCCCTGAGAGGACAGGGCCACTGGAGCCACCCTGAGAACCTCCCAGGCTGAGAGGATTCCAGGACGCCCACCTGGAGATACTGAGACCAGCTCTGTGTAACACGGTGCCAGCTTGAGTGCATCCTGGGCCTGTAGCATGGAGAAGAATTTAGCATCCCAAGCCCCCAACCCCTGAGATGCTTCAGGTGGGGCAAAGGGGCTGGAGCAGCCTAAACTTTAGGCTGTCAGACTGATCGGGAGCTGCACAAGGCCAGGCACTGAGTGAGTGTCCTGTAAGTGCTGGTGAAGGAAATATGTGAGTTCAAACTACCCTTGAGGTTTTAGATACTTGTCATCTGTAAATGACAAAAACATGATCCTTACGCTCTGAGCAATAGTGTTACTTTTAAATCTACCTGCATTCCTTTCCTGTGACTACTGTAACAAGTTACCACGAACTCCGTGGCTTCAAGCAATGGGAGTTTGTTCCCTTATGGTTCTGGTGATCAGGAGTCTAAACCGAGTCTATGGGAACAAAACCGAGGTGTCTGCAGGGAAGGGCTGGTTCCACCTGAGGCTCTAAGGGAGGATCGCTTCCTTGCCTTTTCAGCTTCCGGAGCCACCTGGATTCCGTGGCTCCTGGCCCCTTCCTTGCATCACATCACCTTTCCCCACACTGTGTCATCACACTGCCCTTTCCCCACTGTCATCAAGTCCCCTGTGCCTTTCTCTTACATGAAAATTTATGATTATATTTAGGGCCTGCCTGGATGACCCCAGATAATCTCCCCAACTCAAAATTCTGAATTAATCACATCTACAGAATCCCTTTTGCCCTGCAAGTTAACATACCACAGGTTCAGGGATCAGAAGGTGGACGTCCTGGGGGGCTACCGTTCAGTGGACCACACTGCCCTTTTCTCAGATTGAACTCATGGCCTTGTCTGTCCCTCTTCCCCAGCAGGTAAAGGGATTCAGGGTCTGCTCTTCACAGTGTCATCCAGAGAGTGTCTCTGTCATATACATCTAAAGTGATATTCAAAATAACCCACGAACCAGGGATCATTTACAAATGGGAAACTGGGAAGGGAACTAACATTTACAGAGTTAAACAATTCAAATTTTAGTTAAACACCGCTATATACAGCCCTAGTATTTTTATTGCTTCATTTGACCCTCCTGCCATCTGGGAAGTACCTGTTTTTACTCCCATTTTTAAAGCAGAAAACCTGAAATTAGTGAGGTCATGTAATCGCTCTAAGACTGCAGAGCCAGAAGCAAAGGCATTGAAGTTTAAAGCAGACCTGTGATTTTCAATCCTTAGCTCTTCTCTGTCCCATTTTGCCCTGTCCGTCACTCCCTCTGCACAGTCCTGCAGTGGTCCGAGAATGAGGTGGCTGGTGCTGCAGGAGACCCATGGGGGTGCCTTTGGGGTGCACACTGACAGTTGTCTTTGAATGCTTCTAGAACCACATAGTATCAGGCAGAAAGGCATCTCAGAGAAAACCTACCCCAAGTAATTTCTCAAACTACAATGCGCAGAACTATTGGGATGCTTACAAAAAGGCTGTAAGCCCCATTCCCAGAAATTTTAATTTAATAGTTCTGCAGTGAGGCCTAGGCATCTACATTTTTAACATGCCCCAAAGCTAGTTTTGAAACATTTCAACAGGAAAGAAAGCCACTGGGATGAGAGGGGTCCATTAGTCCTTTCTCACACTGCTGTAAAGATACTACCTGAGACTGGGTAATTCATAAACACAAGGGGTTTAATTGACTCGCAGTTCTACATGGCTGGAGAGGCCCCAGGAAACTTACAATCATGCAGAAGGCAAAGGGGAAGTAGGCACCTTCTTCACAAGGCGGCAGGAGAGAGAGAGCGCAGGGGAAACTGCCACTTTTAAAACCATCAGATCTCATGAGAACTCACTATCACAAGTACGGCATTGGAGATGATCCAGTCACCTCCCTCCCTCAACACATGGGGATTACAATTCTAGGTGAGATTTGGGTGGGGTAATACGTTTTCTCTAGAATGTAGCATTGGCTTTTCTTTCTGGGGAACACGTTTATGTGTTATGGAGGTTAATCATGGTGAGCCACGTCATTGGAAAATAGCAAATAATGTTTAACTGCTTTCTGGTTTTTTGGCCGATTAGGTCAGGGGAAGAAGTTTGGCAATCTGGCTCTGATTTGCATGAGAGAAACAAGTGAAAGGTGGATTTCATATTGTGAGATGAAACATCTGGAGAGGTCTAGAGTCTAACTTGTGCATCAGCTGGAGAGAAACACTGAGGGGTCACGAGAACTTGCACATTACGATCCTTGTACCTGCACTTTCCAGACTGTAGGATCAACCTGCTGCTGAGAATATCCTAAATCAGAGAATAGATAGGAACCAGAGTTGTAAACTCACCAAAGATGTTAGTGCAGGCTTGAGGTTAATTACTGCTTGGAAAATTCAGAAATGATGCATTGAAACTAAATCTGGGCTGTGGGAGAGCATGTCCACACCAGGTGCCTGGACATCTGGTTGGCTTTGTTTGATTTGTCCTGCAGCCACCTGCCTTGTCTGGATTTGCACACTTTCCAAGTTGCCTGTTACCCTGTGCATTTCCTAAGCTGCTTTCCCGGGCTCTGATGTACGGTAAACCTGCTTGAGTGGCATATTTATCATAGTGCAATCGAAAGGCATGAGCTGTGATTCATGACATATCATAAATGAGAATATGACTATCATCACACTGAGATCTGACTTAGCAGTTCGTTTGGCCTTACTACAAGCCGATTTCTTGAAAGCCCTCAGATTCCTGGCTCAGAATGCTTTTGCTAGAAGAGTGTGCTCTCCATGGAAGGGAAGTAATAGTTAAAAATTTTTCTCAGTGGACCAGTTCTCAAGTGAAGACAGAATTTTAACCAGTGTTCAGCATCTTCCATTAGAACCCCCAGCTTTCCATTTTTCAGCGTGAAAAACTCCAGGCCAGGGTTTCTGCAGACAGTAATTTTTGATGGCAGGCTAAGTGTGTGTCCTATGATCTCCATAAAAGGCAAACACTGAATTTTCTGTCCACTTAGCAGTGTCTTTTGTTAATCATGGGCAAGAAGCTTGTATTATCTATGGAGCACCTTGAATCTCGGCAGTTTCTGGAGTATATATAAAGAATGGGAGCACTTTATCTTCTAATAAAATGCTGCTTAACAACTTCAGTATTGAACTTCTAAAGAAGGAATCATGGATTATCCTGAAGCCAAGTATTAACAGAAAGGACATACTGTAATCTCACATTCAAACTACTTCAAAGATAAGGAGA
This sequence comes from Aotus nancymaae, assembly GCF_030222135.1. Classification (NCBI taxonomy): domain Eukaryota; kingdom Metazoa; phylum Chordata; class Mammalia; order Primates; family Aotidae; genus Aotus; species Aotus nancymaae. The sequence goes on from NW_026988425.1 coordinate 125,004,417, forward strand.
TTTATTTTACCCATTACAATTTTTTCTCCCAAAGCAAATAACCATTTTATTAAAATGTCGTAAGTTCATACAGGTAGGATTTGGGTGAAGGTAATTTGGGACAAACCACTGTGTACTGGTAATGAAAACAGAAATGAATTCAAGCTTCTAATGGAAAAGTGACAAGCAAATAAATTAATCTCCAGGTTATTCCATTTTAGAAAATGATAAAAGATATAACTAAAAACTGAAAAGAAAAGTTAAAACAGTTTCCCGGTTTCCATATGGATGATTTGTAATTTAAAATGATCTGGGAGGGAAGTCTAGAACAAATCTGAATATCGAGCTTTGCCCACAACCTTTCTGATTGCTGTTTCTCATGTATTTACTGCAGCTCTTCTTTCTCCATTTCCATAAGTGTGGACAAAATTCACATGTACCTATTACTAGCATAAAGGGCACACGCTGTGCTGCCTGCCTGAGACTGGCCAGGGGGTCCCCTCATTTTGTCTGTTACTTAAATTATCAACTTCACCTAACTACAGGAAACATAGAAATTGTGTGTTGCAGTCCACACACTGAAAGCAGCATTAAATTCCATCTCAGTGTCTAGGAAATGGGGTAGGGAAGGGCCAGTCCAGGGCGCAGATAAGAATAGGTTTTTGCCTTTGAGCTCTCCCGCCTTTTTTTTTCTCCTTAGGAGTTGCTCTTCTACCCTGGGATTTCCAGACACGCACACAATTCTTTAGTCCTAAACAGTTCTCCTCAAAGTCTTGTTTTCCTCAAAATGCGCCATGCCGCATAGTTACATGTGAGCTTCCTCCGCTTTCCTTGGCCCTGCTTCCCTCCTGTGGGCAGCTTAGTCAGGGCGCCCTTCCCTCCACACACCCAGAGGGCTGGCTCCTGCAGGCAGCACCTTCACAATGGGCCCTAAGACAGATGTGAGGTGAGTGCATAAAAAGGAGGAGGAAGTGGTGCTCCTGAAGGTCTTCTGGCTCTTGTTCCAGCAGGATGGTGCAGGAAGCCACGTGAAGTCTTTTTTCTTAACTCAGATATTCAGACCAGAGCTCCTGTTTGGAGACAGTGAGCTGAGCCCCTGGGGAGCAAGGACTGATCCTGGTTGTTGTTTTTTTTATGCTTTAGGTTCTGGGGTACATGTGCAGAACTTGCAGGATTGTTACATAGGTACACAAATGGCATGGTAGTTTGCTGCCTCCACCCCACTGTCACCTGCATCAGGCATTTCTCCCAATGTTATCTTTCCCCAACCCCTGCTACTCGTCCCCTAGCTCCCACCTCCCCAACAGACCCCAGTGTGTGATGTTCCCCTCCCTGTGTCCATGTGTTCTCGTTGTTCAACACCCATCTATGAGTGAGAACATGCAGTGTCTGATTTTCTGTTCTTGTGTCAGTTTGCTGGCAACGATAGTTTTGAGCTTCATCCGTGTCCCAGCAAAGGACATGAACTCATCCTCTTTTATGGCTGCATAGTATTCCATGGTTTATATGAACCACATTTTCTTTATCCAGTCTCCTGGAGAATCTGCTTTGCCCACATTTTTCAGTTGTACCTGGATTCTCCCTTTGGGGAGACTTTTTTCCTCCATTTTCCTTCATGACTCTATTTGAAGTGAGCACTAGAGAGGATGTGGCAGGCGTGGGGAGGGCTACATGGTTTTTGTAGCAGTTTTCCTGCCGTTGTCAATTTAGGGACCCAAAGTTTTTTGCACATTCTCAGGTTTTCTTAGGCTCTTGAATTCTTTGGTAATATAATTTCCTCAAAAACAGTAGGATTCTTATCCATTGTCTAGTAGTGAATTTTACATGCCAACAAGCATACCCATACTTGTAAAACATATTCATTGTTTATCTGAAATTTATATTTAATGAGATGTACTGTATTTTTTTATTTGGTAAATTTGTCAACCCTAAAGTTATCACGGAGAGCCTGTCCAAATGTCTGACCCTGTGTGGCTGGGACCTTTCTCTAGACTGAATCTTCATGTCTACCCCAAATTAATATGTTGAAACCTAATTCACAACTGGGATGGTATTAGGAGGTGGGCTTTTGGGAAGTGATTAGGTCATGAGGCTGGAGCCCTCATTTTATGATTATTGACCTTAGAAAAGACACCCCAGCCAGGCGCTGTGGCTCAATGCTTGTAATCCCACCACTTTGGGAAGCCAAGGTGGGTGGATCACCTGAGGTCGGGATTTCAAGACCAGCCTGAACAACATAGAAAAACCCCATCTCTAATGAAAATACAAAAAATTAGCCAGGCATGGTGGCACATGCCTGTAATCCCAGCTACTTGGGAGACTGAGGCAGGAGATTCGCTTGAACCTGGGACACGGAGGTTGCAGTGAGCTGAGATTATTCCATTGCACTGCAGCCCGGGCAACAAAAGCAAAACTCCGTCTCAAAACAAAGAAAAGAAAAGATACCCCAGAGACCCCTTCCTGCTTCCACCATGTGAGGTTATGAGGAGAGGGCCATCTATGAATCAGGAATCGGGCCCTCACCAGACACTGAATCTGTGAGCACATTGATTTTGGACTTAGCCTACAGAACTGTGAGAACTAAATTTCTGCTGTTGATAAGGCCCTCAGTTGGTGATGTTTTTGTGACAGCAGCCTGACTGGACTAAGGCAGGCCTCCATGTTCCAGCTCTTCTTCAGTGCAGTGCCCACTGCCCAGCCACTAAACTAGGCCATGTATTTCAGGGCCCCTCTGCGGCATCACACCTTCTTAAGGTCACTGGTTTGACACTGATTAGGGTGGAACCAGCTATGGTAACACACTCAAACATGTAACAGCTCCATCCAAGAGCAGTTCATTTTTCACTCACCTAACAGCCTAGGGCAGCAGTCCAGATGGGGAGGATGGGACTCTGCTCCATTGCATCATTCAGGGATGCGGGGGTTCTGTCACCTTCCACAGGTTTCTCTCAAAATCACCCTGGGAGTTGTCATCCAAGGCAGGAAGGAAATAGAGCTTAGAGAAAGTGTGGGATGGTTTCAAGATCCTGGCTGGGAAGTAACATCCATCATGTCTGCTCAAATTCCACTAACTGCAACCTCAGTCATATGATCCCACCTAATTGCAAGGAAAGCTGGGAAGGGAATCTAACCACTTGTGCAAAGAAAAGGGTTGATTAAGTGTTGAAGAGTTGCCAGCAAATTCTACCATAAACCTGACAAAGAATGTACAAGCCTTATGTGAATAAAATTTTAAACTCTGTTGAAGAGTGTTTAAAAAAAAAAAACTAAGAGGAGACATAACCATCTACCTACATTGAAAAATACAGTCATGGAAAATGTAAATTCTCTCCATGTTAATCTGTACATCTCATGAAATCTTAATGGAAAAATTTCAATTTAACTGACAGTTTCATGAACTTGATAAAATGATCTTAAAATTCACATGGCAGATGTTTTAGTCAGTTTTGTGCTGCTATAACTAAATATCTGAGATTAGGTAATTCATACAGAACAGAAATTTATCTCTGACCGGTCTACAGGCTAAATCCAATTGAGGTGTTGGCTGGTTCAGCTATCGGGTAAGGGCCGTTCTCTGCTTTCCAAGGTGGTGCCTTGAATGCTGCATCTTCCACAAGGGAGGAATGCTGTGTCCTCACATGGCAGAAGAAAAGTATATTAGTCCATTTCCATGCTGCAGATAAAGGCATACCTGAGTCTGGGCAATTTAAAAAAGAAAGAGGTTTATTGGACTTACAGTTCCACATGTCTAGGGAGGCCTCACAATCATGGCAGAAGGTGAAAGCCATGTCTCACATAGCGCCAGACAAGAGAGTTTTGCAGGGAAACTCCCATTTTTAAAACCATCAGATCGCTGGAGACATATTCACTATCATGAGATCAACACAGGAAAGATCTGCCTCCCTGATTCAATTTCGTCCACCAGGTCCCTCCCATAGCACATGGGAATTCAAGGTGAGATTCAAGTGGGGACACAGCCAAACCATATCAGGAAGGAAGGATGAAATGGGGCCAAACTTGTCCTTCAAGCCCTTTTATAATGATATTAATTTGAAGAGATCCAAACGTCTCTCAAAATGCCCCATGTCCCAGCACCGTTGCATGGGGCATTACATTTCCAACACATGAATTTTGGGGGACACATTCGGACCACAGCAGTGAAGAATGTCTAATTCATTTTAAAAAAGAGAACAATAAGATGGCAACTGTACTTGTATTTCAGTCCATTCTGTGTTCCCATAAAGGAATACCTAGGGCTGGGTAATATACAAAGAAAAGCAGTTTATTTGGCTCATGGTTCTGCAGGCTGTACAAGAAGCGTGGTGTCAGCATCTGCTTCTGGTGAGGGCCTCAGGCTGCTTCCACCAGCAGTGGAAGGTGAAGGGGAGCAGGTTTATGATGTGGTGAGAGAGGGAGTGAGAGAGGGGGTGAGAGAGGGAAGGGGTCTCAGGCTCTTTTAATCAACCATCTCTCTCATGAACTATTAGAAAAAGATCTCACTCACTGCCAAGGGGATATCACCAAGCCATTTGCCAGGGATCTGCCCCCATGACCCAAGCGCCTTCCACTACGTCCCACCTCCAACACTGGAGATCAAATTCAACTTGAGATTTGGAGAGGACAAATATCTAACTATACCAACTTTCTCTTATCACTATAGATCTATTATATTTAAAACATTGTAGTATTGGTACAAAAGTAGAAAAGAAGAGCAGATAAATAGACTAGAGGTTTCAGAAATATATCCTTAATATTATTCATCCTTAAAAACCAATGAAATTCTGTCACATGCTACAACATGGATGAATCTTGAAGCCACTATGCTAAGTGAAAGAAGCGGTCATAAACAGAATGCTGCATGATTTTACTTCTATGAGATACCTAGAGTAGTCAAACTCATGGAGACAGAAGTACAATGGTAGTTTCCAGGCTTTGGGGTAGGGTGAAATGATGAGCTGTTTTTTAATGGGTACAGAATTCAGTTTTGCAAATTACAAAAGTTCTAGAGATGGATTGTGATAATGATTGCACAAACAACTTGAATGTACTTAACACTACTAAACCGTACGCTTATCAATGATTAACATGTAAATTTTTATGTGTTTTTGCTCTAAGTAAATTTTTTAAAGCTCTTTAAAAATTAATATACTCTTCTGTTAATGAGATAGTAGCTTATGACAAAGATAATGGTGTTTAAAGTCAATAGTAAACGAATAGCTCATTCAGTAAATAATTTGGGAATAATTAGATATCTATATAAAAGTTTTTTCTTACATTATAAAAAAAAGTTTAGACACAGAACAGAACTATAAGCTTATTAGGAGAAAACATTATAGAGTGTTTTAATAATATTGCAGTGGTACAAATGCCAGATAAAAATTAAGATTATAAATTTAATAAAAGAAAATATAGAGAGTGGTTTCATTACATTGAAGTAGTATACAAGTATTTCTAAGCAGTGTGCAATAATCAAAAGTCCTAAATAAATCTAACGAAATGTTTGCCTTCATAAAAACCTAAAATCTTCTTTAGGGAGAAAGAAAAATACCATAGAGTTAACAGGCAAGTGATAGATTAGTAGATAATATTTATAACATTTAATCAATAAGGATGAATATCAAGAATATATAAAGAGATCCTAAAATTGATAAGAAAAACATTTTAATAGAAAAATTTATCCTATGAACATATTCTCTCAGAAGATTCAAACATAATCAGTAAACATATGAAAATGTGTTAAACCTACTTAAAAATCAAGAAATAGTATGTTACAATCAACCATGAGACTTTTTCTTCATCTATTAGACTGGGGTTAATTTAGAAGATGCAGGGTGATCAATGTTCTCATTCCTCATTGGTGGGAGTCCAAATGTCTAGCCTTCCAGAAAAAGTGGCAGTATTACTCAAAATTTAAATATGTACATATTTTGATTCATAAACTTTACACCAGGAATCTGTCTTAAATATGATGCCCATGTGTGAAAAGGCATATATAAATAAAAATGTTCATTTCAGCATTGTTGATTTAAGGAGAGATTGGGAAGTTAGATATTCAACAGGGGAATGAATAAATAAATTTTGCTATAGCCATACTGCAGAATATTCTGCAGCCATTAAAAAGAGTAAGTTTTGCTTATAGATAGTGACCTTGGAGGATCCCTAAGACATGCAGTTTAACAAAACAATGCATAAGGAATGGCCAATTGTGTAATTGCATAATAGCATAATGGAAAAGACTCATGCTGTATTGGTTGGGTATTGCCAAAATTCTGTTGTGTAACAAACTCACTGGTCTTGAGAAAAATAACTTACTCTTAAAAATCTCTGGGTCACGGAGCAGCTCTACCTTGACACTGAAGCAGTGCTCTGGTCTGCGGCACCTGATTCTCGGCCTCCTGAATCAGCAGGCTGGCCAGGATACGTACTTCTCACAGTGGTGGCAGAAGCACAAGGGGCTGGACAGAAACATTTCAGACCTCTTAAGGCCTTGATTTAGAACTGGCACACAACCACGTCTGCCCACCTGCCATTGGCCATAACAAGCTCCCTCACCGAGCCCAGAATCAAGACACTGCCTTTCTGGAGGCCAATTTGTCAATCTGCTGCATATACGAGAGTGCTAGCAATAGTTATTCCTGGGGCAAGGTGGACTCAGGGTAAGATTTTGCATGATCATTTTGTGCATTTATTTGATACTTATTAGCACCTACTGTGTGCCAACCTCTGAGGCATAGGGCAATCCACAGTGAACTAAAGAATGGCCTTTCCTTCATGGAGCTTAGATCCTGGTAGAGGAGACACCATAAATGAGGTAAATAAGGAACATAGGTGGTATGTTAGATAGCGGGAAGTGTTAGAGGAGAAAATAAAATCAGAAAGGGTCATATTTGGTCTGTGGGGAGAGGAAGCTGGGAGTCAGGGAAGGCCTCAGAGAAGAGTCTTTTGAGTGAAGATGTGAAGGAAGCTAGGAAAAGAGCCACTTGGGTGTCTGGGGAAAGAGCCCTCCAAAATGGAGGACAGCAAGTGCAAAGACCCTGCAGGATCATGAGCCACATGCTCAAGGAAGGGGAGGGACCACGGTACTGCAGCAGAATGGAAAAGGGAAGAGGAGAAGGATGTAGCCAGACAAGTCAGAGCCCAGTCAGGTTCCAACAGGTGCCTCCCCAGGGACTCTGGACAAACCCACAGACCCATGCTTGGTGGGTTCTTGCTGTACAGGTGCCGTCTAGTGCTGATGCCTGCCTTCCTGCTCAGGGTTTCCAGGTATTCTCAGAAACTCACTTTCTGTTCCGATGCTCTGCCCCTAGGGACTTTTTCAAGCCTGCTGGACTAGACTTCCTTCCAGGGACAGCAAATCTTCCAGTTAACCAGGCCATGCAGGCATCATGTCTTAAAATGCAACCAGTGAAAGTTCTGTGAAATAGACAATGACTGATAAGTAAATGAATCAAGGATTTGGGGAAACTGAAGTATAACTAACAAGATGAGAACTTTTCTGAATAGAAAAATTATAATCAATAGGACACACACATTTTATATTTAATATACATATATATACACACACACAAACACACTAATTACATTTATCTACACACACACAATTGTCCAGATGTAACACATTTTTTTCTCACTCTTATAAGTATCAAAGAAGTAGGAGTTGGTGGTGAAGAGTCCTCCTAAAAAAAGAAATATTTGGCTGGGCACCGTGACTCATGCCTGTAATCTCAGCACTTTGGGAAGCCGAGGTAGGAGGATTACATGAGGTCAGGAGTTCAAGACCAGCCTGGCCAACATAGTGAAACCCCGTCTCTACTAAAAATAGAAAAATTAGCCAGGCATGGTGGCACACACCTGTAATCCCAGCTACTTGGGAGGCTGGAGCAAAAGAATTGCTTGAGCCAAGGAAATGGAAGTTGTAGTGAGCCGAGATTGCACCAGCGCGCTCCAGCCTGGCCAACAGAGTGAGACTCTGTCTCAAAAAAAAAAAAAAAATTTTTTTTCCATTACATTTAAGCAGTAGTACATTTTAGCTAATTCTTATAATTACCATTGATGTAGTAGATGGAGAAATCTATTAAGTCCTTAAATTCTAATAACCTTGATGCCACAAGCCACAGTAACAATACTAAGATTACTCCTTCGGAATGAACAAGTTAACCAGCTTTGCCCTTGCAGAGCTCACAAAGACCACAGATTTCATCCAGCCAACATCACTCAGTAAAAGCACTGGAGTTTTAGATGTAGACAGTTTCCCTACACAGCCACAATCCAGCCAGCGATGGGGTTTGCTGGCTCTCTGGGACGCTTCCAGGACAGATGCATCCTGTCCTACAAAACAGCTCATGCAATTCAAAGACATCGAGATGGGGCTGATGTCAAAAGCACACTAAGTGCTTAATAATAAGGTTGCATGGTTGTATAGTTAATAATTACTCCTAGGAAATCTCCAATGGCTAAAATATACCCCTACATTTATCCAGTAAGTAGCATTTAGATACTTATCTTTTTGAAGTTTAAAAACAAATATGAAGTGGAATATTGTTTGGGCTCCTTCTTCAAAGCTGTTTCCCCTTGACTCTTTTCTGAGTAAAAAAATATGCATCAAGTACAGACAACGTGAGCTGTTTATGAGCATCTGATGTGGGCTGTTAGGGTTGATTTGGTATGTCCTTTGTCTTGAATGCAATGCTGAGTGGGAAATGGGATTCCTATAACCCGAGGCGTGCAGTGGCATTATGATTCGATTATCACCTCAGTTGCAGGGGAAGAAAGGCCTACTTCAGCAAGTGCCTTGGGTGCTGTACCTGACCTTCACGGTGGTGGTGACTGCAAGGCTTGCGTCATGTTCAGAGAATCAGACAGCTTCTCCGGTGACACTAAAAACAAAACAAAACGTCTTTGTTTTACTTATAAGCATCAAGACAGACAGGGCTGTGTAAAGTAGATGCAGAATTTAATTGAGTAGGTGCAAAATTACCGTGCAAGTTCCATCCTCAGACTTGCCAATACATTTGTGTAAAAGTTAGGCTTTGATTGTGGCAGGGGGTGCGTCAAGACTTGGAATTGGATTATGTGTGTGGGTTCAAGAAAAGCTGGGATATTACACGCCAAGTCTCTCTGAGCCATCCTTGCTGGAGGAAGCAGCCTCCTCTCCCTGCCCGTGGAATCTTCCTTTGTTTGAAGGCCTTTTAATAACTTCACATGCTTGAGCTTCCTGGTAAGGTGATACCTAAGACTCTCAGGGCTCACTCCCATCACCTGTTAGTGCATGAGACCCATCATTAGGGTCACAAATGTCAAGTATGTTCCACAGGGAGAAATGCAAAGTCCCATCCAGAAGGACATGGTTTCTAGGAGAGAGAGATAAAAACGAGAAAAGGAAGACAAATGATAAAAAGGGTGATTCACCAATTCAAAGTACTAGAAACGTGGGTAAGTGTAGCACATGAATCCCAAGAACGTTACCCCACAGCACACAGAATTCAACACTGAATAAGGCTGACCCATCCATGTGACAGCACTTACAGAGATTCTAGTAGAATGTGCTGACTTGGGCACCGTGGAGCAGCTCTCACAGTTTGCATGGCTGGCGGAGTGAATCTGAACTTAATGATGGCTCACATCTGAAGAGGCCAAACTCTCCTGCTCTCTGTGATGAACTTGTTACTTGTTAAGGGAAATCTCTGCATCCCACAGACACCCTCTTCCACCACACCCGGGGCACCACCTTGGTTGAACTTGGTGAGCAGGCACAGCAAGAACTCTAAATGTCTTAATGAGACACATGTGTGACAAAGAGTGAATAATAAATCCCATGAAATGTTGAGGCCCATGCCTTGGCTGTGGTCTGAAGCATTTTGGAGCATTTCTTCCAAAGTGAAGGAGAAGTTGTTATTTCATCTATTACCTACCACTGAAAAATGGACACAGTGTTGAGAAAATGTCTTTGGAGGCAACGGATATCACATTTCAGAGTGTTGTCTCAACCCATTTATTAACCAAAAAAGCTCCAAGGTAAGTGTCTGGGGCCATATGGACACATATAAAAGCATAATTGAATATCTGTTTTCAGGAGCTTCTGGCAAGCCCAAATGAGAATCACAATGTAAATATCTAGGGCTTGGGAGAAAAACCATGTTCTATTCTGCATATAATTATTATTTGAAGAATTGGCTCTTATTTTGCTATGCTACTGAGCTTTGCAAAGGCAAAATGAGAACTTGACCACTCGGCCTGAGCTGTTCATCATGAATTGGCTATGCACCGACACACCAGACCATAAGGCGGGAGGAGAATAAGATTGAGCAAGTCCAGAAGCAGGTTTCACGAGCAGGTGACTGCTAAGGACTCCGATTGCATCTTCTCCCTCTCCATCTTTTCTTCCCATAATTTAATTTACACTTACGACCTGATTGGGAGTTGCCTATGGTGGCTGGTTTGCAGATAGTTTGTGATTGCTGGCACCAGCCATAAGTGGATGCTACTGCCTCACTCAAGGGTGGTCCTGAAGAACGAAGGAAAAAGGATAGCTTCCTGGTGGACAATACTTGAAGCAGTAAAATTTAGTTTTTCATTTTGTCTGCACAACAGATGGCCAGAAGTACAGATCTACACGGATTCACATGCAGTGCTGAGTGGATGGTCAGAGACTGGGAAAGAATGGGATTGGGTAGCTAGCTACAGACTGAAGAAGCAATGTGTAAATGGACCTCTCAGAATGAACACAGGTTGGGGCGTACCTGTGTCTCCTGTGAATGTTCCCTGAAGGTCATCTGCTACCCAGGAGACTTTCAGGAATCAGGCAGACATGATGACACATTCAGTGGGTGTGCTAGAAGGCTCCGGGGTGTTTGCTCAATGGGTCCAGGTATAAAGTGGCTAAGGCAGTGGTGATAGGAGCCATTCACAGGCTCAGCAGCATTAACTTCCCAGGGAAACCACTCAGGGACATGGTAGGGAAAACAAATTGCAACACTGATCATCCTCACCAACTACTGCCTTGTCCTTACCGGAAAAGAAACACTCATTCTAGATATTTATTTTCTCTCCATAATGATAATATTTCTGTCAGTCCTACTATTCTTGAATCTGGAATGCCATATTCACTATCATTTTATCTCACACAACACTGCTTCAATCCAGGAACTCAATTCACAACCAAGGGGGTGTGGCAATAAGCTCATGCCCATGAAATGTATACATCCCCCTACGTAGCCCATCCCTTAAAAGCAATTGGCCTCGTATAATGGCAGAACAGCCTGAGAAGACTCAATTACGGCATTCTGGAAGTGGTATATGCTTTGAAGTAGCAATCAGTAAACAGAATGCAGAAGTCTGGAAATCAAAGAGACGTAATTGGAAATGGTTCTTCTCATATTCCTTCTGCAGGATGTTTTGCTTCTCCCTCCAGAACTTTGTGCTTTGCTGGTTTGGAGATACTAGTTCCACAGGGAGAAGTGCTTCTGCTAGAGAAAAGGGGCTGTATCCATTGAACGATACAGCGAGGCTTTATTCTGTCATTTGAGTCTTCTTATTCCACTCTCAAAAATAGAGTAACTGTCCTGGCTGATCACTAAGCAGAAATTGTGTTTCTGCTCATAAGGAAGGTAAGAAGAACCATGTCTCCCTAAAAACCCAGGAGATGCTCTTCAGTGCCTCTTGGCTCTGCCGTGTACAGTAGAAAATGTTAGTGGACAATTTTGTGAGCTAGATTGTGTCCTCCTATGCTAAAGTCCTAACCCCCAATACCTGAGAATGTGATCTTATTTGAGAGTACGGTCTTTGCAAATGTAATCAAGTGTAGATGAGCTGGATAAGGGTAGGCTTGGATCCATGTGACTATTGTCCTTATGAGAAACAGAGAAGGGACACAGACACACACAGAAAGAGCGCCATGTGGCAGTGGAGGCAGAGACTGGAATGACACAGCAACAAGCCAAGGAACGACCAGGCCATGCCAGTGACATCAGAGCTAGGAGAAGGGGATGGGGAAGTGTTTCTTCCAGAACATCCAGAAGGAATGGACTCTGCTGACATCTTGATTTCAGACTTCCAGCCTCTAGAATTGTGACAGAAAAAATTTGTTTTTTAAGCCACCACCCAGTTTGTGGTAATTTACTTTGGCAACCTTTGGAAGTGAATATGGACAATCATAGCAACCCCACAAAGGCAGGACTGCTAAGGACTCAGACCCTTCAGGAATTAAGGTTTGGGTCACCTGCAGAAAAAGAATCCCCAATTAGTTGAGATAAATATTAACTATGATCCTGTGGCCAGTTACAGAAATGAGGACTGTAACAGCTAGCCATATTTTCTTCTTTATAAATATGTGTGTGCACACATGTGTGCACATATGTGCATGTGTGGGCATGCATGTTGTAAACTAAAGATAAAATCCAGGCTGGGCACGGTGGCTCATGCCTGTAAGCCCAACACTTTTGAAGGCCGAGGCAGGTGGATCACCTGAGGTCAGGAGTTTGAGACTAGACTGACCAACATGGTGAAACCCCATTTCTACTAAAGCTAGGTATGGTGGCTCACACCTGTAGTCCCAGCAACTTGGGAAGCTGAGGCATGAGAATCGCCTGAACTGGGGAGGCAAAGTTTGCAGTGAGCAGAGATCAAGCCACTGCACTGCAGCCTAGGCCACAGAGCAAGACTCTGTCTAAAATAAATATATAAATAAATAAAAACAAAATCCAGACTTTCTCACCTATTGAACAGACCCCTCGTGGCCAAGGAGACCCCAGAGAAACCTTAAAACTGAGTTCCTGGCCGTAACTGGATGGGAGGTCACAGGTATACCTTGTTATACTCCCTCCCTTTTATGGTTTAGTCACAACAACCAGCATTAGTGTTTCATTTTATTTTATTTTATTATTTATTTATTTATTGAGATGGAGTCTTGCTCTGTAGCCCAGGCTAGAGTGCAGTGGCGTGACCTTGGCTTACCGCAACCTCCGCCTCCCGGGTCCTAGTTCAAGCAATTCTCCTGCCTCAGCTTCCCAAGTAGCTGGGACTACAGGCACAAGCCACCACACCCAGCTAATTTTTGTATTTTTAATACAGATGGGATTTCACCATGTTGGCCAGGCTGGTCTGGAACTCCTGACCTTGTGATCCACCCGCCTCAGCCTCCCAAAGTGTTGGGATTACAGGCGTGAGCCAGCATTAATGTTAAAATAGAGATTGTAGGGCCGGGCGTGGTGGCTCATGCCTGTAATCCCAACACTTTGGGAGGCCGAGGCGGGTGGATCACGAGGTCAAGGAATCGAGACCATCCTGGTCAACATGGTGAAACCCCGTCTCTACTAAAAATACAAAAAATTAGCTGGGCACGGTGGCGTGTGCCTGTAATCCCAGCTACTCAGGAGGCTGAGGCAGGAGAATTGCCTGAACCCGGGAGGCGGAGGTTGCGGTGAGCCGAGATCGCGCCATTGCACTCCAGCCTGGGTAACAAGAGCGAAACTCTGTCTCAAAAAAAAAAAAAAAAGAGAGATTGTAAGCATGACAGAGCAGAGTCTTTGTGGCCATAAGATACAAAATTATAAACAGCACCTACCATGCCAGGCAAGAGGCAAGTCACACACCCCTACACTTAAAGGATAAACTATGTTCTAATAGCCACAAGGTTTTTCTTTTTCTCTAGCAGCTAAACAAGCCCTAGCCTCAAGGTAAGCAATATTAAAACAATTACAATCCATCCAGCTCACAGACAGACACTCACTCACTAAACCCATTCCACCAGCCATAGCTATAGCTTCAATCGGACAAGAGACTGATTTCAGTAACTTTCTCCTGATGGGAGCCCACCAATCATGGACTGGTTCTGGCTGGCTGCGCACTTAAGAGCCTCTGTGTCCTGAAAAAAACCTGTTGACATATAGGGCTTAACCGTAACTAATTTAAATGTTAAGTCTCCACCCCAAATGAATCTGGGTTGTATATTACACGCATGTTTGTTCACTAGGCATGCGTCAGGACCACCTTCATGAATATTCATAGCTTCTCCTGTAACTTGTTGAATGTGTGTGTTTAGCCAACCTATTCAGAATGAAGCTTCTACCCCAACCCCTTCTCCTTCAAAGTGCCTGTCTCGGGCCGGGCGCGGTGGCTCATGCCTGTAATCCCAGCACTTTGGGAGGCCGAGGCGGGCGGATCACGAGGTCAAGAGATCGAGACCATTCTGGTCAACATGGTGAAACCCCGTCTCTACTAAAAATACAAAAAATTAGCTGGGCACAGTGGTGCGTGCCTGTAATCCCAGCTACTCAGGAGGCTGGGGCGGGAGAATTGCCTGAACCCGGGAGGCGGAAGTTGCGGTGAGCCGAGATCGCGCCATTGCACTCCAGCCTGGGTAATAAGAGTGAAACTCCGTCTCAAAAAAAAAAAAAAAAAAAGTGCCTGTCTCTGGGCTTCAGCCAGAGGCATGCTTCCCAGCCTGCAGGATGGCCACCTTGCAGGATGTACCTCTTTATAAGAAATAAAGTCTCCTTTCCCTTTCTAAATTTAAAAATTGTGGGGTTTTTTTTGGTTAACAATGTCCATTTAAACTTTTCAAGTAGAGGGGTTGCACATGTTTGGCAATGTAAAGTGCAGGCATATTTAATGAACAGGTGTCAGAAATTAGCATCAATTTTACCAGGTGACTACCCAACAGGGAACAAGGAAGGTATCTCTGCTATTTTCATGGAGCCAGTAATTGGCTCACTCATTGCAAATGCTGAGCAAGACCTCACCCTCACTCACCTCATCCTGAACCAGCCTGGCAGAGTTCTTGTCCCATTCAGAGATAGCGCTCTACATCCTATCTGAGTGACAGGATCATCCCTGCCCTTATAAGCCCTCCGTGGATTCCATAATGCGGCTCCTAAGAGCCTCTCTCATCTTCTGTCTCCACTACAAGCCCTCTCCCTTTCATAGCACGAACTCCTCCAGTCCTGTGTAATCTGCGATTATCAGGAATTTTGATTTTTACCCATGTCTGTTTCCTCCTACACTGCTTGCCTCCACTTATCCAGAAACCCATCAGTCTCTAAATGCTCTGCTCATGTGTAATATCTTCCCTAAACTCCTGGACATCTCTAACCCATTAATATCACGTAGTTTACACTTCATTCCTCCCCACTCATTTTATGAGATTTTGGTTAGCCCTAAAGATTTCTTCCATCTGGCTTGAAATTCTTACTTCTTTCTCCTTTTCCCATTCAAGTTGATAGGTTACTAAGTCGCATTTGCTTTTCTCCCACATATTCTTATTGTTATGCCCTGTGATTCTCACTGCTGCTGCTAGCATTATTTCTACAATTGCAAGGGCTGCTACCCGTAATTGCAAAGATGAGGACACGTGATAAGTCCTTACTAGGCTCCAGACCCTGTGCTAAGTACTTGTCATGCATCACCTCCACCATTTAATCCTCACTTTGTGAGAGGAGAGTTATCCTTATTCTCATTTTACTTGTAGAAAACTGAGGCTGTGGAAACAGGCTTATGGAATTAAGCAATTTTCCCATAGATGGCTCACTGAAAAGTCCTGTTCCTTAAACGAAGTTCTTTTTTTTTTTTTTAAATTTTCTTCCAAATTCAATCCTCAAAATAGAGGAATGATCCTCTTTCCTTCAAGAGATTTTGATATCAGAAAGCACTGACTCACGCAAAGGTCTGTCTTCAGATTCACTGGCGAGCTGGTTGGTGGGAACAAGCCTTCAACTGAATCAAAGCTCAGTGATTTCAAAGTGGAGTTGGGCAGAGCCTAGGCTTTTTGTGAGGGTGCTTGGTGTCACTATGAAGGCCAGACAAGGGAGAGGGTGAGTGTGAGGGAGTGAGTGAGGCCTGAGCTTCAGCCAAAACAGCTAGCCTTTTGTCTATGTATATGTGTATGTACACATGCGTATGTGTACGTGTATATGATGCATGTGGATACATGCTCGTGTATATGCACCTGTGTGTTCACATGCGTGTCTGCATACACATTTGTACATGTATGTGTGTGTATATTTATATGTGTATAGTGGGTAACTTTTCATTTCCCAGCAGATGCTTTAGAAACATAGTTTGAGATTCACTGCTTTAAGACCACATACGATGAAAGACAAAAATGAAAAGTAAACAGAGTCAGGGAGATTAAATCTATAACCAAAGACAACACGAGTATTTAATGTCAGCTACTCAAGCTCCAGTTTCCCCTTGTGGTGAAATGCTTGTTCCCTGGGGTCTTCTCTCTCAAAGTCCGGGGCAGGAACTCCTTGGGGAACTGGATGAGTCACTGGCATCTTTCAGTCCTGGGGCTGGGCTGGGCTGTGGCTCTGAGACTTAGGAACTCTTCAGCCTCTGATCTCATGGGCTGGAGCTGGCCCTATCCCTGCCACTCAGAGTCTGTGACATCTCCTCACACCTCTCCCACTGCAGCAGGGCGGCTACTGTGCTGCTCTCCAGCCAGCCTGGGGACTATGGTCTCTTAGGGCTTCAATGAAGGACACACCTTTTATCTCCTGGATAGGTTTTATGACTTTGTTCATTATTTACAGGCCAAGTCCAGCAGTCCCTGAAAGCACAGTCACAATCTGCAACCTTGCCCTTAAATTATGATCTTACTAAGAAATAGATCCCACACAACTGGCACAAGGATGCCAGAAGCCAATATTTCCAGTTAGTAAATGTTTAGACTCATTTTCTCTCACCAAAATGTGCCTCTGAAAGCCCCCAAGAGAAGAGAAAATAAAGAAATGAAAATGAAATATGCAGCCAGCAATGAGGATGATTCTGTTACCTCAACTATGCCTAAGATAGCCTGACCTTTAGCTGGAAATGGCCAGTCCCTTTTGGACCACAAGGCAGAGAACCATAAGTCAGGGGCTTTGTGAGGAGGGTGGAGATGAGGTGAGGCTCGCCAAGGCCTGCCTACCACCCCATCACTCAGGGGTGATGGGAGGTTCTATCCTGTTTCAGAAATTAGCACACTGAGCCTTTGGAATCCTCTAGGTCTCTCCCAGATCGCAGCCTGTCTGGTGGTGTTCCTTAGGCAGCTCTACCTTCTTAATGGGAAGAGCAGCATTCAGGCAATATGACTTCCTCCAGCTTCAAAGAGCAAACAAAACTTCAAAGGCTGATGCAGCCTTTCTTTTTCTTTATAGCGGATCACTAACAGAGCCTTTTGTACATTGCAAACATTTGTAAATGTGTATTAATATTTGTTCTAGTCCTGCTCTGAATAGAACTTTTTGCATGATGAAATGCATAAACCTCATCCTAGAAATAAATGAGCATTCTGGATAAATATTTTAGTATTTTTATACTGTTTCTTTTTTTTTTTTTTCTTTTGAGACAGTTTTGCTTTGTCACCCAGGCTGCAGTGCAGTGGCGAGATCTTGGCTAACTGCTGCCGCCACCTCCCAGGCTCATGCGATTCTCCTGCCTCAGCTTCCCGAGTAGCTGGGATTACAGGTGCACGCCACCACACCCAGCTAATTTTTGTAGTAGAGACAGGGTTTTGCCATGTTGGCCAGGCTGGTCTTGGACTCCTGACCTCAAGTGATCCACCTTGGCCTCCCAAAGTGCTGGGATTACAGGCATGAGCCACCATGCCTAGCCTTTATAAAGGATTTTAATGAGCTAAGAATTCTTCCAAACCTCGGCTGAGCACCTGCTCTGCTGACTCCTGACAACTCCAACTGGGTCCCCAGGACTAGACAAGGATTTCAAGCTTCCTTTAGCAGCTATGTTGCTCTTTGCACCCATGCCTGCAACTGTTTAATTTTTTTTTTTCTATGAAGTTTTCTACTGTATGTCAGTCTTTGAGTTGGCTTCCTAGATATCTGGAAGATCCAGAAGATCCCTTGCAGCAAGAATAGCTAAAGTTAAAAGAAACGTATAACGTAGTAGAAAAGGAATGGAAGCCGTAGTAGATGTAGACTGACTTTTTGCTGATGTTTATAATCATTTGCAATTACTCATGTCATTTTCATCCTTTTACAAGATCATGGCCCCATTTCATAGAGGAGAAAACCAAGAGTAAGACAGTAACGGGATCTGCCCAGAAGCTGACAACTAACCCAGTCAAGGCTCAAGGTCTTACTTAGGCTCCGTTTGTTTCCTAAACCAAATGCTCCTGCTCTTTCCCTCACATCACAAGGGCATGCAGAAGGATGCTTATAAATCACCACTAACTGCTGGGGTGGAGAGAGAAACCAGTGCACAGACCAACATGCAGATTCACCTGCACACACTGTACACACCTGCCCTGGAACTCTCTCCCTGCTCTGGAGCCAAGGATAACACAGAGAGGACAGTGAGGTTTTAGTTCCAAGCACCTCTGTGCCTGCGGACAGGCAGCACCTTAAAAACGTGATGAGGCAATTTGAATGTGAAATGTCAGGGTGCTTTCCCTAAAGCATCCTTTGTGTCCCATCAGCAATTGCTCTGAGGATGCAATCGGTTTATGTTTTCTCCTGCTCTTTCCACAGTCACTCCAGATATGTCTTCCTCCATGTGTAAGGAAACATGGAAGCGTTGCCAGTTTTTTTTTTAAAAAAACTGTTAATAAACCTACAAATTGCATGTGCTTGCTTGAGAGGCCATTACTGATAAATTGGCTCTAGGAATTCTAGAATAGGAGCAGTGATACAGTTATGACACCTGAGCATAATACTCTAAACTTTTTGTTAACAGAAGAAAAAAGCTTTGAGTCAGCCTTCAAAGTCTGCAGTTTGTACCTTTGAACTTTATGGTGAGGGTGGGGAAGAGCAAAATCTACTAGTCAAGCAGAGACCTTGTCTGATTTCTTTCCACAGACTCGGAAACTGGGTAGAAATGAACCGCATTGAAAGACAAGAGGCAATTGCAATTCCGTGAGTACCAGCCTTACATCCCCATCATTTGTGTGCTGAGAAAGGTGACAGCAGCCTTCCAGGGCCTTGGTATTCAGGTTAGCAAACTCCAAGGCAGAAATGCTGAATGAGGCAGAACTTCCTCAGAAAAGTGTTGAATCAGTGCATTTCAATGAAATAGCCCCCAGAGGCATAATATTTAGTGATTTCAGCCTGCATTATTAATTGACTCATCAGGAGTTTGTGGGTTTAACATTTTATTAATATGGCACCAGGTCATCTGAGGAAGTTGTAGCCACAGGAAATTTTCCCAGAAGCACATTTTCACATTATCAACAGTGCATGTCAAGGACTAAACAGAGTCCCCACTGTATCTCTGGGGAGAGATAGAAAATGCCACATTTTATACAAGCCATCTCTCTCTGAGGAAATCAAATGGCGGTAAAACCTGTATCTACTTTAATTCTTTTGTTGATAATCTTGTCGTCCTTATTCTGTGCCTTCTGATTTATGCAGATCTGGGGCAGCTGCAGTCTCTAGGACCTAAGGTAGATTTGGGCACTTAAATGAGTTCCTGCTGTTTCATTCATAAAGTGACCTTCAGATGTCTGGCATCAAATACTTTCAGTATTGAGAATGTAGAATCAAGATCATACAAAATCCACATCCAAGGCAATTTGAAAAGGGCATCAATGTATAGTATCAGGTTTCAATAAGATACAATTTAGCTATTTTCCAAACAAAAGGAAAACTCAATATTCATGATTTTTCTCTCCTATATTACATTACATACTATTTTTTTAATTGTATTTTAGGCTTTGGGGTACATGTGAATAACATGCAAAATTGTTGCATAGGTACACATGTGGCAGTGTGATTTGCTGCCTTCCTCCCCTTCACCTATATCTGGCATTTCTCCCCATGCTATCCCTCCCCACCTCCCCACCCCTCACTGTTCCTCCCCTCTTTCCCCCCAATAAACCCCAGTGTGTGGTGCTCCCCTCCCTGTGTCCGTGTGTTCTCATTGTTCAACACCCACCTATGAGTGAGACAAGAACAGAAAATCAAACACTGCATGTACATACTATTTTAAGATAATCACAAGTACAGAACAAGCCACCATCAGATATTCTTCTTAAAGAGATTGCTAGGGATTTGGGCTAGAGATCTGGTAATCTCAATGATTAATATTTTCTATAAATTTGTGTTTATTGATATTATAACATTTCACAATGCCATTTAAGAGATCAAACAAGAAGTAAAGTTGTTAAGAATATTTTTACTATGTTAGATATTGCTAAGATAGAGATAGTTAGATAGAACATATGGTCATGCACCATATGACAACATTTCAACCAGCAATGGATCACATACATGATGGTGATCCCATAAGATTACAATGGAGTATATATAGAAACCTAACATATGGCGCTTGTTATTGGCATTGTAGATCAAGTAGAGGAAATGACTGATATTTAATAATAATGCTGGGACATTTGGTTTTCCATATAAAAAATATGAAATAAGTATATAATATTATAAATATATATAATATGTATATATAATAAATATATAATATACATAAAATAATATGCATATATATCATCTAGGTTTGTGTACATACACTCTATTATGTTTACACAATGACAAAATTGCCTAACACATTTATCAGAATGTCTTCTCATTATTAAGTGATGCAGGACTGTATATAAATATATAGACATATCGCATGGGCGATAACTTTCTCATGCCTGGCTGAGAACAGGGCTCTGGGGCCAGATTTTTATTCAATTCCTGGCTCCACCAGCTGTGTGGCCTTGCCTGGGATGACTTGCCTTTCCATTCTGAGCCTCAGTTTCCTCATTTGTAAACTGGAGGTATTTCTAGTACCTACTTCGTTTGTTTATAACAGCTAGCACAGTACCTGACATATGTTAAGTGCTAATTATGTGTTCATTATTATTTCTATGTGCTTATTTTATTATCAGTTTTTTTTTGGAGCTCAAATGCACAGGACATTAAGCATACCACCCAGGTCAAGTCTTCTCATTAACTTGAGAACAGCCTCTTTCATTTCCTATATTTTATGTCCCTGTATTAGTCTGTTCTCCTGTTGCTATGAAGAAATACCTGAGGCTGGGTAATTTATAAAGAAAACAGGTTTAATTGGCTCACAATTCTGCAGGCTGTTCAGGAAGCATGATGCTGGTGTCTGCTTGGCTTCTGGTGAGGCCTCGGGAAACTTACAATCATGCAGGGAGGTGAAGGGGGAGCAGGAACATCACATGGCCAGAGCAGGAGGAAAAGAGAGAGCCAAGGGGGAGGTGCCACACACTTTTCAACAACCAGATCTTGCAAGTGCTTACTCACTGTCATGGGAACAGTGCCGAGAGGATAGTACTAAATCATTCATGAGCAACCATACCCATGATCCAGTCACCTTCTACCAGGCCCCATCTCCGACATTGGGAATTACAGTTCGACATGAGATTTGGGCAGGCGCACAGATTCAAACTGTATCAGTCCCCATCTCCTACTTCATTCTACCCCGAACCACAGGCTTCATTTTAATTTAGTTTAATTTAATTTAATAGTTGGTATGCATTCTTTCCTTGTAGGTGACATTGTAAAATATGTAGACCTGCTTTGTATGCATACATTTTAAATTACATAAATGGAATTTTGCTTCTTCATTTTTCCCTCAGATAAGTCTTTTAAAGATATCCTTGTTGCTGTGTGCACACCTTGTCAGAATCATGCATTCACCATATTTTACATGTCTATTACCACAGTTGTTGGTTGAATTGTGTCCCCCCAAAAATATGTTGAAGTCATAACTCCCAGGACCTATGAACGTGTCCTTATTGGTAAATAGGGTCTCTGCAGATGTAATTAAACTAAGATGAGTTTTTATGTATTAAAATCCAAATCCTAAATTCCTAAATTCAAAGACTTTTGTTCTTATAAGATAAGAGAAATGTGAAGACATATACAAGATAGAGGTCCTGTAAAGATGGAAGCAGAGACTGGAGTCATGGTGCTACGAAGCAGGGAATGTTAAGGATGGCTTCCAGCTGCCAGGAATTGAATTACACAAGAAATACTTCTTCTCTAGAAACTTCAGAGGGAGCATGGCCCTGCCAAAAACTTGATTTCAGACTTCTCATCTTTAGAACTGAGAGATAATAAATTTATTTTGTTTTAAGCCACTCAATTCAAGACAGTTTGTTATAGCAGCCCCAGAAAACTAGTACAAAGTCTGCAACTATTTTTATAGAACTATCTATTTCTTTGTTTAATTCTGTCAGTATTTGTTTCATATCTTTTGGGGCTCTATTGCTTGATACATATATATTTACAATTCTTATATCTCCTTGGTGAAGTGATCTTTTAAATCAATATTTAATACCTTTTTTGTCTATTGCAACAGTTTTTGAATTAAAGTCTATTTTATCAAATATTAGTGTAGCCACTCTAGCTCTATTTGCATGGACTCTCTTCTTACATTCTTTCATTTTTCAACCTATAATATTTGTATCTTTGGCTTCAAAATGAGCCTCTTTTAGACACCATATAGTTGGATCATTTAAACAAAATCTATTCTGCCAGTCTCTGTCTTTTAACTAGTGAGTCTAATCTATTTGCATTTAAAGTGATTACTGGTGAGAAAAAGGTTACTCCTGCCAATTTTTAATTTAGTTCCTGCATGTCTTGTATCTCTTTGCTCACTGATAACCCTCAATACTGCTTTCTTTGTGTTAGATTGATTTTTTTCTAGTGTGTCATTTAAATTCCCACCTCATTTCCTTTTGTGTGTATTTTAAAATATTTTGGTAGTGGTTACTATGGGGATTACATTTAGTATCTGAAATTTAAAATAATCTAGTGTGAGTTGATATCAAATTAGCTTCAAGAGAATACAAAAACTCTGTTCTTGTACAGTTCAGTATCTGCCTTTATGTTGTCACAAATAACATTTTCGTACATTGCATGATTATTAACACAAAGTTATAAGTATATGTATGCATTTGTTTTTAAAATAGCAGGAAATAAAAAGGAATTATAATTTAAAAATTTAATAGTACTGGCTTATATATTTACCTATATCATTACATTTACCAGAGCTCTTTATTTCTTTGTATGTGTTTAAATTCCTGCCTAGTTTCTTTTTCTTTCAGCCTGAAGGATTCTATTCAGCATTTCTAATGGGGCAGGCCTCCTAGTGATACACTTCTTCAGCTTTTGTTTATGTGGGAATATATTAATTTCTCATTTCCTTTCAATGATAGTTTGCTGGATTTAGAATTCTTGGTTAACAGTTTTATTTTAAACACTTTAAATATATCATCTCACTGCATTTTGCCCTCCACAATTTCTTATGCCTTAATTTTTCTTCATTATTTTTTCTTTCTGCTCTTCAGGCTAATTTCAATTGTCCCATCTTAAAATTCACTGATTCTCTCATGCCTGCTCAAATCTACTAGTGAACCTCTCTAGTTACTTATTTATTTCAGTTATCATGATTTTCAGGCTCAGAATGTCTACTTGGTTCATTTTTTATAATATCTATTGCTTTGTTGCCATTCTCTATTTTTTCATACATAATTCTCCTGGTTTCCTTTGTCCACAATTTACTTTAGCTCTTTGAGCATATTTTAGATAGTTTATTTAATTTCTTTGTTTAATGAATCCACTATTAGGGCTTTATCATTGATGGCTTCTGTTTTTTCTTTTTTTGTGTGTGAAAAGGCCTCCTTTGTATGCCTTTTGATGTTTGTTGCTGTTGATGTTGAAAACTTGACACTTTGACTATTATAATATTAGAATTATGATAATTAGATCCTTCCCCTTCCCTAGGGTTTGTTGATGGTGATAGTAAAGAACAGCATCTTGTTTTTTTTACTTTTGCAAACTATTTTTGTCAAGACTGTATTCATTATTGTACATAGTCTTGCAATCTGTTTCATTATTTCCTCATTTAACCTGTGACCTGACAGAGATTTCCTTAAATGCCTGGAGCCAAAACAAAACAAAACAATAAGTTTAAAGAAAAAAACACCTATTTTGGTCTTTTCATATTGGCCCTGAGCTGATACAATACTTCACTGTTTAGACAGGCCACTTATAACTCAGCCTTAGCTTTCATAAAGTTCCATGCCAAAAGATACCCAGAGTTGCAAGTCTAGGGCACTGTCACTTCTTTTTATGAGGATGTATTTATCTATGGACATAGACTTTGCACTCCAGATTACTCATTATGTGCAGTGCCCTTATTTCCTCAAAAGTCTACCTCATTAGCCACCTCATTCCCAGACGTTTAGGCCCATCTGCTATTTGCTCCATCCTCCATCACTTGTCTTAGGTGGCTATGGGGAGCCCTCCAAACACTTTCATCAGATGCTAACTGAAAGTCCACTCCAGCAGAAGGGGATGAAACAATGGTCAGCCTCTGTGCTGGTCTCTCAGGGAATTGCCACATATGTCAAAACCTACAGCTACAATTTATTTTTAGAACAAGGTCTATAGTCCCCTACCTACCACCCAGGCAGTGGCACCAGCAAGCCACATCATAAATTCATGTTGTGATTCTCAGGGCCACTGCTGATCTGGGGAATGAAGAATGGTAGGTGGGTCAGAAAAAAGGCCGCAGTTTTTTCTTACTGAAATTCAACATTCTCTTTTTTTAGATACTCTCTGACTCTTGTAAGTGTAAGTGTTTTTAGATACTTTTCTCTTTTTTAGATACTCTCTGACTCTTGTAAGTGTAAATTACATTGCAGAATTTTAGTAAAAGTTGATTCTGCCAGTTTTTCTAGGATTAATGGTGGCTTCAGTGGAGGAACCAATTCTTGGAGTTCTCTATTTAATTAGTCCTATCATGTAACCACACTCCTAATCTTTTAAAGTGAAGAGTAGTAGAAATGAACAAAGGTAACATAAAATTTATTGACTTTCTCATTTTTCATTTCTCTAAAGTCTTACTGTTTAAAGCAAAAATAATAATGAATTTTGTGTCTAAAGCATACGTAAAATTATAGTGTATAAAAATAGTACACAGATCATAGAAAGGATCAGAGATACCTATCTATATAGATAAATAGATATACATACACTGACACGTTTTTATAATATGTAATTTTAATTTTTTCCCTTTATTCTTACCATTGTATATGTGATGTTTTTGCAACCCAGTTTTTGGTCACTTACTGTGTGTTGAAGGATATGAACCAATCATAATATTTGTAATGACTTCATGATAATCCCTCTGTGTGTCAATGAAAATTTATTCACAGATGAAAGACTCCTAGCTAACTAATTTAAGCAGAGAAGAACTTTGCACAAGGCATTAAATCGCTTAATCCATGACAGGGCTGAGGAGACAGCTGGACTTAATGTCTAGAAATGACAGCCAAAGACAGCCTGCACCACTAAAAGCCCAGGAGAGTTGCTTCTCTAGAATTAGCATTAGGCCACTTGTATTAGTCACAGTTATCCTGAGAGTAATATATATATACATATATATACACACACATATATATATAACACACATACACATATATTACATATTGCATATATGTAATAAGGATTTGGCTTGCACAATTTTGGCAACTGGCAAGTTCAAAGTTCTAATCTGAAGTAAGGGCCAGTAGGTTTAAGATCCAGAAGAACAGATGGTACAAATGAAGTCGAAAAGCAGTCTTTCGGAAAATTAGCCATTACTCAAGCGATGGTTTGTCTTTTGTTCTGTTCAAGAATTCAAATGATTGGATAAGGCCCAACTACATTACAGAGGGCAATACACTTTACCAATTGAAATGTTAAGTGTAATCTCCAAAAACCCTCACGGAAACAACCAGAATAATGTTTAACCAAATATCTGGGGACCCTATGGTGCAGTTAAGTTGACACAAAATTAATTATCATAAGCAGCCCTTGTCAATTCGACAACCATGATCATCTTGAAGAGACAATAACAAGATCATACTTCTGCCTAGCATGGTGCAAACATTCTGTGTACAACCAAAAACACACTAAATATTTTCCCAGAAAAGGAGGCAAAATCATTGGATGTTGCTTATATTTTTCCTTTATATCCCAAAACTTAAATATCATTTTGTAAAATAACAGTATTTAAATACAATGAAAGAAAGTCAATACATGTTATATTACATAATAAGGGAATACGAGAGAGAATAGAACAAAAGATATATATATACACTCACAAACAGAGACACACACACAGACATATACATAATAAATTAAGAAAGAAATACTCAGCCAGGCATGGTGGCTCACGCCCAAAATCCCAGCACTTTGGGAAGCCAAGGCCGGTGGATCACTTGAAGTCAGGAGTTCAAGTCCAGCCTGGTCTACATGGCAAAACCCCCTCTCTACTAAAGTCCAAAAATTAGCTGGGCATGGTGGTGCATGCCTGTAATCCTAGCTACTCAGGAGGCTGAGGTGGGAGAACCACTTGAACCCAGGAGGCAGAGGTTGCATTGAGCCGAGATTGTGCCACTGCACTCCAGCCTGAGTGACAGAGTAGGACTCTGCCTCAAAAAAAAGAACAACAACAACAAAAAAAAACCAAATACTCATGACAATTACAATCCTTGTTTCTGTAACTGGTCATGTGGTTGTAGCTGGTATTTATAGCTACCTTCTTCCACTACCCATTCTGTATTCACTTTGCCTTCAGCAAGCACCTCAGCTGGTTGTAACTCTTTCCTTAGTGGGATGACTCAAACATTTGTTCCTGGAGAGTCATCTGAAACATTAGATTGGGCTGTAGTTTTTCTTCTGACTTTAATCACAGGACATGGTAATACTAAGAGATTCCTTAAGGGATCTTATGAATTCTAGATATACTTTCCCTTACCTCCATTGTGGAGTAGCAGTCTAATTCCCCCTTGGTAATCCAGCCAGACCAGGATCAATCATCCCAGCCAGCACGATAACTTTCCTCGCTAGTTAATTTAAAGGCATGAGGATCCCCAGATGCCTGGGTGGCACTCTTAACTTCAAGTTCAATGGAATCATTTTGTCTCCTGGTGGAAGTATTCCTCCCTTTGGAACTAAGACCCCTAGGCAAGCAGAGTATAAAGTCATGGGAACAGGAAGCAAACATTCTGCTAGCGGTCACTAGGGGCAATGGTGAGTGGTGTCACTCCCATATCTAGCCCTTGATTCTTGGACCTATGAATTTGGCCATGGGAGAAACAGCACCATGTATTAGACACTGATTTAAAGCATATACAGCCTTCTGGAGTACCTTGTCCCAGCCCTGCAAGGTATTGCCATCTAGCTGACATTGTGACTGAGTCTTCAAAGAGCTGTTCCACCATCCTATCAAATGTACTTTTTTAGGATGGTGGGAAACATAGTAAGGCCAATGGATTCCATGAGCATGAGCCCATTGCTGCACATCGTTTGCTATGAAATGAGTTCCTTGATCAGCAGCAATGCTGTGTGGAATAATGTAACAGTGACTAATGTGTTCTGTAAGTCCACAGATTGTAGTTTTAGTAGAAGCATTGCATACAAGGACAGGGAATACATATTCAGAGTAAGTGCATCTTCTAGTAGAAACAAAACTCTGCTTTTCCCACAATGGAAGCAATCAAATGTAATTAACCTGCCCCAGGTTGCTGACTGATCATCCTGGAGAATGATGCCATGTCAAGTAATCAGTGCTGTTTCTGCTGTTGACTGACTGAGCATTCTGCAGTGGCCATAGTCAGGTCAACCTTGGTGAGAGGAAGGCCATGTTGCCAAGCCCATGCATGACCCCAGTCTCTGCCACAGTGGCTATTTTGTTAAAGAGGCCATTAGACTATGACAAATGTGGATGGGAAAGAAACTGACTGCATCCACAGAATGCATCATCCTATCCATTTTATTACTAAAATCTTTGTAAGCATTCACATGAGACACAAATATCTTCCTGTTGTTCTCCCATTCGAAGAGGTCTATTCACATACCTCTTCTCCATACTTCCTTTTAACCAATACTCCTATCTTGTTCTTCCAAGGACCTGATCAAACCAAACCACTCACCACAGCTGATAAATCAGTATAAAATCTCATTGCTGGCCATTTCTCCTTGTGAACAAAGTGAGCCACCAGGTGTGCTGCTTGAAGTTTTGCCTACGAGAGGATTTTTCTGTATCAGTGTTCTTCAGTTCTTCAGGAATGATCCAGAGAGGGGCTGCAGTGCTGCAGCTGTCCACTTTTGGGTAGTGCCTGCATATTCTGCAGATCGATAAACCAGGCTTGAGATTCTTTTCCTCTACAATTGATCATAGGAAACTCTCCGTGAGGCCACAGGTACAGCCTTCTGCAGAAGGCATGGACACTTGTGTCACTTCTTCATGTAGCTTAACTGTGCCGTCAGGGCCTGCTCAAGCTCAATCTTATATATACTACTTCCATTTGATGATAGATTGTTACTGTGCACATCTAACTCTTAAGTTGGTGAGTAAGAAAATACCCAGTTCGTAATGACCAACTCAGTCTGCGTGGTAATTGGATGGACCTTGATTAAATGTTCAGGCTCTAAAATGGCCCAGGAATAGGCCAAAAGCTGTTTCTCCCAAAGACAGTAGTTATTCACAGAGGATGTCATAGTTTTTCTGCAGAGTCCTATGTCTGCACTGTGATTCACTTACAAGGGCTTGCCAAAGGCTCCACACAGCGTTTCTCCCTGCCACAGAGACTTCAAGTATCATTGGATCTAATGGCTCATGTGGCTCAAGGGGCAGGGCAGCTTGCACAGCAACCTAGGCCTGTGGCAGAGCCTCTTGTTTTCCAGATTCCACTCAAAACTCGCAGCTTTTTAGTTCACTCTGTAAATGGCTGGGGTATCCGAATGAGTAATACGTTGCCTCCAAAATACTAAGAGGCCTACTAGGCCTTGTGCCTCTTTCTCGGTGGTAGGAAGAGCCGGATGCAGCAACTCTCTTTCACCTTTCAAGGGATATTTTGATATGCCCCACAGCACTAGGCCCCTAGAGATTTCACTGAGGTAGAATGCCCTTACATTTTAGTTGGATTTATTTCCCACCCTCTGACATGCAAATGTCTTACCAATGAGTTCAGAGTGGTTTCTATTTCAAACTCACTAGGTTAAATCAGCGTAATGTCATTAAGGTAATGGACTGGTGTGGTATCTCGTGGAAGGAAAAGGCCTCAAGTTCTGTATGAATTGAATTTATGACATAGGGCTGATATACCCCTGGGGCAGGACACTCAATTTGCATTGTTGGCCTTGCAGGTTGAAAGTAAACTGCTTCTGATGGTCTTTTGGAACAGATACATTAAAAAAAAAGGCATTTGCCAGATCAATCTGAGATACCAGGTACCAGGGGATGTGTTAATTTGCTTAAGTAATGAAACCACATCTGCTAAAACAGCTACAATTAAAGTTAATACTTGATTAAGTTCATGAATCCACTGTCATTCTCTAAGATCCATCTGTCTTCTGCACAGGCCAAATAACAGAATTAAATGTGGATACAGTAAGAGTTGCCACCCCTGCATCTTTCAAGTGTTGACAGTAGCACTAACCTCTGTAATGTCCCCAAGAATGCAGTGTGGCTTCTGGTTTACATTGTTTAGGTACGGGCAGTTCCTATGGATAGTGGCCCTCACTCCACAGGTCAGGGAACCAACGTGGGGATTCTGATAGTTGCTGAATATGTCTATTCCTATATGCACTCTGGAACTGGGAAATGACCACTGGATGGGTCCAAGGGTTCCCTGGATCTACTGTAAGACAAGCTAAAACTCCACTGATCACCTGACCTGTGTAACCCCTACCCTGACTTGTGGACCACAGTGGTGTTCAGTGCCACCAGAAATTAGTGTCAGTTCAGAGCCAGTGTCCAGCAGTCACCAAAATGTCTGATTATTTACTTTTCCCTAGTGCTTAGTCATCTTGTTAAAAGGCCATAAGCCCCTTTGGGGAAGGCTGAGAAAGAGATTAACATGGTACATTTTTGGCAGTGTCGTGGGTTTCTTTCTCAAGGGGACTTGGCCTTTATCCCTTACAGGAAGGATAAAGGCCTTACTTTGCCCCTGATAATTAATTGAGGAATCAAGATTAGAGACTTTTATTCACTTGACTTAGAATATTTTCTGCTTATACACATCAAGTAAGAATTTAGTTGGTTTCCTATCTATTTCACTTCTAGGAGCACCATGATCAACTAGCCAATGCCATTGGCCTACATGAGTGAGACTATTCTAGTGGCTGCTGTGACCCTGCTGTCCACTGTGTCAGCTGGGCCCACCTGGATTTTGGTGGCTGAATGCTGGTACTTGGCTCCTGCAGCCCTGGGATTCAGTTACTCCCACTATATGTAGTTTTCCCAATTCGATGACTATCATTTCCACTGTAAGATCTTGCTTATAGAGAACAAACATGTCAAGGATGCTGAGGCTCTCCTCAAAAACTTCTCTCTCACAATTTTAGTGAAAGATATGTCTTTTGAAGCCTCCCAGGGCATGTAAGTCAGTCTTAAATGGAAAATCCACTCTAACATCCCCATGTCTTTAAGCCCAATCCCTTCTTCAACATTAAACTAAGGCACACTTGGCATTTATATTATAACTCCTTTGCTGTGGGCCACCTTTTGATCCATGTTTGGATACACCAACCAAACAAACTGTTAGAGCCCTTTCTGACTCCCCAAGCTACAATATTAAATGCAGAGTCTCTGCTTAGCAGGCCCATATCAATAAATTTACCTTAATCTAAATTCATGTCTTTCTCTCATTAGCCCATGCCCTTAATATCCATTTCTGCACATATATCCTGGATTTTTGCCTGTATAAATAAGAAAACACAACTAATTCTGTTGGAGTGTGTCACACCTCTTCATGGGTCACACTTTCCCCCTCGCCTTTAGAGTCCTGCTGTGATGTGAGTCTAGTTATGGGGTAGGTCCTGAAAAAAATTAGCAGTGTTTTGCATGGCAACTATCTCAGGTGGCCCATTGCAGTCACCTTAGCTATGCAAGGTTAATTGCCCCAGATCGGTTCAGAGCGACCATTCCCACTGGGCTGGAGAGTTGCTTCTACTAGCAAAGAAGATTCATCAGAATGTAGGGGCTCAACGATCCCAGCTTCATCAGAGTCTTGCCCCACATACCCATTCCAACTTTCGGGATGCTCTCGGGGCAGCCATAACAAGACAAAGCAGGCTTCACAAGAAAAAAATTAGCAGGGATAAAGCAGAGACTTACACAAAGATTGATGAGGCTAATTCTCCAACAAGATGTAAGTTGAACTGAACGGAACCATCAATCAACTGAATCTAATTAACATTTATAGAATACTTCATTGAAACACAGCAGAATAACATTCTTCTGAAGCTCACATTGAAACACTCACAAAGATAGGCATATTTGGCCATAAAGCACACCTTAACATATTTAACATATTTGTTCAAATAGAAATTAAATATAAAATATAAAGTCAGATAACAATAGAATTAAAATATAAATTAACAACAGAAATATACCACAAAAATACTAGAATGCTTATAAATTAACCTCAAATAACACATCAGTCAAGACATTTTTTAGAAAATATTTTGACCTAACTGAAAATGAGAATTCAAATTATCAAAATATGTAGAATGCAATGAAAATTATACTTAGAGAAAAATTTATAGCATTAAATACTTATATTACAAAGGAAGAAGATTTAAAATCAATTATCTAAGCTTCCACATTTGGTAACTATGAACAGAAAAAAAATTAAGCCTAAAGCAAACAAATAAGCAAAATTAGAGCAGAAGTCAATGAGCATAAAAACTGGAAAATAAGAGAAAAATAAACAAAATCAGAAGCTAGTTCTTTAAAGAGATCAATATAATTGATAAACTTATAGTCAGAATGATTAAGAAAAATAGAAGACCAAAATTATTAATATCAGAAATTAAAGATTTGTCATCAGCAGGAATCCCTTGGATGTGAAAAGATAGTAAAATAATACAATGAATAACTCTGTGACCCTGAATTTGATAACTTATATGAAATGGGCCAATTCCTTGCAACACACAACCAACCAAACTCACAGAAGAAGAAATAGATAATCATAACAGGTCAGTATATGTAAAAAATAAATCAGGAGTTAATAACCTTCCAAAAATGTCAGCAGAAGAAACATGGTTTCATTGGTGCACTGTATCACACATTCAAGAAAGAAAAGATAATAATTCTCTACAATCTCTTCTGGAAAATAGAAGCAGAAGGAACACTTTCTAATGTATTCTATAAGGCTAGCACTTCTCTAATACTAAAATCAAATAAATCATTAGTAAGAGTAAGAAAAGTTATAGACTAATATCTCTCAGGAACAAATACACAAATCCTCAAAAAATATTTGTAACTTGAATCCAACAAGGTATAAAAGAATTGTATTTCACAACCAATTTATTTCAGATAGGCAGAGCCGGTTCAACTCTGGAAAACAATGCTATCCACCACATCAACAAGTGAAAAAATAAAGTTTATATGACCATATCTGATATGGTTTGGATTTGTCCCTGCTTGAATATTAAGTCAAATTTGAGGAGGGGCCTGGTGAGAGGTGATTGGATCATGAGGGCAGATTTCCCCATGCTTTTCTGTTACAACGAGTGAGTTCTCATGAGATCTGATGGTGTACGGGTGTGTGGCACTTTCCCCTTTGTGCACTCTCATTCTCTCTCTCTCTCTCCTGTCACTACAGTAAGACATGCTTCCTTCCCATTCACCTTCTGCCATGATTTAAGTTTACTGAGGCCTCCCAGCCATGCTTCCTGTTCAGCCTGCAGAACTGTGAGTCAATTAAACCTCTTTTCTTCCTAAGTTACCCAGTCTCATGTAGTTCTTTATAGCAGTGTGAGAACAGACTAATACAGAAAATTGGTACTGGGAGTGGGGCATTGCTGTAAAGAAACACACAAAGGGTAACTCTGTGGTGATGGATATGTTGATGACTTTGATGATGGTAACCATTACACAATGTACATGTAGAGTATATGTACATCAAATTATCACATCGTACATCTTCAACATACACAATTTTTGCCAGTTATAGTTCAATATAGTTGAAAGAAAGAAAAAAAGTAACTCAAAATGAATCATAAACCTAAAGGTAAATAGCAACACTTTGAAACTTCTAGAGGAAAATATAGGAGGGAATATATGTAACCTTGCGTTTGGCAATGGGTTTTTTTACCACAACACCAAAAACATGACGGACGAAAGAAAAATAGGTAAGTTGAACTTTATTAAAATTAAAAGCTTATGCTCTGCCAAAGACATTGCAAGACAATAAAAAGATAAGCCTCATACTTGGAGAAAAACATATCAAAACGTATATCTGATAAAGAACTTACATCTGAAGCTTACAAAGAACTTTTACAGTTAAACAATAAGAAAACAAACAACCCAATTAAAAAGCATTAATAGATCTGAACAGAAACCTCAGCAAAGAAAATATACAAATGGCAACCTAAAATCATTTTTCAAATCATTTCTCAATTGGGAATTGCAAATTGAAACCACATACCAGAAGACATGCATTAGGGTAGATAAAATCTGCAAAGGTTGCACCACCACCTGCTGGAGGGGACACAGTATGGAGGAACTCTCTTTTACTGCTGGTAGGAATGAAAAATGGTGCAGTCATCTGAAGATAGTTTGACAGCTTCTTGCAAAGCTAAGCATAGTCTTACCATGTGATCTGGCAGTCAAGTTCCTAGGTAAGAATTGATTTGAAAACTTATATTCACACAAAAAGCTGCATGAAAGTGTGTTTTAGCAGCTTCATTCATAAACTCCAAAACTGAAAGCAACCTAAACAAACTAGAGCGCATTCATACAAGGGACCATTATTCAGCCACAAAAAGAAACGAGCTATCAAGCCATGAAAAGACATTAGTAAACTTTAAATGCATATTACTGTGTGAAAGAAGCCAATTTGAAAAGGCCAAATACTGTATGATTCCAACTATATGAGGTTCAAAGAAAAGCAAAACTATAGAGTCAGTAAAAATAGTTGTTGCCAGAGGGGATGAGAGGAGTACATAGGTAAAGCACAGGATTTTGACTTTTTTATTTTTTATTTTTGTTGGTACATAGTAGGTATATATATTTATGGGATGTATGAGATGTTTTGATACAGGTATGCAATAAATAATAATCACATCATGGTAAATTGGGTACCCATCCCCTCGAGCATTTATCCTTTGTGTTACACATGATTCAATTATACTATTTTAGTTATTTTAAAATGTAAATTGAATTATTTGTTATAGTCATCCTATTGGGCTATTGAATGCTAGGGCTTATTCATTTATTCTGTTTTTTTGTATCCATTAATGTTCACTACCTTTCCTCCACCCCCCACTGCACTCCCCTTCCCAGCCTCTGGTAACCATCCTTATACTATCTCCCTGTGTTCAATTGTTCTGATTTTCTGATCCCACAAATAAGTGAGAACACGTGATACTTGTCTTTCTTAAAGCACGAGTTTTTTGAGTGCTGAAACTATCCTAGTGGGCTTAAATCCCCACTCCTTAAGCATGGGGTAAACTTAGTTACTTCTTTCTGAAGAGTACAGTGTGGAAAGTGAAAAAAAAAAAAAGCAACTTTATGTGAAGAAGCCTGACAAACACTCCTTGAGCCAGGTGACCAAGGTCCACATCAGCAATGTGATGGGATGACAACGGCACATGACCTCAGTAGTCATCCCCTGAGTAACCCATAGCCACAGCCTGATCAGAGAAAAGCTTCACACCAATTCCATATGAGGGACATCTTACAAAGAACCACCTTTACTCCTCAAATTTATCAAGGTCATCAAAAACAAGAACAGTTTGAGAATCTATCACTGCCGAGAAAGCCTGAGGAGCCGTGAGAGGCAAGTGCAGTGTGGAGTTATGGATGAGAACCTGGAGGCGAAAAAGATATTCTACAAAAAGTAAGGAAATCTGAATAAACGATGAGATTTACTTAATAACAATCATCATATATCACTATGAATCCATTAACTTTAAGAAATGTAAGATGTGAATATTAGGAGGAAAAGGGTATTCGGGCATATGGAAGCTCTCTGTAGCTTCTCAACTTTTCTGTAAATTTAACACCATTCTAAACAATGAAGTATTTTTTAAAACACTGCTTCATGCTATTTCTGTCTCACTTAAAACAGATCTAAAGTCAAACCACACAGGAGTACATCTCATTAGCAGACCTAAGGCATGCCTATAATCGAAGGAGCTTAGAAAGTGCAGTTTCTGGCTTTCTGGCTTCTGCAGTCCAGGGAGACAGGAGGGAAGAAGATTGGAAATGATGAGGAGCCAATCCACAAAATTGCCTATCAATTATCACATCAAAACTCATTTAACCATTGTCTTATAGGTGGCTATTTAAGCCCCATCTAATTTTTTCTCTGTTACCAACAGTACATCTAAGTAAATGTTTCTTTAAGGTAAATCGGAGGTCACAGGATATGTGCATTTTAATAGATATCCCCTGAAAAACCACCAGTGTATGTTCCCATCCAAACTATTGCCAACACAGGTAATTAATACTTGTTCGTAATTTTATGAATTCATTGGGTAAAAACATTCCATATCCTTGGTGATTCAGTTAATGTTTCTCTGATTACAAATGAGGCGACTGTTCTGATCACTTGCCAACCACCCTGTGGGAGAGAAAGTGATCTACCCTAAACAGGATGGTGGCTGAACCCATGACACCTCACACTGGACAGATGAGCTCATGGTAGTTTGTTGCTTACATATGCTCAAGGCCTGGGGAGGAGGACATTGCATTTTACACAGGGCCATAAGCGCATGGGAACGGAGAGAGCCTGCAGGGACTCTATGAAAAGGAGGCAGGCTTTGAACTAACAAGATGGTGAGGTGCCCCCAGGCCCCATGTGAGGATGTGACTGGCTTTTTTGAATAATTTGATGAGCTGAGCTGGCAGAGAAGTGAAGCCCATTAGAGTGAGGATCAGGTTAAGCAGAGCTAGTCCAGCTGATGGGGAACTGGCCGGGCACAGAGCTTTTCCCACTGGCCAGGTACATTTCTGGTGTGAGCATAGAGACTTAGGTTTAGACCCTTGGGGCCTTATGAGGCTCGAAGGTGTTAAGGTGGGAAATGAAATTTTAGGCCTTATAATACAGTAACCATCTTTTCATCGATTTCTTAATTAATTGTACCTATTTTTCTTTTAGTTGTCTGCTTCTGCTTTCTAACTAATTTTATTTATGTTGTTTCCAGGAATATTTTGAAAAAAAAAATTAGTTATTAACTCTTTTTTGATTACATGTATTAAAAACACTGTTGCCCAGTGTGTTGCTTTTTGCATTAAAAATCGCCTTTGACAACTTTAAACCTGATTTTGACACTGTGCTGCTTAGAGCACTTCAATAACTTTCGAAGGAAATTCTACAGGTTTTAACAAGGCTGGGTGCCCGGCGTGAGTGTCCTCACTGGCTCTCACTCACACTCTCTCTGTTCCCACTTCTCACCGGGTTCCCCTTCTTGCCCTGTTCCTTCTGGCCTCCTCTGCTCCTTCGGTCCCTACTTCTTCCACCTCCAGGCCTCCTGCTGGAGATTCTCTCCTCTTGGTGCATTCCTGTGAGAGACTGATGGGCACTGAGGGGTGAGCAGTACCAGTTGTAAAACTGATCAAAGATGGTCATACACCCAAACGTTGCGGGGTTTGTCACATTTCCTGTATTGTTCTTCACTGAGTTTTCCAGCAGTCATTTTATTGATTAATGTTAAACTGGAAATGTAGATCTATGGTTCAAAATGTCAAAGAATTAAGAATCTGTAGTGAAAAAAACAGTTTTTTTTCCCCCAAGGCTGGTGGCGGGGACAGTGATGGGTTAGAAGAACCTGCTGAGAGCTGTGCCATCCTTGCCTGTCTTGCCCTCTCCTGGCCATCGTTTCGTTAAAAGCATTTTTTTTTTGAGACGGAGTTTCGCTCTTGTTACCCAGGCTGGAGTGCAATAGCGCGATCTCGGCTCACCGCAACCTCCGCCTCCTGGGTTCAGGCAATTCTCCTGCCTCAGCCTCCTGAGTAGCTGGGATTACAGGCACGCGCCACTGTGCTCAGCTAATTTTTTGTATTTTTAGTAGAGACGGGGTTTCACCATGTTGACCAGCAAGGTCTCGATGTCTTGACCTCGTGATCCACTCGCCTCAGCCTCCCAATGTTAAAAGCATTTTTAAGTTCCCTGGTTCTTTTTAATACGTAGTTGATGACATTTTCCCTGGTCTGTCTGTCAAGACCTGATGATATCATCTGTCTTGTTTTTCCTTTGTTGTGGCTGCATATGGACTTTTTACTTCCGCAGTGTTCTTCCTCCTTTCCATGTCCTGATGGACTCCGACAGCTCTGTTCACGTCCACCCCCACTGTCACATGGCCTCTTACTTGAATATCCTGACTCTTCTGTGATAGTTCTCGTTTGAGGTGCAGAAAATTCTGCCTGCTGCTTATAATCTTTGGGCAGAATGAAGCACTGTTGGTTGGTGAGAATTCCTCTCTGTGTCCTTGAATACTGCCTTTCGTGATGTCTGTCCCAATATGCCTCTGTCTTTCCTTTTTTCCCTCCATCATGTATTTGATGGATGCTGCTGATTGACTGCTTGATGGCAGTTGCTCTCCATAGGCCCAGGCTGTTGTTCTCACTATGACTCATCTTAGAAAAGGGACCCATTGGCTGTGCTAGTACTGCAGAGGGGTGGGGTGTGTCTGTAGCAGGAAGTGGGATAGGGAAAGCCTGTCTACAGCTTTCACCCGGTGTGTCCTTGAATGTCCTTCAACAAATCTGCTCTTTCTTTGCCCTGGGGACACCTGTCTGCCTTCCCCAGGCTTAGACTCTTAAGCCTTTCCAGCTCCTCCACTTTCCCGCTGTGTCCCTCTGGCCCCTTCCATTAGGGAAGCAGCTGGGGCTGGAATGCACAAGTGAACATGGAATCTGCCCTTTTAGGAGCACTTCTATGCTGGCCTGAGGTCTCAGGTGGCAGAGGTCAACTTTTTATTTGCTCTCAAGCTCCAGTCAAGATGCTTTGAGTGTAGCCATTTTCTTGTTTTACATAAATTGGATTTGTGTGCCCTCTATTTTTTGTTGTTGATTTGTGTGCATGTATATGAGTGTATAAATATCTGTGTATATATACACATATGTGTATACACTCATATACATACACACAAACAAATCAACAACAAAAAATAGATATGCACATGTGTGCGTATATAGCTACTACATAAGGTGAGGTCCACTCTGCTTTAGAGATAGACGGTACATAAGGTGAGGTCCACTCTGTTTTAGAGATAGATGCTACATAAGGTGAGGTCCGTTCTGCTTTAGAGATAGATGCTACATAAGGTGAGGTCCACTCTGCTTTGCTCTTTTTGAGGTAACCTAGAACCTCAATTTAATGTTTACATTTTAGAATATGGCCTGCTTTGCATTATTTTCCATTTGTTTGGACATAAGTATAGCACGAGCATTAAATATAACTAAGCACCACTGAAGGAAATCAGCTGAAGAGAATTGAAGAATGGTCTTACAGGCTACGTGTTTTTGAAAGAGAGACACACATGTGTGCATATATATACCCAGTAATGCATACATATTTGTGAGTCTTGAGAAACAAGATTAAGGGAAATCATCTTTAATGAGAAATCAATTTATGCTTTTTCTGAGTAAATTTCTACCCTCATCTTTGAATTTTCCTTACATAATAATGTAGCTGACATAAGATTAAAATGAATCAAAATCACTAAAGTAGTTTTACACACTTCCAAAAAGAGCTTCGACATCATCCTTTTTTGGAAGAACGTAGGGCCCTTAGCTCAGCATTTATTATCTGTTAGGAACCTGAGGGAACCCACTG
Source organism: Aotus nancymaae (assembly GCF_030222135.1). Taxonomy (NCBI): domain Eukaryota; kingdom Metazoa; phylum Chordata; class Mammalia; order Primates; family Aotidae; genus Aotus; species Aotus nancymaae. Next base: position 125,043,136 of record NW_026988425.1, read on the forward strand.
AGACTTTCAAATTGGTTCTTCCCCGTGTTTCTCTGAGGTTACCTAATGGCAAGGAGAAATTGCCAGATTGGGAAGGAAACAGGAATTGGACAGGAACTGGAGGCCAGGAAAGGGGCTTAGCTGTAGCAGAGACAAGAGGAGGATCCAATTGGGTGTTTTTTCATGACCAAGTTAAGAATTGTATTTATGATCGGCAACATTTTTTTTCACTTTTTCTGTTTTAACACAACAATGGGGACAGAGAATATTTTCAGTCATGATTATAATTATTAATATAATTGCTGTGACTTCAGACCTACAGAAAGCTGGTTTCCATCCAGCACCCTGCCTCTGGGGCTCACCGCTCTGGAGTCACATAAGGAAGTAGCACTGGGCGAGTTGCTGGGCCACTGGCACCAGCACCAGCACTGCAAGGAGCATGAATCCACTGGTGATTTGTGATTGTTCATTTATTTCCTATAATGAGAACAAACTCCCTGCCACATTTAAATAAAAGCCCAATTACATCTCCATTGCTACAGATGCTATTACCTTTCTGACTGGCTATAAAAGTTAATGAGTTTCTTATTGCTTTGTAAAGTTTTGAAAGAAAATGCAAAGATTAGAGATAGATGCTACATAAGTTGAGGTCCACTCTGCTTTGCTCTTTTTGACGGAACCTAGAACCTCAATTTAATGCTTCTCATTTTAGAATATGGCCTGCTTTGCATTATTTTCCATTTTTGGGGACATAAATATAGCACAGGCATTAAATATAACTAAGCACCATTGAAGAAAATGGCATCAAATCAGCTAAGGAAAAGTGAAGAATGTTTTTATGAGCTACATGGTTTTGAAAGAGATACACAAGGCTGACAACCTAATAAAAGTTAATAACGTGCGCTCAGTCATTTGCTGTGTTTTCAAGGTCCTCTGCCACACACGTGGGCTTGGGAACTTCCAGGATGGATTTCCAGTTGTAAGTCACCAACTAGCAGAGGTTAGTTGCATTGTGCTGCCAGTCTCACATCTGTGAACCTGAATTTGTTTTTATTCCTCCCTTCATTGGTTGATTTTTAAAACTTCAGTTACTCTAGGAAAAGAAAAGCAAAAATAAGCCAGAAATTTATACTTTTTCTTCATATTTCAAGAATCATTCTAAAAGCAAGTGATAAAGTTAACTAATTTCTCTCTGAATTTAGTACAGTCACTTTAGCTTCCCAAAGAGGAAACTGAGGCCTAGAATCAATGCCATGTGGCCACGTGCAGGTCTGTGTACTACACTGTAGTGGTACCTCACAAGGGCACCTGGAAGCGTGGATTTGAGCCTGGTCTGCATAGAAGAAGCCTGCTTTGGAAGGGTTAAAAAAGAGGCAAAAGAACTTGGCACAGTGCATTTCACATGCAGTGCTTACTGAATCCCATGAAACACCTGGCACTATGCCAGGGTTGGAAATTCAGGGGCAAAGACATTGTCCCACTCTTCAGGGACTCTGCTTCCACAACTGGGGCTTGGGAATCATAATGCAACCAGCAAGTCAGCTTCTAGGATTAAGGTAAGAAGAGACATCTAAGTTGAAGAACCACCTGGTGGCCTTCCTGGAGGCTAAGGAGAGGTTGTAGGCTGAGCTGGAAGCGGTGGGCAGGTGAGTGTGGCAGGAGCTGAGGCTGCGGGCTGGTGAGCACAGTTTGTGGAGGCTGCAGGGTCAGCACTGCTGACTACAGATCTGGTACCAGATCTTGTTGGGGTGGCAGCTGGACCAATGGGCAGGGAGCAGGTGGGGCATGCGTTCTTTAGGCTTCAATCATGTGCCTTAGGGAATGGGGAAACATGGAACATTTTAAGTGGAGGAATAGTGTAATTAAATTTACTTTTCTAACAGTCACCCTGACTGCCGTTTGTACAGGGCTGGTATGTTTCAAAACTAAGTGCTGGATACCTATGAGCAGTAAGCCAGACCAGAATTTACAAACTTCAAGATTTACACAGGACAGGCAGAAAGAGAAGGAGGTAGATGATGAGGAACAAACTGGAGATGAGAAATAGGAGTGTGTAGGTCACCCTTCGGCCCTGTTTTGGTCAGGGACAGTGCACCTATCAAGCACCAGCCACATTCTGGATCCAACACCCTTTCATTTTGCAATCAGGGATGGGTCAGACTGTGTTTCCTTGGTCATCTCCATGTTTACCTCCCCAGCACCACCTGTGCTTAGACTCAGATGTGCAGAACTGGTAGAAATAGGAACTTATCCTCAGTGAGAAGTCCCAGAGCCCACACTTTAAAGCTGCACTCTTGCCAACCCCACACCTACCACTGGAACCTAGAGACCTTCCTGCAAGCGCAACGATGATTTAGTACTCAAGTGTTTACTGAAGATGCACACAGACAGGTTCTAAACCATGCTTTTGCTCCAAGGCTATCTTTCCAATACAAATTCAAGGTTTTCTCTTGACCTTTCTGAGTGATTGGATCAAAAGACATTTTATATCATTCCCAGAAAATCTGGATTCAAAAACTGGATTCAAAAAGGCACTTGGGGTCAGTGCCTTTTCTTTCTTTTTTTAGAATTATTTTTAAGTTGTGATGAATACACATAAAAACTTATCATCTTAGTCATTTCTAAGTATACAGTCCAGTGGCATTAAATGCATTAACATTTTTGTGCAACTATCACCACCAACCATCTATAAAACCTTCATCTTCTTAAAAATGAAACTTTGTACCCATTAAATACAAGCATGCTATTGCCAACTGCTTATCCCCTGGCAACCACCATTCTGTTTTCTGTCTCCATGAGTCTGAGCACTCCAGGCACTTCATGTAAGTGGAATCACACAGTGCCTCTTCTTTTGTGCCTGGCTTATTTCATTCAGTATAATGTTATTAAGGTTCATCCACGTTCTGGCATATAACAAGATTTCCTTCCTTTTCCACGTTGGGTAATGTTTCGTTGTATATATGGACCACATTTTGCTTATCCATCCATCCATGCAAGGACACTGGGTGGCTTCACTTTTTGGCTATTGTGAATAACGCCACTATGAACATGGAGTCCCCTTTCTTTTTAACCATAGGTATTGGTCTTTGGTCTGGAGACTAATGAAATTCTCCTACTTCTCTGTTCTTCTACTGCTCCTCCACATCCCTGTTCTCACCATGAGTGGTAGTTTGTTTCTGATAAATGAAAAACTATAATGGATACGATACTTCATTTAATGAAATGATCAACAGAGACCTTAGGCAAATCACTTAATTTCTTCACAATTTGGCCTTCTCATCTATAAAACAGTAATGTCATCCTTTACCTCTTTGGCTTATGAGGAGGATAAAATGAGACCATATCTGTAAAGAGCTTAGCACTCAAACCGTCACATAGCATCTGCCCAGCAAGTCGCGGCTGGCACTTGGTTCCCCACAGTGAGGAACAGGGATTAACGCAGAACTCATGCATGCGGGCATAGGGAATGGACAGAGCCACACGCTCAGAGCCAGAGGGACTGTGAGAGCAAGTGCACCCTTAAAGATCTTTAGGAAGAAAGATTTCCAGCCTTTGTCACTGGGCACTGGAGTTCCTGATGAATTCAACTGGTAGCCAGTAGGGTTTTCAGGGGCATTATAGTGCAAGAGAGAGATTCCAAGCCTGGTAAATAAGGGCTTACAGTTCTTCAGCTCCTCTGGCCCTGTTACCCTTCCCAGGATGGTTTGGGTAGCACAGCCCCAGAAGGGGAATACACCCTGTGATGGGCTGCATTGCATCCTCCCCACCTTTCATGTTAAATCCTAATCTCTAATACCTCAGAGCATGATCTAACCTGGAAATAGGAGTTCAAGTGAGGTCATTAGGATGGACCCTAACCCAGTATGACTGGTGTTCTTATAAAAAGGAAAATTAATAAGGTCATTAAGGTGGGCCTTAATCCGATATGACTTGGTGTCCTTATAAAAAGAGGAAATTTGGACAGAGAGATACACATACATACAGGGAAAATGATCTGAAGAGACGGGGGAGAAGGCAGCTGTATTAGTCCATTTTGTGTTGCTAAAAAGAAATACCGTATAATTTACAAAAAAATACTGGATATTTTACAAAATACTGGATATAATACTAGATAATTTATAATACCTGGATAATTTACAAAAATACTGGATAATTTACAAAAAAAGAGGTTTATTTTGGCTTATGGTTCTGCATGCTGTACAAGGAACATAGTGCTGGCATCTGCCTCTGGTAAACCCTCAGGAAGCTTTTACTCATGGCAGAAGGTGAAAGGGAAGCAGGCATGTCACATGGTGAGAGGAGGAAGGGTGAGAGGAGGAGGAAGGGAGAGAAGGGAGGAGGCACCAGGTTCCTTTAAACAACCAGCTCTCGCATGAACTCACAGAGAGAGAACTCACTCATCATCACAGGGAGGGCACCAAGACATTCATGAGGAATCCGCCCCCATGACCCAAACACCTCCCTCCAGGCCCCACCTCCAGCATTGGGGATCACATTTCAACATGCGTTTTGCAGGCAACAAGTAATCAAACTACAGCTCAGCCATCTACAAGCCAAGGAGAGAGGCCTGGAACAGATCTTTCCCTCACAGCCCTCAAAAGAACCAACCCTCTGCCACCACCCTGATTTTGGACTTCCCACCTCCAGAACGGCGAGACAATACATTTCTTTTGGTTAAGCCATACTCGGTATACGGTATTTTGTTATGACAGCCTCAGGAAACGAATGCACACCTCTACAACCCTTTCAGGGACAAAGGAAGATGAGGGTGAGAGCCCCTCCAAGCCAGCAGAGTGACTGACAAAGCAAACTTCTGGCCTCCAAGGACAATTACAAAGTCTGTATAAGCTTCTAAAGTACAGCTCCATTGCATACTAGTAAATATCCTTTTTTTGGCTAAAGTATTTTATTATATGTAATTTGCAAACCATTTCACAAGAAGTTTTTAAAGCAAAGTTATAAAAATTTATATAAAAAGTAAAGAGTTGACAGCAAAATTACTTTCTTGATAGTTCAAATAAAAAGTTTTTGTTTTTCTTATGCTGGCTGAAAATTGTATAATCCATTCTTCCATAGACAGTTGCAATATTATATTTTAATGAGCAGTCTCATAGTTAATTCATTTTTTAAAAACCGTTTCACCCATTGGACCATGAGAATCAGTTGCTCAATTTTAAAGGGAATGATAATAAAATTTGTCATATATAACATGAAATCATAAATAGCTCTTCAACATGCAGATGTAGTCTGCCTTTTTCTCTATTAAATTCTTCACAGTTCTAAGTTAAGGAAGCGTCTTTTGCTGTAGCCCGACTTCAGAGCTAAAGGTTGGTTTAACTTTAGAGATCCGGAAGTTGTGGCTGCAAGGCATTTAATGGCAGCAGCTGGTTTGATGACAGTGGCTGCTCCCTGGCTATGCTTTTCAACCCCCATCATGACAGAGAGGTATTCTGCTTAAATCTTCAGGTTTTTGCTACAGCATTGTTATAAAATGTTCTCTTTGTCCACGTGCATGGAGGTCTGTAACATTTGGTGGCAACAGTGAGGGGTGGTGAGCTTTGCACATCTACTCATGGAGACTGACCTGGTGAGTGAGCCTTCTGCTTCTGTAGGTGCCTGTGGGCATCTATCCTGCAACCATCCAATGCCTGGAAATGGTCCACTTTGTATGTTTTGTTTCCCTTCCTTCCTTCCTTCCTTCCTTCCTTCCTTCTTTCTTCTTTTTATTCACAAGGTCTTGCTCTATCACCTAGGCTGAAGGGCAGTGGTGGAATCTTGGCTCATTGCAACCTCCACCTCCCAGGTTCAGGTGATTCTCCTGCCTCAGCCTCCTGAATAGTTGGGAATACAGGTGCCTGCCACCACACTCTGCTAATTTTTGTATTTTCAATAGAGACAGGGTTTCACCATGTTGGCCAGGCTAATCCTGACCGCAGGTGATTCGCCTGCCTCAGCCTCCCGCAGTGCTGAGCCACCGCCGCTGGCCCACTTCATATGTCTTGAGTCTCTTTCTTTGCCTTTTCTCTTTAGACTTCCATTCAGCAGAAGTGACATCTGCATTTTCATGAAAACATGCTGTGCTATAACTTTTTGTGAAGGATCCCTTTCAAGTACACAGTTTTAAAATTGCACTATATGTTCTAAGAAATAGTTGTGGTCCTTGAAAAAGTACACCTCGAAATTTTGGTTAATGGCAGGGAGTCACTTGAAGAGCTGCTTCTTTAGTTTGCTGGCATGTTCTATTTCAAAGATAAGTGACTTCCTTCTCAAGTTGTGTTTTTTCCTGTAAGCCAATTTCTTCTGTTAGTATTTCTGTGACTGACACTTTAAAAATTCTGAGTATTCCAATGATCTAATCAGAGTAGCACTCAGGTGCTGCTAAAGTCTGCAGTGATTCCTTGTTCTCTGAGATGCTTTTTGTTCAGTCTGATCAAGGCTAACATGCCCAGCCAGGGGAGGGCCTCCGGTAAGCTTGCCATAGGATACACGTGGTTTTTGCTACTTCTAAACACACATGCAAGACAAGAGATGGGCAAAGGATGGGTATATTAGTAAATATATTTATATTATTTTTCTAGAAATCATTTCCCCTTTTGGAATTGTGATGAAATCATTCTTAGTAAATCTAAGTCAACAGATAAAACTGGATAAATAAAATTGTAAAGTATGACTCCACCCACCATGCTGGAGCTCCAGGGCACCTATGTAATCCCTCCACTTAGAGAATTCTCCTGCTGCTGTAAAAAATATAAACCGTTTTAAGAACTCAGTCAGCATTGCAGTGTTTAACTGACAGAGTAAAAGTCTCACTGTTTTGAGTTTTTTTCCCCTCAGAAACAATCATTCACATTCAATTTCATCGCTAATTATAGGATTTGTCGAATCTGATATTAATCTAAAAACCTAGAAAGAGGAAAACAAAATCAGCAATGTGTTAACTGGTGACATTTCTCTCTCAAAATCAAAATTCAACAGAATCATTTCATGTAACATGGTTTACTTTGTTAGAGAAAGTAAAGGTGACAAAATGAGCACAAAAGGAGTTCCTCATAAACAGAAACCTGCCAACAATTCTTTCAGTTTCTCACAAGTCATTTTGTCAGGTTCAAATCTACATGAACCAGACTGTTAGAGACCCTAAATCCATTCCAACAGGACCAAATAGGCGCGCTTTTTTTGAGCTGGAATCTCCCTCTGTCACCCAGGCTGCAGTGCAGTGGCACGATCTTGACTCACTGCAACCTCTGCCTCCCGGGTTCATGCCATAATAACCTGCCCTGGGCTCGCATAACTGACTCCATTTTAGCTGTAAACTCCAAGCTGGCTTCCCTCTCCTTACCACAGCCCCTTTGGGTGCATAACTGGGTCATGCTGCACTTAGCAGCATTGAAGCATCTGTTCTTAACATTTGTAACCATTGTAACAGCATCCTGCTTAGCATACCTCCCCCCTGCTATTGTAAGAAAAAAGTTTCTCTTTAAGCATCGTGTAGAAGGAGCCTGATCACCCCCCTTCTTGGTAATTGTATGCAAACCACCTGTGCCTGCAGCCCTGTCCTCTAACCTGCTTTTCTGCTTCTGTAAAATTTTGCTGCAGCTGAGTACTCCCCTCCCCTACCTAAATAAAGGTATAAAAGTTAATCAGGCCCCTTCCTTAGACTAGAGAATTTTAATCATTAGCCTTCTCTCAGTCACCGGCAAATCAATAAAGAACTCTGAATTTAAAACTCACAGCATGGGGCGTTCCTTCTAACTCCCTCGGTTACAACAATGTGATTCTCCTGCCTCAGCCTCTCGGGTAGCTGGGACTACGGACATGCACCACCACACCAGGCTAATTTTTGTATTTTTAATAGAGACGGGGTTTCACCATGTGGCCAGGCTGGTCTTGAAATCCTGACCTGGTGATCCGCGCACCTCAGCCTCCAAAAGTGCTGGGATTATAGGCATGAGTCACTGCACCCAGCCCATGCTTTTCTTAATGATAGGAACATATTCCAAAAAATGCAAAGTTATGTGATTTCATCGTTGTGCAAACATCCTGGAGTGCCCTTACACAAACCTAGATGGCACAGCCGGCTACACACCCAGGCTCAGTGGTGGAGACTACTGCTCCTAGGCTACAAACCTACACAGCATGTGACTATGCTGAATACTGCAGGCAATGGTAACACAATGGTAAGTATGTTTGTATCTAAACATGTCTAAACATACAAAGTGTACAGTAAACAATACAGTATAAGAGATACAAATGGTACACCTGTTTAGGGCACATGCCAGTAATGGAGCCTGCAGGACTGGAAGTGGCTCTGGGTGAGTCCGTGAGTGACAGTGAGTGAGTGTGAAGGCCAGGACACTATTGTACACTATGGTAGACTTTATAAATACTGTGCACTTAGGCAACACTACGTTTATTAGCAAATAGATTTTTCCTCATATTCCTCATTAATTCACCTTGGCTTATTGTAACTTTTATACCCTGTGAGCTTTTTAGTATTTTTTTGGTTTTGACTTCTACTCTTTGATTCCTTCGTGATGATACTTTAAAACACAGATTGAACAGCTGTACAAAAACATTTTCTTTCTTTATATTCTTATCCTGTAAGCTTTTTAAATGTAATTTTTACTCTCTTGACTTTTTAAACTTTTTTGTTAAAAATTAAAACATGAGCCCACACATTAGCCAAGGCCCATCCTCAGAGTCAGGAGCATCAGTGTCATGGTCTCCCACCTTCATACCTTGTCCCACTGGAGGTCTTCAGGGCCAGTAACATGCTCGGAGCTGTCCCCTTCTAGGATAGCAGTGCTTCTTCTGGAATAACTCCTGACAACCTGACTGAGGCTGTTTTAACAGTTAACGTTTTTTATAAGTAGAAGTATACCTTCTAAAATAGCAATAAAAACTATGGTATAGGTGGGACGCAGTGGCTCACACCTGTAATCCCAGCACTTTGAGAGGCCAAGGCGGGCAGATCACCCGAGGTCAGGAGTTCGAGACCAGCCTGGCCAACATGGCAAAACCTACAAAAATTAGCCAGGCATGGTGGCGCATACCTGTAATTCCAGCTACCCAGGAGGCTGAGTCAGGAGAAGTGCTGGAAACTGAGAAGCAGAGGCTGCAGTGAGCCAAGATCATGCCACTGTACTCCAGCCTAGGTGACAGAGTGAGACTCAGTCTCAAAAAATATAAAATAAAATAAAATTTCACATAATCTTTTGGAAGTCTTTCATTTTTTTCTTTATTTCAACAATCAATACGATTAATTTCCTCATTTAATTCAAGATGTGAAGTGCTAGATGCAGAGTTGAAAATATCACACAGATTCAATGGAGAATGCATACTGTGTCCAGTGTCTGCAGCTACTGGGTTTTTCCCCCTTCCATTCATGTCTTTAGGGGTTGTAGCATTTAGGTACCTAGAAAAGACTACTTGATGTTACATAAGCCTGAAAGTTCTGCCTAACTGTTAGGGAATGTGGTTCCTTAGTATTCCTTGGGTCTACAGCAGCATCAGGAAATACACTTGTCATTAATCCTGTCTTTTCAGAAGTTCCAGTTTTCACTTCTGCCTGCTCTGAGATTTCCCTTTCTGCATCTTAGGCAGGCTGTGGACTTACTACTGTTACTCATTCAAAACTGAATGTGAAGTTAAGGGATGTCAAGTCAATAGAGGAAAAATTTCCTAAATTTTTATTATTCAAATTCATATTTTGTGTAGAAATACATATAATACTTATAAACTCACTTGAGTCACAGATTATTAACATCTCATAAGGTAAAATGAATCTAATTGGTCCTCAGGAAGAAAATTCAATTTCTTAAAAGCATTGTGTGTTAAGGGATCCAAATCTTCAATTAACTCCATGTCCAAAAGTGAATCCACGTTTGAAGCTTCACTCTCCTCTTAAGAAAGCCACTTTTCCATGATCTCACTTCCTGATGCACTCTCCTGACTCTCAGAACCAGTTCATCTCCCTGAGGAGATTCTTATTTCAGATAATCTTAATAGACAGTCTGTTGCATTTCAAGTAAGAGGATTGCTGTGCGGATTAATCTCTAAAAGCTGCTGTCTAAGAAGACTGGCACTTAGTAAGCACCCAACTATGTTCCCTTTGAAGTCACATTCGGAATGCATCCAGTACACAACACCCAGTCCAGGTAAAATGTCTCTGAGATCCCGGGGAAGAGTTCTTTCTCATCAATTTTTGTCTCTTCCATACTTTTTCTTTCAGAAGGAAGATAGTGTAGATATGACATTTCACCACCTTAAAAAGTCCATTATACATCTCCTTAAAACAGGAATATCCTGCTATAAAATGACACCCTCCTGATCAAAGCTAAGAAAATTAAACTAATCCCCTAATATCATCTAGTACACAGTCCATATTCAAATTTCTCCAATCGCCTCAAAAATGGCTTTTATAACTTTTATTAAAACAAGAATGTTTTAATTGCTGCTTCGAGAGGAGCAGCACCAGCAGCAGATTGCCTTCTCGGAGCTGGAGATGCAGCTGGAGGAGCAGCAGAGGCTGGTGTACTGGCTGGAGGTGGCCCTGGAGCGGCAACGCCTGGAGATGGACCGCCAGCTGACGCTGCAGCAGGAGCACGAGCAGAACTTGCAGCTGCTCCTGCAGCAGAGTCGAGACCACCTTGGTAAAGGGTTAGCAGACAGCAAGAGGCAGTATAAGGCCCGGATTCAAGCTCTGGAGAAGGAACTAGGCCGCTACATGTGGATAAACCAGGAACTGAAACAGAAGCTCGGTGGTGTGAACACTGCAGGCCACAGCAGAGGTGGGGAGAGGGGGAGCCTGGGCTCGGAGGGCGGACAGGCTCCCGGAGATGAGGGGGAGCTGCGCCCAGCGCCCGAGCTTCTCCAGCTGTCCCCCCTCACTGAGGGGGCCCCCGTACCCGGGAAGAGATGCGGGACTTGATCCATGCTCCATTGCCCTTGACCTGGAGGCGCTCGAGCCTGGGTGGCGAGGAGCGAGGGTCCTCCGAGGAGCTGGGGCAGCGGGGAGCGGCTGGGCCCCTGCTGGGGCGGGTGGTGCCCATGGGTGAGGCGGGCCTGTCCTGGAACTTTGGGCCCCGGCGGGAGCTGCGACGAGCCGGCCCGGAAGTGATCAGCGTCCGGAGGGGCCCCCTGTAGCCCTGGGGGCAGACCCTGCCTTGGAGGGAGACTCCGATCCTGCTGATGGGGGCAGCTGCCTGGTTTGCTTCTGTGGAGGACAGTCCTTGCCGCGCACTCTGGATCCGGGCCCTCATCTCTACACTCGTTGGGATTGGCGGGTTTGGGCCGTGGCCTGGGGGAACTGGACTCACATTTCAGGGGGATGCGGATTCCTGCCGCGTGTTTCCTTGGGGCTGTGGCACCCAACTGCCGTCTTCTGGCTTGCTTGAGTCTCGGGAGGATCCCGGTTTCGGGTGTGAACAGATGTGCCTGGGGTTCAGCCAAGAATTGTCACAAAGGGCCGGTGACCACCAGGTTGTGGTTTAAATGGTTTTATGTGTATAGGGGAAACTGAGAGACTTAGCATGTTTTTAGGATCTTAAAAAACCATTTAATAAAATGTCTGAAGGGAAAAAAAAAAATTCACACATTACGCTTTGTTACTGCATCTCTTTAATAAAGAAAGTCGTCTCCTTTTTTCTTTGGTCATGGTGCTGATTTATTAAGGGGACTGAGCTTGTGTAATATTTCATGTTCTGGAGTTCCATGGTTGAATCTTCTATTTTCCATATTTCATGCAACGGAGAAATTAGATTTAAAAGCCTGTTTAGATTTGTACTAAATATTTTTGGCAAAAATACAACTTCTGTGTATTTCACATCACGTCGCATCAAGAGGCACATAATATTAGGAAGTTTGTGTTAGTGATGCTGATACTACCGCATAGCTAAATGCAACGGTGCGCTCCGTTATCTGAAGGTATGTTTACTCTTTCTGGTCCACAAGCACTCTATGGGACAACGTTATGAGCCTGCAGGGGTATCGTGTCCCTCATGACCTTGCCTCGAGTGCTTTTCAGCATCTCTTGACGATCCTTGTCTGAATCACTTATTTTACTAGTTTACACTATGGCGATTTTTCTAATTTGTTCATTCCTTCTACATTTATTTACTTATTTTCCTCTTTTTTTTCCCCTCATCATGACTACTGAAATGCTTCTCTTAAAATATCAATTACCAAAATCTTTTAACCTCACACTTCTCCACCAAGGCTTGCTTTGCTGGACCCTAAGCCTGAGTTTCTGAGGGTAATCCAACCCCTTGAGCAGGGCTCCCTTACCTGAGACCCCTGCTAGGCTGCTCAGTTCTGGTTCCAGAGACAACTTCTGAGTCATCCCCAAATTTTAGTGGTAAGACTAGGAGCCAGTATACAAGGCATTTATAAATTTTTTTGCTCTTTATTTTACAATAATCATAGATTCACATGCAGTTCTAATAATCACTTCCCATAAACTCTTCCCCCAGTTACACACAGTGGTAACACATTGCATGACAATAGTACATCGTTAAGGAAGATTGGCGTTGATGCAGTCCATTGCCTCTATTCAAATTTCACCTGTTTCACATGCCTCATTTGTCTGTGTGTGGATATTTATTTCTATGCAATCTTACCCTACTTATAGATTTGTGTGACCGCCACCACAGTCAAGATACTAAACAGACCTATCATAACAATTCTTTACTAACCTTCATAGTCACAGGCCTCTCCCTGTATCTTGAGTCCTTGGCAATCATTAATCTGTCTTCTATCTCTATAATTTTGTCATTTTTAGAGTGCTATATTAATGGAATCAAATTGCATGTAACTTCTTAAGATTGGCTTTATTTTTTTTTTAGTTTGGCACAAATTCCTGGAGTTCACCCAAGTTGTTGAGCATATGAATAGTTTGTTTCTTTTTATTTCTGAGTGTTCCCTACGTATGCACCACAGTCGTACCATTCACCCACTGAGGGACATCTGAGCTGTTTCCAGTTTTCAATTATTATAAATAAAACTGCTGTGAACATTTACATACAGGTTTTTTGTGAACATAAGTTTTTATTTCTCTGGGATAAACGCCCAAGAGTGTAATTTCTGAGTTGTATAATAAGTATATTGTAAGTGTTTTGTGAGAAGGGTTTCTGCCGAACCTTTCCCAGAGCAGCTGTACATACCATTGTCCCATTTTATATTTCCACCAACAATCTAGGAGTAATCCAGTTATGTGGCATTTTTGTCAGGATTTGGTACCATCACTGTGTTTGTTTGCCTGTTTATTTTAGTCATTCTGATAGGTGTATAGTGATATTTCACTGGGATTTTAATTTGCATTTCCCTAGTGGACAATGATATTGGACATCTTTTCATATGTCTGTCATCTGTCTGTCCTATTTAGTGAAATGTATTTTGCCAAGTTTCTCATTTGATTATTTTTTACTGTTGAGTTTTAAGTGTTCTACATACATTACAGATACAAGTCATTTGTTAGCTATGTGGTTTATAAATATTTTCTCCCAGGTTTTTATTCTTTTCACATAGGCTTTCACAGAGCAAAAGTTTTGGTGAGGTCGTATTATCAATTTTTTCTTTTTCTAGACCATGATTTTCATGCCAAGTCTAAGAAGTTTTTGCCTAGTCATATATCCTGAAGATTTTCATTTGCCTTTTTAAAAAGGTTTTCTAAACTTACGTTTTGCATTTGTGTGTGTGATCTACTTTGAGTTATTCTTTTGTGTAGGCTGTGATGTTTAGGCCAATGTTCATTTTTTGGCTTATAAATGTCAAATTGTTCCTACGTTGTTTATTAAAAAGACGATCCTTCCTCCATTAGATTGCTTTATCACCTCCATTGAAATGAATTGCTTTACTAGTCAGTTGGGCTTATTCGTGTGGGTTCTTTATTCTGTTCCATCTCTATAAATATCTATTATTTGCTAATATAACATTGTCTTGATTATTGTAGCTACATAATATCCCTTGTTGTGTATATAATAAAAATATGCGTACAATTGACCCTTGAACAACATGGGTTTGAACTGTGCACATCTACTTACATGTGGATTTTCTTCTGCCACCCGTGAGAAAGCAAGACCAAACCCTTTCCTTCCTCCTCTTCCTCAGCTCACTCAACCTGTAGACCATGAGGATGAAGACCTTTATGACGACTCACTTCCACTTAATGAATAGTAAATATATTTTATCTTCCTTATTGTTTTCCTAATATTTTCTTTGCTCTAGCTTATTTTATTGTAAGAATACAGTACATAATACATATAACGTACAAAAATATTTTTCACTCACCTGTTTGTGTGATCAGTAGGTCTTACAGTCAGCAGGGTATTAGGTGTGAAGTTTTGGGGAGACAGAAGTCAATATGTGGATTTTTGACTACATGAAAATCCACATACATGTGGGGGAGGGGAGCTCCTGAGGCTCACATTGTTCCAGCATCAACTTCATGTACCGTTATCCCTCGATATCCATGGGGCAGAGATCCAGGACCTCCCACTGATACCAGAATCCCCAGGTGCTCAAGTCCCTGATACAAAATGGCATAGTATTAGCATATAACTTATGTGCCTCCTCCCATATACTTTAAATCAACTCTATTAATAGTTATATTGCCTAGTACCATGTAAACACTATGTAAATAATTACTATACTTACACTGTATTATTTGCAATAATGATAAGTCTATACATGTTCAATACAAACTCCATTTTTTGAATATTTTTGATTCATGATAGGTTGGATCCACAGATGTAGAACCTAGGGATACACAAGGAGAATTATATCTGGGTTTTGTCCCTGGTTCCTGGCACAGAACTGTTAAAGTCCTTGCAATTTCCTGAATGATAGGAGTGTCTCTTAAATGAGTGTTGGATTGTGTCAGATATATTTTTTTCTTTAGCCTAGTGATATAATTATTATATTGATTGATTTTCAAATATTGAACCAGATATATCTATATATATCTGGAATACATCCCACTTGATCTAGTGTGTAATTCTTTCCATGCATTTGGATTTGATTTGCTAATACTTATGAGGGTTTTTGCATCCAAGTGTATGAGTGATATTGGTCTATAGTTTTGAAGGGGTTTTTTTGTATTCTTTGTTTAATTTTGGTATTAGGGTAATACTAACTTCATAAATGAGTTAGTATTTCCTTCTCTTCTATTTTCTGGAAGTGATTGCATAAAATTTGTGTGAAGTCTCCCCTAAATGTTTGGTGGAATTCTCTAGTAAAACCACCTGGGCCTGAACATTTCATTGTAGGAGATTTTTATTATGCATTCAATTATTTAATGATTGTAGGACTAACCAGATTTTCTATTTCTTCTTGATTGAGTTTTAGCTTGTGACTTTTGAGAAATTGGTCCATTTCTTCTCCGTTGTTGAACTTACCAGTGTGAAGTTGTTCATAATATTCCCTTATTCTTTTAGTGGCTATGTGATCTGCAGTAATATCTCCTGTTTCATTCCTCATATTGGTGACATGTTTCTCTCTTTTATATCTTTGTCAACTTGCTAGATGTTTATCATTTTTTATTATTTTTGAAAAAAACTGATTCATTGGTTTTCTTCTATTGTTTTTACATTTTTAGTGTTATAAATTTCTGCTTTAATCTTTATTATTTCCTTTCTTTTGTTTACTTTGAATGTATTTTCTCTCCTTTTGATAGTTTCTTGAGGTAGAAACCCAGACTAATGATTTGAGACCTTTTTCTTTTTTTTCACATAAACTTCGAGAATTATTATTGTTTCTTTCTTGAAGGTAGAAATAATCACTGGAGCCATGTAAGTCTGAAATTTTTATTGTGTAAATATTTTAACAATGAATGCAATTTTAAAATAGATATAGAGCTATTCGGAGCTTCGATAATTTGGGTATTCCAAGAAATGTGTCTGCTTCATCTAAGTTACCACACTTACCATAATGAGATGTTCATAATACTTTAAAAATCATCTTTTTAATATTTATAGGATTTGTAGTGATGTCCCCTTTTAATTCCTACCAATTTTATTGCTCCTTTTTAAAAAGCAGATTTTAGTTTTATTTCTGTATTGTTATTATATTTCATTGATTTCTGCTGTCATGTTTATTGTTTGCAAGTACTTGAAGATTTTTCAGATGTTTGTGTTACTCATTTCTAATTTAATATAATTGTTGTCAGAAAAAATGTGGATTTTTTCAGTCCTTTCACTTTTATTCAGAATTTTTCTATGATTTATGATATAGTCTATTTTGGTAAGTAGTGTATGTTCACTTGAAAAGAATATGTATGCTGGAGCATTCTATAAATGTCTATTAGGTCAGGATTACGGTAATGTTGCTTGAGTTGGCTATATTTTTATTGATTTTCTATCTACTTCTCATTGATTATTGTCAGTGGGATATTGAGATCTCCAACTATAAATGTAAATTTCTTTCTTCTTGTAACTCTCAGCCTTTTTTTCTTCATGTATTTTGAAGTTATGTTATTAGGAGCATAACATTTAGGGTAATAATATTCTTTTGATGAATTGCTCCTGTTACCATTATGAAAGATCTTCTTTTTCCTTGGTGTCATCCCTTGGCCTGAAATATATTTTGATATTAATACAGTTGCTTTATTTAATTGGTGTTAGCATGGTATATCTTCTTCCATACTCTTAGCCTATTCATGTCTTTAAATGAAAATCAGGTTTCTTGTACATAGCATATATGTTGGTCTTACTGTCTCTGCCCAATCTGAAAATCTCTGCCTCTTAATTGCCTGTGTTTGCTCTCTTCCTCTGTTTTCTGTTTCTCCCATCTGTTCTTTGCTCCCCTTTCTTATGTTTTTCTGCCTTCACTTGAGTCAGCTGAGCACCTGTCATATTTTTAATTTATCTTCTTAGTTATTTTTTCATCGAAGCCTATTTGCTCTTATTTTTTGTAGTTTATAATGTGTGTCTTGACTTATGAAAGTCTGATTTTAAATAATATTACACTTCAAATCTACTATAAGAGGTTTACAACTGTATGCTTCCATTTCCTCTCCCATGATTGCATGATTGTTGTTGCATTTTACTTCTGAATTTGTTTTAAAATGAAAATACATGGTTACTTTGCTTTAAATAATCATCTATTTTCATAGTGATTTCAAGATGTAAAAATGTCATTGTATTCACCCAAATATTAACCCACACATTTCCATTTTTAGTATTCTATATTCATTTATGTAGATGCACATTCCTATCTACTATCATTTTCCTTGTATATAAAAGACTTATTTTAAATTTATTATGGAGAAGGTCAGTTTCTGGTTTTTCTGAGATATTTTTGTTGGGTGCAGAATTCTAGGTTGCCAGATTTTCCTTCAGTACTTGAAAGATGTTTTTCACTCTCTTCTGGCTTATTGTTTCCACTATTCCATTGTTGTTTTTCTTTTTCTAGAGATGGGGTCTTGCTCTGTCACCCAAGCTGCAGTGCAGTGGTGCAATTATAGCTCACTATAACCTTGAACTCCTGGGCTCAAGAAATCCTCCCCCCTTAGCCTCCTGAGTAGCTGGGACTGAAGGCTACTTTTTTAATTTTAATTTTTTCTTTTTTTTTTTTTTTTTTTTGTAGAGACAGAGTTTTGCTGTGTTGCCCACGCTGGTCTCAAACTTGTGGCCTCATGACTCCCTGTCTTGGCCTCTCCAAGTGCTGGGATTACAGGCATGAGCTGCTGCACTTGGACTTCTTATTTTTACCTTTGTTTCTCTGTGTGTGTTGAGTTCCAATATATTTTAATACATTATTGTATTTAAAACATTTTTTTCATTTTGTCCTAGAATGCAGATAAGTTATTTAGAAAGAAATCTAGTCTTTTCTAAATTTGCTTTTAATCTTTCTTGGGTGAGACAGATCAAACCTTTAATCAAAGGCTTTTTTTTTTCTGTTACTGAGCCAATATATTTCCGATTACTATACCCAATGTGTCACATAATTTAACATGTTGTCTTTCTGGCTGATAGAAACAAAATATCCCTAGCCCCATGTGATCCCTGGAAATTTTCATGCCTACTTCATTAGACTATACTTTGGTCTTCAATATTTTCACGCATGCACTTATCAATACTAACCTGGAGACTCAAGTGACATCTTTGCAGAAATCTGGAGATCGATCACTCTCTCTCTTTTCCTCTCTTCCTCTTCCTTTTGCTCCTCCTCTGCCTTTTCTTCCTCTCTCTCTCTCTTTCTCTCTCTCTCTCGTACTCTATCCTGTGAACTCTAGCTACATTAGCTGCCCTGAGCCAACTCTGTCCCAATTCTGTCTCCTCAATTCAAATGGTGTCTTAAGTTATCCCTACCTGGGCTCTTTCCTTAAGAAAGTGTCCTTTAATAGCATTTTATCCACCATAGAACTTCATTCAGAATTGAAGTTAATCCTCTCAAACCTGTCACTTCTTTATCAACTAAATTTATGTAGTATTTTAAATCCTTTGTAGTCATTTCAATGGCGTTCACGGCATCTTCACCAGGAGTAGATTCTATCTTATCACTTTCTTTGGTAACTCATAAGAAGAAACTCCTCATCCATTCAAGTTTTGTCATGAGATTGCACAATTCTTCACTTCTAATTCTAGTTCTCTTGCTATTTTCACCACAACTGCAGTTACTTCTCCCACTGAAGTCTTGAACCCATCAAAATCATCCTTAGGGTTGGAATAAACTTCTTCCAAACTCGTGTTAATGCTGATATTTTGACCTCCTTCCTTGAATTACACATGTTCTTTGTGGTGTCTAGAATGGTGAGTGCTTGCCAGAAGGTTTTTGATTTACTTTGCCCAGATACATCAAAGTGATCACTATCTGTGGCAGCTTTAGCCTTAGAAAAGGTACCTATGTAATGTATTCATGTTCAGTTCAGTTAAACTCAATTAGATTTTACTTGCTAAAAAGAGACAAGGAACAGACCCAATAATAAACCACATAAACTCTTTAAGTTCCCTGTGAGTTCCGGACATCAGCTTTTCCTCCCAAAAGCATTGTTGTGGATTGCAGGCCTAGGTCACGTGAGAGGGTGCCCTGCGCATGCCTGCTCCAGACTGGCACCTCCCCAGTAGTCCTGAGCTGCACTACAGCATTTCACGGGTTGCCACCTCCTTTGCCACAGCAAAACTTAGTTTTCTTTATGCCGCAGCAGAGGCTCAGTGCCATCATTGAAAGAAATCCACAATAACGAGCAGACAGGAAACCAATATATGAAGCAAAATGATTCTTGATTTTATAATAAAATTATCACAAAACTGAAAGTTTATACTCACTTAAGGAAGGTCAAATGAGAATCTGAAAGTTTTCTGGTGCGTTTAGAATCACAGTAAAGGGAATTAGTTAGAGGTCTTCTATGTAAGCTCACTCAGTGAATGCGTGTGGCCCCAAAGCACAGGCCTGGAATGAACTTCACTGACGTGTTTTCTTAAATGACCTTCAACTTGTGTCTTTGATTACGTTTTCTTGTAATCCATGCTGGAGTCTTTTCTTCCAAGTGAAAAGAGTTACTTCTTCAGGTACATCCATATCATCCATTAAAATGCAATTTTGTCTTGTTTTTGCACAGGCTTTTTTTTAGTCTAACTTTGCCTACTTACCCACTGAAATACACTTTAACCAAAGGGTATTTATAAACTTGCAAAACTCTAGGATGCCTTGCTTTCATGCCTACTTATAATTACTTTATGTGTGCTAAAAAATCACAAGTAGCACTTTTTACCCTATGTTCTTTTCTTCTTTGTACTCTGGAAGAAGAACTAATGGGATGACAAGGGAAAGCAGGCAGTCGCAGAGTTGAAGAAGAGCTTAGGACTTGGCCATGCCCGACATGAGTCATAGTCCTTGGACAACAAACTTCATCATTTCAACAGATCCAATCTATTGTCAAGATACGTTTTCTGTTAAGTTTCCCTTGGCCCAATGAGAAACATTTAAATTGAGCTTCCCTAGACAACATTTTGCAAAGGGCCTGAGATGCTAGCTCTCCCTTGAAAACATTACAATTTATATATTAATAAAATCTTCTTATTTTCATGCTTTAAAACTTCACTTATAATTTGAGCCCGTTAGGTACAAGTGGCAGTAATTTATTTGCTGTGATTATGTCCAAATTTTGTGATGAACATAGAGATAAGGCTAATTGTCATAGATTTAAATAATCTAAAACAATTAGGATTGCTTCATGTCACCAGTACTCTGTGCTCCAGGCTCAGGCATAACTTTATAATCAGCATCTTAAATATCTCATGTCTCTCAACTCAATTCATATCTTGAGATTGGTTCCAGCTCCAGCATGGATTTTGAAGAGCTCCCTGTGGCTATAAGTCTCTGATTCTTCCTTGTTTGGTCGGGGAGCTGGGTCCTGCCCACTGCTTTGCCCTTTCTTCCAGTTCTCTGGGAAAGTCCAATCCCAGTCTCGTGCCATGATGGTCTGTGTCTCTTGGCCAGCTAGGGTTAGGCTTAGAGTTAAGCTGACAGTTTTAGACTCGAACCCTGGCTTGCTTATTGCACCATCTTCTTTGGTTACTAAGTCGTTTCATTTTCTTTTGGTCCCATCTGGCTTCCCCACCTACTCTGTGCCCCTAGTGTATTAGTTTGTCCGGGCTGCCATAACAAAATACCACAGACAGAGTGGTTTAAGTGACAGACATTTATCTTCTCACAATTCCAGAAGCTAGAAGTCTAAGATGGAGGTGTCAGCAAGGTTGCTTTCTTCTGAGGCCTCCCTCTTTGACGTGTAGATGGCTGCTATCTTCCTTTGACTCTGCCTGGTCTTCCCTTTGTGCAGGAATGCACCCTAATCTCCTCTTCTTTTAAGGACAGAAGTCATATTGAATTAGGACCCCCGCATATGATCTGACTTAAACTTAATTGCCTTTTTGAACACTCTAGCTCCAAATGCAGTCGCATTCTGAATTTTGATGTACCAAAGGGGTGGTTAGAACTTCAACATCTGAATTTGGAGGCAATTCATCTCATAACACCCAAGATGGTTCTTACGCCCTTTCTGAGCCTCAGATGTCCTCAGTCCTGGTGCTGCCCGTGCAGCGTGCCTAGGGGCAGAGGTCACCGCTAGCCTGGTGCACCACAGCTGAACTTCTGACACCGCAGCAAGAGTATCCTCTGTCCAATTTGTACCCATGGGTAGGCTTTAGCTTCCAGGCTGATGTTAGATTCTTCTCCTGGCTCTAGAGAAACTTGGTGGTCTCCCCCAGTTTTAGGGACATTTCTCTGCCTTTCAACTCCTGATTCCATTTGAACTTGTCTCTGTATGACCTCTCACTATGCAGGCTTGGGTAACTTTGCCTTCTTATTGTGACTCACCACTAATAGAGTACAAAATCCTGTTTCATAAAGTGCGTTCCCCAGAACATTAGCTCCGTTGGCTATAAATAGATTTTGTGTAGGATACCAAGCATGTCTGAGAAATGTTGAATGACAGAAAACAGAGTTTGTTTCATACAGAACTTCCTATACCCTCATATGTCCACAGGTGGGAAAGTGAGAAGATATACCCTGCACAATTTCCAAATGTTTTTGTTCCCAAATGTTTTCTTTGGGTTGGGGTGTGAACTCTGAATTCCAAAATGATCCAAAGGACTTGCCCAGATGCAGGGCTGAAAGCCTTGGCCACACTTCAGCCTGGTGTCTACCTGCACTAGCTGTGTGCCTACAGGTGACACAGCCCTTGTGTGAGTCTCTGCTCAAGAAAATGCAATGCTGCTGGACTGCCAGACGTTAATTGTCCCAACCCGCAAGGCCAAACCATTTTCAGTAATCCTCTGTTACTCCACACTGTAACTTCCTACTTACAGCCCCACTCTCTTTTCTGGTCCCCCCTTTTTTTTTTACTTCCCATGATGTCATTTTGTGCCCTTTCAGTTCTCCTTTGAAAACCCCAGTCACCTTTGCTTTATTTGGAATTGAACTGATTAGCAGACCGAGTGGAGTCCGTCTTACAGCACTTGTGTCCGGTGCTATTTCTCTGACAAGGGGAGGTGCCTCGCCAATCCTGAGTTACCCGTTTGAAAAATGCTGCTCTGGCATCATGGTCCAAGTGAACCAGTTCCAAGATTTTCTGCAGAAACTATGGCAGAAAGACACTGAGAACACACAGAAACATGCTTGTGCTTTCTATAAGTTTTCCACTTTGTATTAAGTGAAAAAATCATATAATAAACAGTGGATTTGTGTCACATGTCAGGTATATATGAGTGAGGGCGACATGGCCTCACAGTACATTACACAAATGATGATGTCATGATAACTTAAATGATGAAAGGATTGAGCCTTCCAGGGAACATTCCCATGCTGAGGCCCAGGTCCCCTCTCTGCCACATCCACATTGCAGGCAAATGTCAGCTGGCTGCCACTTGAACGTGTGCTGACTTGGACATTCACTGGCAGTCAACATAATTGTCACTGAGTAGGCTGCAGATGGGGTGTTAGGGCTCCCTATGTGATGTCAGCTCTTACAAATAAAGCTACCCTCATGTTTGATTGGGTCAGCACTCTGCAGTCTGTCATCCGGGAGTAGGGGAATAAACCTGAGGGCTAACGGAGTCCATGCAATATTAAATAAACCTAATTACATACAAAGGAGGGGTCACATCTTAGTCTGCTCAGGCTGACATCACAAAATGTCATAGATTAAGTGCTTCAAACAACATAAATTTAAACTTTCTCAGTTATGGAGGCTGCAAATTCAAGATTAAGTGTCTGGAGGCTGGAAGTCCAAATCAAGCAAGTGACACCTGTGACCACCTCCAGGAGAGGAGTCCCACTGCATGGTGGAGAACAGAAAAGCAAAGCGATGCCTGCCTCCAGGAGCAGTAGTCCCAGGATGTCCACCTACTGCATGATTATCAGGCATG
This sequence comes from Aotus nancymaae, assembly GCF_030222135.1. NCBI lineage: Eukaryota > Metazoa > Chordata > Mammalia > Primates > Aotidae > Aotus > Aotus nancymaae. Next base: position 125,065,977 of record NW_026988425.1, read on the forward strand.
ACTCACGCAGGCACCGGAAGGAACAATGCTTCACACACATAAAGAAGACACAGAGCAAGAGCAGCTTCAGTGCCCACTGACGATCCCCATGGCCAGTGGGTCTCCCCCGACAGCCAGCACAGGGAGATGTTCCACACACCCATGCCATAGACAAGGGCCCCTATTCCCTCCCTGCTAGGAAAAAGATACCACAGTGGCGTTGTTCAGGTGCCATATGATGCACATGCTTAAGCAGAACGAAGAAGTATGTCACCAGTCCAGAACAGAGAAAGAGGATCCCCACAAAGGGTAATGGCCAGCACAGGAGCTCTATGTGTGGAGCTCTTTATCTCATTGTAAGAAAATATTCCTACCCCAAGGCACAGTCCTATGCAACTGTGCAGAGGTCAAAAGACTGTGTGTGTGTGACTGCTTCTCTCAACATGTTCCTGGCGAGGGCTCCTTCCCTGGCTTGTGGACAGCCACCCTCTCCATGTGTCCTCAGGTGGTCTTTCCTTGGGGCTTGCAAGAAAGAGAGAGAGATGCTGTGAGAGAGCACTGGGGTGTATTTTCTTATAAGAACACGAATCCCTTCAGATCAGAGCCCCCCACCTTAAAGATCTTATTTAACTTTAATTAGTTCTTTATAGACCCTCCCCGCCTCCAAATATAGCCACACTGGGCATTAAGGCTTTAACCTGTGGATCTGGAGGAGACACAAATACTCAATTCAAAACAGGCCAAGATGCAGAAACAGAGTAATTGACTCAGGAGAAAGATGGCAGAAAGTTCATCGAATGTAGCACACTTTTAAAATATTCTAACTTGTGTCTTAAAGAGAAGTGGGACAATATTGCACCCATTAAACAAGGGCATATGGCAATGAAAAAGAGGAAATCAGGAAGTAAAATATTCTTAAATATTAGAAATATCATCATTAAAAAGACACGATGTCTGAAAGAAAACTTGAAGGACAACTCTCAGCATGTACATAAAGAAAGAAAACATGAAGAGAGATAGGAGAAAAAAGATCAATAAAAGCATTTAAATCCATGAAGTCCAAAGAGTTCCATAAAAAGAAAATGATAGAAAGGAAATTATCAAAGAACAGCCTATTAGGAGAACATTTTCCAGAGCTATGGGGATGGGCTGCATGCATCTAGACTTAAAAAGTCACCAACAGTTGATCAAGATAAATTAAAGAATCACTCACCCCTAAATGCATCGTTGTGATGTGTTAGAAGAGAAGGAACAAAACGGGGCATCTGTAAAGAAATCTCAAACTCGCATCAGATTTCTCATTAGTAACACTGGAATCCAATGAGGCAGTAGCTTTAAAGTCCACAGAGGAAATTATTTTCAACTTAGAATTCTACACCTGGTAAAAAAATAATTATATCAATCAACACATTTTCAGTCATCATGGGCCTCAGACCGTTTACTCTTTGTGAAAAAGATAAATCCTTCGTGATATTCCGCAGAAACACCAATATAAATCCCAGACAGAAGGAGACATAAGACGTGAGATAGAGTGGCCCCATCCTCAAGACAAAAAAGGACTGTCTGAGATGACACTGAGCAGCAGACTTAGAGAGCAACTGGTGTACCACGGTGCACGGTCAGGGGAGTGCACGTGCAAATGTTGCTGGGGAGAAATGTTTAAGAAGAAAGCAGATTTGTGAAAGCAAAAGCATCATGATGGTGGAAAATCTTGACGATAAGTCAGAGGACAAGTTTACAGCAAAGAGAAAGCATCTGGAATTCTAGGAAACTCACAAATATGTATAAGAGAGTCATGCTTTAGTGCAAATCAACAAGCACATGCCATGAGCTAGCAGCATGGACACCTACTGGTGTCCTCAGGCCACCCCAAACCTGCTGAATCTGGAACTATGGATGGCACCCAGCAATCTGCCTTCAGCAAGCCCTCCAGTGTTCTTAATCCTCTGCTTTACACCAGGGTTTTGCAGTGGCCTCTTTTTGCCAATCAGTTTTGTTGGAGCTCAGGACGCTTATTTTATCCTGCAGTTTCTATGGCTGCTTCTACTCTGCAACAGCAGAGGGTCGTGGCTGTGACAGAGACCCTCTGGCCCCAAAGCCTAAATATCGGCTATTTGATCCTTGACAGAAAGTATTTGTGAATTCCTGCTTTATATACCTTTGGATAGGCTATAAAATTGTTTGAGACTTCATTTGATTTTGAATTTTGGTCTGTGCTGCTTAGATGTATCAATCTGGGAATCCCAGGTCCTTCTGTCACAGCCAAGTACACTACACTCCTGTTTGCAGTGACAATCATCCTAATATTGTGAAGGCTGCTTCTTAGTTTTCAGTCAACATCTACAGCAAGCCCAGGAGACTTGGGATTAAGGAATAGGCATCTAAGAGTTAAAACGTCGTAAATGTGAAAGTCGGGTACAGCTCCAGAAACTAGCAGTAGAAGGGAACCACAGGGAAAAATATTTCCTTATCTCAGACAAAAGGGAAACAAATTGGTGCAACCAGAAAAATATGCTCACAGAACTCATAAAAAGTTTTAAAGGCAAAAGAAGTAAAAATCAGATCATAACTATGAAAAATTGAGAGGGAGTGAAGAGAGAGAAGAGGTGAGGAATAATAGAAGTGTCTAAATCAAGAAATGAGGGATAGAAGATCCTCCAGAGGAAGAGAAGCAGCAGCAGTAACCAAGAGCTGCTTTGAGCAAGCATCCCAGACAGTTTGACATGGGGCAGACTTTTGTTTTCATTTCTTTGTTTAGTTTTTGTGTGTAATGTACATTTCACTTTAATGATAGTACAGATCTTGACAGGTGGAAATCAACACTGGCAGGACCCTGACCCATGGAATTAGGAAGCCTCCAAGCCTCACTCTCCAGCCCACCTGTCCCCACTGGGTCTGCCCAGTGCTCTGTGCTCCCGAAGCCCCCTCTCCCACACAAACTGCCTTCTGTCTTTTAAAAGTGCTGTTGATCTAATGTCTGTTATGTCTGACGTAAGAATAGTTACTCCTTACTCACTTTTGGTGTCCATTTGCATGAAATATCTTTTTCCACCCCTTTACCTTAAGTTTATGTGAGTGCTTACGTATTAGCTGAGTCTCCTGAAGACAGCAGAAACTTGATTGGTAAATTTTTAGTCATTCTGCCATTCTGTACCTTTTTTTTTTTTTTTTTTTTTTTTGAGACAGTGTCTCATTCTGTCACCCAAGCTGGGGTGCACTGGTGTGATCTTGGCTCACTGCAACCTTCACCTCCTGGGTTCCAACGAATCTCTTGCCTCAGCAGCTGGGATTACAGGCATGCACCAACACGCCTGGATAATTTTTTCATATGTTTAGTAGAGACGTGGTTTCACCACGTTGGCCAGGCTAGTCTTTAACTCCTAACCTCAGGTGATCCACTTGTCTTGTCCTCCCAAAGTGCTGGGATTACAGGCATGAACCACCACATGCTGCCCATTCTGTATCTTTTCAGTGGAGGATTTAGGCCATTTGCATTCAACATTAATTGAGAAGTAAGGTGCTGTTCTGTTCACCATGCTATTTGTTACCTGAACATCTTGTTTTCTTTTTCACTGTGCTATTGTTACTTAGGCCCTGTGAAATGTATGCTTTCGGGGGGTTCTATTTTGGTATATTTTGAGGATCTGTTTCAAGATGTAGAGCTCCTTTTAGCAGTTCTTGTAGTACCAGTTTGGTAATGCTGGATTCTCTTTGCATTTGTTCATCTGAGAAAGACTTTATCTCTTCTTCATTTATGAATCTTAGTTTCACCGGATACAAAATTCTTGACTGACAATTGTTTTGTTCAAGGAGCCTAAAAACAGGATTCCTATCCCTTCTAGCTTGTAGGATTTCTGCTGAGAAATCTGCTGTTCATTTGATAGGTTTTCCTTTATAGGTTACCTAATGCTTTTGCCTCACAGCTCTTGAGTTTCTTTCCTTCATCTTGGCTTTACATAACCTGATGACTATGTGAGTAGGTGATGACAGTTTTGCAATGGAGTGCCCAGGTGTTCCTTGAGCTCTTGTATTTGGATGTCTAGATCTGTAGCAAGGCCAGGGAGGTTTTTCTCAATTATTCCCTCAAATATATTGTGTAGACTTTTAGATTTCTCTTGTTCCTCAGGTACGCCACTTATTCTTAGGCTTGGACACTTAACATAGTTCCAAACTTGTTGGCAGTTTTGTTCTTTTCTGTTTGTTTGTTTGAGACAGAGTCTCACTCTTGTCATCCAGGCTGGAGTGCAATGGTGCAATCTCCGCTCACTGCAATCTTCGCCTTCTGGGATCAAGCGATTCTCCTGCCTCAGCCTCCGAAGTAGCTGAGATTACAGGCACCCGCCACCACGCCCGGCTAATTTTTGTATTTTAGTAGAGACAGGGTTTCACCATGTTGGCCAGGCTAGTCTCAAACTCCTGACCTCTGGTGATCCGCCCACCTTGGCCTCCCAAAGTGCTGGGATTACAGGCGTGAGCCATCAAGCTTTGTTCATTTCTAAAAATTCTTTATTCTTTGTCTTTGATAGATTGGGTTAATTTAAAAACCTTGTCTTCAAGCTCTCAAGTTCTTTTTTCTGCTCTTTCAATTCTATTGCTGAGACTTTCCAGTGCATTTTGCATTTCTCTAAGTGCGTCTTTGATTTCCCAAAGTTGTGGTTGTTTTTCCTTTACGCTGTCTGTTTCACTGAAGATTTTTCCTTTTGTGTCCTGGATCATGTCTTTGATTTCTTTAAGTTGGACTTCACCTTTCTCTGGTGCCTCCTTGAATAGTTTAATAATCAACTTTTGTTACTTTTTCTGGCAACTCAGGGATTGCCAGAAAAAGAAACACAAAAGTTGATTATTAAACTATTCAATTTCATCCTCATTTGTAGCTATTGCTGGTAAACTGGTATGATAGTTTGGGGGTATTAGAGAAGTTAGTTTTGTCATATTACCAGAATTGTTTTTCTGGTTCCTTCTCATTCGGGTAGACTATGTCAGAGGGAAGATCTGGGACTCAAGGGCTGCTGTGTAGATTATTTTGTCCCACTGGGTGCTCCCTTTATGTGGTTTTCTCCCCTTTCCCCTAGAGATGGGGCTTCCTGAGAGCCAAACTGCTGATTGTTTTTGTTCTTCTGGCTCTAGCCACTCAGCGGAGCTACCGGGCTCAGGCTGGTACTGGAAAGTGTCTGCGGAGTCCTGTGATGTGGTCTGTCTTCAGGTCTTGCAGCTGGAGTGGATACCAGCACCTGCGCTGGTGGAGGTAGCAGGGGAGTGAAGTGGACACTGTGAGGGTCCTTGGTTGTATTTTTGTTTAGTGTGCTGATTTTGTGTTGGTTGGCCTCCAGCCAGGAGGTGGTGCTTTCAAGAGTGCATGAGGTACAGTGTTATAAGATGGATGTGAACTTGCCCTAGGGATGCCTGGTTAAGCATTCAGGTTTCTCAGGTGGTGGGCAGGGCCATAGAGCTCCCAAGACATTATGACCTTTGTCTTCAGCTGCCAGGGTGGGTAGAGAAAGACTACCCCGTGGGGATGGGGATAGGTGTGTCTGAGCTCCGATTTGCCTCAGGCAGGGCTTGCTGTGGCTGCTGTGGGGGTGTGGCTCTCAGGCCAATGGAGTTATATTCCCAGGAAGATTATGGCTGTCTCTGCTGCATCACATAGGTCGCCAGGGAAGTGGGGGAAAGCTGGCAATCATAGGCCACGCCCCACTCCCATGCAGCTGGCAATTCTAAAGGCCAGTATCACTTCCACTGTGCCCCCACAGCAGCACTGAGTCTACCTCCAGGCAGCTGGTGTCCAGGGTTGAGAACTCGCCCCAGACCACCAGCCTCCCTGCTGAGAAAGCAAGCAGACTCATAGAGTTTTGGCCTCTCAGGGAGCCTGCAGCAGGGATCCAGTTCCTTCAAAGAGTCTGTAGATTTTCTCCACTTTCTTGCTATGTTCCTGTGGTAGTCTTAAAGCAAAAGTTCACAGTGTGAGTCTCCACATGCTGCTCTGTCCCTCCAAGTGGGAGCTTTAAGCTAGTCCTGCCTCGTATCCGTGGTCTGACTCTCTTTGCCGTCTTGTGAAAAACCATCTCCGCGGCTGCCCCTGCCTCCTCTGCAGGGTGTGAAATGGTGGTTGGTGAGATGAACGAGAGCACCGCAGCTCCAGCCAATCCTGCGAAGCTGCCAAAATGGTCCTGAACACCAGTGCCCCCACCTGCAAGCCCCTCTGAGCCCACCCATCAAGAAGCCCTTTCTTGACTCCCCACCCCCATCCAGTCCCAGAGACCATCCTGTTACATGTCTTATGACAACACATCCTTCTCCTTGCTGGTAATTATCACAAATGTAATTATTCATTACATGTGCAATTATTCGTTGAACGTTCTCCACATCCAGCTGGGCTGAAGACAGAGAGATGGTGTCTGGCTCATAGACAGCTGGACCTGCCACACCTCCCCCGATGCCTGCCATACAAGGAGGACTCAATCAGGGCTGTTACAAGAAAGAGCAAATCCTGCTGGCAGGCAGACAGGCTTCAGCACGGGGCTTGGCACTGCTCTGCTGCAAAACTCAGCACCTGCATGAAGGCACACAGGGAGAGAGGTCGTCAGAGTGTCTGGGGGCAAGATGATCTTGAAGGTCAACGTGAGAGCTTGTCGGGATTGCTAACAGCCTTGGCAGTGGAAAGGGGGATGTTGCAGGCTGGGTCTACCCATCTTTCTGGTGATGTCCTGTCATACCCTCTACACAGGCAACAAAAACTGCAGTTTTCAGGGACGTATCAGAGGAGCTGTTTCCAATTTAGTGAAAATTACCTTTGAGATTCCAATGTGAGCTGGGAAATAATTTGACAAACATCCGTGGGGATGGATGTGCCAGCACTTCAATGACAAAATCAGATGGATCCCTAGAGCCAAAACATAAGCAGCAGCCGGGACTGGCCCTGGGCCCCCCGTTGCACTGTATGGATGCTGGGTTGCCAGAATCAACACCATAGTGGCCTCATTTTGGAAAACTACTGGAAAGAAATGATGAAGAGAATGGGCTGGGAGGCAGTGTAGATGTTCACTGTGGAAATGCAAGCAGATCTTCCAATTATAGGCAGCTTGGTGCCTGTTCTCATGCACAGCACATGGCAAGCAGAGACTCCAAATAAGGTCATTGAAACCGCTCTGGAGAGACAAGCATAAAGCAGGAAAAAATATTGATTTGAGTGTCACGTGCAGACAGAGGTAAGGTTTGGGCCACAGAAGAGAGTAAGTTCTCAGAGAGGAAGAGAGGCAGAACCTTGCAAAGTATACCCGTAACCTTGGGGAAGAGCAGCAGGGCAAACTTCCAGGGTTGCTGAACACAGAACCATGAGTGATGAAATAAATGTTTTTCAAGAATCACAGCGGACGTGAGGCTGAAGGTCCACATGCTGTTAGAAGGAAGTGCACACTCCTCCCACCCGCCTGTGAAACGTAATGTCTGATGATTCCCAGGAAGAACTTTACTGACCCTTTGGGGCTTTGCAATTTGGCTGAAATGGGTCATGAAGTCAGCAGCCATTTTCTTCAGGCTACACAACTTGCAAATCTTTCACTGAATCCAGAAAGGATGGGAATGAGAGGATGAGGATTTGTGAGCGAGTTTCTCGATCATAGCAAGTCAATCAGATTCAAAATAGGGGAACGCGAGTCTCTCACGCACCGTTTCTAGATACAGATTTTGCATCTGGCTTTCAACAACTGTGCAGAATTTAAGAGGTTCATTCTTGCTTCTGTCAGCCATGGGTCTTTCAACACCAGCTGAGCAAGAGCCACTTAACTTTTATATTTCTGATATCTCATTTTTGATAAATCTTGTGCCTTTGGAGGGTTGTTTATGAGTTTACTATGTCTGTGGTGACAACAAAAATGACCAAGGGATCTTATGGGATTTCAGAAGAATGTCCTGGCCTGCCTGGTGGCTCATGCCTATAATCCCACTACTTTGGGAGGCCGATAGGGGTGGATCACGAGGTAAGGAGTTCAAGACCAGCCTGACCAACATGGTGAAACCCTGTCTCTAATAAAAATACAAAAAAAAAAAAAAAAAAAAAAAAAAGCTGGGCATGGTGGGGCATGCCTGTAATCCCAGCTACCTGGGATACTGAGGCAGGAAAATCGCTCGATTCCGGGAGGTGGAGGTTGCAGTGAGCCGAGGTCATGCCACTGCACTCCAGCCTAGGTGACAGAGACTCCGTCTCAAAAAATAAAAATGAAAATAATAACAATGCCCTTTGGAGGTTATTTGATTACCAAAAAGATTGCACAGAAGAATGGACTGTTTGAGAAAAGCCCAAAATTCTCATGGCAACTAGAGCTGTTATTGAAGGAGAGATTGGAGATGGAGGTATCTCTGCCCAAATTAACCCATGAACAAAAACAATCCTTTAAAAGAAAAAAAAAAAAAAACTCATACATGATTCAGTATTTGAGATTATTTTCTGGAACAGATGGCATAGGAGGGTCCAGGTAAAATAGACAAAACAACAGGGAAGCCCAGCAACCTGGACCTCATGGCGAATCCATTCCCTTTCTGAGTTTTTGACCACTCTGCAGTTCTGGGAGCCCCCTCTAGGCCCCTCTTTGTCAGGTTAGAAAGCAAAGGGGTCTTCGGAGCCCGAAGCTTTTCTGGACTTGGCTGTGCGGAGCTGCGGGGGAGGCGCGCCCTCTGGTGGCCACTTCGGGCTATCCCGGAGCCTAGTGGATGGGAAATGGGCAAAGGGGCCTAGAAAGCCCTTCCCGCAGACGCCGCTGCAGGAGGAAAGTAGGGAGGCGTGACGAGAGCGCTGATAAGAGACCTGAGTGGGAACCACGGCTGTGGCCAAGCCGCTTTTTTACAAGACCGAGATTCCCTCAGGGCTTAGGGTCACCCTGGCTTTCCTCAAGACACCCCCGACCCAGCCCTACCTTCCAGGTCCTGGGGGGACCTCTGGGGTCCTGGTTGGTGCCGATTCTGCTTGATGAGTGTCGGGGTTGATGCTTGTCCCGTGTGGTGGTGAAGGACTTGGGACGTGAATCCCTGGAAAAGTCTGGGACAGACTGGGAGGAAGAGGTGAAGAAGGAAGGAGAGGAACTGTTGCTCTCAGAAAGGGAGGCAGACACAGGAGTGAAAGAACAGGGCGCTCCCAGGCTGAGCTGAGAGTCTGGCCTCCGTGTGTGGCGCAGGTGCAGGAAGACCTGGACACTCCGGGCTGCAGCAAAGGTGCTCTTCGCCGGACCTGGCGATGTCCGTGTCCAAGGCAAGGAGCAAGCTGGTAGGACGGGGAGGCCAGAGGCAAACAAGAGCCAGGAAAAAGGGCAGCGCAGGAAAGGGAAGCAGATCCTAGGCACAGGGACCCAGGGCATGCCCTCCTGGAAGAAGGATGAGGACTCAGGGAACAAGGGCTAACCAGGGGACGGAGGGAAACAGGACGAGGCTGGAAGGACAGGAGGCCAGTAGGCCGGGGCAGGAGGGGCTCGGGGAAGCCATAAAGCTGGAATGGTGCTATTTACCCCACACCAAACTGTCCACCGGGCAGACAGCCTTAAATCCATCCTCGTACCTGGGAGGCTGAAAGGACCGTGGCGTTTTGGCAGAAGAAATTGAGTAAAGGGGCTGAATCCAGAACTGAAGGAAAGCATTAGGTGTGGGCTCTCATTTTTATCTCTGCCTAGGTCTAGATGCAGGCGTGCTGCCTGGCTCGTGTCACATGGCTGTGGGCAGGTTCACACAAGAGAATGCAGGGCAAGGTTCTTCACATCAGAGTGCTCTGTGTATAAGGCTGTATTATTTCCAGCATAGACATTTTTACCCATGTAAGTCATTTTCTCAAATATGAAGAAACTGGATTCCTGGAACATTTCTATGATTCCATCACCTTTCCCCAAAGGTACTTCTTTCATCCTTGTCGGGGTGAGACCAGAATGTGTCAGCTGCTAAAGGAACCCCTATAGCTCAGGCTGTCACCTCCATCTCCCAGTGCACCGAGAGGAGAGGCTCCCCTGGTCCTCTGCCCACAGCTGCCCTGCAGCACCAGCTACTTCCAGGATGCTGCCTGCAGACCCTGGGAGAACTGGCATAGGAAAGAAGATTCAATGTGCTCTGGTAACTCCAGAGGTCGTACTAAGATCTACAGGTGCAAATTGCAAACAGAAAAAGATCAGTTGCACTCTGACCCTTGGAATTTTCCAAGCCTGGACAAGGAGTTCTCTGCAGCCAATGAGCCCCATCTCAGGAGTGGGCATTGCTGAGAGCCCACACAGCTCATGGCCTAAGCCCAGTGTTCATGGCACCATCAACAACCAAAGCTGGTGGCAGGCATGAATGCGGGGGTGGTAACTATATGAGGCTTAAGAAAGAGAAACATTCTGTATTTTCACCAGTACTGTCAATGGTATCCTTCTTTTCCACAGATCCTTTGAATCTGGGCAATGGGACCTCTGGGTAAGAATGGGGCTAGGCTGGGTGTGGCCCAGCACTTTGTGAGGCTGAGGAGGGCAGATCATGAGGTCAGGAGTTGGAGACCATTCTGGTAAACATGATGAAACCCCGTCTCTACTAAAAATACAAAAATTAGCCAGGAGTGGTAGCATGCACCTGTAATCCCAGCTACTCGGGAGGCTGAGGCAAGAGAATTGCTTGAACCTGGGAGGTGGAGATTGCAGTGAGCCAAGATTGAACCACTGCACTCCAGCCTTGGTGACAGAGCAAGACTCCGTCTCAAAAAAATAAAGAATGGGCTGAGACAGTACGAGCAGGCAGACTTGGTGCAAACAGCTACGTTTAACTCCCTACCTATCATTCACCATCTGTGGGCTTTTAGCGAGGCATTTTGTCACACGTTTGCTTTCTTGTAAACTTCAAATAGCTTAATTTACAATGTTATTGTACAACTCAACTGAGCTTATCCTAGTAAAAGTCCTGAGTAAGAAGTATAAAAACTGCATGTCATTTATCAATGGGCATTATTGGGATGTGAGATACCCATACTGCATGTGGATGCAGAGACTATGGGTTAATTACAGGCCTTTCAAAAGAAGTGGAATCACTCATCCCCTTTCCCTCCTTCTGCAAAGGCGAATGTACAAGTCTTCTCTTAAAGCATGTCATACTGATATATGTCTAAAATTTTGTTTTCTTAATTGAACTTATTACTGAGATAACTGTTGATTTGCATGCAGTTGTAAACAATAATACAGGAAAATCCTAGGTACATCTAACTCACTTTCCCCAATAATAACCATTTTAGTATATCACACCAGAATATTGACATGGATAAAATTCACTGATTTTGTTCAGATTTTTCCAGTGTTACTTGTACTTATCTGTGTGTCTGTATGTGTATTTAGGTGAATATAGTTCTATGTAAATTTACTACCCATGTAAGTTCATGTATCCACCACCAGAGTTAAGATAGTTAAGAGTACTGATCAATAAATACCTACATTAAAAGAGAAGAAGGTCCCAAATAAATAGCCTAACATTACCCCTCAAGGAGCTGGAAAATGAACAGAGCAAGCCCAAAGTTACCAGAAGGAAGGGAATAATAACAAAGATCAGAACAGAAATAAGTCAAAATAGAATTAGAAAAGAAACCACAGAAGAAATCAATAAAACCAAAATTTAGTTTAAAAACAAACAAACAAAATCCACAGACCCTGAAGTTAACTAAGAAAAAAGAGAGAAGCCTCAAATAAATAATATCAGAAATAAAAGTAAGGACATTACAACAGATGCCTCAGAAATGAAAAGGATCATAAGGGACTATTGTGAACAATTTTATGACAGTAAATTGGATAACCTAGGGGAAACAGACAAATTCCAAGAAAAATTTAACCTACCAAGATTGAATCAGGAAGAAATTAAAAGCCTACACGGACCAAAAACAAATAAAAAGATCAGAGTAGTAATTAAAAGTTTCATAACAAGTATAACAACAACAAAAGCCCAGGATCAGATGTTTTTGCAACTAAATTCCATCAAACATTCAATGACAAATTGATACCATATTTCTTAAATTCTTCCAAAAAATCAACTTGGAATACTTCTAACACATTTTATGAGTCCAGGATCACCATGATATCTAAGCTAGGCAGATACTGTAAGAAAAGAAAACTACAGGCCAATATCAGTGAAAATATTGATGAAAAATAATAAAATATTAGCAAACAAAATTCAATAATACATCAAAATATTATACATCATGACCGAGGGAATGTATTCTCTTTCCGTGTTCACAAGCGGGTGTAGGCAAGAACTTCCTAGCACCATGCCTTCTTCCCCGCTTCCCCACCTCCGCACCTCTCCATCCGGGATCTTAAAGGTCTTTGTTTAAGCTTTGGTGAGTGGGAAGAATCGAAGATCAATCACTCCAGTGGAATTTTAAAGGAACTCCATTCATAGGCCAGGGGGCTTGAATGAGGTGGGAATTTCTCCCAGGTTAAAAGTCCCCTTCTTCCACACCTCTTTGGACTCCATATCTGGATCCCCTTCTACAATCTCGTGAAAGCTTCTCTCTCTCATCTTTTCCTCTCTCCTTTTTTCTTTCTCTGCTTAAATAAATCACTTTCAGCAAAACTCTTTGGAGTCCGATATTTACTTAATCACTCACTGCGCCCAGCGTGGTCCCCTCTCCCATTCTTGGGTGAGTGAAAGACAAAGAGCCTGGAAGAACATCCTCTCAGGGGAGCTGAGCCTCCCCTGCTCCCCGAAATTCAGTCACATGACCAAGTGAAATTTATCACTGACGTGGAGCCTGATTTAACATATACAAATTAATCAATGTGATACATCGCATTAACAGACTGAAAGATAAAATCCCATGATCATCTCAATTGATGCAGAAAAAGCATTCAACAAAGGTCAACGTTGTTTCTCGATTTAAACTCTCAACAGTTGAGGCATCAATGGAAAGTTAATCACCATTAAAAAAGGCTGCTTGTGAAAAAGCCACAGTTAACATAATAATCAATAAGAAAAAAAAGTAAAGCTTTTCTGCTAAGATCTGATACAAGGCAAGGCTGCCCACTCTTGCTGCTTCTATTCAACATGGTACTGCAAGTACTAGCAAGAGGAATTAGATAAGAAAAAGAAATAAAAGGCGTTGGAATCAGAAAAAAAAACTCAAATTATCTCTAGAGATGGCATTATACCATATTTAGTAAACCCCCAAGACTCCACCAAAATAAATGTTAGAATTAAAAAACAAACTTGGTAAAGCTAAAGGATACAAAATCAGTTGCATTTATGTGCACAAATAACAACCTAGGTCAAAAAGAAATCAAGAGAACAATTGTATTTATGAAAGCATGAAAAATATAGTTAGAAACAAGTGTAACCATGAAAGCAAAAAACGTACACTGAAAATTATAAATCATTGATAAAAGAAATAGAAGACACAAATACATGGAAAAATAACCCATATTTATGGATCTGGAGACTTTATATTGTTAAAATGTTCATATTACCCAAAGGAATATGCAGATTCAGTGCCATCCTTATCAAAATCTTCATGGCATTCTTCTGAGAAATAAAAAAAAAGAATCCTGAAATTTATATGGAACCATGAAAAAGCTAAATAATCAAGGTAATTTTGAGAAAGGAGAAAGACATTGGAGTCATTACACTTATTTAAATTAGATTGCAAACATATAATAATGAAAACAGTATGGTACTGGCATAAAATCAGACACATAGACCAGTGGAACAAAAGAGAGCCCCCAAATCAAATTAAAAAAATATACAGTAAACTAATTATTGACAAAAGCACCAAGAAGACACAATGGGAAAAGGATAATCTCTTCAATAAATGATGCTGAGGAAATGGATTTACATGTGCAAAAGAATAAAACCAGGCCCTTATACCATACACAAAATCCAACTCAAAATGGATACAAGACCTAAATGTAAAATCTAAAACCCTAAAACTCCAAGGAGACAACATAGGAGAAAAGGTCCTTCACATTGCCCTTGGCAATAATGTTTGAATATCACACCAAAAGGCTACAAAAGCAAAAATAAATAAATGGGAATACGTCAAACTGAAAAGCTTCTGCACAGCAAAGAAAATCAACAAAACAAAAATATAACCTTTAGATTGGAAAAATAATTGCAAACATATATCTGATAAGGTTTAATATCCAAAATTTATAAAAAGTTCACACAACTCAATAGCAAGAAAACATATAACCCAATTTTTAAAAATGGGTAAATTATCTGAGGTTATTTCTCCAAAGAAGACACAAAAATGACCCACGGGTTAATGAAAAGATGCTCAATGTCACTAATCATCAGGGAAATGCAAATCAAAACCATTACGAGTTATCACCTCACACCAGCAAGTGCAGGTTCCTGAAGAACTTGAAGTTAGAAGTATCATAAGATGCAGCAGTTCCTCCTCTGAGTATGCATCCAAAGGAAATGCAATCAGCATTCACAGAGTGAGCACTGCCATGTTCATTGCAGCATTATTCTCAATATCTAAGACAAGGAAACAACCTGAATGTTCACTGACAGACAAATGGGCAAAGCAATCGTGGTATATATGTACCAAGCAATATCCCTCAGCCTCAGAAAAGGAGATCCTGCCATTTGCCACAGCATGGATGGAATTGCAAGACATTATGCTAAAGAAGATACACCAATGCAGAAGGAAAAATACTGCATAATCTCACTCATATGTAAAATCTTTTAAACAAATTCAAATACACAGAAATAGAGAATTACACAGTGGTTACCAGGGGAGGGATGGCAGAAGGAACTGGGGAGAAGTAGGTCGAAGGATACAAAGTAGCAGATAAAGAGGGTGAACAAGTCTAGAGATCTCATGTAGAAGGTGAGGACTGCCAGTACTGATAGTGGATTGTATTCAGGAGTTTTGCTAAATGAGTTGATTGTGGATACTTTAGCTCCACACACAAAACATGGGTATGTTAATTCGCTTCACTATATTGACCACTTTACTATATATGTGTATCTCTTAACATCATGATACATACCTTAAATATACACAATTAAATGTATTTTAAAAACCCATCATGATGTACAGCTTATATACATAAAATAATTAAAATAAAATAAAATAAATGAGATTCTCCCGCTCTCACAACAAGAAAGGCTTTGGAAGGACTTGAATATAAGCTGGTGGGATAATTAGGTAATAATGCCCTCGATTGAGACCTGGGACATCTCTTGACTGAGATGTCAGGTGCCACAGTGAATCGTGTGGTATGAGGCCAGAGCCGTGGGGCAGGCATTGTAGGATATGACCAATATCCAGTCTCCTCCACGGTGACTCTTTATGTGCTCAGACCATCTGGAACTATTTTCTGTTGTTCTTTTGATGTCTCTGCAAATCCTCTTTTATCTCCCCAAAATGTCCTCCCCTCCTCTGCTTAAAATGCAACGTCCTTTAAGGTCCAGCTCACAGGCCGCCCAGCTATGCAGTGGCACAGCACTGCAGGAATGAGCCCAGGGCTGGCGCTGTATCTCATGTTGCAGATTTCTGGCTTCCTGAATCTTCTCCCCATCCTGACCTCTCCAGTCACAGTTACTTACCAGCATCCTATGACGGGGCCCTCTTCCCCTGAGAGGCAGGTTGCCTGGAAAGAACAGAAAAAACAAAGGGATCCGTTTCTGTCTTTCTCTGAGGTACTGATTGGAGCATCTCCAAAGATGGGGACTACAAAATGAGATTTGCTCACAGCCCACAACAAACACAAAACTGCATTTTTGGCAACAGATAGAAAAAAATTTTTAAAAACCAGGACCCGTTTCTGAAGCTTTCCAGATTCAAACAAACCACATTCTTGGGAAGCAACATTTAAAAAGGCACACAGAGAATTGAAGAGCTCTCGAGTAACTGAAGAGAAGAAGGCCATATGATCTTCACATAATCTCCCACGACCCGTCAGGGTCTGTCTCTAGGTTGGCTTGAATGCTGACACTTGGCTAGAGGAGACACATGCCAATGTGAAAGCAAAGCTCACATCTGTGTCTGGTGGTTATTAGCCGTGTGGCCCCACCTCCAGAGGAGGATATCTGATCTGCCCCCGGGGCTTCATCCCTAAGCACCTGACAGGTGTTGTAGCTGTTCTTCTGAGACTGCAGGTGAACATGTGGGTGGCCATGCTTTGTTAAGTGTCATGACCATGGAGAGTCGTCCAGCTCTGTTGAGGCATCATTGCTTTCAATAGAGAAATTTAAAAAGTTGGAAAAGTTGTGTCTTCCTGACCCTTGAAGACAAACCTCAAGCTCATTGTTGTTGTCTGTATGTGTGTGTAACAGAAGAAAACAATTTCTCCTTAGAGAGGTGTTCAGTGCCCCTGTCATCCTTTTGCCCAGAAAGCACCCCTGTTAGCGCAGTACTCCCACTATCAGTGAGGGCAGGTGCTATATGCCTGGGGACAGGTGACTTCATCTTTATGGGCCTTGATCTCCTCACCAGCGATGAGATCTGGATACACTGAACACACTTCGGCTGAGTGACTGCTACCAGGTAGCCCCTGGCCCACATTTCAGTGGAAAGCAGAACAGGACCCAAAAATGAGAAGAGACACAGCCTCATTGTCAAGAAGCTCACAGCTAGGAAATGAGATGCCCTTTCCTTAGTTCCTCGTCGAAATCCCCATTTCAGGCCAATAACCATGAGCCGCTCTGTTGGGGCGATGCTGCAGTTAGCAAGACTTGCATCCCACCCTCTGGAAATTCATGGCACCAAAAGTTGTCACAGAGCAAGCTGGGGACGAAATGACCCGGCATGGTGCAGTCTTTAACCTTATGTCACAGATGTTAGCAAAGTTAGCCCAAAAAGAAAAGGCAATTAATACTGTTTTTACACATTATTTTAAAAGGCATTTTGATTATGCAAATAACCCATGTTACATACAGAATAATTATGAAATCCAGGTAAAAGGAAAATGAAAATTACAAAATTAGGGATACCTGGGAATATCTGCTTCTGACTGTGGGTCTGTCTCTCCGCCTTTATTTGCTTGCAAGTAGAATAATGACATCTTTGCTGCTCTGCAGACTGCTTAGGACCTAAATGAATTTTCCATATTTATATAAATGATGAAATCCCAACACTGTCATTTTAATGAATGCAGAGTGATTCAGTTTGGAAGTACCATGATTTGATTATCCTAAAGAAATTACAGTAACTATCTTTACATCGATATATCTGTACACGTCCTTATTTGCTTAGAATGAATTCTTGGAAATTGAATTGCTGAATAAAGACACATTTTATACACATTGCAAAATGGATAAGTCTTTTGGGTAACATACTTCGCGGATAATAAACTGCAATATGGTATATACTAAACGTTGCTTCTTCCCAGCACGCCACCACAAGTTACCATTCTGACTTCCAATGACTCACTTGAACAAACTCACACGCATGATGTTGACTCACCTATGTTAGTGCACCGCAAAAGATGTAGAGTGCATCGTGTTTTCACACGAATTAGCATGGAAAGGTGGTAACTTTATATTTTTACTACCTCAAGTTTTTGGGTTTTTTTTTTGAGACAGAGTCTCGCTCTGTCACCCAGGCTGGAGTGCAGAGGGGCGATCTTGGCTCACTGCAACCTCCACTTCCCTGGTTCAAGCAATTCCCCTGTCTCAGCCTCTGAGTAGCTGGGATTACAGGCGCATACCACCAGGCCCAGCTAATTTTTGTATTTTTAGTAGAGATGGGACTTCACCACATTATTCAGGCTGGTCTCAAACTCCTGACCTTATGATCCACCTGCCTCAGCCTCCCAAAGTGCTGGGATCACAGGCGTGAGCCCCCACGCCTGGCCAAGTTTTCAATACCTTTCTCACTGCAGTGTATTGTCAACCAATGTGAACCATAACAGCACAAAGAGAAAGAAGGATGCAGAAGGGAAGGAAGAGAAGTCATATTCCTTAAAACGTGATGTTCTCTAAATTTTGAAATATTTAACAGAAAGCATTAACAAGTTTTTAAATCTTTAACACAAATCGAGGTGTTAACACAAATCCTCTGCCGGCCCCTGGGAAGGGTATGTGGGCCAGTGGTGAGGACCTGAGACCGGGCTGGAAAGGCAGGGCTTTAAAGCTCAGTGAGCACATTTGAGCAGACCAATTAAGTTTCCCATCTGGAACCGGATGAAAAAGCTTGCCAGATCCACCTTTCACGTGATACCACAATTTCCTATGAAGATTGCTATTAAATTAAGGAGCTATGACGAAGACCAACTGGCATAACTGCTTGGGTTTGGTTATCCTCCAGAAATGATGAATGCCATACTTATTTAATTAGATTTTTTCAGTTATTTGAAAGGCTAATTTCAGGAGGATGTTGGAACACGATTACATGTGATGTTTGGCTGAGAGTAGTGACACCTAGGTCGTGACCTGTCCACCTGCCTGTGTCCACAGCAACATTGAGCGGGTCTGCCCAGAAAAGCCAAGACAGTGGGAAGATGATCACCTGGCTTAGAGCTAAGAGTGAATGGAGGCTACGACATTGTTTAGCTACACACAGCCACAGACACCAAATGCATTAGGTTGTTTTAAAACCACCAAGGATTCTAATGTTTCGTAGCTACATTTGTGGACTGGAAATGATGGAGCTTCCTAAACTCCGTAGATGTTCTGGTCACAGTCTCCTACCAGATGTGATTTTCTTCTCAAGTTATCAATAGCAAAATGAACAAGTGAGCAGGCTCCTCTCCATCTCCCTGTGGAACAGCCAGCAATTAGGAGAAGGGAAAGTCTCATAGCTGGCGAGAGACTAGGATGTGCAGGCTGGAGGAGCTGGGATTGGTGCCGCAAAGGACGAAGCACAGGAAGGAGTGGTTAGTGCTGACCTTCTTCCAGGCACTGCAGCCAAAAGAAGCTTGCTTTTGACCAAACTTCTCAGTCATTAGCATTCATCTCCATTGTATAGATAAGAAAATAAAGACCTAAGGCCAGGCGCGGTGGCTCAAGCCTGTAATCCCAGCACTTTGGGAGGCCGAGGCGGGTGGATCACGAGGTCAAGAGATCGAGACCATCCTGGTCAACATGGTGAAACCCCGTCTCTACTAATACAAAAAATTAGCTGGGCATGGTGGCGCGTGCCTGTAATCCAAGCTACTTAGGAGGCTGAGGCAGGAGAATTGCCTGAACCCAGGAGGCGGAGGTTGCGGTGAGCCGAGATCACGCCATTGCACTCCAGCCTGGGTAACAAGCGAAACTCTGTCTGAAAAAAAAAAAAAAAAAAGAAAAGAAAATAAAGACCTAGAGATGAATCACTTTCAGACGCATCCACAGTCAGTCAATAGGTGTCTGAAGTAGTTTTCTGTGTTTTTCTTGTGCCAAATACTAAACCGTTTCTTCTAGAGAAGAGAGATCTTAAAATCACGAAGTCCAATAATAGCCAAGATATAGCTGGGCAGGGCTGGGGCTGTTCAAATATAAACATCACTATTAATGATGACAGGAATAATCGCTATGATTATAACCATAATTAACATTTGCTGAGTACCAACTATGGGCCAGGCATGAGTTGGGGCATTTTAAATTCTGTTTTCCTTAAGATGGGGGGAGGTGACCCTGCAATAATAAAATATCATCAACACTTTCTGAGACCTAAAGTGACAAAAACCCAGAAGATTCTGTGGGATTCTGTGTCGGTTTCGGACTGCCAGGCTGTGCTGTATGTTATTTTGCACTTCCTGGCAGACAGACAGAAATATCAAATCACACACTGTCTCCTGAAGCTCCAGCCAGAAGTGGACAAACAGATGCCACAAACCAAAGCACAACCCCAAGCCCAGGCCTGATCTGAAGGGGAGCAGGCTGTGCCTGAAGGAGGAGGACCAGAAATACCCGGTGCCAGCAGCAGTGCCCACCATGCCCGCCGTGCCTGTGTTACGCCGTTCACCTCCCCAAAAGACTTTACAGACGGGAAAATGGGGGACGGGGAGCTTCAGGGACCTGTGTAAATGCCACGCAGCTAAGTAGAGACGAGCTTGGCCTTGACTCCAGGCAGCTGGACTCCACAGTCTGTGCTCTGTTTGTACATTTATTTTTTTGACTGGCAGATACTAACTGTATATATTTCTGGTGCACGACATAATTTTTTTTTTTTCTTTGTCCTGACCGACTGTCCTAACAACACGTTTTGATATACAATATGCACACACTGTGGAATGGCGAAATTGAACTAAGTAACATACACGTTGCCTCACCTACTTACAGGTAATTTGTGGTGAGAATGCTTAAAACTACTCTCTTAGAAGTGCTCAAGAACACAAGACATTGTGCTTAGCTGTGGTCACTGTGCTGTGCAGTAGATCTCCTGAAGCTTCTCCCCCTAACTGAAATGTTGTATCCCTGACCAAGCGGGAGGTCCTTCCTCTGCCCCAGCCTCTGGTAAGCACTATCCTACTGTCTGCTTCTGTGATTTGGCATTTTAGGCTCTCTCTATCAGTGAGATCACGCAGTAACTGTCTTTCCACACCCAGCTTATTTCACTTAGCATAATGTCCTCCAGGTTCATCTATGTTGTTGCAGATGACAAAATTTCCTTCTTTCTTGAGGCTGAATAGTATCAACTGTGTATTTATAACACATTTTCTTCACCTGTCGACAGGCACGGAGGTTGATTCCATATTCTGGCTGTCATGAATAGTGCTGTGATGAATGTGGGTGCGGATAGTAGTCTGCACCCTTTACCATCACTCATTTCTATCTCTCTAGCTACTGTGGCTTGTGAAAGGTCACCAGGAAGTGACAGCAGCAGCTGCGTACCAGGCATGGAATGCACCATTATTTACATCCTTTACTCCTCCCAATCCTTGCAGATTTTCTTCATCACATTTTACCAGCGACGACCGTGGATCCTTCCTTGAGGACAATGAAGTAGAACTTCTTCTACTCTCCCAAGCAGTGGTCAAGTTTGAACCTTAGCTTGCCTGACCCCAAAGCCGATGCTCTTCAGCATTACCTTATGAAATTCTTGGCAGAGCTAGCACAACTCTGAATTTAAGAAATATGAATTCAGCACCTACTCTACACAAGTTCCATGAAACTCAACCCTCTCTCATGCTGGCTTGTAGTCAGTCATTAGTGATATTTGAGAGCACTAGGTCATCTGGAGAGACGGGACACAAAGCCAGCACAGCCCACAAGCTGTCTCCATGAGATCAGAAAAGAGGCACTTCTTTCTCAAGACATGTTACTTCGATCTCGGGATGCTGCCATATTACACCATTTTGTTAGAGTAAGGTCTCCTACTACCATCTGCTAGAGAACTGTTGTAAAACACATGCGAGTCCGTGGAAGCTGTGATGTGCATGGTTCCTGCAAGGACGTGCACCAAACTACGCACCTTCAGTGGGTGGCCTGGCTCTGCTCACCAAAGGGCTTCTTCATCTCCTTCTGCATTTTTCCCAGGCGGATTCCATTTGCATGTTGTGTTCTAGGACACACAGAAGCAACTTTGTTGTCATGATGCAATGGCAGTGATCAGAAATTATCACCCCTTCCATGAGAAAAAGCATGAGAATCTAAAAATACACAGACTTCATTCTTTAATGCTGAAAGAGAGTGATGTGAAGTCAGCACATGTCTATTTTTTAAAAAACAGGTTCTCACTTTGCCTCCCAGGCTGGAGTGCAGTGGTGCCATCTCAGCTTACTTCATTCTCAACCTCCCAGCTCAAGTGATCCTACCACCTCTGCCTGCCAAGTAGCTGGGACTATAGTTAAGACTTTTTTTTTTTTCCAGCTAGGTACAGTGGCTCACTCCTGTAATCCCAGCACTTTGGGAGGCCAAGGCAAGCAGATCATTTGAGGTCAGGAGTTTGAGACTAGCCTGGCCAACATGGTGAAACCCCATCTCTACTAAAAATACAAAAATTAGCCAGGCACCTGTAATCTCAGCTACTTGGAAGTCTGAGGCAGAAGAATTGCTTGAACCTGGGAGGCAGAGGTTGTAGTGAGCTGAGATTGCACCATTGCACTCCAGCCTGGGCAACAGAATGAAACTTTGTCTCAGAAAAAAAAATACTATTTTTTCCTTCTTTTTAGAGGTAGGATTTCACTTTGTCACCCAGGTTAGAGTGCAGTGCCATGATCATAGCTCAGTTCAGCCTCAAACTCCTGGGCTCAAGCAATCCTCCTGCCTGAGCTTCCTGAGTGGCTAGGACATTTGGCACCTAGCACAATGCCTGGTGAATTTTTCTATTATTATATTTTTTGTAGAGACAGGTCTCACTATGTTGCCCAGGCCAGTCTCAAATTCCTGGCCTCAGATGATCCTCCTGCTTCAGCCTCCCAAAGCACTGGCATGAGCCACCAGCATGCCTGGCCCTACAAATGGCTTACGGTCTGCAGATCTGAGTGTTCATTTCAGCTCTGCCACATTCTTCCTGGTGACCTTTCACAAGTCACTGAATCTTTAAGCATTCAGTCGCTTCTCTTTCTAAAGGAATTGTGTCCACAGCTTGTGTGCCTCACACCAGGGCCCCGTTTCTGCTTTGTGAGGACTTTGAAGCACTGGGGGAATTGGGATGCACCACATGCCTCCTGGTTCTGCATTACCACGCTGTCTTCTGAGCGCTCCTTACCCTCATCACACACATGTGAGCTCCTGTTGCCAAGCCAGGCTGTGTCAGATGTTGAGATACAAGAATGAAGAAAACTTTACCTGGGTAGTTAACTAGTGTCTATTCACCAGAATGAGTCGTTTGAAGGTAAAGAGTCTACATTAAGCTTTTCTCTGCCACCCAACCCTTGTACCTAGGACAGCTCCAAGGTCCAGATGTGCCTGATGAGATGTTTTTAGTTAGGAAATATTAAGAATAAATCTCTGCATATGACCCGGTGTCTCCTTGGTGTTAGATCTTTTTGTGGTACCAGATGACCAAACCTTAACTAGTTTCCTTGTTTCAGAAAATAAAGACTTATTATCTTAACCCAACCCCTTATCTGCTTTTTAAACAATGAATTTGGGAGCATTTAGAGAATAGTGTATTGATTAATACAAACTGGTAACAATAATACTAATAGCTACACTTTGTTGAATGATTCCTGCATATCAGCTTTACAGCTCCAGGTTTATCAGGAGTAATTCTGTTCTACTAGGAAAAAACTGCTATTGCCCTTTAGGCCAGAGTGTGTTATATATTTCTACTTTAGCCAAGTAGTTGACACTATGTCTGTATCTTGATAGATATGCTAATTTCCTGGGCAAAAGAGAATTTACCTGGGCTTGGAAATCAACCAAAGTAATTTCCTGGGTTTAGAGATTCTTAACTATGTCTCTAAACAGTATTGATTACCAGGTCTGTGTCAAGTTGAAAGGTGATTCTGAATGTTGGGTCATCAGCATATATTGTTTAGTACGTTCATCAGAAGCTCAAGGGGAAACAGATTTGCAGCTTTGCTATAGAAGACAGCTTCAAGACTTGTAAAATGACATTGACAGATAAGAATGAGGAGCTACAGAAAAATAAAATAAAACTTATTAGGAAAAAGGTTAATAGCCTGTAATACAGAAAGTCGCTTGCAAGGTACAAAGGATTCCTGGCTTGGTAATGACTCATGCGAGGAAGGAATGAGGTTTAGACAGATGAAACCTCACATAAAGAAATCCTGTGACAAGGCTGCCAAAATAGTGAGAACAATTGAAATCTACCACCCGATTAAAAGGCAGCAATAGTTGTGCTTTCTCTGTGAATATTGCTATAATGAAAATTATAATTCCATTATTCTGAATTCATTTTTACATTCTAAATACATTTATATCGATTGAAAATTTTTCCATCAAAATGCACATAATGATATATTGTCAGTGGACTTGAAAAATTAGAAATATTTTAATAATTCAAAATAAATACTCCACTCAAGAGAATGGCAGAATAGCTTTTCTCTTGTTTATCATTGTTGGAAAATGCTTGTAGCAGTTATTTATATACATACTTTTAAAACAATTTTTACTAGTTCTGTTAATTGACAAAATTGAAAAAGATTATGAATTCCTTTTATAAAGAGGAAAATGAAATTGAGATGTGATCATATCATGATAACTCATTCAGGAATCTCATATAAGCATTGTTAGGTGAGTCATTTTGGTGGGAGCAGGGCAGCTCATTTTAAGGGTGATACTGACAAAGACGGTATAACACAGATGGCAGGAAATATGAAAAATGTCTTCTGTGTAGAAACCTAGAATATTTATCCAAGGAGTCATAAATAATAAAGGTCTTCCACTACATGAAGGCATAGCCTATAAATAAATAATCCCTCTGTTCTGAATATCACCAAATGTCAAAGCTAGGAGTCCCAAACAGGATGATTAAAACAAGTTGTAAGAAACAAACATATAACAACAAAAATGTTTTCAGAATGAGGCAAGCTGCCTCCGAGAATAGACTTTGCTACTAGGTACATTCTGGAGAAAATCTTTAAATTTTAGGATAATCTCTGGGGTGACTCATGAGGTCCTTTCTTACTATAAGGTTGTGTGCCCCATGGTTATAACATCTGGAGTCAAATTATCATCTGAATCCTAACCCATGTTTCTGGGCTCACCTCTGCCATGACACTCACTCCCTTTGCCACAATGCCAAAATGTTTGTAATTGCAAATTCAATCTGGTGAGATATTGAAATTTTTGAACAAATTCTGTGTTTCTTGATACGAGGCAGTTTGTGGAATGTTAAGTGACTTGAGTCTTCCAGGAATATTATTTAGCTTCCATTTCTCTCCGTGTATATAGATGCTTCCCTATTCTGGTAACAGTGGATTAACTTTGTGGGAAATAGTTAAGTCATGGCTGAACAAAAAGCAAAGTGTTTCCAATCATCGGTGTGTTTTTTTCTTCCCATGAGAAAATATACTTCCTATAAATTTAGGAAGAGGTCAAGGCACCTCACTTCCTCTCTATTTTTTTTTTTTGACTTATTTTTGCTATTCACTTTTACTTGTGCAAAAATAGTTAAAGAAAAACCCTGGAGATATCTTTAAAAAAAAAAAAAGTATGCTATTTAGGTTCAGTTTCATGTTACAGACCTAGAAAGCAATAGTGTCTTTGTGGTCAAACAGAATTTAGGAACAAGGCTGAGAGAATTTTTCTTTAAGAGTGATATTTTATAGGACTTGTAAAATACAAATAGTTAGGGGCCGGGCGTGGTGGCTCATACCTATAATCCCACCACTTTGGGAGGCCGAGACGGGTGGAATCACAAGGTCAAGAGATCGAGACCATCCTAGTCAACAAGGTGAAACCCTGTCTTTACTAAAAATACAAAAATTAGCTGGGCATGGTGGCGCACGCCTGTAGTCCCAGCTACTTGGGAGGCTGAGGCAGGAGAATTGCTTGAACCCAGGAGACGGAGGTTGCGGTGAGCCGAGATTGCGCCATTGCACTCCAGCCTGGGTAACAAGAGCAAAACTCCATCTAAAAAAACAACAACAACAACAACAAAAATATATATATATATATATATATACACATAGTTATAGAATTATAGCTACAGAAAACACTCTGTGATACCAGCTAACAAGCTGCACAAGAAGCCTCATCTGTCTCATGCATAAATCCCTATTGCAAAAGGCCCCCTGGCCAACAGGAAATCAACCTAACTAACCTCACAGTGGAGAAAACTTTTCCTGCAGAATTGCAAGATCAAAGCAGGCCTTGTGGAAGACATGGCATTGGATCTGGTCCTGAAAGATAGGAAGAATTTGAAGTATAAAGCGGAATATTTTTCAGCCAAAAAAAAGAAGGAAATCCTGCCACTTGCAACAACACAGAGGAACCTGGAGGACATTGTTACGTAAAATAAGCATAGGAAGACACAGACAGACAAATGCTGCATGAACTCATGTGTGGAATCTAAAAGGGTCAAGCTCGGCCAGGCGTGGTGGCTCACACCTGTAATCCCAGCACTTTGGGAGGCCAAGGCAGGTGGATCTTCTGAGATCATGAGTTTGAGACCAACTTGACCAACATGGTAAAACCCCCTCTCTACAAAAAATACAAAATTAGCCAGGTGTGGTGGTACATGGCTGTAATCCCAGCTACTCAGGAGGCTAAGGCAGGAGAATTACTTGAACCCAGGAGGCAGAGCTTGCAGTGAGCTCAGATCATGCCATTGCACTCCAGCCTGGGCAACAAGAGCGAAACTCTGTCTCAAAAATAAATAAACAAATAAAAGTGCCAAACTCATAGATGCAGAGAGTGAAACGGGGATTGCCAGGAGTAGGGGAGAAGAGAAACTGGGTGAGAGGCTGGACAAAGGACTCAAGCTTTCAGTTATAAGAGGAATTAGTTCTGGAGATCTCATGTACAGTATGGGTAGTGATGAATGTGTTAACTGATTTTAGTAATCATTACACAATGCATACATATGTCAAACCATCATGTTTCACACTGAAAATATTTAATTTTTGTCAAATATTTCAAAATTTAAAAAATATATTTTTAAAATAAAATATAATAATGAAATGGACTGTAATCATGGTTAAGTAACCTACCCAGATACAAGGAGATAGAAAACTAGAATGTTCTCAAGTATGCAGAAAGAGCCACTAAAGCTATGCAAGTCAATAAATGTAATAAACCACATGAACAGAATTAAAACAAAAATCACATGATTATCTCAACAGACACAGAAAAAGCATTTGACAAAATCCAGCATTCTTTAACGATTAAAACCCTCAGCAAAATCGCCATAGCAGAGACATAACTTAAGGTAATAAAAACCATCTATGACAAACCTACCAACATGATACTGAAGGGTGACAAGCTGAAAGTATTCCCCCTGAGAACTGGAATAATGCAAGAATGCCCACTTTCACCACTTCTATTCACTGTAATACTGAAACTCCTAGCCAAAGTAATCAGACAAGAGAAGGAACTAAAGGGCATCCAAATTGCTAAAGAAAGGAAGTCAAACTGTTGCTCTTTGCTGATGATATGATTGTATACCTAAAAACCCTAAAGACTTTTCCAAGAAGCTCCTAGAACTGATAAATGAATTGAGCAAAGTTTTAGGATACAAAATTATTGTACACAAATTGATACCTCTACTATACACCAACAGCAACCCAGCTGAGAATCAAATCAAGAACTCAATCCCTTTTACAATAGCTGCAAAAAAAAATAAAATAAAATAAGTAAGCCCCCCAAAAACCTTAGGAATATACCTATCCAAGAAGGTAAAAGACCTCTACAAGGAAAACTACAAAACACTGGAAGTAATCATAGATGACACAAACAAACGGAAACACATCCCATGCTCGTGGATGGGTAGAATCAATATTGTGAAAATGACCCTATTGCCAAATGCAGTCTACAATTTCAACACAATTTCCATCAAAACACACCATCATTCTTCACAGAATTAGGAAAAGCAATCCTAAAATTTATATGGAACCAAAAAAGAGCCCTCATAGCCAAATCAAGACTAAGCAAAAAGAACAAATCTGGAGGTTTCAACTGATTTCAAACTATACTGTAAGGCCATAGTCACCAAACAGCATGGTTCTGGTATATAAACAGGCATGTAGACCAATGGAACAGAATAGAGAATCCAGAAATAGAGCCAAATGCAACCAACTGATCTTCAACAAAGCAAACAAAAATATAAAGTGGAGAAAGGACACCCTATTCAACAATTGGGGCTGAGATAATTGACAAGCCACCTTAGGAAAATATAACCAGTATAAAAATCCACAGCAATATAGTAAATAGTGTTTGGCAACTGATTAAAACAAGAATTGGGTAGTAAGAATTGGCAGAATTTATTAGTGCTCTCCAGGTGAGAGATGTGTTGGGGATAGAGAGTAGTCTGGCCTTGTCCTATGTATACCTATATGGATCTGGGGTAGTCGTCCTGATTCATATGACCTGTGTACAATATCCCTTAAGAGCATCCAGTTCCTCCTGGGCTAGGCCATGTTGCATCCAGGCCATTTGTACCTCCTTTCCTTCTCTCTGTGGCCGCTTGCCCTCTCTCTGCATGTCCAGACTTTCTTAGACTTTTGGGGAAGCTCTATTTGGGAAAGAGAGCTATTAGTTAACCACCCACTTACGCAGCAATTCAGTGTTATGCTAGTTTGCTTTCCTGTGGGAACAACCTCAAACTCTCAGTGGCTTAAACCAACAGCTACATTCCACTTGGATTATATGAGGGCTGCATGTTGTCTGTTGGTCTGATCTATGGCTTGCCTTTGCTCCAGGGTCTAGGCTAAAGGAGTCATCCTCTCTTGGGAAATGCCATGTTCCTGCTAGAGGTAATCTTGGACTGGGCACACTACTATTTTGCTGCTCATTTCATCAACCCCACCCAGCCACTGTGTGGCAAGCCAGTGTTCCTTGCTTGTGGGAGATGCTGTACTTTGCATGCAATGGTGAGGAGAGTGAACAGCAGGGTGTGATTAAACAGTCAACAGCCACCTGAAGCCACTTTCTTTGCTAAGTGGACCTCAACTCAATGGTCTCATTCTGAAAGATGTGGCATAATTTCTCACTTGGAATCGTAATTTCTCTCTAATAGGCTCTGCTGTTCTCTTGCCAGTCAAGAGGATTGAAAGGGATTGAAGCTCTGCCCCTCCTCCACAGCCACTGGCTTCTGGCAGACATTTCTGGTGCTGATGTGCTCCTCAGAGTGCTGAGCTTTGGGGGAAATCCTGTTGCATGGTGCCAGACCCTCTTTCTCCATCTCATAACTCCATCACAGAGTTGGCCTACCATGGATGAACTTATCCTAGGTTCAAGATGTTCTGACCAGGTGACCGGGCTTCTTCAGTGACAGATGGACCACTGCTCTTACCCCCTCATACCTGCTTCATCTGAGCTACTCGCCAGTGGCTGATCTCGAACTCCTGACCTTAAGTGATCCACCCACCTCGGCCTCCCAAAGTGCTGGGATTACAGGAGTGAACCACCGTGCCCTACCAAAAATTGCCTTTTTCTATTGGGTCATTTTTCTTTTCTGTACTGATTTTCATATAGCCCATTAGGTTCAAAATTATTCTTTTTGTGTTGGTCCTCCCTGAACAGCCAGTCTAAACTAGCATCTCCCATCTCTCACCAAACTGTATTCTCTCACCTGCTTTATTTCTCTCCTTGGCACTTTCTGAAATCTGAGGTTTATCAACATATGTGATGATGTCAGTGTCTACCTCTCCTATGAGAAAAGGTTCTTATTAGTTTCATTTCCTACCGTTACCCTTGTGACTAGAACAAGGCCTGGCACATAGACGTTCAACAAGTATTTGTTGGCTGGATTAATTAACTGGATTGATACATATTCTGGATATATCATCTGAACGTACTAAGCCCTTGTCAGCTATAGCACATGGTTAGATATACGTGATACCTAATCCTCGATGACTAATGGTGTATTTTTGTATACAGGTATGTTTAACTTTAATGTTGTCAAATTATTATAATAATTATTTTTTTGTGATTGCCACTTTAGTAAATCTGTTCCCATCCTGAGAACAAAAACATTATCCTTGTTCTTCCAAAGACATGCTGAATTTTGCTGTTCACTCTTAGGTTTTAATCTCTCTGAAACATTTTTAGAAATGGTATCTGATAGAAGTCTACATTTTTTTCCTGAACAAACAGTGTCTGGATCATTTTATCCCATATTTTACCTCTTACTTGCTGATCTGCAATACGTTTCTTCGCACTTAAGGTTGGATTCTCTTTTAGCCTGTGAGCTGTGTCTATGCACTGCCACGCTCTTTAATCTCCATAGATTCCTAGTAGGGTTTGATAGTTTTAGTTCGGAAGTGCCCACCCACTTTGGTTCCAGTGCATGATTTGCTAGAAGGACTCACAGGACACAGAACAGCTGTTAGATCCACAGCTACCATTTATTACAGTGAAAGGATACAGATTAGAAGCAGCCAGGAAAAAAGGTGCACGTAGCAGAGTCCAGCGCCAATGAGGGAGGCATGAGCTTCCAGTTGTGCTCCACATGACTAACCATAACCACTCAGTCTGCAGCCAGCTGTCCACCACCCCCAGCAGTCAAAGTGACACAGTCTGACCCAAAGCCCAGGCACGCATAAACAGGTATTCACCATAAAGCACATTGATAGCGTCTGGTGTGACCCAAAGTTTCAGGTTTACAAAGGCACTCATAGCATACAGAGTATTACAAGGGCTCAGAGGTTATCTCCAGGAGCCTGTCAGGGGCTATCCTGAAGCCGCTTGGAATATGCAGGGTTTGGGCCACCCAGGCTGCTGAGTTAACACTTTACTGCACGGTTCTTCTTTTCCAAAGTGGTTTTGTTTTTTTCTTGGCCCTATATACTTTCACATCAATTTTATATTTAACTTTTTTCAATGAAATACCCTGCTGGTATTTATATTTGAATTGAATTTGATTTGATTATTAAATATCTTCATAATATTTAGACCTCTGATACAAAAGCTTTGTCTATCTACCCATTCTTTTTTAGTTTATTTGCTGTCTTGAAAGACAAGGCTACATTTACTTCTGCACAAAAGTTTTGTGTATCTATGTTAGATTTAATTTTAGGTATATTGTTTTTGTGAGAATTATAAAGTATATACTTTATTTTTTTTAATTTAGGATATTTGCATCCTTCTCCATTAATGAGCTTGGACTATAATGCTTTGTTCCCACATATTTTTATTTATTTATTTATTTCTGATTATTTTTCTATTCTCTAGTACAGATGACATAAGACCAGAAGTGTCTGTACCTTGAATAGAATTTATTAGCAACACCTCTTTGGCACTTTGTTGAAGTTAATTTTCAAGAGTTGGTGTAATTCATTTAGTTCATGGAGGACCATTAAAGTTTTTTCTCTTCTGTAATTACTTCAGCTGCTAGAAAGTTTTCTAGGAAACAGGCGACTGTATTTTGCCATACCGTAGGTTGTCTAGCAGACCTGTAGTTTGCCAAACATGGCTTCTTCCTGGCTGTCCCTGGCTCTCAGATCTCTCCATTTCTAGAAGAAGTCAGCCACCACCCTGAGAGGACACTCAAGCAGCCCTGGGGCAGGAGGCCAGGTGGGAAGGAATGGACTTATCAGCACCCACTTCCCAGAAATGTGCCTTGGAGGAAGGTTCTCCAGTTCCAGTTGTACATGGCTGCCACCCCAGATATCTGCCGGAAGCCTCCTGAGAGCTCCCAAACCAGAAACATGTATTTGAGCTGCTCCTAAGTACAAGTATATGACCCACTCACACATGAGAGATGATAAAAGATTATTGTTTTTGAAATCACTAAGTAGGGGGGTGACCTGTTTGCAACAATATATTACTAATACAAATGTTTTCTTATTATTACAAATAAAATTGCTATTTCACTAGTGACCTATAAGGATTTTCATAATATTTACATATAACTTTTTTGTTATGTTTTGTTTTGATTTCTAATTGCATTACCTTGCGATTGAAGAACAATTGGGTAACAATGTCTGCATATCTTTATTGAAAATTTTCTTGTATTTATGGCATACAGCCCATTTTTATAAATGTTCCATGAGTGAATGAGAATATGTACTTTCTTAATTATTTGTTGCAGTTAAATATTGACACAATTGACAAATATATAATCACTTTACTTACCAATTTCTTCTTGAAGTTCTGACTGCGTAGTTGATACTATGTTACTAGGTTTAGACAAGCTTAAAATTGTTGTCTATTTCTGTGGAGTTGTATACTTGACCCTCATGTACTGAATTTATTTGTTCCTAATGATACATTTTGCCATTTGGTTTATTTTTCTGGATGGTAATAATACCACGGGGGCTTTCTTCTGGTTAGAAAATGTCTGAGGCTAGGCATGGTGGCTCATGCCTATAATCCCAGCAGTTTGGGAGGCCAAGGCGGGCAGATCACCTGAGGTCAGGAGTTCGAGACTAGCCTGGCCAACATGGCAAAACCCCATCTCTACTAAAAATACAAAAATTATCTGGGCATGGTGGCAGGAGGCTATAATCTCAGCTACATGGGAGGCTGAGGCAGGACAATTGCTTGAACCTGGGAGGCAGAGGTTGCAGTGAGCCAAGATCGTGCCACTGCACTCCAGCCTGGGCAACAAGAGCAAGACTCTGTCTCAAAAAGAAGAAGGGAAAAAAAAAAATGTCTGCTATGCCTGCTATCTATTTTCCTTCCTTTTGCATTAATATTTCTATTTCCCTATACTACATACATATTTACTCTCAACAACATTTTCTGTTATAAAATATTTCAATAGGAACATCTGTGTCTTTTTATTTGCATGTATTCATCTCCTCTTCATCCCATTTGTGGATGAGAGATTCCAACACTAGGGTTACGGAAATGACTAGACACAACACTGGACAGATGAGTTCACACCAGCTTATTAGTCCCAGGCACACACAGTCCAGGTGAGGACGGACCCACATGATGTGGGGTCACATGAAGGCTGCACTTGGGACCAGAGTGAACAAGCAGGGGCTGAGGGAGTGAGGGAGCCAGGCTTTGTAGTCACAAGAGGGTGGAATGACCCTTGCTTCCTGGCTCTGCCACCCATGAAAATGAAGGTTGTCTAGTGGGCCTGTTGCCGGAGCAGGGTGGGTAGGGGGATTATAGTTAGGCTATTTAAGATCCTCCGGATTCTAGGTATTAAAGTGGCACATAATATTAATTTTATGCCTTATAACAGACATCTTTTGATTGTTTATGTTTATTATTTTACCAATATATTTAGATGTGTTCCAGTCATTTTATTACATGCTATGTATTATACTCAATTTTCTGTTACTGTTTTTTAGTATCTGGCTGGAGAGCTATACATTTCATTTCTCTATTTTTAAAGATTCCCTTTCATATTTTAATATAGTTAACTATACTGTTTTAATTCCACTAATTAACCAGAATAATTCAATGACCTTAGGACTTGTGAATTCTCCCTTTCGACTCCCATTATTTAAAATCTGGTGTTTTGGCTTCATTCGGTTTTTTAAATCTGAAATTAATTATGCTGTAGTTATGAGAACTACCATCCTTTTCTATCTTTATCCTGCTAGATGGGTCAACTGGAATCCTGGGTGGAGGGCCTGCCCTTCACAGCTGCCCTGTGTTTGCTCCCTCTAGATCCCTGTGGTGACACAGTGATGACCACCCTGATATCCCTTCAGGAGTAAAGGGCTTATTGCCCCGAGACTGACAGTGCTGCCAGCAGAAGCCCTGGACAGACAGTCCCTTCAGGAGTAAGGACTTATTGCCCCATCTGACAATGTGGCCAGGCACAAGCCCCTTCCGACATTGCCCCACCACCCAAAGTCATGACCCCCTCCCAGAGGATCCCAAGACTGATCAACCTGGAGCACTAAGGGCCTCACCTCTCGCCCGAATCCAGATAATTTTTAAGAGCCATGCAATCTTTAGAATTCCCTGCAAGGTTGGCTGAGTCTTGCCATCTTCCTCGACTCTGTCCTGCCTTCTACTCCTCACTTCCAGGCAGAGATTCCTGGAGCATTCCCTCATACCGCTCCTGCATGGCAGTCTCAGAGCTTGCTTCCCACAACAATGTCCCAGTGGCATGACCATCCAGGAAACAATTCCTATTAGCGTCTTACCTTA
This sequence comes from Aotus nancymaae, assembly GCF_030222135.1. Classification (NCBI taxonomy): domain Eukaryota; kingdom Metazoa; phylum Chordata; class Mammalia; order Primates; family Aotidae; genus Aotus; species Aotus nancymaae. The sequence goes on from NW_026988425.1 coordinate 125,099,499, forward strand.
TACACTCCCAAGCCACAAGGAGAGCATAAATTCACACATGAATACACTGGAGGCATCAGCTTTTGCCTATAAATCCTTAGGGGAGACTTTACCACCTATAACCTGCGATCAGTCAAACAGGCTCCCTGTTGTTTCTCTGAACCCATGGGAGGCTGGATGATCTTCTACTCTCTGACTTACTGGGAGGGAGGGGCAGTGTCAGCACGTGGGACAGGCTTACTGTGAATCTAGGTCTAATTTCTACCTGACGCAGCCCAAAGCACCACCTCCTACTATAAAAGGAGGACGTCAGTGGGGTCCACTCATGTGCTTTATAGTTCTGGTTTGCAGATTCCTCTCAAACTGTGGTCTTGGGACTTTGTTGGAATTTCAGTTCTCCATTTGAAACTATGTTTGCTACAGTATCGGTACTTCTGAATGTTCTGCACTAGGAAGGTATCCAATTATCTGGTCTGCTCTATTGCTGGGAATGAACATCTTCTCACTATAAATGATGCAAGCATTTGTTTATACATTTTTTATGAGTTCGATTTATGAGATTCATCCTTTCAGAGATCTCTCCTTGTACGAACTGGTGTAATGAGGTTTCCAATTCTAAATGCATAGAACCTCAGGCTCTGCTGCTTGTGGAAACTCCTCCAGGTACAGACACCATTGTTGACAGTGCCTGCACAGCTCATATTCACATCTCAAAGAGCTCTGTTTAGTTGAACGAATTATCTACTACAGAAATCAGGTCCTTGGGTTCATTTGATAAAGAAAGTTCCACTAGATTGCCTATTTCCATCTTTTTTTCTACCTCTTTGACTCCAGAACCTAGCTTAGGGCCTGGAAATCATAAGGGCTTAACATAGTTATTTTGATGAATTCTTTTAAAAAGTGATTTCCTTCATTTTGTACTTTCTTCTAAAGAGTGAAAAAGAAATAGACATTACTGAGGTTTTTTTGGAATAAATCAAATATGTTAGATATGGTTTTTCTACCTTATAGAGGAGTAAAGATACCATGGTTTCTGTCTGAAAACTTGAAATAGCACAAAAGTGGCTGCTCTTGGCCTAGCCAGGAATTCTCTTGAACATTATTTATGATTAATGACCTTCAAGTTTATAGGAGTAACAGTTTTCAAATGGGCCCTGAAACATTCTTCTTTAACTTTAAAAAGACTTGGAAGTAATATTTCTCTGAATTACTGTACTGTACAATGAAAGTCTTTCACTGCCAGTGAAGGGTATCTTTGCACTAAAATAATTTTGTTTTGCATCAAAAATATACACGTTGCACTAAGAAATTATATTGGAGTACATGTAAATGCCTAGCTTAAAAACAAATGGCTCACTTTAAGGTAAAAGCTCATAGTTTAAAAATTAGACTTTCTGGTGGCTTACGCCTGTAAATCCCAGCACTTTGGGAGGCGGAGGTGGGCAGATCATGAGGTCAAAATATCAAGACCATCCTGGCCAACATGGTGAAACCCCGTCTCTATTAAAAATACAAAAATTCACTGGGCGTGGTGGTGCGTGCCTGTAGTCCCAGCTACACGGGAGGCTGAGGCAGGAAAATTGCTTGAACCCAGAAGGCAGAGGTTGCAGTGAGCCAACATGGTGTCACTGCACTCCAGCCTGGCAACAGAACAAGACTCTATTTTCTTTTAAGGAGTAATGCAGCATCCTTTCCACCTGTCCTTTGATGAAGATTAGCAGAGGAATGGATACAACTCTTCAAGCTGAAAGAATCCTTAGAGATCATTAAAGGGAACTCCTTACCTAAATATGAGAACTGACGTTACAATAGATGAGAAAGAATGGGCTTGGGAGGAATCAGACATGGGTTCTTTGAAACCAGAGCCATCCCTTCTCGCCTTTCTCTGTGCTCAGTTCAAGATTACCATCAGTGATTCCCTCTTTCCTTTCTTCCATCAAGACAAATCTGATCTCTCCTGTGCTGCATTTTCTCAGTTTTTATCAGGTGACAGAGTGCTTTGTGCTAAGTTGTTAATAGTTTTGTTTGTTTGTTTGAGATGGAGTTTTGATCTTGTCTCCCAGGCTGGAGTGCAATAGCACAATCTTGGATCACTGCAACCTCTGCCTCCTGGGTTCAAATGATTCTTCTGTCTCGGCTGGGATTAGAGGTACACATCATCATGCCCAGCTAATTTTTGTATTTTATAGTAAAGTCAGGGTTTCACCATGTTGGCCAGAATGCTCTTGAACACCTGACCTCATGTGATCCACCTGCCTCGGCCTTCCAAAGTGCTGGGATTACAGGCATGAGCCACCGTGACTGGCCAGGTGTTAATAGTTAATAATACCTTGATCTTGTACCACTTTCCTGCGGAATGTTCAAGTAAAACATTATTTCTAATTTAAAATAGAGGTCTTTGGGGACATTATGTAGGCTATTATATAGGGCCATTATATAGGTCTGATGCTCTTTTCAATGCTCCCAAATTCAGAACGCCTGTAATCTACCTGTGAGGCTAGTCCCAATGTGGCCTCCAGATGGAATACTCCAGAAAGGTTTTCCTTCATATCATTCACCAGTTATCTGAGTCCCTCTGTCTTGGGATGGAGATTGAGCAAATAGTCAATATGCATTAAACACAAATGACCTAAGTGAGCATCTAAAAGCTGATCTTGGCAACTTTGGTAATCCTGGGAATAATGTCAATTATCTTTAAATTATAAAATTACTCTGAATGTACCATATTGACTTGCTTTTCACTACAGCATTCTAGAAAGCAGCCTGGATCAAGGCTTTTTCTTTTGCAGAATCTACAGAATTTCAGGAGGGAGAGACATGAACACCAGGGACCTGAGCACAGACTGGGGTAGACGGTGTCTCTGATGGGTCCTGGTGATTCCTGCCTCCTGGTAGGCAAGCCCTTCCCTGAGTTTCAGCTGGACCTAGTGACTCACTTCTAACGTGCAGAACACAGCAGATGTCGCTTCTGAGATTAAGCTACAAAACACCAGTGTCTTTTGCCTTGAGCTCTCTCTCTTGCTCTCTGCTCAGTCTGAGGGAAACCAACTGCTATGCTGTGAGCTTCCAAATGGAGAGACCCATAGAGTGAAGAACTGAGGGTGGCCTCAGGCCTCAGCTGAAAACCAGCAAGGATCTGAGCTCTCAGCCCAATAACCTGAAAGGGGCTGAATCCCGCCAACATCACAGGAGTAAGTTGGAGCAGCTCCTTGCTCAATTAAACTTTTAGACAAGATTATCATCTTAGCTGACACCTGGATGTGACCTTGTGAGAGATTCAGAGCTCAAGATGCATCCAAGCCATATCCAGTTTCCTGGCACCCAGAAGCTGTGAACGATGGCTGTTTTAAGTCTACATGTTTTGGGATGATTTGTTGTGCAACAATTAATACCTAACACACAGGGTAAAACATATAGAACTATATAGAACTATTCTGATTTAGTCTTTTCTTCTGGAACTAAGAACAAAAACCAGTCCTAGTTAATAAAACAGTTAAGAACTGATGTGGCCAGTTAGCATATTTTTTTTTTTTTGTATTTCTTTAAAATATTGCATGTAAGTATTGTATGTGCTTATCTCAATATGAGGCAAAATATATTTACAAGTGTGTTTTCAAATTCAGGCTTCATAGCCAACACCCAAGCACCATGGTCAATGATTGCTTTGGACTCAAAAAATCATTGAATGTTAAGTTTGCAAATGCAGCATTATAAGAAACCAAATTGTGGCAGGCATCAGAATCCTCCTGTCTCTAACTTAAAATTGGGGGCTCAGCATAGCTTGTTCCCAATTATTCTTTATATACTCTTAATCAGATATAATTGTTTTTCTAAACAATTATTTGAATTTGCTCTGCTTAGCAATACCTATTACTAGACCCTCATCAGCTGAACTCAAGTGAAAAGAAAAAGGGAGAGAGAGAGAGCTCTTATGAGCACCTGTCAAGTACAAGGCCCTGCACCTGGTATTTCTAGAGGCAAAGACGGAGTGGTCTAGTGCTTATGCTCAGGTAAGTGGCTGCGAATTGGAGCTAAGTAAACAGTACACAATGCGTCTGATATAAGGCACAAGACGTCCAGTGCAGCAGCGACATACTAGAAAAGTGCCATGAGGTTTCAAGCCAGAGAGACTTCAGAGCTAATTGAGAGGATCAGAGAGGATGTGTGAAGGGTCTCACCCCGGGTAGGTCTGGCCCTTGTCAGCTCCACCCAGGGATGGATTACTCTGCAGCCGCATAAGAAAGGGGCCCAGCTTCTCAGGGAGCATCTCTCCTGAAGCCACGTCTTCTTCTTTGGTGACACCCATCACAGTGAGTTGGCCTCAGGTCCACCTCTTACCTGCCTGCCTAAAATCCTCACTGGAAATGAGGTTCTGTTTCCCAAGTACTCTGGGACCTGGTCACATTTCATTCCCCCCGTGTGGTGGTGTGCTTGGTCATGGAGGAAAACGGGTAGGCCATACTTCCCAAGCCAGCCCCAGCTGGTTTCCCAGTCCTGAGTTCTTTGCTGACTTTGGAAGGCAGCTCAGACAGAGTTGACATTTGTGATGTGACTTGAAGCATGAGGAATAGGGTGGATGGCAGTGTAGAGGGAGAAGCTTAACCACATTGTAGTGAAATAGGCCAGGCACACAGCTTCAAGCTGTAGCTATGTAAACGCTCTACCCTCTTCTTTGTGTTCAAACTAGGAAGCTTCCAGGTTCAAATATCGTGGTTTACAGAATTGTCCTTGCAATTGAAGGCTTTATGTAATGAACAGTGTTTGTTTCCAGGAGAAAGTCTAAAGGAATTTGCCTCTATGGCTGGTTTTATCCTCTGTAATTGGCCGGGTACGGTGGCTCATGCCTGTAATCTCGGCACTTTGGGAGGCCGAGGCGGGTGGATCACAAAGTCAAGAGATCAAGACCGTCCTGGCCAACATGGTAAAACTCCGTCTCTACTAAAAATACAAAAATCAGCTGGGTGTGGTGGCGCCTCCACCTCCCAGGTTCAAGCAATTCTCCTGCCTCGGGAGGCTGCAGCGCCAGGCCCAGGACCCCCAGTCCCTGGCCGGCCCCAGCGCCGAGGGCACAACCGGCGGCGGCTCTCCCTCCCAGCCGCCGGGCCCGGAGCAGCGCAGCCCCCCGAGCGGTGCCCCGTCGCCGTGCACTCGCCCGTGGCCTCGCGCCGCGTCACCGCCTTCCTGAGGGGGCCCGGGCCCAGGGCCACGGCGGGGGAGCAGAGGTCGCCGCCGCCCGTGCGACTTCGAGGCCCAGAGGAGGGAGAGGCGTCTCTGTCTCTTCCGCATCCACAAGGTGAGGCCCTCCCAGTTTATCCCGGCCCTATCTTACGCTCCATGCCCCGCTTCTCTGCTGCATGCCCGGCTACAATGTGAGCCCCTCGCCTCCCCTACTCTGCCTTTCTGTCCCCAGCTCCAGCTCCAGCTCTCCTGTTCTCAAGATTGTTCTATTTTTCTCTGTGTCGTCGGGAGACTGAGGCAGGAGAATTGCTTGAACCTGGGAGGTGGAGGTTGCAGTGTGCCAAGATCGCGCCGTTGTACTCCAGCCTGGTGACAGAGGAAGACTCTGTCCCAAAAAAAAAGAAATTAAAAAAATGGATGTTTTCAGTAGAATTTATTTTAAAATTTACATAATTTTGGCATGCTGGGAGGCAAACGGGGTCTAACTGCAGTCTATAAAGTATGGGCTGGCAAAAGATGAAAAACAGCAGTTTTCCTCTTAGACTCTAACTGAATTCACGCGTTTACAATATAGGTCATTCTAGTAACGGCAGGGGCTGTGGAATTATGAGAGTGTAGAAGATATTATAATTTCGAGATCCTTAAATTCATGGTGAATGGAATTTTCTTTCAGTTATACTTGGTGAGGAGTATATTTGACTCCCAAGAGAAATTTTGAGTATCATTAAATCAATGCATTCTGCGAAGACCAAAATTCTTTTTTCTATTATCATGGAGTCTTAGAACAAAAAGGTATTGTGAGAAGTCAGAGGATGGAATAGATTTTGGGGAGCAGTGTGAATAATGGTGCTGTGCTGGGAAAGAATAGACTAGGGTAAGGATGGGAATTTAAAGATCTATTGAAGGAAGAAAAGACATCACAGGGTTATCAGTTGAATAGAACTGATCCCGATATCAGAAAAAAAAAATGATCAGACATGGTGCCCAGTATAGAATAAGTGAAAAAGGATGAAGATAAGTTATTAGGAGGCTATCGTAATAGCTCAGGCCAAGGAAATGAACATGTATTACTGTGCCTTTTTTAGTCCAAAGACGAGCAATGATCTCAAAGACCATTTAACGTACTAAATTGAGAAGCCAGTAGGAAACAATTTTGAACCATTACTAAGGTTATCTGAACTTTCAATGAGAAAAGCATGTAATTCCCTTACTCAGGTTATGTTGGGATAAGTATTTCTAGCTTCCCCATAATCAATTTCAATTTTGCCAAGCTTTGAGATGGGAATTCAATGAGGGGCGTGAATCCTGTGGTGAATAAAGGGGACGCAGTCCACAGAGTTTCAGGCTGCTTTTCTGAATGTGTGTAGACTTGGTCATTGTGCAAAGGCCCTGGCCTTGCCAGCTGCACAGGACCTCCGTGGAGGCCCAAAGGCAAAGTCAGAAATAAGGTATCAAAAAAACTAGGATCATGTCTTTGTTCCAGCCACTGAGTCCTCAGCCCCATGTGGCATGGTCGTCCTTCTCCCCTGACCAAAGCACATGGGCACTGCCGGCCTCTGGTCCAGGGATCTTCTGCCCTGGTGAGCTCTCACGCTCTGCGCTACTGAGAAACTAAGAAGTCTGCACCACCATCATTTACCTGTGTTCCGTTGTGATTGCTTTGCTGAATAAAATGTTTGGACATTGATATAACCTCAGCAAAGCCTAAGGCATAATTTGTTCATACTGTGTCCTCCTTATTAGAACCTTTGGAGAACTGTGAGATCTCAGAGTTATGTATCTATGCTTCTTTGGGTCTTCAAAACCCTTTGAATTAAATGAACAAGGATATTTCCCACTTATACTAATTGCTAGAAAGTTCTGGATCTATGTTCCCAGTTCTAACAAAGTGTCCAGGAGCTGAGTGGATTTTCTTTTTTGTACTAATTCACCTTTTTCTGGCTTTATTTTCCTATCCTTTTTTTTTCCCCCTCTTCTTATGATTTCTCTAACTTAACTTTTTTTTCTGCATTTCAAGTCCTGCTGAAAAACACTGGTGATCCAAAATTATGTTTACAAAAAAAAAAAAGCAGCCCTTCAGCTTATTAAGTTATCCTTTTATTTTGATGAGCACCAAAATATTTTCCTTTAAATCAATACATATGAGGCTTTTTTAAACTTATTTCCTCCTTTAAGATATCCTTTCTCACATATGATCATCTTTTGCAAGTAAGATCGCCTACACTTACCAGCTTTGAGAAATCTCCTCCTCCCATAGTATTTCCATGATGAAGTGCACATTTTCATCTGCAGCCATAAAATGGCCATCCACAGTTATCGCTTTGCCACCAAGCCCGTCTGCACCAGCAGCTCCTTGACCATCTGGCGCCCAAACCCATGCACCCTGCAAAGGCATTTGCTCACCGGCACTGCTTGCTATTGGCCTCCAGCCTTCTCTCCTTCTGTCTAGTCACAATCTTCTCATGAGTTTTAGTACCAGGAAAACTGCAGAACTGTGGTCTGATTCCAGGGCCCAAAATGTCATGGGAAGCTGGAGACCCCTGACTGCCACTCTCATGGAAGCCCCATTAGCCACGGTGACATCTTGCACTCGTAGACCACAGCGTATAGAGATTAAACCATCTCTGTAGTGCTGAGCACCTTTTTGTGAGTAGAAAAAAGAACCCCAGAGACCAGAGGGAGAATCCAGCCCAGACTGAGAAATAGCCAATCCTCCACCATCCTCCCCGCAGCTTCCAGACACAGACCCTTCTCCATATGCATCTTTGGCAAAAGGCACTTCAGGATCCATTTTTTTCACATAGGCATGGAATTGGTTTGAAAAGAGCCACACCTGTTTACTCATAATGCAGCTAAAAAGGAGCCACATGCAAAGAAAGAGTGAGGCATAGTGAAAACACCATGGGATCAGCTATCAATGACCCTGGGTCCCACCATAGCAGAGTCTGAGCTGGGGATGTTGGTGTCATCATGTTAAAATATAGCTAATAAGGTGTTCTTTATTATTTATTTATTTTCTCGAGACAGAGTCTTGCTCTGTTGCAAGGCGCCAGGCTGGAGGGCAGTGGTGCGATCTCAGCTCACTGCAACCTCCGCCTCCCAGGTAGCTGGGACTACAGGTGTCCACCACCATGCCCAGCTAATTGTTTTTTGTATTTTTTAGTAGAGACAGGGTTTCACCATGTTGGCCAGGATGGTCTCGATCTCTTGACCTCGTGATCCACCCACCTCAGCCTCGCAAAGTTCTGGGATTACAGGCTTGAGCCACCACACCCGGCCCCTTATTTTTAAAAAATGCAAGGAGATAATGTGTATAAAAGAATCATAAAATATTTGGGTTTATATTTTATGCTGCTTGTATACACACTTGTTATTCCAAACAAGGGGTTATACCTTAAAGTCTCGAGCGGTATTTCCAGCCTGATTTATCTAAACCTATTAGTTTTATGAGAGGAGAAAATAGAAACGTATCTTATCTATCAAGATTGTCAATTAAATCAGTACTTGGTGACCTCAGTAGCAGATTTAATTGTCCATATAAAAAGTGAAGGCAAGCTTTGACAATAAATGTAACTGTAAACAAAGTCATCCTGAAACATCACAGCATCCTGGCACGTTTATTACCTATATAGATTATTTTGTTTTCCTGATAGTTAATTTTATGTATCAAATTGGCTAGGCCAAACTACTCAGCTATTTGGTCAAACACCAGTCTGGATGTTGCTATGAAGGTATTTTTTAGAGGAGATAAACCTCGAAGTCAGTAGACTTTCAGTAAGGCAGATTGCTTTCCATGTGTGTGGGGACCTCATCTAATCAGTAAAGGCCTTCAGAAAAAACAGACGGGAATTCCCTGGGAAAGAGGATCCTTTGCTGCGTTGGCCTGCTAGTTCAGATGTGCTAACCAGTGAAAGAAAACAAAATTTGCATAAATCTTGGGCTACAGTTTGGAATCTTTTTCACTGTGTGTGGACCTCCTGGGTTTGTGTACTGTTTTGTGTACTACAATTTATCTGTCTTTGTTACTTGTAAACTAAGTTACATGTAACATGCCTCTTGATATTCACAGCATTTAGCACAGTTCTCTGAAAGCTCTAAATCTGCTTTTCGACAGCATGCACTATCTTCAATAAAAGTTTTGATGCATTGCTTCAATAGGAATATGGATATGGAGACCTACGTTCTGTGTTTCTACTCCCCCCGCCACCGTCCCCTATGTTCTTTTGAAGAAAGATCTATAAAGGCTTTTTTTCCTCTTCTAGTTCCAGAGTGAACCTCTTGACCATTCATCCTAGGAACCGTCATGAACGGAAAACAATGTTACACATCTGTATGTGGTTCTCCTCACTTTTTAGGGAGAAAATAGAACTAGTAAGTGGAGGAACATAGGACCATAGGAAGAAGGATGAGTTTTTAGCTTAGGAAGTGTTCTAATGTACATTAATGTCACACCTTAACCAAGTACCAGTAGTCCTGTGGGCAAAACTGTTTATATTTTAGTATCATGAGTTTTGTTTGATTTCAGTGCCATAAAACATTAATAACACCTACAGAATCATAGACCAGGTAATATAACTAAAGGTCACAAAGTCACATTTAACTATGAAAGTCTTAATATGTCTAAAACTCTATGCTGTTTTCTTTGGTAAATATAACCCTAAAAAGTCGCTATCAGGTTATTATTATTTTTAAAAGTGTTCCTAGTTGCTTCCATTTAATAGGCGATTTTCTGTTTCTATTTCCTTTTTGGAGTGGATGTCCGAAAGGGCTACTCATGAGCTGGACTGATGTTTGCAGTTCCTGTTTTTTTCTGAACTAGAAGATAGTAAAGAGCATCACTGGTGGCTATACAACAGAAGCACTTCATTTTAAATAGTACCTCAAGTACCGGCATAAAATCATTATTTTTGTGTTACAAAGGTTTTATTTTAATTAAGGATATTATTACCCTTGTAGTTTTATATTTACAAATGTAAGGCTAAAACCCACAGATTTATCTGAGGATTTAGTCAGTCATTCTCTTTCTTTCTCCCTCTCCTCAGCAATTTCTACTTCATGGATAGTCACTATTTTACGTGTATACGCCAAACAGGCAGGACCTTGAGATCATGTAAACTTTTTAATGATAAACTTGAATTTAGTATTAACATTCAAACATCCTACAAAAGGGTGCCACTTGATATAGTGTTTACACTATGTGGATAAGGTTTTTGATGTGCTGTTGCAATTGGTTTGCTAGTATTTTATTGAAGATTTTTGCATCTATGTTCATCATGGATATTGGCCTGAATTTTCCTTTTTTGTTGAGTCTCTGCCGGGTTTTGGTATCAGGATGATGTTGGTCTCATAAAATGATTTGGGAAGGATTCCCTCTTTTTGGATTGTTTGGAATAGTTTCAAAGGAGTGGTACCAGCTCCTCTTCGTATATCTGGTAGAATTCTACTGTGAACTCATCTGGACCTGGACTTTTTTTGGTTGGCAGGCTACTAATTGCTGCCTCAACTTCAGCCCTTGTTATTGGTCTACTCAGAGTTTCAACCTTTATCTCTTTTCTAACATCTTGAGCTAGATTCAGAGTTTATTAAATTTTTAGTCCTATCCTTTTTCTCATCCATAAAAATGAAGCTGTAAATTTCTAACTTTAGTTGCTTTTCATAACCTTGATATGTGGAGTCTTAGCTATCTGTTAATTAATACTATTTTCTTATAATTCATTCATTGACCTATGGGTTATAAATAATTATATTTCTTAATTTCCAAAAATTATGGCAAGATGTTATTATTAATTTCTGTTTTAATTCTACTGTGATCACAGATTTTCTGTAGCATTTTAATAATTAAACTGTACTGGCATTTTCTTTGGTCAGTTTTTATAAATATTTTAGGTGTCCTTGAAAATAATTTGCGTTCTGTGGTTGTGGGGTGCAACAAATCATGTCTTACCGAGTCAAATTTATGAATCCTTTCGTTTAAATCTATGCCTTATTAGCCGGGCGCGGTGGCTCACGCCTGTAATCCCAGCATTTTGAGAGGCCGAGACGGGTGGATCACGAGGTCAAGAGATCGAGACCATCCTGGTCAACATGGTGAAACCCCGTCTCTACTAAAAATACAAAAAATTAGCTGGGCATGGTGGCGCGTGCCTGTAATCCCAGCTACTCAGGAGGCTGAGGCAGGAGAATTGCCTGAATCCAGGAGGCGGAGGTTGTGGTGAGCCGAGATCGCGCCATTGCACTCCAGCCTGTGTAACAAGAGCGAAACTCTGTCTCAAAAAAAAAAAAAAGAAAGAAAGAAATCAATAAATGTGAGATACCACATTAACTGAATGAATACAAGTACTTGACCATCTCAATAGCTGCAGAAAAAGGATTTGACAGTATTTAATACTCTGTGATTAACGAAAGAAACTCTTAAAAAACTGGGTATAGAAAAAATATAACTCAATATATTAAGGCTTTATATAAAAATCTCAGGGCTAACATCACATTCAACAATAAAGAACTGAAAGCTTTTTTTTTTTTTGGAGACAGAGTTTCGCTCTTGTTACCCAGGCTGGAGTGCAATGGCGCGATCTCGGCTCACCGCAACCTCTGCCTCCTGGATTCAGGCAATTCTCCTGCCTCAGCCTCCTGAGTAGCTGGGATTACAGGCACGCACCACTATGCCCAGCTACTTTTTTGTATTTTTAGTAGAGACGGGGTTTCACCATGTTGACCAGGATGGTCTCGATCTCTTGACCTTGTGATCCACCCTCCTCAGCCTCCCAAAGTGCTGGGATTACAGGCGTGAGCCACCGCGCCTGGCTGAAAGCTTTTTTTTAAGATCAGGAACAAGGCAAGGATGCTTACTCTTGTCACTTCTATTCAACATAGTATGAGAAGTCTTAAAGAAATTAAGAAAGAAAAGGAAATACAAAGCATCCAAATCAGAAAGAAGAAAATTATCTCTGTTTATAGATGATATGATCTTTTATGTAGAAAATCCTAAAATCTTCACGAAAAACACTGCTTGTTAATAAAGTTGCAGCATACAAAATTAGCATAAAAAAATTAGTGAAGTTTCTATACACTAAAAATAAACTATCAAAAGTCATAAGAATCACATTTACAATAGGATTAAAAATAGGAATAAATTTAAAGTGGAAGACTAGTACACTAGAGACTAAAAAACCTTGATGAAAGAAATTAAAGCAGATACAAATAAATGGAAAGACGTGCCATGTTCACAGATTAAAAGACTTAATATTGTTAAAATGTCCATAATACCCAACAAAATCGACAGATTTAATACTATCCTCATCAAAATTCCAATGACATTATTTTACAGAAAAAAAGCAGAAAAAAAAATTGCTTTTAAGATTTGGAACCACTAAGACCCTGAATAGTCAAAGCAATCTTGAGAAATAATAACAAAGCTAGAGGCGTCACACTTCCTGATTTCAAAATATAGTGCAAAGATAAGTAATTAAAACAGTAAGGTTCTGGCATAAAAACAGACATGCAAACAAATGGAACAGAATGTAAATCTCAGAAATCAACTCCTTCATATAGAGGCAACTGTTCTTCTACAAGGGTACTGAGGATACACCATGGGGAAATGATAGTCTCTTTATGGAAATGGCTGGAAATGCTAGATACCCACACTTAAAAGAATAAAATTGGGCCCTTAGATCACACCATGCACACAAATTAAAATGGACTAATGATTTAAATGTAAGTTGTGAAACTTAAAATCCTTGAAGAAAACAGGGGTAAAAAGCTTCTTTCAGATTTGCAATTGGATTAAATTATGAATCTTTGTTTTAATTTAGTTTTTATATGTATGAAATTTATTTACTCTGTATTTTATAAAAATATTAAAATAGGCCAGGCACAATAGCTCACTCCTATAATCCCATCAGGTGAGTCACACCTGGAGGGAAGTCACACCTGGTTCCCTCTGGTGGTGCCATTCAAGAACTTATCTAGTCAATAAAAACTGGGAGGCAGAATGTGGTGACTCACACCTGTAATCTCTATAATTTGGGAGGCCAAGGTGGGAGGGTTCCTTGAGGCCAGGAGTTTGAGACCAGCTTGAGCAACATAGCAAAACCTTGTCTCTACAGTGTACACCTGTGTTCCCAGAGCCTCCCAGGCTGAGGTGGGAGGGTCACTTGAGCCCAGGAGTTTGAGGCTGCAGTGAGCTAAGATCTCACCACAGCACTCCAGCCTGGGCAACAGAGTGAGAACCTGAGTCAGTAGGCCAGCCTGTCAGTCAGTAAATCAACCAGTCAATCAATAAAATGTAATACACTTAGTTAATTTTTATTTTTCATCTTGTTTTTAGAGATGTATTTCTCTTTTTTTTCTGTTTTGGGTTTTTAGCCACCTGAAGCCACAGTTTTTAGTTTTTGTCTCTGGCTAATAAGACAAAACACAAAGGAGGGAAGGTTCTTGGTATCTTTCTTTAGACAGAAGCCTCCTCCTGGGGCCAAACCTTCACACAGTTGAATCAGTCCCCTTCCTCATCTATTTTCTTCTTGTCTTTTTCTTTTCTTTCTTTCTTTCTTTTTTCTTTTTATCAACTTGTTGGAATGGCTTGTATTTCTAGCTAGGTAACATTTTCTCCTTTTTAATTTTCTGTCCCTGATCCCCACCTCCCCTGTTTTTATCCTTTTGGTGTTTATCTGATAAACTTTGGCAGTCTGAATAATGTTTTCTATGAGGGGCATCTTCCCTTTATTGGGTGTCCCCCTAAACCTCCGTGGCATGGCTGGTTTCTATGTCCAGGACAGCAATAGTGGCCTTGGTTTTCTTTCAATCTCTTTGAGTATGAGACCCTTTGCATGATGGTAAGCAGCAGCACTTGAGACCCTGTGAGCATTGAATGTATGTTTTGCAATCTTTTGTTCATTGAGCCACCTCTTCAGAAGGCTTGAGAGAAGCTGGAACCAAATGTTGTTTTCCTTTTCCATTTCCATTAAATATTGAGCCACTAGTCTCCAGGGATGGGATCCCTCATCTCCTACTGCATTCATAGACAAATTACAATAACAAGAAGGCAAACAACAACAGGTTACATCCAGAACAACGTCTTTTGTGGGGTGCCACAGTCCTGGAGGTAAATGCACTGACACTGATCCCATGTGTCGCTTGTAACTTTTTAGTGCTGCAAAGAGCACATTCCCTCTACTAAGCAGCACAGCCTGAAATGTACAGGAAAATAGCAACTCACCTTGTCTCAATACTTACCTGTGCTGCCTGTATGATTCATCAGGTCAATTTCATGGCCCTTGGAGGGAAGTCATACCTGATTCCCTCTGGTGGTACCATTCAAGAACTTATCTAGTCAATAAAAACTAGGAGGCAGGACGTGGTGGCTCACACCTGTAATCCTAGCACTTTGGTAGGCCAAGGCTGGAGGACTGCTTGAGGCCAGGAATTTGAGACCACAGTGGCCAACATATCTAGATCCCCATCTCTAAAAAACAACATCAACAACAACAACAACAACAAAAACAAAGGAGCGTCCCGTGTCCCAGAATCTAGGCACGCAGTACACTCAGACCAGACTCAGAGGACTCAGCTTCCTACTTCCTAATTTAGGATGTGAATCCATGGCCACCTGACAAATGCCCAAACAGCAGCTATGCCAGGAGCAAGGAGGAGGCAGAGGGAGTGGGAGGAAAAAATGGGCAATAGACTTCACTGTGGCTTCTGCAGGAAGAACATCAAAAGGCAAGCTAGGCGGGCCTTGGACTGGTTAGTTTATGCAGGAAAATCACACTCATCTTTTACTATCTTTAGAAATTTGTTAGCCCTACTTGGGGTATCTCTTCAGGTTCAGTAAGGCACCAGATATCAAAGCATCAGAGTAAAAAGATGTTCTCAATATGTTTGATTACCTTTTGTAAACTTCAAACTGCTAGAAGGGTAGAAAAAATTAATGCAAACAAGATCCAGGGAAGTAAATGAGTGAAATGCCTGGTGAGAATGAGAAAGGATCTGTCTAAGTCTAAAGAGGGCGGATACTACTGAGCCACTGCCAGTTGTTGGTATATGAGAATTTGGGCTCAGGAGTGCCAGTTCTAAATTTTCACAGGAAGCTAAAAGTTACATTTTAAAGTAATATTTGACAATTTTTAAAGATTGGGAGCTGATTTGTCTTTGTGGTTGTTTTCAGCTGTCAAGGTCAGTGATACACTCTTACCGTCCCACCTCAGCGGTGTATTGATACTCCATCCCTATGCCATAGTTTAGTTTGCAGGGGTCTTGATCATCATTCCCTTTCACAAGACATTACACTAGTCTGTTACATTGATGATATGATGCTGATTTGACCTAGTGAGCAAAACATAGCAACTACCCTAGACTTATTGATAAGACATGTGCATGTCAGAGAGGAGTGAGTAAATCTGATTCATATTAGGGGACTTCTAGGTCAGTGAAATTGTGGGTAGTCAGTGCTGTGGGTCCTGTTGAGATGTCCCTTCTAAAACGAAAGATAGGTTTTTACATTTAGCTTTTCCCATACTTCCCCACCCCCCAAAAAGAGGCATAACATGGACTGGGCTTTTTGAATTTTAGAACATATTTCTCATTTTAATGTGTTTGTACAGCCCATTACAGAGTGACACCAAGAAGCTTCTGGATTTGAGTACATTTGAGTAAAGCTCATGGTAAGAGAAGGTCTACAATAGGTGCAGGCTGCTGTGCAAGCTGCTTGGCTGCTCAGACCATATGATCTAGCAGATCCACTGGTGCTCGAAGTATCAGTGACAGATAGGGATGCTTTTGGTGTCTGTAGCAAGCCTCTACAGGTGAATGTCAGCACACATTCATAGGATTTTGAAGCAAAGCCCTGCCTTCCTCCACAAATAACTGCTCTCTTTTGAGAAATGGCTCTTGGCCTACCATGGGGTCTTAGTAGAGATTGAATGCTTAACTCTGGCCCATCAGTTACCTTGCAACATGTGTTGCCCATTATGAACCGGGTGTAATCTGATCCAACAAGTCACAAAGTTGGATGTGCACAGCAACACTTCATCATCAAATAGAAGCGGCACGTATACGATCAGGTCTGAGTAGGTCCTAAAGGCACAAATAAGCTACACAAAGAAGAGGCCTAAATGCCCATGGACCCCTCTTTCGCTACACTGCCTTTTGTCTCCCGGCCTGCACCTATGACCTCATTGGGGAGTTTCTCATAATCAGTAGACAGAGGTCTCAGTCATGGTTTACAGATGATTGTATATGATATGCGGCTACCACCCAAAAATAGACATCTGCAGCCCTACAGCCTTTTCGGGGGGACATCCCTAAAGGAGCTCGATGAAGGAAAGTCCTCTCTGTGGGCTGGATTTGGGCAGTTCACTCAGCTATTTGTCTAAAAGAAGAAAGATCAGCACTTAGTCCCTGATATGGCACCCTTTCTAGAGGGATCAGCCAGATACCCTGGCTGTGGCAGGTTGAGTATATGAAAGTGCTTCCATCATGGAAGAGTAGTATTTTATCCTTATTGGACTAGACACTTACTTTAGATATATATTTGCCTTTCCTACATGGAGTTTTAGCGGTGCTTCTGCCAAAACTAATATCCATGGATTTGCTGCATGAATATTAACTGCCACAGTATTTTCCAGAGCATTTCTTCTGATCAAGGAAGTCACTTTACAGAAAATGGAATGGGACAATGGATCTATGTTTATGGAGTTTATTGGTCTTACTATGCTCCCTTCATCCTTAAGCAGCAGCCTGATAGAAAACTGGAATGGCCTTTTCAATTCTAAGTTACAGAACCAGCTATTTAGTAATATTAGCTGAGTTGCTGGAGCAAAGTTCTCCAAGGAGCTGTATATGCTCTGAATCAGCATTCGATATAGAGCACTATTTCTCCGATAGCCAGGGTACATGAGTCCAGCAATCAAATGTAAAAATTCAAGTGGTACCACTTACTGTCACCCTTAGTAATTCACTAACAGGCTTTTTTTTTTCTTTCTGTTCTCATGATCTGATGCTTTGCTGACCTACAGGCCTTAATTCCAAAGGGAGGAATTCTTCTACCAGTGGACATCGTGATTCCATTGAATTGAAGCTTATAATTGACACCTGGCTACTCTAGACTACCCATGCCCCAGATCAATAGGCAAAGAAAGGGGACCTGGTTTCTGAGGTTACTGATCCTGATTGCCAAGGGGACATTGGGCTGATACTCCCTAGTGGAGGTTAAGGAAGAGAATGTCTTGAATATAACCTGACATGACATTGCTAGAGTATCTCTTAATGTTATCATGCCCTTTGATGAAAGTCAATATAAAACTATAACAACCCAATCCAGGCAGGACTACTAATGGCTCAGACCCGCCAGGAATGAAGGTTTGAGTTACTCTACCACATAAAAACCATAACCAGCTGAAGTGCACAGACTAGTTATTCTACCAGGTAAAAAACAAACTTCAGCCGGGCACAGTGGCTCACGCCTGTAATCCCAGCACTTTGGGAGGCCGAGGCGGATGGATCACGAGGTCAAGAGATCGAGACCATCCTGGCCAACATGGTGAAACCCGGTCTCTACTAAAAATACAAAAAATTAGCTGGGCGCGGTGGTGCATGCCTGTAATCCCAGCTACTCAGGAGGCTGAGGCAGGAGAATTGCCTGAACCCAGGAGGCGGAGGTTGCAGTGAGCCGAGATCGCACCATTGCACACCAGCCTGGGTAACAAGAGTGAAACTCCGTCTCAAAAAAAAAAAAAAAAAAAAAAACTTCAGCTGGTTGTTCTACAGATAGAAAACGTAACCTGCTGAGAGAACAGGACTAAGGAATGGGAAGTGGAAAGTGATTATAAATCCCAATTATGAACACAGGACCATTTACATAAACACAGGCTTTAATGGGAATTTTTTGTATTTTGTTATAAATATGTTTGTGTGAGTGGTATATATGTATATGTGTGTGTATGTATATATATATACAAAATAGAAACTATCTTTGTTTTCTCACTCTTATACTCTTATCATATACAATGTGATATATTTAACTTATGTAATCATATTTAATTGTTGTTAACTTGAAATCATGATATCTATGTCACAGGATATCAAGAAGAGTGCACATCACCCAACAATTTTGAATCCTCTTCTAGGGAAAGGATTTATACATTTTCAGTTGTAAGCAATATAGTTGCATCAGGTCAGGCAGAAGTATGACTTTGTTATTGTCTTTATTTGGATATTAAATATGGCTTAAGGAGATGCATGGGTGCCAAACTGGTAAGTGGCGAACTGTGATGGTTAATTTTATGTGTTTGGCTAGGGCATTATATTCAAATTTTGGTTGACATCAGCCTAGACATTGCTATGAAGGCATTTTTTTTTTTTTTTTTTTTTTTTGAGACACAGTCTTACTCTCTTGTCCAGGTTGGAATGCAGTGGCATGCTCTCGGTTCACTGCCACCTCTACCTCCCAGGTGGATTCTCCTGCCTCAGGCTCCCCAGTAGCTGGGATTACAGGCGCATGCCACCATACCCGGCTAATTTTTTGTGTTTTTAGTAGAGATGGGTTGTCACCATTTTGGTCAGGCTGGTCTTGAACTCCTGACCTCAGGTGATTTATCCCGTCAGCCTCCCAAAGTGCTGGGATTACAGGCGTGAGCCACCGCACCTGGCCCAAAGGTATTTTTAACATGTGATTAAAATTTCAAACAGTAGGCTTTGAATAAAGCATATTACTTTCCATAAATTGGGTAGGCCTCATTCAATTATTTGAAGACCTTAATAGAAAAAAACTGAGGCACACTTGGACAGCAGGAATCCTGCCTTCTGACTGTCCTCAGGCTCTATCTGCAACTTGGAGTCTTATCTGGGTTTCCAGCCTGCTGGCCTACCCTATACCATCATCTCAATAGATGCAGAAAAAACATTTGACAAAATCCAACATCCTTTCATGTTAAAGGAACTTAACCTACTAGGAATAGAAGGTAACTTCCTCAACCTGATAAAAAATAATCTATGAAAAGTGCACAGTGACAAATTATATTTAATGATGAAAATGTGGATGCTTTCCCCGTAATATCAGGAATAAGATGAGGATATTTGCTCTCGCTACTTCTATTCAACATTGTACTAAATGTTTTAGTCAGGACAATTAGGCAATAACAAGAAATAAAAGGCTTCCGATTTGAAAAGGAAAAAGTAAAATTAATCGATTTTTATATATAAAAATTTCTAAGGCATAAACCAAAAAAACCTAGTAGAGCTAATAAAGTAACTCAGCAAGTTTGCAGGATACCAGATACATGTGTAAAATCAATTGAACTTCTACACACCTGCAATGAACAAGCCAAAAATAAAATTAAGAAAACAATTCAGCGGGGCGCGGTGGCTCATGCCTGTAATCCCAGCACTTAGGGAGGCTAAGGCAGGCCAATCACTTGAGGTCAGGAGTTTGAGACAAACCTGGCTAACATGGCAAAAATCTGTCTCTCCTAAAAATACAAAAAGTAGCCAGGCATGTTGATGGTTGCCTGTAATTCCAGCCACTCAAGAATCACTTGAACCCGGGAGGTGCAGGCTGCATTGAGCTGAGATTTCACCACTGTACTCCAGCCTAGGTGGCAGGGCGAGACCAAAATTATATTAAATACTTAGTAATAAATTTAACAAAAATGTTCAAAACTTTTATTCTGAAAATTATAAAACACTGCTGAAAGAAATTAAATAGTATATTAATAAAAATACATTCCATAATTTATCAGAAGACTTAACATTGTGAAGATGGCAACACTTCCCAAATTGATGTACTAATTCCACACAACCCCTGTCAGAATCCCAGACAACTTCTTTGTAGAAATGTACAAGTTGATTCTAAAATTCATAAGAAACTGCAAGGGACCCCAAAATAGCCAAAACAATCATGAAAATAAGCAGACTAGGAGGTTTTGCACTTTCTGATTTCAAAACTTGATACTAAGTAATGATACATCAAGACTGTATAATACTGGCAACAAATAGACATATAGAGCAATGTAATAGAATTGAGAGTCCAGAATAAAAAACCCATAACATCTATGTGTAAGGTCTGTTTTCACCGAAGACGAAACGGAGAAACTGAGGCCAGCATGAAAATAATCCAATGCAAGGGAATTTATTCAGGCTCCCGGACGAGGTTCTGCGGTCCGGACAGGAAGGGCCGGAGAAGTCGCACGGACTCCTCTCAGGCACAGGGTTTTATAAGGAGTGGAGGCATCCGATTGGCTGTGGCCAAGGTGGGTGGGACAAAATGGAGAGGAGTGGGACCCGGATGGAAGGGAGTGGGGCCTGGATGGTATCAGGTAAATCCTGATGGGGCTTTTTTCCCGGGCTCCCAGCGGAGGGAGGAGGCGTGTCTGAGCTCCCGGCAAGGGAAGGAGGCGTGTCCGAGCTCCCGGCGAGGGGAGGAGGCGTGTCCGAACTCTCCAAGACGCAGCCAACCTTACACTATGGTCAATTGATGTTTGGTAAGAGAGCCAGAACCACTCAATGGGGAAACAGTCTTTCAATAAATGGTGCTGGGGCAAATGAAGTTGCACCATTATCTTATACCATACAAAAATTAAAATGGATCAGAAACCTACCTACCTGAAAGAAATAAACCTCCTAGAGGAAAATACAGGCTAATTATGACCTTGAATTTTGCAAAGAATTTTGCAAAGATTTTTAGATTCTGACAACAAAGTCAGGAGAAACAAAATAAAAGGTAGGTAAAGGAGGTATCATCAAAATTAAAAATGTTCTTCAAATGACACCATATAGAAGTGAAAAGGCAAGATATAGATCAGAAGAAACATTTGCAAATCATACAATTGATAATGGATTGTACTGAGAGTATATAAGTAATCTTTATAATGTAATAAAAGGAGGAAGAACCCAATAAAAAATGGACAAAAGATTTGAATAGGCATCTGTCCAAGTAAAATGCACAAATGGCCAACAAGCACTGGAAAAGGTATTTGAAATTAATCATCAGGAAAATGCAAATGGAAACCTCAATGAGATATCACTTCACACTCAGTTGAATGACTAGAATGAAAAAGCCAGATAATGAGTGTGAGAAGAATGTGGGGAAATTAGAATCATCATACACTGCTGGCAGAAATGTAAAATACTTCTGCCACCTTGGAAAAAAGTCTGGCAATTCCTGAAATAGCGACAAAGTTACTTCGCAACTGAGCAATTCTACTTCTAGGAGTAGAGAAACGAAACATGAATGCTTATAGCAGCATTATTCACATTATTCATCAGTTGAGGCATTTGGGTTGTTTCCAGCCAAATGCTGGAAAGGCTAGAAACAACCCAAATGCCTCAACTGATGAATAGATAAAAATAATTTGGTATATTCACACAGTAGAATATTATTCAGACATAGAAAAGAAGTATGGATATATGATGAATTATGAACCTTGAAAACATTATGCAAAACAAGAAAAGGCAATTGCAAACAGCCACTTATCATATGATTGTGTTCATAAGGAATGCCCAGAGTAGGGAAATCTATAAAGACAGAAAGTAGATTAGTGATTGCTTAGGGCTGGGAAGGGTGTGAGGAACAAGAGGATCATAGCTAAAGAATGCATAGTTTTAGGCCGGGCGCGGTGGCTCAAGCCTGTAATCCCAGCACTTTGGGAGGCCGAGGCGGGTGGATCACGAGGTCAAGAGATCGAGACCATCCTGGTCAACATGGTGAAACCCCGTCTCTACTAAAAATACAAAAAATTAGCTGGGCATGGTGGTGCGTGCCTGTAATCCCAGCTACTCAGGAGGCTGAGGCAGGAGAATTGCCTGAACCCAGGAGGCGGAGGTTGCGGTGAGCCAAGATCGTGCCATTGCACTCCAGCCTGGGTAACAAGAGTGAAACTCCGTCTCAAAAAAAAAAGAATGCATAGTTTCAAGGAAAATGTGGCACATATACACCATGGAATACTATGCAGCCATAAAAAATTATGAGTTCGTGTCCTTTGTAGGAACATGGATAAATCTGGAAACCATCATTCTCAGAAAACTGACACAAGAACAGAAAATCAAACACCACATGCTTTCACTCATAGGCGGGTGTTGAACAATGAGAACACATGGACACAGGGAGGGGAACATTACACACTGGGGTCTGATGGGGGTGGAGGAGGGACAGTGGGGGTAAGGAGGTTGGGGAGGGTTAACATGGGAAGAAATGCCAGATATAGGTGATGAGGGCATGGAGGCAGCAAATCACCTTGCCATGTATGTACCTATGCAACAACCCTGCATGATCTGCACATGTGCCCCAGAACCTAAAGTACAAAAAATAATAATAATTTTAAAAACTGCATAGTTTCTTTCAGAGCTGATAAAAACAATATAAAATTGATCATTGTAATAATAACACATATATAGTGTGCTAGAAAAACTGAATTTCTTGCTTTAAATGGGTGTGAATTGTATGTCATGTGAATTATATCTCAACATGACTACTAACTTAGTCACCATACTATTCAAATTATTATTTATAATTCTAAACCAAAGTATTTTCTTCTAATATCAATTCTTCACAGGACCACTGCAATTACAGCTTTAAGTTGTATAGTGTAAACACATGTCACATTTCTCAGTAATTTGGCACCAGCTGATGTTTCATATCTACAATGTATGCACTGTGAAATAAGAAATTATATATAGAGAGCTGATGTTTTGTATCTACAGTGTATGCACTGTGAAATAAGAAATTATACATAGAGAAGTGATATTTCATATCTACAGTGTATACACTGTGAAATAAGAAATTATGTATAGAGAGCTGATGTTTCATATCTACAATGTATGCACTGTGAAATAAGAAATTTTGTATAGAGAGCTGATGTTTTGTATCTACAGTGTATGCACTGTGAAATAAGAAATTATACATAGAGAGGTGATGTTTCATATCTACAGTGTATACACTGTGAAATAAGAAATTATGTATAGAGAGCTGATGTTTTGTATCTACAGTGTATGCACTGTGAAATAAGAAATTATGTATAGAGAGCTGATGTTTCGTATCTACAGTGTATGCACTGTGAAATAAGAAATTATATATAGAGATCTGATGTTTCGTATCTACAGTGTATGCACTGTGAAATAAGGAATTATGTGTGTGTGTATATATATATATATATAGCCGATGTTTCATATCTACAATGTATGCACTGCGAAATAAGAAATTATATATATATATATATGTATTTGTGTATGTGTGTTTGTTTTCGGTTCCTGACAGAGAGCTCCTAGAACCTTGTAATTTTATGAGCAATAAGGGTGCTACCAAAAGCTCCCGTTTAATATTTGGTCTTTGACTCCAGTTTCTAACGCAGGATTCCTAAAACTTCTGTGATTTCCCGAGTGGTAAGAGTACCTGGCACAGAGATCCTAAATCCCTTGGAATTTTCTGGGTTATAGGAGCATCTTTTGTTTTAATAAGGCGACCCTTGGTGGGATCCTAGATGGGGCTGGTCACCAGAAAGACCAACTCAGCATTTGAAGCTTTGAAGCTTAGACCCTTAGACCTTTCAGTTCCACCATCCCTCCCCACGCAGCCTCTCTGCCCCGTTATCCAGGGAGGAGACAGCGGCCGGAAAGGAAGTTAATAATCCATTGCACCTATATGATAAAGCCTGCATTTAAAAATCCCCGAGGTACAACAGTTATGATTTTTATTATTATAGATTCTCTCTTTTTTTCTTTCTTTCGTTTTCTTGACATGGAGTCTCAATCTGTTGCCCAGGCCCGAGTGCAGTGGTGCCCTCTCGTGTCATTTCAGCCTCCGCCTCCCGGGTTTAAGGATTCTCCTGCCTCAGCCTCCCGAGTACTGGGATTACAGGCGCGGCTACCTTGCCTGGATAATGTATGGTTTCTTTCTAATTTGAGGTCTCTCTCTTGAAGTGGCTGTAAGTCAAGGTAGCCACTCCCTCAGGTGAGCCCTAACGGGGGCAGGTGAGGTTTCGGTGTGTTGGTCAGCAGAGGCACAATGAAACGGGAGAAATGTGTGACACGCAGTTCCAGAGGGGTCAAAAGCGTTCTGCGGGGGTGGGGGGGCTGCTGATAGGATGTCCAGGGGTGGCAGGGAGCTCTCCTAGTGTGTGGAGAGTGGGGGCAGGAGGGCCCGCGGGGCCAGGCTTTTATTAAGCTCTGTAGGCGTTATCCCTTAGGCTTTCCCGCTGGGGTTGTGGACTAGGGAGTCTCAAGGAAACACGTGTGAAGGGGGAACTTATTTCCATGACTCTGGAGTTGGCCATTAGGTTTGCTCATGGTCAGCAGCTGTGGGGTGCATTGGGTTGGGTCAGTGGCATGAAGAATAAGCGGGTTAAGCAACCACACAAGGAGGATGAGATTTTAATTCTGCCAAAGGTGACTCAGTAGGTGCGGGTGTCAAACAACTTCCTTCAGGCCTGAAAAGGGAAGTCAAATTAAATAATATTCAGCATTGATATTAAACAAATGTATGAAAATCCCTCCTTTAGTGCCTGAGATCACCTTTTCAATGTAAGACAGTTATAGTTTGAGTGGTGGAGATACAGACTGTAAGGGGAACAGGATCCTTAACAAACAAATTATGCATTTTCATTTTTTTGAGCCGGCGTCTCGCTCTGTCAACAGGCTGCAGTGCAATGGCGCGACCTCAGCTCACTGCAACCTCCGCCTCCTGGGCTCAAACGATTCTCCTGCCTCCGCCTCCTGAGCAGCTGGGACCACAGGTGCCCGCCACCACGCCCAGCTAATTTTTGTGTCTTTAGTAGAGACGGAGTTCCACTATCTTGGCCAGGATGGTCTGGATTCTTTGACCTGGTGATCTGCCTGCCTCGGCCTCCCAAAGTGCTGGGATTACAGCGTGAGCCACTGCAGCTGGCCAAATTATGCATTTTAGTAGGGAAGTTATGTTGTTTTGTATTGTGTTGAACTGATAAAGTATATGCAAAGATTAATGGCATTACATGAAACCGAAGGGCAGAGCTCTTTGTGTTTGGAAATGCAAATTGAGAGACTGTGGCAGAAAGTTGGAGGTAATAGGAAGCCCATCAGGGAGGAGGTGGTCCTCTCTACCAGGAGCTTGGCTTAAATGAGGCAGATGCCTCTCAGGGGAAAGAAATAATCTCACTAATTTTAGTAACAGATTTTCCTTTAGGTATGAAAGTGTATGGGTGGGCATTTGAGCAGACAGCAGGGAGTATACTGGGATCATTGGCTAAACAGTGAGTTCAGTAAGAAAAGCAAAAATAAGTCCTGTGTCCATTTGTGCCTTAGGAGAGGCAGCCCATAGGTATTGCCGAGGCAGAGGCTTTAGTGTCAGGGATGAATATATTTCCATGCAGGGGGCAAAGTCATCTGCAATGACGGGGACTTTGGATGGAGCAATATTGTCTGAGGTTGATGTCATCACCAGCGGTGGGATTTGGGGCCAGGGTGATGTCATCTGGGATGTAGGGCTAGGATTTCCTTTCAAAGTGTGTACCCACTCTTACAGTGCTTCACAATCTTACTTGGTTCACAATCGGGTTGCCAGATTGCAAACCAGTGAAAGTACTCAAATCAGTATTAATATCACCAGTAGTTAATAGAATGGTATATAGCTGCATCCAACAGGGTTTTTGTTTCTGATGGAAGTTTAGGTTCAAATGGATTCCATATCCGATAAGCAGCTGCCTAGTTGTGAGTCTATGGTTAATAGGTCCTGGGAGAGAATGTGCCCTTGATCTTACCTCCAATCCTTGTGGAATAGAGACAAGATAAAAAATATATAAAGATAGTTTGAGGTCGGGGATAAGATAGAGAAGTTTAGAGGTTTATTTGTTGTATTGGAATTTGAAAAGAAGTTGTTTGAGGGATAGAGGACAGGTAAGAGTCTCCCTCCTGCAGGTGCATGTATCAGAGGGCCCAGGTTTGGCTCCACCCTCTCTGAGAGGCCTCTGTAGTCAGGCTGAACTTGTGCAGACCTGTTTCCATGAGCCACAAGATAATGGGCAGCTGGGTGTGGAAGGTTGCAGGCTCAGGATCTGTTCTATGAGAGCCTCTATTTCCAGCCAGTCATTTGTTGTTTTAATGGTGTATAGCATGAGGGTGAGAGTGACAATTTCTTGCATTAGAAGCCTGAGACAATTAATGTCATTTGTTGTTTTAATGGTGTATAGCATGAGGCTGAGAGTGACAATTTCTTGCATTAGAAGCCTGAGACAATTAATGGCCATTATAAATGGTCCAGAAACTACAGGAGGCCTGGGAAGAGGTTGTCACAGCCTTTGCCATAAAAGGGTTTTTTTTTTTTTTTTTGAAGGCACTAATAGGATGTCTGTTGATTTTAATTTACAGCACAGTATTAAGTCCATGATTTTTTTATGTATCGGTGCAGTTTAGCAATTGTTAAAGGTAAGTCAGAATCTATGTCATAGAGGCACAAAAGCCTATCAGTGCCCTATTTTATCTGTTATATAAATTACTTATATAAGTATTCTATTTTCAATTGGATAAAATTATAAAAATTTATTTAATTTATATTATACGTGAGTTATTAATTTATTATACATTTATATTAAAATAGATGTGTACACAATTTAAGTATTGATCTTTTACTTCCCCTCTGTGTCTAGGGACGTGATCTAGGGCTACACCATATTTGCCATACTGGTATTTGTTCACTACTTAAAGTGCATCTTTTTATTTTTTTTTCTGACTTGTAATTGCATAAAGTGGCAGTCAGTTTTTTTTTTGTTTGTCTTGTTTTCTCTTTTAGGTTTTTAGCCACATGAAACCATGGTTCCTAGTTTCTGTCTCTGGCTGATAAAAGAGGGAAGAGAAAATGGCCTGCTGTCTCTCAGCAGCATTCTTTCCCCAGCTGTCGGCCCCTTTTCTTCTTCTTTGTCCCCCTCTTTTAAGAAAAATCTTTATAATGGCTTATATTTTTAAGTGGCTATTTTTTCCCTTTCTCTTTGGATGTTTATCTGACAAGCTTCTGGTGGATCCCAGGTGGTCCCTGTTGTGATAAGTGGTCTTCATTTGTGTTTTCCATCAGCCCCATTTGTAGGCAGTCACCTCCATCTCTGGGGTGCAAGGAGCTAGGCTGCAAGGAGCTAGGTAAGCAAGGAAAGATGGTGACATAGGCTTGCAGAACCCAGTGCCATCATCGCCTGTGAAAGTCCATGGATTTCTGTGGAGGGGGCCCACTTACTGGATGGTATGATTACACCATCCACCAGCACTGTGCTCTAATACATGGGAGTCTCCCAGCTCCTGTGTCTAGGTTTTGCCAAGCGTCTGGTGTCTGTGCCCAATAGCCTCAGCACTAAGGTAGGGTTTGCCACTTTCCTGTCCCAGAACTTTATGACACAAGTTAGGACCTTTGAATAGTTTAGCCACCTTGATTCTGACCAGCAGTTCCCATTTAGGGGAATGATAGGAACTGTGGTTGCCTCACTTGCAAATTCAGCCATCTGTGCATTGCTGCAGCATCCCCCACCCCCATGTTAGGGCTGGCAATTTGTAGATCTTGGAGAGGACTCAGTTTTTCAAGAGTCACAGTTTAGAGTGGGAAGCCTTGGTCACACTGGACAGATGCAACAAGAGGTGGTGCAGCAGCATGATTGCAGGTCAGCAAGCAGCAGAACCATCTGGATGGTGTTACACAAGCGGGAGAACCAGCTGGGGAACTACGTGCAGCCTACCAGCATGCCATTTCCTTTCTCATGGTCCTGACCGCGTATGCTGTCCTCTGCACCAATTGTTATGGGTTTCTTTCCAACTTGGCCTTAAAGTTTCTTTGTTGAAAGTAGTAATAAACCAAGATAGGGAAGTCCTGACATGGGGCAGAGGTGGAGTTCAGTTTGGGTGTGTGGGTCAGGTGAGACATAATGAGGAAGGGAAACCAAAAGCCATGAAAGGAACAATTTATTACTTTCAGAGAGGTTAGGGGTGTCATCAGGGGCTGCAGGGAACTCAACCAGTGTGGAGAGAGCAAGAGACAGAAAGAGCAAATGACCTGTGAGCCAAAGCCTTTCTTGGGCTCCATGGCATTGCCCCAGTGGGTTTCCCATGGGGAGTCCCAGCTGGAGGGTTTAGAGCAGGGAGTCACACTGTGACTGAGAAGGGATCACTGTGGCCTATCTGTGCAGTCCATATGGGGTGAACTCTCTCTTGATCCCCACTCAGAAATGGTTTTGGAACTGTCTGCCACTGACACTCATGCAGAATGGAGCTTATGTCAAAAGCCTGTGATCTCTTCCTGCAAGAACTGAGGGGATTTGGGGCCAGAAAGTTTCCAGATGCTGCTATCTGGCACACACTATTTGAAAGATAATTACTGGCTTACTATTGGGCATTAGTTGAGACTGCCTCAGTGACTGAAGGACATAAAATAATCATAAAACCTGAGAAATCCATATTTTGGGTGATATCAGAGAAACACCCTAGTAAGGAAGGCAGTGTCCAGAAGATTTCCATGTTAAAAAGGAAATGGCTCAAGCAGGAGCATGCTACTGGAGCATGCAAGGAGACAATCACCACGTTCACGAGCACGTGGTGTCTTTTCCTCCAAGACCAACTTTGGTACCCTCGGAGAGCTGCTGGAACCTCTTGCCACATCAATAGAACCTCAAGAACAGCTTTTGATTGACCAACAAACTGTTGCTTGGTTTAAAAATGGCACTTACATGATGAACAGACCACATGCTGTTTAGAAAGTTGAGGCCTAAAGACCAGCAGTGGAAAGGCTCTGATTGAAGATGAGAAAAAAATCAGCTCAATGGGCTGAATTGCATGCTGTTTTCCTAGCAGTGATGGAAGAAGTTAACATTGGTACAAGTTCCTATGCTTGCGTTTTTATAGACTCATGGGTACAGTCAAAATCCTGATTATATTGTCAGGTAGCCAGGTGATGGAGGACTGGACTATTAAAGGGATGCCTGTATGGGCCACAGCCCCATGAAAGTCAATTCGTGAATTTGAGGAGGGCATTGAAGTAAGACATGTTGATGCCCATAAAAAGAACTTCTTCCGGATTCAGTGGGTGATTGGAACCACCAAGTGGACCCTTTGACATGTTCCCCTGAGGTCCATGAAATGAGTGAACATGGGGGTGGGGAATGCTGCAGCAATGCAGAGATAGCTGAATCTAGACATGCTACTCTTGTACATGCTGAAGCACAAAATGCCAGCAAGAACTATTCTGTGTTCCAGCAAGAGAAACAGAGACCAGAGATGGCTATGGGGAAGGTCACCCAGGGAGAAGCATATAGCTGGCAAGTTGATTACGTTGGACCAATGCCAGTAGTTCTGGCGGCTGTAAATTTGTCCCGACAGGAATAGATTCTTACCCTGCTGTGTTTTGCATACCTGGTTGTAGATGCAAAAGCTCAAAATACTCTTAAAGGATCAGAACAGCAGCTATTGTACCAATTTGGGACCTCAAGTTACATTTCATCAAACCAAACCCATAGCATGCAACAAGAGGCAAAGATGTCACATCAAATAAACATCATGTTGCATGTCATCCTAGGAGTAATGGTTTAACAGAAAATTGGAACAGGCAGTCAAAATAGTTGCTTTTCAAAAGATGAGGAGATAAAGGCATATGGAGCTGGCTGACCTGCTTCACGAGTGTGTGCTCACACTCAACTGGAGGGGGGCCAAGGGAGGGTGTCCACTGGATAGACAAGCTAAGTCATTCTTAAGGGGTCCACCCCCATGACTCAAACAGCTCCCACTAGGCCCACATCCAACATTGGAGGTCCTATTTCAACATGAGATTTGGAGGAGACGCCCATCCTATTCATATCATTCCACCCCTGGCCCTCAAAATCACATGTTCTTCTCACACTGCAAAATACAATTGTGCCTTGCGAATACTCAGTCTTAACTCCCTTCAGCATCACTTCCAAAGTCCAAAATCTCATCTGAGACTTAAGGTACATTCCTTCCACCTATGAGGCTATAAGATCAAAAACAAGTTATTTACTTCAAAAATATGATGGTGGCACAGGCATTAGGTAGATATCCCCATTTCAAAGGGGATAAATCAGACAAAAGAAAGGGGCAACAGGACCATACCAGTTCAAAACCCTGCAGAGCAGACATTACATCTTTTTTTTTTAATTATACTTTAAGTTCTGGGGTACATGTGCAGATCTTGCAGGATTGTTACATAGCTATACACATGTCATGGTGCTTTCTTAAAGCTCCCAAATCATCTCCTTTGACTCGATGTCCCACATCGAACTTGATTTTGCAGGCTGATCTTCATTAGAAAGGAAAATAACTTGGAGCTGCTTTTCATTAAGCATTTGAGCATTTGTATTTGTCTGCATGTGTGACAAATACCATAGGAGCTTTGCTCAGCTTGGACTCAGCTGTCTATGGAGCCATTTGGACCTAGGGAGTGGGATTTAGGACCTCACCCAACCCTCTTGACTATGGACTCATTTGGAAGCACGCTGTTTGTTTGCATGTGTTGATGTGTTACTTTGTGTGGGGGCCTTGCAGTTTCACCCTTCTGATTATCTGGGAGAGCTGTCCACCTGGGGTACTGAGACTCTCCCTGATGGAAGATAAGTGAGAATGGTGGGGGCAGTAACCCCACACTGTCAAGTGGCTGGAGGGCTCCAGAGTTTCCTGTTGGTCACTTTAATATTTTTGTTCCCCTCTTTTCTTTCTCACACTCTTACATGTAGAACCTGGTTCTTATGCAGAGGTCGGCCAGGCTACACCTTTCTCTATTTTCTTTTCCACATGCTTTAAATCTGCTGTTAGTTTTCTGCTGGTGTGATGATAAAACTACTGTTTGGGCTGGGCGTGGTAGCTCACACCTGTAATCCCAGCACTTTGGGAGGCCAACATGGGCAGATCACCTGAGGTCAGGAGTTCGAGACCAGCCTGGCCAACATGGTGAAAGCCTATTTCTATTAAAATAAATAAATAAATAAATAAAATTTTAAAATAAACAAAACACTGTTTGGACCCAACCTTTTATTTTTGGAAACTGGTGAGTTTGTATTAATATCTTATGGCTAGAGTTCTGAAATAAAAGCTATAGGAAAGTTAAGGAGTCCTCACAAATTAAGTGAATAATCCCCAATGCTTTATAAGTTCAAGTGACTTAAGTAAAATCTTTAATAAATACACTGACTTTAAAATTATTGGTAAAATAATATGAGAAATGTCTTAAGAATTACCAACATACAAAATGCAAACCCAGCCCCAAACAGAAAGACCTCTGTATAATTTTTTATAAATAAGACATTTAATATTGTTTAATGAAAACAGCCAAATCTTCTGAGTGGTCAACAAAATGCCCACATATTTAACTTTACAATTCTTACTTAGATAAACACCTAATGTTCACAGGCTTTAAAAATGGTTAACATGGAAATAACTTTAAATAATGATTGGCCTCGTGTAATATATCAGCTTTCAGAAGTAAAATAAATAAATGGTTTAAAATGGGAGCATTTGGTCTATATAAATGAGATAAATGCTTGTCAGTAAACTTTTTGTATAATTTAAAATCTTAAAATAATTTTGAATGGTTATTGGATGTCTTTTATTTCCAATTAAGAAAGAGTTATGATGTGGGAAACATGTTCCAAAATTGTAGAATGGTTCTCATCTGTAAAATGCTAATATCTGATAAGCAGTGAGATTTCTTGCTTCCTAGGTTTGTATAAAATGTGCCAAAGAATATGTCTTTTATTGAGAAAAAAATACTTTCATCTAATTTAAAAGTTAAGTCAAATTATGGACTTGAAAACATTATTGCATCCATGTAACTATGTTTTATTTATTTATTTAGATGGAGTCCTGCTCTGTCGCCCAGGCTGAAGTACAGTGGCACAATCTCAGCTCACTGCAACCTCTGCCTCCTGGGCTCAAGCGATTCTTCTGCCTCAGCTTCCCGAGCAGCTGGGACTACAGGTGTGTGCCACTATGCCCGGCTAATTTTTATATTTCTAGTAGAGACAGAGTTTCACCATATCGGCCAGACTGGTCTCAAACTCCTGACCTCATGATCCTCCCACCTTGGCCTCCCAAAGTTCTGGGAATATAGGCATGAGCCACCATGCCCCACAATCTGTGTTACTTTTAAAGTTCTTGTGATATTAAATTATAAGGCTTTGACTCTCGACTCTGAAAAGAGCACATGAAAATGTTATGTTTAGCTTTAATTTTCTCGATTAGTTAAAATCCTTTGCAAGCTCAAAAATGACTGCTTTAGACACCATCTAGGAAAAGCATTAGCAGTTGCCTTGTGGTAGAGCTCAAGGAGCCAAGGCTTTGCTCTTTGACATGGGAATTCTAGGTTCAATTCCTAGATTTTAAAATGAGTCATTTCTGTTTTGATAGTTGTGAAACTTTTGTCATTTGTTGGCTCTTAATCCCCCCAGGGACAACTTCGGATTTCCTGTCTTGAGTCTTCTTTTCCCTGAGCTACCCTAGGAGCAATTCTGGATCTTGTGAAAATTGTTTGCCATCTCTTTGGAGACACCTCATGCATCCATCGTTAAGTCATAACTTTAGTTAAGGCTTATTGGCTTCACTTGGGAGCACACCTTTCAGGGAAAAGAAGGAGCATAAAAGTCGGAATTATCGGTTGTTTGTCCCAGTTAGTCTGGTAATAAGAGATTCAAAAAGATTTTCTTTAAAAAGTTCTATGGTTTAAAGTCAGCTTAACTAGGCTGGGCGCAGTGGCTCACACCTGTAATTCCAGCACTAAGGGAGGCTGCAGTGGGCGGATCATGAGGTCAAGAGATCGAGACCATCCTGGCCAACATGGTGAAACCCTATCTCTACCAGAAATACAAAAATTAGCTGGGTGTGGTGGTGCAAGGCTGTAGTCCCAGCTACTTGGGGAGCTAAGGCAGGAGAATCACTTGAACCTGGAAGGTGGAAGTTGCAGTGAGCCAAGATTGTGCCACGACACTCCAGCCTGGCAACAGAATAAGACTCCATCTCAAAAAAAAAAAAAAAAGTCAGCCTAACTAAAAGTTGATATCCAGCTCTCTCGCTGTATGTATAAATTTTAAAGACCTTTATGCTTTTACTCTTTTTGGATCTCTTTTTTTTTTTTTTTAACTGTTTTTTCTCTTTTTTTTCTTCTCAGTCAATTGAATTCCATTTGTCTTCTTGCCACCCTCGACGCCCACGTGAGAGGATAAGGTAATTACTGACAGTCTGGGACTCCTTGAGAAAAACAGACTAGTCGCCAACACCCTATTTTGGAAGAAATCTTTGTTTTCCTAATGGAACCCCAAGAATTGTAAGTGGACAGATCTCTCTCAAAATCTAAGGCTCTGTTCTGTTTTACATTGTGTTACCTGAACTTTTTGACTTTGGGGGGACAACAGAAATTACTTGGCATTATGAGAGGACTTTTAGCCTTGGTGTGTAATAGTGAGCTAGGAAATATGCTTTTAGGGAAGATCAATGACAGTTGCTTACAGTGAATGGTAATTACTCTAGGCCAATACTTCTTTCTTTTCATGTTTAAATGAAAAAATAATGCTCCAGGGCACATAAAAGGTCTGGAATGGGCTGATTGGCTTGGCTTTGCCCACCAGCCTTGGGGGAGTGTTCTCGTGTTCTGTTCCTTTCTGTTCTTGAAGTGAAATGCATGGCAAAAGCACTGCACTTTGTTCTGTAGCATTTCGCTCTTTTTTGAGACTCAGGATTCGGTCATGTCTGGCAACATGATAAGAACATTTGGATATTCCTTCCTTTGGTGCAGGTGGAGAAAATTCAAACCATGCATTGGAATCCTCATCCCAGCCACACTCCTAACTACCTTCAAAACCACAAGTCCATTTTCTTTTCTTCTTCTCTTAAGCCATTTTTGGACCTGCTTTAGAGCTGCCTTGCTTTCACTAGAAATCTTTATTATGTGAGCAGTAAACATATTTATACACTCTTGAGGTATGTGTGAGTCTTATCAATTTGGATATCTAAACCAAATTTTGAATGAGCAGTTCATCCTGTGTCATTGAGTTAGCAAGGACAGAATGTCTGTTGTGGGGTTTTCATTTGTTTGATTGTTTTTAATCTTCACTAAATTTTGAGTTTCTTGCTAGAGGCTGCTCAGTTCCTCTTCTTAAACAACTCAGTAAGTCCACACCCCAACCACTCTCCTTATAAGAATCTCACACTCTGGACCATCATGCATGAGCCTTAATTGCACATTCAGGTACCAGACATCTCGGGACACTGCCCATACCCTGGGGCCTAAAAAGGTATTCAAATTAGACAGTCCATAAGGAGTTCACAAAACCTGGCTAACCCCACCCTACTTGCCAAACTTAAGTTTCTCCCTACAGTTCGGGTCGCTTTTACCTTACCCTGTCTTCTTATGCAATCCCCTGTTTCACTCTACCTGGCAATCTCCTCTCCTTTGGAGCTGTATATAACAAAAACTTCTGTTTTTCTTCTGTCTGAGTGTCATTATGTTGTGTCCTGCCATAAAATAATTATTTAATCTAAAAAAAAAAAAACAGTTGGCATCTCAAACAGGATGACTAGGCCATGACTGTGGAATCTTGCACACCTGCAGGAAGGGACTTCACTTGGCTTATGAATCAACTCCGGTCTACCATAAAAGAGGTTTGGTACAAAACTTCCACCTATAGCCAGCTTGTGCTTTAGCCTTGTTACTTGTTTCTGTGCTTTCTGATGTTTACCACATTGTTCTTTGCCCAAGTTTTCTAGTTGTTGCAATATTAATAATTAATTTTACCAATTGGCTAAACTTTGGGGGCTAGATACTGGCTCACTTGGTAACCCCCCCTAGGGCAATCAGAATGACAGGCCACTGAAGCCACAGTTTCCAGGGCTGGGCATTCTGGTATGTTTCTGGTCACAGCTTGTGTTTGGCAGAGACCTATTTCAGGGATCAGTGTTTCTTAGTTATTTCTATGGATTAAATGTGTCATCTAAAAAAGAATATGAGGGAAACTTAATTCCAAATGCAAAAGTTTTGGGAAGTGGGGCTTAATGCAAAGTGTTTTAGGTCATGAGTGTTTCACCCTTATGAATGGGTTAATGCGGATTATAAAAGAGCTTGAGGCTATGAGTTTGATCTCTCTCACCATATGATGCCTTTCTCCATATTATGATAAAACAAGAAGGCCCTCGCCAGATGCCAGCTCCTTGAGCTTTCTGGCCTCCAGAACTATGAGTCATATAAACTTCAGTTGTTTATAAATTACTCCATTGGTGGTATTCTGACATAGCAGCAAAAAATGGAATAAGATAGAAATTTGATACCAATAAGCGGGGGTGTTGACATAACCAACACCTGAAAATGTGGAAGTGGCTTTGGAACTGGATAATGGGCAGAAGCTGAAAGAATTTGGAGAAGTAGGCTAGAAAAAGCCTATATTACTATGAACAGAGCTTTAGGGACCCATTCTGGAAAGGGCTCAGAAAAAGAGAACTATAGGGAAAATCCTGAATTTCTTATTTATTTATTTATTTATTTTTGAGACAGAGTCTCCGTCTGTCACCCAGGCTGGAATGCAGTGGTGTGATCTTGGCTCACTGCAACCTCTGCCTCCCAGATTCCAGTAATTCTCCTGCCTCAGCCTCCTAAGTAGCTGGAATCACATGCACACACCACCACATCTGGCTAATTTTTTATTAGTAGTAGAGATGGAGTTTCACCATGTTGGCCAGGCTGGTCTCAAACTCCTGACCTCAGGTGATCCACCCACCTCAACCTCCCAAAGTGCTGAGATTACTGGTGTGGGCCTCTGCACCTGGCCAAAAACTGGAATTTCTTAGATATCACTTAAGTGGTAATAATTAGAATGCTGGTCAAAATATAAACAGTAAAAGCCATGCTGACAACGTATTAGATGGAACTGGGGAACAAGGCATTGGAAGCTGGAGTTAAAGGCCATTCTTGTTAAACAGTTGCAAAGAACTTGTCATAATTGTGTTCATGTCCTAGGACTTTCTGGAAGGCAGAACTTTACAGCAATAAAATATCTGGCAAGCTAGGACCTTGAAGACAGCATTTTCAAAAAGAGGCATATGCAAAATCTCAGAATTGACTACCCAGGGCTGCTTCAAGACTCTGTTCCCCACATTCTGGTGCAGCACTCTTTGGTCACCCCAGCCTTGGCTCGAGGGGGCTCAAGGGCTGCTCAGCTTACTGCTTCTGAAAGTAGAAGCAGTAAACTTTGCAGCATGCACATGGTGCTAATTCTAGACGTGCAGCATGCAAGAGCTATGGCTGCCTGGTGGCCTCCAGGTCCTAGGTTGCCTCCAAGAGTTCTCTGAATTACTTTCAAGTTCATTTTCCAATTGCTTGAGGATTAGAACCTGGCTTTCTTTTATCCATATTAATCTCTTCAGAAAATGGTCACTTTGCCACACCATTAGCATTCCCTCCTGAACATGTTTTTTTTTATTCTTTACATGGCCATACTTAGGGTTTTCTACATCTTTCCATTCTTATTCCCTTTGAATTATAAATTGTCTTTAAATAATTTCTCCCTTCTCTCATCTTAAGAGGCAAAAAAAAAAAAAAAAAGCCACACATTGCTTGACCAGTAGATTTGGAAAACTTGGGGGGCAGAACCCTGCCACAGGGGCAAAGCCACCACAGAGAGTCCCCATTAGGGCAATGCCTAGTGTATCCACAGGGGTGGGGCTGCCGCTGAAACCCCAGAACTGTTGAACTACCAGTGTGCAATACAAACATGGAAGAGACACAGGAATTGACACAGAGCAGGGATGGGGTTTGGCTTCAGCTCATCCCCACTAGAGCAGCATTCTTTCATGCATTCTCACTGATAAGAAAACCCACACCACTACCTCATTGATTCCATGTCTGCAAATAGTCTTTTTATTTAATTCCAGGAACTGGCCTTAGGAGATCCAAAATATTGAACCAAGGTTGTCGAGAGTCTCACCTTGGGAAGGAATGTTGAGCAATTGATTTACAGCCTTTTTGCTGTTGACCAGACTACCCGGTGGCCCATTTCTTAAGATAACCATTACAACTAGATATTCTAACGTGTGTACCCTACACCTCATGTGCTGTGCCAATACAGCCTCCATACCCCACCCTTGATGTCAATTCCCATGCTTTGTCTACTAAAATTTCCACACTGGCTCTTTTTGGAGAGCCAGCTAAAGGATCCTTGCACCTCCACTGTGTTCCTTGCACTGGAATACAAGTCTAGAAATAAAAGCCTTGTCTGGGAAGGCCCCATGTTAATTTCCATTATATCGGTCTGTAACAGATTCTCTTGTGACTGCAGCCAGACCCCACAGGATGTGGGGAGCATTTTCCTCCCTGGAGAGGGAGGTTCATGAGCTAGTGGGATGGAAAGACATGACCCCTTCACAGCTGAGGAGCGACTGCGTGGATCTTTGATTCAGCATTGCGGCAGCTGGTGAGTTTTTCTCCTTGCCAACTCCTTGTCAACCCTGCAGACATTTTCTTTCCACTCCTGTACCCGATTTGTTGTGTCTTTTTCTTTCTTCTAGCTTTCCTTTCTTCTTTGCTTTTCATTAATTTCATCAGCTAGACCTGAAAAGGTACCCGTGTGGGATGGGTTGAAAGGATCAGTTGGCTCCATCTTAATAGACATCGTGCAGGATGAATTGAAATGGCCAATTGGTTCAGTTGATAGGAAAGTCTGTTTGGCATCCTGGCTTTGAACTCTGTGATCTTCTTTAAGTCTTCTAAGTACTTTTATGCCCTTTGCCATGCTTTGTGGAGAAGGGAAGTCTATGGGCTGTTCGGTCGTCTGTCTGTTTCAGCCTATTGACTCTGTGCTGTCTTTGTGAGGACAGAACTTGACAGCATGTGGGTTTGAAGTTTGCATCACTAACATCCTGATCTGCTTTTCCTTTTGTATGTTTAATTTGACACCTTTTTACTCCATGCAACCCATTGGACAGCATCTTGCAAAAATGAGAGACTTTTGCCTATGGTTCCATGAAACAAAGAAAGATGATTTTCTTTTGTAACACAGGTTGGCCCCCACAGCTATGGTGCAGTAATCAGGGTCATCAAAATCCACTCTACTTTTCTGGAAGCTGAAGAGGAAAGGAAGCTGGAATCCCAGAATGCTGGCAAAACAATAAGAATTTTTTACCAGCCAGGCTTCTGGTCTTTCTCTGTGCAAACCAGTTAAGTGAATGGTAAAAATCATTGTTTGTCTCCTCTGCAAGATTTTAATTAGTGGTTAAAAAAAATTGTGAGATCAGACTCAGACTGTAGCAAAGCTGGTGTACTTTGTGCTATGCACTTGTGCTTCTGTATTGTTTTGTCATGGAAAGGGGTACCACAGGATAGCACGTGGGCCTAGGATCCTATAAGCCTGCTGTTCAAGCTAGCCCAGTGGACTGGTTAGTTATAAACTTTGCTTCAGTTCCCAGAAACAAAAACTGGTAAGGTTTCCCTCTTATCTTGTTTTATGTTCTGTTCTTGATAAATTGACTTTGTGACCATGTTAAGGTACTCTTTCCTGGTCTCAGCCATCTGGAGGGTGGGAATTTTCAGGTTTATATCAAACATCTTGTCTGAAAGGATGCACCATAATGTCATGGCTAGCCTTAAGAATTCTCTTGAGTAGTTAAAATCCTTTGCAGCCTCAGAAGTGACTGCTCTAACTCCTTCTGGGAAAAATACTGGTAACTGCTTCCTGCTGTAGCTCAGTAGCTAAGGTTTTGCCTTTTCATGATAGCATGCTGGGTTCAATTCCTGGCTTAGGAACTCAAGTTTCTCTGGTTTGACGCAGGTGGGACATTTTCCATTTATTGATTCTTCTTCCCTCCACAGACGGCTTCTAATTTACTGTCAATTTTTTTTTTCCTGAGCTACCTTAACAGTGGTTATAAGCCTTGCAAGAACCACTGCTATTACATTAAAAAAAACCTCATGTGTCTATGGTTACATCATAACCATAGTTAAGGCTTATTGGTTTCATTTGGGAGAACCTGGGTGGGAAAGAGCTTAAAAGCCAGAGGTGTCAGCTGTTTGTCCTAGCTAAAGTTTGGTAATGAACAATTTTAAAGTTTTTTTTGGGTTTTGTTTTTTTAAGTGCTCTATAGGTTAAAAGTCAGCTTAATTTAAGAAAGATATCCAAGCTATACATATATTTAAAAGAACTTTATGCTTTTTTCTCTTCTCATTTTTTGAGAACAAAAGGTTTTTCTTTTCTCAGTCAGGTGAATAATTTCTCCATTGATTGTTGTCTGTTTTCTTGCATCCTCAGTGCCCACATGAAAGGACTCAAGGTATTTTCTGACAGCCTGGCGGTCCTTGGAAGGAAGAGTGGTGGTGCCGTAGATCCTGTTCTTGGAGAAACCTCTGCTTTCCTCGTGGAACCCCAAGAATTTTAGGTGGACACATCCCTCTCAAAATCTAAGGTTCTGCCCTGTTTTTCATTGATGCCTAACTTTTTTGACTTTGGGGAACATCAGAAATTACTTTGCTTTATGAGAGAAATTTTAGTCTTGATGTATGGGTAGGTAGAAGATACACTTTTAAAAATGGCTAATGGCAGTTGCTTACAGTGAGTGGTTATTACGCCAGGCTAATGCTTTTTTCTTCTCACATTTAAATGAGAAAAAGCATGCTCTTGGGCATCCTTTAAGGTATGAAATGGGGGAATGGGCTGATTTTAGAGTGGGCTGATTGGCTTTGGGGTTGCGCACCAGCCTTGGAGAAATGTCTTTAAGATGATAGACATTGTGTAAGCAATGCACTGTCTTGTCCTGTAACTGTTTCTCTTTTTTGGGGGAACCTAGGATTTGGAGTAAAAATCAGATTTTTAATTCCTGGGAACCTTTCAGCTGTGCTGGCTTATTGGGCCCTACAAACCACATGCTTTCCTGTCCCTCCATTTTTCTTGAAAAGCTCCGCCCTAAGGCCAATAATACAATGAAAAAATTTACATGTTTAAGGAAATCTCCATGTATTTGAACATCTGCTTTTTCTGGACATCTTAGCTGAGCTTTTACTCACACCATGTTTCCTTAGTTACAGTAAAATATAAATCCTCTATCCTGTTTCCTCTAAAAGTTTTCCTTTAGAAATACAGATTTAAAGTTTTCTAGCTGACAATTGTTTAGAGCAACAAACGGGTAATCAAGAGACTGATGACCTAAATGGAAAATAGAAACTTAAAAAGTGGAAAATAAAGAATTATAATTCTACTAGTTATGTTTCTGTCTACATATTTATATACGTCGTATGTGGGATATTTATATAAAATATCTCTAATTGACTTAAAGAAAAATAAGCACTTAAATAAAATATTTTGTCAGAAAAATGGAAACTTTAATGCCTTTAGTTCACATGACTTTAGTAATCTTTGGTAAATAAAGACAGTTTCTTTTTTCTTTTTTATTGCATTTTAGGTTTTGGGGTACATGTGAAGAACATGCAAGATTGTTGCATAGGTACACATGTGGCAGTGTGATTTGCTGCTTTCCTCCCCTTCACCTATATCTGGCATTTCTCCCCATGCTATCTCTCCCCACCTCCCCGCCCCCCGCTGTCCCTCCCCTATTTCCCCCCAACAGACCCCAGTGTGTAGTGCTCCCCTCCCTGTGTCCATGGGTTATTGGTAAAATAAAGTCTTCAAAATTTAGACAAAATACAGTTTAAATCAGGCAGGTCAGATATTTTCTTTGCCAGATGCTTTATGGTTATAAATCGCTTTTATGGCTTTTGATTGTTCAATTTGCCTGCATTAGAGTGACTAGATTCCAGGTCAGGCTTGGGGACATGTGGAGTTAGCCATGCCCACTAGCTGTGCTGAAAAGAGTCAGACATTATCTGCAGTTCTTCCCTGTGTTCTAGTCTCTGCACCTGGCACATAATTAAAATAATTTTCCTCCTGTTTCTCACTAAAAATAAGATTTATGTGCTTTTAGTAGAATAAAGAGACATGGGAGTGTGAGTTTTTAAAGAGCATGAATTTTGTCTAGTTTGGAGATTTTAAGTTCTCATTTATAAGTGGAAGCTAAACGTTGAGTACATATGGACACAAAGAAGAGCACAACAGACATGAGGGTCTACTTGATGGTGGAGGGTGGGAGGAGGGTGAGGATCGAAAAACTACCTAGTATCATGTTTATTACCTGGGTGATAAAATAATCTGTACACCAAACCCCACACGTGAAATTTTCCTACATATCAAACCTACATATATGCCCCAAACCTAAAATAAAATTTAAAAATAGAGATAAGATTAAATTTAAGATCTAAGGCTGGGTCTGGTGTAATCCCAGCACTTTGGGAGGCCGATAGGCAGATCACCTGAGGTCAGGAGTTCGAGACCAGCCTGGCCAACATGGTGAAACCTTGTCTCTACTAAAAATATAAAAATTATCCAGGTATGGTGGTGGGCACCTGTAATCTCAGGAGGCTGAGGCAGGAGAATCACTTGAACCTGGGAAATGGAGGTTGCAGTAAGCTGAGATCGTGCCACTGCACTCCAGCCTGGGGGACAGAGATAGACTCTGTCTCAAAAAAAAAAAAAAAAAGATTTAGGTAAGTTATTAAAAAAAATCTATAAAGCAGTAATCTTAGAAAGGACGTTCTGTGAATGAGCAAGTTGGCCAAAATAGAAAGAAGATAATTTAGTTTTTCTATGGACTACATATTAATATAAAAAGTACATTGATGCAGGTCCAGAATCTGGGCCTCTTTGCCTAAATAACAGAATTTTTGTAGAGCATGAATCGGCTTTTTAATAACAAAATATATAAAGGGTTTACAAAAGTCTTACCTTACGATAAAACTAATTAAAATTGGATAGATTTATTTCTTTTTTATTTTTATATAATGTTAAAAGATAGTGAAATATTTTTGTTTGTCTTTAAAGTAAACTGCAGAAGAAAAGGGAAAAGGAGAGTAGAAAGAAAAGACAGATTCATTTGCCCTCCTGCTATATTTATTGGGTCTTGTTATTTTCAAATGTTTTAGCGTTTTTGAAATTTTTTGAGTAATAATTTAGGCTAAATGAGGGATGTGTGATCTTATTTTTTGATAACAAGTGTTTTTTAATTTTTTTAAGTGAAAGAAAGTTTATTAAGAAAGTAAAGGAATAAAGAATGGATGTTCATAGGTAAAGCGGCAGTCTGAGATGCTAGTTCCATTTTTATGGTTATTTCTTTATTTTTCATTCAAGATGAAGTTTCGCTCCAGGCTGCAGTGCAGTGGTCTTGACTCACTGCAACCTCTACCTCCCAGTTTCAAGTGGTTCTCCTGCCTCAGCCTCCCAAGTAGCTGGGATTACAGGTGCCTGCCACCACACCTGGCTACTTTTTGTATTTTTCAGTAGAGACAGGGTTTTGCCATGTTGGCCAGGCTGGTCTCGGCTATTTCTTGATTATATGCTAAACAAGGGATAATTATTCATGAGTTTTCTGGGAAAGAAGTAGGCTGAACCCTTTTAGACCACATAGGGTAACTTCCTGTCATTGCCATGGCATCTGTAAACTGTGACGACACTAGTGGCGGTGTCTTTTAGCATACTAACACATTATAACTAGAACATAATGAACAGTGAGGACAACCAGAGGTCACTTTCATCACCGTCTTGGTTTTTGTGGGTTTTAGCCAGCTTCTTACTGCAATCTGTTTTTTTCAGCAAGGTCTTTATGACCTGTATTTTGTCCCAACCTTCTATCTCATCCTGTTATTTAGAATGACTAACTTACTGAGAATGCAGCCTAAGAGATCTAGCCTTATTTTACCCAGCCCCTAAACAAGATGGGGACACTCCAGTTTAAGTTGATATTTCTTCCCTCCCTTTTTAAAGAGAACCCTTAATCCTAAGGATTGTAGATGGACAAAGATTCATCTTCTATTCAGGCTGAATATGGGTGATGGTATTTCAGAATATTAAGGACTCTTGTGTTTGGGGTAGAGAGGAGGTCAGTCAGAAAGCGTCAGTATGGTGAGGGCCATTCATAAATATGAGTTCTGACAATAGGTGATAGCTGGAAGATGAATAATTGTTCAATTTAAGATAACATTTAGTAAGCTTATCCTGCATTTCTACAGAGTACAAAAGCAATATATTTCATAATATTAAAGAAAAATAAGTAAAAATTTCCCAAATAAATGAAATAAGGATTTCCATGAACTCAGCAACTGTTGGAACCAAGCTGATATGGGGTTGTCGGCTGTTTCCAATGTGTGCCCAGAATTACAATATCGATTTAATTTTCTTTGTTTTACATTACTCATCACTCTTGTTTTTTTCTAAGCTGTAGTAAGACACTACTGGTTGGTTTATAGGGATAAGCAGTCAGTCTAAATTGCAGAAAAAAAATCTTAAAAACAACTGATGACACTAGAATCTAATGACAGGTGTACCCTAGTTTTTGAAACATAATTTTTTCCTCTCTCCAATCTCCCACTTTTACTAAAGACAAGTCATGATAAGACTGATTTGCTTTATTATACTTGGCCTGATTTTTAGATAAAGTACAGCAAGAATAATTATTTTATACATAAACTTTTTAAATTGACTTTGATGGAACAATCCAGATAAAATCTTTTCAAAGCCAAGCCCAGCCATGGGTTTGTGCCATAAAATACCTGTGAGTTGAATAAATTCCTCTCCTTTTGAGGTCCCAAGATAACTTGGGGCTCCTGGGCCTGTCAGAAAGTGACATTCTTTACTTACCACAGGTCAGGAACCCTGTATAGGGATTACACTGAGAAGGTATGAGTCATTTTCCCAAAGGGCTTTTATTGGCTCTGTAAGTCAAGTTTGATTTCTTAAAGGAAAGCATGCCATTCTAGTCAAAGACTTGATAAAATAACCATTTTTTCCAATTGTGTCCTGTTGCAACAA
The DNA here is from genome assembly GCF_030222135.1 of Aotus nancymaae. Taxonomy (NCBI): domain Eukaryota; kingdom Metazoa; phylum Chordata; class Mammalia; order Primates; family Aotidae; genus Aotus; species Aotus nancymaae. The sequence goes on from NW_026988425.1 coordinate 125,143,481, forward strand.
AAAATTCTTATTATACTTAAGAAAATAACTATATTGCCATAAGTTAAGAATACTCACAAATACTCTCCAAATTCTAGAGAAATCGAGTAGAGAGAAACAAATATGCTCCAATTTTTGTTCATAGGAGTATACTTAACTCAATTGTTGAAAGCTTCAGTAGCTCAAAAGAAAAGTTTTCTTGACTGAAAAATAAAGAATAAGCAACATTTTAAGCAAAAAACTCAAAAAGACTACTTTAGTTTTCTTTTCAGTCCATGCAGGTAACTCCTGTCCTGTTTGATATTCACAAATATTTCAGCTTTCCATAAGTCCTGAAAGTTTTTCCTCTATTCCAATGTCACAGTCTCCAAAGTTGTTAGAAACCTGCATTCAAGAACACTTGTAAAAGTCCTGTAGCTGATTATAAACCCAGCTTTTAAAGAGGATCAAAACAAGACAAAATTGTCTGTGAATGACAAGAAGTCTTCATTAGGACAGTCAATATTAAAGCCACAATTGATAAGGAAATTTTGGTTACTTCTGTGGCATACAACAATTTTACATAACAATTAGAACTATTAATAACATATACTAAGTTATATCACAATTATAGGAGTTTCCAATAATTGTGGCACACATACCTATAACGTATTTATACAAATATAGCCCAAAGAAAACCATCCCTCCCCAATCTCCCCAGCCCCTGCTTTCCCTCTTCTAGTCCCCTCAGCCCCCAACAGACCCCAGAGTGTGATGTTCCCCTCTCTGTGTCCACGTGTTCTCATTGTTCAACACCCACTTATGAGTGAGAACATGTGGTGTTAGGATCTCTGTTCTTGTGTCAGTTTGCTGAGAAAGATGGTTTTCAGCTTCATGCATGTCCCTGCAAAGGACATGAACTCATCCTTTTTTATGGCTGCATGTATTCCATGGTGTATATGTGCCACATTTTCTTTATCCACTCTATCACTTATGGGCATTTGGGTGGTTCCGAGTCTTTGTGTGCATGTGTCATTATAATAGAATGATTTATACTCCTTTGGTTGTATAGTAATGGGATTGCTGGGTCAAATGGTATTTCTATTTCTAGATCCTTGAGGGGGCCACACTGTCTTCCACAAGGGTTGCACTAACTTACACTCCCACCAACAGTGTAAAAGCATTCCTGTTTCTCCATATCCTATACAGCATCTATTGTCTCTAGATTTTTTAATGATTGTCATTCTAACTGGCATGAGATGGTATCCAATATGATTTTGACTTGCATTTCTCTAATGACCAGTGATGATGAGCTTTTTTTTCATGTTTGTTGGCTGCATAAATGTCTTCTTTTGTAAAGTGTCTGTTCATATCCTTTGCCCACTTTTTGATGGGGTTGTTTGGTTTTTTCTTGTAAATTTGTTTAAGTTCTTTGCAGATTCTGAATATTAACTCTTTGTCAGATGGGTAGCTGGCAAAGATTTTTTCCCATTCTGTTGGTTGCCGGTTCACTCTAATGATTGTTTCTTTCACTGTGCAGAAATTCTGGAGTTTAATTAGATCCCATTTGTCTATTTTGGCTATTGTTGCCATTGCTTTTGGTGTTTTAGTCATGAAGTCCTTGGCTATGCCTATGTCCTGAATGGTATTGCCTAGGTTTTCTTCTAAGATTTTTATGGTGTTAGGTCTTATGTTGAAATCTTTAATCCATCTGGAGTTAATTCTTATATAAGTTGTAAGGAAGGACCCAGTTTCAGATTTCTGCACATGGATATCCAGTTTTCCCAACACCATTTATTAGATGGGGAATCCTTTCCCCATTGCTTGTTTTTGTCAGGTTTGTCAAAAATCAGATTGTTGTAGGTGTGTGGTGTTACCATTGAGGCCTCTGTTCTGTTTTATTGCTCTATATCTCTGTTTTTGTACCAGTACCATGCTGTTTTGATTACTGTAGCCTTGTAATAAAGTTTGAAGTCAGGTAGCATGATGCCTCTAGCTGTGTTATTTTTGCTTAGGACTGTCTTGGCTATGTGGGTACATTTTTGGTTCCATATGAAGTTTAAGGTAGTTTTTTCCAGTTCTGTGAAGAAGGTCAGTGGTAGCCTGATAGGGATAGCATTGAATCTGTAAATTACTTTGGGCAGTATGACCATTTTCACAATATTGATTCTTTCTAACCATGAACATGGAATGCTTTTCCATTTGTTTGTATCCTCTCTTATTTTCTTGAGCAGTGGTTTGTAGTTCTTTTTGAAGAGGTCCTTCACGTCCTTTGTTAGTTATATTCCTTGGTACTTTATTCTCTTTATAGCAATTGTGAATGGGAGTTCGCTCATGATTTGGCTCTCTGTTTGTCTGTTATTGGTGTACAGGAATGCTTTTAATTTTTGCACATTGATTTTGCATCCTGAGACTTTGCTGACGTTGTTTATCATATTAAGGAAATTTTGGGCTGAGACGATGGGGTCTTCTAAATATACAAGCATGTCATCTGCAAATAGAGAAAATTTGACTTCCTTTTTCCTAATTGAATACTCTTTATTTCTTTCTCTTGCCTGATCACTCTGGCTGGCACTTCCAATATTATGTTGAATGGAAATGGTGAGAGAGGGCACCCTAGTCTAGTGCCAGGTGTCAGAGGGAATGCTTCCAGATTTTGCCCATTCAATATGATATTGGCTTTGGGTTTGTCACGGATAACTTTTATTATTTTGAGATACATTCTATCGATACCTAGTTTATCGAGAGTTTTTAGCATAAATGGCTGTTGGATTTTGTCGAAGGTCTTCTCTGCATCTATTGACATAACCATGTGGTTTTTGCCTTTGGTTCCGTTTATGTGGTGGATTACGTTTGTAGACTTGTGTATGTTGAACCTGCTTTGTATCCCTGGGATGAAGCTTACTTGATTGTGATGGATAAACTTTTTGATGTGTTGTTGCAATTGGTTTGCCAGCATTTTATTGAAGATTTTTGCATTGATGTTCATCATGGATATTGGTCTGAAATTTTCTTTTTTAGTTGTATCTCTGCCAGGTTTTGGTATCAGAATGATGTCGGTCTCATAAAATGAGTTATAGAGGATTCCCTCTTTTTGTATTGTTTGGAAGAGTTTCAGAAGGAATGGTACCAGCTCCTGTTTATACGTCTGGTAGAATTTGGCTATGAACCCGTCTGGACCTGGACTTTTTTTGGTTGGTAGGCTATTAATTGCTGCCTCAACTTCAGACTTTGTTATTGGTCTATTCAGGGATTCAACTTCTTCCTGGCTTAGTCTTGGGAGGGTGTAAGTGTCCAGGAATTTATCCATTTCTTCTGGATTTACTGATTTATGTGCATAGAGGTGTTTGTAGTAATCTCTGATGGTAGTTTGTATTTCTGTGGAAACAGTGGTAATATCCCCTTTATCATTTTTTATCATATCTATTCGATTCTTCTCTCTTTTCTTTTTTATTAGTCTGACTAGTGGTCTGTCTTTTTTTGTGTGGGAGTCTAAGTCTATTTTGTGTGGGAGTCTCCCACTATTATTGTGTGGGAGTCTAAGTCTCTTGGTAGGTTGTTAAGAACTTGCTTTATGTATCTGTGTGCTCCTGTATTGGCTGCATATATATTTAGGATAGTTAGCTCTTCTTGTTGCATTGATCCCTTTACCATTACGTAATGCCTTTCTTTGTCTCTTTTGATCTTTGTTGGTTTAAAGTCTGTTTTATCAGAGACTAGGATTGCAACCCCTGCCTTTTTTTGCTCTCCATTTGCTTGGTAAATCTTCTTCCATCCCTTTATTTTGAGTCTATGTGTGTCTTTGTATGTGAGATGGGTCTCCTGAATAGAGCACACCATTGGGTCTTGACTCTTTATCCAATTTGACAGTCTGTGTCTTTCGATTGGGGCATTTAGCCTGTTTACATTTAAGGTTAATATTGTTGTGCTTGAATTTGATCCTACCATTTTGATACTAGCAGATTATTTTGCCCATTAGTTGACAGAGTTTCTTCGTTGTGTCAATGGTCTTTCCATTTTTTGCAGTGGCTGGTACTGGTTGTTCCTTTCCATGTTTAGTGCTTACTTCAGGAGCTCTTGTAAGGCCATCCTGGTGGTGATGAAATATCTTAGCAATTGCTCATCTGTAAAGGATTTAATTTCTCCTTCACTTATGAAGCTTAGATTGGCTGGATATAAGATTCTGGGTTGAAAGTTCTTTTCTTTAAGGACGTTGAATATTGGCCTCCACTTTTCTGGTTTGTAGGGTTTCTGCCGAGAGATCCACTGTGAGTCTGTTGGGCTTCCCTTTGTGGGTAATCCAACCTTTCTTTCTGGCTGCCCTTAACATTTTTTCCTTCATTTCAACTCTGGTGAATCTGACGATTATGTGCCTTGGGATTGCTCTTTTTGAGGAATATCTTTGTGATGTTCAATGTATTTCCTGGATTTGAATGTTGGCCTGCCTTGCTAGGTTGGGGAGGTTCTCCTGGACAATATCATGAAGAATGTTTTCCAGCTTGGATTCATTCTCTGAATCACATTCAGGTACACGGATCAAACGTAGATTAGGTTTTTTCACATAATCCCATATTTCTTGGAGGCTTTGTTCATTTCTTTTCACTTTTTTTCTCTAATCTTGCCTTCCTGTTTTATATCATTGTGTTGATCTTCAGTCTCTGATAGCCTTTCTTCTGCTTGATTGATTCAGCTATTGAAACTCGTGTATGCTTCGCAAAGTTCTTGTGTTGTGATTTTTCAGCTCCATCAAGTTGTTTATGTTCTTCTCTAAGCTGAGTATTCTAGTTAGCATTTCACCTAACCTTTTTTCAAGGTTCTTAGTTTTTTTGCATTGGGTTAGAAAATGTTCCTTTAGCTCACAGAAATTTATTATTACTCACCTTCTGAAGTCTGCTTCTGTCAATTCGTCAAACTCATTCTCCATCCAGTTTTTTTTTTCCTTGCTGGTGAGGAGTTGTGATTTCTTGGAGGAGGAGAGGCATTCTGGTTTTTGTGATTTCAGCCTTTTTGTGCTGGTTTCTTCCCATCCTCTTGGATTTATCTACTTTTGGTCTTTGAAGTTGGTGAGTTTCAGATGGGGTCTCTGAGTGGATGTCCTTTCTGTTGATGTTGAAGGCATTTCTTTCTGTTTTTTAGTTTTCCTTCTAACAGTCAGGCCCCTCTGCTGCAGGACTGCTGGAGGCCCACTCCAGACCCTGCTTGCCTAGGAATCACCTGCAGGGGCTGTAGAACAGTAAGGATTGCTGCCTGTTTCTTCCTCTGATAGCTGCATCCAAGAAGGGTGCCTGCCAAATGTCAGCCAGATCTCTCCTATATGAGGTATCTCTTGGGATATACGGGGGGTCAGGGAGCCACTTGAGGAGGTAGTCTGTCCCTTATCAGAGCTCAAGTGCTGTGCTGGGAGCTCCGTTGCTTTGTTTAGAGCTGCTGGGCAGGGACGTTTAAGTCTGCTGCAGTGGAACTCACAACCTCCCCTTTTCCCAGGTGTTGTGTCCCAGGAAGGTGGAGCTTTATTTATAAGACCCTGATGGGCTGCTGCCTTTTTTCAGAGATGCCCTGCCCAGCAAGGATGGAGTCTAGTCACAGTCTGCCTGCAGATGCATTGCTGAGCTGCCGTGGGCTCCACCCTGCTGCTGTGTAAACTTCCTTGTGATTTTATTTACACAGGCAAGTTTAAAGTTGCCTTGATAATGGCAGACTGCCTCGGCAATGGCAGACTGCCTCTGTAATGGTGGATGTCCCTCCCCTCACCGAGTTCAACAGTCCCAGGTCAAGCTGGCTGCGAAAATCTCACACCAGCAGGTTTCAGTTTGCTGGTCTTTATGGGGGTGGGTCCCGCCGAGCCAGATCACTTGGTTCCCTGCCTTCAGTCCCCTTTTATTCAGGGGAATGGGGGGCTCTGTTTCACAGACATTCCAGGTGCCAGCTAAAAGGGCCGCCCAGGTTTGTACTGGAAACCTGTGGCGCTTGTCAGCCCTGGCGGGAACCTGGTCTGTAAGCTGTAAAGACCATGGGAGAAGCGCAGTGTCTGAGCTGGAGTGCGGGAGTGTCTGGAAAACGTCCTCAATGGCCTCCATTGGGTAGGAGGGTGCATTGCACTTCCTGAGTGAGGCAGTGCTCCTTCTGCCTTGGTTTGCACTCCTTGGGCTCCACCTACTGTCCAATCAGTCCCATTGAGTTGAACCTGGTACCTCGGTTGGAAATGGGGAGATCACTTGCCTTCTGTGTGCTGTCCCTAGAAACTGTGTGTCAGAGTTGTTCCTATTCAACCATCTTGGCAGAAGTCTTCAGACCTCAACCCCAATTCTTAATAAAACCTTATAGACAAATCTATTCAATCTTAATTAGTTTGACCATTAGGTAAGATTTTCATAAACCTTTTATTTTTTTTATTGCATTTTAGGTTTTGGGGTACACGTGAAGAACATGCAAGATTGTTGCATAGGTGTATACGTGGCAGTGTGATTTGCTGCCTTCCTCCCCTTCACCTATATGTGGCATTTCTCCCCGTGCTATCTCTCCCCAACTCCCCACGCCCTGCCGTCCCTCCCCTATTTCCCACCAACAGACCCCAGTGTATAGTGCTCCCCTCCCTGTGCCCATGTATTCTCATTGTTCAACACCCGCCTATGAGTGAGAACATGTGATGTTTGATTTTGTGTTCTTGTGTCAGTTTGCTGAGAATAATGGTTTCCAGGTCCATCCATGTCCCTACAAAGGACGCGAACTCATCGTTTTTGATGGCTGCATAATATTCCATGGTATATATGTGCCACATTTTCCCTGTCCAGTCTATCATCGATGGGCATTTGGGTTGGTTCCAGGTCTTTGCTATTGTAAACTGTGCTGCAATGAACATTTGTGTGCATGTGTCCTTATAGTAGAACGATTTATAATCCTTTGGCTATATACCTAGTAATGGGATTGCTGGGTCAAATGGAATTTCTATTTCTAGGTCCTTGAGGAATCGCCACACTGTCTTCCACAATGGTTGAACTAATTTACACTCCCACCAACAGTGTAAAAGTGTTCCTATTTCTCCACATCCTCTCCAGCATCTGTTGTCTCCAGATTTTTTAATGATCGCCATTCTAACTGGCGTGAGATGGTATCTCAATGTAGTTTTGATTTGCATTTCTCTAATGACCAGTGATGATGAGCATTTTTTCATATGTTTGTTGGCCTCATGTATGTCTTCTTTTGTAAAGTATCTGTTCATATCCTTCGCCCACTTTTGAATGGGCTTGTTTGTTTTTTTCTTTCTTGTAAATCTGTTTTAGTTCATTGTAAATTCTGGATATCAGCCCTGGTACCAAAACAGAGATATAGACCAATGGAACAGAACAGAGGCCTCGGAGGCAACACCACACATCTACAACCATCCGATCTTTGACAAACCTGACAAAAACAAGCAATGGGGAAAGGATTCCCTGTTTAATAAGTGGTGTTGGGAAAACTGGCTAGCCATATGCAGAAGGCAGAAACTGGACCCCTTCCTGACACCTTACACTAAAATTAACTCCAGATGGATTAAAGACTTAAACATAAGACCTAACACCATAAAAACCCTAGAAGAAAACCTAGGCAATACCATTCAGGACATAGGCGTAGGCAAGGACTTCATGTTGCATTGGCAACAAAAGCCAAAATAGACAAATGGGACCTAATCAAACTCCACAGCTTCTGCACGGCAAAATAAACAGTCATTAGAGTGAATCGGCAACCAACACAATGGGAAAAAATTTTTGCAGCTTACCCATCTGACAAAGGGCTGATATCCAGAATTTACAACGAACTAAAACAGATTTACAAGAAAAAAACCTTTTATAATCCCTTACAATTTTTGTTAAAGAGCAGGTCAGTGCTCTAAGAAAACCTGCTGTGCTTTTATTTAATGTTCAATTTACAGAAAAACTGAATATATCTCTTTAACATTAGCCAATATGTTCACACACAGAATTTATTTTACAATTAATTTTTTATGATACTTTAAATTCTGGGGTACATGTGCAGAACGTGTAGGTTTGTTACATAGGTATACACGTGCCATGGTGGTTTGCTGCATCCATCACCCCATCATCTACATTAGGTATTTCTCCTAATGCTATCCCTCCCCTAGACCCCCACTCCTGACAGGCCTCGTTGTGTGATGTTCCCCTCCCTGTGTCTGTGTGTTCTCATTGTTTAACTGCCACTTGTGAGTGAGAACATGTGGTGTTTGGCTTTCTGTTCTTGTGTTAGTTTGCTAAGAAGGATGGTTTCCAGTGTCATCCCTGTCCCTGCAAAGGACATGAACTCATCCTTTTTTATGGCTGCATAGTATTCCATGGTGTATATGTGTCATATTTTCTTTATCCAGTCTATCACTGATGGGCATTTGGGTTGGTTCTGAGTCTTTGGTATTGTAAACAGTGCCGCAGTAACTATACGTGTGCATGTGCCTTTATAATAGAATGATTTATACTCTTTGGCTATATACCCAGTAATGGCATTGCTGGGTCATATGGTATTTCTAGTTCTAGATCCTTGGGGAATCACCACACTGTCTTCCACAATGGTTGAACTAATTTACACTCCCACCAACAGTGTAAAAGCATTCCTATTTCTACTGTTGTTTCCTGACTTTTTAATGATCATCATTCTTTTTTTTTTTTTTTGAGACAGAGTTTCGCTCTTGTTACCCAGGCTGGAGTGCAATGGCGTGATCTTGGCTCACCGCAACCTCCACCTCCTGGGTTCCAGCAATTCTCCTGCCTCAGCCTCCCGAATAGCTGGGATTACAGGCACGCACTACCGTGCCCAGCTGATTTTTTTGTATATTTAGTAGAAACGGGGTTTCACCATGTTGACCAGGATGGTCTGATGGTTGTAGATGTGTGGTGTTATTTCTGAGGCCTCTGTTCTGTTCCATTGGTCTATACATCTGTTTTGGTACCAGTACCATGCTGTTTTGATTAAGTTTTTATAAACTTTTCACAACTTCTTTAAACCTTTAGAGTTTTTTTTAATCTCACAAAGACAATCTTTTAACCCTTTAAATTGGGCAAAAGAAATATTCCCATGCCTTCCTATAATCTTTTACCAAAAACACATTTCACTTTTCTTACACACCTTTCATAAAAAACTTTCTGCCGTAGTCTCAATTATATGTTACAGTGTTAACTCTTAGAAACTTTTATTTTTGGTGAAAAACCTGATAAATAAGCAATGTTAATTATATACTAATTGTGGAGCCTAGGACATCTGAAAGAACTGGAGATAGCTGACTCTTTACAAAATAGTTAAGGGGCTAACTCCACATGTCTGCTCGTCTTATCGAGCTGTAAAGCAGGCAAGTTGTACAGTTAAGGATCATAGTGGCATTTTATGAAACATTTAAGAGGCCTAATAACATTTACATTGTAGATTTCTTGCATAATTTTCCTTTCACAAATCCTTTCATGACTAACAAAGACATTCTTGAACTTTCTAACTTGTCCTAAACATTTCTCTTTTTAAATGAGTCATTTTACTTTAACACAAGAATCTGACATACAAGATCTTTTCTTATATAAAATCTCTTTTCTTTATCATCTTTTTTGCATAGCTAGGGGGCATGGCTAACTTCATATGTCCTCAGGCCTTATCTGAATCTAATGGCTCCTAGATAGGTAAATTGAACAGTTTTCAAAAGTCAAGCAGTTTATGACCTATAAAGCCATTTAGTATCTGCCTAATTTAGACCAAATGTCTTTATTTTGCCAATAATATTTAAAGCTTTTTTTATTTCCCAAATATTACTAAAGTCACATGACCTAAAAGACACTACAGTTTTTCATTTTCTGACAAAATATTTGATTTAAGCTCTCATTATTTTTAAGCCAACTAATCAGAGTTCTTTCATATATAAATGTCATACACACAACACATATAAATACACAGATAGACAGAAGATACATACTTGTAAGATTTTCCATTTGTCAGTGATATACTTTGATTGTGTCCCCACCCAGATCTCAACTTGAATTGCATCTCCCATGTTTTCCTAGCCCTGTTCTTAAAGGGCTCCACTCTGAACTGTTGGATCTTCTTCTGTCTGTTTTTGTAGTCATATATGTGATATGTGTGTGATATCTATAAAAAAAGAGCTCTAATCGATTGGCCTATAAGTGCTTAGATCAAATATTTTTAAAGGAAAAATAAGAGCTCTAATCCCTCTTGATTCGAGTGACTTTGAGCTTTAAAAATAAAAACAGTCTAATGGATTATTAGTAAAATAAAAATGTATTCAGGATGTAAATAGGTGGTCTATATTATTCACGTGAGATACTAGGTTTGCTAAACATTTTAAGGTTGTAAACTGCTCCTTTGGCCTTGAAGCACTGTTCAAATTGCCTACTTCACAATTGGTAAGGCTTGGAAACGTATGGAATTAACCATGCCCCTAACAACGAGTCAGACTTTATTTGCACCTAGTACCTAAATTAAACAACTTACCAGGTTTGCTAAAAACTGCTAGGAGTTACCATTATGACATATGATTGAGACAATTGAAGATAGATTTATATGTAAGCTGTGTACAAAAAGTAAAATGTGTTTTTAGTAAAAGATTATATGAAGGCATGGAAATGTACATTTTTCCTAGGGCTAAAGGATTGTCTTAAATTAGATAAACCTGAAGGTTTAAGCAAATTGGGGAAAAATTGTAACAATCTTGCAAAGGAAACTGTGTAAACATATTGACTAAATTCAAAAGGGTTTTTTTTTTTTTTTTTCGTAAATCAACCATTGAAATAAAAACATAACAAGGTTATCTTATCTGCTCTTTAGCACTAATCTGCTCTTTAACAAAACTTGTAAAGCGTTATAAATCTCACCTCATGGTCAAACTGGTTAAGATTGGACAGAATCGTCTAGAAGGTTTCACTAAAAATTGAGATTAACATGATAGTAGACTAAGGCAATGGTGAAATTTGGCCTTCTCTCTCCTGAACAGGACTTTCAGGTAATAGTAAAGGCTAATAAAAGGTTTTTGCTTTTCAAATTTTTGAGTCATGATTTGGCAAATAAATTACTTATGGTAATCTAAAATTGTATTTCCTAATATCAAGTGTTTTAAAGCTCTAATATATTCAACAGGCTTCCCAACCAAAGTCAAACTTCAATCTTAACGTTGTCTTTCCTGACCCTTAGCTTTTGAGTGCTACAGAGGATCCCTGGAGCATCCAGAGAAGAGGTAAACAGGATTATTTGACATGTTTGGATATGTGGGATTGCCAAAATGATATTTAATATTCCTCAAGTTTTATTTCAGTGCACAATATTATCATATGTTCCAAAACCATATGGGATGTCTAAGGTTATAATGACTGAACATACGCTATCAGTCATAATAAAGATTATTACGTTAAGCTATTGTAAACCACAGAAGTAACCAAATTTCTTTGTCAATCATGTTTCTGACTGTAACTACCCTAAATGTTCTGTTGTTTATGGACAATTGTTGTCTTGTTTTAATCCCCTTTAAAGGATGATTTATAATCAGCTGAAGGACTTTAAAAGGTACTCACAAATGCAGGTTTCTAATAATAGAAAAATGCACAGAATTCATGAGAAGCTGAAATGTTTATGAATATCAAGAGGAACAAGAGTTAACTGAATGGACTAAACTAATAGAAACTGAACTAATCTTTTTGACTTTTGATTGGAACATTGCTGATCCTTATTTTGTTTTTCAGAGTCGAGGGAACTTTGTTTTGAGCTTACAGCTTTTAACAACTAAGTAAGGTATACTGTGAACAAAATTTGAAACATGCTTGTTTCCCTCTGTCTGGTTTCTCTAGAATTCAGAAACTAGTTATGAGTATTCTTTTTTTTTTTTTGAGACGGAGTTTCGCTCTTGTTACCCAGGCTGGAGTGCAATGGCGCGATCTTGGCTCACCGCAACCTCCGCCTCCTGGGTTCAGGCAATTCTCCTGCCTCAGCCTCCTGAGTAGCTGGGATTACAGGCACGCGCCACCATGCCCAGCTAATTTTTTGTATTTTTTAGTAGAGACGGGGTTTCACCATGTTGACCAGGATGGTCTCGATCTCTTGACCTCGTGATCCACCTGCCTCGGCCTCCCAAAGTGCTGGGATTACAGGCGTGAGCCACCGGTTATGAGTATTCTTTACTGATAACAGTGTAGTTGGCTACGTCAGTGTCATAATAATTCATTTTTTTTGCAACAAGACACAATTGGGAAAACTGGTTGTTTTACTAAGGCTTTGACTGGAAGGGTATATTTCTCTTTAAGAAGTCAAGCTCCATTTGCAGAGCCAATAAAAGTCCCTTGGGAAAACTGACCTCATACCTTGTGTATACACCCCCCGTACATGGTTCCTAACCTGCAGTGAGTAAAGGTTGTCACTTTCTGACAGGCCCAGGAAACAATGCTCTTGGGACCTCAGAAAGAGAGGAGTTTATTCAGCTTACAGGTATTTGAGGACACAAACCCATGGCTAAATGCAGTTTCAGAAATAGGCCCTTCCAGACTCCTGTGTGGTACCTCAAAAGCATCATCATCACATACAATCTTTGCAGAAAAGATCTTAACTAAATCCAGCTTTCTCCAGAAACAGAGAGATCTTAGTCCATTCAGGCTGCCATAACAAAATAGTACAGACTGAATACTTTAAAGAGAATAGATATTTACTTCCCACAATTCCAGGGGCTGGAAAATCCAAGATACAGGTGCTAGTAGATTTGAGATCTGGTGAGGGCCCATTTCACCATGCATATAGATGGTGCCTTTCTGTAATGTCCTTAGATGATAGAAGGGTGAGCTAGCTGTCTGGAGTCTCTTTCATTAGGGCATTAATGCCGTTCATGAGAGTTCTGCCTACTTACCTCCCAGAGACTCTGCCTCCTAATACTACAACATTGGGAATTAGTATTTCAACATAGGAATTTTGGAGGAAGGGCCCCATGGCTTTGCTAGGCATAACCCTCGTGGCGACTCTCTGTGTTGGCCCCAAGCTTCCTGGCTCCATTCTTCAGAGTCTAGGTGGGAGTAGCCATACCCCCGTGGCTTATGCATTTTGTGCTGCTTTGAAGATGGCACCATATGTACCCTACCAAGGTTTACCATCTATGCTCTCTGGAGGGGAGAAAAAAATTGGATGAACTGTTTTATTTTCTCACAAATTCTACCTCCTATCAAACACTAGAATACAAACACAGTTCATCCACCATGGCCTGTGTTGCAGCTTGGCCCACTGGAGCCACACCTAGTGTGGCCAAGGACCATTGTGCTCAAATTCAGGGAGCAGAGCTCTGAAATCATTCTTCCCTCCAGGTCCTTGCATAGTCCTGTAATGAGAGAGACAGATTCCATTATCTCCAAAATTCCTTCCTGGTTATTCTTTCATTGTTTTGAGAAATAGCATCTGGCTTATGTTAGATGCCCAATCCATACCAATCTCCTTATCAAACGGTCACTTGATCATGCCCTTGTTCTCTCCTTAAAAGGAGGATGAGGCTGGGCACAGTGGCTCACGCCTGTAATCCCAGCACTTTGGGAGGCTGAAGTGGGTGGATCATGAGGCCAGGAGGTCAAGACCAGCTTGGCCAAGATGATGAAACCCTGTCTCTACTAAAAAAAAAAACAAAAAAGTTAGCTGGGTGTGGTGGCAGGCACCTGTAATCCCAGTTACTCAGGAGGCTGAGGCAGGAGAATCGCTTGAACCTGGGAGGCGGAGGTTTCAGTGAGCCAAAATTGCACCACTGCACTCCAGTCTGGGTGACAGAGCAAGACTCCATCAAACAAACAAACCAAAAAAATGAGGATGATTCCTTCTCCTTCTCCTTCTCCTCCTCCTTCTCCTTCCTTTTCTCCTCCTTCTTCTTCTAGACAGGGTCTTGCTCTGTTACCCAAGCTAGAGTGCAGTGGTGCAATCATAGCTCACTGCAGTCTTAAATCCCTAGGCTCAACTATTCCTCCCACCTCAAGATCCCAAGTATCTGGGACTACAGGTGTCCAATGCTATGCCTGGCTAAATTTTTAAATTATTTTAATTTTTTTTTTTTTTTTTAGAAAAGAGTGCTACTATGTTGACCAGGTTGATCTTGAACTCCTGGCCTCAAATGATCCTCCCACCTTGGCCTCCCAAAGTGTTGGAATTACAGGTTTGAGCTACCACACCTGGTCAGTTTTCTTATTTTTTTCAATGTGGATAGGCTGAGAATAAAAAATTTTAAGATCTGCTTCCCTTTTGATTAACAATAACATTTTTAAGCCATTTCTCTCTTCTTGAATTTTACTATAAGCATTCAAGAAAAGCCAAGACCCCTTTCAACACTTGGATTAGAAATTTCCTGAGTGAAATATCCACTTACTTTCTCACAAGTGCTACGTTCCATCAAACACTAGAATATGAACACAGTTCATCCATTTTTTTTGTCACTTTATAATGAGGATTGTCTTTCCTCCAATTTCCAATTAGATGTTTCTCATTTCCCTCTGAAACCTCATCAAAATGGTCTTTATCATCCGTATCTCTATGAACATCTTGGTTTATGGCCATCTTGGTATTCTCAAAAAAGATTTACCCTTTCTCTACAGCTCTCCTTCTCTTCTTCTGAGCCCTCACTGCAGTTAACCATTTAAGACCATTTGTGGAACCATAGGTGCTTGCTAGCATGCACCTCAAAACTATTCCAGCTTCTAGTCATTACACAGTTTCAAAACTGCTACCACATTTCCATTATTTATTACAGCAACACCCTAACTTCTTGGTACCAACATTCAGTTTTAGTTTTAGGAGGATTCTCTAACAACATACAGCAGTCTGAATAGTTTATGAACAAAAGAAATGTGTTTTTCACCTTCTGAAGGCTGGAAAGTCCAAGCTCAAAGTGCCAGCAAGTTTGTGTCCAGTGAGGGTTAATTTTTCCATTCATAGGTGGTGCTATATTACTGAGTCCTCATGTGGTAGAAGGAACAAGCTTGCTCTCTGGGGACTCTTTTATAAGCACATTAATTCCATTTGTGATGACTCTGCTCTTGTGGCCTAATCAACATCCCACCTCCCAATACCATCACATTTGGGGTTAGGATTCCAACACATGAATTTTGGAAGAACACAAATAGTCTGTAGCACCAAAGTACACATTTTACTCTCAAATACAAGGTGAACTCTTAGAAACAACATTGAATGAAATCGTATTTTCCCAACAGGCCCCAGGAAGCTGAACTAATTGGGAAGTCTTGTGTGCTCTTCAAATAACTCCTAAGTTACAAAATAATAGATGGATTCCTAAATGACCTCTATCTTGCCCCAGATCTTAATCTCTCTTAAGTTAAAGAGGCTGAACTGGGTTGTAGTTGAACTTGGGAAGCGCCAAGTCTGACTTGAGTCACCTACTGAAACCCAGATTTTAGACCTGGCCTGTCATTCACTGATGATGAAACTAAGGACAAATCATGAGCCCTGAGCCACTGTTTTCATATGTATCCCTGTTTTATTTCTATCTCCCCTCCCAGCAGAAATACTAGATGTGAAAACAATGTGAAAAGTAACACACGCTGTGTAAAATATTAGCGCTACTCTTGACAACAGTGTCTCAGAGAAATTCAGATGTCATAGATTGTCATTTCTCAATTGTTACTTCCTCAATACTATGTCTAACTGGGCAGTTCTGGGCTCTAGTTCCTTTGGTTTTGTGGGAATCAAATCTCTGAAAGGCCCAGGTGAACGTGATGTGATGTGGTGCTTTTTCATTCTCAAGACACCTGGGTTCTTTCTGCAAAAAAGGGAAACGGGAAGAACCTTCAAAGAATAAAACTGGGTCTTGTCTTCCTGGGTTTGATTCCTCAAGTTTGATAATTTAGCAGTTTTTAGTTGGGTTACCCTGAACTAGGCCCAAGACTGGAGGAAGGACAAGAACAATTTCTCATACTGTACAAATGCCAAAGATAGAAGGGAGTTTTTCTTACGAGACCTCTAAGTTTGTAAGCCTGCGTATTATCTGTTGCTGTGTAACAAATAATCAAAACTTAGTGACTTAAAAAAAAAAAAAAAAAAAAAACTTTAAAAAATATTTTTTTAAAAAAAAACTTTAAAAACTTTAAAAAAATATTCTCCTCACCATTGTCTGTATTTAAAGGGAGATTCAAACTGATCCCAGATTGAGAATGTCACTCTCTTAGCTACCTTTGCTAATCAGATTGTTTCACAGGTCAGGCATTTGTTCATCTGGTATGGAACTCACTTGAGCCTAAACTTACTCCCTCAAAGCTTCCTCAATATTCATTTTATAAGGCATGGATAATTCATCTGAACTTGTCCTCTGATTAAATTCAGAAGTTAAAATTAGTACCCCAAAGCCAGTCCCAAAAATGGCAGAATGAGAGATAGAAAACTCCACTTAGTAACTTAAAATCACATTCCATACTAAGAGAATAAACACCATACACCAAAATTATTGTAGGAAAACAGCCTGTTGCATGGCAAGAGTAATGCCATCTTGAAGCAAAACTGCCAGAAGGACTAATGTTTCACTCCAGCATACCAATGTATTCCAGCAGCAAGGTCAAGAAGCAATGCCTGCAGCATAGCTAACCCCTCATATAGAAGCAATGTCTGCGGCATAGCTAATTCCTCATAAGGAAACAATGTCTGCCGCATAGCTAACCCCTTGTAAAGAAACAATGTCTGCAGCATAGCTAATCCCTCGTGATGAAACAATGTCTGCAGCATAGCTAACCCCTCATAAACAATATCTTCAGCATAGCTAACCCCTTGCAGCATAGCTAGTCATTCATAAAGATGCTTATTGAACCTCTCCAGTCGTCACCAGTTTCACTAAAGGGTCTCAGACATAACCAGCTGCACATATTTTACCCAAAAAATGCTTGCTACGTAAAGAATACTTTCTAGAGGATGGGTGCAAGGATCCGCCCTCTAGTGGCTGCCTGAAACATAGCTTCTGTTTATACTAAATGTTTCAAAGACACTGGATTTGTCAGCCTCTTTCTTTGGCCTTTCAGTTCCCTCAGCTGCATTGTTGACAATTGGCTTTATTACTATTGATTTGGGTGCTTTCATTGGTTTGCAATCTGGTAGTCCAAACCCTCCAAGTAAGCCATTGTTTCAAACAGACATAGCAAATGCCGTGGTCCACAAGCCATCACGTATTGCTAATACAGACAAAAACCTCGTTCACTTGCCTATCACCAACAAACCAACAACTGGGGAAAAGGGTTCATAGTAAGTGGCTAAATTGGAGGACCTGCCTACAATCAAATGTTGGATATCCAACCTCAGCCTCAAGATTTGAATTGGCAAAAAAAAAATTACCCAGCACTTTGGGAGGCCAAAGAAGGTGAATCACAAGGTCAAGAGATCGAGACCAGCCTGGCCAACATGGTGAAACCCTGTCTCTACTAAAAATACAAAAATTAGCTGAGCGTGGTCACATATGCCTGTAGTCCCAGCTACTGGGGATGCTGAGGCAGGAGAATCTCTTGAACCCAGGAGGTGGAGGTTGCAGTGAGCCGAGATCACAGCACTGCACTCCAGCCTGGTGACAGAGCGAGACTCCATCTCAAAAACAAACAAACACAACAACAAAAAAGAACTGACACCTTATTAACAACATACACGCAAATGAGGCTGTATGATTTAAAACCTATTTGTAGTAAAATGTTTCTCATCACCCATCTGAGAAAAACCTTGGACTATTGGGAGATTCAGATTTAGACACTATTAATTATAGTGTTGATTGTGCCAGTCAAGTTCCAGCACTTTGGTACAGTTACAGCAGCATGTTAAATGGAGACATTACCTTAGCTAGCTGTGCACCAACAAAGCTCCTTGATTTCAAGAATATTTGCAAGTCAAGTTCCCAGGCACAACATTGCCTTCAAATTCCACGAGTGGCTCAGCCTTGTTATAATACAATAGAGGCACAAAAACATGATTCACATCAACCCTAGTGGCTATCCACTTGGGAAGGATACCCAAGTCTCACATCCCAGATGACAGTGGTCTGTCTAGCCTAGGAATTCACTGTTGGAGATGACTTAGCTTCAGCGGACATTGCCCCAGACCAATACTTCAGCACTGAAGATGACTTCACCTCCTGCATTGGAGATGACTTTACCTTGGACCCTTAGACTGCTTCCCCAACAATACCCCTGGGCTGCCCCTTATAAGGCCATAACAAATTGGACATGGGATATTTATTGTGTTTCTTCCTTTGATATTAGGAACTCTAATACTTTTTCTGAGCTCACTGTTTGCTAGACAATGATCCTGGTATATAAGATGGAGCTTGGACTCCTCTTAGGGGTTACCTCAAGCGTGAAAATAAAGAAAAATCTTTAGTTATTTCAAGGTAGCCCTGAGACGTATATAAGCGACTTGATAAGCAGGAAGGTGATTATAGCTTAAAACAATTATCCAAAGAAGTTAGAATCTCCTATGGAAACTAAGGTAACATCGTAACATTTGTTCCTGAGTTGTTTTTCAGAAACCCAGATTTCCACCAATAGACCTCAGTCAGGGAGAATTGAGGACTAAACTGTGACCACCATTCTTTGTTCTGAATTTCTGTCTGAGAGGCCTGGAGGAAGTCATACCCATGAGCCAGAGCTAACATTCTGTTCTGCTGACTCCAAATTTTTAAACAAAGGATCTGTTTCTTAACCAATTGCAAATCAGAACATCTTTGAATCTACCTATGACCTGCAAGCCCCCATTTCAAGATATCTCACCCTTTTAGGCCAAACCAATGCGTAACATCCATATGTTGATTTATGATTTTGTCTTTTTACTTCTGCTTTCCCAAAATTTACCCCTACCTTTAAAATCCCTCACTTGCAAGCAATTAGAGAGGGCAGGACTTAAGCAAGACCTGCATGATTTTCCTTGCTTGGTGCCCTGTAAATAAATACCCTCCTCTTTTCCTGCTGCCAACTTCAGTGTGGACATTTGGCCTAACTCTCCTGGGCAGGGACCCCTATTTGGTTTGATAACAATTGTGACTGCAAAGGAGCAAAAGTCCTCAGTGGGCACATCACTTGTGGCACATTGACTGCTGGCTGCAGCCATTCTCAAACCCTATCCAGAAGCTGCCTGATGACTGTATTCAGGGATGGATTCTTGCATCTGGCTGCTGACCAGCATTGTAAAAGAAGAACCTATGATGCTTTCTTTTTAGTTTTTAATTTTAATTTTTGTGGGCACATAGTAGGTGTATATGTTTATGAGGTACATGACATGTTTTGATACAGGCATGAAATGTGTATTATTAACCACATCATGTAAAATGGGGCATTCATCCCCTCAAGCATTTATTCTTTGTGTTACAAACAATTCAACTGTACTTTTAGATATTTTAAAATGTATAATTATATTATTATTGTCTATAGTCACACTGTTGTGCTATCAAGTACTAGGTCTTATTCTTTCTATTTTTTTTCTATTTTTTTTTTTTTTTTGAGACGGAGTCTTGTTCTGTCACCAGGCTGGAGCGCAGTGGTGCAATCTCGGCTCACTTCAACCTCCGCCTCCTGGGTTCAAACGATTCTTCCACCTGAGTCTCCTAAGTACCTGGAACTACAGGCAGGTGCCACCACACCAGGCTAATATTTGTATTTTTAGTAGAGATGGGGTTTCACCATGTTGGCCCGGATGGACTTGATTTATTGACCTCGTGATCCACACACCTTGGCCTCCCAAAGTTCTGGGATTATAGGCATGAGCCACCGTGCCTGGCCTCTTTCTATTTTTTCTACCCATTAACCATCCCACTTCCCTCCCACCCTACCCCCACTGCCCTTCCCAGCTTCTGATAACCATCTTTCTACTCGGTATCTCCATGAGTTCAATGTTTTGATTTTTAGATCCCACAAGTGAGTGAGAACATGCAATTTTTGTCTTTCTGTGCATGGCTTATTTCACTTAACATGATAACCTCCAGTTCCATCCATGCTGTTGCAAATGACAGGATCTGTTTCTTTTTTATGGCTGAATAGTATTCCATTGTATATATGTACCACATTTTCTTCATCCATTCATCTATTGATGGACTAGGTTGCTTCCAAATTTTGGCTATTGTGAACAGTGCTGCAACAAACATGGGAGTACAAATACTTTTGGATATACAAATTTCCATTCTTTTTTTTGTATAGACAGGGTTTCATTATGTTGGGCAGGCTGGTCTTGAACTCCTGACCTTGTGATCCGCCTGTCTTGGCCTCCCAAAGTGCTGGGATTACAGGCATGAGCTACCGTGCCCAGCCTGGATTTCCGTTCCCGGCTAATTTTTGTGTTTTTAGTAGAGACGGGTTTAACCATTTTGGTCTCGACTGTTCTCAAACTCCTGACCTCAGGTGATCTGTCCACCTCGGCCCTAAACTCCTTTTTAAAGGAGAATAAATTCTCTCTTTCTTTTTTGAGATATGGTTTGCCAGCTTGTTTCCTCTGGGATCTGGTGAGGGCTTGAGCCATGCCAAACAGGTGGATTTTGAATTTCTTTTGGGTGTATTTCCAGCAGTGGAATTGCTGGATCTTATAGTAGCTCTATTTCCAGTTTTTTGAGACCTCCAAACTGTTCTCCATAGTGATTATACTAATTTACATTCCCACCAATGGTGTAAGATGGTATCTCATTGTGGTTTTAATTTGCATTTCCCTTATGATTAATGATGTTGAACATATTTTCATTTTTTTTTTTTTTTGGCTACATGTAAGTCTTCCTTTGAAAAATGTACCTACAACCAACTGATCTTTGACCAAGTCAGCAAAAATCCTGGGGAAAGGCCACCGTATTCAATAAACAGTTCTGAGAAAATTAGATAGCTATATGCAGAAAACTAAAGATAGACCCATACTTCTCACCACATATAAAAATTAACTCCAGATGGGTTAAAGACCTAAACATAAGACCTAAACCTACAAAAAAATCCTAGAAGAGGCCAGGTGCAGTTGATCACACCTGTAATCCCAGCATTTTGGGAGGCTAAGGCAGGAGAATTGCTTGAACTCAGGATGGGAAGATTGCAGTGGGCGATAGAGTGAGACTCCGTCTAAAAAAAAAAAATTTAGAAGAAAACCTAGGAAAAACTCTTCTGAACATTGGCCTAGGCAAAGAATTTATAATCAAGTCCTTAAAAGCACAACAAAAAACCAAAAAGAGACAACTGGGAATTGATTATACTAAAAAGCTTCTGCACAGCCAAAGAAAGAGGTAAACAGACAACCTACATAATGGGAAAAAAATACTGCAACTATGTATCCAACAAAGGGCTAGTATTCACAATCTATAAGGAACTCAAACAACTCAACAAGAAAAAAAATTACCCCACAAATGTGGGCAACGTACATGTTTTCTTAATTTTATTTTGAGATTCTTACTAGTTAATCTAAATATAATTCTTTTTCTTTTTCTTTTTATACTGGGAATTTGATAAACTTCGTTGTTAATTTTTTTTATTTTTATTTTCTGTATACTGGATAATGCTGTCTGTGAATATAGACATTTTGATATTTCTTTGTTTATAATTTCTATAAAGTTGACTTTGTTTTATTCCTTTATAGAACTAGTGAAAGCCCCCTGTGTGATCAGAAGAAATGGTAAGAGAGACATATTTTTCTTATTTCTAATCTCAGAAGGAATCTTTTCATGCTTCCACCATTAAGCATGAGGTTAGCTGTAGATTTGTTGTTTTTACCAGGTTAGTTGAGAAATGTTAACTTTGTGAATATATATGTTGAGAAATGTTAAGTTTATGAATATTGATGAATGCTGAATGTATGACAGAATATATTGCTTGCTAGGAAGAATGATGGCAAGGAAAATCTAGCCACCCTCCTGCCCCAAGTGGAAAACTGCTTGGGGCATTCCAAAGCGGCAGGACAATGGATAAATATCACACACAGGTTAAAACAATTCTTTAAGATACCTGCCCCTGCCCCTGTGGCTCCCTTGTAGAGAATACTTTTTAGCCTGTTTGTAATCAGTTGTGAGCAGGCAACAGCTGCCTACTTGGTATATTTTTGTTTTATGACAAAATACAGAACACCTGTTTAATAATAACCACCTGTTCAGAGATAATTAAATATGTGGATCAGAATCTACTCAGGGCCTTCAGCCTGGAATGCAGTCAGCCCCTGAGGCTCTCAGTTTGGAAGGCTGCTGCCTCCACCCCCAACCCCCAGATAGATCCACTTTGCTATTCTATCTGGGTGTCTGCCTCTCAGTTCCTTTAGCACCGCCTGGGTGGGGGTCTCTATGGCTCAGCTGGTACTCGGTAAGTTTAAATACGTTCTCTTCTTTTCTGGGTTCAAGTTTTTATCAGAAATAGGGGTTGAGTAATGGGAAATCTGCATCTATTGTGATTATGTGTTTATCTTTTATTCTATTAATATGAGGTATTGATTTGGGGATGTTAAAGCAACCTTGCAATCTTGAAATAAATTCCACAATGTCATAGTACATTTCCTTTTAGTATGTTTTAAAATCAGTTTGATAATATTTTGTTAAATTGTTTTGCACAGATGTTTATGAGAAATGTGAACTACAGTAATTATTTCTTTCTTTCTTATGACTTCTTTCTCTAGCTTTCAAATTATGGTAATACTTGCCTCAGATAAAGATCTCAGAAGTGCTTCTGTACTCCTGCAACTTCCTAAAAACTTATGCAGGACTAATATGTTTTTCTTTAAGTATGTGATGAAGGTAATCAGTAAAGATATCTGTTTCTGAAATTTTCTTTGTATTAGGATTTTATTTTTGTTTTACATTTTATGGGTCAATTCAAGTTTTCAATTTCATTTTCTGTCAGTTTTAGAAATTTGCTGATTTCATGTAAGCTCTATGTCTTGTTCATACCTCACGTAAATCTTAACATATCTATACAGTTCACTGATAACTCCTCTACCATTTCTAATTTTGGCAATTTATGTCTTCCCTGTATCATTATCTATTTTGTCTTGATAACATTTTTGCTACTTTTAAATAAATGTTTGACAAATCCTAACGTGATGAGGATGCTCTTCAATGGATTTTTTTGGGGGGATGGGATTAAAACATATATAGTTGTAATGTATAAGTCAATAACTGCAGAAAAAAGAGGAAAGACTTTGTCTTGTGAAAAGTTTATCAGTTTGGTTAAGTGTTACAAGAAAAAACTTTTGGTTCCACTTATATTTTTAATTGTTTTTTCGTTTTCTATTTTGATGATTTCTGTTTTGATATTTAACTTTTCCTTTATTTTACTTGTTTCAAGTTAATTTTCTATTCATTTCTTGGCTTCATAATGTGGCATCTTATATTATTGACTTTTAGATTTTTTAATTGTTCTCATATAAGAATTTAAAGCTATAAATTTCCCTCTGACAACTACTTAGGTGTATCTCATAAAGCTTGTAGTATTTTGTGTTAATCTTTATTACAGTAAAAATATTTTTTAATTTACTTGTGATTTTTGATTAAAATCTCACAAACAAATGGAAAATCATTCCATGCTTATGATTAGGAAGAATCAATGTCATGAAAATGGCCATACTGCTCAGAGTAATTTATAGATTCGATGCTATCCCGATCAAACTACCAAGTATATGCAGACAGCATATACTTCAGCTTTGCTTTTTAAAAAAATCTAGTCTGAACATTTATGCTTTTTGATATGATGTAATTATTTATATTGGGTTTATATCTACCATATTGCTGTTTTCTGTAATTTTCATGTATTTTTGTTCTTTTCTCTTTTTTTTTTTTTTTTAACTTTCAGTGAAGAGGTAGTTTTAATAAACATATTCTCCAGAAATCTACCAACTTTTCCATGGGTCAGGGTGAGAGGTGCCGCCAGGATGTAGAAAGAACAGCTGAGTCCTGCGGGTAGGCGCCAGATCCGATCTGCACAGACCACGTGGGTGGAAGGCAAGGAGTCAGAGGCGCTTCCTCAAAATGAATCACCTGTCTCTGGTAGAGCACACAGGCCCTAAGGCCCCATGGATAGGACTGGTCCCAGCGTCTGAACGCTACTTCCTGGGCTTGTGGGGGTGGTACGCCAGAGGCTGCCCACAGCAGAAAGCCCACGTAGAGGCCAAGGCCTCTTGTTCCACTTGGCAGAGACCCCACAAGGAGCCAGAGGGCAGCATCAGAGCCTGGGGCCCCGGCAGGGGTGCCCAAGGACACAGCAGTTGCAGGCCATTGGCAAGGCCAGAAGATGGTGAGTGGAAAGTCGAGGGCACGTGGAGAGACCCTGAGAAGGGGCTGTTCATCTGGGAGTCCTGCATTTGCCGTTTGTGTTTCATCCGGTTGTGAAACCAGGTTTTTATCTGGGCAGAGAGGCATCTTCCTGGCCAGCCTCTTCCGGTCCAGAAGGCCCCGGTACTGGTGGTGCAGGAAGTCACGTTCCAGGGCGCTCATGTGCTTCCTGGTGAAGGAAGCCACAGTCCTCTCCGGAGCAGGCAGATTGGAGGACCTAGATTCCTCGATGCTGACGGCCTGAGGGGCTCCTGGTGCCGGATGTCTGGCCCCGGGCAAGGAGGCTCCCTGGGAGACACCGGTAGGAGGTGTGGGTCGGCCCTGGGCAGCTGCTCTGGGAGAGCCAGTCCACCAAGCCGAAGCTGGAGGGCTGCTGCCGGCCACGAGGTGGGGAGAAGGAGAGACGCATCGCGGTCAGGTAGGCCAGAGCGAAGGCTGGGCGGGGCTGGTCAGGCGCGTGATCCATTATCATATATTGTTTTTAAAAGACACAATACTATTGCAAACTTAACAGACTACGGTATAGGATACGCGTAACTTTTTGTTTTTGTTTTTGTTTTTTTTTGGTGTTTTTTTTAATTGCATTTTAGGTTTTGGGGTACATGTGAAAAACATGCAAGATTGTTGCATAGGTGCATACGTGGCAGTGTGATTTGCTGCATTCCTCCCCTTCACCTATATGTGGCATTTCTCCCCATGCTCTCTCTCCCCAGCTCCCCACCCGCTGCTGTCCCCCCCGACTCCCCCACAACAGACCCTAGTGTATAGTGTTCCCCTCCCTGTGTCCATGTGTTCCCATTGTTCAACACCTGCCTATGAGTGAGAACATGTGATGTTTGATTTTGTGTTCTTGTGTCAGTTTGCTGAGAATAATGGTTTCCAGGTTCATCCATGTCCCTACAAAGGACACGAACTCATCGTTTTTGATGGCTGCATAATATTCCATGGTGTATATGTGCCACATTTTTCCTGTCCATTCTATCATCGATGGGCATTTGGGTTGGTTTCAGGTCTTTGCTATTGTAAACTGTGCTGCAATGAACATTCGTGTGCATGTATCCTTATAGTAGAACGATTTATAATCCTTTGGATATATACCCAGTAATGGGATTGCTGGGTCAAATGGGATTTCTATTTCTAGGTCCTTGAGGAATCGCCGCACTGTCTTCCACAATGGTTGAACTAATTTACACTCCCACCAACAGTGTAAAGGTGTTCCTATTTCTCCACATCCTCTCCAGCATCTGTTGTCTACAGATTTTTTAATGATCGCCGTTCTAACTGGCGTGAGATGGTATCTCAATGTAGATTTGATTTGCATTTCTCTAATGACCAGTGATGATGAGCATTTTTTCATATGCTTGTTGGCCTCATGTATGTCTTCTTTTGTAAAGTATCTGTTCATATCCTTCGCCCATTTTTGAATGGGCTTGTTTGTTTTTTTCTTGTAAATCTGTTTTAGTTTGTTGTAAATTCTGGATATCAGCCCTTTGTCAGATGGGTAAGCTGCAAAAATTTTTTCCCATTGTGTTGGTTGCCGATTCACTCTATTGACTGTTTCTTTCACCATGCAGAAGCTGTGGAGTTTGATTAGGTCCCATTTGTCTGTTTTGACTTTTGTTGCCAATGCTTTTGGTGTTTTGGACATGAAGTCCTTGCCTACGCCTTTTTCCTGAATGGTTTTGCCTAGGTTTTCTTCTAGGGTTTTTATGGTGTTAGGTCTTATGTTTAAGTCTTTAATCCATCTGGAGTTAATTTTAGTGTAAGGTGTCAGGAAGGGGTCCAGTTTCTGCCTTCTGCATATGGCTAGCCAGTTTTCCTAACACCACTTATTAAACAGGGAATCCTTTCCCCATTGCTTGTTTTTATCAGGTTTGTCAAAGATCAGATGGTTGTAGATGTGTTGTGTTGCCTCCGAGGCCTCTGTTCTGTTCCATTGGTCTATATCTCTGTTTTGGTACCACTACCATGTGGTTTTGATTACTGTAGCCTTGTAGTATAGTTTGACATCCGGTAGTGTGATGCCTCCCGCTTTGTTCTTTTTGCTTAGAATTGACTTGGCTATGCGGACTCTCTTTTGGTTCCATATGAAGTTTAAGGTGTTTTTTTCCAGTTGTGTGAAGAAGGTCATTGGTAGCTTGATGGGGATAGCATTGAATCTGTAGATTATTTTGGGCAGTATGGTCATTTTCACGATATTGATTCTTCCTAACCATGAACATGGAATGTTTCTCCATCTGTTTGTGTCCTCTCTTATTTCGTTGAGCAGTGGTTTGTAGTTCTCCTTGAAGAGGTCCTTTACGTTCCTTGTTAGTTGTATTCCTAGGTATTTTATTCTCTTTGTAGTAATTGTGAATGGCAGTTCGTTCTTGATTTGGCTCTCTTTAAGTCTGTTATTGGTGTATAGGAATGCTTGTGATTTTTGCACATTGATTTTGTATCCTGAGACTTTGCTGAAGTTGCTTATCAGTTTCAGGAGATTTTGGGCGGAGATAATGGGGTCTTCTAGATATACAATCATGTCGTCTGCAAATAGAGACAATTTGACTTCCTCCTTTCCTATTTGAATACCCTTTATTTCTTTTTCTTGCCGGATTGCTCTGGCTAGAATTTCCAGTACTATGTTGAATAGGAGTGGTGAGAGAGGGCATCCTTGTCTAGTGCCAGATTTCAAAGGGAATGCTTCCAGTTTTTGCCCATTCAGTATGATATTGGCTGTTGGTTTGTTGTAAATAGCTTTTATTATTTTGAGATACGTTCCGTCAATACCTAGTTTATTGAGGGTTTTTAGCATAAAGGGCTGTTGAATTTTGTCGAAGGCCTTCTCTGCATCAATTGAGATAATCATGTGGTTTTTGTCTTTGGTTCTGTTTATGTGGTGAATTACATTTATAGACTTGCGTATGTTGAACCAGCCTTGCATCCCTGGGATGAATCCTACTTGATCATGGTGGATAAGCTTTTTGATGTGCTGTTGCAATCGGCTTGCCAGTATTTTATTGAAGATTTTTGCATCTATGTTCATCATGGATATTGGCCTGTAGTTTTCTTTTCTTGTTGAGTCTCTGCCGGGTTTTGGTATCAGGATGATGTTGGTCTCATAAAATGATTTGGGAAGGATTCCCTCTTTTTGGATTATTTGGAATAGTTTCAGAAGGAATGGTACCAGTTCCTCTTTGTATGTCTGGTAGAATTCGGCTGTGAACCCATCTGGACCCGGGCTTTTTTTGGGTGGTAGGCTCTTAATTGCTGCCTCGACTTCAGACCTTGTTATTGGTCTATTCAGGGTTTCGACTTCTTCCTGGTTTAGGCTTGGGAGGAGGCAACTGTCCAGGAATTTATCCATTTCTTCCAGGTTTTCTAGTTTGTGTGCATAGCGTTGTTTGTAATAATCTTTGATGATGGTTTGAATTTCTGTGGAATCTGTGGTGATATCCCCTTTATCATCTTTTATTGCATCTATTTGGTTATTCTCTCTTTTCTTTTTTATTAATCTGGCTAGTGGTCTATTTTGTTGATCCTTTCAAAAAACCAGCTCCTGGATTTATTGATTTTTTGAAGGGTTTTTCATGTCTCTCTCTCCTTCAGTTCTGCTTTGATCTTAGTTATTTCTTGTCTTCTGCTAGGTTTTGAGTTTTTTTGATCTTGCTCCTCTAGCTCTTTCAATTTTGACGATAGGGTGTCAATTTTAGATCTCTCCTTTCTTCTCATGTGGGCACTTATTGCTATATATTTTCCTCTGGAGACTGCTTTAAATGTGTCCCAGAGATTCTGGTATGTGGTGTCTTCATTCTCGTTGGTTTCGAAGAACATCTTTATTTCTGCCTTCATTTCATTGTTTATCCAGTCAACATTCAAGAGAAAGTTGTTCAGTTTCCATGAGGCTGTGCGGTTCTGGGTTGGTTTCTGAATTCTGAGTTCTAACTTGATTGCACTGTGGTCTGAGAGACTGTTTGTTATGGTTTCCGTTCTTTTGCATTTGCTGAGGAGTGATTTACTTCCAATTATGTGGTCAGTTTTCGAGTAGGTGTGATGTGGTGCTGAGAAGAATGTATATTCTGTGGATTTGGGGTGGAGAGTTCTGTAAATGTCTATTAGGTTTGCTTGTTCCAGGTCTGAGTTCAAGTCCTGGATATCCTTGTTAATTTTCTGTCTCGTTGATCTGTCTAATATTGACAATGGTGTGTTGAAGTCTCCCACGATTATTGTGTGGGAGTCTAAGTCTCTTTGTAAGTCATTAAGAACTTGCCTTATGTATCTGGGTGCTCCTGTATTAGGTGCGTATATATTTAGGATCGTTAGCTCTTCTTGTTGCATTGATCCTTTTACCATTACGTAATGTCCTTCTTTGTCTCTTTTGATCTTTGTTGCTTTAAAGTCCATTTTATCAGAGATGAGAATTGCAACTCCTGCTTTTTTTTGCTCTCCATTTGCTTGGTAAATCTTCCTCCATCCCTTTATTTTGAGCCTTTGTGTATCCTTGCATGTGAGATGGGTTTCCTGGATACAGCACACTGATGGGTTTTGGCTTTTTATCCAATTTGCCAGTCTGTGTCTTTTGATTGGGGCATTTATTCCATTTATGTTTAGGGTTAATATTGTTATGTGTGAATTTGATCCTGCCATTTTGATGCTAGCCGGCTGTTTTGCCCGTTGGTTGATGCAGATTCTTCATTGTGTTGATGCTCTTTACCATTTTGTGTGTTTTTGGAGTGGCTGGTACTGGTTGTTCTTTTCTATGTGTAGTGCCTCTTTCAGGAGCTCTTGTAAAGCAGGTCTGGTGGTGATGAAATCTCTGAGTACTTGCTTGTTCACAAAGGATTTTATTTTTCCTTCACTTATGAAGCTTAGTTAGGCTGGATATGAAATTCTGGGTTGAAAGTTCTTTTCTTTAAGGATGTTGAATATCGGCCCCCGCTCTCTTCTGGCTTTTGTCGGGTTTCTGCTGAGAGATCTGATGTGAGTCTGATGGGCTTCCCTTTGTGGGTAACCCGACCTTTCTGGCTGCCCTTAGCATTTTCTCCTTCATTTCAACCCTGGTGAATCTGACGATTATGTGCCTTGGGGTTGCTTTTCTTGAGGAATATCTTTGTGGTGTTCTCTGTATTTCCTGGACTTGAATATTGGCCTGCCTTGCTAGGTTGGGGAAGTTTTCCTGGATAATATCCTGAAGAGTATTTTCCAGCTTGGATTCATTCTCTTCGTCACATTCAGGTACACGGATCAAACGTAGATTAGGTCTTTTCACATAGTCTCATATTTCTTGTTGACTTTGTTCATTCCTTTTTACCCTGTTTTCTCTAATCTTGCCTTCTTATTTTATTTCATTGAGTTGATCTTCGACCTCTGATATCCTTTCTTCTGCTTTGTCAATTCGACTGTTGAAACTTGTGCATGCTTCGCGAAGTTCTCGTGTTGTGTTTTTCAGCTCCGTCAATTCACTTATATTCCTCTCTAAGTTGTCCATTCTCGTTAGCATTTTGTCAAATCTTTTTTCAAGATTCTTAGTTTCTTTGCATTGGGTTAGAACATGTTCTTTTAGCTCACGGAAGTATCTTATTACCCACTTTCTGAAGGCTGATTCTGTCATTTCATCACACTCATTCTCCATCCAGTCTTGTTCCCTTGCTGGTGAGGAGTTGTGCTCCCTTGTAGGAGGAGAGGTGTTCTGGTTTCGGGTGTTTTCATCCTTTTTGCGCTGGTTTCTTCCCATCTTTGTGGATTTATCCACCTGTCGGCTTTGTAGTTGTTGACTTACTGATTGGGTCTCTGAGTGGACATTCTGTTTGTTGTTGATGAAGTTATTTCTATTTCTTAATTTTCCTTTTAACTGTCTGGCCTCTCTGCTGTAGGACTGCTGAGGTCCACTCCAGGCCCTGCTTGCCTGGGGATCACTTGCAGCAGCTGCCAAACAATAAAGGTTGCTACCAGTTTCTTCTTCTGCTTTATCCCAGAAGGATACCTGCCAAATGTCAGTCTCAGCTCTCCTTTATGAGTTGACTCTTTGGATATACGGGGGTTGGGAGCTGCTTGAGGAAACAGTCCTTTATATTAGCTCAGGTGATGAGCTGTGAGCCCCGTTGTTCATTCAGAGCTGCTGGGCTGGTAAATTTAAGTCTGCAGCAGCAGAACTCATAAACCCCCCTTTTTTTTTTCCCAGGTGTTCTGTCCCAGGGAGTTAGGGCTTTATGAGTGTCCACTGTGCTGCTGCCTTTTTTTTTTCTTCAGGGCTGCCCTGCCCACAAGGAGGTAGCCTAGTTACTCTCAGCCTGCAGAGGCTTCTCTGAGCTGCTGTGGGCTCCACCCAGCTGCCATGTGAACTTCCCTGCAGTCCTGTTTATATGGGTGTAGTTAGAGCTGCTTCCGCAATGTTGGCCCGCCTCTGTAATCACGGACTTTCTCTGTAATGGCGGGTTGCCGCAGCAAGAGCAGGCTGCCTCAGTAATGGCGGACACCCCTCCCCCACAGAGCTGGACCATCCCGGGTTCAGCTGTGCTTGTTGTGAAACTCTCAACCGAGAGCGTTTCCAATTGCTGTTGTTTTTGTTTTTGTTTTTGTTTTTGTAGGGGTGGGACCAGCTGGGCCTGATCTCCTGGCTCCCTGCCTCAGAGCCTTTTATTTTTTCGTTGAAGGTCTGCTCTCTACCAGGTGACCTGGTTGCCTGTTGAATAGGTGCCGGAATCTGTGTGATTTCCCATGCGGCGACCCACTGCGCCGCTGAAACCGCGGCTCTGAGATTCGTGGCGCTTTTTTTGCCCGGGAATCTCCTGGCCTGGCTCCCTGTTTCAGCTCCCCTTGCTGGCTAAGTGGGAACACAGTCCTGTTTACTCTGCACCGGGAGCCGCTGTGCCGGGGCGCAGGCAAAACAGCCGCGCCGGCGACCCGTAGGGCTCCTCTGCCTGCGAATCTCCTGGTCTGTGGGCAATAAAAATCCGTCTGGAAATGCGGCGTCCACTCACCCTCTGCTCTTTCACTCGGAGCTGCAATCCTGAGCTGGATCTAACTGGCCATCTTGGAACTCCTCTCCCTCTCCTTCTTTACTAACAAATATTTGTAGCATATTATTTTAGTTCTATTGTTGATTTTTAATTCTATTTTTCAAGATATTTTCCTAGAAGTTGTTCTAGGAATCTATCTACATCTATACTGATCACAAACTTCTGTAGGTTTATAATGATGTATGTCTGATAAAACACAGCAACTTTGCCACAATATAACTCCATTTTCTCTCTTTGTGCAGTTATTGGAATACACATTACAGATATATATGTTTTAACTTCTCTCCCTGGAAAAATACTTTAAGGAGTATCTTCATGACATTGGGATTTGTCAAACATTTATTTAAAAGCACAAAAACATTATCAAGACAAAATGTTAGTAAATTAGATTTCATTAAAATTAATAACTACTGTTTATCAAAAGAAAGTAAAAATCAAGACACATTGTGACAGAATAATTATAATATATATATTCACAAATGTGCATATTTTTAAAACTCCTAAAATCAATAAAAGTAGACTTTCCAGTAGACACATCACAAAAATGCATATTGAAATAGTCAATAAACATATGAAAATGTTCTCAGTGTCAGGAAGCAACATGCTAGTGCAAAATTATTCCAGTATGGGACCAAATATTCAATAAACTGGTTAAAATACATGTGAGAATTAATTTCATGTGTCAGCTAGACTGAATCATGGGTTGTGATATTTTGTTAAACATTATTCTGAGTGTGTCTGTGAGCATGTTTGTGGATAAGCTAAACATTTGAATTAGACATAGGAAGATTGTGCTTCCCATTGTGGATGGGTCTGATATAATCCAAGAAGTCCTGAACAGAAACAAGAAGGTAATCAAGAGCAAATTCATTCCGTGCCAGTAGGTTTTTAAGCTGGAATATAGGTCTTGCTCTGCCTTCAGGCTCAGATTAGAATTTATACCATCAGGTCTCCCAGTACACACGATTTCAGTCTTCTACCTATCTATCATCAGTCTATCTGTCTGTCTGTCTATCTGTCTATCTATCCATCCAACCATCTATCTAATCTATCAATCATCCATCTATCCTATCTATCTCCTATTGGCTCTGTTTCTGTGGAGAACACTGATTTTTGTAACTAGAGTGGTTCTGGAGGAACAGAATTTTAAGGATGAGTTTTCTGAATTGCTTTTGGGGTTTCTGGAATTGACCTTCTAATCTGATTAGATTTAAAGACACTAATAAGTGTATTTATAGTAGTAAAGAAAACACAGATAGTCTATAACATGATCTGGCAGTAGAGATATAAAAATATCTTCATTGGATACTACTAATCAACCACGTAGAAGAGGCACGGAGAAGCTGTATAAATGTGCATATAATTCTGGACACTTTTGAAGAAAATGATAAATAAACAGCAATGTGCCACATAATGAGGCTTTGGTCAACAGTAGACCAGATCTATAAGAGTAGTTCCATCAGATTATAATGGAGCTGAAAAAAGTATGTTGCCTAGTGTCTGTTCATATTCTTTGCCCAATTTTTTATGGGGTTGTTTGTTTTCCTTTTGTAAATTTGTTTAGCTTCTTTGTAGATTCTGGATATTAGCCCTTTGTCAGATGGGTATTGCAAAAATTGTTTCCCATTCTTTTGGTTGCCAGTTCACTCTAATGAGTGTTTCTTTTGCTGTGAAGAAGCTCTTAAGTTTAATTAGATCCCATTTGTATATTTTAACTTTTGTTGCCATCGCTTTTGGTGTTTTAGTCATGAAATCCTTGCCTATGCCTATGTACTGAATGGTATTGCATAGGTTTTCTTCTAGGGTTTTTATGGTGTTAGGTCTTATGTTTAAATCTTTAATCCATCTGGAGTTAATTTTTGTATAAGGTGTAAGAAAGGGGTCCAGTTTCATATTTCTGCACGTGGCTAGCCAGTTTTCCCAACACCATTTATTACACAGGGAATCCTTTCTCCATTGCTTGTTTTTGTCTGGTTTGTCAAAAATCAGATGGTTGTAGGTGTGTAGTATTACTTGCGAAGCCTCTGTTCTGTTCCATTGGTTTATATCTCTGTTTTGGTACCAGTATCATGCTGTTTTGATTACTGTGGCCTTGTAGTATACTTTGAAGTCAAGTAGCGTGATGCCTCCAGCTTTGTTCTTTTTGCTCAGGATTATCTTGGCTATGTGGGCTCTTTTTGGCTCCATATGAAGTGTAAGGTGGTTTTTTCCAGTTCTGTGAAGAAAGTCAGTGGTAGCTTGATGGGGATAGCACTCAATCTACAAATTACTTTGGACAATATGGCCGTTTTCAGAATATTGATTTTTCTTAACCATGAGCATGGAATGTTTTTCCATCTGTTTGTGTCCTCTCTTATTACCTTGAGCAGTGGTTTGTAGTTCTTCTTGAAGAGGTCCTTCACTTCCCTTGTTAGTTGTATTCCTAGGTATTTTATTCTTTTTATAGCAATTGTGAATGGGAGTTTGCTCATGAATTGGCTCTCTGTTTGTCTGTTATTGGTGTATAGGAATGCTTTTGATTTTTGCCCATTGATTTTCTATCCTGAGACTTCACTGAAGTTGCTTATCATCTTAAGGAGACATTGGGCTGAGATGATGGGGTCTTCTAAATATACAATCATGTCTGCAAATAGAGACAATTTGACTTCCTCCTTTCCTAATTGAATACCCTTTATTTCTTTTTCTTGCCTGATTGCTCTGGCCAGAATTTTCAATACAATGTTGAATAGGAGTGGTGAGAGAGGGCACCCTTGTCTAGTGCCAGTTTTCAAAGGGAATGCTTCCAGATTTTGCCCATTCAGTATGATATTGGCTGTAGGTTTGTCATAAGTAGCTTTTATTATTTTGAGATACGTTCCATCAATACCTAGTTTATTGAGAGTTTTTAGCATAAAGGGCTGTTGAACTTTGTCAGAGGTCTTCTCTGCATCTGTTGAGTTAATCATGTGGTTTTTGTCTTTGGTTCTGTTTATATGGTGGATTATGTTTATAGATTTGCGTATGTTGAAGCAGCCTTGCATCCCAGGGATGAAGCTGACTTGATCATGATGGATAAGCTCTTTGATGTGCTATTGATTTGGTTTGCCAGTATTTTCTTAAAGATTTTCAAATCAATATTCATCATAGATATTGGCCTGAAATTTTCTTTTTTAGTTGTGTCTCTACCACGTTTTGTTATCAGAATAATTTGGTCTCATAAAATGAGTTAGGGAGGATTCCCTTTCTTTGTATTGTTTGAAATAGTTTCAGAAGGAATGGTACCAGCTTCTCTTTGTACCTCTGGAAGAATTTGGCTGTGAACCCGTCTGGTCCTGGACTTTTTTTGGTTCATAGGCTATTAATTGCTACCTCATCTTCAGACCTTGTTATTGTTCTATTCAGGGATTCAATTTCTACCTGGTTTAGTCTTGGGAGGGTGTAAGTGTCCAGGAGTTTATCCATTTTTCTAGATTTACTTGTTCATCTGCATAAAGGTGTTTGTAGTAATCTCTGATGGTAGTTTGTATTTCTGTGGAATCGGTGGTGATAGCCCCTTTACCATTTTTTATTGCATCTATTCAATTATTCTTTCTTTTCTTTTTTATTAGTCTGGCCAGCAGTCTATACATTTTGTTGAACTTTTCAAAAAAAACAGCTCTTGTATTTATTGATTTTTTGAAGGTTTTTTTTATTCGTCTCTATCTCCTTCAGTTATGCTCTGATCTTAGTTATTTCTTGTTGACTGCTAGCTTTTGAATTTGTCTGATCTTTCTCCTCTTGTTCTTTTAATTGTGATGTTAGGGTGTCGATTTTAGATCTTTCCTTACTGCTCATGAATGCATTTAGTGCTATAAATTTCCCCCTAGAAACTACTTTAAATGCGTCCCAGAGATTCTGGTACATTGTTTCTTTGTTCTTACTGGTTTTAAAGAACATCTTTATTTCTGCCTTTGTTTCACTATTTATCCAGTAGTCATTCATGAGCAGGTTGTTCAGTTTCCATGTAGTTGTGTGGTTTTGAATGAGTTTCTTCATCCTGAGTTCTAGTTTGATTGCACGGTGGTCTGAGAGACTGTCATGATAGCCATTTTTTTTGCATTTGCTGAGGAGTGATTTACTTCCAATTATTTGGTCAATTTTAGAGTAAGTGTGATGTGGTACTGAGAATAATGTATATTCTGTGGATTTGGGGTAGAGAGTGCTGTAAATGTCTGTTAGGTCTGCTTGGTCCAGATCTGAGTTCAAGTCCTGGATATCCTTGTTAATTTTCTGTGTCGTTGATCTGTCTAACATTGACAGTGGAGTGTTAAAGTCTCCCTCTATTATTGTGTGGGAGTCTACGTTTCTTTGTAGGTCGTTAAGAACTTGCTTTATGTATCTGGGTGCTCCTGTATTGGGTGCGTATATA
This sequence comes from Aotus nancymaae, assembly GCF_030222135.1. Taxonomy (NCBI): domain Eukaryota; kingdom Metazoa; phylum Chordata; class Mammalia; order Primates; family Aotidae; genus Aotus; species Aotus nancymaae. The sequence continues at coordinate 125,179,062 of NW_026988425.1, forward strand.
TTTAGAATAGTTAGCTCTTCTTGTTGCATTGATCCTTTTACCATTATGTAACATCCTTCTTTGTCTCTTTTGATCTTTGTAAGTTTAAGGTCCGTTTTATCAGAGACTAGGACTGCAAATCCTACTTTTCTTTGCTCTCTATTTGGTTGGTAAATCTTCGTCAATCCCTTTATTTTGAGTCTATGTATGTCTTTGCACGTGAGATGGGTCTCCTGAATACAGCACACCAATGGGTCTTGACTCTATCCAGTTTGCCAGTCTGTATCTTTTGATTGGTGCATTTAGCCCATTTACATTTAAGGTTAATACATGTATGTGTGAATTTGATCCTGCCATTTTGATACTAGCTGGTTGTTTTGTCCATTAGTTGATACAGTATCCTCATTGTGTCGATGGTATTTACCATCTGGTACATTTCTGCAGTAGCTGGTACTGGTTGTTGCTTTCCAAGTTTAATGCTTCCTTCAGGAGCTTTTGTACAGCAGGTGTGGTGGTGATGAAATCTCTCAGAAATTGCTTGTCTGCAAAGGATTTTATTTCTCTTTCACTTATGAAGCTTAGTTTGGCTGGATATGAAATTGTGGGATGAAATTTATTTTCTTCAAGGGTGTTGAATATTGGTCCCCACTCTCTTCTGGCCTGTAGGGTTTCTGCTGAGAGATCTGCTGTGAGTCTGATGGGCTTCCCTTTGTGGATAACCAGACCTTTCCTTCTGGCTGCCCTTAGCATTTTTTTCTTCATTTCAACCCTGGTGAATCTGACGATTATGTGCCTTGGGGTTGCTCTTCTTGAGGAATATCTTTGTGATGTTCTCTGTATTTCCTGGATTTGAATGTTGTCCTGCCTTGCTAGGCTGGGGAAGTTCTCCTGGATAATATCCTGAAGAGTGTTTTTTAGCTTGGATTCATTCTCCCCATCACATTCAGGTACATCGATCAAACATAGATTAGGTCTTTTCACATAATCCCATATTTCTTGGAGGCTTTGTTCATTTCTTTTCCCTCTTTTTTCTCTAATCTTGCTTCTCATTTTATTTTGTTAAGCTGATCTTCAATCTCTGATATTCTTTTTTCTGCTTGATCAATTTGGTATTGAAACTTGTGCATGCCTCACAAAGTTCTCATGCTGTGTTTCTCAGCTCCATCAAGTTGTTTATGTTCTTCTCTAAGCTGGTTATTCTAGTTAGCATTTCCTCTAACCTTGTTTTAAGGTTCTTATTTTCTTTGCATTGGGTTAGAACGTGTTCCTTTAGCCCAGAGAAGCTTGTTGTTGCCCACCTTCTGGAGGCTGCTTCTGTCAGTTCATCTAACTCATTCTTTATCCAGTTTTGTTTTATTCCCTTGCTGGTGAGGAGTTGTGATCCCTTCAAGGAGAGGAACTCTGGCTTTTTACCCAACTGTTTGTCTGACCCATTCATATGGATGTACAATGAACATCTCAAACTTAACATGTGCGAAACAGAATTCTTGATTTGCAACTCCCAAAAACATGTTTTTATGTTCTTCCCCATTTCTGTAAATTTCACTACTATCCCCAGAGTTACTCAAACCAAAACCTTAGAAATATTATATCCCTTTCTTAGCTTACCTCCTACATTTAATCATTGAAGATTCCTGTCAGTTATCAAATCCTGCCCTGTTGTATCTTAAATCTATTTATCTTTGTCTTCACTTCTACCACTATTGCCCTGGCCCTCATCACCTTTCACTTAGACTGCCCCGAAAGGTCTTCTGAGGATCTTCTTCCTTCCCCATAACCCAGATGTCTCCCTTCTATTTCAAATCCTCACCTGCATTCCCATAGCTCTATGAGATCTAATCCTTCTCTATCTCTTAAATCTCACTTCTTAGCACTCTAATACTACTCCCTCCAAGCTCACTCTTGCCTTAGAATCTGAAATATTCTTATGCCGGGTTTTTAAAAGGCCGGCTCCTTTCTGTCATTCATGCTTCACCTTAAATGATACCATCTGAAAGAGCTCTCCCTTACCTCCCAGTCTTAAGTAGTCACTCGCTATAGTCACTTTCTCACAATATCCTGTTTCATTTTCACCAAAGCAGTCATAATTACCTAATGTTCTATTTATTGTTTGTCTCCTGCCTCTTCTTGCACCCCTTTACCCCAGATCAAATGTAAGCTGTATGAAAGAAAGCACTTTTTAGGTCTTCTTCACTGTTGTATCACCAAGTGCAAGACTCACTGCATATTTATTGAATGAATTAATGGAAATACAGCACTTGATAAAGGTGGGATCTCAAATTAGGAAGAAAAAAAATAGATTCAGCTAATAATTGAGACAAGTTGTGAAGGATGCAATAAGAAAAATATGAAGAATATTAGGGGAACTTTGCCTAGAGTGACCCTTTTCGGCTCAATCGAAATTCCCATCGTCCACATGAAACCTGGGATTTCTCCTGTGCAATACGGGCAAATTTACATCCTAAACCCGTCCTTTACCTGTTTCACTCACTTAGTAAGGTCTTCTCCATAGTAATCAAGCAACCAATAGTAGGTGCTTCCTTATCTGTGACACGGTCTATATGATTCTGATCAATAGTAGACTTCTGTCTTTACAAGCACACACGTGAATGTGTATTGTTTAAATTTCAAAATTAAAGCTTGGAATTTAAATCAACCACAATGAACAACAGATCCCTGTGGAATAAACTAAATATACAAACCAATGCACAAGATGTGGTCACCACCAATACAATACCATCTCAACTGAGTTAGCAGTTAGCTAGGCCCTAGGACAAATTCTTGGAAAGACAGAGTGCTTAGCATCAGCAAAGCCCCAGATGAGTAAAAGACTCAACTTGGTCTTCTACACCACAAAATAAGTAGTGTTTCACTATTGTATTAGAAAAAAAAATTTATCTATTTTAATATACTCCCTTTCTTCTAAGAAATATGAGACAATTGCTTTTCAAAATTTGGAAATCCTCAGGGGGCTAAGTGGCCTATATAACTTAGGTGGAGGGCAGGAATAATTCAGAAGACAGGTCTGGGTTCTTAGTTCTCTGGTAACTGCAGGCTGACGGTAGACAATTAGGGATAATGTGGCTTCACACATACACCTTACGATAAGCAAAACATATCCCAGATTCTATACTAAATGACATGACACTGGCTATCACTGGGACTGCAGAGGAAGAAAGATTATTTTAGAGCAGATTTGTATTTTTGAAATTTCTGTATGGTTTGAATGTTTTAATCAAGCATGTTTTATTTTTGTAATCATAATGAACTCATAAAAAAGCTAAAAGACAAAAGTAGTTAAAACGTACAGGAATCAACCATTTGCATCAGTGCTTTCCAAGAGAAATATAATGAGAGCCACAAGTGCTGTGATGCACACATTTGTTTTTAAGTTTTCTGATAGTCATATTAAAAAGGGTGAGAAGAAACAGGTAAAATTAATTGAAGATTATATTTTATTCCATCCAATATATCCCAAATATTATCATTTAAACAGGGATTCAGCATCACAAGTATTGAGATACTTTTCAGTCTTTCTTTTCTTACTAAGTCTACAACATCTGGGGTGTATTTTATACTCATAGCGTATCCCAATGAGAACTGGCCATGTTTCTTTCAGTTGCCTCAAGAGCTAAATGTGGTTAGTACTGTATAGTGTAGATCTGTATCCTGAAAACATATTTTCATATTAATAAGGAAAAAATGGGCTAATGAGAAGAACAGACAATTTATAAAATATAAAAGGTAAAGAGTCAGTGACTACATTGAAATGTAAAAATTCAGCAGTAATAAAAATACAATGAAAAAACGTGAGCTGCAGTGTGTTACAGGTAGCAGGCAGGTATTACTGATGGATAGGTAAACACACTAAAACTAGTATTGCTCTTCTGAAAAAAAAAAATCAACAAAATGTTAACAAAAGCTTTAAATGATTGTTATTCATGATCTTTGCTGCAAAAAGTTCATTTTCTAAGTATTTTATCTAAGCTCTGATGAAACAAATGTACAAGACACAAGAATGTTTAAATCTTTATCATTTATAATAGGAAGAAATTGGCAATAACCTGAATGTTCAATCCAGGTACCTAATTTAATCAGCAATGGTAAGTCTATAAAATTAAATGCTGATCAGTTATTTTATTTAATGACTAATGATTATTCTAGATATCAGGTAATAAATACAACATAGCATATGCCCATGAGCTATCTCTTTCCGAGACATGAGATCACTGATTTCAAGTTTTATTGTTTGCTTATTTATATTTTCTAAAATTTCCATAATACATTTTTATTACACCCAAAGTCAAAAATCAAAATGGCAAAGTATAGCAGAAAGACTGAAGATGAAGAAAACTGAGAAAGGCTACCATATATCTAGAAGAAATCTAATGGTTGCCTCTGAATAAGTAATTTCACTGGAAGGGCAGTCTTTAGAAACCAAAATAATGGTTGACAGGCAAAAAGAAGTTTAATCAGGATGGAATTATGGAAAAATACATGGTAACCGTATGTATCATACAGAGTGTTTCTTTCTGTTAGATTTTTTTAATGAAAATATGCCCATTGTGGAAAGTTTAGAAGAAATGAAAGAGAATGAAGAAGGAAAGAAAAATCACTTGCAGCTCCAACACCAGCAATCCCGACCCTCAGAATCTTGGAGTGCTCCCTTTGGGTTCTTTCCTGCATGGTGCCCAGTAAATATTTGTTGACCAAATGGGGACAAAAGAACCAAAATACACAGGGATGTCAGTACACCGAAGTAGGAAGGAGGGACAGAAATAGCAAGTCTTAGGAAATGCCTGGGTTCAAAATAAAAAGAAAAATTCCACTTGATAGCATATCATAATAACTGCATTTAAATGTGGGAGGAGAGTCAATGTGTAATAAGTGTTATTTGATTTAAATATTCCCCTCTATTGTTAAGTCTAAGTGTGGTTAAAATGTCATAGCTCACTTTCTTTACATAATGCACTATCCCCATCACTCAAAAGTTCTGTGAATATATTTCTAGTAACATTATAGTTTTTTAATATTTAGATATTCCATAATTTACACAAACAATGCCATGATATTGAAATCAATTATTTACAATGCCACGGGAACAGAACTGTTCATGACTTGTTGTCGACCTCTATGATATCTACTAGACAAGGGTCCTGTCAGAAGAGTGACTAAAAGGGTATTATTGAAAGTTTCAATACATGTGGCTAAACTTTTCAGGAAGTTTTAACCAATGTTACTTTTAAGAAGTGAGATGTGACGATATACATTATGTCATTATTATTATGCATAGAAATAATAGCAATGCATAAGATGAATATGAAAGGTGGAGAAGAAGCAGACTGGCCAGGGCCCCTGGGACTTGGGTGGTTTGTAGTCTCATGTATGCTATAGTTGAAGCTGAAGAAGCATCAACCCGGAAATGGCAATGAGAATAGAGAAAAAAAAATAGCCCCATTAAGGATCAGCCTAACAAGCCAGAAAACTTTTAGACAGTAACCACTCAACTTTAGGAAATCACCGCAGAAAAAAAAAATGCGGCTCCGTTCTCACCACCTTCAGTGAAGGAAGAGGCAGGGAAGTAGATGTCCATGCTCGTGCCACCATCCAGAGCTCTCTAACCAGATAATTCTAAAGCAGATGCCATTAAAAGTCCCCAGTGAGCAATCACATGAACTTAAATCAAAAGAAAAGGTAGAAAAACAGAAGTAAAATAGAAGACATAAAGAAAGTCAAATAAAAATTTTAGGATAAAAATATGAAATAATTGCACCTGTAATCCCAGCACTTTGGGAGGCCAAGGTGGGCAGATCACCTGAGGTCAGGGGTTCAAGATCAGCCTCAACAAAATGACAAAACCTTGTCTCCATTAAAAATATAAAAATTGGCCAGGCATGGTGGCAGGTGCCTGTAATTCCAGCTACTCTGGAGGCTGAGGTAGGAGAATCACTTGAGCCCGGGAGGTAGAGGTTGCAGTGAGCTGAGATTGCACCACTGCACTCCAGCCTGGGTGACAGAGTGAGACTTCATCTCAAAAAATAAAAATAAAAAAGCAGATAAAGTTCATGATTTAAAAATTCCCAAAAGGAAACCTCCAGACACAGACAGATTACTGCCAAACTGTACCAAATGCTTAAAGAAGAACTAATGCCAGTTCTACACAATGTCTTTCTGGAAATAGTGGAATAAATAAATAGTGCTTCCCATGTATGTAATGAAGCCAGTAACCTTAATACCAAAATTCAACAAAGACGGAAAAAAAATCCCACAAAACTACAGACCAATATCTCTCTATATTTAGATGTAAAATCTCTTAGCAAAATGCAAGCAAATATAACTATTTCAACATTATATAAAAGAATCAAATGGCATGACCAAGGGGGATTCCTTCCATACATTCAAAGCTGGTTCAATTTTAAAAATCAATGTAATCTGCCATATAAACATGTCAAAGAAGAAAAATTACATGATCATACTCAATGATGTACAAAAAACATTTGATAAAACTCAATGCTTATTCATGATAAGAATCACTTAGAATATTATGAACAGTGCAGAACTTCCACAACTTGATAAAAAGCATCATCTACCCTAAACCTATAGGTAACATAATATTTAAAGAAAGAATGTTAAGGAAAAGAGAAGGATGTCCACTTTTTACCACTGTTATTTAATATGGTACTGGAATTTATAGCAAGCATGGTAGGTCAAGAAAAAATATGCATAAGTTATAAAGGAAGATAATCTATAAAACTATCCCTATTTGGAAATAATATAAAGAACTGTGGGGAAAATCCCAAAGGATCTTCAAAATAATTCCTTCAACTAATAAGTGATTTCAGCAATACAAGCATACAAGATCAACATGGAAATAAAAAACCTGGAGAAATCAATTTGAGGCATATATGAATTGAAAAACATAATGTAAAGCAACCTCTTTTTGCAAGTGATGTGACAGCATATCCAGAAGCCCTAACAATAAAAAGATCAAACTTGCTCAAACAATAAGTTCAGTAAGGTAAAATGATATAAAGCTAACCAATAGAAATGAATAGTTTTCAAATATATAATTAATAAGTTAGAGAAAATAGTATGACAAAAAAATCCTATTACAGTAGCAAAAAATAATTTAGGAAAAAGGAGAATTAGAAATGAATCCTCAAAAACTATATGATGAAAACTTGACACTTCTGAAAGATACAGAAGCAGTAAAGCAGACATCAAATAATATGAAAATAGATGTGGACAACATCACTCATTGCAGTGCTCTTTAGAATTTCAAAATATTGAAAATAACCTAAATGCTTTTCTATAGAATGGTTGAATAAGGTGTTGTACATACTCGTTATGGGTAGACTGTGTCTTCCAAAAGGATATTGAAGTCCTAACACCCAGTACCTGTAAATGTGACCTTGTCTGGAAACAGGGTCTTTGCAGATAGATGGTCAAGTTAAGATGAAGTGATCAGGGAGGGCCCTAATCCAGTGTGACTGGTATCCTTATAAGAAGGAGAAAACTGGACACAGAGACAGCCATGCAATCCGAAAAAATGTCACGTGAAGATAAAGGCAAAGACTGGAGTGATGTGTCTAAAACCCAAAGAATGGTACCGTCAGCAAACAACCATAAGCTAGGACAGCGGCACAGAACACATTCTCCCTCAGAAGGACCTCAGAACAAACCGACCCTGCTAACACTCTGGTCTCAGACTTCTAGCTCCAGAATTATGATAGAATAAATTTCTGCTAAGCAACCCAGTGTGTGGTACTTAGAGATGGCAGCCCTAGCAAACTAGTATCATACTCAGTGCCTCCTATGATGCTATAAAAATGAATAAGCAAAGACGATTTCATGGAATTGATATGCAGTGATTTCCAGGATATAGTTAGGTGAAATAAGTAAGATGCAAAAAAATACCTTTTGCAAAAAAATATGCAGTATGCTACCTTTTGTATGAAACAAAGAGGAAATAAAATTTACATGTATTAACTAATTTTTGCAAGGAAAAATTTAAAAATGAAATTGAATCTAATGAGACTAATTACCTGTAGAAGTGGATTGGATGGGGAAGAAATGGAGGGAGAAAGGGGGAATTATAACTCCATAAAACTTATTTTTATATAATTCTGAATTGTTGAATCTTATTAATGTCAGTTATAATTTTAAAAATTATGAAGAACAGAAGGACTTTTTTTTTTGAAATTTTTGTCTTTTTTGTTTTTTTAGAAGGACATTTCTAAATAGAATTGTATTAGTGGCCTAGGCCGTTGCTGCTATAACACAACACGACAGCCTGGGTAGCTGAAATAGCAGACATTTTTTGTGTCACAATTCAGGAAGCTGGAAGTAGCAGCTAGGGTGCTGGCAGGTTTGGTTTCTTTGAGGGGTCTCTCCTTGGTTTGCAGATGGTCTTCCCTCTGTGTGTGTGTGTGTGTGTGTGTGTGTGTGTGTGTGTGTGTGTCCAAATTTCCTCTTATAAGGATACATGTCAGACTGGACTAGGGCCCACCCTACCAGCCTCCTTTTAATTTACTCACCTCATTAAAACCCTATCTCTAAATGTCACATTTTGTGGCATTAACATTTAGGGCTTCAGCATATGAATATTGGGGAAATACAATCCAGCCTATAACCAGAATATGAACAAAAGTGTATTTCAGGCCAGGTGCGGTGGCTCACACCTGTAATTCTACCACTTTGTGAGGCGTAGGTGGGTGGATCACCTGAGGTCAGGAGTTCAAGACCAGCCTGGCCAACATGGTGAAACCCCATGTCTACTAAAAATACAAAAATCAGCCAGGCAAGGTAGTGCGCTCCTGTAATCCCAGCTACTCAGGAGGCAGGAGAATTGCTTGAACCCGGGAGGTGTAGGCTGCAATGAGCTGAGATTGCACCACTGCACTCCAGCCTGGGCAACAGAGCAAGACTCAGCTTCAAACAACAACAACAACAACAACAATAAAACTATATTTTGATTGAATTACATATACACAGCGAAGGAGAAGAAAATAACTTACCCTAGTAACTTTTGAACCAGCATTTTGACTTTAAGCCTTCAATCTTAAGATAAGACGACTCATACACAAATACTGAATTACAGTTAATAGGTTTGCTTTCCAAAGGCCAGGCATATGGGTTAAAAAAAAAAAAGCTGGGATTCTAAGATTGAGCAAATGAGTAAATATATTTAGAATAATGGGAGCCAGGTTCTTCATTTTGAAGAAAGGAGTAACACATGCATCCAGGAAGAAGGCAGGAATGAACTCCATGGAACTAGACTAGTCTCAGTATGAATTAATGTTTTTATAGACAGATATAAATGTGTGTGTATACATATGTATGTTTGTATGCATGTTTGTACAGCTTTTTCCCCTGGGACGGTCTATAAGCAATGATACCCCAGTAGCGATGTGTCCACCTAGCACCCAGATCTGGCTTCAACAATTCCATTCACCACAAAAAGGAACCAAAGCTCCTTAGAGAAATGGCTGTTTCCAGGGCTGGGACAGGGAAAGACAAAATAAGCATAAAATATCTTGTTGTGCTAAAAAAAATGATAAAAATAAATGATAGGCATATGTCAGAAGGATACAGAAGCCAATTTGAATGGACTAAGAAATCCGAATAATTTCAGCATCAAAATCAATAATAATAACATGTTATAACCTATTGAATAAAATAAAGATGCATGAGTTCCTACTGATATAAAAAACAAATAAATGAAGTAGAAGGGAAAGTTCTTACTCATAGAAGAAATAATGACAAATGTAGAAAGAATAGTACTTTAAAAGTCACCATTTTTCAGTCTTCATTGAAATAACCAGCTTATGTAGGAATCATCGATGAATGCTATAGGTAGTCGTTAAAATTTTGATAACAAGAAATTTAAATATCCTCAAAATATTTTCCCACAAATGACTTACCAATTACAACTTAACATCTTGTGACCATGAACACTTAATATCTCTAAACTTTCCCTCACCTTCAAAACAGAAATAATGATCAGTTACTTTTTACAGTTCCCCAAGATGTAAATACAGGAATTGATAGTGTCTAAAATCACCTAACATTAGGTGCTTATCAACTGCCAATCCATTTTCCCTTTCCTAAAAAGGAGCACAGATCAGCTAACTCTGAGTAATTAAGATAGAATTTCAGGAGAAAAAAAGCAACTCACGTGTGATTGGGTCAAGGCCTCCTCCTCCAGAGAAGACAGAGCCACTGGATTCAAATGTTCACTTTATTCCTGAAACCCAGACTGGCTGCTGTGAGTTGGTCTCTGTGAATGTCCCTCTGAAGGGACATTTTAGACTGAGAGACTGAAGAAAACCAGCTAGAGGACTTAAACGTCTCACAAAGAACAAATTTGCTATATAGCTGTAATTTGCTATACTGACAGAAGAGGGGGCCATTGTACTGAGAATCTTGAAAACCTGCAAAAAATTTACTAAGCCCGTGTTTTCCCCACTTACCTGCCTTCGAAGGTATTTTGCATCTCTTTTTGCACCTTTCCCTCCCAGAGTCTTCTGTCACTTTCACCTTTTGACTCAGGCTTTTTAAGCTGAGGTTAAGCTGTCCACGTTAAGACATGTTTTATGTCCATGTTAAGACATGTTTTAGACAAATATTCGTGTGAATGAGCAAAAAACTTGGAGACTGTATTTGCAACTAATTGTAAAACAGGTTATTTTAGTTTCTATTCTGTGGAAAGTGTAAAACATTCCAACAAAGCATTTTAATGTAGATTTTTTTTTTTTTGGCACCCATGTTGTTGATTGCTAAATGTAATAGTCTGATCATGACCCTGAATAAATGTGTCTTTTTTAGAATATGTGCTGCGTAAAGCTGGTTTACTCTGAAGCCGTCTTGGTAAATTTCCCCAACGGTGTGAAGTTAGAATTCCTCCAGGGTGATGCCAGGTTCTATCTGAAATTTATAACCTGCTTGGGTGGAGATGCCATTGTCTTCAGAAACCTTGGTGTAGTTGAACTAATAGTTATTGTTGTGACCTGAAGTTCACCATTAAAAGGGATTACCCAAGCAAAATCATGGAATTATTGGTTATAGAAATAGTCGTTGGCACATCCTATGCACTATATATAAATTAAATAATGGTATCAGATAAAATTATAGATGGGAATAAGGCTTGTGTATCATACATTATCATGTGTAATTAATAAATGATTTAATTCTCCTGAAAAAAAAAATGGGACAGAGCGAGACTCCATCTCAAAGAAAGGAGTGGGGGAGGAAGGGACATTTTAGACTGAGAGACTAAAGAAAACCAACTAGAGGACATAAACCTCTCATAAAGAACAAATTTGCTATGGAGCTGTAATTTGCTATACTGACAGAAGAGGGTGCCATTGTACTGGGAATCTTGAAAACTCACAAAAAAATCCACAATGGAAAGAAGAAAACTGTATGTTACAGAGGTTACTATAAAAAAATCAAATCCAATATACTTTGACCAATTCAAATCTCCCCAAATACAATAACTGTGAATCGGAATAAAATTCTAAGATGACACTTCAAATAGAATAAAATTTATTCAAATAAGCATTTGTGGATATGAAAAGCAAATTGAGTCAGATATCTAAAAAATAAGAACCAAAGCAAGCAAAAACATAAGGAAATGAAAATATAGTTAATTAAAACCAGAATAGAAATGAAAGAAAGAAAATATCTCCAAAAGAAAAAGGGAACCACAAGATCAAAAAAGAGAATAGACTCAAATGAAAATATATTGACTAACCTTGAAGAAAGGTAGAAAAACAACCTGGAGAATGAAAATGACCTAAGGAAAAAAGAGGTCACAGAAAAGTGGTAGAAATGAAAGTTAAGCAAATGCACTTCACAAAGTTGGAGTCCCTGGAAAAATAACAAAACAGTGGAATCAACTGATAAGAACTAATATTTAAAAGTATGTCACAAGAAATTTATGCTGAAATAAACTTGAGTCAATTGAGTATTTGGAAAAATTCTCCTGAAACAGTAAACTTTAAGTCATAAGCTCGTAAAATCATTAGCCTTTAAAGATTTTGAACCAAACAATATTGACAAGAATGCACATCAAACTTGCTATGGCTAAAAACAAATGTATCAATGTAACTATGCATGTATTAGGATTTTTAAAAGGTGAAGAGTAATTTAAAATTGTGTTGTGAAGAGCACATGAAGTAAAATAGGATATTTAAAGATAAACTCTTCCTGGTCTTCAAGGGAAAAGATCACATACATAAATGACAAGAACAAAAGAACTAAACTGTTATCAGACCTTCTTTTTCGTGCTCACTTCGGCAGCACATATACTAAAAATCAGACCTTCTTTTTTCTTTTTCTTTCCTTTTTTTTTTTTTTTTTTTTTTTTTTTTTATGATGGACTCTTGCTCTGTCATCCAGGCTGGAGTGCAGTGGCCCAATCTTGGCTCACTGCAAACTCTGCCTCCCAGGTTCAAGTAATTCTCCTGCCTCAGCCTTCAGAGTAGCTGGGAGCACAGGCATGCACCATCACACCCTGCTAATTTTTGTATTTTTAGTAGACACATGGTTTCACCGTGTTGGCCAGGCTGGTCTCAAACTTCTGACCTCAGGTGATCTGCACGCCTCGGCCTCCCAAAGTGCTGGGATTTACAGGCATGAGCCTCCATGCCCAGCCTATCAGACCTTTCAAAAACAACATGGAGGAGAAGAGAAAGGGAAAGAAGGAAGTAGAATGAGTTAATTAAATTTTTTAGAATATAGAAGCAATTAATACAGGACTTGTAGAAAAGGAAATGCAGCAATTATAATATACCCAGTCATAAAATATTGTGAAACAGTTGAGACCAAATCCATCAACAGTCATAGTTATCAATATGAATGGCTTAACTACCAAAAAAAGACATCACCTTGAATAACAAAACACAGCCCAAGTATTTGCAGAATATAAGAGACATACCTAAAACAAAGTGATTATGAAAGGTTAAAAATTTATGCACGAGGCCGGGCACAATGGTTCATGCCTGTAATCCTAGCACTTTGGGAGGCTGAGTTGGGCAGATCACCTGAGATCAGGAGTTCGAGACCAGCCTGACCAACATGGTGAAACCCCATTTCTACTGAAATATATAAAAATTAGCCAGGTGTGGTGGCGGGTGCCTGTAATACCAGCTCCTCAGGAGGCTGAGGCAGGAGAATCGCTTGAACCAGGTAGAGGTTGCAGTGACCTGAGATCATGCCGTTGCATTCCATCCTGGGTGACTAGAGCGAGGCTGTCTCAAAAAAATAAAAAAAATTATGCACAAAGGCATACTAGGCAAATGAAAAAATTAAAGAGGCAAGGGATAGCAATCCTTATGTAAGTAGTATTCAGGCCACAAAATATTAAGTGTGACAAAAAAGAAAGCTTTTAATGCTAAAACCCAATTCACAGTGAAGATACGATACTTATGAATGTCGGCATACAAAAATCATCATAAATAGAAACCACAGAGGCACTAAGGAATAGTTAGGAATGCTCCCATTATTAGGAACTTTAAATCACTACTCTCAATACAACACAGATCAAGTGGAAAAAATAACTAAGGATAAAGAAGACTTAAACATCATAAAATCAGTAAGGAAAATCTTAAAAGTAAATAAAAACATTACTTCCTTAGAGAATATACTTTTTTTTTTTTTTTTTGAGACAGTCTCACTCTGCCTCCCGGGTTGGAGCGCAGTGGCACGATTTCAGCTCACTGGGACCTCCACCTCCTGGGTTCAAGCAATTCTCCTACTTCAGCCTCCCAAGCAGCTGGGACTACAGTCGTGTGCTACCATGCCCAACTAATTTTTGAATTTTTAGTACAGGCGGGGTTTCACCATGTTGGCCAGGCTGGTCAGGAACTCTTGACCTCAAGTGATCTGCCCACTTCAGCCTCCTAAAGTGCTGGGATTACAGGCGTGTGCCACACCAGCCTAGAGAATATACTTGGTCAGAACACATAGAATAGTCACAAGAAATTATCATATAATAGATCACAAAGACATATCTGTAAGTTCCATTAAGTACAAACATTATAAACAACACTTTCTAGTAACAATGCAATGAAATTAGAAAATATTAGCAAAGTCATGAAACACAAAGACTCTTTCCCATGGAAATTAAAAAAAAATTTAACTATAGAGTAAGATGGGAAACAGAAAAATTCTGAAAACAATGATAATTAAAATATTACAGATCAGCATCTATGATTCCATTTAATGTAGAAATCAGAGAAAAATTCTTAGCACTGAGCACTGTACTAGTCCATTTTCACACTGCTAATAAAGACATACCCAGGACTGGGAAGAAAAAGAGGTTTAATTGAACTTACAGTTCCACATGGCTAGGGGGCCTCAGAATCATGGCAGGGGGTGAAAGGCACTTCTTACATAGTGACGGCAAGAGAAAATGAAGAGGAAGCAAAAGTAGAAAACCCTGATAAACCCATCAGATCTCGTGAGACTGACTCACTATCATGAGACTAGCATGGGAAAGACTGGCCCCTTTGATTCAGTTACCTCCCCTTCGGCCTCTCCCACAACATGATGTGGGAATTCCGGAAGACACAATTCAAATTGAGATTTAAATGGGGACACAGCCAAACCATGTCAAGCACATTTTTTTTTTTTAAGAAATGAAAGAATTCAACGTACCATTTAATTTCATAGATGGAAAATATGGAAGAGTAATACAATAACAAAGTAATTCAAAACAAAATGCACGAGAAAAAAATAAGGTAGCCTACACTAAGTGAAGTTGAAATGCCAGGCTGTCTTGGTATACTATGGAGAAAGATTCTCGAAGACTTAGAGGTATTGGAAGACAGAGTGGATTTTCCATGTAAGGCCTGCTCACCCATGATCAGGGAATCCAGAGACACACCTTTCACCACAGCCGTGAGAAATGAATTTGTGAGGGGAACCCTAGCATCCTTAAGATTTCTGTAGTCATTCTTCTCTGTAGGTCAGAAATGACAGTGGGAACTGCTGCCAGCAAACTAAGATCCCCAAATGCAATGAGGTGCCGAGTGGCATGCACTCTAGCCTGGGAAACAGAGCAAGACTCTGTCTCAAAAAAAAAAAAAAAATCAGATTAAAGTAATACAAGATCTTATTTCTCCTTTGAGAAATTAAGGGGCAGTGATAACTTGTTGCTGCCTGCATTGTCTGCACGTAGTGGGTCTTAAATGAATATTTGTGGAATGGATGAATAAAAAAGTTACAAAATGGAAAAAAATACACTTCATTGTCAAAGACAAGGTAGGTGTGGTCACCACAATGTACAGTGGAACCAAAGCAGTAATCAGAATAGACTGACTGAGAGAGACCTCTCGAGTTGACTGATTATTAGGATGGTTCTAGGAAAGAAATAGATGGCCAGAGCGTTAGCACCTTTTTTGTGTTGCTATAATAGAACACCTGAGACTGAATAATTTGTACAGAAAAGATGTTTATATAGTTTGTGATTCTGCAGGTTGGCATCTACTCATCTTCTGGTGAGGGCCACATGCTATGTCAGAACATAGAAGAGAAGGTCAAAAGGGAAGACAGAAAAACCAAGGGGCATCCTAGTTTCATAACAACCCACTCTTGAATGAACCAATCCATTCCTGAGAGAACTAATCCCATCTTGCCAGAGCAAGAACTCATTGACGACTGTAAGAATAGCACCAAAGCATCTGTGACTCAACACCTCCCACCAGGCGTCACCTCCAAACACCTCACCTTGAAGATCAAAGTTCAACATGTATTTTGGTGGAGAAAAACAAACATATTCAAATCACAGCAGCCAGTCTACTAAATTCTCATTAGCCTGTGCAGTCAGAGAGATCTAGGTCCAGTGAACAGAAGTCTGACTTAAATAATCAAAAGAAAGTTATGGCTCCACAGTCAATTCACAAACTAGAACCCATTTATAGAATTATTTCCTTTGAATTAAGAGGAAAGTTCCCTTGAGTAAGGAACACAATACAATGTCAGAAACTTGTGACACTGATTTTTGTCCCAGCCATCCCCAAAGGCGCACACAGCCTTTGTCATAGTGACTGCCTTGAGGAAAGGAAAGTAATAAGAATTTTAAGGGATTGCTGGCTCTAAACTGACACTAATTCCTGAAGAGGAATACAACCTGTGGCCCATCAGTCAGCACAGGTCTTTGTGCAGGTCAGGTAGGTGATCGATGGACTTTTAGCTCACACCTGTCTCATAGTTGACCGACCGTCTTCCTGAACCCAGCCTGTACTTATTTCCTTAATTCTGGAATTCATAGTTGGAGAGACAGTCTCAGCAACTGGCAGAAACCCCAAATCCACAGGTTTCCAACCTGTGGAGTGAGGGCTATTATGGTAGGCAAGGCCAGAGAGAAGCGCCTAGAACTGCTGATTTCCCTACAAAAATAATTAGCCACAAGCAATACAGCATTCTGGAAGGACTGCAAAAATCAGTGCTACTATCAGGATACAGGGGTCATGATTCCCACCCCATTTCTGTTCAGTGTACCAATTTGGTTCATGGAGAAGACGGACCAATATTGGAGAATGATAGTGGACTATCATAAATTATTCAGACGGTGACTCCAGTTGCAGCTGCTCTTCCAGATGTGGTTTTGTTGCTTGAACCAATTAACCATCCCTTGGTACTTGATTTACAGCTACTGATCTGAAGAACGCCCTTTTAATTTTCTTTATATCTGTTAGTGAAGAGCACTAGAAGCACTTTGATTTTAGCTGGCTAGGCTAGAAATACATATTTACTGTCCAACCACAGGTGTTTATCAACACTCCAGCCTGTACTTGATCACTTTTCCTTCCACAGCACATCACACTGGTCTATTACTTTTGTGATGTTATACTAATTGAACTTGGTGAGCAGGAAATAGCAATTACTCTGCAATGTAAATGTGTCAGGAAATTGATCTCATAAATATTCATGGACCTTCTGTCTCTCTGAAGTTTCTAGGGTTCCTGTGGTAGGGGAATCCCTCCCAAAGTGGAAGAAAAATTGTTGAATCTGGCCTTCCTGTGACCACAAATTCTTATTTGGTCTCTTTGGAGTCAATACATATCTCATTTGGGTGTACTCTCCCAACTCACTAACCAAATGACCTGAAAAGCTGACAGTTTTGAGTATAGCCCAGGACAATGGACAAGAAGAGGCTCTGAAACAGATCCAGGCTGCTACATCTGTATTACCATCAGCGATGATGCTTTTTTTCCAATAAAGCAATTTTTGCCAGTTTACATGGATGTAATCAAATACCTTGCTGTATTCTTTCTTTCATTTAATTGGTTATTAAATGGCACACTAACCATTTGCGCTTACTCTTCTGTGAATTACGTTCGTGTCTGTTGCCCCCCATTTTTTGTATTGTGTTGTCTTTTCCTTACTATTTTATAGAACATTTTATATTCTTTAGATCTTTGTTTTCTCATATGTTGCCAGAAAAGAAACCAAAAACAAAAGAAAGCAAAACAAATCCAGATAATTGCTTGTATTTTAAATTTCTCCTTTTTTAAATATCTGAAGTTCTTATTATTTTAGCAGTTGTCAACCTAAATAATAAACATAAGGACTCTCTAAAATAAAATATATTTATTGGCCGGGCACAGTGGGTCATGCCTTTAATCCTAGCACTTTGGGAGGCCAAGGCGGGCAGATCATGAGGTCATGAGATCTAGACCATCCTGGCTAACACGGTGAAACCCTGTCACTATTAAAAATAGAAAAAAAATTAGCCGGGCCTGGTGGCGTGCGCCTGTGGTCCCAGCTACTCAGGAAGCTGAGGCAGGAGAATCACTTGAACAGACAGAGACCGTGTCTCAAAAATAAAAAAAAAAAAAGATATTTATTTGGGAATATTTAAAGCATTGTGATGAGAGTGTGTACAGCCATGGTGAACTATGAGCATATTCAGGGAGGAAGTGGAAGACAGTCGCTTTGAAAGGTAATAATGAGGAGGATTACATTATCGTCCTGAATAGAGGTGATTGCAGTCCAAGGTTGGACAGACAGTTGCTAGGCAGATGTCATCACAGAGTATTTTTCGTGCAAGTTGACAATGGCCTTTGTACAAAGTTGTGTTTTTTGCAGTCTTTTGTGATACTTTTTGTAAGCAGGCATACAAGAATTAGAACTCTCTCTTCGTGGCCTTCCCTGCTTTATTTGTCAAGCTGTTTTTTTTTTCAAAACATTAATGACTTCATTTTGATTTGGAAAACATTCATATAGTATTTATCATTATTTCTACTTTTTGATTCGTGTTTTATAACATTTTTAAGAAATCTTTATCACAAAGTCCTCTTTATTTTTTATAACAAATTTAGAGTTTGTCTTTGCTATTCTGACCTTATCTCTTCTGGAGTATTTTGTAAATAATTAATATGAGGTAAGAGACCTTTTTTTTTTTTTTTTTTTTTTGAAACAGAGTCTCGCTGTTGCACAGGCTGAGTACAGTGGTGCGATCTTGGATTACTGCAGCCTGAACCTCCTGGGTTCAAGCAGTCCCACCTCAGCCTCCCAAGTAGCTGGGACTACAGGCAAGTGCCACCACTCCTGGCTAATTTTTCATTTTTTTGTAGAGAGAGTCTCACTGTGTTGCCGAGGCTGATCTAGAGCTCTTAGACTCAAGCAGTCCTCCTGCTCAGCCTCTCATAGTGTTGGGATTACAGGCACGAGCCACCACACCTGGCCATAGAAACAAGTTTTGTTTTCTTTTCTCTCATGGCGATAACCAGCTTTCCTGGCACCCCTGCTGTCCTTCCTCCTCAGCCTTCTGCTGTGATAACTTTGTCATGTGTAAAATTGTCATCAATGTGTAGGTCTGTTATGTGGCTCTCCATTCCACTCCAATGCTTTATTTATTTGTTCTTGAATCAACACTAGTGTGTCTTAATTACACTTTTATAGTAAATTATAGTGACTTACTAAAAATAGTTCAAACTGGCTTATAAAAATAAAAAAAGAGAGAAGGGCTATTCCTTTTGTGAATTACTGAAAGCAGTTCAAACTGGCTTGTGTAAAAGTGAAAATACATGACCCCTGATAAATGAACATTTTCAGATTTGTGTGGATCAGGTTTCAACTCTTTTTTCCTTTTTATTTATTTTTATTTTAAATTTTTTTGAGACAGGGTCTTCTTGCCCTGTCACCCAGGCTGGAGTATGGTGGCACAATCTTGGCTCACTGCAGCCTTAACTTCCTAGGCTCAAGCAACCCCCTCACCTCAGCCTCCCAAATAGCTGGAACTACAGGCATGCTCCACCATGCCAGGCTAGTTTTTGTATTTTTGTAGAGATGAGGTTTTGCCATGTTGCTCAGGCTCATCTCAAACTCCTGAGCTCAAGCGATCCACCCACTTCATCCTCCCAAAGTGCTGGGGTTACAGGCGTAAGCCAGTGTGCCCAGCGTTTTACTGTCTTTTATCATTTAGCTCTTCTTTGGGGTGAAGCATAGTGATTCACCAGGCCTGAGTTATGTGACTACTTTCATGGTGTGGATTTGGATGGATAATGTGTTTTCTGTAAAAAAAGAAAAGAAAAAAATGCAAGATACTGTTAACAGAAAAGAAAACAGATGATAGGTAAATCAATGTTACAGATAGTCACATTTAATAACAATTGAAAATATAATGCATATATTTATTTAAAGAATATTTAACTCCTTTCTTTAAGAGATAATTATGTCACTGGCACTTCTCTCCACACCCTGAAAAACCACACTCCATTCTCAGTATTTGCAGTATTTATGTTCTTCACGATCACTGGATTAGAGAAAAAGGAATCATTGCTCCTTGGGGGAATACAGGATTAGGTTCTTTCAAGCCTCTAGTCAAAACCTTTTCATCAACGGAATGTATATGACAGATTCATTGACACTGAACACATGGCTGACAGCACTATACCTCTTACCTCAGTGAACATCTCCAACACCTGCATTTTCCCCATAAGGCATCACACAGCCTTCTTGCATTTAGTAACACCAGATGGCACTTCAGCCCTACACGCGGGAGGCATTTTAAGTATTAAAATTATCAACAAAAAAGCACAAAAGTGCAAACACATGGCACTAAATAGACCATGAAGAGGACTCTCATTTACGATAGGAGAGTGGCAGCAAGTAGGCAGCACGCCACCTTGTTGACCTCAGCTTGGAAAGTGTGTTTTGCAGCTCTGTGCGTGCCTGAGAAGGACTGTGAAAGTGTTGTGAGCTTTGATGTTAGGGTTAAAAGTGAATTTAGCAAGTAGGCAAATTCACAAACAATCTGTGAACAGTGAGGCTCGACTATAGTTCATTGGACTCGGAAGGAAGGAACACTGGACAGAGGTGAGCTTTAATTGTATTAATCCTGTCCCACTAGAAAGAGAATGAGTCCAATTTACATCCACATATCTTCACTTTTAAATTTCACATTATTTAGTGTTTGCCTTGTGCAGCTTTTTGTTTTTCCTTATATGTTATAATTGCCTTATTTTATCTCATTGGAAAAAGATCACTCGTTTTTTTCACTCTACCCTTAAGTTCACGGAATTTAATGTTCTGTGTGTCCAGTGTTCTAATTTGAACTGAAAGTTTTCTAGGCTTCCTGCACTAGTATCCTCATGAACTTATTTTTTCAGAACTGCTGGCGACCTCAGTGCAGTTCTGAAAATCACCGTCTCCGGCTTTCCCAGCCAGGTTTTCCTCTTAAAAGTGAGTTTCAGAGACCAATGAAACAATGAAGAAGCAGGAAGTGATAGGCTGGAATTCTTAATGTTTTATGAACAAGTTTCCCCATGCTGTCCCCATCACTGTCCACTGTCCAGTTCCACCCAACTTCTACTCTTTCAGTGAAAAGAATAGAAAAGCAAACAATCACTTTTCTCTTTTCCATGCCTACATTTTTAAATATCTTGTTAACATAGATCTGTATTGCTGACCAAGTCATATTTTCTTCTTTAAGATTTGGAAATAATTTCTGACACAATTGATTTAACAAAATATATTCAAATACATTTGATCTTTACAAAATATATTTCTTGTATTTTTTTCCATTTGATCTAATGAAATCCCTTACGTTATTATAACAGATTTTCTTCCAGAGGTAAACTGCCTATTATTGATGGGAATGTAAGTTGATTCAGCCATTATGGAAAACAGTATAGAGGTACCTACATAAATGAAAAATACAATTACAATATGATCCAGCAATTCCTCTTCTGGGCATATACTCAAAGGTATTGAAATCACCACCTTATAAAGATGTCTTTACTCCCATGTTCAGTGCAGCTTTATTCACAATATCCATGCTATGTCAACAACCTGGGTGGCTATCAATGGACTAATGGATATGTGGCGCGTGCATGCACGCACACACACACACGCACGATGGAATATATTCAGCCTTAAAAACAGGAGTGATTCTGCCATTTGCCACAACATGGATGGATCTGGGTGATACTGTTCTAAGCAAAATAAGCCAGACACAAAAAGAAAAACATTTTATGATCTCATTTATATGTGGAACTGAAAAAGTTTAAAAGTTCAAATATAAAGAGACAGAGAATAAAACAATGATTAGCGGGAGACTGGTGGAGGAGGAAACAAAGTGACTAGGTCAAAGGATACAAAGCAGCAGATACATAGACTGAACAAGTGAAAAGACTGATTGTTTAAGGTGGAGACTATAGTAAATGTTCCTGTATAGTAATCAGGACTTTTGTTAAATTTGTACATTATAACTGCACTTGCTACAGGGAGAAAAAGGAGTAACTCTGAGATGACGGATATGTCAGCCTGTGTCTCCATAACGATCATTTTTACATATGTATCTCATAACATCATGTGGTATTCCTTAAATATAAATAATAAAATTCATAAAGTAAGGTAAAAGTACTCATTTTTATTCTTTAGTGTGAACTGGTACAGTCATTATGGAAAATAGTACAGAGATTACTCAAAAAAATTAAAAATAGAACTACCGTATGATCCAGCATCCCATTTGGGGGTATGTTTCAAAAGAAAGGAAACCAGCACCTCATAGAGATCTGTACTGCCATGTCCATTGCACATTATTCATAACAGCCAAGATATGGAAACAATGTAAATGTCCACCCATGGACAAATGGATAAAGAAATTGTGGTGTATTCATACAATGTGATAGTATTCAGCCTTTAAAAAGAAGGAAATTCTGTCATTTGTAACAATGTGAATGAACCCAGAGGACACATGCTAAGTGAAATAAGCCTGGCACGGCACGGAAAGACACTTTAGGATCTCACTTACATGTGGAATCTAAAAATGGTTAGCACTATCCTCACTACTGTGTATATATTCAAAGGAAATAAATCTGTATTGAAGACATAGCTGCTCTCCTATGTTTATTGCAGAATATTCACAATAGCCAAGATACAAATCAACCTAAGTGTCCGTCAAGGAAGGAATGGATTTTAAAAACGGGGTATGTATACACAATAATATTCTTTTTATGCCATCATAAAAAGAATAAAATTTTGTCGTTTGTGACTGTAAGGCCGGCTGCCTCGCCGGGAGCTAAATGGACACACTTACCTCTCCCCGTGCCGGATAATGAAGTCATCATTCCAGACACATTACTCCTATCAGGCCTCTCCATGCTGGCTCCCCTACACCCATTTCTATCAGGCCTCTCCATGCTGGCTCCCCCACACCCACTCCTATCTGGTCTCTCTATGCAGGCTCCACACACCCACTCCTGCATTCCTCGCTCGACCCCTTCAAAATTTAAAAAGCCTGCCAAAGATTTGTCCAACGGCAGCTTAACATTGACCTCCCCAGCCGGTCAACTCACCAGTAGTCCCGCCTGGCAACCAATGGCAGCTCGCCCCATCGGCACCTTGACGTCCCCTCACCAATGAAACTGTCTGCTCTTTGTTTCCCTAGTGATCAATCAAACCCCCTCACCAATGAAACTCACCAATGAAACTGTCTGCTCTTTGTTTCCGTAAAGACCAATCAACTATCTCCACTCCCTATAAAACCCCACGCCCTGAGAAGCCCAGTGCGACTTCTCTGGCCCCTTCCTGGACCACAGAACCTCACCTGAGAGTTGAATAAATTGGATTCTCATTTTCTCACACTGGCCTCAGTTTCCTCATTTGGACTTGGCAATATACCTTACAGTGACAACATGGATGAACCTAGAGTGCAGTCCATCATGTGAAATAAGCTAAGAACAGAAGGGCAAATGCCACTACGCTCACTTATATGTGGAATCTAAGAGTTGATTTCACAGAAGTAAACAATAGAATGATGGTTACCAGAGGCTGGGAGAGTAGTGGGTAGATGGATAGGGAGAGATTGATCAATGAGTACAGAGTTAAAGTGAGATAGGAGAAACTAGCTCTAGAATTTTGTCGCACAGTTGGGGTAGACATTTATGGCTCCCTAGGGCTGTGGCTTTGTCATCTAAAGAGAGAGAGAAGCAAATGGTTTCCACTGAAGATGGTGCAAGTTCAGGCTTGGAAGGAAGGTGGGAGCTATGACCTGGAATTCCTTGGATGCAGAGTTAACAAAGAGTGAATTTGCCTTGTGGAGAAGAAGTTACCCTGGTGCCATCAAACAGAAACCAAGATTGTTAATATGCTCACCCTGGGTCTTTACCTTGGCTCTATGATGAAATTCTCATGTGACATCCAGCTGGCTCTACTTTTCTGAACTAATTTTTTCCCTTAAAATTAAGCATGCCCTTTTTTGCCAAGTTGTGAAGGTTAGAGTCAATCAATCTAAAACAATGGGCACAGTGCCTGGCACAGAGCAAGTATTTAAAAGGGGCTAAATAATCAAAGTTAGGGAGAATGTGTTGATAAGAGGAGTATTTTAGAATACTGTTAGAATGGAGTATTTTAGAATAACTCTTTATGGATGGGATTGTAGATGGGACATGTTACAAAAACAAAGAAAATCAATTAATATACCAATGTAATAACAGAGATAAGTTATGGACTAAGAAGCGGCCTATTGGAAGGAAAAATAGGCAAAAGAAACAAAGCAATGCCCTGTGTGCTGCCACCCAAATGCTTAAGTGGGAGGATATTGGAGCTGAGGAAGCAGGTCTGTGTTGAAGAGGACATTTGACTTTGGAGTGTGGAGTTTGACATTGAAGTGGTGAATGCAAAGGGAGACGTGTGCCTGAGACATCTGTCCATGAGGAAGGTTAATATTTGGATTCAAGAATTTTCTGCATAGAAATTATACTAGAAACAATGAGAATAGTTAGATCTGTTCCAAGCACAAAACACATGCTTCTAAAAGTCAGGAGAAAAAAACAGTCCAGCAAAGACACACACACACACACACACACACACAGCTCAAGGATGAAGTTGTAGACACACACATTCATGTCTTCAGGATGGAATGGGACTCCCTGTCTCTACAGAGGTGCTGTGAGGACAGTCCTTAACAGACAGAACCCATGCTCCTGGACCCATCCTTGCGTTTTACCTAGGTTACCATGAGGTGGAGCCCACACTTCACTATGTCCTCACCGATTTCTAAGATAAGCTAATTATTAAAAATAAAAAAATAATAATTAAATAATTAAAATTTTAAAAAATTAAAAAATAAAATAAATACAAAATCCAGGCTGTTTACTGTCATTGACCAAAAAAAGTTTGCATAATTTACACAGAATATGTAAAACAGTCTGAAACAGGACTATATGTCTCATGTATTTCTCTAGAATATGGGCCAATTATCACAGAGAACTGTTACCAGCTCACTCAGAATCATTAATTGTAGTAAATTAATAAATTTAGATTTGTTTTCTGACATCACTTTTTTTTTTTAACATTTGCTTGTTATATAGGAATTTGACCTTTTCCCAAAGCCAAATTCATATATTAACTATATTTTAATGCTAAACAGCATGACTTTCAGGAAAAACAACATTTAGAGGTTTCTTATAGCAAAATTAAATCTGCTGCTCTGAACATCCTATTCTCAAACCAAGCCAATTTTGTTTTGTCTCTTTAAGTCTAGTAATATCTAAGGCAAAACAGATTATCTTGATGGAAACTCTCTGTGTGCTCCTATCTGGTTAATCTAAAGAGTTTTAGAGGAAAAAC